>NC_069788.1:90454064-92954064 GCF_027406575.1 Nycticebus coucang
AAGAGAGTCTAAGGCTTCCATGCTGGGATGCAGGCTTCTGACTCCCCACTCAGAGCCTCCTGGAACAGGGCAGGGGAGGCTACTCTGGTGTCATCTGCCTCTCCCCTGTCACCACCTTTGGTGGCTCCTATTGAGCATTGGCCCACCCTGTGCTGGTGCTGTTTGTAAGAGGTTTATAGTCAAGTTTACATGCTGAATCCTCCAATGGTGCTATAGCGTTTCTCTTAGTAAGCCCCTTGTACAGATGGGGAAACTGAGGCATACAGTGATTTTTTTTTTTGCCCATGTTTACCCAGCTGAAAATGGCTGCCCAGGCCCAGCTGAGCTAAGGGAGTTGCTCCACTCTTACCATTTGTCTCTTCCTGGGGACCAGCCAGGTGGAGAGGCACCTGGCTGGTCCAGATAACAATCAAGAGTATCATTTACAAACTTCATGCCTGATCGCCCCTCAAGGACCCATACCTCAGCCCATGCACATGATGTAAACATGTGCCAGATAAACTGAGGCAGCATGGAACAGTGGATAAGAGATGGGTTCTGGTGTCAGGAGGACATGCTTTTCAGCCCTAACCCCATTGCTGTTGCTATAACAGCCCCCTGAACTTCATGGTACAAGATCCATTTTGTGATGCTCATGGGGCAGGAATTCAGAAGGGGCACAGTGGGGACCACTTGTTTCCATCTAAGACATCTGAGGCTGCTAAGAAGATTCAAAGACTGGGGGTGACTTGACTCCTGGGACTGGAGCCATTTAGAAATCCTCCTCACTCTGACCTCGGGGTTGATTCTGGACGGCCACCTCCACAGGGCCTCTCCACGTGGCTTCTTGGCTTCCTCACAGCATGGCAGCTGGGCTCAGTGCAAGCATCCCAAGAGACAGGAAGTGGGAACTACCATTTCTTACAACCATGGCTCAGGAACTGGCACCACGTCACTTCCCAAGTATTCTCTTCAAGCAGTCCCAGAGTCCAGACTCAAGAGGAGGAGGGATAAATCCTGCCTGTCAATGGGAGGAGGGGATGTCAAAGAACCTTGGGCCCATGCTTTAAAACTGCCATATTCTATACCCTCAGGCAAGTGGCTTGATCTCTTGGCACTTCGGTTTCCTCATCTGTAAAATGGAGGTAGTGGTATCCACCTCGCATGGCTGTTGTGTGAGGTGATACATATAAAAGCTGAGCTCTCGGTAAAGACCAAAGTCATGACCTGAACCCAGGTCCTCATGGCTCCACAGTCAGCACATGGGACACACTCACTACTTCTTCAAGGCCTGGGGCAATGCTGGGAGGACAGTTTGGCTACAAAGTCCAGTTAGGAAATGGGCAAGCCTCTCCACACGTTTATTCAACAACTGGTTATCAAGTACTTACTATGTGCCAGCACTTTCTGGGATTACAGCAAAGACCCCTCTGCCTGCGGGAGTTGTACATCCCAACTCTTTGTTTGGAGGGGAAGCAGCCCCCACACAGAGCAGCTTCTGGGTCCCTGGCTGGGAGAGTAGCAGTTAGGCCTTATCTCAACCCATTCCCTGCTTCTAGCGGGCCCTGGTCCTGTTCAACCCAGCAGGACTATGGGCGGTGTCCTTGCCAACTCCCAGGCTGGCCCCCTCCCTTCCTATCTGTCTATCCATTCGTTCTCAAAATATTTCAGCTGTTTTCATGGTTTATTTCCCACCAACCATTTTATAAGATGAGTGAAACAATATCCTAGGGTCCCCAGCAGCTCAGAACACAGAAGGATGTGCCTGACCCTGGGGCATTTCCATATTTCTCAGGCCAATGGGAAACTGCTCACAGGTCTGGGCTTCCAAATCAGCTTCCGTTGGTTGTCAATTCTATGGGATGATAATAGATGTTTGTGTGCTGGGTAGGGGGTGAGAGTACTTACTAAATCTTTATGTTATAACCCTAATTATAAACTGCCAGCCAGGCAGCTTATGTCTTGTGCATGTGACTGTTAGCCTGGCCCTGACGCTGCTACAACACCAGGGAGCCCAGTGATTGGAGCCCATCCCATCCCACCCAGCACAGCACCTGCTTGGAACTCTGCTCGGGATGCTGGGCACTGGCTGCGCCTCCATTCAAGCAGCATCTGGCTGTAGAAAGACCCTGGGCCTTGGAGGTCTCTGGGCTGGGTTTAACTCCCAGCCCCACACCTTCGCTTGAACTTTGCGGGGCTCTTGTGAGAGCTAAATATCCCAGCACACTCTCAACATTTGGCTCTGGGTAAGTCTTCAATAAATGTCTCTTTTTCTCCTCAGAGAAGCACACGGCCACACCACCTATTTCTTGGATTGTCCTCTTTTCTCTCACCGCCTTATTCACTGTTGAAATCAAACTCTCACATGAGGGACAAGTTTAAGATAAGCCCTGTTTCCAAGACTGTTCCTCAAAACAAAGCAAAATCTTCTCTTAAGCAAACTGTCCTGCTGAAGACCAATGTGTGGGATGAGTCGGAGGGACCAGCTGTGGTTAAGCTTGGGCAGGCTGGGGCAAGCAGTCTCCCCCCATCCTAACAAACCCCATACCTATACCCCAAAGTCTGTCACAGAGACCTCGAGGTTCTCCAGAGTATGTTAAGGACAGAGACTGCACCTTGCAGAGTAGGGGCTCAGAAGTGCTTTGGGAATTAAGTGAATTAAAGTGATTGGAGTTGGGAGGCAGACATCCTCCTCCCCACAACCAGATGAGCCTTTCCCCTGATATGAACCTCATCCCTCAAACTGGAGAGCTGCCAGCTCACTGGCCACCCATCAGGAACACCGAGGCTCTCTCAGCAGCCCACAGGCCCAGCCTTGAGGCCCCTGGTACAGTGAGGGAGGTGGAAGCAAGAAGAGACCAGAGGGGCTTCCTGGAGAACCATGCAAGGACTGGTCTCGGGGTCCTCATCACATCCAAGGTGAGACAAAAAGGGACACCTTTCCATTGGCAGGTGTTTATGGAGCTAGGTAAGATAACAATCTTACTGAGCACCTACTCTGTGCCAGCCACAATTCTAAGTGCTTGGTGTATCAATTAGGGTTCTTCGGAGAAGTAGAACAAACAGGATTCTCCCACCCACACACCCCTATTAGTGTAAGGATTTGGCTCATGTGGTTATGGAGCCTGAAAAGTCCCACAATCTGGGGACCCAGTGAAGCTGATGGTGCAGAATCCAGTTCAAGACTGAAGCCGGAGAACCAGAAGCTTGAGACCAAAGATCCATGTTCCAGCTCAGGCTGTCACAGGCAGAGAGCAAATTCTCCTTCTTTTTTTGTTCTACTCAGGCCCTCAACAGATTGGACAATGTCCACCAGGGAGGGCCACCTGCTTACTTGGTCTACCAGTTCACATGCTAATCTCTTCCTGAAACACCCTTCCAGACACATCCAGAAATAATGTTTAATCAGCTATATGGGCATCCTATGGCCCAGTCAAGTTGACACCCAAAATTAACCATCACACTTGGCATGAACTAATTCACAACAAATTGTGACTAGGTACTATGGCCAGCCCAAGTTACAGGTGAGGAAACTAAGGCACAAAGTGAAAAGATTTGTTGAAGATCACGTGGCTAGTGAATGGCAGAGTCAGGATACAAATCCCAGCAATCTAGCTGCAAGGCTGCTGAGAGACATAACCATATCCATATCCTCCTACATATGGTTTAATTCCATGCACAATTAGCCTGTATCATTAGGCTTTTTGGTGCATTATTCACACCTCTACTCCCTTGGAGAAGAACTGGGCCACTGAGCACCAAGCGTCTGCTCACTGGCCTCTGTGAGGGCTGCAGAGCATGAGTGAGCTTGGAGGGTGTGTGCTGACGGGCCAGAGGAAGTGGAGGTGGGGTGGCCCTCTCAGAAGCCCACCATTCTGGGGGGGCAGGGGAGAGACACTGCAAAGATGAGAGACAGGCTTAACCTGGCAGTGAAGGCCTCACGATTAGTCTATGTCAGGGTCAGGATTGGAGCCTAGGTTGCTTGACCCAAATTCCCAGGAGGCAGGATAGGAGGGATGGATGGGTCCTGTGATGTTTAGGGAACAGACTTCATAAGGTCAGGGATGGGTACACGGAGAGGAAAGGTTTAGGGAGACTTTCAGGCTTGGGTAAGTGGGCAGCATGATGGTGACAGTCAGATGAGCACAGACACAGCAGGCCTGTGCAGTGATGACAATGACGTCACACAGGCAGAAGGTGTACATACATATAGTTACTACAGGGTGTCCCAAAATTTGCCCCTAAAGTCCCCATACATAGAGAAAATGGAAAATTGTAGCTAAATGTACCTTTATTTACAAAATATTCTTTATAAAATTTTACAAAGTATTGTTTATGGATTGGCCCTACCCGCCCACCACCTTTTGCCAGGGGCTTTCCTGAAGCAAATACTCAGCGACTATTGCCCATGCTAAGAGGGCAAGGTCAGCTTGGGGTAGAATAGGCCCTTGGAGGACTGAGAACCTTGCACAAGTAGGGGCTGTCAAGACTTCCCATGCCAAGGAGATGCATTGGGAGTGAGCTTACTGTCTCCAGAGGCAATCAAGCAGGAGCAAGACTACCACATGGAGGGAAGATTCAAACACCAGTGTGTGCATTGGGGGAGGTCAGCTGAGGTCAACTTTACCCTTCAAGGTTCAGAGCCAAAGATCCTGGGATGCTGTGGGTTGCCAAGAATTAGGAGATTCTCAGGAGCACACCTCTTGAGGGTGTCCATTCAAGAGTCTGTCCTCCCTTTTCTCTTTCTTTCGCTCTCTCATCTCCAGTTTGTTACAAGGGCTCACCTCCGGCTTACTGGCCACTCAGACTGACTAGTCCTTTTCTCACCCAACATGTCGCCATCCTTGGATACTTCATTTCCAGATAGAGAAGCCAGATTCTCAGACTATTTGGACAGGTAAGACCTCAGAGTTCAGCCAACCACAATAGCTTTTCAGAGGAGGACACTGGACCCTCCCCAGCCAGGAGAGGAGAAACCTAATCCACAGTCTCTGCAGCAACCAGCCAGGTAGGCCAGACCCAACCTCTACAGTAATGGCCCCCAAACAGTCAGGGCTTGGTCAGTCCAGACAACCTCCCTATTGTTCACTCTTTCTTCCAACTCAGCACCTACCAGAGAAAGCCACATGTGCTCCCAAACCAAGCACATAAGATGTCCCACTTCTACTTGGCCACCTCCAGCTTCTCAAGGCCAACAGCTTCCCACAGGGGCCACACCAGAAGTCTCCCCCTTCTCGCTGTAAAGTTTCCTCTCACCCCGTCTGGCTTCAAGACTTGGCCAAATGCAAGTGATGCAGCCAACTCCCTCACTGTAGCAAGCTTGGAACGGGTGACCTCTGCTTGATCTCATATCGGGGATCTTCATTTATTTTTGCAACACAGGAACAGGGAGCTGCTGAAGGCTACACTGCAGGTTGGGGATAGAAGCCAGCTCATTTATTATTGCCTCTTTAAAGCTCACTCCCCTGGCCCCCTCCACCATCCTGGGTAATACTGACCACTCCCCCCTCCTGCGTCCTCAGATTCCTACTGCTTCTCCTGCAGCACCTTCTACACGTGTGGTGGCTTTAAAATATGTCCAAAATGCTCTGATACTCATTCCTTTAAAAGACTAATTCCTCTCCCCTCAGTGTGCTCTGGATTTAGTGACTCTCTTCTAATGAATAGACTCAAGCAAAAGTGACAGGGTGTGACTTCAGAGACGAGGCCATAAGAGGCTTGGCAGCTTCTTCCTTGCTCTCTCTTGGAACAGTCACTCTGGGGGAAGCCGGCTGCCATGTTGTAAGGATACTCAAGCAGCTCTGAAGAGTGGCCCATGTGATGAGGAATTGAGAGGATTTAGGCTACATGCCAGTGAACTATCCAGTCAACAGCGATGGGAATCAGCCTTCCTGGAAGCGGATCCTCTAGCCTCAATCAGCATCTTAATTACAACCTCAAGAGAGCCAGAATCACCTACCTTGACTACTGCCAGACTCCTGACCCACACATACTATGTGAAGTCACAGATGCTTGTTGTTTCAAGCTGTTAGACAATACGTAGTAACAGATAATTCATGGAACACATTTCTGTGTTTATTGGCTTAAGTTTATTGGTCTTAGACCAGTCATTTTTGTTCCCCCCACAGGATCTTCTAACTTTATTAGCAGCTACTGAGGTATGAGATACAAACCAGAACCATTAAAGAAAAGTTGCTCGAAACAGGTATGTACAGATAGACTGCACGGAAGTGAAGCCATCCCCGTGAGGAAGGACAGTCTTAGCTAAGGGGCAGAAGAGCACGTGAGCTACAATAGTGAGAGTCTCATCCATTCAGGAAAGCAGTGAACTACAGCCAGTCATTTTTAACCGTGTGCCATGAGAAGATCCTACTTATACCACAAAAATTTTTAAAGACCATTAATTAAATTATTTTCAAAAAAAGCTCAAGGCACAGTAAGTGTATTCTTTTTTTTTACTCTTTTTTAATCAACATAATTTAAGTGTGCCATGAAAGTTTAACTATAGGTTCGAGTGTGCTGTGAGATAAAAAAAGGTTGAAAAACACTGTCTTAGATCCGTAATATTCATTTAGGAGCTCTTAATCAGCAACACTTGATGGGAAGATAGATGGATAGGGGGATGGGTAGGTGGATGGATGGATGGATGGATGTTTAAAAGCAGGGGTCCTCAAACTACGGCCCGCGGGCCACATGAGGTGGTGTGATTGTATTTGTTCCCGTTTTGTTTTTTTACTTCAAAATAAGATATGTGCAGTGTGCATAGGAATTTGTTCATAGTTTTTTGTTTTTTTTTTAACTATAGTCCGGCCCTCCAACGGTCTGAGGGACAGTGAATTGGTCCCCTGTTTAAAAAGTTTGAGTACCCCTGTTTAAAAGGATGGATGGAAGGATGGTGGAAGGATAGATGGATGGGTACTCGAGAACTGTTAAGGTGTTCAAAGGCAGCAAACTTGGTGTGGGTAGTTCCAAGTTTAATAAATAAACATCTGATGATGCTTCTGTTCAACATGTTTTCAAACAATGGTGCCCTTCCTCATATTCACTGAGGGACAGTTGGCCCAGAAAACAGTTTTATGACTAATTGAATGGTGGCCATAAAGCTATGCTTTTCGTCTGTGAGGTTACTCTAGACCTGAAGGTCCTGCCAACTGACTTATTCCTGTTTGTCTACCAGCCAGAACTTTACTGCCTCCTGTGAGACTCTTTTCTCTTGAACCACAGCCAGAAAGGAAAAGGACCTCAGAAACTATGAGAAACACTATGGGGTAGGAGAGCTCTAGAGGCACACACCTGGCTTAAGTTTTGCTCCTCACCAGTTGGGTGGCCAAGGGTTAGGTCACTGGACTCTTCCTCTGTCAGGTGGCACCCCCCTATCATGGCCTTGGAGGAGGCTAAGGTAACACATTCAGACTTGGTCTAGACTTCCACTGGTGAGAACTGTTCATCTCATCCACTCTCTTATTAATCAGGAAACTGAGGCTGAGAGGTCAGGTGGCTTGCCCAACTGTATCACTAACTGATGAGTTAGTGGTACAGTTAGGACGAGAATCCTACTGTAAGGTGAGTGCTCTTCCCTGCTCTTTTGCATCCATCCCCTACAACACACATCCTTCTCTAAGTGCTCAGCCTTGGCCTCAAATGGCCACGAGAGGGAGCCCTTGGAATTGCTTGGAGCCTCCATTCTTCTCGTCAAAGGAGCCTTTCCCTCTGTCTGCACCAAGGCTGACCAGGCCTGTGGCCGTGCCCTGCCCCCACCTGCGCATTCCAGGTATTCCAGATCCCTGCCCGTTTGCATTCCTACCTTCACCTGCCACCCCCAGCCCAATCTCAGAATTGTCTATTCTCCTTTTCCTGATGACAGTTGGGATCTTTGGACACCCCATGTTGTCTTTGCCAAGCAAGGGGCCCACATTCCCAGCTCTCTCGCTTACTTTGGCTTCAAGATTACAATGACATCGTTCAGTTATCTCTCAGCATCCACTCGTGCTCCTGTTCATCAATTCCACAAACACCTGCTCAGCACCTGCTGGGTGGGATGGCCAGGCCCAGGGGGATGGAGGAGGTGGGAGAGGGGAGCTGAGGATCTCACAGACACAGCCCATGCCCTCTGGGAGTCCATACCCAGTGTGGGAGGTGGGTGGGGGGAGACAGGATGTATTTACAGCACATAGTGACAGACTTGGTTCAGTGTGTTGGGTGAAGAGGCCTAAAATATGCAAAGCATCTGGATGGGCAAATAAGGCCAACAGTCTCCCAAGAAGCCAAGAGGGAAGGCCTCTGGGGCAATGGTGCTACCTGGGGGAGCCACCAGCTCTCTGGACAGTTTCCTCATCTATAAATGCAACAGATAATACTTTCTCTGCCTCCCTCACAGAAGGAAAGAATGTATAAGTGAACAGAAATGGAAGCAGATTGGAAAGTAAAATGCCTGCAGATGTTGGGGATGGGTGTTAGCAGCAGTATTTTCGTCTTTCCCACCGCGCCAGCTGGCCTTGGGCTGTATCCAGTGAGCCTTCAGTTTGCCTCCTCCAGCATCCACTTTCCTGTCCTGACCTTGCAGACACATTTTCAATACCACTCATTCTCCTGGGTCAGTAATGAGAGTCCCTGTGGGGCTTCCTCAGCTCCACATGGTAACCGACACCACCAGGACCTGCCTCTTCCCTAGTTTGACTTTTACCTGAGTCATTTGTAAGTTCTTTGTATAAGGCCCATGAATAAAAACATGAAGGAAGGCAAGCCAGCAAACCCTGGGTCCATCCCTGGGCTCTTAGAAGATTAAAGTCTGTGAAAACCACCTGTGGGGTCTGCCCCACACCCTGAGTGTCCAGCCTGGAAGCCTCTGAATTGGGTGACTAGGGTACTGTGTAAAAGTTGGGAAGGCCCCATCACCCTTCCTCCAAGTCTTTTTATTTATTATTTATTTATTTATTTATTTTTGAGACAGAGTCAAAAATATGTCACCCTCGATAGGGTGCTGTGGTATCATAGCTCACAGCAACCTCCAACTCTTGGGCTTAAGCAATTCTCTTGCCTCAGCCTCCCAAGTAGCTGGGACTACAGGTGCCCGCCACAACATCCGACTATGTTGTTGTTGTTGTTGTTGTTGTTGTTTTAGCAGGTCCAGGCCAGGTTTGAACTCGCCAGCCCCCGTGTATGTGACCGGTGCCCTAACCACTGAGCTATGGGCACCAAGCCCTCCAGGTCTATTTAGACAATACCAATGACCAGCTATTTCCAAGTTTCATTCTCCAAATACAATCCTCCTGCTCTAAGGTGGGGGCAGGGGTAGAATAAGAAGTGAGCCCTCTGGATGCTCTAGCTGGCCCCCCTCTGTGGGCCCAGTGGGCCACTCCTAATATACCAGAAGGCACATTTACATTCCAAAGCCTGTGACTCTTGGAGGACCTAAGACGTTGTTTCAAATGTTCTAGGCCTCCCTGTGTATAGCCAAGTCTGTAATTCTCTGGTTCTCCCTTGCAGAGAGCTCCCTAAGAGAAGAGGACTGGGTGTTTCCCTACCAACTGCCTGGGATTTCATCTGGACTGGAAATGTGGCCAAGAGCAATTCAACCTCTCTGAGGATTTTGGTTGACCTGGGAGCCCCTCTGCTGCTGGGGGATCTCTGAGGGACCTAAGCTCTGAGTCTAGGACCAAGGGTTTTCGGGAGGGACCTTCCCTCCCTGGCCAAGGAAACAGAAGTAAGGAAGTAGGGTGACCAGTTGCTATGCCAAGAGGCGTGTACCCTTCCCAAACCTCTTTTCTCTGATGGCTACACTAACCACCCATTTTAACCAGCATTCAGCTAAATCTGGAGGATGAGATGATCAGATAGGCCAACAAATCTTTTACTTAAATGTTTTGTTTTTGTTTTTGTTTTTGTTTTTGTAGAGACAGAGTCTCACTTTATGGCCCTCAGTAGAGTGCCATGGCATGACACAGCTCACAGCAACCTCTAACTCCTGGACTTAAGCCTCAGCTTCCCGAGTAGCTGGGACTACAGGTGCCCGCCACAATGCCCAGCTATTTTTTGGTTGCAGTTCAGCCGGGGCTGGGTTTGAACCCGCCACCCTTGGTATATGGGGCCGGCGCCTTACCGACTGAGCCACAGGCGCCGCCCTAGGCCAACAAATCTTTTAAAGTCTAATAACACCCAATGCTACTGAGTATGTGGAGAAATAGATACCCTTATGCATTGTTGATGTGAATTTAAATTGGTATCCACTCTGGGAAGGATATTTGGATAGCACCTATTAAAATGTGAAGTAGATATGCCCTTAAACTAAGGAATTCCACTTCTGAGAGTCAATCCTGCAGAAATATATGTAGATGGGCACAAAGGGTAGTGCATGAGGATGTTTGAAGAAATGTTGTTTGCAACTGCAAAAAATAAAATTAAGTGAAAATCATGAAACAAAAAGCCAAGCACATACCATATAGCCCAGCTTTCTTGAGGTGTAATTGACAAGCCTGGGCTGTAGACCATGTGATAGTTCTGGGATTGACGCTACACAGCCACTAAAAAGAATGATGTAAATCTCTGGGTGCTGACTTAGAAGGACTTCAAGATGGATTGTTTCATGGAAAATGTAAAGGACAGAATTACATGTATAGTGTGACTCCATTTATGTTAAAAACAAAAAAAGAAAGAAAAAGTAAAATAGAGTAAGAGAGAATGTTGGGAAGGTTCTGGGAGGAATTCATCCTAAACTGAGAACAGCAGTGACTTATGAAAGGCTGGAGGATGCAAAACAGTGGAGAGGGGTTTTATTTTACAGCCTATAAACTTTTGTAATGTTCGATTTTTTTCTCAATGGGAATATGTTTATGTATATTACTTGTGTCCCTCTAAAAATATA
This sequence comes from Nycticebus coucang, assembly GCF_027406575.1. Classification (NCBI taxonomy): domain Eukaryota; kingdom Metazoa; phylum Chordata; class Mammalia; order Primates; family Lorisidae; genus Nycticebus; species Nycticebus coucang. The sequence continues at coordinate 90,464,905 of NC_069788.1, forward strand.
TATATACACACACACACTTAGGGTTTTGCTCCAGGCTACCCACTTTAAAAGGTCCTGCTCAGACCTCTGAAGTAAATTGATACTAAAATTATTCATTCAACATTCTCCACATGAGCCCCTGCCCTGTGCTGCTCTGCGTTGGGTGCTGAGTACATGAGGGCCGTCATCCCGGCCCCTGGGGAGTGCAACAGCAGGGAGTGGGGGATGGACAGATAAAGACTGTGCAGTGTGGCAGAAGCTGTGGCTGGTGTTTTCATGGAGACAGAAAAGGAAGGAAGCAGAGAGGCCAGTTCCCCTGGGCAAAGTCAGGGCAGGCTTCCTGGAGGAAGTGATGCTTAATTGAGTCTTAGGGATGATTGGGGTGTAGCAGATGGGTGGGGAGGAGGTAGATCCATGGAAAGATGTTCTAGGAGAGGAAATGTGAACCTTTAGTGCCTTTGGGGGACAGCAGGGGCGAAGAGGCAGGAAGGAGGGCCGAGGCGCGGCTCTCCTCCCAGACTAAGTGGGCTTTTCAGCTCTGGACTTGGAATTGTCGCTCTGAAGTGCCGGCCACCAGCAGAGGGCACTTAAGCCTCTTCAAATTGCAGAACCTGGACCCCACTGGAGGAGTCAAAGGGCTTCAAGTCGGGGATGTGAGATCGTTTGGCTGGGTGCAGAAGGCAGGGGGAGGTCACGGTTCCGGGGGACAAATGAGACCCTGATACAGACCATCTTGAGGAGGGGTGTGAGAGGGCCCCACCAAGGATCCCTGAGCCACCGGCTGGTCCTCATGCTGCTGACTTCCGCAGCAAGCCCAAGGACTGTAGACTATCCATATACATGTAGTTTTGGTTGAAGCTGGGAGACCAGTGGGAGCTGCTTCAGAGCCGTGTTTACGGCAGGATTGGCGATGTTAGAGGAGGAGCCAGGGCTCCTCCATTTTGGAGCTGAGCTGTTAGATTCTTGAGCAAAGCCAGGCTCGGGCCAGGGCCAGGTGGAGTTGGGCTGCTGACTGGGGTCAGGCGAGCCAGGCACGTGGAGAGAAGAAAGAAGGTTCTCCTATCCCTGCCAGCCTCAACTCCTTCCACCACGCTCACTCCCAGGCCTTGTGCCAGTTCTCTGACGTTGTCCTTGCAGCAGGGACAGACCTGTATGACCAGAGAGTCCTCCCTAGGTCCCTGGAGTCTCCACATCATCCTTCATTTTTCCACTTTTGTAGATGTCACGTCCTCCACCTACAGCTACACCTCTACTTCTTTTCTGGCAAACTCCTACTCATCCTTCAAGACCTATTCCAAGTATTCACCCCTCCAGAAAACCTTCTAGACCACCCATCCCCCAGTCCAGGATTGGTCAATCTCTGTGCCTGAGAAGCCCCCTAGGTTTTTTGTTCCCTCTCTCTCTCTTCCTACAGTGGACCTAAGATCTCACCCCTACCCTTATGTCATCTCAGGCCCTCTTAGAAGCAAAGCACATGTAAAGCCGGCTCCCTTGGGACTGTAGTGTGTAAATATTTTAGGCAGTGGAGGGGGCTGACTGCCCAAAAGGAACTTGACGGTCAGAGATACAGAGAGCACGCAGATTCCTTCAGCTCAAGATGGGGAGGCTTTGCCTAGTAAATGCTCACGTTTAGACTCAGGGGTCTGAGCACTAACCTGAGTCTGAGCATTAGCACCACAGCATAGTTTATTAACAGCAGCTCAAACTTGCTGAGCACCTGCTGTATACCCTGGCGTTTAACATGGTGAGGGTGGAGGGTGGGCAGCCTGAGTGTCAGCTAAACTCCTGATGTCAGATGGGTTCAGTCCCACCTGACAGCCAGATGAAGTGGTCCTGGGGGAGTCGCTTCTACTGAGACCACCCTGCAGTAGAAGCCAGAGGTCTAGGTACCTGCCCAGTTAAAGAACTCAATCTCCAGGAGAGGGGGGTGGTTTAGGCTTTTTCAGCCTGTGTAGGATTCCAAGTTCAAGAGTATGGGTCCTGATGGAAGATACCACATTAGTGTCTGAGACATATTAGGAGAGAATCTAGGGTTGGTGCAGGGAGGGACATTGGGATGGTAGGCTCTGAGAGACGGAGAAAGCAGTCGTTCTGGAAAGGCCCACTGAAGATGGAAGGAAATGCCTGGCTCAGCACCCATAGCTCAGTGAGTAGGGTGCCAGCCACATACATAGAAGCTGGCAGGTTCGAGCCTGGCCTGAGCCTGCTAAACAACAATGACAACTGCAACCAAAAAATAGCCAGGCATTGTGGCGGGCGCCAGTAGGGAGACTCAGGAGACTGAGGCAAGAGAATCGCTTAAGCCCAGGAGTATGAGGTTGCTGTGAGCTGTGATGCCACAGCACTCCCAAGGGCGACATGGTGAAACTCTGTCTCAAAAAGAAAAAAAAAGAAGGAAACGCCTGGGTGCAGGCTAAGGCAGGCAGGAAGGTTATGCCCCACCCTTCTTACAAATCCTGCTTCCTGCAACCAGCTTGGCCTGGACATTTGGCCTTTTCCTGTGGCCCTGTTGTGGTCTGTCAGAAAGCCAGCACTTGCCTGCCAGGCTGCACCCCTCAAACTCAGCTTTCCTCCGGGAGCTGGGCTCCCTGTTTTCAGAAGGTTGCCCATGGGCCCCAGAGGCCATCCAGGTATGGGCTGAAATGGGTACCAGTGGCTCAGCCATGCACCCCCAGAAGATGCCGGAAACTGAGAACACATAAGTCGTTACCTCCCCAGAGAGGGCCTGCAGACCTCTCTTTATAGAAGCTCCGAAGGAGATGCCGCCCAGAGGACGCACTCAGGGACAGGCCTGGAGGTAAAAGCAAAGAGCAGCCCGTCCACTGACCACCCCCAGCATAGCTCAGCCTCCCGAGCAGAGGCCATAAGAGAGCAGCAACACATCCCAGAGGCCCTGCTGGGGCTGCAGGGCACGTCCATCGTGTGTTATGAGTCACTGCAACTATTTTCAGCATCTTTATCAATGGCAGTTTGGTTTTTCTGGGTCGTCTCTGACTTAGTGAGAAGTGCTGGCCTCTCTGACCCTGGCATCAAGGGTCTGACTGACAACAGGGAGGCCCAAGAGGTGGGCAGCACTGGTCAGCTTCTAAGAGGGTCATTCATGGCCTCTGGGTTGTAGACAGTGAGTCTCAGATTCCAGACCTTGGCCCTCCATCTGCCACTGGGACCCCCTTTGCCATCTCCCCCATGGATGGGGAGAATTACAGTATCATTTTCTCTAGCTCCATTCCCCTACAGATGCATAAGAACAGATAGTGTCACCCTCTCCCCGACCCCAGCCTCCAGGTCCTCTCATAGAGGCAGCCACTGTTTCTAGTTCCTAGTGGCTCCTTCCAGAGATGGTCTGAGCAACTCCCAGCTGTGGGCAGACATTCCCTGACTCTGTCCACCTTGTGCACATATGCACAGCCCACCTGACCATGGCTCTGGGCTGGCTTTTCCCACTTAATTTATTTCAGTGATGAATCCACATCAGTCCGTAAATGAGCTCCCCATTTTTATCAGCCGCGTAAAGACAGGCTCTTAACTGGCATCCCCAGCTCTCATCTCTCAGTCTGAAGCTACAGCTGTGTTTCTAGAGCAGCTGCTCCAAGCCACGGCCTTTAAACACCCCCTTGGATTTCTATTTGTTAAGGAATTGTGGCACCAGTTCATTGAACTGTTAGTACTTAAAACACCAAAGCTTGTGAATGATTTATTCTTTTTCTGAATGAATGACAACAGATTTAAAGTTCTTGCTCTCTAGGCGAGAAATCTTTTTGGTTGCATGTAATAGAATCAGTCCCAAGCCATCTTATATAACAGGGAAATTTTATTTGCTCTTGTAAGCCGAAAAGGTAGGGTCAGCTCCAGGTATGGCTGGCTCCAGGGTTCAAGCACTGTCATCAAAACCAATTTGCTCTCTCTTTCAACATGCCTTCTCTCTGTAGGTTTAAGTCCCAGGATTCACTTGTAGCATGATGGGGCACCAGCTCTGTTCCTGCCTCATCTCACATTTTAGGTCTCAGAGGTAAAAATTCTAAGTGAAAATCTCACTTAGAATAGCTGGATTTCTTTCCTAAGCCTCCCATAATAACATAGGACAAACCGGTAGCTTAAAACAATGAAAGTTTATTCTCTCACAACTTTGGAGGCCAGAGTCTGAAATCCAGGTATTGGCAGAGCCATGGTCCCTCTGAAGGTACGAAGGGTTTAGGGGTGCCTCTCTGGAACTTCTGGGGTCACCAGAAATTCCTTGGATTGTAGCAGCATCTCACCAGTCTCTGCCTCTGTCTTCACGTGGCCTTGTCCCATGTGTCTCCTCTGGGTCTCTGTATACAACTCTCCCTCTCCTTTCTCTTATGAAGATTTGAGGGCCTACCCTAATACAGACTGACCTCATCTTAAGTTGATTATGTCTGCAAAGACCCTATTTCCAGATAAGGCCCTATTCACAGGTACTGGGAATCAGGACTTCCGCATAGCTTTGGGGAGACACAATTCAACTCACTACACAAGTCTTCTCCCTCCTGTGTGCCTTCCCTTTCCATCGTCCCATATTATGTGTGCCAAGCTGGCAGCACACCCTTGCTAGAGATCCCTGACTCTGCCACAGGGAGTCACCGTGGGTCCCAGTGGGAAGCCCACTGCTTCTCCCTGATCCTAAGGAGTGAGCACCCAGTCTCTGGAGGTGTGCAAGCAAAACTGAGTTTGACAGTGGCTCAATTCATTAGCAAACATTTATTGAATTCCACTGGGCTAGGTGCCAATAGAGAGGTGATTGCAACCCCTAAGGGGAAAAGAACAAACACGTAATTGCCTCGTAGTGTATACCTGCAATAGTGGAAGCAGATAAGAACCAACGGAGCTCCGAGCGGGGCCTGAGCAGTAGCAGAAGGACATGTGGCTCCGGTCAGTAACAAAGGCCCAGGGAGGTGGACAGGCCATGGGGGAAGGAACAAGAGGGGAGGAAAGCAGGGTAGGGAAGGGAATCAAAGGGGAGGAGGGGGGAGGATGAAGGCGGGAGGGTCAGCGGGAATAGAGTTCAAAATGGGAGGAGGGAGCAAAGCAAGCTGAAAATGTAAGTGCAGCATGATAGAAATAAAAACCACGCCCTGTGTTTTCTGGGACTTTATGAGAGCATGTAAACGTGCTTAATTGGCCCAAAAGACACGCCACCAGGTGACAACAGTGGTTTCTTTGGGCTCCCTGGAGTAAAGGTGGCAGACAAAGCAGACTCTAACTATATCTGAGGGTTCTAATTTTTTGCACTATTTGCCTCATTTCTTAAAATACACACATAGCAAAATGACTAGGATCAAACATGGCAAAATACCAACAGCGGCAAATTCCAGGCAGTGGGGATCAGTAGTGGCGATTCTTCCCCTTTACTTTCTTCATTGTTTGACTTCTTTAAAATGAGCATGTGTCCTTTTCGATAATAAGAGTGCTTTTCCTTTTAAAAAAGTTCCGGAAGCAAAAACACCACATATGAATATATATTAAGGACCCCTATTAACAGTAGTTAATTCATAGTCAGGGGACATGAAATGAGGTCGTTTTCCATTCTGGACTTTTCTGTGTTTGTCAAATTTGCCAAAACGAAAATGAGGCCAAAGGTCAGACCAGAGCCCCAGGATGCCAGCATTCATCTGGGAGAGGACAGAGCCCAGAGTGGCCCCACAGACTTGGTTGTCCTGGGCCTGAAGGTGCCACAGTCCTGTGTGTTTTTGGTAAAGTGAAGGGGAAGGGTGAGGACAGGATGATTGAGGAGGAGTAGGGAAAAGAAAGAATCACCTGGAGAGGGAAGGAGGAGAGAAGGGAAGGGCTGCCTTCCCAGGGGAGCTGTGGGAGCTCCAGGCCTGGGGAGGCAGAGAGAGCCTTGCTGAGCATAAACCATCCCTTCTTTCCAAGGGACAGTGCTGTGTGGCTTTGTCCTGCTCAAGGCTTTCAGGAAGAGGAAGAAAAAGTCCATCTGCACCCATGTGCTTATCGCACTCCAGGGAACTCTCTGGAATGGAGAAAGAACCCCGTGTGGCATTTGTCTGTGATGGAAAACAGAAGATGAAAAGCCGTGTCAGCTGGAAAGTGTCCGAAGCCCGGGGAAGGGCCCTCTCCCTGTGGCTGCTGGGCCTGTTATTAATACGAAGGTAATGACATTAGGACGCCTGATTGAGTCAGCTGCCCTGGGCCCTGCCACCCTGATCCCAGAGTTACAGCCTCATTTTTCAATTATCCTTTAATTTGAACATCTTTGAAAACGCCTGGTGAGTGAGAGAGTCCAGGAGAAGAAGAGGGCTCTTTCGGCACTCTCGCCCTTTTTTTCCTTTCCCCGTGAAGTGGATGAAGCGCATTTCCAAGCTAGAGAGGTCTGGGATCTCTCCCCAAATCCTGAAGCTGAGACCTCCAAAAAGAATTCGTTTAGCTGCACTGCAGTGTCATGAGTTGTCCTCCTTCATGACATAGAACATCTTCAGAGCCAAGGGGGTCTCTAGAGGTCTAATCCAGCCTCTCCACTAACAGACAGGGAACCCGAGGCCCGGGGGAACCCTAACTCGCCTGGAACTAGACCCGACTGAGAGACGCTAGATCTTCTAAACCTGAGTCAAAATGAGCAACCCCCCAAAGTGGGCATTGGTGCCTCTGTTTAGCTGTCCTGCCACCCCAGTAAATGAAATGGTCTTTGCTTCCTGCACACAGATTGGGGGCCTAGGGGATGGGCATGCTTCTGGGGTCTGCTACGGCCTTTTGTGTACCTTCCTGGAGTTCCCACAGACACCACCAGATGGCCCCACGCTGCCGACTCTGGCTTCAAGATCCGGGCAGCCAGCTCCACGTCCAGGGGCTGCAAGGTCCTGGACAAAGTTGGTGTCACACCTCCCCCAGCCATTATAAATGTAACCAGTGCAACAATAAAAACTCAGGTCTTAAAAGCTCAGGGGTGCAGGAGCAGGAACACAGGGGATCAGGATGTGTCTTTTCAGATACCACATGTCCTGAGTGTGCAATCTGAGCAAGTCCCCTATCTCTGAGCCTCCCCCAACTCACCTGTGAATAGGTATGCTAACGATCGTGATGTGAAGCCCTGTGGGAATGGTGACCCTAAATTTCTCAGATCACAAGTCCCCTGGGAGCTTAATTAGTATACATAGCCCTGGGACATTCTTGGAGGGCCAGACACAGAAGGTCTGGAGTGGGAGCATCTGTGGAAAGGCCAGTCCCTTCCTTGCCATCACTGTCCCAAAAGGAGAAAGTGGTATGAGCCGTCGACCCAGCCCGGAGCAACCGCCACCCACCACAGCTGCCTCCACCCAGAGGGCAGAGGAAATGTCACCATGACAGTCACATGCTGGGACTCCTAGTCTGGAGGTGGACATGCAATCAGTTACAATAGTGCATAACTTATTGTACCCAGGTGTGGCACCACTGGGTGCTGCTCTCCACCATGAGGCACACAGAAGGCAGTGTGTCCATGATTCACCTGACAAATGAAGGTGGATGTCAGGTTATTCCTACACAAGCATCACTGTCATGCATGTGACAGGCTTTCTAGAATGTTCTGGCATGCAGTTAGAGCAACCATACCAAGAGCTGTGTCCAGAACATGGGGAGGTGTCCACCTACAATTGCCTTGAGACAATGGGAAAGGCTGAGATTCTGGGAGCTTCAGGTATTAAGATCACCCTGGGGGTTTTAGAAATGCCTGTCAGAGAAAGGGGTGTTTGAGCAGAGTCTTGCAGGTTAGGACGTAAAGAGCAGGTGGAGGAGAAAGAGTGTTCTGGGGAACGTGAACAGTGTGCAGGAAGGGACAGAGTCTACAGACGCTTGGTGACAATGACACACGTTTTGGATAAGGTTGGATAAGACAAGCAACAGTGGGGAGATTTTGCAGGGCCCAGGACTGGAAGGGCCTCCTGTGACATATGAAGCAGTTTGGATTTGACACAGAAACCCACAAGGACCTTTGAAGGCTTTTCAGCTCTGTGAGGGCAGGAACTGGGGGCAAGGAGGCCAGAGAGTGGCTATTGCCGGCACCCAGGAGAAGCTGGAGGTGGGGAATGAGTAGAGCAAAGAGGGTGGCTACAAGACGGGAAGCAATGCCAGATGCCTGCGACATTCAAGACTCAAGATCAGTGGGACACAGCCTCACACCAGGAGCAGACGGGCCAAGAACTGTGTGGAAGCCAAGCTGGCTGGGAATCTGGGGTGCTGGGAGGGGCGGAAGAGGGGACAGGGTACAAGGGGCAATGACAGCTTGCACTGGGGTGACCAAGCTCTAGGATGGCCCGTTATGAAGAGGCATCTGAAACAGCAGGGAGGGGATAGATCGGCAAGAGGAGCCGGTGAAAGGTTAGGATGTTGGCGTTTTGGAAGCGTTCCGTTGGCAGTGGTGTGCAGGATGGATGGGGGAGGAGAGGGTGAGAGGTGGAAATGCATCCGGGACTGTGGGATGACAGGTGGCCGTGCTGCACATGAAACCACAGGCAGGTGGGTGGAAACTTGCAGGGCCAGAGTGGGGCCTTCAGGGGAATTGCTGAAGAGTACTTGGGGCCAATTCAATGTGTGATTATGGGTAAGTCCTTTCTCTTCACTTAGCCTTAGTTTCCTTTTTTATGTCATAGAAAGAGTCCTCATTAGCTGGGCATGGTGGCTCATGCCTATAATCCTAGCACTCAGGGAGGCCGAGATAGGTTTGTTTGAGCTCACGAGTTTGAGATCAGCCTGAGCCAGAGCAAGACCCTGTCTCTAAAAAAATAGCTGGGTGTTGTGGCGGGTGCCTGTAGTCCCAACTACTTGGGAGGCTGAAACAAGAGAATCATTTGAGCCCGAAAGTTTGAGGTAGCTGTGAGCTATGGTGCCACATTCTACCCAGAGTGACAAAGTGAAGAACTCTATCTAAAAAAAAAAAAAAAAGAAGGAAAGAGGGAAGGAAGGAAGGAAGGAAGGAAGGAAGGAAGGAAGGAAGGAAGGAAGGAAGGAAGGAAGGAAGGAAGGAAGGAAGGAAGGAAGGAAGGAAGGAAGGAAGGAAGGAAGGAAGGAAAAGAAAGAAGGAAAGGACAGAAAAGAAAGACCACATGAGCTGACTTCAAAAGGTTCTTCCAGTGTGGACTTTCTGGAATGGTGCAAGTGGGAGTATCCCTATTCCTTAAGAAAAACATCAGCTTACAAGGACCTGGGGACATGTATATTGCATATAGGCCTCTTCTGGACATGCCTCGGCATGTGGATTCTAGCCAGGGCTGCTGTGTACAGTTGCACAGGTTAGGCACTGCTCCAGCTGCTACCATCCCTGTAGACTAGAGTGTAATAGAGTCTTGCAAAGCATCTACCATGCTGGCTAGTCTATGACACAGAGCACCTGGAGTGTCTACTTTCTGCCACTAGGACCCTCTCACCTTACGTGGCTAGAGAGAATGGGAAGAGCTTTGAATCAGGAAGCCAAGGACTTGAGTTCTAGGCTGACCTGTCAATGGCAAGCCCCTCTGTTCTCTGGCCTTCTGTCCCTTTCTGTGTAAGTGGCTGGAACAAGCCATTCTGAGGCCATGTCTAACTTCTGAGTTCTCACTGCTGGAATCATTTGTCCCTGTGCAGCCCACAGTGGCCTCTCTCAGCCCCTCTCAGAACAGCTCTAGGAGCTGAAACTTTCCCGTGGGCCTCTGTGCTGCAGAGCAGAGATGCTATTGGGCTGCATCCTGCCCACATCGTCCCTGAAGCCCCAGGGGACTCCCTCTCTGCACTGACTGCCTTCTCTAGGCTATGGCCTCAACTGCGAGGCTGGCATTAAGTTTCCAGGCTGGGTGGACGCAAGCCATAGTAGCTGACAGCTGGGTAGTTCTTGTTCAAACCATCATTATCTGCTTTAAATCGCATCAGTAAAAGGGTTGGATTTGCTACTGCAGAGAACAGACAGGACAGCCTTCACCGAGAAGGTCCTCTGTAGATTCACAGAGGACTGATCAGCATGACAGGTAGCATGGTTGCCATGCTTTACAGTCTAGGAATCCCTTCTCATGCTCATTTAGCCACTCAACAAGCACTGAGGGCATCCTCTGACCTCGCTCATTAGGGTCATGGACATGAACCAGCTCCAAGTACTGTGAAATTGCCCCTGGCTCATCCCTTATTTGATTTGCACAACCACCCTGTGAGGTAGGTATTATCACCCCAGTTTGCAGAGTTGGAAACTGAGGATTGGCAGTTTAGGTGACTTGTTCAAGATCCCACAGCTTTAAGGCCAAGCTAAACACCAAACACAGGCAAGAGACTTTATGTCCCAGAGGATCTGTTCTCCCCCGTTGGCTGTGGCCTGGGGCCAGAACCTTCCCTCCCTAGGTCTATTTTCTCTTTAGCACAAGGAGGGGTGATTGGGAATGATGACCCAGCTCTGACATGCGCAGATCCCTGAGCCCAGATCAGCTGCAGATTTGGCAAACCGTAGGGTGAGCTTCAAAAATCAAGTTGGCAGAGTCAGAGCTCTCAATCAGAAGAGACACTGCCCGACAAACCAATCGGGCAGGCAGGCATTAGGGCCAAGTTAGATATGCACAACTCACCCTCTAAGCTATAAACACGCCACTATCTGGTTCCTGCTGTCCATCTATCATCAGGCATATGAGTTGATATCTGCCATCCTGAGCCAAGTTTCAGCCGTAGCAGACGTTTCATTTCTCCTTACAGCATTCCACGCTGTACATCAGGTGCTAGGGGGGACAGGGGATGCAGGAGGGCTGCCAGAGGCTAGACCCGGCCACGCCACATAAGGGATGGGAGGGTCACAGCCCACAGACTGTGGAGAAGTATTTGGCCTCCTCAAACAGAGCTCAAGGTGCCCCATCCACATTGTCATCTGCCTTGGCCTGGGGGTGAGGGAGGCTAAATGCACAGCTGTGGTTAGGCACACGGAGAAGCACATCAGAGGACTGGCTCCATGCTCATTGGAAGTCCCTTTGCCTCCCCAGGCCCACCCTGACTCCATATGCCATTCTGTGTCCCAGGAAGGTGGTCTCTGTAGACAGCACTCAAGGATTCCTCGACCTCTGGTTCTTGGCGGGTTCCCGTGGTGATAGACATGGCCTGGGCACAGGCTCAGAGGGAGCCAGGAGACAGAGGTCGGGGTATTTATTTTCTGTCCCTACCAAAGATGGCAGCTCCTGCCAGCCTGCCATCTCCTACAGTCTCTCTCCCAATTTTGGTCTTCACTCCTCTTCCTGCCTGTCAGACTGTCACCAGCTCTGTGACACTGCACCATCTACTGTTTAGGTCTGTTTACCTCCTACAACTTTGTAAATATTCCCCTTTTGAACTCATGGCCTCTTTCATCTATGCCAGGGATTTTTTTCCCAGGATCCTGATAAAACTGTTTGCTATGCATCAATTTTAAGATGTATTATTATTCTATGAAGCCAGCAGATGATCTAATACATGCCATGAGAAAAAAACTCAAATCAATTCAAGGTGGGGGCGGGGGAATGAGGGAGTGGGGAGAGGGGAGGAGGTGGGCGGATGGGTGTGCTCCCACTGAATGGGCACAGTGTTAGGGTGTATGGCACCCCTCTTGCGGGCAGGACACAAGTATAAGGGACTCTGCCTAACAAATGGAGCTACTGTAACCTAATTCTTTGTACCCATTAACCTGAAACAATAATTAAAATTACAAAAAAAAGACATGTTATTATTCTAAGCCCCGTTAAGGAAGAATAATCCTCTACCATAAACAATGACACAAAGTAGACTCGTGGGCAATGACACCATGCTTCCTGTCACTTTACATTTTTATTTTATATTTATCAAAAGGGCTATTTTAGACTTGGATTTAGGATTTTTAAAAAATCATGTATCACTTTGTGATGCAAAAAAAGAAAAATATATGCCAAATAAATCAGTTAAAATGTTCCCAAAACTTCTTCACCTTCAGAGTCTGACTCTTGTGAGCTATATTTTGCTTCATAGTTGTCAATGTCCACATTCGTCCACACGGAATTGGCCATGGCCTTTTTTTTTTCCTTTTTTTTATTGTTAAATCATAGCTGTGTACATTAGTGCAATCGCCTGTACCCATTCTAAGATGCACCGTAGGTGTGGCCCCACCCATTACCCTGCCTCCACCAAAACCTCCCCCCTCCCTTCCCCTTCCTTGGCCCTTTCCCCATAGTCTTGTGCTATAGTTGGGTTATAGCCATGTGAAAGCTATAATTTAGCTTCATAGTAAGGCTGAGTACATTGGATACTTTTTCTTCCATTCCTGAGATACTTTGCTAAGAAGAATATGTTCCAGCTCCATCCATGTAAACATGAAAGAGGTAAAGTCTCCATCTTTCTTTAAGGCTGCATAGTATTCCATGGTATACATGTACCACAATTTGCTAGTCCATTCATGGATTGATGGGCACTTGGGCTTCTTCCATGACTTAGCAATTATGAATTGGGCTGCAATAAACATTCTGATACAGATGTCTCAATACAGATGTCTTTGTTATATTGTGACTTTTGGTCTTCTGGGTATAAACCTAGTAAAGGAATTATAGGATCGAATGGCAGGTCTATTTTTAGGCCATTGTCAGTGCAGCATTTCTTAGAGGAGTATCCCACTATTGTTTCAGGGATTTTTTTTTCAAGCCACTACCCACACTCTACATATGTGGACAATGACAACTTTATTCTGACTGTCACCAGTGAGCATCAGCTTTAAGATGCGCTTCCATTTTAGAGATGATAAAGTGTGTGTGTCAGAATCAAGGAAATATAAGTTTTAATTATGTTGACCTTAGACAGGTCAATTTGCCTTTCTGGGCTTTAGTATTTTCATTTGTAAAAAGGTACATGTACCCAACTTCATCTATAGATTCAATGCAATACCAATCAAAATATCAGCAAGTTATTTTACGGATATCAACAAACTGATTCTAAAGTTGATAGGGAAAGACAAAAGACCCAGAGTAGCCAACATAATAGTGAAGAATAAAAGTCAGAGGACTTATACTACCCGACATCAATACTTACTATAAGGCTACAATAATCAGGGAAGTACGGTATCAGTAGAGGAATAGACAGAGATAAATGGAACAAATAGGCCAGAAACAGACCCACAAAAATATAGTCAACTAATCTATAACAAAAGAGCAAAGCCAATTCAATGAAGAAAGAAAAGCTTTTGAACAAATGGCGGTAGAACAACTGGACATTAACATGCAAAAAAAAGAGGGGGAATTAATCCAGACATTGACTTTACACCTTTCATAGAAATTAGCTCAAGGAATCATGCATTTAATGTAAAGCAAAATAATAAGACTTCTGGAAAATAACACAGGTGACATTGGGTTTGGCGATAGATTTTTAGATACAACAACAAAAGCACAGTCCGTAAAAGAAAAAATGGGTTAAGTTGAACATTATTAAAATTCAAAACTTCTGTTCTGCAAAAAACACTGTTAAGAGAATCAAAAGACAAGCTACAGACTGGGAGAAAATATTTACAAAATACACACCTGATAAAGGACTTCCATGTAGAATATACAAAGAACTCTTAACACTCACCACTAAGAAAATAAACAACCCAATTAGAAAATAAGCCAGATCTTACCAGACACCTCACCAAAGAAGACACACAGATGGGAACAAAAGCATATGAAAAGCTCTTCAACATTACATGTCATCAGGAAACTAGAAATTCAAATAAGAAGATATCACTACATCCTTATTATTAATGAGAATGACCAAAATCTGGAATGTTAGCACAACAAAATGCTGACAGAGGGTGTGGAGCAAAAGGAACTCTCCTTTGCTGCCAGAGGGAATGCAAAATGGGATGGTCACTTTGGAAGACGGTTTGACAGTTTCTTTTTTTTTTTTGTAGAGACACAGTTTCACTTTATGGCCCTAGGTAGAGTGTCATGGCATCACACAGCTCACAACAACCTCCAACTCTTGGGCTTAAGTGATTCTCTTGCCTCAGCCTCCCAAATAACTGGGAGTACAGGTGCCCGCCACAACACCCGGCTATTTTTTTGTTGCAGTTCGGCAGGGGCCGGGTTTGAACCCGCCACCCTCGGTATATGGGGCCAGGACCTTACCGACTGAGCCATAGATGCCGCCCGGTTCGACAGTTTCTTACAAGGTAAACATAGTCTTTTTTTTTAAAAATTGTGTTCCTGGGTCTTTTACCTACATGAGTAAACATGTCCACACAAAAACCCGCACGTGAATGTTTACAGAGGCTTTATTCGTAATTCCTCCAGATTGGGAACAACCAAAATGTCCTTCAAAAAGTGAAGGGATAAATAAACTGTGATACAGCCATACAATGGAGTGTTATTCAGCAATGGAAAGAAATGAGCTATCGAGCCACAAAAAGATATGGAGAAAGCTGAAGTACATTATCATTTAGTGGAGAAGCCAATCTGAAAAGGCTACATACTGCGTGATTCCAGGTACATGACATTCTGGAAAAGGCAAAAATATAGAGACATTAGAAAGACTGGTGATTGATTGGTGGGGGGGGGGGGGGGATTTTCAGGGCAGTGAAACTATTTCTGTGTGATACCGTAAGGGTGGATACATGATGTTAAGGGTCAAGCATCAAAACCCATAGAACGTACAACCCCAAGAGTGAACCCTTTTGTGAACTGTGGACTTTAGTTAATGCAAAGTTTGGCTCATCAGTCTTAGCAAATGCGCTACATTAATGCAAGATGCTAATAATAGAGGAAACTGGAGGGGGAAAGAGGGATAGGAGCTCTCTCTATTATCACCTCAATTTTCTATAAATCTACAACTTTTCTAAAAAGTGAAGCCTATTGAAAAAGAGATACATTTATAGGTGTCCACCTCCTAGGACTGCTGGGAGGCTAAATGCTATCAAGTGTGACTAGAACTTGGCATAGGACCTCATTATAAAAGGTGATCCACCAGTACCAACCTCTGTGGATGTTGTAAGGCTACTGTGGCAGTTGTTATGGTTGTCATGGTCATTGTGAAGGTTGGCAGGTTGTTGCTGGGATTGTACTTGGAGTTGGTGTGATCCTTGGATTTGCTGTTACAATAGTTGAAGTGGTGGTCGTCCCTGGGGTTGGAGAGTCAGTATTGCATTTGTGGTTGTTGGGATACTCTGGCTATTATGGCGTTTGTTATGGTTGGAGTATTGTGTTTCTTGTGGTATCATGGTGGTGGCAGTAGTTGTGACAACTGTATGATGTGTTTGTTGGGATCCCTGTGGCAGTTGTCATGGTGGTGGTTGGACCTTAACCAACCTGCATAGATAGGGCTAATCTGGATTTTCTCTCCCAGGTGAAGACCTTGGTTAAACACTTGGGACTTGTAGAATCTATATATATAAGATCTGAATTTCAAAGAACCCTCAGTTTTGTAAAATGATGAGATTTGGACAAAACTAGGTGAAAAAGAGGCAGATATCTTGAGAGACAAGACTAAGCAGCAAGTGGCAGGAAATGAGGAAGTAAGTGTCAGGCAGGGAGGGCTGGCTCTGGGGAACACAGGGGCCCAGGGATGGACTACCGCATATCACATATTCAGGAGTGTGGCTCACCATTGCTGAAATTCTATCGAAGTGGACTGTTTTTTAATGTTAAAGAACAGACTTCTAAAAATTAAATGGAAAGAGGAGCCAGCCATCCAAGCCTCTGGATGAATTGGGTGCTCCAGTTAAATAGAATCTTTGGATCTCTTAGGAAAAGACACTACAGTTCTTGTACCAGGTTTTTCTTCACCCCCATCTGCCTCCGCTGTACACCTGATGGCAGGTGGGGGTGACAGCGTTTACCCTTAGGTTTCCTCTCAGTTTTAGGAGTGCCAGGGCAGTCATCTGAATCCCTCCTGCTCTCCGATCTTTGAGAGAGTTGTGGATCATACCCTTAATGGGATGTAAGCTCCTTCCCTAAGTTTCTTCCTTGTGAGAAGGATTTGAGGGTTTCGCACAATTGGAAGGAGGTTGTGTAAGGAAGTATAACAAGAATAAGCAGGAACATTGACAAGAGGAGAGGAAGACAGGACGCTGAGATTTAACTCCCCCAATTTGCAGCAGGCAAAGATTGATCACATGGGCAGCCCTTTGGAAGGAGCATGTCTTGGGGCCAGGGGCTTGAAAATGCTGACCTTGAAGCAGTAGTGCCTGGGGCTTCCAAGGCATCTTTGATTTGCAAGGAGAGGAAGAAGCTGGTGTCTTTCCCTCTGTGATAGCTTTGGGTCCTGCAGATTGTCCACACACACCCGCCCTCCCCTGCCCCACACTCCCACACTCCCGCACCCCATCCTATCCACACCTTGGTCATGAACTTCACAGCTCTTCCCATCAGGAAGCAGAGCCTTCCCCTTCCTCCTTGTCTGGACCTACTGTATGGTTTGCTTTGACCAACAGAATTCGAGGGGGTGGGGAGTGACCACATGCCAGTTCTGACCCCAGGCCATGGCCCTCTCTGCTCTTTCAGAGAACAGACTAGTTCTGATGTATTGGTTTTCTCTCATATTTGTCTATGCCTAGGGGTTTTCATTGCATGATTATGATAACATATAATTGAGTATCCTACTACTTTTCAATTAACTTTATTTTTTTTATACAATCTATAACTTTATTTTTTTACTTAACACTCTTCCATATTGTAACATGTATTCTTTTAATTGGTGGTTATGTTTTCCATTGTATGGCTACATACATTTTTTTTCCTTCTCTTTTTTTTTTTTATTAATCATAGCTGTGTACATTGATATATTCATGGGGCATCATTCACTAGCTTCACAGACAGTTTACCAAGTTTCACATATACCCTTGTAAGATGCACCGCTGGTGTAATCCCACCAATCCCCTTCCCTCTACCCCCTCCCCCTCCCTCCCCTCCCTTTCCCCTTTCCCCCTATTCTTAGGTTGTAACTGGGTTATAGCTTTCACGTGAAAACCCTAAATTAGTTTCATACTAGGCTGAGTACATTGGGCCAATTAACTTTATATCCTAAGATTATTTCCATGTAAGTACATGTATTTTATAATTATCATTTTAATAATGGTTTATTAATAATTGGTTAAAACAAAGGATTGGCAAACCATGCCCTGTGGGTCAAATCCAGCCCATAATCTGATTTTATAAATAAAGTTTTATTGGAACATAATCATACCCATTCATTTACACATAATCTGTGGTTACTTTGCCCTTACAAAAGCAGATTAAGTAGTCATAACAGCAGAATAAGTAGTTTCAACAAGCTGAAAATACTATCTGACCCTTTTCAAAAATACTTGCCCCCCCCAAAAAAAAAATACTTGCCAACCCATGTTTTAAACATGTTTTTGCCAAGTAGCTTTTCTAAAAAATTGTATTAATTTACATCACCAGCAAAACATGAGAAAGCATCAGTTTTTCTGCCTCTAGGCCAACATTCAGTATTTGGTTATTCCTTTGTTTTAATCTTATTTTAATTTTTATTTTAAAAATGAGAAAAATTGTTTCTTCTTGTTTCAATTTGAATGTCTTAGATTACTAGTAAGCCTGAATATGTTTTCTATTTTTCATTTACTTCCTGAATGACTTTTGTGAGTTCTCTATTCATATTCCTTGCTCATTTATCTAATGATGACTTGCTTTTTATTTTTTTTTTACTTTCTTTTGTTTTGTCCAGCAATTTATGCAAGATTCTATTGCAATTAAAATAGGAATCCAACCCCCCGGGCAATTGAAGCAGCTTCAAAAATACACTACTGGGACTTGATCAAACTAAAAAGCTTCTGCACAGCTAAGAACACAGTAAGCAGAGCAAGCAGACAGCCCTCAGAATGGGAGAAGATATTTGCAGGGTATAACTCTGACAAAGGTTTAATAACCAGAATCCACAGAGAACTCAAACGCATCAGCAAGAAAAAAACAAGGGATCCCATCGCAGGCTGGGCAAGGGATTTGAAGAGAAACTTCTCTGAAGAAGACAGGCGCACGGCCTTCAGACATATGAAAAAATGCTCATCATCTTTAATCATCAGAGAAATGCAAATCAAAACTACTTTGAGATATCATCTAACTCCAATGAGACTAGCCTATATCACAAAATCTCTAGACCAGAGATGTTGGCGTGGATGCGGAGAAAAGGGGACACTTCTGCACTGCTGGTGGGAATGCAAATTAATACATTCCTTTTGGAAAGATATATGGAGAACACTCAGAGATCTAAAAATAGATCTGCCATTCAATCCTGTAATTCCTCTGCTGGGCATATACCCAGAAGACCAAAAATCACAACATAACAAAGATATTTGTACCAGAATGTTTATTGCAGCCCAATTCATAATTGCTAAGTCATGGAAAAAGCCGAAGTGCCCATCGATCCACGAATGGATTAATAAATTGTGGTATATGTATACCATGGAATACTATGCAGCCTTAAAGAAAGATGGAGATTTTACCTCTTTCATGTTTACATGGATGGAGCTGGAACATATTCTTCTTAGTAAAGTATCCCAAGAATGGAAGAAAAAATACCCAATGTACACAGCCCTACTATGAAACTAATTTGGGACTCTCACATGAAAGCTATAACCCAGCTACAACTTAACAACAGGGGGAAGTGGGAAAGGGGGGGTGGGTAGAGGGAGGGGAATCGGTGGGATCACACCTGTGGTGCATATTACAGGGGTATTTGCGAAACTTGGTAAATGTAGAATATAAATGTTTTGGCACAGTAACTGAGATAACGCCGGAAAGGCTATGTTAACCACTGTGATAAAAATGTGTCAAATGGTTTATGAAGTGAGTGTATGATGCCCCATAATCATATCATTGTATACAGTTATGATTTAATAAAAAAATTAAAAATAAATAAATAAATAAATAAAATAGGAATCCATTTCTGTCATATTTGCCATAAGTCTTGAAAAAGTCTTGCTGAAACATTTCTGTTATTTGTTAATAAGGTGACTTTGGGCAAATCCTTCAATATCATGTAGCTTTAGTTTCCTCACCTATAGAACAGAAATAGAGTTAATTTTTCATGGTGTTCTTCTGAAAACTTGATGAAAAGTGAAAACTAGTAAAGAAATGAAAGTTATTGTTGATATCCATTAAAACAAACTAGTAGAAATTAGAGTGTCAGATGCATTCTGCCTGACTTTAGGATGACATAGAACTGGCTCAGCGCCTGTCGCCCAGTGGTTAGGGTGCCGGCCACATACACTGGGGCTGGCAGGTTCGAACATGGCCCGGGCCTGCTAAACAACAAAGACAACAACAATAATAAGAAAAAATAGCCAGGCATTGTGGCAGATGCCTGTACTCCCAGCTACTTAGGAGGATGAGGCAAGAGAATTGCTTAAGCCCGGGAGTTTGCAGTTGCTGTGAGCTGTGATGCCACAGCATTCTACCAAGGGCAATATAGTGAGACTCTGTCTCAAAAAAAAAAAAAATAGAATGACATACAGCAGTGATTTTCAACTATGTTCTATGTACCCCAATGTAGTAGTCAGGATTCTT
The DNA here is from genome assembly GCF_027406575.1 of Nycticebus coucang. NCBI lineage: Eukaryota > Metazoa > Chordata > Mammalia > Primates > Lorisidae > Nycticebus > Nycticebus coucang. The sequence continues at coordinate 90,484,323 of NC_069788.1, forward strand.
TCAGATAAAGCAGGAACAACTACTGGCTCAGGTCACTGTCAAGTTCTGGAATTTCTGGTCCAATCAGATCCAGAATTCACTAGGACTCCTGCTTTCTGCTCTGTTTTGGCTTTGTGAGTAGGATGGCAACCTACTATAGACCCCCACAGATCCTGGCTGCTGTGGTTTGAATAATTGTCTTTCCAAAATTCATAGTGAAATTTAATCCCCAATGTGGCAGTATTGAGATGTGGGCCTTTAAAAAGCAACTGGGTCATGAGGGATCTGCCATGACCCAATCACTCTGCCCTCATGGATTATTATGAGTGGGACTGGCAGCTCGATAAAAAAAGGAAGAGAGACCTGAGGTAGCAAACTATTCTCCTCATACGATGCCCTGTGTCATCTTGGGACTCTGCAGACAGCCCCACCAGCAAGAAGGCTCTCATAACATGTGAGATTAAACTTCTCAGCCTCCATAACTGTAGGAAATAATTCCTTTTCTTCATACCTTGCCCACTTTCATGTATTCTGTTATAAGCAACAGAAAACAGACTAAGACACTGGCTTACACCCGACCAGCCCAGCAACTGCATAAAGAGCAGACTTCTGTTTTGGCACTTCCGGGAAAAGTTCCAAGGCCAACTCTTTAGACCAACCTAGGTCATAAACTTGCTGAGTGAGTCACTGTGGCCAGGATGTGGCACCAGTTGACTGGTCAGGACTGGATGGACTCCCTGTCTGAGAATGGGTGAGGGTGAGTCCCCAGAGAAAAAACATGTGCTGTCACCAGATTAAGGAGCCCAGGGTATGCGTGTACTGAAAACCAGCCTCACTGCAGGTGCCTCAGGGACCACACTAGAGGACACAGGGCCAGGGGTGGGGTGGGGGAACCTTCCTCTCTCCCTCTCATGTCAGCTAGATTACCTTCCGGTTTATCTGTTTTATATATTGGGCCCCTGGGTACTATTTTGTTTGGGAAACAGTTTCTGCTAGGTGAGATTAAACATGCTTGATGTGAACAAAGAGAGCATGTCCGGAGAATAGCCGTGGACGTGCGGGATGGGAACTCAGATTTTGCAAGCCTCCATCAGGGAATTGGCAGCAGAGAGCTTATGAGGACTCAGGCACCTCATTCCTAGGACAAGAATTTATTGCACATCTACTGTGTGCAAGGTTGGGATTCCAGCAAGGAACAAGTCAAATACTCATTTTCTTGCAGCTTATGATCTAAGGCACAAAAATAAGTAAATATTGTATTGTGCTGTCTCATAATCAAACAGCGTTGCATGCGCTGAAGGAAATGACGCAGGGTAACGTGAAAAAGAGTAATAGGGCTGGGGGCCCTTCACCCACAGTGGCCCCAGAGAGCCACTCTAAGGAAGTGACTCCATTTGGGCTGAGATCCTCCAGAAGGAAAGCTGGAGAAAGAGCCTCCTGGCTAAGGGCCTGTTCTGCATCTGAGCGACAGAACAACCAATGGCTGTGGCGCACAGTGACTAAGCGGTGTGAGCGGATGAGGGTGGAGAGGGGGCCAGGGAATGCAGGATGTCACAAGCCACGGGGCGAGGAAGAAGCCCTGGTCCAATAAGGGAAGTGGACGGGGGCATGGCCCAGGGAAGAGGGAATAAGGCTAGGGCAATTGGTGGTTTGGGGTGAAACAATGACAGCCACAGGAAGAGACTTCCAACGCCAGCTCACTTAGAACGAAGCCCTTTCTGGCAATCACGGGCGTCTACCTACAGAATGCACAGCCTGGGTGAGCGAGCTCTCAGTCCCTGGAGATACGTGAGCAAGGTACGACGGTGGAACAGACTAGAACCTCAGGAAATCAGCAGACAGAACCAAACTTGGTAATAATGCTTAACAAAGTTTACAGTGGCAAAGGACCCACTTAAAACATTTTAGCAGCAGCCTGCTGAGCTCGAGCAATCTCTGGAAATGATTTATTTACATATAAAAATGAGACATTTCCCAACAGCCTTGAGACAGCCCCTGGGGTGCGGCTCTCATTGGATGTTGCCTCCCCCAGGCTGGGAGGCTCAGCCCCTTAGCTCCGCCTCGGTGGGGGGCTGATTGCCTCTCCCTAGGGTGCATTGCCCAGCGTTACTTCTCCAAAATAAACCTTGCCTAAGCTTTTAAATGTGCGGCTGAGCATAAAGTACAGTCAACATTTTTATTCCAAGAATGCAAATGAGCCCCTGAGGGGCCTGGAAGAGGCAAAAATGCCCTGGTCTGGAAGCATTTTCTTGAAAGGCTGGAGTCTGGCACAGCTAGTTTCACTTTCTCTGGGGTGGAAAAACTGAGGCTTAGGGGTCAGCTCAAGGTCACCATGTGAGGGAAAGGCGGGAAGCTTTCTATCCTGCTGGGATTTCCCCCATTTAGGGCTTTATTTGTGCTGAGCAAGCTCCCCTAGCCTAGGAGGGACAGGTAGAGGGGTAGGGTAGATCCCATTACTCAGCAGAACAGGAGCTCTCAGCAAGCTTCTGCTGGGTCTGCTCTGGGCATCAGGATCCTGCCTGTGGCTCAGGAACTAGATACTGGCCCTGGCTAGGAGAAGGCCTGCCTCCATCCGAAGGTCCTCCCAGTCTCCTCTCCAGGCTACCTTAGGGGCCCTGCCCTCCTCTGAGCCCTAGCCAAGCAGTCAAGGTCTTGTTCTTTCCCCGGATGCCAGAACCTAAACTGAATGTCCTACCCATACAGGACACTTCCCTACTCCCCACCCAGCGCCGCCTTTCCTGGAAGGCTCCAGGGACAAGCAATTACAGAGGCTATGTCTGTGGTGTGCACGGGGTAGGGGGAACCTCAGAAGCCCGGGGGCTTGTCCTGAGATTTTACTGGGACTCTGGGCCACAGATGTGGGCCATTCCCTGGGAATAAAGGTTTCTAAGTCTCCTAGAGACACCCAGGTTTTGGAGGAACATCAAAGGACCACTGGCCTCCGAGATCTCAGAGTCAATTCTCCACAATTTGTCCTGGCCCCAGGGACCCACCAGGTGAGCGTTCTTACTCACGCACACCCTGACCCATGCTGTCTGACCCTCCTGTGGCAGGAAACCGACACAGACAGAAGACTCCAGGCACCAGTTGGAAGAGGAAGCGGCTCTATTCCCCGGCGGGGAGACTCTGCGGTCTAGTGTCCTAAAAACTGAGCCCACCAACTTAATCTCTTGCCTTTCTTTTATAGATTTTTTAGGGCTAGTGTGCACGTGAAAGTCATGAAGGATGTGAGAGACGTGACAGACGTGAAAGTCTTGGGACGCAAGGAAAGGTCACGTTGGCCCCGCGCCCTTGGTACCGGATGGGCTACCTGTCCTCAAAGTCTAAGGAAGTTACAAGGTTGCTGTCTAGGCCCAGCACATACCAAGGGAAGGGCAAACAGATAACAGAGACATCTGCTGCAGTAGAGGTAGGAGTGTTACAGACTGTTTGGCTAATGCCTGTACAGAGTGGTCAGGACAGACCTTTAGCTCTGCTTTTACTCTCTTGCCTCACTCCCAGGGGATGGCCCCTGCAACTCAGGGGATGGGTGGCGGAGGGGGTTGTTTTCACCATCCTGCGAGCATAAGGGTCCTGGGTTGTTTGCCCCTGGAGCATCATGCAGACTCCCGGAGAGCCCAGGCCAGGCCGAAGTGCAGACTTGGTCCCTCAGGGAAGGCCAATTTTGTCATAGGTGGGGGCGTCACTCACTGGGGAACCTTCCATTTTCTAAGACAGATTTTGAGTTTAGTTAATCCCTTTAGAGGGAAGATTTTCTCCTTAAGAAGGACTGTGCCTTTCCCTGCCCCACCCTTATGGGGCTGAAAAGTGTTTAACCTTTCCCATTACACCACATAACCAAAAGCATTCTCAAAACTGCACGATTAGGATTTGCATATTTGGCCTTTTGTCCCTGGTCATCTGATAGAACTAGAGCTGAAAAGGGATTGTCCATCTGTCCTCCTCACAGCACCAAGAGCAGAGATTCTTGTTTTTTCCCCAGGATTCAGCACTGTACAGCAACTCCTGGACCCCCAGGGCCTGCTCAGCTCCCTCACAGGTACTGATTAGCCCAGGGATGCAATTAGGATGGAGCAAGTCAGGGTACTCAGCTGGCCCTGTGCTGCCAGCAATCCACTTTCCTGTTTCTCTGTTGGAGAGAAGTATCTGGCTCCCCATCCTCTGGATTGCAATTCACTCTGAACAAGAAGGCAGATGACTTTGTGGCTGCCTCCCCCAAGCCTCATAGTTTAGCACCATCTGAATTCCAATTAGCATCATCAGGTTTTCTCGGGGAGGAAAGTTTCCCCTAACACCACCTCCTTCCAGTTGCAAAAAGTTTGCTCAGGGCCAAGCACATCTGCACAATCACAAGTCCATTCATTGGATGATGCATTTGTTGCCACCTACTCTGAGCCCCGGTTCCTGACAACAGTAAGAGTTAGCGCTGAGGCCAGCGATGTTCTCTGAGCCAGGTGCTGGCACCATATCTCAGTCCTACTGCAGATGAAGAGACCCAGCCTCTGAGAGGCTCTGTGACCAGTGCAAGGCCACCTGCCCCGGAGAGAGATTTAGCCAGGACTCTGATTTCATAGGCCTGGCATCTGAACAGTGCACAGCCTCCCCACAGTTGTAGAAGGGGCATAGCGTTGGGGATTAAACAAGATGCTCTTTGGAAAGCAGCCTGTCAAATGCCACATGGAAACTTAAGAAGTATACACTCCCTTCCAGGTGCTGCTGTATAGGAGCTGAGTCACACATATAACTTCCCTCCAGAGTTAGCTTAGAGACTCACAGGGAGGTGATGCCACACAGGATGGGATTCAGGTGGTAAGCGACACACAATGGCCTGCCCTGGGGATTGGAAGACGGGGGGACTTGCTAGCAGAGGGGATCAAGGAAGGTTGCATAGAGGAGGAGACATGGGCTTCCTTTGAGGGGCAGGGAAGATTTCAGTGGGAACAGTTCCTGCCTGAACCTAAGGAAGAGAGGATGAATTCCGGGCTGCCTGCCTCCCTTTCAGTGGGCAGAGCCTGCCACCTTGAAATCAACTGGGCCCAAGACTGTACACACCTGTTGTGCCAGCTACAGTCACCTGCAACCCACAGATGTTGCTCTTCCTTCCTCAGAAAGTACCAGTGCCCTTCCAGGGCCTGAGACAGAGGCCCTGCTCTTTCCTTGGGGGCCCCTTAATTTCTTTCCTCTTTCTGACCCCTCTCACTCTCTCTGTCTATGACTGAGCACCTTGAGGGCAGAATGGGTTTTGTCCACTCACCATGTCCAGCCCCTGATTCCTGTCCCAGCACTGTTCCTGGTAGGTGTGTGTAAGTCAGAACATACTGGAACAGAATGATACCCCAGGTATTCCTCCTTCTTCCTTCCCTACCCACAGGGACATTTCGTGACCCTAAGTCCAAGCCACCTCTGGTTCTATAGCTAGAGCTATAGCCATAGCAGTCACATAGCTGCTCTGAGCCTTAGTTTCCTCATCTGTAAAATGGGGACAACCAATCCTCACTCTGCCTTCCTTAGGGCTCTGTCAGGAGAAATTATTTATGTGGGAGCCCTTTTGAAAAGCAAGCAGCTCTCTCTTGAAAAAGAAAGAGTTTTTTAAAAGAATTTTAAAATATTGGTAAAATCCTTTGTTCACTTTTTGTCTATTGTGTTTCATTTTGCCATATCCTTTAGGGCATGAACTCTTGGATTAACTTCAGAATTTTTATAAATCTTTGCAAGTTAAAAAGTCTCTTCACCTTACTATTTCCACTGACTGTCCCAACAGGACAGTGGTTCATGTTATCCTGATTGTACAGATCAGAAAGTTAACTGACACATAGCAGAAAGTGGGCTTGAACACAGGTATCCCTCTTTCTGTTGCTGAGTAAGCTCGGTGCCCTCCTCTGTGCCCAGCTGTTTCTCAGATCAGGAAATGCTACTCCCCTAGCTATGTCAACAATTCTGACTTTGCCAAGTCTCTAAGCTTAGGCCTAAACTAACCTAGGCCAGGAGTTCTCTGCAGGCACTGTGTTTGTGTGTGTGTGTGTGTTTATGTTTTGGGAGGGTCTCCCAGGTCTGGCCTGACCTCAGGAGGAGGAGGGACCTCACTAGCTGGACAGGGACTAACAGCTGAGGCCCAAGCCCTATACCCTACTGATGAGGGACGGGCCTCCCTGCCAGCTGTTGCAAACTGGCTGGGCATGGAGGGGAAGATCAATTCATTCATTCATTCTACCAAACTGTATTATGCAAAATTTACTTATGCTGGGATATCTACCAACTGGCTGCCGAAATGACCCTCCCCCACCCTTCCTTTTTTGAGGGAGTTGGACAGACAGGAAATAGCAAGAGGAGCTGGGCTCAGAGTGAGCTTGGGGCAGTGGGCTCAGAGGGGAGGTTCCCACTCCTAAGTGTAGGAGAAGGCATCTAGGCTGAGGCTTTAGAGGGTAAGCAGGAGGAAGCCAGGGAAGAAGAGGTGGGAGAGGGCATTCTAGGCCCAGAGAACAGTAAGCAGAGGCCTAGAGGAAGGGCCAAGGACAATGAGGGTGGCCTGGCCAGCTGAGATGTGTAAGGAGAAGGCAAAGTATGGAGTTGCTTAAGCATCAGGAGCCTTCCCTTTGTGATATTTGTCAGCCAAATAGATAAGTTTAATCATATTGAATTCTCTGCTCATAGTTTTATTTCCTTTCCTTAAAGAGACTCCCCGCCCCAAGCTCTCCTGGAGCTCATGGAGCCCAGTCTCCGTGTGGAAGTCCTCTGAGATCAGGGATGGAGGGAGAATGGTGGGCAGTCAAGGGACTTCTGCAGAAGTTCCTGCCATGTCAAGTGTCTCAAATTTGGAATGTCCAGAATAAAACCTTCCACTGCCCTTCAGGCAGCATTTGGGACAGCCCATGGGGTCATTCCCCTGCTGGGCCCTCCTCCTCTTCCATGGTCAAATTACCAGAAAGGCTAGTCTGTTCTGCCTTCTAATGCTCCAGTCATCCACCCCTGCACCCCACAAATCTACACCAATCTACACCCCTGCACCCCTGATCTGCACCCCTGCCTGCCACAGCTCTGCAAACCACCAGCTTCCACACTGCTTCCTACAGAGTTCCCCCTCATGCCTTTTTCTCCTGAATTAAGGCCAAGGCCTCTTTGCCCTGCCCTGCACATTTGCATCATGCCCCCACCTGAAGTTTTCTTACAAAAGAATGTTCCTAGAAAAACCCATGCACTGCCCACTACCCAGTGGCCTAGCTTCCTACCCCTCCACCCCACCAGGGGCCCTCACCCTACCTGCCTGTGCCCCAGTGCTGACTGCTGTCTGTGGACACTGGGCTTCCTCCCCTGGAGTCCTTGGGCCTGTCCTCAGACTTTTCCTGTCTAGACTACTCATCCTTATCAGCAGCCTGGAGAACCACCTCCTCCTTTCCTACCTCTAGTCCAGACAATGAGATAAGATAAGACTTATAAGCATGTTTGGTTTAATAGTTGAGACTTTGCCTTCTCACTTCAGGTCCCCAGTGCCTGGCCCAGCAAACTGCGGGCGTTTAGAAGTGGTGAAAAACAACAAGAACATGGTTATGGGGACCATCTCTACTCACCTTGCTATTGTCACCAGGGAGTTCACATGACCAGCTTACCACATCTGTGATCACCCAGCCTTCTCCAGTGGTTTTGCATCTCAATCTCTCCCCCACTAAGAAGCATGAATGACTCATCTTGGCCACCACACTTGCTGGCCCTACCTTCAGGTCACTTCTATCCTGACCCTCTGTCTTTCCTGTATTTAAAATGAGGAGATGAGGAGCAGTCCGAGATGGTGGGTGTGTGATGTGTAATGTCAGCTCTTCTACCCAGATGTCTTACAGGGGTCAGGGGTCACAAACAGGTGTGGTACTCTGCTCTGAAACCCTCTGCTTTCCCAGCCCCTGTACCCCCAACACACACAGGATATGCCATCCAGGGAATGGGAGGTACCTCTGCCAGGAACACCTTTCCTCCCTTCACCATGCCCTGAGCTCCTGCTCCCCTCTTCCAGAGCCCCCCTCGGGGACACCATCTCTGGTGTCCAAGCACTCTGTCTCTCCTCTGTGTGTACATGAACCCTGTGCTATCAATTACAATTTACTGGATTACTTGTCAGCTTACCTCCAAGACACACGAAGGGAAATGACCTAATTCACCACAGTGTCTCCACATGAAACACAGAGCCCGACGTGTAGTAGGTGCTCAGTAAATGTCTCGTGAATAAATAACACAAAAGTGAAAAAGAAGCTTAACCTAAGTAGCTCCATTTAGCTTCTGACTCCCAGTGGGAATATTCTTTAGGTTAAAAACTTGTACATAGCTCTGCACACAGGCCATAAGCCATCTAATTCTTTATAAAATTTAATTTGCAGTTCAACTGTAAAAAACAAAAAGATGATAACCCTCCCTTTCCCAAAGCCACTCCCCAGAGAGATAAGAAAAGTGTACCCACAAATAACAGTGACCTTCGTGCTCCAAAGTTAACTGAGTGGGATCAAAGAAGCTTTACGACCTCCTGGGACCCTCTCTAATGCTCAGATGCCTGTGGTCCTGGTTATCTTTTGTAAATCCCCCCACCCCAGACTTCCTTCTTCCTTAACATAAAAAAAGAGTCTGAAGTTCATACTAATTTAAGACGGTTCTTTAAGACATTAGTCCATTATTTTCTCCGTTTGCTGGCTCACCAAATAAAAGTCATTTTCCCTGCCCCAACACCTCATCTTTCAACTTATTGGCTGTTCTGCGGTGAGTGGTACAAGCTTGGACTTGGTGACAATTAATGCTTGCCTGTGTGATGGGGAGACGTCACTGCCAACTCTGTATAGGAGTGTCACCTTGTCACCACTACCCTCACTGAAGGCTGGGAACTGCTTCTCAGAATCCTCTTCTGTTAGGGGTTAAATTGTGCACCCCCTAATTCATAAGTCTTTGGCCCCAGTACCTTAGAATCTGGCCTTGTTTGGGAATAGGGTCCTTGTAATTGGTTAAGATGAGGCTATATTGGAATAAGGTGAGTCCCTAATTCCATAATACAGCTGGTGTCGTTATAAAAGGGGGAAATTCTGGCAAATACACACACACACACACGCAGAATGTTATGTGAAGATGAAGGTAGAGATCAGGGTGATGCTTCGCGTGCCAATGAATGCCAATGACTCCTATAAAACCCAAGCTGGAGAGAGAGGCACAGAACAGATTTTCCCTCATAGCCTGGGAAAAAACCAACACTGCCAACACCTTGACTCAGACTTCCAGCCTCCAGCCCTCTGAGATGAGGCCTTCCTCTGTTTTGTGCTGAGACTGGGTGATTTATAAAGAACAGAAGTCTATTTCTCAAGTTCTGGAAGCTGGAAGTTCAGGATCAAAGTGCTGACAGGTTCAATTGTCTGGTGAGGGCTGCTCTCTGTTGCCAAGATGGCACCTTGAAGCTGCATCTGCTGGACGGGAGGAACACTGTGTCCTCCTGTGGCAGAAGGCAGAGGGCCATCAGTGACATACTCCTCCTTTAAGCCCTTTTATGAGGACACCTAATCCCATTTACGAAGGCACAGCCCTCGTGACCCAATCACTTCCCAGGAGTCCCCGAGCTCCTGGTGCTCCGCAGGACTCTGCTGCCTGAGCCGGGGCTTTAGCCTGTGGGTTTGCTCTAGTCTCCCCAGACCCCCAGCCCAGCCACTTCACACTCAGTAGGCCTCTCCACTACTGTCGTAGGCCTTCTCCCAGTATCACTTACAGTGGCCGTTTCCCTGACCAAACCCAGACTGAGAACAAGCTTCAAAATGTCACAGTGGAGGTTCTCTTGCTCGGCCACATTTCTGCCAAATGATGCCCCCACTCAGGATCCATCAGAAAGGAATAACAGCCCTGCGGGAGTGGCTGCTAGACCTGTGAGCTGTTCACTCGAGTGACACTCACAGCGACAGACGAAAACATTTTCATCAGCTGTTACAGAGACCCCTTATCATGGGCACCCAACTTCATAACTCACTGGGAAGAATCAGGTGCTAAATTCTAAAAACCTACTGTCTGATATTTACAAAGCCAGGGGGAAGGGAGGAAAGGCTTTTCTAGGAATTTGTGTGGCAGGCTGGAGCCTCTAAGGGACCAGCCACAGTTGCCACGTGGGCTCCAGGGTGGCATGCACAACTAGCTCCTATCAGATCACAAGCCCTTGTTACCCCTAACCCCAACTAGCCATTCTGGCAGAGCATTCCCGAGCACTAGGCAAGTCTCCTAGATGAATAAGGCTCAGTGCTTAAAAGTTTCAACACTTACCTTGAAGGGCTGGAAACCCAGACAAGCCCAACGAATCCAACACAAAACCCACAGCCTCTGAAAACACCCATTCTTGCCATCAACTTCCCTTCCACCACCCCCAGGGGCACTTCCCTACCCCCGCCTGAGGTCAGGGCACCTGCTGCACAAGGACCCACACATCGTCACCCTCTCCTGCTGCTATCCAGTGCGGGCCAAGCTCTGTACATGTATTAACTCACTTCATTGTAACAGTGCCGGAAGGCAATTATGTTTGTTCCTAGGTGGGCTAAATCGTGTGCCTGACATCATACAGGGAGTATGCGGCAAACTTAGGGATGAGCCTCTACTTCACACACGAGAGCAGTGTTTTTCTTTTTTTTTTTTTCAAGTTTTTACAATAACTTTCATTTTTTTAAAGTTAATATGTGCAGTATAGGAAACTGAAAAACATAGGAAGCAAAGAACAAAGTCATCCACAATCACAAGCAGTTTTGTTTGACACATCCTTCCAGATCCCGAATGTACACACACAATACCCGATTTCCTGGGATTGAGATTGCACATTATGTGTCATGCTTTTTCACACATCATGAATATTTACCAATCCCAATCTCAAAGCTCTAGGAGTATTTTGATAACCAAGAATATACTACACCAACTCAATCTGTTAGGAAAGAGTGTAATCCTGCCTTTCTTGGGACGAAAATTTCATAGAAGACAATAATGGCAACAAGCCTCTAGATAAAAGTACTGGCAGAGTTCCGATTAAAATACTGCATTCCAAAAAAAAAATTACTGCATTCCCTTAATGCTCACTTTAAAATGAAACATAAAGCAAAAGTACACTAAGTATAATGTTTATAATTATCAGATGTATACCATTAAAATATTAGCAAGAAGGCATGTTTCCACTGAATGACTTAATCTATATATTTTTATAGTATAGCCAAAAGGGATGCACATGCATCGGTGGCTACCGTCAAAACGTAATGTGAACACACCTGCACACACCTCCCCTATCAGGCTTCCTTCTGCCCCTCTGCTGCCAGCCTATCGCAGCTCAGAGGTGGTTTAACAAGTCCACGTCCAAGATGCATCTTTTCTATCAATTATAACAAAAAGAGACTCACAAAATGGCTAATTCACTAACTCTACTTTTTATCATACAGTGTCACCTCAGGACATCTCCAAAGCTTTGATGTTGCAAAATAATGAACTCTGTCCACAACAAACACAGATACTTTACTAAAAATGCACATATAGACCTATGGTTATAATCTAAAACCATCTTCTGGATATGGAGATACTAGCAAAGAGCCCTTCCCTTCACCTTTCCTCTTCTCCTTCCCCCGCTCCAGGGACTAAATATAGGAATAGGTCCAGCTCCAAGAAGTGGATTAACAGGGGTCACTCCTCGCAGACATTCCTTCCCAAAAACTAACAAAGGACATATATAAAGGGATTGTTTTATTTTACTACCTCTATTTTAACATACTTTGAGCATTAAGATCTGCTTATCCTCTAATACACAGCAATATTAACTAAAATGCACATAAAGAACAACAGCTAAGTCAGCGGTTCTCAACCTGTGGGTCGCGACCCACAGGAACTGCATTAAAGGGCTGCGGCATTAGGAAGGTTGAGAACCACTGAGCTAAGCAATCTGAACTAGTCTAAGTCACTGGCACAGAGCCCTTCTCTGCATACTTTCTCCTCCCTTCCCCCCACCTCCCAGTGACGGCATACTGTCCAAGACATCAAGTTTAACAATTCCATTCCCTAAATGCAACCACTCCTATGAAATAACAAAAACACTTAGAATGTTACTGTAGCCCTCTATTTTTAACAAATGTTGTGCACTTTTAACATCTAGAAAAGACTGGATGTTTCAAACAGGACTTAAGTTTTTTTCCCACTATGCATAGTAGCATTGAATAAATGGTGCACACTCAACAAAAGCTATAATTTCAAAGTGTCCTCTAAATAGGAACATTCTGGCCTAAGACACTCCCCCTTCCCACCTCTACCAACCCAGCAGACAGGTCTAAGCATACCTGTAATGCTTAGAGGGTATTCAGTAATTTCACTTTCATAAATCTTTAAAAAGTCTTTCCTATGGATTTTAACTCAAAGTCTACTCAATGTATTACTTTACTAATGCTACTCTTGTCATACACTGGCAACCTTTTTATCATCTAGAAAGACTAGATGTTGTAATTTCGGACTCATTTGTCCTTTATATACACTATATACACAGCAAAGTAAAATCAAAAGCACAGACGTAACAGTCAATCTTGCCTCAACTCTAACCACATTGGTACACAGCCCTTTGCACTTTCCTTTCCTTCAGCCCTGAACCAGCACAAATAATGTGTACTGCTCAGACAAGTGGTCTGATCATTCAGTTTCCAAGACAGTATTTCATATGAATTTTAACAAAAGCATATCTACAAAATGTTATTTACTACCTCTACTTTTAACATACTTTGTGCACTTCTAAACATCCAGAAGGACTAGATGTTTCAAATAAGGACTTAAGTTTGTCCACTATATATACACAGTAGTGTTGAATAAACTACACACATGTAACAGTGGTTATATCTGAAAGAGCAGTGTTTTTCAATCATTAGCAAATGGGAGCTCATGCTTAGAATACAGATTCCTGGGCCCTTATTTGGTTTCAGCTGGTGGGGTCTGGCTGGGACTCAGGAGCAGATGAATCTGCTGCAGCCAGTCCATGGCCCACATCTAGGGTGGGAGTGTAACAAATACTTCTTTCCCTGAGGCAGTTCTCCATATATTCCTCCTCTCCACGCAGCCTACCCACAGGACTCTCCCGCTGCACACTCTGAGTGAGCCCCCTTTTGTTGAACTGAGGTTAGATCCCAACTCCTTCATCTACCTGCCCTGTGTGACACTTGGGTGAGACACTCAATCTGTCCTTATCCTGATTTTCTCATCTGTAAAATGGGGCAAATATAGATGCTATCTCAGAGTTGTTATGAGCATGAAATCAGTCCAAATATATAAAATGCTTGGAACAATGCCTGGCACATAGTAAGTTCTCAAAAAACATTAGTTGTCATTATTATTACAACTATTTGGGGGGTTATTATTACTGTTGAACTATTTTAAGGATGTGTGTCCCATATGCACAGTAAGATTCTAAACTCCTGAAAAGCACAAAGCTTAGCATAGGTCAGGATAAGTAGTAGATACTCAACAAATATTCCCGAGAGCATACATTAATTGTTAAATTCATAAGTAATCAAATCCCATAATTAATATATAAATAGATCAATCATAATGATGCCAACATTATAAGTAATAATATTGCTGATCACTTGTGGAGCATCCAATATACACCAGGATTCAGGTTAAACACTTTACATGAATTATCTCATTTAAATAGCACAACAATTATTCCTGAGATGGGTACAACTTCCAATAAGAAAACTGACACGGGCAGCGCCTGTGGCTCAAGGAGTAGAGCGCTGGTCCCATATGCCGGAGGTGGCAGGTTTTGGCCCTGGCCAAAAACCACACACACACAAAAAAAGAAAACTGATGCATGAAGAAGTTAGGCAATTTGTTCATATTCTTGAGATACTAAGTAATGAAGCTGGTATTTTATCCCAGGTTTTTCTAATGCAAGAGCTCATGCTCTTAACTACAACCCTGGGTCAGTTTTTTCTTATTAGACGGAATGCTTCTCCAAGGTAGTAATTGAATCTTGCTGATCTGTTTCCCTCGTGCTAGGCAGGGGATTTTACATAAAGTAGGCTCTCAGAGAAATGTTTGGTGGTTTTGGGTGGGTGGGTGGATGGATGGATGGATGGATGAGAGAATAGGTAGATTGGTGGATGGATGGATGAGGGGGTGAGTAGATGGAAAGATGGAAGAGAGGATGGGATGGGTGGGTGGATGGACAGATGGGTGGGTGGATAAATAGGTTGATGGGTAAAGGGATGATTGGGTAGATGTGTCTTTGGGAGAGCATATGGGTAAATAAATAAATATTCTTTTGGAAGGGTGGGTGAGTGGGTGGACTCAGGAGAATGAGTAAGTACAAGAATGGGGTAATGGGTGGACAAAAGTGAAAGACTATCCACCTCGTGTTACCCTGCAGAGTAACACTTGAAGAATCCTGAGACAGGGAAATGTTGGAAACAGATATGCATCTGGAAATAAAAGATGCTTAAAAATAATTGTTGGCAATGCTGTTCCTGGAAGGGAGATGGAGGCAGGGAAGGCACATCTGGGTTACAGGAAGAGGCGTCCCTTTGTTCAGCATCTTCTAGTCTGAAAGGGACCAGGGCTCCACAGTGAAGGCACTAATTAGATTTCATTAAAGTGAAATAGATTTCCTAGCCGTGGAAGAGCCAGTTCATTAATTTAATACATGCTCTGCTGGTAGAAGGAAGGGGAGGAACAGCCAGCCCCAGCCCACCTGGGCTAAGATCAGTGTGATGCACATGGGTTCTGAGAACCTGCTATATGCCAGTGCCTGGGCTGGGTATGGATATGTAGTGATGAATCCAGGTACAATCCCCACCTCCAGAAACTCACAGGGTCAGGAGGGAAGGACAGACATGCAAGGCAGGGCACTGGGCAAGGGTAAGCAACACAGAATATCCAAACTCTTCCCCTGGGGGTGCCGGGAGTTTGGTGGAAGTAAGGAGTGGAGAAGATTGAAGTTGGCATAGCTAGTGGAAGGTTCATGGGGCCACTTTTCATAGCAGGAAGGTTGCTGGCCCAAAGTAGTAACTGCACAAAACTAAGGGGGAAAAGAAGTGAAAGTCTGAGGTCCATCTGATTGTTCAGAAATGTTTACTGAACCCCTATTATGTGCCAGGCATTCCTAGGTACTGGGCAGTCAGTGAAGGAGATTTACAAGGTCCTGGAGCCAAGGAGAGTGTTGTGGGCTGGAATCGACAATAGGAGAGTTTTTAACACATAAAGGTTCTTAATGCTTAGGACTGGATGAGGTCACCTAGGGAGAATATAGGAGGAGTGGCTCACTTTGGCACATTCGTCCTCCCAGAGCGAGAATTCCTTCCACAGCATCACTGACCGGAGGCCACTCAGTCCCTGCTTGTATGCTCCAATGACAGGAGGCTCACTAACACGCGAGGCGCTCTGTTCCGGTTTTTAGTAAGTTCTCACCTGCACGGGTCAAAACCTCCCTCCTGGTTTCACTCCTGTGTGCTGGTTCCATCTCATCCATTCAGCTCCCTCTTTGCCGTGGCCAGCTAGCATTGGCATGGTTCACCACAGGCCTTTTCTAGATAGTGGTGTCCCAGGTTTCTTTTGAGGGTGCCACACCTTCCCCCTTGTCATCTCACATTTCAGGAAATGACAAAGTTTTATTTTTATTTCTGAGTTATGGCCTTAGGGACAAGGAGAAAAGAGGAGACACTTAAAAATAGAAGAGGAGACTTTTCTTTTCCTCCCCTTTTTAAGCCCCCTCGTTCCTTCAGCCACTCTCTGCTGTGCAAGACAAGATACCCCAACTTGTTTTGTCTTTGGGCTGGAGCCCCTGCCCTGGTGATTAGCTTGCCAGGCCAGGGCCACTGATAGCTACCCCTGCAGCCACCTGCAGCCCCCTCCTGGTTGCTCTTCACCTTACATGGCCTCTTGGTGGCAACATTTGGCCAATGGAAACTTCCCTCCATGAATGGCTGAGCTCTGCCCCTTCTGGGTGCTTTTCTGGTCTCGATCTTCCCTCAGTTTAAGGCAGTCTGGGTTCTGGGTAAGGAACTTTCTCCTGCCAGTGAGATGTCACCGTGGATGTCACGCCAGTTAAGCCAGTTACTCTCCAGTCCCCTCTTCCCACTCAGTCTTACCCACCAGATCAAAGAAATCAGGCTCTCCATGAATTCAGCTAATAGATACTCAGGCTGACTCAGCAGGCCTGGGTTTTCCACACCCTGTACATTCCAAACAAAGGTCTGGCCCTTGAGCAGCTCCTAAGAGATAAACTGTAAGCCTTTATAATAGCCTGTCTGACAAGAGTGTCTCTGGGCCAGATAGGCCATGCTAACAATGAGATTGATGGTGCCAGTCTTGGGCCACATAGTATCAGTTTGACCTTGAAGGGGCTGGAGACTGAGTGATGTCAGCCACCCAGGCCATCAGCCATGCCTACATGACCAGCCCTCACTAAAATTCCTGGGTTCAGGAATGCAAAGGCTCAGGTGAACTTACTTCCTTGGGAACACTCTGTGTGTTGTCACTTTGTTGCTAGATGAATTGAGCACTGTCTGTAAGTATCCTGGGAATGAACAACTGGAATCTGGTGCCTAGACTCCACCATACACACCTCTCCCTTTGCTGCTTTTAATCTGCATCCTTTCACTGTCATAAACCATAACCATGACTATGGCAAATCCTCTAAGTTGTATGAATCCCTCTAGCAAATCATCAAATCTGAGGATGGTCTTGTTCAATACCTGAACACATCTGGTATTGTAGCATCCATCTTGTTTTGTTACATGTCTCTGCCTCATACCCTGAGACCATGACCAAGACCCCAGCTATCCAGATCATTGCCCCAGTTTCCTACCATCCACACTGCTCCCTTTTACCTTGAGCTGGATACAACAGACAAGTCTCTAGCTCTCTACATATTACCCCTGAATTGCCTTTCCATGTTTCTTGACAAATTATAAACCTGGTGTCTCAAGCCAATGTGTCCATGCAGGGCGGACACGCTCGAGCATGACCACCTCATTCAGACCACTGTCGATTGCTACCTGTGAGAACAGCACTGCATACAGCTTTTATGGATCACTCTTAAATTCTGTATGGAAATTCCAAACAGGCTAAGCTAGGCAAGCTCTGCAGGCTCTTGGATGCGCTACCACCATTCCCACTCAATATCATCCCTGGGAGGAATGGGAGGAAGCCCCATTATCAGTCTGGGGTATCTTCTTCTGAGACACGTTTTGGTGTCTGACGTTTCCTCACTTACCCGACAGTCTCATCCCTGACGATGTCAGAGGCTCCTGGGAACTCTGAGGGGCATTCCTGCTTACATCTGGCTTTGACTATGGCCTTATCATCATGGGGGGCCTTGAGTACTCCTGAAAGAAACACCAGAACTCTCCTAGGCAGGATAGAAAAGATGCAAAATCTTCTAAGAGCTAGTTTCCCTGGCAAGATGTAAAATAAATGGAAAACAGCCAAGTCTGAGAACAAAGAAAATCCTATTTGGTGACTTCATAATTGGGCCTGAGCCTGGCGTGACCCCACCACAAACTGGGTAGAAAGAACAAATGTCCTCAGGACCCATGGCTGTGATGAAGCCCAACTCCCCCCTATCCCACACCCGTCCCTCTTTCTCCACTGTACCCGTAACCTCTCTAGAAGGAAGTAGGCTGAGAGGGGTTGGCCTGCCCCTGGCCAAGGTAGGCCTGGGGATATGAGAAGAGAAATTCAAATCTTCTTTGTAAATCAAAATTTTCTTTTTAGGCAACTGGCACAGATTCTAGAAGCAAGACTAGAATCTAAATACAATTTGTTTGGTAATTCTTGGTTTAGGAAACACTTTCCTAAGCATCATCCTGCTTGATTTGCATAACCCTAGAAACTGGCAGGGCAGGAAATCTTCCCATCCCTTTCTTCTAGACAGGAAATAGGATCAGAGAGATTATGTGGCAGAGAAGACAGAATCAGACTCAAATCTGGGTGTATCATGCAGGTCCCATGGTGAATGTTGTCACCCAGATGTACTGGCTCCAGGAGGAAAGGGAACTGGACAGGAAGAATGGTCATGACAGCTCCCAGGGGACGCCCTTGGACTCTTCTGTTCACACTGGTCCCCCTGTCAGAACCAGCACCCTATCTCCTCGCAGGCTCCTGCTCATCCATCTCAGTCTATTGGTACCACTATGGCAAAACCTTGGGACTGGGTAATTTACAAAGGACAGGAGTTTGTTTTCTCACAGTTCTGGAGCCCGGAAAGTTCAAGATCAAGGCACCAGCAGTTTTGGTTCTGGTGAGGGCTGCTCCCTGCTTCCAAGATGGTACCTTGAAGCTGTTTCCTCTGAAGCAAAAGGACAGAAGGGATGAAAAGGCGGCAAAAGCCCTCTGTCAAGCCCTCTTATAAAGACACCTGATCTAATTCATGAAGGCAGAGCCCTCATGAGTCAATTACCTTCCAAAGGCCACCTCCCAATATTGTTGCATCTAATTTCTAATGTGTGAATTTCACGGTCCTTTAGATCCCCACTACATGTCAAAAATTATGGGATACTTGCAGGCAAGCTAGACTATGTGATTCCCAGGATAGTCACGGCTCCTGGGACTGTCATGCTGGGTTTGCCATTTACCTTCCACACTGGATCCTAAGCTTCTTAGGGACAGAGCCTCTACCTGTCATCTCTGCAGCTCCAGCCCCTAGCACGGGGCACATGGCAGAGGACACTCCCTTATTAATGTTTATTGCCTGATTCTTTTTTTTTTTTTTTAATTTGGCCAGGGCTGGGTTTGAACCCGCCACCTCTGGCATATGGGACCGGCGCCCTACCCGCTGAGCCACAGGCGCCGCCCCTATTGCCTGATTCAATGAATCAATCAATCAAGTCACCACCCCAGGTATTTATTGTCCACATCACAGATACACACTTTATTTTTATTTACTTACACATTTATTTTTAATTACCCAGGAAATCAAACTTATATTTTTGCTAGAAGCAATTCAAACACTGTAGATCCACCAAAAACTCTTGCTTGCCCCATCCCCACCCCTCCACCCTCCCCACCCCCACCCCCCCACCGCCATGTCCCACCCTTCATTCCCGTCCTTCCCCTGGAGGAAATCCCATTATCATTCTGGGTATCTCCTTCTAGACCTTTGGCTATGCACTAACATATATTTGTAAGTACATATGGAAATAGAAGCCTTTGTGTTTTGTTTGCATTTACTGTTTACCATTTATACAGCACCTGGACAAGTGCTCACCGAGTCACTCCCATAGCCCCAGGGGAAGTGCCATCATCTCCCAAGGCAGAGTTGCTTTTTGGGAAGGAGAACAGAGTTGGCCTTCAGATGCTCTGGGTTCAGGGCCTTTCATAATGTGGGGTCCAAACTTCATTTCTCTGTATAGATTGGGAACAGCAGCCCCAGGGCTGTTGTGAGGATTAAATGGCTCAGGGCCATCTCTCCTAGTGGTGTCACTACCCTTAGCCATTAGCTGTTCCAGCCTCACTATGCCACACCCACTGGTCCTCAATTTGCCCCTACTGATGGCAGGTGACAGCTGAGGAATGGTTTCCAGTGTGTTTGGAAATATGAACTTTGTGTTTCCTTACATAAAACAGGATTGGAAATCCATCTTCAACCAAAGTTGCTGATGGTCAGTGTTCCAGGATCCAAAAAGATTTGCATCAGGGCCAACTTCTTCCCTCCAGCTCCTCCAGGCGGGATTGAGCCAATGCTGGAGAAAAAGAAGACAGACCAGCAGATCAACAAAGGACCTGCCAGGGCCCAGGTGCAGACTCTCCCGCCTCTGCAGCATGCAAGTCTGAGAAATCCAAGGTGCTCTGGTGTCACCAAGGAGCCATCCTGGCCAGAAGTCACATCAAAGAGGCCCTGGGCCAGAAGAGCTTGGGAAATGGCATGTTAGTAGTAAACGTCACGCCTGGAGGACTCTATGGGCACCACAGAGGGGTCTCAAGGTGGACTTGGAGTTGGCTGACCTAAGCTTCAGATATTGGACAAGAGACTTAACCTCTCTCTGGGTCTTGGTTTTCTCATCTGTGAAATGGAACCAGGATTGCTCTTTCCCTGCACTGCAGCAATATGTGTAAAAGTTCCTGGTGTGACATCTAAGCATCAGAGGAATGGCTTTACCCTATCTGGCTCTCAAAGGACAGCGGAAACAAATTAGCACTTTGCTCAAAAGATCAAGGTAAAGAAAGTAGGGCCTCAGGCAGAAGATAATAAGAGGTGTTACAGGGCAAATAAATGAGAAAAGAGAAAGGATAATACAGAAGGAAGAAAAATTAGCAAAGTACTTTGAAAAGCTCATTTCACTTCTTTGTCCTTTTCATGTTCATATTTATCCTCAGTTGATTTCTGGTGATGTTTCTGGAGGTCAGCAGGGCTCAGGCACTTCCTCCCGTCCTGCAACAGGGCTGGCCCAGTGTCCCTCCTACCGCACCTCCCACCGAGGACTTGGAAGAACACTTGGTGGCTGCAGCACTGGCCTTCTCTGGCTCACTTATTCTTCTGGTGGAAAAGTTTCCTCCACTCGGCCTCACTCTGACCTCATTGCTCTCGCAGCACCTGCAAAGCCCTGGACCCGACCCTACCCCACCCCGGGCCTCAGGGGAGATGAGACAGAGAGGGAGTGACAGAGAGGGGTAGGGAACCAAGAACAGGAGAGATGGAGAGAAAAAGACAGAGAGACACACACAGAGACCCAAGAAGGAGAGAGAGACACACAGAGATCCAGAAAGAATAAGAACCGGAAAGCCAGAAACAGGGAGAGAGACAGGGCCAAGGCACAGGGCAGAATCCCCATCAGCAAGTTCTGCTGAAGATTATTCCACAGGATGTCGTCAGATGGCTTTCCTGGGGGGAGGGAATAGTTCTGTGGTCAGACAAGGTGGAAAGCACAAGGTTAAACAAAAGGGTTTGTTTTCCTCAGGGCTTCAGGGAGGAACAAAAAGGGTTTGTTTTCCTCAGGGCTTCAGGGAGCTTCTGACATGTTACTGGAGGTGACAGGGGCTCTAGGAACTCTCAACTAAGGGGACCACCACCGCCAATAACGACTACAGCAAAACCCCGGCACCTCGAGATGTACTGACATAAAGATTCAAGGAGGGGTGGACGGCTTGCGCTCAGGAACTTGAGACTAGCCTGAGCAAAGTGAGACCTCCTCTCTACTAAAAATAGAAACACTAGGGGGGGTTGGGGTGGGTGCTTATAATCCCAGTTACTCTTACCTGAGGCAAGAGATCACTTGAGCCCAAGAGTTTGAGGCTGCTGCTAGGATGCCATGGCACTTTACCCAGGGCAACAAAGTGAGACTCTGTCTCAAAAAATTAACATAAAGATTCAAAGGGAAAGAAGGAGGAGGGGGCTTAGAGATAAGAGAGAATGGCAGGCAAAACAAAGGAGATGGGGACGCAGAGCCAGAGAGAACTGGGAATTTAGGGGGTGGGGGGGGAAGGCAGTTGTTGGGGGAGAGACACAGAGAGTGAGAGAGAGATGAAGAACTCAGTGCAAAAAGTGAGGCAAGGCAAAGGTAGATGCAGACAGAGAGGGACAGACTAACTGGGGGAGAAGAAGAAGAATTAGAGACAAAAACCCAAAGAGAAAGCACTGGCAGCGTCCATCCTGAATGGAAACCCACAGAAGCTCTGGCTTGTTATGAAATGTGGAGGCCAGCAGATTCAAAAACTCCTCCCGAGGTTGGCCCAAACACACCTCCCTCTCAGCAGGCCCGAGTGTCTGCCAAAGGCAGAGGACAAACTCCCTGGGGGAAAGACACTTAATCTGCAACACAAACAAATTAAGTTACCCCAGTGAGGACGGTCTGAAAAATACATCAACCAAGCAGCAGAGCAAAGGCCACGGAAGGAGCGGCGTTTCTGCATGGCTCTGCTTCTGCAAAGCTGGGACAATCATCCATCAGTGGTCGCCACCACAAGCCGCAGGGCTTGGCTTCCGGAGGGTAAGGCTAAAATTAAGCTCTAGGAGCTACTGAGCTGTTTTTAAATGATCTGCCATTAATTTTATCGTTTTGTAAGAGCTTTCAAGATGAAAGATCAACTGGGCAACTTGAAAGGCTGTATTTCACTGGTGTTGATGCTGACTCAATCCAACCAGCCACCACTGCCTTTTAATCCTTTGGAGTTTTTGCCTGTTCTGACAAAGAGCAGTGCCAAGGGACTTCTCAGGAAACATTCAAGTCCCCTCCACAGCAGATCTATGTGTATCTTTGTCTCTTACAGCTCAGCCTGTCTCAATTTCTACTCCAGGCAAGATGTACCAGACTGTTTACAGCAGTCAGACATCTGTTCCCTTCTCCTTGGGACTAGATCAACTTAATTCACCTTTTATGTGTCACTATCCTTGGACATCTTTCCAAAGCACAGATAGGAGTAGATTTCTCCTCTTCCCAAATGTCTTCCATAGTGCTCATTTGCCTAATTGTCCACCTGGTCATCCTTTGGACCTGGGAAGACGTTGACACAGAATTCTTCACTGTCCTATCTGGGCTCTTTTGCACATATACTCATGAGGCCAGTGTCTCTCTTGTTCCCAATAAACTCAGACCTTTCTTCAGCACTGTTATGGCATTCTGCTTGGCCACCTCTGACTTATAGCTCACAGCTGAGTTTTCCCCTGCTCGATACCTAACCCTATCAGCTGTTCAGACTCAACATTTTACCCAGCAGACTCCTGACATGACCTTCTGCTGGTCTGTCCACGTGCTGGTCAGTACAAAGAGGCACATCTGGGAAGAGTCCATTGCCTCTGTTGCCCTCTTTGTGGAAATGAGACTCAAACACAGGAATGATTCCCAACCCTCCAGCCCCAGGGAGGCAGCTCCCTACCCAATGTGGCCCCCCAAGCCTACTACAGGAACTTGCTCAAAACCAAACTTGTTATCTCCTTCCCTTCCTCACTCTGTCCTCATTCCCCGAGTCTAGGTTAGTGGAGTGAGCAGGCTCCCAGTTTCCATTTTAGGCAGGTGGGAGTCTTTCTGGCCCCCTTCTCCCTCAATCCCCATACCACAGAAGTCATCAACTCCTGTTGCCTTACTTCAGAACGTCTCTTAGGCCAGTCCTCTTCCTTCCACCACCACCCTGCCAAGACCTAAGCTCTGGTCTTAGTATCTCCTGCATGGCCTCGCTGGGCTTCCTGCCTCCAGCCCTTCCCACCCCCACCTCCTCTGTTTATATCTCTGCCTCAAGCTGAAAACCTCAGCGGCTGATGAAATCTCTCTACCCCTGACCTTGCCTCACACAACCCTCCACAATCTACCCAGACCCATCACTCCTACACTACTTTTCCACCCTGTCTCTCTCTGCCATGCCAGGCCCCTTCACACCTTCAGGTCATTGCACAGGCCTAAGATGCCCTCCAGCCCCAGCTCTGCTTCTGCCTCACTTGGTCCATGCTCCTGCCTTACCACTCACAGCATTACACTGTGATTTGTGCATGTGTTTCCCTTCCACCAGCGTGGAACCCACACAAAGTCACCCTCAATAAGCATCTGCTGAGTGAAATCATGCGTGGACAGGTGGAAGGAGGGATAGATGGTCAGCTAATTGGCTGGATGGATACACAAGTAATCGTCAATCCAGGTTGCAGGGCGAGGGGTGCCAGACGCACGCTGCAGCCGGTCACCAGCCTGGTAGCTGCAGGGAAGGAAAAGAGACTGCAGCTGGGCTGGCTCAGCTTCACCTGGCCAGTAACTCACCCACGAGGAGCTCTGAACCTGGGCTCTGTGAACCCCCAAGTGATTGACAGATAGAATTCAGGTACGTTAGGGCAGCGCCTGTGGCTCAAAGGAGTAGGGCGCCGGCCCCATATACCAGAGGTGGCGGGTTCAAACTCAGCCCTGGCCAAAAAAGAAAAAAGAATTCAGGGCTGTCAAAGAACTTGGATGGGAAAAGCTATATCATAGGCAACAGAGCACAATAATATTTGTAGCACTTTGCAACCAAAAAAAAAATCAAAGTATTTTTATATCACCTTATGGTTGTCATAGATATCACAAAATGTCATTTATGTCCATCCCTACTTTGACATTAACATCATTATTAATTACTGTCAGAGATAGATTACTATTGTCCTGTCTTCTTTTTGCACTGAAAAAGCAGCACATACATTACTATATCACAAATTTTAATACGATGTCTTGATACATTCATTGTAATGGGAATGGACTCTCTTGTAATTGTCTGTATTTTATTTCATGCACTTACAAACATTACTCTGAGGAAAGGTCAGAGGCTTCACCGCATAATGTTCAAGGGTTCCTGGCACAGTGGAAGTAACTGGCAGAGTCCAGAGCGTCTGGGGAGGCCAAGAGGAGAGCTAGAGCCTGCGCTTAGGCTGCCCTGGCTGGGAGATGGCCTCTTGCCCACTGCTGTACTGAGCCTAGTGCAAAAAAGTCTCATGTCCCTCAGGGGGCTTGGGGAAGAAGAGCTGGTCCCCTCACTCAGAGCCAGCTGCACAGCACCAGGCTCCTAGAGATGTCCCACTCCTTCCTCAGCACCCACAGCCTGCTCTAGGCAGCAAGACTCCTTTTGGTGGAAATTTGAGGGGTCTGACTCTCAAGAGAAAGATTCCTCCTGACCTCCCCACCCCAGAATCCCTAGGTATCTACGTGTCTCAGAGCTATTGGCCAAAGCCTGCCACAGGTATACAGAAGGGAACACAAACAGAACGTTCCAGGTTGGCTAGGCAGTCTGACCTGGAATCAGGATGGCTGAGACGGCATGTGGAGGCTATGGGGCTCCTCTGCACTCCCCTGCAGGACCCAGGAACTCATTCTCACAGCTGATGGGACTTTTGACTGCAAATGGCTCCTACTGGAGCCATTCCTCCCCAGGAATTGCCCACAGCAGAAGGAAGCTGACTTGCCCCGGGCCCTGTCACTGCGGAGGCAAGAGTGTGGAACACACACCTAGCAATCTCAGCTCCAGAGCCCTTGTGGTGTTGGTCAGGCCCTCTATGGCATCCGTTTCAGAGTTCAACTTCAATCCAGCTGTGAGACAGTGGGGGTGAAACTACTGACGGGTCTCTTAAGTGCTGGCACCAAATTAAAGACATTATCATTAATGCAAAATCACTCTGTCCGCCTGTGACCCAACCAACCACAAACTACGGACCCCTGACCATAACCTGGTGAAGCTAGTGGACCTCTTAGACTAATGTTTGTAAAGCTATGCAGCAACATGCAGAAAGCTACAGTTCTGGGTTTGGGTAAACCCATGTTGGAGCTCCCCCATCATAACGGACTGGGGCATACCCAGCTTGGAAGATGGGAGTGGGGTGCCATATCTGGCTCAGGAGGGAGACTTTGTGGGGGTTGCAAGTGTCCCCATGCCCCTTCTTCTGTTCTTTTTATTAGTAATAGCATCACTACTTTGCCCTAGGTTTCAGGGAACTACTTTGCCATGCAGGTATAGCATGTATTGGTGTGTTCAGTTGCCTTAACAAATTACCCCAGACTAGGTGGCTTCAACAACAGAAATTTATTTTCTCATACTTCTGGAAACTGGAAGTCCAAGATCAAGGTGCCGGGAAGATAGGCTTTTATCCGCGGCCTCTGACCTTGTCTTGCAGATGGCCGTCATCTCCCTGTGTGGTCTTCCCTGTGTGCGTGTCTGTGTCCTAACTTCCTCTTTGTATAAGGACACCAGTCGTTGGGTTAGACCCCACCTTAATGGTCTCATTTTGACTTAATCACCTCTCTAAGAACCCTATTGCCAAACACAGCCACATTCTGAGGTACCGGTGGGGGGGGAGGGAGGAAGGGACACAATTCAGCACATAAAAAGCCTTTATTTCCCAGCCCACCTTACAGCAAGATGTGCGTACAGAAGTGCTGTGTACAGTTTCTGGGGCAATTCCCTCAAGTTAAGTACTCACCATGTACTTTGGTTTTCCCTTCCCAGTGTCTGGAATTACTGCCTTGGTCAGAAGGGAACCATTTGTTAGGCTGAAGGAGTTGACTGCTAACCTGGGGCCATGGAAACTTCACGGAGCAGAACTTTCTGCCCATCCTGGATCGTCACTGTCATCAATACAATCCCCATGGCACCCAACAG
Source organism: Nycticebus coucang (assembly GCF_027406575.1). Lineage (NCBI taxonomy): Eukaryota > Metazoa > Chordata > Mammalia > Primates > Lorisidae > Nycticebus > Nycticebus coucang. The sequence goes on from NC_069788.1 coordinate 90,510,348, forward strand.
TAAGCATTCATCTCTCTCCTGAGTTGGCAGGTTGGCCGGGCAGCTGGAGCTGGAGTGGGGGCCGAACCTGCTCCACTTTCTCTCATCTTCCTCGTACCAGCAGGCTGATTAGGGACTGTGCTATCGTGACAAAAAGCAGAGCAGGAGGGTAAGAGGGCACTAGAAACCTGCAAGGCCCCTTGTAGCCTGGTTTCCCTGGAACATTGTCACTCCTACCCACAAGCCACTGACTGCGGCGTGTCATTCAAAACAAGCTTTTATCTAGATACTCACCTGAGAAGGAAAGAAACCTCCATCTTACGTAAGCCACTGTATCTGGGGTTCTTTGTTAGAGAACCAAGTGCAAGACCCCATCTTACTGCACCAGGGCCCCCAGCCTCAGGGAGAGCTGAAAGCTGGGCCTTCAATTTAGAGGTAGAAAGCTGCATTTTGGCCTCATGTCTAAGACCAAGGTGGGGGCCAGTAACGGGGGCCAGGTGGAGAGGCCCAGAAGCCAAGGAATGGGGAAGAGAATCCAACCATCTGGGCTTGTTTGTACTAAGAGGCTGCTGGGTACGTATGTGTGTGGGTGTGTCAGCCTGGTTATGGGAATCCCAGTGGAGAGAAGAGAGGTGGGGACCAGTCAGCATTAATCCATATGTTCAACACATACTTATGGGGTAGCTGCTGTGTGCCAGGCACTGTGTGAGGGGCTGGGGGGAGGGCGGGGATGGCCACAGTCTCTGCCACTAGGGAGCAAACAGAGCAATGTGGGTAAAGTGACCCATCACCTCCAAGAGAACAGCACCTGTGAACATCTGTACATCTCGCTTAGATGTGGCAGGTGGGCTGTCCTCACCTGCAGCTGGGACCAGGGCATCCCCGGGGAATTGCCAACTCTCAGCTTGAAGGTACACACAGGATGCAGCGTCCTCCTCATATTTGAGAGATACCTAAGAGTAATCTGTAAGCCCACGAGGGTACTCCCTGTACTTAGGTTCATCTTGAACCTCAAAGAGTGCCCATTATAGCCATTTTGGCCCCATATAAGCTGGCCTCTTCCTCTCTCACCCCCCATGCAGACCACATTGCTTGTGCCTTAATGGTGAGTGGCTGAGAATTTGAACTTTGAAGCCAAACTGTTTGGCTTCCAGTCTCTTGCTAGCCAGGCACCTGATGCAAGTTAGTTAGCCTGTTTGGTTCTTTCATGTCCCCATTTCTCCCTAGGGGTACTGTGAAGATTCAAGGAGTAAATATATGCGATGTGCCTAGAATAATGTTGAGCACTTAGCACACGCAGCTGATTCGATGCTATCCAACCTCTAAGCCTTTGTCCAGGCTGCACCCACCAAGACACAGAGAACATAGAAGGAGCAAATATTTGGAATCTGAAAAGTTGCTGTAGAAGAGCTACCTGATTTAGCAGATTTGAGAAAAGTGGAATCCTTAGTAGCAGCAGAGAAAGCCAAGAAACAACCCAATTTGTGCTAACAACCTGCCCAAACACTAAAACGTTGGCAGCTATAGACAGTTTAGAAAGTGGGGTGAAGATGCAGTTTATAAAAGAGGAGGAAGGGCCTACCTTCCCCACCTTTGCAAAGGCTGGAGTTTTATTCTTCAAAGAGGATAAAATAGGAGTTTGCTGGACTGGGAACACCCAGAAAAACACAGAGACAGATTTAAGTACAGTTTGCATAATGAAGGTTGAAGTCCCTGGATTTTATACCTACCTGGCTCCCAGGGCCCTGGCAAGCAGTATTTACCTTCTCCAGACAAGGGATAGGAAATCTGAAAAGCTGGAGAGAAAACTCCTAAAAGCACAGATATCAGAGTTCCTAGATAAAATACCCCGCCAATTAAAGTAAAGCCTACAGTGGACAAGCCCTCGCCTGGCACCAAACATCAATCAGTTTCCCACTTGTAAGTGTGAGCACCCGGACAGTGGTCATCAGACATTCAACAGAGGCCAAAACGGACAGAAAAAAATAAGCTGGAGAAAACAAGAGCTATACAAGAAGAAGAAAATTAAAAAGGGATTATTAATATCACCACAGTGATGAAAGAATGATACTACCACTAATAATAATAGCCAACACACAGTACTTAATTTAATCTTGATAACAATCCTTGCAGTAGATGTAATGGCTAGAATTATGTTTCCAAAAAGTTATGTTCAAGCCCTAACCCCCGTACCATTGAATGTGACTTTATTTAGAAATAGGGTCTTTGCAAGACTTGTCAATCAAGTTAAGGTTGTATTGGAGTAGGGTGGGCCCTGATGCAATGATTGAACAGAACAAGCCGTATGCTGTTGGGTTTCTCAATAGCTACAATAGAACCCAGGAGATAACAGAGGAATGCTTTCAAGAATCTGAAGGAAAATGATCCCCAATGTAAAAATACATACCTAGTAGACCATCAGTCAAGCTTATTGCTAGGTAGACTCTCAGAAATGCAAGATTTTAAAGCATTTACCTCCTGTGGTGACCGGTCTCCAATGTGGCACCCAGGATGTCATTTGCTTGGTATTCACCTTCTCTTTTGGGCCAACACCCTCTCATACTGCATTAGGGTTGGTCTATGTAAAATAACAAAATGGATGGTATGTCTCTTCCAAAACAGAGTTATAAAAGACACTGTGGCTTCTGCCTTTTATTCTCTCTCTACGTTCATTCATTCTGGGGAAAGCCAGGTGCCATTTCTTGAGGCCACTCAAGCAGCCCTGAGGAGGCTCATGTGACCAGGAACTGGGAGGACTTCTACCAACAGCCAGCAAAGGACTAAGGTCTCCTGTCCACAGCCATGTGAGTGAGCTATCCTGGAAAGCATCCCCCAGCCCTCGTCAAGCCTTCAGATGACTACAGATCCAGCTGGCAGCTTTACTGTAACCTCGAGACAGACTCTGACCTATAACCACTCATTGAAGAGACTCCTGGATTCCTGAAATGCAGAAACTGCGTGAGATAATGCATATTTTTTTTAAAGCTACTACACTTAGGGATTTCTTTTTACACAACAGTAAATAACTAATACACCTCCTATACATCCCTTCTTGGGAAACTATGCCAAAATAACAGAGTAAGCAAGAAAGAGGAAGATGTGAGATTCACGAAGCCAGCATCCCAACACAGCAGAGGGGGTAGAAGGAGCCACCCAGGGTATTGGAGGAATAAGATCCCCAGAGGATTCTGCCCAGCAGGTCTGGGGGGCAGCCAGTACAGCCTCTGAAGTCTCCAGGAGAAGCTTCAAGAAGAAAATGAACTCCCACTGAATGGGCACAAGAGGGCTCTACCTAACAAATTCAAATATCATGATGTGGTTGTTTGCAACCTCACATTAACCTGAAATAAAAAATAAAAGAAAACTGATATAATATACAATGTATTCTGGTATAGCAAAGGTTTAGGGCTACATCATTATTAAGTACAGAGAAGAACACTGAAACAACAAGAACAAAATCAAGATAACTATTACTTCTAGAGAAAAAGAGCTGTGGTGCGGCAGGCCTAGCACGGTAGCTCACACCTATAATCCTAACACTATGAGAGGCTGAGGTGGAGGAACTCTTGAGGTCAAGAGTTTGAGACCAGCCTGAGCAACAGTAAGACCCTGTCTCTACCCAAAATAGAAAACTCAGCCGAGAGTCGTGGTGCACACCTATAGTCCCAGCTTCTTGGGAGGCCGAGGCAGGAGGTTCACTTGAGCCCAGGAGTTTGAGGTTGCAGTGAGCTTTAATGATGCCACTCTCAAAAAAAAAAAAAAAATGTTGTGCACTAGAGGAAAATATTCATAGCATTCTACATGGCTCAGCTCTAAATATCCAACAGTTATAATAATGTAGGCACTGAATAAGGAGCCAACCAAAATTACCCCAGAATTCTATTGAGACGCTAAGGAGAATGGGAAGCATGCATGGGCGGGGGGCGGGGGGTGGATGGGGAGAGAGAGAGATCCTCACAATCTATGTAGGAAAGTCAATAAATAATGCCTAAAAACTGAAAAATCAAGAAGCAGCATGTACTTAAATATACGGATATATATGGACAACCAATGGGGACAAAATCAGCCAGAAGAGTTCAAAGGGCTTACCTCTGGGGATTTGGAAATGATGATAAAAGGTGTTAGGGAACTGTCATTTCCATAAAACAAGCTGTTTAAAGCTACTTCATTTCACGGATTCTAAGACACCTATTTTTCACATGTTAACATCTCTGAAACTAATTTTTTTAACCATCAGTGGCAGTTTGCAACCGGTACCATTTTTTTCTTTCCCACTTGCATATAATATTATAAGGCATCAGTATCATCTTTTTTTCAATAAAAGAACAGCATCTGATTCTTTAAACTATATGCAAGGCATAAACGTGATAAAAAAGTAAAAACTATAAAAGAAAAAGAAACAAAAGAAATACAATGATGATGCCTCTGTCTATAAGACAGTGTCCTCCCTGGCTGGCCCAGGCTGGATTAAAAGCACAGAGCACAGGACCAGCAGGACATAAAAAAGAATCCCAACTTTCTTTTTTTGCCATTAAACTTGGTTCATGTTATTAATAAATAACTCCAGGACAATCAGCATAGAATGAGACCATCCCAAGCCAACTAGGGACATACAGCCACCTACTCACCTGTGTATCACATCCCACAGGATTGTCTGCTCACCGGTCTATGTCCCCACTGCAAGGCTATTGGAAGGTGGGAATTGTGCCTTTGATCTTTGTACTCCCAGTATTGCATGGTGTCTGGTACATAGACAGTGCTCCATGCATTCTCAGGGGATGAATGCACAAATAAATGTGTTAATGAACTATGGCTAAAGAGTTAGCAGTAGACCCACAGAATCGTACTTTAATTACTACTTTGCATCAGTTAGTACTTTGTACTTTGCTATGTCATATTCATGCTCAAGTGGACACTTTCTTAAAGCGTGTATAAATACGTCACCTGTAATTCTTAGAGTGATTACATTTTTCTCAACGAATTATTTGTGGGTTTTGTTGTTGTTGTTTTAAAGTATCCAATTAAAAGAATTGTTTCTGACTCTGATAAAGCCAGAGTGGAAATACCACTGTTAGATGCCAATACACCACTTGGAAGTGGTGTGTCCTTGAGCAAGGCAGGAGCTCTTTGAGCCTCTGTCTTCCCTTCTGTAAAATGGTCAGAGAATAGTGTTGGAGCAGGTGGGGATGGTCAAGGGTACGGAGAACCTTACCCTGCATGTCTCCTATTCTAGGGTAAAGAAATCCTCAGGCACATGCCCAGCTTCTCTGGGCCCCAGACACCTGCAGTGCCCGAGTAGTGGCTGCTGGCCGTTCAGGCCTTCCTCCTTGACATTCTAGGGTGATAGAGCGGGAAAGAGCTAAGTCAAGCCCTGAGCACTAAGTTGACCTTAATAACATGGGGGGCAGAAGGATGTCTTTGCCCTGATTTCCCCGTCAAATTATAAATATAGGCACTGTATTAGTCAGGGTTCTTCAGAGGAAAAGAACCCATAGGGCGTATATATAAATAGATTTATTTTAAGGAATTAACTCATGTGATTATAGAAGTTGGCTAGTCCCAAACATGCAGGATGGGCAGGCGGGCTGGAGACCCAGGAAGAGCTGGGGCTGCAGTTCAAGTCTACAGGCTGCCTGCTGGCAGAATTCTCTCTCCCCCAGAGAGGTCAGGCTTTTGCCCTCCTCAGGCCTTCAGCTGATTGGAGGGGGCCCACCTACATTAGTGAGGGCAGTCTGTTTTACTCAAAGTCCACAGATTTCAATGAAATATCACTAAAATGCCCCTCCAGAAACATCCAGAATGTTTGATCGACTATCTGGACACCATGGTTCAGCCAAATTGACACATAAATTTACCCATCTCAGATACCATGTCAAACACAAGCTTTACAAAGAGAAAACCCCTGAGTGTTCTTCAAGTGGTAGCCCTGGCCGTGGGGAGGGTGAGGAGGGAGGGTGGGGTGAGAGGAATGGATTGGGGGGTGGGGGGATAGGGGGTGTGAAACTGTTTTTCCCACTTACTTTCCTGCTCTGGGTTATCTTTAGCCCAAGAAGTCTAACCTGCTTAGTTCCTGTCAATTAGTCCTACTCCTACACAGACTCCGGATCTAAGTCTGGGGAAAGGAAAGAAGGGAGACCCCCAGCATACACATACACATACACATACACATACACATACACATACACACACACACACACACACACAGAATATTCCTTGGAGGCCCCTTTTGCATGGACTTTGAAAGTCTCATGTCAATTAGGGTGAATTTGGCCAAAAAAAAAAAAATGAAATAATCTAAACCCTCCATTCAATTAATTGGCTAAACTGTGAACACAATTGTATCTCACAGCAAGAAGTCCCGAGGTGGATGGCCCCAGGGTTATTTAATTCCCTAGGTAAAAGCCCTAATTCTTCTCATTCCTTCCAGGGACTGTCCCTCAGGGCACAACTTTGGTCTTTAAACTGCCACCCTGAGACACTGAAAGGCAGGGGAAGGATCTGAAGACAAACAGGCTCTGATTATTTTTCACACTTCACAGAAGCAGAAATGGAAGCACAGAGAGGTTCAACAACATGCTCAAGGTCACACAGCAGACCCAGAGCGTTTTTTCTTTTTCTATCCTCTTCCCACTGGTCTGTGCAGAGTTTTCTCCAACCACAGCCTCATCATTTCCCACCCAGGAAAAAGCAACAGAAGCAAGACAGACTTCTCAGAGTTATGGGAAACGTGACCCCCTCCATGGTTTAACACAAGGCGTTCTGACAACATGGTGAGCCCAAATAAACCCCCAGAAGAAACTTGACTATGGGCTATGTACCAGACCATATGAAGGAATTATAATTCGTTTTGTTAAATGTGATAATGACATTGAAGTTGTGGAAGAAAATACCCACACGCTCCCCTCTTTTTTGAGATGCAAATAGACGTATTTATGAATGAAATGACATGAAATTTGCAATTCGCTTTCAAATACTCCAGACAAAAATGGGAGTGGGATAGAGTAAAGCTGGCTTGGCAAAGTTTTGAGGACTGGTGAACGTGGATGAAGCTCACTGCTGTCTTTACTTTTTGCATGCTTAAAATTTTTATAATAAAAATTAAAAGTAAATGTAAAATAAATTTCTGAATAAGCAACAAAATAGCCTCCTAGGCAAGCTGCCTCAAGTCCTGCGGAGTTAGTCAATGGAAACGGAGGACGCTAAAAATAGCGAAGAGATTTATTTGTTTTCCCCACATGACATCTGTGATAATTTATCATCCATACTCACATTTACTCAATTTGTTCTCTGGATGTCCTGAATGGAGCTTGGTTACAAGGAGAGAAAGAAATGTTTCTCTACTTCGATTTGAACAAATGCCCTTTCGGCTTCTGACTGTGGTATTGGCAAGATGTACCTTTCCCTGACCCCTCTCTGTGGGCCTCAGTTTCCCCACAGAACATTAAGTGAGCCGATGACTATTGACTTCCTTAACGGGTCTTCGTGAGTATCAGAGCAAATTTTAGGACTAAAAACACTTTTTCAAAAAGCCTTGTTCAAAAACAAAATAATGCTCAGTGTAGATTTAGAACAAAGATAATCAAGTGAAAGAAAATAGAAAAACTCAAAATACTGCCCCTGCCCTGCCCCGTATAATTAATGTTATTGTAACCTGATAGGTTTGCTGCTGCTGTTTACCATGTATATGTTTTTACAAAATTTGCAAAAACAGACTCAAATTATGTAAATTTTTATCTGTTAACTTTACACATCATGACATCTTTTCATATTATTGCACGTTTTCCAGAATATTCGTCTGCAGTTTAATCAGTGTGTTTTCCGTTGTGTGACTATAACATAATTTATTTAACCAGACTCATTGGGTTAGTTTCCTAGTACTAACAAAGTACTACAAAGTACTACAAACTGGATGGCTTAAAAGGGAAAAAAATGTATTTTCTTGCAGTTAGGAGGGCCAGAAGCCCCAAATCAAGGATTGGACTCTTCCTGGAGGAGTCAGAGAAAGAGTCTGTTCTATACACGCCCCTTTCCTGGCTTGTGGGAGTGACTGGCAATCCTTGGTTGTGGAACCAGGATTCCAGTCTCTGCTGCTGTTTCTCCTTGTGTGTCTGTCTGTCTGTCTTCTCCTCTGCTTATCAGAGCACCAGTCATATTGGATCAAGGGTCTATGCTACTCTGGTATTACCTTATCTTAATCAATTAAGATTAAGTTAACTGCAGTGACTTTAATTCCAAATAAGTTCACATTCTGCAGTTTGAAGGGTTAAAACTTCAACATAACTTTGTCAGGGACACAAATTAACATCCAACTTACTCGTATTGGTGAGCTTTTAGGTTTTTTGCCCCCGTGTTTTGCTATCAATAAATAAATCATGTCACAAATTTTTTTAAACATCTATAATGATTATGTTCTTAAAATTCCTACAAGTAAAATTTCTAGGGTAAGACTCTAGGAGTCAGAGTTATGCTAGGAAAAGGAAACTCAAACAGAGAGGATTTAATATAGGGACTTGATCATGCAGGTATTGAGAAGATGAAAAGCAAAAAGATGCTGAAGCGACTCAGGGATTAATAACTGCAGGAAATAGCTGTCAGCCTCAGGGTTTGGGAAACAAAAAGGAAGTGGTGATGCTGCTGGAACTTAGGAGTATGCAGAAGGCTGCTCTCTAAGCTTCATGCTCAGACCCCTGGGGATGGATGAAACTGCAGATCAGTACTTGGAACTCTTGGAGGAGGCACCTGTAACAGTTGCTCAGAGTTCTGAGAGGAGATCCCACGCTAACCTCTGAGAGAACACTACACATGCCTTGTGTTTAGACTGATGGCTTGTGCACAGGGTCCCCAGGGCATGGGGCTGCCCTCTGTTGGAAGTCAAAAGAGAGTCACTTCTCCTCTCCTCTCACCTCTCAGTACCCACCATTGCCTCCCATTGGTCAACTAGTAGCTGGAAGGTATCTGGAAAATGAAGTTTGCAGACTTCCAGCCCTAGTATTATAGAAAAGAAATGAGGATGGGGATGAAGATGAGAGGCAACAATAACTCTTCACAGCCACATCCTGAAGCGACACAGCATTTTTCTCCCTGACATCTGGGCCCAGGCCCCCCGGCAAGCTTTTGATTTGTATTTATTACTGTACCGTGATATGTTTTATGGATACAGCCTGTATATGTATTGTTCCATTGTCTCCCAGAAAGTTTCTATCAATATACAGTACCCCCAACAGGGCATGGAAACGTCTAGTTCTCAAATCTCAATAACACCTAAGATTATAATTCCAAACTTTGTTCTCAGTTTGATAGGAAAAACATTCTACCTTGTCTTCCTTTGTATTTATTTGACTTTTAGTCATGTTGAATGTAGTTTGTATGTTTGGGGGCATTATGTTTATTACTTGTTTTGTGAATGGTTGAAATACAAAGCCAAAATAATTAAAATGTCAGAATGTATGTTCTTTGCCCATTCTTATTATAACATTTGCCTTTTACTTATCAATTCATAGCACTGCTTACGCATTAAGGATATTAATTCTCTTTCTACAATACATGTTGCAAATAGTATTTTCTTATTGTGGTTTGACATTTAATTTTATTTATAGTATTTCTGATGTCAGCCTTCTTAATTTATATGTAGTCAAATCTATTCATCTTTTCTCATGCATTTGCCTTTGGCCTTATACTTAGAAAGTTCTTCACTAGGCCAAGATTATATAAATATTTATATTTTCTGTATTCTTTATGATTTTGTGTGTGTGTGTGTGTGACAGGGGCTTGCTCTGTTGCCCAGGCTGAAGTGCAGCGCAGTAGCTATGATCATAGCTCATTACAACCTCAAACTCTTGAGCTCAAGTGATCCTCCCACCTCACCCTCCCAAAGTGCTGTGATTATAGGTGTGAACCACTGTGCCCAGCCACATTTTTAATACAATTTTTTTTTACGTTGCAATTTTAATATGGAATTTACTTGGGGATATAGTGTAAGGTTAGAACTTATGGAAAGACTATAGCTCACACCTATAGTCCCAGCGCTGTGGGAGGCCGAGGCGGGTGGATTGCCTGAGCTCAGAGGTTAGAGACCAGTATGAACAGCAGTGAGCCAGAGTAAGACCCCATCTCTACTAACATCAAGAACATCGCCAGAGGAAGACAAAAAAGAGTACTTCAAACAAAGAAGAATGAACAAGGAAGTTGAAATTAAAAATAAAAAATATTAAAAAAAAAGAAGTTATGGAAAAATCAAATTTCCTCTATAATTTGGGATGCCATCTTTTTTTTTTTTTTTTTTTTTGTGGTTTTTGGCCGGGGCTAGGTTTGAACCCGCCACCTCCGGCATATGGGACCAGCGCCCTACTCCTTGAGCCACAGGCACCGCCCGGGATGCCATCTTTATCTTCTGTTAAATTCACATAGACAGATATTCAAATAGATAAATACAGATACATATGTATTAATAGATACATGTCTGTGTTTCTATTTCTGCACAATATTTTTTATTCCATGAATCTGTCTGATCATTTCATTTTGTTACCTTCTCACAAAAATGTAAATTCCATTAAAGTTGCTGCTGTACCACTGCATAGAATGATGTCTGGCACATAGTACTCAAGAACCACATGTTGAATGTTAGACTGGATTATTTCTATACCAGCACCATGTTTTGTTTTTGTTTACTTCAAATTCAAGTCTATTGAGGTATAATTTATACAGAGCAAAACTCTCTTTAGTGTCCAGTTTTATGGGTTTAATAAACACAAATATTTGGAGAATCACTATTATGGAGATACAGAATAGTTCTAGCACCTCAAAAACTCTTATCATGCTTTTCTTTTTAGCAAATTTTTTTTTTTTTTGTGGTTTTTGGCCAGGGCTGGGTTTGAACCCGCCACCTCTGGCATATGGGACTGGCACCCTACTCCTTGAGCCACAGGTGCTGCCCCTTTTTAGCAAATTTTTTAATTTTAAATTGTGATTTCAAAAAAACACATAACGTAAAATTTACTATCTTAACCATTTTCAAGTGTACTGTTCAGTGGTGTTAAGTATATTCACACTGTTGTGCAACAGATCTCCAGAACCTTTTCATCTAGCAGATCTGAACCAGGTGTTCTCAAACTTTTTAAACAGGGGGCCAATTCACTGTCCCTCAGACTGTTGGAGGGCCGGACTATAGTTTCAAAAAAAAAAAAAAAAACAACTATGAACAAATTCCTATGCACACTGCACGTATCTTATTTTGAAGTAAAAAAACAAAATGGGAACAAATACAATCACACGGCCTCATGTGGCCCGCGGGCCGCAGTTTGAGAACCCCTTACCTGAAGCCACCTCCCTGGAAACCACTATTTTGCTTTCTGTTCCTAATGAATTTAATTTCTTTAGATACCTCATATAAATGAGATTACAAGTATTTATTTTTGTGGACTGTCTTATTTCACTTAATATAATATCCTCAAAGTTCATCTATGTTGTGGCATGCTATAAGATTTCCTTCATTTTTACAGCTAAATCACATAGTATATCAAGCTTTTTTGCAATCAACTCCTACCCTACCCTGAGGAACTGGATTCTGTCTCTATAGTTTTGCCTTTTCCAGATGTTATATAAATGAAATCATAGAGTATGTAGTCTTTTGAACTTGGCTTCTTTCACTCAGCATAATGCATTTGAAATGCATCTGTGTTATTGTGAATACCACTAGTTCATTACTTTTTACTGCTGAGCAATATTTCATTGTATGGATATGTCACAGTTGGTTCATCCATTTTGTACCTGGAAACAAATTTGAATTGATTACAATTTTAGTTTTTGCGATTTCATAAAGCATTTTTACAGTGAAATCATCTAGTAAGCTACCAAACGTATACCAGTAGTAGCCTTAGTGTCACAGGAGAACTAAGCGTCTCTAGAATATGCAGAGATTTCCAACTGGGAGTGACAGCAGGAAGAAACAATATTTAATAGATTCAGGAGCTTAAGTGATGTCAGAGGACTTGTGGGGAACATCCAGGTCCTGCTAATAAAACCAGGGAATATTGACACACAGGCAGCGTTGCAGGGCAGGGTGGGGCATGGGGCATTAGGGGGTAGGCTCTGAAACAAGGAGCTCTGGGTAGGGATTGTCCCTCTGCCACTTCATCCCTGAATGATGGGAGCAACCTATTGACCTGCTAGAAGCCTTGGCTTCTCACCTGTAAAATGGGAAAGATCATAGCAAGCAATGGTCTGAATGCTTATGTCACCTTGAAATTTATCACTACCAGGGTGATGATATTAAGAGGTGAAACCTTTGGGAGGAAATTAGATCATGGGTATGGGGCCCTCATCAAGGGGATCCGTGCCCTTATAAAAAGGGCTCCAGAGAGCTGCCTTGTGTTATCCACCAAGCAAGGACACAAGAAGATACCATTTATGATCCAGGAAACGGGCCCTCTGACACTGAGTACGCTGGCACCTTGATCTTGGACTTCCCAGTCCCCAGCATTATGAGAAATAAATTTCTATTGTGTATAAGCCAAAGGTATTTTGTTATAAGAGCCTGAACAGACTAAGACATAGCACATTCCTTATGTGAAGCAGTTCGTGCAGTTGCTGGCCCAAAGTAAATGTTTAGCAACTGCCACCTTTTTATTAACCATCCATCATCTTGGGAAAGTGAAGCTGGATCTTGAACAAGAAATTTACATAGGAAATAACTCAGCCATGTTTTTTTCTGAAGAAAGAGTGCCAACAATCCAGTTGATTGTAGAGGTTTAGAAATATGGCTGAAGAGATGGGCCTGAATTTGGGTGGCCTTGCAACATCTTTAGCCAATCCAATAGGGCAGAAATAATGTCACGTGACTCAGAGGCTGGCTCCCAGAAGGCCATGTGGCTTCTGCTGCCTTTGCTCCTGGAGACCTAAGCCATCGACAATTAGTAGTCTAAATACCCTAAAGCCTGAAGACACAGTGCTGGTAAGACCATATGCCAAGACCACATAAAGGTCCTAGGACCATGTAGAAAGACAGAGAGATCCAAATACACATCCCAGCCCAGGTACCAGCTGTATGAGAGAAGAAGATTCCAGTGATTCCAGACCCCAATGATTCAAGTCACTTGCATCTCTTGGGTCATCCCAGCCAAGGCCCCAGACACTCTACAGTACCAGTGATGCCAGTTTTTGGTTGTGCAGACATGTGGCCTCCATGACACATGTTTCTAAAAGCATTCTGGCCAGCACAGTGAGTTGCACCACCTCGAACTCTGGGAATTCTAACCATAGCTCTGCCTGTACCCCCAAGACTCAGTACTGGACTGATGACCTGCTAATTCACTGACAGCATAGGACTATCCATTGTTTTGAGCACATTGGTGTGAGCAAAATTCACAATATCAGGTCAAATAGGACCATTGAAGACAGCAGGCAAAGTGACATTTTTTTTTTTTTTTTGCATTTAAAAATACTTTCTTTAAAAATATGGAACACTTCACGAATTTGCATGTCATCCTTGTGCAGGGGCCATGCTAATCTTCTCTGTATCGTTCCAATTTTAGTCTATGTGCTGCCGAAGCGAGCACCAAAGTGACATTTTTGCTAGATGACTTCCCCATTTTTGGACTACAGTTATATCAGTGGACAAGCATAAGCCATGGGGAGAAGAGAAGGCCACGCTCCTCTCAACCCAGGCAGATATTCTTAATTTCTTTCCCCACCTGCTGCAAAGCTGGGAGTGAGTTCTGGGCCACAGAGATGCCCCCTGCTAGTGGCCCCCAACACTCCCTTCTCCTGCTCAGGCATTAACCCTCAGAAGGGCTGTCATGGAAGTATGTTCCTCTAGGATCCTCCCGCCTCTGATCACAGTAAGGTTGGTTGGCACACACGGAAGCCGTTGGCATTGCTGTCAGCATCAGGCTGGACCCACAGATGTGTCTCAACTCCGCTCCTGTCCCCACAGGCTGCAACTTTAGAGGCTGAGGAGGGATCAACCCGGATGCATCATGGGGATGAGTCCCTGAAGGCCAGCAGCCCTGTCCCATCAATTTGCAGGAGAGAGAGAAGATAGGAGCTTGAGAAATTACAACCCCATCGGGCTGCCATCATCTGCAGTTCATGAAAGTGATTAACAGCCCTTCGTCTCTCATTTTAAAGATTAAGCAGAGGGAAGGATGACACCATCAGATTTCAGCCCAAGCCAGTAGTAGCCACAAAACATGATATATTGAGTGCCTGAAACACAGAAAGAAAACATGAATCTTCACACATCATGGGAAGGAACCAGAGTCAGACCCAAGGAGACATGTGGTCTCAAGGCCTCAGGACAGAGACATGTGCTCTCGTGGGGTATCCAGGTAACAGTTTCTGGAGAGCAGTGACCAACTCTGTTTTGGTCAATACATGGTAGGCACTCGGTAAATATGAGGTAAATGAAGGAATGAATCCTTAATCTGTCTTTCTATGAATAACTATGAAACTTTCTAGCAAGTCATTTTAGATAAGTCAAATGGCCTGTTGAAGCCTCGGTTTCCTGCTCTGTAAAATGGGACTAGGGCTATCTACTCCTCTAGAGTTGTTGTTGTGGAAATGAAATGACATTGTAAGAGGAAAGCACAGTATTATGAAAGGCAAATATTACAAGATGCCCAAGTAAGGGAGAGGCCAGGTGGGAGACAGGTCATAAGCCACAGTCCGGAGGGGTAGGACAAGTGACAGAACTCCAGGCAGGGTAGGGGACTAGCTCCATGGCACAGAGTCCTGAGGTGTTTGAGGCAAAAATGGACCTTTTTCTGACTTATTTCCACTCTCTTCCCACTGTCCCTTGTTTCCTCTACCTCAGGCTGTGACATGGGTTTTGTGAGACCTTCATTCTCAGTGTCATGTAAATGGGATTCAGGAAGGGAATGACTTTGTAAGCAATGATTCTTAAGGCCTGGGACAGGGCCCACCTGACAGCAGAAGCAAGGAAGTCTGAGTTTGGGTTAAAATAGAGGAGTGGGAATTCTGGAGAGATAAGTTATTTTAACAGAAGGACAAAAGGGACAGGCAGAACCTTGAGGTTCAGGCTGCCAATTGGGAGCATCACCGGTGTGGCTTTGGGAAGCATTCTGTGGGTGATGCATCCTAAAGTTACTGACATGGGCAGGAGCTTATGCTATTCTTTGTTCACAGGATTCTTCTCCTGCCCCTCCAAGTTCTCCTACGTCCCAAGTGGCCTGTTGCCGAAGGGGCTATAAAGTGGTTTCTTCTTTCAGTTGGGGACGGGCTGATGGTTGACTTGGACTTCCCCTGAGTCAGAGCTGTCTGATGACAGATCCCATCTGAGGGAAGATCTCCTGGATGTGCCCCTTTCTCACAGCCAACATGGCATCAGGATCATGAAATCACTCTGTTTCCCTGAAGACAACAAGCAGACAGAGAGATGAGTGTGAGGACAAAGTCCCAGCCTAATGATCCAGGGTTGTGACATAGTGTGTTGGAATGAAATCCTGGGCCCAGAGGCACACTCTGCAGCCTGGCAGCCCCCAGCCTTCAGGGTACCTAGATCCCCTGGCACTGATCATCCTTCTGCTTAAATAGGCAGTGTCTTTACAGAACAGGGAGATGGTATGAGCCCAGTGTCTGTCAAACCTCAACTCAGGAGGAGGTATTAAGCCAACAGGTCTTTGAGGAGCCCGGCAAGGCTTGCGTAAAAAAAAGCATATTTTAAAAATCGAGCTCATCACTCATGACTTTTCACTTGGACACCCTGCAGAAGTTCCTTTGATGCTATTTCCTCCACCTCCAGACCCACTGCCCACCAGTCTTACCCTGACATGCAGCTAGATTAGCCTTTTCAGGCTGCAGCTTTGGTCAAACTGTTCCTCCATTCAGAAAGTCTGCTGTGGTTCTCCAGCGCCTACAAAAGTACCTACACATTCCCTACACCTGCATTCAAGGCTTCCCCTCCTCAAAACGAATTCTGCCTCCTTCCGGAAGCCTCTCCTGATTTTTCTGAACTCTTTGTGACTGCTCATCTTTCCCACCCCTGTCTTCACTTGTACCAGAGCCAAACCCAAGCCCTGGGGTGCCAGGGTCTTCTGGAGCGGGGCACAGAGCCAGGGGAGATTAGGTACAGAAAAGGGACATGCGTCCCTGGTAAGAGCCAATGCCCCCACCCAATCTTGCTATGTGGGAAATAAAGAATATAGTCACAGGGACAGTTATCCCCACCAAACCCAAGAGGCCAGGGAAGCCAGATATTAGGCAGCTTGAAGTGGGGGAATGATGGGGACAGCCCACTGACTCGGGAGATCCGAGGTTAACACATTTACATCGAACTACAGAATGCTAGAACTAAAAGAGATCTCGGACTATCTAGTCAAATAATTTACACAGAAGGAAACTGAGGCTCAGGATAGATTTCCAGCTAGAGAACAAAGGGGTCATCATTTAATTCATTCATTCTCTTGGTCATTTGTTTCTCTAATCATTCAACAACCTGTTAGATTCCAGACCTCACACCAGACTCGGGGCATACAGAGCAAGAAGAAACAGTCCTGGCACCCACAAAACTAAGTGGGAGTGGGAGTGACAGTGCTGGGCCAGAGGTCAGCTTTGGATGAGTGGACGCAGGGGAAGGAATGGAGGGCCTGCTGGCAGCGGCGACGTGGATGGACAAGAGGTGATCCTGGGAGCTTCCCAGAAGAAGTGATGTCTGATCTGGGCGTGAGGAATTTGTAGGAGTTGTGGGAGGGTCAAAGAAGAGTTAACAGTGGAAGCTGTCATGCAGACACTTTCCTATCCTACATTGCAAGAGTTTCAACATCTTAGTGCTGCCTGAAGGTAGTTGGAAGAAAGGAGCCTTTGGTCGCCCTTTTTTGGCTTATTATCCCTTGTAAAGCATGGCTGTGATTATGGGATTAGAAAGGCCAGTTGTGACTTGGAGAATGGCCCTCCTGGGCTGGGAGTGAGACCAACTGGCAACTCTGGGTCAAGTCTTGTGTTAAAGTGATCAGCTTCACATGATTAGGCTTGGCTATGGGAGTGGAAATGACTTCAGAGTTCACCAAGGCATTTTACAGGTGAGGAAACTGAGCCCGAGCAAGAAGAACCTCTTGCCCAAGGCTACCCTGCAGGTCAACAGCAAAGTTGGAACTTAAAGCAGGTTTCTCAACTCCCAGGCCATGTGCAGGGAATAGGGTAGGGGTGTGGCTTCTGGGGCCACATATTAAATACACAGACACTAATGAAAACCGATGAGCAAAAAAGGTCTGTGCTTAATTTCCATGATATCCACCACCTCGGATAAGCAAAATAGTCCGCACATAATAATCTTAACTATTCAGTGGTCTGTTCAGAGTCTTTTCAAATCATTAAACAGGTTCCAAGTTTATGATCATTAATATGAAAAACGTACGTATCTAAGTAATAAAATTTCTTTGGTTATTTTTGACATTTTTTATTATAAAAGGAATGTGAGTAAAATAAAACTAATGGGATATTTGATGTTGTATTTGAGAAACTCATGCATCAGTATCTGGTTCACTGAAAGTAGTTGGAATTCTCAGTGAGTTTTCAAGCTGCTCATCGGATACTTTGGGCTAATTTTACTCTTAATGCACTTCATTTTTGAAAATAGTTGCTTTCAAATGTAGGTGCTGCCCAAAAGCAATGGCATGAATTGTGAAGTGAGGGATATTTGTCTCTGGGGAGATAGGATCTATAAAGTTCAGTGAAGAGACATGATCGAATTTTTCTTTAAGTCTAATGTCGCATTGCAGCTCTATGCATTCCATTTGAAAATCTGCAGGTAACCGATTTACATCTACTGAAAATGGAGTTACAAATGCACTAAAATATCGATTGTTTTCCTGGAAATCTTGAAATCAGTTTGGAATTCTTGTGTCAAACTGAAAAGCAAGGCATGATATTTTTCCTTGTTCACAGGACTGTTTTTAGGCAATGTGTTGAAATGAATAAAATTGTTTGCTTTAATTTGAGCTTGCTAGAATTTCAGTGTCATTTGGAATGCTGTTATGGTTTGAAACATTATATTGAGAAGTTGGTTTTTACCTTGAAAACCCATGTTTAACTGACTTAAATGAGCAGTTAAATCTACTAGAAATGCTAAATCTGTAAGCCAGATTTTGTCATCGAATTCTGGCACAAATTTGGGGTGTTTTGCAGTTTTTGGCCGGGGCTGGGTTTGAACCCGCCACCTCTGGTATATGGGGCCAGTGCCCTACTCCTTTGAGCCACAGGGACCACCCCACAAATTTGGTTTTTGATACCATAAATGACTAGATGATACCTATCAAATTATAAAATCTTTTCAACATTTGGTCTCCACTTAGCCATCTTACTTCTGAAAAGTAAATGATGTCACCATAGTCACCATAAATACTTCCAAGGAATTCCTGGAATTGATGATGATTCAATGCCTGGGTCCTTAAGAAATTCAGTCTTGATGACAATTTGCATGGCATTATCCATTTTTTAACCTTTTGCGTGTATATTTTCTTGATGTACTATACAATGATACTTTATCAGATCTAAGTTTTGGGTGGCCACTCCATTGTGTTCTGTGAATTTTTTTTTTTCTTTTTTTTTTTTTTGTGGCTTTTGGCCAGGGTTAGGTTTGAACCCTCCACCTCCGGCATATGGGACCGGCACCCCACTCCTTGAGCCACAGGCGCCGCCCGTCTTCTGTGAATTTTACAAGTCTCTCTCTTTTATGTACCGTCAATAGGGACACCCATCTGCGATTATACCAGATGTTGACAATAGACAAAGAGAATCACTTTAACATTTTTTTTTTTTTTTTTGCTGCTTAATATAAATCTCTTGATACTGCTGTGTCTTTTAATGGCACTAAAGAAGCTCTTTCTTGGGCGGCGCCTGTGGCTCAGCGGGTAGGGCGCCGGTCCCATATGCCAGAGGTGGCGGGTTCAAACCCAGCCCCGGCCAAATTAAAAAAAAAAAAAAGGAAGTATGGAGAAACCTCAAAGCACTCAACCTAGACCTCCCATTCGATCCTGCAATCCCATTACTGGGCATCTACCCAGAAGGGAAAAAATCCTTTTATCATAAGGACACTTGTACTAGACTGTTTATTGCAGCTCAATTTACCGTTGCCAAAATGTGGAAACAGCCTAAATGCCCACCGACCCAGGAATGGATTAACAAGCTGTGGTATATGTATACCATGGAATACTATTCAGCCATTAAAAAAAATGGAGACTTTACGTCCTTCGTATTAACCTGGATGGAAGTGGAAGACATTATTCTTAGTAAAGCATCACAAAAATGGAGAAGCATGAATCCTATGTACTCAATCTTGATATGAGGACAATTAATGACAATTAAGGTTATGGGGGGGGAAGCAGAAAGAGGGATGGAGGGAGGGGGGTGGGGCCTTGGTGTGTGTCACACTTTATGGGGGCAAGACATGATTGCAAGAGGGACTTTACCTAACAATTGCAATCAGTGTAACTGGCTTATTGTACCCTCAATGAATCCCCAACAATAAAAAAAAAAAAAAAGAAGAAGCTCTTTCTTCAGTGACATGATATTCGTTGTCAATATTTCTAATAAAAATGGTAAGCTGAGCTGTATTTGTAGCATCAATGTCATCACCCATCGTCAAAGCATAAAATTTTAAATTAGCTGCTTTACTCTCTAAACTTTTTTCAATGGTTTTCCAGTTTCCTCCTTTAGCCTGGCTATATCTGGTGAGACAGACTGGTTTTAAAAATAATCCCCTTTTTCAGTGCAAATTATATCTGCCATGCTTTCCATCCACTGCTTAATAAACTCGCCATCAGTGAATGGTTTTGATTTTTTTGCTATTAAATACGCTACCACATAACCAGCTCTAAGTTGTAACTTTTTAAAAAAATTTTGTTGAGAAGACATTTTTTTCCAGTTCCGCTATTTTGTTCTTACAGCATAATCCTTCACACACGTCAAATGTGGCAGCATGTTTTTGCATCTAATGCCTTTTCAAACTATAGTCTTTGAAAACTTGCACAAATTCCCTACAAATTAAGAACAGTGCCTTCCTATTTGCCTCAACAAAAAAGTAGTCATCTGTCTACTTTTCACTGAACAATCTTCCTTCATCCATAATTTCTCTTTGGGGGGTTCTGTTTTCTTTTGGAACATTGCATAAGCCATGCTGGAACTAAAAAAAAAACATAATAATAGATAAGAGACTATGCTTACTTTTATTATTAAATTAACTGGCAGGAAAATTGAAAGCAAGCTTTGGGCCCTTCCACATCTCGGCTACCAATGCAACGCAAAGCAGAGGGCCCAGTGTAAAGTGCAGCAGGTGACGTGTTAGCTGTCCTGGAGGTGTGGAAGTACCTTTAATAATCAATAAGAATGCTTACCTGACTTCTGAGTAACATTAAATACCTAACTTTGCAATGGTAGGTTGAAATATTATTGATAATTACTGCCTTGCCAAGTCACCATGAGCACACGTAAAGCCTGATGGTGTCAATTTGACTGTGTGTGCTTGGAATATAACACATTGTGAGCTGCATACTGTGGCTAAAACTGAAGCCATATAAGTGTACAAATCGAGTGTACGTATGTTTATTTTATGTGACAGTGCAACACGATGTTGTCACCTACCAAGTTCACACTCAAGAACTATGCGATTGAATTCCACCAAAAAAACACGAAAAACTCATAATATTTTAAGTAAATTTATGATTTTGTGTTGGGCCACATTCGTAGCCATCCTGGGCCACATGCAGCCTGCGGGCTGTGGGTTGGACATGTCCAGCATAGGGAAACATCAAAGTTGAAGAAAATGACAGATTTTATGCTCTATAGAAGCCTGGGAGAATGAAAATATTTATAAAACAGGTCGGCGCCTGTGGCTCAAAGGAGTAGGGCACCAGCCCCATATACTGGAGGTGGCGGGTTCAAACCTAGCCCTGGCCAAAAACTGCAAAAAAAAAAAAATATATATATATATATATAAACACTGAGAAACAAATAAACAAAAAAAGTAAGAACCTGATAAGAAACATAACCAAGAATAAAAATAGATGGTAAGTGTGCAGCCAGGACTATTCATGAAGGTTCAATTTGTGAATCTCTTCAGTTGCTTCCCCTTCCTCCAGGAAGCCCTCTCTGACCCCCTCTAACTGGACCAGGGGCTCCACAGAGTGACCATATATCATGGTCCCATGTATCATGTACTCTCTTCTATACTTAAACTCAGTGCTCTGTACTGTAGTTGCGTCTTCAAACACCTTCTCCACAGGAATGAAGTCCCATTTGTTGCTGTGTTCCCAATTACCAGTAGAGGCTCAGTAACACTTGCTAAATTAGTGAATGCACATCTAAAAAAAGTGATGCTTCTTCCCAAAAGCCAGGGCCTGGCCTCTTCAATGATACAAATCTCTGCCCATCCATCTATCTACTCATCATCCCTCCATCATCCCTCTCTCCCTTCTTCCATCCATCCCTGCATCCTTCCATCTGTCGTCTTTCCATCCATCATGTTCCCGCTCTTTTGTCTTTCCCTCCCTTTCTCCATCCATCCATCCATTTATCATCTCTCCTTTCACCCATCTTCCATTCACCCTCCTTTCATCCCTCCCTCTTTCCAACCATCCATTCATCATCCCTCCATAATCTCTCCATTGCTCCTTCCATCCAGCTCTCCTTTCATCTGTCTATCCCTCTCTCTATCCCTCTATCACCTTTCTCTCCCCTTTCTTTTTGTCCTTCCCTTCCTCCCCATTCATCCGTCCTCTACCATCCATCCATCCCTCCCTTTCCCTCCATCTATCCATCCACTTATCATATTCCTTTATTTCCTTTTTCCCTCTTTCCTTCCCTCCCTTACCCTCTTGATCCATCCATCCATCTACTCTCCATCATCCATCCATCCATGCATCCACCAACATTTCTTGAGCACCCCCTGGGCAGACCCCATTTTCAAACAAAGGGGAATGGGGCCTGTTCTTTGAAGTGGAAGGCTCTCTGTTCGCAGGGGCCTTCCCAGAAAACCATAATCAACATTCTGGAGAAGAGAGCACAGTAATTTAGAGATGTGATTTCATCAAAGTTTCCTGGTCCCTGAAATTCATCTCTAAAGGACCAAAAAAAGACAGTGGTCAGGAAAGCCCACCGACAGGCCAGAGGGGAGAAACCCACAGGGATATCTGATGGGGAGTAAACCCACCCACCAGGCTGGACCACGGGAACTTTTCTGTGGTTACTAATCACTGGGAGCACCTACAATGAAGGCAGTGCCCCCACTTCTGAAGCTGCAAGCAGGGACAGCAGGGTTCAGATGACAGCATGACAAATCCTCCCTGTGGGAAGCCTTGGTCCAAGCTTGACCTTGACCAGCCTGACATGTGGCCAGCCCTGCTGAAGACTGTTTGCCAAGCACTTGACCAAGGTGATGGTAATGTTACTAGCTGTCTATTCTTTGCAGCAGCACACAGCCTCCCACTCTTTTCTCCTTTTAAGACCTCCAGAAAGAGGTGTTATTATTCTCTCCCTTTCCCAGATAGGAATACAGAGGTTCAGGAAGGTGAGCTGACTTGCCCAAGGTGGTGGTAGGAAGCAGGAAGACAAACCTCAGTTCCTGACTGATCAGCCCCGTAACCAGGCTTTTGGGGGATGTGACTCAGAAGCAGGATACAATCAAAATACAAAATGGCATCTTCCAAAGTGAACACAGCCCATTGTGGGCTGAGACGTTAGGGGCAGTGTCAGGACTTAGAACTGAGCCTCCTCCTGGGAATTCAGTACCGAAGTCAGGGATGGGGGCAGGGGATGGATGCTTCTGAGCCAGGAACTGCCTTTCCTCACATGCACTGAGGTTGGTAGAGCCCTTAGTCAGAGCCCTGGAGCATTTCAAAGCAAAGAAGCATTCCCGAGGGCTGCCAGCTGTCATGTTTATAATGAAATTTGCTTTCAAAGCCCAAGGCCATGCTAATAACAAAATAAAACAAACCTGGGAAGGGGAAGAGGTAGGCTGGGTGAGTGGGCAGGGAAATGCCAGGAAACTTGCACATGGGCGCTAAGCACCAGCTGTCGTGACTGAGATGCCTACACACGTGCACACACACAGTGCGAATGTACACGTACGCTGGCACACAGTCACTCTTACCAGGCGACTTGATGGCAGGGATGGGCCTTAAGTGCTCAATTCAAGAGACCTGGAAGCTGATTCCAGCTCTGGCCTTGACATACTAAATGCCCTAACATCTCCAAGTCTTGGATTATTAATATGAGTATGATTATTAGTACTTATTTCTCAGGTTGTTAGAGTGAATGCCATGTGAATATAAAATAAAATAAAGTAAATAATCCCAGTTTAACCACTGATGCACTGAGTGGTTTTTGGTGGATAACTACTGAACTATTTTCCTAGCCGCTCCCCCTCCCTTTTTTTTTTGCGATTTTTGGCCAGGGCTGGGTTTGAACCCACCACCTCCAGTATATGGGACCAGTGCCCTACTACTTTGAGCCACAGGCATCGCCCCTAGCCCCCCTTTTTTCTGGAAGCTTCCTCTTTGCTCCCTTGCATATAGTTGCAATAGGCTGTAGCCATGGAGGCAGTCCACATGGACAGCCAAGAATGTGAACTTGAAACAGACTGCTCAGCTGCAAATTCCCATCTCCTCGGTTCGCGTCTTTGGATTAGCAACTTAACCTATCCAAGCCTTAGTTTCCTCCTAAGAAATGGGGATGAGACTCATACCTGTTTCAGGAGATTGTTGGAAGGTATAACTGACAAAATGCCTGTTTCAGTGCCTAGCCCTGACTTGGCCTCAGTTTCCTCAGCTGGAAAATAAACAGGTTGGAGCTGAGATGGCTGAAGAGTCTTCCAGCAGCTCTGAGCTCCTGAAAGACTGTGGAACAAACAGATGGAATCATAGTATCACCAACAAACTAGAGCTGCACATAGAATCAGGTCTACTTCAGGGCTGTAGATGTCTCTGAAGCCAACACCCCTTTTGTTGTGCGCTCTGAATCTTTTCCTTATTGTTGTCTGGTTAGCGCCCCATTGGACATCCATACCACGTTTGAGCCCCTGCTCTGTGATCACCATGGGGAACATTACAGACAGGGCCACTTCCTTGTAGACACTTGAGATCAAGAACCTGGCCATGTTGCTCTGGACCCCTCATCCTGCTTGTAGACTATGGTTCTGGACTCTGCTGTTTTACACTTTCCATTGTCTTGCATTTTTAAATGTCACTTTCCCCTTCTAGATAGTGAACCCTTTGAAGGCAGAGTCTGTGCTTATTTTCTTATTCTTTTTTAATTAATTTTTTTTTTCAGGTTAACAGAGATTTTATTTAGGAAGAACAAAGAGAAGGAACACTTCCCAAGACAGTTGGAAGTGGGTCTCTCTCAGGAAGGAGAAAAGGTGAGAGAGACCTCTTCTTATTTTTTATTTCATGAGATGAGGTTTTAAACTCCTAGATTCAAGCCATCCTTTTGCCCCATCCTTCCAAATAGCCAGGATTCCCACGGCACCCAGTTTTGTGTCATTTTCTTCTTGATGGTGCTAGTGTTGTTTTTTTTTTTTTTAATGTATTTATTTTTATTGTTAAGTCATAGCTGTGTACATTAGTGCAATCAAGGGGTACAATGTGCGGGTTTCATATACAATCTGAAATATTCTCATCAAACTGTTCAACGTAGCCTTCATGGCATTTTCTTAGTTATTGTATGTAGACATTTGTATTCTGCCTTTAGTAAGTTTCGCCTGTACCCATTCTAAGATGCACTGTAGATGTGGCCCCACCCAGATGGTGCTAGGGTTTACCAGGTACTCATTCACATGTTTGTGGCATGAATGAATGATATGAACAGAATGAGAATTTTCAGAGGAAACCAGGAAAGTGGAAGGTCTAGAACTAAGCATGCTGAGGGAAGGCACTTTGAGAACTGGAGACACTTAAAGGCTTGTTATGCGAGGGAGGCTTCTCATCCCCATTTTACAGATGACAAAGTAGAGCCTCTGAGACGTGAGATCCCCTTGTTGGAAGTCAGAATGCCTGGAAGGAAGACTGCCAGGATTTGAAGGCAGGCTTGTCTTCATAGCAACATTCTGACTCCCTACGGTTAAAAAAAATAATAAAATAAAAGGCCAGAGGCTCCTCAGGGCAGGAATGACCCCGAGGGAGGGAAGTCCCAGTGGGGAGGTGTCTATCTCAAGCCAAGAAAGAATTTCTAAAAGCCAGGGCTGGCCCCAAGAGGAATGAGTAGTGGGACTCTGGTCTCAGGAGGGCACACAAGGAGAAGGGGATGACCAGAGGGTCAGTTGGTTCCTGTTTATGAAACTGAAGGAGCTGTTTTCAGCCCCGACCCCCGACAGTGCAGAGCACCCCCTACCCCAGCACCCATGTACTGCCACAGGCTCCCAGGCAGAGACTTCGCCCACGCTCTGCTCTGATAAGCCCAGGCACAGCCATGCGACCACCCCGCCCTGCCACCCTGCCTCCAACCCTCCAGTTCAGTGTGGTCTGAGGCCCCCGGGGGCGGGCCGCTGAGTCAGAAGCTGCATGATTCTTCACCATCGCCCCGGGGGTGGCAGCAAGGGCTGAGAGCCCTGGCTCCGGAGGCGTGATCCCCTCCCTCCCACCGCCTCGAGTGTCAGGCACCCTGGCTGGCTGGGAGGCACTGCTTTCTAGGGCTGACACCCTGACAAGGGAACCACTGCCTTCTAAGCACCTGCTGTGGAAGCCCTCCCAGGAGTCCTGCAGCTCTCATTACTGGTCTGGCTTCCCCAGCCCCCAAGTAGGTTCCCTGGCCTCTCTATGCCTCAGTTTCCCCACCAGCAAGACTGAGTCATCACAGTCACAGCTCCCACTTGTCCATGGGGCTTTGATGAGTGGAATGGACATAAGAGCACAGACACCAAGCGCCATCTCAATCCTCCTGCCTGAGAGTTCTGTGAGAAAGTGATCTTGTGTTACCAGATGAGGAAACTGAGGCTCAGAGCAACAAAACCGTTCATCCCTGATCAAATGGCCAACATGGGGCAGAGACTGGATAGGAGTCCGCACAGGTCTGATGCCGAGTCTGGCTCCTTCGCAACCACTGGGCTCTTGGGGTCCCAACCTCCACTATGCCCCAAAGCCTGACTATCCCTCAACCACACCCAGTCCTCGATGCCGCGGGGGCCACATCCCTCCATGGCAAGGAGGGGAGAAGGTCCCTGGGATCATCCCTGGCCCTGGCACAGCTTTTCCATCTAGCTGGAGGCCTCTCAAAGAAAGTGAGTGCACAAGGTTTGGGCTGGATGGCAGCTGCTACATGGGGCAGTTATCCCTGTCAGCAGGGAGGGTCCCATCTGTTGGGCCAAGTAGGAGGAGCAACATGGGGACAAGAAAGAAGCTGGAATCCTCAGGCCACAGCAAGGCTGAGGTTACCCTTGGGTTCAGGAAGTGCCTGTGGCTGCCCTCGTCCTAGGCACACAGCTGGTGATTCTGAAGAATGCACAGAGCTGCTGTCCAAGGAGCAGGGTATGAGGGAGCAGAGCTGGCAGGAAAGCAGCACTGTCCAGGGGAGGTGGGAAACCAGCACGGTCCAAATCCCCCTGTAGCACTTACTGTCTGTGGGGCCCTGAGAAACCTGCCCCCCCCATCAGAGCCTGTGTCCCCACATGGAAGATAGGAAGTGTGATCTGACCTCACACGATCCTGGGAGGATGCATGGTGCCAGGGTCCAGACACAGTGGGCAGCCCCTAAACAGTTACTCTTGGTAAGGTCTTGCAGACCCCAGACTCTTAAAACCTTCAGATCTGTGAGTCTCCCTTGGGGGACACAGGTACCAAGCAGCCTGCTGGACAGAGGGGGCCCTCCAGCATGAGAGGGACAGTTCTCCACTGGTTCACAGCCACCCAGGGCCTTGCACCCTCTGGATAGACTCCATTGCCTCTCTGCCTTTGTGGGTTTCCTTCCCAAATCACCCCAGAGAAGCCAATAAGGTGTAATAGTGATGGATTTCCCTGGTCTAGGCTAGGCTTGTGGTCTCACTCTCTGCTGCCCCAGCCCCAGCCTCAGTGGCTCTGCCCCACCAGGAACATCGGGTGAAAGGCAAGGGCTCACTCACTCCTTGAGTGCACTTGGGGCCATAAATGGCAGGGGTCTGACTGCACTAGGATAGAGCTGACTTTCCAAGGGTGGGTGTTAGGGCTTCTTTAGGAGACAGGCTGATGGATGGTGTGAGAGGAGCTCTAGGACCCTAAAAAGGTCTGGGTTGGAATCTGCCCTTTCTCGTGCTTGACTTTGAGCAAGTCCCTCCCTTTTCCAACGTCACTTCTCCTCTGTAAGGTGGGGTAATAATGTCTACCTCATCAGGTTACACGAGACTAAATGAGATCACATGTAAAAAAACATCATTTGATCTTTTTGTGAGGATGTGGAGAGGTTGCAACCCTGGTGCTTATACAGGGTGGCCATAAATTTTGTGTGCAATTTTAAGTTAGACACTATTTTAAATTATACATAAATTTTATGGCCATTCTGTATTTGTCTGAGTCTTTCTTTTCAATTCTCTTGTGTAACAGTGGAGTTGCTGGGTCACATGGAATTCTACATTGAACTTTTTGAGGAACTGCAAAACATTTCCACAATGGCAGCGTGATTTTACATTCCCACCCCGAGAAGGGAGGGAACCCTGCACAGGACAGGGACACTGTCTTTGCTGGAACAAGAGGGAAGGCAAAGGTTGTAGGCACAGGGTGGGTCAGCTGGTTGCTCCGAGGGCAGGACAGTGAGGGAATAACTTGGTTCTTGGGTGGGGGAGGGGTACGAGCAGAGAGAGGGAAGCAAGGAAAACGCGTGGACCAGGGAAAAGCGTGACATTGTCAGCTTGGAGAACAAAGCGGAGTGTGGGAGGGTTTGGGGGCAAGCAGAGGCACCAAGTTGTACCCCTGTGGTCAAGCTGCTCCTCCCATAAGTAACGCTGCGCTGAACACCTTTGCGCGTCAAGCCTTTTTACATTGAGTACTAGTTTTTTGGATTCAAGTCCTACAAGTGGATGTGACACTGTGGATTCAGTGATATGAACATTTGAAAGACTTGTGACAGATATGGAAAGCACATTGGCAAGTCAAAACAATCGTTAGGACTTATATCCCAGCAACCAACAAGAGAGGTCTCTTGCACCAGATCTTTGTCACGGTATTATTTTTAAAAATCCTCGCTAATTTGATAGCAAAAGGGAGTATCTTGTTGCTGTGCTTATTGGTTTTCCATTTTTTGGATTAATGGAGGGAACCGTTTTTCATAAGCATATTAGCTATTGGTCTTTTCTCTCGTAATTATTCTTTGTGGCATATTTAAAGAGTCTCCATGGCACATCTCACACAGCACTTCTGGAGCAAAGCAGGCAATGAGCTTGTAGAGAGGGGTTTTATGGCCCTTTTATTTTCCTGACAGTTGCAATGGCATGAAGAAACAAAAAGAGTAAACTGAGTCAGGGACATGAGCAGCATATTTTAAAGCTAGTTCAAAATAGGTGGGTTCATTTAAGCTGTCACCTGTGTCTCTCTCTGTCTTACCACACACAGTCATACGCATGGGTATGCTGGTGGCAGTGAGGAATGATGTACAGAGTTATATCTCAGCTCAGCTTTCTGTGATGACTTTTATTAATTATTGAATCATTTGATAAATAATTCACAATTTTCCAGCTGGTGAAGACATCATCAAAAATTTGTTGGGTAGAAGTCAAGCCCATGGTCTTCCTGAAGCTGGAATAAATCCTGACTATATTTCCACATAATGTATGAGTGAGTGAGTGAGTGAGTGTGTGTGTGTGTACACACCCGTGTGTGTATGCAGGCACACCTCTTGGGTGTTTGCTGAGTGAGGAACGAGTGTGTGAGTGATTATGTGTATAAGAATGTGGTGTGAGCATTTGAATGGAGGTGCATCTCCTGGTTTATAATAGGCTAAAAAGGAATTTCTCTGGGGACTTTATATTCTGCATTTCAACCAGCGTCTTTGGTCTCTGGTGCTAGGAGCAGTAGTTCTATCTGTATAGAGCCTTCCTAATGAAAATGTCCAGATTTATTTCAAATAGAAGAAATTAAAATAGAAAATATGCTTGCATCAGGGAGCAATAAGGAGCAGGGCCAGGAGATGACCACAAGAGCATCACTTCCAGTAGGAAATTCTCTCCAGTTCCTCAAGTTGGGCTCCTTAGTGCCTGGCCCATAGTAATTCCTGGGCCAAGGCATTGAAGAATACAAAAGATAAAGAAAAGAAATTCCTTTGAAAAGAAAAACAAACCCGGTTGTCCGCAGGGTTTCTAGTCTGACAACTTTGGTCATTAGTGGTCATTATTTACTTAATGTTTCTGCCTTTAAAATCTTAATAAATCCCTGCCCTATGACCACTAGGTGCTCTTGTGAGATCTTTGAAAAGAGGTAGGCATCATGAGAAGTGGGAAGAACACAATTCAGGGGACATGTTTTGGTTCCTGTCCAGTCTGTATCTCTTGCTAGCAGGGGCAGGTTGCTTTGTTTTTCTCAGGCTGTTTTCCCCCGGTGGAAAATAGAACACTATTACCTATGAGGCAGGAGCAAATAAAATAACACAGGATCATGGTACGAATTGAATGAGATGACCTGGCACAGTGCTTCGCACATCTTTGGGTCATGATACTATTATGTTCATTTCATGTTCATCCCAAGGCGCAGCATCTGGGCACTCTCCAGGTCCCAGAGTGCCATAGATTGGTGTCTAGTTGCAATATTAATGACCAAGATACAAGCATTAAAATCTCCAACTCTGATGGTAGATATAGCTACAGGGAATGACAATTATGTTCATGCACTCATCCTAGAAAAAGTGATACATACCTCATTGCTGAATATCGCTCCACTCACCTTTGAAGTACTCCTCCTGGGAAGGCATCCACCAACACCAGTGCCTAGTCTACTCCTGAAAGCAATTTTCGAACTCTTTTTCTGGAATGGTCATAGAGCAATCTTGAATGTCATCAGAACGTCTTCCCTTCAATATTTTCTTTACCTTGGGGTAAAGAAAAAAGTCGCTGTGGGGGGGCATATCAGGTGAATAATGAGGGTGTTCCAATACAGTCATTTGTTTACTGGCTAAAAACTCCCTCACAGACAGTGCCGTGAGAGCTGGTGCATTGTGGTGATGCAAAAGCCACATCTTTCTCATGCAGAATTTTCTTTTTTTTTTTTGTAGAGACAGAGTCTTACTGTACTGCCCTCGGGTAGAGTGCCGTGGCGTCACACAGCTCACAGCAACCTCTAACTCCTGGGCTTACGCGATTCTCTTGCTTCAGCCTCCCGAGCAGCTGGGACTACAGGCGCCCGCCACAACGCCCTGCTATTTTTTTGTTGCAGTTTGGCCGGGGCCAGGTTTGAACCCGCCACCCTCGGCATATGGGGCCGGCGCCTTACTCACTGAGCCACAGGCGCCGCCCTCATGCAGAATTTTCTGTTCAGATTTTCCTGTTTCTCTATCAATGTTTACTTAGTCTGCTATGCTTCTCACCATCAGTCAATGATTTTGATGCACAATTCAATGAATCTTAGCAACACTTCTATCAGTTCTGCTTGTAACTGGCCACCCTGACCTCTCTTCATCAGTGATGTATTCTCTCCCCTCACAAAAACATTTAATCCATTTGGACACTGCCATTTTCGTTATGGCATTATCCCCATAAACTTGGACTAACGTGTTCCTGATTTTGTTTCCATTCTTGCCAAATTTAACAAGAAATTTAATGTTTATTCCTTACTCTAACTCAAATTCTAACATTCTCATGACAGCAAAAACAGGCAACAACTGTAATGAACATCATTCAGCAACACACCACAATACATCAACATGAACACAGCTGTAAGACACTCAGACCAAGATTATGAACCTTACTGAGTTACATGTACATTGCTGTTAATATAAGGGCACAGTAGCAAGTTCACAAACTTAATTGTCAGACCTCATACTTCTCTTTTAGTCCTGTCCATTTCTGCTTCATGCATTTGGTTTTGTATATGCCAACTCATTTACGATTGTTTTGTCTTTCTGTTGAATAGACCTTTATCATTATGAAATGTCCCTCATTTAACCTAATAATAGGGTTTGTTGTGAAGTTTATTTTGTCTAACATTAATATGACGTGTATCAGCTTTCCTTTGTGTGTTTACTTTTTCTAACATTAATATAGTCACATATCAGCTTTCCTTTGTGTGGCATTTTTATGATATATCTTTTACTATCCTTTATTTTTAATCTATCCGTGTCTTTATAGTTAAAAGGCATCTTTTTTCTTTAAGAGTATTTAGTGTTTATTGAAAGACATGAAAAAGCTCTACTGTCAAGACAAGACTCAACAGTACAGGGGTAGTGGAAATGGCTCACCCAAAGGGCATCTTTTGTAGACAGAATAATAGTTGGCGCTTGCTGTTATCTAGTCTTACAAGCTCTGCTTCTTAATTGGAATATTTAACCCATTTACATTTGGTATAATGATTATGGGGGTTGGAGTTAAGCCTACAATCTTACTAATTTTTTTCTATTAGTCTCAGTTTTTTGCTTTTCTATTTTGCTTTCCTGCTTTATTTTACCTTTTTTTTTTTTTTTTTTTTTTAGTATTCTATTTTATTTTCTGTGTTGCATTTTTGCAGTTTTTGACCAGGGCTGGGTTTGAACCTGCCACCTCTGGCATATGGGGCCAGTGCTCTACTCCTTTGAGCCACAGGAGCTGCCTGCTGTGTTGCATTTTTAAGCTATACTTTTTTTTATTATTTTATTAGTTATTCTAGGGATTCTAATATATGTCTTTAGTTTATCACAATCTACTTAGAATGAATTTTATTCCACTTCATCTTTTATTATTCATACTTCTTAAGGATAAGAACATTGCAAAAGTATAATTATGGTTACCTTCTTATCCTTTGTGGTATTACTACCATATTTTTCATCTACAAGAAAGAGGCTTACAGGAGTTTAGAGCCAGGAATTATGAATATAAAAACCCCAAATATATATATATATATACAAGGTGGACATAAAATTCATGGGCAATTTAAAGTTACAACTATTTTAAATTGCACATGAACTTTGTGTCATAATACATTATACATATGATAATACCACAATACAGGTTTTTTTGTTTTCATTTCTCTGCTGAGGTTCCTCATCTGTTTGCATCCTTTAACTCTTGAAAATATATTTAATAGCTTCTTTAATGTTCTTGTCTGATAATTCCAACTCTGGGTCATCTCTGGGTCTGCTCTTATTGACCTTTTTTTGTGTGTGTGTGTGTTATTATGGAACACACATGGGTTCAAACCCCAGCTTCTCTACTTTTTAACTTTGTGACCTTAGGCAAATTAAAATTTCTGGACTATTTCCACTTCTGTATCTTGCAGGATTGTTACAGAGATCAAACAAGATAATGTAAGGAGAAGAGCCTGGGCCATAGCAGGTGCTTACTGAAAGGAGGCTTTCTTGGCTTTTGAGATTAGGCTCATAAATTATGTCTCCCACAGGAACCTATCTCTGATTGCTCCATCTGGATATCAAGTTGGTTGCTCTTTCTCTGTGACCCTTAACAGTTTGGGGTTACCTCTTAATCCTATAGTATGGTACATCTTACTCTCAGTCTTCCCTGCTAGACTATGAGTCTTTGAAAGCAGAGACAGGTTATATTCAACTCTGTGTTCCTTGATTCATAGGTCCTGCTTCATAGGTCCCCAATGCACATGTGCTATAGACAACCGAAGCAGCCCCTCTCTAAGAAACCAGAAGCCAGTTACACAGGCAGTGCAAATTATTACAGTCTGTAATATGGTAAGTTACAGTGGTTCAGGAACTCCCCATGGGTCAGCAACCTGGGGTCCCCTGTGCCTCTAGCCCTGTAAACCATAATTGAATCTTATGCTGCACTAAGCATTGCTTGTATTAGACATCAAAGCATCATACAATTGTGCTTTGCTCTTAAAAAGCTACTGACATTTCATTTTCATAGCATCGATGTCTCATTATTACTCACTGCTCTTGCCGTGAAACTAAGAGTACCTTGTGTGGGCATTGGCTTTCTCTCCTCACCCAGCACTTTCATGTCTGGTGAGAATTGTTCTCAATTCTCACCTTCCCATGTAACTCAGATACCTGACTCCTGGTCCACTGCTGTTTTGAATAAACTTGTGAGGCAGATATTGGTGAGGATAATGAGAAAAATTCTGAGAAAGACAAAAACTAGTGTATTACATTCCAGGCAGCGTTATGTGTGCTAGTTCATTTAATCCTTACCAAACCTGGTCAGCAGAGGAAAGAAAAGTTCAGGGAGATGATGGACTTACCCACAGTCACATAGATAGTAAATGCCCTGTCTTTCCAACTATTTGCTCAGTGTTCTTTTCAGCTGGCTGCTCATAGCACTCAGCTCTGCTCTCTGTCTTGGTGGACAGGTAGACAAGTGTCCTGACCCCACCAGTCATACCAGATACCCATGGCTCTGAGGAGTGGTATTTTTTAAAGGGCCATGACTCTGTGTAACAGAGTGACTGTACCTTGTGCTGGATGGGCAAGGTGGGTGGGTGACTGGGGAGATCTGGGAAGGGTGAGGGTGGTTCAAATGTCACTTGTTTTGGGCCAGGTGGAGTCAGAGCACACACCAGGCAGTTGACATGCATTATCTCCTTTCAGTCCTCACAACAACCCTGTGGGGTAACTATGATGCCCATTTCACAGAATAAGGATCAGAAGCCCAGAGAGATTCAGTAACCTGCAGTTTCCAAATGGACCTGCTCTCCGTTGACCCCAAACCGGTGTCCATCCTTTGTCTCCTGTTTTTCCTGGTTCACAATTTGGTGTAGCTGAATTGTCACCTTCCTGGAATAGGACAATCCCTTAGGCTGTGTCAAGGCCCTTCTCTGCTCCAGTACTCCCTTACGTTTAACCCCAAGTCTTAGTCAATTTTGTGCTGTTATAGCAAAGGAGGCCTGACTATGCCCCTGCAATGACACCTTGAATGGTACAGCCTCCAGAGCGGAGAAACACTGTCTCCACATAGCAGAAGAGCAAGAGAGAATCCCTGCAAACCCTTTTGATAGTGGCATTAATCCATTCATGAGGAGGGAGTCCTGGTGACCTAGACACTTCCTATTAGGCCCTGTCTCCCAACACCCTGGGTGTAAGTTTCCAAAACATGGATTTTAGGGGACAGTTTTATACCATAGAGCTCACCCTGAAGGATTAGACACTACACTGTCCTTGCCTGTTTTCTGCCCCAACCCTCCATCTAGATTCTGAGCAACTCACAGCTTGTTTGGCTTTGTATGTATAAACAAGTTGGTAAACATAAAACTCCGGGCGCAATCCCTGGCCCACAGTAAGGGTCCATAAATGCTGTTACTATTATTGTCCCTATTGCCTAACACAATGCCAGGTCTTCAGCAGGCCAAGAAACATTTGCTAAATGAAGGAATGGATGACTATCATGTAGCTACATGATCACAGAGCCAGGGAGGCTATTCCTCCTGTCCCCAAAGCTGATGTATTTTCTCTGTTGCCCCGGCTGGAGCTGTGGGGTGCTCCCCATCCACCTTGCTGCTGAGATGTCTTCACTTGCCAACAGCCACCTCCTCTTCCTTCTCATCTTGTCCCACCATCAGCCAAGGCAGGTGCACAGATTGGGAACAGCTCCCACAAAGGCTTCAGGTCATGTGGCCACCTAGCGCCTCAGCCCAACACCACCACCATTACCACCCCAGGAGAGGAGAACTTTAGGAAAGGAGAACTCAAGATTTGTCCTCTTTGGTGTAGTGAAAGATTTCCTGGGGCTCTCCAACATAAAATACTGACTTTCCGCTGAAAAGAACAAAGATTTAAGACCAGACTTGTCAATTGCCCTTCATTGGCTATGTAAGCCAGCTTTCTCCTCCTGTTCTCCTTCCCCAGGAGAGCTCCATAGGGGTCCAGGTATTACTCACAGTCTGTCCTCCACCCTCATGGCCTCCTCCATACTGAGGCTGCCCTTCCTGGGAGGCCCATTCCAGGCTCCTTTCCTCTTTGTCCTACGCACTCTCAGAATGCACTTCTGCCTGCCACAAGGGCAGCCAGAGCTGGGGAGGGGGGGGTAGTGGCATTTCTCAGTTCCTCCCGACATATGCAGCTTTTTCTGATGCCAGTCCCAGCAGCCGAGGATTGGCTGAATCACCAGCAGGTGAGAGCTCTGACTGCTCTTGTTGCCCAGGCCAGGAGCTGTGTGCCCCAGAGCACACCCTAGCAGCTCAGTGCCCCGGGGGCCTTCTTTCCTGACCCTATTACACCAGTCTCCTCTTACTCTTCATCATCATCACCATCATTGTTAGCCCTATTAAGGGTGTCAGGCACTGTCCAGGGCACTTTACATGAGTAAAAATCACATCAGATAACTGGATCCCTATACTAGTCTGGGGGTCCAGGGCCTGGTCCTAGAAAACTGGTTTTCTAGTAGAGACCAGGAGCCCCACTCTGGTAACTAGTCAGTGTGTCTGTTATGGACAGAAGCTGGGACCACATTGAATCTACCTTCCAGAGTTGAGGCTGCCAATTGCCAAGTCCATCCACTGAGCTGGCTTCTCTTGAGCATTGACACTGGCTCCAACCTGCTGCAGGTTCATCCTAACACCTGGATCTTGGGTGTGGACTATGGGGTCTGTCCTCTGGGCCATGGCACCAGGCCAAGGCAGCATTGGCTTCCTCCTCTTCCAGACTCCCGGACTGACTCATGGCCAAGCCCTTACAGGTTAAGACGTGCACTGTTCGCGTGAGCACTTGGATTGACAGCGCCACCTCATTAACTCATAAATGACCCACTTTAACTGGCGTGGGGGATGCCACCATCCTGGGCTGCCTCCCCACTCCGCCTGTGCATGCTATCCTCTGAGCCTTTATAAAAGAGGGAATTGCATGAAAACCTCTTGCTATGTCTCTCTGAGGTCAGAAAAGTCCAGGTGGAGACATAGTCATCCTGTCAACACCACATGAGAGAAACTGTGTCCCTTCAGGCAGAAGCTGAGGTCCCACATGAAGGACATGTGTTCCAGTTACTATGATAATTCATCAAAGCACAGTGGCAGAAAACAGCCATTGGCTGTGCTCATGGGTCCTGCAGTCAGCAACTTGGGAAGGGCTCAGTCAGGCAGCAGTTCTTGGGACTGCCATCTTCAGTGGACTTCCCAGGGCTGGCAAGTTGATGCTGGCTGATGGCCAGGACCATGTTTCTCGCCACAAAGTCTTCTTCTTGAAGCTGTGTGACTGCTCCCATGGCCTGGCAGCTGGCTTTCCCCACAGTGAGCTCTCCAAGGGGCTACGATGTAATATCCTCTAAGACCTCACCTTAGAAGTCACATACTGTCACTTCTACTATATTCTGTGAATGACACAGGTCAGCCCTGACTTGGTGTGGGAGGAGACTATGTTGGTACCTGAACACCAGAAGGTAGTAACCACCAGGGCCATCTTGGAGGCAGCATCCATAAACATCACTCCCAAAGGGGAAATATTTTTAGGCCAAAGAGAAGATGCCACTTCCATTTCTTAAGTTCTATACTTGAAAGCATCAACATATCCCACTATGCTGCTCTAAACTGGGGCAGAGACAGGATCACCCACCACATGAAGACTGAGGGTGACATCAAAGGAACTCAAACTGGACATGAGTAAATGTCTCCACTGCTTTCAGGGCCTGGATCCCCTCAGCCACCTCGGAGGACAGCTGCAGCTATGGCGGGTCCCACCTCCACTGCCAGCCACATCCTGGCTCCCCTGCCTACTGCTGACTTGGTCCACACCCAGGGCAGCCCAGAAGGGCAGAGAGGTGAAGTGGGGGTGGGGTGGGAGTCAGGGGGTACATGTCCCAGCCTCTTGACCCATCACAGAAATTCTGAGACTCCTGCACAGTTCCTCCAGGGGTCCCCGTGGAACTGGACCCCAGCTGCCACTGTAGGAACCTCCTCAGTAAAGTCCCCCTAACTGCCTTTTCCTCTTTGCCTGTCTCCCTCGCCTTGAGTACCAACTCCCTTCACTCGGCTGCTTGCCTCAGGCCCTACTTTCAGGAGACCCCAAACTGAGACAGGAAGCTTCAACTCCTCTTCCTCACAGGCCCCATCTTTTAAATTCATAGTATTCTGTGCTGTTTTTTGACTCAACAGACACTTTTGAGCACTTCACATGCAGCAGACGCTGGGAAGCGAAGGTAAGCCAGACATGATCTCAGCACTCAGAGACCTTCACCCCACGCGTGGTGGCCCCAGACGGAGGCATTGGCAGCTAGAGCACAATGCTGAGGGCTGGGCACAGTGTCCTGGGCTATGAGGTGACAGAAGCCCAGGCCAGTGCTCTCCAGAACAGATGGGGGTCTGGGAAGTCCTCTCAGATAATTGATGCTTGAACCGAGGATGCAAAAAGAAAAGTTATTAATGAAACAAAGCAAGGGGTGAGGTTGATTTGGTCAGGAGAAGCACTTGGGAAACATAAAATGGAATATTGTCAAGGAACCACTGCAAGGGCTTTTTCTCGTTTTCTTAACATTTTTTTTTTTTAATTGCAGTGTGGCCGGGACCGGGTTCGAACCCGCCACCCTTGGCATATGGGACTGGCGCCCTACCCACTGAACCACAGGTGCCACCCGTTTTCTTAACATTTCTAGAGAGCTTTTCCAAGTGGCTGGCCTTCACGTGGATAAGTTCACGTAATCTTCATAATGACCTTGTATGGCAGAGATAACTGTCCTCATTTTGCAGATGAGGAAATAAAGGTGAGAGGATCAATAATGTGCCCCTGGTCACTACCCAGCTAACAAGTGGCAGCACCAGGATTCAAACACAGGTCAGTCTGATTCCAGATCCCAAGGTCTTAACTCAAGGGCTGCGGTTCCTTCCCTGGGGTGTCTGTGACAGTCTGTAACAGGGCAAGGAGAAGGGTCAGAGCTTGGAGAAGAGCAGGAGTTTAAACGAGGAATCCAATAACACACTCAGATTTGGTATTTTCCAAAGATAATTCTAAGCATTATTCCAATGTGCCCTCTGTGTTTCAGAGTCTAAGAGCAAGGTCCTTCCTTGTCTGTCCTAGGGCTAGACCAAGCAGCATTTTGTGAGTCTGGAGTGGGGTGGCCACGGTGATAAACACCACGTTCTCCCAGTGAGGCTCCGCCATCCCTCCCAGTTAAGAAATTGTCCTCCGATCCTACCTTCCAGAGTCTGAGATTTTATTAAAGAAAATGACATTTTTCTTGTTTTATGCCTCTTGGAAAGCCTAACAAACATCTCTTAATGAGCAAGGAGGGCCCCCAGGGTGCCATGATATGACTATTTTTGATTCACCCTGCTTTTTCCAGAACAATCTTAATTAAGTGGAAGGTGCCAGTAGCTCTAAAAGAATTTACCAACTGCCTCTCAAAGTAATTCTGATTAATAGCAGAGGCACAAAAGTGTCGCCATAACCAGGTCACATGACATAATACAAATGACTGTCTGTTGCTATTTTTAAGTAATGTTTATTAGAATCCCTCGGCGCGTAATAAATTTAATTTACAGCTGCTAGCAGCCCGACTTACACATGGCCTCCTGTGGCTCAGCTCATTAACACACTCAGGAAAGAAATGAGTTTTCTCTTGAATTCTCCCATTAAATTTCTCCTTTCTAATGAGGCCAGATCATGAACCTCTTCAGGAGAGAATTTCTCCATCATCTCCAATACAAATCATCGTAAATGCTCAAGTTTTTCAAATTCTCACGGAGGCACAAAGCCCAAATTCATGTGAGAAAGTTTGGGGCAGACCTGGAGAAGGACACGGTGAGTTGTCCCTGATCATGTAAGTGAGAAACCATAGAATGGAGGACTGGGGGGGGGGGGGGTAGGGAGGGCTTTGAGTCCCAGGAACATTCCAGTTAGACATTTGGAGGCCTTGAAACAAATCTATTATTGGATTCTCCACAGGGCAGCAGAAGAGCTCCGGGTTGGGGGACCAGAGGCCTAGAGTCTAATTCTGCTTGAGTTTAGATTAGAAGACCTCTGAGGGCCTTTCAAGCTCTTACCAGTCTGATTCTTTGCATTTCTTAGCTTGATGGACTAAATTTAAAGGCTAAATATCTCAATCAAACCATCGTGTAGAACAGGAGTCAGCAAACTTGTTCTGTAAATATTTTAGGCTTTGCAAGTCAAGAGGCAAAATCAAAAGTATTAGGTAGGTACATAACACGAGAGAAAAAATTTCCACAAATTATTATTGACGAAATTTAAAACATAAGGTAACAATTATGATATTTTATAATATAGGGCTAATGAGAAGAATAGAGTTCTTTTTGATGGGGTAGCATTTCACTTAGTTGGGGTTTAAAGATAGTGTTACTTATCAGTAGACTAGTGAAAAAAATGTTCATCTGTACTAACCATTTTTAGCTCCTGGGTTGTACAAAAATAGTGAGTAGGCTGGAGTTTGCCTGCAGTCCATAGTTGGTCAATTCCTGGCATAGAATAGTATCTAAGGGAGTGGGCTTTACAGTCAAACTGCCTGGGTTCAAATCATGGTGTACCAATGATTAGCTGGGAAGTTACATCATCTCTTGTATCAGCTATGAGCTCTCCACCCCCACAATCATGCTGCAAAATAGTGGACAATGAGAAATATTATCTTAGCTAGTCAGTCAGTGGCATCCCCTTGACCTGGACAGGCTCTTCTGGTTCAGGTGGGCTAAGCAGCTTTGTTTGATTTTGGCTGGGCCCGCCTACCTGCCTGAGGTTCAGCTCCCAGTTGGCTGATCTAAGGTAGCCTCAGCTGGGATGACTCTAGCAACTCAAACTCTGTTCCATGTGTATTTTACTTCTGGCAGGCTAACTGAGGTACATTCTTCATGGCCATGGGCACAAAAGCAAAAGCAATCACACTACTTCCCTAGCACCTCCAGGTTTTGGCTTACATTACACCCACCAGACCCCATTGGTCCAGAGCAGGGCCCAGGGACCCATGGTCAGAGTGGGGGGTAGTACAAAGTCACATGGCAAAGGAGGTACAGAGGAAGGGGCAAACACTGGAGCCCTGCATGCAGCCTCATCCCTCTTTGCTTGTTTGTCTGTCTAATAGAAGTACTTTACAAGGTTGCCATGAAGATTTAAGGAGTGGATACTGTGCCTAGAACTTAGTAAGCAGCCATGTATTGTAGTCGTTGTTATTACTTGGTTTATTTACTCTGCGCACCAGCATCTGAATTCTAATCACCTGATGGGATCTCTGAATTCTAAGTATCTGGAAATAAAAATACCCGGAAAGGACTTCTTATCTTGGGCTCTTTTAAAGCTTTATGCTCAGGCAGGGCCATGGGCATCAGAGGACAGCCAGCAGTGGCCAGTCGCAGTTTCCTGTTCCTCCTGCTAAGGAACTGAACAGAGGCTGAGAGAAAAGCTGTGGCCTTCCAGGGAGATACCCCTGGGTGTCTGTCAGACTTGAGTGGCCCACCCCAGCCAGCTGCTGCCCTGGGCCCTCATCCTTCTCCCTCTCTGACCTGAGTGCTGTTCTCTGTCTTTGCTAGTCATGATTGTGTAAACAGGAGGGGACTTTTTAAGCCTTCCCTAAGGAGTTAAGTGCCTCTTTCTGCATGTCGTGTGACTCAATATTGGGGAGCAGAGATACCTTTGAGCATGCTGTGTAACATAATTAGGCATTTTTCCTGCAACACTGTCTCTGGGGTTGTTGGTTCTTGTCTAATGTCCTGTAAGTTACATACACTCCATTTTTAGGAAATCTAACATATGAAACTCCACCATAAAAATCATTAAAAATGTGACAGAAATTGCTAGCTGTCTGGTTGTCTGCCAAAATCCATCTCTCACTTATTCATTATTAGTGGAACCCCTGATATGATACTGGACATATGGCTTCCCTAAGTAAGAAATGTGTTTCACAGCCTCCTTTGCAGCTGGGTGTGGTCATGTGAATATGCACAAGTCAATAGGATGTGAGAAGTATAATCTGAGACTTCCAGAAAGTGCCACTAAAGGAGGAATGCATTCTTCTTTCTCTATTTTTTTTTTTTTGCTGGTTGGAATGTAAATTTGATGGCTGGAATTTGAGCAACCATCTTGGACCATGAGGTAAAAAGAATCCTACATGCTGAAGATAGCAGATCAGCCAGCTAGAAAGAACCTGAACCTTACTCTGTGAAGCACCACACTTGTCTCAGACTTCCTGTTACCAGAGCAAGAAATAAACTTCTACCATGTTTAAGTCTCTTCTCTGGGTATTACTGATCATATCTGGTATTTACATGGTATTTACAAGAAATGGCCCATTCCCATTTATGTTCTTCTATTGTCTTTCCAGGAAATCAAGTAATCTTATTTCCATTTTACAGATGAAGAAACGGAGGCTTGAATTGCCCAAAGTCCTACAGCTGGACAGAAGCTGTTATTCAAGCTTAGACTGTATGACTCCGAATCCAGGCCCTCAGCCAACACTCAGCTTGCCTACCTTTCATCTACTCACACCCCACTCAACCACATCTGTCCTTCCCAGTGCTGTCAGAGTGGGATTTATAAATTGCAAGTGTTCAATGCCACTCTCTCCCTTCCCTACTGGCCCCAGAAGGAATCCCAAATGGCCCAGAATGGCTCACAAGGCCCGGCATGGTAGAGTCTTTCTCTCCTGCACTTTACCTCTCACACTCTCCTGCTCTTGCCTCCAATCATGCCCAAAAGCACATAGCCAGGGAACAACCGTACCAGGAGTCAAATCCAGCAGAGGCTGGAGTCAACATGTTTTTCCCCTAAATCACCGGCCTCCCGACCCCTCATTATTTTTATAATCACTCAGGAGGGAATAAAGGGCTGAAGTACAAGGGCTTAGACGCAGACTATGGACAGCGCAGAGCAGGCAGTGTGGCATTGGGATGCGGGGGTCCTTCCTGGGCAAAGTGATGCGAGATAGATTTGAAGGATGAGGGCTCTGCCGGCAGGGCAGAGGGCAAAACATTCAGGTAGAAGAAACAGCATGTGCAAAGGCAGAATGTGGAAACTGAGAACATGTGCAGAAGGCCTCAGTTTGGTTGGTCTCAAGCAGAAAGTACAACTGTGCTGAGACTCAGAAAGCATCAGACTTTTCCCGTAGGTCTGCAACCAGTGCTCATCCCCCATCCCATGCCATGTTATAATCATCCCTTTCCTTCCTCGTCTTCCCCACCCAATGAGAGCAGCTGCAGGGAAGGCAGGGACGCTGTTTCAGGCGATTCCAATCCCCAGGGCCCACAGCCTGGCAGAGAATTCTGCATTATGTACGTGTTAGGTGAGTGCCTAAATAGGCAGAGGTTATCTCGGCCCTAATTCAGGGACACTCAGAGCAAATTAATCCTTCTCTATCATGCTCTCAGAAAGGTGTGATTTTTGAAAAGTTATTAAAAAAAGGGCCATGTGCTGGGCTGGCCACACTGGTGTAAACAGCAGAACTTCAAGCTCCTAGATGCTTTTGACATTTCAGACTAAAGTAAATGGCAAAATCCTTATTCCCTAAAAAATCCACAAAGCTCGAAGCCAGACAGGTTTCCAGGCAGAAGCCATTCTGTGAAAATCCTGTTGTAAACAGAAAGAAACAGAGTTCAACAAGTTCTCCCTATAATAAAAAGTCATTCAAACATTTAATCATAAAGCAAGACACAAGATGTAGAACTTTGCAAATTGTCTCTCTTTCCATTTATTCACTCAGCAAATATGTACTGGGCCCCCACAGGTCAAACACTGCTCTAGGTTTGTAGAATATGGTGGTTGGTCTTTTAGTGTGGGTTGTGCCACCAGCAGAGCATAAGACCAGGACTTGATTCTGGTGATTTATTTGGAAGGGGAGCCCAGTGGAAGAGAGAGGAATCAGGGTAAAGGAGACAGGGCAGGAAGATAAGCCAAGCAAGTTCGTGTTAGAGAGCCGTTGTGGCAATCAGGCCTCTGGGGACCCTTAAGGAATTATATAGAATGGGCCTAAGAACTGTCCCTGAGGAGGTGGAGCGTGTGTTCCTCGACCTTGCTCTATTGTTCAGGACATTCTGGAGTGTCACCCCCTACACTACTGGTCTCACCTGCTAAATGAGTTTCCTCCGCTCTCAGGCAGAAGAGCAGAGAGATGCCGCGTCAGGAATGTGCAGGAGACCCCAGCGTCCAAAGGAACTGCCCTCATGGCTGCCAATGAAACCAGAAGTGGGCTGGGGGACATGGAAAGGAATACATGCTGTCTACTCTGGCAATGAACAAAAGGGCCCAAATCCCTGCCCTCCTGGACATTAAATTCTGGGGAGGGAGACAGATAGCAAGCAAAGGAAACAAGTAAAATGAAGTGCCATATTGGGAAACAATAAGTACTAGAGTGAAAAGTAGAAGTAAAGAGAATGGGCAGTGACAGTGGTGTAGGCTGACATCTTACACAGGGTGGTCACGGTGAGTCTTATTGACAAAGTGACATGTGAGCAAAGACTTGTAAGGAAGAAGGAAGGGGTCCCGCTGATCTGTGGGGAAAAGCATTCCAGGAGGAGGGAATAGTCAGGCCAAGGTGCTGAGGTAGATGTGCGCCTAAGGATTTGAGAAATATCAGGGAGGCTGGAGGAGGAGGAGATGCTGAGAAGATGGGGTTCCAGAGCTGAGGGACCCCTCCCGTAAGTCCAGTGACACATGGCTTATCACTGGATAATGATGATGATAATTGATAATGCTTTCTCAGCCACTCTGGTATGTTCCCCCTCCCTCTATTGAGAGGTGAGGCTTTGGAGAGCTGGACCTGTCTCCTTCCTCCTTATGGCTTCTGCTTGGCCCAGCACATGTTGGTGCTCAGCAGAATGGAGGGGATGAAGCTAGCTCTCCCAACTGGGCTGGCATTTGGACTTGACCGTTCTGGCCAAAGGAGTAGCTAGCCAAGCAGTTCCAACCAAATGTTTTCTTGAATCTAATCTGTTTGCATTATCTTGTGACATGGGAAAATGGCACTGGCCAGGCTGTGGATAGCAAACAAGCCCAGAGCTGACAAATTTTCCCAAAATTTTGGTCCTTTCTTAGGATTAAAGAAAGGACAACAAGAGAGGGGAGACACAGATGGTTTTAACAGAAAGTTAAAATGGGCTTCTGCTCCCAGCCCCACCTTCATGTCCAAAAATCCAGCTTCAAAGATCTGGACTAACATGTTCTTGGGGAAAGAACTATCTCACAGCTTGGGCAAGACAAATCTCCCCACTATACAAGCACAGGTAATGAATTCTGCTCAGCTCTTAGATTAGTGGCAGCACTGTGGGATAAACCTCAGAAGGACAAGTGATGTCCTGGATGAAGCCCAGAGGAGATGTGGGATTCCCTTCCCACACTTGAGAATCAGTAAAACATCCTTTCTGGACAGACTCACAGCTGGCCTATAAAATGCAACATTGACAATTACCTATTTAAGTCAAGCTAAGGTAATGAACATTCAGATAATACCAATGTCCTTTTTAAGTAGCTGTAGTCATAATTTCAAGGCCCAATACATGCTCCTATACTGGTCAAAGCATTTCTTTCGTTGTATGTGTTTTGCTCAAAAAGATCCCTAATCTCAATCAGGACTCTTGCAAAAAGGCAGCATTTTTGCCCATCTATCCTATAAAAATAATTAAGAATAGCCATTTTTTTTTTAGCAGTTACTATATGCCAGGCTAAGTGTTTATATGAATTATCTCAGTTAATCCTTCCAAGAACTCTGTGATCTAATTATATCTAAACACTGTTATAATCTCTGGTACACAGAGGATAAGGTCAGGATTCAAAATTTAGGAAATTCCCCAAAGATTATACAGCTAAGAGAAAATCAAGCATCCTGATTCCATGTTCCTCAGCAGCATGAAACTCTTCCCATCTAGAACTCACCAGTAGTCATAGAAAAGTGGAAGCATAAGGAAAATCACCTGGATTCTTAAGGATCCTTCA
Organism: Nycticebus coucang; assembly: GCF_027406575.1. NCBI lineage: Eukaryota > Metazoa > Chordata > Mammalia > Primates > Lorisidae > Nycticebus > Nycticebus coucang. Next base: position 90,555,231 of record NC_069788.1, read on the forward strand.
CTTTTTAGTCTCTGCATTTATGCAGATGTTTCAGGTCTAAAATACTCTGGTTGCCCTGCTGTTCACTTCATTGTAAGCAGGTGGCCAGAACTACTAATGTCCATGAAACTTTTAAGAACTTGTCTAGGTTCCCTAGAAAAGAACACCTAAAGCAAAGCTTATGTAACAGCACATTTTGGGGGGTGTGTGTGTGCAATCTTAGGTTAAAAAGAGTAAGGGAAAATAGAGAGGCGGGGAAGGAAAGCAATCAAATGTGGTGCTGAGCTGACCATGGTTCTGCCAGGGAACACAACCAGCTGTTCAGTCATACGAGACATATTCGAATAGGCCATATGGACAGAAAAAGGGAGTCAGATTATTTACCAGATCTTTCCAGACGCCGTCTCTCATTGATCAAAGTTCATACCACAGGAAATTAACTCTCCTCCACCTTCAGATCATGCTCCTCAGGCCCTACTACCAAGCCGGATCCCACTCCCCAAGGTGTGGGGCTTATCTGAGTATGGAATTAGTGGCAGAAGGCCAAATCTCCAGGACTCCAAGCTGGGCATGATGGAAGCCAGGCCGAAGCTCAGCTCTCCCTTGGGGGACACTGAGACAGCCACTGATGTCAGGAGATGAGACGAGGGTGGTGCTGGCTGCCCTCTCCAGGGAGCAGCACATGGAGGAAGTGGGGCCCAGAAAAACAGACAGTGTGTAGATAGGCTCCGATACAGTCCACCCCTTGCGTTATTCAGAGTTGCTCCCATCTGCCTATCATATCTGGATTTTAACTTGAGAACAAAATGCCATCAATTTGAAAGTGAAGGTGCAAGCCCAAATTTTGAAGTGGTCAGTTGTAACTTCAAAAAAAGACATAAAAGGACTAGCAAACCAAGCTCTAGTCCCACTGCTATGCCTGGTGCTGGAGCCATAATTGATATTCATCATCTTCCCCTGGTCCACGTTTTCCATCCTAGACTCCTATGGCCAGCTCTTCATTGGGACTGAGGTTCTCACCTGGAGGCTCTATGCCTGCTACGATTGCCTGTTCATGGTTATGTCAGAGCAGAGAAGCCCCAGTAAATCCCAGACTACCAGAAATATAGGTCAATTTGGGCTGCTACAACCAAATACCGCAGGCTGCATGGCTTAAACCAGTGGTCCGCAAACTTTTTGGCACCAGGGACCAGTTTCATGGAAGACAATTTTTCCATAGCCCAGGCTTGGGTGGCAGAGGATGGTTTCAGAATGATTCAAGCACATCACATCTCCACCTCAGATCATTGGCATTAGATTCATTAGATTCTCATAAGAAGCACATAACTTGATGCTCATATACACAATTTACAGTATTTACAGGATTTGCACTCCCATGAGAATCTAATGCTACTGCTGGTCCTATAGGAGGCACAGCTTGAGCAGTGATGTGAGCAATGGGGAGCGATTGTAAATACAGATGAGGCTTTACTCGCTCACTCTCCGTTGACCTCCTGTGTGAGGTCTGGTTCCCAGCAGGCCAGAGACCAGTACCGGTCTAAGGCGTCATGGTTTGGGAACTATAGGCTTAAAAAAACAGAATTAGTTCTCTCACAATCTTAGAGGCTAGAAGTTCCAGACCAAGGTTCATCAGTGTCAGTTTCTAGTGAGGGCTCTCTTGCTGGGTTATAGTCAGCTGCTTTGCCCTCACATGGGCTTTCCTCTGAGTATACACACACATAGATATCTCTGGTCTGTTCGTCTTCTCATAAGGACAGCAATCCTGATGGACAGGGCCCCATCCTTATGACCTCTTGTAACCTTAATTGCCTCCTAAAGATCTTATCTCCAAAAATAGCCATACTAGGGGTTAGGGCTTCAACATATGCATTTCAAGGAGACATAGTTCAGTCCATAGCAAAAGGCCTATGCTCCCCTGCATCCTCTGTGTAACAGCAACAGCTCTTCATGTACTCAAGGACAATTACTCATCCATGTAGTAACTTCTTTCACTTCTGATTTGCTGGCACAAGGAGTCCCAGGTGCCCAGGGTGCAGTCACAGCTTCCAGTTCATTACCATGTTCATTAGTTGAAATTTTGCTCTCTGGAGCCAGGACCTCTAACCCCTCAGAGTCTAAGTTGTGGGAACAGAAGCATAGATTCTGCAGGCTTCTCAATGGCACATGGTTCCTACTTCCGCTCCTTGGTTCCCAGACTTGGGTATTCCAGCTATTGGAGACACTATCAACTCACACTACATCCAGTAAAATTATTCTCTAACCTCACAAGCTGTTACCTCTAAGCTGACATCACAGCTGAGCACTCAACAGACGGTTCCATCAATCAGAGAAGCACTATACGCTTAAATGTATGAGGATGGCCTTATATAGGATGGCCAAAGAGAGAGGCTGGGTCATCCCATCCAGCTGATTATTGAGAGCCTCCTTGGCAATGTATGTTCCCTGATTAGGAGGCCAAAAGTCCCATATCCTCTGTGCACACTCCTATGTGTTCACTCATTTATTATTTACCTGACCTCCATATCCCTAGATTCTCAGTCCTGTTCTTTCCAGATCTCTAAATGATTAGACCAGCCATTTACCCTGTACAGGAAGCAGTAGATGTCTGCACTTCAGGCTGCCTCTCCTCCTAGTCTTGAATGGGAATATAACACAGCAGTGTTATAGCTTTAATATCATGTGTCATCCTGTATGTAAATGAGGCCTGGTCCTCCTCCAGCAATTGCCATATGGAATTCCCATTCGAGGCTAAAGATAATAAACTGAGAAATAGCTTCATCAGAGGTGGGTGACTGAGAATCTGGCCCAGCTATTTAGCTGTATCTTCTGGGCCTGCTCAAGCCTAATCCTAAACATGCCACTTCTAACACATATTGGATGGCTGCCATTCACGGCCAACCCAAAGTCTCAGTGACATTGCATGGTCCTTCTTTAAAAAACCCATCCTCCCTTCAAACAATGGGCTCTGGGATATGAACAAACTTAGATCATTTTCCATTCAATTAGATGTCAAATTTCTGCTCTAACAAACACTTTTGATTTTTTTTATATTTATACAAATCAACACCTTCGTCAGCTCCCCATCTGTCTCACCCCTAGTTATATCATGATCTGTTAGCCTCTGATATGGGTTCTATGGCTCAAGACATCCTGACTGCCACTCCAGCCTTGCTGCCCAGTGTGATAATTATGGCAATTGTCCCTCATAACTTAGTATGCTACCTGGCCTTTGTCTTTATATTGACTTCCATTAGTACAAGGATGTCAGTTTCCCCACCATCTCCCATCATTGAACTCTGCCTTCAGAAGGTAGCTACTGCTGAACTTCCCAAAGATATACCAGGACTTTTCTTTCTGTCTCACTGAAGAAAATGTTCTCTGGACCATCCTGAGGAACATAGTCAAATGGTAGGTTCTCAGGTGTTATGATTTTAATATTTATGCTTCCTTGAACATTCTGGTCTTTTTCTCTTTATTAGGCCAAAAGAGCTCTGGAATCTCACTTTAATTGTAATAGGCTATTGTTACAAAAACAGGCATTATATTTCAAGGTACCCACTTCAACCATGTCATTATGGTCCCCAGGCCAAGAGGAGCTACTCTATTCTAACAAGAGGAAAAGAGTAGTTACTTCTAGACAGGTGCACGGCCTACAGACATATGAAAAAATGCTTAATCATCAGAATCATCAGAAAAATGCTTCATCATCCTTAATCATCAGAGAAATGCCAATCAAAACTACTATGAGATATCATCTAACTCCAGTAAGATTAGCCCACATTACAAAATCCCCAAACCAGAGATGTTGGTGTGGATGTGGAGAAAAGGGAACACTTCTACACTGCTGGTGGAAATGCAAATTAATACATTCCTTTTGGAAAGATGTTTGGAGAACACCTAGAGAACTAAAAATAGACTTGCCATTCAATCCTACAATTCCTCTACTAGGTATATACCCAGAAGACTAAAGATCACATTATAACAAAGATATTTGTACCAGAATGTTTATTGCAGCCCAATTCATAATTGCTAAGTCATGGAAGAAGCCCAAGTGCCCATTAGCTTACGAATGAACTAATAAATTGTGGTATATGTACACCATAGAATATTATGCAGCCATAAAGAAAGATGGAGACTTTACCTGTTACATGTTTACATGGATAGAGCTGGAACATCTTCTTCTTAGCAAAGTATCTCAAGAATGGAAGAAAAAGTATCCAATGTATTCGGCCCTACTATGAAACTGATTTATAGCTTGCTTATGAAAGCTATAACCCAATTATAGCCCAAGAAGAAGGGAAAAGGGGCGAGGGAAGAGGGGAAGATGGGTGGAGGGAGGGTAATTGGTGGGACCACACCTACCGTGCATCTTACAAGGGTACATGTGAAATTTACTAGGTGTAGAATATAAATGTCTTAACACAATAACTAGGAAAATGCCACGAAGGCTATGTTAACCAGTTAACCATTGTGATGAAAATATTTCAAATTGTGTGTGGAACCAGCACGTCGTACCCCATGATTACATTAATGTACACAGCTATGATTTAATAATAAAAAAAAAGAGTTGCTTGTACTTGCCATAGGATTTATGAATATTTTGGGTCCAAAATTTTCATTCTTGTCAACCCAAATGTCTCCATTTCAGATCACAAGTTCCAACTCCTTCCTTATCAGAGCCCTTACTTAGACATAGGACACTTATGTGGCTGCACATTAGTCTTTTTTCCAGCTCTGTCATACTTATAATCAAATCTGGAGTTTGATTTTCGTGCAATCTCTTTTGTGGATGTTAAGAATGTCCTAAAATTTTTCACAAAATATTACAAGACCTCGAATACTGTCAGAAAAAGCTACCGAACCCCAATGCAGCAGCTGTTTATGGATTTCATAAAGCCTTTCTCTCTTTCTTTTTTCTTTCTTTTTTTTTTTGAGACAGAGTCTTACTCTGTCACCCTGGGTAAGGTCCCATGACATCATGGCTCACAGCAATCTCAAACTCTTAGGCTCAAGAAATCCTCTTGCCTCAGCCTCTTGAGTAGCTAACACCACAGGCATGCTCCACCACACCTGGCTAGTTTTTTCTCTATGTTAGTAGAGACGGAGTCTTGCTCTTGCTCAGGCTGGTCTTAAACTCCTCAGCTCAAGAAATGAACCCGCCTAGGCCTCCTGGAGTGCTAGGATTACAGGTATGAGCCACTGAGCCCAGCCATAAAGGCTTTCTTTCTACCTGTACCTCATTCCAATTAGTTGCAGGTGAAACTTTAGAAACTGAAATGACACCGTATGGCAAGTATGGCCCAGCAGTGGGGCCCCCATTGCCATATGTAGATGAGAAAACCAATTCCAATGTCCCATGCTGAATGAAGATTTACTCTTTAGAGCCACTATGATGTCAATTGTCCTTGTTCCTCAGGAGACAGAATATGAAGCGATGCTTGCTTGCTAACATTTTATTAAGAGTTATAATCCTACAGTGACAAAAATAAGGGGGAAAGGGCAGTGAATCAAGGAAGGAGAGAGGTAAATAAAAGATTGTGCATTATTAAGCTGACCACATCTTCAGAAGAAAAACTGCCATTTGCTCAGTCACACCCACTGGACATCACCTGACAGGCCAGATGGAACCAGTTTAATCCACATGTTGGGCCCCTTCCATCTCTTGTCTTTTTTGGGTCAAAATTTGCCAAGCTTTAATTCCCATTCATTTCTGAGTAGAGATACCTGCCCGTGTAAGCAAATCCCATGGATCATGGTGTGAGTTGCCATCTAAGTCCAGAAACGGAGAGAGGAGCCAGGATCTCCCCGGATCTGCCATGGCTTGAGTCCTGTGACAAACCTGGTATTCACCCTAAAGGAGACCATTATATTATAACTGTGATAGCCACGATGTTAGGAGGGCCAGGTGACACTTAAGAGGTACATAGATTAGGTCCAGTACAGAAATATCGAAGACTAGAATGGATAATGCAGGATTTCCAGTGTGCGAAACCTGCCCACACTGTCCCTGGAACCTCTAGTTGGGGATTAATATTTCTAAATCCCAGCTAGCAGATAATGTGATTCCGACTAAGTCACAAAATCTCTGAACTTTTCAAACAGGGCAATCACATTTACCTCACAGAGTTGTGAGAACTGCATTAAAATCTGATGTAAAGAACATTTTTAAGTAGCAACAAGTTGCATGTATAAACGTGACGGGCTGTTGTCATATCTAAAGGTTGAAGTCGTGAACTGAGCAAAACACCATAACTGGTTTAAGCTGGAAAGGCATTCAAAAAATGCAGGGTCATTTTGACCTCACTTGACCAAGAGTGGCTCCATTTTGAGCTTCATTTCTTGTCTTAAATTCTTGATGAGTCACTTAGGAGTCCTTCCCCCATCATTTCCTACTCCCTTCCCCCAGACTGTGAGACATCCCAACGTTCTTTGGCTCTTTTATACCCAGCATACAATGTTCTGCCTTGCCCCTATGAGGTGCTATGGCATAAAGGAATCAGTTGATTGGACAAATGTCCATATCTCTGCCCAACAGGTTACCAATGCTTAAAATGTTCCCCCACTTGTTAGAGGGGAACCTTTACCCCTCCCCGTCTCCATTCCCCAACGTTCCCTTCAAACTGCAGCTGGGAAATGCCAACAGACAGCAAGTGACTGGTTTTATCTGTCACCACATCTCACGGCGGGATGGACGCACAGATCTGCAGCATCTATGTGGAGAAGAGCTCTGGGCAGTGCTTTGAAAGAAGGACGCTGCTAGGACACCGATCTGAAAGCTGGTTTGCAGAGCAAACGGTTTAGACTTAGAGTGTGTGTTTACTTGGGGTGACTTCAAGGTGCCTGTGACCCTGGGAAAAGAACTCAATAAATGTTTCTTCAAGGAATGTGCATGGTGTCTGACTCTTCACTCAGTGTCTAAAGCCCCTGGTTCTCTTCCCCAGCGTAAAAAATAGTATTGCCAGTCCCTGAAGGGCCTTCTGGAAAGCCCTGGAATTAGTCAAAGCGCTTGCAAAGTGCTTCCACCAGATGAGCAGAGCAGCCGCGCGGAGCCTGGATGCTGCCGGTGAGGCTAGGAGCTGCTTGTTTGAAGAGCCATAACCGGGCTACTTCCTGAAGAACCGACTTGTTGATAACCATCTTGCCTCGAAGAGGAGTTCGGCAATGCGTGGGGGGAAGGCTTTCTCCAGGGCCGCCGCTTCTCCTTCCCAGACGCAGCCCTGTTGAGAAGAGGTCCGGCTGCTGGGCCTGCAAAACGGAGGACAAGGCCAAGAGGGGTGGCCTGCGCCTTGCTGCCCGGCACCTGGAGAGCCTGCAGCAAGTGGAGCGGGGACAGTCCGCGAGGATGGAGCACAAAAAGGGGTCTCCACACGCATCAGTCCTCACCACCTTCTCGGAGCCTCGGGAGAAACTTGGGGGAAGGGCAGGCAAGGGACAAGACCCCCTGGAACTGGGAATCCTCAACCTCCAGCGAATAAATAAATTATTAAGCGCCCAATACACAATAGCCTCGCTAGATGGAGACGAGGAATCACTGCAGCTGCGCTGCCGGCGGCGGCAGGGAGCGCGGGCGGGAGTGCAGCCCCGGGCGGGAGGCGGGCGAGGCTCTGGCTAGGCTCACGTCTGTTTTCTTCTTCGTGCTTTATTTATTTCGCCTCCGCCCGCGATTCTGCTGCCCGAGCCGGCTCTCCAGGCCAACGCCTCCCGCAGCTGCCTCTCGCGCGCCTGCAAGAGGGGTGCGGAGAGCTCGGTCACCCCCGCGCCCCAGGCGGCCCAGCGGCGCCACCGACAAGGGCGGGGAGCAGCCGCGGGCCGGGGAGGGCTCTCTCGCTGGCTCCAGGCGGCTCCGAAGAGACTTTCCCCGCCCTCCGCCTCCGCCTTGCCAGCCCGCCCCGACCCAGGGTGCGGGGTGCCGCCCCTCCCGCCCCACGCGCAGCTAGGCACATCCCGGAGCCGCCGCGCCCTGCGCCCGATGCGAGGGCGTCGCTCCGGGTCCCCAGCTCAGCCGCCCCGGAGGCCCAACCCGCGCGCAAACTTTTGCTCCAGTGCCTGGCGCTCCGCCCCGGCATGTGAAGCACCCGAGCGCCTGCACAGCCCCCAGGGTGAGGACCGAGGCCCCGCCTTGAGGGCGGGGGACTGGGGAGGCGGCTGGCTTTAAATGGGGGCTGTCCGGCGGCTCGAAAACAGAGCTGTCGTGGGGGGGGGAAACGCGAACCTCTCTTCCCCACGCCGGGGATCGGCTGGGGCCGCCGCCAGACAAGGTGGCGTGAGGCATTGGAAGGGTGCGGGCGGAGGTGGAGGCGTGGGGGGAGACCCTCGCCTGGGAGCCGAAGATCGGAGCTGGAGGGTGCAAATGGGGGTGCGCACGGAGGTGCATATATGTTGCAGTGTGCGCAATGAGGGCGGCAGGGCAGAGAAGGTGCACGCAGTGTGTGGTTTCTTGGTGCTGTGCCTGCGGGGTCAGCGAGTGTGCAGGCAGCAGTCGGTGGGTGTGCAGGGTGAGTGGTGCCCGCCGGGTTTGAAGTGTGCTCTTGGTAAGAGTGAGTTGTGCATGGCTGCTTCTGAAAAGTGCATGGGGCTCCGTAAGTGTGCCTGGCTGTTTCTGGAAGTGTGCGTGGGGCCAAAGTGTGCACGCAGTGTTCTGGGGGTGTACGCGGAACTAAGGTGTCTAAACGGGGCTCTGGAACTGTGTACCAGGATAAGGTGAATTCTAGGATGCATGGAAGGCCAGTGAGTTTGCAAGCTGGAGTGCAATTCCGGGCTTGGTTTAGGTGGGTGCCCCAGAGTGCGGGACGTGCCTGCCCGACCTGGGCTGGAAGGGGTGCTCATGTGCGGCCGCAATGCTGCCCTCCGCGTCTGTCTGACCCGAAGCTTGCTCTCTGACAGTTCGCCCTCGGACGGGCGCTGCGGGCCGAGATGCTCCTCCGGGACCTGGTGCTGCGCCGCGGCTGCTGCTGGCCCTCGCTGCTGCTGCACTGCGCTCTTCACCCGCTCTGGGGCTTCGTGCAGGTGAGACGCGCACCAGCTGTCCACTGGCTGCAGGGAGCCTGCCGGGTGAGGGGGAGCTGTCTCTTCACTCCTGACACGACACACTGCCTTCCTGCAGCAGCCCCACTGATTGGTCCTCAGGAGAGTTTAGGAGAAGAAATGATTCTTTTCCTAAAAGAAAAGATAAGAAACTCTGGTACTCTGGCCCTGAAAAGATGGGAAACTCCAAAGAGAGGCTTCAGTTGTGGTCCAAGGCCTGCAGGACAGGACCTTGGAATGGAAAGGGGCTCAGGGGATACCCTCTGATGATGGCATTCTATTGCAGAAATTCAGGAAAAGAAACAAATTTAAAAATAAAAATGATCCCAGGAATATACATTCATTATTTTCCGCTAGAACCAACGGCTAACTTCAAATTAGCTGTCTCCAATGGGTCTTCAACACAGGAGGGGGCCTGTTTCTTATAAGTAGTGGAGAGTGGGGAAGTGAAAAGATTATGCATGGTGACCACTCTTGGGGAGTGTAAAAAAGAACTGTCCCTCTGTCAGGACTGCCTGAATCCCTCACCCTGGGTCCCTAGACCCCACAGTAGAAGCCAAGCAGGCACCAATGAAAGTTACTTCTTAGGGTCAGAGAGAAGGTCAGATGGGACAGTCCCTAACCAGCACCTCCCAGGAGGTACCAGATCAGTAGTGCAGTGGAGAGAAAAAAGGTGGACTTTGGTGTCAGCTCTGGATTTTGAACCTCAGCTCTTTGCCCTTCACCAGCTGGGGGACTTTAGGCAGCCCACTTAACCTCCACGGGCATTGGTTTCTTCTCCCTAACTGCTATTGTAAGCACTTGATGAGATAAATGAAATAAAGATAACTTAGAACAGGACCATAATGAACACTTGCTCAGTAGCTGCTGCTGCCATTTTTGATAAGAGTAATAGTAATGCTGCTCTTCTGTCTAGCTTGCCAGGTATTGTGCTGGTCACTATGCAGTCTCTTTGACATTTTTCCCTGTTTGGGGGCATTGAAGGACTCACCCTTGGGTATTTGCAGCTTCACAGTCTCCTGGTGGCACTTTGGGGATTGGGGACTGCTCAGATGGCTGCTCTGAGTAGGGGTGACAGACCAAAGAAGGGATGGAGCAAGACTCTTTGCCAGTCTGCCCCAAGTGGTGGTGCCCTGCTGGGATCCTGCTCAGTCAGTCCTGCTTGGATGGTGGTCTAGGTGACCACCCATTGAGAGCCAGGGGCTCCCCTGCTGGTCAGCATGTCTCCACCCCCAAGTGCCAGACCCCATCTTCAGCTTTCTTCACTGGCTTGCCTCTGTCTCACTCACAATTGTTTTCCTTTTGGAATTGACAGCTTTGTTTAATGTGTGAAACAGCAGTTATTAAACTCAGCTGTGCTTCCTCAGGAACCAGGATTTTGTCACTTCTAAACACTTGGGTGGTTTGGGACCAGCTTCCCTTATTCAACTTTGAACTGAATCTCAAATATTAAGTTCATTTAGTTTTTATATTCATTTGTTTACAATTTTCTTTCTTCTATAAGACCTCTTCAGCTAAGATGGAAAGGAACATGATGAGATTGTCAGTCTCCAAGACTAAAATTCTACTGTGTGAACTGGCTGGATCTTAAACAGAAGAACCACTGTCACTCCGCACTCTGCTGTAACGGCAGCTCAGTTTTTTAACATTGTCTTTCAGCTGGGCAGTACACAAGCACTTTTGTGTGTGTGTCTCAGATGCTCTTATTCAATACAAATCAATTTTCATGAAAATAAATCAGAAAAGGAATCCTCCAGACAAATTAGAATGAGTAAAATCTTGGCTTGAGTCTCTGTAAAAATTAACTTACAAATGATAGGAACAGAGAAACCAAGGGAAAAGAGGTTTTGGAATGAATGGATCTAGCGTTTAAACAGAGACCTAAATCCAGGGGAATGCAGGAGAGAAGAGAAAAAATGGGAGTGCACAAAGCCTGTGTTTAAGTGGAGAGAATAAAATCTGTCACATCATTGGAGTTTCTCAGATATTGAGACAGACTCAGAGCTATCTATCCTTTTACGAGCATTTTGCCAGAAGAAAATCCCCCAGAGTGTTAACCATTTGGAAGAATGGGGCCAACCAAACTCATAGGATTAATGGGTTATTAATGAGGGAAGAGATGTGGGGTCCCCCAAAGCACCAGATTCCTACCTTGAAATCAGCCCTAAGCTCTGGCTGCTTCTAGATGATTAGAAACTTAATCATTAAAGTCATATGACATTTAAATTGCCAGAAAGGTTGGTGGGAGCATTCCTTAACCTTTCCTCTTTTTGCTTTAATGTGTCTGGAATTGAGATTTTGAGCTTTAGTAATTTAGGGTTCTTCTAAGTTCACTTCCAGATGATTCCATTTTTTTTTTTTTTCCAAGGGAAGAGGATGACAGGCTGGAAAATTTATTTGGTGTGACAGGAGTGTGTCTCATCAAGTTACTGTGGTTCTGGCCTGTCTCCATAAAAGATGCCAGAAGCCATCAGCTTTGTGGTCTCCTTCCTAAAGTACTTGTCAAGGAGACAGGTTTTATTGGTCTCTGTGCTAACGAGGAGCTACTCCGGACCCAAGTGATGCTGAACCCTTTCTATAGCCAGTCACTGCAGCCTGAATTTTTTTAGTTAGTAGCATTTATTAGACACCTACTATATGCCAGACCTCGTATTAAGTGTGAGGGGCTTCACAGTCCCTGCCCTCATGGCATTGATAGTTTGTCACCATAGCACCAACTGAACAAGTAATTCTAGACAAGAGAGCTCAACAGGAGCAAATGGCTTAGACCTAGTGCAAGAGTCAGAGAAATCTCCCTGATGAAGTACTTCAGCTGAGACTTAAGGATGGGGTATCGGGATACAAGGGAGGGACAGCTCAAGCAGAGAATGGGACATTGGAAGAAATAAGGGAAGGAAGCCCCAGGCAAAGGCCACTGTTGTAAGCTACTAACAGTGTCTTGCCGTTTGGACTTGATCCTTAAGGCTACTGACATTGCCCAAGGTTTTAAGTAAGAGATGACATAATGTCCTAATGGCAGTTTAGAAATCTCAGTTCAGCTTCAACAAGGGGGATGGATTCAAGGAGGTGGCCAGGGAGCTGGTAAAGAGGTTAGCGAGGGCAGCGTTGCCAGATTTAGCAAATAAGAATAAAAGATGTTCAGTTAATTTTGAACTTCAGATGAAATGCAAATGGTATTTTAGCATGAGTATATGCCATACAATATTGGGGATATTCTGCTAAAAAACTATTGTCTACCTGAAATTCAAATTTAAAAGAGTATCTTCTATTTTATCTGTCACTTTTAGGGCAGGGGCGAGTGCTTCCCTGAAGAGATAAGATAGTGGCCTGGTTTAGGTGGCAGCAGAGGGAATGGAGAGAAGTGAGATGAATTCAAGTACTATTTAGGAGGCAACATCCACCAGACCCCAAGGCTGCATTGATTGGCCAGGTGTGGGATGGTGGTTGAGAATGGGGTACCGATGCTGAGAACAGGCAGCCATGGAGCACTGTGTCCCCCAGACCTCAGCAACTGGTACCAAATCCAGGTGACTACAGGACCTACCTGTGCCTCTGCCCAGACTCCAGCATTTACATAATTCTGGCCCCAGGAGAACACTGCTGAACTGGGCCAGGAAAGCTGAACAGAGGCAGGAAGGCATTGCTTGCAAAATTAGAATAAGAAGTGGTCCCAGTAGGGAGGGATACCAGCTTTTGTCTGTGGGCTTTAGGAAGTGATGGACCTCTCTGGCCTTTCTTATTCAAGTCCAGCAAAGAGCAGGTGATGTCAGGGGCAAGTTCCCTCTACTTGTAGACCGCCCCAATTTAGAAACCAACCACGCTGAGTGCTGAGACAAACTTTCAACACTTGAGGTTTCTTCCATATTGGTCTAAAACACAACACTGCCAATCAGCAGAATCCCAAAGTGGAAGCAGAGTTGGGAGACAGGACAGATCCCATGTTTCTCCACTGACAGGCAGACCTACCCCCAACATGCCAGTTCATTGAGCACCAACTGAATGCCGGCCCGGTGCCACTTTGGTACAATGCTTAGGTTCTCTGAACCTGCTACCCCTCCTATGTTAAATGTGGATAATAACCCCGACCTCTCATGTTCCCATGGCTCAAGAAGTCACTTCTTTTTAGGATTAGTAAAGCACAGACTCCTCTATCTGACAACTATTGACACCGACAACTTAGTGCGGAGAGACGGGCATTACAAAACAGTGGGGAAATGCCCCCATGGAAGTCTCTGCGAGGTGAAAGCAGCCCTGGGCGGGTGGGTCTCATTCCAGGGTGGGGGATGTTTAGGATGGTTTTGACCAGGAAGGCTGTTTGAGAGATGGGCTTGAAGGAGGAAAAGAAATGGGCAAGTAGATAAAGGATCCAAAGAATCCCTGTCACTCAAGGGAGGCTCAGCTGCTTCTGGGTTGTGTTGAATCAGGCTATCAGGAGACTCCAGTGGAGACCCCAAGGGGTACCCACCCCTCAGGAAGAAGGACAACCAGACCAGACTTGATCCTTCCTGGAGAACAGTTGGTTAAGGAGTTGTGCTGCTTCCATTTCAGCGGGGCCTTTATGTGAGACACCGGGAACCACAGATTTTTGAAACGCAGTGCGCTCCTTCACTTCCTCCTTCAGCCTTGAAACCTGGCCCCGATTTTTCTGCCCATCACTTCATCACATTAAATACTCTTATACATCTGCGCCTTTATATCCTTGTACAAAAATAGGTCATTGTGTCAGGCTGGGTTAAACAAACGTGCTCCTCTTGAACTCTCTGGCATAAATTGCACCTTGGAGAGTGGGAAAGTAATTGCTCTGGCGATGCTATTGCTTGAAGTTCACACACTTGGTACTGTGCAGTGGGGAAGCGGCCCCAGAGGCTAGCTGTTGAGAAAATGGAACTTTCCAGCAACCCCAGGGTCTTAGAAGGTTGAAATCCAGAGAGGAGACAGGCTCAATGGTGGCAGACCTGACAAATGCTCTGGTGGAGAAGTGGTGGATTTACCATGGACTTGTAAGCCGTTGATCATCTCCGTAAAATAATTGAGAAAAAGCTTACCAGCCGAGGTTATGCTCTTCCCAGGGAGAGACAATTTCCTTCCAGGGCTTGAAACACAGTCGATAGTCCTTTAAAATCACAAAAAGGTGGTAAAGAAGAAGCTCTTGGCCTCATAGATATTAAGTTAAGGCCATAAGTCAGTCTGCTTTCTGTGGCCACCCTGGTGGACATTACCCACATCACATCTGCTGAGTGTGAAGGGAGCATCCAGCCCTGCGGTCTCTCTCTGCCATGCAGCAAAGGGACTGGCCTGGCCTCCCAAGGTGGGCCACACTTGGTTGGGTACAGGGAAATTGGGGTTCTGGGTCTCTGCTCAAGCAGAGGTGACAGAGAAATTAACAGTGGCCATTGTTGAGATGGAGGATGGCCGGCAACTCCTTCTTTCATGTCTTTAAATCCAGCTTGTCCCTGGGACAGGCACAAAACGCTAGACTTGTGGATTTACAGCAGTCTGTGTAAGGAGGAACATTGGCGATCACCTAATCCATCCAGCAGCTTAAGCAAAATACCCAGGCCCAGCTCTTCCACCTGCAAAATCCTGATGTAACCAGTGTGGGTAAGACTCAGGCATGAGTGTTTCTTATTAAAGCTGTCTGGGAGATTCTGAGGTGCAGCCAGGGCTGGGAAGTGCTGGTCAAGCACAGCTCACTCTTTATGCTCTTCCTGGGTTATAGACAAGGAAACTGAGGTTGCTGGAGCCAGGTTCTATGTTCATTCATTTACCAAACAGTTTTCAAATGCTAAGCATTCCCTTATGGGCTAGTCTATGATAGTGTGAGAAGGAGAGATTAAAAACACCTGCCGTGCCCTCTGAGCGCTCACAGTCCCATGATGAAGACAGGTACGAACGAGGTAATCACTCAAATATAGATTTTCATGCTCAGAGAGTAGAACCTGGTGTCAGGAGAGCCTATAAAAAGGGACCTTCCCTGGTTAAGGAGGTCAGAGACACTTCTCAGACGTGAGAGCCAAGCTGAATAATGGGCACAGCAGGAGAAGGGATGGGAGAACCTTCCAGCCACTGGAGCAGCACATGCTGGCCAGGTCCAGGAGCTGAAAGCAGGGCATGCAGGCGGAGGGAAGGTGAGAGCAAGGGGTGAGACAGGGCCCTGTGCAGGCCCTTGTGGGCCATGCGGTTGTTCGGATTGGAGATGGTTTCCCACAAGGCCACTTGGATACTCCACGGAGAGCACCAGGCAAGTTGCTCCGTGCCCCTTGGTCACACAGGACGTAGGAGCAGCATCCTTGCTGGGTAAGATTCCTCCTCAAGATAGGGAGGCCTTGCTCCAGAGTGGACACAGGAGCTGTGGCTGGAGGGAAGGCCAGAGCTTCAGAGCTTGACCTTGCACTGTAGCAAGGGAGGTGGAAGAAGCAGTTGGGCTTCGGTTATTGAGGAGGTAAAATTGTAGCATCCTGTCACTATCTAGGTGAGAGGCCCTTGGGCAGCCACTTCTGACTGGGCCTCAGTTTTCTCATTTATACAAGTGGAGCAATTCTTGAGTTAACCTTCAAGTTCATATCTTTCTTTCCTTAATATCCAAGTTACTTGCCCAAGGTCCCGCAGCTGATCCCTGGTGGTGTTAGGATAAATCCTTAATCTCCAAATCTGCCAGACCACTCTCCCATAGCATCATCCCCTTTGGACCCACCCAACTTCTATGTGCTGCCCCCCTTGGTCTCTGAGAAGAATCCCAAGCTCCATCCTGGTGGGGGGGGGGCTGGTGGCCCAAGCCCAGTTCTCCTTCCGTCACCTCATTATCTTCTACCTCTCTTGGGTGTGTGCCCATGTCTGCAGGTGACGCACGGGGAGCCCCAGAAGTCCTGCTCCAAGGTGACCGACAGCTGCCGACACGTCTGCCAGTGCCGGCCTCCACCCCCACTGCCCCCACCACCACCACCCCCGCCACCTCCCAGGCTGCTCTCCGCCCCAGGTAGGTAACGGCTCACTCCATTTTGGGTTCTTCTCTGTGTTTTCCTGGGCCCACAAAGAGCTGGTAAGCGTGGCCGAGGGCAGCTCTGCTTCCTTTGTAATTTTCCACTGGCTGAGCAGGAGGGAAGCCAAGGCCCAACTTTTCCCTGCAGTCTGCAAAACGCCTTTCCCACAGAACACTCCTGCAAGATGGAGAAGGATGTTTCTCCATCAGTTAATCAGATAAAAGTCAATCTCCATTTGATGAGTGACTCGGCCTGGATTGTTCTGAAGACCAGGTCTTTAAAGGGGGCAGCCGCTGGGGACTGGTCCTAGGTACCTTCCCCACCCTCCCATATGGATTGAATGTTTCGGTTTTAATTCACGTTTAAGGAAGCAATTCAAATAGAACCAAAATCAAGGCTCTGAGAGCAAAGTTACATGGATGCCTTTTGGCCATTTGCACCCAAGTCTGCTAAATCCTCTCTTTGACTTGTTTGCCTTGGACGATTTCATCTTTGAACAATTTGACTGCCTGCTCATTCAAACAAAGGAGTGTTTCTTTAGCCAGAAATGGCCTTGGCCCTGACTTCTACATGGTAAAGTTCCCTGCTTACAATTGTTAGTTGATAAGGTCTCTACAAAGGAGATTCTCTGTTTTAGATGGATCCTTCAAGTTTTAGCCTTTAGAATGCCTGGGATTCTGTCTGGATCTACCTCATTAAACATATCTCCATTGAATAATTTGGGATATATATATTAAATAACCTTGATGCAAGGCTTGTTCTCTGGTAAGCTGTGTTTCCAGCCTCTTGGTATCCGGTCAGTGATGCAAAGTTTTAGGGGATCTTTGCAGTTTGTGTGAATTTCACTGTTTCGTCTGCAAATCCCCTAACTTTCCCCATCCTTACCTGATATCCTATGGCCCAGGGCTTCTTCAAGGGTAGCCCTCACACTACTTTCTTTGGCATCCCCTGAAGCATTTGTGTTGAAGTACACTTTCACAGGCCCAGTTCTAACACACTGAGCCAGATTCTTTGGGGTAGGGCTTAGCAATTGTCACCCTAACTAGTTCTGAGGTGATTCAAATGCAAGGAAGAGGTGAGACTCTGACAGGCCTTCTGCGCCAGGTTACTACCTGACCCTTCCGTTCCAGGATGCTTGCTGGCCTCCTCTCTCCTGACGGGTCCCTGGGCCTGTTCAATGGGGCCTGGTCTCAGGTTCCTGCTCCTAGAAATCACTCCCTTCCCTTCCTTTAGAATCCCTCTTTCTCCCCCTTCTTGGTCTCCAGGCTGTGCTTTCTCTAGGTATGTCTGTATCTAGTGGACCTACACCCCCCGGCCCCCAGCTCAGGGTCTTCAGTTCATCTTGTGTTCACTGAGCATCTGTGTCAGACAGAAGTGAAGGACAGTTCCGGTCTTCTGGAGTCTCTCAACCTCACAGGAAAGGCCATCCTGTCAGCAACTCACAAAGGGCGTCCTGAGAGAATGCAGAAATTGTTTGCCAGGTACCCTGGAGATTCTTGAGTAGCTAGACAAAACTACAGCTTCAGTAAATAGTAGCACTAACCTGGGTCTTTAAGAATGAATGGAAGTGTTCCAGGTTGATAAGGGGGTTGCAGGAAAAAGGCATCCGGGCAAAAGAAGCCCCGCAGATAGAGGCTTAGGGGTAGGACTCTGTGACACTCTATGAAATTCATCTTCAGAGTCACAAGGCTTTCAGTGGGTTGAAAGTGGTGGTCAAGGCCGGATGTGTTGGGTGTACCTGTTGTCTCAGCCACTCGAGAGGCTGAGGCCAGGGAATCACTTGAACTCAGGAGTTTGAGACTGCATTGAGCTATGGTTGTGCCACCACACTCCAGCCTGGGTGACAGACTCTGTGTCTAAAAAAAAATAAATAAATAAAAATAAAAGGGTAACCAAGAAGGGCAGACCTTGAAGGGCTTTGTATGCCTGGCTGAACAGATCATATTTCATCCTATGGGACATTGTTTGCCAAACAATGATCTATAGTCACCATATCCAAGTACCACCTCTTATATGCCTTATTTTTTTTCTTTAAATAGATTATTTTTTGTGTTTCTAGAAATTAATTTCCAAAGACAGCTCTAACTACTGTAAATGAGAAACCAGTATCGTTTGCATAAATAGAAAGTGACCATGTAAATAAATGCATTAAAAATAAATTCTTGCCTGCTGAAGAAAGTTCTGAGCTTGAAGCCTTTTCTCCTTTTGTTAAAAAGGCAGAGAACCAAGTTGTAGAGTGGTGTCAAAGCCATAGGATGACCATGCTGAGACTTTCTTTATAAAGTAATCAGAAGGTTCAGAAGAGAATCAAAAAGGCCTTACGTTTCTTGTTATAATATTCAGTGTGTTTGAGTGCTACGTCCATGTACCATCTAAAATCAGCTCACTTACCTTTAGGGACATGGGCCCCAGGCTTTAGGAAACTCTGCTGTGGCAGTGATGAGCCTGTGAAGGTGTGAAGCAGGGAAGTGATGTGATCCTGCATCATCTGCTTCAGAAAGATCAACTTTTTTGACCATGTGGAAGGTGGATTGGGGTTGAGATGCCAGACTGGAGCCCAGTGGGGAGCTCTTGAGATCATTCAGACCTCAGACCATCCAGGAGTCCCAAAGCCAGGCTGGGACTATGTGGGTTGAGGGGATCAAGTCTTCATGTTGAGCTTAAGGTTTGTGGATGCTTCTTGGTGAAAGAAGGGTAGGCATGACTTGATACTATGACAGGACATTTTCATTTGCAAATAGCAGAAATGAATCTTGAAGTGGCTTGAGCATTACAAAATACAGGGGAGATGTCAGCTTATTGGGTCATATTGCAGGATATCGCAGATCTGCTGGATCCACTGTCTCAAATGATGACGGGACCAGATTTCTGTCTGCCTCTGCCTATCTCTCTATCTTTCTCTGTCTCTTTCTCTTTTGACTTCTCCCGGCTTGACTTTCTCTTAGGCTGGCTCAGCCCTGTAGCTACAAGCTCTAGAAGTCTATTAATGTTATTATCAGTAATCCCCCTACACAGAGAGCTTTTCTTTCCCAATAATCCAACAAAATTCCTGGTGCTGACTTTCATTGGTCACCTTGGGTCACATGTTCATCCTTGGACCAATTATGGCGGCCTACAGGGATAGAATATGCTCACTGGTCAGCACTGGTCAGGCCTGGGCCATGTGATGACCCCAGGAGTTAATGTGTATGGATAGAGGGTAAGGGAATGGTGGTTTCCCAAAGGAAAATCAGGGCAGAGGGTCTGCAGCCCAAAGATGAGGATGTGAACACTGGGTAGGGAAGACAGGGGCACAGCCATGTGCCTTGGAGCGTTCGGTAGAGAATGTATTTCATATGTCCCTTGGTCCTCCTGGAGCTCAGCCAGAGCCCTGCACATGCATGAGTCATGCCCAATAAATGCCAGAGCTATGGCCACATCCACCATTTCTACTTATTATCAAATACAAAAGCTTGTTGAAAGAATTGGCTTCTCCCAGAGGACACAGGGTTTAGTGCTGTGAAGCCTCTGTCATTGCTCTATAGGTGTGCTCTGAGCTTCAGGTGTGGGCACTGTGCCAGGACTGGGAAGGCAGCCCTCATGGAGTTCATGGCCCAGTGGACTTTCTTCTCCTGCCATCTTTCTAGGTATACTGGCTCCAGGCACATGTTAGCCCTTGCTCCATTTATTCATCTGGCATGTCTTTACCTCTCCCATTCACAAGATCCTCTGCTTCCCCCGGTAAACATTTGCCAACCACCTGCTCTGTATCCTGCCCTGTGTTGGACACACTGAGGGATATAGAGGCAGATGGAGGCCAATTCCATGAGCCTGGATTGGCATGCTAACCTTGTACTTTCTCTTTATGATTTTAAGAGGGCTGGTTGACTCCAGCCTCGGTTTCTTTCTCTATAGAATAGGTTCATGGACCACAGCTTCCCCATGGCATTGACTTGAGGATTCCCATAAGTGAGAAGTCGTTTGAAAACTGGACAGGTGTCCATAACTGCTAATCATTGGCCCATACCATCCTAATGAAGAGCAACCTGAGTGCTGCCAGGGAGGGGATATTTTATTTCAAAGCGTCAGGGAGGGAGGATCTCGGAAGGCCTGAGGGAATTCCCAGGTAGACTCAGGATGGGCAGGAGTGGAGGGAGGGTGGACAGGCTGTGGAGAACACAGAGTGACCAAAGCAGAGGCCAGAATTAGGAGCCCAAGGATCAGGCAGGAGACTCCTTGCTGAAGTGACATTTATCTGCATGAGTGTGGGCTTCTGTGGGTATGTCTGGGATAGAGCAAGAGAGAGGGGGGAAAAAACCTTCTATACGTGCAGACCTGTAAAGCCTCCTCTGGAAGTAATGGCCAGAAACATTTGCAGGAAGTGTTGCTGTCCTTCATGTGGGGAGGTAGACCTAACTCCTCATCTAGACAGCACCTACTGCTACCTCGCTGCTCAGGGTGCCCAACTTGTCCCGGTTTGCCCAGGCCTCTCCTGGTTTTAGTCCTGAAAGTCTTGTGTTCCAGGAAAACCTCAGTCCTGCACAAACGGGGACAGTTGTTAACCCTACCACCCTCCCTCTGGCAAAGGCAACAGAAGCTTTTAATTTTTTTTTGTTATGTTTATTTGAGGGGTATTTGTTTTGTTCTCTTTTGCTGTGGAACTTTCAAGCACCAGCCCTCCCAGCAGTCGGGTCCTGAGTGCTGCCTGCACTGGGAAGGGGCATGGAACGGAGTCTAGTGAACTGGAAGGTTTCAAATAGCATCTTCACTTTCTGCCCTTGGGTTTCAAGCTCTGCCCACAGCCCTCCCTCTTAAGTCAAAGTGGCACCTGGCCAGGGCAGCTACACTCTGTTGTGGGCCTCAGGGAGGCACTCTACTAGTGGTTCTCAAACTTAAGTGAGGCTGCATTCCCATAGTGCCTGTTCTCTTATGAGAACCCCCTGGAGGACTTGCTTAAACACAGATCGTTGGACATTCCCAGCAGGTCTGGGGCAGGACCTGGAACCTGTGTTTTCTCATACATTCTTAGGTCATGCCATTGCTGCTAGTTATGGGTGCACTTTGAGGACCTGTGCCCCAGACGATGACAGGGGCCCTTTCACTCCCAGGTCTGTGACCTTGAGCCTGGCATATTCCTCTCAGAGCCTCAGTTTTCTCATATGATTCCTACCTGGGGAGGAATTACTGTGAAGACTAGAAATTACTAGGTGGTCTTGGACAAAAACTGAGTCCAAGGGTGGCATTACAGTGCAGTGGCCCAGAGTCTGGACTCCAACCCTTGTTCATTAGCTAAATGGTTTGGGCAAGGAATCCTTAACTGCTCGGAGACTTGATTTCCAAATCTGTAAAATGGGTCTAATACCGCCGCATGTGGGTGGTTATGAAGATTCAGTGTCATAAAGCTAATGCAGCACAGAGCCTGGAATACTGAATAAATGGCAGCTAACAAGTAATGCTTGATAACTGGTAATGATAATAGGTCACTAACCTTCAGATTGGGAGTTGCTTAAATGTGTGGTTCAAGTATTTCTGCTGAGGAAGAGGCATCAGATCAGAAACTCAGGATGAAATGGACTCTTGAAGACTCTGCTAGGTCTTCCATAGAGAAGAAAACGTTTTCGGAGCGTTCCACCTGTGTCCCATTGGGGGCAGCTCTTACCAGGCATGTGATCCTCAGAGTCAACTGGAGTCCCTTCAGGCAAAGGTATTTCTGGAAGGCGTGGGTGGGGATGAACCTTGGAAAGTCATGCTTAAGGCCTGACCAAAAAGCCTTCATCAGCCGAGGAGCTCAGGATCTGGGCTTGCTTTGTAAATATCAGCAACAGCCCTCGCATCTCTGCCTGTGACTCAGAGGGCTGAGGCCACGGAAGATGTGTACCAGCCCTCAAGGAAAAGCACACACACACACTCTCTGTGAGACCTGCTTCCAAGGCTGATGGGGCCAGAAATAGCTGTGGCAGAACAGAGGCGTGAGCCTGCATTCCCATAGTGCCTGTCTTAAAGGAGTTTGAAATACTGATATAGATTTTATTTTTGCATTTATTTTATTCTTGGAAAAATCGGAACAGAGGTTAAGTGGCTCTTGAAAGATCACACAACAGTTATAGAGCTAGAAATGTGCTCTCCTGGTTCTGCTCCTATGTGCCAAAGGTGGAGTTTTAACAGAGAAGGAAGCTAACAGGACAGTGGAAGTTCTAGGATGCACTCCCACAAGACGCTAGAAAGAAACTCCCCCTGGCCTCTGCTTTGGTCACTCTGTATTCTCCATGGCCTGTCCACCCTCCCTCCACTCCTGCCCATCCAAGGTCTTTACTACCCCAGGAAGCTAACAGGACAGTGGAAGTTCTAGGATACATTTTCTTTACTCCCCCAGGACGCTAGCTCCTGGTACTAAGGTAGAAGCTCTGCTTTCCTCATCTTATTTAATCCCCAAACACTCCTATGTAATAGGCGGAATTATTGCCAATATCTATAAGGGGCTCAGAGAGGGTGAGTTACTTGTTCCAGGCTGCCCAGCTGGTGAGGAGGGGAGGTTGGTCAAGGCTGTCTGATCATTCCCTGCTGATTCCTACTCTCCTCTTCCATCTCCGAGCATCAGCTTCAGAGACCCCCATTTCTTTCCTTGGATGGATTTTGCTCCTTGGAAGTTTTGCTCCATGTTCTTCTGTCTACCAGGAGCTCCCTTGAAGCAGTTAAAGAACCCCACCAATAGGGAAGGAGGAGTCAGAGATGGTTTGCTTTTATTCAAAAGCAAGTTCATGGCCCCTACTCCTCCACTGGTTTGGGCTTAATGCCTGCAAATCTCAGCTCAGATTTCCTTTCCTTCTTCAGGACTTACCCCAACTGTTTATAATGTTGCCCTTATCTAATTATCTAATTCCAGGATGTGTTTCATCACCTCCCAAAGAAGCCCCATACCTTCCAACCCCTGGCAGCTGCTAATTTGCTTCCGTGTCTCTGGACTTGCCTCTTCTGCATATTTCATATAAAGTGGGTAATCATAGGCAGATGAATTTACAATCTGAGCCTCGGTTTCCTCTTCTCCTAATGGGGGTGAAGCACCTTCCTCAGTGTTGTGAGAGGGTGTGTGGAGGGTCCCCACTGCCTACCATGGTGCTACTGCTGGGAGAGTGTGGCCCCATACAGAAGGGGACCTGGCAGAGTAGGAGACATAATCCTGGCTAAAAGGTCCCACCTGTTGTTGCCCTGGGCTCGAGGCTGGTTCTGGCCTCCCCCATAACTCTGGCCTTGGGACATGGTTGTCCCGTGAATCCAGTGTCGGCTGTGATCCAGGCATAGTGAGAGTTATTGCTCATCTTGGTATGAGTTTGCTGAGGGGTCAGCCAAGCCTTTGCTCCCACACAGGGCCCCCAGCCTGGTTCCTGAGCCCTGGGACCCAGCATTCAGGGCATTCTCTTGCTTCCCATTCCTTTCCCAGCTTCACCTGTTTTCAGCAGCAGGGGTCTGCAGGGAGACTGCTCCAGTTAGAATTCTGTGACCTCGGGCAAGTCACCTGATTTGGCTAACTTCAACATCCTAATTTGTAAGATGAGAACAAGCCCACCCTTACTTTGCAGGGTTGTTGTCCAGATCAAGTGAGACAGATATACAAACCAGTTAACCTAGGGCTTGGCATGGGTCAGTTATTAATAAATGTTAGTTAGCTGTTGTGACGTTTGCTGTTTCTGACCAATGTTACCTCCTTAGTGTGCCCACGTCCTTTAGGGATCTTCTCTCTCTTTGTCACAAGCACAACCTTCTCCACTTGGAGGATCTTGTCAATTATCGCAGAAGTTGGCTGTGTCAACATGAGAATGGTTCAAGCCTTGTAGGCCACTCTGCCCGTCAGGGCTGCAGGATTCAGTGCCCTGTCATTTGTTCACTCAACCTACATGCTGTGTCCTAGGCACTATGCAGAAATGACAGTAAAGAAGATGTCGCCATCCTTAATCAGTTTGTGTCTTATTTTCCGTCTGTATTTCTTCTTCTTGGGCCCTAGAGCATGACTTAGCCATTTGTACTAAGGGTAGGAAATCCAGTCACTCATTTTGGTTTTGCTGCCAATGGAAAAAAATTAAAGTGGGATGTTTACAAGGTTCCCTGCTGAATGTAGGGATGCAGGTGGACTATCTCCACCACCACCACTTGTTCAGCAAATATTTATAGAGTGCTGAGTGTGCCACTTGTTGGTCTTTAGACTTGAGGAGAGTTTGCAACTTGTTCACCCAATGTTTGTTGAACTGTGTGCCATGCCCCATGTGAGGCTCCTCCTGGCTTTGAGGCCCCAAGCCCTGGCCAGAGGTTAGAATCACTGCTTTGTCCACAGCAAACTCACTTGGTCAGGAGCCATTGCGGTTGGGTGGGAGAGATGCTAGCCTTGATATGAACTGGGAGCTCTTTGGGTGTCACCTAATGCTGGCACCTAGGAGGCCAGAGCCTGGTTACTTACCATCCAATTATCCCTCTGCCACACACCTGACCTTGAGAAAACTCAGACTCAGAAGAGTCAAATGATTTTCTCAAGGTCACTAGTCAGGGAAATATCTGGGACCCAGACCCAGGTCTTTTGAATCTGGATCTTGATCCCTTGCCCTCTGCTATTACCCAAACACAACAGACACCAGAACCATGACTCTGGCAAAGGTGCTTTGGGGACATGATTCACTTCATTTAGCCAAGGGGACATTTTGCTACTTTGGTATCAAGCATAGATGAGTGATCATTTCTTGGTCTTTTAGCTAAGATCAAGTGAAAAATATATGAATATCTTCCGAAAAAAATCCAAAGCGACTGTGGCTTGTGTAAGTAGCCTGGTTTCTTCTTTACACACTCTGTGGAAATGTGGAGGAAAATGTGTGACCCCAGGTACAAAGGACTTTTAGTTTCTCCTTTTCTTAGCAGTTTTATTGTGGGTTCTATTTTAGGTCACTGCTCTCCTTTTATATACTGTAAATTAAAGTGAAATTTAAAAGCCACCAATTAAGATAAACTAGGAAGGGTAATTTCTTTGGAAGAAAACTTCCAGCTGGTTTTGGAGGAGCTATGGAGATGCAGCCTGTGAGTCCTGGGAGCTGGGTGTGCTAGGATTAGACGTCTTGAGTGTTGACTTGGTTTCCCCAAAATGATTGATCATTGAAAGAGAAAAAATGTCCAAAGGGATGTAATTTGAAACCAGAATACATTCACTTGCACCCTTATTCCCACAATATCAACTCCGCTGGGTAAACCCTGCACTTTGTTTCACTACATTAGGGCAACTTGGAATCCAGGTGCCACGCTATAGCTCTGCAGCCTTGGAAAAGAGCCTTCCTCTGTGTAGCCTTCCTCCTGTTAAGAGGATCAAATGAATTAATATGTTATAGTGCTTAGAACAGTGCCCAGCACCAGGTGGCCACCCTAGCAGGGTTAGCTGTTTCATATTATTACAGAATTCATGATGATGCCCCACCTGTGTCCAGAACAAAGCAACCAGTCTGACCTATTAAGTATCTGCTCTGATCTCTGAGGACAGGGAGTGTTTGTGCATCTGTGTCCCCGGAGACAGCACAGAGCTGGACACATGGAAAATGCATGCTTAGTGCTTGCAAAAGTGACTGTGCGCACGACTAGATGATGAAGATGTAAGATAAACTCTCCAGGAGAAAGAGCGTAGAGAGGGGCCTGCCATTTGCCTGGCAGCATTTGGGACTTTGCCTTGGTTTTGGTTTCTCTAGGAGTAGACCCTGAGACAAAGATTCAGGTACTAGTGGTTATTTGAGAGGTGATCCCAAAAAACAGCAATAGGGTAGTAGATGGTGCAATGGAGAAAGAACAGCAGCTGGTAAAGGATGTGACGTCAGGCCACTTACCCCGGTGGACCACTGGAGCCCAGTCTGCCAGGGAGCTCTAGGAGATGGTGGAGAACATACACCCAGGAGCTGGCGCATTTATGCACCACCTTCCACCAGTCAGACGTGAGAACTGGCTGGGGAGTGTCACTTTCTAGGGCAGAGATATAGTGCCAGAGGCTGAAAGCTGAGCCAGTGTGCCCCTGGAAGGATGCTACCAGCACCTGCTATAGACTGTCACCTTCTTCTGCCATGCCTGCCATGGTGACCTCGTCCCTAGTGGCACCTGGATGGCTCTATACAGCTAGGCATTTGCACCTGTTTTTACCACTCAAGAAAGTACATCAGTGTTTAAGCGGGTGTTCTCCTATCATAGGATACCTAATTTATACATTTAAAGGGCAGTAAATCACTCACAAACATTTATTCGTTCAGCAAATATTTATAGAGTGCTGAGTGTGCCAAGCGCTACACTGCGGTCACAAACAGGATGACACAGTGGAGACACAGTGAACCCACAGGGAAAGTTCATAGGGGAAGAAGGGGGTTCTGCTTTCTCTCATGTGGCGTTTGGGAAGCCTGTGGCCTGCAGGAATGTAGTCCAGATGGAGCACCACGAGTCGCAGGGGGCAGTTGAGAGCACAGGGGTCCTGGCAGAGGTGCTGGCTTTACTGAGGTGGGAGAATGACTGTCCAGGCAAAGGTTGGGAGCGGGGAAGGGAGCAGAGGCCGTCAGGGCTAAGAATTGGCAGCAAGAGAGCCCAGTCTGTCCCAGGGTTGGAAGTGCACGGCAGGTGGGGTGCGAGATGAGCTGGAGAAGTGAGGACAAGCCAAGCCCCAGGCCTGGGACAGTGCTGGACTTAGTCCCCAGACAGTGAGCCCTTGGCGATCTGAGAGGGGAGCCATGGTCTGAGCTGCTGGCTGGGGGCTCAGTGGCAGAAGGAGGCCATTGGCCAGGGCAGAGAATGGTGGCCTGGGGGACTCCCAGGTGATGATGTCTGATCACAGGCATCTCAGAGGCAGAGTATGACAGGCAGAGATCTGAGTTCCAGGTTTTATCTCCACATGTGAAGTGGGGAACTCATGTAGACTGAGGAATGAGGAGGGACACCCTCAGATTTGCTCCTGCTAGGATCGCTCTGGCTGCTGAGTTGAGATGAG
Organism: Nycticebus coucang; assembly: GCF_027406575.1. NCBI lineage: Eukaryota > Metazoa > Chordata > Mammalia > Primates > Lorisidae > Nycticebus > Nycticebus coucang. The sequence continues at coordinate 90,582,180 of NC_069788.1, forward strand.
ACCATAGGGGTCAGGCAGAGCCTGCTGCGGTGACCCAGGGGAGATGTGATGACCATGGGCCAGGTGGCGCCAGCAGGGAGATGTGAATGTGTGGGTTCTGGAGGAACCTACTCCACTTCTGGGTAAGCTGGCTTTTGATGGCCGATGACCTGGAGGACCAGGACAGGGAGTTCAGAGGGCTGCTGGGCCCTACGGTTCCTTCAAAGCAAGCAGCAATGGGGGTCTTCCCTGCAGGGGATCTAGAGGCGAGGGGCTATGCTGAACCCAGGACAGAGCTATTTGATTGCATCTCCCAGCCAACCCATCGAGTGACAGCTCCAAGTCCAGCAGGGCTTTGAGGAATTGGCCTGTAAATGACCTGGTATAATTAACTGAAGGGAAATGATTTATGTAACTACTGGGTGGGAAAGAACCATCATCACAGTGGTGCTTCTAGGTGTGAAGCCGAGAGTTCTTTGCCACTGTCATAAAGTGCTGTGATTGGGTCGTGAACCCTGGGCCAGCCTCGCCTGCATCCCACGGGACCCAGGACTAGCAGTTCCCAGAGCTGCCCCCTCCGGCCTCCATACTGGTGCCCAGGCCTTGGCCCCGTCATAGACCCTTTGAGCATCATGGGAGATCATTTCTGTGCATTTGGAAGAACAGTCAAAGCCTGTAAGGATCATTTTTTCTGAAGTAAATCAGTGCTGACAAGTGAAATAGAAAATATCAATGAAGAGAATAAATATGCTCTGAAGCAAGAAGCCACTGTTGGTTTCTGCTAAAAAAGCTCACAATTCAAAGCACTTCTAAATTTCTTGGTCAAGAACCAAGTGAAACAGGAATTCAGGTGCCCAGTGGGAGATCACTGCAATGTTCGAGAGGTCCATTCAGTCATTCATTCACTCAATAAGCATCTGTTGAACACTGACTCTGGGCCAGAAACTGTGGGAGGGGCTAAGGAGCTAGGGACAGGGACATAACCTTACAGGGCAGAAAGGGAGGTTATGGAGCGGTCCCTACCTTTGATGGAGTGGTCAGGGAAGGCCTCTCTGACCTGGCTATATTGGAAGGAGGAGAAGACTGCGAAGAGCATTCCAGGCAGAGGGAATAGCACGTGCAAATGCCCTGTGGTACAACCATCAAGGTTTGAGAAACCCATGTTGCTGAGCACAGTGATCAAGGGAAGAGTGGTATGAACTGAGATTGAGAAGTTAGTCCCAAATCACACAGGGCATTGTAACACATACTTTATATATAACAGAGCTGGATTTTCTCTGGAGTGCTAAGGCAAGCCATTAGAGATTTTGACCATAAGAACGGCACTTCCGGGTTTGCTTCTTAGGACAGTCATTGGTGTCTGAGTAAAGAATGGGTTGGAGAGGTGAAAGGGTTGAAGGGAGACCAGTCAAGTAGCTTTGGCGGTGATCCAGGTGACAGAAGAGAGGCCTGGACTGGGGCAGTGCCTGAGGGGAGGAGAGGTGACAGAACCCAGATGCAGTCTGGAGACAGCAGGATAAGATGTGGCTGGGGGCAGGGGAGGAAGGAGGCAAAGGTGGAAAAACAAAGATGCCAACACATGTATGCCAAGGATTTGGTGGCCATGGGGTCATCTGCTGAGCAGGGATGTTGATTGGCCCACCTAATGTGGACTGAGCACCTCTATGTACCAGGTGCTGAGCCATGAAGCCCAGGGATGAGTGACAAGTGCTCCCTGCTCTGGTGGAGCTGGCCAGCCAGGAAGAGGGGATAAGAAGCCATCACCCAGCAGCAGGGCGCATGGTGGGCACCAAGGGGTACAGATGAGCTCTGAGCCATCAGAGATGACTGGCTGGAGGAGGTGGCGTTGCATGGTACGTCAGAGAGCAGTTAGGATTCTGAACAGCAGATGCAGGGCTGGGTAGAAGGTTGGAGGGAGGAGGTGCTCTAAGTGGGAGAGATGGCATGAGCAAAGGTGGGCGGGTAAGGAAGGTCAAGGGCCTTTCAGGAACCTGACTGTGGACCTACTTGTCAGGAGTATAGAATACTGGGGGAGGGTAATGAGAGCAGGTTACACTCAGGTGGATGGGCCAAGGAGTCTGGATGATTCTGGGAGAGCCAAAGGATTTCGAGCAAGTAAGTTAGCAGAGCTAGTGGCAGGCTAGATCATGAATCTCTTGGGGATAGGAATGAGGCTGAGTCCTGGAGTATTTGTGTATGTGTGTTCGGTTCCTTGCTGTGGCAACCATCTACTTGTAAGATTGTGCCAAGATGATGGCCCTGTTTTGTTCCCCTTTACAGCCCAGTCTCTGGGGACTTGATTTATGCTGGTTATCCCACTCCTCTCCCTAAATATGGCCAGGAGATGGTGTCCATGACCTGGCAGCACTGTACTTCCTGCAGTTTATCAGGCCTGTCATTGCACCTGTGCTGGTCATTGCACCTGTCTGCCCTTTGGTCCCCCCCAAGGAGGAGGACAGCAGAGGCTCAAGTGTCTCAGGCCAGTCTGTCTGGGAAGTGTCCAGACTGTGATGGCCAGATGGGGCCTCTGCCAACACCCAGAGCAGGGTGGGGAACATCACATCCTCTCTGGAAGCTCCTCTGCTGGGGATGCCTCTCCTCCCCACTGGGGGCTCCAGCTGGGGCTGAATGTGGGGGCTGCCCCCAGCTGCTTTCTCCCTACCCCTGGAGGATTGCTGGGCTTCAGCAATTGAAAGCTCTGTCTGGGTTGGAAATGCAAAGCCACCAGGAACACTCAGGGAGTGTTCTCGCTCTTTCTCAGAGCCTCTCTCCCTCCTCTCCCTCTCAGGCTCCCTCCCTCATACTTCCTTTCTTCTAAGCTCCCATGAATCCTCCACCTGTGCACAGGTGCACGCGCACACACACACACACACACACGCACACACGCACACACACACAGGGGCAGGGCCTGTCCTCTCCTTCTCTCCCCTTTTCTTCCTAGCCTTGAGCTGACTTTTGTCCTGCTGGTGTTTCTCAGTCAAGGGTGCATTTGGAAATGCTCAGGTTGTTTTGTTGCCACAGTGACAGGAGGCAGTGAACACTACTGGCATTCAGTGGGCAGTGGCCAGAGATGATAAATGTCATGCAACTGCAAGGGACAGTCTTACAAAGAACTGCCAGTGGAGACCCTGCAGAGAAGCTGCTCCGCCATCAAGTCCTAACCAGGTGCCCCATGGAGATTTGATTCTTTCTATTTTTGGAAAACTCAGTGGCCCATGTTGCTGCTGCAGAAGGTGATGGCCGTCCTTTTGATGATCCTGTTTCCCTGTTGTATGATAGTTTGGGGCTAATCCAGATTCACCTGTGAACCATTTACTAAATACCTACTATATGCCAACAGCAGACAGATGTAAAATGTGCAAGACCTGGGCCAGGTCCTCAGTGAGCTGGCGGGTAGCATCACTGAGTGTCTCTGGTGGACTTTGAGGACCCCACCTTCGTCCCTGAACCTGCCCCACAGAGCACACTGCACACTCAGGAAATATGCAGCATGTTGAACTGACCCAGGGACTCCTTGCTTGTGACTGTTGACATTCTAGGAGGCTGGATGACAGGAGACTCTGTGTCCTTCTCCAGGGCTTTTCTAGTCTATGCTTTTGAATACTGACGTTCAAATTGAACTTTTTCAGTCTTCTGTGGTCAGGTACTGGTACTGGGCTGCATCTTTAAAGATGTTTTTCATGATTTCCATCAGTTATCTTGTCTTTGGTTGTTTTCCTAGAGGCAGAGACTGAGACAGGGGTGCTCCCAGGAGAAGTGGTAAGGATGGGCTAGGGTGTGCTTTCAGTGGGACCACAGCCCCACAGAGGACGTTCTAGCTTGAGGCAAGGACACAGTTTTTCAGGTCTCCACTTCAGTGAATCATTGGCTCCCAGAGAAGGGGACCTTGGGACACCCACACATCCGCTACACATTCCTCTCTCAAAAGTAAGGAGAATCTCATTCCTTCAAGCACAACAGCTCTTCAAGTTTGGCCCAAGTATCACAGAATCCAATGGCATAAAGACCTATCAAATTCATCTTAGTGCTTTTGAGATTTTTAAATGTTTCCCTGAGTTTCCCCCCTTTAATTCCTTTTTTCCCGTTTCCACTAAACTTCTGTTCCCATCAAGCCCAGCCCACTTCAGAGACTCAGGGAGCTCAAATGACTCCATGATGAAGAGGATATCTTTCACCGCAGGGCCTTGAACCTCAGATGACTCTCTGAGCAAAGCCCGCTCCCTCCAGCCCCACCCCAGGCCGGAACCCTGGATTCTTTCTTAGCCAGAAATACACAAAGGATTTTCTTCTCATTGCTGAGAACATTCTGGGCGTCATACCCGACAAAGCAGTTTATCTCCTCATTCAACTCTGAGATGCTTTCTGTGGGCCGCTTAAACCCTGTGGGATTAACGGGCTGTGAGGGCTGTGACTTCGCAGGGCACACAGCAGGAGTATGAGCGTGAGGTGACGCGTCAAGTGGTGTTGTTTCTGAGGGGCGGCCACGAAGCAATTGGACTAATTCCTTCTTTCCTTCCTTCCTTTTTTTAAACACACATCCCTCAATTTATACACCCTCCCTTTGGACGTTTTCCCACTGTGTGCTGGCTCTGGTAGTTCTGTCACTGCTCAGAAAGCCTCTAGATTCTTCCCTACAAGGGTTTGAACCTGAGTGACCAAAATGGCAGTGACATTTAGCAAAGGCCATGATGAAAAGATTGGGTTTTCTTCCACCTTTGGTAAGAAGCCTTTGAACGGTATTGACTAAGATTGGAGTAGGATCTAACTCACCCTTTACAAAGAACCTCCTGGCCACTGGTGGGGGGAACAGGTACAGAGACCAGGGAGGAGGCTGGTGTAGAAGAGGACGCCTTTGAAGGAAGAACTGTGGGGACTTGTGCGGGGTTGAATGGAAGCAAGAGGTGAGGGAAGGGTTGTCAGGAAGATCCCAGTTGTCTGAATTGAGCTGCTGAGTGAATGGATGATTGGGGAAGGGGTCGTAGAATTTGGTGTCAGAGGAAACTCAGTTTTCTCTCAGAGGATACGCGGAGGTGGCCTCTGGACCACCCCAGGGGAGATTCTGAGTGGCAGTGGCAGACACTGGGGGAAATGCTGGGACCAGAACTATCCATGTGATGGTTGTTGGTATCTGGTGAGATTTGGGGATTTACCCCCAGGTAAGACGCCCAACAAGCCAGGAAGAGGAAGATACCAGCCCTAGGACACTGTGCTTATTTTTCTTTCCATTTTTTAGGATGACAGCATCCGTTCCCTCCTTTATTCCCAAAGAAGTTGATTCAAACCTGTCCATTACAGAGGCTGTGGCCTGGGTCACTGTCCCTTAGAAGTGTGGCAGGAGCAGCCACAGTAGATACCACACTAATGGGACACTGCCTAACAGACCACTTCCAAGGTTTAATAAAAAAAGAGGGAAGAGAAATGGTGTTTAACACCAAAGATACTCCACATTTTAAAAATGCTGATTTCTGTATTCTTTTTTTTTTTTTTTTGTAGAGACAGAGTCTCACTTTATGGCCCTCGGTAGAGTGCCGTGGCCTCACACAGCTCACAGCAACCTCCAACTCCTGGGCTTAAGCAATTCTCTTGCCTCAGCCTCCCAAGTAGCTGGGACTACAGGCGCCCGCCACAACGCCCGGCTATTTTTTGGTTATAGTTTGGCCGGGCCGGGTTTGAACCGCACCGGGTTCAAACCCGCGCCGGTATATGGGGCCGGCGCCTTACCGACTGAGCCATAGGCGCTGCCCAATTTCTGTATTCTTAAAAACTCGCATCTTGCAATGCTGTCAAATAGGAAGCGTGTGCTAAGTCTCTCCCTCAAGGCCATGGGGAGTTTCAGGTGGTCATGGGGTAGAGAGGGAAGAAGAGAAAATCTGGCTGGTGCAGGAGAAGAGCTTCAGGTGTGGCAAGGCAGTTCAGCCTGAGGGGTGGGAGGAGGGCTCGGTGGCCCAGAAATCATGGTAAGATGCCCATTTCTCATCACTCCTGTGAGATAGTTGGAGGTGAAGAGGGAGGAGAGATGCTGAATTGCTCCCAGGGTGGATCTGGGACAAGATCCAAGATGTTTTCCACATCTCCAGCTAATAGAAGTGCCGGGAAAGGTAGTATGCCTTGTGGGAAACTGGGGCTAGTTGTATTTCAGAAATCAGAATGCTCTGGATTTTAGAAAAATAATAGGATGTATATACCCCAGGTTAAGTAACACCGGGAGGCAGTTCAGTAGCTGGGGGTATTTCTGTAGCGAAATGTGTGTACATTCACACTCAGCAAGGCAAATTAAGACCATGAATAACCTCATCCCTACTCAGCTCAGATTTTGTTACCCAATTCATTTTGACACCAAACTACCTTTTGGGTTGACATCCTACATTTGAAAAACAGCCTCTCCTGAACTGTTTAGATAAATTGTGGTACATCCATTCAGCTCTTAAAAGAAATGGAGGCAGCCCCCTTCATGCTGATGTGAAAGCATTGCCAAAATATATTGAATGGAAACGCATTATCTCCCACAAGACATGGTCTCCCAGGTGTGTGTAAGGGGTGCTCTAACCTGGAATATATATAAATATACATTCATAGAAAGTTTGTTACAGTCTTTGGGGAAATTATCTGAGCTAACCCTAAGGCCTCCTTTTCTTTTTACTCACCAGCTTCTGGATGTTTCTAGAACTTTCTAAATTATTGGTCACATTTTATGGTTCAGGAGATTTCAGAATAGGGGAATATCTACTCCCAAAGCTCTTTCAAGACCCCTCTTCAAGACCTTGGCCACTGTGGCATTTGCTTCTGGAAACTTCGGTTTTCTAAATCATGTTGACACAGCTGATTTCTGACGTGTCACCCTGTTGGTATAAAGCAGTCCTTACCTTGGAGGTCCCATTAATGTCCCTGTCATAGGAAGATGATGGAGCAGTCGATTATGGTGACTTGTGTGGTCAGCTATCACAAAAAATAAAGAGCAGGTGGCAGCAGCTGGGTTATTGAGGGGCTTGACATTCATTGGATTTGGACTAATGTGGTTGGGGAACTCATGACTATAAGGAACTAAAGGGAAAGAATTCATCCTAAAAATGATGATATGGAAAATTATTCCCTAATTTCTGTCTTGCTGAGAATTTCAGTTCTCTTTTCCCTCAATGCTGGGATCCAAGGTGTGGGTGCAGCCAGCTTTGCCCTCCCCAGTCTACTCACCTCTTTAAAGACTCTTCAGTTGAGCAAGTCTTGCTGTCTGCCAATGGGAGGCATGGATAGAGGGATGGAGAAGGCTGGGAGCAAGGTTAGGAACAGCCCTCATAGAAACCAGAGACCTGACATCAAGGGCCCCAGCAGTCTCCTAGGCAATGTTAAGATCTGTTCTTCAAGCTGAACCAAGGCACCTGCTGCAGAAACCCAGTAACAATGAATGGTCCCAATTTGTAATAGAACATTGTGGAAAGAAGATGAACTTTGGGGTCAGAGTGTCCTGGAATCTCGGCTCTGCACTGATTTCTTCTTATTGAGCTTATTCTCAGATAAAGGGGGACAATGACACCCACATCTCCCAGTGGATCATGTGACATCAATCAGACGACACATGTATAACAGTGTTTAGCAGAGGAGACAACTATTACCATTACATTTTTATTAAGCAAATTAGATGTTTTTTTTTTTTTTTTGGCCGGGGCTGGGTTTGAACCCGCCACCTCCGGCATATGGGACCGGCACCCTACCCCTTGAGCCACAGGCGCCGCCCACAAATTAGATGTTTTTTAATATGAATGTTTTCCTCCATACAATTTTCTGAACACTCAAGTAGGCATTTGCTCACTTTTCAGAAGATGACAAGTAATAAATGGACCCTAGTGAAGGCTCAGAGAGCCTGGAAGGCCCAGCCCAGGGGTGTGGTGTTTTGCATGAACATAAGCAATAATGGCCATGGCTTTGTGCAAATTGCCATCATAGCAGCTTTTTTTCACATTGGGAAAGGTGCTTCTAATTCCCATCTTGGGATTACTGCTTGCTGGGGGTTGGCAGCGTGCACTCCACCTTGCAGATGTTCTGCCCGGAATAGCTCAAAGTCACCATGCTCACCTGTGCCTTCCAGCCATTATCAAAGGAGTCCTGTCCAAAAAGGGACTGCATCCCCCCACTTAGGCAAGGGTGGGTCTGCAGGGGACTTTAGAAGGCCCTATTGTTGGGCCTTTTGTCTCGGAAAGATGACAGGCTCTGCTAGGTCAGTGGGGGAGGAACATCCATTGGTTGTCCCCTCCTGCTTTCACCAGAGGAAAACAAGGCAGTGGGAGCAGCGCCTGTTCCCTGCTCCCAAGTCTCAATGTCATCCTTGCCAGCAACCAGAGAAGGCCAAAGGCCACAATTTCCTGGAAGAGATGTTGGCTTGCTCCCATTCCTACACTATCTGCCCCTCCCAAGAGTGAATGGGTTCCTTGTTCTCAGATGTAGAATGAATGGGGACTGTGGGTGGCAAAGACACATTGTCTCTCACCATGGCAGAGAGAATTATGGATGCCTTGGAAATAATGCCTTGGCTTCTTCTTGGACCTTGTTATGGGCATTCCCGCTGCACAGCCTCTGAGTAGCCAGGGGTCATCCTGAAGGCAACTGGCTTAGAATCGTAGAATGTCCCTGCTGGAAGGCCATCAATTTAACTCCTGCAGTTGGCTGGGATTGGTGCAGTGTGCTCCAGGAGGCCGAGTCAGGTTTGTACTGTCAGCTGTGCTGAGTTGGATGCATCTACCTCCACACCAAGTATAAGAGCCAGGACAGAGCCCTGGAGATCTTCCAGTCCTGTGGTTGTCTTTGTTTCCCAGGGTTCATCTGTTCATTTCAGTTGGGGGAGGGGTACTGTCATCTGATGGGCAGAGGCCAGGGACCTGCTAGACATCCTCCCGTGCACAGGACAGCCCCACAGCAAAGAATTATTTATCCCAGAATGTCAATAGCTCCCAGATTGAGGCCCCCTGCTTTGGCCAAGGTCACCACTCACAATGTGCAGATGGGCTTTTGAGGTCCAGAGAGATGAAGTGACACACAAAAGTCCAAAGGGTTTCGGTGACAATGCCACAACCCAGGTTGCATGACCCTTTGACCTTTAGAATGGGCTACTTGTCCAGATAGAAAACAAAATTCCCAGACAGAAGCTAGTTACCAAATTTGCCCAGGCTGAGCATACTCTTATCCTTGGACAGGCCAGTGTCATACAGTTGTCCTTGGGTATTGCAATAGCAGGGTCCCTGTGGACCTCAGGCTTGGCCCCAGTGCACTGCAGTGGCACAATTGATCTTGAGGATGGGGCCATCAGCTTTGTTATTATCTCGAAGGCCACCTTTTAGTTCCAGGTGTTCCACTCACCAAGCCATGTGGCACCTGAAAAAGTGAGTTAGTGAGGGGCCAAGCCTGGTGACAGACTATGCTCTGGTATGTTCATGGCTCCAGAGCCTTGGACAGTTGGGAGAAGGGAGCTGTTGTCTCCCAGGCTCTGACTTTGTTGCTTCACTTGCAGCCCAGGAACTTTGTCTCTTTTCCACCTTAGAATCCCTCTGTTTCCTTGTCTATAAATAGTACTAATAGTCTCTGCCTTGCCTGTTTCAGCGGGAAGGGATCTGAGAATCAAAGAAAAGAATCTAAGAAAAATGAGCTTTGAAAATACACAGCACTGACAGGATAGATGTGGCTGTCTCAATTTACTTTCAGTGGTGTAAGAAGACTACCCTCAGCTGCCTTTTTTGGAAAGGGAAGCAAAACACCCTACCTCCCATCACTCTGGGCCAGCACCCGCCAATAAACTTTCTGTGATGGTCGAAATGATCTCAGTCTGTTCTGTGCTGCGCAGTAGCCCTTAGCCACATGTGGCTACAGAGCACTTAAAATATTCACAAGAAACTGAATTCTTAATCTTATTTGATTTTAAGTAATTTAAACTGTCAAATGTGACTAGTGGCCACTGTGTTGGGCAGTGCAGCTCTGGACCATCGGTGTGGGTATTTTTCCTTCTTGACTATGGTTTTGTCGCAAAGCCACAGACATTTCAGCTTCTTCCTTTTTTAAAGACCAGCAGCTGTGATTTTTCTCAAAAGTATCATTTTCCCTTTATGGTTCAAACTTGGACTAAAATCATTCTTAGCTTAACCCAACAGGACCCTTTTAAACAGGACTTAAGCTCTGTCCAGAGAACTTGTAAAGGGTGGTTCTGGAAAGAATCATCCAGAACGTGGAGATCTTACATGTGTCTGGTTGGGATATAATTTCATCTGTCTGGCCTCCCTTCAGAAGGCAGGCCAGGGGGCCACCTTGGTGACCTCATGCCTGGGGTTCTTGACCTGGGACAGTGCCCTCAGACCCCAACACAAGGATTTTTAAAGGAAGTGTTCCTGTGGAGAGACTGCAGAGGCAACAGGTCTAAAGCCAAGTCCTGCAAAGGCAATTTTAGCCTCCAGGTTGTCCCCAGCCAACAGCAGGGGGCTGGGCTTTTACACTGGGCCTCTGCCAGTTCCTGATAGAAGATGCTGTGTGGGGTGTAGGATAGAGGGTAAAATCCTGGGCTCCCTGCCCTGTCTTAGCCACTCCAGCAGCCCTAGGCAGTCTCCAAAGAAAGACTGCAGGTTCCCAGAGAGTCAGACATGCGGCTTCTTCAGGTGGTACTTTCCTGCATCCAGAGCACAATCACCTGCATCCCAGCCAGAAGGTGGGAGGCAGGTCTCACCAATCTTCAAGGCAATGCTGACCATGGGAAGCTGAGGCTTCTAAAGTTTAAGTGCTTTGATTGGGGATCACTTGATGAGTGTTGCGTGGCCAAGTCAGCATCCAAACTAGGGTTTATCTGTCTGCTATATTTTGTTGCCTTATCACACTGTCACTGTTAAAACTCTTGGGCAAGACAGAGAGCTCTGTGCTATGTGCCTGGAGACTTCCAGCAGGGTGTTGGTGTGACTTATGGAGTAAAGGACTCTTCTAAAAATAAAAGGAAACGTGTTGAATGTTTACTTGCCCAATACAAATTTGGAATATAATTTCAGGGTACTCTCCTTTTGCTCTCTGAACTTATCTAAGAATCTCAGGTTAAGACCTTCCTGAGTTGAGGGTGAAAAACATTCCATAAAAGGCAAAATAGTAAACATTTTAGGCTGGCCAATGTAGCACAAAGGCTGTCATGGACAACATAAATATAGGTGTGTCTGTGTTCCAATAAAACTTTATTTATATAACAGGAGGTAGGCTATGTTTGCTAGTGTCAACCACTAGTCCAAGTTGAACCCGAACCCAGCTTCAAAGCATTTATAACTATTTACACACAGCAGATTCTACCTGACTGGGCATTCATGAGGCCTCCATCATCTATCAAGTGCCCTCTTGAAGGGAAAAAAGTGATCTAGCATCTGTTGAGTGTTAACTAGGAGCCAAGCTCCACTGGGCATTTTGTGTGTATCATCAGGAGCACTTTCCCACCTCGAGATCCTGAGCCTCTCACAAGCAAAGATGAGCTTGTTATTTTCATATTGGCTCTCCATCTCTGGGCATTATTTATAACTTTGTTATATTATTTTTGTTGTGTAGTTTCCTGCTGTTGCCTAAGTCACATGCATGACTGTGTCTCAGTGAGGTGGGAGTCACAGTCTGGATTTACTTGGTGATGATTTAATAACTGTCCATTCTCTAGTAGATTGTAAGAGCCACGAGGGCAGGGTTTGTCTACACCACTGACCATCCTGTCCACAGAGCACACTGTAGGCTCTTACTAGATGAGTGATCCACTAGTGAGTGGATTAGCATGTGAACCTTGAGGAGTACAGGCGGTGAGGGAGGATGGTTTCCAGGGGTCAGCCAGAGCTTGCCAGACGAGGCACCATCTCATTGCTTCTCGACACCCCTGGCTGTTCCAAAGCCAGTGATCATGCAGACCCTCTCTGTAGCAGTGCGCCTGTGGCTGGCTGGGAAGAGAGAATTGGCCCATCTTGGGAAGGGGTCAGAGGTGAGGACAGAAAAGGCATGGGATGCAGCTACTAAAAGAAAGTAGATGCTGTTGAGTAACAAGCTCTTGCCTGGAGGAGCCCAACAAAGAGGGCTGTTTGGGCAAAGAACAAGGGGTGATGTGTTCCTTGGTCGACACCAGAAGCATAATTAATTCACCAGGCAGCAACCTGCTGTTCTGGGCTTCTGCCCCAGCCTCCACCCAGATCTTTCCCTCATACTAGGAAAGGCTGTGTCTGCCCCTGCCACAGAGACATAAGCTCAATTCATTATTTTCCTTTCCTAATTAGGCCCAGGAATGATGGAGACAATTATTAATAATGTATTGGGGTTTTCTAAATGTCCCCTCAGGAGCTAAGCCTGAGAACTGTGCCCTTGATGATAAGCAGCCACTCTGCCACCACACTGGGCTCCGTACCCAGAGTGGAGAAATAAATAAATCAGAGGAGCAAGGGGCCCATCCAGCACAGGCTACAGATGGCAGGGTCCATCCCACCACCAGTGAGTGGGGAGAGAGAGGCCTGGGATGCCAGCTGCCTGTGCCCCAGCCCTTCCCTTGCTGGCCTTTTCACAGCACCCTATAGGGCTCAGCTGCTCAGCCCCTGCCCCAGGAGGCAGCCTTGACTCCTGTCTGTCTCTCACGCCGACCCCCGCTCTCTGGGACCTCTCCCTGCAGAGCATTTCCTGACTCTGGCCTACTCTCCACTGCTGATGCCTGACTCGGACCCACCACTGTCCCACCTGCCCACCCTTCTCCCACCCTGTCATGTGCACACACACATGCACGGTCTGTTTAAAAGCAGAGTCACTGGGATGACATCAAAGCCCGACCTCGCCACCCTCTTTCACAACCTTGAAGTGCCATCTCCTCTGTTAGTTCTCATGGCCTCCAGGACCTAGGTAATCCCATCCTTCCCAGTGTCCTCTGCCGACTTTCCATTGGCCATGACGACTTCCTCTGGCCCCTGAGACCTGCCAGGCCCAAGTTCACCTCAGGGCCTCTGCTGTGGCTCTTCCTTCTCCACATGTCTCTATAGTGACCTCTCACGCCAGGTTCCAGTCTGTGCTGAAATGTCACCCCTGAGGCTGACCTGATCGTCCACATCACACTGAGCCCTGCCTACTCCACTGCGAACGCCTGACTCTGACCCACCCACATCCCAGCACCCTTAGCTCCCATAGCTGCTGTTTGTGGTAGTAAAGGGCACATGGTGGTGTCCAGGAGGGCCACCTCCTCTGCACCTCCCTTACGAGAGAGGAGACCATTCCCAGAAGTTCCCAGCAGCTTTTCCTCTCTTGTCATTGGCCAGAACTGCATGGCCCTGAACCAGTTAGAGCCAGAGGACTAGAAGGACCAGGCCTGGCTGAGACCACCAAAACCTCACCTCCTAGGCTGGCCCCATATCCTCAGAGCCTAGGCCCTGTGGAGGGTGGAGGCACAGAGGAGACTCGAGTTCTTTTAGGGAGAAGGGGAAGGATGGGGCAGCGAGGGGCATCTGCTGCCAGCTCTTCTGACAGAAAACCTCACTAAACCTTGCTCCAGCCATGGAGGAGGGTCTGTTGCTTTCCCTCCAACAAACGGTGATAGAAACTGAGATTAACAGACTGAATGATTTGCCCAGAGTCAGAATCTAGATTTTAACCCCAGGGCCTTCTGATTCAAAGCCACCGCGCATCACCACTGCGCTGATCTGGACAACCAATACCCAGGAAGAAGGAAGCACCTGGCAGTGGGGAGCAGCCGTGATAACCCCACAAGCAGCAGCAGAGGCCCACACACAGGCAGGGAGAGGCCTCAGGGGCAGGCAGTGGGGCACAGCTGAGCGAAGAGGCTCAGAGAGAGCAGAGGGAATGACCAGCTTGGGGCCTGGGCCGTGAAGAAGGCACTGCCCCTGTCCACACTGAACAGCGGGGGCAAGAAGGCCAAGACGCTTCCCGCACAGGAGGCTGGGGGCTGGGGTGGGGCCTGAGAGTCATGCCCACTGGGCAGCTGTGAGAAGGGGCCAAGAGCAGAGAGGACATTTGAGGGCCACTCATACAGCATGAGGGGAGGACCCCGGGCCCTGGGCAGCTCTCCCCAGGAAGCCCAGCAAGGTCTGCAGCAGGGGGAGAGCAGGATTGCTCAGCTGCAGCAGCCCACGGCACAGGGGCTCACAGCGGTGCAAAGGACGGCATAGGGGAGGCAGTGTGGGACCGCCCATAGGACTACAGAAAGGGTGGTGGGCCCCCAAGCAGGCTGAACACAGATTCGCCCCCCTGGCCCAGTACCCCCCACTTTGCTGCAGTGTCCACAAAAGGCCCCCTTCCTTTGTTTCTGGAAGAGGCAGGCCACAGAGGCACCTCCAGGAGCTCTGCACCCTCTGGGCAGCTACAGTGCCTTCCTGTCTCCATCACGTGTGAGCCAGGAGTCGGGGTGCGCTGCCTGTGAATATTGGGACCCCTTAGTTTGAGGGAGGAATCAGGAAGACTCCTGAGAAAAGGGAGTGCTGAACGCCGCATCCTGAGCCAGATTCCTGTCGGGAGAGAGAGGGTAGCAGGGCTCCCCAAGCAGCAGCGCTGTGTTCATCTGAAGCAATCCCTGAGGAGGCTTCTTGCTTCTCCAGGGGCTGGCGTAGAGCACCGCTGTCTCGTTTTGTGTTTGTGGTTTTCAAGTCCAGCTAATGTGCTCTGGTACCTTCGGGGTGGAAGATGAGTGAGCACTTCACACCCAAGCTGGCCCTGCAGACCTCCCCCAACTGTTGTGGGATGTGGGCACCCTGGCACAGGCCTCCCGGAGGATGCCCTGTACCCATGAGTGGACAGCAGGGGCCTGAGAGTCAGTCCCTTGTGTCTGAGACAATGGGGCTCTGTGTGGGGGTGGGGGCTGGGGGAGGAGGCAGCCAGCTTTGCCCCCATGCTGCTGCTGCTTCAGGGGACTTTGAGTCCGTCCTACAACTATCAGGGGCAGAGCTGGGGGCACTGAGGCCAGGGAAGAGACTTCTGAGAAACCACCTATGCCCTCCTTGGGGAACAAGTACTTTGGGGACAGCACATAAGCAGGGCTGAGAAACCTGAGTCTGGTCCCTGTGTGGCCTTGGTAGGCATCTCCCCTACCTCAAGCCTCAGTTTCCTCTTTTGTCCAAAGGGTCACACAAGTCTTTGGCAAAGCTCCTGACCCCCTTGCTGTCCTTGTGAGCCAGACAAAACCAACGGGTGCTTCAGGAGAGCTAGCCAAGGCAGGAACAAAGAGGAAGTGTGCTTTTCAATTCTCTTATTTAAACATTTTGCCACCTTTCAGTGAGCGCTCTGAGTCTCATGTGTTTGCACTTTTCCTAGATGCACTGGGCAATTTCCTCAAGACCCTTCAGGTGATAAAGGACCCTGTACATGCTAAGGACCAAGTATGCCGTTAGACACTCTAAGGACCAATTGTGCCTTGGAGTAGGCTGTGACTTCTCTCACCTCTGCTCCCAGTGAGGCCTGGTGGTGTCACCAGCTCATACTAACCCCAAGACAGAGAAATGACTCCCAGCCCAGGCTAGCTTCTGCCTCCTGTTTCCCCCAGGAAAGGCTCACTTTGTCCTTTTTGGCGGAGGAAGCACATTCATGGAAATCAGCTCTTCAACAGAGACTGAGACTGATCTCCACAGTACAGGGGCCCTAGACGAACCAACACTAGACTGAATTGTCAGTGGCTGTGACCCACCTGGGCTGGGAGCTGCACTGCTGAGGACCCTGGAAGCAGAAAGATGAGACTGTGGTGGCCGCACCTCCTCATCTGACCTTGCCCTGACTATCAAATGGGACAACAGAGGCAGCATTCTTGTGGGTACCAGGAATAGCATCCATCACTTACCCAGCAATGATTTTATGGGACTAGCACACATGATGGTGCATAGCCCAATTACATCCCCTTTTACATTCCCTTTTATGTAATTTGTGTATGCCTTATTTATTTAAGGCATAAAATATGTACATACATACATACATGCCTTAATTAAGGCCAATTAAGCACCCAGCATGCAACCCTTTCAGCTCCTGGGAACGGTCAGGAAACCTCTCAGGCAGCCTGGACTTGAGTCACCAAAGACTTGGAAAATTAAAAGAGAGTCCAAGGAGGCCCCCAGGCCCAGAGGCCCCAGGGTCACCAGTGGGGCTTGGCTGCAGAAGTGGGGAGCCATGTAAGCAATTGGCTGGTCTCTTAATGTGGCCAGGCACAAGGTCAACAGGCCAAGCCGTGGATAAAGCCTCTGTCCCATGATGGAAAAGTGATTTTATTTTTATTTATTATTATTTTTTAATATTAAGTCCTCTTTTTTTATTTTTTTAATAGATTTTATTTAATTAATTAATTTATTTTTGTGTGTGTGTGGTTTTTGGCCGGGGCTGGGTTTGAACCCGCCACCTCCAGCATATGGGACCAGTGCCCTTCCCCTTTGAGCCACAGGCGCTGCCTGGAAAAGTGATTTTAAAACAAAGAACATGGCTATGACTTTCCTCTTCTAGAACTAGATCGCATTACTTTTTAAAGATACCTTGTAAACCTGAGATTGTCCAACCTACTTGCTGTCCCCTTGAGTCATTCCTGGCGGCTCAGTTCCCACCTGTCCGTCAGACTCTTGTGCACCACTTCTCTCCAACAGCTGGCTCAGGAGGGGCCAGCTGTTCCCCTGTTAGTTAAGTTGGCTGTGAGCACTGTTGCCAAGCCTCTGGCTGTGTAGCCTCAGTTTCTCCACTTTTAAAAGGGGCATATATCAAGTTGACTGAGGGCCTATTAAAATAAATCCATAAATTAAATACATACATACAAACATACATACATACATACATAAAAGGGGATATAATTGGGCCATGCACCATCATGTGTGCTGGTCCCATAAAATCATTGCTGGGTAGTGATGGATGCTATTCCTGGTATCCACAAGGATGCTGCCTCTGTTGTCCCATTTGATATTCACAAAACCCCATGAGGACTATAGGAGAAGTGTTTTGTCACCAAGAGTGGCTGGAGGGCTTGCTTGATCCCACATGGTTCTGTGATTTTGGACTTTGGGAAACTCCCACCCCACCCCCAACAGGAACTTCCTTGGTCTCTTTGGTCCCTTCAGCCTCCTTGAACACACATTCAGGTGGGCACATCTGAAGCTCTCCACTCTACGTGCTTCTTTTGCAGACACACCTCTGGGGGTATCACAATCTCTTTTCCATTTCTTTCCTAGCTCTTGCCACAATAAGTAATTATATATTTGGTGATGCATTTGTTTGCTATTGGCTTCCTCTGCTCTTCTCAGAGTTCCCTTGGGGAGAAACCTCATCTGTTTCACTCCTTGGACTCTCAGCTCCATCTCCCCAAACTGCAGGGTTGGCTGGGCCCTGCCTGGCTTTTTCCTTCCTGCACCACTGTTTGGAAACCCTCATAAGGGAGGAAGCTGGCCAGTGCTAGGACTCACTTCATTTGTTTCTTGTCTCTCTGGGATCATTGTTGTTGCATGATAAATGTACCTACTGTTAAACAAACAAACAAACGAACAAACCTTTGTTTTATATATTTGGTATGTTTTTGCATGTTTTAGGCAGGAGGGCAAATCTGGTCTGTTACTCCATCTTGGCTGGAAGCAGAAGTCCCAAAGGTTTTAACAATAACATTTCTTAACTGAAAAGTATGCTGTTACTCTGATAAAGCAAAACTTTATCTCTAAATTGCTCTCTCTGGTTGCCAGTCTCCTCGTCTTTAAAGCATCAGAAGTGTTTAATGTATACAGCAGACAAAACCTCATTGAGTCTCAGGAGAGAGGGTGTTGTGACCCCTGAGGTGTCAAGACAGCTCCTGTCTTTCTGTTGTGTTTGCAGAATCTCGTCTGGGAGCAAGAGGGAGAGACAGAGGAGGCAGAGAGCTCAGACATCCTCATTCCTGGAACGTGGCAGTTCCCGATTGTCTCAGCCTTCCCTGTCTGACCACCTGTCTCTCACAAGGCATCACCTTTACCCCTGAAATGACCTTACCTAGTGCATTAGCAATTTGTGTGTGTCTTTTCTCTTAGAAACAGCAGACTCCTTGAGCAAGATGATCAGGTCCTAGCTTTGTAATGATCCATGGGGCAGCTGGTGCCAGACCTGGCATGGACACAGTGTACATTTGATTCATCCTTGCATTCCAGCTCTCAGCACAGTGCTGGGCACTAACCGTGCTCAGTTGTGTTTGGTGGATAAATGAATGAGCAACTTCGTGATGCTATCTTCACAAATATGCACCATCAATCTGTGCGTATGATTAGCTGTCTTGTCACCTCTCAGAGAGGTTGGCCACATGCAACAGGAGGAAAGTTCAGGGACAGACCCAGCCCTAAGACCAAGGTCCCAACCTTGGCCCCTGGGAAGATTTCTTCTTAATTCTGAGCCTTGGTATGTATTCTGTTTTCTGAAATGACACCACCTAGGCTTTTTCCAGCTCCAACATTCTCTAATTGACTCAAGCAAGGATAAATAAGGATGCATTCTTTGAATACAACAGCTGGTTTTCTGAGCAAAATCCAAGATTTATGCCTCCTCAACTAGGTTCCACAAAACACCTCCCTCTTTTCATATGTTAGCATTTTTGCATCAGTAAGTTTTCTTACAAGTGTGCAGTGATCATTTTCTGCAAAGGGGACCCTGTACAGGACACTCAACCACCTGCTCCCTGCTTTCAGTACCAATTATATTTTGAAAAGTAATCCAAAAAAAAGAAAATTCCCATCTTATTAACAGAGAATGTAAAGAATTGAGGCACTGTGGAATTTAGTGCCAAATTCAATCTTACAGTCAATCAAGCTGATGGAATTTCTCAAGAGGCCTGTTGGCATTTTTTTGAGAGGTAATTCTACCTGTGTGGGAATACCCAGTTTGTCGTTGTCATTAATGTTGTTCTTAACATCCATACCAGCTGGGATCACTCATTGTGGCAACCAATGAGTGTTTTCTATGGGGTGGGGGAGGGCAGAATTCCCTAGCTGAGACCACACACTGATAGATCCATCCCCGGTCACAGGAGTGTCGGGTAACCTTCTGTGCACCATCTGTGGGAAAGCATGGCCCTGGAGATTGCTGTGAAAATGAGGAGGCAAACCTTTGGGGGTTGGGGGCCCAGTGTAAACAGAACAGCCTTAGATGATTTGGTTGCATTTCTGCCTCTCCAACAATGACTTATGACTTCCCAGAGGGTAGGGAAGGTGGGGCATCCCCTCACCCCCCAGAAAGACTGAGGCAAGTCTGGGACACTGGGGGGAAGGATTTGATGTTTGATATTTCACCGAAAAAGCATTGAACAAGTCCATCATGGGGAAAATGAGAATTCTTTTGGGCCTCCTTTTCCTTACAGTTTATGCCTACTTTTGAATTCTATCTTCTGTATCTTTTCAGTGGTGAGCTTTCTAAAGGCCTGATGCTATCCTGGCTGAGAGCAGTTCGGAGGCAGAAGCATTTCTGATTCTGCTTGGTCTCTGTGACAATCTCAGTTTCACCCCTGGGGACCTTGCATTTGTTAATGGGGTTTTAGCCATGGTTCCCTGGGAAGCACATAATGGCTGCCTGGATCTCCTAACCCTGCTGCGACAATTCAATAACAATTCCATAACCACTCCCTCCTTTCCTTCTTCCATCTTTGATCTGTGCAGGAGTGTACAGAAGTACAAGCACTGGAGAAAAACAGCTTCTTATAAAGTTAATCTGACACACCATACGATGCAGCAATCCCGCTCCTAGACATTTATCAAGAGAAAGAGGAAAACATGTCTCTGCAAAGACTTGCACACAAATTTTACAGAAACTTTATTCACCATAGTAGAAACCTAGAGATAGCCTAGGCATTTATCATCAGGTGAATGGCTGAAAAGATTATGGTATTCCTGTAATGAAATACTACCCTGCAGTAAAAAGGAAGGAACTACTGAAATGCAACAACACAGGTGAATCTCAAAAACCCTATGCTGAGTAAAAGAAGTAAGAAAAAGGCACCTGTACTGCATGATTTCATTTATAGGAATGCCATAGACAGGCAAATCTAATCGATGATTTTAGAAATCAGAAGAGTGGCTGCCCCCAGGGTGGCACAGCCTAAGAAAGAGGCACAGGGAAACTTTCTGGGCTGTTGGAAATATTCTATGTCATACTGGACATGTGTCTTCCACTGGTGTATGCACGTAGCAAAGCTGATCAGACAGTACATTTAAGATGGGTGCCTTTCACTAGGTGTGAATTGTGCATTGGTAAGAATCATAATAATGATACCCGTAGTATCCTTTGAGAAGTCATCCACCTGTTCCCCACATGCTGTTTAAACCCCTCGAGTTTCCTTTTATGGATGGATACCAGGTCTGGGACATAGTTCCGATTATTTTGCAGATATTCATGTCTTAAAGACTTCCCCAAAGCTAATACTGTCTTTCCATCTGTTCATTCCTTCCCCCCAATTCCTTTCTCTCTCGTCCTCTTCCTTTCCTTATTCTTTTTACAATTCTGGACACTTCTTTCCAGTTGT
The DNA here is from genome assembly GCF_027406575.1 of Nycticebus coucang. NCBI lineage: Eukaryota > Metazoa > Chordata > Mammalia > Primates > Lorisidae > Nycticebus > Nycticebus coucang. The sequence continues at coordinate 90,602,614 of NC_069788.1, forward strand.
ATCTGAGTCTTTCCAGAGCCCCTGGGATGAGGCTGTGCAATGTCTTTGCTTTTCTGCAAGGAAAGTGAACTGGACTTACTTACACCTGTCCTTTCAGTCCACCCCAACCCAGCCTGTGCCCAAGGGGGCAGGACAGGTTCACCTGTGCTCTCCATGGATTGAATAGTGTTGGGAGGGTCCTGGAGCACCCAATATCAGATGCTTTGTCAATGAAACTTTTCCAAATTTTAGCCACCCGCTTCAAAACTGAGACAGCTACAGGTGCCCCATCACATGGGCTGAATCCAAGAAGGGAAAGAGCCTGCCTCTTGTAGGAAATTAGCTTAAGAAATAAACATGGCTGGGCCTCCCTTTTTCTCCTTCCTCCCCCATTGTCCCCTGTGAGCCCCACTCCCCACCCCCACCTGCAGAAGAACCCGATTTAATGCCTCAGCTGAGAGAATGAGATGTTCTGTTATTTTTCATGGGAAATTAGACCTGACCCTGCTGTCAGTTAGCTCATGCCAAGAGAGGATAGATGGCCTGGGGCACAGCGCTTAGCCCTTGCTCTGAGCACGCGCCAGGGCCGGGATGGAGGCACTCAGGGCCCAGCCTGGCTGGGGGCCAGCTATGATGTCACTTGCTACAGGGTGGGGGCAGGGACAGTAGGAAAGGTTAGAGAGCTTTTATCCCAATGATGGATGGTGGTGACTGCCCCTCCTACATCCCCCTCCCCCCACCAGTTGGTGTCATCCATGACAGTCCCACCTCTGATGCTGGCCTGACTGCCTCATGCAGGGGAGACTCAGGCTGCTTGTGTCTCTTTTCAGCTCCCAACTCTACCTCTTGCCCTGCTGAGGAAAGCTGGTGGTCGGGGCTGGTGATCATCATTGCCGTATGTTGTGCCTCCCTGGTGTTTCTGACTGTGCTTGTTATCATTTGTTACAAAGCCATAAAAAGGTAAGTGCCTGCCTACTGCCCCCAGCTCTGAATCTAAGGGCGCTCCTACCCCGTCATTTCGGTGTTAAGCATTAGCACTTACAATGAACTCCCATCTACCCTCACTCTAATTCAACAATTATCAAGATTTTCCGTTTTCTTTTTCCTTTGATCTGTTTCATTGCTGAAGTATTTGAAAGTGGATCAGAGACATAATGTCCCTGTCATTTATAGGAAGTTTGCAAGCATTTGATTAGCACCAATTATATGTCAAGCCCAGTGTAATACAAAAAAAATGCAAAGATGTTGCAAGATACTCAAAGGTAATCAGAGTTGTTAATCATATAATATTTCTAAGAAGCAAGTTTTTAAAAAGTTGCCTGAAGCCCAGAGTTGGAGGGTCCGTATTAAATACAATCCTAGTACCTAAAATATTCAGTTTTCCTCTTTGAATCAGTTGTTTTATGCGTGCACTTTAATACTTCAAAAGCAGAAAGAGTGAAATATCAAGTTGAAAGTCCTAACGAGCACATGGTCAGGCACACAGAATAAAGGAGAGTGGAAAGCCCAGCAGTGTCCTGACAACTCAGCAGAAGAGGCTGACACCAGTGGGCAGGATCCAGGTGTGGCAGCTCTACACAGGATGGGCCCAAGCCACAAGCCCACTCTGCCCTATACTCATGCTGTAGGGCGGGCTCCAAACCCATGCTAAGTAACAAGGGAATAACTGCGGTGTGGCAACACCTCGGCCAGCACTGGGCTCATCTCACCTTTGTTCTCCCAGGCCATCTCCCCAGCGTCTTTCCCAATAGGCTCCATTTTGTAGATGAGGAAACTGACGTTCTAAGGAGTTGGGGAGCTGCCTCAGATGGCACAACCAGTGAGCAGGGGAGGCAGAACTTGAACCCAGAATTATAAGGCCCCCAAGCCCACCCCTAACCTTAATGCCCTGCTTTAGTGTTGCAGATGAGTTCAACACACTGTTAGGATGATGACACACCTCCACATTCCTGTCTGCCCTCCCTCAGGGGTACAGAAGAAGGGGTGGTAGAGGTGTGGTGAGGCATGTCTGTGCCTCTGAGTCCAGAAGGAAAGACAGACAGGCAAAGAGGCCTAAGGTTCTGAGACCTTGTAACTCTGGGCAGGAACCAGCCTTGGACACCAAGGTGGATGTGTTGGAGTCTTCCAGGGGACGGGGCTGTCTAATCCCCAGGTGTTTTCTGGGTACCTCCCGTGTGCCCGGCTCGGTGGGCATGGAAACAGGTCAGACCCAGGCTGTGCCCACAGGCTGCTCACCTGGCCTCCAGGGGTAGGGACTGATGAGGTGGTAGAGGGGTTGCTGGCAGCCTGTTGTGGCTGCCCAGAGGAGTTGTGATGATCCCTGATTGGGATGCTAGTGGCGTTTGAGCAAGAGTCTGCTGGGATGGGAGGAGGATTTTAAGCAGAGCGGGGAAGCATCCAGGGCACCAGGAAGATGCTGCAACCAGGAAGATGAGGCTGGAGGGGGCTGCCAGCCTGACCTGGGGGTGGGGTGGGGTGGGGCTTTGTCACTAGGCTAAATGTGGCTTTGCTTGTGACTCCAGGCACCAGGAGCTACTGAAGGTTTGGGGAAAAGTATGCAGCACCAGGACACAGGCTGGCAATCCCCTCAAGGACTCCCCCCTTGCCTCTTGGAGGAAACTCACTCAACATAAATAATGTTTTAAATTAATTTTCACTCTCATAAAAGACACCCTGAGCCACCTCTGCCTCACCTTCTGCCCCAAACCTCCCCTAAAGAAACGTCCTACCTGCTTCAACTGGAGGTGGGAAGAAGGAACACAGCAGGAGAACAGACTCACATAAATATCTTTCCAGACAGTGTTGCCCAGACACAGCCATTCTGGGCTTTGTTTCATCTGGGCTGGGGATCTCCCAGGAGGGAAGTAAGGGGGGCCTCCTCTCGGAGCAGCCAGGAGGGCCTTCTGACTGCTCCCTGTCCCCTTCCTTTCTCACTGAGCTCTTGGTTCCTGGGTTTATCAGTGTCCTAGGGGAAAAAAAAAAAAAAACAGAACTCACCCAGCTGGCTCAATGGATCAGAATTTGAAGGTGGGCTCTTTCTGGGGGTATGGGTGTGACTCCTTCCCAGGGCCATAGGCAGGTCCAGGGAGCAAATGGGTCTAGTGAGGCACTCAGGGACTGGCAGCAGTGGGAGGATGACAGGTAAGGGAACTAGTGTCATGGGAAGCTAGTGAGAGACTCACACTCGGGAGGGGGCCATCCAACAGGACCTGTGATTGGAGCAAGAAACGCAGCCCCCAAACAGAGGGGACAGGCGAGGAGATGCTGCCAGCCTCTTTCTACACTCTCAGGTCGCTCATGGGTGCCTCCCATTAGCCAAACCCAAAAAGCGGGGAACCGGGAGATAGATTCAGCTAGTGGGCCTCCTAGGCACAGGGCAGGGACAGAGGGAAATGCAGAGGGGGTGACACAGACACTCTGCAGCCAGCCCTTTTCTGCCCCAGCACCAGGCTCTGCATCCATCTTTGGGGCAAAACCTAGGGACACAGGGGAAGAAGACCAAGCCTCTGCCCTCAGGATACCCAAAGAGGGCATCCTTGGCGCAGCACACAGAAAAGGGCTGTGCTCATTGCCAGAGGAGGCAGAAATAGAGCCCAGCACTGCCAGAACCCACCTGGAAAGAGTCTGGGGAGGGAGGCTTAACCCCTTGTGGGAGAGAGAAGGAGGCAGCAGAAGTCACAGCCCCATGGAGGAGAGTGAAGTGCCCCTCCCCGCCTCCCCAGCGGCCCTGAGCTTAGCTGTGAGAGACGGCATCATCGGGAAGCCAGCTAGCTGCCTGGCTGCATTCTCTCAGAGTAAGTGGAGGATTTCTTGCTCACAGCCAATTGTTTTTGGTCAATAATTCATCTGCAACATGCCTTTCTCTTAGAAAACAAAAGCGTCCCATGTCACTGTAAAACCTTTCAAAGGAGAATTTAGTGATGAGCCCCACTGTTTCTTTTTTTTACTTTCACGGCCTCACATCCTGGGAGGATTTCCAATTGATCTTTGTGAATGGCCTCAACACAAACTTTTGGAGCCAGATTGCTGGGAGGATGGTTCCAGAATCAGCTAGGGTAGAAAGGAGGTGACTTTGGAGATGCCGGCTTGGCACCGGGAGGTATCGGCGTTGGCAGGGACAGGAGGAGACTGAGGGCTGAGTTGCAGATGGGGAAGGAGCACCCCGCAGTGGCCTCGCATCTGTGTCCAAGGCTGCCACAAGGCCTGGCTGAAGGGGGGCTGGACGTTGGCAAGAAGACGGGTCTAATCAGCACTTCCTAGACTCAGATTTGGTGAATCAACACTTCATCTTATGACTCAGCAGCACAGAGTGAGTCCCAAGCCTGTGCTAAGCAATGTGGTGCTCTGGCACTCCACGGTGGGGGAGCCCAGAGAGGGGCATCTTGCCCAGACTTGGTGACTGAGAAGATTTCTTAGAAGAAGCACATTGGCCAGGCCAAGGGACAAAGGAGAGGTGTTACATAAATTGGGATGAGCACAAGCAGTGGCCCCCAAGTTGCCTGTCAATAATTCCAAACTCCAGAGCGGGGTTACCCAACTATGGGGAGTCCATGCAGTATGTATTTTGGTGGCTTCATTGACCGGAGCTTGTTGTGAACAAGCCTCTATCCACAGCCACAGCGTGAGCAGGCCCCAGAGAACTTGGGCGTTCTGTACTATTGAGTGCCTGACACCCAGACGTCTTCCCACCCCTAGGCTGGTCATGCATATGTTTCCAGCAGCGGGACCACCTGGATCTGTTGTGAGAGCCAGACTGAGAGGCAAGACCCTGAGTCTGTTCTCACGTCCAGCTGGTAGTTTTTACCCAGCTCAGTGGGTATCACTTTTCTCTGTGGGCCTCAGTTACCCCTCCCTGTAGACTGGCAGCCCTCCATATATTCTTCCAGCTCCCTAAACCTTTGTTTCCCTGCCCCGGGATCACAGGAGAACCACTGCCAGTTGGTCATTTAGATGCTCAGATGTATAAATGCTTACTATAATGCTGATCAGGGCTGGGCCGGACGCCAGAGACGGGGGCGACAGTGGCAGGCACCACAGGCACGGTCTCTGCCCACTCTGTATATACCATCTGGGGGGAAAGAGGTTAATCAGACCAGACCATCCCCAGATAACCATGGATTATAGCCAGAAAGGAAAGTCTGAAGGGAAGCCCAAAGCTCGGTGAGTGGAGACAAGAGTTGTAGTCTAGGGTGGGAGATGCCTAAAGCTTAAACACATGACGATCATCCAGAGTCATTGGGATGAAGCCCCACGGCCCAAGGCACCCAGTGCAGGGGGAGGAGGGCCAGGCCTCAGGCCCAGGCCCTGGGTAGGAGTGGGCTATGGACTGCCAGGGATGAGGCCACAATCCTGGGGTAGCAAATGTGGCTTCTCCAACAGCTGCACCCTTCACAGAGACGAGCCCCTGTGCTGAGGGGAGGTGACACGCACATAGCCAAGGCACAGGAAGAGCGCTTGACCTCCGCTGGCCATCTGTGGCCTGGGTGGGTCCTTCTACTCTCCACTTGTCATTAAATCATTTAACAGCCATTTCCTTCACATTTACAAGGTATTGGACTAATAAAAAGCTGTAGGACAGTTTGGCCAGTGCTGCAGGTCATTAACTGCAGACAGTAAGCAGGGGTGCCACTTCCCGGGTGTGGGCTTGAGCGTGTGCAGCCTCAGCATGCCGGGCACCTGCATTATTGCTGGGCGCTGGTGCTCATCAGCCGTGTGTGGTTGAGCCACTTCCAGCAGAAAGAATACTTTGGAATGCTCAAGTCTCTTTGATGGTGCCCTAGAAAACTCATTGACTGGCCTCGGGCTGCTCAGTAAGTCAGTGTTGGGCCACAAGTATGTTTTGAGCACCAAAAGTGTGCCAGGGACTAGACTAGGCAGAAGAGACAGAGAAATAGATGAGAATGAGTCCCTGCCCTCCTCCTCCTGGTGGAAGAAGCAGAGGAAGCCTGGGCCCAGGCAAAGTAACGAACGAAGTGATTTAAAAGGCTACGAGGAGAGAAAGAAGAGGGGCTGAGGAAAGGGGCTTCTTTTCCCTCCCAAAGAGTTGTGCATGTTGCGCATGTCTTTTGAGAGAGCTTTATGGTCAGAGGATGTGGTTAGATTCTACTACTCATTACCACCTTTTAATTTAATTTTTATTTTTATCAAAGTAATACATACACGTACTATAGTCTAAATGGTCAAATGTGGCCAGGTGTGGTGGCTCACCCCTGTAATCCTAGCTCTCTGGAAGGCTGAGGCAGGTGTATCCCTTGAACTCAGGAGTTTGAGACCAGCCTGAGCCAGAGCGAGACCCCATCTCTACTAAAAATAGAAAAACTAGCTGGGCATTGTGGTGGGCACCTATAGTCCTAGCTACTCAGGAGGCTGAGGCAAGAGGATCGCTTGAGGCCTAGAGTTTAAGGTTGTTGTGAGCTATGATGATGCCATGGCACTCTACCCAGGGTGACAGAGTAGGACTCTGTCTCAAAAAAATAAAATGTCAAATGTGCCCCAAGCTATTAAGAAAGGCAGCAGCCCCCTCCCTGACTTTCCCCCTCCTCCCCTCCAGGTCTCATTCTTGGGAGGCAACCACTTTTAACTGTTAGCTGTTTCTTCTGGTATTTTTCTTCATATTCTAAGTGATGTGTGCACTGCCTTTTAAATTATCTTTCCATTTGAAGCATTAACTACTGACTCTTTACTATGGAAGATACAAGGGTTCAGCACCCATGCGGTACAGGCATACAAAATACTTCCCCTCTTCTCAGGAGCTACCAGATTTCCAGTGTGGGGTTCAGTGGCTATTCAGTGTTTACCTTAGTATCAAAGGTACCTATTGTTCTTAGCTGAGCCACAGCGTGTACTACAATTTATTTCCGTCCTGGAGTTAACAATCTCTCCTTTCAACATAGTCAAATATATCAGTGCTGTTTTTGTCCTGGTGACTACATCCTCCTCTCCAGGTGGACTGGTGACTGTCGGAGCCTGGTACGCAGTTGTTGGGCTATGGCCATCCAGCCTTGTTGAGACCTCCGAGAACCTGGCTGCATTCAGCTCTCTCTCTCTCTCCCTCTCCCACAGCACTTCTTCTCTTTAGCTTGATTCTTTCATGGATTTTTTTCCAAGATCTTTCCTGAATCATTGACTCAGTAGAAAATTAGTCAATTAAATTATCTTCTTTTTAGAATTTACCATTTTTTGAGCTTTGTGTTGGTTACCCAGAGAAAAGTTAGTTTTTACTGAATGTGCACCAGGAATGCCAAGGAGGGGTGGAAATGAGTTTCCAATGGAGTCTGAACCAGAATAAGCCTCCGTGGTCATGAGTCAACCCTTTGTGTTAAAGATGAGGAAACTGAGGCCTGGATGGGGAAACGAGATGGCTCAGGTGCCAGAGGTTTCCAGCCCTTCTCTTTGTCCACTGAGCACTCAGAGCTCTCTCTCTGGTCAGTGCCCTCCCCAGCCCTCTTCCAGTTGAGTCCCTGCTGCATCTCCCTCAAGACCCAACTCAAATGCCACCTCCTCTAGGATGTCATCCTAGACCAGTGCAGAGCTCTTTCTTCCCTACCAACTGCTACAGTCATAGGTCTCCCTGGATTTATGACTCTGCTTTCTGCTGTCAGCAGGCGTAATGTTGGTGTTCCTGCGCCCATGTGCCCACGCACATGTGTGTGCGTAATTGTGCGCGTACACATGGTAGATAGGGAGTGGCCATCCATCCTACTCATCCCTGATGGTGCCTGGCATGGTGCCTGGCATGTAGTAACTATTCAGTGGCTGTTTCAATGGTGTCAATGGAGGCTTGTTTCTGTAGACTTGCTAGATTCCACCTTTTAAATTAACAAACTCTATTTAGAATTTCAATAAATTCATGTCTTTCTTTACCTGAGTAAGTAAAGTAGAATCTGCTTTTGGAGTAAATAATGTGCACCCAATTTTAAATGCCTGGCCCCCAACCCCTTCACCAGTTTCTGTTTCTCCAGCCCCCTGCCATGTCAGCTCCCCTCCTCCAGCCCCATCTCCAGCCTTCCCTGCACATTAGCTTGAGTGTAGGTACGGTGACTCAGCAGCCCCTATCCAAGCTTCGGAGTGGCACAGCCTCCCTCCCTCCTGTGCATGACACACTCCCAAGCTGTAAATGCTATGGAGGAGCCCCCACCATCTGCTGGCTCCTTGTCCTCCTCTGCAGGACACACCTACTGTGTCAGGAGCCAGCCCCACCCTTTCTCTACCTACCCCCTGCTCTGGTCTCTAGATGAACCAGAGTCAGGGCCAGACAGAGGGCAGGAGAAGAAAAGGTAGGCCAGGCTCAGAGGCCAGCAGTGAGGACCAGGAAGGAATTCAGGACAAGAGTGGAGCCTCTTCATCCATCCTCAGCTCATCACAAACTTCCAGGAGCAAGAAATTCATCTTGAATAAGTCTTGGATCCCTGGGTCTTAAGATGGGCTATGTCATGAGCCAAGGTCTCTTTGTTCAGGTGGAGACTCAGTGCAGTGACTGGGTGCCTGAGACCCAGCAGTTGCCACCTGTCCCCACCTGTCACATCTCCCTACTGTTCATGAATGTCCATGTAGCAGCACTGCCTACCCCTCCAGGCCTCCAAATCCAGCCTCTGCATGTGGGAATCCAGATCCAGTCCTGCTTCTACTGTGAGTCAGGACAAAGCAGACTCTGAGGAAGGGCCTCCTTTGGTCAAGTGCAGAGCACTGATGTGTGGCCTTGGCTGCCCAGAGCCCATCTTACATTTTTGGTACCTTGGCTGGACTCCAGGAGCTGACTCTTCTGTTTTATGGCAGAGTCAAGACTCAGCCTTATAACACCCAGCCCCACACACTTTCCCTGGGGCTTCATGGCCATCTTCTAGGCAGTCTGGGGTTTGGCCATTTGGTTCTTTCCCTGATCAGAGCCCCAGATACCACAATATCTCTTACCATCCCTTCCCTCCAAGAAGAGATTGGGCCAACAGGGGGCTGGGGTGTCGGGTGTCCCCACCTGCATTGGGCTGAGATACTTTCTGGGACCCTGCCAGAGACCCACCCTCCACAGTGGGTAATAAAACCCCATCCTGGCGATGTGAGGCAGGCAGCAGGGACAAGCCTGTTTCATCTGCCCAGCGTCCTTGGTGCAGGGGTGTAGAACCCAGGCCACTGCGGCACTGTGGCCAGCTCTTGACAGAAAGCTAAGCAGTGTGCACAGGGTCAGCTCATGGGGAACCCAAACAGATCCCTTCTTCTTAGGACCTTTTTTTCTGTCACCAAGAAAATCATGCCTCTCTGAACCCACTGCTCCAAACATGCTGAGTCTAGGTCCTGGGGCAGGGTGAGTGGGTAGACAGGAATCCTGACTTAAGGAGTCCTCCCATGACTCCCCACTGTACTCAGAGTAAGATCCAGCTGGGCCCTGTAAAGTCTGGCTCCTCCCGCTTGGCCTGGTGTTCTCTCCTCTCTGCTCTTGCTCAGGACTGTCTAGCCACACGGGCCTCCATCCTCGCTCTGTCCTCCTCTTCTGGCAGTTCCTTCTTGCCACCCAGACCTCGACTGCCCTAGAGTAGCCTCCTGTTATTTTCTTCCTCAACACCATCTTAGTTTCTTTGCCATCTTAGTTTCTCTCCTAATTTATTGCTATCTGTTGGCTTGTGTACCGTCAGTCAAATGACTGGCAAGTTGAGGCAGCATCCTGGGGCCATACAAGTCTGTTTTATGAATTCAAATGATCTGAAAACCTACAGGACTCTCCATGGGAAAATCCTCTCCATGAAGTGAATGCCCTGAGCCTGGGGCTGGGAACTCTGGTGGACAGGCCACTTCTCAAAGCAGTTTCCCTGCCAGAGCCCATGTGTAAACCAGGTGGTGCTGGGGGCACCCTGAGGGGCTCATAATGATCAAAGCAACTGGGCCCTCCTTCCTCCCTGGTCAACACCAGCCTCTGGACACAGAGGAGCCCTGGCCAGGCATGACCCCCGAGGAGTTCATGGACTGTCCTGGGTCTCACCGAGAAACTGCTCACCTCTCAGGAGAACATATCCTCTGTGTGTTCCCGCTGCCAGTGAAAGCCTTTTCTGACGGTAACACCCAGTGAAGGAAAGTTTTGAGACATGGTACTAGGGTCCAAGGGCATGCCCACATTTTGTGGCTGCCTGTTCTGCTGCCTAGCACCCCCACCAGACCTCAGCTTAAATTCTTCTCTACCTGAGGTGTTCCCTGACACCTATCACCTGGTCTAGAGGAGGGTGGCAAGGAGGCCTTGCTCCTGGAGCCTCAGGGACACAGGCACCCAGGCCCTCAGTGGGATGGGTACCATGTCGGTCCCCTCTGCCCTCACACTCTCCAGCAATGGTCTCTACCCCCAGTATCATTCCAACATCTCAGGGCCTTAAAGAACAGTCATTGACGCCTGAGCTAGTTTGGAAGTCTCCTGTCCAGGGCCCTGTACATGACCCTGCAGTCCTTCCTTCAACATCCAGGCTGGGAAGAACTTTGCCCTAGAACACATCCCTGGCTGCAGAGCCGTGCTCTAGGGGAGGGGGAGCTTCCTGGGGCTGTGAAAAGGCCCTCTTGGGCACACAGCTCCCAGGGGAGAGCTTACAGGTGTCCACAACTGCTTAGCAGAGATGACTGTGCAAGCCCAGGGAGAAGTCACAGTGACTGGCTCCTCTGACGGTGAGGATGACCACCAGCCACACAGCTGTCTGGCTGTCACTTGGGTAATGGGCTGGAAGCAGGGTCGCTGCCTCTCACAGTGGCACCCTCAGGGGCTCAGAGAGGCTTTTTCTGGTTTCCTGACCTGGGTTTGGGTAAGTGTCCAGTCCACAGTCTCATGGTGGAGCGCTGTGTGTGAGGGTGCATGTGTGTATTGTGTGTTTGGAATTGTATGTGTGTGGGGGGGTGCATATGTGTCATACGTGTGTGTGTGTTGTGTACGTGTGTGTGCGTGTATGATGTGCGTCTTGTGTGCGTTGTACGTATGAAGGGATGTATGTGCACATGCATGTGTGAGCTGTATGTGCATGTTGGTGCGTGTGTGTAAGTGTGTGTAAGTGTGTATGTGAGGTGTGGGCACTGGGGAGGATGGATGCTTTCAGAAGAGGTGAGTCTGGGACCTTCAACCTTCACTTCATTGAAGATAAACCACTGTGGGGCTAGGAAGAGATGGTGCCTGAGGCATGAAAAGAGCGGGCAGCCCTCCCCTGTTAGGTTCCTCCGGGCTGTTCTTAGCCTCTGGCTTCCCCAGCAGAGCAGCAGGCTGAGGAGGGAAGCTGTCACATCATTGTCAGCAAGGCCCCAGAGGGGTGCCTGAGTCCTGATCCTCCCTGTCCAGACCAGAGATGCTGGTGGCAGCAGGGTCTCTGCAGAGGCCCCTGTGACTGCACAGCACTCCTAGAAGAGAACGTGGGACGACTACAACCTGCCACACCCAGGGTGGGAGAGCAGAGGGCTCAAAGTAGGAGAGCCCATCCTCTCTGGGCACAGCCAATGAAAAGCTCACTTTCCTTTCTCTTGGTTTCTAGGAACCATGCCATTTAGGGAGCCCTGTGTGGGCCTCTCTGCCCGGACCCCAGTGGAAATGCCTCTCCTTGTCATAGCAGGACCAGCCCTGGCTGGCTCACAGAGCCACAGAGGAATGTGGGTCCCAGCAACTCTGGGTCCCAGCAACTCTCGCTAATGTTTCCAGAGCCTCCCTCCTGGGGCACAGGTTAGGTAGGAAACCTGTGCACACAGGTGAACATCGGCTGCTGCAGGCAGTGGGAGCAGCTCCGTGCTGACACCCTTCCACCAGCAGTACTGGGAGCTAACAAACACTTACGGAGCGCTTACTGTATGCCAGAGCTTGTCTAAGTGCTTGACATGCATTAACATATTTAATCCTCCCAACAAGCCTATGAAGTGGACACCATTATTGTGCTCATTTTATAGACAGGGAAACTGAGGCATAGAGAGGTTATGTAACTTGCCCAAGGTCACAGAGCCAGACAGTGGCAGAGCACGATAATCTTCCTCTTAGCATTTTCATGATACTTCTTCCACTCTGGGTAAAGTCCAGCTTCCACTGGGCTCTAGTAAATCTCAGAAACCTTTTGGGAAGAAGTTGGACATTAGCCTTGGGAACAGAGCGGCTGGGGACTCAACTCCAGTGATGGCGGAACAGACCAAATCCACTTCTCAGGAGAGCCCTCGGGGACCATCCTCTGCCCTCACCATGCACAGACTTTGGAACATTCCCTTCAGGGTCTGTGCCAGAAGCTGCCTTCTCTGCCTCCTTTCCCGAACAGCAGAAAAGACACAGGCCACTGCTCCTGCCCCCAGGTGCCCTCCTGCCAGGCTGGCTTCCTGCGTAGGCCTCCTTGGCCACCTTTGCCCCCAAGGATCCCTTCCCCCAACAGTTAAAGGGGTGTCACAGCTGACAGCCTGGCTTTAGAAATCTGTCCTCTTGTCCTGCCAGTAAGAATCCTGCCAACTTCTACCCTCACTCTAAGAAGGGGGAAGCTGTGCCCTCCAGGCTCTGACCGTTTCTGTGGGTGCTCCACACCCCTTCTTCATGTTGTCATCATCCACCCTGGAGTCCCTGAAGCCTTATCTCCTGCAACTGGACCTAGTGCAGTCTATATTTTTTAGATTTAAGCCCAATATTTTCTCAGCAAACATGCAGCATTGGCTTGGGCCGAGAGTTTTTTCCTGTTAATATTTTCTGGAATCCTGACACTCATGTCCATCCCCCACATACGTTGTTGCTAAATATATCCCTCTGAAGTCTTCAGGGGCTCATAGGGGCAGCACAGGGCCTCGCTGTGAGAAAATGTCACTCCCCCAAATTGCCTGGGCCATGCAAATTATGAGTTGAACGACCACCCCATCCAGCAATGTCAAAACTGCTTAGGGCTCCCTAGAAGGGGGTGAGCTGGACAGAAAGGAGATGAAGGGGACAGAGGGAGGAAAAGGCCCAGGGCAGAGCTTGGCTGCAGAGGCTGTCATTTACCTCAGAGCCTGTCACAGACAAGGTTCCAGAAAGTATCTCTGAGTGTTTACATGAGTGGGCTTCTCAGGTGCGTAATGTGGGATGTGCTGATCAAAGCAAAAGGAGACAGGCTTCCTGGAGGACTCTGCAGAGCCTCTGGAAACATTATGGAGAAGGTAGAGGAAAGCTTTCCCAGACTGATTGGCCCCCAGAACCCAAGCTGATTTCATGGAAGATGTCTGGCCAGGACATGCTCCAGGCCCTACCACAAACCAGCTGGGGGCCTTGGGCCAATCAGAGCCCTCCCTAGGCCTCAGTTTCCCCATAAAATGAAGCTTCTAATCTAGGGCTAGCTCTTCAGGGGACTATGGTGCAAAGGCACAAGGAAGTCTCTGTGACCAAGAGTGCTTTGCACAAAGCACAGCACACTACAGGGTTTGTATCTTACATTTCTAGAAGAAGCCACAGGAGCTGGACTTGGCCACCAGAGTGAGTTGCCTTGGGTTTCCTCATGTATTTTGTGAGCTACTTCTGCTGTAAGAGCAAAGGGACAATTAGTCAATAGACAGGAGCCAGTGTGTGGTCTCTGAGCAGGCCTGATAATCCTACTCAAGAATACTGACAACCTCACAGACCCTCCTTTCCTGAACTAACTCAGGCAGGCAGCAAACTAGTCACCAAGAACCAGCCCTTCTTATGATGGCTTTGGAGAGGCTTTTGAGAAGGCAGAAATAATGAATGACTAGGCTCTTGACAATAGCCATAAAAATTTAATTTAGCACTTAGCTCAGCTCTTGCACCCCTGGGGACAAGAGAGCTCCTTAAGCTACAGCCCCAAAGGGATCAGATCCACCTAAGAGACGGCAGTGTTGGGGCCTTGGATTTGGCTACACAGAATGTACAGCCTAGCCGGGAGGATGTGGACACTCAGGCTGGGGGCTTAAGCCCATTCTACCTGACTTGAGGAGGAAGTGGGATTAGAGCCAGACCAAAAATAGCACTGTGATTCTAGAACCTCGTCAAGTAAGGAAGAGCCTTCTCAAAGGCTCCCTCCGAGCCCTCCTGCTCCCCTGCGTGAATGGGAGGAATGGTCAGTGGGGTTAAGTGTCCTCTGGAATGAGCTTCAAATGGCTTTGTGTGAAATGTTCAAGAACCACTGGTGTGTACTAATTTAGTTTGGACATTCACTACCATCACGGTCACACCGTTACTATTACCATGACTATCTTCACCACCTCCACCACCAACACTGTCACTGTCACCACCACCATTAACCCAACCATCACCATCAATATTATCACCACCACCATTACCATCATCACTATCAAGACCATTATCAATCCTACCATTACCCTTAGCATTGCTATCATCATCACCACCAGTTCCACCACCATTACCAGCACCATTACCACCTCTACCACCACCACCATAAACATCATCATCACCAACACCACTACCATCATGATTACCACTTCCCCTTCATCCTATTTTCAAGATTTTTTTTTTTTTTTTAGAGACAGAGTCTCAACTTTGCTGCCCTTGGTAGAGTGCCGTGGTGTCACAGCTCACAGCAACCTCCAGCTCCTGGGCTTAACCCTTCATATCACATTTTCCATTTGCCTTTGACCACACAGAGGCAAGATTGCAAAATCCAATCACTAGCCCCTCTCTTCTGTTAACTCTCCGCAGCTCCAAATATTTGTTTTCACATCTGTCTTCTCAAAATAAAGAAGATCAATCAAAGGCTGATCATATGAGGCTAGTCATACATTCTCATTTGTTTAGTACAATCCGGTTCATATCTGTTTTCCCTGCTTTGTTATTATAAATTCTCCTCTTTGACTCTCAACTATGCCCTGGTTCTCATGACAAATTATATGGGCACCCTGGTTAAAACCACATCCAGCTTCTGAGTGAACTTCCAAGGACTGGCAGCCCAAGGTTGCTAACCCTGAACAGAGTCTAGCAGGCTTCCTGGGACTCTCACAGTATACAGATGCTAGCTGGGAGGGGTCACACCCCCCACGGTCTCTGATAACTAATGATGCCCCTGCCTCCCCCTTGTCTCCCTCCCTTACCTCCTCCTCCCTTCCAGGAAACCACTGAGAAAAGACGAAAATGGCACCAGCATTGCTGAGTATCCCATGAGCTCTTCACAGAGCAGCAAAGGGGTAGACGTGAACAACGCAGTAGTGTGAGTCTGCAAGCCTTGGAGCTGCTGGCCGGAGGGACACCTTGGTGGCATAGTGGACATGGGAAAGCAGGTGGACAAGAGCTGACACTGGGCTTGTCCAGGACTTCATTGCCTTGCAGGCCTCGAGACTCCTGAAGGGGAGACCATCCTCTTCCCAGGCTTGCCTCTGGTCAGCCTGGGCAGGGGCAGCTCAGACACCAGGCTGAGCCTGGCTCACCCTGCATGCAGCACAGGGGCAGCGTCACCGCCCGAGGCCCTCCATACCCTCCTTCTCGTCTGGTGTTTGATCTGCCAACTGCCCCCCCAGCTGCTGCCTAAAGCATACGTGCTGATGAAGGGGGGCTCTATTTGTCTGCTGGGGCAGGGAGGCTCCTCCTTTATCTGAAAGGAAGGTGATCCAAGGCCCACTCCCCTGCTTGAAAACCTCTCCTCCTCCCAGGAAGCCCACCTGCTTCTCTGTTGTGTTGATGTTCCCAAGAGAAGCCATTGGCACAGCCAGGAGACAGACATCCCCTTTCAAAGGTGCTTCCCACATTTCTGTCTGTCACCCCTCTGTGATTGTCTTTGGTCTTCAGGGCCTGCCTTCTCCATTTTTGCCCCCACTGATGTGGGGGGCCCTTATGTCCTGACCACTTGCCATGGAGGGCTGTGAGCCCAGCTGTCAAAATCCTCTTTCAAGCAGAAAAAGGGTTCATTGACCCTTGAGGGTAGTGTCTGGCCTTTCATGGGCAAAATGACTCACTAAACCCTAAGCCAAGGACCTCCAGGCAAGGGCAGGGGCTGCTGCACCTGTTCTCAGACTCACTCCCACACCTGACCCCATAGGAACCGATGCATTCCTGTGAGCCAGGCCTTACCTTGGTTGGGCAGAAGCCACCACTTGTGCCAAATCCACTGCAGGCACTCTGTACAAGGCCAGCGCTGAGTCTGCCTGACCCCGTGGTACTCAGACCCAATCCCCCCTCACTCAGGAGGAGGTGTTCTTCTAGTGCCCGTCTATAAATGTCTCTTTCTGTGGTCTTATGCTTTGAAAGTACTGAGCCCTCCAGAGTGGTTGCAAGATGAAGGAATGAATGGGGTGAGAGGAGAGGAGCCCTCCAGGCTTGGTAACCACCCCTCCATGCACTTGGCTTTTCTCCCAGGTGACCACCTGCCCCGTGGGGCACAGGAGGGAGAGCCTGGAGAAAGCATGCCTGGCAGATGAGGAGGACATTCCTGACCCTGTGGCTCCTCTCACCACCTCACATGCTTGCTCAAAAGGAACCCTGTGCATCGAGTGGTTCCACTCTCAAGCCATGTAGGGATTTAGCTGGGTGGACCTGGTTTGCTTCCTAAACCACCAGGTGGTTGGGCCACAGGTAAGACTTTCAATCCAGGGAAGACTGACAGACATGAAAACCCATCTCCATTTGGGCAGAACCTTAAAATGTCCTAGTGCCACTAAGCTGTCAGTGTGTCATTGTCCTGCCCACAGGTCAGTGGGTGCAGGCTGCAGACCGGCCCGGGACACACTCTCCCACAAAGGGTTTTGTTTTCTCTCTTCCTTCTGTGTGAGACTCATTATGAGTTTGGATTTGGATGTAGCTTTCCCAGCGCACCTTGGCATTGGCACAGTGCTGCCCACGGCTTTCTTCATTACTGCCCCAGCCTTCAGCCTGGTGAGCACTTTATAGAGCTCTTGGGATACAGATCCAGGTGACAAACAAGCCAGAGGATGTGAGTCAGAGGCAGGGCAGGGGTGAGAAGGTTGGCAGACCCCACCCCAGGTCCATTTCCCCAACCAGAGGCTCAGGTTGTGCAATTAGCCTGATCCCAATCTGCAGCCTGCTGGTGCCTGCAGGACCCCCGGGCTGCTCCCTAAGCAGCACCTGGACAGGACCCCAGCCCTGAGCACACTACTGTGGACTTCACCAGTAAAAAAATGCTTGTGCCTTGGCTGGTTGGAAGCTCAGGAGTGATCAGAAGGCAACCTCAGCCCTAGGGGAGACTTCTGCCTAAGGGATCATGGAGTGCTGGCTGCTTTGCACCCACTCACTGGGTCCCACCATCCCCAACCTTGGCTTAATTCAGGAGGCTCAGATTTTGCAATTAGCCTAATCCTCCAGTCCCAGGTGAGTCTCCATGGTGAGGAACCATAGCTGAGCCATCACCATGCTTTGGGGCCTCTCCACCTTCCCTGAGCCACTGACACATCCATGGTTCCAGGTTGTGGGCAAATTTCTCCACAGTTGGGCTTGTAAAATCTCTTCTCACCTAGTTGTGAAAACCAAGGGAAGAGCTCAGTTTTTATTTTTATTCATTTATTTTTTTTTATTAAATCATAGCTGTGTACATCAATATGATCATGGGGCACCATACACTTGTTTCATAGAATATTATCTTACAAGAGCTCAGTTTTTAAAAAGGATTCATCAAGGACCGACCACCCCAAACCCAGAACCAGACATTTAGAAGATGCATCTCATGGCGGACTCCAAGCCCCACCAGATTTTTAGCTTATGAGACTGAAGCGAATTTAAGACCATGCCAGCTTAGACCTTTTATTGAAAATGAATCCACAGCCCCTAAACACAGACTGATCCTCAGACTAATCTGAGCTCAGAGGTTGCCAACGAAATGCACATTCCTTCTCATTTTCTCAAATAGATGTTTTTCAGCCTTCCCATCAATGAGCCCAACTTTGGAACTTGGTGAAATATAGGATCTCCCAGAGGTTTTAGGTGTTCCTCAGAAGCTTCTAAGGGAAGTTTTGGAAGAAAGACCAACAGGTGTAAAAATATAAACATATATTATATATAGTTATATATTTAAAGAGATATCTATATATATAAAATTATTGTACTCTCCGCATCTGTACAAAGTGTGAGTTAAGCTGCCCAGGTAGTGTGAGATGTGTAATGCATGAATGTAAATACCCTGACATCTGCCTTCTTAGCCATGTGCTGTGTGTACAGGGGAGATGACTTTTGTTGCTAGGAGTTCTCTCAATGGGCAAATATACAGTTGATGCCGTCTTGTCCACTAACTAGCCATGAATGTTGACTTTGTGCTGAGACTTTTGTATAGGAAGCATTGTACCGGCAGCATTGGGGGTGCGCTGTATGTTACAAGGAAGAAAGCACCGTGACTTTTTTATTTTCAATAAAAATATACTTATAAAAATGGCTGTGAGTTGTCATTTGTGGTGGGTTCTGGGCCCTGAGTGTGGGATGGAAAGTAGAGGACAGGCTGAGGTGCAAGAGGAAGGGTTCCTCAGTAGGGTCCTGCTGTAAACCCAGGACTGGGCTAGGTGCCTTGTATGTGTTACTTCTAAGGCTAATCCTGGTCCTCATCACTCCACCTTGACCCTTGACCCTTGACTTAACTGAAAGTAGGGCAGCCTACCTTCCCAGTTTGCCTGGGACTGAGAGATTTTCCTGAAGCCAGGACTTTTGGAGATAAAAGCAGAAAAATCTCAGGCAAACAGGACAAGCAGGTCAACCAAATTTGACGAGTGCTCATGGGACTCATAGGAGGCATAAACAAGCTGACCATGCTGGAGGAGAGAAGGTGAGCAGGGTCAGGCCTCTGAGAATGTCCATCCCTGTGAGGACAGTCTTCACCCACAGGCTGATCAGAAGCACCCTGTGCTGGACTAGCTGTGTGGAGAATCAAGGCCTGCCCTGTACCCCCAAGCATTTGGGGCCCACCCTCGGCTCACCTGCTTGCTGAAGGCAGTGGTGAGCAGGCCACCTGCCAGGTCATTTTCCTCTTCCAGCCTCACCCTCAGGGAAGCTTCACCAAAGCCATCATCTTCTCCCAGTTCTTCTGGGGAAGAAGCTTCCTGTCCCCAGGCTAAGAGAGATGGAGGAAGGGAGGAACGGTTGCCCTTGCAGCTTTGTTGTCCTCATCTTTATAGTGAAAACACAGGTCAGAGCTGGAGTGTGATAGCTGAGGTCAAGCAAGGAGACGGGGTCGGGGGCTGGAGTTTGAACCTAGTCCTGGTCATGTTCGAAGGGACCCCAGACCAGACTACCCCCCATCGGTGAGCTGCCAGGCCCACCTCCCCTGCCTGGGCTCCCCATGGCATCAGAGTTAGTTCAGTGAGGGGCTACTAAGAGGGTTCTGCATGCCCGGGGTTGGGGCAGGTATTTCCCCCCACCTAGCCCACAGCCCAGGGGATGGTCAGCTCAGTGCAGGGGCTCAGGGAAGGGCCTGTGTCCTAGACATCTGGGAAGTGGAGAGGACCATAGAAGTTCCCGCAGAGAGCCAAGAAGCCCTCCTCTAGGCAGTGCCCCACTCTGGATCCTGTGAGCCGTTTATGGAGAACTGCCATTTGTTCCATACAGAAGGCACATGGGAGAAGGCGGCCATCGTTACAGTTACTGTCACTGCCATCATCAATGAAAGCAGCCTGTGCCATCTGGACACAGTGAGGGCTCCTCTGCCCACCGGCCACCATGTGGGTCCTTCCTCAGTGATGGTAATGAGACAGTGGGAGAGTGGGACACCTGTGGCTTCCTACATATCCTTGTGCCTCCCAGCCAGGGCAAGCCCAGAGGCCAGCAGGAGTCTTGGCCAAGAGCAGCAGGCCTCTGTACTAGGCTCTGCCCACTTGTACGGGCACCTGGCAGGATCCAGAGCCATCCTGGGAGAGTGAGTTGAGGACCAAACAAGCATACAGGTGCTCGGAGCTGTCATCACAGAGGCGCCTCCTGCATCTTTCCAAACCAACACAACAAACTGCGCGCCAGCTACCTGACAGCCCTATGTCCTGCTGCTGCCAGAGAGGCGTAAGACACAGCAAGACACACAGGGCACCCCCACCTGGCATCCGGTGGAGAGGCAGAATTATTGTCTCCGGCCCATGGCGGCAGGTGCCAGCAGGAGCATGCCGCCTCCTTCCTTCCCCAGAACATGCACTGAGACACACCACAGGGCAGCATCAGGAAAGATGGCCCCACGAGGCTGAGCCAGCTGTCCTGCTGGCTGCCCACTTATGTGGCCTTGCTGTGGCTTCACCTTTGGACGTGTTTCCTGACCCCCACCTGGCTAGGGATCTCTCCCCTGGACTTCCCTTCCCCCTCCTCCAGCACTCCCACCCTCCCCCACTTTAGAAAGTATGTTGGACATTCCATCTCCATCCCTGGCCAAGCAGTACCCTCAGCCCAAGCTCCAGGCGCTGGTGTCTGCCTTTTACAGCTCCCACTGTGCGAGGCCCCAGCCCCTGCTGGTGGAGTGGCCCCCAGGCCTGTCCTCCCCTTCTCTCGGGGCTCTCCTGAACACGTGCCCTGGGCTCCTGGCTCTCCTGGCTGAGCTTTACTCTCGGATTCAGTCAGTCCCCAAATACAGAGATTCTCTGCCTGCCAGGTGCCACATTGAACACTGGTGTTCAGCTCTCCCACCTGAGGTCCCAGATAGAAACCTCAGAGGTTCCCAACTCCTCAAATCAGGTGTGTCCTACCAGGACCATCCAATCTGCTCTCCACTTCCTCCCTACTGCCTCTGCTCCCTCTTCCTGCCCACACCAAGATTTTCCTCATTCTGCACAACCACCACCTGCCCACCTGAGTTGCCCAGAGCCCCCCTGTCAGCTGCTGTGGACCCATCACAGGCTGCAGTCTTCAATATCCCCAGCCCCGCCCCTCACTGCTCATCTCCAGCTTCCATCCCACCCCACATGCTCCCCAAAACTTCAATAACTGCAGCCTCATGTTCCCTGGTCCAGGCCTCTGCTGGGCTTCTCTGCCCTGGCTGGCTTGCCTCTCCCTCCACATTCTGCCTGGCTGCAGCCCATGCGCTCTCCAGGCCCCTCTAAGAGGCTGCCTCCCCCCTTCGCCTCCAAACACATGTGGAACTCATACAGAGCCAGTACAATGTCACCCTTTTCTGGGTGGCACGGCCAGCCCTGCAAGCATAGCTGTCACTTTCTGCCCTCCCCTGGGAACCTTTCCAGTCGGTATCCTCTGCTGTCTGAGAGCTTTTGCCCACTTATCCTCTAAGTCCTGGCTGGGTACGTGTGCTGTGTCTAGGGGATACAGAGGGAAACAAGAGAGGCCCTGTGCCCTCTGGGGCGACAATGAGCCCACGATGTGCACAGAGATGATGACATCAGTGTGGAGATGAAGGGAACTTATTGCTTTTAATCCTTCCCTTAACCTAGCACAGAGATCACCCCCAGTTTGCAGATGAGTAAACTGAGGTTCAGCGAGGTTAGGAGCTTATTACTAAGAGTCAAAAACGCAACAAGTGACAGGGCCTCAATTCAGACCTAGCTCTGCGTGGCTGCAAGTTCCAGGTCCCACAGAGTCCGACAGGCCCTCAGATTTCAAACACTCCATTCCAGCCAAATGTGCGTCCAGCTCTCTTTCCAGCCCCTGGGAAGCATACAGGAGCTGTGGCCAGAGATTCGTGGATCCAACACTCATCACCTAACATGGGCTTTCTGGCAAGGCTCAGCCCCTCTCAGAGCCTCAGTTTTCTCATCTGTAAAATGGAGATCAATGCTGGTGGCTCTTCCCCCCATTACCACCTTGTGGCTTTCTCGGAGTACTCTTCATCATTCTCTATTCCCTTAGTTTATTTTCCAAAGAGCATTTCTCAGCACCTAAGAACGATGGCTGGTCTGGAGGCACATCTTTGGTCTTCCCCCTCTGGGTGCAACGCAGTTCTCCTGCATTAGGATACAGAGGTGTGGGCACAGTGGCCTTCTCTGGTTCGTGATGGGTTTTATTCATTACCAAATCTCCAGCCCTCCAAACATCCAAACATGCTTGGCACAAGAAATATTTGCTGAATTAATTAATAACAACGTGTGACAAATTTAATACAATACACAGAGGCATTAAAAAGAATACAGCATTTTATTTCATATTACTGTTTAGAGTCTTCACCTCATTGGATGTGGCAGATGGGAGGGGGAAAAACCCTGAATTTGCAAGTTGATGGTTTGCAAACCAACACAACAAACTGCACTATGGCTACCTGACAGCCCCATCCTGCTCTCTGGTTTCACTAGCATCTTTTGGCTGCCTCAGTCCTTTGTGGATGCTTAGTTTTTCAGGCATCTTCCCTGCACCTGCTCCCTCTAGGAAGCACCTATTGTGTACCCCAGAACAGATTTCTGTAATCTGGTGCAGGAGACCTGGGCTCAGGTCACCTGGTGTCTTCTGGGTTATCAACGGTCTTCGTTACAGATGGGCTGGCTTGGATTCCTTCTGGTCAGCCTTTTACGGTGACCATCTGTCCCCCATCACTCCAGGTGCAAATGACTGGGCTGGAGCAGTACCATCCTCCTGACTGTAGCCTCTGCCCATGTTCCTGCTCTCTCAACACCAGGCCGTGGGGACTTCTGAACTCCGCAGTCACACAGGTGGGGGAGGGCTGCAGTTGCTTCTGTAGGTTTATGTGGCACCATTTTCCAGCATTCCCTAGTGTGTTTCCAAAAGTGTCCTCGCCCTAAGAAGGAGAGTGAAGGCACGCCCACCATGCCTCCCAACCCCATCCTACGTCTCTCTCTCTTTTGCTGACGATCCCCTGGGGTCCAAAAGAGGTGGGTTCTCTGCTCCCCAATCCAGACCAGCACTTTCCCCACACCCTAACCTTCTCCTGCTCCATGCCATCCATGGAACTAGACCAGAACACATGATTTCCTGGAGAAGAATAAAGAACATATTCATTTATTATTTTCAAAATATCCCCATTCTCAACCCAACGGTGTGCTCAAACCATGTGAAGTCCAAATGCTGACAGAACGTGCGGTGGGGAAGCGGATTCCCCAGTTGCTCATTCAAGCACAGAGACACGGGGGAGCCTTAAGTCACCACGTGAAGCGCGGCAGCATCCATGCTCCAGAGAAATGTGAGCCAAATGCCCATCACAAGCTGTGATTTCTTTTGAGCAAAACACCAGCTGTCACAGGCATTACGATCTGAAGAACAAATGGTGGCGTGGATGCAAGGCGGTAGCAGAGTGGGAGTGCCCGGTCAAGCTCAGCTCTCACTTCTGTCTGGGATTCCCCCTCTGTGCCAAGTATCTGACAGACATCACTTCCTTTAGTCTTTACAGGAGAGAGGAATTATCATCTCCATTTTGTAGTTGATGAAACTGAGTGAAACTGAGGCTTAGTGAGATTAAGCGACTTGCCCATGGTCAGAGAGCAGGTTGGTGAGAAAGTCCAGGATCCAACCCTGAGAACCGACCTGGCTGCAAAGCCCTGTCCACGATCCTTCCACCTGCCTCCCTCTG
Source organism: Nycticebus coucang (assembly GCF_027406575.1). Taxonomy (NCBI): domain Eukaryota; kingdom Metazoa; phylum Chordata; class Mammalia; order Primates; family Lorisidae; genus Nycticebus; species Nycticebus coucang. The sequence goes on from NC_069788.1 coordinate 90,625,944, forward strand.
CCCCTGCCCCAGCCCAGCCCCAGGGTAGGAGGTGTGTGCAGACACCTGCTGTCTGCCAAGCTTCATCCCCCTGCCCCCCCCATGCCCCACACCCCGCTGGGCAGTGTGATTGTCCTCACCTGGAGAGTGTTTCTGTCCTTCAGGCTTGATTACGTCCTGGTTCCTTTCTTTTCCAAGTGGCCACTTGAAGTAGCTGAAATCAGGGTGTCTGCCAGGCAGCCCCGGGAGGCCCCCTTCTCCACCAGCCTGCAGGGGGCCTGTCTGGGCTGTATAATTAAAAAGCCAGCTCTTTGTTTCCCAAACAGCCAAATCCATCCCTTCCATAAAGGTCTTGTGCATCCTGTAGGGAAGAGCTGGTGCCAAGGGCTCATTTCGTCCCACCTACCTGACCTCGGCTTCCCTGACAGGGAGGGATCCAAGGTGGCTGGTGGTTGGTCAGTCATGGGCTGGAGTGAACAGCCCTGGCCTGCCACAGAGTCAGAGCTGAGGGCTGGGCATGTGGAGGGGCAAGAGGGGGTAGAGGAGTGAAGCCAGGAAAAAGAAGGCCAATGTAGGGCTGAGAGGTTAGCCCAATGTCCTGCTTTGCTAGTGGCTTGCTTGCTGAGTGACTTTGGGTGAATCCTACCCTCTCTTGGCCCATACAATGAGAAGGTCAGCCTAAACCTGATGAGGAAACCACAGGCCTGCAGGGCTAGGCAGCTGAATGAGCAAAGCATGGCAGGCCTTGTAAACCAACCCAGTGATGGTGGTATTTCTGCCCAGAGGTTGTTGGGTTGGCTCTTGATTTGGAGGCTGAGGTCAGTGGCAGGAACTGAACAAAACCAGAGCCTGCATGTTCCACCAAGGGTATTCAAACCAAAAGAAGAAATTAAAAATTCAGGTTCATCAGATAAAATATGCTGTGTACCATGTTAAGTCAGCAGTCCGCCAGTTAGTAAACTTTGGGTTACCTTGTTGGCCAGATGAGTGGCAAAGGACTTCCTATCATTTAACCACCAGTATTGTGCAATAGATAAAGCCTGGGCTTTGGAGGCACACATATCCAGATTCAAATTTTGCTCTATAACTTAATGACTCCTGAAAATTTTCAATCTCTCTGAACATAACTAACATGGGGTTAATAAGTGTTGAGCTCACACCATTGTTGCGAAGATTAAATGAGATCGCTTATATGAAAAGTGTCTAAGATGCGTAAGCACTCATATATGGTAGCTATGATTATAATTAATTAGGGTCAAGTCTCCTTAAGGGTAGGGCTGAGTGAACTCTCAATAGAGCTCATTAGCACACTCTTCAATTCAAACAATTTTAGTCTTTTTTCCTAAAACTATTATGTTAATTGGGAAACTACATGTGATTTAATTTGTGATTAAAAGTTTCTTTTTTCATATAAACAAATTCTCAAAGCAAGGGGACAGCACCTTTGTCAGGTGAATTGACTTCATCAAAACTTATCATAGGGCAGCACCTGTGGCTCAAAGGAGTAGGGCACTGGCCCCATATACTGGAGGTGGTGGGTTCAAACCCAGCCCAGGCCAAAAAAAAAAAAAAATTATCATAGATAATCAATAAACAGATACATCATTAAGATTGAGCTACTTCAAAATAAGATTTCTTCTACCCCATGCTCCTGGCACATTTTAGCCAAAAGGGTCTAGAACAAAAAAAAAAAAGAAAAGGGGGAGGAAGAAATAACTTTTATTGAGTGAAGCTCTGACTTGGAGTCCCATGGCTTCTAGTCTAATGCTCTAATGCCAGCTGCATGACCTTGAATAAGGCTCTTAAGGTCTGGGCCTACATTGCCTCACCTGTGAAATGGGAATAATAATAACACCTGTCTCACACAAGGAATGGGTCTGAGGAGGTAAAAATAATATATGTAAACTACTTGGTACCTAGCAGATGCCCAATAAATGTGACCTCTCTTAGAGCCCCTTCACAAGAAGCTTACTGCTTACTCCTGTCAGTGGAAGGAACTGGCCAGCCTCTTACTTACAATACATCAGTCATCTCCCAAAGGATTCAACTTTCATAAACATGGTTTGATACTATTCCATTGAGTTCCAATCACTCCATTCTTAAGAACTCAACATTACTGTCAAAACACTCAATTTTCCCAGTATAGCAGTACATATTTGCAAGTTAATTCTATTAAAGAAGTATAAGAAATTATTTGCTTTGTCCAATTAATGGCAGAAGCCCTTCAATCCCAACTCCTGAGCGTCTTGGTGGATAACTCATCTTCTCTGATTCAATCCAATCTTATTTGGCCTATTATAGCTTGGAAATGGAGATGAAGTTGCTGTAACCACTTGGCTTCAGATGAAAGTCTTAGGGAAGGGATTTGTTAGAAACATCCCAATGTTGGACAGAATGACATACTTGCAAAGAGATGGTATACCATGGAGAATGGACACACTCTTGGCTAATGACCATGTTCTGGAGGCCATGGATCTTGCAGATCTTGATTCTGAAGCATCAGCTGAAGGAAAAACCAAATGAGCCTGCAGTTATGAGTTGTCTCTTTGTGATATCTTCATAAAGTAGCAAGTCTTCCAAGCATAGATTCCAGTAGAGTCTCCCAAGTACCACCATAGTTCTCTGCCCATTTGAGTTTTCCATCACCCTGGATTGCTTCATTTTACAGATAAGGGAAAACAGAGAGGTCCAGAGAGGTTTAATAACTTGTCCAAGGTCACCCAACTAGTAAGAGGAATGCCCACGATGAAAAATCATTGAGAATGAAATCTACATGTTTGGACATGGGCCATCTAACCCTTCCCTTAGAAATATATTCTGTTTACGCTCTGAAACCAGTAATATTCCAAGAGGGAAGGAAAAGTGAGTCTATTCCTTGGCCCTTCTCCATGATAATAATTAGTGCAGGCCAAATCTAGACCAGGTTAAATTTTGTTGGAATCTCTCTGACTTCTGCTCTGCATTCGCTGCTGTCACCTGGGCTGACGTGAGGTACAGCAGGAGTTAATATGGACAACAGCTGGAAGCATGGTCCTTGGAGGTCAGCTTGGCTCAGGTCCTGGCTCTGCCCCTTCCCAGCTGTATGACCTTGGGCAAGTAGCTTTACTTCTCTAGGCTTAAACATGAGAATAAAATCATCATCAATAACTTTTATTAAGTGCTTATCATGTGTCAGGTGTTGGCCTAAACGCTTATCTTGCATTCCTTTAGCATCCCAGTAACCTATGAGGTAGGATGTGTCATTGTCCCCATTTTACCAATGCAGGAACACCAGTAATGAAATCCCAGCCCCCTCAGGTGGCAGGGAATATACATCCATGGAAGGGCTCCAGCTCAGCGCTTCTCACTGGTATTCACCTAGGCCAGGGGTCAGCACACTTCTTCTGTAAAGGGCCAGATGGTAAATATTTTAGGCTTTCCAGACCATATAGTCTATTGCATTTCTTCACCTCTGTCTGCCATTACAATACGAAATCATCCACAGACAATATGTAAATGGCAAGTGTGGTTATTTCCAATAGTTTATAAAAACAGGCAGTGGCGCCAATTTGGCCTGTGGGCTATAGTTTGCTGACTCCTGACCTAGGTGAATGGCTTCTCCCTCTACCTGTTAAGGCCAATCCTACTAACTTCTATTCGCCTCTTCTCCTCCTGTCTTTTTTCTTCTAAGTGCCTGAGCCTGACTTGCTTGAAGGCTGACAAAGGTTAACAAAAGAAGATGATGACACTGGAAATTGTGAGTGCAATCTAGGCAGGGAGGAAGTCCTGTGTGGTCTCTATCAGCCACTGAAGTGGCAGGGTGCCAGCAGGGACAGTATCTGGTTGTGCGGCAGGAAAAAGGGTCCCAGTTCTTGAGAGCAAGGAGAGAGATTTGCCTGGGTAGGACCAAGACTCCAGGACAAAGAAACAGGTTTAACAGTGTGAAGCATCAAGTGGGGGCCCAGTACTGCGGTGAGGGTTTGTCTCCAGTCCTTGCAGGGGATGCAAATACAAAAGGAAATTGAACAGAAGTCCCTTCAAAGAACCAGGCAAAGAAGATGGGGTTAGAGAAGAACAGTGTAGAAGTTTGGACCTTCTCTGCTGGTAGGATAGGGCCACCAAGATCCTGGTTGCACGGGCTTGAGACCAGCCAAGAGCTGGGCACAGCTGAGCCCAGATGGGGAAGTCAGTAAAACCCCTCCCAGGGGGAGCAGCCAAGATCTCCTCCCCCAGGAACCCCTGCCCAAAAAGAGAATGTCATAATTCAACCCTCATTGAGCCCACTGGGTAGCTCCAGAAAGACCTGCTGCTTAATCTAATCCATCCAATTCAACAGACATTAATTAAACATGTGCTATGTGCCAAACCCTGGGGATACAGAAATAGTGTATACCCTCAAAGCTGTCACAGTTTACAAGAGAAATAAATATATGCGCAACTTTACTATAAGACAAAATGTTCAAGGAAGCATAGCAAAGCGTGACTGGGACAGAGGAGAGTTCTGATGGGGGAAGGCCTTTCACAAGAGTTCATTAGGAAGACACCAAGAATGAGCATTTCTCTACTTTTAATATAGAGCCTGATTGGTTCCCTGCGAGTCTTCGAAAGAATGAAGATCTGCCACTCTTTCTAGGGCTCATGTGAAACCCTTAAAATATCTGAGGACTTGTTTTCCCCTGAGTAGCACTAAGATAGCAGACCTCCCAGAAGAAAACAGAAGCCTCTTAATCACCAACATTAAAAAAAAAAAAAAAAAAATGGTCTCATGCCCTCACAGTCCTTCCTACAGAATGGACTTCAAACAAGTCACGTATCCCTCTCATCAGATGAACTTACAGGAAGCTTTTCCCTCTTTATACTCGCAGCTTTAGAGGAAGTTAGAAGTCATAAAAGTTTAGAAGAAATGGTTATCAGGAACTAAACTCTAGCTCTATAAACTGATTTTAAAAAACCCCAGGCTCACAAAGATAATAAAAAATGCATTTAATAGCATGTCAATATACAGCTTAAATGTGTATTAAGTCTTGTGTTAGTCAGTGCGTTACAGGGATAAAGAAGAGAAATTTCATTTGGAATGCACAGTCAAATGCTAGGTATAGGTGCCGATAAATCTGGGTGCTTGGACGCTATTAAAATTCCGTTTTATGAAACATCTCTCCAGGTGCAGTGCTCTGTGCCAGTGTGAGCGTCATCTGGTCCAGTATGCAATCTACAGTTTTAAATTGAATTGTATACAAGTATTAACAAAAAGATAAAATTTATTATTCACAAAACTAAAGTGGTTCTCATAAAGCTTACAAGAAAGTACAGCCTAGAACTAATGAGTTGAAAAACTAGTTTTAAAAAGAATCAAACTTACTGGACAAGTTTTGGAAAATGATATTATAAAACAAAGAAAACAATTGGCACAGTTTAACCACCTATTTTCTAAGTGCACTTTGTAATGTTTCCTTGCAAGCTGCCACTTTTCCCAGGAGAATGACCAAAAGCTTCAGTCAGGTGTCACTGGCTTATGGTGACGGTTTTTTTTTTTATTGCATTGCCAAGAGTGGATGTTAAGAAAAAACACTACAAAGGTTTCAAAAACCCTATTTATTCTCTATCATCAAAAATAGCAACAGGGGGACTTATACAACTTTTCTGTGAGTACCCACCAGTCTATTTTTTTTTCTTAAAAAAAATAGAAGTTAGTTAAAGAAAAATGATTTGGTTTTTAAAAAATAATGTAAGGAAACACTTAATCAGATAGCCCAAGGAGTCATCAGAAATATGTGTAGCAAGAAAGCTTCATTTTTGGCCCTCTCTGGCCTTTGCACGTCTTTTACTAAACTAGAAAGAGAATGTACAGTACCAATATGTTCCCCAACCTGCTTGGATCAAATTGTTTTGTTTTTAAACCCATTATTGCTAAACCAGAGTGTTGACACGAGCGCCGAGGAGTCCGCTCATAGAGGATAAAATTGAGAGGCTGCTTCCGAGGACTGGATTTCCACCTGGGCCATTTTGAACTGGGTGCACTGCAGCCACTTGCGGAGAGCCGCCAGGCCAGCACCGCTCTGGCCGGAGCCCGGCGTCCTTAGGCTGTGGTGGTTGACGTTGTTCTGAATAGCCTGGAGGCGAAGCTGGAGTCCCGCAGATAAGTGCTGTTAAGAGAGAGTGAGACAATTTCGTTTTCTTTCTCCCTAGTTTTTAGGGGTAACTCAGGGAGTGTCTGCCTGGGCTGCTTGCTTCTGCAGGCAGGACTTAGCTTGGCTCAAAGACTGAAGAAGGCAAATCTCAAGTTGGGCAACCCTCAGGGCAGGGGTCTGCACTGTTTCTAGAGTCAGCCTGGTCCTGAGCCAGTTGCAACTGACTCGCTGCAGCATCTGGGCTGATATGTAAGCTTGGCCCCCAGAAGCCATCGCCCCACAGGCCCAGTCAGGCGGTCCAGTGCCCGGGCTCTGTACCTTCCATAGGTTCCACTCCTGACTCCTCTATGGGCAACTTTGAGAAGGTTTTTCATTCTGTGTTGGGTTTTCTGATGACAGTTACACTTACACAGTGGGGTTTATCAGGACAAGTGAATGAACAGAGGGTGCTCAGAACAGAACTCAGCACATGAGTGCTCATTGCTTATTACATTTCAATTATTCCCATAATCTCTCTGTTCTCACGCCAGTTTTGTGAGGAAGTCAGGTTGAAAGCTTCTCTTCTGTTCCCAAGCTTTGTACTGAGTTCTGTTGGTCCCCTCTTAGCACTCTGGGCGATGTAAAATCACCAAAGATCAGCATAAGCTGGGAAAGAGGCAACGTGGAAGGCTTCAAGATGGGAGTGCAAGCATCTCACTTTCAAGGGGAAAGTCAATGCTGGCAGGTTTTCAGCAGTGGCCACGCCCCGTGCAGCGACCACAGAGTACCAATGCTGTAACCAGCACCATAGCCTGCCCTTAATCACTCAACAGGGTCTGGGTACCTCTTCCTTCCACTAGCATCCCTCCCCAACTCAGACAAAAACTCCAGCAAGAACGTCTGCATCTCCACCCCCTTCTCCAACATTCCTGGTGCTGTAGACAGGACCAGTTGTGGATGGGTGGGTGGCTGGCTTTCCCCTCATGATATCAAGCCCCAAGAACAGTGCTTACTGGTCATCTAGTACGTTTGCCCTGCAATGACAAAGTGCCACTCAGGAGAGGCCTGGGTTTTGGAAGTACATTCAGTCAGGGTATTTTCCTTCCAGGCTGTGGGGCCCTCTCCAAGTTACCCTTCCTATGGGTCCTACATCTCCTCATATGTAAAATGAGAGATCAGGTTTTTTTCTACCCCAATTCTGTCATTCATTCAATGCTATTCACTCTTAATAAAATTATTCCCATGACAGAAAATCAATCTCAGTGACCAGAAAGTACCACTGGATATGCCTGGGATCAGATCCCATGAGTTTCCTCCAAACGCAGGGTAGCTTTTTGGCCTGTATTCTACCCAGTGGACTTAACCTCCTACAGACTCTGGGCTTCCCCCTCCACCTGCACATCCTTGTCAACAGTGAGCAGCAGGACAGGGACTCCTACACCACCCCCTGCCTGCAGGGCCCTTCCCCAGCCCACAGGGCCTCCTGCATTATCAGCCCTCTGAGGTCAGGAGCAGGTGGTATTCATCCTTCTCCATAATAAGGGGACCATCAACAATGCCTGTGAATGTTATGATCTTCTCTGGAGGAAGATGAGCTTCCAATCAGTCAGGGGGGTGACTTACCTTGATATTTGACTGAATCATTGGCAACCACATAGGTATCAGCTGTGTGAAGAAAGACAGAATCCTTGTTATTACTGGTCTCCATCGCCCCCTCCCCCCACAAAAGCTTCCACTGCTACAAGGGAAACAGGCCACACTGAATCCCTTTCGCATCAACGGATGTGGGCCCCTGCAGAGCTCCCCATTATCAGCAAAATGCCTTTCTGAAGCCAACCCCGCTGGGCTGGTGGCATTTAGAGGTTAATAAGCACCCCATGAGTGCCTGAAACACACACTTTAGAGTAAATGACTGATTGTCTCTTGAAAGCTACCAACCATGGGAAATTAAATGTGTATTTATTTAATTAAATCTTTACTTTCTTGAAATAGAATTTCCTCCGCAGGAGCTTCAGAACTGAGTCTCCAAGTGGAATGGCAATGCAAACTCTATTTGCCCAGAGTCATTAAGGAAATTTCACTGGGCAGTGGTCAGAACACTTCAGTGATTGAAAAAGACACCCCTGCAGTTGCCTGGCTGTGACACGGAAGGTGAAATACAGCAAGATGGAGCCAGGTGTTTGTAGCATGTGGGTGTAAGTCCCTGCTGGGGTGATCTGGGCCTCTGCTGCCTCTCCAATGGGGAGAGGTCACAGGGTGTCCTGGCCCAAATGCCTGCACAAATAGCTCCCTTCACTCTACTTGGGTCTTTCAGCTGCATTCAGTCCTTTAGGACAGAGGCAAATATTCATGGCCTTGTAAATCCAGAAGTTGGAGACAGAGTATGGCCATTCCCAAAGTATATTCCACAGAATTCTAGTCTGGTGAGGTTTTTAAATGGTGGGAGGTGGGGACAGCGTAATCTAATAAATTTGGAAATGCTAATTTCTTTATTTCAGTACCTCTCAGATCTTTAACATGCAAATGCATGTTTCACTCCATTTTCCTTCCAACTCTCTACTCTAACGAAGAAGCAGAGTTGCATGGATTAAATTGTGTCCCCTCAAAATGTATACTGTCATCCTTACTTGCACTGCCTCAGAATGTTAACCTTACCGAGAAATGGGATCGTGAAAGATGTAATTAGTTAAGATGGGGACAGACTGGAGCAAGGCGGGCCCTTAATCCGTAACTGGCATCCTTACATACAAGGTATCCCAAAAGTCTCCTGGAAAATGGCCGTACATAGGGAAAATGGGAAATTGTAGCTAAATGTATCTTTATTTCCAAATTGTAAAATTTTATAAACAGTCAACACAAAGAGAACATTTTATAAATACCTTATAAAATTTTGTAATGAATAGTTCGCCAATAAAGGCACATTTAGCTATAATTTCCTATTTCCCCTATGTCTGGTGATTTTATGGGTGACTTTTGGGACACCCTGTAATAAGATGGGGGATTTGGACACAGACATACACCCAGAGGATACTGTGTGAAAATGAAGGCAGAGACCTTTATGCCAAAGAACACCAGAGGCTTCCAGCAAACCCCCAGAAGCTGGGGGGAAAGGACGGAATAGATGTGCCCTCACAGCCTCAGAAGGAACCAGTTCTGTTGACTTCTAACCTCCAGAACTTTGGGAGAATAAATTTCTGTTGTTTAAGCCACCAGACTGTAATACTTTGTTAGGCGAGTCCTAGGAAACTAATACAGGGTACTCTGAAATCAGAGAAAGTATGAGCAAAGCTCAGAGGTGAGAGTGTGCAGGGAGATGAAGGGTGGGAGGGGGCAGGTGAGGCTGGGGTGTGAGGCTCTTAGGGAAGGCGCGTGAAAAATGAGTGCAGAAAAGCAGAAGCACACAGATGACCCTGATGCCAGATTAGGGCATGTGCATTTTCTTCCAAAGTCACTACCACTTCCAAAGGGGGAGTGCTATTCACTGTGAGCAGAACTGTGCTCCAGAAGGATCACCATGGCAGCCGTCTGCATGTTAGGGTGAGGAAGGACGCAGAGAACGGAGGCAGGGGCCCAGTGCGAAGGCTGCCTCAGTGGCCTAGGTAAGACCAAGGACAGGTGCTCAGGATGGAGAGACAGGCAACCTGTGAGGGTATGAGGATGAGTTTGCTCTTCTGGGTGAGGGAAAGATCAAAGAAGTGACCTTCTAGCCTGGGCGAAGTGACCAGAATCAGAGACTTTTGGGATGAGGACAGTGTCTACATGGCCTCAGGTTCACAGTCAGCCATAGCCAGAGGCTGCTGGTCTCACTGAATTCATAACCATCTCTTTTTTTTTTTTTTTTGGCCGGGGCTAGGTTTGAACCCGCCACCTCTGGCATATGGGACCGGCGCCCTACTCCTTGAGCCACAGGCGCCACCCACATAACCATCTCTTAAAAAGAAACTTGGTGAAGTGATAAATTGTGTTTCTCTCTGTGTTTGTGTTCCCAACACTAAATCTGTCCGTGGTTTTACTTTGGACATCCTGTTGATGTGCATAACTAATTCATTTGACTTCCATTGATGTTTACTCCTAACATCGCTAAGCATAGTGTTTATGTCATAGCCAGCTAACACTCTGTCTCTACCATAAATATTACGTTTAGAAACAGAGATGTAATAAGACTAAAATTCAAAATATCGGAAAATGCCGCCCTCTCCATGCTTCCTACTGTGGGATTATAAAATTGGTGTTGGTAAGGCAACGCTCACTGACCCTTACTGGAACTGGCCCATCTAGACATTCTGAATGAGAAAAAAATAACTAGTCTGTCTCCCACAACAATGTCTGCACAGCAAAAAGCAAGCCCTGGAAGTCTAATGTCTATAAACTTGGTAAATCTTCAACTACTTAATATGGAAGTGGGCCTCATGTGCTTCTTGAGATTTGGGAAACACCAAAACTAACCCCCTGTTAAGAATTTTGAGGGATTTGGGAAGGGAGCATTAAGAACACTGACCCTGGGTGGACAGACACCTTTCACTGGTCTAAGGGTCTGTGTGTGAGGTGAGGTAAGCAAAGGGAAGAGGTGGTTCAGAAAGGAGTATTGTTATTTCCCCCATAGATGTAACATGTGACCACATGATTCTAAAATTACCCGCAGGACCTTCCGATTTGTGATTTACAGATCACATGACTGAGGCATCAGATTAAAGCTCATCATTATGGATAGCATTATATAACTCAGCAGTTATCCTACTTCAGGAATGCTAATTTGACTTATTTAATAACATCCATTTTAGTTCCCTTTAGCTAGTGGCTCCTACAAAGCTGTCAGTAAGAATTAGACGTAATTTATTTCAGGCTCTGTAATGTTATAATAGAGTAAAGTTGGTTGGGCTTTTGTTTCTTTCCCCCGCTCCAGAAACAATATCCAGAAAACTGAAGGATATTTTAAAACATAGGTTGTTTTTCACCAAAATAAAAGTGATAAACTTCCTCTCATCTTGGTTTATGCTACAGAATAAATGGAACTTCCTGTTTAGATGGAGTATGTTCATCTCACCCCTGCCTGTTCCAGCTGTCAAAATTAAAATCAGTGGGGGAAATTTACTCTTTTAGCCAGGATGGAATAACAAAGACCAGATTTACCCTCCTGCCTGGAACAACAGAAAATCCAGACAAACTGTATGCAGCAATGATTTTCAGACACTGTTCATCAGTTGTGCAGGACAGAGATCATTGAGGGAGAGGAAATGAACAAGATGAGCCCTACAATTATTCTAGTTCACTGCCTAGAGAGTTTTCAGGCAGTAGCACAGGGAAGAGGCACCAGGTGAGCCCAGCTGTCTTCCTGAGTTGAGGAGATGTAGCTAGGAGTCCAGGGAGGCCAAGGTGGCTAGAGTTTACAAGGTAGAATACTGGACAGGAAAAAACTGCAGACAGAGAACTCCAAAGACCTGGATGGGGTTTCCCTTGAGTCTTCAGCTGAATACTGACTACACACAGGGAAAACAGAACAAAACAAAACAAAAAACTATCCAACATTGAAGAAGAAAAACTTTAAAATATTAGAAGGAAAATCCTTGGTGATCACATAGGACCAAGAATAATTTATGTTCCTATTAGTCAGAGTGAAAAGATCTTGTAATTCATAGAACACCAGAGAATATTCATAAGTATGGTGGTATTAGCCCTAGAAAAAGTGCTGCTCCAATCCCCCCCCAACAAAGCTTAAATGTTAACTTCAAAAGGACAAAAATATTTGTAAGTAATGTAACTATGTCACAAAACATAACTCAAGAATATTGACATGAATACAAAAATAGCACCCAAGAAAGTCAGATTCACAATGTCTAGAATCCAATGAAAAGTTACCAAGATGCAAAGAGACAGAAAAATGGGACCTATAAATGAGGAGAAAAAAATCAATTAATGGGAAAAACGTGAACACAGGTAACAGAATTAGTTAGGACTAATTAGGACAAGGACATTAAGGCAGTCATTATAACTATATTAAATATTGTCAACAAGGTGAAAGAAAGATTGAGCATGTTGAGTACAGGCACTGGGGGCAAGAGATGATTGCAAGAGGGACTTTACCTAACAATTGCAATCAGTGTAACCTGGCTTATTGTACCCTCAATGAATCCCCAACAATAAAAAAAAAAAAAAGAAAAGAAAAGAAAAAGAAACAATGGATACTTTTCCAAATCTAATGAAAACTATAAATCTAAAGATCCAAGAAGCTCACCAAAACCAAGCACAAGAAATAGGACAAAAAGTGTATCAGGGCATATCGTCATCAAATTGGTTATCAGCATGGCAAAGACAAAACCTTCAAAGCAGCCAGAGAAAAAGACACATCAGATACAGATGAAAAAAGATGAGAATGACAGAGATTTCTTGTTGGAGACAGTGTAAGCAAAAAGACAGTGGAGAAGCAACGTCTTCACATTACTGGGAAAAAATAATAATAAGAAAAAAAAACCCCACCCAAACTGTCAATCTAGAATTCAATACCCAATGAAATTATCTTTCAAAAATGAAGGAAAAATAAGGTCCTTCTGAAACATATAAAAGCTAAAACAACCACCCTCCAATCAACACAGGAAAAGTTAAAGAAACTCCTTTAGGCAGAAAGAAGAAAAGGTAACACATGGAAGTTTAGAGCTCTAGAATGGAATGAAGAGCATGGAAAACGAAAATATAAATGAATATAAAACACATTTAAAATCTAAGAGATAACTGTTTAAAGCAAAAATAGTAATGCTATATGGTTTGCTTTGTAACAGGAGTATCAGACCTTTTTTTTTTTTTTTCTGGCACACATTAGAAGAATAAGAGCTGTCTTGAAGCACACATAATCCCCAACAATAAAAAAAAAAAAATACTTAAAAAAAAAAAGATTAAAAATCAAGTCTAACTTTTAACAGGTTTTCTTTTAAATAATGGGTCCAATTCAACAGGGATACAAAGAGTTCAAATCCTAGAAATATATGGCTCTACTTATACAATGGAAAAAAAAAATACAAACACTAATGAAAGCGGATTAGCAAAAAAAAAAAAAAAAAAAGTCCATGCACACTTTTTGTGATATTGACACCACAGATAAGCAAAAGAAAGTTCTCATAATTTAGCCTGCAGCCCGCAGGCTGGGGGTTGGTCGCCCAGTTTTGTAATACATAGAGAAGGATCTCAGGCACGGTGAGATCCTGTAATCCTGTAATCCTGTAATCCTCATGCCTGTAATCCTAGCTCTTTGGGAAGTTAAGACAGGAGGATCACTGAGGCCAGGAGTTTGAGACCAACCTGGGTAGAAACCAACACGGTGAGGCCCTCTCCCCACCAAAAAAAAAAAAAAAATTAGGCATGGTGGCAAGAACTTGTGGTCCCAGCTACTTAGGAGACTGAGGCAGGAGGATCATGTAAACCCAAGAGTTTGAGGTTGCAGTGAGCAATGATCATGCCACTGCAATTCAGCCTGAACAACAGAGCAAGACCTCATCTCCACCAAAAAAAAAAAGCAAATTGAACTCAGCAAGATATAAAAAGGATCATACATGGCCAATATGATTTATCTCAGGAATATAGATTGTTTTAACAGTCAAAAATTAGTTAATGGAGCTCACCATATTAATAGTCAAAAAATAGGTACAGAATAAGCATTTGAAAATCAACATCCATTCCTGATAAAAATTTCTAGCAAACTAGGAATAGGAGAGAGCCCTATTCAATCTGATAAAGGTTACCTGTGAAAAACTAACAGTTAACATTTATATTTAACAATGAAAGACTGAATGCTTTCTTCCTAGGATCGGGAATAAAGTGGTTTCCTGCTCTCACCATTTCTGTTTAACTTGTACTAGAAGATCTATCCAGAACAATGAAATAAGAAAAGGAAACAAAAGGCACAAAGATCAAAAAGGAGGAGATAAAAATGTCCTTATTTGCACATGACATGATTATCCATATAGATGAAGTCAACAAAAAACTACTTAGAATGAATAAATAAGTTTAATAAGTTGTAGGGTAGGGCTCGGCACCCATAGCTCAGTGGTTAGGGTGCCAACCACATACGCCACGGCAAGCGGGTTCAAACCCAGCCCCGGCCTGCTAAACGACAATGACAATGGCAACAAAAAAAAATAGCTGGGCGTTTGTGGAAGGTGCCTGTAGTCCCAGCTACTTGGGAGGCTGAGACAAGAGAACGGCTTAAGCTCAACAGTTTGAGGCTGCTTTGAGCTATGATGCCATAGCACTCTACCGAGGGCGAAAAAATGAGACTCTGTCTCAAAAAAAATAAATAAATAAAATAAGTTGCAGGGTAGAAGATTAATACAAAAGCAGTTGTATTCCTAAATATTATTAATGACCAATCAGAAATATAAATGTAAAAAACCTACTATTTACAATAGCATGAAAATATGATACTCTGAGGAATAAACATACAATTGCACTAGGCTTATACATGGAAAACCACAAAATATTGCTGAGAAAATTTAAAGGAGATGTAAATAAATAGAAAGATCTATCATATTCATCAATCAGAACATTCAATATCATTAAGATCTCAATTCTCCCTACCCTGACTGATAGATTCAATGCAATCTCAATAAAATTCTCAGTAACCTTTTTGTAGAAATTGGCAATCTGATTTTAAAATTTATCTAGAAATACAAAGGACTTAGAATAGATAAACCATCTTCAAAAAAGATGAATGAAATAATAAGACTAACGGGACCTGATTTCAAGGCATATTATAAAGCTATAGTAATCTAGACAGTGTGATATAAAGCTAGGCAAAGAGATCAATGAAAATAGAATGAGAATCCAGAAATAGCACCATACATATAGGGTCAACTGATTTTTGATAAAAGTACAAAGGTAATTTGATGGAGAAAGGATAGTATTTTTAACAATGATGCTGGAGTAACTGGATATTCACACCTCATGCCATGTACAAAAGTTAACTCAAAATGGATTACAGATATAAACTAATACCCAGATGAACATAGAAAATATAGGTAGCACCTAAAATAAAACAAAAAGCAAACTATGAGCTTGGATTAGGCACAGCTTTTTTTGTTTAAGAGATAAGGTCTTACTATAATGTCCAGGGCTGATCTTGAACTCCTAGACGCAAGCAATCCTCCCACCTTCGCCTCCCAAGAGTAGCTGGGACTACAGACATGTGTACCATGCCCAGCTCAGGCAAAGATATTTTTAAAATACAAGATAAAAAATATGATCCATAAAGAAAAATTTGGTAAATAGTACTTCATCAAAATTAAGAACTTTTTCCCTTCACAAGACTCCCTGAAAACAATGAAAAGACAAACCACAGACAAAACTTTTGCAAATCACATATCTGATAAAGGACTTGTATCTCAAAATGCAACAATCAGGGAAAAATACCCAACCCAATAAAAAATTGGCAAATAATTTTAACAGACATTTCACCAACCAGATACATGGATAGCAAATAACCACATGAAAACATGTTTAACATCATTTGCAAACAGGAAAACTAAAATCATACCAAGATACCCATATACAACTCTTAGAATAATTAATGTTAAATACCAACTATATCAAGTATTGACAAGGGCGTGGAAGAACTAGAGCACTCATATTCTGCTAGTGTGAGTGCAACAGTGTACAACCACTTTGGAAACAGTTGGCCAATTTTTTAAAAGGTAAATATGTACATATAGCCCAGACATTCCACTCCTAGGTATTTATTCAATCAACATACACGAAAATATATATGCATACAAATAATTCTTCATGAATATTCATAGAGTTTTATTTGTAATAGCTCCAAATTGGAAACACCCCAGATGTCCATCAATTGATGAATGGATAAATAAAATGTGGTCATATTCATACAACAGATTATGAGTCAGAAATAAAAAGCAGTGGTCTACTGATAACATCCAACAACATACTCTCAATATCATTATTATGAGTGAAACAAGGCAAACAAAAATAAGCAGCGTATGAATCCAGTTGTAGAAAATTCTGGAAGGTGCAAACTAATAGGGACAGAAAGCAGATCCATAGTTGCCTGGGGACAGGGAGATGGACACAGGAAAAGGTGTAATAGAAGGATTATAAATACATACAAGAACACTTCTAGAGGTAATGAATGTATTCATTTATCTTGATGGTGGTGACGGTTTCATGGGTGTAAGTCAAGACTTACTCCAACTCTACATTTTAAATATATACAGTTTACCAAATGTAAATTATACTTCAATAAAGCTATAAAAAATAAAATCATGTATGATCATCCCGTTGTCAGCCTAAGATCCCTCTCATAGTGTCAACTTTTGCTCCATTGAGCTAAATATGATCTATCGATCCCATTTGAACCAATGAGCTTGCCCTGTTCCGGGAACCGTCAAGTGTTCCCTGAAAATGGTTGCTTTTCTTCAGCATAGTGTGAGTTAACAGGACAAATGTCCTTTACTGAAGAGTGGAGTTAAGAAGGGGTGAAATATTAGAAGATTTCAAACGGATGCACTCTGGTGGTGGCAGGGCAGGTGACGGTCAGGATAATAGAATAGAGAAGTGAAAGACAAAGGAGGAAGAGGTACAAGAAGAGGAAAGAGGCAAAGAAGTGGAATGAGAGGAAAGAAAGGGAGGAAAGAAAGAGGGGAAAGGGGCGATGGAAAGATAAAGGGAGTGAGAGGCCAAGTTCTGTTCTGCTCTTTTATTTCTTACCACACTTTTCTGTTGCTGATGTCCCTGGGCAGATGACAAATGCTTAAATCACTTTTATACACGACATAATGATTTTAAATAATATTATTTGGAAGTAGATTAATTTATCTTAGAGAAAAGTGCCAGCTACTATGTCAGACTATGCTCCCTTGCTTTTCTGGATATCTTTTGCAAGGTGAGGTACCACCAATTGATTTTAAATTGTACACTATAACTTTACAGATACTCTGTATTACTATTGGGTCATTTTCACAACAGTGTTCCCAGGAATATTTTAATTAGGTGAGCTACATGCTATCATGGTCTGGCATATTTAATCCAGGTAGAGTTGGTCCCAGTGGGAGAGGAAGAGCAAAATTAACACAGTAACCATTTGGTAAAAGGTTGCCATGGGATCCTGAATCCTCCATCCCCAATTCTGAATGTTAAAGTTGAATCGGTTTATTTTTCTCTTTACAAAGTACATTCAAAATAAATCCACATTTATTTTGAGCAGTAAGAAATGGTTGATAAAAACCGTAAGATTTTCCTACCTTGACAAAAATGGTTGAATTGCATTCTTGCAATGCCTCCATTAAACTAATCACATGGAGACACACCATTTCTACCATCTGAAACAACAAACATGAAAGTCAACTCCATTCTCAATGATACGGAAATCCTGCAATAAACAGTCATCACACAAGACTGATGTCCAGCGCCCATGAGGTGTTTCTGCATAGTGATCCATAGGGGACCACGGGGAGTGGTGCTCATTCACCCCTAAAACTTCAAATCAGAAAAAGAACTTTAGAAAGCTGTAGAGGTTTTGTAACTGTCACGCCTTCCTCCCTCGAGTCTGGGCTGCCAAAGGAACTCAGGCATCGACCTCACTTATCTGCCCTGCGCTGTGACTCACACCAGAAGATAAATGGCTTCTGTTCCTGCATTTTCAACTACCGAACTACTTGGGCTTAGGTTCTTTTCTGTCTTGATCCTTTCTCCACAGTTTCCTCAGGGGAGTGGCTGTTTAAATTATTGCAGATCTGCCTCTGAGGCTTTATTTTCTGTGGAACAAAGTAGCCACCCTATAACACTCTAAAAGTCCAGTAGAGATCATATCCCTCATTGGAAATTCCTAAGGCTGGATATTAAACATGCTGGGGGGGGGGGTTGTTATCGCACAGGCTTATCATGTTTAACAAAATTTTCAGAATAAAATTCGTACAAATTCATTGGTAACATCATTTGTACCAAATTCATTTGTCATATCTGAATATCAAGAGTAACTTTGAGAAGTACTATTGGTATCAAAAAACTAATGATGATAGAAGGAAAATTTTAACCTCTCGCGTCAAGTTTACGATACCATCATTGTCTGTAAAATAACCGAATAGAATCCTTGATCTCTGAATTCCCCTTTAGTCCTAGAATCTGTGACCCTATAAAAGCAATTATTTCCATGCCAGCCAGAACTATTTACAAACCTTAAAATTTTCACATAAGTTTCCTTTCAATTGAACTAAAACATCTCTCTCCATATAAAATTGCCTTATAACATCTGCTTCTCTAAAGAAAAGAAAGTGTTTCCCAAAGGAAATATACAGGGAGGCCATAAAGTGTGTGTAAAATTGCACACAAACTCTATGGCCACCCTGTGTAATCCCTTTTCCAATTAGAACTAAAAGAGAATATTTCTTAGACTAATATTCAATCAATTAGAAAACCATTTCCTGAATGCCTTTCATGGACAGTGCAGGGCTGGGTTTCTGGGCATAATAGAATCATATTACAGTGTTCTCCTAGCTCTCTTGCTGCTCACAGAAGGAGCTTTGCAAGAACTCTGATGGTGGCCCCACAGTGGAGACACTAGCTGCAGCTCTCCCAGCTGAGAACCCCCTCTGAAACCCCCACCTCCCTTGTAAATCTCTTCCATACTCCCTCTAATCTTGACTCTGTGAAGAATAATCCAAGCTTGCTCAATGAAGGGGGCTCAGGCTGACACACACCCTCTAACAAGGCTTGGATCAACCCCTCTCTTGGTGAGCCATCTACACTAAAATGGGACAGTATTTCAAGACTGGGGAGCGTAGGTCCTAATAGGCCAATGAAAAAGGTGAGGCACTTTTCAGGTTTTGAGCCCTGAGTGGAAGGAACCCCTGTGGTCAGACTGCCTTAAACTACCTTAACTAGATGAGCTAATGACTAAAGTTTTTGCCAAATTGCTTTGGAATCCAAAGATAATAGGAATCTCATTCCTAAAGCTCTGACTTTGTAGCACGAAAATAGCACTTAAATGTAGAAATTTCACATAAAATTCATCTGGCTTTAGAGGCAGAAAAAGTAAAAATTGTTTTTACTAAATGTACTTGTGTTGCTTTTTGGTTTTTTTTTTTTTTTTTTTTTTGGTTTTTGAGGTTTTTATTACATGTATAAGGCACAGCATAATGTTTTGATATGTTTATACAATGTGGAATGGCCAAATTGAGCTATTTAATGTATGTGTTACTGCAAATAATTTTTGTGTGGTGAGAACACTTAAAATCCACTTTCAGCAATTTTCAAGTATACAATACATTGAGATTAACTGTAGCCAGTATGACATACTATAGATCTCTTGAACTGTTATTTGCTTCGGTGTTAATCAAAACTCGTATGCAAATAGAATATCCAGTTTATAACTTAACAAATCTCCGATCCACTGACAGACTCTTACAACTGAGATCTATAAGAACAAGTGGCCTGAGGACTAGGAGTGGTCTAGGCATGTTGAGATTCCGTCCCAGAGGGGCATCTTCTCCACGAACTCACCACTTTGTTGTGGGCCATTAGCTGAAGGATGCTGGGTGTCACCCTACTCCAAAATTCTAATGCTGTCAGTATGGCCGTGAAGCTGAATTCGTTCTGATTTTGGACATTTGTAGCTACAGCACTTTGCTCGCAATACACTGTCCAGAGCTGAGCAAAGACGAAGGCGTGGAAGAGAGCGCACATATGCAGCACGGAGGTCTGAAAGGGAAGAAGACAGTGTCACTGCACGCTGGTGCGCTGTGGCCCTCCACGGAGCTCGCCCCACATGGCTTTGGCCTTGCCAGGGAGCACAGCCAAAGCACAAAGGAGTCATCTCAGAGTTACAAACTTGTGATTCATCACCTTGAAACAATCTGCTCCTCACTGAGTCAGTGGGTGTGTGCTCAGAGAACAAAGCATCTTCTTGAAGACGGGACACCTTAATTTGTAGAATAAATCTGCCCACCCTCTCGCCCTTTAATGAAAAGGACATCCCCATCTCTATACTAGATCAGGGAGAATAATTTTGTACCATAAAATGGAGATAACTATAGCATCTTCCAAGTGTTGAGTCAGGGATACTGGACCCACTGCCTCGCCCTTAACAATGGCAGCAGAGGCAGCAGAGACAGTATTCCTAGTAGCAGGCACATATTGAGTGAGCACCAACAACAGGCCAAGACATGCTGAAGACTTTTCATAGATCACTTCCGCAATCCTCAAATCGTTCCCTCATCTGTTTTACAGATGAAAACCTGAAGCTCAGAGCACTTTAAATAACTTTGTCAAGTTCACAAAATCACAAGTACTGTAGTTAGGAATCAAACACAGATGTGGGTTGAAAGAGTAGTAACTGCCCAATTCCTTTCACAAACATCATTCAGGTCATTCAGACAGAGGCTCTATTTTATCACATAGCCCACATAGTCACCTAGCCTTGGCCTAAATCTCAGCTGTCCCCAAACCCACTGTGACCTCCCAGAATTTGCCTAAGCTCTGGGAAGGGCCCTTGGCTCCTTGGAGTTGATTAGTATCAACGTGTCACAGAGGCTCACGACTGATGCCTGCCTTGGGTTCACTTTATTCCCTTAAGCACATCATCTTGTCTCTACAATTTACAAAGTTCCACTGGGTAGGTGATTCCAGAGTGTACTTTAGTGAGTTCCCAACTGCCCTTCTTATTTTCATTTTGTATCTTTTTTTTTTTTTGTAGAGACAGAGTCTCACTTTATGGCCCTTGGTAGAGTGCTGTGGCCTCACACAGCTCACAGCAACCTCCAACTCCTGGGCTTAAGCGATTCTCTTGCCTCAGCCTCCCGAGTAGCTGGGACTACAGGCGCCCGCCACAATGCCCGGCTATTTTTTGGTTGCAGTTTGGCCGGGGCTGGGTTTGAACCCGCCACCCTCGGTATATGGGGCTGGCGCACTGCTCACTGAGCCACAGGCGCCACCCTTCATTTTGTATCTTTATGTATCCTCCAGAAACTTGAGTTAAAAAAACTTGAGTTAAAAAGATAGCCCAGGAGAAACGAGATACAGAATAAATTTTCCTCCATTTTGCCTTTGGGCCTAAAAACTGATCATGGAATTTTGATTGTATTACTAGCCTTTTATTTCTCTTCATCATTTTGAGATAGAAATGCCTAGGAAGCCAACTCTTCTGGCCTCCATAATTTATCTTCATAAAAGTAAGCCCAAAAACAACTTAGGGGGGAGACAAAGATAGTCTGGGAATTTAAACAACTTTAAATGAGGCATTAGCACAAAGTTGCTTCCCTAACATCCACAGGAGGGCAAGTGATAAGATGCATTTTCTTCTCCGAAGAAACAAAATTGGCCGATAAGGGTTTCCATTAGCAATTTTAATGCATATGGTCTTAATCTTGCAGAAATTACTTACCTTTGATTGCTCTGGAAATCCAATCAGGATAACAATAAGATGGTCTGCAATATGGGAACCTGCGTCCAGAGGTATGGGGAGGCAGGGAGAGGAGGCATTTGGACACACTGCATTGTGAGTGAGGGAACCCAGAAGCAGCCATGACAACAGACGGATGTGGGAGACACACTCGATGAATTCTTTAGGTCTATTAGAGAAGAAGGAAGTGATAAAGGTGATTTTTATGCTTTCCGTTTCTTGGGGTACATGACAAATGCTTATTGAAGGAAGAGATTAAAAGTGTGGTTTTACAGACGATCACATAAAATAAAACACCAAGGCAATAGAGTGTCAACCAAATGATGTATCTGTTTTTCTTGCTTTCTACTCTAATCTTGGATCTTAGCTTTTTGAGCCAAGAGCAGCCTTTGGTGACACAGGATTAAATAGCATTCTTCCCCTGACCTGGCTGCCTTTCTGACTCGCTTCTTGTTTTAAACTCTTTCCTCACCTGTCATTAGAAAGTTCTCTGACATCCCCACTAGAGTGAAGGGAGGGAGGAGGAGACACAGCAGAGCGGCTGGTTTTCCTGCTCCCCAGTCATTGTCTCCTGTCCCCCACCTTTTCCCTGCCCAGGAAGGCCAACTATGCCAAAGGGCGGTGCTCAGGCCTGCCTTGAGTTCCCAAATGAACAAGCCCACATGTGCTTCTCTCTTTTTCTATTTCACCCCTGCTACAGCTTGTGTTCCAGCTATAAACTAAGCTGCTTGAAGACAGGGTGGTGTAAGTGCTCAGTATATACCTACCAATGTATTCAAATAGTTAAACGGGCAGTTCTAAGCTCTAAGATTTTATCATCCACTAGGATGACTGAGGGTTTCACAGGAGGGCAAGTTTGTTTTACCTGCAGCCTGTCACAGAGTGCTCTGGGTGAGCAGGAACCTTAGAAATCAAGATGGGCCTTGACTTCCATCTTCCTAAAACAAATCATATTCCACTCTCATATATCATCAATGCACTCATTAGGTCTAGCTGAGCCCCAGGAAGTTCACGGACATCTTCTGCCTCATTTAACCTCATTCCTGGAATAAGAGAGGGGTCTTACCCTTGCTGCATTGCAGAAGGGGGATGATAGAGCCAGGGCAGATATCGGATCACAGCTTTGTTATCTCTGTGGTTGCCTCGGGAGATTTCCATGGCTGCGATCTGAGCCAGCCCAACTTTGAGGTGCCCACCAAACGTATCTTCATGCAGAGGCTGAGAACATGTCTTCATGTGGCTCTGCAAAACCAAATGGCACTTTGAAACTTTGGAAGACACCAGGAAACCTTCCAGGCTACAGGAGAAAATAATCAGGTTTTTCCACCCCTCCTGTCACCATTCCAAGCACACGATCTGCTTAAACTTCTTTAGTGGCTTCCCATTGTTCTTAGGTTGGGGGGTGGTCCCTGGCATGGCCTACAAAGCCAAGAATTATGTGGCTGCTGCCAACCTCTGCATCTTACCCTTTCATCCCATGGCACCAGCCTCACCGGCTCTCTGTGGTCCCTTACACCACTGTTCCTCTGTCTGAAATAACTGTTCCTGCCTCTCTGTCTAATCATTCTGATTTTAGCTTAAATGTCACTTCCTACAGAAGCTTTCCCTGACCTCCCTGGCTAGGTTCATACTGCTATCTACCTCTTCTTTAGAGCAATCGTGAGATATATTTTTTCTCTAGTTTGTTTGAAATGTTCATTAAATTTGGCCTCCCCTACCACACTTGAAGGTAAACGAGGGCAGCTACTATGTCTGTGTATGCTCATCACAGCCTCCCCAATGCCTGCAATAGTACCAGGGACATTATTGGAAGGGAAATATTTTTGGAAGTAGTTTTAGAAAGATTTCATTGCTCAGGGTGGATTAGTGAGAAGAGTGCAGAACTAGGAAATCAGACCTAGGTTTTAGACTGAGTTCTGTCCTAGTTAGTCACGTGGCCTTGGATAAGCCACCTGCCACTTCCTGATATGTAAAATCAGAGGATTAGATTATGTCTGTAGTTCCCAATCTTTTGATCATCATGGATTCTTCTTACTAATTTTTGACAGTGTCTGCAAAACAAGCCAAAAATGTTTAGGTAATAATTGTTCCCTCTTCTCATACATTAAAGTCATTTAAGTGTATGTTGGCAACCAGATTCAGCAATTAGTAACCAGCATATAAGCAAATAAAAGGGGAGCTTATTTAGAAATGACTGGGTTTAGATATTGCAAGAATAGTAAGTATAAATTTTGATTCTACTTTCCACCTAAAAACACTTTGATCATCTGAGCACAGTCTAGAAACATTTCAGTGATGAAACCACCATATTCTTAGCTGATGAACTTCTGGGATCACCAGGTTTCTGTTTATCAAGAAGGAATCATTTAGTGCTAGACTGCAATCTGGCTGTCTCTTGGACCACGTTTGGATTCTCTTCTACCATCTGGCCAGGGCCTTGCTCAAATTTCTCAAACTATTAATGTTTTAGCTCCCTAGTTGAATAATGGCAAGGGAATGAACCTGCATCAGCAATTCATTCCATCCTGAAAAACAATCAATAAACTCAGCGACTTCACTGGAATTTTGTCCATAAGCAAATTCAATTTTTTTCTATCCCCTTTTAATTATTTTCTTAAAGAAGACAGCATCAATGCAGATAAAAATAATAAATGGTTATGTCTACATAATGTGTTACAGTTAGTGAAAGTCTCTTCACATACATTATTTTCTATCAAACCTTGTAACAGGCAAGGTGAGTAGGATAAAACTTGTTCTTCAAATGGGGAAACTGAGGCTCAAAGTATAGAATTAAATTCTGCTACGTGTGTGGTATGGTGAAAAGAGAATGACCTGGAGTCACAACAGTCTTAGGCTCGACCTTGTCACTTAGTAGCAGTGTGATCTTGAGCAAAGCACTACACTATCCCAAGCCCTTAGTTTCTACATTTGTCAAATGTGGATTCTTATTAAGGGCATTTTGAGAACTGAATAAACGGCATGGGAGTGTCCTTTCCTTTTTTCTTTCCCTCTTTGCAAAGGCAGCTCCTGGTTCTTTAGATCCCCAAGATACAGGCTCATTCAGTAGTACCCCAACTGCCTCCCCAGGTAGCAATACATTCCCCCCATGGTATGCTTCCTTCTCTAAAACATCAGTGTTTTGAGAATGAACAGAGGAGCAGACGGAAGCCAACCCACCTTCAGTTTGGTCAGCGTGTGCATGTCGGCCATGAAATCCAGCACTTCGCTGATGTATTGCCGGACACACTCCATTGCCGCAGTCCCACACTGAAACAAAAGGACACAGCTGGGTCACAGCTCCATCTTTACTCTGCCTGCAATGATTGTCTCGCTCTGGTTTCATGCTGCTTACTAATGAGTTGTTTCGTTCTCTGAATTTTTCTGACTCACTCCATTACTCTCAGCACTGTGGTTGTCTGCCCACGGTGTGGACAAAAACTGAGAGAAACAGGGTGAAATGCTTTTACCCACTGGGTAATTGAACTGATTGTTGTTTGCTTGTTTTTAAACTGGTTTGTAGTCAAAGATTCAGCCTATATAATTCCATTAGTATGAGTCCCTATGACATGAATTGCCCCCAAACTACAGGAGCACATTTATCACTCTAGGGAGGTCTTAGATACCCTAAGATATATGCCACCAAATTCTACCACTGGAATCTTGAATCTTTTTCTATCAAAGAAGTATATAAACAAAGATTGTGTTTGTTGAAAGAGTAAAAAGTTCTTATTCAAGTCAAGTCACATGCAAATTAACTTCTTCTACAGAGCAGGTACCCTATTAAATACAGCAATGTATCACTGTCAAGTTCTTGCTAGGGGTAAATAAAAGAAAGAAACGAAATGGTCGTCTTGCCTACATACCACAAGTGCGTCTGGGGAGTTTTGAAGGAAAAGAAAGCAAGCTTGTGTTTTAGGTTATTAAGTGGCCTGAACCTGCTCTCTCGGGGCAATGCAACAAATTTAGGATTATAAGCAAAGCGAAGGAAAATGAACAGGCTGCTACATCAAAGCTGTATAAGAGAACCCACACATCAGGTCTGGACATAATGTGCATCAAAAGCAGGCAGTCTTTGAAGCCATATGAATACTATGCAAAAGGCCATTCTTAGCTTTCTTTAGGAAAATCTGGAACATTACATACTTAACTAGCTCACCCAGTGGCTCGCATTTTCCCATATTCATGTAAATCTGCCCAGCACTGAACTATATCACCTTCTCTCTCTTCTAGAATGTTATGCCTGTCAGTTCTTCTGACAGGATAACAAACAGTAAAATAAGGTCATTGGCATTCTGTCAGAGTGTTTTCCAAGCATTTCATACGTTCTAAGGTTTTCTTGTTTTCATTTAAATCAAGTGAAGGAATTATAAAAGGTTATTGTGGTCCTGCTTTTGAAATATTAATCCTTCAGTGCAAGAAAGGACACCCCCCTCCCCAATTTATTCCATTTTCTCTGACCTTTCACATGTCATGCAAATAGGAGCAGAGACTCTGTTTGTAAATTTCTTGAAAGGGATCTGCTGCTTTCATAGGTAATATTTTATATCATTTCAACTAGGCAAATGTCACCAACAATAATTACTAGGAGCATTATTCAATATTTGTCTTTTAAGTTTGAATCTCAAAAAATCAGAGCAAAGAATTTACTATTAGTAAATACTACTGTTTACTAGTTACTTCTGTCTTAGAGACAGAAAATACATCCAATAAGAGCCTTAAAAATCCCCTGCTTGATCAGAAGCTTAGTGAGCCATCTATACTTACAAAACAAAATATATAATTCCCAAATTTCCAATCCTCCTCCTTTCTTTCTGTTTTTCATTTTTTTTGGCAAAGCATAAGTGTAACCTCAGATGCATGGGTTTTTTTAAAGGAGTCAAACCCTATTTGTTTCAGACGGCATATATTTATTTCAATAGGAAAACAAATGATGAAGGAGCTGAAACCACACTCTAACTTCAAACCCAGGAAGTGAAGCAAATCATATCCAACTCTCCTCAGAAACATTATATCTAATTTTTTTTTTTTTGTAACAGAGTCTCTCTCTGTTGCCCCAGGTAGAGTGTACTGGCATGGTCATAGTTCACTGCAACCTTAAACCTCTGGGTTCAAGCTATCCTCTTGCCTCAGCCTTCCTCTACAGCAGCGGTTCTCAGCCTTCCTAAGGCCATGGCCCTTTAATACAGTTCCTGTGGATCGCGACCCACAGGTTGAGAACCGCTGCTCTACAGGCACCTGCCACAATGCCCAGCTAGTTTTTCTATTTTTAGTAGAGACAGGGTCTCGCTCTTGCTCAGGCAGGTCTAGAACTCCTGAGCTGAAGCAATCCACTGCCTTGGACTCCTGGAATGCTAGAATTGTAAGTGTGAGCCACCATGCCCAGCCCATATCTGATTTTAAAGCTACAATTCTGCAGTCATAAAAGTAACACATGTTCAATGTAGAAAATACAAATTACTAAAAAGAAAAATTAAAATTACCATAATCCTCATTCCTGTCTTCCACCTCTGGGAAAACTACTGTTAATATTTTCTTTCAAGTTTTGTTTTTTTTTTAATGCATGTAACATATAATTTTTACAAGATTGAGATAACTTTTTTCTAATCTGCTTTTTAATTAACCCCATTATAGGCATTTCTCTGAAACCTTGATTTGGGATGCCAGGCACGGTGGCTCATGCCTGTAATCCTAGCATTTGGGAGGCCGAGGCGGGTGGATTGCCTGAGCTCATGGGTTCGAGACCAGCCTGAGCCACAGCGAGACCTGATCTCTAAAAATAGCCAGGTGTTGTCCCAGCTGGCTATTCAAAAGAATCACTTGAGCCCCAGAGTTTGAGGTTGCTGTGAACTGTGATGCCAGGGCACTCTACCAAGGGTGACAAAGTGAGACTTTGTCTCAAAAAAAAAAAAAAGAAAAGAAAAAGAAACCTTGATTTGGTAGCCACATAATAGTCTACCTTATGGATGCAACCTGATGTTGGTGGACATCTGTATCCATACTTATGCTATTTTAAATGATGCTTTAATAAATACACATGTATATAAATATATGTGTATTTATTTTCTTGAATATATGCCTAAAAGAAGATTGTGAAACTGCACTCTAGCAAATGCAGTTGGCTGCACTTGCTACTAGCTGGCTTTACTACCACTCATAGTTTTTTGTTTTGTTTTTTTGAAGACAGGGTCTCAGTCTGTTATCCAGCTAGAGTACAGTGACATCATCATAGCTCACCACAACCTCCAACTCCTGACTCAAGTGATCCTCCTGCTCAGCCTCTCAAGTAGCTAGCACTATAGGTACATGCCACTATGTCCAGCTAATTTTTTTGTCTTGTTATTATTGCCCAGGGTGGTCTCAAACTCCTGGGCTTAAGCAATCCTCCTGCCCCTGCCTTCCATAGTTCTGGGGTTATAAGTATAAGCCACCATGCCCAGCCCATTAGTAGCTTATAAGAATGCTTGTTCACTTTACCATCAATAAGTTTAATCATCAAGAAAAATCCGCTGGGGGAGGGAGAAATAAGAAATAAGGGTACAAAAGTTTCATTTATGCAAAAAATGAGTAAGTCCTAGAGAACTGTGCAGCAGAGTGCCTGAAGTTAACAATATGTTAACAATACTATATGACATACTTGAAAAATTGCTAAGAGGGTACATGCTATGTAAAATGTTCTAATCATTAACTACAATGACTAATAAATAAAGAGGATGGGGGGAAACCTGTGGGGATGGTACATATACTCATGGCATAAATTATGGTGATAATTTTATGGGTATATTATCATCTCTAAATTCATCAAGTCACATACATTAAAGATATACAGCTTTCTGTATGCCATTCACACTTCAGTACAATGATTTTTTAATAAAAATCTGATTTGATAGCCAATTTTAATTTTTATATTTCATATTAATTTACAATTCATTGTTTGCTTAGAGAATAAAAAGTTTAATTTAATCCCTATAAATGTTGCTTTTTTGTTGTTGGCATGTTCATCTTTTACTTACTGATTTCACTAACCCTTTTATATATTAGGAATGTTATTTTTTAGCTAAAAAACACACTTAAGTAGCAAATACTGAGTTTTTAAAAATTAAATAACAAGGACACAGTGAGTGTGCAGCAGAGACCACCTACCTAACCGCTCTGCTCATTTGCCTTTTGCCTTAGTTCAGAACTAAGCCACATTTCCCATCATCCCTTGCAGTTAGATGTGGTCATGTGACTGGGCTCTACCCAGTGGAATATGAGAAGATGAATTATGGACTTCTAGACTTGGCTCATGAAAACCTCATGTGTCATATTCTCTTCTCTTTCTCCAACTACCAGCTGATTGCAGAGGACTGCATGTGATGAAGCATCCATGTGAAAGTTCCACTTCCCCTACCAATCAGAATACCCATTTAAACTGCACATGAGCAAATAAACTTTTGTGTTACATCATTGAGAACTGGGATTTCATCTCATAGCATCTTAAATTACACCATCAAGAACCCTTATAAAAAACATAGTCTAGTAATTCTACTCCAAGAAATTTATTATAAAAAATAGTCTAAGATATAGACAGAATTTTAAGCACAAAAATGTTCATTGCATATTATACTGTATTTGCAGAATACTGAAAATAACTAAAGATCCAACAAAAGGTAATGTTTGCCAATATTATTTTTAATAGATAACATTAACTCAGCACCACACTAACATGCTTTCTATGTATTATCTCACTCCTATCCTTTCCTTATACATTAAACCCTATTATACCCTTTTCTATGGATGATAGAAATCATAGTGATAGGTTAAAATACTTTCATAAAACCATATAGCTAGCAAATAGCAGGTTTTAAACCCTCGTGTGAGTCTAAAGCCTACATTCTTACCACTCTTTGCTCTTTTATATTCTATGAAATATAAAAATGTAGATGATTTGGTCAGAACTTACTCCAGGTACAGAGGCTATCATCTGCTTGCTCAGGATGGTTGACTCAGCTAGTTTCGTTCCAGCATCTGCACAAATAAACTAATAAAAAATGAAAACATAATTATTTTTAAAAGTACTTGGACAGTAATAAGTAATTTATAATTTTATTAACTTGGCATTCATTAGTGTTTACTTGCATGACAATCTACCCTGAATATATCAGCCTTGCTCATCATGATAGTTCATTCCTCTCTGAATCACAGTACTGATACTAATGGACAGATTCTTACTTTTGCCAGATAGTTAAGTGGCACTGAAATGATCCATTCAATCAAGGAAGATATAAAAGATGTTGGCATTGTCAGATTTATCCTGAAGTCATCCTATTTTTATTCTTTAGCACTTTTCAATAGTTACTGTAACCACACATTCTTGGATTATCATGATTTCTATCATTATGCCATAAATTTAAAAGGAAAACAGAAAAACAATCAACCACAGAGTGGATATTCTGCCTGTTTATTCCCCTCCAAGGACCCTCAGCATTTCATCCTTCTCACGCCCACTTCCTCCACACATGCACTCTGGCTGATAATGACACCCACTCCAGCTCTGCACACCCACAGGACTTCTCACATTTCCATTGTAGCAGTCGTCACAATAGACTGCAGTGACCTACAAGTCTATTTCTCAACCTGCTATGAGATCTTGAAGAGCACAGACCTGAGACACCTCATTCTCAGCACTAGCTTAGTGCCTTAGTGCCTTAGGCATCTCAGAGGGGCTCAGCCAGAATTTCTGAAATGGATGGATTTATCACTTATGATTTGAGATCATGATAAAGGATGAGTTTGACAGAATACAATTTCATTTGCTTCGTTACTGATTTGGGTGGATATTTCCAACTTAATGCAATATTCAACTATTTATTAATTGTTTTAGGGAAAATGTTAAACATGAAGTAGAGTTTGCTATAAGCAATTAGTGCCTATTTAATTTCTCTTTCCTGGTCTCTCGTCAGTGGTCCTAACAACTTTGGCATATGAAACTGCTGCTATGCAGAATTCAGAGGCTCCGAAGAAGTGTCTGCACTGATAGCTCCACCTCTTCACTTATCCCATGCATCCTAGAAGACAGAGGGAAGCTGGATGGATAAAGACCACGAGTTCAGCTAGCCAGGCTCAGTCCATATCATACCAGGGAGAAGTAGTAGGAATTGGGGTTGTAGAAAAAAATCTCAAGGAGGCCTGATGGGGAGCTGTGGAAGAAAGGAATAGAAACCAAGCTAATTGGGGGGTCTGAATCTAAGCATTATTAATAGGCAGCAGGTTCTGGCTAACAAAGTAAAGCTCCAAGCCAAAAGGCATCTGAGACCAAGGAGCCCTAGACTTCTAGCTCAGGGACAAGAGTTGGCCTGCAGGTGCGGGTGGTGTGTGGTGAGAGGCCACGAGTAGAGCTTTCCCTGAGAGGCACTTGATAGGAGTGGACCTAGATCTCCACGTTAACATTCTGTTACTTCCATTTGCCTCAAATGCAGTCACAGAAAGCTGAAGAATCTATTTGGCCATTAACTCTGAATCTGGCAAAGAAAATAGCAGCTGGTAACATCCTGGAACACCTAAAATTTTTCCATTATTTAATTTAGGTATGCTTATATTCACTCACCTACCTTACATATATTTCTAATATAAGGAAAAGTGAATGTAATAGTTTTTTAAAAAATATAAAGCTTTTAACTTTGGCCAAAATATGTACATAAAAAAAAATAAAATCTGAAAAATTTGACACAAGTGCACGGTGAAAAGAAGGAATACTTCCAACCCAACCTCCTGGTAGAGTTTGCATGTTTTCCTTTAAAATTCATTTCTAAGCTAGGTGTGGTGGCTCACATCTGTAATCCTGGTACTCTGGGAGGCCAAGGTAGGAGGATCACTTGAGGTCAGGAGTTTGAGACTAGTCTGAGCAAAAGCAAGACCCCTGTCTCTACTGAAAACAGAAAAAAAAAAAAAATAGCTGAGTGTGGTTGCATGAGCCTATAGTCCCAGCTACTTCGGAGGCTGAGGCAGGAGGTTCACTTGAACCCAGGAGTTTGAGGTTGCAGTGAGCTCTGATGATGCCACTGTACTCTAAGCTGGGTACAGAGCAATACTCTATCTCAAAAAAAAAAAAAAATTTTCCAAACCTAAAGCTGCAATCTAAGATAAAAAGAATTATAACTAAGTTCCAAAATCTGTTAGGACACCAATATTAATTTTAATTAATTTCTTTTTTCTTTTTCTTTCTTTCTTTTTTTTTTTTTTTTGAGACAGAGTCTCAAGCTGTCACCCTGGGTAGAGTGCTGTGGCATCACAGCTCACAGCAACCTCCAACTCTTAGGCTTAAGCAATTCTCTTGCCTCAGCCTCCCAAGTAGCTGGGACTAGAGGCGCCTGCCGCAACATCTGGCTGTTTTTTGGTTGTAGTTGTCATTGTTGTTTGGCAGGCCCAGGCTGAGTTTGAATTCGTCAGCTCCCGGTGTACGTGGCTGGCGCCCTGGCCACTAAACTACAGGCGCCGAGCCTTAATTTCTTTACAACAGAAATGAGACTGAACAGCTAAAAGAGACAACAGGAAGATAAGAGTTACATCTACTATGTGAGCCAAGGGCAGCACAGATTGCTGCTTCTTTTTTTTTTTTTTTTTTTTTTTGTAGAGACAGAGTCTCACTTTATGGCCCTCGGTAGAGTGCCGTGGCATCACACAGCTCACAGCAACCTCCAACTCCTGGGCTTAGGCGATTCTCTTGCCTCAGCCTCCCGAGTAGCTGTGACTACAGGCGCCTGCCACAACACCCGGCTATATTTTTTTGTTGCTGGGTTTGAACCCGCCACCCTTGGTATATGGGGCTGGCGCCCTACTCACTGAGCCACAGGCGCTGTCCAGATTGCTGCTTCTGTAAACCACCCTTAAGGATTGCTGCTTCTTTAAGGGTGGTTTACAGTGCTGGACATGTTCAAGGGTATTGGCATGGACTGCAGGGGCACTTGAGTGCAAGGTAAGATTTGTGAAGAAGGGAGACTTCAAATGTCTGTCACCTCCCTTCAGCAGATGCCTTTCCCACCTACCACACTCAGCAAAGTGGAACTGAGAAGCAAAATGTAAGCATACCGTCAGCATGATCAGCAGCCTCCTCTTGTCAAGATCTGAGGTCAAATTCAAATGCCTGAGTTGTGACACCTCTTACTAGTCAGAATTAATCAGGAATCACCCTAAAAGTTAATAAGCATTTCTGTCTTTGTTTTTTATGGCTGCCAACCATGAACTGGAAAAAAATCCATCATAATTTTATAGGGCTGCTCAAAGTATAAAGAAAAAATCAGAGAGGGAAATGAGGATTGCAATAGAAGGAGGAACTCTATCCTTTCAGAGGGAAACAGGCCACAGAATGTGAACTCCCCCTTGCAATATGAACTCCCCCATGCATATAAAAGAATACAAAAGAAACAAGCTATCCATTAAGCATCATTACTAAATTCATTATCAAAACGTTACCCCAAATAGTATCTTCACCTCCCACAGTGATCAGATCATTACTAACTCAACTAATACTAATAACCTCACTTAACAGTAACTCTGTGAATTAAAAACAACAGCCATATCTCTACCACTTCTTTGTCCTCCAGCCCACAACTAACCTATCTTTAAAAGACAACCTTTCACCAACATGATTTCTTATAACTTGAATATGTGGGTCTGTCCCATAGAGTGGGAGTGCTGCAGGCAAATTAGCTGACTATCTACTCTTGACACATAATAGGAGCTAAGGAAATTCTTTTTGATTTGAACTTAAATAGTCTTGATGGTAACTTTTAATGAGGTATCACTCCTTTATGAAAATTCTCCTTTAAAAGAGCAATTATAATAATGTATGACACATAAAATATCTATAGCAAGACAGCAGAAGAGAAAATGTTGAAAGCAAAAGCGAAAATGTCAATAGATCTGAATTAATATAACGTGATAGTGTATCAATCTAAAGTGCAGGAAAACCATGTCCTGGTAATCAAGAATTTAGATTCTAAAGAACATATATTTTTTCCTATCTGGAAAATTATTTCCTGACTCCATGCCTCTTTTTCCTTGGGGAAAAAAAAATCACTTGAACCTTTAAGGCCACCTGACTTCCTATGTAAGTAAAACAAATCATAGCAGTTACAGCTAGACAGCCACAATATAGCAGGCTGGGAAATGCCCCACAATGCCAGACATTCAGGGAGAACGTCTGGGAATTAAAAAACAGATTGGTTCCTGTAACTGCCTTGACAACTTGGGTAACCCTACATTCCTTAGGCAAGTGTCCCAATGTCCTTCCGCAGGCCTTTCTTACTGCCAGAGTATTTGGTAAACATCAAAGTTAGGTCTATCAATGAGAAGATGAAAAAAATGTAAATGATTCCATCTTAGTAAGTTTATCTATCTACTGAGTTATTTATTAGATAAGTAGTTGATGAAATACCAGTGACCCTTATGGGGTGAAAGAATGAATGGGAAAACCAACATTGGAGCAAATGACTCTCTTTTCACTAATGGGTCTAGAATCATGAAAGATGGATTACCTGGGGAGGCTTTCTTCCCAATTACTGTTTTATTATTGTTTCCAAGTTACATTTTCAGTTAAAGTCCAGCAGTTCTCAACCTGTGGGTTGCTACCCCTTTGTTCCATTTGTAACAACACGGCAATTAGGAAGGTTGAGAATCACTGAGTTAACCACTGAGTTAAATCCACTCCACCACCTTCAAATGACGGCCATGAAGAAAGTCACTGTCTGCCCCAGACATATAACTGTCCATACTGTGAGTCTGGTTGTACAGGAAATGACACTGCCAATCGGTAAAGGGGAAAGTGTCCTTCTGACTCCTGCCTAGATCCTCTGGCCTAAAAGAAGCTACTTACCGGAAAGCCAAGTAGCACTTCTGCTATGCTCCAGAGAACACCTGGAGGACCCAGGCAGTCAAAAGCAGGAGAAAAGAAATAGAAAGAAACCCTACAGAAAGATGCACTATTCTTGAAGAGAAACAAAAAAGCTTCTCCCCCATCCTATGTGTGGTCCCAGGGAGGATTTTTCTCCACAAGTTAAGCATGACACAGGGAGGAAAAGGGAACTACTCTGTTTTCAAAGGTGTGCCTCGCTTTTATTTCTCTTTTTAGTAAAGAAAATGGCTTACTATAAGCCTGAGAGTTTATAGAATAAGGATGCGTTACTTCAGATGGCATGACGTTTAACACTTTTGTTGGAGAAGGTCGAGATGTTACCCATAAGGTTGTTTCTCCTGGGCATGAGCCCCAAATGGCTCGAAAATACTTCAACCTGTGCAATTTCACAACTCGGCTGTTATCAACTTAATGATTCAATGACAAATGCATATTTGTTGTAAAAAGATGAAAATGTTATACAATTGAAATGGCAGATAAAAATCCATAACATAATTTAGAAGTATGGTTTTGCCTTCTTCCTTCCTAAAGCTAATCTGTTTGTATTATTTATTCACCTAACTGGGATGCAATAATCACTGTTTTCGTAGTTTCCGTAAGCACTGCATAATTTAAACTGTCAGTGTTCCTTTACAGATCTGTGACAAGTGCTCATTATGGTTGACTAATGTGCTTCATAGAAACCAGCCCCCAGTAGTCACAACAGCATGGGGTGAGAGACCCCAAGAAGATCAGCCACACAGGTCTGCTCCGCCCAACACTAAGGGCAATTAAGAGAACACTGTCCAATGCCCACAGGAAAGCACCTTCAGGGCCCTGGAATCTAGATTGCTTTGAGATGGCACAGCCCCAACTGAAGCACTATCAGAAGCAAGTGACCTTCAGACACTGCCACAGCCTGCTAACCTCAAGACCCTCTAGGTCTCTTTCACTCAACTCTGTTCACCTGCTAGCTCCTCCAAACCGGCATAGATTCTACTAATCTTTGAAGTCTATTTGTACTCAAAGGCAGTGTGGCTGCTAATGTGTGGTAATCCACTAGGAGAAATTCCAAGTTTGTTTCTCCATGGGAGCACAGATGTTTTCTGGTTGTGATTTTGCTTCTGACTTCCTCCTGGGCTGTTTAGCATCATGGTGCAATGGGCACCATTTCATTCTGACGACATCATGCCAACATCCATTGCTGCCCTGTTCCAGCAATCACTAACTCATTGCACATGCTCAGAGAGCTCCAATGTGGCCTAGAAACCTCTCCAAAGATTACTTAAGACAATTCTTCATTGAACACGCCCCAACTTTTTATTAAATCTCAAGCCTTTGAGAGAAACTCAATTCTGGTCCTGATGAGTGGTAGGGAGGGAAGAAGACCAGGCAGTGGACCTTAAATGGTTAAATAACAAGTGCTGTTTCCCTTGTCTACTAAATAAACTCCTGAACTCCTGTACACCCTTCGAAGTCCATGTGGGCCCTTTTCTACACCACTTCCAAATTGAGTACACATCTCCATTCCTGTACCCACTTCAGCTTCACCTACTAGACTGTAAACTCCTGGAAAGGGCCATGGCTGATCCATTTGCTTCCTCAGCATCCTGCACAGCCATGAGCCTTCTTCCATCACTCAGCCTGCTTTTCCTCAAACTCTTCCTTCTAAATTTATCCTGAAATTTACTCACCATTCTGTCTAAGGCTCCCCTATTTCTTGAAGCCAGTCAACCTCTGGGCTGAATCTCAATCCTAGGCAATTACATTTGCCTGCACCCACCAGGCTTTTGTGACCCAGCTCAATCGCCACTTCCTTCGTGAAGTCTTTCCTGATTTCATACTATGCAGGATGGGATCCCTCCTGCTCTCAACTCTCTCCTAGGACTTTGTTTACTGCCCCACCCCTCGTAGCACTACTCATATCCTGTCTTAGGGCTCCAAAATCTGCATGTTCACCTAAGATGCTGAGTTAAGGACATAGGGTATGGAGAGTTTCAGGCCCTCACAAGCAACCCTACAACCAAAATCAGAATCATCACTAATTCTCCAGAGCTTGCATTGTATGTCTTCAAGCCTCTTGGCCTCAGTGGTCCCACGCAGGCTGATGCACAAGGTATCCCCACCCTTGTTGACTCAGTGTGTCCTATCATTTGACCATATCTGGCCTGGCCCAGCCTCACGTTACCTGCTTCACAAAATGCAGCAACCCACCCATACTTATCCAACTCTGCAGTCACACCTCAACCTGCTTCCCCATTTTTGCTTCTGTGGTCCTGCCTCAGCACTGGTAAGTGAGCTGTCCCTCAACCAATCAGAAATTTCTAGAGGACAGAGATCCTTATTTCAGCCTTCTTCTTTCTTTCCCTCACAGAATTAGTTCCACCTAGTTCCATAGTAGGAATAAAATAAATACTCCTTTTGTGTATTTTTTTTTTTTTTTAGCCAACAGAAGTGCTAGTTAGATCATGACATTAATATGACATATTATTTCTTACCTCTGGGCAAAGAAATTTGGTTTTATGCATATGCTCCATACCTCCCTTACTTTTTCCAGACATACATGGGTATCATGAAAAGTTTTACAAATAAGACATAAGCCTACCTGGACAAGCAGAAGAAGATTTGTATCTGGTAAAGGAGACTTGAGCTTTAGGGCCTGCAGAAGTTCTAGAACAACGCTTCGAGACAAGTAGAATTTATCCCGCTCCTAAATAAAACAAAATAGAAGAAGGTGAGCGATTTTAAAGACTTAGTTGGAGTAGATCTATGTCAAAAGAGCTTTCGAAAGATTCACAGGTCAGAAATTAAAAAAAAAAATCACTTAAAAATGCATAGTAAACTGTCCTTAAGAAAAATTAAAAGAAAAAAAGGCATTTTTTGTGTGTTTAATGAGTTTACTAAACCACTGAGAAAACAATTTAATGGATTTGAAAAAGATAGGCTATCTCTTAAATACTGAAACCACAGGATTTGGTTTTTATTCATGGGAAATAAATAGATTCCAAGAACAGCAGCAATTAAACAAATCTAAAAGAAATTTTTAATATAACATAATTTAGGGAGAAACATGTACAACTATTTAAAGGGTTCCATGTTCTCTCCAAAGAACTTACTTTGTAAATAGACTATTTCAAGCATACAGAAAAATAGAGAGAATGAAATTTATTATGTACCTACCATCTATCTTTGTCAAACAGTATCATTATGCTTTACTTAATTCATTTTTTAAAATAATAAATAAAATGGGCTGGGCATGGTGGCTCACCCCTGTAATCCTAGAACTCTGGGAGGTCAAGGAGGGAGGACTGCTTGAGCAGACTCCTGAGCTAAAGCGAGAACCTGTCTCTAAAGTTATAGCTGAGTGTTGTGGTAGGCTCCCGTAGTCCCAGCTAGTTGGGAGGCTGAGGCAAGAGGAACTCTTAAGCCCAAGAGTTTGAGGTTGCTGTGAGCTATGATGCCACGGTACTCTACCAAGAGTGACAAAGTGAGACTCTGTCTCAAAAAATACATAAAAATTTAAAAAATAATAATAAAACATTACGGAAACAGTTGAAGCTACCTACATAGTGCTTTCTTGTCTTTCTTCCTTCCTCCTTTCCTTGAAGTAGCCACTGTTCTAAACCTGGTGATTATTATTTCATGTGTGTTTTCACACTTGGATTACATATGTATGCCTGAATTAACATAAAATGTCATTTTGCATGTTTTTATACTTTCTGTTATGGTACACTGTGTATGTCATTCTGCAAATTATAATCATTCACATTGTATCTTTGAAATTAATCCCTACTGATACATGTAGCCCTAGTTCTTTCGACGCAACAACTTAATATTTTATTGGATGCACATACCACAATTCATTGATCAGTCCTCCATTTGGATTAGTTTCAATTTTGTTAAGCCTTTCTTAAATGTCAAATATACCACATAACACATACGCAATAGACCACATAAAATATAAGTATCTAGTTAAATGGATTGAACACTCATGAAACCCAGGACAAATAACAGCATGTAGCAAGTGTCTTAGAGGACCTGTGTGTCTTTTCTTGATCCTTTCATAATCAAGTAACTGGAGTCGCTATGGGTCTGTAGCCATTGTCTTTTTTTTCTATTCATTTTCACCCATTGTATCCTGCCTGCTTGCATATCTGGTTATCCTTGCATGCTAGATGCTTTTTTTTTTAATTGGAGAAATAAACCACTTGAAAATGTTATCTTCCCTCAAAAAGGGTTTCTGTTTTTTGCCAAGTGCCTAGAAGCAACAGCAGACCAGGGTTACCTTAATACACATGCAAGGCTTGTAATATCTTACCTGGGGTCATCACAGGGCTTGACATTGAACGCAAGTTCACTTCTGGGTTTTCTTTACTTTATGGTCCCAGCCAAACATATATGGGGTTGGGGGGTGCAGTATCAGAGTCCCCACCTTTGGTAGGTTCTGGATTATGACTTTTGTCCCCCTGGCCTCATAGACCTTCTAAAATAGCAGCTCAGTCTCTCAGTCACATTTTCCAGATTGACAAAGACTCCCAGAACAAAAATGGCCATCAGTGCTGGCCTCACAACTCTGCACCCCTGGGCTCTTCTTGATCTTAGCCTCATAATTACTCTATATTGGATTAGCGTTTAAACCAATATAGCCAAGCATCCAATTGGATGCTTCTAAGTTTTCGGAAAATATTTTGTTCACTTTTTTTTTCACTTTTTAGGTTAAATGGGAGGATAGATTTAAATTAGTCCACCACTGTCAGAAGAAAAAGTCCATAATTTTCATGAGAATTATAGTAAATTTATAGGTTATTTGGATAAGAATTACATATCTTTATTATATTGGGTCCTCATCCACAAACATAAGATCTATTTCAATTCATTTAACATTCTTCAGTGGTCTTCAATAAAATTTTCTAGTTATCTCCAAAATGTTATTGCACATTCTTGTTAGATGTATTTTTTGTCATGACAATAAATAAAATCTTCATATTAAAGTATATTTTATAATCATTTGTAGCTGAATATTAAAATAGGTGATCTCTGGGTATTTACTTGTATCCAGCATCCTTGCTGAGCTTTCTTGTAAGTTTTAAAAACATGTTTATAGATTCTCTTCAGTTCATTTGCAGTCACATTATCTATGAAAAATTGGTGTTGTATTTTTTCTTTTACAATCCTTGTACCTTTGATTTCTTCTTCCAGTCTCGCCAAACTGATTGGGACCTCCAACACCATAATGAATAGAGGTATCAATGGACATCCTTGTCTTATTTATGATTTTAAAGAAATTGCTTATGGCATTTCACTATTAATATAATGATTGCTAAAGGTTTCTAGTAGACCCCATTTATCAAGTTAAGGATGTTCTAGTTTGATAAGCGTTCATGATAAATGAATACTGAATTATAAATAATGCTTCTCTTGCATCTGTTGAGATAATGATAAGAGTTTTCTCCTTTAATATGGTACCAAGGTGACATTAATAGATCTTTTATATTTAAACCATTTTTATATTTCAAGAAAATTCCAACTGAGTCATGAGTCTCTATTTTTAATGCACTGATTTGCTATTATTCATTCAGAATTTTTGTATCTATGAAAAACAAGGACCTACAATTTCCCTTTCCCCCATTGCCTTTGGTTGGTATCAAGATCTTACTGGCCTCATAAAACATATTGGGAACTGTTCCCTTCTTTCCATTTTATTATTTTATATAAACTACAGATCAAACTCTTCCTAAATGTTTAGTAGAATTTGTCTCTAAAGCTGTAATAGATTTTGTGAGTAGATGCCATTTTTTCATCATTTTCATCTAGTCAGATTTTTCTTTTTTTTTTCCTGATTATTACATATTGCATTTTTCTAGAAAATTATCCCTTTTGTCCAAGATGGTATAAAGAAGTTCATTTTTAAATCTTTACTATGTCTCCAGTTATGTCCCTTTTTCATTACTGATATTCTTTACCAGTGCTTTTTACTGGCTTTTCTTTATAAGTCTTGTCCAAGATTTGTCTATTTTATTAGTCTAAAGAGCTGTCTTTTGGTTTTATTGATTGTCTGTTGCATCTATGTTTTCTATCTCATCAATTTCTGCTTTATCTTTATTATTTACTTCTTTTAAATTTTTTTGTGGTCACCTGGTAGTCTTATTTTAATTTAAATTTTACTTGTTTATCTCACTTGGTTTTTTTTTTTTTCTTTCCAGTGAAAACATTTAAGGCAAATTTTCTTCCACACATCTCTGTGGCTATCTTGCTCACCTTTTGGAATGCAGCATTTTCATAATTGTTCAATTATAATATTTTTCCAAATTATCTTACAATATTTCTCCTTTGATCTGTGAATTATTTAAAAGCATATTTTTAATTCCCAAATATATCAATTCCTAGACACCATGAACCCATATAATATCTTTACATGAATGAAAAAAGCTCTAACCTAGACGCAGACATACATACAAATGTATGATTGCAAAACTTGGACAATATTATGAGTTTTCAGACCCCCAGCAGTCAAGAGCCCTGACTGTGCATGTGAAATCTCACCTACTCACACGCACCCACATTGCGATACACTCACACACTTACACAGAGCCCACTGCTCAGGTAAAGTGACTGGTTCAGAATCTGCCAAAAGGAATGGATTCAGATGTCTGAGAATAGGGGATGCCAAGAAGAGAATCTCAGAGGCTCTTGGGATATAGCTGGGTCAGAGAATAGCCACATACACCTATGTGTACCAGTGATGTGCACATGAATACTCCTCCATGTTTGCAGGACCCTGTGAGGTGGTGTGGCTTATGTGGGGAAAGCCTTTTCCAGCTGCTCTAGGACTTAACCAGGAAACCCCAAATCTTTACACCTGCCTCAATTATCAATAAAACATAATGTCTAACATGTGAATGGTGCCCCCTTTGATCTGGAGCCCTTGTTCAGGCCATTCTTGAACAATGATATGCAGTAAGGGTTTTATTATGGATTTACAATTTAATTGCATTGAGATTCGTGAACTTAGTCTCCTTAAAACTGATTCTCCAGTGCGTGATAGAACTTAATTTGTGGACTACTGATTGTTCTACTTTAAAATGTTTCATATTTTAAATATATTCTTAAATTGGTAGATTCAAGATTCTTTTTATGTCCCTTAGATCTAAATTGCTCACTGTATTATTTAATATAGTATAGTCTTATTCATTTTTTATCTGCTTGATGTATCAATTGCTGAGATTCATTAAAATCTCTAACTATGATTCTGAATCTTTTGATTTCTCTTTTTAATCCTATTAATTTTTGTTTTATATATTTGGAGGCTATATTATTAGCTCTTTAAAGTGTTAGAATCATCACATTTCCTTAGTAAATCGTTCCTTTTACCATTACATAGTGACTTACTTTATAACAATGTTTTTCAATTAAAGTCAGTTTACTGACATTTTCTCAGTATTTCAGGAATGTTTTTAGATGGGTCTCATAAATAACATATAACTAAATTTTTAACATACAATTGACAATTCATAGCAAGTCTAATAAATATATTTATTGAAATCACTTATATATTTGGAATTTATTTCTGTCCTCTTAATTGCACTTGTTTCCATTATCCTATGATTCTCTTTTTGTCTTAATTGAAATTTTACTTCTGTTTTATTTCCTACTTATTTGGAATTTATGCATTGTATTTCTGGCCTTTGGAGTTTCCATTTAAAACATTTACATGTATCCTTAACAGTTTAAAGTTACTCATTACCTCTGCCTTTATTGCAAACAATATATAGAAAGCTTTAATTCCAATCACCCCCTCCCACACACACACCATCCATATTATAGGTTACTGTTATTCAGTATTTTAGTGTGATTTTGTCATGATACTCATTTGATTATCATCATTGCTTTATATTGTTAATGATCCTTTAGATTTCCAAACTTTACCAATTTCCTTGAGCATCATTCCTTCCTACTTTTCACTCCTTCTTTCATGGTTTAATTTCCTTCTTACTGTAATACATCTTTTAGTAGTTGTTTCAGTAAGAAGATATTAGAAAATGTCCTTTGTTAGGTATACTCCCAAATATTTCATCTTCTTTGGCACTACTGTGAAAGGAATAGAGTCCTTGACTGTTTGTTCGGCTTGGTTATTGTTGGTATATATAAAAGCAACAGATTTATGGGTGTTGATTTTGTAGCCTTAGACATTGCTGTATTCCTTGATCACTTCTAAAAGTTTTGTAGTAGAATCCCTAGTGTTTTCCAGATATTTGATCATATCATCTGCAAAGAGTGAAAGTTTGATCTCTTCTGACCCTATGTGGATACCCTTGATCGCCTTTTCTTCCCTAATCGCAATGGCTAAAACTTCTATTACAATGTTAAAGAGCAATGGAAACAATGGGCAACCTTGCCTGGTTCCTGATCTAAGTGGAAATGATTTCAATTTAACTCCATTCAATATGATATTGGCTGTGGGTTTGCTGTAGATGGCCTCTATTAGTTTAAGAAATGTCCCTTCTATACCAATTTTCTTAAGTGCTCTGATCTTAGAATGGGTACAGGCGATTGCACTAATATAAACAGCTATGATTTAACAATAAAAAAAAAAAAGATATTAGAAAATGTCTTATTTTCCTGACAGCATATTTATTCACCCATCACTCTTAAAGGATAGCTTAGCTGGTAGGAAATTTTCTAGGTAGACAGTTCTTTTTACTTTTTTTTTTTTTTTTTGAGACAGAGTCTCATAGCTCACAGCAACCTCAAACTCTTGGGCTCAAGCGATTCTCCTGCCTCAGCCTCCCAAGCAGCTAGGACTACAGGTGCCCACCACAACGCCCGGCTATTTTTAGAGATGAGGTTTTGCTCTGGCTTAGGCTGGTCTCAAACCTGTGAACTCAGGTAATCCACCCGCCTCAGCCTCCCAGAGTACTGGGATTATAGGTGTGAGCCACTATGCCTGGCACTTTCCTTATCATTTTAAAAACATTTTTCCCATTATCTTTTGGCTTTTATTATACTGTTGGAAAACTTGTTATCAGTTTATCTTAAGAGTGTTTTTTCTCTTAGTTGTTCTTAAAATATTTTCTTTGCCTCGGCTGTTCTGCCAAGTTATACCTACTCATGTAGACTATGACAACAAAAGGTTAAACTTTATAAAACTTTTAGGTCTCATTGTGCTTCCTGAATTGAAGAATTAATGATTAAGAGTTAATTAATTGATTAAAAGCCTTCTCTAAAACATTTATTAGATATATGTTATACCTTCCCTTTATATTCCTCATTTCTTTCTCTCTCTTTTCTGTATTCTAGATAATTTCTTCAGATCTATTTTCCATTTTACCAATTCTTTCTTTGGCTGGGTTTAATTTGCTGTTTAACCTGTCCATTTAGTTGTTGTTGTTGTTTTTTTAATGGCAGTGATAATTTTTCATTTCTAGAATTGCTACTTTGTTCAGATGTGTCTGATCTGTCTGGGTCTGTCTGGTTGTTCTTTTTCTTTTCTTACTATTTTTTTTCTTTCTTTTTTGTTTTTGAAAGTGACTAGCTCTCTCCTTATAATTTTTTATTTACACTTTATATCTTATATAAAGTATGCTTTTATAGTCTCTATTGCATAGTTTTAATATTGGAAGTCCTTGGGGGAAATAATCTTGTTGACTTGGGTAATCTAGCTCAAGGTGGATTATTGCTTCATTTGTTTTGTAATTTTAGATTGTGAGTTTATGTTTATCAGGATTTTAACCATGGGAATCCTGTTGGGGCCTAGGTTGAAGGTATATCCTTCCAGAGGTGTTTGAGGCTGGCTTTTGA
Organism: Nycticebus coucang; assembly: GCF_027406575.1. Lineage (NCBI taxonomy): Eukaryota > Metazoa > Chordata > Mammalia > Primates > Lorisidae > Nycticebus > Nycticebus coucang. The sequence goes on from NC_069788.1 coordinate 90,670,072, forward strand.
GCTTGCTTCTCATAGATATTCCAAAGCTAGTACTTCCTTGGCATTAGTATTACTTGACTTTGCTTGGGTATTCCCAGAGCATTCAGGTATTGTAAATTCAAAGTCTAAATCTGTTCAAATATAGGCCCATGCTGACAAATTTTCAAGAGAGACTACAAATCTTTCTCTTAGTTTCCAGGCTAACACAGATACCATTCTTTGTCACCTCCATAGAAGAACATATTCTTTCCAAACCACCCTTTTACCTAGTATATAGCCTTTCAACAGTTTTGACTTTCTGCTAGAATAGCTCAGCTCCAACTGCTAGCCTGGATTAGTCCTAAGACCTCATCTCCTTTCCTTGTGTGGGCTTTTAAAAGTTGAGCCACTAAGTTATTAAGACAAGCAACTGCTCCACTCCAGGACTGCTTATATGCTTACTACTCAGGTGCTCAATTCCTTCTTCATTTTTGCCCCTTTCATGCTTATAAAATTAGCTATATATTTTAAATCACATTTATTATATTTTAATAATATAATATTAAAGTTCTAATATTTTAATCAGGACAGTTTTCAGGTCAACTAGATTATCATAATTGTCGAAAGGGAAAGTCTCCCAAGCTCTTATCTTTCCATGACTTTTCTTTTAATTATAGAATGGAGAAGGCCCAATCAGGTATAGGTATCTTTTAAAATGATTTACATGGCTTAAAGCTTTCTATAAGTAATAATGATTTTGTGTTTGGATGAGAAAGGATAGATGACAAAGAGTGAGAGATCACTAAAGTTATGATGTATTATGAGAAGATATCACATGTAAAGAATATTTGAAACCGAGATGATCTCGAATTCAGAATCCTGGAGGGTCCCATGTCATCAATACCTACAGTGTACAACATAGACAGTACAAACTTATTATGATTCTTCTTCTAAAAAAAAAAGATGTAATTTAAACAAATCAAATGTAAAGATAATTAAGAAATAAAATTACTTCTAAAAATGGAAATTTTTTATTGTATTTAGTACTATACTTTATAGATCTACTTTTTTTACGTGAAAAAAGGAAGAAGTTATTTTTCAAGAAGGACTTTAAAGGAAGAAAAAAAACGCTAGTTATCTTGGTAGTTATATTGCTCCCACCAGGGTAATAAATAGTTTATAACCAGAAAAAACAAAGAAAGAATACCATAGAACACTTAACAAGACAAAAGGGACAAAAGTTGGTGAGAATTCTCGGGAGACAGGGTATTTTAAATCAAATAAAAGCCTTGGCAAAAAATTAGATTTTTATGAGGAAAATAAAAAGGCTTTACAGAAGTGGACAATATGAATAAAGGAGCATTCTGAGTGTTTAAGAGAAAAAAGAAACAGACAACCCATCGAAATTAAACTTGGAAAATCTGGAAATCAGAAGGGTAACATTTACACATTGTTCTTAAGGACAGAAATGCTCCCAATTTGTCCTGCCTTCTGCTTTTCCACTAGGACAGAATCTACCAGCTCCAGCAAGGCTGTTTAGCCACTGGGCAAGCGGCACTTTTCCACTTTCTCAGCAGCGGGGCAGGAGGTGCTAGAGATAAGGCAATAGAGAAGCCACTATTAAGGCAAGATGACATAAGATGAGATTCCTATCTCAGAGGCCAAGAACTCAGAACTAGGGAGACAAATGATGAGAACCAAGAAGCCATCTACAGGCTTTGTAAGTGACATCTGTAAATGACAAGCCAATATTTTTCTACTTTGGGTATGAAAATGGTATGTAGTGATGGCATGCCTACTGATCACAGGATGGTGAACTGGAAAAGGACCTTAAGAGGTCATGGAGACCATTACCTTATGCAAAATATCTCTTCTAAAGTACACAACCCACAGTTCTCCAAATCCACATATTTTAGACATAGCTTATGTATATATGTATAAAGAGTTTCCTTCTCATGATATTTATTAGATCTCAGTAGAGTTACCTTTTTTGTTTTTTGTTTTGTTTTGTTTTTTTGAGACTCTGTCTCACTCTGTTGTCCAAGCCATAATGCAGTGGCATCATAGCTCACTGTAGCCTCAAACTTCTGAACTCAAGAGAACCTCTTCCCTCAGTCTCTAGAGTAGCTAAGACTATAGGCAAACACTACCATACTCAGCTAATTTTTCTTTCTTTTTTTTAGAGACAGGGTCTTGCCATATTGTCCAGGCTGGTCTTGAACACACAATCCTCCTGTCTCAGCCTCCTGCATTGCTGGGATTAAAAGTGTGATCCACCATGCCCAGTCGACTGCTATATTGAAGCAATTGTCCTAAAAGAGACTTGCCACTGATTAGAAAGACTATATTTCTGACAGGTTTCAGTTTCATAAGAACATACATGGAAACTTACCTTCGTGAAGGCTCGATAACATAAGCCACACAGCTCTACCAAGTAAGCCAGAGTGAAGACAGCATTCTGAATTACAAAGCTGAGCAGTTTTGAAAATGGTTCCAACAAACTCTGCAATGAGATTTGGGCCAAATTAAGTCAATTGAAGGTCCCTTCATTTAGAAAAATGTATTAAGATACTTTAACCAATGGAATCCTTTTTTTAATTTAAAATCTGTTGCCAGGTGGCTACTTAGCAACCTTATTGGTCTAATAAACACAAAACTGCAACTTCAATCAATGGCTCAAAGAACATGATTAAATTATTTCATTGCTCAAAAGAGAATTCTTTTTTCCATGTGGCATCATTTACAAACCTATGTAACCACAATCTTATCTTCATGTCCACCCTAAACAATCCAGACTCTGTGAGGTTTGGGATAGGATCTTCCACTCTTTTTCTCAGAACCATTAGGTTTCTATGGGTTCATCAGATCCATATCTTCTTGAAACCTGTCTTCTCAGGTAAGTAACTCAAACCACCCTGGTGTGCAAGCACCAAAATTCTACAGCTTAGATAATATTATTGTGACCCAGCCTCCTGCCAATGTTTATCAGGCATGCATTGTCCTGCTTTGGTTTCTCCATCTGAATCCCATCCGGTATTAGTTCCATGTGCTTTCCTATTTAGAAACTGAGCATCTAATGAGTGATAGACAGAATTAGATGCTCTCATGTAGTTTATCACACTGAAATTTCTTAATTATCCTCGGAGACAGCATGTTATGATAACAGGTAATGACACGCATGCTGGAATATGACACAGTGTTTTCAAACCCTAGCTCTCTATGCCTTTTAAGAGAGTTAACCTCCCTGGGACTTAGTTGTTGCCTCCTCTGTAAAAGAACAATAACAATGGCTCCCACCTCATTATGGACATTTTAAGAATTAAAAGAGAAACCATATGTAAAGCACTTGGCAAAAGTAAGCTCTCCATGAATGTTAGCTATGTTATTCGCCATTAACCCTCCGGAGCTTTGGTATCCCTCCCAATTCTGCAGCTGAAGCAGTTCAGTAGACAAGTAACTTGCCTAAGGCCATACAGCTATAGAGTGAAATTCAAACCGAAGTTCTGGGGCAATTTTCCAGAGGTAAAATTTCTCTGTAGAGGAGATAGTATTTTAATTTGACTCCAAAAGATCTCTGCCATTTCTCAACCCCTAGTGCTTACTGTCTGGATTATAAAAGTGACACAAGCTCAATGTACAAACTCAGAATATGGAGGAAAGTACAGATCATATTTTGCAGAGTGGTAACACTTTGCTATATTCCCCTTCTTCATTGTACACAAGTTTACTTACTTGAAATATGACACATATGCAATGCTATATTTTATTTTTATTAACTGAATATAACGTAAGGAATTTCTAGTGCCGTTTAATTCTTCATCATGGTCCATTCTAATGGCCACAAAGTTCAACTTACTATAAATAACACCCCAATAAACACATATCGCATGAAATTGCATTTTCATTTTCTTCCTTAGAATAGATTCCCAGAAAAGGAATAACTAAACCAAAGGATATAAGCTTTTTGAGGTTTTTTTCCTTATTGATACAAAAATGAATTCATTTGGTAAGTGTGCTGCCCCTGAGGATAGGAATTACGTCTTTTACTTGTCTGTATTCCCCATAGGAAAAAAAAGTGCTTTCCATATGGAAAAATCTTAAACTCCTTAAAACAGTTTGGTTGATTCAGTATTCTTTGTTCTTGTAACTGATGTTGCCTTGAAACACTGACAATGAATGAGTAGGAATAGGAATGTCTGAAGCTGATATATAATACATCCTTACTGATCAAAAGAGAAACTTAAATTCAAGCCTATATAGAATCTTGCTTTTATATCTGTAAATAATGCAAACCACCCTTGTGTGTAAGTACCATAGGACTATAGCTTAGATAAAATTCATCACAGCACAACCTTCTGCATCGCCCATTTTTGTTCCTCCATCTCAAACCTAGCCGTTTACAGTCAGTTTAGCTCCATGTTTTCTATGCACTAAACTATGACTCCCAGCAGCCTGGTGAGGGAGTGATGTGGTACTTAGGAAAAACAAACAAAAACCAAGGAACAAACAAAAACCAAGGACTCAAAGGATCTATGTTCAAGGGTCAAATCTTCTACTAACCAACTATACGACCTTGGCCAAGACACTTCATCTTTCTGATTCTGTTTCCTCCTGTGTAAATAAGCAGATTGAACCTGAACCAAATCATCTTTTTTTAACTTTCTGGTATGGCCCATGAGTCTATGAAAGCACAGTCAAGTTAAATAGTTGTAGGAGACAGGTACTGTTGGTATATTAACTAGTAATTACAACCTATTGCTATACAAACTATTGCACCACTGCATATAAAAAAGCCAGAAATGTAGGCAGGAATATAAAAATGAATGAGGCACAGTACTGAACTTCATGAAGCTCACGGTCTCGTCAGACACACTCCAGACGATGTAAATGCTAATAAAGAGGGCTCTATCAAGTATTGTGGGTGCTGTTATAGTAAAAGAAAGTTGCTACAGATAATATGAGCATTTATTTCTTTAAATGGGACCTTGAAGAATGAGAAGGTACCCACCACACCCACAAAGATATAAACTAAAGCATTTCAGGCAAAGAAAATGGTCTCAGCGAAGGCAAGGAGCTGTGAAGTTGAGTAAGTTTATATATGTAAAGCACTAAGCATAATGCCTGTCAGATCCTGTGCCCAACAAATGGTGGTGGTTGTTTTGGTGAGGATAATCATGCTGATTCTAGAAGAGGAAGCACAAGGAATAGAACTACCCTGTTTCCCCGAAAATAAGACAGTGTCTTATTTTAAGGTGTGCTCCCAAAGATGTGCTAGGTCTTATTTTCAGGGGACGTCTTATCGTTCCTGTAAGTACGTCTTATTTTCGGAGGATGTCTTATTTTTGGGTAAACAGGGTAGTAGCCAAAGATTAAACTGGAAAAGTAGGTTGGCAAGTTATAAAGTAACTTCTTGCATGTCACATTAAGGAATTTAGACATTGTCCTAAAAGAAATGAAATGTTATCAAAGATTTTTACGCAAGTAACCAACACAATGAAATCTACGCTTACAAAGATCGTTTCGTTAGTAGTGCGGGGGTGGATTGGTGGGCATGGCCCTGAACCAGCAGGACCAACTAGAAACAATGCCATTGCCATGGATAAAGGCTCTTCATTACTTGACACTAATACAGCATGAGAAGTGGTAAGGAGCTTGACTATTTCTTTAGTATTGCTACATGTCCATCTTTTTAGGTTAAAAAATAATTTACTGACCAAGTGGTCATGTTTTTTTCTGAAACATACATACCCTTGTGGCATTGGTAGAGGGTATCTTCAAGAGGCAAATCATAATTCGCAAACTAGAATCTAAAGAACACTATAAATAAACACACAAAAAGGACAAAGTCAGTTCCTTTCTTAATACAAATATTTTTGCTTCAAATATTTCCTGAAAGCATTTATTTTAGCAAAAAGAAAACAAAAATTAAATACAACCCACCGCCTCTCTATAGTTTCCTGTACTATATATTCATATTGAAAAAAAATTATTCTCAGGCCAAAAAAATTTCAATTGAACAATTAAACAATGTTAAACAAATAAATACAGCTTCTAAGCTATTTTTCAAGGATAGAGCATTAAATCAGGTAGAAAGTTGAATAGAGAGATGGATGGGTAAATGGATAGACAGACACGGTGGACAGGTACATATTAAATACATTTAACTTAAAATTGTTAAGATATTGAAAAATACCAAATAATACATTCCGAGATAATTGATTAGAAAAATTAATGACTTATTCATCCAATGGAATTTCATTTAAAAAATCATATTGTAGAAAAAAGATGTTTACACTATTCTTCAATGAAAAAGTATGGGTTACAAATTGGTATGTATATACAATGATCCCATTTTGTGTGTGTATTTTATTTAAATGTACATAGGCATATACATGTGTGACCTGGAAAGAATACGTATCAAACTGTTAGTAGCTAAAAAGTAAACAAATAATTATACATATTTAACTCTAAAGAAGTAATTTGTGAAATGCCATATTGGGGGAGGGGGGAAACCTACGTAAGCACTATTTAAAAACCATTAGTTCAAACCCAGCCCCGGCCAAAAAACCATACACACACACAAAAAAAAACCATTAGTCCTCCTGGCGGCTGTGGCTCAAAGGAGTAGGGCACCAGCCCTATATACTGGAGGTGGTGGGTTCAAACCCAGCCCCCAGTCAAAAAACAAACAAACAACCATTAGTCTAAGTAAGAACCAATTTCATCTGCCCTTTCTCTGCTATAAAAAGACATGACAACAACCTGGGAAAAGACAATAAAATTTCTGTGAGAGAAAATCATGCCTTACATTTTTATTAAAGTTTTACTTCAGCAACACATATTATCATATGTACATATATCACAATAGCAAGCTAGTTAAATTTCTGCAGCTGTACATATTAACCTCTTTAAGATAGTACAAACTAAGCCAATGGTTTTGCAAGTGGAATCCCTGAGCCAGAAGGGTCTTTGTTACCTGGTTCTGCTCAAAACCCATCAGAGTAGATCTGACATTTACAGTACTTTTAACCAGAGTGATTTACAAATCAGGAAATGTGCTGGAATGCAAATCCTCAGGCCTCATCCTTATTGAAACAGAAACTCTATGTCAGGCTCAGTAGTCTGCTTTAGCAAGTACTTTAGGGACATAGATACACACTGAATTTGGGTATCTGCTTCCCTGAACTTATAAGAACTACAGAAGATTTGTCAATGGCTTATTATTTTTCCCAGAGATTAAAAACAAAGCCAGAGATGATCAGAGGAAGTGCCCAGGTCTGCCCTAGCAGGGCAAATTCTTACACAAATCCTCAAAGTATTTCACAAGTACCTTTTAAGGCAACCACTGGTCTATTTAATCTGCTCAATACCCATCTGGGTAGATGTGACATTTACATTACCTTAAACCAGAGGCTGAAAACTGGCTGCTCATCAGGCCCCCCACAGTGATTTAAAAATCAAGAAATGCTATCTTGGAAAAAAATAGGGAGACCAACAACATGAAGCCTGCATTCCTGGGAACAGAGGAGGAGTGGCAGCAGACCCTGGTAGAAGGACTGGTACATTCCAATTCTCAAGGGTCTCAGTTCTCCTTATTATCTTATTATCTCACTCTACTTCGCTCATTAACCTTGGAGGCAGAGTCCCTATGGGCAGGGCTCATTGCTACAATTTAGGTATACCAGTTGTTTACAGCTGACAACGCTTCTTTCTTTTAGAACTGTGACTCTCTAGCAGTGAATGGCCCTGATTGGCTTTCTGGTCCAAGGGAGGCTCTGTGTGTCCACGTTATAATGTGTGTACTTGATTTCCTATGTGTGTACACGTACAGTAGCAGTACACAAACTCAGTTTCAAAGGGCTAATCCTCCTTGCTTGGATTTATTCATCTACTCCACATTTGTGTGCAAACAAGAATCCCAGAACATGAGTGGTGGTAAAAATCCCTCCTTTGAACCCCTGCTTCTCACAGTAACTTCAAACACAAAGTAGCACACACCAAGTGAAGGGTCCCTAAATTATCCCCACTTAGAGATCCTATGAGTAGTATATGTCGATTTGGGAAAAGGTTATTATCCCAGGTGGTTTATCTTTATATTTACATACATATAATACTCATTTCAGAAGTGGAGCCACCAACATGGAACATCCCTTGTCAGATCAACAAGTGATTCATCTTATTGTGAGTTAAATATTTCTATCTGTGATCTGCAAAGAGAAAGCACAAAAAACCTCAAGGAGCAGGTGAGGTTCAAAGCCAGCAATGCCACTGCCAGCCATCTCCTCTCTCCCTGCTCTAGAGATGTAAATGCCTTCAACTCACGCCTTAAAAGAGTGCTAGGAGTCTGTTAATGAAAAGAGCACTGGAACATGAGTCAGGAGACTTGAGTGCTAATCTCCACATTGGCACTACCAAGCTGTTTCAGCAAGTCACATCATCTCTGAACTCACAGTCCCCCATTTGGAAAATGGGTGCATTAAAAGGGATTCTTACAGGTTTCTCTCAGCTTTAACATCACAGACTTCTGATTTGCATTTCCTGGGTTCATGTTGATAATCACCCGTGGGCCACCAGATTTCCAGGTAGGTAATTGAGTGTGTATTCTTGGGGGATGGTGTGGTGTGGAGGATAAGCAATCAAACAGAAATATCTTGGTCCTGCAAGTACTTTATTCACAAACATACAAGCAAGCATTTCTAAAATTGCAACTTCACATTATATGTCTGGGCTCCTTTTAGACAAATCTATTTCTTTATTTAGTTAATATCGATCTGAGAAAAGTTTTTAGATAAACATGAGCTAGTAATGTCTTCCTGGTCTTTTTAAAATCAACCAGTAACATGTAATCACTAATCATATTCATAATCAGTGAGCAAAACACCCACTCTATATTGCTATCATTCTAATGTTGGAGAGCATAACCTAAATAATTACCTTCCCTCCATGGCTGGCACATTCCTTATAGTCCTTTGCAATACATTAAATCACCCAAGACTGCTTCTTGTGTCATTCTCTATAAATAAATGGTCTCAAAACAGTAAGAAAGTAAGTTAAAATGAAATCCCAAATTCAGCTTACCTTCAGAGGTAAAACACAAGGCAGCTTGGCAAAAAATGTCTGAAACTGGTTGCTTATGGTGGTCCAGAGGCTACTAGGCGAATCCATGGGCAAAGCTTCCATGAAGGTAGCAATGTTTTCCAAACAGCGTATCATAGCACCCCCTGCTGGTAAATTCTTTTTGTTATTTAGACCCTAAAAACACAAAAGCATAAATAATCAACTGCTGAAACAGCATGGGAATTCATATAGTTTGGTGAAGATCAGTGTAAGAAATCGAATAGTCACACTATAAACGTGTGCAGAGTGTCTACTATATAGACCAATCATCATTAACAGATAGGAGTAATAGAGAGGAAAATTGACCTGTTCGGACAAACTAAAGGGTGATCTCTCTTTCACTTAGTGAGAGGTGAAATGTGAGCAAGAAACAGGAAACATTTAAGGATCTACAAATGGTGTGGTCGGGTGCTAAGAAGAAAATGAACGATATTTGCTGGCAAGAATTCCCCAGGACAAAGTAAAAATTAAAGGAGCAGCAGCTTTCTTTTCAGCAATCAGCGTTAAACCCCAACTGACAGGGCTACCAAGCAGTGACCCTGGGGCTTGAATTCAAGTCTCATAACAAAACACTCCATTACAAGCAAGCCGTCTCCCTGAGAGTCTCGCCATACAGCAATAAGTGGCGCTCAAGCTTGAATCCAAGTCTCGCGATACAATGAACAGGCAGTGCGGAAATTCAACCCCAGTCTCTGGATTCCATGTGCACCGCTCTGTGTTGGGAAAACTTGGTAGTCAGGTGGAGGTGTGTGCACAGTGTTAGTGTCCACAGCTTAGTTGAGAGTGTTTAAAACTTTAAATGAACAGTGAATACACACAAAACAGCTATGCCTTAACAATTTTTTAATGTTTTAAAATTTAAATTATTTAAATTTTAGCATTTTAAATTATAAATATAAAAGTTTTAGATTTATTCTTTTTAATTAAATGACCTTGGCTTTCTTCCACAGCAGTACTGTATGGAGTGACTCGAGCACAGCATGACATTTTGGCAGGGGTTGGGGTATCATCACAGCAAACTTACCTCCAAGAGCTGACTGAGGGCAGCAATAGAACTCAGCTCATTGAAGTCCATTAGAGACGAGGCTAAGGTGCGTAAAAAAGTCCCATCTGAAAAGTCAACAGTTGGATTTAGTAGTGTTTGAGTTTCAGGGACTAGCCGAATTGGTGGTGTCTGGATCCTCAGTGGATGAATTACCTTTGATGGTGCTTTGGAACAGCTGTGGGAAGATGCCGTTGGGGGCCAGCTGATGGAAGATACAGCGCAGGAACTGCTTGGCCACCCCTGCTGCATTGCCAGGAACCATCATGCTGGGATTGAACAGGGAGAGAAAAGACAGCAAGGGCCTGAGAGCATGCCAGGCATTTATTTAGCGTGAGGCATTTACACCTCAGCCCTCCTTTTGAATATGTCATTGTGATTTTCATCAGTGAGAAGAAATAGTCTTGTTGAACCTAATCCCTATTAACAGTATGTTTTTAGAAAGAAAGAACCATGAAATGCCAAAGCAATCCTAGACTTATTTTAGGCCCCCAGAATGGTGCTGAGGCCAAGGGGAAAAGGTGACCTGTAAAGGTCACATGTCCAGAGAATGGCAGACTCAGGACGAGAACCCTGGAAAAGGATTGTCAGAAAGAGCCTGCCAGAAAAATGTCACTGGCTAAGAGCTTCTTTGAGAAAAAATGCAGTGAGAGAGATGTTCATTCTCCTTGGGACATCTGGGTGTTTTCTTTGGCCATCTGAGCTGGACCTCGTAAAAAGGATTGGCCTTTGGTACAGTTTTCCCTTCACTTGTTGTTATACCTCTGCATGTCAAAACAGAAAGCCAAAATATCTTTTTGCGGTCCTGCCCCTTAAACCAAGATACCAGAAAGGATATTTCCTGAGGTTGGTAAAGGGTAAGTTACCAGAAGGAAGAAAGAGGAAATCTAAAAATCCAACCGGATAAAGTCCTGCTTACTTAATTATGCCAGTTATTGCCTCATTGTGCATGTCTACACTGAAAAGGTAGTTCCAATTTGTAGGTCAAAATGTTCTTAAGGAAAAAAAATAACACCAAATTTACCATAACTTCACAAAATAGAGGAGTGGTCATCTGTTTGATAAAGGCATTATCAAAATAAATAAAAACAATGAATGGAGCCAGGTGTGGTAGCTCACACCTGTAATTCCAGCACTTTGGGAGGCCAGGTCAGAATCACCTGAGGCCAGAAGTTTGAGACCAGCCTGGGCAACATAGTAAAATCCTATCTCTACAAAAAATTAAAAAATAAATTAGTGGGACATGATGGCATGTGCCTGTAGTCCTAACTACTTGGGAAGCTGAGGAGATCCCTTAAACCCAGGAGTTCGAGGCTACAGTGAGGTATGATGACACCACTGCGCTCTAGCCTGGCAACAGAGTAGGACCCCATCTCTTAAAAACAAAGAAGGAAACAAAACAGAACGAAAGGAGAAAAAACAGGCACAGACCTATAGTCCTCATGGACATTGGACATTGTATCCAGCTGTAGATTAAAAGAATATACATCATGACCAAGTAGAGTTTATCCCAAACATGTAAGAGTAGTTTAACACTCAAAAATCGGCCAGTATATTAAATTCAATATATCTAACAATAAAAGACAAAAGCCTTTTGATTATTTCAATAGAGGCAAAAATACATTTCACAAAAGTCAACACATTCATAATAAAAACTCAAACTAAATAAAAGGAAATATCTCAATTTGCTAAAAGGCAAATTGATGCCTTCATAGGCAATTGATGAATTGATAGGCCTAATGGGCCTAGGCCAAGACAGAAAGGTATCAGGCCTAGGCTATGATGGAAAAATACCAGTTAACTCCTGGCAAATTTCTGGACTGCAAGCTTTCAAAAAAAAAAAAAAAATGAAGTAAGTCTACTTCATTCCCAAGATAGACGGGAAAGTTCTAATTAATTTCTTGCTTCTAGATCACACCAAGTTTCTTGCTTGGCTAAGTCCCTGGGAAACCGACTGGGAGGTACCAACTGTTCCCAGACTGACTTTTAAACCATACCAGGTGGGGAAACTACTAAAAGTAAGATGTATAGGCGGAAAATATTAAATCAAAGATATATAACGTGACTAACTGCAAAATTCTGTTTCTGTACAATGCATGCTTGCTGCCCTACCTGGATGTACCTGACAGCCTGCGTGCTGACCAGGAAGAAGACCAAGCCTTAAAAACCCAACCCCTTAAGCACTCGGGACTGCTCTCAGAAAACCCGTGTTGGGACACTAAGGCAGTCACTGGCTGGCTCTTTAATAAAAGGATTCCTCTTTAAATTTAACTTGTTCAGCAGTATAGTCATTGTGGAACTCCTGGGCACAACAGAATAACCCATAGCTGACATAATTAATAGTGACTATTGAATACTTTTTTCTGTAAGTCAGGAAACAAAGCGGGGATGCCCTCTCTCTCACACCTCTGTTTTTGTACTGGCAGTCCTGGCCATTGCAATAAGGCAGTAAAAAGTAACAAAATGCTTAAAGTTTCGGGAAAAAGTAGTAAAACTGTCATGATTCATACATAATATTTTTTCATCCCAAATCAAATCATAAGGAATCTGCTAGCACTAATAAATGAATTCAGCTAGGATACAATGTTCATATACAAAAATCAATTTTTAAATGTATAGCAGCAAAAAGTTGAAGATGAAATGTCTTAAAATTCCATTTATATTAGGATCAAAAACCATAAAATTCTTGGGAATAAATTTAACAGAAGATGTGCGAGACTTCTCCACTGAAAACCAAAACACATTGCTGAGAGAAATGAAAGATGACCCAATGAAATGGGGATATATATACCATGTTCACAAATTAGAAGATTCAATATTTTTATGATGTCAATTATGCACAAAATGATTTATACTTTCAATATAACACCACTGTGCTTTTTTGGATAAAAAAGGAGAAGCTTATTATAGAATTTACATGAAAATGTAAAGGACCTAAATACCTAAACCAATATTGAAAAAGGTGACTAAAGTTGGAGGACTCACACTGCCTGACTTTGGGACTTACTATAAAGCTACTGTAATCAAGACAGCGCGGTGCTAACTTAAGGATCAACATATGGATCAATGGAACAGGATAGGGAACCCAGAAATAAACCCACCCTTGTATAGTTTTTATAGTTTAGCAGTTTAATTTTATCCAAAATGGAAAGCGAACATCTTTTTTAAAAAATGGTGCTGAAATAACTGGATATCCCAAGGGATGAAAAGGAACTGTACCCTTACCTCCCATCGTACATAAAAATTAATTTGAGATAGATCATGTAAATGTTAAATATAAATACTAAAACCATAAGGCTTTTAGAAGAAAACAATGGAGACTATCTGCCTGACTTGGAAGTAGACAAACATTTCTTAGACGAACAACAAGGAGCAATAATTACATTTTTTAAAGTTTTAATAAGTTAGAATTCATCTCCATTGAAAACTTCTCAGCAAGAGATACTATTCAGAAAAGGAACAGTCGAGCAAACCCCAGACTGGCTGAAAATATTCTCAAAACATATTTAACAAAGAGCTGGTATTCAGGATATACAAAGAAGTCCTACAACTCAGTAAAAAAAGAGGTAACAACCCAATTTCAAATATGCAAAAGATTTGAGCAGACATTTTAGAAAAGAATACAAAGAGTCGATGAATACTTGAATAAAATCTCATCAGAGAAATTCAAATTAAAACTACAATGAGATACCCATTACAGACCCACCAGAATGGCTATAATTAAAAAAAAAAAAAAAAAAACTCCAAAATTGGGCAAGGAAGTGGAACAAGCAGAAGTCTCATACATGGATGATGGGGATATAAAATGGCACAACCACTTTAAGAGAAGTTCTGGCAATGTCTTATAAAATTAAAAATACACCTGTGATCCAATCCTCTCATTCCTAAATGTTTACCCATGAGAAAATGGCATTTGTTGGCCCCACTGCCTACCTCCCGGGGCAAAGAGTCCGTTTGCTATCTATGGTGAGCTTATCTTGCTCTGTAAGCCTCCCGTAAACCTAGCTTTCTCTTCCTCGATAAACTTTGTTTCACGTTTGCCTTAACAAAAGAAGAAATGGCAATTGTTTACAAAAAGGCTTACACGCTTGTAAGAATGTTCATTACAGCCATATTTTTGAATAGCCCCAAACTGAAAATAATCCAGAAGTCCTCTAATAAACAAACTATGGGATACTATTCAGCTCTGAAAATGAAAGAAACTACTGATATGAGCAATGATATGGATAAATCTCAAAAATGTTATGCGGCATAAAAGAAGTTGATGCAAAACAGCACAAACAGTATGATTCCACTTACAGGAACATCTGGAACAGGCAAAATTAACCTACAAAAATAACAGTATTTGCCTCTGGGGGTGTGTAAATTAGCTGTAACTACATGAGGAAACTTTCTGAGAGTGAAGGTGACCTCCTATATCTTGACAGGGGCTTCGGTTACACAGGTATATGCATTCATCAAACCCCATTGAATGTACATTTAAGATTTGTATACCTTTCTGTAAGTACATTTCATGAAACAGCCAGATTTGTGTACAGCACTGTGACTACAGTGAAAAATAACACAACATATTGTATGCTTGAAATGGGAGTAGATTTCAAGTGTTCTTACCGGAAAGTAAAAAGGTAAATACATGAGGTAAAGAATATATTAATTAGCTTGATTGGGGTAATCATGTCACAGTATATGCACACACCAGAGCATCATGTTGTTCACCTTCAAAATATAAATTTTTTATTTGTTAGTCCCCTGCAGGGGCGGGGGGGGAAACAACCATATTCAAAATTGAACTTCCGTTAATGCTCACTTTGCTGATGTAACTAATGGAGAAAGTAAACTAATGTCTGAAGTTTGCTTTGAAATGCAGCCAAAAATAACATGGATGGCTGGACGGTTGTATACATGGTGATAGGTATATTAAGTGTTGAATGTAAAATTCTTTCAACTTTCAACTATGTTTAAAATTTTTCTTTAAAAAATGTTAAGAAAAAGGATTTTTTTTAAAAAAATTCCTTCATGGAATAGAACATGAGAAAGAAAAGTCAGCATTCCTAAAACCGTAAGTTACAGTAGTGCAGGGTCAATAATAATATCATCTAATGTTTGTAGGACCTGCTAAAGTTATGCTATCAAACATCCACTATCACTTGACGCACAGAAAGTACTCCGTTAGCACAAGAAAGAAGGGCATTATTAGATTCTCTTTTTATAGATGCAAAAGCTAAGGCGAAGAACTCAATGTGCCCAAAGTCCAACACAGTATCCATTCCTGCCCTCCACTGGCTCTTTCTACCCTTGCAGCCTGTCTGCATGCTACACTCATACCTCTCACTGCTTAAAAGTCCTTCAATGGCCTCTTACTGCTGCTAGAAGGGAGCCCACAATATTTAATGTGGTTTGTGAGCCCCACACAATCTGACAAGCCAGTTTCAGCAAAACTTTGCATTTCTGTGCTGTGGTCAGACTGACTTTTCATAGTTCCCCCTACATACTAGGTTCTTTACCACCTCAGGACCTTTGCATGTGCTCTTCACACAACTATTTCCATAATTAAGTTAAAGCCCATGTTTTCCAGAGCTTAGTTTAAACATCATGTCGTAAGCGAAGCCCTTCCTTCCTTTTTCCCTCCCCTACCACTTCCCAGACCAGATCAGGACTACCTGCTGATACCCACTCACGGCACCACCTCCCATCTAGGCTTGCTCATTGCAGCAGATGGCACACCCAGTCATCCAACTGTTCAGATCAAACAGGAGTCATTCTTGCCTCCTCTCTTTCTTTTGCACGCAACATACAGTGTGTCTGCAAATTCTGTTGGCTCTACTTTCAAACTTTTTCTGAATATATCCTTACCACGACTGTTTCTCACTACCTTAGATCATTATCCCCCACCTGAACCACTGATATGGTCTCCAAACTGGTCTCCATGGCCTATTTTCAACACAGAGACCAAAAAAAAATTCTTTCTCTTTAAAAGAAATGTATTGTGGTAAGAGCTATTGACACAAGATCTCCTTCTTACATTTTTGTGCACAATACGTTATTCTTGACTGTAGGCACAATGCTGCACAGCAGACCTCCAGAGCTTAATCGTCTTTCTTAACTGAAACTTTATGCCCATTGATTAGAAACTCCCACATCCCAGTCCACTCTGACTCTGTGATATGCCAAGGGAGTGATCCTTTCAAAACACAAGTTAAAGCATGTTGCTCGTCACTCCAGTGGCTCCCTGTTCCATTAGCAAAAGCCAGACTCTTATGATGACCCGCAGGGCTCCATCCAGTCTGGCTCCCACCACCTGGTCCTTCTCCCCTCTTACTACTCTTTTCCATGCTCATTTTGCTCTAGCCATATTGGCCTGCTCCCCAAATACAAGGCACTTTACAGACTTAGACTTTGCATTTGCGCCCTCTGCCTGGAATGTTCTGGAATTGCTACTTGGATCACTCTCACCTTGTTCAGGTTTTGGTCACATACTACTTCTGCAGAGAGGCTGTCCTTGATTATCCTCCCTAAAACATCACCTCCAGTCACTTTCTATCTCCCACTTGATTAAGTCTCATAGCATTTAGAACTAAGATTAAATTACATCGTCAGTTTCCTTATTAATCAATTTGCTTATTTTCTCCTTCTTCAAGGAGAACATGTGTTCCATGAGTGGCAAGATTTGCTGTTTTGGTAACCACTGCGTCCTCAGTACCTAGTAATCACTCCATAAATGTTGAATGAATTAATGTTATATAAGTCTCTCTGTATGTTTTCTTCATAGCACTTAGCACGGTTTAGAGTTACACATTTGTGCAAATATTTTATTCATGTTGGCCTCCCCAGTGGATTGTAAGCCCCGTAAGGGGCAGGAATCAGGTCAATTTTACCCTCACTTAAGACTTAAGTAACTAGCCACAGGGTGGGCTTAAAATTATTTGTCAACTAAAAGGAGTAAATGAATGAATGAAGGCATGAACAGTAAAGGAACAAGCAGTGCTGTCTGGAGCTACCACGGGAACCTAACTATATTACTTCCATGTTGTACACACCAGTGTTTTAGACACGGAGGGACATGCACAAGGTACAAAAAGAAAAGTGAATTTGGGCTCACTTTACGGCCTTACCTTTCTGCTTGATTAGAAAAAGTAGTGCTGGAAGCCAATCTAGGAAATAAAGTAAACAGAGTCACACAGACATCTTAGGTTTTCATGAAAAAATACATTAGCATCGCAGTAGGACCTGTTACAGCTCATATTTAGATGGGAAGACGTGTAACCATTGACAATTCCCTTGCCCAGGGACAGAGGGCCCATTCAGCTGTCAGTCCCAGGGTTAACACAGTCCCTGAGACCTGCTTTCCATGTCAAGTCAGATATTTCCGAGGAGAACCACACAGTTAAAGGTCGTTTTCTACCACACGGCCAATCTACAAAAAAATATCTGAGACATTTATCAGAGCAACATTTGACCTAGTTCATCTCCATACTAACTCAACTCAAAATTTGTTTCTTGATACAACCTCTGAAACCTAACTACAAACAAACCACAAATTAGAAAAGTGATTTTCAGCCAGTGTGCCGCAAGAGGATCTTAGGTGTTCCACGAAAATTTTTTAAAGATCATTAATTAAATTATTTTCAAAAGAAGTTCAAAGCACAGTAAGTGCCTTTTTTTTTTACTCTTTTATCACCATAATTTAAGTGTGCTACAGAAGTTTAACTATAGGTTCGAGTGTATTGTGAATAAACCTTTTTTAGTGTATAAAAAAGGTTGAAAAACACTGCTCTCTAAGATAGTAGAATTGCTAACAGGAGCATTTGTCAGCTAACTCTTGGGTTGAAAACATGAAAGGGAAATCTGTTATAATAAGAAGAGAAATCTACTGGTTGAGTACAACCAATATATAACATGTAATTTCTGAAAAGTATCATTATATAGTTTTGTACATGTGGAAATATTCTATATTATCCTGTAGAAAGAGAATGTACTAAATTGGTTTAGAAGAACATGTCTGGACCATTAAGATACTGAAAAAGCAAATAAGGTGAATGCTACAAATTTATTTACTTTATTAAGACCACAAGTATTAAGAGTGAACTGAGCTAACAGCCCATTTAGAGAGGGCTACAAAGTCTCTCTGTAGCTGGCACCTCCTACCACCGGACAGCATTCCAGTTGTTTTTATTTTATTTTATTTTTTATTTTTATTTTTATTTTTTTTTTTGAGACATAGTCTCAAGCTGTTGCCCTCGGTAGAGTGCCATGGCATCACAGCTCACAACAACCTCAAACTCTTGGACTTGAGATTCTCCTGCCTCAGCCTCCCATGTAGCTGGGACTACAGGCACCCGCCACAACGCCCGGCTATTTTTTGGTTGTAGTTCTCATTCTTGTTTGGCAGGCCCGGGCTGGGTTCGACCCCGTCAGCTCCGGTGTATGTGGCTGGCGCACTAGTCGCTGACCTACAGGCACTGAGCCTCCAGTTGTTTTGTTTGTGGACACTCTCATGATAATAGCACTAAAACAAAGACCCATGGGCAAACCACGGGTTTCCAAACTTTCTTCTTTTCTGCCACACATTGGAAAAATAAGAGCTGTCGTGGGCCACACAGTACATACCTACACTAATGACAGCGGATTAGAAAAAAAAGTCTGTGCACACTTTTTGTGGTATCCGTCACCACAGATAAGCAAAAAAAGTCCTCACAAAATCAGCACAGGCGACACTCCAGCAACAGTAATTAAGGGCGTAGCCACTGTGATCTTAAGGGCTGCACCTAGCAAAGGGCAAAGGCAAAGCTGAAGAGGAAATGCAACTAGACAGGGAAGAGCGAGAGCACATGGAAAAGCACAGGTGATAACCAAAGGGTTATGCTGACTCTGTCAACACTCTGAGAACACCCTGGGAATGGTTCCTGGGGTCGCAACTTGCATAAATAAACTGTATGTCTGTAAATCCACATTGCCTCATCTGTTCTCTGTGGTGGAATCGAGCCATGCAAGGAAGCCCTGAGTTAGGGGACTGTTGAATCCATTTTCTTGGTAGCTTGGGTGAGTAGGCTGAGGTTGCTTAGAATCGTGGCAGCTCTCATTAAATGCACTACCTGTCTACCCAAAGGAGGTAGAGCTTTAAATAGACATGTGTATCTATACATCAGAAATGTATCTGCTACATTTTTCCCTTGCTTTTCTTCAAAGCTCATCTGTTTCTCTTTCCATTTTAACAGCTGGCAGTGCTTGAACATGAACTACTCTTGTTTACATTAAAACAAACAAACAAAAAAAAAACCTAAAACTAATTCCCCTGTATAACAACTTAGACCAGCCATTTCAAACAGTTGGTGACAGACAAGAACAATAATTCTATCTGTTCAAAAATTAAAAAGCAATAATGGTAGGAACTGAGCTTTTGCATCAATAAAACCCTCAACTCCACAAGTATTGCCAATAGCTGATACAACATTTATTCTACAATTATGATTAGGTCAAAATCAAGATCTTAAGGCCAGGTGCGGTGGCTCACACCTGTAGTCCTAGCAGGTGGATTGAGCTTAGGAGTTGGAGACCAGCCTGAGCAAGAGCAAGATCCTATCTCTACTAAAAATAGAAAAACCAGCTGGGCACTGTGGCAGGTGTCTGTGGTCCCAGCTACTTAGGAGGCTGAGGCGAGAGGATCAGCTGAGCCCAGGAGTTTGAGGTTGCTCTGAGCTATGATCATGCCACAGCACTCTACCCAGGGTGAGAAAGTGAGCTCTGTCTCTCAAAAAAAAAAAAAAAAGTTTTAAAAGAAATAATTCAGCTTTTCTTATCTCTCCATCTCCCCATATTCATCACTTACTTTGCACATTGGCTACTTTGAAGTGTAGAGGTGGGCTGGTTAGACTTACTTTTATGCTATCGCTGATTATATGACTGCCAAGGATCCACAATAAAACCCGGGGGAAGGGATGAGAGAGTCCTGTAGTTTTGGGATAGAGGAATTTATAATGCTTTCCTATTTATCCTTATCTTGAAATCAGCCTTTTTTCATTTTTTTTTAAATCAAAGTTTAGCTCCATTTAGATTCATTCCTTTTCTCTCCCTCAAATGCCAAGAATTTGCAGAATCCAGTTCAAACTCTACCCTCAGAAATCTTCCTAGACCTTCCCTAAGAAATCTTTTCCATCCTGAACTTGAACAGCACTTACTATTCCTACCACTTATTACAGCACTTACTCATGCCCTACCTTGTATGGCTAGTCATGATTCCATACAGTAAGTTTCTTCTTCAGCACTTAGGCCACAGAGTACTTGAGGGCAAGAGGTAGGTTGAATGCCTGCAGCCTAAAGGACCCAGCACCATGTTGGCACAGATTGCAAATTTAGTAAATGTATGCGTCATTTAATTCATTTCTCTCTTAGAAATTGTGCAGGCGAGGATGAGAGTTTGTTACTGAATATGAACTTTATTCACATCTATGAAATACATTATTTCTCTTCTAATGCCCTATCTACTACACAGAATTTTCTTCATGCGAACACTTTCAAAACAACTAAGCTAGATCTCCCTTCAGGTTGAAGGACCCTGTTCCCAAACATGTTTGTCTTTACTTCCTCAGAAATGTAATCGCTGTGTTGCCGTATGTCCCCTCACACGACAATGTGTTAGGTTTAATAGTTAAGCAAGGTGCCCTTGAAATTACAAAAATGCCTAGAGAATCCCTCTCAAAATAGGTAAAGAGAAATAGTAACGATAGCTAATACTTCCTAGCTGCTAGTATGAATGACTGACTGTTCCGAGCATGGTTACAAACGTCAGCACACACAGGAATGGGGATACCATACAGTGGAGCTCTCTCACTGCAGTTTCCTCGGGCCTCACTCTGGCATTCTGACTCATGACCCCACACAGACGGAGAATTCAATCAAAAGAGCAGTCCAATTGGTTTTCAAAAGTAGTCTAAGTCGATCACGCCAAGCATCTTCAAGGTGAATTTTTGACCTGGCAGTTTTTACTTTGAGATGCAGACTGAATGAGGGACCTTACTACCAAATAGAACAGAAGCCACCACTCACCTCCCCACAGACTGCATGATGTCCAGCAGCAGCGGGGCTGCCAGGTCTGGGCTTAAGTGAATGAACGTGGAGAGGACCACGATGGCCAGCCCGAGGGTTTCTTCATCATATTCTTCAAGAATGGCCCCACAGTCGTGGCATCTGCCAACAAAACAGAGAAATGAAAGAATCCACAGTTTCAAGGTTAACAGACGACACACACAGCCCTTTTTGGTGGGCCTTAGAAGAGGCCTCAAATGGGATCAGTGGCCCCGTTTTAACGGTAAGTAAGAGACTCCAGTGCCACCCTCACAACAGACCCAGAGATGATCTGAGATCATGAAGGGTCCTTTGCCTGAAGACATTCTTCAAGCATCTGGCCTACACATGGTCCTTTGCCTGAAGACATTCTTCAAGCATCTGGCCTACACATGAGTTCTTGCTCCATTTTAGAATAAGCACCAATTGGACTATCTGGTTGATGGATTTTATACATGTAAAATTAGTGCTCGGGATGATCAGTCTAAACTTGACATCCTACAAAGTCTTATTTTTTATCATAGCCACTGAATAAGCATGTATGTGCCAGGCAATATACTGGAAGCTTACAGTACAAAATACAGAAGAAATGTCCCTATCTCTAAGGAGCTCGCAAACTATCACAGAACATGTAGGGATAAACAAATAATTAAAATACAATGTGTTAAGCACTAGAATAGGAAGATGTGCCAAAACTCAGAAAATGTCATAAGTAATATGCCTAGTGGGGTCAGGGGAACCTTGCCTTAAGCTGGGTCTTTGAAGCATGAATAGGAGTTCGCTAGGCAGAGAAAGTATAGAAAGAAAGACACCTATAAAATCACGGAAAAGAGAAGACATCAGGCATGAGCTGGAAAAGGTAAGGGGGCTAGAGAAAGCGTTCCTGGTGAGGAGTGGTAAGGCCATACCATCAAAATTGAATCATGTAAGGAACTTGGACTTTACCCTAGAAGAAATCTAGAGATTTTGAAGGCTGCCAGGACAGGAGATGACATACCCAATTTGAGATTCAGAGAACAGATTCCTGTGGTGGATGGAATAAGAATCAAGGCTCATCCTTATTCCCATCCTCCTAACAGTATGAAGCTTCCGGTTGAGGGATTCTATTGGTGTGAAATTACTACTAGGGAAAATCAGTAAATGACATTGTTTGCATGTCCACATTAAAAAAGAGAAACACTTAAGCATAAATGAAAGCTGCTCATACAATATGGGATTATGCATATCAACACTTATGGCTATGTGGGGACCAAATGGAATTCCATAAGCATGGTCAAGAAAATAACTATGCGAGCTTACTTGTCCGTCATCACCGTGGGCTGTTCATCCGTGAATTCTTCGGGTGCAGGCACAAACATACTGACTATGCTGGGGGCTGACAGCAGGCTGGATTTGGTGGCACCTGGGTAAGCAGCAAAGGGACAACCAGTGAATAAACCCTCCCGGGGGGCCAAGAAAGACCCTGTTCACCCACAACCCCTCCAAAGATCGTATTTCCAGGAATGCAACTTGGACATCTTGATTTTATTGTGAAAAATACTCACTAGCACAATGAAGTCAAGAAAGATTGTGATTTGTTTCTGCTTGTGTACTTTTAAGAGCTAGACTTCTCTTTCCCTTTGCTTCTTGACTTTGGAAAAGTTAAAAAGAGTTCAGGTGTGCCGTCAGGTTAAGGACGAAGATGAGAATCAAAGAGGGAATGGATGAAGGGCACCCTTAAAGTGAGTTACAGCCTTTGTTTTCTAGGCACAGACAGAAGCTGCCCATACAATACTACATTTCTAAAATCACAGATAAATATCAACATTTAAAGTATGGCTAATTTGGGATGGAATAAGATCTCAGAACTCCACACACTTAAGCAAGGGGAAATACTGGAGTTAAGAAACAGCAGTGCCTTTTTCTACTCTGGAAAGCCATACCCTATGCCCCCAAACAAAAAGACCTCATTTTTCAAATGGGGGTATTTATGAAAGAAATATCAAGTGTTTTGAAGGAACCAACCAGTGACTCACTCCCCTTCATCCAATCTATATCTACCACAGTGTTTATAACTTTGGGGTTTGATGCCTCCAAAGAAATCTGAGGCAGGAATCTTAGCAACATGCTCCAGTGGTAAGCAACTCTATTTGGAGAGTGAGGAGGCTGCTCTCCATCACAGCAGCCGCTAGTGCTAGACAGATGCCCTGGGAACTGTGGAGATGAGGCACTCCAAGAGGAACCCCAGAGTTACAGTCCAGAAAAATGGCATGTTCTACAAAGCAGTAACTGCAACTTGAGTTATTCAAACAGCAGAGAAGGCAGAAAAACTCTGGTCATTAAATAATCTGTTTCTCATTAAGGAACTGTAACATGGTACTGGGGGTGAGGGGGTAGCCTGTCTGAGCTTTCCTTAAATAGAAGGAAAGTGGGCTCAGCACCTGTAGCTCAGCAGCTAGGGCACCAGTCACATACAATGGAGCTGGCAGGTTCGAATCCAGCCCAGGCCTGCCAAACAACAAGGACAACTACAACAAAAAAATAGCCGGGCATTGTGACGGGCGCCTATAGTCCCAGCTACTTGGAAGGCTGAGGAAAGAGAATCACTTAAGCCCAAAAGTTTGATGTTGATGTGAGCTGTGACTCCAAGGCACTCTACTCAGGATGACACAGTGAGACTCTGTCTCAAAAAAACAAAAAAAGAAGGAAAGTGATTCAGAGAATTGGTTTCTAAAGGAATCAAAATAAAATACTTAGAAACTTCACCAAGCAGGCAATGTGTTTCAGTCTGAGGGGAAGAAATGGCATTAAGCCTTTGAAAAGTCAAGATGTTTCCGTACCACAGACTCCATGGCCTGGTCAAAGGTGACAAAATCTACTTCTAAGATTCAGGAGACCTATAAATCCAAATGGAAAGTATCTGAAAATATCTTTAGGCCACTTCCTAAGTCGCCAATTGGGAATCCAAATTTTCCAGCCATACCTGTCAGCTGCATCTGAGATAACATTCCTAAGTATACCTACACACGTCATTGACAAAGATCTCCAGTTGTTTCATAGACACGCTGCTTTGAGTGGAAGCAACGGTATTACAAACATCAGTGCAAAATTATTAATAGAAGAAAAGGCAAGCACTGGGCCCAGATAAATGAAGACACAATTAATTATTAAATAGTATGATAAGCAGCATGAAAGTTGCTTCAAGAAACCAAAACACTGAAAGTTTAAATCCAGTACTCTACATTTTTTTGATCATTGACAGACCGTATTAACTATATGCCAAAATACCTATGCTAAAGGTGAAAAAATTCAGCACATAAGATACATGGTGATGTGTGCACAGACTTGCCAGGAACATAAGAAATTGATTTAAAAAAAAAACAAAACTCTGAGTCAAGGGTTTCAGAAGATTACTGCCAATTACTGTTATATAATAATCACAATTAAAGTCAAGAAAAGGGAGGGACTCAGTTGGTCCCTCAATTGAGTCCCTCAAGTCAATTTGCTGTTTTCAAACCAATTATTCACTAATAAGAATGCCAAAGAAGAGGTTTTTTTGTTTTGGGGGGGTTTGGAGGGTTTTTATGAGACAGAGTCTCACTATGCTGCCTTTGATAGAGTGCCATGTCATCATAGCTCACAGCAACCTCCAACTCCTGGGCTCCAGAGATCCTCTTGTCTCAGCCTCCTGAGTAGCTGGAACTACAGGTGACCGCCACAGTGCCCAGCTAGTTTTAGAAACGGGGTGTTCAGGCTGGTCTCAAACTCCTGGCCTCAAGCAATCTACCTGTCTCGGCCTCCCAGAGTGCTAGGATTACAGTTGTGAGCCACCATGCCTGGCCAAGAACAGATATTTTTGACAATAGCATTATGGAGTGTTTTGCTATATGACAACACAGAATATATGATGCAGTATTTATGGCAATCATCTAAAAAAGGAGATGAGTTAAGTCACTGGGCATTGGCCTGAGTAGGGCAACATTAGCTGAATCAATGGCTTCCTAAATATTGCTGCTGGAGTTGGAAATGAGAAATGCAAAAAGGAAGACAGAAGTGTGGTCATAATTCTTTGTTTGTTTGTTTGACCAATGGTAAGTTAATTTGCCTTCTGAATTACAAAAGAACAAAAGTAATGATTAACTACTTTGGTAGTTAAAATTCATGGAATGAATTTGGAAAGTAAATATTCTGATCTTAGAACAGATTTATGCTCAGCTTTTTTTCACAGGCAGCATAAGGTCAAGTGGATATTTTCAATGTACACTTCAGACAGCTGAAAAGAAGCTGTTCACCTATGACCTCAACATTCTAGAAGAAATACAGATAAGCTAGACCATGCCCAGAAAAGTCGATACAGGCTGATCTGAAGAGCTGATATAGATGAGAAGGAAAACTGAAGGACCAGGAATGTTTGGTCTGGAGAAGACCAAGGGAATTAAGCAATGGGTGGCTATTTCCAAATGTCAAAAAAATTGTGGGAGAGAGACTAGAATTGTTTCATGCGGCTCCTAGGGTTAGAATGTCACTATAAGGAAAAACTGTCAACCATGTTCACAGATGAGATGTCATCTCTGGAGGGTTTAAGCAAAGATTGGCCCCACTCACGGAGCTGCAAAGGAATAGTCTATAGCACCTGCGGGGAGCCCAGATGGTGGCCACGTCCAGTCTCTTTTACCTCTTACAGTCTGAGACTCTGTGGCTCCACTAACCTCTCATTCTTAATGGCTGTCCCTCCAGGTCAGGGTTTAGGCATGTTGACACATTACACTGACGTTTCCCGGGCTGTATCTGTTCTGTGGATAAACAGAGCATTTCAGTTTTCCATGTCATCAGCGCAACACAATTCAGAATACAAAGAATTTAACCAATTATCTCTCGGGGCCGTTTTTTTGGCCGCTAATTACTATTGAGTATTAATACTTATAGGAACCATCCTAGATTTTGTGTGGGGTCTCATTACCAACCTGAGGTTCAATGCTATGAAATACAACTAAAAGCAGGAGAGCGTCTACAACCATCCCCCCAAAAGTCCAGACCACTGCTCCACTCCCCAACCTCCAAAAAATCTTAAATCTCATCACTTCTGATAGGAAACAAAAGGTTAATGTCATGGCCATGAAAGAAATGTTTTATACAAATCAAAAAATACATATGTGATCATTTGGGGAAATGGCCAAGGTAGTATAGGAAATATGTAGAACTGGTGAAAGGAAATGGCACACACTGGACTGCGGGATTGAAGTTCGGGGGGCAGAAATGGAGGAGTGGTGCTTCAAAAACACTTGTTCACACAAAAGATGAGGCAGAGGAGCAAGAGATCCCAATGTGTGGGGATGAAGAAGAGGCTGCACACTGTCAGCGAGCTGGTGCACGCCGAGGTGGACGGATCATGACCCGTGCTTTGGGCTGCCTCTCTCAGTGCGTCTGCAAGGCCAGATTTATTCTTGTGGAGACACGTGAGTCACTGCGCCAATATGTGGTTTAGAGTGACATGCCACCTACCACTGTACTGCACAGTCCTAGACGCTCCTCTGGGCTTGGATTTAGGGAAGACTTTTCTATGGCACTAATTAAAATGAGAATATTGAGATGAAGCTCTAATAGGTCTTGGGAACTACAGAAGCAACTTGGATGATGGAAAGTAAGTCCAGGAAAACTCAGGTGAAAGAAATTCAGATAGCACATAAATGGGAAGTATTAAACGAGAAACTAGGGGGACGTGGAATATGGTGGAAGTTTGGTTAAAAAGGGAAAAATTAATTTAAATGGGTTATTTGGCATCATGTAGATATTATTCCGATTAAAATTTGGATTGGACATTAAGGTCAATTTGGCTTGCTATAACTACTAAGTCAAATAAACCAGATTATAATTATAAACAGAATCTAAAACGGTTACCTTAAGCTGAGCCATTTGCTCTGGACCTAATAGTTGGGTAAAATAATCTGGGAAGCCCCCAGAGCGGCCTAACAGAAGAGCATTTAATTATCAGAGACCTAATCAACCAAAAGCTACCATCATCTCAGTAAAGAGAGAATCACAGCCCTCTTTGGTGTGGACAGAAAAACTCAGCTCCAGCCCTGTAAATTCTTGAGGTTAGCTAGCTAGCATCTTTCTCCTCTTGTTTTTGTCTGTTGGCAGACATTTATTAAACCTTTAAAAATGTTAAAAGCCCTTAAAAAGTCCAGGATAGCTGAAATTATCTGTTACATATGAGATTGGGTATGACATCTGAGATTAAGTTATCTGGGCTAGCACTCACTCGTGCTCTAAGAATAATGAGGACAAATAAGATGACATGTATATCAATATTATGCCTTTGAAAAAAATAAAAGTATCACAAAATTTTAGTTTTGTGGACACTGTAATTCATAATTGCAAGGTAAAATAGTAAAATAATCTCGTATAACTGTAGCCAGAAAGTATGAATCAAAACACTGAGACTGATCCCAAGTGTTGGCCCCCAGAGCCTATCACAGTAATAAACCTTTATTTTTCACAGTGCAAGCACGTTTCAAAGTGCTTTTGCATATATAATCTCATAACTCAAATGACCCATTTAATTAAGACCCAAAAAAAAAATGAAGACAAGCCTTAAGGAAAATTGCGACAGTCCTACTGGCTTGACAAGGTCGTACATGTGCAGAACGTGGTAACAAAGTTAGAAAATGCAGAGTGGCCACATTTAAAATAGAGGTGGTATACCAGGGCAGTCAGCTCTTATATTAAAATTGAGGCTAGATGCAGTTCCATCTTTTGAGCATGGGGGTGCGCTGCTGCAGCCTGGTGACCTTGCTGGCTAAAACACAGACCCCCATCTTCCCAAACCCATGGGAGATGAGAACGTCGCTAAGCTGACATTTGTTATTATTTTTACTATTAATATTACTTTATGTGGGGGATATTTTATAGTTTATAAAACAGAGAATATTGATATCCTGTTGTGTTTCTTTTCATTTGCATCATGAAATTATAGTTCCATTCCCTCCTCCCCAGATGGATAACTTAATATCTGATATCTGGGTCTTAAAGAAAAAAGAGTTGGGTCAACCTCGGTGGAAGAACGTGTCACTCTAGAACACTTGGAAAGTTTAAATAGACTTATTATTTACAAATAATATTTAAAATATTATTTTTATTAGACTTATTATTTTAAAAAATTATTTGAAACTAAGAACAAGAGAGAAAATCTATTCCTTAACAAGGGAGCAGAGTGGACACAGAGAAAGTGGCATTAGCTAATCCAAGAGGTAAAACAAGAAGAAAAAGCTTGACCCACCAGTGTCCCAGTTGCTGATGTTATGGGGGGCGCTAGACTGATGTTCCAGCTGGCGCTTCATTAACTGGCTCATTGTCAGAACTCCCAGGGATCCCCTTTTCATCTGCCTATACTGAGCTATATGGAGGAAATTAGGAGATGATTACTAGGGGAAATAAACTTGCACAGCACACAAAGGCTCCACACATCAATACAGAACCTTAATTTAACCGTTATTAATTATTCATAATTTTTGATAAATTATATGCTCCTGTCCAAATGAACAACTACTACATAAAATATTACTTTCATTTATTTTTTAACTTACACACTCTGTTGTGTTCCAAAAAGTATTTAAGACAGATAATACTATTTTGAATTTATAGCTTAACTTTCTTTCTTGGGCATACAGAGTTTCAGATTTCATCACATTTCAATGAGGTCCCCACATATGTGTGTATGAAGTGTGTGTATGAGTGCAAGTATGTTTTACAGCAGGATGCAGATATCAATTCCAAGTTTTAGAGAGAGAAATGGGAGCAAATTATTATCTCTTTTTTTTTTTTTTTTTTGAGATAGAGTCTCACTATGTTGCCCTCAGTAGAGTGCCATGGCGTCACAGCTCAAACCGTTGGGCTTAAGCAATTCTCTTGTCTCAGCCTTTCAAGTAGCTGGGACTGTGGGAGCCCACCACAACACCCGTCCAGTATTATTATTATTATTATTTTTGAGACAGAGTCTTACTTCGTCACCCTCGTTAGAGTGCCATAGCATCTCAGCTCACAGCAAACTCCAACTCCTGGGCTTAGGCGATTCTCTTGCCTCAGCCTCCCCAGTGGCTGGGACCACAGGCACCCACCACAATGCCTGACTATTTTTTGTTGCAATTTGGCTGGGGCCAGGTTTGAACCCACCACCCTCGGTATATGGGGCCAGTGTCCCACCCACTGAGCCATAGGTACCGCCCACGCCCGGCTATTTTTTCCTTGTAGTTGTCATTGTTGTTTAGCAGGCCCAGGCCAGGTTCAAACCTGCCAGCCCCAGTATATGTGGCTGGCACCCTGACTTCTGAGCTACAGGCACTGAGCCTGAATAAAATTATATTACTTGGAATCCACCAGCAACTGAGGTGATCCTAAAACCCAAACATAGCAACTCCAAAGTCAATACTGTTTTCAGTCTTTACATTAGCCTCTGCCCATTCTTTTAAAAATGTAAATCAAATTACATCCCCCAGGTATATTCCAGTGTGCATCTTTGTTTTAAAAAAACAGTGGTAACATTTTTATCCTAAAATTTAAGCATTGACAAATATCCCGGTGAAATGTCAAGTTATTATCAGCATTTGCAAAACAGAAAACAATGACAAGCACTTCTCCCAGGGGACGGCTGGGTTAGAAAGCAGCTCACCACCTCTGCCCTGACTGCTGTGAGTGGTCCACCCAATCCCTACCAATCAGCCCAACGTGAGAGGCAGAACATCACTAATGTAGCTTTTCTACGTGACCCCAAACACCTGGATATTTGAAAACTTAAGGTTTTTCACTCTCCTATAAAGATGATTTCAGAAACAAAGCTATGAGCTATGTGTCCTAGAAAGGAGATGACAGCAACAAGGATGACTGTATGGCCCCTGAAAACTTTCAAGATTATACACAGGTTCCACAATCATGGTACCAAGGCAGCATTCTGCTGTGATGTGAAATCAAGTTTAACACCACTTTTAAAGTAATTAGCATGCTGTTTGATTAATGGTAGTCATGGCATGTTTAGCTACAAAATAATTAGCTGATAAACTGATCAAAAGAGAAGAATATGATGAGAATTCCTGTGTCTTGGAGTCCACATGAATGCAATTCATGGAACTGACTATTTGACCTGACATTAAACAGCTCTTTTTTTTTTCTTGATTAGTAAAATTTACAATTTTATGACTCACTTGAAAAGTGCAGCTTCAATGAAAATTCAACAGCAGAAATGTTTTAAAGGATTTGACACACTTAGAAATTAGCAGCATCTAGCAGACTCAATCAAAGAAGGATTTAAAACCCCTAGCAACTGAGTTTCTTTAACTCTCGGATGTTTTTAAAGACAGCAGAATTCCCTGAGAGTAAAAACTCTTAATGTTTTGCTCAGGGATTATGCCTCCAAGAGCACACCACCAAGAGTTATAGAACGCAAGGAAGAAAAAATGGAAATCTAATGGCATGCTAAGCTAAATCAAAAAGGCTCAATTCAGTCATGATGTTGAGATCATAATACACATTTAATTAGCAATAAAGTCCAGCTAACTTAATCATCCTATCTCAAATATACCCTAATTCACTATCTGAATTTTTTCCTGATTTTTATTTATTTTTATTAATATTTTTTCCTTTTTCCTTTATTAAATCATAATTGTCTTTTTTTTAATGACTCATGTAAATTAGGAGGAAGAGACATACTTTCCTAATTTTAGCATGTGGACTTAAAAATGGGCATTTTCATCATGTTATCAAAGAGATTTTTAATGATAAAAGAAGAACAGTTAAATTTGGAAACTAGCCGTTCTTCTTTGTTACCAAAAGGGCAAATACTATCAGTTGGAAACGATTTGTTATCATTTCTATAATCTTTGTTAGAATTCAATTTGAATTATTCTGTGGCATACTGAAAAAGAACAAGGGATCAAGTCTACTAGACCTAGCATCATTTCCTGTCTCTGTCACTGGGTGGCTGTATGGCTTTAGGCAAGTCATTTAGCCTCTCTGAACTTCAGCTTCCTAATCTATAAAATGCATTCAAGAATATCCACCATGCAGTGCTGATGTGTCAGATAACAGCATGTGTAAAGCACTTAGCACAGTACCTGACTCATGGTAGGTATCAAATAAATGGCAGCCATCATTACTATTATGACTGTAAACTCCTGGAGAACAAGGGGTGTCTTATTTATTCGTCTTTGATCCCCAGTGCCAAGCACAGTGCCTGACATCCAGCAGACACTTAATAGTTGCTGAATGAATGAATGAATGAATGCATAAATGCATGAATGAGTAATGAAGATGATGATGTTCCATACTACCAGTCCAGCATTTAAATTAAAATCTTTATCTGGTTTTTCAGGATCATTCTCAGTTCAAAAAATGGTCGAATGAAAATTAAATAGCTTTTCAGGCACTGTCCACATGGAACACAAAATGTGTCAGCACATGTGACAAAGGTTCACAGAACTTGCACCTCTGTATCTCTGATTTCTGTTAAGAATGTCCCAAGCTAACGTCTCTTATTTGACCCCAGGGCCAGGTGGACACCATTATGGAATTTTAATGGCATTCAAGCTCCTTAAGGACAAAATCTAGGACCCAGAAACAGAAGGCAGTCTCAAAACACTTGCCTCCTATAGATCCGGTAAAACATTATGAGATTTTTATTTTCCAGAGCAAAAAGGCTAGACCTAGTCATGATATATGACACATTTATTTATGCTAACCTAGATCAGATTTTATCAAGGATAGAGGTGATTCAAATTAAATAAAGGTACTCCATGTAAAATAAACAATGCTCTTCACGTGTCCCCAAACCAGTTCCATTTGCTAAGTGAATGTTTCTCAACAAATTAGGATTCTTGGCCAATCTGTAATTGTAGTGATTTATCAAACATCTGAGATATGAACAAAAGTGGGACATAGTCACCCCATACACGTCAGGGTCTCTGAGAGCATACCACATAACGTTACCCAGGAAACTAACACAACATTTAAAAAAGAAAAAAAACAGTATTGCAAAAATTAAAAACAAAGCAGCAGACCATATTCCAAAATCAATGCACAGACGAAGTGATCACCAGAGGACATCTTACTTGATATTGAGGAATGGCTACTGGTTTCCGGCACACCTGCTTCTAACGTAGGGGCAGATGAGGATTCTCGTGGCATTTCCAAAGTTGAAAGTCCTTTAGTAGAGGAATCTACAAATGGAAATATTATTTAAAACTCAGGACACTGATCAAAGGCACGTTCAAGGATCTTTTCCATATCTTTTTCCCTCTTGCCTACTATACCCATTCGAATCTTTTATGAACTTTCTGGCCCTAGTACATGTGTAATAATTACTTTCACAGAGTTACATGCACACTGGTTTCAAAGTGCCATGGAGAGTCGATTATACGTTACATTCTGCATCTAAGGATGCGCCTGTTGAAGATCAATAGCACGTTACAGTGAGAAAGCTCAGCATGCTCACAATGCAGATCCTCAAACAAGGCATTTAACTTTTCCATACTCAATATGGAAAAGCGTCTAATATGTAAGACACTTAATAGTTCATTCCACCTATCCCTCCCTTTGTCTGGCAATTTCCTACTCATCGTTTACATCTTCACTTATAGAGAAAATTCCTCCTTCAGGAAGGCTTCCAGGATCTCTCTCCCTAGATATATGCAAACAAAAACATCGGGTCAGGTGTTCCTTTTATGTGATTACAGAACCTCTTGTCTTTAACCAGTCCAAACTAATCACACCCTAATGTAATTGTCTATTTACTTGACTATGACCTTCACTAAACCATGAGTAATTTAAGAGCTGGGACTATACTTATTTGGAATAAATATGCATGATTAAATCCGATTTTATATTTTACTAGTTGAGCAAAAATCAGAGAATAATATTTGTTCTCCTGCCTGACAAACGTTGAGTCTAAAAGGAAATATTTTCTGCATAGAGTATTTTCTTTTTAATCTATCAGTAATGCGAAACAAGCTGTCTCACATCATTATAGGTAACTGCAAATGATTTTTTAAAACTTTCTGAAGAGTTTAACACTTTGCCATAGCAAACCATCTAAACTTCTTTACAAAACTTGTCATTTTAATCAGCACTACATGGTGATCCTGCAGGGTGTCTTGCTGACTTGGAGTCACCACGATGGGCTTCCATGACTACCCTCCGCTGTAATTCAGGAACACCCATTCTAAATGGCTTTGAGTTCTTCAGCTAATGATGTTTCTGTCTCATCCTTCTCATAGGCTTTTCCTGCCACGTGGAAATCCACCATGCATTCATACAAACATACAATTTAATTATACAGATGCTATTGTATTATTGGCTAACCATTACACTTACTGAACTGCCAGAAATAAAACAAATCCAAACAAAGGCCTAGGAAAAAAGCTTTGAGTGTTGATGTTAGAGCACCTATTTTTGATTCTCAGAGGTCTTTCTGAGTAAATATGTTTGCCAGATTAATAACTACTTGATAATAAAAAATAGCATACCAGTAACTATTGTAAAATTTTCCAAAGTCTCTTAATAAGGCATAAAATAATGAGTGATTTTAAATGACTTTAGTCATTAAGGTATTCAAGATTAGATACTATTTCTTTTTTTTTTATTGTTAAATCATAGCTGTGTACATTAGTGCAATCGCCTGTACCCATTCTAAGATGCACCATAGATGTGGCCCAACCCACAACCCTCCCTCCACCAAAACCTCCCCCCTCCCTTGCCTTCCTTGGCCCTTTCCCCATAGTCTTGTGCTATAGTTGGGTTACAGCCTTCATGTGAAAGCTATAATTTAGCTTCATAGTAGGGCTGAGTACATTGGATACTTTTTCTTCCATTCCTGAGATACTTTACTAAGAAGAATATGCTCCAGCTCCATCCATGTAAACATGAAAGAGGTAAAGTCTCCATCTTTCTTTAAGGCTGCATAGTATTCCATGGTATACATATACCACAATTAGTACTATTTCTTTCTCATGTATCCTCCCCCAAGCCAGAGTGAAAAACACACCTAATTATTTCTCTCTCACGTCTCTGCCCCCATTCTACCTGCAGCCACTACAGCATCCTGATCTCACTAATCATGTGGATGAGGAAGCTTAAAGCTAGTTTTCAGGAATCCTCTGATAGATTGTTAAGACTTTTAGGGTTTTGGTATGCTTATTAAAATCCTTGGTGTGCCTTAACTTTAAAGACATGCCATTATTTTTAAGTGGAGTCATTAATACTAAAATAGTTCATAACCATTAGTGTACCAAGATTCCATAAGCTGAGCAATTATTTTTTCAGTCCTCTATCATTTTATGAAACTGTATTTGTATACAGTTTAAGACAAATATCCGAATAAAGCTATCCGCTTAACTTAAAATATTTGTATTTTTCTAAGGTGATGTGCAGAAAATATCACGCTGTCCTTTCATTCCTTCATCAATATTTGCCAGCTGCTAGTCACTTGGGATAGAATCAGTGAACAAAGCAGACAAAAATCCTTGCCTTCAGGAGTTTTCATTTGTGTGAGGAGAGATATAAAATAATTAATATGCATAAAAGTAAGTAAACTATTTTGTGTTAGAAGATCAATTCTTTGTGGAAGAGAAACCGACAATACAGGATGCCAGGGTGGGTTGGACAGTGGGGCATGGTCCAGGGCAGGCTTCACTGGGAACACTGTTTGATCAGAGAAGTAAAGAAAGGAGGAAATGAGCCAGACAGATGCCTGACAGCCCCAGGGTGAGGTGTTCAAGAAATGACAAGAAGCCACTGTGATTGAGAACCACGGAAAGAGCAGCGCAAATGAAGTCACAGGACCAATGAAGATCAGGGGCACATATACCTTTCTAGGCCTTCAAAGAATGTGAGGTTTTGCTATGAAAGGAACAGACAGCCACTACAAGGTTTTAAGCAGAAAAATGGTATAAGCTCATGTCTTAAAGCAGGGGAGTCCAAACTTTTTACTTTTTGCTGTGCATTCAAAGAATAAGTTATCTTAGGCTACACAGTAAATACACAAACAATAATGAAAGCTGATTAGCATACTTTTTGTGAGATTTGACACCATAGACAAGCAAAAAAGTCCTCACAAAATTAGCATGCAGGCCAGCTGCAGGTTGGACACCCCTGCCTTAAAGGATCACTCTGGCTATTGTGTTGAGAGGACATGAACATGATAAGGGTAGAAGGTGAAACACCAGTTAGGAGGCTCTAGCAGTTAATCCAGGTGAGAGATGTCAGTGGCTCAGACCAGGGTGGAAACAGAGAACATGAGAAGAAGCACCACATTCCAGATACGTTTTGAAGGTAGGCTAAGGTTCCCAGATAAAACCGAGGATGCTTTGTTCAATTTTAACTTTCAGGTAAACAACGTAATTTCTTAGTCTGAATACATCCCATGCACTATTTGAGAGACCTGGCTCCAATTCCTCACTCCTCCCTGAGTCCACACTTTTTACCATGTGACTCTCAAGTTCCTCCTGACAAAGAGGCAAAAGTATATTTCCCCTCTTGACTTCGGTCCAGCTGTGTGATCAGCTTTGGCCAACAGAAAGTTTGTAGGCATAACATGACCAAAGGCTTGAAAAGTGTTTGTGCAACTGGTGCTCTTGCAGCTCTGCCATCACCATGAGAAAAATGTCCCCAGGTCTCATGGTGCCAGCTGAGGTTGGCAGGCATGAGAGGCAGTGCCTGTCCCATCAGCCCAAGTAGTCAATCCCCAGATGACCAGAAGACTTTCAAACTAAATAAATACTTACTGTTTCATGCTGCTGAGATTTTTGTTACCCAGCATTATTCCAGCAATAGGTAACTGATAACTGTCTCCAGATACAGACAATATAGAAAGCCTAAGACCAGATGAGACCGCCAAGAGAGTGAGTGTCTGTAGAGGAAAGGTTGCGACAGAGACCCAGGGAGCTCCCTCATTAGGGAGATACGGAGGAGCAAAAGAGACTGAAAAGAATGACCACTGAATAAGAGAAAACAAAGAAGAGTTTGGTGCCCTGGAAGCCAAGTGAAGTGGGAGTGATCAACTGTGCCAGATACTATAAATATGTCACAAGGTAAGACCCAAGAGCTGACAGATTTAGCAGCATAGGCCACTGGTGACTTTGACAAGTGTAGTTTTGGTGAAATAGTGGGAATAAAACCTTCATAGAAATAACTTTTTTTATTTTTTAGAGATGGGGCCTTGCTATGTTACCCAGGCTGAAGTACCGTGACTATTCACAGGTACAATTACAACATACTACAGCCTCCCATTCTTGAGCTCAACTGATCCTCCTGCCTCACCCTTCCAAGTAGCAGAGTCTACAGGCCTATGCCACCAGGCCTGGCTTAGGAATGATTTTTAGAAAGAATAGATTGAGAGAAAATTGGAGTAAGAGATGGTATAGACAACTTTTCTAAAAAGTTTTGCTACATGATGAGAAGTGGTTGGGAGAATTGGTATCAAGAGCTTTTTAAAAAATTTTTAAGAGAAATAAGACCATGTTTGTAATGCTCAAGTCAAGGGTCCTTTATGGAAGAAAAAAAAATAAGGGAGGAAACAGAGGGAAATATTTTTTGTATCTTGTCCATATATAGAAAAGCTGGCTAGAGACAGGAGCACAGCCTGCAGGCCCAGTCAGGAAAGCCAGGTGTGTGAGTGCCCATGCTCGAAGGTAGGCAGGTGAAGTGGTTGCAAGCTATGGAAATTCCTTCTGATGATGTCAGCTGGAAGAGTTATTAAAAGTTTAGGAAGAAAAGCAACTATGAAATAGTCATTTAGGAGAATGGAAATATGAACAGACCAAGAAAATACAATTAATTGCCAGGTAGCTTTCAGGACCCAGTTGAGGTTCATGGCCATTAATTTAAAGCAAGTCCCATCAACATTATGTGTTTCTAGCCATTCACATTCATCTAACGGGTGCTGGTAGACAGGCAATTTAACAAGAATTGCATTTAGTCATTGTGAGTCTCAAAAAGCAAAGGCCAGAGAGGGAGTAGACATGTGTGTGGGTGTGTGTTGGGGGGGGGGTGTTGAAGGGGATACACTGATAGCATTGGATTTAAATTGAGAAAAAAGAGAGGACATGAAGTGGGGGTAGGGCAATAGTGAAAGGCAATAGGATCAATACATGCTATACAGAGAGAGGGGAAATGGTAATCAGAGCATGAGAGACGTGAAATTGAGACCGTGGAAGGGGTGCAATTATTGGCAGTAACTAGGTCTGTGCTACATGTAGCACCATGTGAAGGAACAGCTGAGCCAAGTGGAGGATCCAGATGGATCAAGTAACTGAGAAGCCAATGTGTCAGAAGAATCAGCTCCTTTAGTATTGAAATCAATCAGAACTAAGATAGGAGCAATTTAGGAAAGAGTAAGCAAAGCCCAACGTCAACTCTGTCAACAAATGAGAATGGGTTGGGGGGTTAGAAATGAGGCAGCATGAGGGTCGTGGGCAGTGTGATCAGAGGACAGGAGACTCCAACCTGGGAATGTTGGCTTTCTACCAAACTAAGAAGGCAAAGGAAATAGGAGAGAAAGCACACGTGGAAGGGATTTTGCTCATTGTTGGACTGTGAATTTCTGAGAACATAGGGGAAGGGTTTCAAAGAGAGATTAGCATGCCTGTGGAAGGTAAGGTGCCAAGGATGCCATAGAGATAAAAAAAAAATTGCAATGACAGCATCATATGTATTATAAATATTTAAGAGACTTATTATCACAATTGTCAGATACTTTTCTCTTGTTCTGGTAACAAATACATGAATACAAAACCATCTTCCTCCCTGGTAGCCTGGGGAACCTAACATAAGGATGAATAAAGAGGGTGACACTCATGTACACACAATTTACACACTCAGCCTGTGTGCAAGCTACAGCTCAGGTAACCAACCACGCTGTAGATACAACATGGTTTCTTACGTGCCCACCCTGTAGACCTCCACAGTTTCTAGGCCACTGCTGTCCTCCATCCATATGCAACAATTTTGCTGGCTCCAAACGATAATAAAAGGGTTTCCCAGTTTCCCTAAGAGCCTTCTAAGGTCTTAAACTTTCTTGTTATTAACAGGATCTTTTCTTCCCCCTGCCCGGCTGAAGCATGACCCTTTCCAAATACACTAATGTTCAGTCAACAGAATTTTTACAGAGCATCTTTGAGCTACTCAGCTCTGTACTGTGAGCCAGAGAACAGCTAGAAACCTCTGGAAATGTCTGGCACAAACCAAAGGGCCTGGACGTTCTCTTAGAAGTTGCTTTTGTATGGAATAGTGGAGAAGGCAGGCCTAGACTCGGGCACTGTTTGTGCCTGGCCAGGGTGTATCACTCCTCAAAGTCTCAGTAACCCCTCACATGAAATGAGGGCTAAGCTAAAGGTCTCTAAGATCTTTGGCAGTTCTTAATGTTCTATGGTCTACGAATCTACTAAAATAATCATCCCCAGACAATCACATTTCTTTCCAAAGAGTCACAATTTTTTTTGTAACATCTGAACTAAGAAATGAAAAGGCATTCTGATCAGTGTTGCAGTAATATCACAGAAAACTGTGTTAGGATGCGGTGTACCCTCAGCGTGCCACTTTCCTAAGTTATTGTTCTTAGAAACAGCCTCTCTAAGGAAACAAAAGAAATAGCGCTTGAGGCAGGAAACAGTGCCTTGTGTGCAATGACAACTTCCGTGTCCAGGGATTGGGGTCCAGGTTGTAATCAGTACTTTTTGGTTCCTGATAGGTGGTTTTTATCTATAATCAGCTATAGACCCTAAATGACTATACAGTCAATTCTTAAGTATTCCAAGCACTCTTGGCTTAATTTTAGCCCTTCACATTTGTTGCTTCTTTGGATTATATTATAACTCACCAAAAATAGAGCAGGAAAAAAAAAAAAGAAAGCAAAGAATTCAAGTTAATGACTTTTGCTGTTTGAAGAATAGTAAGATAATATTTGGAATATCCTTCTATGAATTAACTATTGCTTGTTATTGCCCAGGGTGGTCAAGAATTGACTGTAAAGTTTAGAAACAACAAATACGGAAACATGTATGGAGCCAGTAGAACTACATCTGAATCCAACACAGTCTGGCAAACAGGAAGGATTCGGAGCGATTATGAAGCGATTATAATGTCACACCTTGACATTATAAGATTTTGAATTGGAGGCCCATTTAGTGCCAATACCCTACCAAGAAAGATGCACAAACTTGGAGGTAAGGCTCAGAGAGAGAAGAGAGGCCAGCTTACCTGTGTCTTTCTGTTCTCCCAGTTTGTCTAGAATGTTGAAGGAAATGTCCAGGTACTCCCTCTGGATGGCACTGACCGCGATCTTCCTCTGCTTCCTCTGCCGGGGAACAATCTGAATCTTAAATTCTGATTCCTCAGCGCCCTCCTCTTCCGCCTTCCTTTCAGGATTCTGTTCTGTGTCGGATTCAGCACTCGTGTCGGGCTTCTCACTTTCTGTCGGATTCTCCCCATGTTCGGGAACTTTGACAAGGACAGTTTTTGCCCCTGAACTTGGTGTCAGCCCATCAGCCCTCTCCTCTTCGGTGCTGGCCTCAGGGTTATCATCCAGTGACGTCTCCGGGAGAGCAAATGACTTCTGAAGCAGGTCCCGTTTCTGTTTCAGCGTGAGTGGGCTGCCACCGGGGAACTCAGACAGCTCCTCTGGTTTGGATAATCCCTCGGAGTCTGTAGGGTCTTCCAGGGCTATGAGAGAGGGGTCCTTGTCACATGCCGACTGGTTATTCCCTGAGTCTTTAGTAGAAAAGTCTTTGGAACAATCCTCGACACTTACTTGCACAAGGGGAGTTGCACTCAGGCTGAGGCTGGAGGAGTGGCTGGGGGCAGAGGGCCAGGAGGCCGTGTTTTTACCAGGGGTGCCCTCATTGCCTTGGTTCATCGCCTCCTCCTCCTCGTCACTCTCTACTATTCTGAGAGGCGGGAGAGGCTCAAATACGAGGGAGTCACTGTCAGAGGTTGAGAGTATAGAGTGTTTTTCAGGCCCCGATGTTGAATCTGAAGACAAATCTATCAGATCTAAATCCTCCTTAGGAGCAGGCTTTACTGGAGAATCAATTTTCACCTCGAAGGTCTCCATACAGTTTAATCGAACTTCTGGGATTACTGGCCTTCGAGGGTCCTGAAAACCCTCCATCGCTGGGTTCTCAGGGATCTCCATAGTCTCAGGCCTGGTAGCGGAATTCTGTCTAGAACGCCCGGGGTCATTCTGTCTGTGTGGGATATAAGCAGCCAGGGCAGGAGGCTTCTCTACGTCACAGCGATCTATGCAAGACTTCCTGCGATGCTCGTCTAACGTAAACAAGAGGGAGTCTGCGTTCCCTATATCAAGAGATTTTTGTTTAAAAGAGCGCAGCTTTTTTTTCTGAATGCTTTCTTCTCTCACACAGTGTAGAAGGCTGTCTTGTAATGCACCCGTTTCTCTATATTCAGCCAGTTCTATTTCACCTGATTAAAACAGAAAAAGCTAGTACTATTTTACTTGGCCATTTCACCAAATCTTTCCCCTCATACTTGGGCATACAACTGGGCATAAATCATAACCACAATCCCAGCTCCACCAGAAGGCACAACAAACTTTCTGGCCAACTTTTCGTACGGCTCATTCTAATTTCAAAAACCGGAAAACTTTGGAATGAAAGAAACCAAAATGGCGGTTCAAGATCTCATTTCCAAAATCAGGCTTCAGGATAACTCCTCAGCTCTGTTTGTGCACAAGAGAGGGGGTCATTTTTTTGGCTGAGGCAGATCTAGGAAACTGTATTCAAATTGTGTGGAAGAGAAGCAAACATTTTGCAACAAATCAAATCAAGCAATGGCCCTCGAAGACAATTATGACGTTATGATGTATCTGTCAATTCACGTATATATATAAATGTGTATATATATATACTGTTTGTGCATACATATATATAAAAATCAACAGTATTAAAATGTATAGTAACATAATAAAATTAAGATTTCACCCCAAACAAACAGTAGAGTACAACATTTCTGCATAAAATTACTAAGAGAAAAAATTCATACTTCTCTGAACATTCATCTCAACCGGCTGATATTTCACCATTTTGCTGCCGCCTATTCTTTTCAATCTTGCAAAAAAAGTTTGAGACTCTTTATTGCAGGGTCCAGTAGGTGTATCATGAATATCAGATTCATCAAAAACACTATCTTCTTCTAATTGGGGAGAGAAAGTCAAAATTACACTTAAAAGAGGTTATTCTCTCTTAGGCTGTGTCTACACAAGCATTTCAATGAAAGCATTATGGAACCAAGTCTGGGGTGGTTTTCTGCACCAGCCCAAGTCTGGCTGTGGCTTGGTATTTCATCCAGGCATCAGATTATCCATACGTTGACCAGAGCACCCTACTGTAAGATTGCCCATCATTTTCCATGTGACAACTGGCAGCATTTTTAAGAGAAGCATCTTGAGATTCTAATGGAGCCTTTCTGAGGAAGCTATTCCAATGCATTTAAAACCAGATGACACACAGATAGCAGCTGCTTTTCCCAGGAGTCTCTGACACTGCTTGAATCGCCTGCGTTGTATGCATTGTCAGGCTAATTTGGCAAAAGCAAATTAAACAAAATGAGTGGATTTTGCCCTTTCCAAAAAATATCTGCCTTCCTGAGATTTGGGAACTGGCATAGACACAGCCTAACAGTACATGCACTTTATACTGTGTGAATGCAAAATACTGTACTCTACATTTGATAATGAGACACACAACACACAGAAAAGCTTAGAAAAGCCACTTGTCATCTCAAAAGCTCCACAAATGATTATGGACTGAAAGAGTAAACAAAGGAAAAAGAAAACACAAAATAACACTTCCTCCTATTAAAGTAAGATTCTTCTCTGAGGAGTTTACCACGTGCACCTATTATGGCTCTCATGAAGCCCATAAAGAACCTTTTGACACGTAGGCTCCTAAAGATCCGTAAACAAGTCATTCACTTCAAGTGCCTAGAGAGCTTGTTTTTATGTCCTCGCTTCTGTTCCCACTTGGCCACTTGTAAATCAAAGGTAAACTAAAAAATGCACGAATGAGTTCAGTTAAATTTTCTTCTTTCATCCTTTTGAAAGGCCAAAGCCATGTACAAAGGGGCAAGAGAAAAGCCTTCTAAAATGCATGTAATACCACAATAAGTGAAGTTAACCTACCATTCCAAGGGAATGTCACTGAAATCATAAAATATGGCCTATATTTATATCTATCTACATGACAAAATGAAGCTCAGATGTGATTATGATTAGTCAAGATTTGTTATGTAGAAGGGAAGTATATGCATCAAGTTTTAAGGGCCTTTTTTGTCCTAATGCACAAGATTCCACAAGTAAATGAAACTTGAAGCAGTAAATTTTACATGAAATAAACATACTAATCCTTTTAATCAAAGAAAAAATAAATGTTAATTATCAAAATAGATTAAAAAGAAAAACCCAGTGAACTTCCACAAAGATGAGAAAGCCTAACAAATTTCCATACAGAAGATATCACACAGTTATCTGTTTACTTCTCTAATTCCTTTTTTAAAAAATATCATTTGAATGTGCAGTTTTTCATGCAAATAGCTATATGATATCCATTACATAATTTTGAAATAATTCTCAAAATGTCCTGAAAGATCAAGACTGAATGACCACAAGATGGCGCCTCTCATCCAGAAAAGTTCATCTGGGATTTCTCCAAATCTAAACCTTGCACTTTATCCTGTGCACCATTGAGAATATCCACAGATGAAGAGAATCGAATCAATTTCCCAGAGTTAAAACTTAAACTGCTAGACAAAATATTCTTCAGGAAGGATATGAATGGTACCACAACTTAAAGAGACTAGTTCTCAGGGTTCCGTTGTAGCCAGTCTAGATTCCTGGACCTTTCAGCAATAAACAAACAATGGAATGCTGGCCAGGATTTATCCTATTGAGATAGTTACAGAGCAGTCCTACCCAGTCAGACTAGCCTAGCGCCACAAAGGGTCTTTGGACCGTTGGTGGTCTCCGGGGATTAGGTGACAACACTTTTATAAGTCCAGTCACTAGTGACATGCACTAAAGTGATGAGCCTTGGGAAACATCTGGGCTGTAGTTTTATTTTACTGTCCCCTTGGAGGAAAAGCTATTAATAGCCAAAATATCGATATCAGAGATCACTTATACCTGTGCAACAAAAACCGTTCTATTTCCCTTGCCTTGAATCATTTCATGTTGAATTAAAAAGATGGGAAAAAGCACTTCAGCAACTTTAGACTCCATTCAAATTCTGTAAACACAAAGTCCACTGCCAAACTAGAGACCTATAAATGAGTGATGGCTCCGCTGAGGGCCAGTCAAGATTCACTTTACAGGCCAAAAGCGAGATGTTTCCAACACATATGAAAAGGCTTAATCAGACAGCACAGAATCTTTTATAAATCATTGTCTTCTTCTTCTATCAGCTCAGGAGCATATCAATTCTTTTTCTTAAAGGCTCAATTAAACAGTTAAAGCAGCAACATTCATAGGAAAGTTGGAAAATGAACAAAGTATCATAGTAAGTGATTTTTTTTTTTTGCCTCCAGAATTTTATCTGGGGGTGCTCCTCTATCTCCTAAGGAAAACACTATCCAGAAATGTATTATACATTCAAACCAGGTTTGGAATAGAATTCGGATATGGAAAGTACCTTTTTCTTTTTCGCTGTATCTGCTTATGTTACTGTTGTCACTGTACAAAGGTCCTGCTGTGGCATGGGGCTTGCAGCTGTGATACTGTGCATTGAGGGTATTGACCGTTATGTGAATCAGATGCAGCAGGATCTTGCTGACTTCACAGTCTCTGTATGGATACTGCTCAATAAAATAAAAGGGGGTAAACATAAATGCTTAATTTAAAAGTGTTTCTACTTGATCTTGCCAGATATGCTTCGCAGTATCTCTTAGGGATAAAGAGAAATATACAGAAAAGTAAAGCCAGATTCTGAACTTGACTTTATTTTTACAAGGGACCGTACTTCTTTCCTCTTGCACCAGACCACTGATGGCAATGCATGCCAGTTCACAGTTAAAATTCCTTTGAAGAAAATAATCTGGCATAAACATTTGGTGAATGAATACGATTTCAAATATTTTCTTTGTTTTCTGATTTGTCTTGGATTCTGAGCATAAACAGAGGTTGTGGACCATTGTCCTGCCATCATTTTCTGTTTTAAAATTTTCAGAGCATACTCATATATTGACAGGGTCTCCATTGCTATTTTCATTCCAGTAGCTCTTTGCTTCTC
The DNA here is from genome assembly GCF_027406575.1 of Nycticebus coucang. Classification (NCBI taxonomy): domain Eukaryota; kingdom Metazoa; phylum Chordata; class Mammalia; order Primates; family Lorisidae; genus Nycticebus; species Nycticebus coucang. The sequence continues at coordinate 90,714,508 of NC_069788.1, forward strand.
TACACTAATCGCATGTCATGATTCTTTTCTTTTTTTTTTTTTTGCAGCTTTTGTTGGGGCCGGGTTTGAACCCGCCACCTCCGGTATATGGGGCCAGCGCCCTACTCCTTTGAGCCATAGACGCTGCCCACGCATGTCATGATTCTTCTCCTGAAGGTTAAATATTTCTTACAGAATTCTCAACTTAAGATTGAGGTGTTCTCCTAACGCCATACTTTCTAAGAGAACTATTCTACCCCAAATAGAAGTGACTACCACAACTCACCTTATAAAGGATGACAAGCAAGGCCTTCAACCACATCTGCCGGATGTGAGGTTTTAGGGACCAGAGGGAACAACGAGGTGGCTGTTGGAAATAATGCCGTAGTTGAGGACAACAACAGTATTTGAGCACCTGAATCACCAGGGGGAGAAGGTGTTTTCCCAAGTTAATATTATAGTCCATAACCTGAAATAGAAAAAATATTAATAGCTGAAGGAAAACTACAAAGAACATTCTGAAGTTAAAAGGAAAAATTTGAGCTATCCCAACAAAAACATGGGCAAAATATTTAACAGACATCTCACAAAATATGAATAGCAATGGCTAGTATCCATGAAGGGGGAAAAGTCCAATCTTGCACAAAATTTTAAAAACGTGTAAGTGAAAATAGTTTGTTTTTTTTAGTGAAAATAGTTTTAATCTACTTAATTATCTAATTGTCTATTTATCTATTGAAAATACAATTTTATCTATTAAAATGTAGCTGTTAAACTATTTATTAGACTTAAACTAAACTCAATGGGAAAACCTACTATTGGTAACCACAGGGGGAAATGGGCATTTTTGGACACCACTGGCAGTGATGTAACTCAGTACAGTGTTTAAGGACAGCAATTTAGTGGTAAGTGTTTAGAAGTAAGAAAAAACGCGTAACCTCCAATACAACAATTAAATACATTTTAAGGAAATAATCAGAGAAGTGTTCCAAAATATATGTACAGAGAATGTAAGCATGGCTTTGCTTAGAGTCACCATAAATGGCAAAACCCTCCATAATCAACGTGGGATTAAATAAAATATTGTTTGTACAACAAAAGAATACTGTGTGACCCTTAAAGAGAACATGACACAGATTTAGTTATATGATATGAACTCCATAATAAATTTTAGGTTTAAAAAGATTACATATGTATCAGAATATATAATATCATCCTATTATTGTAAAAAATGCTTATATATTAATATACACATATGTGAGTATGTATGCACACGATTACATGTGTATGTATATATGAAAATTTAGAGGCAGCGATATATACAAAACATTAGTAAGTTATTTCTGTCATGGGTTTTCTGGAGCTACAAGAACTCCATACAAATATTTTTAATTTTCAGTTTATATTTCTAAAGTAAACATGCATAGTGTGGATTGAGAGAGAAAGAAGGGAAGAAAGGAGGGAGGGCTTTATATCTGAAATGGCACCTCCTCTCTTCATCAGACAGCTGACAATTGGTGATGATCCATCCAGTTAGCAGCATCAGTAAGAGATGACTATATCATATTGCTGTCACTAGCTGATCTGTGTTCCTTATATTAAAATCTAATTGAACTAATTGATAATAACAGCACCATCTATTGAGTTCCCACCATGACACCGGCAGCGATTAAAGTGATTTGCAGTATGTTGCCTCTAGTCTCTCAAGGAAAATCTATGTTGCCAATGAGTGAGTAAGAAAGCAGAGGATGCCTAAGAAATAACAGCTAATAACAGCAGTAGAGCGGAAGTTCTTATCTACATTTCTCTGACCCCACATCTTACACCTTTGCAGACTGGTGAGCTCTGTAGCACTGATCAAATTAGTCATACATATATCCCAGGGTCTAGTAATTCTTCTTCTGGATCCATATTCCAAAGGATTCTCACACTGGCTGATAGGGTATACAAAGATGTTCATTGCTGAACTACATGGGGGAGTGAGGAGTTGGGAGCAATATGAATGCCCATCACTAGCGAATGGATAAGTGAAGTATGGTAGATGTGCACCGTACATCTGCATATGAAATGGCAGTTAGAAGTAGCAGACAAACATGGGTAAACCAACGACGACAGTGGGACACAAAGTCAAATGTAGGATTAACTCAACCGTCTCCATTGGAAAGCCAAAAAAGCGAAAGGATTAAAAAAATGCATAAATAAAAAATCCTCTACTCCTCACAATTTAATGGGTACAGAGTGTCAGTTTCCGATGATGAAAAAGTTTGGAAGTGGGTGATGGGGACAGTTGCATAACAGAGTAAATACACTTAATATACACTTAAAACATGGTTCAAATGGTAAGTTTTATGGTATGTTTATTTTACAGAAGAAAAGAAAAACCTCCCATGCCAGTATTTTCATGACACTACGTTACTGGTTCCTACTAGTCCTTATATTCCCCTCCACGGACCCAGGCCTAATATCAAGTAATTGGAACAAACCTTTGCACTCAACCAATGTTGGCTAAATAGAATTGAATGCCTTCCTTCTACTAAAAACCCAATGGTGTGACTTCTGAAAGCCGTTATTACACTTACTTGTGCAATTCCCGCGATGAAGGCATTAAAGCAAGTTGACAGGCGCATTTTTTGAGGTGCAATCATGAAGCACCCTTCCTGCTGGTCATAGCCGAGTAAGACATACAGGTGCCGCTTGACCGTGTTGAAGGCCTTTGCACTGCTGATGTCTGACTCAGCACTGCTCTCATCCTTGGCCATGAACTTCATGAGCACTGTGATCAGCTGGTGAACTGTCTGGTGGTCAATCCCAGCGTCTTCTGGGAGCAGGTCCTTAATGGTGTTGTCATTCTCAGGAGATTGTTGTCCTGTTAGTACAAGGAAGGCTGTCAGGGATGGCTCCCACAGTGAGTTTACACTAACATCTCACATAGATACTGATAAAGCACCATTCTTTATGTTTCCACAAAATATTTAAAGGTTCTTTTCCAGACAAGAAACTTAAAGACACACTATGGCCTATTAAGCAAAGCATCAGTCCAGGAGTAGAAGTTACCGTGCCCATCAATAACCAAGTAATTTGGAAGTATTAAGGGCTGGAAATAAAAAAAATAGGGCACTAGAAAGCAATATTATCATCAAACGAGACAAATGCCTAAATAAACTTTGCATTTAGCAAAATTTTTAAGATCTTGGCAAAGTTTTAGCTTCAGTGACAGAGAAGAAGTTTCCCTTCCAGTTGTGTAAAATAAGCATGTATAGATAACCACAAAAATAATAGTCTAAAATCCACTCAGGACAAAACCATTGAGTTCATTTGCTTAGATTATTACCTCAATGCAGTTATGTTCATGAATCAGCTGGTACAAAAAAAAAGTTTTCTATTCCAAATCCTGAGATATTAGCAATGTGTACTCTTTGAATGAAATCGTTAAAATTATAAATAGCAAATTATAAGTCCTTTTTTATGTAATGAGAAACATAGAAGTGGGGAACACAGACAGAAAGAGAGAAGCATGAACTTTTAGAAACAGAAAGCACATGAAGGTGAGCTGAAAGTTCACATGGAAAGAAAAAATACCTTAGCCTTTGGCTTCCCGTTAACCTAATAATTGTATCTGAACAACTCCCTGCCATTGACTTCCTCTGTTTGTCTGTTGTTTTGTTTTCAAAGTCAGAAATGTATACCCTGTCTTCCTTTGCTCTTCTGTCCCTTCTGATCAGGTTTGGTTTAGGAGTTTTGAGAAGAAAAGAGTGATATTCGCTCTTCTACAATTGTATTTTGGGAAGTACCCAAAATACTCTTTGCAGTTTCATCCTTCTTTTGATGAGCAACATTAGAATTTCTAAATTGCAAACAAGTTTCTAGCTGGCAGGTTCGATTAACAACACCAGCATTCTCATCTCTCATCCTGCAAGGAAAAATTCTGCTAAGTGATGACAAGCTTTGGTTACAAACCGTTTACAAACTAAGCCTTGACACATCCATTACCACTGTTGTATAAAGAATCCAAAAAAGAGCTAGGTAGTAATTTATAACCATTAACTCTTCAGTTTATTTGGGAAAAATCTCAGCCTTCCAGGACACAGCCAAGAGCAGAAAGATTTAAAAAAAAAAAAAAAAAAATGTTTCTGGAGATTGCAGAAATCAAGCCCAAACATTTTTTTCCTCTGGGACAGTAATATGAAGGTCAAATTCAGAATTTACTAGTTTAGACCTGCACATAAGGTAATAAGCTTAGTTGTCTAGTTTCACCAATCAGAAGAATGTTGGTCTGTTCAAAAGTGATATACTGAAGAGGAATCGTTCACAGTAACTGAAGAGGTGGGAGAACCAACTGAGTCTGAGAGCTCTAATACAGAGGAAACCACGTGATATTTCAATATGATTGTAAGATGCTAACGTTTTCTGTCTCCCTAGAATCTGCCCATGTAGGAACGAATACATGCAATGTACTTTAGAGAAATTTATATCAAAAATTATTCAAATAAAATCTAAAGATTTATTTATTATAGTGTTTTATATGCAGGAAGTGATTGATAAATTGTTAATATTATCATTACACGCATCCATCAAAAAAATGAATTTTTGTGGAACATTCTATTTCAACTAAAGGCTGGAAATGTGGAGTATTGCTATATATTCTCTAATAGTTAAATTAAATGTGTGTAATATAGTTAAAAGGATTTGACCAAAAGCAATACCTATGCAAATCCTTGTAAAACAAAATGGAAAAAGTTTAGAGAACTATCTTTTCAACACTGAATAATATTTGCCCTGGATTTTTTCCCCCTTACTTTACAAGTGGGAGGACATTGTTGCTTTGGGCAAGCTTGGCCAAGAATGTGACAAGTGTGGGAACAGAGGTTCCCTCCAAGATCCAGTGTTATTGCGGCAGCAAGCCATGGCTGTTACGATACAGCTTCCTTCCTCGGTTCTTTTAGCTCTGGGGGCAAGGTTTAAAAGAGCATGTATCACTGAGCCCCGCTCAGCCACCTCTGTTTCCAGATTGGTTGAACTTCAAAGTCCTAAAGTTCAAAAATGGAACCGGGCGTGTTGGAGAGGAAGTTGCACCTTTGTTTTATAGCCCCGAGAAGCTAGAGACATCAATACAGAGGAAAGGGAGCTGCTGGCAAAGCCCAACTAGGACCCTACCCCCATTTCCTTCCATATCAATTTCAAGTCCAGAAAACAGACCATCAGACTTCAGCTTATATATTTCAAAACTCTTCTTTCCACTGCAAGTGGGCATGTTTTTTAAAATGTATAATCTTAAGTTTTCCCATCAGATCATATTTTCCTGAGGACAAGGTATCACTTTGTACTGGCCTAGTCTCACTGGTGACTTATCTTTACTGATCGTCCTTTTTTTAGCTTTAAGGTTGCTGCTCGTATTTGCTTTCTCTAAATAGCCAGTAATAAGTGATCTTTAAGAACCCATTAACTGTACAGAAAAAAGAACTAGTTAATGGAAACCTTTGAGTAAAGGGGGAAAAAATTCCATTTTTGTTCCAATGATTTACTCCCCCAGTTGTGGGCTTTGTATGTCTTCACTTTATTTATTGTCTCTCTTTAAAACAGAGTAAGATTATGACTAGTACATTCTTCAAAAAGACAAGTTACCTTAGACCTCTAAGAAAAATGAGCCTATAGACAAGCTGAAATGTTCTTCATTAATAAAGACAAAATTAATGTTTTTGTTATCTTATAAAAGGTATGAAACTTCCATTTTAAAACCAAATGCCTATGATATTTTCTCTAAGGTATGACACTTAAAACACTAGTTTTGAATTCTAGTCTATGAAATTCTTACATCTGTCTTCACCACACAAATTTAACATGCTGAGAGATCTGATTTTATTATTTCTAGAAAGAAACGTGATCATCTTTATAATCATGGAGGCAGAATTATTCCTACCATAACTTTGGTGTGGACTGAGTCCATTACGAGATCTCCACAGAGTTGCACAACTGATTAAAACTTCAAAATATAATACAGTGTTATTTATTCAGATGATTTGAAACCAGGCAGGATCAGGATCTGCTTTTCCAGACTTATCTCCTATTATTCCACCCGGAATGTCTGCCATTCGTCAAAGCGGGGCTACTTGCTGATCACAGCATGGAGCCAACATTTCCTATCTTTGTGGCTCTGCTCATTCAACCCTGCAGGATGGTCCTCCACACTCCACCCCTACTCTGTGCTGTGCATCTGGTCCCCAAAGCCATTCTTATTACATATGCCCACCCTCCTCTCAGAAATTGGATGCGGTTCCTAAATGCTGTGGATTGTCAAAGGCAAGAAGGGAGGGAAGGTGGAAGTGAGAAAGAGAAGAATGGAGAAACATTTCCTTTAGCATTTTCGAACTCTCACGTGTCACATAAAACTACTCCTGTATTCGTTTGCCTTATTTCCTAGATAAGAACATAGATTCCTTGGAGGCAAGCACAATATCTTACCCACTTCTGTATCTCTCACGCCATACGGGGCAGTGTTTAACATATAGTTGGTGCTTTCTAATTCATAAATATCTGTTTCCGTGCTCTAAATTCAAGTACATATTGCAGATCTTATATTCTTCATCAAAGAAAAATTCAAGTTTCCCCCAAACAGCAGGGAAACGGGAATATTTCTCTCTGTGAACTGACTCACTAACCCCTCTGTCAAACCAACAGGTGACAATTAGGTAGGGAGGAAAGGATCCTTTCTGAGAGCTCACTCTGCATTTGCTCCAGAGAAGCCAGTGACCAAGCCTTATAAACAAGGCTGTATTCCATTGGCAGTTTTAACTATACTGCCTCACTGATCTCCCTGGTTCCTTTCCTTATCTTAAGGCTTCACTCATAGCAGGTCTGTTGTGTGTGCACACAGCCACAGAGGGGCTGGAAAGCTGGCACAGTGGCTAACTTCATATCCTCAGATGTTCTCCATCCCTCCCTTGCCCCTTTCTGTCCCACATCCTATTGCCAAGTAGTTACATCCTATCCACCAATCGAGGTCTGGCTGAAAAGCCACCTGTCCACGAGACCTTCCCTGAGGCCGCCCGCTGGGGGAAAGCTCTCTTCTCATTGCACTTGACCTGAACCATCCTAAGTACTGTTACTTTCACTCAGGATGAGTTTACTGATATTCACACTCTATCTCCCTAGTACAGCAGGTGTGCAATAAATGATTGTTGAATAAAAATTGTCATTTCCTGAAAATATAATTTCATGTAAGAGAATTCCTATAAGAACAACTATACTCCTTGATTTATTATATCTTAATGATTAATAGGCATTTTGCAAGTTAGTAAGGAAGTGAATTATAAACCATCTGTAGAAGGAAAGAGCGAGCTCAAAGAAAGGTTATTTGGAATTTTAGGCTGGGACACTAAGGGGGAGGCAGGAACAGTAGACACAAGAGAGCTTTTACACAGAGGTGAGGAACCCACAGCCGTGGGGCCATATGTGTCCTTCTAGATCCTTAAAGTGCAGCCTTCTGACTGAATCCAATTTTTACAGAACAAATCCATTCATTATAAGGGGTGTAGCAGAGAAAGATAAAGCTTTTCTTGCTTCCTTTGGTGCTTCAGAAAGAACAATCTCAAAATCAGAAGACTGCAGGTTCCCCACCTCTAGCGTAAGTGGACTCTATAACCAGACTAGTTTCCTCATGTCCCTAAGGCAGAAATACCCTAAGACCAGTGCATCAAGAGGTGGTTGTGAAGCTGGGCCCAGTGGCTCACACCTGTAATCCCAACACTCTGAGAGGCCATGGTGGGTGGATTGCTTGAGTTTAGGAGTTTGCAATCAACCTGAGCAAGAGTGAGACCCCATCTCTACTAAAAATAGAAAAAAATTAGCTGGTCATTGTGGCAGCCACCTTTAGTGCCAGCTACTCAGCAGGCTGCTGGAAGATCACTTGAGCCAAAGAGATTGAGGGTTCTGTGAGCTACGATGCCACAGCACTCTGGGCAACAGAGTAAGACTCTTTCTCAAAAAAAAAAGGTAGTTGCATTTGAGAGAAAGCAAATCTCCCAGATGCAAGTTCAGTTCTGTCCCTAACTAGTCATATGTGACCTTAAACAAATCACCTAAGCAGAATTACCTATTCCCTGCATACGCAGTTTTCCAGTGTGCAAAATGAAGAAAAATACTTTGCAATCAGAGTTGTTTTAAAGTCAAAATTAGATGATTTGCACAAAAACACTGTTCACAGCCAATATGAAGTATTATTGTGTATCCATTATTGTTTAATTATTCATCTAAGGGATGAGGAACAAGATATTACTAAGCACCCTATGTTCATATGATTTGAACCATTTGTTCAGTATTAGGATGACAAAACATAACTGCTGCTTTATAGTCAACTAGTCTTCAACAGGTATACTAAATATCTGAAGACAAAGAGTTCCTGGTTCTCACAGCATGGGTGAAAATACGCCATATATCTAAGTACACAAATTTCATGTTAGAAGTTGAAAAGATTTTATATTTCACCAGTTAGGGTGAAATGAAGGTGCTGGACTCCTACCAGAATTTACATGCATATAACAGAGCTCAGGATCCCTGGGCTTGAGACCTGGATCTGCCATCAATGAACTTGTGACATACATTTGTTCCTTGACCGGCAATTTCTCCTTCTATAAAATGAGAATGTTAACATACCTACAATGTTTCAGCTGTAACATTCTGTAAATTTTATTTATATGCACAAAGGCCTCTGATTTGCCTCATAAAAGTGAAGTAGGAATGCAGCTCTCTCTACAATTCTTGCAGAGTATACCTTCTATAGAAAACAGAATTTTCTATTCAATTTATTGTGTGTACTATGTAAAGACTAAGATTGGAAAGTCATAAGTTGTAAATCCAATGCAAAAAATAATTTAGCCTAAACAGCAATTACCATTAAGCTTTGTTGCCTAAGTAAATGGCTTCTGCTTTATTTCAGCTCTAATCAATAGGAGGCCTATATAGAAGAGCTCGTTACCTGGACCAAATAAAAGAATGTTCATTAAGTAAGAAGTTCTTCAGTTTCCACTTAATTACTATCTTAAACCATTCTGCACAATCTTGCATTATTCTGGCACGTCTTTGCTTCCGAATTAAAACACTCAGCATCCAATAAATAATCACGCAAATAAGGAGTCGCAACAGTACTTTGAAATGGCCTTCAAGTTGAGCCAGCTGTTTCCAAATCTAAGCAAGCTTTGCCTATGGTGGTGTTGGGTAAATTGTCTTTCCAGAAGGGCTAGCTTTGTATTTCATTTGAACAGTGCTGTTATCAGCCCGTTTTTCATCTGGTCACTTTTAGTGGAATAATTAGTTGCCTCAGGGGAAAGGTTTTTTTTTTTTTAGCTGCAAGAAGAACTATATGCATGTTTTCCCATAGAGATGTGAGGGGACTTCTTTGATTGGACTGTTAAAATGGAAAAGAATAATTAAAGACTAGCTTTTCAATTAAGCCTGAAGACGAAAAGACAAGCTGGGGTAAAATAAAGATAATTTATGAAATTGTATAAGAACAGTCTCTAAAAGTCCTAACTAGAGGGGATCTGGATGGATTTCACATTTCTAATGAAACTCAGGATCAGAAATTCTTATTTTTATTTTCTCATCAAGTGTAAAACAGAAAATACATCTTGGCCACCAACTGCCACCTGCATTCATGATCTTTGGGGTTCTCTCTCCTCTCCTTCTCTCCCGCTCCTGACTCTCTCTCTCTTTTGAGTGTGCTTTTTATAACACATAACAATTGATCTTGAAAGCCTCCTTACTTGAAATTTTCCTTTGGAGAGTGCCAGTACCATTCTGAAAAGTTTATCTTAAAAATAGTCTGAGATGAAAAATGAAATGTTCGAGAGCATGATACATAAGTAGTAGCTACCAAATTTGTTTTCCACAAATAAGCAGGAATTCAGAACCTCCAGAGACTTCCCAATGACTCATGGTGCCATTTGTCTGGATACCATTCAGTCTCTAATCTTCCCAATGTCCCTTCAACCCTTAGGATACTTCATGGTAAATTGCAATATATCATGGGACATCAAATGATAGTTACACTGTATCATGCTGAATACGATCCTATGGTCCTCCAAACAATAAATCCTCCTCTCTCTGAGAAACAGAAATCAAGTTGGGAAGAATCAGGAATGGCTAAAGGAACAAGTAGATGAGGGTGGTTCAAATGTATAACCTTTTATAAAATGTATATGAAATGTATGTTTTTACTATAGCAGATATATTTGACCATAATATTTCTAGGTGTAAAAATGCATACAAATAAGTTCTAGGGCAGCGCCTGTGGCTCAAGGAGTAGGGCGCCGGCCCCATATACTGGAGGGGGTGGGTTCAAATCCAGTCCTGGCCAAAAACAAACAACAACAACAACAAAAAAATACAAATAAGTTCTAGTCATACTGGCTCTCTGGGGAAAGATGCATACTTGGGTACTCTGATGCTTCTTACTGAACCAAAAGTTAATGGGATCACAAGTCATGTGCTAATATTAAGATGGAAGCAATTGCCATGTTGGGGGCACCAACATCTCAGGTAAGACCCTTTGTGCTTATAAATCCTAGGTATATCACTCTGGTCCAGTTAGAGACACCACACTGTTTACCTTGTCCACCTGCGATAGACAACTTGTACACAGCCCTTCAAAGTCAGAGGTACCCACCTGGTGTCTGTTCGGGTGTCCCACCGAGAGCTGGAGCAGACTGCTCATGCCTGGTCAACCTCATAGCTTAAAAATCAACAACAACTCTATTTAAATAAACATTACAGACAAATTGAGCCTAAAATTATTCTCAGTGCTAACTGCATTGAATAGTAGGGGTCAGTTTAGTTTTCCTGTTTGTAATTAACATCCCATAAAAGTTGTTTATGTAACAAAAGCTTTGTGGTTTTGTTTGAATCTTAAGATCATCTTTCAATGCTACTTCAATTCTTAATCTTCAAAATTGTAAATGTCAATCAATTAACAAGAAATAACAGTAAGTAAACTTTATATTCCAAACTGATCAGTTAGGCTATAAAAGAGCTGGGACAATCATGTAAAAAATGTTACTTATTCAATCTAGGTATTGGTTTCTAAGATCTGAAACAGTTTCACCTGGTGCCTAGAACTACTGTAAGTCATTCTTAAGTGACTAAGATTATCTTTGCTCCCTGAAAAACTGGGCTATTGATTACTTAAAGGGCTCTGATTACGCTTCCAAAGCTCAAAATACCACATGTTCATAGCTTGTCATAAAATGTAATAAATAAAATCAAATCATGTTTATGATTAAAAATGATTATGTTATATAAGGCTGTCTTCTAAAAACTGCAAACCTTTCAGCTTCTGATAGGACAAGAAGTATGTTTTAGGGTGTTCTTTTATAAACTTCATAGCAATTATGTAAATATTAAATCATTTAATATGTTTTACAAGTTAATAATATATTTAAATATATTCATTCACTAATATGGCAATTTAATTATGAACTTTTTAATTATTTGTTATTCATGAGCCATTGCTAATCATTAGAGTTTATCTAGTCATTTTGTAATTTAAGAAAAATTTTATTCTCTTTAAAAGTGCAATATAAAGACCTTTATATATTCTAAATTAAGTATATATGGTCTTATTTTAAAAATTGGCCATGAAGCTTGTTTTTATCTATAAATTATCTGGCGAAGTTGGGCAGAAATTCAACTTCTCAGCCTGATTTTTCTTTTTCAAAAGCAACACAAGGGTTGGGGGAAGGGCTTGTTCGGCTGCTTCTATCGAGCATGAAAAGAAAACGTATTCCAAATTTTAACTCTACCTCCTTCGCTGCCGTGGGTCTTACTGTCTAAGCATAATTCAGCTCTTAGTTTACAAAGCTGGTGTTGCAAACCTTCAGATTCTAGGACTTAGGGCAAATGCCTTTGTTAAGTTTCATGCCAAGCATCAATGGATTTGCTGCCCTCTACATTTCAAAATGGTCCACTGCTGGATCAGGGCTGTGCTGTACCTACAAACTAGAAAAGGCTACCTGGGGTAATCTATCCCCCTGGGGTGGTTCTCTAGGAAACCTGAAAGCCAAACTCATTAAACAAGCTCAGTTTGCTAAATATGCTATTCTCTGTGAACATTCAACAAGACAAGTCAGCCTCAGAAAGACATTAAACAGATTTAATGGAAGGATGGAAGAAGATACTCAACGAATTTTGGAGGTCAGGGTCTCAGGGAGGGAGAGCGCCCTCTTGGACTCCACAGGCCCTTTCACACTATCCCTCAGCGAACGCACACTCTTCTGGCGGTTTCTTGCAAAGCGAGCCCTCTTGATCTTCCACAAGGCTGCATCACTGAGGTTAGCAACGTTGGTCCTCACAGCAGTGATGGCTTTGCAAAAAGAATTAAAGAGGTTTTCATCTTCCTTTATTGGCTATGTAATACAGCTAGTTTGAAACAATCTGTCTGTGTTTCGGTATTAAAATACGTCTGTCATAGATGCATCAATACATCTCCATTTATGATGAGTCATATATTAAAAAATCATGACTATTGCCTCAAAAATCATGACAGAGCCCTATTGAATGGGGTTATTGCCCTTATAAAAGAGGACCAGACACAGCAAAAGGCACCATCAATGATTAGTTTTCTGCAGAGACTCTTAAATTACCGAATTGATTAGCTAACTGGGTAGTTGAATGAGAATCTTTTCTTCATCTATTTGGAGCTGCAGGTAACTAACTGATCAATAGTGTGCAACAGTGAGTTTGCAAGGTACAAACAAATTTCACAAAATTGCTCATGAACATTATAGACATAATGACTGAATGATATTTAGGGAATACATAGTCACGGATGCTTGTGTTAGGTCCTCAAGGAAATGAGAAGAATTCTGATTCCGGAACATCAGCATATACTTAACTCTATGCATTACTATAGAAAACATTCCATAGACAATTTGATGAAATGAGCACATGAAGTTGAGGCATCCTTCGTCTGAAAAATTAAACTACATGCCGAGTACCTTCTGTTTATTTAAGCAACACAACAGAAACTAGACTGTTTATAGCACGTTCTTTTACTTACTTGTAGGAAAAGGAAATTCTTTGTTACAATCCAAATGTAGCTGAGCTTCCAAAGAAAGCGTCTCAAATCTATTGACAAAGAACTCCCAGCTCAATGCAGGAATATCCTGCTTAAGAAAATGCAAGAGTAATAGCTTGCTCAAAATTGTGGGTCGGTCTTTAACCACAGTATCAAACTGGAAGTCGAGACAAAGACACAGACCCTGGGGGAAAGGAGGGGGAAAAAGTCAGATACAAACATCTAACTTACTTCAAAGCCACACTGATGAAACAATGCAACCTCCTCAATCCATATTTATAGTGTAGAATGACCCAACTGAAATCTTTTTTTTGATTGGAAGTTTGGGTAGGAAAGAAATGTGCAGAAGAGGAGCTTCTCCTAACTCAAGAATCTCTCTTGAATTTTGATTCAGAAATCTGAACTAAATGTAGGTTATTGACTTTCTAATACAATCAATCATAACCACTTGATCCAAATACCCTCAAATCAATGCATCTTTTTTTAATGTTGTTTTCATTAAGAAGCATACTTTCAAAGCTACATTGTAGAGTACACAAAAAGATGATCTAAAAATTCCCATTCAATCCTATGTTTTTTGATTCCAACAGAAAATAAAGTCACCTTGTCTTCTTAGAATGTGAATAAAACACCAGAATGATAAAAAATAAAAGTTGGAATGGATTGAGCACCCACTTCTCTAGCATAGAGTCTACCCCCCCTCTTTTTAACTGAGTGAAATTTAAAGACTCATCCAACCATCCCATTCATTCAGCTGTCATCTAATGAGTGAACAATGGGATGGTTGCATGAGTTGATGGTTGGTAAGTCATCCAACCATCCCATTCATTCACTCAGCTGTCATCTAATGAGAGCCTCCTGTGTTCCTCACCCTGAGCAGGGGTAGAAAGATATAGAATTACCTCGTTAAGATCAACAGAGAAGCCCTGTCTAGGAGACAACTGGGGATTTTATAGAAGGAAGGATGTGCCAAAAGCAGCATAACCCTATAATTCTTCATATCCTGCACACTTCGTTCTTGCTTCATTTTCCTAAAATGCAGGAAGAACTTTTACACTGGATTGGGAGGCAGTGTGTGCACCTGCACACACACGTGCACGCACACACACACACAGAGTTAAGAACATAGACTTTATTATGAGTCAGTCCTGAGTTTCCTATGCTGCTCACTAGTTGTGTGACTCTGAAAAAGTAACTTAACCTTTCCAGCCTTCAGCTTCTCTATCTGTAAAATGGCAAGACACAGAAAGCTATTGTGAGAATGAAATTAAATGATGCATAATGGGGGCACTTTTAATACACTGCCCTGGCAACACAGTACCTATTTGACAAATGTTGGTACTTGCCATTATTGTTAGCTGAATAATAAACAAACCATAAATAATAGATTAGGTGTCAATATGGGGAAAGTGGAGCAGAACCCTGAAGTTGTAGTCTTAGTTTTCTCACTAATTCACTTTGTGTCATTCAGTAAGTCACATTATCTCGCTGAGACTTGGTTTCTCAACTAAAAAATAAGGTACCATTCATGATAAACATACAACTCTCTCCAGGTCTCATATTTCATGTCTCTTTAGGCTTAACTGTGGTATTTTATGTTGGTAGCATATTCACTTTGATTAATGTTACAATTCCTCAGCACCTAGCCACTAATAACAGGGGCTTCCAGCCCAGGAGCCAGCGAAATGGTATAAGATAAATTATCGTAATTTGAAATCTTCCCCCAATACACACTCACAAGTTACACAATAATTACATCTGTCCAAAAGTGCTGTCAGCCTATAGACAAAGACTAAAAAGAAAGTACCCATAAATTAGAAAAGAGGTCTTTTAATAAGACGTGGTTCTTATATGTTTATTCCAATTAAAATGTTCATCATTACTCTCATTATGCGTTTTTGTGATGCTATGGTCTGAAACTTAATCACTAATGTGATAGTATCGGGAGATGAGGCTTTGAGAAATGATTAGGTCATGTGGGTAGAGCCCTATCAAATGGGATTATTACCCTTATAAACGAGGCCCCAGACACGGTAAAAAGGCACCATCTACAGACCGGAAAACAAGCCTTCACCAGACACTGAATCTCCTGGTAACTTGATCTTGAGTTCTCAAACTCTAAAACTGTGAGACATTATTTCTTTTGTTCATAAGCTACCCAGTTTATGATATTTTGTCATAGCAGAGCAAACGGACTAAAATATGTGACAAATAACTCAATGACTTATTAGCACTGACTCAGACCATCTGCAAAGCAGCTAACACACATCACGCATCACCTGCAGCGCTGGCCTCTTTATGGTGTCAAGCAGGAGACCAGCCCTGGTGGCCACCGCTGGGTTGACATCCTCCACGGCTGTCAGGAAGCAGCAGAAGGCATGTGCCAGGGAGTACTTCAGCAGGTGGTTTTTGGTCACTGAGTGAATATCCAGAAATCTACAAATGACAGCCACTTTTTCCACTGCAACGTAAAACACAGAGGACACATACATACACACACATATTTAGTCAGTCTGAGAACTGAACTCACAGAGAAAAAGTTAACTCTAAGTCCCCAACTTAGTTAGTTATCTTAAATACCAAAAGATATTCTAATGCCAGCTTATCCAGTGCTCTTATTCACCTGTGTACCCAGGACTATTTCTACTCAGCACAGTCCTTTCTTGCCAGTCAGCTTTGATTTAGTTCTGGATCATCTTCTATACTTTTCGAATGATCTTTCTCTGTGTTTAACTATCAGCTACATTTCAAATTATTCAGACTATGCAGACTACAGAGGGAGAGGGAGATGCCCACTATGCTCTGAGCCTGTTACTCTGCTCTTAGTAGGTCATCATGCGAAATGACAGATCAGACAGACACTTTCTGGGGGCGAATGGGGCTATAGAAGCCACGCATTTCTTTCATGATATAAATACACACTTACTTAACAGATTTCTAATGATTCTGCAAATCTATGTTAAACGATCCCAGACACTCTTAAAGCATAGCTATATAAAAAGATATAATGCTAGTAAAGCAATATAGTGCAATGCAAATTAAGATGTTTCAGTATTTTACTTAAGTTGTTCCAGCAGCCTAGAATATTCTTTCTATACTTTTTTGCTTATTGACATTCGCTCATCCTTAAAGAATCTGCTGCTGAAATTCTTCCTGTTCTGTAGAGTCCACTCTGACCCTAGAGTGGCCTTTCTATCCTGTGAACTCCTTTACAAATACTGCTCAGTTACACACTGTTAATTTAATTGTGCGCTCACATGTAGCTATATGACATATCTTCTTTGGCGGCCTTGAATTATATTTATGCCTTTTATACTTTATTAACTTCTTTCATATTTACACTTGGTCTCATCAGTTAAATTGGGGCCTCTTGAGGGCAGAAATCTGCTCTTATACTTTTTTTTTTTGAGATTGGGACTTGCTGTGTCACCCAGGCTAGAGTGCAGTGGCATCACCATAGCTCACTGCAGCCTTAAATTCTTGGGCTCAAGTTAGCATCCCAAGTAGCTAGCTGAAACTACAGGCACCCACCATCATGCCTGGCAATTTTTCTATTTTTAGTAGGGACTCACTCTTGTTCAGTCTGGGCTCGAGCCCCTGACCTCAAGCAATCTTCCCTCACTGGCCTCCCAAAGTGCTAGAATTATAGATTTGAACCATAATGTCCAGTATGTACAGCATTTATTCAACAAATTCACTGATTTTGTAATGTGTATTTTAAAAATACACATTACACATATACAGAGGGTGCCAGACAATGTATACACAATTTAAGAAAGAAAAATACTGTATTAACTGTATTGTAATACCTAAGTCGTATCTGACTTCTGCAATTGTAAGAGGTGCTCAAATGTGACTTGTATTCATCTGTTGTTATCAGTATATATCAAGCATTACAAAACTATCTTTAGGCACTTGGGGGGAGATGGAAGTAAATGGAAAGATGAATTATTTTTAATTTGACTTTAAAGTCAAGTTGACTAAAAGAGACAAGATAGGTACAATTAAAATTAAATCAGTACAAAAAGCTAGAGATGCCTCTAATGAGGCACAAATAAAATGCTATGGAGGTCAGGAGATAAACAAACCTCCTTCCACTGAGGGGACTCGGGCAGTGGAACTCCACAATGGTGGTGAGTGAAGGGGGATTGAATGGAGGTGGCATCTGAGTAGGGCCTTGAAGGGAAGAGGATTAAAGTCAGAGCACAGAATGGCCAATTCACGGATAGAGGGGAGAAGGAAGCAATAGTTTGTGTATAAAATAGAGTAGGAAATGAAGCTGCTAACACCTGCAGGCAGACTATGAGAAGCTTTGAATGTCAGTTTATGGAGTCTGAACTTTATTCTCTAGATACCGAAAACCCACTAAAATTTTGTGAGTAGAAAAGTAACATAATCAGAGCTATAACTCAGAAGACTAATCCTTATAGAGAATGAAAGAGCATAGTTAAATATTCATCTGCTTTACTTCTATTTAAATACCTATAAAATGTTGCTATCTTATTTAGATTTTTGCTAGAAAATTTTACTCTTATCTAATTCCCTTACAGCATCATATGCTATCATATAAATAAACTCCTGGGATTCATGTGAGTATTAAAAAGCAAAACCTCTTTGAAATGGCCAAACATTAAGGAACTGACCTCTCAAAGGTATAATGGTTAAGTTACTTAACGGAACTTCCATTTCTGGAAACTTCCATCCAACTTTGGAGACACTCAAAATGTATGGAACCATTCTGGTATGCCACACTGAGGCATGCCTCCTGGCTGGCTACCCCTGAGAATGGGAGTACTAGAAGATCGGCGGGACTCGTGGCCATAGATGGGAGGCTAAGAGAACACATCCAGGTTCCTTCCTTAACACACTGCTCTGAGCATTTGCCTTTCTAAGCACTGGGAAATACCAATCACTGCACCAGCCTAGTCCCTGACTCCTCAACAGCAAGCGTATTCAACAGAGATTCTCACAACTCATGTTAAAAATCTCTGTGCATGGCTTACCCCTGACCCTACTAAGAGGCTGACGGAGTCGGTCTAGGGTATGGCCTGATAATCTGCATCTGAACAAACATTCCCAGCACCTCCGATGCAAGTAACCTACTAGGCTGACCACATGGTTTATCATCCAAGCTGGAACACATTTGGGGGTAAACAAGAGTGCAGTGATTAATGACCCCTGCAGCGTGACTTAGGTCTACCCTAGGCAAGCCTGGATAGCGGCACCCCACCACCTAAGGACCACTCCACAAACACTGCTCTTTGAGTGAGGAAGCTCAGCTCTGGAGAACCATGGAAAAATACGTGCAAGCAGGAAAACACCCTTTAAAAGGAAGAGACGAGAAAGGAGGTCCACAGCTGATGCCATGACTAGACACCTGCTTCACTGTGCAACCCACACAGAGTTTTTAAGCTAACGCAGAGGTACCTGCTTCAAACCTCATCTTCCAGTCTTTGCTGTTGAAGTTGCCGTTTATGATTGTCCAGAAGATGTCAGCACCATGAGGAAGTGACAGGGCATGGAGCAGGAGAGGGACAGCCAGTGAAGATAGCTGGGAGAACTCAGACTTGACAACTCTCCACAGGCTGGAACCAAAGAGAAGCAAAGTGGTCACCGGCATCGCAGCCTCTCCAAAAACAACCCCACAAAATCTTGTTCTCCTAATTTATGCTAAGTGTAGTTAATAGACACGCTTGTGGTGAAATCGCACTCAGCCATGAAAAGGTCATCCTCTGATCCACTTTTCCTATGCTCTGCCCTGCTAATGCTTCTTCAGAGAAAATGCCTTCATGTAACACTAAAGAAAAACACTTCCCACTTGACATTGCGCTCTTTAACATAAAAATCAAAAACTAACCCATAATATAAATTTAGCTATAAAAATGAACAATGATATTAAGTTATAGACAAAGCTGATGTTAGCTAGGTTAAGAGGATAGGAGTGATATATGATTTTTAAATTGTATTATTGTATTTTATTTTATTATTTCATGTTATTTTTAGAGACAGGGTCTTACTCTGTCGCTCAGGCTGTTAAAATTTTCTTACAGTGGAACATCTGGGACGTTATGTTGCTTTTGTCTGCCCAGTAGCTCTTTTTATTTCTATTCCTAACAGCCTCTGCAAGAACTGGCAAGGTTGTCAGGCAAGCTCCATGACTTTCCATATCATAAAAGTGAACATGAAACATAGGCTGATCAAAGAACTTCAGCACCTGGATAGAGTGATTAGCTTAGGAATGGGCATAAGACCCAAGTTGGGAACATCAGAACCCTTTTTTCAGGGACTGACATGGACTGCAGGAGAGAAGCATTCTCTACTCCTCTAAAGTCTCAGAAATGAAGTGCAACGTTGGTCTAAGGCTGCAGGTGACCCTCTTTCCCACCTCATAGGGCAGCCTGTGAGGCAACCAAGAAGCCCAATATTTCGTTCCATCTAAAATGCCAAGACGGGGCGGCGCCTGTGGCTCAAGGAGTAGGGTGCTGGCCCCATATACTGGAGGTGGCGGGTTCAAACTCGGCCCCGGCCAAAACTGCAACGACAATAAAATGCCAAGACGGAACTGGGCTAAGAGATAGGGAGAGATGGAAAAGGAAGAGGAGGAAAAAACAGAGAGAGTCAGAGAGAGAGAGAGAGAGACCCCTGTATCAGAACAATTCTGAATGTAATATAGCTTTCGTTATGATATATGATTGGTTGCAAAGTTGTTATTCAATTATTTAAAGTATGGCTTTTCGTTGTTTTTGTTGTTTTTTTGTTTTCTATTTGGCTGTTGGGGTTAGTGTCAGAATCAAACTATTTATGTCTTTGAAGAGCTCCTAATACATCACTAAGAGATGGGAAGAGCGGCACACACCATCTCCACTTTACAGAGCATGTACTGAGGCAGAAGCCATTCAAGTTGCTTGTTTCTGAGAAGAGAGACCAGAGCTTCAGAGTGAAAAGGAGCAATTTTCAATCACCACGTGCTTAATCTGAGTAGTGGAAGTCAGACAAATGTGGATCTAACCCCAACCCTGCCACTAATTAGCTGCATAACCATGAGCAAATTTCTCAGCTCCTGGAACTTCCATTCCTCCAACTGTGGGTTGTGCTAACTGAGATGAACTTGGCATCTAGTAGGTATTCAGAAACCTTGAACTACTATCATCATCATGAGGATTAAACTGATGATGCTTCCATAGCACAATAACCCCATGAAGAATGCAAAGGAAAAAGAAGACACAATTTGCGCCTTGTGGTACTGTTAATTTAGTGGAAGGAAGAAAACTATGTACATCCCTACTCAAAACCCATCTCAGTGACAGAAGCCCCGGGTTGGCCTGTCCAGGCTCTCTAAGGCAGCTTTGTTTGAAAAGAGGAAATGTGTCCTTTCCACAGACCCTTTCCCTGTGCATCATAGTTTCTGTGTCAGGGTTGTACTTTGGGAAGACAACGTGGTACCGTAAGGAGAAAACTTAGTCTATGTATCCCAAAGACTGAGGTGACAGTCTCATGGTACTAACAATCCATTTGTTGTGGGTGCATTTCTGGTAGGGGTTGCACTGACAACAACAGAAACTGCCCATTGAGCGCTCCCACATTGAGTAGATGGAGTGACTGCCTAACTCCTGACCCCGTTCATGCTTCTGTGGGGCTCGTGCTTCACACTGATCCTTGCCCATCGTTCCTGCTCTTCCCCACATCCACACCAGCCATGTCTACCCTTCTCCAGCTCCTTCCTCCCATGTACCTGGGGAGTCCCCATTCCATCATGAAGAGACTTCTGCAGATCTCCCACTTTCTCATGGCATGCTTCTGTAGTGGGCTGAATAGTGTCCCCCAACATCCATGTACCCCCCAGAACCTCATCCATATACCCCCCAGAACCTCAGCATGTCACCTTATTAGTAAATAGGGTCTTTGTAGATGTAGTTAGTTGAGTTCACAACGGATTAGGGTGGGCCCTAAATAGAATGACTTGTGCCGTTAGAGGAATAGCAAGGGACACACAACGGTACACAAGAAAGAAGGCCGTGGGGCAGGGATTGGAGTGATGCAGCCATACGCCGCTGCCGGGACAGCAAGGATCTCCAGCACTTAGGCGGAGGCAGGAAGCTCCTCTCCTAGAGCCTTCAGAGGGAGCCCAGCCCAGCCAATGCCTTAATTTCAGACTACTGGCTTCCAGAACCATGAAAGAATAAACTTCTGTTGCGTTAAGCCCCTCCATTTGCAGCAGTTTGTTACAGCAGCCCAGGGAACCAATACAGCCGCCCCTTCCTCACTTAGCTGCAACCTGAAACACATTTTCCCCTTAACCCTGAGAGTGAGTCTTGACACACCCAGTGATCCTAGCTTCCCATCACTTCCTCCAGCTTGCCGCTTACCTACCTCTTTGTTTTGAAGCCCGTGACACCTACGCATAGGGCCCTCTCTCCATTGCTCAGAAAACTAGGCACCAGATTTAATCTTGGCCCTCACACAGCCTGTGCTGATGCCCCCCATAGACCAAGCCCTGGTCCCACAGCCTCACCTCCACACACATGGTGGCCTCTAAAATTCTAAAGGAGCTGCTGACCTTCTGACTCTAAGCCTGACACACTCAGTTCTCCTCCTTTGACCCTGACTGGGACTCCTTTGCCCCTTTCTCTCCTCTTCTCCCAAACATCAGTTCTTCTGGCTTCATCTTCCTCCAGTCGTAGACTAGATCCCCAAGTCAACTGTTTTATCACTCTGGAACTCCTTGTCCCTCTGACCTCCCACCATAACCAAACCTCTCATCCCCAAACCTAAATAAACCCCTTGCCCATTTTCTCTCATCCACTCCTCAGGCTCCTGAGCACTGGAGGAAAATTAACTCCAACTTCTATTAACTTGGTCCATTACAAGCTGGCGGTAACCACCTTCAGCTGCCCCTGGAGCTAGCAACTCTGATTCTTTCTTGTTAACTCCCCACTGCTTTCGTCTTCTGGGCTGTCCCATACTTTTCCCCATGTTCTGGAGCTCCCAACCCAATCTCTAACCTTCCCTCTCTCGGGAGAATACATCAACACCTACTAAGGTTTAAGTCACCTGTTAGGAATCCCCCTTAGCACTTTCTTCCTCTTTTCCTCTAAATTTATCTCCTTTCAAAGGAAACAGCATCCCTCACTTTCCACCCAAGCTCCTGTTCATCATTGCAAACTCTCTTGCCTTCCAGAACCTGGCTCTGCTAAACTGTTCCCTCTTTTTGGCCCTTTCTGAGGGCCCTTTCCCACTGACCATACATACATTCAGATTTCTTTGTCCTATAAATCCTTGATGTCCACTCTTTTTCTTCTCTAAGTATCTGAGGTTCCCCTTCCTTTTCTAACAAACCTGTCAGAAGAAAGTTCTGTGTTTTATCTTGACATTCCTTAAGCCTTTGCAACATGTTCCTTGCACTCCCTTGAACATGGGTGGTTTCCATGTTCTATTAAAGCACAATTGCTACTCTGTCTACTGTTTTAAGATCTTCCACGGATCCCAGAACATTGTTAAATGAAGCCCCTGTTGTCAAGCCATATGCAGATCCCAACCTATTTCTGGAGCCTCGTTTCCCATCGCTTCCCTAAATCCACACCACCCAGCCAAACATAAAGCCTTGGTGTCACCTAAGAATGCCCTGCTTATTTCTCATTCTTTCTAACTCTGCCACATTGTGGGCTCGGGACATTTCCACTTTCCACACTATCCCCATCTCAAATCTCTACCCATCAAAATTCTATTATTCTTATAATTCTCATTCAAATGGAATCTGTTCCTGACCCTTCATCATTCATCATTCATCCAGAAAAGATCTCTCCCATCTTTGAGTTATAAACTATAGTCCTTTATCACATTCCGCTGGACTGGAAGTAACTTATATATACATAGAGTGACCATGAATCTTATTTTATCCATGACTGTCCATTTTATACTTATTGTTTTGGGGTTATTATGAAGACCACCTCTCTTCACTCCCATACATAGATCAATTTGAATAATAAAGTATATGTCACCTTCTGTATATATACAGTCAACACCCCTTTCTAAATTAGATTGCAAATTCCCTGAGTACCTAGAACAACAATGGATATTGTTGGAAGCCTTCATAGTATTTGTTGAATGAATAATAAATAAATGAACAAAATGAATAAAAACAGAGCCTAACTGTGTCACCCACTTAACCTGAATCAATCTTTTTTCCCTTTTTATTGACTCATTCTCTTACACATAAAATAAGGATAATATTTCTCTGATTTACTTCCAGGGAGACTGCAAGAGTTATTTTAAATGTCAGGGAGAAAAGCACCGTAAATCTATAGAGTTATATTTTATTATTAGTCTCAAAGTACCTCAGCAGTTTCTAAAAAATAACTTATCAGATAACATATGGAGAGATTTTTAGACATCTGTTAGTAGTTTTATTTCAAGTAAGAAAGCAGGTAAGTCCTTACTTAATTACACTTAAGTAATTAAAATTAATTAAATACTCATTTATTTTCTGTTAACATTTTTCTGTGTTATCTATATTTTCTGTATTATCTATATTCTTAAGCCATATGACAAATCAAAGACATAAGGTAATTTTTACTTTACCTTTTTATTTCTACAGTATCCAGCAAATGAAAATTACTATTCCCTGTATTGACATACTTAAAAATTAGACTGAATAAAAGAAATAAAAGTAGTTCCCACAGGCTATCAGGCTGTCCTGCTTAAGAAACATAACCCACATGAGCAAGTAAGTCTTACTCTAACTTTAATTTCCACAACAAAAGTATAAACAAACAAAATAAAACATTAGGAAGACATACCTTGCAATCAACATATGATCCTGAATGTAGGCTAAAAATTGAGGATGATCTTTTCGAGCGGTGTATAAACACTCTCCATGTAAACAGAGAATCTTCAGACAATTGAGCATATTAAAAAGAATGTCTGGCTCTTCAAACTTAGCCATTTCCTATGCAAAGAACCACATGGTCACTGAGTTATCCAAAACAGCAATGCTACCAAAGCAAACGTTCAAAGATTTTGGAAAATATACCTGGAAAATGGTATATATTAGTCTCAACGTTACTGGAAGCTGTTGATAGCAAAATTTTCTTTCAGTATCATTCTTTATTGCTGTCAAGAAATAATTGGACAAAGGTCAGGCTAACTCCGTCTTTCCCTCACCATTCATCAATGGACCAAGATTATAAAACCAAGAGGAATCAAAAATAGGTACAGAAGGTATTTAAAAATGTTTGTGTGATATTTTTATTAGTTCTCTCTCTTTTTTTTTTTTTTATGGAGACAGAGTCTCACTTTACCACCCTTGGTAGAGTGCCCATGATGTCACGGGACTCACAGCAACCTCTAGCTCTTGGGCTTCCGCAATTCTCCTGCCTCAGCCTCCCAAGCAGCTAGGACTACAGGCGCCTGCCACAACGCCCAGCCATTTTTTGGTTGCAGTTCAGCCGGGGCTGGGTTTGAACCCGCCACCCTCGGTATATGGGGCTGGCGCCCTACTCACTGAGCCACAGGTGCCACCCAAACTAGCATATATCCCTACTATGATGCAAATGCAGAAAAGTTTCAAAATCTAGGATTCTTGGCTTCCATTTTCCAGTGGGCAACTGTCATGAGTTCTGATGTCTCTGGATCCCTGCAGCTGCCTCTCCCCAGCCCTGGGCCACTCTGAGCTCCTAAGTCTGCAGCTCCCACAGGGAGCTGGAGGCTGTTTGGGCATGCCTTCCTAACGAGAGACACACAGATATTAAAGAGAGGCATTTTAGTCATATTAGCCCCTAAAGGAGTTTAGCTCACAGACTCTCAGCAAAGGGGGGGTGTTTAAAGAAGTTGAGCACATTCAGATGAGAATAACTATCGCATTCTCATCTTTTTGAATCTCTAAAACCTCTGCCCCCATACTGGGGGTAGCGGTACATTGTACGCGAGGCAAGTTAGAGAAAAGAATCCACAACTTAGCCAGATGCAGAAACGAGTGTAAAATGTGTTAAAATCAACATTTCAAGTTTCAGTTATCCCCAGGATCAGAGCCAATGGCAGTCAAACCCTTTTGGTCTATATACTGGACAGTTCACTGTGAATCTTCCATTCAAATGTATTTTAACCCCTTATTATCAGCACTCAATTCCGTTATGTTTAACATCAAAATTTTAAATATATTTTTGGTGGTAGACATATCTGACTGCTATAGGAAATAAGGGACAGTCAATGCTCTAGGCAAAGGGAAATCCCCAAACACAAGTTGCCAGAGTACCCCTTAAATATAGGACAGGGGAGCCGATGAGCTCCACTTGAAGCTCACAGAGCAGGATCCAGACTGTGAGCAGCAGGGAACACAGGTCTTGGAAGAAAGTTAAGAGGGGCTCCCTCAGAAGATAGTTCATAACTGTGTCCTGCAAGACAACAGAGAGACAGAGCGGGAAAATAGGCCAAAGCCAGAACAGGAGCCTGAGGATTTGGTGGAAGAGAAAAATAGATCAAATGCTTAAATAAGTGGCCTTTATAACCATCCAGCAAGGAAAGGAGTAACGTGCAAAAGGAAATGCCTTAATTTTAGCCATTATTCAAATAAAATGTTACCTAAAAATAAAAGAGGTGGTTAATTAATTTGTGTGCTTATATTTAAAAAATATATTTGCACAGCAAAAGCATAGGTGATTGGATTGTAAGTAAAGTCTTTGCTTCCTTTGGACTCCAATACTATAAAGACACAACCGTGGGCCAGGCCTGGTCCACAGCAGCAAGTCAGTCAATCCTTAGTAAAGCTGGAGACCCAGGGTCTAGTTCCAATCCTACCATTACTAATTTGGATTTCTTATTCCCAAAATAAATAGGAACAAAATGAGTGAAAAAAGAGCCTGACTTGTGTCATCCAGTTAACCTGAATCAATCTTTTCCATTTTAATTGACTCATTGTCTTACACATAAAATAAGGATAATAGGCTCAGCGCCTGTAGCTAAGAGGCTGGGGTGCCAGCCACATACACAGGAGCTGGCAGGTTCGAATCCAGCCAGGGCCTGCCAAATAACAAGGACAACTGCAACCAAAAAATAGCTGGGTGTTGTGGCGGGCACCTGTCTCAACTACTTGGGAGGCTGAGGCAAGAGAATCACTTAAGCCCAAGAGTTTGAGGTTGCTGTGAGCTGTGACACCACAGAACTCTACCCAGGGCGACATAATGAGACTCTGTCTCAAAAAAAAAAAAAAAAAGGATAATATACTGAGATACCCAGTATAGGGATGGGAGAGTGGAGCTCATTTAATTTGTTTGTGTTTCAGCTCCTCAGATGATTCTGATGCTCCTTTACAGCTTCATAATCAGGGCGAATTGAAAACATTTGTTTTCAGTGTACGCTATGAGCTCCATGACCATGGGTACGTCATTCAGCCCAACCTTCGGTTTATCTTCCCTATCTGCAAAGTGAGAAGACTAACCTGATTCGCACATTTCAAACTTCTTTTCTGCAAAATACTCTGTTTAAGGAAAATCATACTTAGAGCTCCAACGTATAGAACACAGCATGAAGGGGACCCCAGTGGAAGGCGAGTGGAAGCCTGGGTCTTTATCACCTGCCCTCATCTTCCTCCAGTTGTCTGTCACCCAGACAACATGAGCAGGTTCTAAAGGAAATGACAGAGTTTGTAACTCTAAGAAATACATGTTGAAAACCAGTGAACTTCAAATTCTAAAGTCGCTTCAAATTCTAAAATTTCAATGGCGTTAAACAGTGTGAGCACAGCTATTCGCATTCATTTGACCATTTATATGATCCATGGAAAAGTAGTTAGTTCTGACTAAGAATTATGTGGTAATGATATGGTTACCTTGGTCTGAATAAGACACTCCTGCAGCTGCACTGAACCCCACAAACAGTCCCCCAATAATACGAACTGCTTGGTGAAGGCATGACATAAACCTTGTGCTTCTCACTTATCAAGTGGGCCTCTCAGGGGCAAGTTGTTCTGACATTTCCAGACTGTGGAAGCAGGAAGATAAAAACCTGCCCAAATTTGCCCCAGGTCCTATACGCATCCTCAGAGTCCAGGTGAATAAATCAGGCTTTCTCAGGAGCATGGGGGGAACACATTCTGAATTCCCTAAACTCCCTCAAGAGTGTGAGAAATTAGAGGAGGCTCCTGAGCCTGTCTGCCATCTTGCGATCTCCAATTTGCCCACCCAGAATCTTTGAGCAAATTAGAAAAAGGCCACCCTCCCCGCAGCTGGGAATGCGCAAACACAGCTTGCACAGACTCGCGCCTAGTCTGCCACAGCCTGGCGGAACCTCTGGAGCACAGAAGCTGCTGCCTCCATCCAAAAACACTCTGCTTTGGCCAAATGCCCTGCATTGAGATCGTCAGCACCCAGCCTCAGTTCTCAGACTTCTCCACCGAGAACGCTACGCGTGGTGAGAAGGGAGGTGAAGTGTTTACTGAAAACGAGCTCCTGCTGCCAGAAAGATGCTCAGCAAACTGTGTTCTACTGGAACCGTAAGGGACCTGCTCATTTCATAATCTGGTGGGAAATGGTTCTTCTGCACAAGTCTATACTAGAAGCCACGTCTGAGCTTTCCCAAGTCGACAGTAACCTGAGAAACCAAGGATGTGAAGGTTAGGTGCCGGGCGTGGTGCCCCTCCCCGCCTGCAGTCAGCGCCCACCTACCAGTATGTTCAGTGGGCGCAGTGCGGTTGCCTGGGTTCTCTCCTTGCTTGGCGGCTGGATTCTCCTCCTCTTCTCCCTCAGGGCCTATAATAAACTCTGGTCTGGAAGAAAGGAGGCTATCCTCGAGGCTGTCTGTGGGCTCCTAGAACAAACAAGACAAGGAGCTGGACGAGCAGCTGGAAGGGTAAAGGAACAGCCCGCCGGCTCAGCACAGCTGGACACGCCCCCCAAAAGCCTGGAGCTTGTTTCCAGAACAGTGAAAGGATCAGCTTTTGCTGATACATTTTCTTTCACTTTAAATAAATATAGGAAAATATCAAAACATCTTCCCGGGCCTGCTCTCCCTGCTCTGTTCGGCTCACTAACCACCATGCAACTCCCAGCCATGCATGTTTTCTTTAATAACAGAACTTATTTAGGAAGAAATAATAAGGGGTTCACAAAGCTATAGTACAGTGCAAATACTGGTTGTCTAGGGAAGCCAAACTTTTAAGAGCAAGAAATTGCTATCATGTAAGTTTAAAAGAGCAAAGATAGATGAGTCAACACAATGTGATCAACATACAACGGAATATCATTTAGCCTTTAAAAGAAAGGAGATTCTGCTGTGCTACAACATGAACCTTGAAGATACTATGCTAAGTGAAATAAGCCAAATCACAATAAGGTAGAAATTGTTCGATGCATTCCACTGACATGAGGTACCTATCATAGTCAAAATTATAGAGACGGACAATGGAATGGCAGTTGCCAGGGGATGTGGGAAGGCGGGGAAAGAAAGTTGCTTCTTGGGCACAGAGTTACAGATTTGCAAAAAAAGTTCTAGAGACCGGGTGCACAACAGTGTGAATATGAGGTCGGACATTTAAGTTCACAAACTCATCCTAGAAAAAGTGCTGTGAACCTCATCGCCAAATATCACTACAGTCACCTTCAAAGTACTGCCCTGGGGAAGCTGTGCACCCACACCAGCACCAGTCCACCCTTCAAAGCACTTTTTTTTCTAGGATGAGTTCACAAACTCAATTGTTAGCCCTCATACGAAGTCAGCTCTGATGACCTTTCCAGAAAAATAGTTCCAAAATTCCTTTGTGAAGGGTGGATTGGAGGGTGCTGGCTTCAGTGCATAGCTTCAAAAGTGACCATTGTGGCATTCAGCAATGAAATATGTAGCACTTTTTCTAGGATGAGTTTAAGACCTTCATTGTCTGGCCTCATCTTATACTTAACACTGTACATTTATATTTACAACAATATATTTTATATTTATATAAACATACACATGCGTATATATATGGAAAACAAGCTGCAAAAAAGCCGGGGGGAGAGGGGTTTTTGTTTTGTGTCATTTTGTTTTTAAGAAGAGTTTTTGTTTCATTTTTAAAGAAAGCACTAGATACCTCCAGCAATGTTCCTTTTCTATCTTTTTTCTTTCTGTCAGGTTCTAGCTTCAAGTATGTTCTTTTAAGATAATCCTCTTTTAGCTAACACTTCAACCAGTAAACACCTTTTTTCAAAAATTATTTGACAGCCAGCTCAAAGCAAGGAGACAAGGATTGGTGGATACAAGAAGGTCACCAGCAAGAAAGAAAGCAGTTCAGAACTTGGAGCATTCTGAAAAATACCTATGCCAGCTTTACAGTTTTGCTGAGAAGGCCACCCAAGGACACAACACCAAGACAGATTATGAGCGAGTTACATGTGATTTACTTCTGTGAAAGTCGTCTCTATGCACCCGGCAACCCACATTTTGGGTATTATCCTCTGAGATGGCAGAAACTGGGGTTCCCTGATTACAAACCAGCCTAAGCCTCCTGCCAGCCTTCACTTCACGTCCTCACACCACGGTCTTGACCTCCACTTGTCCCCAGAGGAGAGTAAAACAGTCAAACCAGCCTGTACACACAGTGAGACCATGTGTTCTAAAGACCTCTCCCACAAAACTTTGAGAGAGGAAAACTGGATCCTTTAGCCATACCTCGAAATTTACTTTCAGCACATGACACACGTCACACACATTCACACATGGGCGATTGTGCAGGTGGCAGGATTTCTCTCCATTTATGCTTATTCCTCTGCTTGTTTCGAGGGACAGTGTAGTCAAAATTGACACATAGAGAGAGCCTGCTAGAGGCAGGGAGGCTCAGGACACCCCCGTTTTCTTCTTGAGAGGGAAGTCAATGCTCCATGAAGTCTGAACTTCAGTTCCTCGAACTACAAACTCCTAGATTCTGCCTTCAGTCCACTGTTACCACCATCCACCGTCCAGGGCCCACAGGACCCCTAATTGCAGAATCCCCAGGCACTTTTCAGTTGTCTCTTACTCTCTTCAAAATTTGATGTGACTGGTCCCACCTGCTCTAAACGAGCCCCATTGTTGACCCTGAGCTATTGCCCTCCCTCAGCTTCTCTCCTCTATCTCTGATTCCTTCTCAATTTGTTCTCGGTCTTCTCTATGCTGACAAATTATATATGGATGAACGTGGAGGACACGATGCTGAGTGAAATCAGCCAGTAGAAAGACAAACGCAGCATGTTCTCACCTATATGTAGAATCTAAAACCATCAAACTCCTAGTAATAGAAAGTAGAATGGTGGCGACCAGAGGCTGGGGAGGGAGAGGAATGAGGAGATGCGATTGTTTTATGGTAAGTACCCAATGACTCCATTAAAGGACCACGATGCAGGGATGTTACGTTGAGATGGTGGGACTAATGAGATAAGTGGGCTGAAATTGAAAAAATAATGTCATCTCTTTGTATGCTGTACTCCAACATTGTTTTTTAAATAATTCACTTTCTACTTAAACAAACATTAAGGAAAGGGAAGGAAAAGATTTGTGCCTGAATCAACTGGCAAATACTGGCTCAAATAATTCAGGTTCAACTACATAGGCTAAACAGGGAATAGCTGAAGTATGGAGAAGCCAGAGAGTAGAATATATGGGTTGTTCCCTGGTTAGATTATTCTCTTGGAAAGCAGGAAATGAAATAACTAAAAAAAAAAAAAAAAAAAGAAAGAAATGAAGGTTTTAATGATTGCTGCTGAAGTCAATGGCTTTTCAAAGTGAGATTAGGAAGTCTTGGTGTCCATGTACAACCCACTTACTAATATTTTATATGTATATGCTGTAGTATTCCTTGTTACACCAACTTTATCATGTAACTTTGTGATAAAACATCTTTCAAGAACACCAGTAATACCTTATTTTTCCGAAACTGTGTGAATGGAAGTGCCACAACCCCAAGCAAGCCACTTAGCATTTTTTATGGTGTGGCTCTCTCTCACATCCCTTTCTAGGAGCCTGAGTTGGCAGAAGCAATAAGAAAACTTTCTTTTAACACAGTCTGATGTACAACCCAGCATGGAGTATAAAATAATGACAGAAGAAGACTCCATTACACCATCTACTACAATCCTTATTACTATTATCCCTGACTCATCTCATGTCTTCCATGCTTACCACCAGCCGGCTTTCTTCTTTGGGAGCCAGTCTCTCCAGGAGTTCACAAGCAAGCTGATAGCAGAGAATGCTAGACTGACATAAGTTACACTCAATTGCTTTTTCTTCCTTCCGGCAGGTGTGGGATCCCCCCCAGGGGGCTTGGAAGACATTGTTTATAATAGAAATAATGTCCTTTGACAAGCTGTGCTCTAAACCCATCGTGATCCCATCATCTTGTAACTCCATCTGAAAGACACCCAAAAAAGGACAAAAAAAAAGGAGAAGAAGGAGTTTGAACTTTTTGTTCAATATTTCATTGGCACACTATGGTGAAAATTTTCACTAATTGACAGCAATATTAAATTATTTAAAGACAATTAGGCTTCACAACAATGAATTGGCATTGCTTTCCATGGATTCTTCTAAAAAATTTATAAACACAAGACGAACTAATGGGATTTATTTTAAAAATCATGTAGGATATTGAAGAGAGTTGTTTTTTAAGCTCATCATTTTGTTAGATTTTACACATTTTTAAAACGTTGCTCCTCACCTAGTATTGGGATCTTGGTTTCTAAATATCATTATCCACTAAAAGGAACCAGGCCTCCTTGGAGAAATGACTGATTTGGGGGGGAGAGGGGACACTAAGAAAATATAAGATGAGCCTGGAACACCTTGTCATTCCAGAAATTAAGGAAATGTTCAAGGAATGATACAGACATATCAAAAGAACACAGGAGCCAACTTAGAGGGACTCCCTCTGGCCAAATACGGAACAATATGAACATAAAATACATATTCACAGTAAAAAATTATAACCTATTGAATAAATTTTAAAAATGAGTATATGTGGGATTAAGTAAATAAATAAATTGATGAATGGGAGAGAAGGGGAAACTGTTCTGTCAATGGAGTACCAGCTAATAAATTTAGAAGAAATGATGGAATTAGAAAGTTATCACTTGGCAGCCATCACAGTAATCATTGATTCAGGCACAAATCAGTCACCAATACTAGAAGTAGTGAATGAACATCTGATAAGAAACAGGACATCTCATAGTCTTAAAGAATTTCCCCACACGTTACTTATTAACTACATGAGGGAAAATAGTGAACTTACAGTGCAGAACCTGCCAGAAATCACCTTGACTAAATGCCCAAAGTTATTATCACCAGTAAGAGGATATTATTATATCTTGGGCCTCCTAATGTGATTCATTACAAAATACATAACATCACATTTGTGGCCTATCAAAAAATGCATGACCCAAACTAATTAACAAGGAAATATAAGATAAACTCACATTGAGGGATATTCTACAAAATAACTGGACTATATTCTTCAAAAATGCCAATGACCTGAAAGACAAAGACTTAGGAACTACTGTCTTGGATTAAAGAAGACAAAGGAGACAGGACAAATAATTGTAATGAGTGATCCTAGATTGTTCCTAGATCAAACCAGTTTTAGGGCCGTGTGTGGTGGCTCACACCTGTAATCTTAGCACTCTGGGAGGTTAAGGTGGGAGGATCCTTTGAGCTCAGGAGTTCAGAGACCAGTCTGAGCAAGAGTGAGACCCTCATCTCTCCCAAAAATAGAAAAATGAGCTGGGCATTGTGGTGGGGACCTATAGTCCCAGCTACTCAGGAGGCTGAGGTAGGAGGATCACTTGAACTTAGGAATTTGAAGTTGCTATGAGCTATGGTGCCACAGCACTCTAGTCAAGGTGACAGAGTTAAGACTTTGTCTAAAAAAATACTTTTTTTAAAAGCCCATTTTTTGTTCTTTTGCTATAAAGGTAATATTTTATATAATTACAACATATTATTATATCTATTAAAAATAGTTTCTGTAAGATAATAGTATTATAACAATATTAACTTCTTGATTTTGATAACATACTATAGTTATGTAAGAGAATGTCCTTATCGTTTAGAAAATACACTCTGAAGTATTTGGAGATAAAGGGACATCATGTTTACAACTTATTCTCAAATGATTTATTAAAAAATCCATGCATAAACAGACAGCAAGAGGGACAGAGGGAGAGACAGAGAGAGAAGTTTATGTGATAAATGTTAACATCTGGAGAATTTGTGGGAGGAGTATTTGGGAATTCTTTGTACTATTCTTGTAACTTTTCCGAAAACTTGAAACTTTTTCAAAATGAAAAGTTAAAAAAAATACATGTTCTCCTAATCAAAACCTTTTTAACTTCTCTTTTAAAATTAGATTATAAAAGATCTTGAAAAAACATTACTTCGTTTTATATGGAATCAGAAAAAACCTCGAATAGCCAAGACATTACTCAGAAATAAAAACAAAACAGGAGGAATCACACTACCAGACCTCAGACTTTACTACAAATCGATAGTGATCAAAACAGCATGGTATTGGCACAAAAACAGAGAAGTAGATATCTGGAATAGAATAGAGAACCAAGAGATGAATCCAGCTACTTACCGCTATTTGATTTTTGACAAGCCAATTAAAAACATTCAGTGGGGAAAAGATTCCCTATTTAACAAATGGTGCTGGGTGAACTGGCTGGCAACCTGCAGAAGACTGAAATTGGACCCACACCTTTCACCATTAACTAAGATAGACTCTCATTGGATTAAAGATTTAAACTTAAGACATGAAACTATAAAAATACTAGAGGAGAATGCAGGGAAAACCCTTGAAGAAATTGGTCTGGGTGAGTATTTCATGAGGAGAACCCCCCGGGCAATTGAAGCAGCTTCAAAAATACACTACTGGGACTTGATCAAACTAAAAAGCTTCTGCACAGCTAAGAACACAGTAAGCAGAGCAAGTAGATAGCCCTCAGAATGGGAGAAGATATTTGCAGGGTATAACTCTGACAAAGGTTTAATAACCAGAATCCACAGAGAACTCAAACGCATCAGCAAGAAAAAAACAAGGGATCCCATCGCAGGCTGGGCAAGGGATTTGAAGAGAAACTTCTCTGAAGAAGACAGGCGCACGGCCTTCAGACATATGAAAAAATGCTCATCATCTTTAATCATCAGAGAAATGCAAATCAAAACTACTTTGAGATATCATCTAACTCCAATGAGACTAGCCTATATCACAAAATCTCAAGACCAGAGATGTTGGCGTGGATGCGGAGAAAAGGGAACACTTCTGCACTGCTGGTGGGAATGCAAATTAATACATTCCTTTTGGAAAGATATATGGAGAACACTCAGAGATCTAAAAATAGATCTGCCATTCAATCCTGTAATTCCTCTGCTGGGCATATACCCAGAAGACCAAAAATCACAACATAACAAAGATATTTGTACCAGAATGTTTATTGCAGCCCAATTCATAATAGCTAAGTCATGGAAAAAGCCCAAGTGCCCATCGATCCACGAATGGATTAATAAATTGTGGTATATGTATACCATGGAATACAATGCAGCCTTAAAGAAAGATGGAGACTTTACCTCTTTCATGTTTACATGGATGGAGCTGGAACATATTCTTCTTAGTAAAGTATCCCAAGAATGGAAGAAAAAATACCCAATGTACACAGCCCTACTATGAAACTAATTTGGGACTCTCACATGAAAGCTATAACCCAGCTACAACTTAACAATAGGGGGAAGTGGGAAAGGGGGGGGGTGGGTAGAGGGAGGGGAATCGGTGGGATCACACCTGTGGTGCATATTACAGGGGTATTTGCGAAACTTGGTAAATGTAGAATGTAAATGTTTTGGCACAGTAACTGAGATAACGCCGGAAAGGCTATGTTAACCATTGTGATAAAAATGTGTCAAATGGTTTATGAAGTGAGTGTATGATGCCCCATAATCATATTATTGTATACAGTTATGATTTAATAAAAAAATTAAAAAAAAATAAATAAAATAAAATTAGATTATAAAATCAATTTATAAAAGATAGTTAACATTAGCACCACCCCTATGGAGTTGTACCTTGCTCTTCCAAACAATTGTATTATCCAGTTTGTTCATCCAATTAATTCAACAGCCTCAATTCTAATGACGCTAGGGTGTTTTTAAAATTCAAATCCACATGAATGGATTAATAAATTGTGGTATATGTACACCATGGAATATTATGCAGCCTTAAAGAAAGATGGAGACTTTACCTCTTTCATGTTTACATGGATGGAGCTGGAACATATTCTTCTTAGTAAAGTATCTCGAGAATGGAAGAGAAAGTACCCAATGTACTCAGCCCTACTATGAGACTAATTTAGGGTTTTCACATGAAAGCTATAACCCAGTTACAACCTAAGAATAGGGGGAAGGGAGAAAGGGAGGGGAGGGAGGGGGAAGGTGGGTAGAGAGAAGGGGATTGGTGGGATTACACCAGCGGTGCATCTTACAAGGGTATATGTGAAACTTGGTAAACAGTCTGTGAAGCTAGTGAATGATGCCCCATGATCATATCAATGTACACAGCTATGATTTAATTAAAAAAAATAAAATTTAAATCCATTCTCCTAGGTCAACATCATTGCGGATAGTCACACAAGTAGTTTTCAGACTCTTTAGGAAATCCCCAAATGAGTTTGCAAAAGGTCTTGAGTGCTGTTGCATCATTCAGTAAGCATGAAGGTACCCAACACATGGAAAGAACTACTACACAATGTTTTCCCTCACTTTTCACTTCTGAACTAAAGGAAGCTCATGCTTCAGCTACCTGCTTCAGGAGAAGATCAAACATGAGGATGAAACAATTTAGATTCATTTCTTCATCTTCGCAATCAAAGTCAATAGTCCTTCCTCCTGGGTGTCCAAAATTCTTGAAAGGGCTACGAAATGGACTACGTATGGGACTCCGAAATGGGCTCTGGAAAGGACTATGAAATGGACTGAGCATATTGTGCTGAACTCGTCGACCAGGGTCAGAGGCAACACTCACCTACAAGAAAGAACGTCAACACACAGAAATGAAGTCACAAAAGCTCTAATGATCACATAAGATAAAATAGCTACGGACTCTGTGCAAGGTATTTCTGGCTGTTGCACAGATTTCCTCCCTCAGCTCATGGCATTCATACCTCCAAATACTATGGATCCTCTCGAAATATAAAAATAAGCAATAAAACCACCCAGATTTTGTGACTAATTGTCGGGGAATGTAACATCGGGGATGTTCACCCTGAAGAATGAAGGCATTTGCCTTTATGCTTTCCATCCCATCACACATATCCAATTTGACTAGATTGCCTGAATCTACTGAAAACCATAGCCTGAAAATCGCAG
The DNA here is from genome assembly GCF_027406575.1 of Nycticebus coucang. Taxonomy (NCBI): domain Eukaryota; kingdom Metazoa; phylum Chordata; class Mammalia; order Primates; family Lorisidae; genus Nycticebus; species Nycticebus coucang. The sequence continues at coordinate 90,750,902 of NC_069788.1, forward strand.
TTGTACCAAAGTAAAATACTGCAAGATAACTTTTAGAATCCTAAGCACAGAATCTCAGATTGACACGATTAAAGAATGGCCTTTGGAAATTATAATTACTAAACTATTGTGGGAAAACAATGCATGTCCCACGTATGGTTCTGGGGCTTCTCAAACTCAATGGCAAAAAAAAAAAAAAAAAAAGCCAAAGAGAGCTAAAGTTGAAAAACCGTAAAAGAACAATGAAAACTCAGTAACTTACTAATTACAGACTATAACAAACACACCTTAGATAAATGTATTTTTACTTAAAAATACATTTATCAGCAGGGTGAGATAGGATGCAAAAGCATTTTCTTTTTCTTTTCTTTTCTTTTTTTTTTTTTTTTTTTTTTGTCGCCCTGGGTGGAGTGCTGTAGCATCACAGCTCACAGCAACCTCCAACTCTCGGGCTTAAGCGATTCTCTTGCCTCAGCCTCCCGAGTAGCTGGGACTACAGGCGCGATGCAAAAGCATTTTTAGAGAAGCTTCTTGGATAGTCCTTTCAGGCCTGGTGTAACAGACAAGGGTTTTAAAATCTTAATAAGGGAGACAAGAACAGTGAGGCAGTAATTACCCTTCGAGATGCAAGGTTCCCTGCCAGTTCACTGCCTCTTGATTTTCTTTGATTTGCCAGTTCTTTGACAGAATTAACTCCATCAGAAAACATGCTTATTAATAGCTGAAGTGGAACCATGATATCTAACTCTGATAATACCTGAGGAAAAAAAAGCATATATCCCCCGGAAAAAAAGTGTTAAATGTAGTTTTATGTTTTTTTGTTTTTTTAAAGTTCACATTTTTTCCCAAAGCAAACTATTGAACACAAAAACATTTAGCCTTATACATACTGTATCACCACAATCATCTTCAAATTTTCATACTAACAAAATCAAAGTTATCATTGAATCTTCCCAATTCCCCACCCCCAACATCCAGTAGGTCACCATGTTCTTTCTAGTAAAACGTCAAAGTTTCTCTTGATGCTATCTCCTCTCCATCCCCACTGCTCGTGCCTCAGCTTACCACCTTTCTCCTGGATTAGTACAATCTTCAAGCCGTCTTCCCCCAGCCCATCCTCACTCTGATGTGACTGCCCCACCTGATCTTGCTCTCCGGCATACACTCAATGTCTTTTTGAGCCAAAATCAAGTCACCTTATCTGTTATGAATTTTCTGGAAACAGATGCTGCCTTCCTTCAGAACATAATTAATCCATCCCTCTTCTCTGCTTTCTGATAATGTTATGCATACCTTTATTAAAGCAATTATCTTTGTTTGTTATATTTAATTATCTAATACTACCTTCCCACTGTGAGCTGCTTGAACAGAGGAAGTGTGAGGAAAAGACTCTTTCCAATCCCATTTTTATTCCAGTGCCTATTACAGTTCCTGGCATATAAGAGCTCTGTACATGCTTCTACGATTAACACATGAGTCAATTCTAACCATTACAGAGTCCGCTCTAGCTCCTAATGGTTGGAACAGGGCTTTAAAACCTCCTTCAACTGCAGCACTCTGTCTTGCAAACCAAAGCTGTATCAAAGCCCAGTGCATAAAACATTCCAATAGTTACTGCTGTAGCAATGGTGGACACAGAGTTTTATAATCCTGCCCGTTTATCCCCAGATGGTATGGCTAACAGGTGCCCAAATGAGGCAATGTCTAACCATCTCTAGAAAGACTGGCTTTCCAAAAATGAGAATGATCTTATTGAGATCTATTTTGGGATTAAAAAAAAATTAAAATTCTGGATCCCAAAGGTGACTTTTCAAAGAAATAGTCCCTTTCTATTTTTTCAATTGCAAAAAAAAAAAAAAAATAGTGTTCTTAGTTTCTAACCCAGAAGAGCATATGTGATCCCATCCTTGCATGACACAGAAAGGCAATTGTCCCCACAGCTAACCTAAACTTTGATTGCGTCCTCATTTTTGGAAACTGTTCAAATTTTATATCAGGTACTCAACTCAATTTTAAAAATTTTTCTTGAACATCCACTAAATACAAAGCGCATGCCAGCTGCTGGTGGGAAAGAGTAAAGAGGGCTGTAAATTCAAAAAGAAGATCTAGTGGGCCCTGTGTTCAAGAAGCTTACAATCAGAAAAAGAAACAAGACAAAAAAACTAACCAGACAGAACTAGAACAGAATTCACCCCAAGAACCTGTATAAATTCCAGGGGAAGGAATTTGGATGGGAAGATGAGGTCAATGGCAAACATTCTGCCAGAAAGCAGAGTGTGAAGTAGCATGAACTACTCCCTAAATGAGTAGTTTTCAACCTTTCCAAAGAAAGGGCCTGTTTAATATCAAAGCTTTATCAGAATCCCTAGGAAAGCAATTATACCTTTTTGTATCATTGATCGAAAAATGCATGAGGATCAAAAGCAGCTGTGACTTCAGTACTACTCTTGCATAAATTTGTATCCATTCGCCATCACTAGAGATACACATATCTGATATTCAGTCACTTGTTTATGTACGTGAGATATTAGTCTACATACAGTCCTTAGCAAACAGAGAGACTTACAGACTCTTTGCAATAACTTCTGCCCACTCACCTCAGGAATCTAAGAACTATCTCCCAAAATGATCAAAAGTATTGTTCACTTACATGAAGCCATAGTAAAGCTTGCTCCTGCACAGAGGAAGGGTATCCTGTAAACCGACAGCTAATAAAGCCAAACATCTCTTCCATTGAGAAAGGCAGAGGACAGAGCTCAATGTCAAACATTTTGCTGGAAAGCAGAGTAATAACAGTAAATGACCAAAGTGCATAAATTAGGTTTCACTGATACCACCAAAGCGTCTCTAACTATGCCCTGTTTGGGGAGTCAAACTGTTTAGATGAGTTTGTGTTCTAAACTGTTACTAGCATGTCTCATTGAAAGAATAATTTGTGTCATTGAAATAGATACCTTATAAGTAATTGGTATTTGTCCTCATCCTCTGTTTAAGGGACGGAACTGCATTTCTAAGGAATGAGAGTTTCTGCCTAGCATCTAAAACCATTGCTCCTTTACACTTTCCTATACCCACCAATCATAATTATATTCAAAAATAAACAAACAATATGGTATATCTATTATTCCACAAGAACAAAATCTTTCCTAGATAATGCCAAATCATCTCAGCTTGATTTATGGAAGTTATTTCACTTTAAGCCTTCAAATTTCTCCATAAGATAGTTAAAAAAATAAGTGAGATCATAGTATAAAATGCTAAGCAGAGTGCCTGGCACACAGTACATTCTCAATAAATGTTAGATATCATTATAATTACAGTGACTTCATTAAACTACTTACCCACCTTAATACTTCCCTGAATTCCTTTAACTGATTATCTGGGACTTCTGTTCTGATAGCTTCCAGCCATTCGGGCATAATACACTCCCACACAGATTGATTGATCACATTGTAAGGGATCAGGCAGAGGATTCTGTTGAGACCTTCCTTCAGCTGAGTCACGGTGCTACAGGACTTATCCCAGTATCCACCAACCTGATGGGGTTTCCATAGCACAGGGAAAATGAATGAAACGCATATGTTAAAATCATACTCAAGGACTTCCTAAAAAATATGAGTACAAAGAAAGGCCACGATCCATCACATCTTAGTCCTGGGTCAAGAATCTTCAGGATGAGATTTATTTGAAAGAATCTATAAACCATCAGGATCCATTAGTGACAAAAACGGAAATATAGTTACGAATATATACAAATATTGATCACAGACTGAATTTGAACTTTCTACTGCAGACTTCTCAAATCACACATCTATTAAAATTCCAAAGATTTATTACTAATAAGATTGATACAGGGTTCTCCCGCTCAGGGCTGAACAGATTCCTCTCATTTTCTAGGCCTGGGTGTGCTCAGAAATCTGTCTCATCAGAGAACCCCATCTCTGGGCACAAACAGGTTGTTACCAGGCCACATTCTCAAGACCCAAAACGAGGTCGTGAAAAAAAGCACCGTGATTGGTATCCCATCTCTGCTGTCCCTCCCAGAGCAGGGAACACACACCCTACTACCTCGTGTAGGGCAAGGACTACAAGAATAGCATGCCAGTTTTAAAATTATTTTCTGCCCACAGGCCCCTGGCCAAATGCAACATGTTCCAGACATACATTCCATCTCTCCAAACCCTCCTAACAGCAGGATAGGAAACATGATACAGAAACCCCTAGACAGAGGCCCACATGGGCTTCCCACTTGGGTTCCTATTGGTTTGCTACTGGCGGAGACTTCCTTCTCTCTCTTTCAATAAACTCTGTCCTTTTGCTTACTTGTGTGGTCTGTGGATTCATTCTTGAACCTTGAGACCAGTGACTTGGCAGAGAGAGAAATTCCAGCCACAAGATGAGCATATTATTGGAGCATTATTATTCCCAGAGTGTGATAAACACATTATAATATACACAGTTATACTTGTGCTTCGAAAGAACACAGTTTTCTAACACTGTACATTTTGTATTGCACTATGAAAAACTGTGATACCACAGCACTCTACCAAGGGAGATAAAAGCCACAGTAGTGCAGAGTGCTATTTGTCCCTATGCTGGATTCTGTTGTAATGTTTTTCCTAAGACTTTTCTAAAGCTGGTTGAATCCATAAATAAAAAAAGATGTTTGTTTTTTTTAAACTAATTAAGATAATATATTAATTTTCTGGAGCAGGAAAAGAAATAAAGATCATGAATTTTAAAATTTTGGTTATTTATAATCTTGATGTTAAAGATCCTATATTCTTATTATAAGCATCAAAATAATGAAGAAAACAAAATAGTTAACTCTAAATATATTCCTTTGACATATTCTGAGATGGCCTGAGAGAGCCAGGAAACAGAAGTAGCCCTGCAAAGCTCTTTGTGGTTGAGATTTGGAGTTATAAAGAACATACACGATACAACCAGGCCTTCCCATGTCCAGATCGGGGAAAGTGAGTCTGACACCTTTAAGAAACAACTTCTTCTTTCAGAGGGCTGCTGCCTGTGAGGTTTCAGCTACATAACAAGACCACCTTTGCTAGCCATGCCTCCTCTTCTCTCTTTCCCATAACCACACAGTGTTTTGCTACTATATCCTGATTTACCACCATAACATTGTGAGTTCGGCCACGCTCTGAGCCCCTATTTTTTCTATGACCTCAAGATGGTATGCAAACTTCTGCACCCCACTGAGGGGTTGGCCAATCTCTCTGTAGTTCTATGTACACACTAATAAATTTTGTATGCCTCTTCATCAATTAATCTGCCTTTTTTGAATTGACTTTTTAGCAAACCATCAGTGAGTAAAGGGAAGATTTCCAGGGCCCTAATGAGATGGGATAAAAATCCTGTCACTCTCACCCCCCTCCCCCTTTGTTGCCTTCCTTTTTGCTTCACCCTTAAACTCTTGCTAAATCAGCAAGACACAATCAATGGGGCGGGGGGAGAGACTGCTTAACAGTAGTTTAGGGACGTTACTAAGGCTTAACAATAATTTAGGAGTAGGTAAAATAGGTAACAAAAAGATTAATAAATGATAAAAGGTAGAAAGCATTAGACATTTAGTATAGTATAAGTGAAATCATAATAAACTGTTTACTGCTTAATGAAATATTAAAGGAGACAGAAGGAAAAAAGGGGAAGCAGAGGTAGTGGTGCTGAGAAGCCTGAGCTGCACAAACTAGTCCACATTTCCCCAATTTGCCCTCCGCGACCCCCACCACACTGAGAGGCCCAACCAGACATGGTGGCTAGAAAGACTGTCAAAAGGAATGACTAAACCAATGTGACTGGATGTCTGTGATCGTTTTTACTGTATACCCTGTAAGCATTTAAACAATACCTGCCTCTGCAATTTTCTGATCACACAAACTCACCCAAGATTGCATCAGCCCACATTATACAAGCTGAACTCTACCGGTGGGCTGGGCTGTTCTCCACATTGGGGGGACAGCTGGCCATTCGGTCTTTTCTTTAATAAAGACTTCCTAATTGGACTATATTAATTGACTTTGGGTCTTGATATCTCACATCCATCCTATAACACCAATAGTAACAAGTTCACTGACCACAAGTCTTGACCATGTAATACCAGATTTTTGGAAAACTACCTTATTTTAAATGTATTCAATTGTAAATATTTATTATGCCTAGAATTTCAGATTATTCCAAAAGAGTTAATTCTATTTTGTGAACTAAAATAAAATCTTAAGGCTCCCTGTCCCCAGCTGCTGGCTGACTGGACCTCAAATATCTGGGGTCAGATATCATGAAAATTATGCACAGACCCTTTATTTGCTCATCAGCTTTTGTTTGTGTTTGTGTTTTTAATGTGTAGCCACATATTACTCTTCCAATGTGTGCCAGGAAAAAAAAAAATATATTGGACATCCCTGACCACTCCAAACCTTTAAGCCAAGCTTCATTTCCTGAATCAGTTACAAACCAAAGAACATTTAAACCCACTTATAAACTATAATCCCACCCCATTTGGGGCCAAACCAATGCATACCCTCCACATACTGACTTAAGGTCTTTTGAGTAATTCCTGTCTCCATGAACGTATAAAACCAAACCTTAACCCAGCTACTGTGGGCACATTTTCTCAGGACTACTTGAGGCCATGTGCTAGGCTGGTCACCCATGTTCAGCTCAAAATAAACCTCTTTAAATTATTTTAGAGTTTGGGTCTTTTCCCCTTAATAGTATGATTGCTGAGGTTCCTTTGGCTATATAATTTATGGTTAAGCCATATAAAAGCTTTTTGGTTTTGAATCACATTTGGAACATGCTTTTGGAAATCTTAAATTTTTAATGGCCAGATGGTAGATCCTTTGATTTGGAAAAGCTTTTATATTTAAAAAGACTCACCCTAAACAAAAGTCCTATTACTCATATGGAAGGATCAAATTGAAAGATGGATGCCAAAAAAAGTATCACTGCCAGCCTAAAAGACTCTCTTTTCAAAATTAAAGAACAGAAACCAGATTTAGAACAAAAATTTAAATTCACACCCACCATTAACTCCCCTTCACCATCTTCCTCCTACAAAAGCCCAGTAGGAGGCTGATATTCTAGAGCCGATAGGAAATAACTATAGAGGACTTCCCTTTAAAGGTTAATTGAGCTAAAATGGAAAAATATGTTCAGAGGGCAGGAATCATCCTGAAGATTCTGTGGGACAATTTATAAATACGCCCCAAAGGCACCTAGCTGTAAATCTAGAAGCCTAGAACACAAGAATCTTCTGGTTTTCATACCAGTCTGAAATCTCTCTGATAGAAAGAAGTAAACTCAAAATAATGTGGTCAGAGTGGCAGGCCAGCTCCTTAAAGTTATAACTGAGGCTGCCACCCCTTTCTTTTTTTTTTTTTATCACATCATTTATTTTATTAATATTTATGTACAATAGATCAAGTTGAATACAACCTAAATAAACTAGTATGTAGACAAACATCTGAATTTTGGTTATCAGAACTCAAAAGAGGCTCAGATGCACATGGACACAAAAGAAAACACACTGTTATTTTACAGGAAGAATGAATGTATAGCATCCAACACATTAGTCAAATGCAACTCAAAACAATGTCTATGAAAAGCAGTAAGTTCTGTTTTTGCTCCATGGGTTTATAGAGAATCAAAGTTCTGAGAAGGAAGAAATAATGTAAGGAGCTTCACTAGCAGGTGAGTTTGTACTTAGCCTTTTAGCTTGAAGATTGAAGCTCCAAGCTAACAGGAAAATAGGGAGGCCACCCAGATGAAGAGAGATCAAAGCAGAGATGCAGAGGTAGAAGCAGACACGGTCTGCAGCCTGGGCTTCCGGGAGAGTGCATGTTGATGAGTAAAGACCAGTGTGCTCATCACTGCAAACTGGCCCCAGCCTGCATTGGTAACTTACACTGTCTGCCAAAACATGTGGTACCCCACACTGAGAACAAGGGACTGTGCCACCCCTTTCTTGGAAGAATTAAAAATAACTGCCCAGGCCTTTAATCAATCATCACAAAAACAAAAATGTGGCTCTAAGAGTAAACCAAAGAACACCTATTCTTCCTAGCAATCCCAAAGGTTCCCCAATTTATGTAAAAAGGCTTGAAGATACTATAAAAAGCCAGGACTTTGGGAAAGGGAGTGTTCTGCACTTAAGAAGAAAAATCATAATGAATAGTTGCACTAGGCCTCAGCCTTCTGAGCCCTGAGCCCTTTCATCAACTAGGCCTCAGCCTGAGCCTATAAAAACTGCAGATTCTCAAGACAATCATTTCAAATTTGTCCACTTTCCCAACTAGTCCCTATCCTCCTTAAACCTCAACACTGCCAGGAGAATTTACCATTTGTCCCAGACCAAAACCTGATAATAGGCAAATACAGGTATACCCCTCAAACCGTCGTAGAGTAGTTACTTTAAAAGTCTGCCTTTTTATCCCACTCTGAGATGTAAATCTTCTACCACCCAGAACTAAAACCTGAGAGCCATCTCTCTAAAAAGGAAACATCCAATGAAATAACTCTGGCTTTTAGCTCCAGAATTGGGGCTCCTTACTTTTACTTGTATTACTGCCTTTTACTATAAAACGTAAGAAATTTATTTCCCTTTCTGATAATTAACACCCCCATTCCCATTAAAAAAAATAATAATAACAAAACTCAAAGCCTTTTTGTAGAGGAATGGACACCATGCTTGCAAAGGACAGTTACTGATTCTTATCACATTAAAAGGAAACACTGAGAACGGGACAGTCTCCTGGCAAGTCTAGAGATGTGTTGTGACTTAGGGGCAGTCCCCCAAGTAACTCAGTGTTCCGGAATGAGATAAGATCCGTCACTCACTAGTAAGCATGTGTTAAACACTGATGCTTAGTAGTTCCTCATGAGGGTTGTGGGGAAAGAACACGGGAGGAAAAAGCACGTGGCAGTCCTTAGGCATGCAGCCCTCGTATGTAATTACCTTAGCTCTCCACACCTGCTGTGTATGTCGATTACCTGTTTTGTATAACCTTAATAAATAGCCGTTATTTATAAGAGCCCCCCCTCCCCCACGAGGGGGCTCAGGGCTACCATGCCCTTAAGGTTAGCCCGCCTCCTGCAAGCTTGTACTTCTAATCCGTGTCATGCCTGGTTCCTTCCTGCAGCGACTGAGACCAGGACCTTAGGGGTCATGACACCTTTTAGCTTAGCTCAACCCAGCCTTTAAAAAAAAAAGCTTCATGGGGCCACATCTATGGTGCATCTTAGAATGGGTACAGGTGATTGCACTAATGTACACAGCTATGATTTAACAATAAAAGAAAAGAAAAAAAAAAGCTTCATAGATGACTAAAACAACCACCTGAGGCAGCCTCTAGGAGATTACATATCAGGGCAAATAAAAATATCTCAAAGATTTCTCCCACAAATATTGATAAAAACCTTTAGCCCTTACAATGAACTTGTTCTACCTGCCAGAAACACAGTTCAAACAAATCAGGGCAAAGATGAAAACCAACTCTTGTATAAACTAGTGAACTTTGTATTACTTTGAAAGTTATCAAGTCTCTATTTGTATCTGTTTCCCTGTTTGTATATATCTATGTGTATGTGGTATCTCCTTACCGCCACAGATTATTGGCAAATCATTTCATAAAACTCTTACAAGAACTCTAGTCTAGGTTAGTTTTTAAAAATGTGAACTAAACTAAAATATTCAGCTCCCCAGATGAGTTAAAGGAAACCCTCTTGGCCAAAGGGACCCCAGAAATACCCCAAAGCTGAGTTGCTGGCCATGAGAGAGGAGGTCATGAGGCAGGAGATCAGAACAGGGAATGCAGTAGGGTGGAATGATAGGAATAAATTCAGAGTCATAGATCAATGAGAACAAGCTGCCATTGTAACCATTACAGTAAGACCTTGCTGGCTCCAATTCGAGGAAAGCCCTTTGGGAGGTACCTGCACAGATGGAGGGCAAGAGCGACCTCATATGACTCTGACTTCACTGTATCATCCTTACTGTAAATTATTACCCCCGAATGGACTTTGGGAGTATTTTTTTAATTTTTTCAAATTAATATGAGAGTACATTTCTTAGGTTACATTGTTCTCACTTCCATGGGAAAATTTCCATTTGTAGAAGAGCCCCTCACCCAGTTATCACTGTACACCCTCACAGTGAGCACATTAGGGGAGACCCCGCCTCCTGCCCTCCCTCCTTCTGCCAAACGTCCTCCTCCCTCCCCCCTCCTGCTTCCCTGTACCCCTGAACTGGACTAGATTAGTGTTGTATTGTTCTTATGAGCATGAAATTGTTTATATATTGATTTCATATTCGTATGGAGTACACTTATAGATGGAAAGCCTATAAAATAACCTTTAAGCAGTTCCTTTCTGAGAGAATAAGTTATAAGTCTTTTGAGAGTAAGGAAGGAAAAAACCTGGATGGAACTCCATATGTGGCGAAGGACCTAATCACGTAGATTTGATTTAGAGCCTAAGTTCGTGGGGGCAGATGTCGTGGGGGCAGATGTCGTGGGGGCAGATCTGCAAGCAGATACCTGTATATCTCAGGAATTTCCAAATTACTCCCTGAAGATGAATGACTGCCTCCAGATGGTCTGTTAAAAGTTAAGCTTTATGACCATTTGGTCCCTTGGAGTTCTGTCTTGTGTCTGTTTGACCTCCCAGAGCTTTGGTTTTATGGTTTGTTACTTTTAGTTCCTTAGCATAAGAAACAACTTTAGACACAGCTATGATTTAACAATAAAAAATAAATAAATAAATAAAAATAAAAATTGAGGCGCAAAAAAATAAAAAAAAAATTTTTAAAAAGAAACAACTTTAGATAAGGTTAGAAGTGTTATCAGCTAAGCTGTAGACATCCTGGTGCCAGGTGGTTAGGGCCTGGGTCTTTGAGTTAGAGCTGGTGGATTATTGATTTATGATGCATACGTGCAGTACTGCCTATAAAAGTTGTGGTAAAATAAAAATTTCTTGTCACATGCCAAAGAGAGTGGTGATCTCCTTTACTGTTAGACAATTTCAACTGCAGGACCTATACTCTGCAGCACTGCTTGCACTCATATCTCACAACATACACTGGATATTTATTTTTCCATTCTTGTGATACTTTACTAAGAAGAATGTATTTTGACTCCATCCAGGTAAATGTAAAAGATCTGATGTCTCCATCTTTTTTAATGGCTGAATAATATTCATGGTATACACATACCACAGCTTGTTGATCTATTCAGGGGTTGATGGACACTTAGGTTGCTTCCACAACTTGGCAATTATGAATTGAGCCATAATAAACATTCTAGTGCAAATGTCTTTGTGGTAACATTCTCATTGGCCTAGGGGACAACGATGCAAGAAAGCAGAAAGAAAAGAAGAGACCTGAAGAGACCCTACCGCCACTGTCTGCTTGGACATGTGCTCGCTACTACCCCTATTCTGGAGTCCACTACCACTTGCCAATTTTTCTTGATATCCTCTTCCATGTCTGAAAGTGCACCTGCTTTATAAACTTCTTTCCTTTCACTCTGCTGCTTTGGTTTCAATTCTTTGTCTTGAAATACAAGAACCAAGAACAATCACTCACAGGTAACAGTCAAACATGCCTTGTCATGCTTCCTTCTCCTTTTGGAGATATCCTTTGTAACTCAGTAACAGACCTAAGGTTACACAAAACAAAACCTAAATCACGGATTTACTTAGTAGATCACTTAAGTTTAGGTATATGTCCTAAACTTTAGGGCTTGTCTCTGATTAACAGACTTCCTCGTTCTAACTTCAAACACTTCAAGCCTTTGACAACGCTTCATTTCTTTAGCCAGTCACAAATCAAAGACTCTTTAAATCCATCTATAACCTGTAATCCCCCGCTTTGAGATGTCCTTCCTTTTCTCTGTTTTCTATGTATTGGTTTATGCCTAATCACCAAGATGATGATGTAGGGCCTATTGGGAGTGATCATATGGTGAGTGCAGATCTCTCCCATATAAAAGGGACCCCAAAGGGAATCCTTACCCCTTCTTCCATGTGAGGAAACAGCTAGAAAGTTTCATCTATGAACCAGAAAATAGTTCCTCACCAGACACCAAATCTGCCTTGATCTTGGACTTCCCAGCCTCCAGAACTATGAGAAAATTATTTTTGTTGCTTATAAGCTACTTAGTCCAGAGGAATTAAGACAGAAACAAATATTCCGTGTCTCATCAAAATAATTTCTTATGCTTTATGCTTTCTTTATCATGTCATGGATTATTTAAAAGAACCAAGCTTTCTCAAGGTTAAAAGAGCTGAATTTTTATTTGTTTCTTATAATCACGTTAGTCCTATATTTACTTTCAACATCTCTTGTTTTGGTTAAATAAATAAGATTTGTTTCATTGTGACCTGTAATCTTGGTAAATCAAGTGTTCAAATATTTTGACATTTTGACAGCTTTTGATATTTTGCCTTTTCAAAATAAAATCTTGATCTTGAAAGGACTTTGACATTTTCCAGAGGACCCCTTGACAATCTCAAAAGATTTGTTCTCACTTTATAAAAAGATATATTAAACCAATTATGTTTATTTGATAAGTTGAATTCCATAGAAATACTATCAAATAAGAAGAGCTGCTTAACCTTCCTTAGATTGTATTTGTATGGGTAAATGTTATAAATATTTCAGCAATGCTTGCTGTCACAATATGTCCTTGTGCTTCTTAGTTCGACGGTAGACAACAATGGCAAATGTTATCAGTTATAACTTATTATTTAAATGTCATATGCCTGTGGTCCCCAACTGGGCCACACAATAGGAGGTGAGCAGCAAGCAAGCATTGAGTGAAGATTCATCTGTATTTACACTAGCCAATACAGAAGATTCATCTGTATTACAATAGCCACTCCCTACTGCTGGCACGATCCCCTGATCTCTACCTCCTGTCACATCAGCAGCAGCATTAGATTCTCATAGGAGCACGAACCCTACTGTAAACTCCACATGCAAGGGATCTAGGTTGCATGCTCCTTATGAGAAGTTAATGCCTGATGATCTAAGGTGGAGATGCAATGTCCTTCCCTGTCCGTGGAAAAATTGTTTTCCATGAAACCAGGCCCTGGTGACAAAAAGGTTGGAGACCACTGTCATAGGAAGAACATTTCCCTGTCAACGATGCCATAAAGAATTCTCATCAGGCCAGGCACAATGGCTCACGCCTGAAATCCCAGCACTCTGGGAGGCTGAGGCAGGTGGATTGCCTGAGTTCACAGGTTTAGCCTGTGAGACCAGCCTAAGCCAGAGCAAGACCCCATCCCTAAAAATAGCCAGGCATTGTAGTTCCAGCTACTTGGGAGGCCCAAGAGTTTGAATTTGCTGTGAGCTATGATGCCAAGGCACTCTACTGAGGGTGTCAAAGTGAGACTCTGTCTCAAAAAAAAAAAAAATCTCATCAGATCCTTATGGCCATTTTAAGGCTTTTATCATTCAGCTAGTTATTGTTTTACTCTGATGCTTTTCTGAAAGCTCTTGTAATCAGCTACTAGCTTGAATGCTTATCTTCAACAAAAGGACTGTCTCTGAGACTCATGGAGAGTACTATAACAGGTGCTCTAGGATATAGGCTTCTGATGGCATTGCTTGGATAACTTTGAGATGATCATTGGATTGAGTAAACACTGTCAGAATTCTAGTGGAAATGCAGAAGCGTTCATAAAACTGCTAACTCAATCAAGCAGAACAAGAATGAATTACATAGGACAGAATGAACTGTTAAAAATGATTATACACATAATTTTTATGGGGTTTTTGTTTGAAATATTACTGATTATTTGATATAATTAAATAATTATATTATTTTTCTTTTGGTTTAAGCTCTTTATAACTAACAACAATTGGTAGATTATACCTTTGTAAGCAAAAATAAAACATTTATCTTTTTTCTCCCTACTTTATTCCTCAAGAATTCAGAAACTCTTATTGAATATTTTTATTTTCACAGCATTATAGATACTTTCATAAGTTCAATTAGAATCTGTTCTCTTTGGAACAGGAAATAATTGGGGAATTCAGTTACATTACCAAGGCTTTGTGAAATGTCATAGCTGAAAATGTGTATAGAATCAGATTTGACCAGACAGTTTAAAGAAATTAAGATTAACTTTATAAAGGCAGAACTTTCAAAGCCCTCTTGGAAAAACTGGCCCAACACCTGGCTTACAAAGTTCACAGCCTTATAGATGAGTAAGGAGGGTCATTTCCTGTCAGGCCCAGGAACCCTAGAATATTCTGGAGACCTCAAAAAAAAGAAATTAACTCAAGCTTACATGTATTAAAGAGGAAGTCTGATGAAAAGCTTAGCTTGGTGTCTAGCATCAAGAGATTTCTAGTACAATCTAAGATTCCTTGAAAAACTTCTGATAACATGAATTTTGAAAAGCCCTGCCTAAGTGATAAATGACCATTTTTGCTGCACTTATGTACACAATCAGACTAAATTTAATGAGTAATTTTGTAAAGAAATTTTACTTTGATTATTTTTTATCAAAATGCAGGTGACTGTAGAGGGAAATTTTATGTTAAATGAAAAATTATAACCTACCCTTGTAAGTTATCAGATTCTTTGAGATAGCATCATCTTTGAGATATTTTTCAGCTCTTTGTAAACTGGATTCTACTGTTAACAATTTGTCAGTAATTAATGTTACCAATTATCTACCCACCTTCCTGATGTGACATTCACTGAGAAACCAAAACCTAATTTAACTGTCTAGACCATTATTAAGACTCTTGGCTGCCTTGTCCCAAAACCCTATAAGCTAAAACTGGACAACTTGATATAAATTTAAAGGAGGTATGACTACAAGTTCAGCCAATCAGGAAGTTCACCAAACACCCACATTTTACATGCTGCTCTGGGAAATAAACATAACTGTCACAATGATGCTCTCCACCATTTAAACATATTTCAAGCCCAACATCCAGAAACTTTCTCAACTAGCTGCCTTCTGGACCCAGAAAATAAGTTTATAATCTACCCCAACCATTAATCTTTGCTTTTCTTTTTGTTTCCTCATTCTAATCTGTGCTGCTTTCCCCCTTTGCTAATCTCTTATCTTACATTTCTAACCTAAATCATCTCTCCAAAATAATCAACCTAGCTTCTTTTGTGTGTGTGAAACTTCAAGAGAAGTTTCAGATGGGAGAAATGTTGGGATCTGCTCAACTCACCAAAATTGGTATAAAGATTATTTTAAAGTGAAAACATTTGAGCTAAAGAAGATACAGAAAGAAATCTTATTTGAACTTCCATTATCTGACAAAAGCAGAGCCTCCAGAACTACACCTCCATTAATCCTCCTCAAGTTTCCCATGAATTCAACTGCCATGGATATAGTTCCTGCCCAGCTCCAACAGTAACAAAAAGCCCATCAAAACCTTCCATATCCTCTCACTGAAGCTCTTTATGAGAAAAAACAAACAAACAAACAAAAAACCCTTTGTTAAGCTTATTAAATTTGATATCTAAGTCTTTTATCTCTGGCTATTCAGGAAATAATTACTAAGATCTTCCACGTGTACTCATAAACTTTGTGTCTTTCCTTTTAATCTATATTAGTTAAATTGCAGGCCCCCAAACACTGAAACTAAATTGGAAAAGGAAAACTTTTCCTCCTCACATAATCACTTCTTATCTTCTAGAATCAGATCACATCAATTCTTTACTATTCCAAGAGAAATAATGATAGAAAACACAACAACACAGTCAAAGAATGCCAGGTACTGGGAATTTTCCATTATGCAAAATTCCTTTTTATAAGTGAGGCAGTAGGTGGCACCAAAGAAGAAAGAAGTATATCCTGATAAATGCACAGATCACTCTGAGACCTGGAAAACCAAAAGCTACTCCTCTAGTGATTTGTGTGCTGTTTTATCCTTAAATGTACTATTTTAGCACAGTTTTGAACTGAAAACTGCCTCAAGACCTCTTTGAAAGGAAACAAAATACCACAAATAAAAATAAAATTTAGAATGTACTTTGCAAAAATATTTCATATAGTGTTGCCCAGAATTGATTGTGGATATCCACCTTACTGGGTTAGGTACAAATTATGGTTGTACCCAAGGAAGATGGAGTTTTTCTGTCTGCAAACCACTGAGGCAGAAGCAAAAGGATAAGCACAGAGAAATAAGTCCTATAAGCCAAAGGAATGGGAGCATTTGGCAGTCCCTGACCTTTTTTGTCAATTTAAATGACAGGACAGGGACTTTTATCATTCATCTCTAGAAATACATGCAAAAACAGACATTTCCCCTAGTTGAATGGTAGCCTCTCCATATATCATAAGCCAGAACAGGACAGAGCTCGAGCAATCTCACAGGAAGGCTTTTTTGTGTGTGTGATTCTTTGTTTCTTAATGAAAATATTAAGCTTCCTGCCTACTCAGGAGGCTAATGCAGGAACATGACTTGAGCCCAGGAGTTCAAGGCCAGCCTGGGCAGTATCACGAGACCCCATCTCCAAAACAAACAAACAAAAAAAAATTCATCAGTGCCAAGAAAGAATATTTCCTTAAATTCTTAGATACCTCACAAATTCATCTTGGCATTCTTCCCCATCCCAAACCAACATCAAAGAAGCACATCACCCAAAATGTAGTTACTATACTAAACTCACTTAGGTATATTAACTAATATAAACAGAGATGTCTGTCCTCTTCTACAGACACTGTAGCACTTTTCCCTGGGTCCTCTCCAGCAAGATTCAAGCTATGGACTTTCACTTACCCTGGCAAATTCCATGGGTTTGGGAAGAAGGCACATGACCATGACATCAAAGCGAACATCGCATACTGTCTTCAACCACTTGGTGACAAACTGTGGCTTCAGTTTTTCCACCAAACTTCCAACTTCATCATCCATCATATATGCTGTAGAGTGAAACCACTGAAACACCATGGCCACCAACCGGGCCAAGCTTTCGGTAGGTGTGTTCTCACTGGGCGTGCAGAGGCTCACCTGGAGGAAGTCAGGTCAGACTTTGTTCAGCCTCCATTCAAAAGCATTATATGTACATTTAACAGGAAAAAATGATGTCCCAGATAACCCATTTGAAACAGGCAGTTTAATAAATGATCATTTATCCAGAAATTGTGTTCCTCTCTACAGGGATGGACGGATTGCAATAATAACTTTCCCTCAAGATTTCACCTTCCAATGAACATTTGCTTTCTCAGGAAATCTATTATGTAACATGCATTAAATAAATCCTTCTAAACTGTTAGGTCTGTGAAGTGATATTTCATCAACACCCTGCTTCAGTGAAAAATATATGTATACATTTCAGTTCTAAAATGATTATATTTTGCTAAGAATTTTGTATCAGTCATAATTCTGACACCTAGGAGCCCCACCCCCCCAATTTAGCATTATAAATAGACTTTTTAAAACATCATTCATTCATTCAGGAATAATCATTTATCAAGTCCTTTAGCAGTGCCCAAGAATGCAAAAATAAATAAAATGTTATTTCTGTCTTCAAAGAATTCACAATAGTCCTAACATAATTGATGCTATTAAAAAAAAATTCACAATAGTAGCCATAGTGTCAGTGTCTCAGAAGTGAGACATGAAAAATTGACAATTAAATTCCAATTTGGTAAAGACTTTTTCAGGAAATTACATGCAACCATAAAAGGTATGTTGCTGTGGAGACTTAATACATGTCTCCAATGGGCAAAAACAAAAGCCTGCCTCTCTGCAAAACTGGTGGTAAATTAAGCTTGCTTGGGACTTTAGATCTGCACAATTGATCTCTACTGAATGAATGTTATAGTCAAACCAGTCAATAACAATCACATTCCACGTATAAGGCTATAATTTCTCTGGCGTACACAGACTTGTCAGAAATACACCAAAAACTCCATAGGGAGTGAACGTTCAAGAAAAGTGTTCATGTATATACATGATGGGACATGAATTATCTGTAAATTATATTGCATCTAATATATTTGACAATATATACTAACAACTTTCCTGTTTCCCATGAAAAAGGTGCATTTCAACTATTCTAGCCCCTGGCACTATATGTTCTAACACCTGCTATTGGTTAAAATCTATAGCCAGGAGCGTTGAAAAAAAAAAATTCCCTGAGAAGCAAGAATCCAATGTACTCGATACTAATATGAAGTCAGCAGACAATCTAATATGCACCCACATAAGAGAAAAATTCAAATCAATTCAAAGTTGGGAGCAGGGGAACAAGGAAGGGCAGGATGTCCACCCACTTCATGGGCACAAAGTTAAGAGGTATGACACATCTTGGGGGCAGGACACAATTATAAGAGGGGACTCTACCTAACAAATGCAAACATCGTAACCTAATTCTTTGCACCCTCAAATTAACCTGAAATAATAATAAAATAAAATAAAAATAAGACACTTGAATGAAATTTTAAAAATTCCTGAGAATTTGGGATGGAATTTGGACATTGTTATTTTTAAAAACCTTTCTTAAGCAAATCTAATGTGCAGGTCAGGGTCAGAGCAACTACCCTAGAGGAGACCATCCATTGCCAAGGTTAAGTTTTCACTATTTGCTATTTTATTCCTTTCAAAAGAATAGGAGAAATTCTTCATCAGTGCAATTTTGGAATGAGAAATCAGAAAATGGAAAAGAGTTCACTTATTTTTCTTACTAAGAACCATATTCCAAATTGACTGAGCAGCCTCTGGTCATGTTTATCATCGTCCTTGTTATCAAAGTCAGCATTATCCAGGGAATGGTGGGAAGAGGACAGGCCCAGCTGTCGCCGTCGATTCAGTTCATACTCCCGCTGCTCAGCATGGAACTCGGCTTCCTTCAACAAGCTGCCAAAGAGGGATGATTTTAAGTTAGACTATGAAAAAATACATTCTAGATCATGACCTATTTAGAGCACACATTTTATGAGTTCTCAGGCATCTGTCCAGGAAGCTTCACTTCACTTCCTTACTATTTTATATTCTATTCCCATTTCAAAGATAAATAAACTGAGGCATAGGAGGCACTTTCCCTAATCAATTAGAATCAAGACTTCTGTTTCACCAACAAACCTCCTATAAATCAATGCTTCCCCTATATCTACCATCAAGGTATGTGGATTGCAAATGTATGATACAAGAAAAGAGTGAGAAACTTGTACCGCAATGTAAAAACATTTAATACCTCATATTCAAAGAAAGTGAAGCAATGATAACTCTTCTTTCAATTTGCTAAACAAGTGACAATTTTTAAAAATACTATTCAATGTTAGCAAGAGTGAAGCAAAACCTCACAGCTTTATAAGCACTGCTGGCATTGTAAACTTATATAGAGCTTCAAAAAGCAATTTGGTAATACATCAAGAATATTAAAATATTCATATCCACCCTCAATGAATCCCCAACAATAAAAAAAAAAAAATTCATATCCTTTGAACCAGTCAGCCCACATCTGGTAATCTACGCTAAGAAAATAAAAAATATAGGAACAGCACTATGGACAAAAACGTTTATCTAAGAAGTATAAAAGTAAAAAACAAAAAATCTATTGATAGATTAGCAATCTAAATATCTAATGATAGAGGAAAATAAGTTCTATCTAGAAGAATATTACATATCCACTAAACAATAATAAATATGGAAACTACACATATGGAAAAGAGCTAATAGTATAATGTTATATCAAAAATTATGGCTACATTGTGATTATAGTTATATAAATAAAAACATGCATTTGAATAAAACTGGAACCTAGGCAAAATTGATGATGATGATAACAGTATGGATAGTTTGTGGATTTTTTTTAATCTCCAAACTTTCCATAATGTTTGATTTGACAAACATTTATTGCTTTTCTACTATGTGTCAGCCATGGGGATAAGAGAAACAAAAGACTTGGTCCCTATCCTTTAAAACTCACGTTCTAATATTATTTCTTTGAATTCAAAAATTCTTGCATCCGTAAATACTAAACCAAAAGAGACCAAGTCTAGAGGTTATCATGTCAAATGCTACTTTCTCTGTCATGTGATAGGAGAAAAACCCAGCAGCCTGTAGCCTCAGCGCCTGACGCCACAAGGTAAAGATTTACTCCAGTGGCACAGTCCCTGGAGTTGCCTGCACCTTATTGGAGGCAGGTAATTAGTTCTCCCCTCCTGACTGGCTAATTCTGCTCTTAGTCAAGCCAGCTTTATCCCCACCCCTCACTCTGACTGGTACCTTCACTTCCCTTTGACCTAAGAGCCCCTGGTCAAGCACTGTGCTCCTGAAACTGGACCACAATGATGTGCTTATGTTTTTCCAGTCCGGACATGAGTTACTCAAGGACAAAAATTGTATTTTATTATCTTCTACCTCCCAAGTACCTAGCACAGTACCTGGCACATAAACTGCCATTAGCAAAAATAGTCATTGAATTCATGAATTAAAATAGCATCACTGCAATACTGTGGGAGGGTGAGCTGTGAGGCAAAGGGCGTTTGAAGTTGCATTAAATATGCACATCTTAGTGTGCTGAGGTGAGATCAAGGTGAAGGCCATGTTCTGGGGGAAGCTGCTACCAGACCACGTGTTACCTGATCACGGCCTCCACCGCGCAGACCAGCTCCTCAGCACCACATTCTCGCGTGTTGATGGGGGGAGGGGAGGTCTGGTAGAGGTGGGTCTCCGCGGCGGCCCCCACTTCATTACTGTGATGATTCGAATGACATCTTTTACAGTACCGAACAGGCCTGTTTCCGTGACGACCACAGCACCCTGCTGAAAAGCAGGTGACAACTGCTCTTCTAACATGGGAACTGCAATTCTAGAAGAAGAAAAAAGCGCAATCAATGAAAATTGACCACTGAGGTAAACTCGGCTAAGCATCAGAATAAATGCAAACTTAAGGCCACCAGAAGTGGCAACACATTCCTAAAGTGCCATAGTTTCCAAAATGCAAGTTGTTCTCTAACAGGTTAAATGTCAATCACAGGTGAAAATAAAGGTGAGAAGTGTTTGCCATTAGTGAATAGTAGAAAGGTTCTGCATGTGTGTGGGACTGTCAGGAAGCCCTGGTAAGGCTACCTCAGCCACAGGGACAGCAGGAAGAGGAAGGGGCCACACTTTCTGGGGATTATTTTGAGTTAACATTTTGAGAGTTTTCAGCAGAAACATGAAGAAAAGAAAATTAGAGCTGTGGTCCAGAGAGAGTGTACATCACAGCGCATCGGAGTAGGAAAGGAATAATTTTAACTCTCAGAATAAACTCTCTCAGAATTATTTTATCCACCACTCATAGAGCAAATTTCCATTGCAGCTCATCTGTCCTTGCTGCATCCAAGGACAGGCAGGCATTGTGCTGTGCTGAGGTGATGGCCTCCGGCAGGGGGGATGTACCAAACACAACCAGAACCACTCACAGAATCCGCTGTTGACACCAGCTAGAGGATGGGAACGACAGATGAAGTGTGGAAATGAGAAAAGTGGTATAGCACCAGACAGACTCCAAAGTTCAGGGGGGCTATGGCTCAAGCTGACCTGCCAAGAGGCAAGGGAGTGAGTCAGCATCCTTATGAAACAATCTGAGGACCTGTCAGGAACACCCTGACAACTGCAAAAAAAGAGGAGAAAAAAGTGCCCCAAGCCTGTTAGAAATGCCACCACCTCATATTCCATGCGTGTGTCCAAAGAGCTTTCCAAATCATTCAAGAGTGGGTATAAAAGATGTGAACATCCACCCTCCCATCCCACGCCCCCTACAGTGTGCTCTTGGTCCTAAAGTGTGCTCTTTTGACTGAATTCAAATTTTACAGAACAAATCTAGTTTTGTTTTAAAAATAAAAAAAAAAAATACAAAAGATGAACAAAAATGTATGAATAAAAATAAAAGATCCTACTTAGTAAAGTATCTCAAGAATGGAAGAAAAATATCCAATGTACTCAGTACTATTATAAAACCAATTTACAATCACTCACACTTTCATATGAAGAATAGATCACAACTATGGCCCAAGATGAAGGAGGGAGGAGGGGAGAGAGAAGGGAAGGGGAAGGTCAGATGGAGGGAGGGTGAATGGTGGGATCACACCAATGGTGCATAATACAAGCGTACACGTCGGATCCATTAGTATAGAGTATAAATGTCTTAACACAATAATTAAGTAAACAAGATGAGGTATGTATTAACCAGTGTGATGTAAGCGTTCCTAATTGTATATGAAATCAGCACACTGTACCCCATAAATGCATTAATGTATACATGATCTATGTGTTTATGATTTAATAAAATAAATAAATAAATAGAATAAAGGATTTTTATTAAAATAGAAGGCTGCAGTTTCCCCACCCCTGCATGAGCTTTTATGAGCTCAGAGGCTGTGAGAGGAGACAGAGAAACAGAAGACTGAATTAACCTGTCTTCAACTAGAAATTACAGGGAAAATATTGAATTCAAGACAGTCTTTTAGCCAGCATAGCCTTCTCAAGGTAAGAAAAAGTTTCAGGGCAAACATTAAAATTTCAGGGCCCTGAATTTAATAGAAATATAATGGAATTATATCAGGAAAATGTGGTTTCAAGGGGAGAAATAATGACAAAGCCTTGAATATAAAGCCCTTGAAAAAGAACTCAGAATTTTAATGTGGGATACCATAGATTCTTTTAGACAGACAAAAGGCCTTCTAAAGATCTTAAGAACTTGCTTTAGCATCCTCTTCATTAAATATTAAAGGTTCGAAAATCTCAAAGGCATTGTTCCCAGCAGTCTTACAGAGGACACAAGGAAGGACTTAACCCCAAAGAAATTTGTGCGTTTGACTTGTGTTTAATGATGTGGGTTTATAATCTGATAAAATCTTACAGTGTTTTTAATGGAATTATATCAATGTGAATTAAAAGAGACCGAGATAGCCCACAAAGAAGATGCTTTTGGACTTTTTCTATGAGCAAAAGGAAGTTCATAAAACTACTGAGCTATAAACAACAGAGCAGGCTACTTTTTAATGAGAAAAATGAGCATCTCCCAGAAAAAGGAACTGAGAGCCAAAGAGATGCGTTCCCGGGAAGCAGGACTGACCCCTAACAAGGAACACATGGCATATGCCTGTCGAATTCCAGAATTTGGATGCACCAGTGACTGTGTGCCTCTCCTGCCCTCACTTTTTACAGGAGTGACCACTGCAGTCACCCATCCCTGTATCACCATGGAATGCTGGCTGGGTGGGAGGCAGATAGCTTGTCTCTTTCATTCATTGGAATTCACAGCAAAAGGAAGAATACCTAAGGAGCCAAACCAAAGAGCCTCATCTTTATCTGGACCTGATTTCAATGAGACCTTGGACCTCCAGCCAGAATTTTGCATGTGGGAAGAATTATAAATGATTTATGACCACAGGAGTGCCGTCCACATTCATCCCATCAAAAAGTGGGGTTTAGTTTCCCTCTCCTTGAATCTGGATGGGCTTGTGACTGCTTCAACCAACAGAGTATGGCAGAAAGGATACTCATGGAAAGACATGGAGCTCCACCTGGCTGTCTTGGAATGTTCTTTCTTCAGAAACTTCCTTATCAGGATACTCCTCCTAGAATGCTGCCATGATGCCATAAAAAGGCTAAGCCACGTGAAGACTTAGGTCTCTAGTCAACAGTGCCAGCTAAGCCTAATCTCCAACTCACCCCATCTCCGAGCCCATATATATATGATCTACAAGCCACTATCTCAGTCCCCAGCTACTCAAGTCTTTCCAGATGAGATCCCAAACATTACCAGGCAGAAACGAGCTGTGTCCCCTATGCCCTGTCCAAATCTCTGATCCACGGAATCTATGAACATAATTAAATGGTGGTTGTTTCACAGTGCTACAATTTGAGTAATTTCTTATGGACTTTCTAGATATCCTGCATGTAATGTTATCTGGAATACCAACTAAAAGCCAACTTGCTTTATTACCACGTGTCATCAATTCTAAACAATATCAGCAATAAAATACTTTTCCCCTCAAATAACCTTTAGTTGATCAAAGTTCTAAATAATTGCTGTGGTTCCTAATAAGTTTTTGTTTTTGTTTTTGTTTTTGTTTTTTATTAAACCATAGCTGTGTACAGTAGTATGATCGTGGGGCACCATACACTTGGTTCATAGATCGTTTGACACATTTTCATCACATTCGTTAACATAGCTTTTGTAGCATTTTCTTAGTTATTTTGCTAAGACCTTTACATTCCACATTTACTAGGATTCACATATACCCTTGTAAGATGCACCGCAGGTGTAATCCCATTAATCCCCCTCCTTCCCCCTTCCTCCCCCCCCCAATAAGTTTTAATAATATACTTGAAAGTCCTCAACCTCGGTGGACTCAGCTATATGCATTATTTTCAAAGTAAACCTGAAAGATTTCCCTTAGATTTAGATTCAAATTCAATGAGAATCTGAATCTAAACCTGGTTTCACTGACACCAGGGAGGCATGTTCACTCCCGTCACTGTTACACTTTGTTGGTTTTTATTGTTTGTTATTTGTTTTGGGGACAGAGTCTCACTTTGTCACTGTGGGTATAGTGCCATAGCATCATAGCTCACAGCAACCTCAAACTCTTGGGCTTAAAGCAATCCTCTTCCCTCAGCCCCCTGAGTAGCTGGGACTATAGACACCAGCCACAACATCCTGCTAATTTTTCTATTTTCAGTAGAGACAGGGTCTTGCTCTTGCTTAGGCTTGTCTCGAGCTCCTGAGCTCAAGCAATCCACCCACCTCAGCCTCCCAGAGTACTAGGATTACAGGCATGAACCCCTGCACCCAGTCTGTTATACTACTTTCAATTTTAAACACATGTAAATAATTTCAAGTACTTTTATAGATGGCTGCTTTTGAAATAAACCAAGGTATGTCTCTTTATCTTTTCAATCATGATGCTGTCGTTGCTGATTTCCAACCTGCTGTTCAACTGTGGGACTACAGAGCAACCAAAAGAGGAAAAGACACAAACTGCCCAGAGCAAGTTCAGACACTTCTCCACTGTTAATGAACTTAGCAGAAGTTCTTCAAGTTCACTTTCACATAAAATGCAATATTTATTACAAATAAGCAACAAAAATGTGCTAATTTGAAGCTTACTACTAAAGATAATTTTGTCATATAAAGTACAGAAGTGTTAAAAAATGACCTATGCTGAGTGCCAAATATATTAGGTATGTCACCAGAGCCAGGACATGCTCATTTAGAAAATAAAAATGTTTCAAATCCTAGTATCTCATGCTTGTAAAAGATCATCAAAGTAAGAAATAGCCTCATGATGAAGACCAACTCGGGAGTATATTGAATGACTACAAGATCCTTTGTTAAGACTTGAGAAAGCTATATGGCCTTATTGAGCCTCTCAGCTAGAACAGGGCTCCTATAAATTTAAAAGCAGACCGAAATGCCCAAAGTATAGAAAAGACTTCCTCAAAAATAATTTTAGATATGGCTTTGAGGGCACAGAAGCCCAATGAGATTCACTGAAAACCCACACACTGTAGCAAAGTCATCCTAGCAAAGGCACCGCCAGCTGAAACTAAAGTGGACAGACACAGTTCAAACTGAAAAGAGGTCCGTGGGACTTCAACTTCTTTAAGCAGGAAGCAGATTGAGCAAGTTATTCAGCTGCAATATAAGCCAATTCTTTTTTTCTTTTTCTTTCTTTCTTTTTTTTTTCTTTTCTTCCTTTGTTTTTTTGTGTTTTTTTTTGTTGTTGTTGTTGTTTGTTTGGTTTTGGTTTGGTTTTGTTTTTTTTGAGACAGAGTCTTACTGTATTGCCCTGGGTACAGCGTCCTGGCATCACAGCTCACAGCAACCTCAAACTGTTGGCCTCACGAGATCCTCTTGCTTCAGTCTCCTGCTACTATGAGACTATAGGCACCTGCTACTATGCCCAGCTAGTGTTTTGTTTTTTATTTTCAAGTACAGATGAGGTATCACTCTTGCTCAAGCCAGTCTCCAACTCCTGAGCTCAAGCTATCCACCCACCTTCGCCTCCCAGAGTACTAGGATTGCAGGAGTGAGCCACTGTGTTCAGCCTCTTTTTTTTTTTTAAAGGTCTTACACTGTTGCCTAGGCTAGAGTGTAATGACAGCATCCTAGCTCACTGCAACCTCTAACTCCTGGAGCTAATTTTTCTTTCTTTCTTTTCTTTTGTAGAGACAGGGTCTTGCTCTTGCTCAGGATATGGGCTATTTCTTTTTTCTTCCTTTTTTTTTTTTTTTTTTTGCAGTTTTTGGCCAGGCCGGGTTTGAAGCCCCACCTCTGGTAGATGGGGCCAGTGCCCTACTCCTTTGAGCCACAGGTGCTACCCTGGGTTATTTCTTATTGAAACGGAGATCTTGGAAAGTAGAGCCAAAATCTCAGGAGGATGATTACGGTTTAGGGAACTACCCACAAAGAAGCCAACCAGAGCCTAATCAAGGCACATTTGTTATGCCTGGAAATAGAGGAACTGTGGACTTGTTCATACCTGGTACTGCTGCAGACCCCCGACTGCTATCTGCCTCCTCCTCCCTTTCTGTAACAGAGGTCTTTTGCTGTTACCCTGTCCCTATCTCACCATTGTGTCTTTGTTGCATAGCAAACAGAAAACTTTCCTTTTTAGTTCCCAGATCTCTGAATCAGGAGAATTTGTACCTAAGAAGTTTAATGAGTGAGATATCAGATGCAAATCACAAGATATTGGACTGTAAGCCTAATGCTATAAAGGAATAAGACTTTAGGAGGTCTTGTAAAGTGGTGAACTTACTTTGCATATAGAAAGAATGTAAAAATTATGTCTGCAGTGTGGATTTGGGCAAATTAGACATGACCACAAAATTCTTGCCACTCCTTCTACAAACAGGAGCATCTTATTTCTTTACTCTTTGAATCTGGGCTTGTCTTGGGACTTGCTTTGACCAATGGAATGCATCAGAAGTGAGGCTGTATGACTTCTGAGCTTCAGTCTCAAGGGGCCTTGCACTTCTGTCTCCTGCTCTCTCAAAACACTGTTGCCCTGCAAACAACTCCAGCCTTTCCTCCTAGAAAATGAGGTACCTTATGAAAAGAAGAAAGCCCTGACTCCCCAGTCATCCCAACCATTGCAGCCATCCCAGCAGAGGCCCCACATAGGGGAGGGAGATTATTGGGGGCCAGCCCATCCTGGCCTACCTACTCACTGACTGCAAATACATGAGTGAGTCTAGAGTTGTTTATTAAAAGAACTGCCTGAATGAGCATAGGACAAATCACCAGTCCACAGAATTATGATCAAATAACTGGTTGCTATTATTAGCCACTATGTTTTAGGATAATTTGTTATGCATCAATAGATAAGAGTCCTCCAAATGTACAGACTCATGACCAACCTCCCAAAAAGTTTAAATGACTTGTGTAAAGTCCACGAAGGTAAGAGAAACTAGACTTGGCCAGAACCCAAGTATCTCAACCAATTAGTCAAAGATTTTTGTATGACACCATGTACTTCTCTGGTACTTTTCAACTACCAAAACCAGAAGAGAAGATGGAAGTGGTTTAGGGAAACTTATAGAAAGTAGCTAAAGGAAATTTTAAGGGAGGAATCCTTAGCTAGATATATCCTTCAATTCACATATAAATGAGTATTTTCCATACCGAATCGTTCTGGGTATGTTTTTCACACATAAATTAGACTACTTGCACTCCACTTCAAAACAATAAAGACTTTAGCATATAAGATACATAGTTTACTAAAGCTAAGTACCATGAATTGCATTATCATTCAAACCTTTTCGTAATTAGATTCCTACCCCAGAATTACACATGGGCTTTTATTTCAGATTACTTAACAAAAACATTATGCATACAATGGTGAGCAAAAGCAGAAATGGAAATAGAGACCATGTGGACATAGCAATTAGCATGCTAAATTATTTCCTTTGCCCCTTCACAAACACGATGACATATGTGCTAGGAAACCATAGTGCAGAAATGAGGCAGGTGTCAATGAATGAACTTACACACAAACACAACAAATCATGCCCCACCACACAAATGGTTTGCTCTTACCTTTTTCTGACATATAGCAGATATTTCCGCTGCAAGGAGAAGGTACACAAAATATCAACAAAGAAAGAGAGCCCGTTTTAAATAAGGGCAGCCATGAAGGGGAATTAAAAAAAAAAATCTTAGTAACACAACCTCCAGACTTGCCAAAACAACTTTTGATTTATCTCACAAATTGTCATCTACTTTTATTGGCGTCTAGTTTTCTCAGAAAGCATGAAATAAATTTCTTTTTCATCTGGTGGTGATGTTAGAGTTTCTGTTTAATGGAGTTAAAAGGACCTACATGCTGCAGATATTTCACCTATTCTCACGAGTGATTCAACCTTTTCAGATATGACTTAGAAATTAGATCATGTTAAAGCTAAACAACTTTAATCTAACCTCCCTATTCCACAGAGGACAAAATTGAGGGCCACTGTGCTTAGACGAGTTCTTTAAGGTCACACAGGCTATTGATGCTGGAGGCACAGCTAGAGCTACAGTCTCCAAAATCCTTGTTTGTTGCTCTTTCCGTGACATGACAACACTGGGTTGATATGGCACATTTAAAGCATCACCATGGGATGATTTGCTGTATCAAAACTTCAGGGAAAACTTACTAACATGGACAAATGAGACTTGAATTATCAATTTCTATCAGTCTTGAATAGTGTAAAATCAGTGGAAGGTTACTTAAAAGAAAATAAATTTCAAATCCTTGGGTAGACTATTTGGAGCAAGATCATCAAACTACTGTCTATTTACAGGACTGATTTTAAGAAATGGATAAGAATTCTATTTAATGGATACATGAGTTATTTCCATAAAAACTGATGCTTAAGGGTGCTCAGAAGATTTTTCCCAGAATCCTATCTCCTAAATAAGTAAGTGCTCAATAAATGGAATAACACTTTATTTACCATATAGCCTACATCCAAATTTATTTAAAAGATCAAAGGTAAATGTCTCCTGAGCCTTGTCTGGAAATTATGAATTAGTGGGCACCAACTCAGTGAAATTTACACCTCAGTTTTAGAAACTCCTCTTGTATAATTAATAGTCATTTAAGTTTGATATGCTAGAGTTTATCTTAAGTTTTCTGAGGTTAGTGTCATGTTTCTAGATAAATGACGAAAAGTTATTACCAATCTTCTTCCAAAAATGAAATCACTGGACAAGAAGACCAGAATTCAGCAGCATATCTGATATTTAAAGTGTATTTTAGAACTTGACTATAGGTTTAATCTCAGAAAGCTGGAAAGTAGCCTAATTTCAAGGGGAAAAAGTTACCTTCACCATAGAAGCCCAAATCTTTTTATAGATATTCTTATGTAACTTTCCAAAATGTCCCTTTGAAGGATATAGACATTATTGCTCCATTTTACAGATAAAGAGCACTCACTAAATCAATATCTCTTAAGGTTGGGATAACCTGATATGAAAAGTGAGACTACCAAAAAATAGTATAATTATCATCAAGCAAAGGTCTTCAACTTAAAAAAAATTCACAGTATTTAATTAATGTAAGGTTCTTACATTTCCTTTTAAATGAGCCTCTCAGATCAGTCCTTTTATTATCTATGTCTGAAATCATAGATCATGTTCTTCTCCTGTCCCCGATCTGTACTCAAACTCAGTATACCCATAGCTTTTTCTACTTTTTGTCTTTCCTCTGCTTTCCTCAGTACTTTTCCTTATCATTTCAGCCTCCAATTACATGGCTGGAATACCTGCCTCTCCTGTGTGCAGAGGAATGCTCTGTCTGGAACCTGCCGTCTTAGAGGGCATAGCTTTCAGAACTCTAACAAATTGCAAAAAGCATTGCAATTTTATCTTTTCATTGAGATGGGTTAGATATATTTTATTCCCATTGACTGATGAAGAGACTATGTCTCAGAGTAATTAATTGATTTTCCCCCAAGACACAGAGCTAGAATGGTGAGAGAAAAAAGGTCCAATATTCAATGCTCTTCTAGCTGGTGTTCCTTATTCCCTTTCTGACCTGGCACAGCAGCATATTATTGGTATACCTGCTCTGTATACCAAAAACCCCTGAAGACATACTCAGCAGGGCTTTAGTCATACCAAATCATAATTCCAACATCTACCCTTAATTTTGGCAGACATGATACCACTTCTTCATTATTAAATGTGCAGGTATATTATAAGCAAGACATGGATATGATGCTTTGTATCAATGAAATGTTCATAGACTATAATGCTTTGGTTACTGTCTTTGTACAGTAAAATAGTACAAAAGGAAATAAATCAACCATGGCATTTGTAATGATTATTTATTATTCATCCTTTCTGAAGAAAGCCTTACCTTGCGGCAGAAGAACATCAATCAGCCACTCACTGTGGTCCCTATAAAGAAAAAAAAATGTCTATGAGCTTCATTGAAATGTTACCCTTCCAGATGAATGTTTATAAGCTGCACACAATTGCTGAAAGTCTTTTAATAGAAAGGAAGTGTAATTAAGAGCACTATCATAATAACTTTTAAAATGTCTAATGCATTCCAGCTAAATTATAAATTACAGGCACTTCATCATATTCGGTTATCTTTAAATGGTACTTTCCAGATGCTAATTAAGCCAACCAAAATACTGCATGATCTGTGCAAAGCTGAGTGTGGTTCTGTGAAACTTAACAAGCAAAGAGAATCTATATGATTTATTTGTCATGTTTGGAAGCCACAGTTTTCTTTCATATCTGTTTTTCTCTGTGGCCTTTTTAAACATAGTTGCTTCAAAATTACAGTTGCCTTATTAAGTGGAATTTCTTTCTCATGTCACATAGAGAGAAAGCTGAAATCTTCCAAATGAAAGTTTGCTATATGTTAAATATCAGACTTGGGTAATGTAACCAATTTAAGTTCAAATTATTTTTCAGATTTTCTCATTGTTGCAATATTTCCTTTTCTTCAAGGACTCTTAATACCTACCCTGCAATCCTCTCGCTGCATTCTTCACAGAGATACAATGGGGGTGGCTTATCACCCAAAGCTACTGACAGGGAAGGGTCTATACACATCTGAAACACACAAAAAGACAAAATGAACCCTCCCTTCTCTTCCTGTTTATCGCATCCCCTATATTGTAAGCACAAATGCTTCTATAATGACAGGTTTTGAAAAGCAAAGTGGAATAAATATTTTTCGTAAAACCCTTTCCAGTTAGAACTGTTTTTCCTAAACCCGCTGACGAATCCATGTAGCTACTGTGGTTTTTCATTCCTCCTGTTATTTGCAATTCAAGTAACAAATAGTGTCAAAAAATCCGCCCTCACTCCACAAAGATCAAAAAACAAAAAATCATCTTCAACAGCTGCTCAAATTGGCTGTTACGGTAATTCCTAAAGTAGTAAAGCACAGTAATGTCTCTTTAGGAAAAGGGAAATATATTACTAAGATTTCAGACTCAACTGATACCAAAATGGTGGCAGTTGAGCATTTTACTTAAGATTTATTTCATTCAGAAAAATTAGGATTAAATCCAACACTGAGCTTGGTGGCGCCTGTGGCTCAAGGAGTAGGGCGCCAGTCCCATATGCTGGAGGTGGCAGGTTCAAATCCAGCCCCGGCCCAAAACCACAAAAAAAAAAAAAAAAAAAATCTAACACTGAGCCATTCTTACTCTGAAATGTTAGCTCTCTGTCACCCAACCTTTCATTTTCATATGGTTCTTTTTCCCACATGTGACCTACACTTGTTTACCCCCTCCAGGCCTTGTTTATGGCTACACTTCACGAGCCTAAGTACAGAGATGAAAAGTGTTAATTTCAGAGTTGAGCATCAGGCTATTTCAAATATCTGAATGTTTTAAATCAAATGAACAAAATACTCAGATAACTAACTGCATTTTGTACTTTGCATAAGTTTAAATTTGTATGATTCAAATCACTCTGAATCCTCTTCCTGCCCTTGAAAAAGTAATTAGCCCATGCTACAAATGAGTATATGGTTAATGTGCCTAATACATAAATTCTTCTGGAACTTTACTCTGCTTTTTCTTTAGTTGTTTTTACTAATTTCAAGTGGAAATTGACCCAAACTTAGAATTCAAACAGTCTATAATTCAAAGTTAAAACACTGAGGAGTTTCAATAATTGGAGAAACAAGAGTTATAAGGGCTAAGTTTTGAATAATTATGCCATCAAAATTTATAAATTATATATTACCTGATGATAAAGGCCCAGTGTGAAAATTTTCCTTACATTTTCCTTAAGTTTCATGCTTCCTTAGATGCAATGAATAACTACTTTTGGGTGTGTTAAATCAGGGATTAGAAAACTTTTTCTGTAAATACTTTAAATTTTGTGGGCCACAAGGTCTCTGCCACAACTACTCAGTTCTGCTATTTTAGCATGAAGTCAGCCATAGACAATATGTAAGCAAATGAGCATAGCTGTGTTCTAATAAAACTTTATTTATAAAAGCAGGCACCAAGCAAGATTTAGCTATGGGCCAACTGTCTTAGATAATTATCTTGGATCCAAGGTACTTCATATATTGGACTTCAAATAGAACCAGATAAAACCAAAAACAGAATGCAATGTAATAAACTGTAAGTTCCAATATATTTTCATCTTTAAGCCTATCACAGCTCTTAACTAAAATGTATTTTTTTACAGCCTATTGCAACACAAATAGATGATATTTTCTCTCTTGGCAAATCACTAGTGCCTAGTGCTATAGCTCACTGTTGTGGAGATGTTAGGCTTTTGGTGAGAATTAATTCACTTTCCCTGCATCTTTCCTGTGCACCCAATATAGATCTGCTCTCAAGTATCATTGCTTTACCCTCTTTTCTAATGAGGGATTGATATCTCACTCAGGTAATATTTTTTTTTTCATTCCACTCAATAGGAGAAACTCCTAGAATGTTGGAACTATAAAGAGTCGTTCAAGATCTGCTATTTGACTTCTGACTTGTTTAACGACTTAGTCAACATAACCCACTGGATTTGCAGCTAGTCTGCAGGCAATGCTGTTCTGTTCTGAACAGGTCACTTTACATGCATACTAATGTGTCTGTCGCTGACTAGCACATTAAAAATGATTATTTTTCTGTTTATAAATATAACATATGCCTAATGTAGAGGCTTAGAAAAACAGATAATGGGAAAGAAGAAAATTCAAATAACTCATTGACCCTCCAACCATTTCACTGCAATCCCTGGTAGCATACTAGTGAGTATTAGGGTGTTGTTTTTCACTATGAATATGAACCTAAGTAATTTTTAAACTAAATGAGCACTATATTCCATATAATTTCATAACTTTGCTTTTCACTTAACATTGTTCTGTAAGCTTTTAGATGGTGGATACCCTTGATTTGCAAACCATGTGGTGACAGTGTAGATTTGGGAGCATTCACAAAGAAACAACACCCTGGAGCCAGACTTATTGTAGGTCAAAAACAGCCCCAGCACTGAAGCATTGGAAAGAATATTATCTTCCTGAAAAGCATAGATTAAAAATAGAAAAAGAAACTCTGTAGGAAAACTGGAGTTCTGAAAATAAGAGTTTGGAGGTGATGAAAATGTCTTGGAACTTGATAGAGGTGGTGTTGGCAAACACAATGAATGTACTAAATGCCACCGAATGGTTCGCTTTAAACGAGTCAGTTTTAGTTTATGTAAATTTCACCTCAGTAAATTTAAAAAATGACAGAAAGTCAGACGGTTTGGCCTTTCCAGGAAGACTGGCTACTGGGAGAAAAGTAAGGCCAAACCCAGAGGAGTTGACTGGGCCATTTGCCCAGAACAGAAAAAGAAAATCTATTTCCTGATTATTGTTATGAGTAGGGGTCCAGAAAGTATTACTAACTAGCCAGGATATCAGAGGACACCTGAGGATGCAGCCGAACTCAAAATCTAAAAATTAAAAATAAAATAACTGGAGAAACCAAAGAGAAAGGACCTCCTTCCTACTGAAGTCTAAGTGAACCAAAAAAGGGAGCTAGAACTTAGGCAGGAAGGAGAAAGGAAAGATATAGAAAGAAAAGGAAGAGGGAACCATGAAAGCCTCATCCCTATGAAGGATCAAGCTGAACTCCATGAATAATATATAAGGGCTATCTGCAAAGTATCCAGTCATGTAATATTAAAAAATAGAGACAGGGGCAGTGCCTGTGGCTCAGTGAGTAGGGCGCCGGCCCCATATGCCGAGGGTGGGGGGTTCAACCCAGCCCCGGCCAAACTGCAACAAAAAAATAGCCGGGCGTTGTGGCGGGCGCCTGTAGTCCCAGCTGCTCTGGCGGCTGAGGCAAGAGAATCGCGTAAGCCCAAGAGTTAGAGGTTGCTGTGAGCCGTGTGACAACACGGCACTCTACCCGAGGGCGGTACAGTGAGACTCTGCCTCTACAAAAAAAAAAAAAAAGAGAGAGACATACATTTCTGGATGCTTTCCAGACACACCTCTCATGAACTCACCTATGTGTAACTCAAAATATCCTTACACCAAAGAAAAGCACCTTGGAACCCCCAATGTCTACTAAAGTTCAGTAGCGTGTATATAGGAGAATAGGAGAGACCTGTGCTTCCATTGGTGGGTTACTGTCCCCTGCTCTTCTCAACATAATTTCATTCAATTTGCCTTTATAAAAGCAGAGATTGAATATGTATAATTGAATATGTATAAGGATGCCCCTTGTTAGTATGATATATCTAGATGATAACCTATTATTGGTACTCCTCTGTCACTTTTGGTATAGGTAGCATATTTGGGTTTATTTTATATTTATTAGATCACATTTTATCTTTTTTACTTTGTTTCTATAAAGTGATGATGTTTGTTTTCTATTATATGGTAATCTGTACCGTCTATTTCTGTATAGAACAAGGGAAGCAAACTGCCATGACACCAGGTTCTCAAAAGTTAACTGTGAACTCTAACCATTTCAGTTAGCTCCACTCTTCATAATATAAAAATTAACCCTTGCAAACCTAGACACAGGTCCATCCAGCCAAGTCTTTTACAGCTAACAAATATACCATAAACAATTGTGTTAAAAAGTGTGATTATTTTTCTTAACATTTAACTTTCAAGATTTAGGGTTAATAGCAGGACAGAACCCAAGAATAAGGTTGGGAGTCAGAATACCCGATTCTATTTTTAGTTTTGACGCTAACGGGCTGTGCAACCTTAGGAAAGTGACTTAACTCCCTAAACTCCTATTTCCTTACCTCTTATGTAACTTTCCATGTTCATGCTGTCCAAATACTTCCCAGTCTTTTCAATTGTGTCATATTTGTGATATGGCCTAAGAATTAACAATCGTATCTATTTTTGTCTTGAATTTGCATAAGGACTCTTAATTTGTAGCATATCCATGAAAATGGGGGGAAAATACACTTCCCTGAATTCATTTCCTGAGGCAGAAGCTGCTTAAGGACTATGTAAGTGTTTCACTGTTTAACTCAGTGCTACATAGCATTCAGCTTTGAACTCATAGCAAAAACCTGCAGACACCACTATTCATTGCTCTCTCTTGACCGATCTGCCAAAGTACAGTCAGATTAAACATGGAGGTGTTTGAGATTACTATGACCACAAGCCTCTGCTTTATGGAAGCGGATGCAATCTACTTCACTTCATTCAGCAATATGCTCCTAATAATTTTACCACTGGCAATTCAATATAGCACCAGACCTAATAAAACAGTACCTTCACAGCTGGTTTGTTAATTGCATTGTGGCATTCAATGTGCTGGCAGTGGATGGGATTCCAAGCTGTAAAGCAAAGCAGAGCTGATGAATACTTTACACAGAAAATTATTTGTGCCCAGTAAAAATAGATACTTCACCATTTTCTTTTTCCTAAATAGAACCGCCATCAGAAAGCTTCCTAACAGAATCATTTTTTAATCTATGACAAAATTTTTTTAAATCAGGCAAAGATATCACAACTCCATCCATTTTCCCAGGAGTATATAATATGGAATACACTACACTACTTCACAATGCTAGACCATTAATAATTTCTCAAAGATTTTTACAACCATGCTTTCACTTGATCCTCAAACAACTCTGTGAGGCATGTACAGCAGACTATTAATCTCATATTAGAAGGAGATAAAGTTAAAATGGTTACTTGATATGATCATAGAGTTAATAAATGACAAGCTTGATATGATCACAGAGTTAATAAATGACAAGCTAGGACTAGAACCTCTATCTCTTTGTTCTCAATACTCTGCTCTTTCCATCACAGTATATTCCATTAAACATCTTTTGGCTCCAGGAAGCATTTCAAATTGATGACGGAAATAAATAGTCAGGCATTTTTCCATTTCCTACGTCTTCCCCATCAATTGTGGAGACAGGCAAGATGACTTTCTTGCCCATATGAAGGGTATCTCTCTCCATATATGACCCACACACTAAATCTCTACTAGTTCACTAATATCTAACTCTTTAATTCTCTATATGTAGTGAATGAGGACAAGAATCAAGTGACCGAGAATAAACCAAGTGACTTTAGATCTGGTCACTTGGTTATCATCATCCTGATTATTCTACAGCCCAAAGTACCTAGTTAACAATGTTCCATCATAAAAAACATATTCTAGATTTACATGGTTAAAAATAGGACATTTTTCTAATATGCCATATTCTAAACTTATAGGACTATGATGACCTATAGGACCTGTTCTTAATACATAGAAATTTGCAGATGAGCAGATATTCTTAGTTATACATTTAGTTATAATTCAAAATACTTATTATTAATGATCCAAAACTAATTTATGCTCCAAACATTTCAAAACATTTTTTATCTAGGAGTGTCCCAACTTTAAATCTTCTATCCTATTATTAGGCCATGTATAAGATTATTTGGCTAGTTAGGGATTTAGGAAAACATGGTTACCAAAGCCATTGACCTCTAAAAATATACAACAGGTCTATTTATTTTAAAAAGTATATACCAGAGACCACTACTCTAATAACACAGTATCATGTTGATTATGTTCTTAGAGAGAAAAGAAAGAAGAAATAAATGAATAAATGAAAGAATGAATAAAGATATTATGTGGGTATAGGCCCTTTATACCCATAAGATGTGTTTCTCATATGTAGTAAAGTCAAGATGAATATAAAGAGTGGCAACAAGTTTTCTTTTGCAAATGGAGGCATTTAGAGGGAAAGATTGCCTTTAATCAATACATGAATTGCAAATACATGGGACATCTGCCCCATTCTTCTAATCCCAAACTCATGACATACATCACTAGTCCATTACAGCATTTCTTCCTGCTGAGTCCAGAAGTGGCCTTAGGTTTGTTTTTACTACTGTACTTCAAGCAGTCACTACTTATCAAAACAGAATTGGCACACATGATGAAATCTGCTAACCATCTCTAAATCAGTGTATTATAAGATTGCTTTATAAGTATTAAGAAGTTCTTGACACTTACAAACAGAATATTCAAAATACATAACAATGCTATGGCAAAGGCAAAACAAACCAGAATGTATACAAGCCATAGTACTTGATCAGAGATCTAAATATTCCTGCTCTGTCAGAAATTGCTTTTTATGTAGATAGTGGAGATATCCAAAGGTCTTCATTTTTTATTCCATTTTTACTGAGTATAGTTGTAAAGCTGGGCAGGGGGACTCACTCCTGTAATCCTAGCACTCTGGGAGGCCAAGGTGGGTGGATTGCTTGAGGTCAAGAGTTGAGATCAGCCTGAGCAAGAGGGAGACCCTATTGCTAAAAATAGCCAGGCGTGGCATGCACCTGTAGTCCCAGCTACTTGGGAGGCTGAGGCTAGAGGATCACTTGAACCCAGGAATTTGAGGTTGCTGTGACCTATGACACCATGACACTCTACCAAAAGTGAGACTCTTGTCTCAAAAAAAAAAAAAAAAGAAAAAGAAAGAATAATTTGTAGGATAATCCATTTAAATTCATCAAAGCAAAACTGGATTTAAGCTTACTAGAACAGTGATTCTCAGCTTTTGCTGTGTATCAAAAATCACCTGTCAATATTTTTAAAATACGATGCTTTGAACCCATGTTAGGTCTTCTGAATCAAAATGTCTGAAGATAGAACACAGGTATTTGCAATTGGGAAAAGTACTACAATTGATTTTGTTATAGGGACGATCAATATGCCTTAATCTCATGGCAAATACAGTTGTAATAGATCACCATTCAAAAATAATAACAAAAATATATGGCATAAAACACAGCAGACAATTTGCCCTCCCATCATAAATAACTGGAAAACTAAAAAATATGAAACACTATTTTCAGAAATTGGGCTATAGGACAGTGATCCTTGAGAGAAAAGAAATAGTGCAGAGAGCCCCACAATCACCCTAGCTTTCTTCCTGGAAGCAATTTCCAGACTTTGGCTATAGAAGGGGAAACATAAGCAGAGTAGGGTGATTTTGTTGAGTTGAGAGAACAGAAACTAGAGTTTAGAGAAGCATAGTAGCTGTAATTTGCTGCATAGAGTACTGAGAAGAGGAAGCTATGCAAAGAAAGAGTCCCAGAAATCTAAGTAGGTGTCCTTTTAGGTCTCCAGCTTTATACTAAACTGAATATGTATAAGATAAAACTCCATAAGGCTGGGTAGAGAAAACCTGTTGGGGTTCTGTAAGCTATAAAATTCCTAGCGTTTATACAGGGCTAGGAGATAATCACATTTCAACCAACCAGAATCAAAGGAATTTATTGAACACTTATAGCAATCAGTAGACATGTTAGGAGAGTCATACCTTAGAAATAGCACTAAACTAGCATTAGAAAAAAAAAGCTACCCTAATCTCATCCTAATAAAGCTTAAGAACAATCTTTGAAAAGGTCAAGCTGATCCACAAGTAACTTGACTGATAAAACAAACCTCAACACACCATAAGGGAGGATAGCAAAATCCAGGCACTCAATAATGTAATATCCATGAACTTCAGCTTCCAGTCAAAAATTACTTGGTATTCAAAAAGGAAGGAAAATGTTACTTAGAACCAGGGGAAAGACTAATCAACAGAAACAAACCTAGAAATTACAAAAATGAGGTAGTTAACAAGTATTTTAAAGCAGCTATTATAAATATATTCAAAGGAAAACATAAACATAATGAGGATAGAAAGGGAAAATAAAATCAAAAATGAAATGACACTTCCAAAAATGAAAAATACAATATTTGAAAATAAAAACTCACTAAGTGGACTTAATAGCACAATAGATAATGCAGAAAAAAGGCCAGTGAATCAGGAGACATGACAATAAAAACTACCCAAACTGACATACTGGAAGAAAAATAAACAGAGCTTCAGTGAACTGTGGGAAAATCTCAGGCACTATAAATTACACATAATTTAAAGTATAAAAGAAGCACAAAGGAAAAATATTTGAAGAAATAATGGCCAAAATTTTTCAAGTTTGATGAAAAGTGTCAACCCACAGATCCAAGAAGCTCAATGAATCCTAAGCAAGATGAAAGCAAAGAAAAATCACACCAAAATCCATTATAATCAAATTGATGAAAACCAATGATAAAGAGAAAGTCTTAAAAGCAGCCAAGGAAAAAAAAGACACATTACTTACAGGGGAACAAAGATAAGAATGATCGCTGATTTCTCGTCAGAAACAATGCAAGCCAGAAGACAATGGAACGACATCTTTAAAAGGCTGAAAGAAAAAAACTGTCAACCTAGAATTCTATACCCAGTGAAAATATCCTTCAAAACTGAATATGAAATAAAGACTATCTGAAGGTAAACACTAGCTGAATTAAGAGACTTAATTGCCAGCTGAGCTCCACACAAGAAATGTTACAGGAAGTTCTTCAGACTGAAGAAAAATGATATCAGATGAAAGCTCAGACTTACACCAATGCATAAAGAGTGCTGGACATGGTAAGTATGGTGAATAATAAAAGACTTGTACTCATAATAACATGTTGTTACAAATGGTTGACTAAAACAAAAATATATTAATGAACTGAGGCTAATAACATATATAGAAGTGAAATGTTTGATAAGGAGAATAAAAAGGATATAAGAGGAAAAATTAAAATATGTAAGGTTTTTAGAAGTAAACTAGTATAATGTTATTTGAAGGTAGACTGTGAATTAAAGGTACATATTGTATACCCTAGAGCAATTTTTAAAGTGGTTTATATAAGAAAATAAAATAAAGTGGTTTATATAACAAGCAATACAGAAATAAAATGGAATACTGAAAATATTTAATTCAAAAGAAAGCAAGATATAAAAAAGAAAAGGGAAAAAGAACAGATGGAACAAATAGAAAACAAATACAAGATGACATACTAAAGTCCAAATCATATTAATAGTTACATTAAATGCAAATAGTCTAAATAATAATTTACACTAACGTAAATAATCTAAAAGGCAGAACTTGTCAAATAGACTTAAGTTTTCAAAAAACTATGCCCAAATTATATGCTACCAATGAAAAATACCCTCAAAATACAAAAGCATTGATAAGTTAAAAGTAAACAGAAAAAAGTATACCATGCAAATACTAATTATAAGAAAGCTGGAGTATCTATATAAATATCAGAGAAGCAGATTCCAGAATAAAGAATATTACCAGAAATAAAGAAGGATATTTCACAATGATAAAAAAGGTTCAATTAATCCAGAAAACATTGTCATAAATATGTACACATCTAATAAGCTGACAAAACTGAAAGGAGAAATAATGTCATAATTACAGTTATAAATTTCAATAATCTCTCAATGATTGACAAAACAAACAGACACAAAATCAGCAAAACACAGGACTTGAGCAACACTCTCAGACTACTTAACCTAATTTGTAATATTAGAAAACATGAAACTTGACCAACACTCTCAGACTACTTAATCTAATTGATAATAATAGAAATCTCCACTCGACCACTGTGTAATACACATTTTTTTCAAGCACATATAAAACATTTACTAAGATAGATAATATTATGGCCCATAAAATAAGTCTCAAGATTTAGATGCTGCTACATCTGTGGCCACAACGTAATTAAACTAGAAATCAATAACACAAAAATATCTAGAAAATCACCAAATATTTATACATTACAAAACACTTCTGGGTGGCACCCGTGGCTCAAAGGAGTAGGGTGCTGGCCCCATATACAGGAGGTGGTGGGTTCAAACCCGGCCCTGGCCAAAAACTGCAAAAACAAAATAAATAAACAAACAAACAAAAAAACTACTTCTAAATAATTCATGAATCAAAGGAATATTAGGAAATAACCTAAGCTGAATGAATACATAAAATTCATAATACATTTCTGGGAAGCAACTATAGAGTGCTTAATGGGAATTTGATAGCTTCAAATTCTTATATTAAAAAATATAAAAGGTCCAAAATAAGTGATTTATTTCAATCATAAGAATATAAAAAAGAACAAAACTCAATGTTAGCAGAAAGAAGAAAATAATAAAAATAGAAGCAGAAATCAATGAAAGTGAAATCAGAAAGCCAATAGAGAAAACCAATAAAACCAAAAGGTGGTTCTTTAGAAATTCAAGAAAATTGATAAGGCCCCTAGCCAGCCAGATGAAGAAAAAGATAGAAAAATCATGAATTACCAATGTGAAGAATGAAAGGTAGGACATCACTACAGATCCCACAGACATAAAAATAAATCTGACAACTTGAATGAAATGCTCACATTCTTCAAAAGACACAGATTACAAAATGTGACTCATTAGACAATAGAAATAACAGACTCATAACTATTAAAGAAATTATATTCATAACATAAACCTTCATAAATTGAAAACATAAAACTTTCCCGCAAAGAAAACTCCAAATCCAGATGATTTCACCAGTGAATTCTATTAACCATTTAAGAAATAAATAACATAAGTTCTACATAAACTTTTTCAGAAATTAAAAGAGAAAGAAACATTTCCCCACTCATTTTATGAGGTCAGTATTACTTTGTAAAAAGAACTAGATGAAACCATCATAATTAAAGTAATGTAGATCAATAACTCTCATAAAGAAGAAGGCAGAACATTCAATAAAAACTTAGAAAATTAATTATGGCAATATAATACAGCATGACAACATGGAATTTATCCAAAATTGCAAAACAAATCAATGTAATTTACCATATTAACATAATAGTATGATAAAATCTTATGATCCTCTCAATAAAAACAGAAAATGCATTTGACATTCACTTATGATTAAAAGTCTCAGTGAGCAAGAACAGACGGTAACTTTGGCAATAAAAGCAGCTATTAAGTACAGCTAACATCTTATTTAATGCAGAAAACCCAAATACTTTCCCCCATGAACTCGGGGAAAAAACAAAGATGTCAATTCTCAGAACTTCTATTCAACATTAAACTCAAGATAGGAAGAAATGCAATGAATAAAAGAAGGAGAGAAAGGAAGGAGGGAAGGAAAAGAAAGTAAGGAAGGAGAGAGGGAAAGAGGGAGAGAGAGAAGAAAGAGAAAGAGAAAGACACACAAATTCGAAAGGAGGAAGAAAAATTAAAAATTATTTGTAGAAAGCACAATTACATATATAGACAATCTTAAGAAACTTAGAAAAATGCTACAAAAATAAATGAATTTAGCAAGGTTGCAGAAAATAAAGTCAATACACAAAAATCAATTACATATCTACATGTATCAATAAATATTAGAATATTAAAATTTTTAAATTTAAATAATTATGCTTTATAATAGCATCCAACATCATAAAATATTTAGGAACACCTTTCACAAAATATTTGTAAGATCTGTACACTAAAAACTAATGAATACTGTTCAGAGAAATTAAAGAGGATCTAAATAAATGGATAGATATGCCATGTTCATGAATAAGAATACTTAATATTGTTAAGATGTCATTTCTCCCCAAATTAAACTATGTTTTCAAAGTAATTCAATTCAAAATCCAAGTAAACTGTTTTATAGAAATGATAAGCTAAGAGTAAAATTTACATGAAAATGAAAAGGTGCTAAAATTTCCAGAACAATTTTTAAAAATAATCAATCTGAAAGATTTATACTACATGATTTTGAGACGTTTTATAAAACGACAGTAATCAAGATCATAAGATAATGCTATAAGGATAGGCAATGAGACAAAATATAGAGTTTAGAAATAGGCACACATTGTGGTCAATTACTTTTCAACAATTACAGTCAGGATAATTCAATGTGAAAGGATACTCTTTCAACAAATTGAACTGAAACAACTGCATATCTTTATGGGGGAAAAAAATTCAACCCTTACCTTCCTACCATATGCAAAAATTAACCAAAAATGGTTTAGATACTTAAATGTAAAATCCTAAATTATAAAACACTTAGAAGCATAGTAGAATTTCTTTGACTGAATTTTCAATCTTAGGAGAGACTAGAGAAAGAATCACAAAAGACAACAATGATACATTTACCAAAATTTAAAATTTCTTCTCTTTGAAATACCTAAAAAGAAAAGCCCCTGGCTGAGAGAACATGTTCACAGCATGTTGAAAAAAGTCTTATCTCTTGAACATATAAGAAGGTAATAAGATAAGCACCCCAATTTAAAAATGTTCAAAAACATCTTTGATAACATCAGACACACAAAAAGATATCCTAGTGACCGATAAGCACACAGCAAGATGCTTACAATCACTATTTGTCAGAGAAATGCAAATTAAACAATGTGATACTATTACATGGCCATCAAAATGTCTAACATCTAAAAAAAAACCCAGCGATCCTAAACATAGACAATAATGTAGAACAACTCCCACACATTGCAGGAGGACATGTGAAACGGTACAACCACTTTTGAAGAACTACTTATAAAATTAAACATACACTTACCATATGATCCAGCATTTTCACTGCTGGGTATTTATCAAGAGGACTAAATACATATCTTCATAAAAACACTTTACATGAATGTTTGTATCTTTAATGATAATAGCTAACAATGCTCATCAAGGGGTGAATGAATAAACTAATTGTGATACATTCATACTATGCAACAATTAAAAAGGAATGAACTACTGATACAGCAACATGGATAAATCTTACAAACATTACACTGAGTAAAAGAAACAGATACCAAAATGGTACACATCCTATGATTTTACTCATATAAAATCCTAGGACAGGCAAAACTAATCTATAACGACAAAAAACAGATCACTGGTTCTTGGAGGAGGGAGTGTGGTGGATTAATGGAAAAGAGAAACGAGAAATCTTTGTAGAGAAGGAAATGTTCTATATTTTGATTAGAGCGTTGATTACATCAATGTATGCAGCTGTCAAAAGTTAACTCATTATGTACTTAAATTGGGTCATTTTATTGCACAAAAATCATACCTCAATACAACTGATTTTAAAAGGAAAAAAATGAAAGGACCAATCAAATATACAGGGAGGATGTAAAGTTCATGTGCGATTTTAAAATAGTTTCACATAGTAAATTGCACACAAACTTTATGGACACCCTGTACACGTCTACGGAAAGGAAACATCACAGCAAGACTGAGAGGAAGCACGTGTCTGAAAATGGTCTAGCTAGTCTATAAATCAGTAGATTTTAGGAAAGTATGTGGCATCTGCAACATGATGCCAGAACACACAGCC
This sequence comes from Nycticebus coucang, assembly GCF_027406575.1. Taxonomy (NCBI): domain Eukaryota; kingdom Metazoa; phylum Chordata; class Mammalia; order Primates; family Lorisidae; genus Nycticebus; species Nycticebus coucang. The sequence continues at coordinate 90,795,491 of NC_069788.1, forward strand.
TTGGTAAAAACAGGAGTAGAAGAGTCATAGAAATTCAGAAGCAAAAAGGGAAACTAATGGAATGGGATAAAAACAATTTGAATAAGACATATACTAATGTAAGCAAACTAAAAATAAAAGAGCAAAATTAGAGACCCTCAGAAAAAGCAAAAAATAGTAGAACTTCAGGGAGTGGGGAAGGGTCAATTATGTTATAGGGTAAGCCAACCTGAGAAGAAGCTAAGAATACAAAAGGAAAGATAAATACAGGGTGGCCTTAAAGTTCATGTACAATTTTAAATTGCACACTATTTTAAATTATGGCCACCCTGTATATGAAAATAGTGGTCATAACAGCTTCAGAACACCGAAGATGAAAATCTAACCTAGCAATTATAGGTATTCCTGAGGAATCTAGCAAAAACATAATCAGAAGGAAAGCAATAAATAATAATAATAATTGAAATAACAATAATTGAAAACTTCATTAGTGAGAAATTTCCTGAAAAAGATTGAAAAAGGAACTGAATTGGAAGATTCAAAGTGCTCTTCACATTACAAGCACAAATCAAGGGGAAGAAATTCGTATCTAGTAATATTTTGGACAACTTTTTTTTTTTTTTGAGACAGTCTCAAGCTGTCACCCTGGGTAGAGTGCTGTGACATCACAGCTCACAGCAACCCTCAAACTCTTGGGCTTAAGCTATTCTGTTGCCTCAGCCACAACGCCTGGCTATTTTTTTTGTTGCAGGTGTCACTGTTGTTTAGCAGGCCCAGGACAGGTTTGAACCTGCCAGCTTCGATGTATGTGGCTGGTGCCCTACCCACTGAGCTACAGACGCTGCCAAGACAACTTATTTTTAAATAATCAGGAATTATCAAAAATAAAAAAAAATAAAGAGATTCCTATAAAAGACAAAATCACACAGGTCTAAAATTTCTCTTCTTAAACTCTAAATGCCAGAAAGCAATGAAGCAATATTTACATATCTTTCACAGTGAAGCAGAGTTTTCTTTCACATGTAAAGCAATAGAAAGACTTTTAAAAATACGTTTGCATTCACAAAATAAACATGTAATGTATATTCTACTATTGAAAATATTATAGAAAAAAATTTAGGTTTCATTTCCAGAAATGACAAACAAGAACATTCAAGCTAATTCTCCTACTGACAACAACTAGAAAAACTGGACAAATTCAAAAACACACCAAAACAACAGAAAGCGTTATGGGATAATTATAGGGTTATGATCCTCAACAAGAAGACATTGGGAGGTGGATCTGTCATGTGAGACCACTCCTCCTCCTTTGCCCACTTCTCTATTTGTCAATTCCACAAGATGAGCAAGTTTCAACAGACCCTTTGAACTAGGAAAACAAAATTTGGAATTTAGAGATCTGAAAATCACTCAAGATTATAGGTTGGTAATATCCCAAAAGGCCATGCCCTAGGAGTAAAAGTAAACCATAAGGACACCAACCCTCACAGGGACTGAAGATCAGCCTCGAATCATCTCAAGAATAGACTACTGGCCTTTTTTTCTGCACCACATTAAGGTGACCTGGATTGGTAATGACCTTAACTCCTTGCCAGAAACAAATTAAATCCTCTCTGAACCTCAAATTAGCTCTATAGTTTTTACATCTGAGGTCTTGCACACACTTTAAAAATAACCATACATACAAGAAGACAAGAAAACAGCAGAAACAACCAACAGTAGAATCAGAATCTCCAGGGATCCAGAATATCGAGTTACCAGAAACAGATTTTTAAAATACTATGCTTAACATAGTCCATAAAGTAAAAGATAAGTTGGAGAATATCAACAAAGAACTGGAATACATACACACACACACACACATATATGGACCAAACAGAAATTCCAGAACTTAAAAATATAACATGGGGGTGAGATTGGGGGAAGTTCATCCAAGGATACAAAATTTTCGAAAAAAAGATACATAAGAACCAAAATTAAGACAATAATTGAGAGGCTAAAGAATTTGTGAACAGGAAGACAAGACAGAAAAAAGATTCATCATGAAACACAGAAAAATGAAATGCGGGAGGGGAATACAAAAAGTATGCGTAGGATAATGAGGGAAAGGTCTAACATATGTGTCACTGGAATTCCAGAAAGAGTGATGAGGATATGGCAGAAGTCACTTTTGAAGAGATAAAGGAACTTGCAGTTGGAGCCGTTAGTAGGAAACCTAGTATTAGACTATCCTTTCACTGGACAGAAGGCAGGAAGCAACTGGTTGCAGACCCCAGGCATACATTTTAACACAGGGCTGCAATCCTTTTTAAAAAGTAAAGCATACAGGGCGGCGCCTGTGGCTCAAGGAGTAGGGCGCCGGTCCCACATGCCGGAGGTGGCAGGTTCAAACCTAGCCCTGGCCAAAAAAAAAAATAAATAAATAAAAATGTGATGACCAAGGGCACAAATGTTTAAAAAAAAAAAAGTAAAGCATACAAGTTAAGTTCTACATTCACCTTGGCTATCTGCCTGGTGACATTTTTAAGCTGCAGAAAGGGGAAATGGAGCTCAATAAGAAATAAGCATTTTTAGTGGGTAGAGGAAACAGATTTTCAGTGGGTAGAGAAATCAGAATAAAGAAATGCTAAGGCAAATGAAATTGGTGAGTAAATGTACCGAATAGAAGGACACTGCAGAGAAGAGGGGTTATAAATCTGTGCAAGGGTGCCTCTGGGATCCTTGGCTTAATCCTAAACTGCATGTGCTCAAGAGAAAAATTCAGAAAGAACTAGCAGAGAACGGCTGTTCAATAGTTGAAAACTGAACAGATTTTTAGAGGTCACAATGTGTTAGGGATACACTGTATTTCCAATGTCATCAAAATGAAGAACTTTGGAGAACGCTCCAAGAATTCAAGTAATCATTGATAAGTCACATCTTAGGAATGAAGACTGCCCTCTGGGCGGTTAACAAAAATACACAGCATTCCTTTATTATCCTTTTAATGTCCATGAGATCAATAACAGATGACCTCTAGTTCCTTTTTTTTTTTTTTTGAGACAGAGTCTCAGTCTGTCATCCTGGCTACAGTGAAGTGGTGTCATCATAGCTCACTGCACCCTCACACTTCAGTACTCAAGTGATCCTCCTGCCTCAGCCTCCAAGTAGCTGAGAGTACAGCACACATCACCACATCCCACTTATTTTTCTATTTTTTGTAGAGATGAATTCTCACTCTTACTCAGGCTGGTCTCAGACTCCTAACAACAAGCACTCCTCCTGCCTCAGCCTCCTAGAGTGCTGGGATTATAGGCAGGAGCTACTGTCCTGGCCTCTACTTCTTTTCTGATGTTAGACATTTGTGTCTTCTCTCTATACCTCTTTTTTCTAGGTAAGCCTTGCTAGAAGTTTATCAGTTGTATTGACATTTTCAAAAAAACCCAGTTTTTGGCTTTATCGATTTTCTCTATTGTTTTTCTGTTTAAAATTATACTGAATTTTTAATAATTTTATTATTTCTTCTGTTATGCTTACTTATATTGCTTTCTCTGATTTCCTAAGGTAGAAGCATAACTTATTGATTTTAAGCATTTTTTTAAAATTTTTTTTTTAATTTTTTTTGAGACAAGAGTCTTACAGTCACCCTGGATAGAGGGCCGTGGCATCACAGCTCACAGCAACCTCAAACTCTTGGGCTTAAGTGATCTTCTTGTCTCACAAGTAGCTGGGACTACAGGCACCTACCACAATGGCTAGCTAGTTTTTCTATTTTTAGTAGAGATGGGGGGGTCTCACTTTTGCTCAGACTGGTCTCAAACTCCTGAGCTCAGGCAATCCACCCACCTTGGCCTCCCAGAATACTAAGATTACAGGTGTGAGCCCCTGCACCCAGCCCAACTTAAGGATTTTAGATCTTCCTTTTTTGTAACCTTATTTTTTAATGCTATAAATATCCCTCTAAGCACTGTTTTCACTATATACCACAATTTTGGAAATGCTATAGTAATAGGTATGAAGTCTGACAATTACACTCATGAACTCATTCTAGAAAGTGCTACATGCCTCATTGCTGAATATCACTAAAGTCACCTTCACCCTCCTCCCCTTGGGAAGCTATATAATTTCAAAGCAATTTTGTAACTCTTTTTCTGGAAAGGCTGTCATTGTGCACAGTCTGACAATTAAGCTGTCATTGTGCACAGTCTGACAATTAAGTTCATGAACTCGTCCTGGGGAAAGTGCTTTGAATGGTGAGTGAGGTGCTGGTGTTAGTGCACAGCTTCCCAAGCCGAGCACTTTGAAGGTGGCCATAGTGATAGTCAGCAATGAGGTATGCAACACTTTTTCTAGATGTCAGACCTTGTATGCATTAGGACTTAAGGCAAAACTGACATACCTGGCTTAACAAATGATAAAACTAAACCCTTGAGAAGGGCCTGTGGGTGGTAAGGGTGATAAAGAGAAGTGAGTTGATAGGTACAAACATACAATGAAATGTTAATAGAAAGAGTAAGTTCTAATGTTTAATAGCAGAGTAGGATTGATATTATAAACAAAAATGTATTATATATGTATATGTAAAATATATAAAATATATATATATACACATATATATGTGTGTATGTAGAAGAGAGGACTTGAAATAGTCCCAATACATAATTATGATAAATATTTGAGGAGATGGACATCCCAAATACCTTGATTTGATTATTAGTCTAAGCATGTAACAAAATATCATGTGTACTCCACAAATATGCAAAACTAAAAAAATTTTTTAAAGACCAGAAGCCAGGAAGGTTATGAAATCTAAAATTTTAAAATATAAATAAATAATAAAACTAAGCCCTGACAGAAAAAGGTGATCCACCAATAACTTCATTCCAGCAAATGCAAAATACCAGCTTCAATACATTTTAGAGGAAATGAGATAGTCCAGAGTCTCTACAATATAATTCTTTACAAAGCCTTTACAATACAATTTTTTCATACAAGAAAAAATTTACAAGAAATGTGAAAGGGCTAGAAAACAAGACTCCTAATCAACAGGAAAAAAATCAGAGGAAGATGACTGGAATCATATCAAATTAGGAATAAGTACTTTAAATATGTTAAAAATAAGTACCTTACATATGTTAAAAAACATAGAGAAATGAATCATTAACATGATTTTAAAAGGGAAATGTGAATCATTAACATGATTTTAAAAGGGAAATGAAAACTCTAAAAAAGGATGAAAAGAAAATTCTAGAACCAAAAAATAGAATGCTTAAAGCTAATAATTCATTGGATGGTCTTTTAAAAAAACAAATTGGACACAGCAGAAGAAAGGATCAGTAGACTTGAAGACAAGTTAATATAAATCCAAACTAAAGCACAGATCAACTTGTTTTTTTCAAAACTGGAATAGAGACTTCTGGGACAATATCAAATATTTTTTAAAGTTCCAGAATGTGAGAAGAGAAAGAAAGGGGTAGAATAAATTTCTAGAGAGGATAATGTCACAAATTTTTTCAAATCTGATGAACACGAAATCACGGATTCAAGAAGCTCAGCAAACCCCAAGCAGAATAAATACAAAGATCACCACACTTAGGTCAATGTTAACAAAAATACGAAATAACAAACATGAAGAGAAAATCTTAAAAAGAGGCAGGGGGAAAATATCACACTACATTCAGAGATGCAATCATAAGAAGGATATACAATCTCCAATCAGAAATAATGAATTGACATCTTTAAAAAGTTAAATGAGAAAAGTCTTACAATATTCACTATTTACAATGGAACTATAATAAATAGCAAACTAAAAAGGTAACTAGAACCTAAATTAAAATCACACTGTCCTTAATAACACGGGCAAAGAAAGATAGATCAATAGAAATTTTTTAGTATTTTAAAATGAATGCTAGTCAAAACACAACGTATCAAAATTTATGAGATGCAAGTAAGACACCACTTAGAGGGAAATTGATAATTTTAAATAAATAATCAGAAAAGTTTTAATGTTGAAACTCAGCAGTCTAAGCTTTCACTCCAAGAAGCTAAAAAAAGAGGAGAAATTAAACTCAAGAAAGTTAAGGGAAGAAAACAGTAAAGAGAAAGGCAGGAAGCAATGAATGTAAAGAACATAACATACATTTAGTTATTTAGTTAGTTAGTTAGTTAGTTAGTTAGTTAGTTAGTTAGTTAGTTAGTTAGTTAGTTAGTTAGTTAGTTAGTTAGTTATGACAGTCGCCCTGGGGTTGAATGCTGTGGCATCATAGCTCACAGCAAACTCAAACCCCTGGGCTCAAGTGATCCTCTTGTCTCAGCCTCCCGAGTAGCTAGTTTTTCTATTTTTTCTTACAAATGGGGTCTCATTCTTGCTCAGGCTGATCTCAAACTCCCAAGCTCCGGTGATCCACCTGCCTCAACCTCCCAGGGTGCTAGGACTACAGGTGTGAGCCAGGTCACTTGTATTATTTTTTTCTCTGTTTTTTTTTCAGGATAAAAGCCGTACATCAACTGGAAATAAATGAAGCTTCACAAAACTGATATAAAGGAGATCAGAAAAACCCTACAGCTTGATACTTATGGCAAAATATTCCCTCAAGTTAGGAATCAAGCAATGGTATCCATTCTCATCACTTCTAGTCAACAGAAATTCTGTTCTGAAGGTCCCAGACACTGAAACAAAGAAAAACAACCCAGCAATGAATGATATAAAGATTGAAAAGGATGTAGCACAGATGATACTATTGTCTATACAGAAAATCAAACTATCCAACAAACTATTGGAACTAATAATTGAATTTAAGAAACTCATGGGATAAAATATCAACATGCTAAAATGAGCTGGATTTCTTTACACTAGCAATGAACAACTGAAGTTTTAATTTCAAATAATGCCATTTATAATAGCATCAACAAATTTCCACACATAGGAATTAACTTAATGAAAGAAATTCGAGAAATATACACTGAATGCATAGAGCACTACTGAGAGAAATTTTAAAAGACCTCTCTAGTGGAGAGATATATCACATTCATGGATTAGAAAATGCAGTATTGTTAAAATATCAATTCTTCCTAAATGGAACCACAGATTTAACACAATCAAAATCAAAATCCTAGCAGGATTATTCGTGGCAGAAATTGCAAGCTGATACTAAAGTCTTATGGAAATAAAATAGCCAAGATGATCAAAGTAACGGAACAAAGAGTTTTAAACTCTCTGACTTCAAAACTAGCAAGCAAAAGTGTTTAACATAGTTTTATTGGTATACAGATAGACATACTGACTGATGAATCAAAACAGAGTCCAGAAATATACTCACAGGCATATGACCAAGGGACCAATAAATTCAAAGGGAAAGGATCATCTTTTCAACAAAGTGTGTTAAAACAGTCCATAGGAGATAAATGACCCATACTGACCATACACAAAAATTAAACTTAAGAAGGATCATAGACCTAAATGTGCAAGATAAAACTATAAAGCTCCTGGAAGAAGAATATCTTTATAACCTTGGAGAAGACAAACATTTTTTTACACAGCAAAATAAAAGCACTGACCATAAAAGAAAAAAAAATGATAAATTTAATTTTATCAAGAGTAAAAACTCATACCCATCAAAAGACACTGTCAGGAAAGTAAAACAGCAACCCTTTGACTAGAATGAAATATTCGAAATATATAAGTGTGGCAAGTAACTCATTTCAGACTAAATAAAGATCAACTACATATCACAATAAAAAAAGACAAAGAACACAATTAATAATTGGAAAAAGACGTTATCTGGATGAATGACCAATATGTTTATAAAAATGGGCTAAATATCAGTGATCAAAGAAATGTAAATTAAAACCATCAGATACGCACCCACCAGAATGACTAATTTTTTGTTTGTTTGTTTTTGAGACAGTCTCCCTCTGTCGTTCCAGATAGAGTGCACTGCAACCTGGAGCTCCTGGACTCAAGCAATCTTCCTGCCTTAACCTCCCAAGTAACTGGAACTAGGATCTGGCTAATTTTTTCTATTTTGGGTAGAGACAGGGTCCCACTCAAGGTGGTCTTGAACTCCTGAACTCAAGTGATCCTCCTGCCTCAGCCTTCCAGAGTGCTAGAATTACAGGTGTGATTCACCATGCCTGGCCAGAATGGCTAAAATTAAAAACAGATATAATTGCAAGTGTTAAGAGTATAGACCTGCAGGGATACTCAAACTGCGGCCCGTGGGCCACATGAGGCAGTGTGATTGTATTTGTTCCCGTTTTGTTTTTTTACTTCAAAATAAGATATGTGCAGTGTGCATAGGAATTTGTTCATAGTTGTTTGTTTGTTTTTTTTTTCACTATAGTCCAGCCCTCCAGCGGTCTGAGGGACAGTGAACTGGCCCCCTGTTTAAAAAGTTTGAGGACCCCTGATTAGAGCAACTGAAATTCTTATAAACTGTTGGATGAAATGTTAATAGCACAATCACTTTAAAGAAGTGTTTAGAAATTTCTTATAAATTCTATGACCCAGCAATTCCACCCCTAGGTGTATACCCAAGAGAAATAAATGCATATGTTCACAAAAGACATGTACAATGTTCATATAAGCTTCAGGTATATTGGCTCCAAACTGAAAGCAACCCAAATATACAGCAAGAGGAGGATTGATTAAACAAACTGTGCCGTATTCATACAATGGAATACTCAACTAGTAACAAGAACTACTAATATTCTCAACAACATGGATTAATCTCAGTAGCATTATGTTAACTGAATGAAGTCAGACATGAAAAAATACGTAGTGTTTGATCTACATTTATATGGATATCTGAATTAGATGAATATGAATTATGTAGAAACCAGAGTAGTGATTGTCTCGGGGCAGGAGAAGGAAGTGCTGAGTGGATGACGGATACTATCATGTTCTGAGGAGAAAGAGACTTTCTACTTTCTTTATCTGGGTAATGATTACATGAGCATTATATATTTGTCATAATTGATCTAGCTGTACATTTGATATTTGTGCACCTAACTATATACAAAATATACCTTAATGAAGCACTGTTATCACTAAGCAAAGAAAGATAATGCCTGACAATTTTCCAAATTGACTGAGGACATCAAGCCAAAGATCAAGAAATCCTATCAATCCCCCCAAAAGACAAAATATAAGTAACATCATAAATAGATATATCATAGTAAAGCTGTCAAAATCCAAAATAAGGAGAAAGTTTTTTTTTTTTTTGAAACAGACTTTCACTTTGTCACCCTGTAGAGAGTGCTGTGGCTTCACAGCTCACAGCAACCTCAAACTCTTGGGCTCAAGTGATTCTCTTGCCTGGGGAGCCAGTAGCTGGGACTACAGGGGCCCACCACAACACTCCAGGATCTCGCTCTTACTCAGCCTGGTCTGGAACCCCTGGGCTCCGGCAATCCACCCACCTCAGCTCCCAGAGTGCTAGGATTACAGGTGTGAGCCACCTAGCCCGGTCTAGGAGAAAAAAATTTTAATGAAAAAAAAGGCAGTTTGCCTTCACCAAAGCAATAATTGACAAGTGAATTCCCAATAGAAACCACGAAAATGAGAAGGTCATTAAATACCTTCAGAGCATGGGAATAAAATGACTGCCAGTCAAGAATTACATACACCAAGAAAATAGCTTCACAAAATAAAGGTAAAACAGACATTTTCAGACAAACACTAACTGAGCAAATTTATCCCTAGCAGAATGACACTGAAGGAAATATAAATAGACATTTTTTTCATTGTTAAATCATAGCTGCGTACATTAGTGCAATCAAGCGGTACAATGTGCCGGTTTCATATACAATCTGAAATATTCTCATCAAACTGTTCAACATTTTCTTAGTTATTGTATGTAGACATTTGTATTCTGCCTTTAATAAGTTTTGCCTGTACCCATTCTAAGATGCATCATAGGTGTGGCCCCACCTATTACCCTCCCTCCACCCTAACCTCCCCACTCCCTTCCCCTTCCTTGGCCCTTTCCTCATAGTTTTGTGCTATAGTTGGGTTATAGCCTTCATGTGAAAGCTATAATTTAGCTTCATAGTAGGACTGAGTATATTGGCTACTTTTTCTTCCATTCCTGAGAAATACTTTGCTAAGAAGAATATGTTCCAGCTCCATCCATGTAAACATGAAAGAGGTAAAGTCTCCATCTTTCTTTAAGGCTGCATAATATTCCATGGTAATACATGTACCACAATTTGCTAGTCCATTCGTGGGTCGATGGGCACTTGGGCTTCTTCCATGACTTAGCAATTATGAATTGGGCTGCAATAAACATTCTGGTACAGATGTCTTTGTTATATTGTGATTTTTGGTCTTCTGGGTATAAACCTAGTAAAGGAATTATAGGATTGAATGGCAGGTCTATTTTTAGGTCTCTAAGTATTCTCCAAACATCCTTCCAGAAGGAACGTATTAGTGTGACTTCCCATCAGCAGTGTAGAAGTGTGCCCTTTTCTCCACAACCACGCCAACATCTCTGGTTTTGGGATTTTGTTATGTGGGCTACTCTTACTGGGGTTAGGTGATATCTCAAAGTAGTTTTGATTTGCATTTCTCTGATGATTAAGGATGACGAGCTTTTTTTTTTTTAAAGAGCCATAGTCACTTTTATTCTGACCATCCAGTAAAATGCATAGTAAGTATTTTAGAGAATATCTTTAAGACTCACACATATATGTCACACACACTCACAGATGCATGTTACAGAAATGAAATATCATAAGTTGTGTTAAAGTCTTCTTTTCTCTTAATGCTATATTATAAATATCTCCAAGACAATAAGAATTTATTCAATTCATCATTTTAATTAGTTTTATAGAATTATATTCTTCAAAAACACATTTATTACTGAGGATGTTTTGATTTTTTTAATACTGTTGCTTTGGTGTTGTTTATCCATTAGCCGATTACACACTGTCTCAAGTCTTGATATTTAGCAGTGAAAGTTTCCCATTTTTCTTTTACTTTCTTTTTTTTTAGAGACAAGATCTCTCTCTGTCATCCAGGCTGGAGTGCAGTGGTATGGTCATAGCTCACTGCACTTTCATACTCTCGGACTCAAAGAATCCTCTTGCCTCAGCCTTCCAAGTAGCTGGAACTACGGAAATTCAGGCCACTACACCCGGCTAATTTTCTTCTCTTCTCTTCTCTTCTCGTCTCATCTCTTTTTTTTTGTTATTATTAATTTTAAATCATAGCTGTGTACATTAATGCGATCATGGGGCACCATATATTGGTTTGACACATTTTCATCACATTGGTTAATATATCCTTCCTGGCATTTTCTTAGTTATTGTGTTAAGACATTTATATTCTACATTAACTAAGTTTCACATGTACTCTTGTAAGATGCACCGCAGGTGTAATCCCACCTATTACCCTCCCTCCGGCCATCCTCTCCCCTCCCTCCTCTCCGTCTCCCCATTCCCCAAATTCTTAGGTTATAACTGGGTTATAGCTTTCATATGAAAGCCAAAAATTAGTTTCATAGTAGAGCTGAGTACTTTGGATACTTTTTCTTCCATTCTTGAGATACTTTACTAACAAGAATATGTTCCAGCTCCGTCCATGTAAACATGAAAGAGGTAAAGTCTCCATCTTTCCTTAAGGCTGCATAATATTCCATGCTATACATGTACCACAATTTGCTAGTCCATTCGTGGGTCGATGGGCACTTGGGCTTCTTCCATGACTTAGCAATTATGAATAGGGCTGCAATAAACATTCTGGTACAGATGTCTTTGTTATATTGTGATTTTTGGTCTTCTGGGTATAAACCTAGTAAAGGAATTATAGGATCGAATGGCAGGTCTATTTTTAGGTCTCTAAGTATTCTCCAAACATCCTTCCAGAAGGAACGTATTAGTGTGCATTCCCACCAGCAGTGTAGAAGTGTGGCCTTTTCTCCACATCCACGCCAACATCTCTGGTTTTGGGATTTTGTTATGTGGGCTACTCTTACTGGGGTTAGGTGATATCTCAGAGTAGTTTTGATTTGCATTTCTCTGATGATTAAGGATGATGAGCTTTTTTTCTTGTGTTTGTAGATTGTGTGTCTGTCTTCTTTAGAGAAGTTTCTCTTCAAGTCCCTTGCCCACCCTGAGATGGGGTCACGTGTTCTTTTCTTGCTAATACGTTTGAGTTCTCTGTGGATTCTGGTTATTAGACCTTTATCGGAGGTATAACCTGCAAATATTTTCTCCCATTCTGAGGGCTGTCTGCTTGCTTCACTTACTATGTTCTTGGCTGTGCAGAAGCTTTTTAGTTTGATCAGGTCCCAGTAGTGTATTTTTGATACTGCTTCAATTGCCTGGGGAGTCCACCTCCTAAAATACTCACCCAGGCCAATTCCTTCAAGAGTTTTCCCTGCACTTTCTTCAAGTATTTTTATAGTTTCATGTCTTAAGTTTAACTCTTTTATCCAGTGAGAGTCTATCTTAGTTAATGATGAAAAGTGTGGGTCCCGTTTCAATCTTCTACAGGTTGCCAGCCAGTTCACCTAGCACCATTTGTTAAATAGGGAATCTTTTCCCCATTGAATGTTTTTAATTGGCTTGTCAAAGATCAAATAATGGTAAGTAGCTGGATTCATCTCTTGGTTCTCTATTCTGTTCCAGACATCTACTTCTCTGTTTTTGTGCCAATACTATGCTGTGTTGATCACTATCGATTTATAGTATAGTCTCAGGTCTGGTAGCGTGATTCCTCCTGCTGTGTTTTTATTGCTGAGTAATGTTTTGGCTATTCGAGGTTTTTTTCTGATTCCATATAAAATGAAGTATTATCTTTTCAAGGTCTTTAAAATATGACAATGGAGTTTTAATAGGAATTGCATTAAAATTATATATTGCTTTGGGTAGTATAGACATTTTAACAATGTTGATTCTTCCCAGCCATGAACATGGTATGTTTTTCCATTTGTTAACATCTTCAGCTATTTCTTTTCTTAAAGTTTCATAGTTCTCTTTGTAGAGATCTTTCATGTCCTTTGTTAGGTATACTCCCAAATATTTCATCTTCTTTGGCACTACTGTGAAAGGAATAGAGTCCTTGACTGTTTTTTGGGCTTGCCTATTGTTGGTATATATAAAGGCTACAGATTTATGGGTGTTGATTTTGTAGCCTGAGGCATTGCTGTATTCCTTGATCACTTCTAAAAGTTTTGTAGTAGAATCCCTAGCGTTTTCCAGATATACAATCATATCATCTGCGAAGAGTGAAAGTTTGATCTCTCCTGACCCTATGTGGATACCCTTGATCACCTTTTCTTCCTTAATTGCAATGGCTAAAACTTCCATTACAATGTTGAAGAGCAATGGAGACAATGGGCAACCTTGCCTGGTTCCTGATCTAAGTGGAAATGATTTCAATTTAACTCCATTCAATACAATATTGGCTGTGGGTTTGCTGTAGATGGCCTCTATTCGTTTAAGAAATGTCCCTTCTATACCAGTTTTCTTGAGTGTTCTGATCATGAAGGAATATTATCAAAAGCTTTTTCTGCATCAATTAAAAGAATCATATGGTCCTTATTTTTTAGTTTGTTTATGTGCTGAATTACATAAATAGACATTATTAAAGAAAAGAATTTCCATCCCAGATAGAAGCTTAGAAATAGAAAAAATGACAAAGAGCAAGAAAAAAGAAAATCTAAGAAATAATGACTGCATAGAACGATAACGATTACATTAATACATCATTATGTATACAGTATATATCAGTGGTTCTCAACTTTCCTAATGCCACGATGTATTTTCATTGTTTCAAAGGGGTGGCAACCCACAGGTTGAGAACCACTGGTGTATATATCATAAAGCATAGCATGAAAATCAGGAAGGAGCACAAGGAATTAAAATCTTTTGTCACTTACAGAAGAAGGCAAATGTACTATCATATACTGGACACTGGTCAGTCAAGAATGCATGGTGTAATCTCTACAGGGAATTATGAAAAAATAGTAGAGGACTGAATAACTTACTACCACAAAGATTGGGGAAGAAATACTTAAATATACTTGGTGCAAAAGAGACAGAAAGGATAGGAAAAAAGAAACCAACACAGAAAAGGCAGAAAAACAGAAGACAATAGAAAAATTGTGGATTTAAAACCAAATATATTAGTAGTTACATTACAGATACATAGGCCAAAGATGCTCTAGTTAAAAGGAAAAATCATGAATATTGAACTTAAAAAAGCAGCACGAACTATATGCCACATAAAAGACATGCACAAAACATAAGAATACAAAAAAGTTGAAAATAAAAAGACAAAAAAAGTTATACCATGAAAACACCTGTGAAAGATGCTGTAGCTATATTAAGATAAAGTAGATTTTAACACAAAAAGCATTATGAGAGATAAAGACATGCATTTCGAAATGGCAAAAGTTTCATTTACTAGGAAAATATTGCATTCTAAATTCATATTCACTTCATAATGCAGTACCAAAATATATACAACAAATGTTGACAGATTTACCAGGAAGAAAAGACAAATCCACAATCATAGTCCGAGATTTTAACACTCCACTCTTGGTAATAAATAGAAGAAACAGACAAAATTGCAATGAGGATACAGGACTTCAGAACTACATAACTACCAACTTGGTTTAATTGACATATATAGAACACTGCATAAGCAACTGCCAAATACAAGTTCTTCCTAAGTATACAGAAACATTTATAAAAATAAATAAATAACATAAAAAATACTTAAGAATAAACTACATGAGAGATACGCAAGACATCTACACAGAAATCTATAAAACAGCATTAAAAGCAACTGAAAAAACCTAAATAATAATAAATAATGAAGAAAGACACCATGTTTATGGATTGGAAGATTCACTATTATAAAGATGTCACTTGCCCAGGTTGATTATCCCAGCATAGACTCAAGACAATTCAATCAAAATCCTAGCAGTTTAAGTGTATGTATATGTATATGCTTAACAAACTCTTTAACTTAGTCAAGGGCTAAGAATAGGCAAAATATATATAGATATATTTTTTTGAGACAGGTCTCAGTATGTCACCCTCAGTAGAGTGCCGTGACATCACAGCTCACAGTAACCTCAAACTCTTGGGCCCAAGCGATTCTCCTGCCTCAGCCGCCCACGCAGCTGGGACCACAAAACCCACCATCACACCCAGCTATATTTTTTGGTTGCCGTTGTCATTAGAGGAGAAAGAAATGGAAGAGAAGGAGAAGGAACAGAGAGAGGGGAAGGGAGGTGAGGACAAGGGGAAAAAATCGAGCAGCAAAAACAATACAATGGAAGGACTTGTGCTGCTAAATATCAAATTTATTATGAAGCTACAGTAACTAAGACAGTATGGCATTGGTAAAAGGAAAAATATGCCAATTGAATTAAATAACATGTCCAAACACTGAACCATCCTTAATGATGTTGAGTCAATTAGCTATCCCTGAGAGAAGAAATGGCCATTACCTCATACCACATAGAAAAATTAATTCTGTATACATCCAAAAGATAATGATGGTTAGAGAAGATAACAGAAATATACATAATAGGGGGCTAGAAAAGGATTTTCTTAGGATATAAAAAGGACTAAATGCAAAGAAAAAGTTTGCTAATTCTACATTAAAAATAAGAACTTCAGTTGAAGAGAGTAAAAAATAAGAGATATTTGCAACGTATACAATTGGCAATGATTATAGAAAGAAGAATCCAATAACCAACAAACATTTGAAAAAGCATTTGACTTGGTTAGTAATCAGGAAAACACAAATTATAGCCACAATAAGATACTTCTACACAGCCTGGAAAATGACTGAAGTTTTAAAAACTGAGAAAACAGACTATTGCCCACAATATGGAACATAAAACAAAAGTGCTCTCATACGCTGCTAATGGAAGTGCAAATTGGTACAACTATTTAGGAAAGCTGTTTGCCACTATCCATTAAAGTTGGACACATGCACACCCTCCACACACCCTCCAATCCCACAGTTTCCCCTTAGGCATATACATAACCGACATGTATGCACCAAAGGACATATAGAAGGATATTCATAGCAACATTATTTGCAATACTCAAAAAAGTGGGAAAACCCAAATATCTATTAGGAACAGAATGGATAGGTAAACTATGGTACATTCATTTGGTAAAATCTATACCTCAATAAAAATTAACAAAGCACACCTGGTTTCTTGTACCCTCAATGAGTCCCCACAAATAAATTTTTTTTAAAAATTGACAAAGTACAATTACCCTCAACACCATAAACAAATCACACACACACACACACACACACACATAGAAATAGAAATAATTCTATTTCTATAAAATTCAAAAACAGGCAAAACTAATCTCTGATGTTGGAATTCAGGACAGTAGTTACCTTTGGGGTAGAAGGATAATCTTTAAGAGGGAGCACATGGTGGGAGGTGTTTCACGTGCATGTATAATTTGTGTTTTCCACATGTGTACGCAGTATAATGCACCAGCAAGAAATTTTTAAAACATTTCTAATTATGTAGAGATAAAATGAAGATAATAAATGATATCTAAGAAGTCAAAATAGGAAAGTGATGACAAAAGGACGGGTAGACTTTCTTGCACTTGTATACAACTCAAAAACCCAACTGTACTAATGCAGGGTTAGATATTTGATACCTTAGCCCAAAGTTTAACCTTGTAATACCACCTTGAGTTAAGTCTCTACTGACTTCTGCAAAAATCTCTGTCTTGGAAAGGTAGAGCTTGTGCCACATCTTTTGTGTCATAGTTCCCCAAATGGAAACTAAACAATAATTGAGGCTATTCTTTGCTAACAAAGGCTAAATTATTTACTAGTTCAGACACTAACTAGAAAATTGCTAAATAATTTCTTTCTCCCCCGTAGAAGCAGAGCTGCATAAAACAACATAATGGCTATTTTAATTGTCAAGCAATTTAAGTTGTAATTTTTTGTACTTTTTTAAACAGAAGAAAACCCATTTTAATTATATATATCTGCATGGGAGTCCCATAGAAATATGAGACTCTGATTATTCGCCTCTCTAAGACTCATACTTAATGACCAAAATGAATCGAGGAGTTGTTGCTGATACATATTAATAAGCCAAAAGAGGCAAACATTGCAGATCACCAAATCCTCGTTAGTTATCTTCATATGAGCTGCAAATATTCCTCTGTCAGCTATGCTTAAAAATCAATACGTTATTTACACACACGTATAGTCAAGATAATGGTGAGTTACTAGCAGCTATTAAATCTATGTTTGTTCATAGTATCATTCTTTAGACTTTTCTGTGTTTTACATTTTTAATAATAAAAGGTTGTGGGAGAGACTTGTATAATTACATACAACGTGATCTTAATTTTATTTTAAAATGCACATCAAAAAGCTGGAGAGAAATATATCAAAATATTAAAAATGGTCATTTCTGAGTGTTGGGTTTTTTCCCTTCTTATCTATTGCCATAATTTTTCTATAAGCAAATTTTCCTTTTATAACAATATTTACTCTTTAAAGCAGAAATGTTGTAAATCTGGGAAAACATACAAAAGTTGGTACCTAAGAAAGCAGTTCATTTTGAGCTTCTAATCCCACAAAATCCTTCTTCCATAAAATTTTTATTAGGAAGACTATTTGGGGCTGTGGTACCATCTACATATTATTAAAAATATCAGGGTTGTGGTGCCATCTAAATATCGGTGCTTTCATTGTTTTAATATTGTAATTGCAATGGAGTAAAACTGAAAGCTTTTCCTCCTAGAACTGGAACCAGACAAGGTTGTCCTCTGTCACCTTTACTATTCAACATAGTGCTGGAAGTTCTAGCCAATACAATTAGGCAAGACGAGGAAATAAAGGGAATCCAAATGGGAGCAGAGGAGGTCAAACTCTCCCTCTTTGCTGATGACATGATCTTATACTTAGAGAATCCCAAAGACTCAACCACAAGATTCCTAGAAGTCATCAAAAAATACAGCAATGTTTCAGGATATAAAATCAATGTCCACAAGTCAGTAGTCTTTGTATACACCAATAACAGTCAAGATGAGAAGCTAATTAAGGACACAACTCCATTCACCATAGTCTCAAAGAAAATGAAATACCTAGGAATATACCTAACGAAGGAGGTGAAGGACCTCTATAAAGAAAATTATGAAATCCTCAGAAAGGAAATAGCAGAGGATATTAACAAATGGAAGAACATACCATGCTCATGGACGGGAAGAATCAACATTGTTAAAATGTCTATACTTCCCAAAGCAATCTACCTATTCAATGCCATTCCTATCAAAATACCAACATCGTACTTTCAAGATTTCGAGAAAATGATTCTGCGTTTTGTATGAAACCAGAAAAAAACCTGTATAGCTAAGGCAGTTCTTAGTAATAAAAATAAAGCTGGGGGCATCAGCATACCAGATTTTAGTCTGTACTACAAAGCCATAGTGCTCAAGACAGCATGGTACTGGCACAAAAACAGAGACATAGACACTTGGAATCAAATTGAAAACCAAGAAATGAAACTAACATCTTACAACCACCTAATCTTCGATAAACCAAACAAGAACATACCTTGGGGGAAAGACTTCCTATTCAATAAATGGTGTTGGGAGAACTGGATGTCTACATGTAAAAGACTGAAACTGGACCCACACCTTTCCCCACTCACAAAAATTGATACAAAATGGATAAAGGACTTAAATTTAAGGCATGAAACAATAAAAATCCTTAAAGAAAGCATAGGAAAAACACTGGAAGATATTGGCCTGGGGAAAGACTTCATGAAGAAGACTGCCATGGCAATTGCAACAACAACAAAAATAAACAAATGGGACTTCATTAAACTGAAAAGCTTCTGTACAGCTAAGGAGACAATAACCAAAGCAAAGAGACAACCTACACAATGGGAAAGGATATTTGCATATTTTCAATCAGACAAAAGCTTGATAACTAGGATCTATAGAGAACTCAAATTAATCCACATGAAAAAGGCCAACAATCCCATATATCAATGGGTAAGAGACATGAATAGAACCTTCTCTAAAGATGACAGACGAATGGCTAACAAACACATGAAAAAAATGTTCATCATCTCTATATATTAGAGAAATGCAAATCAAAACAACCCTGAGATATCATCTAACCCCAGTGAGAATGGCCCACATCACAAAATCTCAAAACTGCAGATGCTGGCGTGGATGTGGAGAGAAGGGAACACTTTTACACTGCTGGTGGGACTGCAAACTAGTACAACCTTTCTGGAAGGAAGTATGGAGAAACCTCAAAGCACTCAAGCTAGACCTCCCATTTGATCCTGCAATCCCATTACTGGGCATCTACCCAGAAGGAAAAAAATCCTTTTATCATAAGGACACTTGTTCTAGACTGTTTATTGCAGCTCAATTTACAATCGCCAAAATGTGGAAACAGCCTAAATGCCCACCAACCCAGGAATGGATTAACAAGCTGTGGTATATGTATGCCATGGAATACTATTCAGCTATTAAAAAAATGGAGACTTTACATCCTTTGTATTAACCTGGATGGAAGTGGAAGACATTATTCTTAGTAAAGCATCACAAGAATGGAGAAGCATGAATCCTATGTACTCAATTTTGATATGAGGACAATTAATGACAATTAAGGTTATGGGGGGGAGGAAAAGCAGAAAGAGGGACAGAGGGAGGGGGTGGGGCCTTGGTGTGTGTCACACTTTATGGGGGCAAGACATGATTGCAAGAGGGACTTTGCCTAACAATTGCAATCAATGTAACCTGGCTTATTGTACCCTCAATGAATCCCCAACAATAAAAAAGAAAGAAAGAAAGAAAAATATTGTAATTGCTATCACTGAATAAGACCATTAAAAGCCATCGAAGCCCAAAAAATCTTTGAATCAGAAACATAAATCAGGCCCATGCCCTTTGGTATATCTTTCATTGCTATAGATGTTACAGAAAAAATCGAATGCTCTAGCTGAAGTTCAATTAAAGAACTGAACTGGCAACAGTGATGAAACATTGTTAGAGTAGAAAATGTGGGGTTCAAATTCAAGATATGCCCCTTTCCATCTGTGTGACTAGCATGCTATTTAAACTCTGTGTTTCACTCATCTATAGAATTGAAATAGGAAAAACTATTTCCCAAGATTTATGTAAGTATTTGAGTAACTATTTCCCAAGTATTTTGTAAGTATAAAACCAAATAAGCCGCCTGGTCTGCAAACTGTATTCAACTAGCAGAAGACTAAAAAATTAGATAAGATAATAAGCAGCTAAACAATGTCTGACAAGCAGCTAGCGCTGGATAGGAATCAGAATTTTTTTTCCGTAATCTTTTGTTTCCTACATACAGAGAATGCCACGGTCTACTAGAAGAGGAGCTCCAGGAGAGTTAGCACCCAAGACAGACTCCGACAGACAGCAGCTGAGTAATAAACACACTGCTCAAGAAATGGATGAAGGATGCAAGGATGGACTGAAGAATGAACGCCCTTTGACAGAGATGTCTTGGTCAGATAGCTGGAGAGAAGATGGAAGAGTTGCTCTGGCCTTAGGCACAGGCTGGCTATTTCAGTAATGATAGGTTTGCCTCACCCTCCCAGAGGCTCTGGCCACAGGGTTACGCGGAAGCAGCTCTCAGTTCACTGGGCTTCTGGGATTCTCTGCAGAGGCAAATTTTATCTCGTGGTTTCTCCATCTAAAACCTGTTTCCCTTTGCTCTTAGGATAAAATCTGAACTCTTTCACAGCCTTTCTGGTCCCCTCTGGCTACTCTTCTCCTCTCACTCCAAAGTCTAGCTGCATTTGACTTTTTCCATTCCCTAAATCTATCCTGCTGTCTCTGCCTCCAAGTCTGGACCCATGCAGTTCCTTCTGCCTTGGACTCATATTTTATCCATTTCCTTTCTGACACTGGTGTATACATATCCTTCAGGTATCAGCTTAAACATCACTTACTTGAGAACCTTCCTTAACAACTAGCCCTCCCCAAACTCACCAACCATCAGAGTGACCTTCCTGTGTGTTCCCTTAACTCTCTGCCAGAGGCTCTACCTCACACTGAACTACACTGTAACGCAATTTCTTTCCCCTGCAACTGGAATGTAAGCTCAAAGTTATCAAAGATTTTAGTCTGTTTTGTCCATTGCTTTATTACCAAAAATACTTATTGAATAAAATGGATGGATTTCCTTATCTAGATTGTAATAATCTCCATAAAGTACAGTTCCGTGTTGATTCCTGTAGAGTTAACAAAAAGTATAATTCCTGGCACATCGTCATCTAATGAATTTTATTTGATACTGACTATCCATTCATATCCAATTTAAATGCTCATTTCAGGGATTTAATGAGAAACGGTTTGTGTCAAATATTTCAGTTATTGTACTTCTTATTTTATTAATGTTTCCAATTTTTTCTGCTTTTACCTTCAAATTATTCATTGAACAACATTTAAACATTCTCTACAATCAATGTTATAAAAATCAATGATACCAATTTCTAATTGTAAAATATTTGCTTGCTTCTACCTTCATTGTTTTATTAATGCTATTGTTATCACTAATTCTAGGTTTAGAGAAAGCCTACCAACGGCCATAAAACCTTCAACAATAGTTACTAAGATTTCACTAGACTTGAAATCTTTCATCGGGAGCATAAATCAGACATCTCAATTAATTAAATCCCCTAGAAACGACTTCATATCATCTTTGTAAAGATGAGTAAGGCCAACAAATAAGTAGATTCTCAAAACATCAGAACACAAACCCACAATAACTTGAATAATGACTAACCTTATAAATATATCCACCTCTCTCATTCTCAGAAAAATATGCCTACAATTCAGTTCCACTGCCCAAAGGTTTCTTCTTTGATTTTATAATATGTAAACATAAACAACCTAGGACCTTGAGTTTATTTGTTTTGCGGTGCTTTGGAGTAGATCTCTGTCATTATATTTAAGGTTAATGTTTACTCATTATTAATTATACTAAGATTCATCCCTTGGAGTCTCTTGCTGAACAATCAAGCTATCAGAGTCATTTCATTTTTATTTAGTGAATGATCCGGTAATGCTGAAAGTGCTACAAGTTTTCTTATTAGAGCAGAATTAGCCATTTGGGATTTTTGCTAAATAAGGAGCAAATCTGCAGCCTCACTCTTCCTACTCATGCCTTTGCTGTGATAACAGCAGCAAGATCTAGGACCCTAGGCCAGTGGTATAGTGAATGGGGCTGAGACTTAGATAATTTGCTCTGATGTCATAAATCCTTTTGAAATTGATTTTAGCTAATTCATTTGTTTAAAAATGAATTTCAGAAAGGATGTATGATAACTAAAGGCACAGTTTAAGTATAATCCAGCAAGATTTAAAAATATGTATATACATAAAAATAGATGAGGCAAATGTGGCACAAAAGAAATAAAGGTGGGGCATCACGGGCTTTTCTCTTCTTACCTGTGTACTGTAACCCCCTGTACTCGCTTATTGCCCCAGGAGGTTTTAAATTGGGCCAATAGTGGAAAAGCATTTGCACAGCTGGAGGTTTCACTTGAGAGGGCCCATAGGCAATCACATACAAAAGATCCTAAAGGGAACAGGAAATATGTTTTGACTTAGCATCATCAAATAAAAAATAAAGTAGCTAATTCAATATTACCAAAGCAGTGAAAATTCCAATGGCGAGGATGAGGCAGGTAATTTCCCCAGAATCTCATCCAGGTGTTCATGATAGATTAGATCAAATTAAAACATTCTTTATTATTATTTTTCCATCTTGCCCTTCTGTAAATGATCCCACCAGATAGAGTTCAAAGTATACTATATTTTAACAAACTCTTCGTTAACCAGACTGATGTTAAGGAAAGATTTTAGACTAGCATAATCCAAATTGCCAAACTACATTTTTAATATTTTCCTAATCACCTTTCTTAACAATTCACATCTTCTACTTCAAAGAAGACATATTCTCAAGCAATGTTTCAAATCAAATAAAATTGTCATGCAACATAATATTCACTTAATCCCAAAAATAAGATACATCCAATTACTTTGTCAAGATACTCTATTCTTCAAGTATCACTTCTGCTCTAAATAATAATTAACCAATAAAGAAAGAATTATAGGCTTTGCCACATCAAAATAATAAGGCAATATCAATAAATTTGACCTAAACAACAGTTTTAATATGCAAATATTTTTTCTACATGATATAAATTCAATTTGTGACTATATGTTAAATTTGACCCCATACTTACTTTCCAGACTTCTTGTTTATATTTCATGAGACATTCCAATAATTGACAATGATACACTATAAGAAAGAAAATATTATTTGTATATGAAATATAAATACCCAGACAAAATATCCTTTGAGATATAATCAACTACTTTGATATGACTTTTCACTCTAATCATTAAATTAAAAATGGCTTATATTCATACTTTGCAAAATCATATAAGATTTTGACTTTATCAAGCTTTATTCCAAGGTTCTTGAGGAGTATTTCGTGTATCATATTAACAAAGGAAATATTTTTAAAGTCCTTGGTAATCATCTTTCTATAACATAAACTTATTATCAATGTATAATCAAGAATTACAAAGGAAAAAAACCCACTAACTCAACAAGGTTATAATAAAAGATCACATTTATTGAGCATTCATTATGTGTTGGATATTCTGGGAGCTTTATACTTATATTATCTCACAACCTCCATATTATAGTGAGGAAACTGAGTCTTAGTTTCCTATTTTGCCCAAAGTTAGACAGATAGCAAGTGGCAGACTGATGGATTAGAAGTTTTAGCATTTGATCATCGAACTCTATCTTGTAAAGAAATTTTTCAAAGCTACAAAACGGCAAGCCTCCTTGATTTGCCTATATTCACCTGGGGAAGAAAGATATTAATACTTTCATCCTAGTTAGCTGCCGATTTGATACCTTCCCTGATCTACATTCCAGGCCTATCATGACACTGAAGCAGGCTCACTTTATTCATCAGTAACCTCTGTGTCATTCAATCCCAGGGACATTTTTCAGTCTGCATCTTACTTGATTTTTCAGCAGCATTCAGTACCACTGGGTACTATCTCCTTTTTAAAAACACTGTCTTCCCTTGGCTTCCTGACATGGCATGACCTTCCTCTATCACCTGTGATGGACAGTATTGTTGCTATTCAAGTGCTGTCAACACCCTTTTCTTCCTTGTCCATCGTCTGGAGTAGAAGACTTAAAAGAGAATCTACTGGAATGCTTCTGAGACATGTATTTTTCTGTCTGATAAAAAGAAAGAGGTGGGTGGTACATGTGGCTCAGTGGGTAGGGCACTGGCCCCATATGCTGAGGATGGCAGGTTCAAACCTGACCCCAGACAAACTGCAACAAAAAAATAGCCGGATGTTCTGGTGGGCACCTGTAGTCACAGCTACTTGGGAGGCTGAGGCAAGAGAACCACCTAAGCCCAGGAGTTGGAGGTTGCTGTGAGCTATGACACTACAGCACTCTACTGAGGGCAATAAAGTGAGACTATCTCTTAAAAAAAAAAAGAGGTACACCAGGAGACCTTTCTCTAATGGCTGTGACTAATCCTACTACCTGTTTTTGAATGTGGTTGTTTGAGGCCGTAATAACCTCCATCGTGGTAGCCACCTTGCAAACATGAGAGGAGGTCCAAGAAAAACACAAAGATGTCATCTCAGGCCCTTGATATTGTGGTGCTATCTCCAAGACTTCCTATTAAGTAAGCCACAAATGTGCATGTGGTTTATAGCCTCTATTAATCAGTCAAATATAATCCATTCTGTTTCCTTGGCAAGGTCACCTTCTTCCACTGGGCCATTATCTGTTGGAGTTCCTGGCCATAGAACCACTGCACAGTTCTTGCTGTACTCTCACCTAAGCAATCTCATGCTCATACATAACTTCAGTAACCATCTCCATGCAATTCAATGAAGGTTACTGGACGTTTATTTGCAGGCTCAAAGCTCACTGCCTCTAGTTCAAAGCTCTGTTCTGAGCTACAGACCCATAATATAACTACCCAATTACCATCTCCTGATAGACATCTCAAAGACACCTTGAACCTTATGTCCAAAATAGATCTCAAAATCTTCCCTCAGCACCCTGAACCACCTTCCAGTGCCTCTTTTATCAGTAAATAGAACCACCATGCATCCAGAAACCCAGTATATCCAGTACGGTATCAAGTCCTATCAATTTTGCCTCCTGACTCACTCTCAAATAGATCCACTTTTCTCAATTTCAATTGCCCCAGCCTTTAACACCCAGAAAAAAATGCACTGATCTCTTTATTGGTCACTCTATATCCAGTCTGGGTTCTTATTGATTGTTCTCAATGAAACCAGGGAGACACACATACACACATCCCTCTCAGAGCCCTTCAGTGGCTTCCCGTTAAACCTGGGATAGACAAGAGACTCCGTAACAGAGCCCATGTCATCCTGTATGTTCTGGTCCACAAAATTCTTAATCTAATCTCACACTGGAGCCCTTACTCTTGAGTTTCACAGTGGTCCTTCAGCCCCACCTACTTGCCAGACTCCCTCTGGACACAAGAACTTTCTCCCCAAGCCACCCTCCCTTTTGTAGGCTTGTTAATGCTACTCACCCTTCAGTCCTCAGAGTGAAGTTTACATTCTCAGAGGACTGCCCATAAAAGCAAAATCCCCTGTTATAGAATTCTTACTGAAACTTTACTCTTAATTTTATAACTAGTTGATTAAGGTCTTCTCTGCTCTCTCAACAACATAATAAGCTTCCTGGGTAAGGGCAGGGTATGAACTGTTTCAACAACCATGGATGCCCCTGTGCCTGGCCCGTATCATAGATACTCAGGGATTGTTTATTGAATCACTTGGAATTTTGTTCCTAAGCCATCATCGAGTTCTCATGTACAGATCATCCAGTGCACTTTATCTTACACATCGGTCTGTTACATATATGAACCATTATTCAGAACCATCCACTGACTGTCTCCTAAACTCACAAGGATGGTTCCTTTGTTTAAACTGCTTCCCCTCCCACAATGCCCTGTGTACCCTGTCAATCAAAGCTATGTCCAAAAAAAGAACTATGTCCATACAAAGATCTACCCTTTGTTCAAGTGGCATGAAGTCTTCTGATCATTTCAATCTATAGCGTGCTCTCCTAATGAACTAACATTGCAGTATTTGTTTGGTATGATATTTTCCACATACCATTTTACATTGTTAACTAACGATTTATATGAATATACCTGATATTCCCAGTTAGACCTAAGTTCCACAGCAAGCAGCATATCTCACATTTTGGTATGGTTTTCACAATATATATATATATATTATATATATATAAAATAAAATGGTATTTTGATGGTCCTTTAAGCCAGACAGATATATAAGATATAACTGCCCCCCAAATACACATTTGAATACAATTCATATATTAATCAAAGGGGTTTATACCTTAATAATACTACAGACTGGATGTTTATGCCACCTTAAAATTCATATGTTAAATTCAAACCCCCCAGTGTGATGGTATTAGGAGGTAGGGCCTTTAGGAGATTATTGGAGAGCAAAGCCCTCATGAATAGGATTAACGTCCTTATAAAAGAGGCACCTAAAACTCCCTTGCCCTTTCTGCCATGTGAAGACATAGCAAAATGACAGCCATTCATGAACAAGGAAGAAGGTCTCACCAGACCATGGAATCTATCAGCACCTTGATCTTAGACTTCCCAGCCTCCGGAACTATGAGAAATAAATGTACCTGTCTTGTAAGCCACCTACTTATGGCATTTTTATTCTAGCAATTGAAATGTACTAAGAAAATTGGTACCCAAAAATCACATCATAACAAAGATATGTGTACCAGAATGTTTATTGCAGCCCTATTCATAATTGCTAAATCATGGAAAAAGCCCAAGTGCCCGTCAATCCACGAATGGATTAATAAATTGTGGTATATGTATACCATGGAATATTATGTGGCCTTAAAGAAAGATGGAGACTTTACCTCTTTCATGTTTACATGGATGGAGCTGGAACATATTCTTCTTAATAAAGTATCCCAAGAATGGAAGAAAAAGTACCCAATGTACTCAGCCCTACTATGAAACTAATTTAGGGCTTTCACATGAAAGCTATAACCCAGTTACAACCTAAGAAAAGGGGGAACAGGGAAAGAGAGGTGGGTAGAGGGAGGGGGATCAGTGGGATTACACCTGCAGTGCATCTTACAAGGATATGTGTGAAACTTAGTAAAGGTGGAATATAAATGTCTTAGCACAATAACTAAGAAAATGCCAGGAAGGCTATGTTAACCAGTGTGATGAAAATGTGTCAAACGGTCTATGAAACTAGTGTGATGCCCCATGATCATATCAACATACACAGCTATGATTTAATAAAAAAATAAAATAAAATAAAATTGGTACCAAGAAGTGGGATGCTGCTGTAACAAATACCTAAAAATGTGGAAGCAGCTTTGGAGCCAGATAATGGGCAGGGACTAGAGGTGTTTGAGGTGCATGCCAGGCAAAGTCCTGAGACGTTACCGTGAATGAACCATTAAAAGCAATTCTAGGCTGGGTGCCCGTATCTCGATGGTTAGGGAGCTGGCAACATGCTCCGGGGCTGGTGGGTTCAAACCTGGCCTGGGCCTGCTAAACAAACAAACAGAAACAAAAAAATAGCCAGGCACTGTGGCGGGTGCCTGTAGTCCCAGCTTTTAGGGAGGCTGAGGCAAGAGAATTGCTTAAGCCCAAGAGTTTGAGGCTGCTAGGAGCTGTGATACCATAGCATTCTAGTGAGAGTGACAAAGTAAGACTTTGTCTCAATAAAACAAATAAAAATAATAAAACAAAATAAAAGCAATTCTAGGGGGACTCATGAAGAAAGGAAGAAAGCTGTAGACACAGCTTCAATCTTCTTAGAGAGTACCTAAGCCATCCTAAACAGGACACTGATAGAAATACGAACATTAAAGACAATTCCTCAGAAATGAGGAACACGCTTTTGGAAGCTGGAGGAAAGGCCATTCTTTTTATAAAGGAGCAAAGAATTCAGCTGAATTGTGTTCATGTCCTAGTGTTTTAGGGAAGTCAGTACTTGTTAGTGATCATACTGGATGTGCAGCTGAGGAAATTTCTTAGTGAAGTATTGAAGGAAAAGTCTGATTTCTTCTGACTCCTTACACTGTAGTAAAATGTGAGATGAGGGAAATGATTTAAAGACAGAATTGTTGACTAAAGAGGAAGGAGAACTTAAAGATTTGGAAAATTCTAAACCTGTGTATTGAAAGAATGAAAAAGCCTTTTAGTGAACAGTAAGCATGTTCTAAGAACCACGTGACCATTTAATAAGGAGATGCATCAGCCATCTCAACAGAATCCAGGAGCTATGGTTAAAATAATTGGAGATCATTTTTGGCCAGGCATTGTGGCTCAAGCTTGATCTTAGCACTCTGGGAGGCTGAGGCAGGAGGTTCCCTTGAGCTCAGAAGTTTGAGACCAGCCTGAGCAAGTGTGAGACCCTATGTCTACAAAAAATAGAAAAACTACTTGGGCATTGTGGTGGGTTCCTGTAGTCTCAGCTACTCAGGAGGGTGGGACAGGAGGATTGCTTGAACCCATGAATCTGAGACTGCTGTGAACTAGGCTGAGTCCATGGCACTCTAGCCTAGGCAATAGAGTAAGACTGGCTCAAAAAAACAAAACAAAAAAACAACAGGAGAATTAACCCCGAGGTAATTCAGAAATCATCAGTGCTATCCCACCATCAAGGGCCCAGAAGGCAGAATGGAAGGGCCCTGGGGGCAAAATGGTTCCAGAGGCCGAGGCCAGGGCACTTTAGAGACCTCAGGGCATGCCACCCAGCACCACCTCACACTGTGGGCCCCAGTTACTGCACTCTGCTGCCTCACCCCTCAGCTGCCCTAGGCTCAACTCCTCTGGCCCAGTTCTGTGTGCTCTGCACTCAGCAAGGCTCTTGGGGTATAGTTGCCTCTACCCAGATTTCAAAGGATGTCAGGGAAAATCAGTATCTCACCCTAGGAGAGTCATGGGCACAAAACCCACTCTGTTGAGGTGGGTCCCAGCCAGAGAGCCACCACAGGGGCAGATTCCCCATAGACAGCCCCAGCAGGGCAATGCCCAGTGGAGTCACCTAGGCAGGGCCTCCCAAAACCACAGGGCAAGGCCTTGGAAGCCGAACCCATACCCAGCAGTTATGGGTGCAGAACCACCACCCAAGTGGATACAGAAGATAGGACCTCTACCCAATGGGTCCAAAAAGTAGGACCTCTACCCCAGTGGACCTTGAAGACAGAGTATCAAGTCAAAGAAAATTATTCTCAAGCCTTAAGATTGACTATTATTGGGACTTAATTGGGACCTGTTACCCCTTTTTTCTTTCCAATTCCTCCCCTTTGGATGGGAATGTCTGTGCTATGCCTGTCCTGCCATTACATGTGGAAAGTATATAACTTGATTCCATGGGCTCATAGGAACCTGCCTCAGAATGAATCAGACCTGGAGCCTCACCCATACCTGATTTAGACACTATTTACACGAGCCATTGGACTTTAAACTTCTGAGTTGATGCTGAAGTGAGGCAAAACGTTGGGGGCTATTGGAATGGGATGAATGTATTTTGCATTTGAGAAGGACATAAATTTGGGGAGTTACAGGGTAGAATGTTATAGACTGAATGTGTTCCCTCAAAATTCTTATGTGCAATCGTAACAGGCAATGTGATGGTATTTGGAGGTGGAGCCTTAGGCAGTAATTAGGTCATGAAGGCAGAGCCCTTATGAATGGAATTAGTGCCTTTAAAAAAGAGGCCCCAGAGGCTCCCTTTCCCTCCCACACAAAGATGCCCACCCATGAACCAGAAAGCCGGCCTTCACCAGATCCTAAATCCGCTAGTCAGACTTCCAGGGCTCCAGAAATGTGAGAAATAAAGGTTTGCTCAGTTTGTGGTATTTTTGTTATGGCATCCCAAACAGATTAAGATTAAAGATGACACTCCCGACTAAGAAGCATTAAGATTTTAATAGGAAAGAAAAAATATCTTTTTCCTCATTCTGTGTTCAAAGCTCATTTATTACTTACTATGCAGTTAAGTAAATGATTAAAAACAGTGCCACTAAACTTGTCACTTTCTGAATATTTTATGAAAATAAAAAATGAGTTCATATCTTAACACATGACTAACACATGACTAATTTAAGTCAATTTCCCAAAGTTCATCTGCAATTATACTGATGAATAGGATTCAGAGTAAATTACATGAAAAACCTGTCCAACATCACA
This sequence comes from Nycticebus coucang, assembly GCF_027406575.1. NCBI lineage: Eukaryota > Metazoa > Chordata > Mammalia > Primates > Lorisidae > Nycticebus > Nycticebus coucang. Next base: position 90,825,766 of record NC_069788.1, read on the forward strand.
AGTAATCAAAGAACTACAAATCAGAACAATGAAATATTAATTTTCATCTGTCCAACACTATACACATTTTATGATAATACTCAATGACAGGTGATGAAAAGTACCTTTGTAAATTAGTAGAAATATTGAAAATTTATCAAACCTTTTAACTCATTAATTCTTCTTTTATGAATTTATTCTAAGGAAATTAGAAATGTAATAAAAAATTTATGTTTAAGGATATTTAAATTTGCTATAGAGTAGCAAATTTGCCACAATATTAACAATGGTTATGTTTAGTAACAAACTATAGAAACGATCCCTGAAAGTATAGTCTGCCAGGGGTCCTCAAACTTTTTAAACAGGGGGCCAGTTCCCTGTCCCTCAGACTGTTGTGGCCGGACTATAGTTTAAAAAAAACAATTATGAACAAATTCCTATGCACACTGCACATATCTTATTTTGTAGTAAAAAAACAAAACAGGAACAAATACAACACACCACCGCATGCGGCCCGCAGGCCGCAGTTTGAGGAGCCCTGGTGTGTTTAATTCTTAGAATTGCAGGTGAAAATTATGTTTCTAATTTAATGCTTTCCATAAACTTACCTTCAACCAATTTCCAGTCTGTATTCTAAAATTGTGTCCTAATATAGTCTAAAAATATCACTAACTAGGCCAGGCACAGTGGCTCATGCCTGTAATCCTAGCACTCTGAGAAGCCAAGGCAGAAGGATTGCTTAAGATCAGGAGTTCAAGATCAGCCTGAGCAAGAGCAAGACCCTTTCTCTACTAGAAATAGAAAAATTAGCCAGGCATGGTGGCATAGGCCAGTTGTCCCAGCTACTCAAGAGACCAAGGCAAGAGGATCGCTTGAGCCCAAAAGTTTGAGGCTCTTCACTGTACTCTACCCCGTGCAACAGAGTGAGACTCTGTCTCAAAAAAAAAAAGAGAGAGAAATCACTAAGTGGTAAGATCTCAGCTGCTAATGGCCACGGGCAAAGAAATTTATTTCAACTCAAAAGCCTGTTTTCTAACACATTCCCAATTGTCTATTCTGCCAAGAGAAGTTCTCTCATTAGAACGTCTACCCTGCTTGTTTGATGTCTTATTTAATTATTGGTTTTAGAATTAGTGAAGCCACTTACCAGGGTTGGACGTGTACTGCATTGCAATCATTAGCATGGATGACGCAGAGAGATTAACATGGGCAGGTACACTTTCTCTCCTTGACGAACCCACTGAAACCAAAAGTTTTTTGATTAGATGCAATTTAATCTTTGTAAACACTTGATACTTTGCATAGAGCATGAATGCTAAGAAGAAAAAAAAATTTTAAGTTCCAATCAAATCAATGGAACTTTTGTAAGATAAAACCACAAAATGTGTCATAGCATACAATTGCTACGGCTGTCATCATCCACAGTAAAATTCAGTAAGAAGCTATAAGAAGGAACAATGTGGATGTGATGTCATGGCTTTCTCAAAGTTATGGTTAAATGTGATCTCTACTCCCAAAATGTTTATATCTAGACAGAAAATAAAGAAAAAACAGAATCCTCTATGTCCCCCAATATGAAAACATGTTATTCCAGTTAGAAAGTAAAAAGTGAAGGTTTTTAAGCCCAATTTGAATATATTAACTTTTAGAGAGGCAGATGAAATAAAAGTTTATAGTGTGTAACTTATTTAGTTATAATGTAAATTTTAAATTATATATATTATTAACATATTTAATTTAAAAGTTATTTCAATTCCCACATCTCATTAAAGAGTTTTGCTCAGACCTTCACATGTAACTTCATCATCAGTGTCTTCATTACTGTGAGAACCACTTTTTTAGTTTTCCAGATCTTAACATCTTCATATCCATCTGAGTTGTTAGTAAAAAAGCACTTTTTGAATCTGTAAATAACACTGTTGCTGAACATTTTATTCAATGTCAACAAGTATTCAAACACAAAGCAAGTCTGTTCCTTCCAAATCCAGCTGTATAATCATGGTTTTCACTTAGAAACTGCTTTCAAGACATCTTTAAGTGGTGTCTGGTGACATCAAACACTATATTAAATTTCTTTGTCTCTTTTTTTAAAATAGAGTATATCAGGTAACTCCTTTACATATTCAAAACTAGCACTGATGGAAGTTATTGGGGGTAATACATCATTTCCCAAGACAACTTTCTCATTTCAAACATGCTAATTGAGAGAGGATCCACAGTAAGAGAAAATTTACTAGGACTCACTCAAATATAAAGGAAATTCCCCTTTTCTCAGGGACAATTTCAAAAGTACTCTTACACTTGGACTTATGTGGCAAATTATCAAGCATGAACAGAAAAGTGTGTAGCAAAAAGTCAGCTTTCAATTCCCTACCATAATAAAGAGAACACAGACATGGGAAACAAGAAAAAAGCCAATAACCTCAAAATCTGCTCTATTTTATTTTATATTAAAATTCAATATCTCCCCCATATCCAAAAAGGAAAAGATAACTTAAAACAAATGTATAATAGAGCCATTAAAAGACCTGTCACATAATAAGAGGAAAATTTAACACAATTCTATTTTTTTTTCCTTTTACATAAAGGACTTTGAGCATCAAAGAGGACAGTGGCCTTTACAACAACTTTACAGAAATAAACAAACAAAACACACCTATAATTAAGCTCTATTTTCCCAGCTTGGTTTGTATTAATATTAATAGCTTGCAGCTGGGCTGCTGCTAACCCAAGCAGGTGATATTCAGATAGATAGATTAGTTTGGCGATGCAATATAAATAAGAGTTAGGAATTAGACAAAAATGTGGAGATCAGTTTCCTGCTCTTCGATGGTTAAGTTGATTATAAAAGAACTTTGTGTCAAAAGCTAAAGAACAAGATGCAGTTACACTCAAACTTCAGCCAGGAAGCTTTCCAAATGCAGCTTCTTGAGGACCCATATCTGGAGATGCCAACCCAGTCAGTTTTGAAAGCAGTCAGTTTTGAAAGCAGGAAACTATTAATACAGGTTTAATTAAAAAACACATCAGATGATTCCCATGCAAGCTGGTCTCAGATCTCCTTTTGATAAGTACTATTAGAGGAATGAGAAATAAGAAAGGAAATGCCCAGTAAGGTATCCAAGCGTGGAAGGAATAATTGCATGCCCCTGTGCCTTTTGTTTAAAAAAGAAAAAGGCTTGTCTCAGATGTAATCAAGAATACACAGACATACATGTGTATATATTGCTTTGCGGACAAGTACTTTCTTGGTTTAAATTCATCTCAAATGTTTTTTACTTTCTTCCAAAGGAATCAAACTTTTTAATAATGAGCATTTCTCAACAAGAAAAGCTACTATTAAAGGAGGCCAAGAGCCACCGTTCCTGCAGACCTTTGAAAATGGGAGAGATGCCCAAACATCACAGATGATTTATGTGAAGTCTATCTGGAGTGTGGCCCAAATGGCTTTGCCACCTTTGGCTGTACCTGTGACCCCTACAAATCTGTGTTCTCCTTCAAGTATAACCAGCCATAAAGCCAAAAGCATTCCCCTAACTCAAACCCCAGGAAATTGGCTCCAATGCTTACATAAACAGACGGTGACTTGCAATTTCCTAGTCTTCTAACAGACTGAATAAAAATCACAATTCTAATTGAATAAACATGCACAGGCACACATCATCTATTGAATCTTGTTAAAAAGGCATGATGTCAACAGATGTACAGCTTGTCCCCAGGAGGGTGTAAAAAGCTGAAACTACATACACTTGGAGGGAGAAGATAATTAATCAAAATGAGAAAATTTTACATTTAATATTGTGTTCCAGAAATACAATTAAAAGTCTTCCTATTCCCTACTCTCCCAGCACCAGGAGAACAATCATCGCCATCATCGCCTCCCTCCATGAATAGTGACAACACCTTAGTATGTTCCTGCATTTTATAGTTCCTAATGTATTGTCATGGAAAGCTCTTCTATTATCCTCACCCTAAAAAAGGAAGTGTACTGGAAAGGCCATTTTGTAAAAGAGAGATCATTTGCATGAAAGTACCAAGATAATCATTAGGACTATAGTCTAAGTCACTTGACCTCACAGGTAGTGGTCTAGTCACTCATCCGGAGTATTTTTTTTCCCAGTATCTCCTATATACCAGGCCCCAGGAATACGAGGGTCAAAAATGAGTCTTTGTCCTTACGGACTGTAAATGCTACAGCTGTGTTGTCCAGTATGGTGGCCACAAATCATAGGTGGCTATTTAAATGTAAATCTATTAAAATTAGATAAGGTCAAAAATTCAGTCTCACTAGACACACTGGAGCCACACGTGGCTAGTATCTCCTGGGCTGGGCAGCAGAGAATCTTAAATGTTTTTATAGAACATGTCCATCAGAAACTGCAGAAGGAGTTCCCAGATGACCCCAGAACTGCAGAAAGTTCTGCAGTCAGTGCTATCTATAGGAAAGGGCAAGCAAATTCCTATAAAGAAACAAAACAGAGCAAGAGAATAGATAGAAGGTGATGATGGAAGGCCCTGCTTTAGCCAGAGGGTAAGGAAGGGTATCTCAAAAGATGTGGCTGTTGCTTGAGCTGAGACCTAAAGAAAGTTAAGGAAGCAAATCATGGGATCATCTAGGACATCTGAGACAGGATAAAGCACAGGGTGAGGGCACAATCTTAGTACCTTTATGAAACTGCAGAAGATTAAGGCCCTTAGAGCAGAATGAACATGAGGAGACAGTGATGAAAGCAGGAAGGTAGGCAGGGGCCAGATCACCAAGGATCCTGTGGACAAACTAAGTAAAGATGCTGAATTGGATTTGTAAGAGTGATGGGAAGCTAGGTGGGTTTGATGAAGGAAGTGGCGTGAAATGATAAACCTGTTCACAAGATAGGTCTGATTTGTTTGCTTGTTTGCTTGCTTACTTGCTTGTTTTCCTTCCTCCTTTCCTTCCTTCCTTCCTTTTATTCTTTCTTTCTTACTTTTCTTCAGAGGCAAGGTCTTGCTCTGTTACCCAGGCTGGAGTGAAGTGGCATGATTATGATCAAACTCAAACACCCTGCAAGCTCAAACTCCTGGGCTCAAGCAATCCTCCCTCCTCAGCCTCCCAAGTAGCTGGGGGTACAAGTGCCTACCATCACGCCCTGCTAATTTTTTATTTTACTTTTATGTTGATATAGAGTCTTCTTTGTTTGAAATCAAGCTGATTTCAAACTCCTGGCCTCAAGTAATTCTCTCACCTAAGCCTCCCAAGTAGCTGGGACCCCTATAGCCAGGCAGCTCTGGTTTTTTGGTGGAAAACAGGCAGTAGGAGGGCTAAGCCGGGAAGCAGGGAGAGCAATGCAGAACCTACTGGACTGGTCTATGAGAGCTGGTGGTAACAAGTGTCTGAACTGGTACACACTGAAATAAACCCCCGGCATTGTATTTTTCTAAAGGGTGTCTGTACATAAGGGAGTCATCTGGAAAGAAGAAACACACTCTGGTGCTAATCTTGCCATAGGACAGAACCATTTCCTGTGATTTGCCAGACTGAAGTGTGTGGATGAACAAGTGGCCTCTCCTCTGCTCAGGCCTCCTGCTTGTGTGAGCAGAGGGAATGAGAAAGGTTTTCAGAGGGAGCTATCCGTGCCTTCAGGAGGGCATATCAGTTAAATACAAAAAGAAGACTCAGACAACATGACCTCAAAGTCTATGCAGCATTAAGAACCTGCAGACTGGTAGATTAGTGAAAAATCAGAGCACAGAACACTATAGAAATGTCCTGTCAGATTTCTGAGTTTAAAACCAGCTATAATAATTATTGCTATTCTACAGCAAACTCTAGATCAGCGGTTCTCAACCTGTGGGTCGCAACCCACAGGAACTGTACTGAAGGGCTGAGGCATTAGGAAGGTTGAGAACCACTGCTCTAGATGAGAAACATCTCGAGCCCTGGCATATGGCCTCCTGCTTCAAGCAACATATAAGATGATAAAATTTCAGGACAGCATGTGAATTTCGACAGAACATTGAAATTAGCTGCAACGAGATGACATGTCTGTATTTGATGGTGCACTTTGTTAAACACTTGCAAACATACGATATTCGGAGGCTGTTCCCATATATTATCTCATAGTCTTCACAACAAACTTAGGATGTAGACAGGGGAAGCTAGGATATTTACCATTTTGCAGCTAAAGAAACTAAAGATAGATGAGGTTAAAAGATTTGCCAACAGTCAAAGAACTACAATTCAGCTCTTCTGGATTCCTATACAGATTTCTTAAAGTAGAGCAAGATCTACCTTAGAAAAAGAATCACTAGTGATTAAAATAGATTGCACATATTAAAAATTATTTAAATATATCTCACCAGAGATATATTGGAAGAAGAAGAACAATCTAAGCCTAAACTCAGTAGAAGAAAAGAAATATCCAAAATCAAATCAGAGATCAATGAAATTGAAAACAAAAGAATCATTCAGAAAATTAATGAAACAAGGAGTTGGTTTTTTGAAAAAATTAATAAAATAGATAAACCATTGGCCAGACTAATGAGGAATAGAAAAGTAAAATCTCTAGTAACCTCAATCAGAAATGATAAAGGGGAAATAACAACTGATCCCACAGAGATACAAGAGATCACCTCTGAATACTACCAGAAACTCCATGCCCAGAAATTTGACAATGTGAAGGAAATAGATAAATATTTGGAATCACACCCTCTCCCTAGACTCAGCCAGGAAGAAATAGAGCTCCTGAACAGACCAATTTCAAGCACTGAGATCAAAGAAACAATAAAAAATCTTCCAACCAAAAAATGCCCTGGTCCAGATGGCTTCACTCCAGAATTCTATCAAACCTTCAAGGAAGAGCTTATTCCTGTACTGCAGAAATTATTCCAAAAAATTGAGGAAGAAGGAATCTTCCCCCACACATTCTATGAAGCAAACATCACCCTGATACCAAAACCGGGAAAAGACCCAAACAAAAAGGAGAATTTCAGACCAATCTCACTCATGAATATAGATGCAAAAATTCTCAACAAAATCCTAGCCAATAGATTACAGCTTATCATCAAAAAAGTCATTCATCATGATCAAGTAGGCTTCATCCCAGGGATGCAAGGCTGGTTTAACATACGCAAGTCTATAAACGTTATCCACCATATTAACAGAGGCAAAAATAAAGATCACATAATCCTCTCAACAGATGCAGAAAAAGCATTTGATAAAATCCAGCATCCTTTTCTAATTAGAACACTGAAGAGTATAGGCATAGGTGGCACATTTCTAAAACTAATTGAAGCTATCTATGACAAACCCACAGCCAATATTTTACTGAATGGAGTAAAACTGAAAGCTTTTCCTCTTAGAACTGGAACCAGACAAGGTTGTCCTCTGTCACCTTTACTATTCAACATAGTGCTGGAAGTTCTAGCCAATACAGTTAGGCAAGACAAAGAAATAAAGGGAATCCAAATGGGAGCAGAGGAGGTCAAACTCTCCCTCTTTGCTGATGACATGATCTTATACTTAGAGAACCCCAAAGACTCAACCACAAGACTCCTAGAAGTCATCAAAAAACACAGTAATGTTTCAGGATATAAAATCAATGTCCACAAGTCAGTAGCCTTTGTATACACCAATAACAGTCAAGATGAGAAGCTAATTAAGGACACAACTCCCTTCCCCATAGTTTCAAAGAAAATGAAATACCTAGGAATATACCTAACGAAGGAGGTGAAGGACCTCTATAAAGAAAACTATGAAATCCTCAGAAAGGAAATAGCAGAGGATATTAACAAATGGAAGAACATACCATGCTCATGGATGGGAAGAATCAACATTGTTAAAATGTCTATACTTCCCAAAGCAATCTACCAATGCCATTCCTATCAAAATACCAACATCGTACTTTCAAGATTTCGAGAAAATGATTCTGCGTTTTGTATGGAACCGGAAAAAAACCTGTATAGCTAAGACAGTTCTTAGTAATAAAAATAAAGCTGGGGGCATCAGCATACCAGATTTTAGTCTGTACTACAAAGCCATAGTGCTCAAGACAGCATGGTACTGGCACAAAAACAGAGACATAGACACTTGGAATCGAATTGAAAACCGAGAAATGAAACTAACATCTTACAACCACCTAAGCTTCTATAAACCAAACAAGAACATACCTTGGGGGAAAGACTCCCTATTCAATAAATGGTGTTGGGAGAACTGGATGTCTACATATAAAAGACTGAAACTGGACCCACACCTTTCCCCACTCACAAAAATTGATTCAAGATGGATAAAGGACTTAAATTTAAGGCATGAAACAATAAAAATCCTCCAAGAAAGCATAGGAAAAACACTGGAAGATATTGGCCTGGGGAAAGACTTCATGAAGAAGACTGCCATGGCAATTGCAACAATAACAAAAATAAACAAATGGGACTTCATTAAACTGAAAAGCTTCTGTACAGCTAAGGAGACAATAACCAAAGCAAAGAGACAACCTACACAATGGGAAAGGATATTTGCATAGTTTCAATCAGACAAAAGCTTGATAACTAGGATCTATAGAGAACTCAAATTAATCCACAGGAAAAAAGCCAACAATCCCTTATATCAATGGGCAAGAGACATGAATAGAACTTTCTCTAAAGACGACAGACGAATGGCTAACAAACACATGAAAAAATGTTCATCATCTCTATATATTAGAGAAATGCAAATCAAAACAACCCTGAGATATCATCTAACCCCAGTGAGAATGGCCCACATCACAAAATCTCAAAACTGCAGATGCTGGCGTGGATGTGGAGAGAAGGGAACACTTTTACACTGCTGGTGGGACTGCAAACTAGTACAACCTTTCTGGAAGGAAGTATGGAGAAACCTCAAAGCACTCAAGCTAGACCTCCCATTTGATCCTGCAATCCCATTACTGGGCATCTACCCAGAAGGAAAGAAATCCTTTTATCATAAGGACACTTGTACTAGACTGTTTATTGCAGCTCAATTTACAATCGCCAAAATGTGGAAACAGCCTAAATGCCCACCAACCCAGGAATGGATTAACAAGCTGTGGTATATGTATACCATGGAATACTATTCAGCCATTAAAAAAAATGGAGACTTTACATCCTTCATATTAACCTGGATGGAAGTGGAAGACATTATTCTTAGTAAAGCATCACAAGAATGGAGAAGCATGAATCCTATGTACTCAATTTTGATATGAGGACAATTAATGACAATTAAGGTTATGGGGGTGGAAACAGAAAGAGGGATGGAGGGAGGGGGGTGGGGCCTTGGTGTGTGTCACACTTTATGGGGGCAAGACATGATTGCAAGAGGGACTTTACCTAACAATTGCAATCAGTGTAACCTGGCTTATTGTACCCTCAATGAATCCCCAACAATAAAAAAAAAAAAATTATTTAAATATAATTAACATTTTGCATTTTTTACTTTCTTTTTTAATATTAGTCTTTGGAAGATTATAGAAATATAATACACATACTATGTAGTAATAGTAATATAACAAAAAAATAATCCAGGGCCAGTGATCTGGAACCACATGCTCAATGAAGTTATACAATTGTTTCTGTAAGTCAATGCAAAGATTTGAATGAATCTTTATTTTTCTGGAGAAAAAGTAACTTGTCAAAAAAATTTATGTTGGCATTACGTGGAATAAGCAGCCAGGCACAGACAAACACCTCGTGTTCTCATTCATGTGTGAAAGTCTAAAAAGTTGATCTCTAAAAGTAGAAGTAAGGCCAGTGGCTCACTTCTGTAACCCAGCCCCCTGGGAGGCTGAGGCAGGTGGGTCCCCTGAGCTCAGGAGTTCAAGACCAGCCTGAGCAAAAGCAAGACCTGTCTCTACTAAAAACAGAAAAACCAGCTGGGCATTGTGGCAGGCACTTGTAGTCCCAGCTACTCGGGAGGCTGAGGCCAGAGGATCGCTTGAGCCCAGAAGTTTGAGGTTGCTGTGAGCTGTGATGCCACAGCACTCTATCCTGCAGCAACTAAAAGTGAGACTCTGCCTCAAAAGAAAAAAAAGTAGAGAATAAAATCATGGTTACTAGATGCTGTAACAGTGGTGGTTGGCGGAGTATATGGATAGCCAAAAGTTGGTTACCAGATATAAAATTACAGCTAGATCAGAAGAATAAGTTCCAGGTTCCAGAGCACTATAAGATGAATATAATTAACATCTACTGTGTATTTTCAAATAGGTAAAAGAAAAGATTTCAAAGGTTCCCAACACACACAAAATATGATAAAAGTTTGCGGTGATGGATATGCTAATTATCCTGATTTGATAATTACACATAATAATGTATCTATCAATACATACGTCAATACCACACTGTACCCCATACGTGGATGATTATTATTTGTCGATTAAAAAATAATAAAATAACAATAAAAACAAATGATCACCTAATAAAGTGACAATGGTGCAACACTATAAAAAAAAGTTATGTTGGAAAAGAAAATAGATGAGATTTGTGCAGTCCAGGATACAAGAATATGCAAGAAACATCTTCATCTCATACAATTGTTCAGCTTTGTTATTATCTTTAAAATAATGTAGCCTAGGGGCGGCGCCTGTGGCTCAGTGAGCAGGGCGCCAGCCCCATATACTGAGGGTGGCGGGTTCAAACCCGGCCCCGGCCAAACTGCAACCAAAAAATAGCCGGGCGTTGCAGCAGGCGCCTGTAGTCCCAGCTACTCGGGAGGCTGAGGCAAGAGAATCGCTTAAGCCCAGGAGTTGGAGGTTGCTGTGAGCTGTGTGATGCCATGGCACCCTACTGAGGGCGATAAAGTGAAACTCTGTCTCTATAAAAATAATAAAATAATAATAATAATAATGTAGCCTACACCAATTAATATCCATTTAGAACTAGCTTTTTCTCTTCTCTGCCAAAGCATCACCTTCTAAACATCTACTTTCAATTCAGTCCATAAATCACAGATCCTTTACTGGAAAAAGAGGTGTTTCCATGGTGACATGCAAATGACTTTTTCAGTTCTTAGTAACTCCTTTAATATATATTTTTATAAACAAAGCATACTGCACACATTTGGAATAAAGAGAAATATATGTTATTTATGAAAGGAGTTAAAAAGAAAAGCTATGTTAAAGCAAAATTTTATAATAAATACATTGAAATTTGCTCTGCAGAACCTCAAAAGGAGTTATTTAAAAATAAAAGTCCAGCCCTTGGACTTTAGTGACAAACACGGCAAGAAGGACATTTCTGATCTATTGACACATGCAAGACTCTTACTCTGCAGGAATTGCAATACTTCATCAGGTCCACTTCAAAGCCCAGAACTTCATTTTCTAGGTCCTTAATGATAACACTTAACACTTGAAAAACTGTCTGTGTTTTACATTTGAACTGACAATACCACATCAAAGAGATAAAAGCCTTTTTGTCTCAAAGACTTTATCAGCTTCTCTGAAAGTGCAACATCCTCATCCTAACAATTCAGTCCTGACATTTAAAATATTCTCCAAAGAGTGAAATGCTCCTGTCCTGTTTTGGTCAGAATTTCGAGACATTGAAACAATTGTCAAAAAAAGAAACAATGTGGATCCTGCAGACAAGACACACATTCTCACATCAACTCATTTTAACATGATTCATCTGGAAACAGATCCTTTCTGTCTTTGGATCTTCATCTTTGTATCCACCTTGAGATAACAACCACAAAGGAAACACCCGAATAGTGTAATAGGATTACACTATTTACAGTACACGAATACTGTAAAGGTTGGTATTACAATTTGTTTTCAAATATTTAAGGACGACAAAGATTGGCTACTGCTGAACCACAGGAATGGTGATAAGAAAGTCAAAAACTAAGAGATAAAACCAGGGCAACAAAATAAGCACATGAACCAGATCAACAACTGGATTAAAGGAAAATATGTAACTCCTTTAATATATTTCTTTTTATAAACAAAGCATACTGCACACATTTGGAATAAAGAGAAATATATTTTATTTATAATAAAATAAGATTCATGTTATTTAAACTAGAATATTTATGCTATTTAAACAAGAATTACTATGCCAGAAAAAATTTTGGAGATTGAACATTTTTTTCAAACTCCTCCTTCACAATTAAACAATGGTGTTTCAGAGACCTGAAGTAACCTTTAAATGAATATCAACTTACTTCACCATTCTCATCAGGTGCCAAGGTTTGTACTTTTATATAACTAAGTATTCTAATTGATTACCAGTTGGGGGGGGGGGGGGGTCTGTGTTTCTAACTAAGTAGAAATTAATAATCAAGTGTAAAGAAACAAATTGCCAGACATCACAATACCTGATCAATATAATTTCAGAGGCCTGATATTTTCAATGCCTCACCCAAAATTATTAATTTATTTCTAATAAGCAGGAATTCAGTGAATTAGATTAATTATTAGATTAATTATTCTTCAAAAGAGCAAAAATTCCCATGCCTAAGTTTAACAGTTAACATTATTTTTAAAACTATGACTATGCAGGCTCGGCGCCTGTAGCACTGTGGTTCGAGGCCAGCCACATACACCAAGGCTGGCAGGTTCAAACCTGGCCTGGGCCAGCTAAACAACAATGACAACTGCAACAACAACAACAAAAATAGCCGGGTGTTGTGGCGGGCGCCTGTAGTCCCAGCTACTTGGGAGGCTAAGGCAATTGCTTGAGCCCAAGGGTTTGGGGTTTCTGTGAGCTGTGACGCCATGGAACTCTTCTACCCAGGGCGACCTAGTGAGACTCAAAATATATACATATGACTATGCAATTCTAAGATTCTATCTGTAAACAAGAATTTGACAGTAGATTTACACAGAACAAAAAGAAGAGAATGATCAAATATTCTACAACTTGAATGGTATGATCAACCTACTAATTTTTCCAAATTGTTATATAATTTAGGCAGAAGTTGGACTTTTTGCTGAAAAGACAAGAAAATTGCAATTCCATAGCTAAAATAAAACTTGAGTTTGAAACAAGCAAAAGTAGTTCAAAACGTATATATGCTTACCAATCATTATTACAGAGCAACAACTTTAATAAGATCATAAGTACATAAAATTAAAATGATCAATGAACAAAGATCTCTAATAGTTGAACGTGACCAGTAAAAAGTAGTTTTCTAGAATAAGAATTGAGAGAAGGAGACAAAGAAAGTAACATATCACATACCAGGCATTGCGCTAGCACTTGACCAATGTTCCCAATTAATCATCTTAATTATCACAACAACCCCATGAAGTAGCTGCCATTATTGTTATTATTCTTACAGGTAGGAAACAGAACGTTAAATAACTTCCCTAAGTTCACATAGCTAGCCCATGACTGAGCTGTGATATGAATCTAGATCTATTTGACTTAAACCCACAATCTTTTCAGATTATCCACTGGAAGACAGATTGATCCACAATCCATTTCTTTAAAAAATACTTTAGAAGGATTGGGTCATAAAAAACACTTCTCAGCTTTTCTTTTTCTCTCTGCACTCGTGTCTAAAAAGCCTGCAGAATTAAGTCTATAAAAGTGAAATAGAATTCAAATCAGTTCTATGTTTGTAACTGTACCTCGACATGAGTCGCAGGCTTTAGGATTTTTCAAAAGTGTTTTCACAAATTTTGACTCATTTTATCATCATAACACTCCTGCCAGGGAAAGCTGACAGGATTGTCAGCTGTAGATGAGGTTTCAACTTTGTGAGTTGCCCAACAGCACATCGCAAATTAGGGACAAAGCTGAGGCCAAAATCTACACATTGTGGCTGTATCTACCGCTTTTTCAATCACTACTCACTGCCTTCAGATGCCAAAGACAAGAATTTCTACATCTGAGACCACACTGTCTCCAACTGTTTTCTAAATTGGCAAAAGATACTGTAGTTTATACATAATATAGACCACCTTGATATGTTCTTTCTTCCTATTTTATAGATCAAATTATGTGAATAAAACAATTCTAAGATATAATGGTCTTTCATTTCTATGATTTCCACCAAAATAGTCATGCTGAAATGACTGAATTTAAATCATAGCACATATATACAGCAAACAATTCCACTATAATCTTGAAAATCTACAAGAGCAAAGCAATTTCCATTCGTATAATACATAACAATAGTCTAGTATCAGGTGAGATTGAACTTACATATAGCCATTGGTAGAAAAGATGTGCTAAGATATTCAATAATATCCTTGTGCAGAAATGGAGGAAAGGTAGCTAACGTTGATATCATCGTGTAGGGCAAAGTACTCAGAATATCATCATTGAGAAAGGGTAGCAAACATGTAGTTGTATAAAAGATCGACTGCCCAAGATCTACGAAACAAAATTGAGTAATCAGTCACTGAATATTTTGCAATTAACAAAATACACGAATTTTACATTTTAATTTTAATTAAATTGTAACCAACTATTGCTTCCTTCCTATTGAGTGTTCTGAAACATACTGCTTAGAATTCTGTGCTGTGTGTACAGTAGTTGGTCGATAAATAACTGATAAATTTATATTAAGAAATATGAATATCTATTGCATGAACTTTTCATCCATGCCTTAACAATCTTTAGTAATACTTGGTATTCACCTTATTCCTTGACTTCTTAATTTTAAGCACTTTCCATGCAAAATGAATTCTGAAATCCCTCCAACATTTTTGCCTCCCTTACATTTCACACAAGATAAGTGAGGCACAAAGAAGTTACATTTTCCCAGTAGAAGTTTTAGAAATGTCAAGGGCAGGGTGAGAAATAAAAAGGCTATTTCTGCTCCATGAACCAAATCGCAAAGGTACTACATCTGGAGTCCTGGGCAATAAGGTAATTTGCAACCACCAGCAACACAGCAGATTCCGCAAACACCTGAGAAAGAAAGTTGTAAGCTGGTTCTCCATGACCCACACATTTGTCATTAGTTGTCATGGAAGTGCTGCCTAATAATAATCTTTCTGTCAACATTTTTAAATGGGATAATAATAATACCTACCTCACTTCGTTAGGAGGATTGTTAGGAGATTTAAATGAGATAAATGTAAGCGCTTAACATAACACATATGTGTGCTCCACAAATATTAGCTGCTATTATGAATATTAATAGCTACTATTATTACCTGTACAGGGAGTAAAAATAGAGGACATTCAAAAGACCATAACTATTTAGCTTCAGAATGCAAGCAGACCAAGTCTCATTTCATTGAATGTACATTTTGGTTTTTATGGACCTCTTAGCCATCAGCCAAGACTCAAGAGTAAGATTCTGACTATCTTCATATTCATTATCATAGAAAAGGACAGACTCTTGTTTGCCTTGCAGCAGATTTACCTTCTAAGAGTTATTTTGACTCTTATTGTTATTTCTGATTATCATTAGAATTAACATGCCATCTCAACAGGCACTTCAACTGACAACAGAAAGGACATGGCCATGGTGCACGCTGGGGAGCCCCAGTCAGCCAACCTTGGGCTGAAAATCAATGAAATGGAAAATTCACAGATGTTTTACTAAGAATTAAGTGAGGCTGTTTCCACCGAGCTTTTTAGCCCAACTATAAAATGTTGCTACTGAAAGGCACCTGAGAGCCCACCTAGAGCATTTTTCAGATAAGGAAACTGAGGTCCAGAGACACATAGTGATTGCTCAAGGTCAACTGAGAGTTAGTAGCTGAGCGGAGACGAAAAGTCTGCTTTCCACTCTCAGTGACCCAAAGTGAGGACACAGCCTCTAGCCGCCATGCAGTGGTTCTCAAATTCAGTGTCCAAAAGAAGCATCCACAGAGTGTTTGCTACAATTTCAGATACCCAGCCCTCAGTGATTCTTATTCAAGTTCCAGGATGGGACCCAGAATTCCACCTTCCAAACTCCCTAGGGATTCTGAGGTTCTTCAGACTGACCACTCTCAGAGAAATAATACTGCATCGTTTCTCTTCTAAACCATTTACTAGAATGGTCTGGTGAGTGTTTTCCTATCTTCTAAGCTCTCTGATGCAGAATAAGAACACAATAGCTAAATATCTATGAAAAATAAAGTCACAAGACAGCTGTAAGTATAACAGCAAAAATGTAAACCTTCTTCCCTGAAATTGTCAAAGTTTACACATTAATTGCAATTATATGGGTTGCAATTTACCAAATTGAATATCTTTAGCTTAATCAGGGCCTTTGACGATAAACAGCAGCTGCCCTAATACAAATGACCAGCCCAGAACCAGGCAGGTCCCCAGTGAGTTCAGAACCTATAGTCACAAATGAAAGGAACTGACAAGCTCATTGCCAAAGTAAGCTCTGGCAGTCTTACACTCAGAATGCTCTCATTTAAACTCTGAGCTGGCAGAGGATCACAGTACAAGTGTCTAGGCTTACCATGGCTACAGAACTATACAAGAAGCAACTTTACAAATTTCTTCACTTTTTATATTCACTATAATTCAGAATTATAAATATATATAAATTATACGTATATAAAAAACAATACTCATTATTTCATCAATGTAGTTAGATCGATTTTTAATTTTTCTTAAAAATTAGGAACACATTAAATAAACCATGAAGCATTCTATTAAGAGAGTTAACCACAACTAAAAGGCAAAATGACCTCCACCACCCACCCATTTTCCAAAATTCCAAGTTTTCTGTACAGCGAAACATTGGTTATCATACTCCCAGGGAACACATCATCAGTGCTTTAAAGTTATCCAGACAACTAAGGTTTTTAAAGTGCATTTTCTACAAAAGTCCCTTTTCTTACTACATGGTTTTCCCTCTGACTCTTTCAAATAGTTATTGGATAGGTAAGCAATAGATGTGATTGCAATCCTTTTAATAGATTAGAAGAATCTGATAAGCCAGCAAGATAATGAAATTGACTAAAAACACACAGGAGAAAGAGGGAAGAGTTAAGAAAGGGTGCATGCTCTCAGGCTTCCAAAACATCACTAATACTGTATACACCAGACCGTGCACACAGCGTGTAGCACAACCAACACTATAGACTATAGAGAGCAGCTCCAGCATAACTGTTCCAATAGTTTAGTACAACATTTTGTAATAACTATTGATGATTAGTTAAGTTGGGAAGCATGCTTACAGATTACTTCTTGTCTAACCTTCTAGCTTTAAAGACAGGATGAATCTCAGAGAGTTGCTGTGATTTATCCCCTCGAATCATAGAATCAGCCAGTGAATTAGAGCCTGATCTACAACCTACACTTCTTACATTTTTCTGGCTGCAAATTTTAAAATCTTAGCTCCCTAATCATAATTTTGACAAGAGTCCCCATGACAAGCCAAACAGGGCAAAAGAGACAATTTCTTGTTCTATGTGTATTCTTCCTCCTTTCTCCAGTCCATTCTCCCCTCCTAAGGGCCCGTGTCAAAGACATTCCTTTGGTAATAAAACAACATCAGATGATAGTATGGAGAACACCATAATTAAGTTTCAGTGTGAGAAAAGCTTTAGCCACACCAAGTCCAATCAAGCGATTTGTTACAACAACAGTCTCCAAGCCCCTTGCTCAGCATCATATCTATCCATAAACATCCATGTGCACACCTAAAAGTTTCAATTAGGTGCTCACCGTGTTGGCCGTGCTGTAGTAAAGGAACTAGATCCAGGAGAGTCACCAAAGTCACGTAGAGGCCTTGATAGTCCAAAGAAGGGTAGTCTGACAACTGAGCATCACGACTTTGCGGGCCGCGTTCTGAGGGAGCATCTCGCAGGACGCTGTAAAGGAGGGAGCGAGTAACAGTAGGGTTGATGGAACTGACCTGCGGTCTTAGAGATGGGGTGAGTGGGAATGGCACAGGAAAAAGACACATGGTCATGGGCACTGTCAAATTGGAGGCATCTTGGTTTTCCTTCTTCCCTGTGCGGGACAAAATGCTGTTGGGGGGACAAAGAAAAAAAAGAGACAACAAAGACACAAAGAACAGCACATTACATTGAAATGACACTCTAAAACAAATAATAAAACACCAGATACATCCCACATAAGATGCAATTGCCACGCCAGCGGGGTCTACCAATCTAGTACCGGTCTCACAGCTTCGTGCTCAGAGACACCAATACGTAGTAACGTAAGATTTACTTTGTGGGAGTTTCATTGCATCTCATGTGTTATCTGGTTAGTAAGGAGCAAAAATATAAAAATGCATGTTTCAGTGCCAAACCCATGTTTTGCAGTTTAGCAATTTGGTGAAGGAGAGGTTTCCTGGAAGGGAAGACAACGGCTTGATCGAATGCGTGAGGGCTGGTATTCCTAATTACAAGGAGCTTTCAAAGGAAAAGATGTTTTCAGTGAGACTGGCTTGATTAGGTAAATAGAAACTTGCAAAATATAGGTATGGCACTTGCAGAAACATGTTTCAGCAAAGAATAAACATGTGTGTTTATTAAGAAAGTCTTAAAAATCACATGTTTATTGCATCAAAATAATGTCTATATGTATATTATGATACTGTTTCATGACATTCTGTCAGTATCATTTGAGATAATGAAGTTTAAACAGGCATATGAATTTAGAAATAATACATATTTCTAAAATGTTAGCTAAACTACATTGGAAAAGCTATAAAATAATATATAGTAGATGGTCCATAGCATATGTTTGTGAACTAATGGTAATGGTTATTTATGTGTGTGTTTTAATTTTGCATGTTGGGGAGGAAACATTTTATTTTATGAATACAAACAGTAGTTTATTAGATAGTTACCTTCAAAATTCTAAAGACTAAGCAAGCAGTATCTGTCATACAGCTGCACATTATACAGTAAGAGCTCATATGTTACTGCTGCTACTTACGTTATTATTCAACAAAACTCACTACAAACTAGAGGAAAGATAATTTAGAAATTAAAAAAAAAAGTTTAGTGGGAATAAAAATAAATTCTAAAAATAAAGTGGTTTGCTTTTAGCCTTAATTTAAAAATAAAAACCTTTTAGTGAAAGCAATAAAGCAGAAACGTTGTTAATTTAAAAATAGAAGAAATTACTGCTTAGCCAAATGTTTAGGTTTTTTAACTTAGGTTATACTATTTACCATTAAAGACAATAACTATACATTATAATATCTGCTGCCCTTACAGAGTGCTTTTATATAGTACACTTATATGTTAATCCACATAGATAACAGTTTCTAAATGTTTCATTACATAAAAATAACCTCATTGTACACTTACTCTATGTGCAACATTACTAAGTTCTTAGTTAATGATACTACAGTTACAATTTTACAGTGAAGCGAAGAATTGGTTAGTGTTAAGCATGCTTGCTATGTCAGCTTTACATTTATTTTTATTTATTCTTAGTGCAAAATATGTTACAATGTAAGAAAAATGACTACATGCTTTTTATTTTCCATGTGCCTAATTTTACCTCGATTTCCTTTGTCTTCTGTTACCCAATGTCCAGGGAAAAACAATTGATAATAATAAAAATAATTTCAGAATAGTTATGTAATACTTCTTAGCAAGAAATAACTTAAGATTTAGTGTATTGCTTTTACTTTAAAGGGATTTAGTTCACCTTTTCTTCGTGTGTGATGTATTTGACTTTGTAAGCTTACACCTCACAATGGGATAATAGCAACACTCCAGTTACCCCTGCCTGTCTACAGCTATTATGTCATCAGATTTTCCATCAGACTTCATTATTTTCTCATAGAACTCAATTACTCCTAAGAGTACCACCTTTAAGTGTTATATCCTTGATAAACCCGGTCACCAACAATCAGTTTTAACCATGTAGTATTCTAATCCCCCTGAAAATTGCTTTAGAATTACGGAGGATATAAGTCTGATATATTAATGTCCCAAACTTCAATCCTACATGCCACCTACTACCAGCAGAGTTTCAAAATTACAAGATGCAGATCTTATCGAACTGGCATAGGAATAACAGCATTTTGCCTTAGAAGACAAAAATACCTGAGTATCATAAATGAATGCTATTAAGTGCAATATTCTGACCAAATTTCTTGGTGGGGGAAATACATGTATAACACATTATTTTTCAAATATACATTAGTGTTTTTTTTTTTTTATTTTTGGCATAATTTAAAAAATGCTAGTCAAATCAGCTTTGGAGACCCTACACTGGTATCTTTCCCTTCCTGTATACATGGGCTCCAAGTGATAGCAGCGACTGCTTCATCTATGCAGGGAGGGAAGAAAATCAGCAACGAAACAGTAAATCTTCTCTCACACTGCCTTTAGATTTAATAAGTAGGTGGTTGAGGGAAAAATGGCTGAAAATGAGTTATCCATGAAACCAGCTTTAAATTACCATTCATGTCTCAATGTAAGGAAATGTTTTCATTTGTGGAAAAACTTAAGAAGGGCTCATGAATAAATGTACAATGCATTGTGATTTTATGATGTTTTGTGAAGTTTATTCAGAAAAGAAAACACTTATTTCCCCAACCAAACTGTCTAATTTGGGAATGATAAAACCACTTTGCCCATCTGAAATTCTTTCCCAGAAGTCTGGAGACCCCACAACTAAAAAGAACATTAACAATGCCCTGCTCAGAAGAGTTCGACCCAGCAGCCAACTTTTCACCTTTCCTTTTCCCACCTAAGATAGTCTTTATGAAGCACTGACTTCCAGCAAAAATAAGGCAAGAGGGAGGACCTCCGTGGGTGTGGGGAAAGATGAGAAGTTGCCCTGAAGTATTTATAGCACAAGAAATTAACATGTCAAATTAACCTCCTATAAAACTATGAATTTTGACATTTGCGTTGAATCTATGCATTAAACAAAATTTCCTTGATTATGCTATGCTCTAAAGCTACCCCGTGAACTTCATATCAATAATTAAAAGAATATTTATTTTTCTTCCTGACCAATTAGAAATTGGTATTGGATATTCTTCTCATTTCCTGCTAAGCAACTAGAAATTAGTACCGGGCTAAGACTAGAATCCCTTTTAAAAATATATTAAACATTTTCTAAATATTTAGTAGTAAGCAGCTTTCCCCAAATGTAATTTTTTGGGGAAATGAACAGCATGAGAAGAGAGATCTGGGAGAAGGAATTCCAGAAGAATGTTTGACATCAGAAGAAGCCTGGGGGCCCTCAAGTGTTCTGCCAGATTAAAGGCAAGATCCTTACAGACCTCAGATGTTTAAATAGGGTTAAAGAAGGCTTTCAACATAAAATGAACAGACTCCCCTGTAGCAGTGAGGGGAGATTAAGCAAGATAAGCTCCGCAGTTGCTTCTAATGCTAAAAGCAGATGAAAAGCTAAAGTTGTCTGTTCATTGCCAAACTTAGGTACCTGCTATATTAAAACAAGAACAACTCAGATGTAATTTTACCCAAGACCTCAGATTATTACTGGATTAAGTGAAGTGCTCTATAAGGTTCCTATGTTGGACGAAATTTGGACTAAAGTCAATTCAATTTAATGAACATCTATTGATCGTCTCTATCAGTCTAACATTGCTCTAGGCACAGAGACTGGAAAGTTAAATAACAGCTAGGACTCACCTTCCCCTACTACAGTTTATGGAATATCCATGAACACTAAGGTGACTCTAATTATGAAGTGGACATCTATGAACCTCATCAACTAAGGTAACATAATCTCGCCCTTCCTATGGATTAAGGAATTAAAGTTCAACATCTTCTAGGCTAATCTCCGCCTTTCAAATAGGTACAAAATTCTATTGAAATCTTTAACACATGTGTGAATACCAGCGGACGATGACTCTAAGACCACCATTCCGACTCAGATGAGGTTGTCAAAATTTCAATTTGCATATTTTAACCAAAAAAAAATCAGTTTTAACTTCATTAAAAAGACAAGGGTTACTATCTGAGAATTCATCATTAATTCTCCTGGTTTCATTCCAAAAAGGTGAGGTCTGAAAGCA
This sequence comes from Nycticebus coucang, assembly GCF_027406575.1. Lineage (NCBI taxonomy): Eukaryota > Metazoa > Chordata > Mammalia > Primates > Lorisidae > Nycticebus > Nycticebus coucang. The sequence continues at coordinate 90,847,607 of NC_069788.1, forward strand.
AGAAATGCTTTTGAATGTAAAAATTATGTTAAATGCTTTATATTTAACATAATTATTGCACCTAATATAATTATTATATGTTGTTGCTAAACAATATTTAAACAATTTTAAACAATATGTCATAACTTTTAGTGGAAAAATCTTGTTCATAATAGAAAATAGTACTCTCAATAACCTTGGACACCAGATACTTAGACCACCTTATTTGTCTTGAGCTTTCTAAAAGCATAAATAAAATGAAGAAGTATGTACAAACATAATTGTTATGGATGTAGGTATCAATGGTTCTATATTTTTGCATTTAAAAAAAAAGAAAGCCGGGTAGGCAAAAAAGAACACGAATTGGGTTCAGCCCAGCAGTTGAACCTGTAAGTATTGAAGTTCAACCTCTGACATACGTGTAACCTTCCTCAGTGTCATTTTTCTCATTTACTCCATGTATGTGTGTCCTGTTCACTGTAATCAACTCTGCTCCAACCTGCTATCCACAATAATTGCTGGGTGGAAGGCAGAATTGAAACATGTGGGAATTGAAATATTGTCCACATCATCTCAGTACACCTCAATTTAACTTCCAAAAAGATACAAATCTCGGTACTAAGCGCTCCCTTTCTTCTCTTAATCTCAAAGAAAGCCAAGACTACTCTGCAGACTCATAATGGGTGCTGCCATTTTCTAAGGCCAACCAAGTTTGGACTAAAAGAAGTATCCTTGGAAGATGATCAGTAGGACTAAGAGGAAGCCGTACAGTGTAACTGTTGAGAGCATCTGCTGTGGATTAGAAGCTCCAGGGTCAAATCCTGGTTCCACTATTTATCTCCAATTCTAAGATAAGTAACTGCGAGTAACTTATTTAACCACTTCTGTGACTTAGTTTCATTATCTGCAAAATGGGTATAACAATACACTTGTCTCATAGAAATATTATGAGGGATTACATAAGATGACGCATCAAAAGCACTCGATACATATAATTACTGTTATTATAGTATAATATTGTTATGGTCTGATAACGATTGTTAATATTACCATTAGTAGTAGTTGCTGATGTTGCCTCCCTTTGAAAATGAATTCGGTTCAGTTGCATAAATCTCCAGCAGGCCACTTGAACAAACTATGTTATACCACTTTCACCATTAAAATGCTATCACTCATGATCATATCCTAATGATCCACTGCTCAAGAAAATGGAATCTTCATGTCTTGCAAACATGACTTCGGTATCCTAAATTTCTTCAGTTTGGGGCACATTACTAAGACCTAAGCAGCAAGCTATGAAATGCCAACTAGGACGTTATAATTTCTTTGCCAATGAAATTCAGAACTTCCTAGCAAAAAAAAAGTGACTCTTACTTTGAGAACTTTCAGAATTTGTGGTAAAGAAAAGTGGTTCCCATTGAGAACCCTGACCTCAAAGACAAAAGGAGAATTCAAGAGAACAGAATCAGATGCCTCGGTTCTGATTACTTTGAAAACTGGACTAATGATTCCCCAGCAGTTTGAAAGAAGGGATATCCTGTAATAGGGTCAGACCTTAGTACGCCAGTGGGAGATCTATGAAGCAGCTAAACAGAATTCCTTCAATACAGAACAAGGACATCAAGAATTCTAAAGAAAAAGAGATATTACAAAAAATAAGGAGGACAGAGAGATAGGAAAACTGCAAAAGATTAGTAGCTGATTTAATCACATAAAGCTTCTTTCTACAAAGCATTCAGTCTGGCCACGGCAAAGCCTCAAGTGATGAGAACTCCAGTGCCACTAGTCATTCTGAACTTGTGTTCCTCTCCTAAACCCTAGCTTAACAAAACTTTTCTTGCTACATAGCTAAAAGAAACAGGACCAAGATGATTTATGCATTTCCAAAATTGGATTTGGAATTTTGGTAACGCAAGAGACCAAGCCATAGAATTTAATGGAAAGTAAAATGCTCTTCTGACTTCTTGGATGTTATTACAAAACAATGATGATGTCAAAATAATGGGACCTTTTATTGAGAGGCTCATCTTTGCTCAGTTTTCCAAATGAGATGTGTGAAGTAGATGTCCTGTCTCTAACTTATGGTAAAAGTAGACAGTAGAAAAAGAGCTCCTACATTGCAAAGTATATAGAACACTGGAAGTGTTACACAGGTTAAAAATCACTGTTGTTACCATGCATTACGCTTTTGGTAAATACTAACGAGGAACCTAAAATGCCACATGATTCTGGTTTTCTTTTCAATGAAAAATTTTTCCTATTCTTAATTTTAAGCAACGTAAGCTCTCAAACATAGAACTTTCATCATTTTCTAGATTTCTCAAAAAAACATTTAACTGAGAAAAGCAGGCAGAAGCCACATGACCCATTTTTTTTTTTTTTTCAGGTAGGCCTGAGATCTGATCTGCTATATACACCCAGAGAACCTGAGTCCAGACTCTTCTGGCAGAGCACTAGAAAGGTAAGGCCCTTTAAAACTTGAGATTCAATAAATAACCCCCACCATAATTCATCAATACTACCTAATCATTCTCTCAAAGTAGAGGATACTTTAAAGCTTACCTTAACAAGGTCTGAGAAAAGTATTTCAAGGTGTTTGCAATATCTGTTCCTGATGGTACAGGATAAATGTTGTGAAGAACCCGGTTGTGATATTCCTGCAAGTACCGGATCTTGGAAGCAACTAGATTAAAGCAAAAAAAAAAAAAAAAAAAAAAGGAAGAATCATCTTGTAATATGTATTAGGCCTACAGTTATTTTTAAAAGCTACTACATACAGAAATTTAATCAGTATTTTAAGGAACATATGTAAATTTTTAATGGAATTCCATGATAGAAACAATTACAAAAAAACTTTTAATACCTAATTGTATTCAGCACATTGAATTATTGTTAGTTATCTGGCTTAATAGCCTATTCACAAATTATCTGTTGCTTTTTTTATCGCTAAGAAAAGGCGTACTCCAAATCGTTTTCTAATCACCCGCTTTTAGCTTATTATTAGCAAAATAATAATACATGTAAATCTCTCTTGCCAGAGAATTATATTTAATATTGCTTAACTAAAACTGAAGACGAAAACTCAAAAGTCTTTCAACACCACTCTAAAAATCCTAAAATATATAGAGTCCATTGCAAAATGGCATCATTTGAAACCAGATTTTTAACTCAACATGTCATCATGAAAACATGTTCAGTTAATGCTTGAACTGTGAGAATATTTTAAGAGTAGATTAACATAATGAGTATTCAGTAAAAATACAATGATTTTGTGGAAATAAAAACATTTTTCTACAATGTTACATTTTTCTTCCCCCAAATTTCGTAAATTAGGAGCTTTCTAATAGCTTTCTGAGCATGGCTAACCAGATCTCAAGATTCAGGAGGGACTAAAGAAGTGTATTTACCCTCCTAGACCTACCTGGATTTACCAGCATTGTCCACATTCCTGACCTGACCTTTGACCTGGCTGTAGTGAAGGGCCCCGTGCTAGTCATTCCTCTTTGCAAATCCCAAGGAGCCATGATGATCAACGTTTCTCTGGTCTCTTCCACAGAGTTCTCAATAATGTCCATTTGTCCTTTCAATCTTTAAGGCTATCAAGGGAGCCTTTTAGGTGGTATGGCTCACTGTCAGCAGTTAACAGAAGACATATCAAGTCCTGGAGAAGCCCAAGGGAATGCATGCGCTCCTAGAGGCATTCTAACTGAAAGGCTGGTGTCAGCAGCTTAAAATCAAAATGCTCTTGATGGGTGTGGGACACAGAATCACAGAACAATACAGTATCAGAACTGGAAGTGTCTTAGAGACCTTTTCCCATAACCACTTCATTTTAAAGATAGGGAAAATAAAACACACAGGTGGTCAATGGCAGAGCTAGACTAGCATTTAGATTTCCAGACTCCCAATCCAGTGCTTTTTCCTTTATGACACAATCTAGAACACAATTCTGAAATGAAGCCAACCCAAAGATAGAAAATGTTCATTCCATGACATCACAGCAATTTTCAGAGATTATTAGGTTTTAATCCCAGACTCTAAATTCTGCATATTCCGTTTATTTGATTTGTCTTTCCTCCCTTCTACTACCTGAACTATTTCCATGCTATGGTGAGCATTTTCCCAAAGAAGTAAGTCTGAGTTGCATAATACTTTGAGTTTGTATAGCATTATCAGCTCCTAAGGAATCTACACGTTTATAACCATTATCTTCATTAACCTCATAAGTGTTCAGTTGTAAACAATTTTTCCTCAGATGAAGTATAAACAGATGATATTGAAAATGTTTCAATACATAATCTACAACAATCCCTTTCCTTCTCAGTGTTTTTGATCTGCGGTTCATATTTTCTAAGTCATTTTACAAGGAATCCCCACAATAATACATAGTTCCAAGTTTCAAATGTCTAACTATATGCTAGGCCAGCATATATTTTCTGCTCACCCACCATCAGGGCAATGCTTTGTTACTATAACTTTTCTCAAGTTTTAATATTCAGCAGGTTTCTGTAGAGTATTTCAGGAAATATCATTAATCATTCCACCACCTAAAAAGGGAGTTGATGACAGCACAGGGTGTGGACAAGAAGTTCAAATAAGGAAACATAAGTCACCACAGATTCCCCCAACTCGATGGCTTTTTCATAATTCCAGAGCTATAAAACTGTCACTACACAATGATTACAAGCCTTCAAAAATGCTTGTGAAGGGGCGGCGCCTGTGGCTCAGTGAGTAGGGCGCCGGCCCCATATGCCGAGGGTGGCGGGTTCAAACCCAGCCCCAGCCAAACTGCAACAACAACAACAAAAAAAAATAGCCGGGTGTTGTGGCGGGCGCCTGTAGTCCCAGCTACTCAGGAGGCTGAGGCAAGAGAATCGCGTAAGCCCAGGAGTTGGAGGTTGCTGTGAGCCGTGTGACGCCAGGGCACTCTACCGAGGGCTGTACAGTGAGACTCTGTCTCTACAAAAAAAAAAATGCTTGTGAAATGAATGGATATTCATTCAAGAACTATTCTCTTCGTTAAAATGCAGAATGGCTCCTTTCAACAGGTGCCCAGACATGCTCAGGAAAGCAGAGACCAAAGTCACTTCCTTCTTTGAGATCGTTTAATACTTTCCTAAAGTCACTTAAAATTGTCTTTATTTACTTACCTATTTATTTATTTATCAGGTTGTAAATTTCTTGAAAGCAGAAACTGTTTCTTAACTCATTTCAAACCCTAATACACCGCCTGGCGCTTAGAAGGGACTTGATATATTTGTAGATTAAATGAACAAATGAATTAAAACTTCAGCAATAGCACTTGTCACCTGGGTTTTTGTATATATGTATATACAGTATACATTATCTGTACATACGTACACTACACACAAATATATCTATATATATATAATCTGTGCAACAAATTGCAGACACTCGTAGGTACTCAATAAGTTGGTAATCAGTGAACACAGAAAAAAAGGAAAAGAGAGGAGAGAAGGAGGAAGAAAGTGGCACATAATCACAGAAGACAATGTGTAGAACAGATTGGAAAAAATGTGTAAGCCAGTCTGTGCATTGCTGGATGCAACAAAATCTTAGCAGTCACAGATTTGACTTTCAGGTTTTCATCTATTTGAGAACAGCCAAAAAGGTCCCTGACAAATAGTAATCCGTAACTGTGCCAAGGATGTGAAGAAGACCCAATTACATTTCGACCTCATCCCAGAGAGATGGTCACTTGACTGGTTAATAAGCCCACGTGAGTGCCAGCTGCCTCGTCAAAGCACAGAAGTCTTGTTCTTTACTTCACCCGTATACCTGACTGTTGCAAGGATTCAGATAATTGGGCAGGACGGTTATAAATGAATGATCTCCAACCTCAACTGACCCTAAGGCTACATTTCTCTAGTAAGCACCTTCTTATACTCGCTTCAATTCCAGTTACATGCTCTTCAAAACGCCCCACACACCCACTCCTTTCCTGATACCTAAAGAAGGCATCTGTTCTGAACTGAATTGCATTCCCCTCAAAATTCATATGGTGAAACCTTAATCTCAAAATGTGACTGTCCCTGGAGATAAGGCCTTTTAAAAGGTGACTTAGTTAAAAAGAGGCTGTTTCAGTGATGTGCCCTAATCCAAGCTGACTGGTGTCCTTTTAAGAAGAGATTCAGACATAGAAGAGACACCAGGAACATGGGGACACAGGGAAAAGGCTATGTGAGGACACAGAGAGAAGGTAGCATTCTGCAAGACAAGAGAGGAAACCAAAACTGCCAACACCTCCATCTTGGACTTCAAGCCTCAAGAACTGTGAGAAAAAAAATTCTCTGTTGTTTAAACTACCCAGTCTGCAGTACTTTTATGCAGCCCAAGCAAACTAATACACTATCATAGAGGAAATCCTGTACAAGAGTGTGAGCTCTGAAATCAAGCAGTTCTGAATTAAGTTCTGGCTCTGTTACCAGCCTTCGAACGGAGGTTTTTCCAAGTTCTTGGTGATCGTAGTCAGGAAAAGAATTTCAGGACATACATGGAAGCCAAGCAAGTGACAGCTTTTCATTGAAAGCAAAAGCACACTCTCAGGAAAGAGAGGTCAAAGAGAATAGTTGCACTAAGCCGAAGTGGTTTTAGATCTTTTGTAGTTTTACTAATTGAAGGCAGAAATATTCAAGGACCACGGGTTGCCTTTCACTAAGAATTTGGATAGTCATTCCTAGAATTGAGTTCCTTCCACTTTTCATACTTTGTATGGTTATCTTGGAACTATTATGGTGATTTTGAGGGCAGAGAAACTTTAAAACCACAATGCAAATGATGTTATAATTAGCCAAAGTTCATGGAAGGTGAGAGATACCTGACAAACTTGTTGAAGCTAGTTCTTGACCGTGGTTAACAGACCCCCTAGAGAGCTTCTGCCTGAGGGTTGTTTACTTTAACACCCACACCCCCTATGCAAGCCCCTGCATCAGGTCTCAGTTCTGTCTCCTAGTCTCCCACTAATCTACTTACCCCCCATTTCCTCATCAGTAAATTAGGGATAATTATATTAATTTCATACATCATTGTAAATAATAAATCAGATACTGTGCAAATCATTTAGCACAGTGCCTCATACATACTTAGCAGATAGTACACATCAAAAACCTACTTGTGTCTCCTCCTTTTCCTGTCAAACACAATCCTACCACATGGGACCTCCATCCCTCGGTTATCTCGCCTGCATCGGTAATCTCTCCTTTCCTAAATCATTCCCATCAGTATTCAAACAAACTCCAGAGTCTCCCTGTCAAAGGAGAACAAAACTCTCCCCTGACTTCCCACTCCCCACCAGCTACCAGCCTCTGCCTTCAGAGCCCTGAGCGCTGAACGTCATGCACACGTTTTCTTCTCTCTGTCACTCCCTATTCTTTCTTCCTCTCATTACAGTCTGGCTCCCCCCTCCCCCACTGCACTGAGTCTGCTTTATCCCTGATCTTCTGTAGTCTCCAGCTTGCCAGATCCAATGGGCAATTTCTTTTTTTCTTTGAGACAGAGCCTTAAGCTGTCGCCCTGGGTAGAGTGCTGTAGCATCACAGCTCACAGCAACCTCCAACTCCTGGGCTCAAGCAATTCTCCTGCCTCTGCCTCCCAAGTAGCTGGGACTATAGGTGCCTACCACAAGGCTCGACTATTTTTTGGTTGCAACCCTCATTGTTGTTTGGTGGGCCTGGGCTGGATTCAAACCTGCCAGCTCAGGTGTATGTGTCTGGTGCCTTAGCTCTTTGAGCCACAGGCACCGAGCCTGGGCAATTTCTGGTCACCAATTTACTAGACCTTTCAGGCATTCCATACACATACAGTTAATCCCTCCCTACTTCTTGGAACTCTCTTGCCTTGGTCTTCCTCCTCTGGAAGGCATTCTTCTCAAAGTGCTTTGCCACCTCCCCCCCTTCCTTGAGGTTTAGGTATTAGGATTTGTCAGGGCTCAGCCCTACACTTTCTGTTCTCCTCTCTCACTATTCTCTCCAGACTAATCCCATCCATCCACAGGGCCGTCAGCACAATCCGTGCATCAACTCCTCTTAAGCATACATCTCTATCTCAGATGGGTCTCTCATTTGAATAACAGACCTCATCTATTCAATCCCTTCACTTAGGAATCTTTTGGTATCTCAAAATAAATGTCTAACACTGAACTCTTGTCTGAAAGAAACCTACTCTCCCAAGTCACTCAAGCACAGTAGTCTGGGAATCATCCGCGACAGTCCCTATTTCCTCTTCCACATTTCCCTCATCCGAGCCATCACTCCATCCCATCAGTAAGTCCTATCAATGCTGCCACCAAAACCCATCTCCAAACCATCGTCTGTTCTTTATTGTCACTGTCATTACTCGGCACCACTATCTCCTAATCCATTCTCCTAACTCAACTTCTGGATTCTCTCATGCCTCTCTCCAGTTCTTTCTCCTTAAATCAGCCAAAGAGACCTTTTAAGAATTACAACATACTTCATGTAACCTTCTGCTTAAAATCCTTCGGTGACTTCCCACAGCCCTCATTTAAAAAATCCCAAATCCTTTATGGAATATACAAGGTCCTCGACTGTCTTCCAACCTAATGACATGCCACGAGAGCCAGCCACACCAACTCCCGCCCAGTTTCTTTAAACACACACAGCAATTTTTTGCCTGAAAACCTTTACATGTGCTTGTCCCTCTTCCTGGAGTGCTTCTCCCTCCACGTGTGGTCTAACTTCAACTCATATTTCAAAGCTGACTTTCTTTTTATTTTTATTTTATTTTATTTTATTCATTTATTTATTTATTTTGAGACAGAGTCTCACTCTGTTGCCCTGGGTAGAGTGCCATGGCATTATTAGCCTAGCTCACAGCAACCTCAAACTCTTGGGCTCCAGCGATCCTCCTACTGCAGACTCCCAAGTAACTGGGACTACGGCACCTACCACAATATCCAGCTAATTTTCCCATTTTTAGTAAAAACAGGGGTCTTGCTTTTGCTCAAACTGGTCTCAAACTCCTAAACTCAAGCAATCCACCCACCTCAGCCTCCCAGAGTGCTAGGATTCCAGGCAGGAGCCACCTGCCAGAACTAACTTTAAATGTCACTTCCTCATGGAGGTCTTTGCTGATTTCTCTGCCTGAATAGATTCCCAGATCTCTATCCCCATTGTTTTCTGTCTAATACCTTATTTTTTTTCACAGTAATAAGCACAATTTAATTATGTGTTTATTTGGATGACTGTTTACTATGTCATCCAAGTGGACAGTGATCTCCAAGAACCACGCATACCCCCATGCTAGGGAGGACAGCATCCGCTGACTTCCAAGGAAGGATAAAAGCAGAAGAGCAGGCAGAATACAGTGGCTTTTTGCAGCAGTTAAATTTTGTTTCTTTATGTAAATAGCCAAGAAAGTCAACTGTTAAAGCAGTGATGAAAATGAAAGAAAAACAAAAGAAGCCTAAAGAAATGACGACTTTTACTTACACATACACAATTCTAATCTTTGCTCTCTGCTTTTTCACTACCCATCCTATTCGCACCATTTCTTAGAAGATTTGCTACATTTTGAGAGAAAGAGCCATCAAAGCAAAAGTCAATAATAGATACAAAAAAAAATACTCTAACACAATTAGGATATGATACATTTCAGTTTTAAATATTTTTTCTTTAAATCTTTAGCATTTTCCTATGTCACTAAATATTTTTAATATTAGTCCATTCCTATTTTTAAAAATTTAATTATCTATGCTCACTATCATAAAAGCAAATAATTGAGCCAGGCACAGTGGCTCACACCTATAACCCCAGCACTTAGAGAGGCCAAGGCAGGAGAATCACTTGAGCCCAGGAGTTCAAGACCAGCCTTGACAAATGGCAAGATCCTGTCTCTACAAAAATTAGAAAACTAGTTTGGTGTGGTGGGGCACACATGTAGTCAAAACTGCTCAGGTGACTAAGGTGGGAAGATCCCCTAAGAGTAGGAGTTCAAATCTGGAGCGAGCAGTGATCCCACCACTACTCCCCAGCTTAGGCAACACAGCAAAATCCTGTCTCGAAAAAAATGTGTTAAGGCAGATATAGGAGCTCAGGCCTGTAATTCTAGCCATCTGGAAGGACAAGGTGGGAGAAACCCTTAAGCTCAGGATTTCCAGACCAGACTGACCTGAGCAAGAGTGAGACCCCATCTCTACTAAAAATAGAAAAATTATCCAAGAGTTGTGGCAGGCACCTGCAGCCCCAGCTACTCAGGAGGCTGAGGCAGAAGGATCCCTTGAGCCCAAAAGTTTGAGGTTGCTGTGAGCTAGGTTGATGCCATGACACTCTAGCCTGGGCAATAGTGTAAGACTCCAACTAAAAAAAAAATTTTTTTTGTTAAAAAAGCAATAAATTCAGGTAAGCACAATGAAGAACATAAAAATCACCTAAAGTCTCACTACGGAGAGGCAATTATAGTTAACATTTTAGTATATTATCCTTCTAGAAAATTTTCTCTGCCTAAATATACATTAATAAAAATTGGATTAAACTATATAGTTTCAGAATCTGTTTTTGTCATTTTCTATATCCAAAATACATTTCTATATCATTATTTTAATGGTTTTATAATTTTCTTTATGTAAGAGAATTATAATTTATTTCACCAATCATCTATTGTGAAATTCGGGGTGATTTTTCACTATTCTATTTAACGCTATGAACAATATCCTTTCAAATACTGTATATACACACATCTTTATATGCTTAGAATAAATTTTTTGTTGTGGAAAAGCTGAGTCAAACAGAAAATACTCATTTCAAAGCTTTTATTAGGAATTGAGAAATGACCCTTCAGAAAGACAGTACCCGTGTATCTACCAGCAGGGTATAAATATGACTAAGGAGCAAGCTCATTTCTTGAGTATCCACTATGTACCAGGTACTCTATATATTTACACATTATTTTTAATCCTTGCAAAGCTTTGCAAGGTGTTGATCATTCCCATTTAAATTTGAATAAATCAAACCTCAAACACAGCAACCTGCCCAATGGCACAAAGCTAGCAAGTGGTAGAAGAAATAGCTTAAGTGGCTGTAGGCCACGCTTTCCACCAGACTGCATGGTTCTCTAATTATTTTTACTGGTTCAATAACATGCAATCATATGAATATAGTATGAAATATTAATGCTTTCCTTGTTCTATTATTTAACATTTAGGTCATTTCCAATATTTCATTAAGTAACACTGCAGGGACCAGATGAAATATTAGACCAAGTCTGTTTCGTTTGTTGTTTGTCGTCACAGAAAACACAAACCAAAACATGTTTATTGTATAAGCCCCACCCTTTTCTTCTTAAAAAATTATGTCCCTTTCATCCCTCAGGACCCATCTTAAGAGTCACATCATGAAGCCTACTAATTGACTCTAGACATTATCAATATCTCCCTTTCTGACTACCTAGAGCACTTATCATCTGCCTCCAAAATTTTGTCACTTCATTTTATATATATATATATATATATATATGTCACTGATTATCATGTTTACAAATCTAGCTTCCCTAACAACACTTTAAGATCCTTGAAGACAAAACTATCTTAGGTTTTATTTGCAATTCCTCCCTGAGGGCTTGTCTCACAGTAGGGACACAGCAGACAAAATGAATTGAACAGTTTTAATGTCAGCCATCTGACATCCTATTGATATTCTCCAAATAAATTCTTTAAAATTCTACTATCATTTACACAAATAAGTAATCTCCAGATAAAATTTGCTTGTATAACACATAAAAAATACAGTACTCTTTTTCATGGTTTAGTTACATTTATTTCTGTCTGTCATCTCAATAGAACTCCAAAAAGAATTTTATAGGTTCTTCATTAGGATTTGCAGTACTTATTTTTATTTTATTTATTTTTTTTTTTGAGACAGAGTCTCACTTTGTCACCCCCAGTAGGGTGCCATGGCGTCATAGCTCACAGAAACCTCAAACTCTTGGGTTCAAGTAATTCTCTTGCCTCAGTCTCCACAGTAGCTGGGACTACAGGCACCCACCACAACACCCAGTTATTTTTAGAAATAAGGCCTTGCTCTGGCTTAGGCTGGTCTCCAACTGGTGAGCTCAGGTGATCCACCCACCTTGGCCTCCCAGAGTGCTAGGATTACAGGTGTGAGCCACCCGTCTGGCCTAGTACTTATTTTTTTTCCTGCAAATATTGGCCACTCTGATTTTACTTTTCATGACTTGGACCCCAGACATGCTGGATATGTGTCATGGAGTTGTCATGGTGTCCTGCAGAGAGTCCCGGGAGGAAGTAGGAGTTCCCACCTACAGCTATGTGTGACCTCAACTAAATTATTTAATACCTCTGAGCCTCAGAGATTCTGGTTTGTTTGTATCATATCCAAGATCCAAAACTAGTCCATGAAAAGAATGTAAATGCGAAATAACCTTGTTATACCAAGAAACACGTTCATTCATTTTTCGTTCATTCATTTAATAAACTTGTATTTAGGAACGGACACTTAATAAATGCTGGGTATACAAATATAAAAGATGGTCTCTTTTATTACGTTCTTCTGTTTTTGCCAAATAAGAAATTAAAGTAATCCTTCCCCCACATCCTTTGCAAATGTTGGACACTAATGTTGCAAATTTGATAGGGTATGTCCTAATTTCACCTTATTTTTTACTGGTTTCTTCTTGTCCTGAATAAAGTCTAAGACTTTATGGATTTGCGGTCATTGCCCCCTTTTAAACTATTGATCTTTTTCAGTCTAACCTTTCACTGAGAAACGACAGATACAAATAAAGAGGATCTAGACATATTTCATAAATTTGGAATATGTAACTATTTACCACATGCTTAAGTAAAAATTACACCTACACCTTTTTACTTTTTTTCTTGATTAGCAGATCAGTAGAGAATCAAACATCCTTCTTAATTACCACTGCACATTTATCTTTATTCCCTATTTTATTAATCTCTTGTTTCCTATAGATTCCACTTCTTGGCCCTATTGAGTCTATCTAGAAATAGTCTCTAGTATCTAATCTCTCCTCCATCCACACAGACATCACTTTAATTCAAGTTTGTGCATTGTCTTCCCTAATTAATTGCTGTGATATCCAGATTGATTCCCTTCTCATCCTTTTTTCCACATGACATCCGGAGTGGTGTTTCTAAAATTCAAATCTTCCTCATGTTCTGCTGGTTGCGATTCAAACAATTCACTTGGCATATCGAGCCCGGCATGAGCAGCTTCCTGCTCACCTGTCAGGCTTCCCCTTCTGCCTCTCCTCCTGCACCAGATGTCAGCCACAATGACTTGCAAAAACTCAACTCATAATGCTCTTCTTTTTCCATGGTTTTATACACATCCTCTACAATGGGAATACAATCCATTCTTCTCTGCCTGGCCAACTCCTAAGAATTCTTCCTAGCTCAGCTGTACCCACTTTGACTGTAGATAAATAACCTTCCCTGCCATAAGCTGCATTAAATGCCATCTCCTCAGCACTCCCATAGCACATAGGGCTTCCCTGTATCATGGATGGCACTTACCATTGCATGCCAGAATCATTAACTAAGTGGCTGTCTCCTCCACTAGGCTATCAGAATCTTGAGACCAGAAATAGTCTCTTTTCTTTTTGTATACCCAGCATCTAATTAGTGTCTGTTCCTACCCTGTTTCCACGAAAATAAGACAGCCTCTGAAAATAAGACCTACTTACAGGAAAGATAAGATGTCCCCTGAAAATAAGAACTAGCGCATCTTTGGGAGCACACCTTAAAATAAGACACTGTCTTTGATTGCAAGAGGGACTTTACCTAACAATTGCAATCAGTGTAACCTGGCTTATTGTACCCTCAATGAATCCCCAACAATAAAATAAATAAATAAATAAAAAATAAGACACTGTCTTATTTTCGGGGAAACAGGGTATATACAAGTTTCTTAAATGAATGAACATGTCACATGAATCTTGGTGTAACAAAGTCATTTGAAATTTACATTCTTTTCATGGACTGGTTTTGGATCTTGGATATGATACTAAAGTTTCCTCTACCTCCTCCTCCAACTTGTAGGAAGTACATTTGTATCACAAGAACTACTTGTGTCATTTCCTTCTGAAATCCCCCAATTCTACCACTCTCCATGTTAGCGTATGGAGTCAGTCTGGCTGACTAACGAGAGGAGGATGGGATTGCGTCTTCAAGGACAGAACAAGAGCAAAGAATACCTATTCCAAGAGTCAAAGGAAAAAGCAAGACAGCCGCCCTCTAAGGAACTGTGTGAGAAGCTAGGCACGGCCTTATAGTCATAGGACGATATTTACGCCACTCTCACGCTAACCAGCCCAGAGCAGAAGCACACACATATTCTTCATTCTCTGAGTCAGTCTTGATTGATGATCAGAGCTCTGGACCTCTCGGTGCAGTAAAGTGAAAATCTCTTCACAGAGGTACACCCCTGGGAAGAACCACTGGGAAATATAATCTTTGGAGAAGTAGGGGAAAATACTGGGCTTGGCTCAGCTAACATTGGCCCTCATCTATTCAGAATGAATTGGGTTCCCTTCCCCTGTTAGGTAAGGACCACACAGAAGAATGACTGAGTTTAAAAAGGTGCTCAGGCTACCTCCTTGGAGGACACTCATCACCCAGCCTCAGTAGTCACCACCTGTCTTCTTGTGCTCTCTTTTTTCGCTTGACTATTTAAAGCAAATCTTATTCAACTAATTATTTCACTTTTAAATATTTTAGTATAATCTCTGGCTATTAAAGACATTTATAACATAATCACAATACTATGATCACACTCAACAACATAAACAGTAAATCCCTTAATATCAGGAGTCAAACAAGATTTGAGGGGTATTTTCCAAACTCCATAGTCACAACCAAAACTAAGACCCCAGGTGTCATTTGAATTCTGGCTCCTCTACTTACTAGCTATGAGAAGTTGGATAAAGTAATGAACTTTACTGAGTCTCAATTTCCTACCCTATAAATGGGTGTAATGATACATTATCTTACACGGCTGTTGTAAGAATTTTAAATTTTACACAGATAAACTACATAGCACAATTTCTGTCACAGAGTAGATAATAAATGACTACTGTAATTAGCCATCACATGTGATCTCCTCTCCTTCCCCTTCCCTAGTCCATTACTCTGGAATAAAGAAGATGATCAGACCAGTGATCTGACATCAATAAAATGAAGTATAACCTCTACGCACATCTGCACACGCTCTACTACTGCCTGCGGCATTAAAATTCAATTCTATATGCAAAGACTCATCTTCTTAAGAATAAAAAATAAATGCAGCTAACAATGAAATGGATATGTAGGGAGAACAAGGTAACAAGGCATTCTCTGGGAGTTCTAGGGCAGAAACGGAATTCTTTGTAAATCTGTGATCAAAGAATGATACTTGTCCTTTGAGCAGGGTCTTCCTGTTTAACTGAAAGCACAAACCTCTTAAAAGATATAATACAAACAAAGGGTGGTGGGAAGGATACAAATAGGAAGAGGGCCAGAACAGTCCAAAATAAGTCAGATATCACAAATGGCATTATTAAGCTCTTCCAAATATTTGGGTACTTACATACATAGTCTTCAGTCAGTTTTAGTTCCAGGTAGCAAACTTTACCAGGCACTTCCAGCAGACAAGAGAGGTCAGAAAAGGACCTCCCCATTCTTTGGCAAGTGACACCAACACTATAATCATCATCATCATCACTACCACCGTCATCCATCACATTTAGGTAGCCATCTACACGTTTCAAAGTAGTACTTCCACATACATTATTCAATTGAGTTTTTAAGTATTTAACTTGTGAAAAGCAGTAAGTCAGGAATTCCAGGGAATTTTAGACATTAAGCAGTAAGTTAAGCAACAAAAGTGAAGAGAAAGATATCACTGTTCTTATCGGTTCATCAGCACTTTGAGATGCTGATAAATCAACTATAAATAAGACACAATCTTCATCCTCTGAAAGGTCACAATTATCACAATTATTAAAAATCCTAAATGTTGAGTGTTTCCTGTGTGCTAGTAAACATAAAAATAACAGCTATAGTGTTATTGTTCCCATATTACAGATGAGAAAACCGAGGCCAAGAGAAGTTAAGTAACTTTCCCAAGATCACATAGGAAGTAAATTATGGAGCCAGTTTCTGATACATCACCTATAAGAGAAATGCTTGAACTAGTTGTGGCCCATTGAACATTTTCAGCACATTTTAAAAATACATAAAATTATCCAATTAGCTTTCACGCATTAATTACTAAGACCTAGCCACTTGCCAATGGAAAGAAGTTTAAACATGGAAACAATTCATTTTCCAGAGATGAAGCACTTACACTAAAGAAAAGGGGACGGGGAAACAATTCATTTAAGTCAAAAGAGAAGGTTGTCACTCTGCTTTCTATTGCACTGTGAGTCAGAAGAGCTGGAAACTTTAAAAGTCAAATTCATTTCATGGAGTGATGGAGAAAGTAATAAAGGCAGTGAATTTTCTTCAAGTTTAGTATTTGTTGGATAATTAGTAATACTTTGAATTGTAATACGGAGCTATATTCTATTTTGATCCAACCGTGTTAGGTTATAGAAGTTTGTTTTGAAGTTTCCTGAGCAACTTCCTCAGATCAAGATTTTGAAATTAAAGAGTCTGAAAGGTCAAATTTTAAGTACTCCCCATCCCCTCAAAAGAGTGATTCACAAGCTTAACTGATAGTACATGATATCTGAATACTGTTCTTAAAACTTCAAGGGGAGGGGAGAAACAAGAGCATTACTGATCTTTTCAAGAAAGTCTAAATCCAGATACATGGATTGAGCAAGTGAGAAGTAGAGATTGCTAAACTTCACTGAGCACTCTATTAAAAAAAAGGGCAGCGCCTGTGGCTCAACGGAGTAGGGCACCAGCCCCATATGCCGGAGGTGGTGGGTTCAAACCCAGCCCCGGCCAAAAATTGCAAAAAGAAAAAAAAAATTACAGTTTCTTTTAAGAACTGAGGAGTTATTTGGTAGAAATTAAATAGTTACTGAGATACACAGAAGCTGATGACTACAAACCATTCTTTTTTTTTTTTTTGGCCGGGGCTGGGTTTGAACCCGCCACCTCCGGCATATGGGGCCAGTGCCCTACTCCTTTGAGCCACAGGTGCTGCCCCAAACCATTCTATAAGTTTACACAACAAGGCCCAAGACATATCTGAATTACCAACTATCCCATCAACGTGGCTCAGATTCAAAAGAAAATGATTGCACTGGAAGTAAATGCTGTTATACTTCTTAAGAAGACACAGATATCCCAGAGCTGCTTAAATAAGAAGATGAATTACAGCCAGCACTTTCCTTAAATGTGTGGCTATGGGGACAACTTCTGAGAAATATTTGGAATCCTATTTTCTTATAGAAGTAAATTTGCTCCCATGACAGTGTATAAATTCAAGTTGAGATTCATGATCAACCTGGAGTTAAAATTCAGTTGTACTTTGATTCAGAACATATTATACAATACTTAAAAACTAATTCAGTCCTTAAGGACTCAACTCCCTACACCATAGTTTCAAAGAAAATGAAATACCTGTGGGAGGCTGAGGAGGGAGAATCGCTTGAGCTCAGGAGTTCGAGACTCGCCTGAGCGACAGTGAGACACTGACTCATGAAAAAAAGAAAATGAAATACCTGGAATATACCTAACAAAAGAGGTGAAGGACCTCTATAAAGAAAATTATGAAACCCTAAGAAAGGAAATAGCAGAGAACATTAACAAATGGAAGAACATACCATGGTCATGGTTGGGAAGAATCAACATTGTTAAAATGTCTATACTTCCCAAAGCAATCTACTGATTCAACGCCGTCCCTATTAAAGTACCAACATCGTACTTTCAAGACTTGAAAAAAAGGATTCTGTGTTTTATGTGGAACCAGGAAAAAACCCGTATAGCTAAGGCAGTTCTTGGCAATAAAAATAAAACCAGGGGCATCAGCATACCAGATTTTAGGCTGTACTACCAGGCCAGAGTGGTCAAGACAGCATGGTACTAGCACAAAAATAGAGACATAGACATTTGGAATCAAATAGAAAACAAGGAAATGAAACTAACAACTTACAACCACCTAATCTTCGATAAACCAAACAAGAACATACACTGGGGGAAAGACTCCCTATTCAATAAATGGTGCTGGAGATCTGGATATCCACATGCAAAAAACTAAAAATGGACCCGCACCTCTTCCCACTCACAAAAATTGATTCAAGATGGATAAAGGACTTAAATTTAAGGCATGAAACGATAAAAATCCTCAAAGAAAGCATAGGAAAAACACTGGAAGATATCAGCCTGGGGAAAGACTTTATGAAGAAGACTGCCATGGCAATTGCAATAACAACCAAAATAAACAAACGGGACTTAATTAAACTAAAAAGCTTCTGTACAGGTAAGGAGACCACAACCAAAGCAAATAGACAACCTACATATTGGGAAAGGACATTTGCATATTTTGAATCAGACAAAAGCTTAATAACTAAGATTTAAAGAGAACTTAAATTAATCCACATGAAAAAAGCCAATAATCCCATATATCAATGGGGAAGAATACTCATCATCCTTAATTATTAGAGAAATGCAAATCAAAACCACCCTGAGATACCATCTAACCCCAGTGAGAATGGCCCATCACAAAATCTCAAAACTGCACATGCTGGTGCAGATATGGAAAGAAAGGAACACTTTTACACTGCTGGTGCGACTGTCAACTAATACAACCTTTTTGGAAGGAAGTATGGAGAAATGTCAAAGCACTCAAGCTAGACCTCCCATTTGATCCTGCAATCCCATTATTGGGCATCTATCCAGAGGGGGGGAAAAAAAACCTTGCACTAGACTATTTATCACAGCTCAATTCACAATCACCAAAATATGGAAACAGCCTAAATGCCCACCAACCCAGGAATGGATTAACAAGCTGTGGTATATGTATACCATGGAATACTATTCAGCCATTTAAAAAAATGGAGACTTTACATCCTTTGTGTTAACCTGGATGGAAGTGGAACACAGTATTCTTAGTAAAGCATCACAAGAATGGAGAAGCATGAATCCTATGTATTCAAGCTTGATTTGAAGACAATTAACAACAATTAATAATAATTTACAATAAGTTACTAACCCTTTTTTAATAGTCTCATGTAAAATATTCCTATATTACAAGTTTTAACTAATTAAATGAAACCTTAAGTCAGTATAATAGTCTACCTTTTACCTGAGAGTGTCAAATTTAAAATCCAAGAGATCCAATGTCAGAATATAAGGAGTTCTAGAAAAAGGCAACAGCAAAACCAGAGGGGTTAAAATCATTAACAAAATTAGTTAAGAAAATTTTAGGTCAGGAGCGATGGCTTATACCTGTAAGCCTGAGCTCAACAGTTCAAGACCAGCTTGAGCAAGATCAAGACCCTGTCTCTAAAAACAGCCAAGCGTTGTGGTAGGCACCTGTAGTCTCAGCTACTTGGGAGGCTGAGGCAAGAGGATCACTTGAGCCCCAGAGTTTGAGGTTGCTGTGAGCTGTGATGCCACGACACTCTACCAAGGATGACAAAGTGAGACTCTCGTCTCAAAAAAAAAAACAAGAAAAGAAAATTGTAATGGTAAATTAAAAGGACCCACCATAATGAGTAAAAGCAGACACATACCATACACATCTTTGTGAAATGTCAGAAACTACAACAAAGAAGTTACATGCCTCTAGAGATTTTTGAAAATTTCACATCACTTAGGAAAGAGTAAGAATCAGAATGGCTTTGAACTTTTCCAAAGCAATATTGGAAGCAAGACAATGATGAAACAGGTTTACAAGTTTTGATCATCACTCCTTTATTGAGGAATAATGAAGCAATCCTTTCGAAACCCTGAGATAAGAAAATATTCCCAAAGTAGAATTCTATATTCAGGCAAACTACAAATCAAGAACAAAGGCATTTCAAACATTCATGGATGCATCCTTCCTCCTGGGAGAAGGAAGACTCAGTGGTACATCAGGCAGGGAGGACAACCAGTCAGGATAAGAGCAGTGTGGATAAAGAGACAGACTGCTGAAAATTGTCATCACCAAGGGCCCCATACTGAGCTTCTGACCCAAAGCAGGACACCCATCCACACTGGGGTGGGTGTGACCACATTCTGAGTTGTTTTTGAGCCAATAAAGTTCCCACTTTCTTCCACAACATCTTTGAACAGCTAAGGACACTCCATGTGCCCCCCCAGAGGGGTTCGGCTTTGACCTGCTTCTAAGAGCTAAAGGTAGTCCTTTAGCTAAAGCAGAGTGACCCACTCTCCAACCTCACTTTTGCTAGAGGTCTCCTGGCTTCCAACTCTGCCAAACACTATCTGGGAAAGAGCCTTCTTTCCTAGGACTCAGATTCAAAGACTTCCCAAGGAAGGGCTCTCAAGGAAGTTGAATCGACTGTGACCCAGACACTCTGTTTAACATATCTTCGTGAAATGAAAGAAGACATATAATAATGTATGTACTGTAAAAAATAATAATAATAAATGGACACCCATTTACCCACTACTCAGATTAAAAGAACATTCCTTGTATCTTATCTGTACCTATCTCTGACTTTATCCCCCTCACTCACCACGGAGATAAATATTTTAATAACTTTTCCATGTATCACGCCTTTGGTTTTCGTTATAGTTTCATCCCCTGAATATGTATTACCCAATCACTATGTTATTTAATTTCAAAAAACTGAACAGCAAGTACAAACCCAGCAGTGTAAGAAAAACACAATACATATTGCCATTATTGAGAAGGCACCCATATTTATAAGTTTTGATCATCATTCCTTTATTAAGGAATAACAGGGCTACCATGACTCTATTTTGACCTAGAAACATAGAATCAGTGAATAGTCACAAATCTGGTTCTGAAGGCAGCAGCCATTTATTCCAAGAAAGGATCTTGGTCAGACATGGTGGCTCATGCCTATAATATCAGAACTTTGGGAGGCTGAGCTGGAAGGATGACTTGAGCCCCAAGAGTTGCAGGTTGCATCGAGCTATGATGATTCCACTACACTCTAGCCCAGGTGACAGAGTGAGACCTTGCCTCAAAAGAATAAAAGGAAGGAAGAAAAGGGAGGGAGAGAGAAATTTTAAATACTAGACAGCAGGATTTAAGCACCCAGCAATAGTCAGCTTACATATGCTAAAAGAGGAGGAATCTTGGAAGAGGGCAATGGCAGCATCATAGTTCTTGAGTGAACCCAAGGCCGTCCATTAAAAACGAAAAATCAATGAGAACAAAACCTGAGACCCATTGACAGTCTTTACAACAAACCTGACAGGCCAGGGACAAACTGCTGATAGCTACACACCCATGTGGTATCAGCACCCATGCAGGAACACACAGAAGGAAGGCAGTCGAGTTTCTGATGGTCCTCAGGAGAACCACCAAACATCAAGAAGCACTCCCTAGAAACTACAGTGGCCTAGTCAGAAAATAGCAGTCAAAGAAAGGAGGTAGTTCTTCAAGTGATAAGATCTGACAATGACAGAGCAGATTCTAAAAATCAACCGGCCAAGCCTACCTTCCTGAAACAAGTGAGGGATTTCCAGAAGGAAAAAAAAAAAAACAGAAACTCTGAACATCCACATCTCTGACTGACCCCTGAACCACACAAGAGCAAAATAGACTCAAAGCAGCCTAGCCGAGGGCAAAGGATCCGAACAGAGTAAGGAACCATTGCATGAGGCCCAGAGTTCACAGTTCGATTCCAGCCAAGAAAATTACCTACTAAGATAAAGGAAACAATGTATTCATCAGTGAGAAATAACAGAATCCAAAGGCTCTACAACTTAACATTCATGATGTCTAGGACACAACTCAAAATTATCCAACGTAAGAAGAACCAAAAAGTGCAATACATTCTCAGAAGAAACGTCAGTATAGTCTGATCCTGAAATGAAAAAGATGTTAGAAATGACAGACTGGGATCATAATGCAATCACTAAAACTATCCTCAATGAATTAAAACAAAACATGCTTTCAATGCATTAAACTCTCATCAGAGAAAGAGGAATTCTCAGCAGAAATATAATAATAATACAATTAGAACAAGATGGAAATTCTAAAACTGAAAAATATAACTTTTTTCTTGTTGTTACAGTTTGACCGGGGCCAAGTTCAAACTCGCTACCCTTGGTATATGGGCTGGTGCCCTACCCACTGAGACACAGGTGCCACCCAAAAAATATAACTTTTGAAGTAAAAATTCACTTCTTAGGTTTAACAGCCAAATGAACATGACAGAGGAAATAACGTGTACTTGGAAATAAACTAATAGAAAGTACCAAAAGGAAGAACAAAGGGGAAAAAAAGATTGAAAAACACATGAACAGACTGGGTGCCGTGGCTCATGTCTTTAAATCCTAGCACTTCTGGGAGGCTGAGGCAGGAGGATCACTTCAGGCCAGGAGTTTGAGACCAGCCTGAGTGAGACCCAATACTACAACTTTTTAAATAGAAAAATTAGCTGGTTGTGGTCACATACTCCTATAGTCCCAGCTACTTGGGCTAAAGCAAGAGGATTGCTTGAGCCCAGGAATTTGAGGTTACAGTGAGCTATGATGACGCCATTGTACTCCAACCTGGGTAACAGAATGAGATCCTGTCTCAAGAAAAAAAAAAAAAAGAACACAAATCTAAGACCGACAGACTGCTGCTGAGATTGCTGCCGAGATCTTTGCTCCTACTAACATTGACTGTGACTTCTAAGGTGCGTCAGCCCCCAAACAACAACAACAACAAAAATGAACAGAGCCTTGGAGGTCTGTTAAATGATATCAAACAGTGAGATGTATATGTAATAACAATACCAGAAAGAGAAGACAGAAAGAATAGGGCAGAAAAAAATTTTTTGAAGAAATAATGGACAAGATCACTCAGACTTGGTAAAAGGCAGAAGTAAATTTTCATACACACAATGATAAACACCAAACAGAGTAAATACCCAGCAGTCCATGCCATTAGAATCCCACTTGATAAACTATTGAAAGCCAAAGAAAAAGAGTATATCTTGAAATCAGAAGGAGAAAAACAATAATGTGCATACATTTTATGAAAATATGACTATTAATAACTGAATTTCCCTCTGATATCACAAGGGGAGGATGGAATTACATCTTTAAAGTACTCAAAGTAAAAATCACTGTCAAAACTGAATCCTACATTCAGCAGAAATATTATTCAGGAATAAAAACATTTTCAGCAAGAGAAATCTAGAAATTTGCATAAGCAGGGCTATCCTCAAAAAAAAAAGCTAAAGGAAGCTTTTGGGGCTAAAGAGTAATAATTCCAGATAGAAGTTTGAATCCTCAGGGGAAAAAATGAAGCATATCAGAAATGGTATATAACTTGGTAAATGCAAAATACTATATTTTCTTTTCCCTCTTCATTTATTTGTTAACCACATCACTCTAAAGTTATACATGTAACATTTTCCTATGGAGTTTATGACATATGTAGATGTATTACATATAATAAATAAAGAGGGATATGGTCCTATATAGTTGCAAGATTTCTATATTTTTTTAAGATTTCTACATTGTAAACAAAGTATATGTTATTAATTGCAAGATGACTGTGAAAAATTAAAGACATACCTAATAATTGTTAGGGCAACCATTATTTTTTAAATGAAAAAAAAAAAACTTTAAAAAGCCAATAAGAAAAAAAAATTTTTTTTTTTTTTTTGAGACAGAGACTCAAGCTGTCGCCCTGGGTAGAGTGCCATGGCATCACAGCTCACAGCAATCTCCAACTCTGGGGCTTAAGCAATTCTCTTGTCTCAGCCTCCCAAGTAGCTGGGGCTACAGGCGCCCACCACAATGCCCGCCTATTTTTTGGTTGCAGTTGTCATTGTTGTTTGGCGGGCCCCGGCTGGATTTGAACCTGCCAGTTCTGGTGTATGTGGCCGGTGCCTTAGCCGCTTGAGCTATACAGGTGCCGAGCCAAGTCAATAAGAAAATTTTAAAGGTTGAAAGGAAATGGATAGATAGAAAAAAATATATATATATATACACAAAACATAAACATATTTATGTTATATATATATATATATATATATATAACATAAACAATTACCAAAAGTAGCCTGGAGTAGTAATATTAATCTCAGATAAAGTAAATGTCAATTTTTTTCTTTTTCGAGACAGAATCTCACTCAGTCGCTCTGGGGTTTTGTGCCGTGGCATCATAGCTCACAGCAATCTCAAACTCTTGGGCCCCAGTGATCCTCTTTTCTCAGCCTCTCAAGTAGCTAGAACTACAGGGGCCTGACACAATGCCTTGCTAGTTTTTCTATTTTTAGTAGAGACAGGGTCTGGCTCTTGCTCAGGCTGGTCTTGAACTCCTGAGCTCAGACAATCCACCCACCTCAGCCTCCCAGAGTTCTAGGATTACAACCATGAGCCACCTTGCCCTGCTAAAGTAAGTTTCTTTCTTTTCTTTTCTTTTTTTTTTTTTTTTTTTTTGAGACAGAGTCTCACTCTTTTGCTCTGGGTAGAGTGCTATGGTGTCATAGCTTACAGCAACCTCAAACTCATGGGCTCAAATGATTCTCTCACCTCAGCCTCCCAAGAAGCTGGGACTACAGGCCCCTGCCACAGCACCTGGCTATTTTTAGAGATGGGGGTCTCCCTTTTCCTCAGACTGGTCTTGAACTCCTGAGCTCAAGCAATCTGCCCACCTGGGCCGCCTATAGTGCTAGGATTATAGGTGTGAGCTAAAGTAAATTTCAAAACAAAAATATATTACAAGGATAAAAAGACACTTCATAATAATATAAGTGGAAACATAAAAATCTTGGAAAACATAAAAATCTTGGAAAACATAAAAATCTTTGGAAAACATAAAAATCATAAATGTATATGAACCCAATAAATGAGCTTCAAAAACACATGAAGCAAAAATTGACATATTTAAAGGGAAAAATAAGTTCCATAATCATAGCTAAAGATTGCAATATGCTTTTACCAGCAACTTATAGAAAAACAAGACAAAAGTCAGCAGAGGCATAGAAGGTTCCAACATAGCTTACAGAATACATTTCTTTTCAGTTCCACACAGAATGTTTACCAGTATAGACCATATTTGGGACCATAAAACAAGTATCAATAAATGTCAAAAGACTGAAAACATACAGGATATGTTCTATAACAAAAATGGAATTTGGTTAGAAATCAAAAAAGCATAGGTGGCAAATTTCTTAAGCTTACTGAAGCCATCTATGACAAACACACAGCTAATACCATACTGAATGGAGTAAAACTGAAAGCTTTTCCACTGAAAACTGAAACCAGGCAAGAATGTCCACTATCACCACTACTATTCAACATAGGGCTGGAAGTTTTAGCCAATGCAATCAGATAAGAGAAGGATTAAAAGGGCATGGGGGCTGGGAGACGGCAGAGGAGGTCAAACTCCCACTCTTTGCTGATGACATGATCTCATACTTAGAAAACCCCAGAGACTCAACTGCAAAACTCCTGGAAGTGATCAAGAAATACAATAATATCACAGGGTACAAAATCAATGTCTACAAATCAGTAGCCTTTGTGTACACCAATAACAGCCAAGTTGAGAAGCAAATCAAGGACACAATTCCCTACACAATAGCTTCAAAGAATGAAATACTTATGAATATACCTAACAAAAGAGGTGAAGGATCTTTATAATGAGAATTATGAAACCTTAAGCAAAAAAATAGCAGAAGACACTAACAAACAGATGAACACACCATGCTCTTGGCTGAGAAGAGTCGGCATTATTAAAATATTCTACCCAAAGTAATCTACAAATTTAATGAAATCTCCATTAAAATATCAACATCATACTTTAAAGAATTATAAAAAAAATAGTACTTTGTTGTGTATGGAACCAGGAAAAAAAAAATCCATATAGCCAAGGGTATTCTTAGTAATAAAAACAAAGCCAAAGGCATCAATCACTCTACCAGACTTCAGGTTATATTATAAGTCCACAGTGA
This sequence comes from Nycticebus coucang, assembly GCF_027406575.1. Taxonomy (NCBI): domain Eukaryota; kingdom Metazoa; phylum Chordata; class Mammalia; order Primates; family Lorisidae; genus Nycticebus; species Nycticebus coucang. The sequence continues at coordinate 90,873,629 of NC_069788.1, forward strand.
TCAAAACAGCATGGTGTTGGCACAAAAATAGAGATATAGAAACTGAATAGAAAACCAAGAGACGAAACTAACATCTTACAGCCACCTGATCTTTGATAAACCAAACAAGACCATACACTGGGGGAAAGAATCCCTATTCAATAAATAAATGGTGGGGCGGCACCTGTGGCTCAGTCAGTAAGACACTGGTCCCATATACCGAGGGTGGCGGGTTCAAACCCGGCCCCGGCCAAACTGCAACCAAAAAAATAGCCGGGCGTTGTGGCGGGCACCTGTAGTCCCAGCTACTCGGGAGGCTGAGGCAAGAGAATCGCTTAAGCCCAGGAGTTGGAGGTTGCTGTGAGCTGTGTGATGCCATGGCACTCTACCTAGGGCCATAAAGTGAAACTCTGTCTCTATAAATAAATAAATAAATAAATAAATAGTGGTGGGAGAACTGGATAATCCCATGTAAAAGACTGAAAATGGACCCACACCTTTCACCACTTACAAAAATTGATTCAAGGTAGATAAAAGATTTAAATCTAAGACATGAAACAATAAAATCCTAGAAGTAAGTGTAGGAAAAACACTTGAAAGTTATGAGCTTGGGGAAAGATTTTATGAAGACTTCAGTAGCAACTGCAACAACAACAAAAATAAGCAAACGGGACTTAATTAAGCTGAAAAGCTTCTGCACAGCTAAAGATACAACAAGTAAAGCAAAAAGACAACCTTCAGAATGGGAAAAATGTATTGGCATGGTACAAGTCCGACAAAGGGTTGATAACTAGCACCTACAGAGAACTCAAATTAATCAACCAAAAAAAAGAGTGAACAATCCCATCTACCACTGGGTAAGAGATATGAAAAGAACCTTCTCTGAGGAAGACAGACAAATGGCTAACAAGCACTTGAAAAAATGCTCATCATCCCTAATCATCAGAGAAATGTAAGTCAAAACCACCCTAAGATATCACCTAACCCCATTAAGAAATGTAAATCAGGGTGGCCCTGTGACTCAAAGGAATAAGGCGCCAGTCCCATATGCCAGAGGTGGTAGGTTCAAACCCAGCCCCAGTCAAAAAAAACTGCAAAAAAAAAAAAAAAATGTAAATCAAAACCACCCTAAAACTAAGAAAATGCCAGGAAGGCTATGTTAACCAGTGTGATGAAAATATGTTAAATGGTCTATAAAAACAGTGTATGGTGCCCCATGATTGCATTAATGTACACAGCCATGATTTAATAATAAAAAAATGTTTAAATTTAAAAAAAAATTAAAAAAAAAGAAGTATCAAAAAAAATCAAATCCAAAAAAAAAAAAAAAAAAAAACACCCTAAGATATCACCTAACCCCACAGTGGTTACAGCGCCATCCACATACACCGAGGCTTGCAGGTTTGAACCCAGCTCTGGCCAGCTACACAACAATGACAACTGCAACAACAACAAAAAAAGTAACTAGGCATTGTGGCAGGCTCCTGTAGTACCAGCTACTTGGAAGGCAGAGGCAAGAGTATCGCTAAGCCCAAGAATTTGAGGTTGCTATAAGCTGTGATACAATAGCACTTTGCTGAGGGCAACATAGTGAGATTCTGTCTCAAAAAAAAAAAATAGGTCACACCACGAAGTCTCAGAGCCACAGATGCTGGCGCAAATTTTGAGAGACGGGAACACTTTTACACTGCTGGTGGAACTGTAAACTAACACAGTCTTTGGAAGGAAGTACAAAGAATCCTCAAAGAACTCAAATTAGACCTCCCATTTGATACTGCAATTGCACTACTAGGCGTCTATCCAGGGAAAAAAAATCATTTTATCATAAGGACATTTGCACTAGACTGTTACAGCTCAATTTACAATTGCTAAAATATGGAAACAATCTAAATGCCCAAAAACCCAGGAATGGATTAACAAGCTGTGGGGTGTGTGTGCGTGTGTGTGTATAGTAGCATGGAGTATTATTCAGCCATAAAAAGGATGGAGACTTTGCATCTTTTGTATTAATCTGGATGGAGTTAAAACACATTCTTCTTAGTAAAGTATCACTATAATGGAGAAGCAAGAATCCAATGTACTCAATATTAATATGAAGCCAGTAAACAATCTAATACATGTGAACACAAGAGAAAAATTCAAATCAATTCAAGGTGGGGAATGGGGAACAAGGGAGCAGTGAGAGGGGACGGGGGTGCGGGGGATGGGCACTTTATGGACACAATGTTACATAAGACGGATTTTACCTAACAAATGTGAACACTGTAACCTAATTCTTTGCACCCCCAATTAACCTGAAACAATTTTTTTTAAAAGAAATCAAAAATAGTAAGATAACCAGAAAAATCCCAAGTATTTGGAAATGAAAAAATACACTTCTGATGAAACTTTGGGTCAAAGAAAAAAGTTACATGATGAATTAGAAAATATTTTGAACTGAACAATTATGAAAATATGACCTATCAAAATTTATAGAAGGCAGCTAACACAGGATTATAAAGATATTTATGGCCTTAAAGTGCCAATACTAGAAGAAAGGTCTCAAACCAATAACACAGCTTTTACTTTAAGAAACAATAATTAGAAAATAAAATTTGAAAAACTCCATTCACAAAAATACTTAAGAATAAATTTAATGAAAGATGTGAGAACTGCAAAACATTGCAAAGGGAATTAAGACCTACATAGGTGTAGATATATGTCATTCCAAGGATTGGAAGAAATGTTGAAATAGTAATCCTCACCAAATTGATCTACAAATTCCAAATAAGCTTCTTTTGGGGAAAAAAAAATGACAAGATTTTAAAACTTCCGTGGAAAGCAAAGGATTTAAAATAGATAAGCAATTTTAAAAATAAGAACAAAGTTAGAAGACTGACAGCGATGAAGACACTATGTCATTGGCGTAAGGACAAATGAATAAACAGAATAGAGGGCCAGGCACAGAGGCTTACACCTGTAATCCCAGCAGTCTGGGAAGCTGACAGGAGCAGATTGCTTGAGTTCAGGAGTTCAAGGCCAGCCTAAGCAAAATGCTCTACTGAAAATAGGAAAATTGGCCAGGCATTGTAGTGGGCACTTGTAGTCCCAGCTACTCAGGAATCTGAGGCAAGAGGATCACTTGAGCCCAAGGATTTGAGGTTGCTATGATGACACCACAGCACTCAACACCAGAACAACATAGTGAGACCCTGACTCAAAAAGCAAACAACCAAACAACAACAAAAAATAACCACCAGAATAGAGCCCCGAAACAGACACACAAAAGTACCAAGACAATTCAATAAGACAAGATTGTTTTCACAGCAAATGGTGCTGGAACAACTGGATGTCGCATATGGAAATAATGAACCTCAAACCTTACCTCACACGACACATAAAAATCAACTTAAAAATGTCCATGGACCTAAACAGAGATAAAACTATTAAATTTCTAGAAGAAGGCTCGGCGCCCATAGCACAGTGGTTATGGCGCTAGCCACATACACCAAGGCTGGTGGGTTCAAACGCAGCCCAGGCCTACAAAACAACAATGACAACTGCAACAAAAAGATAGCTGGGCATTGTGGTGGGCGCCTGTAGTCCCAGCTACTTGGGAGGCTGAGGCAAGAGAATCACTTAAGCCCAAGAGTTTGAGGTTGCTGTGAGCTGTGACACTACAGTGGCACTCTAGCGAGGGCAACATAATGACACTCTGTCTGAAAAAAAAAAAAGGAAAAATCACAAGATACTGCCAAACCAACTAGAATGACTAAAGTTAAATATACTTGTCCATACCAAGTGTTGGTGAGGATATGGATGAAATGCAAAACTGCAAACTCTCTTCTACATTGCTGATGGGAAGGTAAAATTGTACAGCCACTTCACAAATCAGTATGGCAAACCTTGTAACAGTGGTTCTCAACCTGTAGATCGCAACCACTTTGGCGGTCGAATGACCCTTTCACAAGGGTCGCCTAAAACCATCACATACACCCCATACAAATACAGGTGTATGAAAATAATTTTATGGTTGGGGGTCACCACAATGATGGTAGTGACAATTTTGCTAATATACTTAGCAAAATTCATCAATCTGTACTTTAAAAATGGGTGAATTTTATTATAAGTAACTATTTCCATAAAAAATAAAAAGTGGGAAATATAACACGTCTTCTAATATGTAGGTACTTGGGCATGTCTACATTGGAATAACTTATATTCTTATTATACATGTATGTAATATATAATAAACTTATATTTACCTATAATGAGTAAGTTAAATTTATGAGAAATAAGATAATATTCAACTGAATACTGTTGACTTTTCATTTATATTTAACATTTCAAATTAAGGGCTAAATAAATGTATCTCTACATACACACAGAATCACCATGAATAAGTTCACATGTAGACTAACAGGGTATATCATGTGGGTAACACTAAAAAATATTCAAAAGGAATGAAGAAAGATTTTTAAAACATTTAATAGAAATAGATCCATATAGAAGATTAACAACAACAACAAAAAAAAAAAAAACCAGCCTATATATGCTAGGAATCACAAGGAAGAATTCCAAACATTGGAACAAAACAAATATTAAGGCTCTATTTCCAGAAACTATATTTCCTAAAATAAAAAATATTTTGAAATAACATATTGAAAGGACACACTGCAATCATTTCAGCCTGGCCAAAACTGAATCACAATGTAATTAAAAGTACTTTAAAGAAAAATAAAAAAACCATTTGAGCAATCAGGCTAAAAGACTAGCCACTAATAAGGGAAGAAAAAAAAAATTGTCATCAGACTTTTCACCAATTCTTAATGCCAAAAGAAAATGATGTAATAAATTTAAGATGCATATCCAAGTAATGAAAATATAAGTCAAAGATTGTATATCTACCCAAATTCACCTTTAAGTTCAAAGCCGCAAAGTGTTACAAACTTGCCAAAACTCTGGGAATATTGATCTTGTGAACACTTCCAAATGCATCTATTAAAAAAGGAGATTTGGATTGCCAAAAAGAACGAAAGGGGGCGGCGCCTGTGGCTCAGCGGGTAGGGCGCCGGCCCCATATGCCGAGGGTGGCAGGTTCAAACCCAGCCCCGGCCAAACTGCAACAAAAAGAACGAAAGACAGCAGTATAAGAATGAGTGGTGAGTATTAAACATACAAGTACCTGCAAAACAAAGCTATACCATGGTTTGAATAGAGTAGATATAGTACAATGGTCAAAAATTGGGGAGGCATGTAAAACAAGGAATGCATATGGATATGATTATCTAATACAGTGGTTCTCAACCTTCCTAATGCCGCAATGTATTTTCAGTGTTACAAAGGGGTTGCGACCCACAGGTTGAGAACCGCTGGCGTCATAGGTATCACTTGTAAATAAAATTATATTATTTAATATTAGATATTGAAATCAAAAGAGGAGAGGGAGAAGAAGAGATTATAAAGTAATTCCAATATTGTTCATTGTAGAGAACCAAATAGTCCAAAAAAAAAAAAAATGGACTAGTGGTTGGAATGATACAAAGGTATTAGTATAAAGTTAACCCATAAAACAAATGAACAAATAAAACCCATTCATAATGAGAGAGTTCAGATACAAAAAGCATAAAAATAAAACAATATGACAGAACTGAGGCCAAACATATTAGTCATATCAATAGATATAAATGGGCTTAACTCACCTATTGAAAGAAAAGGATTTTCAGATTGGCTAACAAAGCAAAATCCAACACTATGAAGAATACAAGAGACACACCTAAAACAAAGAGATTCAAAAGAGTTAAAAATAAAAGGATGAGAAATGATATATCAGGCAAACACAAATTAAAAGAAAACAGGGATCATAATCTTGATATCTGACAAGGTGGAATTCAGATCAAAAAGCACTAATCGTTAAAGCAGTATCCTTTATAATGCTTCAGGCTATAATTCACAGTGAAGGTACTAGTTAGTAATACTTATGCACTCAGTAACAGGAATAACTTGTATTAAGCAGCAACCAACAGAAGATACAAGGAGAAATAGAAACACACTCGTAACAGGAGACTTTAACATACCTCTCACAATCCAAGATCAGTAGACTAAAAATTAATAAAGGAACAGAAGACCTAAACAATATAAATAAGGAAGAACTTATATATCCAGCTTTGATGTTATTGTATCAATAATGGAGATTGCAACTTATTTTCAAGTACACATGGAACAGTCACAAAAACTGACGAAGTCTTAGGACTAACCTTGACATGCTAAAGAATAGAAATAATATAAACAGCATCCTCAAACCATAATGCAATCAAATCAGAAATCAACAACAAAAATTTTTAAATGCCCTTCCACACAAAAACTTACATACTTTTAAATAACTCCTAGATCAAAGGCAAAATACAAAAGTCAATTATAGAATTTCTTGAAAATAGTAATAATAAAGCATGACACTATCAGAATCTGTAGGCTACAACTAAAGGAAATGTCAAAAAACCTATATATAATTAGAAGTTAATACTAAAAACTGAAATTAATTTAGAACCCTCCCAAAATAGAATTAAAAAATAAATCTAGTTCCTTAGAAAAGAAATTAACAAAATAGATCAACCACTAGCTAATCCAATTTTTTTTAAGCAGGAAAGGGAAAAAGCACAAATATACATTAAATACAGTCATCCTTCGGTATCCACAGAGGATTGGTCCCAGGACACCTCCACCCCTGCTGATGCTAAAATCCTTAGATACTCAAGTCCCTTATGTAAAATGATACAGTATCTACATATAAATTACACATACCCTCCCATATACTTTAAATCATTTCTACATTGCTTATAATATCTAATACAATGTAAATGCTCTGTAAATCGTTACTACACTGTATTGTATCTTTATTTCCATTATTTTTACAGTTATATTGCTATTTTTATTGGGACTTTTTTCAAATATTTTTGATCTCTGGTTGATTGAATACATGGATGCAGAACCCACAGATACAGAAGGTTGACTGTACATAGTATTTGAAATGACAAGCAGAAAAGAAACATCAGAACAGATGAATTTTTAAAATTTTTAAAAGAATTCTTTGCTTAATTCTATGCAAACAAATCAGAAAACTTAGGTGAAATGTATAATTTTTTGAGAAATAAAACTTACCAAATTCACCCCAGTAGAAACAGAAAGTCTAAATATAACAAGGGTCATAGAACAAATAAGAGAAAGAAATTAAAGACTCCACTACAAAAAAAAAAAAAAAAACCAGCACCAGGCCAGATGGCTTCACAGGGGAACTCTGACAAAATTTTAAAGATCAGAAAAATCCCAGTGCTACTTTAATTATTCCAGATAACAGAAAAAGAAGGAACACTTCTGGATTCATTTTATATAGTGAGTATAACATTGTTTCAGATCCTGACTAGAGTTATTCCCAACTCTACATCCTCTCCAAAAATAAAAAACCGGTAGACCAATCTAAATTCATAAGTAAATATGGTAAAATCTAATTTGGTATATTAATAAAGTTAAGAGACGAAGCTATATGGTCCCTATAGATGCAGAAAGTGAGCATGACTCATTATTCATTCTGATTTAAAAAAAAAAACTTAATAAAGTATAGAAATTGATGAATGCTTCCTTAATATATTACCTCAGCCCAAAAGAATATCTTATTTAATTGGAAAATACTAGAGGCTTTTCTACTAAAGTTAAAAACAAGTCAAGAACACCTACTCTCTATGCTACATTTAACATTGTGTTGGAAACATTTACCAATGCAATTAGAAAAGAGAAAGGAATTAGAGCCATAAAAATTGAATAGGAAAGAAAGGACAAAATTATTTTCTATTTGCAGATCCTGTAATTATATATCTTGAAAATCCAAAAGAATACATAGAAAAATGACTACAGAAAGAAAATAATTTAGTAAAGTAGGGTTATAAAATTAGCATTCGAAAATCAATAGCCTTCATGTATAAAAATTTAAAAATAGAAGAAGGCTGGGCACAATGGCTCATACCTGCAATCCTAGCACTCTGGGAGGACAAGGCAGGCGGACTGCTTCAGCTCAGAGATTCCAGACCAGCCCAAGCAAGAGGGAGACCCTGTCTCTACTAAAAATAGAAAAACTAGCCAAGCACTGTGGTGAGCACCTATAGTCCCAACTACTTGGGAGGTTGAGGCAGGAAAATTGCTTGAACCTAAGAGTTTGAGGTTGCTGGGAGCTGTGACTGCCAGGGCACTCTACCCGGGGTGACAAAAATGAGACTCTGTTTCAAAAAAATAAAATAAAATAAGATAAAAATAAATAAATTAAAATAGAAGAAAAGACACATCCCAATTATGATGGCAAAAGCAATAAAAGAAAATACTAAGCACGAGCTTAACAAGAAATTCCAAAATCTCATAAGAAAACCTAGATAGCAACCCTAGAAAGTCACAAACAGACTTGAGCAATTAGAAAGAAATACCACGTCCCCAGACAGTAAAATACACTATCATAAAGATGTCAGTTCTCCCTAAAGCCAGTTACTTTATAAACTTAATGTGATGCTCATAAAAACACTATTAGGCTTTTTCCTGAAGCTCTGTAACTTGATTATAAAATTAACTTGGAAAAATGAAAAAGAAAGCCAAGCCAGGCATGGTGAGATATGCCTGTGATCCTAGCACTTTGGGAGGCCAAGGTGGAAGGGTTGCTTGAGGCCAGGATTTTGAGACTAACCTGGGCAACATAGTGTGACCCCCATCTCTAAAAAAAATAGGGAAAAAAAAATAACCAAGCGTGGTGGCACATGCCTGTAGTCCCAGCTACTCAAGAGGTTGAAGTGAGAGGATTGCTAGAGACCAGCTGCTCAAGGCTGCAGTGGGCTATGATCTTGACACTGCCCTCCAGCGTGGGTAACAGAGCAAGATCTCATTAAAGGAAGACGGAAGGAAGGAAGGAAGGAAGGAAGGAAGGAAGGAAGGAAGGAAGGAAGGAAGGAAGGGAGGGAGGGAGGGAGGGAGGGAGGGAGGGAGGGAGGGAGGGAGGGAGGGAGGGAGGGAGGGAAGAAGGGAGGGAGAGAAGGAGAGAGAGGAAGGAAGGAAGGGAGGGAGAGAGGTAGGGGAAAAAAAGAAGAAAAGAAGAGAGGAAGGGAGGAAGGGAGGGAAGGAGAGAGAAAGAGGAAGGAAGGAAGGGAGGAAGGGAGAAAGGGAGGGAGGGAAGGAAGGAGGGACTTGGAAAAAGGAGAACAATGTTCAATGGGAAAGGGGAGATCCCGACAAAATTCTCTACAAAATTTTAGCTTCCAGTAAAAAAAGAATAGTAATGGTCAGTAATGCTCACACAAAGCAATTATTGGCTCTCTATGAATAAATTATGCCAAGGTCATTTTAATCTCCTGTTTTCTTTTTTAGGGACCTAGATAGGGTATCAAAGGAAAACTGAAGAGAGTATATACATCTCAGTATCTTTTTTTTTTTTTTCTTTTTTTGAGATGGAGTCTCACTTCGTCACCTTCGGTAGGGTGCCGTGCATCACAGCTCACAGCAACCTCAAACTCTTGGGCTTAAGCAATTCTCTTGCCTCAGCCTCCTGAGTAGCTGGGCCTACAGGCACCCACTACAATGCCTATTTTTATTTTTTGGTTGTAGTTGTCATTGTTGTTTGGCAGGCCCAGGCTGGATTCAAACCTGCCAGCTCTGGTGTATGTGGCTGGTGCCCTAGCCACTGAGCTACAACTCAGCATCTTAAGCTGTTCTAGAACCTGCTAAGGTGCCTGACACATTGTAGACACCCAATAAATGTTCGTTGAATAAGTAAATAGACAAGGTGATGAAATAGGAAGTAGAACCATAGGATGAATTTGCAGTTAGTGAAACTGTCATATCTAAAATGTATTGGCAGAGAGGTGGCTCATGCTTATAATCCCAGCACTTGGGAGGCCAAGATGGGTAGATTGCCTAAGCTCACGTTTGAGACCAGCCTGAGCCAGAGAGAGACCTCATCTCTAAAAATAGCCAGGCATTGTGGCAGACACCTGTAGTCCCAGCTACTCAGAGGCTGAGGCAAGAGAATCAATCGCTTGAGCCCAAGAGTTAGAGGTTGCTGGGAGCTATGACACCATGGCACTCTACTGAGGGCGACACAATAAGACTCTGTTAAAATAAAATAAAACAAAACAAAATAAAATAAAATGTATCAATCAGTGGGTCAAAGCCAACTTGAAACAAGTAATATAACCTTTAACTTGAATAATTCACATAGAATTGCATATCATTTTGGTAGCTGATACAAAACTAATGCAAGGGTGGCTAATATGTTGGATTATAGAATCAGTTATAACATTAAAGTGACATTAATAAGATAAAATTTAATAAGGTTTGCAGTGAGTTGAATTGTGTGCTCCCAAAAAGACTGTCTTAACCCCAGTAGTGCAAATGTGAAAACCTCATTTGAAAATAGGGTCTTTGTGGATGAAAAAAAGTTAAGATGAGGTCACAACCCTATTAAGGTGAGTTCTAAATAGAATGACTGGTGTCTGTAAAAGAGAAAGGAGAGGGACATTTGGATACAGAGACATGGGCTTTGTGTACAGTAGACGGAGGCAGAGATTGGAGTGATGCAGCTACAAGCCAAGGAACACCAAGGATTGCCAGCAACTACCAGAAGCCAGGGAGAGGCAAGGAAGGATTCTTGCCTGGAGCTTGAAGAGAGAGCATGGCCCTGCCAACATTTCAGACTTCTAACTTCTGGAATTATGAGAATAAACTTCTGATGTTTTAAGCCACCTAGTTTGTGTAATTTGTTTCAGCAGCCTTATGAAACTATTACAGGGTCAAAGTCCTACATCTTTCAACAGCATAGAGGATGAAGGAAAACAGGCTAACAGCTATTCTTATGGAAAGATGCGGCTGCCATTTTAGATTATTAAAGAGCTAAAAGAACATTTATGTTTTGAAACATAGATTCCTGTACTCTGCATTAGAGAGGGTACACATGAGGTATTGAGTCCTTTTGCAAGTACTACATTTTAAGGAGGACTTGAGAAGCTAGAGTGCATTTTGAGATGGTGAGGTAGGCTAGGCCTAGTGGCTCACACCTATAATAATCCCAGCAGTCTGGGAGGCCACAGTGAGATGAAGATCTCTTGAGACTAAGAGTTCAACACCAGCCTGGGTAACCTAGTGTGACTTCATCTCTACCAAAAAATGTAAAAACATCCTGGTGGTCTGTCATGCTAGCTACTCGCGAGGTGGAGAAGGAGCCCAGGACTTCAAGGCTACGGTGAGCTATGCCTGTGCCACTCCTCTCCAGCCTGGGCAACAAAAGCAAGATCTTGTCTCTAAAAAAATAAATCAAAATAAAATGGTGACATAAAAAGAAAAGCAAATGGAAATTTAGTTATGTCATCACTGAACATTTTTGAGCAACGACTCTACCTACGTAGTATAGGCTAGAGTATATAGGGTGTAATATTTTGAGCAACGACTCTACCTACTCTCCCTACATAGTTAGAATGTATATTCTAACATCTAGGAGGAGCTTACTCTATCCCCAAAGAGGTGAAGCTGTACTAGAAGCCAAAGGTGATGGGAAATTACTCAAGTGTTTTAAAGAGGAGAATGACATGATTGTCTCTGTGTTTTAGATAGAAATTTCGGGCAGCTATGTAAGGATAGATTTGATGGAGATAAAAGCAGGCACGGGGAGGTATTAATAAATTAAAAGGTTATTATAACAGAAAGAAGATGAAGTTCCAGAATTAAGATTGTGACAATAAGAACAACAGGAAGTTCTTGCTTCAGTAGCACAAATACTAAAACTATTGAAATGATACAGAGAAGATTAGCATGACCCCTATGCAAGGATAACATAAAATTCTGCTTTGAAAAAAAAGAATAATAGGAAAGGAAGTATTTTAAGAACATTTAAGAGATAAAATGAGAGTACACATATAACAATTGTCTCTCCAAGCTATTATGAGAATAAACTAAGCTAATATGTAGTATATAGCCAAGTGCCTCGCATACAGAAGACTCAAACAACAAATACCTAAACTCTCCTGCCTGATTCAATGCATAGATTCAAATGCATATATCTTTAAAATGCAAAATTCTTTCTGTTTTCCATTTCTGAGACAAGTTCACTTATTTTTAAAATAAAAATAACATTTTATACATAAATATATATGTATATACGCAGGTATATGTGCGTAAATACACATGTGTACACATCCTTTTAACTTTATGACAGTGCCAGACCAAGTCTCTAAGACCTCTGAAAAGAAATCTTGAAATGCTAAACACCCCTCCAATTTTAATCCCATATCAAATATTAAATGAGACTCACATGGCAAACTATATGCTGTTTGATAACATTTTTCTTGAGAAGTCCAGAGGAGGAAAAAATAAGACAGAAATGGAATACATAGATTGAAAGTAGCCAAAAGTGGCAGCGCCTGTGGCTCAGTGAATAGGGCACGGGCCCCATATGCCAAGGGTGGCGGGTTCAAACCCAGCCCCGGCCAAACTGCTCTGGAGGCTGAGGCAAGAGAATCGCGTAAGCCCAAGAGTTAGAGGTTGCTGTGAGCCGTGTGACGCCACGGCACTCTACCCGAGGGCAGTACAGTGAGACTCTGTCTCTACAAAAAAAAAAAAGAAAAAGTCAACTTTGGGCGGCGCCTGTGGCTCAGTCAGTAAGGCGCCGGCCCCATATACTGAGGGTGGTGGGTTCAAACCCGGCCCCGGCTTAACTGCAACCAAAAAATAGCCGGGCGTTGTGGCGGGCGCCTGTAGTCCCAGCTACTTGGGAGGCTGAGGCAGGAGAATCGCTGAAGCCCAGGAGTTGGAGGTTGCTGTGAGCTGTGTGAGGCCACGGCACTCTACTGAGGGCCATAAAGTGAGACTCTGTCTCTACAAAAAAAAAAAAAAAAAAAAAGAAAGTAGCCAAAAGTTCTAAATGAAATGGCTGAGTTTTCCACACTGCAGAAAGCTACTTTATTAATAAGACTAGATTTTTGCTTAATAGACTTTTGATGCAGAAAATATTCCATCTCTAACCCAATAGATGTATTCACTTATGCAGAGCTACCCACATATTTTCAAAAGATAATAAATGCATATAAATTTCCAACATAATAATATGCTGCAAAACGAGACTCCCAATTAAAGCTTATTTATTGTTGAATAATCAATACAAAAAACTTACACAGGATCGAAGTAAAACCACAGCCTGAATAATCCCTAACTTCAGATGTATTGCCACTTGACCTTAAAAAAAATTTATAAAGTTGGCTATCTGTTGAAATTGCTTACCAATTAGGAATCATAATTACCACTGAACACAATAAAAGGAAAATTTAGCTAATCAGAAAGAACCAAAACCACAAAGAATGTTCAGGAAAAGTATATAAATATTATAACATTTGATTTAGCAAGTATATCTTAAGTACTTTTGACAACTGTAGTTTTATTTACCTGTAAATCCATTTTAATTTTAAAAGCACGCATTTTGTGCAATATTTACATTGTATAGAATGCAGAACTTCACATCAACAAAAATATAAAAACCTCAAATTAATGATATCTAAATACTTGGCTAATCCTTTCTTATGAAAGACATGTTATCTATCCTCAATCATTTTTGCTTACGTATGCAAGAAAGTATTTTCATGCAAACAATGTGCACTAGATAATGAGTTACACGCTGGAAACACAGAGATGAACACAAAACAATCTACACACAAAATAAATTAGGGCAGGGCGGTGCCTGTGGCTCAAAGGAGTAGGGCACTGGCCCCATATCCTGGAGGTGGTGGGTTCAAACCCAGCCCCGGCCAAAAACTGCAAAAAAAATAAATAAATAAAATAAATTAGGGCAATTAGCAGAAAACTAATTGTTGAAATATAGTGTAAGCGTACAAGTAGGGCATAGGGGAGGGAGGTAGTGGCCGTCAGGCAGGGCTTCCAAGCTAAATATGGAGCAATAAGGAAGCATTAGACAGGCAAAGAAGAGGGCAGTGATGGGAAAGAAAGTATTTCTGGTGAAAAGAACATGGCACACTGGAGGAAGGGAAAAAATAGTCCATTGTAACTAGATCAAAGAGCAGAGATTGAGTTGATGGGCTAGAAGCAGCAGGGTTCGGTGATGTGTTGAATAGTCATGGCAAAGACCAGGGGAAGTTCAGAAAGCCTCCCAAATTTTTGACTTGGGTTAATGGGTAAATAGTGGTGCCATTCACGGTAATGACAAATGTGAAAAGAAGTAGCAGTCTGGGTCAGAATACAATGAGCCTGCATTTGTGGTACACACAAGATGCCTGGATAGAGATTGGAGCCTATAGCTCCAACAACTATCTGGACTAGTAGATGGTACATGGGAGTCATCCCCATAGAGGGGATAACCAACACCATGCAAGTAAATATGGTCAAGAGTCTGTGGGATTGAGAAAAAAAAAGAAAAAGAAAAAGACGAATCCTAGGTAAACCCAGTTTTAAAGGGCAGGAAGAAGACAGCCCTAAGAAAAAATCTGAGTGAGAACAGCCAGAAAAGAAAGAAGAAAACCAGAGTTTAAATTAGGAATGCTGCATCTAGTGTCAAATGATACAGAGAAGTCACATAAAACAAAGGCTAAAAACCATTGCTCTTTTTGCAACCGCTAATATGGTTAACAACTACATTCTAATTTTTGCATATATGAATAAAGGAAGAGTTTCCTCTGTTAAGAAGTTAGCAATGCTGTTCTTCAAAGATTCCTAGGTGACCACAGATTGCAGTGTTATTGAAAGAAGTATTTTTCCATTTTAGTAATGTTATCATATAATGTGCAAATAATAAAGAAAACTATTTACCGATTTCTTCAAACATGGCCCTTAAATATGCATGGGAGAGGGGCAAGTTCAACTTCAAATCATAGTGTTAATTAGCCATACTCTTTAAAATTGTTTGTCCCAGATAGAATTAAAAAGATTTTTAGTTATTGAGATAAAGATCTTAAGTAGGGTAAATACATTAAAAATGGTATACATTGACATATCTACACTTAACTATTTTGAGCTTCTTCTCAAATTGTCAACAGATTAATTTCAAATTTTGATAAACATTTTGATAGACATTTATATAAGGGATTTATGTTTACCAGCTGCTACATGGTCATCATAATACAAAAGGTGACGGACAGGCCGTTCATGCCCTAGAAATGTTTAGGCAATCAGCCAGGGCCTTGCTGGACATACCAAGCGGGGAGATGCCATACAGGAATGTCCCCCTTATCCCCCACCCAAAATGGATTAAAGCTGAGTGCAGTAGAGGAGGCCTGAAGACAAGGAAAGGAGAATACAAACTAGTCCAATAGCCCATACCCCATTTATTAAATAATATCATGGCTACGTTTTTTCCTGCTACATTCAGGAAAAATGAATACAGTTGCTAGATCCCACTGTATAATTATCTGCATTTTGGCAGCAAGCACAAAGTTTCATACTTGATGATGATGATAATAATAATAGCTAACATTTACTAAACTCCTCAGCACGTGCCAGGATTCTGTGCTAAGCACTTTTCATGGATCACCTCATTTAATCTTCCCAACAATCATTACTATTCCCATTTTATAGATGATGCAATAAGGCCTTACAGAAGTGAAGTTAACTTATCCAAGGTCACAGAGCTCACAGGGAGCAGAGCCAGGATTCAAACCGAAGTAGCAATCTGATTCTAGAACCCCAACTCTTAGCATCTGCTGTTACCGAAAACAGAGCTTATTTTGAAAGAGCACACCCAAAGTACTCTGATTGTTCAATTTTAACACTGAGAAGACAGAGAAAGTTTGGGGTGGGGAGAATTAGACTGCTCTTTAGAATTCCAAATTTTAAAAAACTGTAACTTATTCCCTTTACTGTCTCCAATTCTCTATTAGCTATGTAAAATTTTCACTAATGTGAACTTTGTAAGAAAAAGAAGCATTTGGAGGAAAAAAATTAACTCTTATGCAATCACCTGAGAAATTGCTAAGACGCTTTTGCCTCTTTGTTATGAAGTAAAAGTCTCTGAGATTGCATCAAAAAACAGAATATTTTAAAACAGGCTTCAAACTATATCTTTGCTAAAACTATCCTCTTTTTCATCACTATTACGTATGTCACAAAAGAAAATACCACTACATAAAAATTAAAATCTTTTTTCATGTTTCTGCAATATATAACACTTCAAAGGTAAGCCCTATAAACTGTTTGGGTTGAAATGCAAGTACATTCTCTTGCTTTTGCAAACTATGCCCACCACCCCCTTCCTATACCAGTGAAACCTTTATCAAGAAACTCCAAGACAAAGAGTAATAGAAATAATATTTTGACATTATATTAAGCCTAATTATCCCACCTTGGCCCTGTGGAAAATGGCACCATGCAGACTCCTGAGTACAGAGGACAAATGAGCTTTCCTGTCCTCTTCTCATTTCGTAGTCTTCACATTCAATACAAGAAAAACTCCCCTAGCCCTCCATTCTTGTGTTCCTTTCCCCTTGCTATATTCCTATGAAGTCCAATCATAAAATACCACCAACCTGCAACATCTCTTTATGAAAAAGTATTTATCCTTCACGAACATTGACGATGAAGCCTTTCAAGTTTTGCTCAATTCTCAGGCATATAATGTATACTAGGGTGTCAATTTCCTCATTTTCGTGCATAGAAGAAAAAAAGAGATACCTAACTTGTCTTCACTCTAAACAGTCAAAGCATCCTTATCCTTTTCACAGCCTACTCCTTTTTACCTTCTTTGCCCTCCAAAAGCATCAGTACTAAACAAAGATAGCTACTACTGTTATTCTTTACTTTGCAGACGGATATTCTGAGGCACAAAACTATGAAGTTAATTGCCCAGTGTCTCACAAAAGGGCATGCAAAATTCAAGTTTTTATGTTCTAGCTCCAAATATGATGTCCTTTCCTTCCTCTACAGATAAAATAAAAATTGTTTTGCAAACAAGTCCAGCACTACACAACCAAGTCCACATCTAGATTTTATTCACCCTGGCATTCACTGCCCAGGAAAGAGACAAGATAAAGCATCAACACATCTCAAAATATAACCAGAGAGAACACAGGAAGAGGATAGTAACACTCATGGGTTTTAGCCTGAAATTACTGATGTATTACATAACTATAAAATCAAATGACAAGTGGTATCTTTTCTTCAATAATCATACTATAATAAAAACCACTTGATTTTATCATAACGTCAGGGTGTAACATCCTCCAGTGAGAAGTTTCACACTGATTTCAACTATATTACCATTACTCAAAACATAATGCATCCAATTTTTCGAGACCCTCTGTAGAAGCAAATTTTAATTTTAAGGGTAGATGTAAATTTTGGAAACAGGCAAAAAAACACAAGAGAGCTTTTTAACTATTTAGATGAGATGGACTGTTTAGGTGAGAAATACATATCAGTAGCACAGCCAGCATTTACTGGGTGCGTTCTATGTGCGGGGCTCACTACTAAATAGTTTACTGTATATTCTGACATTTATAATCACAACAACCCCATCAGCATCATTAACCCAGGTTTACAGATGAGGAAGTAAAGTTCAGAGAGATCAATTATCTTGCTCAAGGTCAAACAGTGGCAAAACTTGGATTCAAACTCAGATCTTCCAGAGCCCAGAAAACATTGTATAAGTATAAGCACTGGAAGTATAAGCACTGGATGGTCGGTGAGCATACACAGTCTCTAATGAACCATCAATCTGGGAATTCTATGCATCTTTAGTTTATTCAATCTATCCATTGAGTAAGGGACATACTCATTTTATAATATACAAGATACTTCCATCACATAATAAGGTTACTGTTTTGTACGTCTCATAAATCGGCTTTAATAGCCATTCCAAAGAAATAGTAGAAAGACAGCCTTATCAACATAAGTGTGTACTGCTTTGGAAGACACAAATCATTTCGATGAATAAGTTCTGGTATATGTGTTACAAATTCAAACTCATTACTTAATAAAAAACACCCTTTATTTACCATCAAAAGTTTAAGCTCCTGAATCCCTCAAGCCCTCAAGTGCACTGAGAAAAAGGTTCCACATTAATGGGTCTACCAAGCACAGCCCGAAGGCCTGACACAAGACAGACGACAGGGGCCACGTTAGAAACTTCCCCCATCCACGAGGAGTCAGCAAGTTGTTTCCAACCAAGCACACAGGCAATCGTTACCGGGACAACCAAAATCCTCCTATGCTATCTGCTATAGTGTGCGTGAAGTGCCCTACAAAGGAAGTCGGCTCTTTGGAAGAAAGATAAGATCAATTAGGTCATTTTCCCAGAGCCCCTTCCACTTTCTTGTAAGCACCGCACGATTGTGGTTAGTTTTAGCGCTGGTGTTGGCATTAGTGAGTTAATTTTCCTCATACAGAGTCCAGAATTTTGCCTGGCTCTCTGCTCCCTCCCCCTCGTCTCCCTTCTGGCTTTTCCACTTTAACCACAAGTGGAAACTGCAGACTCAAACTCCCCTATGGCTCCCGCACCAAGAACTGGGCATGCGCACAGGACCGGGCAGGCTTTGGTGGCAACTGACAGTTCCCCGCCCCTGATTTGCCGCTGGCCCCCTTCCCCCACTCCAACAAGAGATACTGAAATGTTTATCCGAAAGATACAAGGCCTCTTTTTCCCGAGAATGACCCCATTTTAATTTCATTTCGCAGGGTCTTTTTATTCTTGCGAAACGCCAGCACAAGCCCAAGGAAGGACCGCATTATTTTTCAGCACCGGGGACAGCGCCGCGTTGCCATTAACGTCCCCCTCCCCCACCTTCTCTTCCACCCCCGCCCCCCCACCCGCCCCAACCTCAGCCCCCACCCCCGCACCAGCACAATGCCAAGGTCTCCCAGCAGCCGCGAACGCCGCAACTGCAATAGCTCCCAGCCGGAGGCCGGACCGGAGTGCCGGGCCGGCTGCTACTTACACTGCTCCGCTTTGGTGGACATGGTGCTGTCCAGATGGAAAGGCTTTGCCCCAAAATCTGTGTCGTGTGAGCTCCCTCGCTCCGCCAGCGATGTTGCGAGGAAAAGAGCGCATACCCCCCACCCCCCACCCCCTCGCTCTCCCCCTCCCTTAGGCCCGTGTCGCTACCATTCGGACAAAACGCACATCAAATTGCAGAATTCGGTCCCGGAAGGTTAGGAAATCGCCCCCGGAGAAATGGGTGGGATTTAATAGGCGGCCAAAGGCTTCCTGTCCGTCCCCTCCTGGAGCTGCCCGCGTTGATGTGGGCGGGGAGACCGAAAGGAGAGAGCAAGCTGCGGCTCCTGGTGAAATGGGAAAATGGGCTCGACCGGGGGAGGAGTATTTCCATTCATAAGGCGCTCGGAGGGGACGGGTGTTTCCCAGAGAAAAGCCTCTTAAAGTGCCGGAGTCCCCGACCATTTGGATCTCCCATTGGCGTTCTCAGGGCCTGTAAATCCAGCTCGCAGAGCAGCCCCCAGTGCCGCAGCCGGGTGACCGGAGAGGGACACAGGTGCGTCCCACGCTTCGTAGCAACCTTCGGGAGGAAGGAGAGGGAGGCGGATCCGGGGCGGGCTGGAGAGAGCCGGGGCCGGAGGGCCAGAGGATGCTCCTGAGGACGGCGAGGAAGGAAACGCAGAGGTAACCTCAGCCTGGCTTCCCGGCGTGCTGCGGTCCCTGCCCTCCGCCTCCCCTCTGGTGATTAGGCTTGGGAGGTCCCACTTCCAGGGGGCTGTGAGAAGACTTTAGAAGTTGGAGCTAGAGGAAGGTGCAGGTTTGCACGGGTGGTGAAGCTGGAAGGGCCACAGAAAGGAAAATGAAAGACTGGAAACGGGAAGAACCAGGTGTGTGCTCCCGTGCAACCATCCAGGCTGAACACGGGCTGGTTAGGAAGCCCCTCTGCTGGCAACTGAAGCGAGTAGAAAAGGAAGGCAGTGGCAGAGGCATTGTGCATAGGAAGACGCACAGAGTGGGGAGACGTTCTCAGCGTGGACTTGAAGTCAGAAAGAACCAAATCCAGGATCCAGGCTGACCGCTCACTCAAGGACCAATCTTTCAGTATCCCTAGTAAAAGGGGAGCAATAAAACCTGCCCTGTCACCTCAAGAGTTATTGAGCAGATCAAATGGCATAATGGATGTGAAAGTCCTTTTAAGATGAAAGTTCTGTACAACTGCCAACCATTATGACTGTCTTCATTCAAATAGTTTAATTTATGAAAGCTGAAGGGCAATGGTCATAGCAGATTGATTTAGCAAAAGCTTTAGGAGCAGAACTACAAGGGTCAACTATGAGTTTTAGTGCAGATAACTATGGTGACTAAATGTCCTTCTTTCTCACCATAAAAGAACGATCCTTATTTAGGGGAAAAATATTAAATTCTGTATGACATATACCGGATATTCAGAATAAATCTTTGACAGTTAAGAAAAAAATATTGTGAACAACAGTAAGAAAGGATGTGTCCGAGTTCCAAAAAAAAAAGTCTACAAATACTAGGGATGCTGCCCATTACGATACATACACAGTGGACAAGTTTTATGGTATTTGCTGAAACGTTCATGAAGTATTAGGGATTTGGCTCATTGGAACACATACATGATTGGACTAATCTCTGATTGGCAGGTTGGTCTGGCTAAAGAGGTTATGATCCTTTTCCATTGTTTATTACCAAAACAACATCCCAAAGAGAAGTTCCATTCTTTTGTCAATGTTAAATGATTATAAGAAGGATACTGAAGAGTTTATCTTGAATAAAAACATATCAGGATCAGTGTGATTAAAAGTAATTTATTCAGAAATTTCTGGGAAGCTTGAGACTTTGATAAAGAAAACAGTAATTTAAAATTAACCCTCCCCCCAATAAAAGGTGTCTTGGATAACACACCAAGAAACAAAGAACAAAATTTGTGTTGGAAAACTATTTTCCCTTCGGCTGCTTACTAACCCTACTGTTTGTCATCAATTAAACCTCCCATTAGCCCATTGAGAGGGGGTATAATGTTGCTAACATCATAGACTCAGCAGGTAGACAGCCTGGGTTTGAATTCCGGCTTTGCCTCTTCTGAGCTGTGTGATGTCACGCAAGTCACTTAACTTTTCTGTACCTCCATTTCCTTACCTGCAAAATGGCCATATCATAGTCACATTATAGTTTATTATCAAGAGTATACATATGAGAATCTAGAACAATCCCTGAGACAGATAAGCAGCTACTGCTATTAACATTACTGTTCAAGCTGCTCAAATACACCTAGTCTATTAAGGTTAGCTCTAAATGCTTTAGACCCTTCAAAGCCTGAAAGCATTCATGTAATTGATACCCTAATCATCAACCTAAGCTCTCACAACTTCAACTCTGACATGTTCATTGGGTTAATTCACTAACTTACACCATATCCATTACCTGGCTTCTCCATTCCAACATATATCCTGACTTAACTACTTCAACAAAACAAATATGAACTTTCTTACTTTTCCTTCTGTCTCCACCTGTTTGTCTCAACCTTTTATGCTTCTCTTTCTTCTACTGCAGAGATAGTTCCTCTCGTCATCGACAGATGGTATGCTCAATTCTTCTTAAATTATGCCTCTAATTATAAGCACTCCCATTTATTCTAAAATGTGCTCTCTTAATTACCTTCTTTATTCCTGGCATTTTAAGTCTCTATCTTTCCAATGGATTTTTCCATCCTGCTTATAAATATGGATAACTTTTCCATCCGGAAAAAGCTGTACCTATTGTCTTACAGAATAATTGGCCTCCGTTTTTCTATCTACTGCCTCCTTATCCTCACCATCCTAGCTACTATCAAATCCTAGATGAAACAGATTTTAATTTCCTAATAGTAAATTATAATTGCTTTGTCTCTTGATAACTAAACACCAGCATTAGAAATCTCTCCCAATTCCGTTTTAAAACCCAAAATGAAGTGGTACCTTCTGCCCCTACCCTCATCATCAAAGCCCTCAAGGAACCACGGAGAGACAGAAAGAAACAGAAAAACATTAAACACAATGGAAATAACACTTTTCATGAGATTGTCAACATTGCCAGCAATGTGGCACTGATCTTTAGCCTGAGAACTCTCTGTAACCATTAAAGAGATCCTGGGGATGGCCCAGTTGGTGGGCTGCAATATTGATGGCTGCTACCCTCATGACATCATAGATGACATCAACAGTGGTGCTGTGGAATGCCCAGCAGATCTTAATGTTTTGTGATATTGCATTAGAATTCTACCTTTCACAAATAAAACATTTTAGAGACACAAGAAGCCCCCATAAAAAGTTATTCTAAGATTATGGGGTTTTTATGCTAGTTATTTATTTGTTCAGCAACTGTTTATTGAGTACCTATTACATGTCAAACATTGTGCTAGGCACTGAGGATAATGACTACAGAGAAGACAAAAATCTCTGCTTCATGAGGCTAATATTCAAGTGGGGAAGATAAAACAAGGTTATGTAAGTAAAATGTATAGTACATTAAGCATGATAAATACTAAAAAGAAAAATATTAAACTAAGGAAAAGAAATAATTTTTACTGAAAGGGTTAAAATTTAGCTATATACACACTGTTTAATTCCATAAGCAACATATATTGTTTTGCATGTTTCATATAATTTTATTATAATATAACTTTATGTAATTAGTACCATGCTGTATATCTTTCTAAAATGTATGCTTTTTGATCAACATTTCATTTTGGCTTAATCATGTTGATTGAGCACTATTTATAAGGGATGCCACACACAGGGCTAAAGATTCCAATAGCATACTTACAGCCTTTTTAATCTGAAATACCATAGTACATAGTTAAAAGTAATCATAGCTGCCAGAAAGTGAGGGGGAACTAGGAGAAAGAAAGAACCACAGTGGAGGAGATATTAACTATGTATCTCTGGCTAAATCTCTAGGATCTCTGAACCACACATGTGCAGGGAATGCAAACAACAAGAAGTTGACTAGGGATTCTGGTTATTAAACCTTTGAGAACTCAAATACGTTAGCAAGAAAAAAAACAAGGGATCCCATCGCAGGCTGGGCAAGGGATTTGAAGAGAAACTTCTCTGAAGAAGACAGGCGCACGGCCTTCAGACATATGAAAAAATGCTCATCATCTTTAATCATCAGAGAAATGCAAATCAAAACTACTTTGAGATATCATCTAACTCCAGTGAGACTAGCCTATATCACAAAATCTCAAGACTAGAGATGTCGGCATGGATGTGGAGAAAAGGGAACACTTCTGCACTGCTGGTGGGAATGCAAATTAATACATTCCTTTTGGAAAGATATATGGAGAACACTCAGAGATCTAAAAATAGATCTGCCATTCAATCCTGTAATTCCTCTGCTGGGCATATACCCAGAAGACCAAAAATCACAACATAACAAAGATTTGTACCAGAATGTTTATTGCAGCCCAATTCATAATTGCTAAGTCATGGAAGAAGCCCAAGTGCCCATCGATCCACGAATGGATTAATAAATTGTGGTATATGTACACCATGGAATATTATGCAGCCTTAAAGAAAGATGGAGACTTTACCTCTTTCATGTTTACATGAATGGAGCTGGAACATCTTCTTCTTAGTTAAGTATCTCAAGAATGGAAGAAAAAGTACCCAATGTACTCAGCCCTACTATGAAACTAATTTGGAGCTTTCACATGAAAGCTATAACCCAGTTACAACCTAACAATAGGGGGAAGTGGGAAAGGGAGAGGAGGGAGGGGGTGGTGGGTAAAGGGAGGGGGATTGGTGGGATTATACCTGCGGTGCATCTTACAGGAGTATTTGCAAAACTTGGTAAATGTAGAATGTAAATGTCTTGGCACAGTAACTGAGATAATGCCAGGAAGGCTATGTTAACCATTGTGATGAAAATGTGTCAAATGGTCTATGAAGCAAGTGTATGATGCCCCATGATCACATCAATGTACACAGCTATGATTTAATAAAAATAAATAAATAAATAAATAAAAGAAGTTGACTAGGGATAAAAGAACTGAGATTTGAGCTGCCACACAAGAGTTAGTTTATAGTTTATATCCATTAAATTATTTACCTGCTTTTAAATAAATTAACACTCTTCTGAGGAAAATAACAGAATGCAGAGTCTCCACAATGTAACATTCACAATGTCCAAGATACAATCCAAACTTACTTAACATATTTAAAAAAAAAAAAAACAAGAGGCAGCACCCTAGCTCAGTGGGTAAGGGTGCTGGCCACATCCACCAGGGCTGGTGGGTTCGAACCTGGCCCAGGCCTGCTAAAACAACGACAATTGCAACAACAAAAAATAGCCAGCATTGTGGCAGATGCCTATAGTCCCAGCTACCTGGGAGTCTGAGGCTAGAGAATCACTTAAGCCCAAGAGTCTGAGGTTGTGAACTGTGATGCCCCAGGGCGACAGCTTGAGACTCTGTCTCCAAAAAAAAAAAAAAAAAGTGTTATCCATTTGATCCACTATCAAGAAAAAAGACAATCAACAGAAAAGGAACCCATGATGATCCAGAAGTTATAATTATCAGATAAGCATTTTATATCATCTCATTCTGCTCAGTGAGGTAAAAGAAAATATAATCGTAATGACTGTAATGATAGGAATATCAGCAGAGAAACAGAAACTATTTTTTAAAATTGGAAATTTTAGAACTTAAAAATACAAGGTTTGCCTTGGAATGGGTTAATAGCAGAATGAAGAAAATAGATGAAATAGCAAGTAAACATAAGAATAAATCAGTGGAAATTGTCCAATCTGAAGAACAAAAAGGAAAAAAACTTAAGAGCAAAATGAACAGAACCTAGGGGCCTGGGAGACAATAGCAAAAGATCTAACATGCATAACTGTGATCACAGAAAGGCTATAAATATTAATAAAATATTAATATATTGTAAATATATTAATATGTAATGTTCATGTACAATTTAAAATAGACAACTATTGAGAGTTGCACATGAACTTTATGAACACCCTGTATATAAGAAAAAATACTTAAGGAAATAATGTGACCATCAGCAGTGGAACAAAAAATTTAAAAAAGGAAATAATGGTGGGAAATTCTCCAAATTTGGTGACCAAAAACTTTATAGATTCAAAAAGAAGTGCAAACCATAATGCATGAAAACTATAATGAAAATCAAGCCTAGGCACATCAGATTCAAATTGCTGAAACCCAAAGATAAAGAGAAAACCTTAGAAGCAACCAGAAAAAAATGATACATTACACATGAAAGAACATCATTTCAAATTAACACTAACTTCTTATCAGAAATAATGGAGATCAGAAGAAAACAGAACAATATATTAAGGTGCTAAAAGGAAAAATAAAACCATCAATTCAATAGTTCATAACTGGCAAAAAAATGTTCTTCAGAATGAAGACAAAATATAGACATTTTCAGGCCAGGTGTAGTAAGTAGTTCACATCTATAATCCAAGTATTTTGGGAGGTAAGGCAGAGGATTGATTGAAACCAAGAGTTCAAGAAAAGCCTGGGCATCATAGCAAGACCCTACCTCTACAAAAATAAAAAAATTAGCTGGGTATGGTAGTGTGTACCTATAGTCCCAGCTACTTGAGAAGCCGAAATGGGAGGATTGCTTTAGCCCAGGAGATAGAGGTTACAGTGAGTTATGATTAGGCTACTGCACTTCAGCCTGGGAGACAGAGTGAGACTCTCCCTGTCTTTATATTTTATACATACATACATTTTCAAATAGAAGAAAACTGAGAAAATTTGTTACCAGCAGACTTACACTAGAAGAAATGCTTATGGAAATTCTTTAGGCTGAAGGGAAATAATGCCAGATAGAAATGTAGATCATCTCCCATCACTGGCTTATTTTGTCACTTTGCTTCTGAAATCTTTTATTGAATATAAATGTAGTCAAACTGATCAATCTTTTTCTTTATAGTTTATGATTTTTATATTTCAAGAAATTTTTTTCTGGCTGAGAGCCCATAGCTCTCAAGGGCACCAGCCACACGCACTAGGGGCTGGTGGGTTCAAACCCGGACCAGGCCTGCTAAACAACAACAATAACAAAAATAGCCAGATGTGGTGACAGCAACCTGCAGTTCCAGCTACTAGGGAATCTGAGGCAAGAGAAATACTTGAGCCCAGGAGTTTGAGGTTGCTGTGAACTATGACATCACAGCACTCTACAGAGGGTGACAAAATGAGACTCTGTCTCAATTAAAAAAAGAAAAAAGAAATTCTTTTCATATCCTTGAACTTGTAAAGATATTAAAAATTTTACTTTCATATCTTAAATATTTGTTTCAACTTTATTTTTATCTTTTTTTTTTTTTTTTGTAGAGACAGAGTCTCACTTTACAGCCCTTGGTAGAGTGCCATGATGTCACAGGACTCACAGCAACCTCCAGCTCTTGGGCTTTCGCGATTCTCCTGCCTCAGCCTCCCAAGCAGCTGGGACCACAGGTGCCCGCCACAACGCCCGGCTACCTCTTGATTGCAGTTCAGCCAGGGCTGGGTTTGAACCCGCCACCCTCAGTATATGGGGCCAGCGTCCTACTCACTGAGCCACAGGTGCCACCCATTTTTTTTTTTTTTTTAGACAGGGTCTTGCTAAAGGCTAGAGTACAGTGGCCTGATCCTAATTCACTGCAACCTCAAAGTCCTGAGCTCAATCAGTTCTCCTGCCTCAGTCTCCCAAGTAGGTAGGATTACAGACAGGCTTCACAACCTAATTTTTCTTTTTCATTTTTGTAGAGATAGGGTTTCTCTATGTTGCCCAGCCTGATCTTGAACTCTTGGCTTCAAGCAATCCTCCCTCCTCAGCTTCCTAAAGTGTGAGAATTACAGGTGTGAGCCACCAAACCCAGCCTTAAATTTATTTTCATATATAGTGTAAAGTGGGGTCTACCTTTCACCTATAGATAAGTAGCATCTTAAATAATTTATTTATTTATTTATTTTTTAAAGACAGATTGTCGCTCCAGCTCAGGCTGGTCTTAAACACATGAGCTCAGGCGATCCGCCCGCCTCGGCCTCCCAGAGTGCTAGGATTACAGGCGTGAGCCACCGTGCCCAGCCCATTTATTAAATTCTTCCCCCCAAAATTTCTAATTCCATGCCAACTTTGTCGTAGATCGACTTTTTATGTATGCATGAGGCTATTTTCCAGCCTAGTATTCCCTGGGTCCACACGTACATTCCTGTTTAACCATACTGTCTTAATAACTATAGCTTTATAATAAATCTTTGGAGAGAAAGTCCTCCCACCTTGTCCTATTTCTTGAAATTTACCTTGACTATTGCTCAAATTTATCTTGACTAATTCTTGATCTTTTTGTGTGCCATACAAATTTCCGGGAGAATGCTGTGGCATCATCTTAACTCACAGAAACTGAAACTCCTAAGTTCAAGAGATCCTCTTGCCTCAGCCTCCTGATTAGCTGGGATAGTTTTTCTATTTTTAGTAGAGGCGGGGTGTCACTCTTGCTCAGGCTGGTCTAGAACTCCTGAGCTCAAGAGATTCACCTGCCTCAGCCTCCCAGAGTACTAGGATTACAGGCATGAGCCACCGTGCCCAGCCCCACACAGATTTTTAAATCAACTCTTTAAAACAGGTGTGAGCTACCACACCCAGCCTTACATTTATGAGCTAATTTAGGGATATTTGATTTCTTCTGTGTTCCCATCCATGCATATGAATTCTGTTTACATGTACCTAACTTTTCTTTCTTTTTTTTCTTTTTTGTGGAGACAAAGTCTCACTTTACCTCCCTCCGTAGAGTGCCATGACATCACAGGACTCACAGCAACCTCCAGCTCTTGGGCTTACGTGATTCTCTTGCCTCAGCCTCCCGAGCAGCTGGGACTACAGGCGCCCGCCACAACGCCTGGCTATTTTTTTGTTGCAGTTGGTCTGGAGTTGGGTTTGAACCCGCCACTCTCATTATATGGGGCCGGTGCCCTACTCACTGAGCCACAGGTGCCGCGTACCTAACTTTTCAATAATATGTTGCAGCTTTCTCCATACGAGTCCTGAACATCTTTAGCTAGATTTATTTCTAAGTACATTAAAGCTTTTACTGTTATTTTGTGGAGGACATTATTTCATGTTACATTTTCTGATTGGTTATTATAGTAATGTAAGAAAAATAATTAATTTTTAGATTGATCTTATTTCTAGCAACCTTATTAACCTCTCTTATCAGTTGGAATACTTTGTAGATTTTCTAAAATGTTCTACATATACAAAATTAGCATCTACAACTAATGAGAGGTTAGACTCATACAACTCAAGTATTATAATTATTGTTTAATCTTATTTTATTTAATTGGATCTCCAGAACAGTGTTGAATAAAAGTTATATAGTGAATCCTTTCTTGTTTTCCTAATTTTGTTGATAACTTTTCCAAAATTCATTACTAAATTTTTTTTGTTTATCGTAGAACATTTTTACAGATGCATTTGAGGAAGCTGAAGATGTCTCCTTCTATCACATTTAGCAGAGTTTTTAATGACAAAAATGTATTGAGGTGTTTTTTTTTTTTTGGACACATGAAAATTTGCTTTAATACTTCTTTGGGGGGAAAAAAAAACACACACTTGTAGTGAATGAACAAGAAACATTTTTATGCTATTATTTGTATCTACCATGCCATGAATTCATAGGGGAAGAGGTTCCAGCAGCTCAGGGAGGCACCTTTCCATTTAATGTGACAAAGTGTTGATTGACTTTTGAATTCGTGGGAAATAGGTCCCAGCACCTTGTATCACTGTTACCTGGGGACTATTGGTTATCTTGTGTGCCCCTGCTGTACACATATTATGCCATATTATGATCATGGGGAATAAATAGTTTCTTGCTCCTAAAAGCATGGGTTCACTAGTACTCCTGTGTGCTATGTTATATGCTTATTATGCCATGAATTCATAGGGAATGGGTTCCAGGAGCTCAGGCTCCTTTCCGTTAGTTCTCACAAAGTGGGCTTCTCTGGGTGGCGCAGGCTGGCGCTTCAGTTGAACCCAGGTACCTTTCTCTTTGGCTTCCTTCTTTTTCTGATCATTTTCCTTCACACATTTCAGGAAGCTATCTCGGCTCTTAGAGTGCTTAATATGCTCAATACGAACATTAATCCTCTTCGCGAGGATCTTGCCCTTAACTTGTTTGTTTACAACAATGCCAACAGCATGCTGGGTAACATTGTAGACTCTTCCAGTTTTGCCATGGTAACATTTGTGTGGCATGCCTTTTTGAACAGTACCCATTCCCTTGATGTCTATCTACAATATCACCTTTCTTGTAGATTCACATATATGTGGCCAAAGGAACAACTCCATGTTTTCTAAAAGGCCTGGAGAACATGTATCAGGTGTCTCTTCTCTTTCCCTTTGTGTTTGTCATTTTGGTGAATTACTGGAAGATGGCGTCTCCGGCCAAAAGGAAGGCGTATTGAGTTTTTAATAAAGATTTTACTAAGTACATAGTACAAAAATTTCTTGTATATACCCCCCCACACACACACACACACATACACATACAAAGTTCTTCCTATCATTAATATCTTACATTAGTGTGGTAAAATGATGAACCAATATTAACACAGTATTATTGACTGAAGTCCACAGTTTACTTTAGCCTTCACTTTTTGTGTTGCATAATTCTAAAGATTATCTGATCAAAAATATTCTTCATTTCTTTTTTTTTTTTTTTTTTTTTTTGTAGAGACAGAGTTTCACTTTATGGCCCTCAGTAGAGTGCCATGGCATCACACAGCTCACAGCAACCTCCAATTCCTGGGCTTAAGCAATTCTCTGGCCTCAGCCTCCCGAGTAGCTAGCTGGACTACAGGCGCCCGCCACAACACCCAGCTATTTTTTTGTTGCAGTTCAGCTGGGGCCGGGTTTGAACCCGCCACCCTTGGTATATGGGGCCGGCGCCTTACCAACTGAGCCACAGGTGCTGCCCAAAAATATTCTTCATTTCTGTTACAGTGTTTTTTATTTCTAGTATTTCCTTTGGATTCATTGACGGTTACCATCTCTCTGCTTATTACCCATCCGATCTTGTTTGTTGTCCACTTTCTCCACGAGAGCCTTAGCATATTAATCATAGTTAATGTAAATTCCCAGTCTGGAACACTTTTACACTGTGGGTGGGACTACAAACTAATACAGCCTCTTTGGAAAAAAAGATGGAGAATCCTCAAAGAACTCAAATTAGATGTCCCATTTGATCCCATTACTAAGCATCTACCCAGAAGAAAAAAATCATTTTATCATGAGGACATTTGTACTGGATTGTTTATCACAGCTCAATTTACAATCACCAAAATGTGGAAACAACCTAAATGCCCACCAACTCAGGAATGGATTAAGAAACTATAGCATATATGTACCATGGAATACTAATTTAGGTATAAAAAAGACGGAGACTTTACATCTTTTATACTAACATGGATGGAGTTGAAGCATATTCTTCTTAATAAAGTATCACAAGAATGAAAAAGCACGTATCCAATGTACTCAATACTAATATGAAGCCAGTAGATGATCTCATACACACCCACATAAGAGAAAAACTCAATTCAATTCAAGTTGGGGGGAAGGGGAACAAACCAGGGGAGAGGGGAGGAGAAAGGGGATTGATGTGCTCTCACTTAATGGGCACAGTGTAAGGGTATATGGCACACCTCCTGGGTGCCGGACACAACTACAAGAGGGACTGTACTAAATGTAAACATTGTAACCTAGTTGTTTCTCCCCTCGCATGAACCTAAATAAAAAATAAATACATACATAAATAAACGTCTTTAGGACAGACAAAAAAAAATTCTGCCGTGTCTGAGTCTGGCAGTGAAGCTTTTTCTTTTCATATTGTGTTTTTTCTTGATGTATAGTGTGGCTTGCAATTTTTCATTGAAGGCTGTGCATAATATATTGGGTATATGTTTGTGTATATTGGTTATATGTTTGTGTTTTATGTTTATTTGTCTAAGAGTTAGGCTGTATTTGATGTTGGCTATATATGTAGGTGTCAGTATCTTCAGTTTCCTCTATTGTCCTTATTGTGTCTCCCCTGTTTCTCACTTGTAATCTACGGTTGTTATAGTGGAATACTATCAATAAAGTGGTAAGGTACTAGGGAGGAAAAACATTTTATACTCTGATGATTAAATTTCCATGGGTTAGTGATTCAGAATCCCTGGACTATGACCTTCAGAAGAGGTTCTTAGCCTTTCCCACCCCTCATTTCTTTATAGGAGACAGGGAAGCTAGCGTTAGTTCCATTTGACTAATTGCCCTTCCTCTACCTCAGATAAGGTCTGGTAGTTTCCCTTGAAGACTAGCCTCTGTTATGAAGCATAAACCACTCTAGTTGTATTTTAAAGTGGTTAATTTTCCCTTTTTCCTGCCAGAAGCATGAGATTATTCTCAGATCTTTACCATGAGAACTACTAGGGCTCTCAGAGACAAAACTCATGAAAGTGTGCCCCCAATTTAAGCCCTCAAGAGTTTTTAAGTCTCAAGCTACTCCACACTCTGTTTTCAGAAATTTTTCAATTATTATTGAAGTGTTTCTATAAGTTACTGACTCTATAAGCTTCTGCTCCCTATAAGCTGTGATTCTCTGTATTCACCCATTTCTACCACATTTTGGTGGGGTACTGTCATGAATAGAGTAGTATCCCACCGATTGTGTGTCTACATGGGACCTTAGAATATTACCTTATTTGGAAATAGAGTCTTTGCAGATGTAATAAAATTATGATAAAGTCATACTGGATTAAGGTGGGCTCTAAATCAAATGACTGGTTTGTTTATAAGAGAAGGGAGAGAGAGATTTGGATACAGAGACCAAGGCTGTGTATAGATGGAGACAAGAGATTGGAGTGATGCAGCTATAAGCTGAGGAATGCCAAGATTGCTGGTAGCCACTAGAAGCCAGTAAAAAGCAAGGAAGAACTCTTCCCTAGAGCATCTGGAGGCAGTGTGGCTTTCACCTACTCAAACCTTGATTTTTTAGACATCTGTCCTCCAGAACTGGAACAGGATAAACTTGTGTTGTTATTAGCAGCCTTAGGAAACTAATGTTTCACACCGTTTGTCCTCTGACCTCAATTCTCTAATAATCTAACTTCTTCTCCTCCTCCTCCTCTTTATTTTTTCTTTTTTTCTGAGATGGAGTCTCACTATGTCACCCTCAGTGGAGTACTATGGCATCACAGCTCACAGCAACCTCAAACTGTTGGGCGTAAGCGATTCTCTTGCCTCAGCGTCCCAAGTAGCTAGGACTACAGGCACCCACCACAACACCTGGCTATTTTTTTGTTTTTGTTGTAAATGTCATTGTTGTTTAGCAGGGCTGGGCTGGGTTCGAACCCACCAGCTCTGGTGTATGTGGCTAGTGCCCTAGCCATTGAGCTATAGGCGCCGAGCCTACTTTTCTTCTTATTATGAAGATAGGAGTGATAACTTCCAAGTTCTTCACGTGTTAGAGCAGAAACCAGAAGTCTATATTCAGTTTTAATAAATATTTTCTCGGGTGGCACCTGTGACTCAGTGGTTAGGGCACCAGCCCCATATACTGAGGGTGGCGGGTTTCAGCCTGGCCCTGGCCAAACTGCAGCAAAAAAAATAGCTGGGCGTTGTGGTGGGTACCTATAGTCCCACCTACCGGGAAGGCTGAGGGAAGAGAATCCCCTAAGCCCAGGAGTTGGAGGTTGCTGTCAGCTGTGATGCCAAGGCACTCTAGCCAGGGCGGTAAAGTGAGACTCTATCTCTAAATATATAAATAAATAAATAAATTCTTAAGATGATCATAAGTTTTTCTGTTAATAAGATGTATTACTTAATAGATTTTAAGGATCCTCACATTCCAAACTTGATCCTAATATACTGTTTTTTCTTAACACGGCTGAATTTTCTGCACTAATTTTTTTCCAGAATTTTTGCACCTATGATGAAAAGTGGCTTTGTTTAATAATTTTCTCACCCAGTTATAGTATCAGTGTTGTAATACTCTGAAAAAATTAACTGGGTCATATTCTAAGGTCCCATGTGGACACAAAGATTTCCTTCTTTGTCTAATCTCAGTTTATGTAAAATAGTTTTCTTTGACGATTAGATATAGAGTGACCATCCATCCTGTTTTGCCCAAGACTGTCCCAGTTTAGCATTAAAAATCAAATGTCCAAAAAAAAAAAAAAATCAAATGTCCCAGAAAATCTCCTCAGTCCTGCACCAACCAGAACAGGTGGTCACCTTAGAAGATGAAACTCCACTGGTTTATTTTGATGCTGCAGTAAGAAGAAGGAAGATTACTTTTCTGCTGCTCTAGTTTCTTGAGTTAAACATTTAGCTATTTTTAATTGTTCCTAATAGGTGTATTTACAGCTATGTTTATACTGCTCAGTATTGCCTTAGCTGTACAATTGCAGTTGAAATTCATTGCCATTGTCATTTGATTCTGAATATTTTTGTAATTGGCATTGTGATTTGCTCTTTAATTCAAACATAAAGAATTTTCCTAGCATCTTTTTAGTGTGGATTTCGAACTTAATTGCATTGTGGTTGGAAAACATGACCTGCATGATATCAATTCTTTAAACTTTGAGACTTCTTTTGTGACATGGGAGGATAATCAAATTTTGTGATATTTCCAAATTATGTAAGCCATTTATATTGAAATGTTGAAATATAAACACTGAAAAAGAGAGTTATTTGGGGGGCGGCACCTATGGCTCAGTGGGTAGGGCACCAGCCCCATATACCGAGGGTTTTGCATTCAAACCCAGCCCCGGCCAAACTGCAACAAAAAAGTAACCAAGCACTGTGGCGGGTGCCTGTAGTCCCAGTTACTTGGGAGGCTGAGGCAAGGGAATCGCCTAAGCCCAGGAGTTGAAGGTTGCTGTGAGCTGTGACACCACGGCACTCTACCGAGGGCAATAAAGTGAGGCTCTGTCTCTACACAAAAAAAAAAAAAAAAGAAAGAAAGAAAAGAAAAAGTTATTTTTGATGATTGTAGATAGGAATTTTCTATATCTTTGTGAATTTTTGGCATGTTTTACTTACTAGTTTCTATCACTTTGATTGTGGTTTTTATTCATATCTCCTTGTAATTTTGTCAGTGTTTGGTTATCTATATATTATACATACAGTATTATATGTAATATTTAAAGATTATGTTATTAAAGGCAAACATATTATAATTGTTACATCTAACTGGGGGGTGTTCTATTAATATGTTGGATCCTCGTTTATTCTTTCAAATGATTTTGCTCTCGGGCGGCGCCTGTGGCTCAGTGAGTAGGGCGCCGGCCCCATATGCCGAGGGTGGCAGGTTCAAACCCGGCCCCGGCCAAACTGCAACCAAAAAATAGCCGGGCGTTGTGGTGGGCGCCTGTAGTCCCAGCTGCTCGGGAGGCTGAGGCAAGAGAATCGCGTAAGCCCAAGAGTTAGAGGTTGCTGTGAGCCGTGTGACGCCAGGGCACTCTACCCAAGGGCGGTACAGTGAGACTCTGTCTCTACAAAAAAAAAAAAAAAAAAATGATTTTGCTCTCAATCCTACTTTGATATAGATATATCTATATCAGCTTATTTTAAATTAGTATTTTGATTAGTGTTTACTTTATATGTTGTTTTCCATTCTTTATTTTTATCCATTCTGTGTGTTTTAAGCTTATCTCTTATAAGTAGCAAATAGCTAATATTTTTTATTCAATTTGATATTCTCTTTCATTAGTAGATGAGTTGAATCTTTATGTTTATTCTGATATACTTGAACTTATATTTACTATCTTATTTTATGTGGATGCTTTTTCTTTCTTCTCATTTTCTTCCATCTTTTGATAAAAAATTTTCTGTAATCCCCTCTTCTCCCTTCACTCATTTAAAAGACATGGATTGTGTTTCTAGTGTTTAACTGATTACTTTTACAGTTTTAAAAAATGTTTAATTGTGAATTTTTCTACCTCTAAAACTCTTCAGGCCAGGCACGGTGGCTCATGCCTGTAATCCTAGCTCTTGGGAAACCTAGGTGGGTGGATTGCTTGACCTCAGGAGTTGGAGACCAGTCTGAACAAGAGTGATACGCTGTCTCTACTAAAAATAGAAAAAGCTAGCCAGGCATAATGGCAGGCACCTGTAGACCCAGCTACTCAGGAGGCTAAGGCAAAAGGATTACTCAAGCCCAAGAATTTGAGGTTGCTGTGAGCTATGATGCCACAGCACTCAACCCCAAGGTGACAAAGTAACACTTTGTCTCAAAAAAAAAAAAACTATTCAATATTTCTATCCTCCTCCCAATTGAATATGACTCCCAGACTCCCATTTTGTTATTATTGCCAAGAGTTTCACTTTGCCTTTATAAAGAAAACTTGCACTTTCAGAGGCCAAAGCAGGAGGATTGCTTGAAGCCAGGAGTTTAAGACCAGGCTGGGCAGCATAATGAAAATCTGTCCCTACAAAAAATAAAATTATCTAGGCATGATGATTGCACATGCCTCTAGTCCCAGCTGCTTGAGAGGCTGAGGCAAGAGATTAATTTGAGCTCAAGAGTTTGAGGTTGAAGTGAGCTAGGATGGTGCCCTTGCACTTCAGCCTGGGTGTAGCTAAACTCTGTCTCAAAATATTAACAATACACTAAAAATAAGGCCAGGCTCAGCGGCTCATGCCTATAATCCTAGACTGGGAGGCCAAGGCAGGTGGATTACCTAAGCTCGGGGGTTTGAGACCAGCCTGAGCTAGAACAAGACCCCATGTCTAAAAAATAGCCTGGTGTTGTGGCCGGCATCTGTGGTCCCAGGTACTTGGGAGGCTGAGGCGAGAGGATTGCTTGAGCCCAAGAGTTTGACGTTGCTGTGAGCTATGACACCATAGCACCCTACGGAGGGCAACAAAGTAAGACTCTGTCATGAAAAAGAAAGAAAAGAAAGAGAGAGAGAAAGAGAAAATTCACCATTCCCTTGGTCAATAGTTAAGTAAATTTAGTCACACACTTTACCAATTTCTGTACGAGCAGTTATTTCTCATATACCATGCATTCCCCCAGGATCACTTTTCTCTCTTACTGAAGTGCATTCTTGATTATTTCTTTTAGAAGATGTATATGACTGGAAAACTCTTTTAGTTGTTGTATATCTGAAAGTGTTTCTTTTTTGCCTGCGTTCTTTTCTTTTTTTTTCCTTTTTTTTTTTTGTTGGGGATTCATTGAGGGTACAATAAGCCAGGTTACACTGATTGCAATTGTTAGGTAAAGTCCCTCTTGCAATCATGTCTTGCCCCCATAAAGTGTGACACACACCAAGGCCCCACCCAGCTCCCTCCTTCCCTCTTTCTGTTCCCCCCCCCCATAACCGTAATTGTCATTAATTGTCCTCATATCAAAATTGAGTACATAGGATTCATGCTTCTCCATTCTTGTGATGCTTTACTAAGAATAATGTCTTCCACGTCCATCCAGGTTAATGCGAAGGATGTAAAGTCTCCATTTTTTTTAATGGCTGAATAGTATTCCATGGTATACATATACCACAGCTTGTTAATCCATTCCTGGGTTGGTGGGCATTTAGGCTGTTTCCACATTTTGGCGATTGTAAATTGAGCTGCAATAAACAGTCTAGTACTAGTACAAGTGTCCTTATGATAAAAGGATTTCTTTCCTTCTGGGTAGATGCCCAGTAATGGGATTGCAGGATCAAATGGGAGGTCTAGCTTGAGTGCTTTGAGGTTTCTCCATACTGCCTCCCAGAAAGGTTGTACTAGTTTGCAGTCCCACCAGCAGTGTAAAAGTGTTCCCTTCTCTCCACATCCACGCCAGCATCTGCAGTTTTGAGATTTTGTGATGTGGGCCATTCTCACTGGGGTTAGATGATATCTCAGGGTTGTTTTGATTTGCATTTCTCTAATATATAGAGATGATGAACATTTTTTCATGTGTTTGTTAGCCATTCGTCCATCGTCTTTAGAGAAAGTTCTATTCATGTCTCTTGCCCATTGATATAAGGGATTGTTGGCTTTTTTCCTGTGGATTAATTTGAGTTCTCTATAGATCCTAGTTATCAAGCTTTTGTCTGATTGAAAATATGCAAATATCCTTTCCCATTGTGTAGGTTGTCTCTTTGCTTTGGTTATTGTCTCCTTAGCTGTACAGAAGCTTTTCAGTTTAATGAAGTCCCATTTGTTTATTTTTGTTGTTGTTGCAATTGCCATGGCAGTCTTCTTCATGAAGTCTTCCCCCAGGCCAATATCTTCCAGTGTTTCTCCTATGCTTTCTTGGAGGATTTTTATTGTTTCATGCCTTAAATTTAAGTCATTTATCCATCTTGAATCAATTTTTGTGAGTGGGGAAAGGTGTGGGTCCAGTTTCAGTCTTTTACATGTAGACATCCAGTTCTCCCAACACCATTTATTGAATAGGGAGTCTTTCCCCCAAGGTATGTTCTTGTTTGGTTTATCAAAGATTAGGTGGTTATAGAATGTTAGTTTCATTTCTTGGTTTTCAATTCGATTCCAAGTGTCTATGTCTCTGTTTTTGTGCCAGTACCATGCTGTCTTGAGCACTATGGCTTTGTAGTACAGACTAAAATCTGGTATGCTGATGCCCCCAGCTTTATTTTTGTTACAGAGAACTGCCTTAGCTATACGGGGTTTTTTCCGATTCCATACAAAATGCAAAATCATTTTTTCCAAATCTTGAAAGCACGATGTTGGTATTTTGATAGGAATGGCATTGAATAGGTAGATTGCTTTGGGAAGTATAGACATTTTAACAATGTTGATTCTTCCCATCCATGAGCATGGTATGTTCTTCCATTTGTTAATATCCTCTGCTATTTCCTTTCTGAGGATTTCATAGTTTTCTTTATAGAGGTCCTTCACCTCCTTCGTTAGGTATATTCCTAGGTATTTCATTTTCTTTGAAACTATGGTGAAGGGAGTTGTGTCCTTAATTAGCTTCTCATCTTGACTGTTATTGGTGTACACAAAGGCTACTGACTTGTGGACATTGATTTTATAACCTGAAACATTACTGTATTTTTTGATGACTTCTAGGAGTCTTGTGGTTGAGTCTTTGGGGTTCTCTAAGTATAAGATCATGTCGTCAGCAAAGAGGGAGAGTTTGACCTCCTCTGCTCCCATTTTAATTCCCTTTATTTCCTTGTCTTGCCTAATTGTATTGGCTAGAACTTCCAGCACTACGTTGAATAGTAAAGGTGACAGAGGACAACCTTGTCTGGTTCCAGTTCTAAGAGGAAAAGCTTTCAG
The DNA here is from genome assembly GCF_027406575.1 of Nycticebus coucang. Taxonomy (NCBI): domain Eukaryota; kingdom Metazoa; phylum Chordata; class Mammalia; order Primates; family Lorisidae; genus Nycticebus; species Nycticebus coucang. The sequence continues at coordinate 90,911,831 of NC_069788.1, forward strand.
TTTTACTCCATTCAGTAAAATATTGACTGTGGGTTTGTCATAGATAGATTCAATCAGTTTTAGAAATGTGCCACCTATGCCTATACTCTTCAGTGTTCTAATTAGAAAAGGATGCTGGATTTTATCAAATGCTTTTTCTGCATCTATTGAGAGGATCATGTGATCTTTATTTTTGCCTCTGTTAATATGGTGGATAACGTTAATAGACTTGCGTATGTTAAACCAGCCTTGCATCCCTGGGATGAAGCCTACTTGATCATGATGATTGACTTTTTTGATGATAAGCTGTAATCTATTGGCTAGGATTTTGTTGAGAATTTTTGCTTCTATGTTCATGAGTGAGATTGGTCTGAAATTCTCCTTTTTGTTTGGGTCTTTTCCTGGTTTTGGTATCAGGGTGATGTTTGCTTCATAGAATGTGTTGGGGAAGATTCCTTCTTCCTCAATTTTTTGGAATAATTTCTGCAGTACAGGAATAAGCTCTTCCTTGAAAGTTTGATAGAATTCTGGAGTGAAGCCATCTGGACCAGGGCATTTTTTGGTCGGAAGATTTTTTATTGTTTCTTTGATCTCAGTGCTTGAAACTGGTCTGTTCAGGAGCTCTATTTCTTCCTGGCTGAGTCTAGGGAGAGGGTGTGATTCCAAATATTGATCCATTTCTTTCACATTGTCAAATTTCTGGGCATAGAGTATCTGGTAGTATTCAGAGATGATCTCTTGCATCTCTGTGGGATCAGTTGTTATTTCCCATTTATCGTTTCTGATTGAGGTTACTAGAGATTTTACTTTTCTATTCCTCGTTAGTCTGGCCAATGGTTTATCTATTTATTTATTTTTTCAAAAAACCAACTCCTTGTTTCATTAATTTTCTGAATGATTCTTTTGTTTTCAATTTCATTGATCTCTGATTTGATTTTGGATATTTCTTTTCTTCTACTGAGTTTAGGCTTAGATTGTTCTTTTTCCAATTCCATAAGATCTCTTGTGAGATTGTTGATGTGCTCTCTTTCTGTTTTTCGAATGTAGGCATCTAAAGCGATGAATTTTCCTCTCAAAACTGCTTTTGCAGTATCCCACAGGTTTTGGTAGCTTGTGTCTTCATTGTTGTTATGCTCAAGGAAGTTAATGATTTCCTGTTTTATTTCTTCCTGCACCCATCTGTTATTCAACAGAAGATTGTTTAATTTCCATGTCTTTGGGTGGGGTCGAGCATTTTTGTTAGAGTTGAGTTCCACCTTTAGTGCCTTATGGTCTGAGAAGATACAAGGTAAAATTTCAATTCTTTTGATTCTGTTGATATTTGTTTTGTGTCCCAGGATATGATCAGTTTTGGAGAATGTTCCATGGGGTGATGAGATGAATGTATATTCTTTATCCTTGGGATGGAGTGTTCTATATGCGTCTATCAAGCACTGTTGTTCTAGGGTCTCATTTAAGTCTCTTCTATCCTTGTTTAATTTCTGTTTAGAGGATCTGTCCAGCTCTGTAAGAGGAGTGTTAAGGTCCCCTGTTATTATGGTATTATCAGATATCATATTGCTCAGACTGAGTAAGGTCTGTTTCAAGAATCTGGGAGCATTTAAATTGGGTGCATAGATATTTAGAATTGAAATGTCCTCTTGTTGTATTTTTCCCTTGACCAATATAAAGTGACCATCTTTGTCTTTTTTGACTTTAGTTGCTTTAAATCCACATGTATCTGAAAATAAGATTGCAACTCCTCTTTTCTTCTGAATTCCATTTGCCTGAAAAATTGTCTTCCAACCCTTGACTCGGAGCTTTAATTTGTCTTTTGAAGCCAGGTGTGTTTCTTGCAGACAGCAAATGGATGGCTTGTGTTTTTTAATCCAGTCAGCCAATCTATGTCTCTTCAGTGGGGAATTCAAGCCATTAACATTTATTGAGATAATTGATAAGTGTGGTAGTATTCTATTCGTCTTATTTTGTGAGAATCCATTGCTTAGTTTTATCTTTTGCAACAGTGTGGAGGTTAGGATCTGTCCTTTAATTTCTGAGTTCTTACTTTGCTGCTGATCCATTGTGGTGGTCAGTGTGCAGAACAGGTTGAAGTATTTCCTGTAGGGCTGATCTTGTTGTGGCGAATTTCCTCAATGTTTGTGTATCCGTAAAATGATTTGATTTCTCCATCAATTTTTAAGCTTAGCTTAGCAGGGTACAGAATTCTGGGCTGGAAATTGTTCTGTTTAAGTAGATTAAAGGTAGATGACCATCGTCTTCTTGCTTGAAAAGTTTCATTAGAGAAGTCTGCGGTCAATCTGATGGATTTGCCCCTGTAGGTCAACTGGCGCTTACTCCTGGCAGCTTGCAGAATCTTTTCTTTTGTCTTGACTTTGGACAGGTTCATCACAATGTGTCTTGGAGAAGCTCTGTTAGAGTTGAGGCGACCTGGGGTCCGATAGCCCTCTGAAAGCAGTGTGTCAGAATCTTTGGTGATATTTGGGAAATTTTCTTTTATAATATTCTCTAGTATGGCTTCCATTCCTCTGGGACATTCTTCTTCCCCTTCTGGAATTCCTATAACTCGTATGTTAGAACGCTTCACAAAGTCCCATAATTCTGACAGTGAACGTTCTGCTTTCTCTCTCTTCTTTTCTGCCTCTTTTACTATCTGAGTTATCTCAAAAACTTTGTCTTCTACCTCTGAAATTCTTTCTTCTGCATGGTCTAACCTGTTGCTGATACTTTCCATTGCATCTTTAAGTTCCCTGATTGACTGTTTCATTTCCTTCAGCTCTGCTATAGCCTTTTTATATTCTTCATATCGTTCATCTCTTATTTGATTCTGTTTTTGAATTTCCTTTTGGTTAATTTCCACTTTATTAGCAGTTTCCTTCATTGTTTCCATCATTTCTTTCATTGTTTTCAACATGTGTATTCTAAATTCCCTTTCTGTCATTCCTAACATTTCTGTATAGGTGGAATCCTCTGCAGTAGCTACCTCATGGTCCCTTGGCGGGGTTGTTCTGGACTGGTTCTTCATGTTGCCTGGAGTTTTCTGCTGATTCTTCCTCATGAGTGATTTCTTTTATCTGTTTCCTTGCCCTAATTTTTCTTTCACTTCCTCTTGCTCTTTAAGTTCTCGTGCCTGTGGAAGTTGCGGGTGGGTTTAGACGGATTGAACACACGCGACCACTTGCCGGTTTTCCACTGTTTTAGTCCTCCTCTTGGGGTCCAGAAGTCTCTCGCTGACTTCCTGTATCCTCACAGGGGTGATGATAGGCAGATCCCACCAGCCAGAGATGCCTGGAGTCCTATCTCCCCAGACTCACGGTGCCCAGATGCAAGGAAGCTGTTACTCGGCTGCCATCTTGCTCTGCCTCCCTTGCCTGCGTTCTTACATGGTATTTAGGTAAGTATAGAATTTTAGTTCAAAATCATTTTCCTGTCAACACTTTGAAGATCATTGTGTTCTGGGATTCTTTATTGATGAGAAGTTAGCTGCAACTCTAATTGCCTTTTTAAAAAAAAATAATCCACTTTTCTTCTGTCTGGTAGCTTTAAAACACTATTCTGATCAATAATGTTCTGCAGATCCATTATGATGTGTCTTCATGTTGATTTATTTTATCCTGTTTGGTGTCAAAAAATGCACTTTTAAATTATTTTAATAGATTTAGGGGGTTTAAGTGTTTTTTGTTGTTGTTGTTGTTACACGGATGATTTGTATAGTGGCTTTTAGTCTACCCATCACCCGCACAGTGCACACTGTGCCTGATAGGTAATTTTGGAGCCCTCACCCTCCTCCCACTCTCCCCACCTCTGAGTCTCCAATGTCCATTATTCTACTCTGCGTGACCTGTATACCCATTGTTTATCTGCCACTCATAAGTAAGTACATGCAGTAGTATATGTTTTTCTGTTCCTGAGTTACTGCACTTAGGATAATCACCTCCAGTTTCATCCAAGTTGCTGCAAGACATTCTTTCATTCTTTTTTTAAGTCTGAGTAGTACTCAGTGGTATATACATACACCACATTTTCTTCACCCACTCATCAGTTGAAGCGAATTTAGGTTAAGTCCCTATCTTTACAATTGTGAATTGTGCTGTGGTAGCTGTGACAAACATACAAGTGCAGGTATATTTTTGGTGTAATGACTTATTTTCTTTTGGGTAGGATCAAATGGCAGATGTACTTTTTGTTCTTTGAGGAATTTCCGTACTGTCTTTCATAGACATTATGCTAAGTTGCATTCATATCTGCGGTGTATAAACATTCCCTTTTCCTTGCATCCATGCCAACATTTATTGTTTTTTGACTTTTTAATAGTGACCATTCTGACAGGGGTAAGGTGGTATCTCATTGTGATTTTTATTTGCATTTTCCTGATGATTTTTCATGTTTGTTTTGGCCTGAAAATGCACTTTCTACCTGAGCAAAGATGCCTTTTTTTAATTCTGAAAAATTGCTTGTCGTTATCTCTTTTACGTTTCTTCTTTATCCTCCCTTCCCTTTTCTTGTTCTAGAACTCCTCTTTGATACTTCAGAACCTTTCATTTTATCCATGTCTCTTAAGTTCTGGTTCATGTTTCTTATCTTCTTACCTATTGTGACACATTCTGAGTGAATTCCTCAGGACTCGCTCTCAGTTCACTGATTTTCCTTGTATTCAACCTGGTATTTATCCCAACTATTTAATTTTTCATATTAATGATAAATATATTTCATTTTCACATATCTAATTGTACTTTTTATATTTACCTGCTCTCATTTCATATCTGCTTCACTTTTGTTCATCCAATCTTTATAAATTCTCTTTGTTTATACCAAATATAACTTGATTTGAGGTTGACAGCTTGCTCCATAAAAATAATTTTATTAATAACGCATTCACATTCTCACAGTTTGTTTGCTTGTTTCTGTTTCTTATTACTAGATTAATTTGTGAAATCTTGGTTTGGATCTTTTGTTCTTATTTTATTTTCACTCTCTTCTTTTCCTCTGTGCTCACCCTCCTAGCAGTTTATGGTTTGTAGGTTTGTTTGTTTCCCTCTAACTCCCAGGACAACCAGTCCAAATTCAAATCCTACATACTAGCAGATAAAAGTGTTAAATAGTCAGTGGGCAACTTAATTCATTCTGAGTCTCAAAGCTTTATCTGTGTCTTCCTAAATCTCTGGGGTTACAGTGTGTGACAAACTGTATATATCCCAAAAAAGAGCCAATAGGGCGGCGCCTGTGGCTCAAGGAGTAAGGCACTGGTCCCATATGCTGGAGGTGGCGGGTTCAAACTCAGCCCCAGCCAAAAACCACAAAAAAAAAAAAAAAAAAAAAAAAGAGCCAATAACAATATTTTTCAGACTCTTCTTGAGTTAGAGTGGAACTGGGGCTAGAGTGAGACTTCAAGCAATTTAAGTGTTGTTCCCTTCTTAGATGAAGCACTTTAATCCCCATTACCCTGCAGAAACCAAATCCAAAATGTCATTGTCTGCTTTCAGCCTGGAGTCCACAGGCTTGGGGCATCAACTATACTCACAAATTTGCATTTCTATGCAATTTCTGGTACAAATTAATATTCTTCTTGTTCTGAGATCAGCAGTATTTTATCTATCATTGTTATGAGTGTGAGGCTTGATGCATGAACATACCACCATATTGGACATGTAGCATCTGACAATTTCATCTTTTGCATCCTACCCCCCCAAATGTGAGTTGTTTATCAAAGCTTTGCCCTTGGAATTCTTATCTTTCTCAAAGATCTGTCTCTCCTTTAGATATCTTATCTACTCCTGTGTTTCAGCTACAACTTACATGTTGAAAATTCTCAAATCTTTAAATTGTATTTTGTCCCAGCCAACTTGGCCAAGATTCAAGCTCATGTTTTCAACTGTTTGATAGATGTTTGTGTCTGGACGCCCCATTAATATCTTAAGCTAAGCATACATAAACAATGCATTATTTTCCTGTCCCTACCAACAATTCCTCCTGATTTTACTTCTTAGAACAAGGCTATCATTTTCCCTGTCACTGTTATCCAGACTTAAAATCTCAATGTTGTCTTATCCTCTCCTGTTCCTCATCCATATAATCTAATCAGGCTTCAAGTCCTGTTTCTCCTCATTCAGAATCACCCTTGAATTCATTTCTTTCTTTTCATATTTTTTGTCATAACACTAATTCATTTCTTCTTGATCTCATATCTGAATTATTGAAAGCCCTTCCTTAGTGGTTCCCTGGATGCTACTCTAGTCCGCTCTAATCTATTCTTCATGCTGCTCCAAGCATGATTTAGATTAAGCATCCCAAAGCAACATGTACCATAGATTCGAGTGCCTGTGCTATAGTCAAATTTATCCTTATGCCTTCCTCATTACTAAGTCTTCATTTATGCCATTCCCTTCCTACATTACTACCTTAAAAGTCTTTATTCTGCTCAATTACTACCTCAGCCATGAATCCTTCTCTAATAAATTCACTCAGGAGAAATTTCTCCTTCATCTGAACTCTCAGCACGCTCTACCCAAACCACTCATATGACACCTCCCTTTAACTTATTTCATATTATCTACTTACTGTGGGCTCCTTGAGAACAAGAGTCATTTACATATCCACATCAAGCTTAAAACAAAGTCATGTCCACAAGAACAACAAAAAAAAGAATATAAACTTGAAGATAAACTATCATTTAACGCTTGGCTCTGCCATTGATTGACTTTGGCCCATATTAAATTTCTCTTAAGTATTAAACTTCTTGAATATTGTGCCTGATGTTTCCTCAGCTTCTTCTTATGTAAATTGTCCCAAAACAGTCCCTGCTAAAGGATCATAAAATGTTCTCTCTCACAAATATAAACAAAAAAGTAGAAGAATCAGCCACCTATCAATGGGAAGAGAATACAGACACGTAAAATGCAAATAAGGATACCTGAATTGGGTCAATGAAGGATCACTCCATAAAGGTCCATGGACTCTGTTTTTAAGGTCTCTAAAAAGGACTATGAATAACCTTCCCATTTCAGGTCTATCTCAGCCTTCCATGGTTCCCATTCTTCCTGAGGCCTAGTAATTAAGGCTTTGCCAAATAACCATAATGGATAGCTGCTTCACTAAGATCCCTGTTTCATACTCAGACTCACAAACATACACACACATATATATGTAGGGAATCTACATATAGGATACCTGTAGTGCAAAGAAAGACCTCAACCAACATCTGGACTGCCCTCACAATAAACCCTCCACTACTTGTGATGAATTTTAGTTCCATAACAACAAAAAAGCCCAGCTAAAACTCCCAAATCTCTTGTATCTATCAAAGGGGCTTAATGATGACTACCTCAAAAGGTGAGATGCGAAGATTAAATAAAAAATATGTATAAAGTGCTTTCCATAGTGCCTGGAACATAACAAGGGTCTAATAAAATTAGGCCTCATTTGTCCTCAAAGATAGTAAGAAAATAGGATAATGGGTGGGAAAAAAAAAAAAAAGAATGACTATGCAGAACTGATACATCATTAATTCATGCTATCTATCTTTAATAGTGCCCAGAAATCATTTTGTTTATTTTCTTACATCATTGTGTTCTGCACAATTTCTATTAAAAAATTTTTTTATTCGGGCGGTGCCTGTAGAAAGGAGTAGGGCGCTGGTCCCATATGCTGGAGGTGGCAGGTTCAAGCCCAGCCCTGGCCAAAAAAACTGCAAAAAAAAAAAAAAATTTTTTTATTCTTAAACTCTATTTACCAAGAAATCAAATATGACCCAAAATGAGTTCCCATGTCTAGCCCAATACACAACTTTTCATTTCATATTCATTCATACCCTCATGTCTGTGGCTACTTGTTACAATCCTTTAACCTCTTACCTATACAAACTCTACCTATTATTCACGAAGACTACTTTCCTTCCTACAAGGACACATTTCCAGCTACTGCAGCTTTTACTGATTTCCCTCTCCTCTAATCCTTTAGTGTTTATAGACTACAAAGTACAGAAAAATCCTAAACTATCTTGGTGTTAATCAATGTTTCATTATGCTGTATGCCTTGAAAATCAAACCATTAGTGGTTAACTTGAAGAAACTCTGATCAGCCACAGTGCCTGCCCTACACTGCCCTAGGAACATGCCACAAACATTGGGCAAATAGAGGTCTCTGCTCCAGTGGTACCCTCTTTATGCACAATAATATAATCAAGGTTCAATCTTGCCTCTCCTCTATCCTGGGTGCCTGCCTTCAACTTTCCTTAGCTTTCGCTCCTCCTGGTTAAGTGGTCTTCTAGATTCCTAATTATTTGAACTTTTCAAAACCTTTAGGACATCCGATTTTTCATTTTTTCCTTTTAAGCTTTTTGGTTATTCTATTATTTGCCTCAACTACCCCATCACTCTTTTACCCAGGGTAACAACCCACCTAACTGGCTTATCCCTATCCTGTAAGTAGCACCAAACCTCAAGACTCTTGTGGCATTCACATACTAAATTGTATGCTTCTGTAGACCCATATCATGTAAAAATGAGCAGCCAAACCCTTAATTGATACTGAGAAGACATCAGAGAAAATGGCAAAGACCTCTGAGAATTCTCCTCCACAAAAGAGAAAAATGATCCCAAAATTTTCAAAACCAACTGTTTCAAAACTCTGGAAACAAACTAAGGGCTTGCAACAATCCAGACAACATTTATTTACTCAAGAAAAATAGCTGAATCCTGGGAAGAACAGAGTTTTGTGGTGTTTTAATCTGCCCTAGTCCCATTCCACACTCTTCAGATCTACTGTAGCCTTGAAAACTAACAGATTGTATTTGCTATGAAAACTAGTACCTGGAAGCCACTGGAGGAAGCATAACCAGGTTGGGGCTTCTTTAAAGCCCCATTCCCAAAAGATTACCATTATTCAATCTGTTTGGTGGTTTTCCGGAAAATCCCACTTTCTTTTTTATCTTTTTTCTTTTTTTTTTCAGAGACAGAGTCTCACTTTATCGCCCTCAGTAGAGTGCTGTGAGATCCCAGCTCACAGCAACCTCCAACTTCTGGGCTTAGGCGATTCTCTTGCCTGTAGCTGGGACTACAGGCACCCTCCACAACGCCCAGCTATTTTTTTTGTTTGTTTGCACTTTGGCCAGGGCCCACCACTCTTGCTATATGAGTCTGGCGCTCCACCCACAGAGCCACAGATGACACCCAGAAAATCCCACTTTCAAGGATGTCTCTATTTTACCTCACTTCAACTTTTCCCAAGTGCAAATTCAAAAAGGCTTTTTCCAAGGCATTTGTCAAAAACAATTAAGGTAACTATTAAATTTTACAACCACCTGATGGGGTAGTTGGGACAAATAATAGAATAACCAAAAAGCTTAAAGGGAAAAAATGAAAAATCAGATGTCCTAAAGTTTTTGAAAAGTTCAAATATATTTTTAGGAATCTAGAATACCACTTATGTATATAAGGGTGTTCCCATTCTCAGGGGTGACCACATGCTAGGAAAACCTGAGAAGGCCCTAAACTCTCACCTCTAGCTGACTTTGAGGCATTGCCTTAGCAGGAAGTGAGGGCTAAGATGGTGCTGTCATTTACCTGTCTGAAATTTGAAGGCATGTCCCAACACATACACAGAGACACACAGATCTTGGCAAAGACTGGAAGATTTATTGGCTCTAGGCAGTTAAAAAAAAAATCTCTGTCTAATAATTAGCTGATCACTCAGCAATGCAAGCAGAAACCCAAAGCAACGAAGAAGCATGAACCATACAAAGGAAAAAAACTATAAACAGAAACTGACCCTAAGAAATCACTGAATCTACTAGACAAAGACTTAATCAGCTATTTCAAATACGTTCAAAGAACGTAAAGAAACCATATTTAAAGGACTAAGGGAAAGTATGAGAACAATACCTCGCTAAATAGAAAATATCGGTACAGAGATTTTAAAAAGTATTAAGAATCAAGGAGAAATTCTGGAGATAAAAACAACTGAAATGAAAAATTTACAAGACAATATCAATAGAAAATTTGATCAGACAGAAGAAAACATCAGTGAGCTTGAATACAGGTCCATTGAGAGTGTTCAGTATGAAGAACAGGAAAAAAATGAAGAAAAATGAACAGAGACTTAGAGACATGTGGAGCACCATAAAGCATACTAACATATGCATAATGGGAGTCTTAGAAGATTTTTTGGCTACAGCACCAAAAGTGTGAAAACAGAAGCAAATATGTATAAAGAAGTTTGACCGCATCAAACTAAAAAGCTTCTGCACAGCAAACAATAAAATAAGAATATTTATATGATGGGATAAAACATTTGCAAAACATATATTTGATATCCAAATTATATTAGAAATTCATAAAAATAAAAAGCAAAAAAATAATAGTAATAAACATAATAATTGACTGAAAAATAGGCATAAGGCCGAATAGGTATTTTCTCCTTTTTTTTCAGCGTTTCATATAATAAGCAATTTTATTCCTTGTTCTTTCATAGTACTTGTCATATTCTATCCTGGATGATTTCTTAATATTTTTAATATTAATATTTTTCCTTTTATTCTAAAATAAAACTGGAAGATTAGACATTCTACCACATCTAGCCCCCTGTTTTATTTTAGGTTAATGACACACTCTGATATACATCTTTGTATAGCACTCTATCCTCATGGAGTGGCATGACTTGTGATACGTACAGCAGGAGCTCACTCAACACAACATAGACACTTATCAGTGGTGTCTCTTTTTAATGAAGAGCTGGAGGAAGACAAAATGGATGGAATCAGGAATCAGAAAGAAGACATGAATTCCAGGACTGGCTCTATCACTTACTGAATATGGACTTTGCACAAGTCATTTAACTTCTCAGAGACTCAGTTTCCTCATCTGCACATCTCACTCATTCTTAGACACCTAGAAATACTGAATGCAACATGAGTGAATGAATAATGTATGTGAAAATGACATGTAAACTGAAGCCCGAATATGTGTGTGTGTGTGTGTATACAGAGGGTGCCAAAAAAAGTACAGATATTTTAAGAAAGGAAAAACTGTATTGGTGGTGCCCGTAGCTCAGTAGGTAGAGCACTGGCCACATACACTGAGGCTGGTGGGTTCAAACCCAGCCCGGGCCTGCTAAAACAATGACAACTGCAACAAAAAAAAATAGCGGGGCATTGTGGTGGGTGCCTGTAGTCCCAGCTACTTGGGAGGCTGAGTCAAGAAGACCACTTAAGCCCAACAGTTTGAGGTTGCTGTAAGCTGTGATAACATGGCACTCTACCCAGGGCAACAGCTTGAGACTCCGTCTCAAAAAAAAAAAAAAAAAAAAGGCATTAAAAAATTGTGATACTCAATATATACCAGTAACATTTGTTATCTTGAATATTGCATCTCTTGTAATTGCAGAAGTCAAACATGACTTGAATATATGTATTTTTTTCATATTACATGGGTGGATACTTTCCAGACAGCCTGTATATATAGACATGTCTATATATATGCACATGTATAAGTAGAATATGTACAAATACAGTAGAACCTCCACAGTCGTTCACCTTTCTGCATCGACCACCTCCTTAAGTTGACCTAATTTTCATAGATCAGACATGCACCACACGTACCTATCAGTACAGTAGGCCCAGTTCCTTGTGTTGCCCACCTCCACGTGTTAACCAGATTGTTATAGTCCCTTGGGTGGTCAACTTACGGAGGTTCTACTGTATACACACACACACACACACACACACACACACATATATGTGAAGGAATATATATCCTTATATTTATATATAAGGATATGAATGAAAGAAAAGAATATAATAAAAAATCTTCCTCAGGAATGTATACATAGTCCCTTTTGCCATGTAAGGTAACATTTGACAGGTCTGGGGAATTGGGACCTGTACATCTTTTGGGAGTGGGAAGGTAGGCATTATTCTGTCTACCATAAACTCTTACACATTTGGAGTAGAGAAATAGTGTTCTTTTCATCTCAAACTTCTCTGAAGTTCATTTTAAAAACTAAGGCATACAACAGGGTGGGTGGAAATGTTTCAGGCAATTTGTGACCTCCTGGATATGTGTGTTACACTTGGCCAATAATAAGCCTCCCTGTCAGAGGCACTCTATTTTAATAGAGTACAAAAATACTCTATTACACACCTTATGTTTTTAAGAGCCAGAAGATAAATAGAGACACTAAATTCTGAATTCAGAAATTAATATTAATATGTCCAGTCCAGGGGAATTTTAAAAATACCTTAACTTCATCTAAAGTTAAAGGTTTCCCTTCCTCCAGAAAGCCAGCATGGCTGGCCTGTTCAGTTTCCAGTCATACACATCCATTTCTTTCCCCTTACTTACTAGATGACACTTGGCTGCCCCAAGAATGAAATGCGGAGGCAGGGCCAGGCTGAGAAGATTTAGGGTGAAAGGCGTGTCTTATCTGACTCATACTCTTTTGGAAATCTCTCTCTAATGCTCTCTGAGTATGGCAAGAGTTTAAAGCTGACACCTTCTATAGAGGACAGATGTCTTTCTTTGAAGTTCACTAATCAGCAGTTCCCTTAACACACAGGAATATCTCTCTTCTGGAATGTTCTCTTAGAAAATTCCGCCCTAATGGCATCTTCTTCTTCCTACTAAGATATCCTCAATTCTCCTCAGTTCTCTGACTTTTTAGTCAGACTCTTAAGACAAGCCTGTCTCTCTCTTGTTCTCCCTCCAAAGCCCTCATCTGGTCTTACCAGTAAGGTGTTCCTTAGAGCACTGTTGATAGGAGTGCTGCTACTTTCTAGGCCCCTGTTCTATTGAAAGCCCCTCATTTAGGTGCAGAGACCCCCAAGCTCTAGGATACATACATGAGGCTCCTTGCATGATTTCCATTAAAACTCCTCTCACTACCCTTAAGTGAGGGAGCAGGGTACTCACAACCCCAACATCTGTCTCCATACAGTCCCTTCACATTTCCAACAATATCTCGGACCTCTCTAATTCATTTTATAGGCTAGAGGTAGTTTGTCAGCTAAAGATTACAAAACCAGTTTCCCTTTGCAAATCCTGCTCTTCATGCTCTTGTAACTCACTTTAAAATTAAAACTAGTTAGCACCTTTTTCTTGGGAGTCTGGGCCAAAAATGAGGCAAAATAATCCAATTTTCACATTCCGTTACATGTATTTTTTTTTTTTTTTACAAAATTATTGTGTTTCCTCCACTAAGAATATAATTTCATACAGGCAGGAACCACTGTTGCTTTGCTTAAATGGCTAACAAATATTAACAAATCAACAAAACTTCCTAACTCTCAAGAACCCCAGAAGCTATATTAATTTTTCACATTTGTATGCTATTTTCAGACTCTTCTAGAATATCTCTGCAGTATAGCTATATTAAAATTCAGGCAAAAAAAACATGAGTGTGAGATTCACTAGAGAAAATCTATACACCAAATATAATCTAAAGTAAAACCTTAAAGTAGCATTCAATCCAACAAATATTTTCTATATGCTGAACACTGTGCTGGGTACTGGAGTACGGTGGTGAACAAAACAGCCCAAGTCTGGCCTTCTCGGAGCTTACTATCTAATAGGGAAGTCACACAAAAATACTCAATATAAAATTTCAATTTTGCAAAAATATGGTGAAGAAAATGTACAAGGTGTACTGGCAGAGAAAAACAGAAGGAAGCAGGGAAACCTAATTAGATAAAATGGTGACAGGGTATTTCTTGGAGCAAATGACATTCAAACTGAGGCCTGAAGATATACAGTAATCCCTGGGGGCTTGGGGATAGGAAAGGGGAGAGTAGGAACCAAGCTCAGAGATAACCCTTATAAGCAGAAACGGGATAGGAGATAGAGGACAGAGGTCTTCATACTTCTTACTACATTCATAATCTTCACTTTTTAAACAAAAAGCTATTAATGTACCATTTTATAATTTTTAAATGTTTACTTTCACTTTGGAATTGGATATTATATCTTGGTTCCAATTTTTCCTGAACCTACAGATAGAAAAAAATGTCATTGCCACCCCATCCAATAAGGAGAATAAATCTAATAGATACTACTATGAGCGGGGTTCCTCATTCATGTTGTGTCTTTAATCCTCAAATCAACACAATGAAGTTAAACTGAGGAAAACAGAAGTGCAGCAATTTGCTGAAATTCACACTCCTAAGAAGTGCAGAACTGGGTCTGTATAAAATTCTGGTCTGTATAAACTTCTGCATCATAAGATTTAAAATGTGAAGTAACAGCAATATTTGAGAAGCCCTGTGTCACCAATGGGAAGTCTGACATCTTGCATTCAAATTTTAAAATCTGCCCCTGCAAATCAGAACCCCAAGCAGCCACAACAGTTTAATGGATGATTTTAAATGCAAGTTGCATTTTAAACTAGATAGGAATAATAGTGAAGAGATTTTCAGTTTATTAAAGTCTGAAATATACCAAATGAAGTATATTATATATATCTGCAGAATGTAAGGTAATATTTGGACTTAAAAGTCATAGCTAGGCATGGTGGCTCATACCTGTAATCTTAAGCACTTTGGGAGGCCAAAGCAGGAGAATCATTTGAGGACAAGACTTTGAGACCAGCAACATAGTGAGAGCCCCTTCTCTACAACAAAACAGAAAAATAAGCTGCACATAGTGCCGCACAACTGTAGCCTCAGCTACTAAAGAGACTGAGGCAGGACGATGGCCTGAGCCCAGAAGTTGGAGGCTGCAGTGAGCTATGATCACACCACTACTCTCCAGCCTGGGGAACAGAGCAAGACCCTGTCTAAAAAAAAAAAAAAAAAGAAAAAGAAAAAAGAAACCATTAACATTTATGGCCAACCGCAGAAATCTCCATAATTCACCAACCCCGGGAAAATTTACCAGCTTGTCCATATTTACTTGTCCAAATCCAGCTTAATTAGAGCTGACTCTTTGGGGTATGTATGACCTGTGTAAACTCTCAAGCTTCACAAATTTATAAGTCTACCTGCTTTACTTTGGCTCTTTGGGAAACTAACAAAAACGCATTCCACCTAGTTTATGTTTATAAATAATAAGAAGGATATTATACATATTCACGAACAGAAGCCCAAGTACAGGTGTAAGCTGGGAATAGTCTAGAGTTAAAGCATTATGGCTAGGCTTGGGGGCTCATGCTTATAATCTTAGCACTCTGGTGGCTGAGGCAGGGGGCTTACTGAGCTCAGGAGTTCAAGACTAGCCTGAAAAAGAGTGGCACAATGGCACAAATCTACGGTCCTAGCACTTTGAGAGGCTGAGACAGGAGAAGTACTTGAGCCCAGGAGTCTGAGGTTACAATGAGATAGGATGATCCCACTGTAATCTAGCTGGGAGCAACAGAGCAAGACTCTGTTTCAAAAATAAAATAACATGAAATAATAAAATACAAAGCAGTGGAAGTTAACAAAAACCTTCAGTCTGCTCCATGGCTAACATGACTCTATGTTCCTGCCCCTTCTGTCGCAGACATTTCTGCTTTCTCCCCACAGTGTCTGCGCTGTCTAAAGTTGGCTTTTTTGGGGCCTCTTGTAACCTCTCCAGCTACTCCACATTCTGGACTTTGAGATTTACCTCCCACTGTTTGTTACATAATGATGTCCATGTATCTAAGTATTCTCTTCTTTTCAAATACACTACACTGGAAGAAGAGACATAATTCTGGCAACCACATTGATTTCATGAGCAGCATATGCTGCTACAGTCTGAGCATCACTCATCTGAAATGCTCCAAAATCCAAAACTTTCTGAGCACCAACACAACACTGCAAGTGAAAAATTCCACAGTTTATGTGTCAGGTCCAGTCAAATGCAGTCAGAATTTTGTTTTATGCACAAAATTATTTTAATACATTATATGAAATTGGCTTCAGGGGAGCTTTGCCCAGCTACTCAGGAGGCTGAGGCAGGAGGATTGCTTCAGCCTGGGAGTTTGAGGTTGCCCTGAGCTACGTCCTTATGTATATACAAACATTCCAAAATCCAAAAAAAATCCAAAATGAGAAACACTTCCGGTCCCAGGCATTTCAGATGAGGAATACTAAACCTGTACCTCTAATAAGGGTGTATGTATCATTTGCCTTACATTCTCTAATCCCAAGGAGGAGTTTCCTCAAAGGTTAAAATTTAACCTTTTAAATTTTAAAAGTGAGAATGTCAATCCTCAAGAAGTCTATGCAAGTGTCTGAGGGAGTGGAAAGGTAGAAAATGAGATGGAGAAGGGTGAGTAGGCGATGGGGGGAGAACAAAGAGAAGTGGGTTGAAGGGTACAAACACACAAGTTAGATAGAAGAAATAAATTCAATGTTTGATAGCCAGTAGAATGTCTGTAGTTAAACATTAAACATGTATTTTACTCAGGAGATGGACACCCTAAATACCCTGACTTAATTGCTATGAATTTATATACATGTAACAAAATTTCACATTTACCCCATAAATGTGCATAAGCAGATTGAAAAATACAAGTCTCTGGGGAAATGCGTCCCAGCCTTTCTGTGTGGGATGAAGCTGAGAAGCATTATCTCGTCCCTGCAGGGAAGTTGTGGTAAGGAAGACAAAAAGAAGCATCTGGGAAACACTCCTTTATCCCCAGAACATAAGCACACAGTCAACAGTCGCAGAAGGGGAAGAATTGGTTGATAGTCCTAATCCTGTGGCTTAACTTCTGTCCTATCCATAACTCATTTACCAGTAGGCCAATTTTTTTTTTATTGTTAAATCATAGCTGTGTACATTAGTGCAATCAAGGGGTACAATGTGCTGGTTTCATATACAATCTGAAATATTCTCATCAAACTGTTCAACGTAGCCTTCATGGCATTTTCTTTGTTATTGTATGTAGACATTTGTATTCTGCATTTAGTAAGTTTCGCCTGTATCCATTCTAAGATGCACCATAGATGTGGCCCCACCCATTACCTTCCCTCCACCCTAACCTCCCCCCTCCCTTCCCCTTCCTTGGCCCTTTCCTCATACTCTTGTGCTATCGTTGGGTTATAGCCTTCATGTGAAAGCTATAATTTAGCTTCATAGTAGGGCTGTGTACATTGGATATTTTTTCTTCCATTCCTGAGATACTTTGCTAAGAAGAATATGTTCTAGCTCTATCCATGTAAACATGAAAGAGGTAAAGTCTCCATCTTTCTTTAAGGCTGCATAATATTCCATGGTATACATGTACCACAATTTGCTAGTCCATTCGTGGGTTGATGGGCACTTGGGCTTCTTCCATGACTTAGCAATTATGAATTGGGCTGCAATAAACATTCTGGTACAGATGTCTTTGTTATATTGTGATTTTTGGTCTTCTGGGTATAAACCTAGTAAAGGAATTATAGGATCGAACAGCAGGTCTATTTTTAGGTCTCTAAGTATTCTCCAAACATCCTTGCAGAAGGGACGTATTAGTGTGCATTCCCACCAGCAGTGTAGAAGAGTGCCCTTTTCTCCACATCCACGCCAACATTTCTGGTTTTGGGATTTTGTTATGTGGGCTACTCTTACTGGGGTTAGGGGATATCTCAGAGTAGTTTTGATTTGCATTTCTCTGATGATTAAGGATGATGAGCTTTTTTTCATGTGTTTGTAGATCGTGCGTCTGTCTTCTTTAGAAAAGTTTCTCTTCAAGTCCCTTGCCCACCCTGAGATGGGATCACATGTTCTTTTCTTGCTAATACGTTTGAGTTCTCTGTGGATTCTGGTTATTAGACCTTTATCGGAGGTATAACCTGCAAATATTTTCTCCCATTCCTAGGGATGTCTGCTTGCTTTACTTACTATGTTCTTGGCTGTGCAGAAGCTTTTTAGTTTGATCAGGTCCCAGTAGTGTATTTTTGATACTGCTTCAATTGCCTGGGGAGTCGTCCTCCTAAAATACTCACCCAGGCTGATTCCTTCAAGAGTTTCCCCTGCACTTTCTTCAAGTATTTTTATAGTTTCATGTCTTAAGTTTAAATCTTTTATCCAGTGAGAGTCTATCTTAGTTAATGGTGAAAGGTGTGGGTCCAGTTTCAATCTTCTACAGGTTGCCAGCCAGTTCACCTAGCACCATTTGTTAAATAGGGAATGTTTTCCCCATTGAATGTTTTTAATTGGCTTGTGAAAGATCAAATAACGGTAAGTAGCTGGATTCATCTCTTGGTTCTCTATTCTGTTCCAGAGATCTACTTCTCTGCTTTTGTGCCAGTACCATGCTGTTTTGATCACTATGGATTTATAGTACAGTCTCAGGTCTGGTAGCGTGATTCCTCCTGCTTTGTTTTTATTGCTAAGTAATGTTTTGGCTATTCGAAGTTTTTTTCTGATTTCATATAAAACGAAGTATTATTTTTTCAAGATCTTTAAAATATGACAATGGAGTTTTAATAGGAATTGCATTAAAATTATATATTGCTTTGGGTAGTATAGACATTTTTGTTGATTCTTCCCAGCCATGAGCATGGTATGTTTTTCCATCTGTTAACATCTTCAGCTATTTCTTTTCTTAGAGTTTCATAGTTCTCTTTGTAGAGATCTTTCACGTCCTTTGTTAGGTATACTCCCAAATATTTCATCTTCTTTGGCACTACTGTGAAAGGAATAGAGTCCTTGACTGTTTCTTCGGCTTGGTTATTGTTGGTATATATAAAGGCTACAGATTTATGGGTGTTGATTTTGTAGCCTGAGACATTGCTGTATTCCTTGATCACTTCTAAAAGTTTTGTAGTAGAATCCCTAGCGTTTTCCAGATATACGATCATATCATCTGTGAAGAGTGAAAGTTTGATCTCCTCTGACCCTATGTGGATACCCTTGATCGCCTTTTCTTCCCTAATCGCAATGGCTAAAACTTCCATTACTATGTTAAAGAGCAATGCAGACAATGGGCAACCTTGCCTGGTTCCTGATCTAAGTGGAAATGATTTTTCCATTCAATATGATATTGGCTGTGGGTTTGCTGTAGATGGCCTCTATTAGTTTAAGAAATGTCCCTTCTATACCAATTTTCTTAAGTGTTCTGATCATGAAGGGATGCTGGATATTATCAAAAGCTTTTTCTGCATCAATTGAAAGAATCATATGGTCCTTATTTTTTAGTTTGTTTATGTGCTGAATTACTTTTATAGATTTATGTACATTGAACCAGCCTTGAGACCCTGGAATAAATCCCACTTGGTCATGGTGTATAATTTTTTTGATGTGTTGGATTCTGTTTGTTAGGATCTTATTGAGTATTTAACATCAATATTATTAGTGATATTGGTCTATAATTTTCTTTTCTTGTTGGGTCTTTCCCTGGTTTGAGGATCAAGGTGATGTTTGCTTCATAGAATGTGTTGGGTAATATTCCTTCTTTTTCTATATTTTGGAAGAGGTTTAGTAATATAGGTACTAGTTCTTCTTTAAAGGTTTGGTAGAATTCTGACGTAAAACCATCTGGTCCTGGGCTTTTCTTTTTAGGGAGATTTTGTATAGTTGATGCTATTTCAGAATTTGATATAGGCCTGTTCAACATTTCCACTTCATTCTGGCTAAGTCTTGGTAGTTAGCATACTTCCAGTTATTGGTCGATTTCTTTCAGATTTTCATATTTCTCAGAGTAGAGTTTCTTTTTTTTTTTGAGAGTAGAGTTTCTTATAGTGTTTGTTAAGGATTTTTTGAATTTCTGAGGGGTCTGTTGTTATTTCATCATTACCATTTCTGATTGATGAAATTAGAGGTTTTACTCTTTTTTTCCTGGTTAGGTTGGCCAAAGGTTTATCTATGTTATTGATCTTTTCAAAAAACCAACTTTTGGATTTATTGATCTGTTGTATAATTCTTTTGTTTTCAATTTCATTTAATTCTGCTCTGATTTTGGTTATTTCTTTTCTTCTGCTGAATTTGGGGTTGGAGTGTTCTTCCTTCTCCAGTTGCTTGAGATGTCCCATTAAGTTATTAACTTCCTCTCTTTCCGTTTTCTTGAGGAAGGCTTGCAGTGCTATAAATTTTCCTCTTAGGACTGCCTTTGCAGTATCCCAGAGGTTCTGGTAATTCGTGTCTTGATTGTTGTTTTGTTCCAAAAATTTGGTGATTTCCTTCTTAATCTCGTCTATAACCCATGTATCCTTCAGCATAAGGTTGTTTAGCTTCCATGTTTTTGTATGGGTATGCAGGTTCCTGTTGTTATTGAGTTCAACTTTTATTCCGTGATGGTCTGAGAAGATGCAAGGAATAATTTCTATTTTTTTAAATTTGCTGAGGTTATATTTGTGGCCTAGGATGTGGTTGATTATGGAGTATGTTCCATGGGCTGATGAGAAGAATGTGTATTCAGTTTTGTTGGGATGAAATGTTCTATAGATGTCTGTTAAGTCCAGATGCTGAATGGTTAAGTTTAAATCTCAAATTTCTTTGCTTAGCTTCTTTTTGGAGGATCTATCCAGCACTGCTAAAGGGGTGTTAAAATCTCCAACAACTATGGAACTGGAGGAAATCAAGTTGCTCATGTCTGTTAGAGTTTCTCTTATTAATCGAGGTGCATTCTGGTTGGGTGCATAAATATTAATAATTGAAATATCATCATATTCAGTATTACCTTTAACAAATATGAAGTGTCCATCCTTATCCTTCCTTATTTCAGTTGTTTTAAAGCCTATTGTATCTGCGAATAGGATTGCAATGCCTGCTTTTTTCTGCTTTCCATTTGCCTGGAGTATAGATGACCATCCCTTCACCTTGAGTCTATATTTGTCTTTTAGTGTAAGATGTGATTCTTGTATGCAGCAGATATCTGGCTTGAGTTTTTGTATCCAATCAGCCAACCTGTGCCTCTTTAGAGGACAATTTAAACCATTCACATTAATTGAGAATATTGATAAGCCTTTCAGTAGTCCAGTGGACATTTTTAATCCTTTTGTGACTGCAGAAGTTGGAATTTGATCAAAATTTTCTGGGTGGGTTTACTTTTGTGGTGGAGGATTACACTGGTCTTTATGGAGGATAGGTCTAAGAATGTCCTGGAGAGCTGGTTTAGTTATGGCAAATTTCTTCAACATGTGAATGTCGTTAAAGTATTTAATTTCTCCGTCATAAATGAAACTCAGTTTAGCTGGGTACAGGATCCTAGGTTGAAAGTTATTTTGTTTTAGGAGTTTAAAAGTTGATGACCACCCTCTTCTAGCTTGAAAGGTTTCAAGAGAGATCTGCAGTTACTCTAATATTTTTGCCCTTGTAAGTGATGGTTTTCTTTCATCTGGCTGCTTTCAGAATTTTCTCCTTCACATTAGTGAAGTTAATTATGATGTGTCTAGGGGATGTCTTATTTGGGTTGAGTCGTGCTGTATTTCTGAAACTGTCTGCTATCTGAATTTCAGAATCTCTTGGCATGTCTGGAAAGTTCTCCTTCATAATCTCATGGAGAAGAGACTCTGTGCCTTGGGAAGCCACTTCATCACTTTTGGGGATCCCTATAAGATGAATATTAGTTTTCTTCGAATTATCCCAGAGCTCTCTGAGAGTGATCTATTTTTGCCCTCCATTTCTCTTCCTCTTTGAGAGTTTGGGAGCATTGGAAATCTTTGTCTTCAATGTCAGAAATCCTTTCTTCTGCTTGCTCTATTCTGTTACTGAGGGATTCTACTGTGTTTCTAAGATCTTTGAGGGCTGCAACTTCTTGTCTCAATGTGTCCAAATCTTTGGGCATTTGGTCTTTGAATTCATTGAATTCTTGAGATATCTTGTGGGTACTGCTTAGAATTCTAATTCAATCTTATTTGCTATCCAGATTCTGAATTCGATTTCTGACATTTCAGCTATTTGTTTGTGCATGGGATCTTGTACTGTGTCTGCCCCATTGAACCTTGGGGGAGTTGATCTTTTCTGACTATTCATATTGTTGGAGTTTTTCTGTTGATTTCACCTCATGATTGTTTTTCACTGTTGCCTCTGGCCGTCCTCAGAGTTGGGGAGGTGTTTCTCCAAGATTAGACCCCAGTGGGATCACTCTATAGTTGCTAGATCTTTGAAGGGTGTGGCACTGTGTAGTTCCTCTGGGGCTGCCCCAGCCAGGGAGTTCTGGTTGTGGAAGCAGCTCCAGAGTGTGACACACCCAGATCCAGCAACAGGGTAGGAGGTGGTGTGCACAGTTCTGGGAGTGCCTGACGCCCTGTGACTTTGGCACAGAGAGCCCAATGCTCCAGCAGTCTCTGGCCAAGAGAAGGGCTCTGTGCAGAGGCAGGGAGGGCTCCAGAGGGCATATGGCTACCAGAGTCCCTGGCCAGACGAGCGGGCCGGTGTGGAGGCAGGGAGGGTACCAGTAGGCCAATTTTATTAATGAATGAACAAATATTAAATCTGGATACCTGATTATTATTACAAGTAGTTTCCAATTTCTTACACCAATTTAAACATTGAAATGTATCTTGTTGTTGTTCACTAGCGAATTTAGCCCATGTGGAAGGGATCCTCCTCCTAGTCCCATAAAAACTGTACGAACTCTCCTCTGGGAGTGGTTAAGAATTACAGAAAGTGTTCTTGTGGTCTCTCATGCTGGGGAGTTTCCTGACAGTCAATACATCTCTCCACATGACATATGTTGGGATTGGGATGGTGGTGAGACCCCTCCCCAAACCACCTTGGTTGACATCCACCCAATATACATGGATTCCACTAGAGGTTAAAGCAGTTCTTTGTTATAGGACCCCAAAATGTGACCCAAAGTGTGCAGTTGAAAGATTGAGAGCTCTGTGTCCTCCATTATGTGCTCTGTCCCCTTTATGTCACACCATACATGAGAGACCTCACTGGCTGAGCCTTCAGACTGAATCCCACAAAACTGCTATCTTGTTTTCCAGCTCTTGACTTCTCTCCTACACTTTTCTTTCCTCTTTTAAAGCCCTTTTAAAGCCCTCACCCCTCAGTACACCACTATCTCCTTCACAAAACAAGTATCTCACCCCTCTCTTCTTGAATCTTGCAAACTGCACTGCCTTGAGTATAGCTGAATGTCTGTCCACCCATTACTGATCCCACAGAGTAAAAGAGAGAACTCTCATCATGTGAGTGCCTGAGAGAAAGCTAAAGAAAATAAGAGGGAGGGAAAGTAACAGAGAGATAGAGAGAGTGCTTGAGTTTAAACTGTCTCCATCATCAAGGCTGCCACACCTAGGTTTTAGCATAAAGAGTTAAACACAAATATAGATATACACCATGATGACATATATACAAGGTTGTGGTCCCATAAGATTATATAGTATCATGACATTGTTACTATACCTTTTCTATGTTTAGATATGTTTAGATATCCAAATGTTCACCATTGTGTTACAGTTGCCCACAGCATTCAGTACAATAACATGCTGTACAGGTTTGTAGCCTTGGGAACAACAGGCCATACCATATAGCCTACCTATTTAGTAGTCTATAATACATACCATCTAGGTGTGTGTAACTATACTCTATGATATTTGCACAATGACAAAATCCCCTAATGATGCATTTCTCAGATCATATCCCTATCTTTAAGCAATACATGGCTAAAAAACTAAATGCAGTGTGGTTCCTTGGATTGGATCCTAGAATGATAAAAAGCCATTAGCAAAAAAATTATGAAATACAAATAAAATCTAAAGTTCAGTTACTAGGACAACATCAATTTCCATGTCTTAGTTTTGACCAGGGTCCTATGGGTATATAAGGTATTAACATTAGGGAAAATTTGAGTAAGCATATATAGAAGTTTTATGCCTCACATTTGTAACTTTTCTGCTAGATCTAAAATATCTTCAATATAAAATAACCATAGGGAGGCTCCTGTGGCTCAGTGGGTAGGGCGCCAACCCTATATACTGAGGGTGGCAGGTTTGAACCCAGCCCTGGCCAAAATGCAACAAAAAAAATATCTGGGCATTGTGGTGGGCACCTGTGCTCCCAGCTACTCAGGAGGCTGAGGCAAAAGAATCACCTAAGCCCAGGAGTTGGAGGTTGCTGTAAGCTGTGATGCCACGGCACTCTACCAAGGGTGATAAAGTGAGACTCTGTCTCTAAAAAAAATAATAATAAAATAAAATAACTCTAAAAATTTTACTTATCAATTTGGGAGCGTATCTTTTGTAACAAATAGCCAGGTATCAAGCTAGACATGGTGGTTCAAACTTGTAATCCTAGCACTTTGGGAGGCCACAAGTGGATTGCTTGAGCTCAGGAGTTCAAGACCAGCCTGAGCAAGAGCAAGACCTCATCTCTACTAAAAATAGAAAAACTAGCCCAGTAGTCCCAGCTACTGGGGAGGCTGAGGCAAGTGGAACTATTGAACCTACGAGTTTGAGGTTGCTGTGAGCTATGATGATGCATCTGCACTCTACCCAGGGTGGCAGAGGGAGATTCCATAAAAAAAAAAAGCCAGTTTTTAGCCAATCACAAATAGCCAAGCTTCAGCCAATCACAGGCAGCCAACTGATAAGGCCACGCCCAAACAAATGCCTTCTCACATCTAATCCAAATAAGGCAAATACCTAGCAGTAGCCAATCAAATGATTTCTCTACCTTGCCCCCTATAAAAATTTCACTGCTCACAAAACTGGATAGAGCTCCCCAAACCTCTTCTGACTCTAAGTACTGCCCAATTCATAAATCATTCTTTGCCCAAATGAACTTTGTTAAATTTATCTAAAGTTTTAATAATACATTTGTGTATATGACACAAATGACATACATATGTACATATATGTGGATAAGGTACAGATATAGATATATTGTTTGCCATTGTGAGATATTTTTTATTTCAGAATACCATCAGGTCTGTTCTTCTCCAGAATGCTTTAGTAAATAATGCTCATTTTCCTCAAGAATATGAGGACTGATGAGGGAAAGATTTTAAACCAGCATGCAACATAAGAAAAAAGTTAAATCTCTATGAAATAGTTCTGTTCTCCCCCCCCCCCAAAAAAAATCTCTTTGTCTCAATACTCTCTTTTCTTGATACAGGTAAAGTGTTCTGTTTACCTACTGTTGCATTAACAAACTAGCCTAACACTTAGTGGCTTAAAACAAATATTGTATCATAACTCACAATTGTGCTGGGCAGGAATTTGGGCAGGACTCAGCTGGGTAATTTTTTTCCTCCACTTGGCATCTAAGGTCCTGAATTACTCTGCTAGAAAATGGGATGATCTGGAGAGTCCAAGATGGCATCATTAACATGTCTGACACCTTGGCAAAGATGACTGCAAGTCTGGGCACAGCTTGAGTTTTAAACCATTTTGCCTACACATAGAATCTCCACAAGGGTAGCCTCCAAAGAGCTGGACTAATTGCATGGCAACTGAGAGATCCCAGAATGTTACAAAAGAGAGGAAGTGGAAACCACCAGTCTCTTAAGGCTTACAACCAGAAACTAACAGAGCGTCATTTCTGCCATATTATATTTATCAGAGTTGCAGAGAACCTGCCCAGATTCAAAAGAAAGAGATATAAACCCCATTTCTCAATGGGAGACATGCCAAAGAATTTGTGGCCATCCTTAATCTTTCACACTAAGTATTGAATACATGTTTCAGACCTATTTGATGAATGAGTAAATTAGAGTCTCTGCCCTCAAAAACTGGCTAATTATGGCCAGCTGTGGTGGCTCACACCTGTAATCCTAGCACTCTGGGAAGCCGAGGTGGGTGGATTGCTTGAGCTCATGGGTTTGAGGCCAGCCTGAGCAAGAGTGAGACCCCGTCTCTAAAAATAGCCAGGTGTTGTGGCAGATGCCTGTGGTCCCAGCTACTGGGGAGGCTGAGTCAAGAGAATCACTTGAGCCCAAGAGTTTGAGGTTGTTGTGAGCTATGAAGCCAAGGCACTATACTGAGGGTGACAAAGTGAGACTCTGTCTCAAAAAAAAAACCCTGGTTCATTATGTAGCCAAAGGACAGAAAAGTAAACAATTATTAAACTAGGAATATATTTTATTGTTTAAAAATAATTGTTTTGCTTTCTTTACTGGGAATTGACTGAAAATAGAATTATATTTGACTCATGGGAGAAACTCCTGAGAGTTTGTCTGATTCTTTAATTCAAGTTGGTTCTTGAAATGGTTACGTTTTAAGAATATTTTCTATATCAGCTGTAATAAATTAAAATAAGATAGCTTTTTGTCCTTTACTTCTAAATGTAAGAGTTAGTATTTTTTTTTTAACAGAATCTCACACTGTCACCCTGAGTAGAGTTTCACATTATCATCATAGCTCACAGCAACCTCAAACTCTTGAGCTAAAGAGATCCTCTTGCCTCAGCTTCCCAAGTAGCTGGGACCACCAGCTACAGTATCAGCATGCACCACCAAACCCAGCTAGTTTTTTCTATTTTTAGTAGAGATGGGGTCTCACTCTTGCTCAGCCTGGTCTCAAACTCCCAAGCTCGAGCAATCCACCCACCTTGGCCTCCTAGAATGCTAGGATTACAAGAGTGAGCCACTGCACCTGATCCCAATATGATACTTTAAAAGGTACTGGATGTGCCAAATTTTCTTTGGAAATTATAGGAATATCTACTAAAATGGCAAAATAAAATTTTCTAAATGAAAAAATGGACAATACCAGGTGCTAAGGAAGATGCAAAACAATTGGAAAATTGATATATTGCTGATAGGCGTGCAAAAGGACACAACCATTTTAGAAAAACACTTTGGAAAGTTCAGCAATCTCTTCAACTCACCAGGAGTTGACAAACTATTTCCATAAAGGACCATATAAGAAATATTATAGGCTTGATGAGCCATACACTCTCTATTGCAACTACTCAACTCTTGTCACTGTAG
The DNA here is from genome assembly GCF_027406575.1 of Nycticebus coucang. Lineage (NCBI taxonomy): Eukaryota > Metazoa > Chordata > Mammalia > Primates > Lorisidae > Nycticebus > Nycticebus coucang. The sequence goes on from NC_069788.1 coordinate 90,938,564, forward strand.
CATGAAAGCCACTGTAGACAATTGCAAGTGAATGGTCATGGCTGTCATGACCTTATTTATAAAAGGTCAAACCTTATTTATAAAAACACACAGTAGGCCTTTAGGCCTAGAAAAATTAAAATTTACGTTCACACAAAAACCTGTATCTGCAGGAGTGCAATTGCTGGATCTTATGGTAAAAAGATGTTTAGCTTTCTCATAAACCACAAACTGCCTTCTGAAGTAGCTGTGCCATTTTGCATTCCCATAACAATGAATGAGACTTCTGTTGCTACACATCCTTGCCACTGTTTGGTGTTGTCAGTTGTTTGGGATTTGGGCCATTATAATCAGTACTTAGCGATATCTCATTGTTGTTTTAATCTGCATTTCTCCCTAACGACATATAATATGGAGCATCTTTTCATATGCTTACTTGCCATCTGCATATCTTCTTTAGTAAGATGTCTGCTAATGTCTTTGGCCCATTTCTTAAATCAGGTTATTTGTATTCTTAGTGTTGAGATTTAAGAGTTTTTCATGTATTTTGGGTAACAGTCCTTTATCTGATATGTCTTTGACAAGTATTTTCTCCCAGATTGTGGCTTGCCTTTTCATTCTCTTGACAATGTCTTTCACAGAGCAGAAAATTTTAATTTCAATGAAATCCAGATTATTGATTCTTTCTTTTCATGGGTCTGAAAGGACCAAGCTAACTTCATTTTGTTAAAACTAATTCCATTTTGTCTCACAGCCTTCACTGACCCCACTTTGCCTCACAGCCTTCAATTTACAGCTGCATACCAAAGGTGATAGGCAACCTGCTTGCATACCAAAGGTGATAGGCAACCTGCTTCCTCCCCCACCTAACCAATCCAGAAGCGCCCCCTTTGTTTCAAGCTGTGTACGCCCATCTGCTGCGCGGGACCATAAAACCCCCCTGCTCCAGAGCTCAGGGCTCCTGGCACAGATCCGTTGTAGCGGAGACCCCAGGAGTCCAAGTTCGAACTTGCAATAAAACGGCTTTTTTTGCTTTTGCATCGGACTCGTCTCCGTGGTGGTCTTTGTGGGGGATTTCAGGATCTGGGCACAACAGGTCATGCCTTTGGTGTTATATATAAAAAGTTATTACCAAACTCAAGGTCATCTAAATTTTCTTCAATGTTATTATATTAGTTAGGATTCTCCATAGAAGCAGCACGAACAATAGAAATATATATGTCATATATATAGCCAGGTATTGGGGTGGGTGCTCTTAATCCCAGGAGGCTGAGGCAAGAGAATTGCTTAAGCCCAACAGTTTGAGGTTGCTGTGACGCCATCGCACTTTACCAAGGGCAAATAGACTATCTCAAAACAAACAAACAAAAACAACTGAACATTCTAATAGACTAATTTAATTCATTAAAATTTTGATAGTAAAATAAAAGTCTCAGAAACACTTGTCCTTGGGTCAAATCCAGATATAAATGAAAAATAATCAAAATAATAAATGTAAATATAAGGCTTGGTAGGGTGGCTCACACTTGTAATCCTAGCATCTGAGAGGGCAAGGCAGGAGGATCATTTGAGCTCAGGAGTTCAAGACAAGCCTGATCAAGAGGGAAAGAGACCCTGTCCCTACTAAAAATAGAAAAACTAGCCAGTTGTTGTGGTGGGGTGCCTATAGTCCCGGGTACTTGGGAGGCTGAGGCAAGAAGATCACTTGAACCCAAAAGTCTAAGGTTGCTGTGAGCTGTTGTGCCACAGCATTCTACCCAGGGCAACAGAGTGAGACTCTGTCTTTTAAAAAAAGATAAGAAAAGAAAAGAAAAAAGCAAATATAATAAAAAGGCCATATCTAATTCATCCTCTGACTGCAAAATGAACAAAATTGGAAGACCAGACCTAAAGTGGTTTCCGGATGAGTGGTACAGTTGAATCACTCTGAGAAAAGATCAGACAGGAACAAATGAAGGAGTTTGGATGTTGCATAAATATATAAATCTAAGCCTGTGTCACTGGGATGTCGTGTCCCTATTGCCTCTCACATTGACTCTGATCAGGTCTTTGTAATAAATCATGTAGCTGTCATATCCACACTGATTCCCCTTCTAACTATTCTTATCCATAGAATAAATCATGGACTGCAGAGAGGCCAATGGTCATACTCCTGCTGCCCTGAGTAAGAGATGCCCACAGCAAATTTGGCAGCCTTTTGCTTAGACTGGTCTGTCTGCCCTTACCACTGCCCGGGATGGCTGTACTTGTCCAACAAAGAGATTAACATGGGTGTCAGCATGTTTGTTGTAATTACTGATACTTAAAAAAAACTACCTCCCTCTTATGCTATCTTTCCAATTTACCATTCTTTATTGTTGTTACCCTCTCTTTCCTGCCTGTTTTAGGGAATTTATTTTCTTCTTATACCCTTAAATTTGTATTTATTTATTTTTAATTTATGTATTTTGAGACAGAGTCTCACTCTGTCACCCTGGGTAGAGTGCCATGGCATCCGCCTAGCTCACAGCAACCTCAAACTCTTGGGCTCAAGATCCTCCTGCCTCAGCCTCAGGAGTAGCTGGAACTATAGGTGCCTACCACACTGCCTGGCTAGTTTTTTGATTTTTAGTAAAGACAGTGTCTCACTCTTGCTCAGGCCGGTCTCAAACTCCTGAGCTCAAGCAATCCACCTACCTTGGCCTCTCAGAGTGCTAGGATTACAGGTGTGAACCACCATACCCAGTATACCCTTAAATTTTGAAGGAATCTACAGAGCTTTGATGTAGGAATACACTTTCATCTTTCATTTAAACATCACTGCCTTCACCAAGAGTATCTTCTTCAGTATCAATATCTACAGCAGTGTTTATCTACCTTTTTTATCTCACGGCACACTTGAACCTATAGTTAAATTTCCGCAGCATGCTTAAATTGTGTTGATCAAAAAAAAAAAAAGAGTAAAACAAAGAATATGAATTGAATTAATGATCTTTAAAAATTTTCACACATGTAACATTCTCTCCTGGCACACCTATTGAAAATCACTGATGTACAGTCTTCCCTGCCGGCTACCATCCATCTTTACCCCACCTTATCCTACCACCTAAGGGGATAATCTGAGAGTTTAGTTTCAGATAAAGTTGTTTGATTTAGGAATAAACAGTTACTCAGACTTAAGGATTTTGTTTGACTGGTATTCTTTACCACTACTTCTTTTACTCATCTCTTCTTTGGATTAGAAACAAATCTCAAATAATGAATCAATAGGAGAAAAATGAAGAAATGGATTTGTGATATATTTGAATCAAAGTCAGTAGGAAAGCCTCACAGATAAGAGTTAGGGAGTGGGGGCGGTAGAGAAAAAATAGATTTCACTGGAACAAGAGGCTCAGAAATATGGGGCACCAACTACTGCTTTCTCTTCCCAGAGAATGTGTCCTTGTTAATAAACGTATTGTCTTTTCATTAAGAATCAAGAAAGCTTAGCATTTGTTCCCACTAAAGGAAACACATGGATTACTTCTGAATGGTGACCTCAGCCCTAAATATAAAAGGGCAAAAGCTTAATAAAACTTGAGTTTTCCCACATCCAACAGGACCTTTCTCTGCCTGGACATCATCTCCAGCTGTTGCATATTCCATTAAGAACCTGAGGGCTGTGAAAAGATGCACCAGGACAATCCACTCAGATCTGCTCTGCGTAACCCACCCATTTTTCTTTAGATTTGTTTAGAGTTGGAAACAGGTACTCAGCTCATTGTCTTGATCTAATCTCTCTCCCTATAATAAATCTAAACTATGATATGGATAAACTTCACATACATAACACTGAGCTGAAGAAGTCAGAGGTAGGCTCAGCGCCTGTGGCTCAAGCAGTTAAGGCACCAGCCACATACACCTGAGCTGGCAGGTTGGAATCCAGCCTGGGGCCCGCCAAACAACAATGACGGCTGCAACCAAAAATAGCCAGGTTTGGTGGCAGGCACCTGTAATCCCAGCTACTTGGGAGGTGGAGGCAGGAGAATCGTTTGAGACCAGGAGTTTGAGGTTGCCGTGAGTTGTGATGCTCCAGCACTCTACCCAGGGTGACAGCTTGAGGCTCTGTCTAAAAAAAAAAAAAAGAAGAAGTCAGAGGTAATAGCACATTTTATATTATTCCATTTATATTAAAGTTCAAACAGGCAAAACCAATCTGTGCTGTTAGAAGTCAGGATTGGAGCTGGGCATGGTGGCTCATGCCTATAATCCTAGCACTCTGGGAGGCTGAGGTGAATGGATTAAGCTCAGGAGTTCAAGACCAGCTTGAGTAAGAGCAAGACCCTGTCTCTACTAAAAATAGAAAAACTAGCCAGGTGTTGTGGCAGGCACTGATAGTCCCAGCTACTCTGGAGGCTGACGGAGGAAGATCACTCAAGCCCAAGAGCTTGAGGTTGCTGTGAGCTGTGATGCTACAGCACTCTATCCAGGGTGACAGAGTGAGACTCTATCTCAAAAAAAAAAAGAAAAGTCACGATTGTGGTTCTATCTAGGGGCCTCATGAATGGAAGAGGGAACAAGGTCTTCTGGTGTCTTGGTAATGTTCTGTTTTTAGCTCTTGGAGTTGGTTAGATAGGTGTACTAACTTTGTGAAATTCACTGAATCATACACTTACAACTTATGCACTTTTACATATGCTATATTTCAATTAAAAGTTCAATTTTTCTATAGCAGCTGCTGGGTTGAGAGGAACATGGCCTTTTCCTTTCACCGCCATGGCTTGTGCTCGTCCATTGATATCAGTGTTCTCCAAAAAGTGGGAGTCATCTGACAAAAATGACACTTTTCCTATTGTCTTCAAGCTCTCATTCAATCAGATATCATAAACTTTATTCATAGCAACTTGTGCAAAAACAACAGACAGCACTACACTGTCAGTGAATTAGCAAGTCATCAGACCAGCACTGAGTCCTGGGGCACTGGCAGAGCTGTGACTACAATTCCCAGGGTTTGAGCCGGTGGGACTCGTCCTTCTGCCAGGGTGATTTTGGAAACATGTCATATAGACTGCAGGTCTGCACCATCCAAAACCTGGCATCGCTGACACTGTAGAGTGAACACAACCCAAAAGCTATATGCCATCTGCTCGGCCCTGGCTGCCTCAGCCATACCAGCGCTGGTCATGTCTAAAGGGCATTAAATTGAAGAAGTTCCTGAACTTCCATATGTGGTTGAAGATAAAGTGGAAGGGTACAAGAAGACCAAGGAGGCTGTTTTACTTCTTAAGAAAGTTAAGGCCTTGGGCGGCGCCTGTGGCTCAAGGAGTAGGGCACAGGTCCCATATGCCGGCCCCAGCCAAAAACCACAAAGGTCTATGCCTTTTAGCAACTAAGGGCTGGTAAGGGCAAAATGAAACAGTTGTCGTATCCAGCACAGGGTACCCTGCATTATCTCTAATGAAAATAGTATCATTAGGACTTTCAGGAACATCCCTGGAATTACTCTGCATAATGTAAGCAAGCTAAACATTTTGAAACTTTCTTCTGGTGGGCATAGGGGACGTTTCTACATTTGGACTGAAAGTGCTTTCTGGAAATTAGATGAATTGTATGCCACTTGGCATAAAACTGTAAAGCTGCTTCCCTCAAAAGTAACTACAACTTTCCCATGCACAAGATGATGAACATGGAAGCATCTTGAAAAAGCCCAGAGATCCAAAGAGCTCTTCCAGGCTCAAGGAGTAGGGTGCCAGCCCATATACCAAAGGTGGTGGGTTCAAACCTGGCCCCAGCCAAAAACTCCAAAGAGCTCTTCCAGCACCATGAAAAAAGATTCATCATGAAAAAGAGTCCTGAAGAAAAATCCACTGAAAAACCCAAGAATTATGTTGAAGCTAAACCGTATGCTAAGACCATAAACCAGAATACCATTCTTCGCCAGGCCAGGAATCCCCAAACTTCGGGCGGATGAGGCAGCAGCAGCCCTGTAGGCCAAGTCGGATGAGAAAGGGGTTGCAGGCAAGAAGCCCGTAGCAGTGAAGAAAGGGGAAAAGCCTCTGGTGAGAAAAAAAGGCTGCCTCTACCAAGAAACCAACAACTGGAAAGAAGCCAGCAGCAAAGAAATCAACCACAGAAAAGAAAGCCTGGGAATAAACTCTTAATTAAATTTTTTTATTCCATAAAGGTCAAATCATTCTAGACAGCTTATTTTTAATAAAGATTAGATCAAAGAGGTGGGGGAATTTTTTTAACCTGAATTTAGATTATTTTGAATTCTCCATCACTTTATATAAGGAGAGATATTCACGTCCAGGCTTGGTGGCTCACCTCTCTAATCTTAGCACTCTGGGAGGCTGAGGTGGGTAGATTGCCTAAGCTCAGGAGTTCAAGGCCAGCCTGAGCAAGAGCAAGACCCATCTCTACTAAAAATAGAAAAACTAATGCTGGACTAATGCCCCAACTGTAAAAAAAAAAAAAAAAAAAATAGCCAGGAGTTGTGGCAGGGCCTGTAATCCCAGCTACTTGGGAGCCTGAGGCCAGAGGATCACTTGAGCCCAGGAGTTTGAGGTTGCTGTGAGATATGATGCCACCAAAGTGACAAAGTGAGACTCTGTCTCAAAAAGAAAAAAAAATAAAAACTAGCCTGGCATTTTGTCAGGCACCTGTAGTCCCACCTACTTGGGAGGCTGAAGCAAGAGAATCACTTAAGCCCAAGTGTTTGAGATTGCTGTGAACTGTGACACCACAGCACGCTACTGAGGGCAACATAGTAAGATTCTGTCTAAAAACACAAACGAACAAAAAAACAAACTATAAACATTTATAAAATATGGTCTCTAAGGCCGCTGTGATTGAGCTCTCACCTGCCCCATTATCATCTTCTCACATCATTTTCCCTCTCACCCAAAACCCTTAAGGCTTAAGGCTACATAGCTTCGATAAATTCTATAAAATGTCAAGATAATGGGCTCCTCAGATCTAACATACAATGACTACAATTTTAGTTTTCTCACTCCACTCTTCATTTATTTACCTTTCGGGTCAACTTAAATATCATGTTAGTATCTTTTGTGACTCTCCCCATCCCCCAAAGTAAGTTAGGTTCCTTAATTATTCTTCATACCTTATTTATTATTATGTATTTAAGGTTACATCTTTGTCTGTCACCCTTTCTAGACTAAGTTAGGGCAGTGACTTTACCTCTTTGGTTCCTCTAGTACCTAGCACAGAATACAAAGGTACACAGAAGGTGTTCAAATATTGAATGAATGAATGCACACATGAAGAGTAGGTTTGAGAAGAAAAAGATTTCCCTCTCCCACCCTCATTATTCCTCCTCCCAACTTGAATTGAAATGAATTTTCTCCTATGTGGGCATGCATCCAATCGTCTACTGGCTTCTTACCAGTATTGAGTACATTAGATAATTGCTTTTCCATTCTTGTGATACTATACTAAAAAGAATGTGTTTCAAGTCCACCCAGGATATTACAAAAGATGTGAAGTCACCATCTTTTTTATGGCTGAATAGTATTCCATGGTGTGCACGTACCACAATTTGTTAATCCATTCCTGAGTTGATGGGCATTTATTGTTTCTACATCTTGGCAATTGTAAATTGAGCTGCGACAAACAATCTAGTTCAAATGTCCTTATGATAAAATTATTTTTTTCTTCTTGGTAGATGCCTAGTAGTGGGATTGCAGGGTCAAGTGGGAAATTAATTTGAGATCTTCAAGTACTCTCCATACTTCTTCCCAAAGAGGCTGTATTAGTTTGCAGTCCCCCCAACAGTATAAGAGTGTTCCCCTCTAGCCGGGCGTTGTGGCAGGCGCCTGTAGTCCCAGCTGCTCAGGAGGCTGAGGCAAGAGAATTGCTGAAGCCCAAGAGCTAGAGGTTGCTGTGAGCCATGTGACGCCACGGCACTCTACCCAAGGGTGGTACAGTGAGACTCTGTCTCTACAAAAAAAAAAGTGTTCCCCTCTCTCCACATCCTCGGCAGCATCTGCAGCTTTGAGACTTTGTGATGTGAGCTGATCTCACTGGGGTTAGGTGATCTCAGGATGATTTTGGTTTGCATTTCTCTGATGATTGGGGACAATAAGCATTGTTTCATATTTGTCAGGTGTTCGTCTCTCTTCCTCAGAGAAGGTTCTGTTCATGTCTCTTGCCCAGGCATCTATGGGATTGTTGGCTTTCGTTGTTAATTAACAAGTTCTCTGTAGATCCTAGTTACTAAAACTTTGTCTGATATGCAACATGCAAATATCTTTTCCCATTTTTAAGGTTGTCTATTTGCTTTGGTTGTTGTCTCCTTAGCTGTATAGAAGCTTCTCAGTTTAATTAAGTCCCATTTATTTATTTTTGTTGTTGTTGCAATTGCCAGGGAAGTCTTCCTCATATAATCTTTCTCCAAACCCTTATTTTCTAGTGTTTTCCCACACCTTCTTCAAGGATTTTTATTGTTTTATGCCTTAGATTTAAATCTTTTATCCTTCTTGTAAGTGGTGAGAAGTGTGGGTCCAGTTTCAGTCTTTTACATGCGGATGCCTATGTTTAAATGGGATGGAAGAGCTTTTTACTTTTTTACAGAATGGAAGCTGAGTATGTTCAAATTATCATGGGATGGAATCAGTAAAGAGGGAGAAAATTAAAGACAGACAACTGCTAGAGCTTCGTGTCCTACAGAACAGGAAGAAGGTGGGACCTAGAGAGCAGGCAAAGGGATTAGCCTTAGACTGGCAATTCTGCTTCCACTGCAACTGGAGGAAAGATGGGGGCACTCAGTTACATTTATGATTAGGAGGGCAATAGTTAAGGGATAGATTTAGCTTTCTCTGTGAATTGGAAGTGAGAGCAGGAGGTCTGCTAAGATTGAACAGAGGGCTAATAGAATAAGAAGTCAAGAAGATACAAAAGTTTAAATAGCCACCACCAGGAAAAGTGAAGGACAAGAGCAAGGAAGCTCAGTGCCCATAGCTAAGTGGTTAGGGCGCCAGCCACATACACCGAGGCAGGCGGGTTCGAACCGGCGCAGGCTAAACAATGACAACTGCAACAACAATAAAAAAAATAGCCAGGCGTTATGGCAGGCACCTGTAGTCCCAGCTGCTTGGGAGGCTGAGGCAAGAGAATCACTTAAGTCCAAGAGTTTGAGGTTGCAGTAAGCTGTGACACCACAGCACTCTACTGAGGGCAACACAGTGAGACTCTGTCTCAAAAAGAAAAAAAAAAAAAGGAAAGCAAAGACCAAGAAATTTCACGCATTGCAGGCTATCAGTCTAGAGACAATAAATTTCTAATAACACTACGTGTGATTCTAGGATTTCCTTCAGCAGCATTTGCCAATGCCAAAATCAAGGGCCTAATAGACTGATCCAGGGTTTGTATTTTGATGGGCGCATGAACGAGAACATAAAGGAACATGAAGTTAAAGATATTGGCAACAAAAACAACAAAAAGATATTGGCAACAGAACACTCAAATCAAAGTATAGGTGGAAAGGCTGGATAAGAAAAAGGAAAAACAGCTAGGTCCTGATGAAAGAGAATGGATTGGAAGTATCAGTGCCAAGTAAAGGTGTGATGGGAACAATGGAATAAGAAAATTGAGCATAAACATTTGTAACCTCATATTTATCTGAAATTTAAAGAAAACCAGAAAACTGAGCACATTGATGGCTGACAGCATGTATATGACATTAGAGAAGTGATTTTCCCCACTGATGAATCTTCTTAAGTATCATATGCGTTATGTTTGTGAAGATGAGCATAAATTTGCAAAGAGGTTCAATTTACAATAGTACTTGATTTATAAAGCTTAATTCCTATTAGCCACAGGTTACTATAGGAAAAAAATTTTCAGTGCTCTGCTACATGGTAAGACATAAAATCTTCCAATGGTGACATATTGATTTGAACAAAACATAAAATTAAAGCTGACTGGTCTAGATCAATTTGTTAATTTTACAGAAAAGGAAAACAGATTTCCAGAACTAATTGACTTACCCAACTTCAGTGATTTGCCATAGCAATAAAACCTTAAAAATAAGTGGAACTTTACAGATTAAGTTTAGGAGCATCTGAACATTTTCCTGTATTGAAAAACAGCTCACTCTTGAACCTACTGAAATATTTCACAGTTATCAATTTTTCTTATATCTGTCACAAATACTACATTCATTGTGCTTACAAAAATTGTGTACATTGTACTTACAAGTTAAACACATGATTTCTAAGTCTTTGACTAAAGACCTGAATTTATAATTCCTAGAATTGTTTCCATTTCTTTCTTTGCCTGAAGTTGTCAAGGAAAAAATGATATGCTGGATCAAAAGGTACATTTTATTTCATTTCTCCTAATTTATTTCTCTGTGACCACCAAAAGACTTTAGCAATTCTCAGATTTGGATTTTTAATACAAATAACACAATTTGAGAAGTTTTTCAAAGCCAATACAGTCTATCCTCTTTGCAGATTCTGTATCTGCAAATTCACCTAATTGCTAAAATGTATTTGTAATCCCAAAGTCAATACTCACAACACTTTCACAGTCATTTGAGGACATGCACAGAGTGGTGAAAAATGTGAGTTTCCTGATGAACACATTCCCAGTTGAAGGCAATGCTCTGCCTTCTTGTTCCAGCTCTCATACTGTAAACAAGCATCCTTTCCATGGTCAATTTAGTGCCACATTTTTCATATTTTTGTACTTTTGTTGGTGATCTCCCTGTTTAGAAATCAACCTCCCTTCAAAAAACTGCCCCCAATCATAAAGCTGAAGTCCTATCTAGTATTCCAAAGTTTAAAAAGGCTATTATGCGTCTTTCAGAGAAAATATGTGCATTAGATAAACTTCGGTCAGGCATTAGTTATAGTGTTTTAGGCCTTAAGTCCAGGGCTAATGATCAATATATATAATCAACAATATACAGTCTGCAACTTAACTATGGTTCAACTTAAAATTTTTTGACTTTACAATGGAGCAAAATATGCATTCAGTAGAAACCATACTTTAAGGACCATACAACTATTTTGTCTTTCACTTTTCAGTACAGTATTAAATGGAATACATAAGACATTCAATGCTTATTATAAAGTAGGGGTTGTGTTAGACAATTTTCCCCAGCTGTAAACTAATCTAAGTATTCCCAGCATGTTTAAGGTAAGCTAAGGCTAAGTTATGATATTTAATAGGTTAGGTGTATTAAACACATTTCTACTTATTTTATTAACTTAAAATGGATTTATTGGAAGGTAACTCCCATCTGAAGTTGTGGAGCATCTGTATATTAAATCAGGCATTTTTGAAAAGAAATATGCATAAAAACAACTTATGTACTGAGAGACTGACAAAAATGTTGTGACCCAAGGCTCACAGGAACTTAAGCATATATTTCTTTTAGAAGCAAAGATTCAGTAGCCACTAATTCAGTGTTCACAGCAACTTTATAGAACAAAACCACCCCAAATAATAACCAATTTTATTTTGAATGTGACACCTTCACATATGTAAAATTAAGGAAAAAAACAAGGACACAGAGCTTATTTATCAAAATGAGCTACTATTTCCCAGCACACAGTATTATTGTATGAGTACTCAATAAATAAATCCGAGTGTCAAATAAATGGTTCATAAAATTAAGTGATGAAGTTCATGGAAAAAACTCCTATAGTTCAATATTCTTCCCCAGACAGTAAGAAGATAAACCAGTCTTTTGCCATTATTTGGAGCACATGGAAGCGAAGCAGGTACCAGCAGCTTAAGTACAAACCACGAGTCACAAAATAAAAAATAAGTTCAAAATTGGCAGCAGGAGACTGGTCTGGTTGAATACGAGAAACCACAAGATTGGATCTGTGTCCTGATGGATCAGAGCTCATTTAAAGGAACTAAGTAGTTTGGCGCCTGTAGCTCAGCAGCTAGGGCGCCAGCCACATACACAAGAGCTGGCAGGTTTGAATCCAGCCTGGGCCTGCCAAACAATGACAACTATAGCCAAAAAAATAAAAGTAATAAAAATCGATGGGCGCTGTGGCGGGCACCTGTAGTCCCAGCTACTTGGGAGGCTGAGCCAAGAGAATCGCTTAGGCCCAAGAGTTTGAGGTTGCTATGAGTTGTGACACCACGGCACTCTAACTAACTTGAGACTGTCTCAAAAAAAAAAAAAAAAAGAAGGAACTAAGCAGGTTTGCCACCAGTGAACTAGGAAGATATTTAAATTTATATATTTTAATATGATTTTTAATTTTATTTTTTATTTCAGATTAATATGAGGGTACAAATGATTAGGTTACATCATGTTTGTTAGATGAAGTCCCTGTTGTAGCTGTGTCCCACACCTAGAAGGTGTGCCATGTACCCTTACATTTTGCCCTAGGTAGAAGCATACCAATCCTTCTCCCTCCTCCCCCCAGTTTGAATTAAATTGAGTTTTTCTCTTGTGTGGGTATTAGTTCATCTACTGGCTTCATATTAGTACTAAGTACACTGGATTCTTGCTTCTCCATTCTATTGATACTTTACTAAGAATGTGCTTCAATTCCATCCAGGTTAATACAAAGGATATAAAGTCTCCATCTTTATGGCTGAATAGTATACCATGATATACATATACCAGTTTATTAATTCGTTCATGGGTTGATGGGCATTTAGGTTGTTTCCACATCTTGGTGACTGTAAATTGAGCTGCAATGAGCAATCTGGTACAAATGTCCTTATGATAAATGATTTTTTTTCTTCTGGGTAGATGCCCTGTAATGGGTTTATAGGATAAATGGAAGATCTATTTTTTTTTTGGCCTGCCAATAAATATTTTAATTTTTCTTGCTTCATTTTTATGATAAATAATTTTCAAGTTTATTTCCTTTGTTTTTTTGTTTAAATACAAAGCTGAACCACAAACAGGTACAAGCAAGACATTTTTATCTCACATTTACACCCTCTTGTCAGATCCTCCTCCAATTTGCTGACTGCCAACTAGGCTGCCTACGGTGGGGGAAGACTTTCTTAGGTAGCAAGTTCATGAGGCCTGGAGTGGGGGGTGAATCGAGGACGAGGACAGGCTCTCATGCTTGTCTTCATTCACATTTACCTGGGACCAGGATGAGACCTCAGATCATGGTTCCTGAGACTCAGCCCCCTGGACTGAAAGGAGTGTGAAAAGTGTTCCTACTTAAGGAGGGAGGAGGAAGCCACCCACTCCTCCTGCCAGCACAGTTGAGGTTGAGGAGGTGAGGTGAAAACTTCAGCTTTATCCTTGATCCCTGGGGGCCGCTAGATCCTGCCCATTCCCCTACACATGTGGGGACTTTTCTCTGAGGCAAGAAGCGGTGGCTGAGGTGGAGGTCCTTACATTCCAGTTCATGGCTACTTCTTCACAGGAAGGACACAGATGGTCTGACAGAATAGAAGGCCTTGACAGCAGGTCTGGACCTTTCAACCCAGCAGTATCAGGTGAGTGGGGCAGGGATGGGGTGTCAGGTAAGTAACCTGTGGTCCCACTACAAAACTTTATTTTTTATTAGAGTACCATCTCAAATCTCTTCTACAAAAACAAACACCCCCTGCCCCAAATAACACAGCCACTTCACTCACTTCAAGACCTATATACATTTGTTTTCTGAGTTTTTTTTTTTCAATTTGTTTGTTTTTAGTTTCTTATTTTTTAAATAAATTCAGTGTTTCACATTTCTATAAAGAATTAACCCAGTTTCAGGAAACCCTGTCCTAGCAGGGTACATAAGCATTGTTTTCCCTGCCCACATCTGGTTTGATTTCCTGCTCTGATGCTTCAAGGTGCCCAGAAAAGCGGCAGCCTCTAGAAGAGCAAATCAATGCCCAGCCAGTGCTCCCAGGCCATGGAGTCAGTAAGCTTTCAGGAAAGCAGAAGAAAAGAGTGGCTTATTGTGAAACCTTTTAAAAAATATTTACACACTTCAATGTGTGCTTGTCGAGACGTCAGGAGAACAAGAGCTTGAAAACATCTTGTCCAGGTTTCAGGAGGCGGCATCTTCCACACATCCACCCTGTCTCTGGACATCAGGAGTGTGGTGACAAAGTCCTGGCTCTTCCACTAGAGGCAGGAGATTCCCCCTGGCTTCCTAGTTCCTGTTTGACTCTTTCCTCTAAAACCTGTGCTGAGTCTTTGACTGCACTCATGGGAAGCACAAACGTTCGACTTCTATGCAGAAAAGTACAAAAACAACTAGAACATAAAAGTTTTGGTAATATAAGGCCATCTATTTAAGTCCACCTTGGAAACTTGTAACAGATATTTAAATACTACAGTGAAAAGGCATCTTCATATGCTTTTTAAAAACATCTGAAATCATCTACTAAGATTGTGTAAAATAAAAAAAAAATCAATTCCTTTTGAGGGCACTTTGTCCTTTGAAGAAGGCAAGGAGAGCAACCAGCTGGTGGGCTAATGCGTCAGCCATGGGTAGGCTTCAATGGAAGCCTGGCTGCAGGCCCCATGGTCATACAAGAGCTCTTCCCTGGCCTAGATGTCTCAGAAAGCAATGAGGATGAGGTGAGGTACAACGTGAATGTTGTGCAGTTTGGTTTGGCAGTTCCCACTTTTGCTGTGATTGCTCTGCCTTCCCAGGCAGTTTGTTTCTCTAGTTCAATCTACACAGGTTTTGCTCAAATAATGGAAATAGTACATGTAGCAGCCTGTGGAGGGATCTTGTGCATACAGAGCGTCCTGCTTCTTGGCATTGGTGATCTCCATGAGGTCCCCATGGTATTCCACCACAAAGTCACCCTGGGAGAACAGCTTTGTGGCTATCAGCCCCTGCTTTTGCCATAAGTGAGGTCAATCTTCATGCCTTCTTCCTCCCCACTGTCAATCAATTCATCTATTCTTTTCCTTTCTTCCAACTGCAACTCAGCTGTGCTCTTCCTGGAGCTCCTTCGGACCAGGTAGAAATCTGTGAGTTTGTGATTTTGTTGTGTTTTTCCTTGAGCTCTTTTCTGAGGGGCCTGCTTGCCCCTGATGGGTTTTTTTCAGGGCTAGCTTGGTGACTGCTGCATTGGTAGAATCAAAAGATGAGGCTGGAATTTTTAGAGGCTCTGCTACTTCAGATTTTTGGTTTGGAAAAGGTGCATCTTTAATCTTCCGTTTCTCAGACTTCATGATATTGCATATTGCATTCCCAGGATTTCTTTTCTTGCCTCAAACAGCCACCATCACTGCCACCTGCTGCTGCTGCTGCTATTACAACAGCCGCCAAGGCCAGGCTCCCGGATACTGCAGCAGCCACAGCCACCAGGAGCCAGGTCTATTTTAAGTTCTCTGAGGATTCTCCATGCTTCTTTTCAAAGAGACTGTTACCAGTTTGCAATCCCACCAACAGTGTAAAAGTATTTGTCCATATCAACACCAGTATCTGCACCTTTGGGACTTCCTGATGTGGGTTGTTCTCACTGGCGTTAGATGATATCTTAAGGTGGTTCTGATTTGCATTTCTCTGATTAGGGACAATGAACATTTTTTTTTCATATTTATTGGCCATGCCTACCTTTTTTTTTTTTTTACTTTTTTTTGTATTATTATTATTTTTTATTGTTGGGGATTCATTGAGGGTACAATAAGCCAGGTTACACTGATTGCAATTGTTAGGTAAAGTCCCTCTTGCAATCATGTCTTGCCCCCATAAAGTGTGACACACACCAAGGCCCCACCCCCCTCCCTCCGTCCCTCTTTCTGCTCCCCCTCCATAACCTTAATTGTCATTAATTGTCCTCATATCAAAATTGAGTACATAGGATTCATGCTTCTCCATTCTCGTGATGCTTTACTAAGAATAATGTCTTCCACTTCCATCCAGGTTAATACGAAGGATGTAAAGTCCCCAATTTTTTTAATGGCTGAATAGTATTCTATGGTATACATATACCACAGCTTGTTAATCCATTCCTGGGTTGGTAGGCATTTAGGCTGTTTCCACATTTTGGCAATGGTAAATTGAGCTGCAATAAACAGTCTAGTACAAGTGTCCTTATGATAAAAGGATTTTTTTTCCTTCTGGGTAGATGCCCAGTAATGGGATTGCAGGATCAAATGGGAGGTCTAGCTTGAGTGCTTTGAGGTTTCTCCATACTTCCTTCCAGAAAGGTTGTACTAGTTTGCAGTCCCACCAGCAGGGTAAAATTGTTCCCTTCTCTCCACATCCACGCCAGCATCTGCAGTTTTGAGATTTTGTGATGTGGGCCATTCTCACTGGGGTTAGATGATATCTCAGGGTTGTTTTGATTTGCATTTCTCTAATATATAGAGATGATGAACATTTTTTCATGTGTTTGTTGCCATTCATCTGTTGTCTTTAGAGAAGGTTCTATTCATGTCTCTTGCCCATTGATATATGGGATTGTTGGCTTTTTTCCTGTGGATTAATGAGTTCTCTATTGATCCTAGTTATCAAGCTTTTGTCTGATTGAAAATATGCAAATATCCTTTCCCATTGTGTAGGTTGTCTCTTTGCTTTGGTTATTGTCTCCTTAGCTGTACAGAAGCTTTTCAGTTTAATGAAGTCCCATTTGTTTATTTTTGTTGTTGTTGCAATTACTTTTTTTTTTTTTTTTTGAGACAGTCTCACTTTGTCACCCTGGGTAGAGTGCCATGGCTTCATAGCTCACAGCAAACTCAAGATTCTGGGGCTCGAGCGATTTTCTTGCCTCAGTCTCCCAAATAGCTGAGACTATAGGCACCTGCCACACGCTTGGCTATTTTTAGAGGGGGGTCTCGCTGTGTGGAACTCCTGAGGAACTTGTGACCATAGGCAATCACATTCCAACGTCTTCAGAGAAGGTTCTGTTCATGTCTCTTCTCCAGTGATAGATGGTGACTGTTTACTTTTTTTGTGATTGAGTTCTCTGTAGATTCTAGTTATCAGCCCTTTACCAGACTTGTAACATGCAAATATCTTTTCCCACTCTGAAGGTTGTCTATTTTCTTTAATTGCTGTGTCCAGGTAAGGTAGATCTTAACAAATTCTTAAGATTTTGATTAGCCACTGTACTCATACCTTTAACTTTAGGAATATCATCAACTGTCATGATCTCTCTCTGAAAAATTATACTACCCAACCAAATGTGATGGTTAATTTTGTATCAACTTGGCCAGGCTACAGTATAAAGGTATTTGGTCAAACACTATTCTAGATATTTCTGGGAAGGCTGAAAGAAATTAACATTTAAATCAGTAGACTTTGTGTAAAGCAGATTGCCCTCCATAGTGTAAGCAGGTTTCATCCAATCAGTTGAAGGCCTAAGAAAAGGAACCATCTTCCCCAAAAAGGAATTCTCCCAGAAAATTGCCTTCAGACTTGAATGTCAATTTTTTTTTTTTTTTTGGTAGAGACAGAGTCTCACTTTATTGCCCTTGGTAGATGTGGTGTCACACAGCTCACAGCAACCTCCAACTCCTGGGCTTAGGCAATTCTCTTGCCTCAGCCTCCCGAGTAGCTGGGACTACAGGCACCCACCACAACGCCCGGCTATTTTGTTGTTGTTGTTGCAGTTTGGCCAGAGCCAGGTTCAAACCTGCCACCCTCGGTATATGGGGCCAGCGCTCTACCCACTGAGCCACAGGCGCCACCCTTGAATGTCAATTTTTAGGCCTGTCTTGTCTAATCTGACCACCCTACAGATTCTAGACCTACCAGCCTCTACAACCCTATGAGCCAATTCCTTAAAATAAACCAATCTCTCCCTCTCTTTACACACACACACACCCCTCATTCTGTTTCTACCCAGAATCTTGACTAACATACCAATATAAATTTTGATATTAAGAATTTAAAGTAACCACATATAAGTCCACTAAAAACTGTAAGCCTAATAATAATAATGACAATGATCTTATTAACTTTATACAATTCTTGGCAGATCAAAGAAATGCAAGATGTGTTAAATGGATGAATATTAGCAAACTTGTAGATCCTTGACTACTGTTTCGGGGACTATGCTGCTGGAGGTGCTTTATCATTGTATCTTTGTTCACTGTTTTATTTCATACAATATCCCTTCAAGACAGTAACTTGAAGAGATAAGAAAACCAAGGCTCAAAGTAACTGTGCAGTTCATGTGTAGGGCAAGATAGCATCTTTGGGCTTCCTCCCATGCGGTTCCAGCGGAAGGCACTATGTTTTCCTTATATAGCTATACTTAGGCACAATGATGTCACATTTATATGACTATTCTACGACTAGTTTTTGTTGTTGTTGTTGAGAGATAGTCTCACTCTCTCACTGGTAGACTGCCATGGCATTGTAGCACACAGCAACCTCTAACTCTTAGGCGCAAGCAATCCTCTTGCCTGAGCCTCCTGAGTAGTTAAGACTCAGGTGCCTGCCACCATGTCCAGCTATTTTTTTTCCACTTTTACTGGAGAGGTCATCTCACTCTTGTTCAGGCTGGTCTTGAACTCCTGATCTCAGGTAATCCACGGTACCTCAGCCACCCGCAGTACTAGGATTACAGGCATGAGCCACTGCACCTGGCCTTCTGGGACTACTATATGACTACTGTTCCCCATCTATATATGAGTGTATGAGACTTTCCTCTTGTGCACACTTCCCAAGCCTCTCACCAGCTGGTGCAAGCTGTATAAAGGCATGTCATACCTGCCCTTGGCCCCCCAGTTCTTTTTTTTTTTGAAGTTTTTGGCCAGGACTGGGTTTGAACCTACCACTCCAGCATATGGGGCCAGCACCCTACTCTGCTGAGCCACAGGCGCCGCCTGGCCCCCCAGTTCTTTGGCTTAAACATATCTGGTGTGAATCTCCCTGGCACCAGCCTCCTGTACAAGACCATGTTCACAGCATAATTGGCAGAGCAAGCTAAAATTCAAAAGTGTATATTATAGGGTGGCACCTGTGGCTCAGTTGGTAAGGCGCCGGCCCCATATACCGAGGGTGACAGGTTCAAACCCGGCCCCGGCCAAACTGCAACCAAAAACTAGCCAGGCGTTGTGGTGGGCGCCTGTAGTCCCAGCTACTCAGGAGGCTCAGGCAAGAGAATCGCTTAAGCCCAGGAGTTGGAGGTTGCTGTGAGCTGTGTGAGGCCACGGCACTCTACCGAGGGCCATAAAGTGAGACCCTGTCTCTACAAAAAAAAAAAAGTGTATATTATACTTTAACTCTGAAAGATGACTAAGTGAAGATAACAACAAAACCATTAAATTAAGAGAAATACAAATAAAGTACCCGTATACTCACCAAATCCTGGAATGCGGTCATTTAAAGAGGGAAAGATAAATTAAGAAAAAGTTAGTAAAGTGCTGAGTGGCAATACTCAGAAAACATAAAACCACTTAGCTAAACTTATGTTACCTTACAGCTACACACCTAATCCTTTAGATGGATGTCACTTGCACCCTTAAATAACACTTGATGTCATTCCGTAGGTCACTAGGTCCAACCTTTCCAGTAAATATGCATCAGCGTTCATGATATTTAGAAAATAATCTGTGATCACATGTAAAACCAAGCATAAATAAGTGTTTAAATTTTATTTAACACTTAAGCAGAACATTTTTTGACTATTGACTATACATCTATATAATGCACAATGAGAAGTGCAAAATATTTACCATATACATATGGTTATGAAACTAAATAACCACAATGGTTACATCATCAACCCAATTCAGCACTTTTGTTCATTTAATGAAAACAGCTTCTTCTGAAAGCTTTTTGAGCATTAACAGCTGCTCAACATCTTCATTTACTCTCTTCTGAACTGGCTCAGATTGCTTAATACATAGGCACCCGGTGTTAAGAAGGTCGTAAAAATCACAACAAATCCAACCACCATTTCCTGGAAGAGAAGATGAAAAGCGCTGTTAATGAATACGGCTTCCTGGACTAGTGACTGGCTGCCTAACAAAAACTGCTTAAAACGTTTTGAGGCATTAAGAAGTTGTCCTGGTGGCGGGCGCCTGTAGTCCCAGCTGCTCGGGAGGCTGAGGCAAGAGAATCGCTTAAGCCCAGGAGTTGGAGATTGCTGTGAGCTGCGTGAGGCCACGGCACTCTACCGAGGGCCATAAAGTGGGACTCTGTCTCTACAAAAAAAAAAAAAAAAAGAAGTTGTCCTGGAACAGGGCCCTGGAGAAGCATAAAGTGTAGCAATTCAACTAATGGATGACCGAGCTTAATTTTTAGAGAAAACTCTTTTCCTCTAATGCAGTGGTTCTCAACCTTCCTAATGCTGCGACCCTTTAATACAGTTCCTCATGTTGTGGTGATCCCCAACCATAAAATTATTTTTCTCAACCTTCTCAATGCCACGACCCTTAAATACAGTTCCTCTGGTTGTGTACCGAAAATAATTTTAAGGTTCTCCAGTTCTCATCTATGCACTCAGGAACCTGAACGCAACCCAGGATTTCCACAGGTAGGGGGAAACGCTAGTTCTTGGCAGTAAAGAGGTAGGTAGTAAAGGACCCGCTGCTGAAACCATGGCTCTCACCACCCACCCGTCCTGGTCCAGCTCGTAATGGGTTCCTTGCTTTCCATTCCCTGGGCCCAATGACGATGTCTTCACGGTCGCCCTCTCACAGAATTACCTCTAAACTGTGGCCCCGCCACAGAAGCCAAAACGCGAGCCTTCCCACCCGTCAGGGAGCCCTGCGTTGGTCCCAACCCATCCACCGGGTCAGTCCCGCCCTGACGCCTGGGCTCCAACCTACCGGGCCGGACACAGCCCGCCGATGCGGGGGCTCCGAGTGGGTAAGGCGGCGGCGAGACTGCAGGCAAATCAGGGCCACGCGGCGGCGGTGGCTGAGGACCGGACAGATCCAAGGCAGGCTAGGCATGGCGCGTCTGGCGAGACGAACCAAAGCGTGGCCACAGGAACACCACTGGCAAGGCGAAGCTAAGCGAGACAAAGCACAGCAGCACGAGCTCCAGGGCACGCGCGATAAGGCTACTTTGCGCAGGGGCACAAAGCACACGCTCGCCCACGCACCTTCTCAACCCGGCCGCTTCCGCTCAACACTCCTGCTCTGCCCCGCCTCTTCCGTTCAGTCCTTGCTCCCTAGCCTTATACCCCAACTCTGCTCGCCAGCGGTCGGCTGTTCTTCCCGCCTCTCTCTTGCTTCCCGCGTTCCCCCAGGCCTGTCAGCCTACTCGCTACCAAACTCCCCTGCCTCACTGCCCAGCCGCCTAGTTCCGTACTCAGTATCCACTGATTTTCTGCTGGGTAAGGTGATAGACTCAGCATCCCCACGTTAACTTTCCTTTTTCTTCCTCCCCAGGAAGTAAAAGGGGAGTTTTACTCTAACTAAAATTATAGTTTTACATATTGCTATGCTATACAAGGTCTGACAGTTAAGTTTTTGAACTCATCCTAGAAAAAGTGCTACATACCTTTTTGCTGAATATCAGTATGGGTCACCTTGGAGGTACTCCCTTTGGGAAGCTATGCACCCACACCAGCGTCTAGTCTACCCCTCAAAGCACTTTTTTTAGCATGACTTCTCCAACTTAATTGTCTGACCTTCCTACTACAGCTCTGATGGCCATTCTAGAGAAAGAGTTGTAAAATTGCCATTGGACATGTTATACCGTCTTCTCTAATGTGAATTAAATTGTTCATAAATTACCTATAGATTAATTCTTAACATTGAAAATCTGGCATGATGTAAAAAACATTCATGGCAGGATCAAATAGAGGATTTGGACGCAGTAGAGAAGGTGTTGTAATTATCTGTCACTAAGCTCTTACCTCTTGGAGGAAAAGTGGAATACAATGTAAGTTTTAAATTTAATATTATAATACTTTTATCAGCTACAATGATCCATTTCCTTCACACTATTTATTTTGGGGACCTATTGCACAAGTGGTATTCTAGGCCTTCTTTTGATTGCCCTATTTCTGCAATCCAGTATTTTCCTCTTTCTTAGTTTCCTACTTCATTTTGCTGTAGTATATCCTTAAACAATTCTTTCAGGAAGGGTCTATGGGTGATAAAGTTCCTCAGTTTTTGAAAATAAAAAAAAAAATCATTTTGCTATCCATTTAAGTGCTAATTTGACTGGTTGTAGAACTCTAGGATTAAAATTATTATCCCTCAGGGATTAAAAAGGAATTGTTCCCTTGTTTTCTAGCCTCTAGTGAACTAATAAGTGTAGTAATAATATAGTTCTTCCTTTTCCTTTGATGCAGTCTCTATTTTTTTCTTTTTGGAATCTTTTAGGACAGTGGTTCTCAACCTTCTTAATGCCACAGTGTATTTTCATTGTTAAAAGGGGTCATGACCCACAGGTTGAGAACCACTGTTTTGGGAGTTCTGGTTTGTCCTTTGGAATTGTGAGATTCTTCGAGGATATCGATAGATATGTGTCTTTTATTCATTTATATGGATAAACGGTGGGTAAGACTTTTCAATATGAAGCCTTGGTTCTTTCTTTAGCTCTGAGAGATCTACTATTATTTATATGCTTCTCTCCATTTTCTGTGTTCTCAATCTGAAAATCCAATTAGATAGATGTTGGCCCTTCTTGGTGGGTCATCTATCTCTTTCAACTTTTCTCTCACTTTTCATCTTTTCATCTCTTCTACATTCTGGAAGATTTCTTTGACTTTTTTCTAGCTCATCTCTTGAATTTTTCATTTTAGAATTATATTTCTATGTTTTGCTTTTTTTAAGAGCTAATATTGTTAATATTCTATAGATGCACTAACACTTCAAATTTCTTTCAGTATATTAATTTGTACTTTTAAAAAATTCTCTATAGGCCAAGTGCAAGTGGCCTATAGGCAATTCTCTATAGGCCAAGTGGCTCATGCCTATAATCGTAGTATTCTGGGAGGCTGAGGTGGGTGGATTGCTTGAACTCAGGAGTTCAAGACCAGCCTGAGCAAGAGTGAGGCCCCATCTCTATAAAAATAAAAAAAATTAGCCAGGCATTGTGGTGCACATCTCTAGTCCCAGATACTTAGGAGACTGAGACAAGAGGATCTCTTGAGCCCAGGAATTTGAGGTTGCTGGAACTATGGTACCATGGCTCTTTAGCCAAGGTAACAGATTATGATTCTGTCTCAAAAAAAATTAAAAATATAAAATGAAAGGAGTAGGGCGCTGGCCCCATATGCCAGAGGTTGCTGGTTCAAACCCAGCCCCAGTCAAAAACTGCAAAAAAAAATAAAATAAAATAAAAAATAAAAAAATATATAAATAAATAAAATTTCTGTTCCATGAACTATCTAGGTTTCTTCTAGGGTGAGTTCTGTATTTATTTAATTTTTGGCCTCAAACTTTTTAAACAGGGGGCCAGTTCACTATTCCTCAGACTTTTGGAGGGCCGGACTATAGTTTAAAAAAAAAAAACTATAAACAAATTCCTATGCACACTGCACATATCTTATTTTGAAGTACAAAAACAAAACGGGAACAAATACAATCACGCTGCCTCATGTGGCCTGCAGGCCACAGTTTGAGGACCCCTGCCAGTGCCCACCTACATTGGGGAGGACAATATAGTGAATCCACCAATTCAGAAACATGCTCGCACCAGCCGGGCATAGCTGTTCACACCTGTAATCCTAGCACTTTGGGAGGGGGGTCGGGGGCGGGGGGAACTGCTTGAGCTCAGAGGTTCGGGACCAGCCTGAGCAAAAATGAGACCTTGTTTCTACTAAAAACAGAAAAACTAGCTGGGACGTGTGGCAGGCATCTATAGTCCCAGCTACTTGGAAGGCTGAGGCAAGAGAATCTCTTGAGCCCAAGAGTTTGAGGTTGCTGTGAGCTATGATGCCACAGCACTCAGGGTGACAGAGTGAGACTCAGTCTCAAAAAAAAAAAAAAAGAAGAAAGAAAGAAAGCTCACAGACATACCCAGAAACAATGTCTAATCTGGGCACCCTGTTGCCCATTCAAATTGACACATAACTACCATCACAGAGATCATTGCAGTTATCCATACAAACTAGCCAATGTGATGTTCAATACAATCCCCACTAGCCATATGTGACTCCCAAGTCCTTGGAATGTGGCAAGTACCACTAAAGAATTAACTTTTTTTTGAGGGAAGGTCTTGCTCTTTTGCAGGCACTAGAGTATAGTCACGTCAACATAGCTCACTGCAATGTCAGATTTCAAGTATACTTATAGCTGCAAGTATAAGCACACATTACCACACCCAGCTAATTTTTCTATTTTTTGTATAAACAGGGTCTCAATATATTGCTCGGGCTAGTCTCAAACTCCTGACCTCAACCAATCCTCCCACCTTGGCCTCCCAAAGTGCTAGGATTACACTGAGCCACTATGCCCCACCAAGAACTGACTTTTTAATTTAATTTTAAAAAGTGATATTTGATTCAGTTGGAAAACTTGTAAAGATGAGAACAACTTTTTCAACTATAAACTTTGTGACATTTAAATACACATCAAGTATCTCTAATGAAAACTTAGCATCAAATTGATGCTGAGTTTTTGTAATTGCAAAATGCAAAGATCAATAAGAAAAAAGAAAGCAAAATATATTGTTAGTTAGATCACTGTATCGATTACTTATTGAAATGATATAATTTTTATATGTTTGCTTACAAATAATATATGTACATATTAATTGCAATTTTTATTTAGTTCCTTTAACGTGTCTTTTAGAAAGTTTACACATGTGGTTTGTGTCATATTTCTACTGAATAGTGTTCTGGATTCTTTACCCTGACCAAGCAAAGTCCCACATGTACTATGCCTGCCCACTTCTCTAACTTCATCTCCTGTTTTCAGTCTTCCCTTAGCTCATCCTGCCCAGTCACACCAGCTAAATTCAATTTGATCTAGGTGTCTCCAGGTAATATCTGGTGTCTCAGGTTTACTTCATGAGACATGCAAGAATAGATTTAGTGCAGCATCACCCCATGTCCTGACCATTGTTTTTTTGTTTGTTGGTTGGTTTGTTTTCTTGAGACAGAGTTTCATTATGTCACCTGCGGTAGAGTTCTGTGGCGTCACAGGTCACAGCAACCTCAAACTCTTGGGCTCAAGTGATTCCCTTGCCTCAGCCTCCCAAGTAACTACAGGCACCTGCCACAACAGGCTGGCTATTTTTTGGTGCAGTTGTCACAGTTGTTTACCTGGCCCAGTTTGGGTTTGAACCTGCCAACCACTGGGCTACAGGGGCTGAGCCCTGACCATTGTTTCATGGTCTGAGGTTGGGCTATTGATTCAAATATTGGACCAAAGATCCTTCTGCAGGGTTGTTATGATTGGGCCAGAGACCCGAAAACCAATGTCTTCATTGGGATGGATGATATAACTTGGGAGATGTGTTTTGTTGTTTTTCTACCCATAGAGAAAGCCCTTCACAGTGAGTTCACAATGAAGCCACTCTGCTCAAAGAAGCAGAGTAAGAGCCAGAGGAAATGTCCTAACCATGTTCAAACCCCTGGTTCTGAATGGACATGGTAATCCTAGCTCTCTGGGAGGCTGAGGCAGGAGGATCACTTGAGCTCAGAAGTTTGAGACCTGACTGGACAAGAGCAAGATCTTGTCTGTATTGAAAATAGATAAATTGGGCAGCACCTGTGGCTCAAGGAGTAGGGTGCTGGTCCCATATGCCGGAGGTGGCAGGTTCAAACCCAGCCCCGGCCAAAAACCACCACCAAAAAAAAAAAAAAAAGATAAATTAATGATCAGCATGATGGGAGCCTATAGTTCCAGCTACTTGGGAGGCTGAGGCAGGAATATTGCTTGAACCCAGGAGTTTGAGGTTGCTGTGAGTTAGGCTGATGTCATGGCACTCTATCCCAGGCAACAGAGTGACATTTTGTCTCAAAAAAAAAAAAAAAAGATCCCTGTTTATCAATTAGAATGCTTTCCTATCCTTGAACCACTCTTTATATCCTTCAGATAAATCCTGCTTTTGGCTTAGACTTGTTGGAGCTGGATTTCTATCCCTTACAACAAAAGAATCTTAACAAAGACTATGTTAGTCAAGTCTTTTTTCTTTGGGAATATCCCTTTTTTTAATTTTTAAAAGGTGACAAAAGTACTGAAGTAAACTGAGAAAGAGCTCAATCACAGATGAGTCTAGCTAAATTAATAGAACAAAATGCAGCTGATGTGAGAATCAAATATTTAGGTCTGTGTGACAAAAGTTTTAAATGGCTTTTAGTAAATCTGACTCCCAATTCAGCCACAACACAATTAAGCTCCCTGCCTCCCATCCCCACCTCAGGATATGGCTCTTTTAGCTGCTCAAACTACTGGTACAAACAACTTTCCTTACTTTAATTTCTCCAAGTCACAAAAAACTAGCACTGTTGACTCAAACCTCTGCAATTTTCAATAAAGGTCGTAGTGGGCCCAGATTCAATGCATTCTCAGTGACCCACAATGCAAGACCTTCCTTCTACATTTATATAAAAAGATATTATTAGAGCTAGAGCCTAGAGATCAGGTTTTTTGAGCTCTATGTATACAGAATGAGAAAGACACTTTCACCCACTTCACCTCTTTTTAATGCAATTTTTTTAAGTGTACATCTTTAAATAAAATGGTCTTAAGGTTCTAGAAAATTATATAATAAATTAAGACCATACTACCTCAGGCATAGAAAGTTTCTCTCCTCTCTAGAAAAATTCTTTTTTTTTTTTTTTGAGACAGGGTCTCAATTGGTTGTCCAGGCTGGAGTACAGTGGCATCACTATGAGTGACATACATCATAGGTCACTGCAGCCTCAAACTCCTGGCCTCGAAGAATCCTCCTGCTTCAGCCTCATAAGTAGCTAGGACTGTAAGTCCTAGCTAATTTTTTCTTATTTTTTGTAGAGATGGATCTCACTATTGCCCAGGCTGCTCTCAAGTTCTTGGCCTCAAGCAATCCTATTACAGTCATGAGCCACTGAATCTAGCTAGAAGAACATTTTTGCTAAATAATTGCCTTACAAGGACCAAAGATCTTTGAGCAATGAAGTCCCTTCTTGTGTCTGTATTTATGTCTGTCCTTATAATTGCATCACCTCAATGACAGAAAAACTCAGAAAAGCAAGAAACAAGAACGGAAAAGTTACAAAAGTAGGAAAAACATTCAAGTTATGTAACTGGCAGTATCAGTAACACGAATTTGAATTGAAAGCACAATTGTAATATAAGAAGATCCAACAAAAGCTGTGGTCCATTATTACTAAGAATGTTATGCAAGAAGTGCCCTGAGGCAGTCCAAAAAATAATCTTGGTGTTTCAAGTTCACTCTTTCACATGTGCAACATCATTTTGTTAATCAGTTCATTCTTCAAAAAAAAATACATATAGTGAAAATAATTTCTTCTTCTTATATCATCTTTTCAGTTTTGAATTTGACTTTTCTCTTCTTCTCTTGAACTATGAACAGAAATTCTACAATGAACTCCTGTTATGCTGACATGAAAAGATATTGGCAGTCAAGAGCCAAAAAATCAAAAGTCACATCCCAGCACTATCATTTACTGCCTGCATAGCCTCAGGCAAATAAAGTCAGTATAACAATATTTCTCTTAGAATGTGAATATGGGGATTAAATGAGATAGTATGCATACCAGTTAAGATTCCTTTGGATGATTCTTATAGGAAACCTAATAATAAACAAAAATGATTGGCTTACATAATTGAAAAAGCCAGAGATTTCAGGGGCAGCTTCAATAATTTCTCATCAAGTGTTACCAGGTAAAGAGGGCCTGGCTGCTTGTCACTGTCAGTCAATATGCACAGACCAGGATAGGTCCACCAAACTTTATTTGTCAGAAGGCCGGGATTCTGGAAAACAGTGAGAGTAGCCTCTCCAAGACTGTTCTGATCTTCCATTGCTAACTTTACAGTTTTATACATTTAAGTTCAAAGTGAAGACCATGTTAACTCTTATCTTAAACAATAATCAGTTGAACCCACGACCCATAGTAAATAATAATCAGTATAACTCATGATCCAAAATAACATTCCAATTCAAAAGTTAATCTCCTGGGCGGCGCCTGTGGCTCAGTGAGTAGGGCGCCGGCCCCATGTGCCGAGGGTGGTGGGTTCAAACCCGGCCCAGCCGAACTGCAACAAAAAAAAATAGCTGGGCGTTGTGGCGGGCGCCTGTGGTTCCGGCTGCTTGGGAGGCTGAGGCAAGAGAATCACATGGGCCCAAGAGCTGGAGGTTGCTGTGAGCTGTGTGGCGCCACGGCACTCTACCGAGGGCAGTAAAGTGAAACTCTGTCTCTACAAAAAAAAAAAGTTAATCTCCTAAGTCAATCCATCTAAACTACTCAGGATAGGCATCTTCATGGTGAGAGCTAAATTTACAAAACAGTAAGAATGGGAGACACAGGGTAAAGGTCAGGCAGGACCTAAATGGACCAGACCAGCTACATCAATGTCTGCCCTAGCCTGACAGACTCCATCTTATTTTCACTACATGTGCTTTCAGTAGCTAATGATAGCTGCAAAGAGTTTTGCTTTTCTCTGTTCTTGAGTGGGAGGAACCTGTATCACTATTGTTGATTGATATTTGGGTTGTTACCAGTTTTTAACTCTCATAAATGATGGTATTAGGAACACTCTTGCTCATATATCTTGGTGCACATGAGGATAAATTTTTCTATATACCCAATAATGAAGAAGCTAGGTCATAAAACAAGCTAACTTTTCTCTTTCCTAGGTAATTCCAAAACCACTTTCCCAAATGCTTCTTCTTATTTTTATTCCTACCAGCAGTGTAGAGGGTTTCTATTAGTCCATGTCCTCAACGATACTTGGAATTGTCTTTTCTTTTCAGCTAATCTGATGAGTCCTAGTGCTATTTTGTTGTGATTCTAATTTGCATTTCCCTTATACTAACATGGTTGAGCAGCTTCTAATTTGCCTCATTTGGATTTCCTCATTTATTCAAGTCTTTTACCATTTTCTATTGTGTTTTTTTTTTCCTACTGAGTTGTAAGGATTCTTTTTTTTTTTTTTTTTTGGCCAGGGCTGGGCTTGAACCCGCCACCTCTGGCATATGGGACCGGTGCCCTACTCCTTTGAGCCACAGGCACAGCCTGTAAGAATTCTTTATGTATGCTGAATATAAGCTCCTTTTGGTTTCATGTATTGTAAATGTCTTTTTATATCATGTGGTTTATTTTTCACTTTATTATATATTTTGATGAGCTAAGTTCATATTTTAAATATAGTTCAATCATGAATCTTGTTTTTATGATTAATTTTTTATGTCTTGCATAAGAAATCCGTTCTTCTTAAGTAAAGTTTTTTTTTTTTTTTTTGGAGACAGAGTCTCTCTCTGTGCCCTGGGGAGAGTGCCATGGCACAATAACTCAGAACAACTTCAAACTCTTGGGCTCAAGCAATCCTCTTGTTTCAGCCTGCCTAGTAGCTGGGACTACAGGCACTTGCCATAACACCTGGCTAGTGTTTTGTTTTTTTTCTTTCTATTTTTTAGTAGAGACAGGGACTTGCTCTTGCTTAGGCTGTTCTCAAACTCCTGAGCTCAGGAGATCCACACTCTTCGGCCTCCCAGAATGCTAGGATTACGGGCATGAGCCACCACACCCAGCCTTAAGAAAAGCATTGATGAAGATATTCTCTAACTTTGTTTTCATTAATTTAATAATTAATAACCACTTATTAACTTTTAAATTTATTAAGCACCTACCAGGTATTATCACTACTGTACTGAGCCCTTTGACACATGTGTTTTTAGTCATCTTCACTGTTTAGACTTAAACAAATTCAGAAAATGCAGGAAAACTATTGTTATATGCAAAACAATAGGAGGAAATAAAACTTTTCTTCATAATTTCAAAAACTTAGTTTCCATACTATATTTCCAGGAAGATAAGCCTGGAAGGGGGCCACAGAGGATGGTTATGTATGGTAGAAGAGGGGGTACAAAAGAAAGAAAAGACAGGAGTGACAGAAAGTGGAATACATAGCTAGTTGCTGGTGACTTAGGTTTTTAGTTTACGTGACCAGGCGGATGGGGTATCATTCACTGATAGGGGGAGCAGGGAGAGGAGCAGAATGTGAATTCAGCAATAGAAATCTACTATTTTTGCCCATTTCCAAATAGTGCATGATTAAAAGAGGTGTTAGGGCAACTTAATGGCTACTAAAAACTAAAAGACCAGGGATGAATTGGTTTCAGGCACAGGTAAGCCCAGGTGTTCAAAAGAAGTCATGGCTTCCCTTTCTCTCCCTTTCTCTGTTTCTTTCTATTCTGGTGTGCCTTCTTTTCCTGCTGCAAAAACTTTATCTTCTTTGCCAAGGAATCCAATTCACATTGTCCTTTAAGGTCATAATCCCAGATAAATAGAGTAAGAGAAAATATCTCCTCGGAGGGCCTGGAAGAAGTTCCCAGAAAAGGTTGAGAATAGTCTGCTTGTATCACATAGCCACTCTAAAAGCCATCCTCTTCACCACTACTGAGTACCGTTTTAGCACAAGCTCTTTTTTAAAAATTGTTTTTCATTCAGTCTTCCTATTTATATTCTAAGCTCCTCGAGGCAAAGACCTGTTTGTTTTTTATCCCTAGCATCTAGCTCTGTACTTGGCCCATGGTATTAGATGCTTGAAAAAATATGTGTTGGGCCAGGTGAGGTGGCTCACCCCTATAATCCTAGCACTCGGGGAGGCTGAGGAGGGTGGATTGCCCTGAGCTCACAGATTTGAGACCAGCCGAGCAAGAGTGAGACCTCTGTCTCTAAAAATAGTCAGGTGTTGTGGTAGGCGCCTGTAGTCCCAGCTACTCAGGAGACTAAGACAAGAGAATCACTTGAGCCCAAGAGTTGGAGGTTGCTGTGAGCTATGACGCCACAGCAGTCAACTGAGAGTGACAAAGTGAGACTCTGACTAAAAAAAAAAAAAAATGTGTTGGGGCCAGGTGCAGTGTGGCTCATGCCTGTAATCCTAGTACTCTGAGAGGCCAAGGCAGGAAGATCATTTGAGGTCAGGAGTTTGAGACTAGCTTGAGCAAAAGTGAGGCCCCATCTCTACTAAAAATAGAAAAATTAGCCAGGCATGAAGTCCCAGTGGCTCTGGAGGCTGAGGGAGGAGGATCGTGTAAGCCCAGGCATTTGAGGTTGCAGTGAGCTATGATAATGCCATTGCACTCTAGCCTGGGACAGGTGGGCAACATTCTTTATCAAAAAAAAAAAAATATATATATATATATATGTTGGACTGAACTAAAATAGAGCAATCTAAACTCCTATGAATACATCAACTGAATTAATTCAGGATCTCAAAAGTACAGCTAAATGGTATAATGATGATGATAGAAATAATCATCAATCACATATACATACATAGTTTCTACACCCAAATAGCCTCCTAGATTTCTCCAGATGTGCAGATAGACATAAGGACAAGGTAGGACCAGTAGACCTTATTCTGTTTTTCCAAAAACCCTAGATTTCCACATCAAAGTCTCTTTAAAAAGTAGTGTTACTCTAAAATTACTTAGAATGCTATTGTTGTTATTGTTTTAATTTTTTTAAATTATGGCTAGGAAACAAAACAAATGTCAATTAATAAAAAGAAAAAGTGAGAAAATATAAATAGTGAGGATTGATCTCATTTAACATTTTAGTAAATTATCAAGAAGCATAAATTTTTAGTTTGCACATCATATCTCTTTTAGTTAATGCAATATGGTCATTCCTTGGTATATGCAGATTGGTTTCAGGACCCCCGAGTACACCAAAATCTGAGTGTATTCTGGGGAATCGACATAGATATCAAAAAGCTGGCGCTCCCTATACGGGGTTTCAAATCCAAAGAATACTGAAAAAATCTGCATGTAAGTGGACCTTCACAGCTTAAGTCCATGTTGTTCAAGGGTCAACTGTATTTAGCTAACAAGGACAAAGGTAATATACTGGAAAATAATGGTAGGTGGCGTTAGGTCTGGTAGAAGGTAAACAGATGTGGGGAAAGTGGCAGAGTGCACTACCAAACTGTGGCTAAGAACCAAAATTGCTGCTAGGAACGGTTCCCAGGTCTTAACACACATTGAGGAGCTCCTAGTGACCTTAAACTGACCTGGGGATCATTACCATACAATTAAGGTTGGAGATTTCAATCCAGTGGGTTCTTCAGGAAGGTTCAGGAAAAAAGAACAGGTAATAAGGAGTTTGTTATGTAACCCCAACCTGTCAAACACCCCAAGAGTGGGAAAGGACAGCCAATGGGCCAGGGAAAAGTTGGAACAGACTAGATAACATACAAAAGGCAGTGTCTGCTAACTTCGGGAGGGGTACTCTGTCTGGCTCTTTGAAACATATTCTTGCTGTCTTTAGTTTTGTTCTGCAATAAATGTGTATCCCTGTTATCGTTTTGTATTTGTCATCACTCTGTCATAGACCAGAAATCAGTGCTCATTCTTTGGCACTGGGAGCCAAGAACCAGGGAACATTTGCATTCCAGCGGGACCTAATGGTAGCTTGAATTTAGATAAGGTTCAATTTTGCCCTTAGGGGAAGTTTAACAGTGTGGTGGAATACAAGGTGAGCACTATCTTTGGCTCCAACTAGATGGGCCAATTTCCCTTGTATTTTTTCCTCATTTTCTTTTTGTCTATTGCTCACAGCTGTGTGTTCCATTTAAGAGAACTGTACCAGCTGGAAGGGAATACTTTTTTTTTTTTTTGAGACGGAGCCTCAAGCTGTCGCCCTGGGTAGAGTACTGTCGCATCACAGCTCACAGCAACCTCCAACTCCTGGGTTCAAGAGAGTCTCCTGCCTCCACCTCCAAAGTAGCTGGGCCTACAGGCGCCCGTCACAACACCCGGCTATTTTTTTGGTTGCAGCCGTCATTGTTGTTTGGTGGGCCCTGGCTGGATTCGAACCCGCCAGCTCAGGTGTATGTGGCTGGCGCCTTAGCTGTTTGAGCCACAGGCACCGAGCTGGGAATACTTATTTAGGCAAAGGACCACTACAATCTCTGCTACAATTTCCAAACCTTCAAGGATTGGAGTAGAGGAGACACATGGGGTGAAGGGGAAAAAAATGAACAAATTGGAAAAAAAATCTATCCTTTCAAAGAAGGTGTGAGAGGTTATGGACTCAAAGATTAAAGATTATTCCAAGACGCAAGGCGAAAGGAATACGGAGGCCCAGTGTATGTGGCCAATGTGGCTTTCATTCCACCCGGATGCAGATGGACTGAAATCAGGAAATGAACTCCACACATGGGATATGGCAGAAGGGGATTTTATAGGGCCAGGAGGGTAGCAATTGGCGGCATTACTATTTCCTGGGAGGGACCTGAGTCTGACCCTTCCTGGGCAGGACAAGAATTTGATCTTTTCCTGAGCGGGTCAATCCCACCTGGGGGCGGGGGTGGGGGTAGGTCTATTGGGCGGGTACACCTGATTCTATAAAGGAGGTGATGAATGATTGAGAGGAAGAAATAAACCTGAGCAAAGTCCAGAGAAAAGCAAGGATGATATTCAGAGAGATGAAGTGCTCAGACTTTGAGAAAAATCTTCCTTTGACGGATGTGTAAAATAATAAAGGATCAAGAGATGGTTGAAAATACATCTGAAAAGTTCAGATTTTTCTTGTTCTTTGAAAGTTAGAGGTTGTTTGAGAACAGTTTGTGACAGAAAATGTGTTTCTCAATGAGGGGGTAAATATTGAAAATGCAAATAGAGTACTTTTAAATAAATTCCCAGAGGACAAACACATCAGGTATCGTTAAGGCCTGGCAGAGGACGCTGAGGTGTAACACAATGGCGACCAGGGTCAGAATGCCTGGATTCCAGTCTTAGCTTGCCTACTAATTAAGGCTGCGTGTGTGCCCCTGGGCAAATGACTGCGTAGCTCTAAACCTGTTTCCTTAACTGTGAAATGGAGATAATAACACCTACTCCCGACTACCTCAAAGGGCGGTGTTGGCGTTCAAAAGAAACCATGTATTCAACAGTGTTTTTAAAACTGTAAGATGCTGAAATTATTGCAAACTCCCAAACAAGGGGCATCTAGGGAATAGCGATTTGGCTCTCCCGCGTGCGACTGTGTTTTCAATCATCCTGTCCTTTGTTTACTGGGGAATCTTGTTGAGGAAAACTTTTCAGTGTCCTTAAGATTTTTTAACCTGCTAAACAACTAGCAAAGCGGTGCTCTTAAAAGTACCAGGTAGACAAGTGCTTAAGATACACTGCGAAGCAGCAGCCACTGAAACGCCAAAACTGCCAGAAAGAAATTTTCCGCGGAAGCGCAGTTTCCTTGGAGTGATGCATTGTGTGTAATCACTCACGGGATACTGGCCGCCGAATGGAAACACGAATTGGTAGACTAGGTTGTCCGACGACGTACTTACTACAATTCCATTCGGGCATATTTAATAATTTATCACGTTACACTGGAATGAGTGAGACAAGCTGAAACTTTGAGAAAGGGACCAGGCGCCCAGCAGCCCGCCGACCAGCAGAAATAATGCGCGCGCACTCGGCTCCCACGGTTCCTACCCATGCACACACACCCCACCCCGTGCGCCTCAGCGCGCGCGCCGACGTTTGGCCACGTGACCCCGGGCGCGGCGACGGCGGGGGCGGGCCGAGGCTTGGGCCGGCTCCGCAGCGCCGCGCAGGCGCCCCAGAGCCGCGCCGAGCTGAGCCCCTCCTGCTCCCTCTAGGAGTCAAAATGGCGGCGAGGGGGGACCTGAAGAAGTCCCGGAGCCTGAGCCACTGACAGGAGAGGAGAGGGCGGCGGCGACGGCAAGAGGAGGATGGCCGGGGGTGCCGGCGCCGGTGCGGACGGCGGTGCTGGTGGCAGCGGCGGCGGGGGCGACGGCAGCAGTCCCAGCGGCGGTAGCAGCAGCAGCGGCGGGAGGAGCCTTCGGGGTGAGTGTCCCTCGGTGTCTCTGAGGCTGTGGAGCCGCGGCGCGGCGTGTCCCAGCGAAGAAGGGGCTGTACCTGGGCGTGTAGGCGCTGGGGCTTCGGCCTGGCTGCCGCAGGAGGCGCCGGGCGCGGGCGGGGACGGCGAGTCGTCTGTCTGGGGCTGAGACGCGGCGGCGCCCGACTGGCCAGTCCCTGTGCACTTCAAGGGGCTGGCTGGGCAGCGCGCTTCGTCCCGAGGGTAGAGGCGCGAGGTGTGGTGTTCAGGGTGGGGAGAGCGGCCCGCGGTAGCCGCCGCGGCGGCCCAGCCGGCTTGGTGCTCCGGCTCCGGCTCCGGGCTCTGAGGGGCGGGACCGCAGCTCACAGGACCTGGAGAAACCGCTCCCGAGACTCGGACGCGTGTTTACCCGGGTCTGGGGTTGCGACCGCCCCGGGGTGGGCATGGGAACGGCCGGGGAGGGAGGACAGGGAAGGGAGCAGGCCTGTGGATGGCTATTCCTAGGGGAAGAAGTTAGATGGTCCGCCCAAGTTCTTGTTTGGGGATAGAACGATAAAACTGGATTGAGCTTTGACAGGTTGAGAGGGAGATAATACTGTGTTTGATAAAGATGAGGGGGCTGTGGTTGTTGGAATATTGAATGGCAAAAGTGTGCATTTTTCAGTGCTTTATCATTTGCGCAGTTTACTAGCTTTACGCCCGAGGATGAGAACTTTCTCAGCATTTTTAGAGAAACTCTGAGGAGCGTTGGTTTTGCTTTGAACTACAATAGCACCTCTTCACATACCAGCACAGATAATGAGTACTTTGGAGTAGGGCTAATTTACGGAAACAGTCTTAATTATCTTTACCAGAACACTGTTTCCTCTGCTAAAACATCTTACTGTAATGAAGAAATAAGCATTTTACAGAATTCCTTAGCTTTTCAACTAACAATCTTCCGTCTCTGAATAGCATCCATTTCTTTTAGATTGCCGAAATAAATTGCTTTCTTCCTGAAATGTGGAAAAAAGATATGAAATTGCCTTACAAAAATCATCACTGTTAACAGCCTCTGTGAATAGACTTCTCCTAGAATTTTGGAGTTAGAAAAACGTTTAGATATCTAAAGGGGTGACTTGCTCTGGAGCCCAGAAAGTAAACCCAAATAAGTGAGTGACTTGTCATGGATCCTATGGCTGGTGAGGGATTATATCGAAAGGAGGAGCTCTTTTCTCTGTACTCCTGAGCTTTTTATTCTTCATCCATTGCATTCTTTCACCACTGTTACCTGTCCTCTCCTGAAGTCTTTGTGCAGTAAAGTTGCAAGCAGAAATGAGAGAGCCTCTCAGATTCTGAAGCTACCTCAAGTAACTGATGAAGATTTTTTTCCTAACTTGAATTTAGTAAGAATGGAGTGATATTTCATATGGTGTTTTCATAGACCCATGACTACATTTTGGCTCAATTATAGCACAACTCATTCTTGCATGAATTCAGTAAAACCCATAGGTCAATCAATATTCTGTCCTACAAAACCTAACTACTATATTGTTCTGTGCCCTAATAATGCTAAACAAAGTTCTTTGTATCTGACTCTAATTTTAGGATTTAAAAGACCTGTGTTGTTTTCAGGATTATACTGCTTAGTTTCTGTGTATCTTCTTGTTGAGTCACTAATTTTATTTATTTATTTTGAAATCCACTTTATTATTATTTTTTTTATTGTTGGGGATTCATTGAGGGTACACAGAACCAGGTTACACTGATTACATTTGTTAGGTAAAGTCCCTTTTATAATTGTGTTCCACCTCCCAAAGGTGTGTCACACATCGTGTGAAATCCACTTAAACAATACAGATTCACAGCCGTTTTGTTTGTAGTATGTCACAGGTTAACCTTCAGAAGTGCAATAATGACAAAATGATTATGATTTCATATTTTAGTTACTGAAATTCACACATCCAAAATTACACAGGTGATTACTGAAGATCTATTTTGTGTTTTGCATTATGTTAATGCTATGGAAAGAAAAGGAAAGAAAAACACATAGACTTTGCTTTCAGGTTCTCATTGGAAAGATCAGATGTACCACATGAGTCTAGAAGATAATCTAGTGAGTTTTGCTAATACAAAGAATACTATAGTGTTCAGGGTAGAGAGGGATGAGTTAGGCCTCAGGAGTCTAGAGAACCTGAGACACATGAGACTTGAGCTGGCCTGTGAGAGTTTAGATTTACAGAGATGTTGAGCAGTTACTTTATGAGGAAAAAGAAGAGTAAAAAGTAAAGATCAGCAAGGGTATTAAAGGGAAAGTAGGATGAGTTGACAACTAAATTTCCTTGGGAGAATGTTTTCCTTAGGAAACTTTAGTCTTTTGGAAAAATACCTTTCTGTAGAAGAGTTTGAGTGCTGAATTGAGATTTGGATTTTTTTTTTAAGTAGCCTTTTATTTTTAATACCTATTTTGCCATAAATTCATAGGGAAAAGTTTCCAGCAACTCAGGGAGGGGCCTTTCCACTGAATGTGACAAAGCTTGCTATGCCTATTATGCCATGAATTCACGGGGAATAGGTTCCAGCACTTTATGCTTCTGTTCCATTGGTTCTCTTGGTTTTCCTGTGCACTATGCTGTACACCTGTTAATGCCATGAATTCGTGGAGAATAGGTTCCAACACTTAATGCTTTTGTTCAACTGGTTCTCTTGGTTTTCCTGTGTGCTGTGCTGTACGCCTATTATACCATGAATTCATTGAGAATGGGTTCCAGTCCTTTTCCCATAGAAAAGGTTAAGACTCCTTCCTGTTGGTTCTCATAAACTGTGCTTCTCTAGGTGGAGCAAGCTGGTGTTTCAGTTGAACCCAGGTACCATTCTCTTTGGTTTCCTTCTTTTTCTAATTATTTTCCTTCACGCATTTTAGGGAGCTATCTCTGCCCTTTGAGTGCTTAATGTGCTCAATCTGAACATTATCTACCAAAGGGAACAAAGGGAGACTCTGCCTCAAAAAAAAAAAAAAAATACATGAACATTAATCCTCTTAGCAAGAATCTTGCCCTTAACTTGTTCGTTTACACAATGCCAACAGCATGATGGGTAACATTGTAGACTCTTCCAGTTTGCCATGGTAACATTTGAGGGGCATGACTTTTTGAACAGTACCGATTCCCTCGATGTCTGCACTATCACCTTTCTTGTAGATTCGCATATATGTGGCCAAAAGAACAACTCCATGTCTTCTAAAAGGCCTAGAAAACATGTATCTGGTGCCTCTTCTCTTTCTCTTTGTGTTCGTCATTCTGGTAAATTACTTGAAGATGGCATCTCTGACCGAAAGACAGATTTGGTTTTTTATCATCTTACGCATGATATATAGGGAGCCTTTGAAAGTTTAGAGGCCATGAATTAATGTGATAAAACAGCAAAGTGAACCTGTCTGTGATCTACAGGTTAAGTTAGAATAAGAAGAAAATGGAATGAATCAGAGAAGACAGTAGGTGTTACAGTTACTGAGTATAAAAAGAACAGAGTTAGTAGGAAGAATTACATAGCAGGTATATGTATGTATGTGCTTACTGTGGTAAAATACACATAATATAAAATTTATCATCTTAACCATTTTTAAGTGTATACTTCTGTGGCATTAAATACATTTACATTGTGCAATCATCACCACCATCTGTCTGCAGAATTCTTTCACCTTTCTGAACTGAAACTCTGTATCTATAAACACTAATTCTTCATTTACCCTTACCCAAAAGTCCTTTGCAAGCACCATTTTATTGTCTGTCTCTATTAATTTCACTACTTTAGGTATTACATATAAGTGGAGTCAGAGAGTATCTGTCCTTTTGTGTATGGCTTATTTCACTTAACATAATGTCTTGAAGGTCCATCCATGTTGTAGCATTTCTCAGAATTTACTCTCTTTTTAAGGCTGAGTAAGGTTCCATTATATGTATATACCACGTTTTGTTTATCCTTTCATCCACTGATGAACACTTCAGTTATTTCCACCTTTTGATTATTGTGAATAATGCTGCTGTGAATATGGTTATAAAAATATCTGTTTAAGTACCTGCTTTCATTTCTTTTGGGTATATACCCAGAAAATTTTACATTCTTTACAGTAATGCATGAGGGTTTCATTTTCTTTATATCCTTACTAACACTTTCTGGTTTTTTATAATAGTCCTGCACGATATCTCATTGTGGTTTTATTTGTACTTTCCTAATGATTTGTGATGTTGAACAACTTTTCATATGCTTATTGCCCTTTTGTTAATGATTTGTGATGTTGAACAACTTTTCATATACTTATTGCCCTTTTGTATATTTTCTTTGGAGAGAGATCTATTCAAATTCTTTACCTATTTTTTAAATCAGGTTTTTTTATTGTTGAATTGTGGGAGTTCTTTATATATGGAGTGGCCATAAAGTTTGTGTGCAATTTAAAATAACTGTCTGTGTTCATGTATACTGAATACCAATCCTTTTCTGTGGATTGCCTTTTCACCATGGTACTAGTGTCTTCTGATACACTGAAGTTGTTAATTTTGATGAAATCTAAATTACCTAGTTTTTCTTTTATTGCTTGTGCTTTGGTATATATCCAAGAGATCATAGCCAAATCCTATGTCATGAAGCTTTTTCCATTTTCCTTTAAGAGTTACATAGTTGGAGCTGTTATATTTAGGTCTTTATGTGTGGATATCCAGTTTTCCCAGCACCATTTGTTGAGGAAACTGTCCTTTTGCCATAGAATGCCCGTTATACCTTTGCTCTTTGTTGTTAAATGATTTTTGATCATCTGGGTATATACCTAGTAGAGGAAATGGAGGATCACATGGCAAGTCCTTTTAGTTCCTTGAGTTTGGGTCTCCAAACTTCTTTCCAAAAAGGACATTTTAGCTCGCATTCCCACCAGCAGTGTAGAAGTGTTCCTTTCTCTTCACATCCATGCCAGCATCTGAAGTTTTGGGATTTTGTGGTGTGGGCTTATCTAATGTAGAGTTAGAGGATATATAAAGTAGTTTTGATTTGCATTTCTCTGATGGTTAAAGATGATGAGCATTTTTTCATGTGTTTTCATTTTTTCAGGCCATGTGCCTATCTTCCGAGAAGCTTCTGTTCAGGTTTCTTTCCCACAAAGAAATGGGGTTATTTGTTCTTTTCTTATTGATTAGTTTGAGTTCTCTATGGATTCTGTTTATTAGACCTTTGTCGGAAGTATAAACTGCAAATACCTTCTACCATTCTGAAGGCTGTCTGCTTGCTTTACTTTCTGTGCTCTTGGCCATGCAGAAGCTTTTAAGTTTGATCAGACCCCAGTAATATGTTTTTAGTGTTGCTTCAATTGGCCAGGGGGTTCTTCCTCATAAAAAATTTTCCCAGGCCAATTTCTTCAAGAGTTTTCCCTGCTCTCTTTTCTAGATTTTTATAGTTTCATGTCTTAAGTTTAAGTCTTCTATCCAGTGAGTTAAGTTTAAATCTTCTACCAATTTTTGTTAATGGTGAAAGGTGAGGGTCCAGTTTCAGTCTTCTACAGGTCGCCAGCCAGTTCACCCAGCACCATTTGTTCAGTAGGGAATCTTTCCACTGATAAACGCTTTTTTTTTTTGAGACAGAGTCTCACTGTGTTGCCTTTGGTAGAGAGCCGTGGCATCACAGCTCACAGCAACCTCAAACTATTGGGCTTAAGCAATTCTCTTGCCTCAGCCTCCCAAATAGCTGGGACTACAGGCACCCGCCACAACACCTGGCTATTTTTGTTGTTGTTGCAGTTGTCATTGTTGTTTAGCAGGCCTGGGGTGGGTTCGAACGTGTCAGCCTTGGTGTATGTAGCTGGTACCCTAACTACTGAACTATGGCGCCAAGCCCAGTGAATACTTTTGATAGGCTTATCAAAGATCAAATGACGATAAGTGGCTGGGTTCATCTCTTGGTTCTCTGTTCTGTTTCATATATCTACTTCTCTATTTTTGTGCCAGTAACACACTGTTTTTTTTTTTTTGAGACAGAATCTTACTATGTTGTAGAGTGCCTTGGCATCACAGCTCATAGCAACCTCAATCTCTTGGGCTTAAGCAATTCTCTTGCCTGAGCCTCTCAAGTAGCTGGGACTACAGGCACCTGCCACAAAACCCAGATTTTCTTTTTTCTTGCAGTTGTCATTATTGTTCAGCTGGCCCAGGCTGTTTTTAAACCCACCACCCTCTGTGCATATGGCTGGCACCATAACCACTGTGCTACCGGTGCCAAGCCTACCAAGCTGTTTTGATCACTATAGATTTAAGAGTATAGCCTGAAGTCTGGTAATGTGATATCTCCTGATTCATTTTTATTTCTGAGTAATGTATTGGCTATTCGAGTTTTTTTCTGATTCCATATAAAATGAAGTACTATTTTTTTCAAGCTTTTTAAAGTATGACAATGGTGCTTTAATAGGGATTGCATTAAATCTGTAGATTGCTTTGGGTAGTATGGACATTTTAACAATGTTGATTCTTCCCAGCCATGAGTGAGTATGGTATGTTTTTCACTTTTTAACATCTTCTGTTATTTCTTTTCTCAGAGTCTCATAATTCTCTTTATAAAGATCTTTCACATCCTTTGTTAGGTAAATTCCCAGATAGTTCATCTTCTTTGGCTCTACTGTAAAAGGAATAGAGTCCTTAACTATATTTTCAGCTTGACTGTTGTTGGTATATATAAAAGCTACTGATTTGTAAGTATTCATTTTATATCCTGAGATGCTGCTATATTCCTTGATCACTTCTAAGAGTTTTATAGTTGAGTCCCTGGGATTTTCCAGGTATAAGATCATGTCGTCCATGAAGAGTGACAGTTTGATCTCTTCTGACCCCATCTGATACCCTTGATTGCCTTCTCTTGCCTGATTGCAATGGCTAAGACTTCCATTACTATGTTGACTAGTGATGGAGATAATGGGCATCCTTGTGTAGTTCCAGATCTGAGTGGAAATGGTTTCAGTTTTACTGTATTCAGTATAATATTGGCTGTGGGTTTACTGTAGATGGCCTCTATCAGTTTAAGAAATGTCCTGTCTTTGCCTATTTTCTTAAGTGTTCTGATCATGAAAGGATGCTGGATATTATCAAATGCTTTTTCTGCATCAATGGAGAGAATCATATGGTCTTTGTTTTTATTTTATTTATATGATGTATTATATTTACAGACTTATGTATGTTGAACCAACCTTGTAACCCTGGGATAAAACCAACTTGAACATGGTGTATACTTTTTTTGATGTGTTATTTAATTGTGTTTGCTAGGATCTTATTGAGTATTTTTGCATCGATATTCATTAATGATATTGGTCTATAATTTTCTTTCTTTGTTGGGTCCTTTCCTGTTTTGAGGATAAGGATGGTATTTGTTACATAGAAAGTGTTGGGAAGTATTTCTTCCTTTTCTATGTTTTGGAAAAGGTTATGTAATATAGGTACTGGTTCCTCTTTAAAGGTTTGGTAGAATTCTGATGTGAAGCCATCTGCTCCCAGACTTTTCTTTTTTGGGAGATTTCGTATAGTTGATACTATTTCAGTGCTTGATATAGGTCTATTCAAAATTTCTGTTCTTTCTGGTTGAGTCTAGGAAGGTGGCGTGCTTCCAGGCATTGGTCCATTTCCTTCAGATTTATGTATTTCTGAGAATAGAGTTTTTTGTAGTGATCATTGAAGATTTTTTGAATTTCTTTTTTTTTTTTTTTATTGTTGGGGATTCATTGAGGGTACAATAAGCCAGGTTACACTGATTGCAATTGTTAGGTAAAGTCCCTCTTGCAATCATGTCTTGCCCCCATAAAGTGTGACACACACCAAGGCCCCACTCCCCTCCCTCCGTCCCTCTTTCTGCTCCCCCCCCATAACCTTAATTGTCATTAATTGTCCTCATATCAAAATTGAGTACATAGGATTCATGCTTCTCCATTCTTGTGATGCTTTACTAAGAATAATGTCTTCCACTTCCATCCAGGTTAATATGAAGGATGTAAAGTCTCCATTTTTTTTAATGGCTGAATAGTATTCTATGGTATACATATACCACAGCTTGTTAATCCATTCCTGGGTTGGTGGGCATTTAGGCTGTTTCCACATTTTGGCGATTGTAAATTGAGCTGCAATAAACAGTCTAGTACAAGTGTCCTTATGATAAAAGGATTTTTTTCCTTCTGGGTAGATGCCCAGTAATGGGATTGCAGGATCAAATGGGGGGTCTAGCTTGAGTGCTTTGAGGTTTCTCCATACTTCCTTAGGATTTTTTGAATTTCTGAGATGTCTGTTGTTATTTCTCTTCTATCGTTTCTGATAGACGATATTAGAGATTTTACTTTTCTGCTTCTGGTTAGGTTAGCCAAAGGTCTATCTATTTTATTGACCTTTTCAAAAAACCAACTTTTTGATTCATTGATCTGTTGTATAATTCTTTTATTTTCAATTTTATTTAATTCTGCTCTAATTTTGGTTATTTTTTTTCTTCTGCTGGGTTCTTCCTTTTCCATTTGCTTGAGATGACCCATTAAGTTGTTAAGTTCCTCTGTTTTCTTGATGAAGGCTTCTGATGCTATAAATTTCGATCTCTTAGGACTGCCTTTGCAGTATCCCACAGGTTTTAATAATTTGTGTCTTCATTGTCATTTTGTTCTAAAAATTTTGTGATTTCCTTCTTAATCTTGTCTTTGATCCAGCTATCATTCAGCATAAGGTTGTTTAGTTTCCATGGCTTAGTTTGAGTATGAAGATTCTTATTGCTATTGAGTTCAACTTTTATTCCATGATGGTCCAAGAAGATACAAGGAATAATTTCTGTTCTTTTAAATTTGCAGAGGCTAGACTTATGTCCTAAGATAGGATCTGTTTTGGAGGATGATCTGTGGACTGATGAGAAGAATATATTCAGTTTTGTTAGGATGAAATGTTCTGTAGCTGTCTGTTAAATCCATTCGTTCTAGGGTCAATTTTTTTTTTTTTTTTTTGTAGAGACAGGGTCTCACTTTATGGCCCTCGGTACAGTGCCGTGGCCTCACACAGCTCACAGCAACCTCCAACTCCTGGGCTTAAGCGATTCTCTTGCCTCAGCCTCCCGAGCATCTGGGACTACAGGCGCCCGCCACAACGCCCGGCTATTTTTTGGTTGCAGTTAGGCCGGGGCCGGGTTTGAACCTGCCACCCTCGGTATATGGGGCCGGCGCCATAACGACTGAGCCACAGGCACCGCCCTCTAGGGTCAATTTTAAGTCCGTTATTTCTTTGTTTAGTTTCTTTTTGGAGGATCTATCCAGAACAGCCAAAGGGATGTTAAAGTTTGCAACTATTATAGTGCTGGAAGATATCAAATTGTTATATCTGTTAGGGTTTGCTTTATAAATTGAGGAGCATTCTGGTAGGGTGCATAAATGTTAAATATTGAAATTTCTTCATGTTGAATGTTTCCCTTCATAACTACAGGGTCCATCCTTATCTTTCCCTACCTTTGTTGGTTTAAAACTTATTGTATCTGCAAATAGAATTGCAATCCTGCTTTTTTCTGATTTCCATTTGCCTATTTTATAGATGTCCATCCCTTCACCCTGAGTCCTTTTTTATCCTTTAAGATGAGACTCTCGTATGCAACAAATATCTGGCCTGAGTTTTTGTATCCAGTCAGCCAAGTTTGCCTCTTTAGAGAACAATTTAAGTCATTCACATTAATTGAGAGGATTTATAGGCATGGTAATGTTTTAGGTGCTAATGTTTTTCAAAGATTCTGTGGATATTTTTAATCTGTTCATCACTGTGGGAGTTAGGTTTTGTTTAATAATTTCCGGGTGAGTTTACTTTGGTGGTAGACCATTGTGCTGATCATTATGGAAAATGG
The DNA here is from genome assembly GCF_027406575.1 of Nycticebus coucang. Classification (NCBI taxonomy): domain Eukaryota; kingdom Metazoa; phylum Chordata; class Mammalia; order Primates; family Lorisidae; genus Nycticebus; species Nycticebus coucang. Next base: position 90,983,168 of record NC_069788.1, read on the forward strand.
GTCTGAGAATATTCTGGAGAACTGGTTTAGTTATGGCAAATTTCCTCAACATGTATATATCCGTGAAGTGTTTAATTTCTCCATCACAAATGAAACTCAGTTTAGCTGGATATAGGATCCTGGGCTGAAAGTTGTTTTGTTTTAGGAGATTGAAGGTTGATGACCATCTGCTTTTGGCTTGAAAGATTTCAGCTGAGAGATCTGAGGTCATTCTAATATTTCTCCCTTTGTAGATAATGTTTTTCTTACATCTGGCTACTTGCAGGATTTTCTCTTCATGTTAACTTCGGCAAAGTTCATTACAGTGTGTCTAGGAGAAGCTTTATTTGGATTGAGTCTTGCTGGCGTTCTGAAACTGTCTGCTATCTAAATTTCTGTATCTCTTGCCATGCTTGGGAAATTCTCCTCCATAATATCTTGAAGTAGAGCATCTCTACCTTTAGGACCATCCTTCTCTTCTTCAGGAATTCCTCTAAAAGGAATGTTTGTTGTTTTGGAGTAGTCCCATACCACTCTCAGAGAATGACCAGTTTTTGCTGTCCACTTCTTTGCCTCTTTGAGCATTTGGGAGGGTTCAAAATCTTTGTCTTCAACTTCAGAGATTCTTTCTTCTGCCTGCTCAACTCTGTTGCTGAGGAATTCTGCTGTATTATGAAGCACCTTGAATAACTTTCTCATTTCCTTGAGCTCTGCTATTTCTTTTCTCATTATGTCCGTATCCTTGGTAATTTTGTCTTAGAATTCATTGATTTCTTTTTCTTTTTTTTTGCGTTTTTTGGCCAGGGCTAGGTTGGAACCCACCACCTCCGCATATGGGGCTGGCGCCCTACTCCTTTGAGCCACAGACACTGCCCAGAATTCATTGATTTCTTGAGAAAACTTTTGAACTATTCTTTGTATTTCTAATTCCAACTTTTCCTCCATTCTATTCATCTTATTTGCCATCCATATTCTGAATTCTATTTCAGCCATTTGTCTATGAATGACATCTTCTGTTTTATCTCTTTTGTCATACCTTGTGGGAGTTGATCTACTCTGATTATTGATGTTGCCAGAGTTCTTCTGCTGGTTCCTCTCCACGAGTATTTTCTGCAGTTTGGCTATTAAAAGTGGTAGGGTAAGATCAGATTGGGGATCCCAGGAAGTAGGGTTACTCCACCCTTAACCAATGAGCGGGGCTTGTGACTGTGGGTTTTCCCCTACAGCCTTACAAAGTCCCTTTCAGAGCTGTAGCCAAAGACCTGCTTAGTAAGAGGGTGCAAGCTGGCTCTGTCCTGAATTCACCTACCACTGTCCAATCCTAAGGAGTCGAGGTTTTAGGCTAGAATCTCATCTCTTATCTGGAGAGAGATACAAGCAACTGCAGTGCCATGCCCCCCACAGGTGGCACCTAGTAAAGGAGATTCAGTCCTTTCCCACTTCAAAACAACTGCCGCTCAACCTTGGAGGGACCCGGTGGACGCCCCAGGTCTAGAGTTCTAGACAGATTTACCCAGACAGGAGGGAGAGATCAAAGGGTCTCCAATTACCCCATAGTAGAAATCCACAGACAGTTCCAACCAGCATACACAAGGGGATGGAGCCTGGTCCCCTCCAGTGGACCACCAATTCAGGAAGGATCACTGCCCACAGTCAGGACTTTATCAGCACCTCCACCCTTGTAAGTCTGACCTGGGCATCAGTTCATTTGCCCTTGAAAGTTTGAAGCAACCTAAGAATAGGGGGAAGGGGGAGAGGGGAGAGGATGGGCCGAGGGAGGCTGATTGGTGAGATTACACCTGCAGTGCATCTTACAAGGATACATGTGAAACTTAGTAAATGTAGAAGATAAATCTTAACACAATAACTAAGAAAATGCCAGGAAGGCTATGTTAACCAGTGTGATGAAAATGTGTCAAACAGTCTATAAAACCAGTGTATGGTGCCCATGATCACATTAATGTACACAGCTATGATTTAATAATAAAAAAAAATTTATTTCATACACCTAACCTACCAAACATCATAGCTTAGCCTAGCCTACCTTAAATGTGCTCAGAATGCTTACATTAGCCAATAGTTGGGCCGAATCATCTAACACAAAGCCTATTTTATAATAAAGAATTGACAGCTCGTGTAATTTATTGAATACTGAATGCATGCCACTTTCACACTATAATAAAGCTGAAAAATTGTAAGTCAAAAAAAGAAAGTTTGAACCAGGCATCAGCAGCTCCATCCTTGCAAGTCCAAAGTAGGTGTCAGTGCCCCCTCCCAAAAAAGACCGAGTTGGGCATCAGTGGCTCTACCCTTGAAAGTCTTGATGAGGGTCAGCACCTCTGCCTGTGGTCGTCCTGACCTGGAGTCTATGGCTCCATCCTTTAAAGTTCGAACTGCCCGCAGTGACGTTTCTCTCTCCCAAACGTCCCTCTCTTCCATACCCCACTGGTGCCACCTCCACTCAAGTCACTGTGATGCTAGCTACACAATGCCCATGCCTCCTACGGGATGGCCACACACTCTGGGCTCTGCAGGGAGCAGACCTTCAGACCACCAGGCAAGGGGGAAGAGTGAACTGAGAGTTCAGAATTTCAGGGAGAGTATTTGTTCAGTTTGGTGCTGGGCAAGATGATGCCTAGGCTCATAGGTGGGACCTCTCTGGAGGAGAAGGCCCAGTATTTAGCAGCTCTCAACCGTTGGGTAAAACGCCTGTGGCTCAGTGAGTAGGGTGCCAGCCCCATATACCAAGGGTGGCGAGTTTGAACCTGGCCCTGGCCCTGGCCAAACCGCAACGAAAATATAGCTGGGTGTTGTGGCAGGCGCCTGTAGTCCCAGCTACTCGGGAGGCTGAGGCAAGAGAATCGCCTAAGCCCAAGAGCTGGAGATTGCTGTGAGATATGATGGCACGGCACTCTACCGAGGACGACAAAGTGAGACTCTGTCTCTAAAAAAAAAAAAAAGTTCTTTTGTCCCCTGCTTACTTGCAGAGAGCCTGCTTGGAGGAGGGATCTGTCATCCTTGTGGCTATGGGCTTTGTACCTGGAATTTGTTCACTAAGATCCTCTTTCTTGGAGTCACAGGTTGCCTCAGCCAAGATGATGTGTACTTGTCTATCTTCTTTCCTATCTCAGCTTCCCTCCTTCAGTTTCAGAGGCCAAATCTGTCCAGAATCTCTCCTTCTGGTCAGGAGCCTCTGGAGAAAGTTGCCTCTAGTTGGCCATCTTCTTCCTTCCTTTTTAGTTTTAAATGTAAGTCTTTTTTTCTCCTTTGTTAAGGTTATTCCTAAGTATTTAGTCCTTTTTGATGTTATTGTAGATAGGTTCTTTTCTTAAGTTCTCTTCTGGATTTTCCATTGTTAGTGTATGAGAATGCAACTCATTTTTGTGTATTGATTTTGTGCCTGGCAACTTTGCTGAATTTGTTTTAGTTCTAACAGTTATTTTATTTATTATTTTTTTGAGACAGAGTCTCACTCTGTCGCCCTTGGTAGGGTGCTGTGGCATCCTAGCTTACAGCAACCTCCAGCTCTTGGGCTTAAGCGATTCTCTTGCCTCAGCCTCCTGAGTAGCTGGGACTACAGGCGCCCACCACAACACCTGGCTATTTTTTGTTGCAGTAGCTACTGCTGTTTTAGCTGGCTGGGGCCGGGTTTGAACCCGCCACCCTTGGTATATGGGGCTGGCACCCTACCCACTGAGCCACAGGCGCTGCCCACTCTAACAGTTATTTTGTGGAATCTTTAGAGTTTTCTACATAGAAGATCCTGTCATCTGCAAACAAAGTTAATTTACTACTTCTTATTCAATTTGGATGCCTTTTATTTCTTTTACTTGCCTGATTTCTCATTTAGGACTTCCAGTACTGTGTTGACTAAAAGTGACAAAATGATCATCCTTGCTTTGTTCCTGATCTTAGAAAAAAGTTTTCTGTGTTTTTTTTTTTTTTTTGCTTTTTTGAGACAGAGTCTTGCTCTGTTGCCCTGAGTAGAGTGCATTATCTATTTATAGTTTTATGATTTTAAAGCAAGTCACTTAGCCTGTCTGAAGCTTAAGTTCCTCATCTGTTAAAAATACTTCTTATTTAGCAGTTTTCCACACATTACGTGTACTTTTTATTTCAGATTAATATGAGGGTATAAACGATTAGGTTACAGTGTTTGCATTTGCTAGGTAAAGTCCCTGTTGTAGTTGTGTCCTGTACCCAGGAGGTGTGCCATTTACCTTTATATTTTGCCCATTTGGTGGGAGCACACTGATCCTCCTCCCTTCCACCTTCCCCCAAGTTGAATTGAATTGCATTTTTCTCTTGGGTGGGCATGTATTAGTTCATCTTCTGGCTTCAAATTAGTATTGAGTACATTGGATACTTTTCCATTCTTGTGATACTTTACTAGGAAGAATGTGTTTCAACTCCATCCAGGTTAATACAAAGGATGTAAAATTTCCATCTTTGTACGGCTGAATAGTTTACCATGGTATATATATATATATATATATATACACACCACAGTTTATTACTTCATTCATGGGTTGGTGGGCACTTAGGTTGTTTCCACATCTTGGTGATTGTAAATTTAGCTGTGATAAACATTCTAGTGCAAATGTCCTTATGGTAAAATCTTTTTTTTTTTTTTTTCTGAATAGATACCTCAGAACGGGATTGTCAGATCAAATAGAAGGTCTATTTTAAGTTTTTTGAAGATTCTCCATACTTCTTTCCAAAGAGGCTGTATTAGTTGGCAATCTCACCAGCAGTGTGAGAATGTTGCCTTCCCTCCACATCCATGCCAGCATCTGCAGCTTTGAGACTTTGAGATGTGGAATATTCTCACTGTAGTTAGGTGCTACCCCAAGGTGGCTTTTTTTTTTGAGACAGAGCCTCAAGCTGTCACCCTAGGTAGAGTGCTGTGGTATCACAGCTCACAGCAACCTCCAACTTCTGGGCTCAAATGATTCTCCTGCCTCCACCTCCCAAGTAGCTGGGACTATAGGTACCCGCCACAATGCCCAGCTATTTTTTGTTGTAGCCGTCATTGTTGTTTGGCGGGCCCAGGCTGGATTCAAACCCGCCAGCTCAGGTGTATGTGGCTGGCACCTTAGCTGCTTGAGCCACAGGCGCAGAGTCCCAAGGTGGTTTTGATTTGCATTTCTCTGATGATTGGAGGCAATGAGCATTTTTTCTTTATTTCATTTTTTTTTAAATTTTATTTATTTGTTTTTGAGACAGAGTCTGACTTTTTTGTGCTCGGTAGAGAGCCAGGGCATCACAGCTTACAGCAACCTCCAATCCCTACCTTAGGCAATTCTCTTGCCTCATTCTCCCGAGTAGCTGGGACTACTAGCGCCCGCCACAACACCCAGCATTTTTGGTTGCAGTTTGGCTGGGGCCAATTTTGAACCTGCCACCCTTGGTATATGGGCCGGCACCCTACTCCCTGAGTGAGAGGCACCATCCAAGCATTTTTTTTTTTTTTTGTATGTTTGTTGGTCATTCGTCTGTCTTCAGAGAATATTCTATTCATATCTCTTGCCTAATAGTAGAGGGGACTGTTTGCCCTTTTTTTGTTAATTAATTTGAGTTCTCTGTAGATTCAAGTTATCAACCCTTCATCAGATTTGTAACATGCAAATATCTTTTTCCATTCTGAAGGCTGTGTGTTAGCTTTAATTGTTTTGTCCTAATCTAGGCAGAAGCTTTTTAGGTTAATAAAATCCATTTGTTGATTCTTCTTCTTGTGATTGCCAATGAAGTCTTCTTCATAAAATCTTTCCCTAGGCCAATATCATCAAGAGCCTCCCACCCCACCCCCAGTTTCCTGTAGGATTTTTTTGTTTGTTTGTTTCATATATTAGATTTAAATCTTTTATTCGTCTTGAGTCAATTTTTGTAAGTGGTAAAAGATGCGGGTTCTGTTTTGGTTTTTCACGTTGTATGTACTTTTCTGTTCCATGCTTTCCATCTCTATTGCCACTGCGTTATTAGTCTGGATTAATTAAAGAATAGCATACCTGTTAAGTCTGTGACACTTGTTCTGTGAGTCTATCTCTCTTATCTTTGGCTACTCTCTGTTACCATCACATTATGTTCCTAAAGAAACCAGTAGGAGTGCATTACTTCCTTACTTTAAAAACCTATGTTAACTTCTCATTGTCCATAAAAATCGAAACTAAAAAGAGTTTGTAGATTATGTACAACCTTAGGTTTCTTTCCCATTGCTCCAGCCGTACTGAATGGTTACTTTCTTTCTTTTTTTGAAAAGACAGGTCTTTATTATTACATACACATGGCTACTCCTTGAATGTCCCCTCTCCCCTAGGGCAAATTCAGCTGCTCTCAGGTGATATATTATTATCAGGTGATAACGTATGTTTGGAGGGGTGATATGTCATGAAGAGGATGGGAAAATAATTTGTTGTCCAGGACCATTAGCTTGTGAGTTTAGAGGCGTGGATGGGCTTGGGTGGTCGGCAGGCATTAAGAGTCATGGAGGAATGCCGTTAGCCAAAAAGGCAAAGTCCCCCACACCAAAGGGCCAGGTCTAGGCCCAAGCCCCATCACCTGAGTGAGGAAGGTGGCAGGGGCAGCTGCAGTTGGGGGAACAGGGAACAGTTCATCCTCACTCACAGAAAAGATCCCAATATTCCTGCTGTGGTTTAACAAGGAGGTGGAAGGTTGGGCCACCCAGCCCTCAACAGCCACCTCCTCAGATATGAATGTGGCCATCATAATAATGAGTAATGCTCTTAGGGCACACCTGAATGGTTTCTTATTCCCTGTGCTTCTGTGTTTTTCATGAGTTTATCCCCAGGGTTTGGAGTTTTCCTTTATTCTTTGTCAGCTCTCTTAGGTGACCATCTAATGTCTACTTTCCTGCTTTTTCCTAACAGAAATCTGCTTTTGTTCATGTATCCCAGAGATTTGGAGAAGGTGATTTATGACCAATTCCAGGGGTAGATTTTGATTAGTCCAAACTGTAAACTGTTATTTGTACCAGATTTGAAGGGAAGGAGACATTCTATTTCTGGGGGAGAGAATTCTTTCCTGTCTTGTATATTAACAAAGGAACCAACTATTTTGTGATCACAAGGGATGAAGCACTTCCTGAAGATGCCAGAGCAGAGAGGTGAGGTAGAAACAAATCTGAGTCCTTGATAACATCATTTAGTTGTATAGTGTACATATTGTACCACCGGACATCTTCTGACAACATCATTTAGTTGTATAGTGTACATATTGTACCACCGGACATCTTCTGACAGATAAATTTCTTACTATTTAAGCCAATTCTGTAGAGTTATTTGCTGTCAAAAAAATCTGTTTTAATACAATCCCCTTTATTCTTCAAGATCCAGTGTTATGTTACCTTTACCAATAGTCTTACATTCTCCTGGAACTTTACACCTCTCTTCTAGCCCAATGTGTAACATTGTAATATAATCACTTATATGTCTGAATCCTCTACCTGACTATGTGGCTTGAAACAAAGTGTATAGGATGTACCACAATGTCTGATGCATAATGTTTGTTCAGAAAGCAAGCTGTTAAGATGAAATAATATGGAAAAGCACCTTTGTAAGCAATTTTTAAAGAAACATGAGGTATGTTGTCTTTAACATGAAAATGTAAAAACTAATTAGATCAGACATTGTTCTTTGCTTGCTCTTTGTTATTGTCTAGAAATTGTCGCTTAGATAAAAAATGTGATAGTCTCCTGACCATAGTCCCTTACAGAAAGAGCACTAATGAATTGTGCTGATATTGTCCTATTGCCTTCCTTCCTTCCTTCCTTTTTGTAGTGGGAGACTTAAATGCTAGAACTAATTTCAAGTATATATAATACGTGCCTTTCCCCCCTATGTTTTGAAATAGGGATGTTTTATTTGGGACTTATTTTATTTGTGAATTATTCTTTTGAGAAAAATTCTATGACATACTTCATAAGACCTAATTATTCTTTAGACTTGCCCAACGTATTTTCCCCCCAATATTTCTTGCCTGCTTGAGATAGACATGAAGATTTTCTTGTGAGCAAAAACCTTTGTGGCAGAATTGAATTTGTAGTGAATGTTAGTAATAGTTTGGATCAGAGAAGTTTCATAGCCTTAATTACAGAGTCATAGCTCTATCAGATGCTTTAGCAATAATGTCTGATAAGAAAGGAAGGATGTAGAAGAGTTATTAATTTACAGATTTAGTATATTTCACCATTTGTTGGCTTTAGTCAAATTAAACATCAACATAGTAATTCGTAAGGTTTTATGGTTTTGTGTCGTTTTGTTTTGTTCCTGAGACAGATCTTGCTATGTTGTCCAAGGCTGATCTGAATTTGGACTTAAACAGGTCTCCTGTCTCAGTCTCTAGAGTAGCTAGGATGACAGGCATGCTCAGCTTTGTAGTTATTTTTTGAACAAGGGAAAGAGAAAGAGAGTATACATTTAGAAATTTGTGACACCATGTATTGGATAATTATGAAGAGATATATTTGGCTATGAAGAAGAGCTTTCTTGTTTTGATATCTAGTTGTTTATAAGCTTTTTTATATTGCTAAGGCACATTTAGCCTCCCTGTGCCTTAGTTTTCATATCTGTAAAATGAGTAGTATCAGCCTTTTTAAGGTTCTTATTTGACTAATTCAGGTTAAGCTATGTAGAAATACTTAATATGTTTTTGGAACATTGATGCTTAGACTTACCTTTTTCTCCATTAACTTTTGAAAATTAAATGCTTCTAATGCGGTTTGGATTTCAACTTTTGATTATTTAATCTAAGATCTCTCGTCTATGTTCCCTGTGTATTCTTTTTGTCTGTGGCCTTATTAATTATTGAATGAGAAAGATTCACTTAATTCAAACAATAGTAATAGTATATGTTTTTTCAAAACAGCAGACAACTTTCTCTTCACAGTAAGGTTCAAATTCCTCGTCATAGATCATATTGCTCATACCTTGTCACTGCCACAGCTTCTTCCTTCTTCACTGTATGTAGAACTACTTTTATTTCTTCAGTGAACCAGGTTATGTTCTCTCTTCAGACCTTCATATTGTTCCCCCTTAAAACATTATTTTGACATTCTGCCCATTGCTTTCTCCAAGAAAAGGGAAAAGTTCACACTTTGTCTTGCCAGTCTTACGTCTCATCTCAGATGTCCCTTTGTCAGCAGTCCTATAAGGTAGACTTTTACTTATTTATTTTTTCTGAGACACAGTCTCAAGCTGTCACCCTGGGTAGAGTGCCGTGGTGTCACAGCCTAAAACTCTTGGGCTTACGCGATTCTCTTGCCTCAGCCTCCCAAGTAGCTGGGACTACAGGCGCCTACCACAACGCCTGGCTATTTTTTGTTGTTGTTGTTGTACTTATCATTGTTGTTTCAGCTGGCTTGGGCCGGGTTCGAACGTGCCAGCCTCCATGTATGTGGCTGACACCTTACCCACTACAGGCACCGCCCTAGACATTTTTATTATCAAACACAGAGAAAATAACTTGTACAACATCATATAGTTTAGAAATGGCAGAGCTGCATCCAGACCCAGGCACCTTGGTCAAGTTCTTCATCTCCATTCATTCATCTGTGTTTCTTCTACTTTGTAATCACTTATTTACTATTTGCCCCACTGAATTTTAAGCACCTTTGGAGGAAAAATTATGACTGTTCACTGTTCAATCCACCATGTACTTAGCACATAGAAGGTGCTCAGAAAATATTTAAATGAATGGAAATTTTCTTGTTAGAGAGCAGAGAGTGTTTTTCTTAAATTCTTCTCAGTACCTTTCACATAGTACATCCTTGCAAGCAGAATGCATAACAGCCTGAGGCCTGGTATTAACTCTTTTGTGCATGGCACCTTTTGATTTTTTTTCTACTCAAATTTAAAATTTTCACTTTATATTATTTTATTTTCCTTTTTTAAAAATATATTATTATTTTCGGCTCGGCACCCGTAGGACAGTGGTTACGGCGCCAGCCACATACACTGAGGGTGGCAGGTTTGAACCCAACCCAGGCCAGCTAAGCAACAATGACAACTGCAACAAAAAATAGCCAGGTGTTGTGGCGGGCACCTGTAATTCCAGCTACTTGGGGGCTGAGGCAAGAGAATTGCTTAAGCCCAAGAATTAGAGGTTGCTGTGAGCTGTGACGCCACAGCACTCTACCAAGGGTGACATAATAAGACTCTGTCTCAAAAACAAACAAACAAAAAATATATATATATACACATATACATATACACACATACGTGTATTTACATGTATGATTATTTTCTTTCAAAATGTATCCACGTTAGCTGGACGTGATAGTATACATCTAGATTCCCAGTTATTTGGGAGGACTATATGGTTGTGCCTGTGAATAGCCACTGCACACTAGCCTGGGCACATAGCGAGACCCTGTCTCTTAGAAAAAAGCATCACCGGGCAGCACCTGTGGCTCAAGGAGTAGGGCGCTGGTCCCATATGCCGGAGGTGGTGGGTTCAAACCCAGCCCCGGCCAAAAAAACCAAAAAAAAAAGAAAAAAGCATCACGGCTAGCCCATTGCAAACCTTGACTGAAAGTATGTTTCATAGCACATTGTACACGGTTTATTATTGGTTTCTCTTAGAAAGATTTCCATGATTAAGTTTGGGAAGGCTGAATTAAACAAAGTTAAACAGATTTCTTGGCTATAGGACTCTGAGCATTTTGCAGAGATTTACATGACCTGGCTTCTGTCTACCTGTCCTGCCTCATCTCTCATCGTTTTTTTCCCCTCTTATTTTCCTTACTCTGCACCAGTTGCCTTGGCCTTCTTTCTATTCCCAGAATTTGCTAAACTGTTTACTCTGCCTTAACTTCCCAGCATTACTACATGGCCTGTCAGTAAATCAACTACTCGGGTGGCGCCTGTGGCTCAAAGGGGTAGGGTGCCAGCCCCATATGCCAGAGGTGGTGGGTTCAAGCCCAGCCCCGGCCAAACACTGCAAAAAAAAAAAAAAAAAAAAAAAAAAGAAAGTAAATCAACTACTCATTCTTGATCATAGCAGCCTATGCTTTTCAAAGCATTTATTTCACCATATAACTTTATATAATTAGTTAAATATCCATATCTCTGACTTGCCTATAAATAACACAAAATCAAGACTGTTTTATTCACCAATATAAACTCCAGCGTTTTGGGGAAATATGGATATAATTTAATGTGTAAAGTATAGGTAAGATTTGTGGCTAGGGTATGATTTTTCTTGGGGTGGGGGGTGTTCTTTTTTGAGAAAGAATCTCATTCCATTGCCCCAGACTAGAGTGCTGTGATTTCAGCCTAACTCACAACATCCTAGGTTTAAATGATCCTCTGACTCAGCCTCCTAAGTAGCCAGGACTTCAGGTGCTCACTACCATGCATGGCTAATTTTTCTATTTTTATTATTATTATTATTATTTTATTGACAGAGTGTCAGTTATGTTGCCCTCAGTAGAGTGCCATGGTGTCACAGCTAACAGCAACCTCAAACACTTGGGCTTAAATGATTCTCTTGCCTCAGCCTCCCAAATAGCTGGGACTACAGGCAGCCGCCACAACGCCTGGCTATTTTTTGTTGTTGCTGTTGTTGTTTAGCTGGCCTGGGCTGGGTTGAACCCGCCACCCTCGGTGTATGTGGCCAGTGCCGTAACCACTGTGCTGTGGGTGCCAAGCCAATTTTTCCAATTTTTAGTAGAGATGGGGTCTCACTTTTGCTCAATCTGATCTTGAATCCCTGAACTAAAGCAGTCCTCCTGGCTTGGCCTCCTGAGAGGCTAGGATTATAGGCAGAGGTCAATGAGCCACTATACCTAGCCTGTTTTTCTTTTCTTTTCTTTTCTTTTTTAATTTCAGGTTAATATAAGGGTACAAATGTTTAGGTTACATTGTTTGGATTTATTAGGTAAAGACCAAGTTGTAGTTGAGCCCTTCACCCAAGAAGTGTGTCATATGCCCCAACATTGTGCCATTTACGTGAGAGTACACCAGTCCCCCTTATTCCTCCCCTACCCTCTCCCTTACCCATTCACCATCACTTGAATTTAGTTGTGTTTTTCCCTTGTGTGAGCATGTAGTTGTTCATCTATTGGTTTCTTAATAGTGTTGAGTACATTGGATACTTGCTTTTCCATTCTTATGATACTTTACTAAGCAGAATATTCCTCAGCTCCATCCAGGTTAATACAAAAGATATAAAATCTCCATCTTTTTATGGCTACATAGTATTCCATGGCATACATATATCAGAGTTTATTAATCCATCCATGGGTTGATGGACACTTGGATTGATTCCACATCTTGGTGATTGTCAGCTGAGCCACTGTAAACATTCTAGTGCAAATGTTCTTATGATAAAATGATTTTTTTTTTCTTCTGGGTAGATACCTAGTAATGGGATTTCAGGATCAAATGGAAGGTCTACTTCTAGTTCTTTGAGTCCTCCCCATACTTCTTTTTTTTTTTTTTTTTTTTTTTTGTAGAGACAGAGTCTCACTTTATGGCCCTCTGTAGAGTGCCGTGGCCTCACACAGCTCACAGCAACCTCCAACTCCTGGGCTTAAGCGATTCTCCTGCCTCAGCCTCCCGAGCAGCTGGGACTACAGGCGCCCGCCACAACGCCCGGCTATTTTTTGGTTGCAGTTTGGCCGGGGCTGGGTTTGAACCCGCCACCCTCGGTATATGGGGCCGGCGCCTTACTGACTGAGCCACAGGCGCCGCCCCTCCCCATACTTCTTAACAAAGAGGCTATATTAGTTTGCAATCCCACCAACAGTTACTGTAACAATGTTCCCTTCTCTCCACAACCACACCAGCACCTGCAGCTTTGGGACTTTGTGATATAGGTGGGCTCTTCTCTCTGAAATTAAATATTATCTCAAGGTGGTTTTGATTTTCATTTCTCTGATTATTGGGGCCAATGAGCATTTTTTCATTTGTTTGTTGGCCATTCATCTGTCTTCTTTGGAGAAGATTCTGTTCATGTCTCTTGCCCAGTGATAAATAGGATTGTTTGCTTTTTTTATGTTGATTAGAGTTCTCTGTAGATTTTGGTTATCAGGCCTTTGTCAGATTTGTAACATGCAAGTATCTTTTCCCATTCAGAATGTTGTATGTTTGCTTTAATTATTGTGTCCTTAGCTGTGCAGAAGATGTTTACCTTAATTAAGTCCTATTTATTTTTGTTGTTGCTCCAATTGCCAATGGAGTCTTAATAAAATCTTTCCCCAGGCCTAATATCATCAAGGGTTTTTCCCATGCTTTCTCCTAAGGTTTTTTATTGTTTCTTGTCCTGTTTTTCATTTTAATACACAGTGGCTAAAGTGGCTAGGAGTTTTTACATATTATGTATTCTTGACTGAACTTCTATTATTTTAGAAAACTAAATTTAATGGTTGTATGCTAGATGAATTAGACTGGAAGCAGAAATCAAGTTTGATTTTTTTTTTAATACATTAATTGCCATTGAGTTGTATTTAACTCAAGCTAGTTTTCAGTGCAGTGTGCCTCATGAAGCCTATATAACTCACATGCACAGTTTTGTTTTGTTTTTTGGAGACAGAGTCTCATTCTGTCATCTAGGCTAGAGAGCTGTGGCATCCTCGTAGCTCATAGCAACCTGAAATTCCTGAGTTGAAGCTATCCTTTTACCTCAGCCTCAAGAGTAGCTGGAACTATAGGCCCCTACCATGACTCCCAGCTAATTTTTCTAGTTTTAGTAGAGATGGGGTCTCACTTCTCCTCAAGCTGATCTCAAACTCTTGAACTCTAGCAATTCACCCACCTTGGCCTCTCAGAGTGCTAGGATGTCAGGCATGAGGCACAGTGTCTGGGTCTCACTTGTCTTGTAGCCTGATAAAAATACTGTGGCCTTAAGGAAAAAATGTTTTTCCAATATGATAGTCAATGTCAATGACAGTCTAACTGTGTTAGATGACAGTTGAAGAAAGAAGTAAAGAATGACTTGACTCGGCGCCTGGGCACAGTGGTTACAGCGCCGGCCACGTACACCGAAGCTGGTGGGTTCCAACCTGGCCTGGGCCTGCTAAACAACAGCGACAACTGCAACAATAAAATAGCTGGGCATTGTGATGGGTGCCTGTAGTCCCAGCTACTTGGGAGGCTGAGGCAAGAGAATCACTTAAGCCCAAGAGTTTGAGTTTGCTGTGAGCTGTGACGCTACAGCACTCTACCGAGGGTGACATAATGACACTGTGTCTCAAAAAAAAAATGTCTTCATCTAAAATGCTTGCATTTGAATTGGTGAACCAGTCTGATGTAAGAGGAGAGGAATGAGGAGTACCCGAGATGTCTTCAACAAAAAGAAAGAAATTTGCATAGAGAGGACTAATTGAATTTCTCCCCCCATCCTTATCTTTCCAACATTTATTGAAGGCTTCTCTGTGTCAAGTATTTTATAGAAATTACCCTTTTTAGTTTGGTGTTTTGAGTTTGAGCTTCTAGTGAGACATTGGAAATAAATACACAGGTAGAAGTTTGAGATTTAAGATTCAAGCTTGAGAGAGAAGATAGATCTGGACTTGTAATCAAGTAATTCTTATAGAAATGATACCAATGATGTTTAATCATAGGAGAGTACTAGAGCAGAGCCTTGGGACAGCCAATGTTTTAGTAGTGAAAGAAAATGGAGTCATAAACTAAAAACTGTGTCCATGTGCTATCCTGAGGGAAGAGAATGTTTCAAGGAAAGTAATAATTCTAAATATCATGAAGACATTGAAAAAGATAAAGACCGAAGATGAAAACATTCAATTTGGGAAGCTTCAGTAGGAATAGGTTTGCATATTAATATCTGTAGTTTGATTTAAAAGAGGTTAAGGGGCAAGGTGTTGAGAATTGAAGACCAGAACATAAGTGACTTATAAGAGACTGAGTGGTAAAAAAAGGAGAGAGATCTGTAGCAATACTCTCAGATATTGAGGTAGAAAGGATACTAGAAAGGATACTTGTTTGGCTTCAAGTCTTATCAGTGAAGCAAGAAACAAGGTTATCTGCTGAGGGAGGTGAATGAGCAGAACACTGTGGAAAATATTTGCAACCACTAAAGGAGGAAACTCAGCCAGAATAAATGAGATTTTATTGGAGATCTAATGAAAATAGTGGCCATCTCTCTGATAGTGAGGATTTGAGGATTAAAGCTTAATATGAGTTTGATTAAATCTTAACTGTTTATATTACATAGACCTTTTGGCAATATTATGATCTCTTTGCCATCTTGAATATGAACTGTCCTTTCATTTCTACTCAATTGGCATGTTTAGAATAAGCAAACATTTTTATCATTCCATTTATACATTCTACAGAATTTCTCAAGCACCTGCTATAAGTGCTAGACACAGTTTCAAGCACTGGAGATACAATAGTGAAAAAACAAGAAGTCCAATATTACGTAGTTTATCTTACAGTCAAGAAGAGAAAAAGGGGACAGGAAATAAACAATTACAAATACATGTTAGGGGGCAGCACCTGTGGCTCAGTCGGTAGGGCGCCGGCCCCATATACCGAGGGTGGCGGGTTCAAACCCGGCCCCGGCCAAACTGCAACCAAAAAATAGCCGGGCGTTGTGGCGGGTGCCTGTAGTCCCAGGAGGGAGGCTGTACTCGGGAGGCTGAGGCAAGAGAATCCCTTAAGCCCAGGAGTTGGAGATTGCTGTGAGCTGTGTGAGGCCACGGCACTCTACCGAGGGCCATAAAGTGAGACTCTGTCTCTACAAAAAAAAAAAAAAAAAAAAAATACATGTTAGGGGTGGCGCCTGTGGCTCAAAGAGGTAGGGCACTGGCCCCATATGCCGAAGGTGGTGGGTCAGGCCTAGCCCTGGCCAGAAACTGCAAAAAAAAAAAAAAAAATACATGTTAATCCCACTTCTAGGTAGGTACTTAATAGAAACGAAAACATGTGTCCTCACTACTTGTACACAAATATTTCTAGTAGCCTTGTTCGTAACCAAAAAAGTGGGAATAGCCCAAATGTTCATCAATGGATGAATGAATGAAATGTGGCATCCAAACAATGGAATGTTTGTATTATACAGCAAATAAAGAGGATTGAAATGTTACTAGTACATGCTGCAATATGGCTGCACCTTGAAAACACTGTGCTTACGTAAAAGAAGCCAGTCACAAAAGATTACATGTGATCCCATTTATATATAAAGTCAAAAATTAATAAAGATAGAAATTAGATTAGTAGTTGCCTATTATTAGTAGATTGAGGGCAAGTGGAGAGTCACTACTAATGGTTATGAAGCTTCTTTTGGGGGGGGTTATTAAAATATTCTAAAATTGACTGTGAAGCTCTATGAACATATTGTTGTAAAAACTTTTTCTTTGATCTTACAGTGTTAGCTAGAAAAGAATACTTAGTAGCAGTTCAGTTGTCTTAATGTTCTATAAGTTTGATGTCAATTGATTTCATTTCCTCTCAAGAGAAATTAAGAAAAGCATGGACTTGGTTTGGCGCTCATAGCTCAGTGGTTAGGGCGCCAGCCACATGAACTGGGGCTCATGGGTTCGAACCCGGCCATGGCCTGCTAAACAACAACAAAAAATAGCCAGGTGTTGTGGCAGGTTCATGTAGTCCCAGTTACCTGGGAGGCTGAGGAGCTGTAATGCCACAGCACTCTACCAAAGACTCTGTCTCAAAAGAAAAAAAAAAAACAAGAAAAGAAAAGCATGGGCATAGTAAGGAACACTTAGGGAACTGTATTAACTGTAAAAGTCAGTATCTTACATTAGGTGTGGCGTGGTGGTTCACACTTTGGGAGGCCGAGGGTGGAGGATCACTTAAGTTGAGGAGTTTGGTACCAGTCTGGTCAACACAGTCAGACCCTGTCTTTAGAAAAAGTAGAAAAATTGACTGTATGTGGTGGTGCAAACATTAGTCCCAGCTACTTAGGAGGCCAAGGCAGCAGGATCACTTGAGCCTAGGAGTTCAGGCCTGCAGTTAACTATGGTGGTACAACTGTAGTCTAGCCTGGGCGTCCGTACAAGACTCTTATCTGTTAAAAAACAAAACGACAACAAAAAAAACTTCCATTATTAGCACAAGAGAATGCATGCTTTGTTTAAAAATTAACAAAGATACCACTCCTCAAGTTTGAATGGTTTATTAAATCAATCATATAAGAAGGAATTTTAATTGTGAAATTGTGAATAAACTTGTGAAAGTTTAAATGTATACATTTCTTAAAACAAATGTGTTGGATAGAAATGTACTGTGTAGAAAACCCAAACATGTAAAGAACACAGAGTGCTGGAGTAGGAGTAGAGATCATTATTTTATATGGGCCTGTCGTGCAATACCTCTGCCAGGGTGACACCACATGAAGGAAATGAGGGAATGAGTTACTTGGATTTGAATATCTGGGTGAAGAGTTTTCCCAGCAGAAGGATAGTGATTACAAAAGCTCTGAGGTGGAAAAATGCTTGGTGTTTTTTAAGAAAAGGGAGGAAAGGATAGTGTTTAAAGTGGAGCAAACAGGAAAGTGCTGAGGTGAGTTTAGGAGATAACTACATAAGCATAACAGAATTTTGAAATTATACTTACTAGAAAATAATGAGAGCATGTATTGTCTTCTGGATTTTAGGTACTGTATTTGCAGTTCTGAAAATTCCTCATACTGCTTCATGGTTTTATCCCAGGAAAGTTAAGTAGACTATATTAATGAAGGCATTTTTCAGGCATGAATTTAATAGTGCTTTATTTATTCTTTTTTTTGGCATGGCAATTGAAACGTATTGAACTACTGATGCTAAGATATACAGAATTGTACCACTTCAATTAAGGTTTTTAGTTTACATTTGGCCACCTCAAAGTAGTTGTAACGTTAGGTTGGTCAGTTTAAATACTGTGGCTCTCAAACGGTCTATGAAGCTAGTGAATGATGCCCCATAATCATATCAATGTACACAGCTATGATTTAATAAAAAACATAAAAATAAATAAATACTGTGGCTCCCTGTTGGATAGACACACAATCTTTACATCCAGTGTTAATGCATACAAAGCAACGAGGCATTGTTAAATAAAACAGCAATAGTTACTGCAAACAAGGCTTTGTGACCAAATACACATGATTAAAATTACTTCCCACTTTCACATCCACAATACTTGTCCACCATTTAACATCTCATCCAAAATATTACACGTGTGAAATAATCACTAAAAGGGGGGGAAAAAAAGGGAAAAACACTAAACTTGTTTTTTGGTATTACAAATACACTTATGCATGAGCACTTTAATTTTATTTTGAAATCACTTCCTTGTGGTTGCATTGAGAATGGAACCAAGTAAAACGATTTTTGGCTAATATTACAGTTAAAACAAAGTGTGACATATATTTATAAAAACGTAAATACTGAGAAAACTATTTAGAAATTATTCGAGTAGACTTTTTCTGTATTTGTCAGTTATGTTTAAAATTTATTAATATTTGATACCTGATTAGCATTTTAGATTTGGTGTTAGTGTTGTAGGCTAGCACCCATTTGCACTGTTGCATTTTTTAGTATTTGAGGCCTCAAAACCTTCAACACCTCTACTCACCTGCTAAACAGCCTCAACTTAAATAAACACTTGCAAAATTATGAGTAAGTAAACTTTTAAAATATTAAATTAAAATAAAAACAGGAATCCCAGAGGTATAGTTATGATATAGCTTACTTACTTTATCACTACTTGGATGAGGAGATTCCCTTACTTATTTTGGCATAGTGTTTGGTCATCTGACCACGTATTCTCTAGACTGCAGTCAGAGAACAGGAAGACAATAATAGAAGCTTAAGTAAAGCAATTTAGGAAGACTTAATGTAGTACTCTAAATATCAGACCCACTGATGGCTGAAGTATCTACAAATAGTAGAACTGTGTCAACTAAGCATAGAGGCCTCAAGAGATTCGGTAAAAAGTTAAGTCTAACACTGTATACCTTCATGGCTACCAAAAGCATCCTCCAGTTCTCTGGAAAATTTATCCATCTTATTTCCCAACAACACCAGGTAACTGAGTTATTGTAATATTTAAGATTTCATAAAATGGTTAAAATTAGTGTACTGAATTACTTAATCATGCTGTAAACTCTTTATATCAAGTGTCTGCTCACATAGAAGAGCATATAGTCTAATTTGGAGAATACAGTGTAAAATATTGTGATAACTACTCAAATATTGTGATAACTACTTACATATTTATATATCAATTTTCTGACATAAAAAACATTTACACCAAAAAGCACGAAGCCAGGTATGATGGGTCATGCCTGTAATGAGCACTTTGTGAAGCTGAGACAGGAGGATTGCTTGAGTCCAGGAGTTTGAGAGCAGTCTGAGTAAGAGTAAAACCCTCTCTCTAAAAAATTAAAAAATTAGCCTTGCATGGTGGTGCATGCCTGAGGTCCCAGCTACTTGGGAGGTTGAGGCCCAAGGAAGGATCATTTGAGCCCCGGAATGTGAGATTATAGTGAACCATGATGATGCTACTGCACTCTAGCCTCCTGGGCAACAGAGCTGTGTCTCCGGGGGGGGGGGGGGGACACACACACACACACACACAAAAAACAAAACCGCAAGTTACAAAGGAAAAGACTGACAGACTTGACCATATAAAAAATTTAATAATTTATCATAGTTTTAAAAGGTCAATATGAATATCTCCATTGATATTTTAACATTAATGTAGATAGTGTCACAAATGAATAAAAAGAACAGCCACCTAGAAAAATGAGTAAAGAATACAAAGTAACGTAGAGACTAATAAGTATCTCAAGAGATTCGGCTTCCTAATAATTTCTTTTAAAGATTAAAATAAGAAGCTGAGGCAGGTAGATTGCTTGAGCTCAGGAGTTCAAGACCTGCCCGAGCAAGAGCTAGACCCTTCTCTACTAAAAATAGAAAAATTAGCCAGTCGTCTCTCCTGTAGTCTCAGCTACTAGGGAGGCTGAGGTAAGAGGATTGATTGCTCAAGCCCAAAAGTTCGAGGTTTCTGTGAGCTATGATGATGCCACAGCACTCTATCCAGGGCAACAGAATGAGACTCTCAAAAAAATAAAATAAAAGGCCAGACGTGGTGGCTCATGCTTGTAATCCTAGCACTCTGAGAGACTGAGTCAGATGGATTGCCTGTGCTCACAAGTTCAAGATCAGCCTGAGCCAGAGCGAGACCTCATTTCTAAAATTAGCCAGGCATTGTGGCAGGTGTCTGTAGGTTGAGGCAAGAGAATCGCTTAAGCCCAAGAGTTTGAGGTTGCTATGAGCTGTGACGCCACAGCACTCTACCAAAGGCAACAAAATAACTCTGCCCCCCCCCCCAAATTAAATTCAAATAAAATGGGATCATTTTTCCTCTACAAATTGCAAAGATTACTAATGGTTGGTATTTTGGACATTCTCTTACAGAGAGAGCTTATAGGAAACTACAACTTTTCTTTTTCTCTTTTTGGAGACAGAGTCTCACTCTGTCACCCTCGGTAGAGTGTTGTGACATACCATCATAGCTCATAGCAACCTCAAACTTGGGCTCAAGAAATCATCTTGTTACAGCTTCAGAGTAGCTGGGATTACAGGTGCCTGCCACTATGCCTGGCTAGTTTTTTCTCCTTTTATTAAAGATGGGATCTTGTTCTTGCTCAGGCTGGTTTCAACTTTTTCCTGACTATATGTCTCCAAATTAGAAATATATATACCCTTAAGAAAAAAACAATTGTGTATACCCTTTAGCCTAATAAATTTCTGATTGAAATTTATTCTAATCAGAAAAAAAAACATTAAAAAGTGAGGAAAAAGACATGAACAGAAGTTTTCAAACTTGAGATTTATTCTAATCAGAAAAAAAAACATTAAAAAGTGAGGAAAAAGGTAGTCCCAGCTACTCGGGAGGCTGAGGCAAGAGAATCGCTTAAGCCCAGGAGTTGGAGGTTGCTGTGAGCTGTGTGAGGCCACGGCACTCTACCGAGGGCCATAAAGTGAGACTCTGTCTCTACAAAAAAAAAAAAAAAAAAAAAGTGAGGAAAAAGACATGAACAGAGGTTTTCATGGCCAACAAACATAAGAAAAAATGCTCAACATTAATCTTGGGGAAATACAAATTAAAACCACAGTGAGGTATCACCTTACCTCTGTCAACCCTTGAGTATTATTAAAAAGTCTAAAATCAAAAATTCTGGCATCGATAAAGAGAAAAGGAATGCTTATACACTGTCGATGGGTCTGCAAATTAGTACTACCTCTATGGAAAACAGTGTGGAGAAACAAATACAAATTTACCATTCAACGCAGCAATTCCACTATTGGGTATCTACCCAAAGAAAATAAAGTCATTGTATCAAAAAGACAACCTGCACTGAATGTTTATTGCAGCACAATTTGCAACTGAAGTGCCCATCAATTCATGAGTACTTTAGCAAAATGTGGAATGTATATATACCATGGAGTACATGTACTACTCAACCATAAAAAGAAATGAATTAATGTCTTTTACAGCAATTTGGATGGAACTGCAGGCTGTTATCCTAAGTGAAGTATCTCAGGAATGGAGAAACACACACATGTACTCTCTAATAATTTGTAACTAATCAATGGGCAGACATGGGCACAGGGAAAAGTAAGTCATTGGAAATCAAGAATGGGGAGGGGAGAGAATGGAACTGGTAAAAAACCTATCTGATAGGCTCGGCGCCTGTAGCACAGTGGTTTCAGCACCCACCACATACACTTGGCCTGGGTCAGCTAAACAATAATGACAACTGCAACAAAAAATAGCCAGTTGTTGTGGCAGGGACCTGTAGTCCCAGCTAGAATTGCTTTACGCCCACGAGTTGGAGGTTGCTGTGTGCTATGACACCAATGCCCTCCAGTGAGGGCAAGATAGTGAGACTCTGTCTCCAAAAAAAAAAAAAAAAAAAAAAATCCTAGCTGACAGTTACAGTGAAAATACTGTTGGGGTGATGGGCACACTAATATCCTTGACTTAAGCATTATAAAAGCTATCATGTAGCACAACATTTGTGCCCTCTTAATATTTTGACATAAAAAACAATGTATTCAATGACACATAACTTAGAGTGGGCAAAAATATATGTAAAAGCATTGCAGCACTGTTTTATAATATTGGAAAATTGGATATCATCCTATATGCATTTGGTTAAGTAAATTACAGCCTATCTACACAATGCAGTTGTATGTAGTGACTTTTTTTTTTTTTTTTTTTGCGTGTGTTTTGTTTTTTAGTTTCTGTCTTTTTTTGATGTTTTGGTTTTTTAAGACAGAGTCTCTCTGTGTGGCCCAAGGTAGAGTGTCATGGCATCATAGCTCACAGCAACCTCAAATTCTTGGGCTCAAGTGATCTTCCTGCCTCAGCCTCCCGAGTAGCTGGGACTACAGGTGCCTGCCACAATGCTCAACTAGTTGTTTTTATGTTTTTCTGTTTTGGGGGTTTGTTTTCTTTTTTTTTTCTTTTCTTTCTTTTTTTTTTTTTTTCTGTTAGTAGAAAATTCTCTGTTCTAGTATAGAGGGGAGATCTTTCTTTTGTGCAGGCTGGTCTTGAACTCCTGAGCTCAAGCAGTTTACCCATATTGGCCTCCCAGAGTGCTAGAATTACAGGTCTGACCCACCTTGCCCAGCCTCTATGTAGGGATTTTTGAAAGCTAAAGTAGAATTTATATGTGGCCATGTTTTTACAACCCTGATATATTATGAAATGAAAATAGGTTTTTACAGAACTATCTGTAAAATATCCTATTTAAAACTAGATATAATAAATTTATGTCAAGATCCTAGAAGAGAGGGAGACAGATTTTAGGGAATTGCCTTTTCCCTATATTCCTATAGGTTTAAAAAAATTTTCAATAACAAACGTGTTATTTACATAATAAAATAGAAAAAAATAAAGATTCTGGGGAGAGTGGAGAAGAGAATATTTTGCAAGTATGCTATTTGCGCATTATGATTTATATAATGTTTAAAATTCTTTCAAGACTCAACAGTATAAATTTCAGTGTTTCAAACTCTCTTGTAATAGAAGACAAAAACCTTTCTAAGGAAGAGGAATAAACAGACACCATTGAGATGCTAAAAATTGTGTTGTTTTTTTTTAGGTTTTTAATAAAGATACCAAAATTACATTTTAATTTTTTAAATAGCGAAATTATTGGGAGGGGTTGGAATGGGGAAGAAAAAGCATATTGCTTGACAGCAGTTCATGTGTACTGTCACCAAATAATAGTTTTCTGTTCAGATTAGGTACCACCTTTGAAAATGAAAATGTTCTTAAGGATATAATTTTTCATCAGAAATATAATTAAACATAAAAATAGAGTATTTAGGTATTTAAACCTTGACAAAACCAATGGTCTATATTCTTTGTTCAAAAGAAATGTGTTGGGTGGCACCTGTGGCTCAAGGACTAGGCGCCGGCCCCATATACAGGAGGTGGCAGGTTCAAATCCGGCCCACTAAAAACTGCAAAAAAAAAGAAAAGGAAATGTGTGGGTATGGAGAAAAACATAATTTGGTCAACAATGCAGAGCCCTGTAGCTAATCATCATATTTGAAAATGGCTCTTAACGTATTGTCCAAACTAATTCACATGCTGATGACTGATAGGGTGGAATGTACTGACCCACCCAGGAAGGAGTGAGCCCATGAATGTCCCACCCAGGAAAATGAATGTGCCTGCCCCTCTGACTCTTTATATCAGTGGTTCTCAACCTGTGGGTCGCGACCCTTTTTGTAACAATGAAAATACATCCTGCATATCAGATACTTACATTACAATTCATGACAGAAGCAACATTACAGTTATGAAGTAGCAATGAAAATAATTTTATGGTTGGGGTGGGGAGTCACCACAACATGAGGAACTGTATTTAGAGGGTCACGGCATTAGGAAGATTGAGAACCACTGCTTTATATTCTCATCCACCATAACCCACGTACAGAATTCCTTCCTGATTTCACCCCACCTGTACCCAGCTAGAATAAAGACCACATTGCCCACGCAGAACTGAGACTCCATTTTCCTTTCATCTCACTTCTTGGGATGATTTCTCATCTTTGGATTAACCTCTCCTTTGGTGCTGTGAATCAGATGTGGAAAAGACCCCTTAGGGAGCTAAAATATACCCCCATCGGACCAAACTAAACAGACCCTTGTTCCAACAAGACAAAGGGAAACGAGAAACCTCTCTGACCCTGCCTAGAATTCGTCCATTTAATGGTGAGGTGAGCATTTGTCCATAACTCCTTTTCTGAACTTTTTTAAACTTCTCTTTTTTTCTTTTTTTGCAGTTTTTTTTGGCCAGGGCTGGATTTGAACCTGCCACCTCCGGCATGTGGGGCCGGTGCCCTATTCCTTTGAGCCACAGGCACTTCTCTTCCCATCTTCACTCTTAGGTCTTACTGTTTCCCTCTCCCTCCATTGCTAGGCCTCTCCAGCATTCATATATAGTCTCTGTGCCTTTTTAGACTCCCTTTCCCTCTCCCTGCTGTAGGCTGAAAATTCCGGTGATCCTTGTCTCTTCTGGTCATGGACTGACCTCGGCGAGCCACTCTCGTCCATCCAGTGCCCACGTGGGGGTCTGGATCACTCTTCTCCAGCTAGTGGTCACACACGGAGACCAGGTCCTCTCTGACCTCAGCCCCAGCAACGTCTCACCTTTCTCCTCTCTTCTTCTATTCCTCAAAACTTCTCTTTACATCCTCGCTTTAATCTCATGTATTTTCTACCTCCAGTTTAAATACCCTACATCCAGGCATTTCTCTTGCTCTGAAACGTTCCTTCTCTGTGTTAGTCTTTTTTTTTTTTTTCTTTTTTTTTGAGACAGAGTCTCACTTTATTGCCCTCGGTAGAGTGCTGTGGCGTCACAGCTCACAGCAACATCCAAATCCTGGGCTTAGGCGATTCTTTTGCCTCACCCTCCCAAGTAGCTGGGACTACAGGCGCCCGCCAGAACACCGGCCTATTTTTTTGTTGGAGTTTGGCTGGGGCTGGGTTTGAACCTGCCAACCTTATATGGGGCCGGCGCCCTACCCACTGAGCTACAGGCACTGCCTTCTGTGTTAGTCTTGTGAACCCTCTGAGATTCTCCTTGCTCAAATAACATCAGCTTCCCCCAACCTCCACATCCATATCCTTCCCTTAAACAATACCCCTTCCCAGCTCTCTCCACCACCTCCCACCTGCTTCCCACAGCACTTGGTAGAGGAAGGGTGGACCCAATATCCTGGCCCCAAACTAGGTCCGGCAACACCTTTCCACATTCCATTCTCAGACTACCACAACTGCTATACCCTCTGGCGGGTACAAGAACGGGAATACATCATCAGGTTCATGTCTCTTATGTCTTGGTCTATACCAGTGGTTCTCAACCTTCCTAATGCCTCAACCCTTTAATACGGTTCCTCATGTTGTGGTGACCCCAACCATAAAATTATTTTCGTTGCTACTTCATAACTGTAATTTTGCTGTTACGAATCATAATGTAAATATATGCAGGATGTATTTTCATTGTTACAAATTGAACATAATTAAAGCATAGCGATTAATCACAAAAACAGTATATAATTATATATTGTGAAATATTTCTTTCTTTTTTTTTTTTTCACCAGCCATGAAACTTTATTGTTGGTATCAATATATACATCCTTCTGAGAAATGTTTTGTGCCATTTACTCGATGGTTATGAACAAATCAGAATCACTTTTACTAGTATATTTTTGGTTTGCTTGGCAAGGGAAAATAAAGATTATTGCAAAATTATTAATCAAATCCAAAAGGCCTGGTTAAAAAAAAAATCTATAAAATGGGAGGACTAAACACTACTAGCCCTACCGTGTCAACAAACACTGTGGAATTCAAACCAAGAAGGCAGTTCCATACCAGTTGGTAAGTAGAAGTGAAGCCATCCATTATATAAAATGGAAACAGGATTAAAGACAAATTACAAAACGCAAAAACTAATATTTTGGTCAGAAAACCAGTATTACATAAAGCCATATAGGAATGTCTATTAGTTGTTTTCTTTAAGGGGAAAATAAATCAAACTATTAGTTTCCTATTTATTCAGAAGGAAAAATAAAGAACATGTTTGGAAGATATTTCTGATATTAAGTGAATATTTTCTCATCAACTATCTAAAACTTATAAAAATCTGACTTATCTTTGTCAGCCTTTAATAAAAGGAGGGAACAGAAACAGTGTTTAGTTTTCAGCAGGACACTCACAACACCCGGATGAGGTCCAGAGTAATCCTAGAGCGGGGGATGTCAACACTGAGCACTTGGACCTCCACTTTTTCTCCAGGGCCTAGTCCTAGGCTCCTTCTCTTCTTTGTTTTAGAAAGTTTTGCTTCTGTTACATTTCGTATGGGAATCAGCCCTGATTTCCCCACTCCTATATCCACAAAAATTCCAAACAGAGTGGCATTCTCGACTTTGCCTGTAAGAATTGCCCCAACTTGCAGATCTTCCAAGCACACTATGCTTCTCTTGAAATCTGGCTTATCAAAATCTCATTGCTATGTCACATGATTCTGGATGAATACAAGTTTGGTCCAAAGGATTTGGCTTTAGTGAAACATTCACTGTAGTTTTGCGCTTCTTTTTGCTCTGCTTCTCATTTGTGACCTCAACACCTGCTGAAGACGTCACAGCAACTCCTTGAATTTGGTCTGAAGGCTCACTTTGCTCACTACTGCAAAATGTTCGGATATAATCTTGGTTAATTCTGATGAAGCCTGCACACTGCTGGAAGGATTTTGGACCCATCCCTTTCACTTTCTTCAGCTGCTCTCGGTTGATGAAGGGCCCATTTTTCTCTCGCCATTCAATGATATTTTTGGCCCTGTTGGCATTAAGTCCTGCGATATGCCTTAACAAAACTTCTGAACAGATGTTAATATCCACTCCCACAAAGCTGACACATTCTTCTACAACACTGTCCAGTGTTGCCTTAAGTAAAGTCTGAGATACATCATGCTGATACATTCCAACTCCAATGTGCTTGGGCTCAATTTTCACTAGCTCAGCTAATGGATCTTGTACCACGCCTTGCTATGGAAACTGCACTTCTCAAATTAGGGTCCAGCCCTGGCATCTCTTTGATAGCTTCAGGGCTGACACTGTAGATTGATGCTCCTGCTTCGCTGACAATACAGTAAACAACATCCAGTGGCGCAAAGTAATTTTTCATTATCAGGTCGGCAAAGTAAGCTTCTGTTTCCCGGCAAGCAGTTCCATTTCCAATCACCACTGTACTGCAGTTGTAATCCAGCAAAAGCTTCTTTATTTTCTCTGCCTCTTGGAAGCCTTGTCCACAATGCAAGTAAACCACATCAGTATGAAGTATTTGACTGGGAGAAGAAATTATAGCTAATTTGCAACCATTGTTTATAACCAGGATCCACTCCCATTAAGGTGCGTCCTGGTACAGGGCTTGTTAAGAGGAGCTGACGAAGGTTGCGTCCAAACATCATTACTGATTCTTTCTCTGCATCTGATGTTAGTTTGGCTCTAAACTCTCTACAGAGAAGAGGATAAATAAGGCGTTTAAAGGAATCATCTAGTGAATTATTTAAGATCTGCATTAACTCCGGCCTTGCAAAGCCACATTGTCTCCACCTATTTTGGATGTACCACCTACAGAATTCACTCTTGACTCCATCGGGAATGTTGATTTTAACTGTCAGGATCTTCAAATTTTCTCCACGGTTAATTGCCAGAATCTGATGATGTTGGATGTTTCTTATGTTGCATGAAAAATTCTGGTAGAGAAGAAACTTATCGACATCTTTCTCATTTACCTTTGTGGAGGACACTTTTGCCAGAGATGACTGGATACAAACACCTCTACTTTGGCATAATTGTCGAATAAAATCAAGCGTCTCTTTGTCTTTAGCAATCATGTCTGCTAAAATATGCTGCACTCCTACTTCAATATCCTGGAGTGACGAAAGCCCTTTAACACCAGGTTTAATGTGAGACAGCAGATTGAGCTGCCCTGGATTCTCAAGTAGTGTCTTGGCTGCTCCTTCTAATCCCAACTGTTTTGCTCTCTGTGCTTTGGTGCCTTTGCTCCCAGTTTTTTTTTTTTTTTTTTTTTGCCGTTTATTTATTTATTTATTTATTTTTATTTATTTATTTATTTTTTTTTTTTTTCTTTTTTTTTTTATTGTTGGGGATTCATTGAGGGTACAATAAGCCAGTTACACTGATTGCAATTGTTAGGTAAAGTCCCTCTTGCAATCATGTCTTGCCCCCATAAAGTGTGACACACACCAAGGCCCCACCCTCCTCCCTCCATCCCTCTTTCTGCTTCCCCCCCCCATAAACTTAATTGTCATTAATTGTCCTCATATCAAGATTGAGTACATAGGATTCATGCTTCTCCATTTTTGTGATGCTTTACTAAGAATAATGTCTTCCACTTCCATCCAGGTTAATACGAAGGATGTAAAGTCTCCATTTTTTTTAATAGCTGAATAGTATTCCATGGTATACATATACCACAGCTTGTTAATCCATTCCTGGGTTGGTGGGCATTTAGGCTGTTTCCACATTTTGGCAATGGTAAATTGAGCTGCAATAAACAGTCTAGTACAAGTGTCCTTATGATAAAAGGATTTTTTTCCTTCTGGGTAGATGCCCAGTAATGGGATTGCAGGATCAAATGGGAGGTCTAGGTTGAGTGCTTTGAGGTTTCTCCATACTTCCTTCCAGAAAGGTTGTACTAGTTTGCAGTCCCACCAGCAGTGTAAAAGTGTTCCCTTCTCTCCACATCCACGCCAGCATCTGCAGTTTTGAGATTTTGTGATGTGGGCCATTCTCACTGGGGTTAGATGATATCTCAGGGTTGTTTTGATTTGCATTTCTCTAATATATAGAGATGATGAACATTTTTTCATGTGTTTGTTAGCCATTCGTCTGTCATCTTTAGAGAAAGTTCTATTCATGTCTCTTGCCCATTGATATAAGGGATTGTTGGCTTTTTTCCTGTGGATTAATTTGAGTTCTCTATAGATCCTGGTTATCAAGCTTTTGTCTGATTGAAAATATGCAAATATCCTTTCCCATTGTGTAGGTTGTCTCTTTGCTTTGGTTATTGTGTCCTTAGCTGTACAGAAGCTTTTCAGTTTAATGAAGTCCCATTTGTTTATTTTTGTTGTTGTTGCAATTGCCATGGCAGTCTTCTTCATGAAGTCTTTCCCCAGGCCAATATCTTCCAGTGTTTTTCCTATGCTTTCTTGGAGGATTTTTATTGTTTCATGCCTTAAATTTTTATATGGAGCAGACACATGTTCTAATTCTTCAAAAGTTTTACAGGTCAGCAAAGCTTTTAACAAGTACTCAGACATCTTCCCCTCCTTCTTTATTTTCCGGATTGTACTATGAACCTTCTTTGCAACAGCCCGTAGCTCTTCCAGTGTTTGTCGAACTTCTCTCAAAGCATCAGCATCAAGATTATTAATCAGCTCTTTTCGATACCGTATAATGAAGGGAATTGTGTTATCGTCATTAAAGAGACGAATGATATTGGCACAAACCCAAATTTGAGTGTTAGTTCTCTCAGATAAAACCTGTACTATATCCCAGTGCATTTGGATCTCTTCTCTAATATTATAGGCATCTGCTGGAGCCCTGACAGGCTGCCCCCGAGGATACCTTTCAGTCTTCATTATCTTAAAAGAGGACGGAACAAATGTAAAGTCATCATCCTTCTTTTCCTTCTTGCATGTACTTTGCCACATGGTGCTTGTGGATGGTGTCTCTGTACTGGTATTCCCACCCTCTAAGCTTCCAATTTTGCTCGTTTCTTCTTCAATTTTCAGCTTTTTAGTCCTTTACGCTGAAAGTGGCTCAGCTGACTTTTTCCGTTTTGTCTTCACTGTTTTTAGTGTCTGTACAGTATCTGATTTATTTTTTCTGTCTTCCAGATCAACATCAGCAATAGCCACAGAGCTATTCAGCTCCTCTTTGACAGCAATGCCTTCTGAGCCATCACTCATCTGTGGCATATTCTTCACCCGAGATACCCTCTTTGGTTTAGATTCCTTGGGAGCAGGCTGCTTACGGGTTCTAGGAACTTGCTTTTGGGGCTCCCAGGCACTATCTTCCTTGTCATCTTCAGAGGCAGATGATCCCATATTAAACCAATATTCTTACAACTCAGAGAAGAAAGGAAATCCATCTTTCAATACTGTAGTCTGAACCTGTACTTTTGCTCTTCTTGGCAATGATGACATCTTCCCGCCGGGCTCGTCAGAAGACACGGGATTCTGTCGAAATATTTATTTCTAATTACAAATAAATGAAATTTTGTCTTGAAGCATGGTGTAGCATGGGTAACGGTCTTAATATAACAACAGTAAACTACATTGCTACATTTTGCGACAGTATGCATAAAAAGCCAATGTCAGGCGAAGGTTGAAAGTGCTTCTTTCTCACCAGATCCGAAATTCTCAGGGCAGTCTTTGCAAGAGCACAATGAAGATCACCTTCCACAACAAGTCTACTTTTGTATTTAGACTTCATAACCAACAAGCTGGAAAACCCTGTTTCACAAAGATGTGTTACTGGCATTGTAGAGAATCAGTTCTCGCTGCATCGCTGTTAATAAATTCAATGAACTCCTCTTGTGCTGTCTCAGGAACATCTTCACCTTTGATTGTGAATGGGCTTCTGGCAAGTGCAAATGGAGTGTCAGGTAGATTTGGAAAGAATGATGAAGTTTCATCTGTAAGCATGTGCAAGTGTTCTTTCACAGAAATTATCATTGTAACCCTTTTGTCTGGTTCAATGTCATGTTCCTCAAAGAAAGCAGATAAGGTAGGCAACATGTAAATTTTATTTTCATCCAGTTTTTTTTGCCAAAGCTAAAGTTTCATTTGGAATGATCGGATCTTTTCGGACAAATCAAGGCATGTTGCATTTGGTCCTTACAGTGATAAATTTAACTTATTCAAGATGGCAAAGATGTCAACCAAGTAAGCTGTTTTCTGCAGTTCACTTTTATCGCTGAAAAGTGCTTCGAACTGCGGTCTTGCTTTCTGATTAAAAAATGTTTTGAGTTCATCACGAAGCTCAAAAACACATTTTAAAACTTTGCCTCTCGACAACCTTCTCTCTTCAGTGTGAAATAGCAGAGCATTGTTCAGTGCATCCAACTCACTGCACAGTTGCGAAAATAGTCAACTGTTTAAAGTGTTAGCCTTTCCAAAATTGACAGAACTTATGACGCTTTTTATTAATTCTTGTAACTCTTGTGGCAGCATCTTCATTGCTAATATTTGCTAATGAATCATACAGTGAGTTCTAATGACTTTTGGTAACTCACTCAGCACCAAACCTTGAAATCCAGATCAACATCCTAGCACATAGCTGGAGCATCATCTGTGCAAACACCACAAACCTTTTCCCAAAAGATCTTACGCTCTTTCAGAAATAAACCAACCGTGTCGAATACATCATGTGCAGTAGTTGTTGTTTCAAGAGGTTTGCAAAAATGAAACTCATCTTTAAAGTCGCCATCATTAATATACCTCACATAAACCAGTAACTGTGAACAGTTTGCAGTGTCTGTAGATTGATCAAGTTGGATGCTAAATATTGGAAGTGGAGCAGATTTAATTTCTTCGATTACCTGATCAAGCATATCAGCAGACATGTCATCTATTCTTCTGCAGACAGTGTCATTAGATAAGGAAATTGCACTCAATTTCATAACAAATTCGTCTCCAATCACAACTCTAACAATGTCTTTGGCCGCTGGCAACAGTAAATCCTCAGCAATGATGTGAGGTTTCATAGCTCTGGCGATTCTGAGTGCCACCAAATATGAAGCTTCAATGGCTGCTACGTTTTGTTTGTGGTACTTGCCACCAGTGTCAAGTCTGGCTTTCTTGAGTCCATCTTTGCTTCTAAAATAGTTGGTATCCTTGCCAGCAAAGCTCAGATGCTTGCTATCAAAATGGCATTTTGGTTTGTTCAGCTTCATAGATTTGGCTTATAGAACTTCACAACAATTAACACATTGCGGTTTCTCAATTCCTGCTGTAATTATTGAGGTAAAACCATACTGTAAAAAATCCTAACTATATTTTCTTTTCTTAACATTCTTCTCTACACGATCCATTGTCATGGGATGGTTTGCTAATAAAAATAATATACAACAATAGCTTTAATAATAGAAAAGATATACAAGGCATAGTTCAGTCAATACAGTTCATTAAGGTTTCCTATGACTTAACCATTCTCTGTGTTTTTTTTTTTTTTTTTACATGCCTGTTACTATCACAAGGAGGCAGTATTCACATTAACCACAGCTGAATATAAAAAGACGGGTCAGCATCCAGATTAAGTTCCCAGGGCACAGATTTTTTTTTTTGCAGCAGCAGTTCATGATTTTACAGTATATGATTTTACATTTACCCAATAATTATAATTTGTGAAGTATCGTTTTACCTCCAATACTGCTGCTTTCTACACAGTAGCTGCTCTCTACACGTGTGTGACTGGTCCACATAAGTACATTATGGCGCCAACCCTGTCACATACACCTGTATTGTACAGGGTGTATGTGTTGGGGTTGGCAGATGATGTCATCACGCCAGGTACTTGTATATGGGCATATCTGCATATAGGTGAACCCGCCTGGAGACAGAAGAGCAGTGTTTCATTCCTAAGACCATTGGAAATACGTGTTTTCTGATGGTCTTAGGCAACTCCTGTGAAAGGGTTGTTAGACCCCCCCCCCCAAAAGGGGTTGCGACCCACAGGTTGAGAACCGCTGGTCTACACCCAATATCTAGAAAGAAAGAAAAAAATTCTCAGGGCCCTCACACCTCCCAGCGAGGTCTCATTAACCTGGATTTTTAAGGTCTTTAACAACCGAGAAAAAACTTCTAAACAATAGCATCTCTCAGAACTCCAGTTATTGGATTCCACCATTAGACAAAACCTGGTTACTTCTTAGAAGGAGCACTCTGGAGGGAACAAGATCTCCCCCCAGACCATTGTTTTCAGTGCAGTGAACCAGGCCACTGGGCAAGGCAGTGCCCAAATCCAAACCCTTCCCTCAAACTGTGTCCAGCCTGTGGAGGTCTGCACTGGAAGTCTGTGACTACCCAGGTCTTCCTGAAGATCTGGTTTGCAGTCACTCCCTGGACTTAGCAAAATTTCCCGACCTCTTGGGCTAAGCTGCTGAAAACTGATGATCCCCAGAAAATTGGAGTACGCTGTAGACAACTCTGGGTATTTTTTGTTAATGAAAGGTAAGCCAATCTCTTCTCTGATAGACTCAGAGGCCAGGCGCAGTGGCTCACACCTGTAATCCTAGCCTCCCCCAATTTAACCTGCTTCAAGTAGACTTTATAAAGCCTGACCTCTGTTCACGCAACTCAAATTTTCCCTTATCTACTTCCTACTATACCCCTCTGGGTCCTTATTTAAATCATGGCCTCCTTGGTTATTGTTTATGATAGCGCCACTAATTATAATCTTTCTAGTTCTCAATTCAGTAATCCTCTGTTTCATCTCCCAATTTATTGACCAGGCAGTCACCCGAAAACAGCCACTCATATCCTCGCCCTATATGGATACCAACCACTTCAGACCGAAGACCTACAAATGTACCTGTAAACATCATCCCCCCCCCCCCCAACTCTCCTCCCATTCTCTTTACGGGCAGTCCATGCAGTCCCTCATCCTGCAGGAAGCAAGCAGTCCCAGAGACTCCACGTCCATCACCCTGCCTCCTTATAATACCCTAAAAAGACAGGGGTGATAGGGTCTAATATACTGACCCACTCAGGTAGAACTGACCCACCCAAATAATATTGACCTGCCCAGGAAGGAGTGAGCCCTTGAATGTCCCACCCAGAAAAATGAATGTGCCAGTTTTTGCCCCTCTGACCCTTTAAATTTCCATCCGCCATAACCTGTATGTGGAATTCCTTCCTAATTTCACCCTACCTACACTCAAGTAGAAGGACTCAAGATCACATTGCCCACACAGAACTGAGACTCTGCTTTCCTTTTGTCTCATTTCTCAGAATGATCTCTCATCTTTGGGTTTTTAACCTCTCAATGACTACATAGTTCACCTTCATTTTCTGGGGTTTTTTGCCTACTCTAAATATTTGCCATATCTCTTCTTGGATAACCTTAAATATTGATACACCTACATTACTTTACTTTTAATGTAAAGTAATATTTAATATATTACTTTAAATAATATGTATTTCGGCTTGGTGCCTATAGCACAGTGGTTATGGTGCTGGCCATGTGCACCGAGGCTGGCAGGTTCAAACCTGACCCGGGCCAGCTAAACAACAATGACAACTGCAACAAAAAGATAGCCAGGCATTGTGGGGCAGCGCCTGTAGCCCCAGCTACTTGGAAGGCTGAGGCAAGAGAGTCACTTAAGCCTAAGAGTTTGAGGTTGCTGTGAGCCGTGAAGCCACAGCACTCTCTACAGGGTGACAAAGTGAGAGTCTGTCTCAAAAAAAAAAAAAAGGAAAAGATAGAAAGTATGTATTTCAATAAATAAGAATGCCTATAGTTTTCAATTTTAGAATTTAATATAAATTTAATTTTCATAAATGAGAAAATAGCTACATTTAAGTTATTTCTCAATGAGTGTCTCTTTTAATGATTTCTTCACTGGTTTGGATTTTCTTACCCTACATAAAAGTGATGATCTGTGAGACTTCCCTAGTTAACTATTCCTAGGTTGTTCATGAAAATCATGTGAAACAGGGCGGTGCCTGTGGCTCAAAGGAGTAGGGTGCCAGCCCCATATACTGGAGGTGGTGTGTTTAAACCTAGCCCTGGCCAAAAACTGCAAAAAAAGAAAAAAAAATCATTTGAAACAAATCCTAGGGCTTGGTGCCTGTAGCTCAGTGGTTAGACCGCTGGCCACATGCACCAGGGCTGGTGGGTTTGAACCAAACAAATGACAACAACAACAAAAATAGCTGGTTATTGTGGTGGGCACCTGTAGTCCCAGCTATAAGGGAGGCTGAGGCAAGAGAATCGCTTGAGCCCAAGAGTTTGAGGTTGCTGTGAGCTATGATGCCATAGTACTCTACAGAGGATGACACAGTGAGACTCTGTCCCAAATCCTAGCACTCTGGGAGGCCGAGGCAGATGGATTGTCTGAACTCACAGTTCAAGACCAGCCTTAGTCAGAGCGAGACCCCATCTCTAAAAAAAAAAATAGCTGGGTTTTGTGGCAGCACCTGTAGTCCCAGCTACTTGGGAGGCTGAGGCAAGAGATCGCTTAAGCCTAAGAATTTGAGGTTGCTGTGAGCTGTGAAACCACACCACTCTACTGAGAGTACAAAAAGAAAATTATTTGAAACAGCTAAGAGGCAACACATTTTAGACTATACTAAATATGCATTTATTTATTATTATTTTTTAGACTGAGTTTCACTATGTCGCCCTCAGTAGAGTGTTTTGGCATCACAGCTCACAGCAACCTCAAACTCTTAGGCTTAAGCAATTCTCTTGCCTTAGCCTCCCAAGTAGCTGGGACTACAGGCACCCACCACAATGCCTGGCTGTTTTCTTTTTTTTCTTTCTTTTTCTTTTTTTGTAGAGACAGAGTCTCACTGTACCGCCCTCGGGTAGAGTGCCGTGGCATCACACGGCTCACAGCAACCTCTTAACTCTTGGGCTTACGCGATTCTCTTGCCTCAGCCTCCCGAGCAGCTGGGACTACAGGCGCCCGCCACAACGCCCGGCTATTTTTTTGTTGCAGTTTGGCCGGGGCTGGGTTTGAACCCGTCACCCTCGGCATATGGGGCTGGCGCCCTACTCACTGAGCCACAGGCGCCGCCCTGCCTGGCTGTTTTCTTGTTGCAGTTGTCATTGTTGTTTAGCTTGCCAGGGCCAGGCTCGAACCCACCAGCCTCACTACATGTGGCTGGCGCTGTAACCACTGTGCTACGGGCACCAAACCTAAATATGCATTTATAATTGATATTTAAGAAATATTTTATAACCTGATATACCAAGAAAATACTAAGAGTACTGCGTATAGCTTCATTTTTAAAAAAAAGACAGTCAAGGGGGGAGGATGTGACGGATGGAGGGCGGGCATAAGGCAGGATCTCGCCTAATTGCGTATTGTGAGGGTGTATAACACGCCCCCTGGTGAGGAGCTCTTCTACAAATGGAACTTTACCCTGGAAGTGAGAACAGTGTAACCTAAATATTATACCCTCATATTAATTTGAATAAAGTTTAAAGAAAAAAGTCAATCAAAAGTTCGGTTACCTCCCCCCACCAAATTAAACTGAATCTTTTCACTAGAGGCAAAGTTCTAAGGAACCACAGTCACCTCCCCGTTTCTCTTTATTCTTTCTCATTTTCTAGTTTGAAAAATTCGTATGGTTACACTTAAAAGAATGTTGCATAGATTAGTGGGATGTGATGTACTTTTATATTCTTTTTAAAATGTATTTAATAGAGGAGAAACTATTAGCAGAGGACTGACAGCTGTTTTGAATTATAATATATTAGAAAAAGCCCGCATGGGCTTAATAAGATTCTCCTAAGAAGCTCTAACAAGTAATCTTCATTTGCAATAATGCAATGGAATTTTACAGAAAAGTCCCTATTTAAAAGATATCATCATTTAATATGAATACAAATGTTTTCAGACTTGACCTTTTTTGGTGAGGGGTAAGGAAAAATACTATTCTTACACATAATTTTGAGCTACTAACTACAGGTTCACATTCTCTTATTTATAATTTGAAATCCTAAATGTTCTGAAAATTGTTTGGGGTAGTGATGACAAACACTAACATGACCTGAATTCATTCAGAAGCAAAACCTGACCTAAACTAACATAGCTTAGTCTAAATATATAATATATCATACTGAAAAAATTAATTTGATTATTGAGTGCTCTGCCACATCTCACTAGAGATGTTTATACAGTAAATGTTTAGTGTACCGTATTAATTTCTTTAAGAAAAGAAGTAAATTGTAGAGCATTTCTGACTCCAAAGATTTCTGTTTGATAAGGAATTGTGAACCTGTATACTTAACATTCTTTAATTGATACTTTAATGATGAGCATTAAATACATATTTTATTTCTAGAGTGTAGATTGAGAGATAATGTAGTACATAATCACTCTATAATAGTTTAATTCTATAGATAAAATTTAATTTATCAAAAATACGGGAGGCCAGCATGGCATAGTGGCTCATGCCTGTAATCCTAGCACGCTGGGAGGCTGAGGCAAGTAGATTGCTTGAGCTCAGAAGTTCAAGATCAGCCTGAGCAAGAATGAATCCCTATCTCTACTAAAAATAGAAAAATTAGTCAGGTGTGGTGGTGCACACCTGTAGTCCCAGATACTTGGAGGCTGAGGTGGAAGGATCATTTGAGCCCAGGACTTTGAGATTGCTCTCAGCTATGATGACCCATAGCATCTACCCAGGGCATTGAAATGAGACTCTATCTAAAAAAAAAAAGAGAGAGAGAGATTATGTAAAAGGTAGATTAAGCTCACTTACTATGTACAGATACCAACTAAAAACATCTTACTTAAAATTAGTAATACATTATTTAAAATGCTGAGGGAGAGATACGAGTAGGAAGTTACTATTGCTTTGTAGTAGGGAACTAACATCAAAGTATAAGTAAAGTTACCACTGGGGCAGGCAGACTAGGATAGACAATGTGAGAATAAAATGACAACTCATGTAGAAGCTCTTCTTTGTAAAGGGCTGGGCACAGTGGCTCTCACTTGTAATCCCAGCACTCTGGGAGGCTAAGGCAGGTGGATTTCTGAGCA
Source organism: Nycticebus coucang (assembly GCF_027406575.1). NCBI lineage: Eukaryota > Metazoa > Chordata > Mammalia > Primates > Lorisidae > Nycticebus > Nycticebus coucang. The sequence continues at coordinate 91,020,958 of NC_069788.1, forward strand.
AGAAAGAGACTCCATCTCTAAAAAAATAGCCGGGTGTTGTGGCAGGCACCTGTAGTCCCAGCTACTTGGGAGGCTGAGGTAAGAGAATCACTTGAGCCTAAGAGTTTGAGGCTGCTGTGAGCTATGACAGCACAGCACTCAAACCCGGGTGACTGAGACTGTCTTAAAATTTAAGAGAAAAGCTCTTTGTAAACTATATACCCTTGTTCTGATGTAAGATACTCCCACTATTGTCATTAAAAGAACTTTAGAGTCAATGTTAAGAAAAAGAGATGTTATTGCTGTTTTGTTTTAATGTTGTTGTGTTTCTTCCCTTTTTTATTATAGTTCTGTGACAGTAAATACATTCACATTGTTGTGCAACTATCACCATCTATCTCCACAATGTTTTCATTTTTCCCACCTGAAACTTTGTGCTCATTAAACACTAATTCCCCAGCTTGTGGCAGCCATCATTCTACTTTTTGTCTCTATGAATTTGACTACTCAAGGTAGTTCATATAAGTGAAATCAAACTGTTTGTTCTTCAGGTTTATACATGTTTTAGTATGTGTCAGAATTTCTTTTCTTCTTAAGGCTGAATAATATTCCATTCTAAGTACACACCACACTTTGTCTATCCATTCATCTGTTGATGGACGTTTGAGTAATATCCGCCTTTTGGGTATTGTGAATAATGTTGCTTTGAACATGGGTTCAAATGCCTGTTTTGAGTCCCTGTTTTTACAGTTTTTGGTATATACTCACAGGTAGAATTGATAATTTTTTTTTTTTTTTTTATTAAATCACAGCTGTGTGCATTAATGGGATCATGGGGGACCATACACTGGATTTTTTTTTTTTTTTTTTTTGTAGAGACAGAATCTCACTTTACCGCCTTCAATAGAGTGCCATGATGTCACAGGACTCACAGCAACCTCTAGCTCTTGGGCTTCAGCGATTCTCCTGCCTCAGCCTCCCGAGCAGCTGGGACTACAGGCGCCTGCTACAACACCCGGCTAATTTTTGGTTGCAGTTCAGCCGGGGGCTGGGTTTGAACCCGCCACCCTCGGTATATGGGGCCGGCGCCCTACTCACTGAGCCACAGGTGCCACCCGCATACTCTGGTTTTATAGACCATTTGACATATTTTCATCACACTGGTTAACATAGCCTTCCTGGCGTTTTCTTAGTTACTGTGTTAAGACATTTATATTCTGCATTTACTAAGTTTCACATGTACCCTTGTAAGATGCACCATAGGTATAATCCCTAGAATCGATAATTCTGTGTTTAATTTTTGAGGAGGCAAGTGTTTTTCTTAAAAATATAATTACTTTTATATTTACACTCACCTGTAGTCCCACCAACTCAAGAGGCTGAAGTAACATACAGCTTGAGCTATATGTACACTGTGATACATAAATCTTTTTTCTAGGAAATCATTATTTTTCCCCCTCCAAGGATTCACATGATTTTTTAATCACACTCATTTAAGGGGCTTAGATTATAAACTAGAAATGTGGATCCCAAGAAACGGTTTTTAGATTGAAAAGCTTAAAGAATGATGATGAGCAAGTCTTTCTTTACTAAATATTTATTTATTTATTTATTTAGAGACAGAGTCTCACTATGTCGCCCTCGGTAGAGTGCCATGGCATCACAGCTCCAAGCAACCTCAAACTCTTGGGCTTAAGCGATTCTCTTGCCTCAGCCTCCCAAGTAGCTGGGACTACAGGTACCCGCCACAAAGCCTGGCTATTTTTTTGTTGCAGTTGTTGTTGTTTAGCTGGCCTGGGTTGGGTTCGAACCCACTAGCCTCAGTGCATGTGGCTGGCACTGTAACCACTGTGCTGTGGGCGCCAAGCCTAAATATTTATTTTTTAAAAACAGATTTCATTCAACAGTTTTCAATTTAATGCCTCCTTAAGTTCCAGGAACTGTGTTATGTGGTAAGGGATCAGTGTTGAATAAATGAAGTTCTGGTCTTCATGAATTTATGTTGCAGTGTATGAGACAAGCCAACAAGTGTATAATTTCAAGTGGTAAAAAAGTACTTAAAAAAAATAAACTAAAGAAAGGGGATAGAGAATGATAGGATGGAATTTTATTTTATATAGTATAATTAGGGATCATTAGCTCGCTCTGAGGGGGTGGTATTTGACCAAAGACTCGAAGCATCTGAAGATGTTTTGGAAGAGTATCCCAGCAAAGGGAATATAAATAGTCCCTGAGGTAGGAGCAAGGAATGCTTTTTAAGGAGGCAACTCAGGAATCAAATGATAGCCTTTCTATCTCACTTAGTACCCATCTGAGAAAATGAATTGGTTTGAGATAGCTCATTAGAAAGAAAAGTACAGGAAAACTAAAGAGAAAAAAATGTTAGGGATAATTTATTTGTATATTCTGTTAATTGAAAGGGGTTCGGCAGTGCACCCAGAGACAAGACTGGGAGAGATTCAGGCCAAGTTTAATGAAAGGGGATAGAGACCCACCTGGGCAAAGATGGTGACTGCACCAAAGGTGATTGGAGATTTCTTTTTATATTAGGCAAAGGGGGAGGAAGATTCCACAGCTTGCTGGAAGGTTCTGTATGGCTAGGTTATTTATAGCAGAACTCTTGGAGTACAGCCATGTGGGCCTTTTGTTCTAGGAGGAGAGGAGGAAATAAAAGGGTTTAGGCCCCCAACATTAATGATACTAAAAAATATATTTGTGGGATAGGAGGTGCTGGTAAGGTATTACTGCTGATAAGACATTCTAATAATGATCACCACATAGAAAATGTATCTTCTGCTGGCTCCCGCTCTCACAGCCATTGCAGTACATTGAGCTCCATAGAGACAGTGCTGGGACAAGTGAGAGCCGGACGCGCACTGGGCGACTCTGTGCCTCGCTGAGGAAACATAACTAAACATGGGCCTTTAAAGGAGATCCTAAGACGCCGAGAGGCAAAATGTCATCATAGGCATTCTTTGTGCAAACTTGTCGGGAGGAGCACAAGAAGAAGCACCCAGATGCTTCAGTCAACTTCTCAGAGTTTTCTAAGAAGTGCTCAGAGAGGTGGAAGACCATGTCTGATCTGCTAAAGAGAAAGGAAAATTAGAAGATACGGCAAAGGCAGACAAGGCCTGTTATGAAAGAGAAATGAAAACCTACATCCCTCCTAAAGGGGAAACAAAAAAGTTCAATGATCCCGATGCACCCAAGAGGCCTCCTTCGGCCTTTTTCTTGTTCTGTTCTGAGTATTGCCCAAAAATCAAAGGAGAACATCCCAGCCTGTCCATTGGTGATGTTGCAAAGAAGCTGGGGGAGATGTGGAATGACACTGCTGCGGATGACAAGCAGCCTGGTGAAAAGAAGGCTGCAAAGCTGGAGGAAAAATACGAAAAGGATATTGCTGCATACCGAGCTAAAGGAAAGCCTGATGCAGCGAAAAAGGCAGTCATCAAGGCTGAAAACAGCAAGAAAAAGAAGGAAGAGGAGGAAGATGAAGAGGATGAAGATGAGGGAGATGAAGAAGAACATGATGATAAGTTGGTTCTAGTGCAGTTTTTTTTTCTTGTCTATAAAGCATTTAACCCCCCTGTACACAACTCACTCCTTTTAAAGAAAAAAAATTGTAAAAAAAAAAAAAAGGAAAATGTATCTTCTTCCTTTGAGGTGCTGTCTTGGTAGATTGACATGTGGGGTAACCCAATGGGTAGATTTTCTTCTGTGCAAAAAGACAATGTATTGGGCACTGTGGCTCACACCTGTAATCCTAGCACTCTGGGAGGCTGAGGCAGGTGGAACACCTGAGCTCAGGAGTTCAAGGCCAGCCTAAGCAAGAGCAAAACCCTGTCTCTAAAAATAACCAGGCGTTGTGGTGGGTGCCTGTAATCCTAGCACTCTGGGAGGCCAAAGCAGGTGGATTGTTTGAGCTTAGGAGTTCCAGACCAGCCTGAGCAAGAGCAAGACTCCGTCTCTAAAAATAGCCAGATGTTGTAGTGAGTGCCTATATTCCCAGCTACTCTGGAGGCTGAGGTGAAAGGATCATTTGGCTCCAAAAGTTTGAGTTTGCTGTGAGCTGTGACACCAGAGCACTCTTCTGAGGACAACAATGTGAGACTCTGTCTCAAAAAAATAAAAAAGAAGAATGAGACAACTGATAAATGAATGTTTAATAACTTCTTACTGATATTGTATATGAGGTCTGATATATATATTGATATATATTAATATTATATATATTAAGTTCATGAACTCATCCTATAAAAAGTGTTACATACCTCATTGCCGAATATCACTATAGTTACCTTTGAAGTACTCCCTTTGGGAAGCTATGCATGGATGCCAATGCCTAATCCACCTTCAAAGCAGTTTTGGAGCTCCTTTTCTGGAATGACCCTCAAAGCTGTTGTTATATTGATGTCCTGAATGTCATCAAAATATCTACCTTTTGATATTTCCTTTATCAAAAAAAGTCATTGGGGGCCACATCAGGTGAGTAGGGAGGGTATTCCAATTTAGTTATTTGTTTACTGGCTAAAAACCCCCTCATAGATAGTGCCATGTGAGCTGGGGCATGTCATGATGCAAGAGCCATGATTTATTGACCAAGATTTTCAGTTAAGATTTTCCTGTTTTTCTACTGACAGTTACTTGGTCTGCTGTGCTTCTCGTGATTCTTATGCACAGTTTGACAAATTTGTGCAATGTTTTCATCAGTTTTGCTTGTTACTGGCTGCGCTGACCTCTCTTCATCAATAACATTTTCTCTCCCCTCAGAAAAATGTTTAATCTATTTGTACATGGCTTTATCTCCATAAACTTGGACTAATGTGTCCCTGATTTCACTTCCATTCTTGCCAATTTAACAAAAAATTTAAGGATATTTGTTGGTTGCTCTAATTCAAGAACTGATATTCTTCAAATGACACATAAAAACATGCAACAACAATAATGAACGCCACTTAGCAAGACATTGCCATATGTTGATGGGAACACAATTGTGAGAACTGATATACCAAAGTTATGAAATCTTACTGAGTTGTCTGTACAGTGTTGCCAACATACGTGCATAGTGGCAAGTCACAAACTTAGTTGTTAGATCTTGTATATCTTCTTTGGAGAAATAGCTATTTAAGTCCTTTTCTGATTTTTTAATTGAGGTTTGAAGTTTTCTTAAATTTTAGGCATTCTGTACATATTCTGGATATTAACCTCTTATCAGATACATGATTTGCAAATATTTTCTCCCATTTTATAGATTTATAATTCACTTTTAAAACAAGGTTGACGGGCGGCACCTGTTGCTCAGTGGGTAAAGCGCCGGCCCCATTTATTGAGGGTGGTGGGTTTGAACCCAGTCCTGGCCAAACTGCAACAAAAAAAATAGCCGGGCATTATGGCGGCCACCTGTAATCCCATCTACTTGGGAGGCTGAGGCAAGTGACTCGCCTAAGCCCAGGAGTTGGAGGTTGCTGTGAGCTACAACGCTACAGCACTCTACCGAGGGCAATAAAGTGAGACTCTGTCTCTAAAACAAAATAAAATAAAACAAGGTTGACCAAAATAAGCTTGAAGAGCCTATCAAAAATATTCAGTGGAGGAAAGACTCCCTATTTAATAAATGGTGCTGGGTGAACTGGCTGGTGACCCAAGACTCAAACTGGACCCCCACCTTTCACCCTTAACAAAAATTGATTCTTACTGGATAAAAGATTTAAACTTAAGACATGAAACTTTAAAAATACTAGAAGACAGTGCAGGAAAAACACTTGAAAAAATTGGCCTGGGAGAATATTTTATGAGGAGGACGCCCCCCAAGACCCCGGGCAATTGAAGCAACTCCAAAAATCCATTCAGACTAAAAAGCTTTTGCACAGCCAAGAGCACAGTAAGTAAAGCAAACAGACAAAATTCAGAATGGGAGAAAATTTTTGCAGGTTATGCTTCTGACAAAGGTCTAATAACTAGAATCTACAGAGAACTCAAACTAATCAATAAAAAAAGAACAAATAACCCCATTTCTATGTGGGCAAGAGACTTGAACAGAAACTTCTCTGATGAAGACAGGCGCATGGCCTACAAAACATGAAAAAATATCATCCTTAATCATCAGAGAAATGCAAATCAAAACCACTTTGAGATATCATCTAACTCTACTAAGATTAGCCCACATCACAAAATCCAAAAACTACAGATGTTGGCGTGGATGTGGAGAGAAGGGAACGCTTCTACACTGCTGGTGGGAACGCAAGCTAATAAGACCTTTTTGAAAAGAAGTTTGGAGAGCGCTCAAGGAACTAAAAGTAGACCTACCGTTCAATCCTGCAATCCGTCCACTAGGTATTATACCCAAATGATCAAAAATTATTTTACAACAAAGACATTTGCACCAGAATGTTTATTGCAACTCAATTCTTAATTGCCAAGACATGGAAACAGCCCAAGTGCCCATTGACCCACAAATGGATTAACAAATTGTGGTATATATACACCATGTAATACTATGCAGCCATAAAAAGATGTAGACTTCACATCTTTTATGTTTGCCTGGATGGAGCTGGAACATATTCTTCTTAGTAAAGTATCTCAAGAATGGAATAAAAAGTATCCAAAGTACTCAGTACTACTATGAAATCAATATATAATCACACATTCATATGAATGGCAAAAATAACTATAGTACAGAAAGTAGAAGGGAAGAGGAGAGAGAGGGGAGGGGAGATACGGGAGGAGTGAGGGTATTTGGGGGGACCTCACCTAATGTGCATGATGCCGTGGTATATTTCAAAACTATTAAGAAATGAGTATAATTGTGATGGATGTGTTACTTAGTTCAATGTAAGCATTTCACATTGTATATTGAAGCAGTATACTGAACCCCATAGATATATCAATGTACAAAGTTATGATTTAATAAAAAATAATAAAAAAAAAAAGCTTGAAGATCTAGCTCCATGACTCTGATTTCCTTGACTTTTTCTTTTTGATAAGTGATGGAATCTTGTTCTGTTGCCTAGTACAATGGCATAAACATAGCTCACTGCAGCCTCAAACTTCGCGGATCAATCAGTTGTCCCACCTCAACCTCCTAAGTAGCTGGGAGTACAGCTGCACACAACAGTGCCTGGCTAATTTTTCTTATTTTTTGTAGCAGCAAGGTGTCACCATGTTTCCAAGGCTGACCTTGAATTCTTGGCCTCAAGTGATCCTCCTGTCTCAGACTCACTAAGTGCTGTGATTATAGGTCTGAGCCACTGTGTTCAGCCTCTGTCTTGATATTTTTTAATGGACTACATTTGTCCTTTCCTTAACAAGTTGCTGCTACAGTAAATATTGTTGTTAGTTTATACCATTTAAACTTTTAGGGTTTTTAGTGCAAGGTGGAGGTCATTTCCCTTTATATTGATGGCCCCACAGAGGAATACTAGCCTAGTCATGGCTTTTTAAATTCCTCCTCTAATCTTATCTTTTTGAAGATGCCTTCAAAAGGCAAGAGTTTATTGCTGACTCTGCTTCTGTTTGCTGTTCAGTCTCTTTTCATCCTACATGCTCTTCAAATGTATCCAGGGGTGAGGCCAGGGCAGTGGCTCACTCCTATAATCCTAGCACTCTGCGAGGCAGAGGCAGGAAGATCCCTTGAGCTCAAGATCAGCCTGAGCAAGAGTGAGATCATGTCTCTACTAAAAATAGAAAAATTAGCCAGGCATTGTGGTGAACTCCTGTAATCCCAGCTACTTGGGAGACTGAGGGTACAAGATCACTCAAACCCAGGAGTTTGAGGTTGCTGTGAGCTAAGCTGATGCCAGGGCACTCTAGCCTGGGCAACAGAGTGAGACCCTGTCTCAAAACAGTATCCAGGAGTGTATTTAAGGTTTACAAAGAAACAGATTAATCATAGCTTTTTTTACTTAATGTGTGTGTGAGGTTAGGCAAGCTACTAACCTCTCAGCCTTATCTATAAAAAAATTACCAGAATGAAACAAGTTAAATACTGTGAAAGCTCTAAGAACAGAATCTGGCATATGGTAAACATTAGTTATGTTAGGTAAAATATGCTTGGGTATGAGAAAGGTGTAGGAGGAGATCATTTTCTTTTAACTTAGAGTTTTTCCTTCCTTCCTTCTTTCCCTTCCCTCCCTACCTTCCCCCTCCCTTCATTCCTACCTTCCCCCTCCCGCTCCTCTCCCCTCTTTCCCCTCCCCTTCCCTCTCTTCTCTTCTCTTCTCTTCTCTTCTCACAGAGTCTCATTCTGCCATCTAGAGTAGAGCCCCTGCAACCTCAAACTCCTGGTCTCAAGTGATCCTCCTGCCTCAGCCTCAGAGTAGTAGAGACTACAGGCACTTGCCAACACACCCATCTAATTTCTATATTTTTAGTAGTATTTTTCTGTTTTTGCTCAGGCTGGTTCCAAACTCCTGAGGTCAAGCAGTCTTCCTGCCTCCTACCTTGCTCTGGAGTGCTAAGATTACAGGCATGAGCCACCATACCTGGCCCTTTATTTCTTTTTAAACTTTATTCTATTTTCTAGCTCCTGTGGAAATGTGAGATTTGGCTATAAAGGGTGGCTATTCATCCACTTTGCCTCATCAGACCTAGTTTACAAAGGAATCCCATCTGGTGTGTACCTCTTTTTACTCTGACGCATCCTAGTTTGATTGACACATCGTATAGTCATTTTAGATTTGACAGAGTTAAATATTATTGTAGTTTTGTATTTCTCTCTTATTATGAATAGTTAATCATGCTCACATTTGTCCGGCATTCCTATTTTTCTATCCCTAATAATCAGACTAAGGGGAAAACATTTAAAATCCAAAGTCCAATTGAACCTGTAGCCTTAAGGAAACTTGTGGCCATAAGTGCTTTTTGACTGAATCAAAATTTTACATAACAAATCCTGTTATTAAAATGGCTGCAGCAAAGAAAGAGGAAGATTTTATTACTTCCTTTGGTGCTTAAAAAAGAACAGGCCACATGTTCCCCCCACACCTGCGCAACTAAAATTTTAACACGCTGACTGCCATAGTAGAAAAAAAATTTTTCCCTAGGGCCACAGTATTTTATTAGGTCAGGCTAGGTCAAGGGACAAGTCAGTTATATATGCTTCATGAGACTCTTGAGTTCAAAACTAGTAAGTTAAATACAACTCATTTGGCAGCTAATGTGTTAATGGAGAAATAATTCCTTTTCCCATCCTTATTTCCCAAATCAGTAAGTCATATAGCTTTATTGAAGTTTAGCAGCCCTGTTTCAGCTTTCTTATTTTATAGATGCTGAAACTGAGGCCCCTAGCAGTTAAGTATGACTTATCTCACATGCATGGTAAAAATTTGTGACAGCGGGCTCGGCGCCTGTAGCTCAAGCAACTAAGGTGCCAGCCACATACACCTGAGCTGGCGGGTTCGAATCCAGCCCGGGCCCGCCAAGCAACAATGACGGCTGCAACCAAAAAAAAATAGCCAGGCATTGTGGCGGGCGCCTATAGTCCCAGTTAATTGGGAGGCAGAGGCAGGAGAATCACTTGAGCCCAGGAGTTGGAGGTTGCTATGAGCTGTGATGCCATAGCACTCTACCCAGGGCAACAGCTTGAGGCTGTCTCAAAAAAAAAAAAAAAAAAAAAAAAAAGAATTAGTGACAGAGAACTAAATCCCATTAATTCCTACTGTTCTCTCTACAGCATAAAGCAGTCAAAAGTGTTTTTATGGCAAAGATCACCATTTTCCAAAGTATGTTATGAAAGTTCTTTCCTTCAGTGTTCTGTGGGGAAACAGTGCTCCTTTGGAAGGGAACATTCCCATTTTCCAGTGTACTTTAAAGGTACTAAGATACCCTGAAGTAAAGAAACCTTTTTGGCTTTGTTTAATCTTGCATTTTCCAAACTTGAAGAAAACTCTTTGGAAAATGCTAGCCTAGGGGTTTCTTTGGGGGTGGGATTGACTTGTGTTTTTTAAAAATTTCTCAGGCTGGACATGGTGGCTCACACCTGTAATCCTAGCACTCTGGGAGGTCAAGGCGGGTGGATTGCTTTAGCTAGGAGTTCAAGACCTGTATGAGAGCAAGACCACATCTCTGCTAAAAATAGAAAAACTATAGCTATAGCATAGTGGCAGGTGCCTGTAGTCCCATCTACTTGGGAGGGTGAGGAAAGTAGCTTGAGATTCTTCAAGCCCAAGAGTTTGAGGTTCCTGTAAGCTATGATGCCATGGCATTCTACCCAGGGCAACAGAGTGAGATTCTGTCAATAAATAATAAATAAATAAATTCTCACAGGATTATATATTCTCTCTGTTGCATTCAATATGACACTCCCATTCCCCATCATTTGAGTCGGCTGGATTCACTGGAGTTTATTTTAGGACAGTCGCATCATCTGATTGGGATTGGTCTTGGACTGTTAACAGAGCTAGCACCCAAAAATGTAGTGATTCTAGAAAAAGTATTCATCAGCCTTGTAGGACCATTTGCAGCCTCTGGATCTCTCCCAGTCCTGTAGGCCTTTTTTTTTCTTTTTTTCCTTTTGTCATCCAAAGATTGGCTATCTTGGGAGACAGTCATGCTTGTCTGGAAAGCAAACATCCTTGGAGAGATGAGACTGTGATGAGTTCTCATTCTCAGTATCTAAAGGCAGTGGTTTAATTTAAAAAAATAAACAACAACATTGTGCTCCATTTTGGCATAGGGTCTTATTTACCTGAGAAGTAATGAGGTTAAATGCTGAGAATTTTGAGGAAAAAATAGTAGTTTTAGCCCCGGAAGTGTAGTCAGGGTTACTCGCCAGGATTTGGAACTAGAGGACACAGAGTAGGCTTAAGGGTTATATCTTATCCAGAAGGCCCCCTCATTTTTTCCCAAGACCTGTGTTTTAGTAATAGGGCTCCAGTAGAAGATATAAATGTCACCCAAATTTGTTCACCCTGAAGAGAGTTCCCTCTAATTAAGAGCTACCAGGAAGTGACTCTAAATCCTAATGACACTTTTATTTCAAGCCACCCGTCTAAGGTGAAACTCCAGCTGTTCCACTAGCTACTGCTGCTCAGTATAATGGCAAATGGCCAAGCATCCTTAGTTCAGCCACTGACTTCTCTAGTGTTTGCTACTTATTGTTATTTCTCCAGCAGAGCTGTGTATGTCTTATAACCCTTTTACCCGTTGCTTTAGAATATTTAATTATGCTCATCATAAACTAGAGCTTTAAGAAAAAATCTCAGGCACCGTGGCTCACACCTGTAATCCTAGTACTCTGGGAGTCCCAGGTAGGTGGATTGCCTGAGCTCACAAGTTCGAGACCAGCCTGAGGGAGACCTAGTCTAAAAACTGCCAGATGTTGTGGCAGGCGCCTGTAGTCCCAGTTACTTGGGAGGCTGAGGCAAGAGAATTGCTTAAGCCCAAGAGTTTGAGGTTGCTGTGAGCTGTGACACTGTAATACTCTACCAAAGGCGACCAAGCGAGACCTGACTCAAAAAAAAAAAAAAAAAAGTCAACATTTTTGACATGGTTTAAATCTCATAAATGCCTAATGTAATACAGATTGAGTAATCCTTATCCATAATACAGTTGACCCTCCGTAGTTGGCCACCTCCTTAAATTGACCTAATTTTCATAGACCAGACATGCACCACGTAAGTACAATAGGCCTAGTTCCTCATGTGGACTGCCTCTGTATGTTGACCAGTTTGTTATAGTCCTTTGGGTGGTCAGCTTTCAGAGGTTCTACTATACTTGGAACTAGAAATATTTCAGACTTTTTCTGATTTTGGAATATTTGCATTTACATAATGAAATATATTAAAGAGGGGACCCGAGTCTAAACACAAAATTAATTTATGTTTCATGCATAACTTACACATGTAGCCTGAAGCTAAGTTGTATAGTTTTTTTGTAGAGACAGAGTCTCACTTTGTCGCCCAGTAGAGTGCTGTGGCGTCACAAAGCTCACAGTAACCTCCAACTCCTAGGCTTAGGCGATTCTCTTGCCTCAGCCTCCAGAGTAGCTGGGACTACAGGTGCCGCCACAACACCTGGCTATTTTTTTGTTGCAGTTTGACCGAGGCTGGGTTTGAACCTACCACCCTCGGTATATGGGGCCGGCACCCTACCCACTGAGCCACAGGCGCCGCCCAGTTGTATAGTTTTTTAAGTACAACTGTGCATGAAACAGTTTGTGTGCATTAAACCATCAAAAAGCAAAGATCGCCAGGCATCATGGCTTATGCTTATAATTTTAGCACTTTGGGAGGCCAAGGCCAGAGGATTACTTGAGTCCAAGAGTTTGAGAACAAAACATAAAAAAATCAGCCAGGCATGGTGGTGGGCACCTGTAGTCCCACCCACCTACTCAAGAGGCTGTGGCAGAAGGATTACTTGAGCCTAGCAGATTGAGCTTATAGTAAGCTATGATCACACCAATCCACTCTAGCAGCCTGGATGATAAAGTGAGACCCTGTCTCAAAAAAATAAAATAAGCAAATATATCAAGTATGGAATTTTCCATTTGTGTCATTCCATTAGCACTCAAAAATTCTGGAATTTGGAGCATTTTGTATAGGGATGCTCAACCTGTACTGTCTTAAGTCCCTACAAACCATGCAGGATTCTCAGATAAAAATAACTTTCATATGTGTGTGCATACATGAATGTGTTAAAGTAAGAGTGGTGAATTCTGTCTACTTCTGTAGGTACTTTTGATTTTTCTTCATCGTTTCCATATACTTTGTGCCATTAGTTTACTTTTGTGCTATGTTACTGAGTTTGTTTTACAGGCAGTAGAAATAAAAAGCAAAACAAAAAATTAAAACAGCTTGGAATTTAAAGATTAAATAAAGAAGGAAGTGAGAAGAGGCCTAACCATAGAAGTGACACCATACAATCTTTAGAAACACTTTACAGATAATTTTTTTTTCACCATCCACCATTGTTCTCAGATTCCAAGCTCGTCTACTTTTTCTTTTTCTTTTTTTTTTTTTTTAGTAGAAATGGGTGCATTTGCTCAGACTAGTCTCAAACTACTGAGTTCACGCAATCTACCTGCCTTGGCCTCCCAGAGTTCTAGGATTATAGGTGTGAGCCACTGCACCCGGCCTAAGTTCATCATTTTAAGTTGTTGGTTCTTCTTTTCTCATTTTGAAAAAGGCTTCTTATTTTCCATAATGTTATTATTCTGAATTTATCTTATTGTACTCTAAAGTTGTTAAGGAAAGAATTGTTTGTGCTGTTTTTTGTTTAAATATGAATCTTTAATGAGTGAGATTAGGATTTGACCTATAAATAAGGTTATAAATGTGGCTTTTAGGACTTTTTCTTTGAAAGAAGCATTACTGATGCCTAATAGAATCTTGAAGCTATTAGGAGCTCAACTTGAAAACTAAAAGTTATTAAACTTTATTTTTTAAGTTGGAATTGAAATTAACACAGGCAGTTTTAGTACTTATTTTGCAAAAATTGACAGCATTCAAAATGAAGTAACAAAAACGGCTTTTTCTAAATTTCTAGTATTTAGGAATTGAAAACTGTGAATGACACTATACATCACAATTTTTAAATGGTTTAAATGGTCACTCATCTATTTTTAAATGGACTTTGCTGGAAGAATTACATTTTTTTTAAGACTTAATGTTTACAAAATAGTGTATTTGTCTTTAGTATCTGTGGTAGATGGTTTAAGTCTGTTGTGTAAAATGGTGTAGTATTTGCATATAACCTTGGCACATGCTCCGCTATACTTTAAATCATCTTAGATTACTTACAATACTGAATGTAGTGTAAATGATTTATAAATGGTTGTTAGGTTGTATTTAGGAAATAATATCTATAACAAGGAAGGAAAGTCTGTACGTGTTCTTATGAATGCAATTGTTTTTTCCTGAATATTTTTGATCTGCAGTTAGTTGAATCTATAAATACAGAAACTATGGGTAGAGAAGGTTTGACTATATATTAAAATCTTTAGATTCCTTACTGTGTAGTTCTTACAGAATGCACTATCATGTCTCTGGCTGCCCATAGCCTTCAGATTCTCAGCAGTATGTATAACGTCAAGTCTAATGGCACTGTTCTCATAGGTAGGTAATTTTCAAATAGGAAATTTGCTTTAAGTATATGGTTTAATTGGAGTTACTGCTACTTTGCATAATATCTATATCTAGTTACTAGTAAGTTTCCCAATCTTATTCTAAACACATTAAGGAGATACATATACTGTTAGATAAATAATCGTGTTTACTGTACTTGTATATATATGTGTATAAAAGATTGGAGGAAAACACCAGCTAATAATTTTCTTAAATGTGAATTCCAAAGGTTATGCTGTGTCAGTAACAGATGTAAATAAATGCCAAGCATCTTGACACAGTTCTGTTTTCCGTCAGGTTTTTTGTGGTAATTTGTTTTTAACTCTGTTAAAACACTTCATTATAAGGCTAGGAAACTGCCTCCTGAACGATTTTCCAGCATTTTCAAAATAGATTTTAAATTGTGTTTTCTCTTTTTTTTTTTTTTTTTTTTGTAGAGACAGAGTCTCACTTTTTATGGCCCTCGGTAGAGTGCCGTGGCGTCACACGGCTCACAGCAACCTCCAACTCCTGGGCTTAAGTGATTCTCTTGCCTCAGCCTCCCGAGTAGCTGGGACTACAGGCGCCCACCACAACGCCCGGCTATTTTTTTGGTTGCAGTTTGGCCGGGGCCGAGTTTGAACCCGCCACCCTCGGTATATGGGGCCGGCGCCTTACCGACTGAGCCACAGGCACCGCCCTGTGTTTTCTCTTTTTAAACCACTATCTCTTTTAGTCAGATAAACTTTATATATCTAGGTGGTGTAAAGATTTATTTCCCATTCTTAGAGTATCCTCTTTTTGCGTTATCTACTGCTAGCAGCTCTAAGAGTTAATGTTCCATGGTTCAGAATTTAGTCTATAATTGTTAAAATTATCTCTTATTCCTACTACTCTTTCAATATTAAGTCATAATATCAGATAGTAGAAATAGTTTTTTAGGGCCTTGTGGGGTAGATGGGTAAAAATTTATGCTTTTTTCCCTGTGTCTCGCTATGTTTATAATTTCTCTTAAAATTATCATAGAATAATAGCGTAAAGATATTTAGCTTTTTTTTTTTTTTTTATTTGAGACACATGCTGCTCACTCTGTCACCCAGGCTAGAGTGCCATGGCTTCAGCCTAGCTCACAGCAACCTATAACTCCTAGGGTCAAACAATCCTGCCTCAGCCTCCTAAGTAGCTAGAACTACAGGCGCATGCCCCCATTCCTGGCTCATTTTTCAATTTTTAGTAGAGACAAGATCTCACTCTTGCTCAGGCAGGTCTTGAACTCCTGAGCTCAAGCTGCCCTCCTGCCTTGATCTCCCAGAGTGTTAGGATTACAGGTGTGAGCCACTGCACCCAACGTGATATTTTGCATTAATTCTTCCACCTTTCCTTCCCACTCTTTCAGTAAAATGCCTAGTTATACATATTAAATTGAAGTAAATTTGTCTTAAGGTCAAAGAAAAAAAGTCACTTGATTGTGTGCTTTTTATGCAGTAGTGGTATTAATCTCCTATGTGTGTAAATTGCTTAGGATGTTAGATTACGACTGGTTACTGCTAAGGATTTTTTTTTTTTTTAATTGAAACATTTCTTTTCAGTCTACACACTTTTCCCTGTGTTTTTAAATATTCTTCCTTGTAACTATATATTTAAATTAGTCTGATGTGGTTTTTCTTTATTGGCTTAGAGAGTATATAATTGGTATATTTTGTAGCTCAGAATTGTGGCTAACACAGATTCATAATTCAAACTTAGATTTATTTACATTTTCTGAAAATGTTACCTATGAATTTGACAGCATGTAATTTGCAAATGAAAGCAGATTTCAGTAGATTGCCTTTTTTAACTATTTGATCTGAGATATATTTTAAAAATTGAATAAAATTATTTTTATTTTATATTCAGAAATGGATGAAAAGAGGCTGCTGGATCCAGGTTTGAAGGTTCATAAAGGCCTCTGGGATTATACTCTGAAGAACCAGCAGATGGAACGCCTGAGTGACTGAAGAAGATGGGTGCTAATGCATCTAACTATCCTCATTCATGTTCCCCAAGGGTAGGGGGAAATTCACAGGCCCAACAGACGTTTATAGGTAACTTTCAGTTTTTCTAATTTCATTTTCTTTTGTGACTATAGATAAAATTGTGTTTTCAGCAGATAAAGAGAGAATTGAGCTGCGAGAAGTTATAGATAATAATTCTGCAGCATCTAGATTATTTTTCTCCAACAAGTGTAAATCTGGCTTTTATGGTTTTCATTCTAAACAAACTACTTACCATCAAAAAAGAACAGATCAAATAGTGCAGTTGATCTTTTCTTTGGTTGTCTTAACCATAATTGCCAATTACCCTAGGCAAACTTAGAATTTCCATTGGTGTGAAAATAGTGAAGTGCAGTTTTCTTATGTCCTGTTCCATTTATTTTGCTCATACAAATGCAACCTGGGTGTAGTAGTTAAGAAAAAGAAACATTTAACAGTTATGTAATTTTTTTTTTTTTTTTTTTTGAGACAGAGTCTCAATTTGTCACCCTTGGTAGAGTGCTGTGGCGTCATTAGCTCACAGCAACCTCAAACTTTTGGTCTCAAGCAATTCTCTTGCCTCCTGAGTAGCTGGGACTATAGGCGCCCGCCATATTGCCCAGCTATTTTTAGAGATGGGGGTCTCGCTCTTGCTCAGGTTGGTCTCAAACCTTTGAGCTCAAGCAATCTACCCCGTCTTGGCCTCCCAGAGTGCTAGGATTACAGGCGTGAAGTGCACATATTATAGATATCTGTGCCACTGTGCCAGGCCTACAAATTGGCCTAACTCCCTACAGATCTATGATTAAGATCTATAATACATGGTCTTTAATAGCCAGAGAACCAAAGACATTTTTTTTAATTTATACTAATTTTCTCTGTCCCTCCTACTTATTTAATGTTAAAATAAGTTACTTAAACTTTTTATCTTCCTTTCTAGCAAACAAAAGTATATTTTATTTGAGTGTTTCAGTAATGTCTATTTGCAGAATTTTTTAGGATGAAAAATGTTAAAGTGAATGTTGAAAATGTTAAGAAAAAAGAAACAAATTTTCATTTCTTTAATTTTCTTCTTAGGAACATCATCCTATTCTCAGCAAGGCTATGGTTGTGAATCAAAATTATATAGCCTTGACCATGGCCATGAGAAACCACAAGACAAAAAAAAGAGAACCTCTGGCCTTGCCACCCTCAAAAAGAAGTTTATTAAGCGTCGAAAATCTAATAGATCTGCTGATCACGCCAAGCAGATGCGAGAACTCCTCTCTGGGTGGGATGTTAGAGATGTCAATGCATTAGTGGAGGAATATGAGGGAACTTCAGCCTTAAAGGAGCTTTCTCTGCAAGCCAGTTTGGCTAGGCCAGAAGCCAGGACATTGCAGAAAGATATGGCTGATCTTTATGAGTACAAGTATTGTACTGATGTAGACTTAATATTTCAAGAAACTTGTTTTCCTGTTCATCGTGCCATTTTGGCAGCAAGGTGTCCATTTTTTAAAACACTGCTTTCTTCCTCACCTGAATATGGGGCAGAGATCATAATGGACATCAATACAGCTGGTATTGATATGCCCATGTTTTCTGCTTTGTTACACTACCTTTATACAGGAGAATTTGGAATGGAGGACTCAAGGTTCCAAAATGTTGATATCCTTGTTCAGCTTAGTGAAGAATTTGGAACACCAAATTCGCTTGATGTAGATATGCGTGGACTCTTTGATTACATGTGTTATTATGACGTCGTCCTTAGTTTTTCTTCAGACTCTGAATTGGTTGAAGCTTTTGGTGGAAATCAGAACTGTTTAGATAAAGAGCTCAAAGCCCACAAGGCTATTATTTCTGCACGGTCCCCATTTTTTCGAAATTTATTACAAAGGAGGATACGGACTGGTGAAGAAATCACAGACCGAACTTTGAGGACTCCCACAAGAATTATATTAGATGAGTCTATTATACCAAAAAAATATGCAAAAGTGATATTACACTGTATGTATACCGACGTGGTGGACCTCTCTGTTTTACACTGTAGCCCCTCTGTGGGGAGTCTCAGTGAAGTTCAGGCTCTCGTTGCAGGGAAACCAAACATGACCAGGGCAGAAGAAGCCATGGAACTTTACCACATAGCACTATTCTTGGAATTTAACATGCTTGCACAAGGTATGAAGTTCTGGTTTTTAATTTTGATTTCTAGAATTACATGTTTGTCTTCTAAATTGAAAACACATTCAGTATGTTGTATGATTTCAGTGTTTGGGATGTGACAGTGTGTTTGAACCTATGGTTATGACATCTGAGATAAATAGAGGGTCGGTATCAATGTGGTTCTTTATTTAATATTAAAATCAGTCATTCAGTACTAGGGACTAAGAGCTTTAGATCAGACTTGAGACTCTTTCTTCCCTAATGTAAGATGATAGGTGTGGGAATATATAATTACCCACATTCCTGTCTCCACCCAAGCTTTGAACTAGCCCAGTTTCTCAGATTTCAAGGCTAGATTCTCATGTTTACAGTCAGTAGCTTGTTGGTGCTTAAATGTTTGGACTAAGAATAAAAATTCATTAGTGAAATGAAGATAATCACATTTAATTTAGATACTTATTTCTTTGAATCAGAATCGGATAGAGCTTCTGATTTAAAGTTTTAAATATTCTATATTTTATTTTTAGGTTCATCTTGTACATCAGGCAAAAGCACAGTGCTAGACTCACATGCCTTCATTTAATTTAAACTAAAATATTAAAATTAGGATAGCTTTTTTTGTGTTATAGGTAAATGAATTTATGAAAGTTATATTAAAGAAGTATCTGTTGGTAAATGTTAGAATCTTAACATTTCAGATCTCGAAAGAGACCTTCTGTGGGAGAGCAAAGGGAATTTACTATCTTGACAGAATAAATACTTGGCTTTCTGTGGCCATATAGTCAAAGAAAACAAGCTATATGATAAAAGATTTATTGAGAAATTTTATTTAGCTAATGCATATTAGCTAAGAGAACGTTAGAGTTGCCAATTAGAGAATGTTAATGATTTGAGTAAAAGACATGAATTTAAATAAGGAAAGCTAAGCACATTTTTCTAACTTGAAAATAATATGTATTATATGGCAAGGTCAACCAATTAATAGGGTTTTGAAATTTTGAAAAATAAAATAAAATAATGTCACTAATAAAGGGGAAAAATTATACAGAAGAAGACATTAATAAACAAATGAAAAAACATTGAGATTTCTTTTACATAAAAAATATGGCTCAGTGGGTACGGTGCCGGCCCCATATGCTGAGGGTGGTGGGTTCAAACCCAGCCCTGGCCAAACTGCAACAAAAAAATAGCCGGACTTTGTGGCAGGCACCTGTAGTCCCCCTTCTCGGAAGGTTGAGGCAAGAGAATCGCCTAAGCCCAAGGAGCTGGATGTTGCTGTGAGCTGTGACGCCACGGCACTGTACTGAGGGTTAATAAGTAAGACTCTGTCTCAAAAAAAAAAAAAAAAAATCTTCTAAAATCCTGCTTTATTCTTTTTAGTAATAGACTGGTTTTACTTTATTACAATCAATGTCATTAAAATATTTTATTAAAGTGAGAATCATTATATTATTAATAGTGGACTTTTTAGATATCAACTATAGGAAAAATATATTTCAAAAATAACTGGTCAGTTTTCATTCATTTATTCTATAAAACCAAATTTGTCAGAAAATGCTTCTATAGAAAAATGAAAAATTTGCAGTATTACCAAAAGGGGGTAATAATCTCTGTTTTCTCAAATTGCTTTTATTTTTGAAGTTTTTAATTAAACCAAAGGATGTTATATAAACTTTGCATGAGGAAGCACCCCTTAATGTATAACATGTCCCTAAAGGTTGCCATACATACATATGTAGGGAAAATGGAAAATTATAGCTAAGTGTACCTTTATTTACAAAATATTCATCAAAATTGTACAGAATATTTCTCTGTGTTGATACATATAAAAAATGTATAATATTAAATCTGAGTTTGTTTGATGACCTTTGAGACACCCTGTAGGGGTTTTTCTTACCTCTACCCCCCAAACATTGTGAGGGTACACTTGTTTTGTTACATAGTTCACTTTTGTATATTTTAAGTCAAAGTTATAAGTGTGCTTTTTACCCAGAAAACATGTGATATACTCTTCAGGTATGAATTTAACTGCCCCTCTTCCCACCTACTTGAATTCCATTGAGTTTTGTTTCCATATGTGCACATAAGTGTTGATCACCTAGTTCCAATTTAGTATTGAGTATTTAGTTTTTGTTTTTCCATTCATTGGGTACTTCACTTAGGACAGTAGTCTCCAGTTCCATCCAGGTTGTTACAAAAAACACTAGGTCACCACTTTTTTTAATGGCTAACTAGTATTCCATGGTATACGTATACCACATTTTATTTATTAATCCATTTATATATTGATGGGCATCTGGGTTGTTTCTACATCTTTGTGATTGTGAATTGTGCTGCTATGAACATTTAAGGGCAAGTATCTTTATGATAAAATTACTTTTCTTCCTTTGAGTAAATGCCTAGTAGAGGGATTGCTGGATCAAATGGTGGGTCTTATTGTCCATAGAGGTTGTACTAGTTTGCAGTCCCAAGAATAGTGGAAGAATGTTCCTTTCCCCTGTAGATCCTTGGCAGTATCTGTTGCCTTATTATTTTTTTTTTAAGGGCAAAATTTGTTTATTTTAAATAATTTTTTAGGAAAAATTTTGAATGAAAAGTAAAATTGGGAGCCCCTTCTTAGATCTTTGGTAATACTTGATTACTTATCTAGAGTTCTTTTATCTTCTTAATTTTTTTTTTTTTTTTTTTTAGCTAGAAGTTATATCCTATTCAGTATGTTTGAAGATACAAGGCTCATGCCTGGTTAACTTAAACAACAACAACAAAAGTATATTAAATATTTTCTTAAGTTTGGGTATACATTCTTCCTATTTCCTTTCATTATTCAAAGTACAGTTTGGATTATTTTTGGTGTTTTTTGTGTGTGTGTTCTAAGCAGGGTGTATCTTTCCCCCATACCCATGATAATATTCATATTAGGGTTTGATTTGGTTTGATGTTTACTTTCTTTCCCTGAGAGTGAGTTTGTATCAAAGCTTAAGAGCTCAGGTTTTAGAACCAGTTTGAAACCTTTTCTGTCATGTCTTATTTAACCTTAAGCAAGTCACATAACCTCTTTAAGCCTCCGTTTTCTCATTTGCAAAATAAGAAAGAATTATGAGGATTAAAGGAAATAATATATGCTAAATGATCTGAATAGCACCTGATAGTAAGTATTCAATAAATGTTTGCTGCTAAGTGTTAATCATCATTTCACCATATCTTTTTTTTTTTTGAGACAGTGTCACTCTGTCACTCTGGGTAGAGTGCCATGGTATCATAGCTCACAGCAACCTCCATCTCTTGTGCTCAAGAGATCCTCTTGCCTCAGCCTTCCAAGTAGCTGGGACTATTGAAGCCCACTACGACACTCAGCTATTATTTCTACTTTTAGTACAGATAGAGTCTTGGTTTTGCACAGGCTGGTCTTAAACTCCTGAGCACAAGCCATCCACCCTGGACATCCACCTGGGCCTCCCAGAGTGCTAGGATTTCAGGCATGAGCCACCCTGTCCAGCTTCAACATATCTTTTATGTTGACTACCACATAGCCTTTTCTAAAAATAACATCCTTCATGATGAAATATTGACATGAAAAACATAAAATTAAATTTAAAAAATGACATCTAAGTTTTAAAGATATTTTTTATTAATTAAACCAAATGCTATGCTTTTTTTTTGAGATAGCGTCTCACTGTGTTGCCCTTGATAGAGTGTTGTGGCATCACAGCTCACAGCAGCCTCAAACCTTTTTTTTTTAATTAATTTATTTTTATTGTTAAATCATAGCTGTGTACATTAGTGCAATCAAGGGGTACAATGTGTGGGTTTCATATACAATCTGAAATATTCTCATCAAACTGTTCAACGTAGCCTTCATGGCATTTTCTTAGTTACTGTATGTAGGCATTTGTATTCTGCCTTTAGTAAGTTTCGCCTGTACCCATTCTAAGATGCACCAGTAGATGTAGCCCCACCCATTACCCTCCCTGCACCAAAACCTCCCCCCTCCCTTCCCCTTCAGCTTCAAACTCTTGGGCTTAAACCATTCTCTTGCTTCACCCTCCCCAGTAGTTGTGACTACAGGCACCTGCCACAATCCCCGGCTATTTTTCGTTGCAGTTGTCGTTGTTTAGCTGGCCCGGGCCAGGTTTAAACCCCTCATTGTATGTGGCTGGCACCATAACCTCTGTGCTACGGGCACTGAGCCAATACTAAGCATATTGTATAGATTTTTGCTAGGAAATTATTCATCTTAAGATTTTCTTATAATTTTAGCACTTCATCGTTTTTGTGCCTACCTCATATTGAACTTATCAAACTTGTTAAGTATCTGGCCATTTGTCACACTACAGTCAGCTTTTTACAACAAAAGTTCTGTGAGTTAACGAAGCCTAAAATATGCTGAGGAACTGATTGTGTGTAATGAATTAGCATCTCTCTCTCTCTTTTTTGTGAAATGTTAGTCCAGCAGGGTTCTAGTTATGTACTATTTTAAAGAGAATTGAGTAAATAGCGATTTTTTATGTGTGTGTGTTCTGTGATTCAGATGAGGACTCCCAGTTCAGAAAGGCTTTGAGACTAGACTGTTGGGCAAGTCTAGGGCAAGACCATATGGTTCTCATTTTTGTGTCTGTAATGCCTGGGACATAGTAGACATTCTGTACATGGTTTTAAATCAATGACTGTTGGCAGGGCTCAGTAGCTCATGCCTATAATCCTAGCACTCTGAGAGGCTGAGGCAGATGGATTGCTTGAGCTCACAAGTTCCAGACCAGCCTGAGCAAAAAATTGAGACCCTGTTTTTACTAAAAATAGAAAAACTGAGGCAAGAGGATCACGTGAGCCCAAGAGTTGGAGGTTGCTGTGAGCTATGGTGCCATGGAACTCTACCCAGGGTGACAGTTTGAGACTCTGTCTCAAAAATAAATAAATAAATAATGGTTACCTTTTATTCCAAATTAGATGTAACTTTAAAATGTGAAGCCTAAAATTCCATGCAAATAATAATAATCTATAGAGAGTAGAGGTGGTTGTATATATATCAGATAAAATCAACTTTATATCCAAAAAATTACATGAGATAAAAATGGACATTTAATTAATAAAAGTCCCAGACAGAAATGTTTGAGGCCAAGAGTTTGATACCAGCCTGAGCAATATAGCAAGCAAGACCCCAAGACCCTGTCTCTACATAAAAATAAAAAATTAGCTGGATATGGTAGCACACACCTGTAGCCCCAGCCCCTTTGGGAAGCTGAGACAGAAGGATCACCTGAGCCCAGGCTTTAGAGGTTGTAGTGAGGTATGATGATGTCACTGCCCTCTACCCAGGGCAACAGCGCAGGACACTATCTCTAAATAAATAAATAGTACAGGAAGAAAATATAACAATTATAAGAATTTTTGTTGGGCGGCGCCTGTGGCTCAGTCAGTAAGGCGCCGGCCCCATATACCGAGGGTGGCGGGTTCAAACCCAGCCCCGGCCAAACTGCAACCAAAAAATAGCTGGGCGTTGTGGCGGGCGCCTGTAGTCCCAGCTACTCGGGAGGCTGAGGCAAGAGAATCGCTTAAGCCCAGGAGTTGGAGGTTGCTGTGAGCTGTGTGAGGCCACGGCACTCTACCGAGGGCCATAAAGTGAGACTCTGTCTCTACAAAAAAAAAAAAAAAAAAAACAGCTTTATTGAGGTATAGTTGGCATATAATAAACTATATGTATTTAAAGTATATAATTTGCCTAGGCACCTGTAGCTCAGCGTCTAGGATGCCAGCCACATACACTGGAGGTGGCAGGTTCAAATCCAGCCAAGGCCTGCCAAACAACAGTGACAACTACAACCAAAAAAAAAAAAAAAAAAGAATTTTTGCAACTAATGACAAACCATCAATATACATGAAGTAAAAACTGACAGAATTGACTGTGAAATAGATAATTCTATAATAATAGTTGAAGATTTCAATACCCCACTTTCAATAATGGCTAGACAGAACAACCAGACAGAAGGTAAGTAAAGAAACAGAGGACTTTCCACAATAAGCTGACTAGATCTAATGGACATACATAGTACAATCACTCTACTCAACAACAGCATAGACATTCTTCTCAAGAGCGCATAAACATTTTCCAGGATAGACCATATATTAGAACACAGATTAAGTCTCAGATTTTCAAAGATCATACAAAATATCTTCTCCAGCCATAATGGCATGAACTTCAGAAATCAATAACAGAGGTAAAACTGGAAAATTCACAAATTTGTGCAAGTTGAACAACATACTCTTAAACAGTGGATCAGAGAAGACCTTCAGGACATACTAAGTAAAAGAAGCCAGTCACAGAAAGGCAAATACTATATGATTCCACTTGTATGATGTAACAGAACCAAAATCATAGTGACAGAAAATAGATGCTGTCTGCCAGTGTTTGGGAGGAGGGAGAAATTGGGCGTTATTATGTAATGGGTATAATTTCAACCTCACAAGATGAAAAGAGTTCTGGAGATGGGTGGAGGTAGTGATTGTGCAACTTCATGGATATATTTAATACGACTAAACTGTATGCTTAAAAGTGATTATGATGGTAAATTTTATGGTAAGTTTATTTTACCACAATTTTAAAAATTGGGGGAAAAGTTAAAGCCCAGTTTGAAAAAGAAACAGTTCTATCAAGGGAGGTGAAGACCTCCGGAATAGATAGGGTTTTTAAGGTAGACAAGGTGATTTAATAGCTTCAAGACTACGGGCAGACAGCCAGAGTGGTTTGTCAAGTGGGTAAAAAAGAAGGTTCTTGGCCTACACAGAGAATGTGCTTTCTTCAGTAGTCAGGAGAAGATGGTAGGCAATATCAAGTAAGTAATGGGGCAGTCATCTTACAGTGCTGGCATTTTAGGACCAGACATAACTTCACTTGATTTCCATTTACGTGTAGCAAATTGAGTATAACCTTCTGTCCTCGAGAGCCCTACTATCAAAGGAATAAAACATATATAAACTCTTAAAGACAAAGATACCTGAAGAGAAAACAACACTGGGAAAAGGATATTGAAGTTTTTGGAAGGTGGGAAGCAGGTAGAAAACTGATTACAGGCTTAACAGAGGAGAGGTCTACAACTCTAGAACCTGTAGAGGGGCTACTGAGAAGAAGAGAGTCTGTTCACCCCTTCAGACTCTGGAATGATCCAGACCAGATGGTACTAAACACTCTGGAAAGATAGGATAAGCATGGGTGTAGAACCAAAAAAGAGGGATTCAATTTTAAAAGGGATTGGATCCTCTTCTCCACCTTGGATTTCACCCTTATATATAGTATTAGAAAGGGCTTTGGTTTTTTTCTCCATATAGTGAGCTGAGTAACTGCTATTATACAATCCATTTCCCTTCCTGATTTGTGCCACTCTTAAGTTCCCATGTATACATGAATTGTATACATTCATTAGCACTTAGTCTCAATTTTGTTCAGTAATTCATTTTTGTCTGTTCTTGCATGAATGTCACTTGCAACCAGATGGCAAACCCTGTCCCACACCCTCAGTTCTTCTCTCCATTACCACCCACCCCCAACCAAACACCAGAAACATGAGATTTTGTGGATATTTTCTGAATTTTCTAAAGAAATTGAACTAGAGAGATTCCAAATCTGGACATAGCTACAGAGGGTATTAACTAGAGGTAAATGAAAAATAAAGTGAAGAAGAAAGTGAATTATGTGAAAGCCTATTGAAGTCACCCACTTTTCACCCTCAGCTCTAGGCAGTACCAGCCAGGCAGCTGAGGAAACTAAAGCTTTAGAAACAGTCAACAGCCCAGAAATTTGTATACCTATAGATACTAACGTTGGGAGGTTTCACAAGGAAATTACACTCAGAAGTTAATGCAGTGAAAAAAAACAACTTGGGCTCGACACCTGTAACTCAGTGGCTAGGGTACCAGCCAACCCACCAGAGCTGGCGGGTTCAAACCCAGCCCAGGCCTACCAAACAATGACAATTACAACAAAAAAATAGCCAGGTGTTGTGGTGGGCACCTGTAGTCCCAGCTACTGGGAGGCCGAGGCAGGAGAATCACTTAAGCCCAAGAGTTTGAGGTTGCTGTGAGCTGTGATGCCACGGCACTCTCAGAGGACAACTTAGTGAGACTTTGTCTCATATAAACAAAACCAAACCAACTACCCTTTCATTTGTTCTTACAGAGGAAACTATATTCAGCAAGCTTGCTTGTGCAACAAGTTTTCAAACAGCTATGTACGGCCTCCCAGTAGCTGGGACTACAGGTGCCCACCACAACACCTGGCTATTTTTTTGTTGTAATTGTCATTGTTTGGCAGGCCTGGGCTGGGTTTGAACCCGCCAGCTCTGGTGGGTTGGCTGGCACCCTAGCCACTGAGTTACAAGTGTCGAGCCCAAGTTGTTTTTTTCACTGCATTAACTTCTGAGTGTAATTTCCTTGTGAAACTTCCCAACGTTAGTATCTATAGGTATATAAGTTTCTGGGCTGTTGACTGTTTCTAACCCTCTCATCTTACATATGAAAACCCATCCAAGGATCAGTAGACATTTGTGCAAAGCTTCCAAATTGAGACACAGATCAGAACAAAAAGAACAAAGTACTAGAGGACACAAGGCATCAGAAGAAAACTTCAGTAGAATCAAAAAGTCCTTATATAAAAACATTCTTTAGGGCGGCAGTAGCTCAAAGGAGTAGGGCGCTGGCCCCATATCCCAGAGGTGTCGGGTTCAAACCTGGCCCCGGCCAAAAACTGCAAAAAAAAAATTTTTTTTTTTTTTTTTTTTTTTGTAGAATCAATGAGACATAAGTAGGATGCTATAATAGTAAAAACAAGAGTTCTTGGAAATGATGTAGTAGAAGTATTGAAAGGTAAAGCTGAAAAAGTCTCGAAAGTAAGTAACAGAGATGGACAACAGTGGAAAGCATTCATCCAAGGTCAAACATCTTAACAAATAATGGTTTTAATAATAAAGCCAGAGACAAGTGAAGAGAAGACAGTATCTAAAGAGCAATACAAGAAATGCTGCCCCAACTAAAGGAATTTTCGTATTAAAAAGTTCCTTTTTAGGACACTAGGGGTGGCTCGGTGCCTGTAGCTCAGTGAGTAGGGTGCCACCACATATACTGGGGTTGGTGGGTTTGAACCCAGCCCAGACTTGCTAAAAACAACAATGACGACAACAACAAAATAGCTAGGCATTCTGGCAGATGCCTGTAGTCCCAGCTACTTGGGAGGCTGAGGCAAGAGAATTGCTTAAGCCCAAGAGTTTGAAGTTGTTGTGAGCCATGATGTTACAGCACTCTGCCAAGGGTGACATAATGAGACTCTGTCTCAAAAAAATAAAAACTCTAGGGGAAAAAGAAATGATTCTAAAATATTGCAGAGTGGGAAAAATTAGGTTCCATACAAAGAAATAGGAATCAGATGGTATTGAACTTTTTGATAGTAACAACTGAATACTACAATATAGTGATGTAGTGCCTTCCAAAAGCTGGTAGAAAATTATTTTAAACACAAAATTCTTTATTTCCCAAACTGTCAATTGTGTAAAGCTAAATAAAGGCATTTTTTCAGTCATGCCTCAGAAAACCTACTCTCCATTCATCCTTACCCAGGAAGCTACACCAAATGATGAAGCAAACCAAGACTAAAGAAGTATGAGATTCGGGAAATGGAGTCTTGTGCAGGAAAGACACTAAGGGAAGTCTCATGTGCCAGCTGCACAGTAGGTCTAGTGGGCATTCAAGCTCTACTGGATCTGGAGGGTGAAGGACTCCAGAAGGTGGTATCTAGGAAGAAATCAATCACCACAAATGTTTGAACATTAAGTAGCAATGGACATTGAAAGAGAAAGAAATGTTATATATATTTTTTTGGTACATTTATGAAGAATTAGCAGTAGGTTCATAGATAATTAAGCAAATGGCAAAAGAATATCTTCAAGGCAAAATTACGTGTGCATGAAAATATAATTCCAGTATACAGCATGGCTCAGCAGTAAGCACTATTTAAATATCATAATATGAACACTGAATATTGATTTAATAAAAATTATAATAGAGGTAAATACTAGAAGAAGAGCTAAAGGATTGAGAGTAGTTGCCTCTGGACATTAAGACTGGGATTGGTAGCCGGGCGTTGTGGCGGGCGCCTGTAGTCCCAGCTACTAGGGAGGCTGAGGCAGGAGAATTGCGTAAGCCCAAGAGTTAGAGGTTGCTGTGAGCTGTGTGAGGCCACGGCACTCTACCGAGGGCCATAAAGTGAGACTCTGTCTCTACAAAAAAAAAAAAAAAGACTGGGATTGGAAGGGGTATTGGTAGAGGGTTTTGTTTTTAGGATAAACATTGTTTTACTGCTAGACTTTTCAAATTATAAGCATATACTGCTTTGATTATAAAATTCTTTTAATGAAGATACACCATCAGTGCCCATAAGAACCAGAGAGACCTATAGAACTGTTAACCAGTGGATCATGCTTATAATTTTAATTTACAGAGGACTTTTACTCTATTTCAGTTGGTCATTCTTACAACTGAAGGATGAATGTGAGGCTTGAATGTGGTGAGACTTGGAGGTTAATAACTAACCTCTTCCTAGGCCTGTAAGTGATAAAGTTGTGACTCATCCCAGCTCTTTCGACTCTGAGCCCTGGAATTTGGGCATAGTGGAAGGAGGAGCAATATGAGAACCAATTTCCAGAGATGAGGTGGGAGGCCCAGTCATAGGAACACAGTGGCAAAGTAGCAAGCAATTGAAGCATCTGTTTGAAGGATTCTCAGCTGTGAGCCTGATTGATTGCTGAACCACACCAGGTGGGGGTAGTGTGGGACCAGCTAGGAGATTTAAGAACTGGGCGGGGGGAGAGGGGACAGGGTCTTGGGTAGGTCAGGTGTCACTTTGTTTCAGAGCATTTTGAGAACACAGGGCTTTGTACTGTTTCAGCCATTGTTTCCTGTAGACAGTATTCTTATATTGGTCATTTGATTCTTTTGACTGCCCAGCATTAAGATCTTCTTCCTAGTTTGGGGGAATTCCTCACTGCGTAGGTCTTTATAGGAGGCAGAGCCCACCTCCCCCTAAAAGGGGGGGCGACACCTGTGGCTCAAAGGAGTAGGGCACTGGCCCCATATGCCAGAGGTGGCGGGTTCAAACCCAGCCCTGGCCAAAAACTGCAAGAAAATAAAATAAAATAAATCAAAATATTATTTTTAAAAAAGCCTAAAAGGTCAGATACTTGTTTCCTCAGCCCTCTCTGTGGCTTTAGCAGAGTTAGCTGTTACAATGTGAAAGACCCTGGGCTAAGCTCTTTTTGTGGAATCCCTTACTTATTCTTTACAGTAAGCTATGTGGTAGTTGCTGTCATTCTTCCCATTTTAGAAATCAAGATCTAGGCTTTTTGAGTTGGATGCCAGTGGCACAAAAAAGCAGACACTATATAGAGAATTCTTTCTGGAAGCAGAATGGGGCATATGATTACAACTACAAGGAACATTCAACATCAGCTGGTAAATGGGTCATAAAAAATGGTCCATGGATCTTTCCCATGGTGGTGGGCTGACTGATGATGAACTCCCACTTCACTATACAGGGTGTCTCAGAGGTCACCCATAAAGTCATCATACATAGGAAAAATGTGAAATTGTACCTAAATGTACCTTTTTACAAAATATCCATTACAGAATTTTACAAAGATGTGGTTAGCATGTAGAGAATATTTTGTAGATATTTTATAAAATTTTATAATGAATATTTTCTAAAGAAAGATACATTTAGCTACAATTTCTCATTTTCCCTATGTGTGGTAACTTTATGGGTGATTGTTGGGACACCCTGTAGTTTAGTAATGCTATTCTGTAGTTTGATTTATTTATAGTCTACTTTTTTCTCTTAGAAATACTAAGAGAAATGGCCTAAGTGTTACCTTTTCCAAAAGGCCTAACTTATTTTGAATTTTCTCACTGCCATTGTCAAATTTTGACTACTGTTCTTATTACGAGTACAGAAACTAATGGTATAAGAAAATAGGATTGCAGGGGAGGGCAGTAGTGAATGAGGGAAAAGGAAGGAAAGACTTCAGTGTTGTACAAATATCCCAGCTCTTCAAACTCAGAATTGAGATGTAGAGTTGAAGTTCCTGCCTTAAAATTAAGCATTGCTCTTATCTCCTAAAACATCCAGAGAAGGACTGTGACCAGATAAGCATTCTGTCTTTTTTTTTTTTTTGGTTTTGGAAGTGGCTGGAAGAAAGAATTAAGATAGATTATTAATGATATTAGTTAGCTGTTACTATGTGAAAGACACTGGGCTAAGCTCTTTTTGTGGAATCCCTTACTTATTCTTTACAGTAAGCTATGTGGTAGTTGCTGTCATTCTTCCCATTTTAGAAATCAAGAATCAAATGCTTCCAGCCTCATATCACCATCTGATCTTTGATAAACCAAACAAAAGCAGACACTGTAGAAAAGAACCCCTATTTAATGAATGGTGCTGGAAGAATGGGTAACCTTGTGTAAAAGACTTAAACAGGAGCTGCACCTCTCACCAATTACAAAAATTGACTCATGATAAAAGATCTAAGTCTAAAACACAAAGCCATAAAAATCCTAGAGAAAAGCATGGGAAAACCCCTTGATGATAGATTTTCCGGGGAAAGATTTTCTGAAGAAGATTCCATTGGCAATTGCTACAACAAAAATAAATAAGTGGGATTTAATTAAGCTAAAAAGCTTCTGCACAGCTAAAGATACAACAATTAAAGTAAACACACAGCGTTCTGAATGAGAAAAGATATTTGCATGTTACAAATCTGACAAAAGGCTGATAACCAAAATATACAGAAAACTTTAATCAACAACAAAAAAAGCAAACAATCTCATTTATCACTGGGCAAGAAACATGAACAGAACCTTCTCCAAAGAAGACAAATGGCTAACAAACATATGAAAAAATGCTTGTCACCCCCAGTCATCAGAGAAATGCAGATCAAAACCATCTTGAGGTAGCACCTAACCCCAGTGAGAATAGCCCACATCACAAAGTTCCAAAGCTGCAGGTGCTGGTGTGGTTGAGAGAAGGGAACACTTTTACACTATGGGTAGGATTGCGAACTAATACAGCCTCTTTGGAAAGAAGTATGGTGAGGCCTCATCTAAAAGTAGACCTTCTGTTTGATCCTGCAATCCCATTACTAGGTATCTACCCAGAAGAAAGAAAGAAAAATTTTACCATATCATTTATAATCGCCAAGTTGTGGAATCAACTGAAGTGTCATCAATCCATAAATGGATTAATAAACTGTGGTATAACCTCGGCACCCGTGACACAGTGGTTACAGTACCAGCCATGTACACCAGGCTGGTGGATTCGAAACCAGCCTGGGCCAGCTAAACAACAATGACAACTGCAACAAAAAATAGCTGGGCCTTGTGGTGGGTGCCTGTAGTCCCAGCTACTTGGCAGGCTGAAGCAAGAGAATCACTTCAGCCCAAGAGTTTGAGGTAGCTGTGAAGCCACAGCACTCTAACAAGGGCAACATAGTATGAGTCTGTCTCAAAAAAAAAAAAAAAAAAGGGGCAGTGCCTGTGGCTTAAAGGAGTAGGGCACCGGCCACACATGCCGGAGGTGGCGGGTTCAAACCCAGCCCCGGCAAAAAACTACAAAACAAATAAATAAAAAATAAACCGTGGTATATGTATACCATGGAATACTATGCAGCCATAAAAAGTATGGAGCCTTTACATCTTTTGTATAACCTGGATGAAGCTGAAGAACAATCCCCTTAGTAAAGTATCACAAGAATGGAAAAGCAATTATCCATTGTACTCGATAACTAATATGAAACCAGTAGATAAACAACTATACACATATACCGAAAAACAAATTCAAGTGGAGGTGAGGAGGGAGGATGGAGTGGGAAAGGGGAGGAAGAAGGGGAAGTGGTGTGATTCACCTAACAAGCACAATGTAAGGGTTTATGACACACCTGGGTGAAGGGTTCAACTATGACTTGGACTTTACCTAACAGCCTCAAACAGTATAACTTAGCAAACAATGTAACCTAATCGTTTGTACCTTCATATTAATCTGAATTAAAAAAAAAAAAAAAGTTGGGTGGCTCCTGTGGCTCAAAGGAATAGGGCGTTGGTCCCATACACCGGAGGTGGTGGGTTCAAACCCAACCCTGGCCAAAACTGCAAAAAAAAAAATGCTTAAGTTGCTACCTATCCAAAGCTACTTCTGCAGATCAAATAGGATTTCAAAATGAGAATTTACTGAGCACCCACTGCTCAGTAGCCAAGCTTCTTATATACTTTGTACTTTAAAGAACTTTAGATAGTATTTTTGGTAATAAACCACCTTCTGTAACAACTCTATACCAAAACTTTAAACTTGAATTAATTCATTTCAAAAGCAGTTGGTGCTCATTATTGACATACTGACTGAACAGTTTGATAGGTTTCCTTATAAAATTTATATATGCATATCTTCTGCTTCTGTATGAATAGCATCACATTATACATAGTACCTGTCTTGCTTATTTTATACTTGATAAACCTTGGGAAAGTTTTTATGTCAATACATATATAGTCACTCTGACTACAAGTTTTTTAAGTTACTTTCTAAAAATATAACTAATGTTTGAATATTTGGATAATATAATTTTAAAGGTATTTAAGAACCTTTCAGTCTCATTACCCTATTACTGATTTAAAAAAAAAAGTGCCTGCCTCCCTTCTTTTTTGGAGACAAGGCCTTGCTCTGTTGTCCAAGCTAGGGTGCAATGGCATCATCATGGCTCACTGTGGTCTTACTCCTGGGTTCAAGTGATCCTTCTCCCTCAACCTCCCAGCTGAGGAATAGCTAGGACTATAGTTACATTTCACTATGCCTGGCTAACTTTTATTATTTTTTTGTAGAAACTGCTAAGTTTCCACTCCTGGCCTCAAATGATCCTTCCACCTCAGCCTCCCAAAGTGCTAGAAATACAGTTGTGAACCATTGCACCCAGCCAAAAAATACCTTTTAGTAAATATTTCCAAAGGAGTGGAAATATGGGATTGCTGAGACATTAATTGAATATAAACTGTCAAGAAAACTGGTTGAGGGCGGCACCTTTGGCTCAAGGAATAGGGTGCTGGCCCCATATACCGGAGGTGGCAGGTTCAAACCCAGCCCCTGCCAAAAACTGCAACAAAAAAAAACTGAATTTTGAAACTGTGATTGACTAAAATAATCCTAGAAAATATGTGGGCATTATCTTGTTTTTGTAAATCTTTTGATATCTGAGCTTATATCTAATTACAGGTGATTCAGAAATCTTTTTTTTTTTTTTTTTTGTAGAGACAGAGTCTCACTGTACCGCTCTCAGGTAGAGTGCCGTGGCGTCACACAGCTCACAGCAACCTCTAACTCTTGGGCTTACACGATTCTCTTGCCTCAGCCTCCCGAGCAGCTGGGACTACAGGCGCCCGCCACAACGCCTGGCTATTTTTGTTGTTGTTGCAGTTTGGCCGGGGCTGGGTTTGAACCTGCCACCCTCGGCATATATGGCTGGCGCCCTACTCACTGAGCCACAGGCGCCGCCCGTGATTCAGAAATCTTAAAACTGTGTGATTTATCTCATGCTTGACATAGTTATCTTAAACTCTAGACTGATCATTTTTTGTTTAAAAATGTAAACATTAAAGTTATTAGCTAAAGTCTTGGGTGTTGCGGACAACCACCTCTAAATTACATTTTTTTTTTTTTTGAGACAGCCTCTTACTGTGTCACCCTCGGTAGAGTGCCATAGCATCACAGCTCACAGCAACCTCAAACTCTTGGGCTTAAGCAGTTCTCTTGCCTCAGCCTCCCAAGTAGCTGGGACTACAGGCGCCTGCCACAATGCCGAGCTATTTTTTGGTTGTAGTAGTCATTGTTGTTTGGCTGGCCTGGGCTGGATTCGAACTCACCAGCTCGCCTGCTGAGCTACAGGCGATGAGCCAACCTCTAGGTTTTTCACACACTGAGTACTAGGATTATTTTTATTTAACATTCTAATAGGTTGGTGACAGGAAATTATACAATACATTTAGATTGTCTCTGCCTATTCCCTTTATAGAACTTTGGCTTGCTTTGCTTTCTTGAAACTATGCTTGTTTCCTACCCTCTTGCATATCCCACTAATCCTATGTTTGCTTTTGAATTAGAATACACCAGTACAGTGGGTACCTTTATTCAGGGACCTTGCTTGTGGTAATAGCGGTGGTTCATTTAATGTTACCATAAGTTAAACAATGTACTAAGGGCTAGTTCTGTATATGTTAGTCTTCAAAGTAACCCAAGATAGATAATGTTATCCATATTTTTCAGACGGGAGAAGAGGCAAAAATTTTATGTATCACAAAGCTAAAAATGAAAAAAAATTGGATTTGGGTTTCTGGTCAGTCCAACTCTAAAGATAACTCCTACATCTCTCTCTCTTCCACAAGATGCCTGCGCATAAGCATATGTTCAGTTTCAAGCAGTTCAGGCATGCTGTGGTCCACAGTTAGGTTCCCCTGCATTGTAGTGTAGTAAAGGGTTATGTGTGGTGTAGGCGTGCAGTGAACTAACATCCCCATGAATGCTTTTCCCTTACATTACGCTGTTCTCATTACTCCCCAAAACAATTATAAACATTTAAAATGCCATATTAGAGAACACTAATTTATAAAGTAAACATTAAAGAAATCTTCTGTGTGTGTGTTTCATAGTTTAAAGATAAAATCTTTTTATCAGTTGTCTGTATGCTTTAGCCTCCTACTTTACCAAGTTATTGCCTAGACGTTTTCAGTTTCTTCCTTATCTTTCTCTGTCTGCTTTTCCTTCTCAGACACCTTGGCAGGAGCTATAAGAATAAAGAATACAAGCATTCATTATTCATTTTCACACATAAGCAGCATGAATCTCAGTAATTGTCTCTTACCCCTCAGAAGAAAGTAATATTCTCAAGGTAGAGAACCTTTTCATTTCCTTTCCAGTATTCACTCGGTTTTGTGGCCAATGATTGATTTTTTTATTGAGCACGAAAGCAAGGAACTGTTGGTAACTTCCATATCCTGATGTTGTCTTTTAGTTTAATTTTTTGAATAGTTAATACATTCACATGGAATAGAATTCAAAAGGATATTCAGCAAACGTTCCTCACCTGTCTAACTCAGCCACTCAGTTCCCCTCCACAGAGGCAACTAGCATTACCAGTTTCTTATATATCCTTTTCTATATGTATGTGTGTATTTATTTATTTTTGAGACAGGGTCTCACTCTGTCACCCAGGTTACAGTACAGTGGTGTCATCATAGCTTGCTGCAACCTCAGATTAATGGGCTCAAGTGAGTCTCCTGCCTCAGCCTCCTGAGTAGCTGGGACTATAGGCACCCAGCACAACACCCATTTAATTTTGCTCTTGCTTGGACTGGTCTCCAGTTCCTGGCCTCAAGCAGTTCTCCTGCCACAGCCTCCCAAAGTGCTAGGATCATAAGCGTGAGCCACTACATCCAGCCATATATCCTTTCAGGTAGATAATCCAGAGTATGACTCAGGACATAACTTCTAAAATATAGAAATGGACGGTGCCCGTAGCTTCTAAAATATAGAAATGGACGGTGCCCGTAGTGGGTAGGCGGCCGGGCACATACACCAAGGCTGGAGGGTTCAGACCTGGCCCAGGACAGCTAAAACAACAATGACAACTGCAACAACAACAACAAAAATAACCAAGTGTTGTGGTGGGCATCTGTAGTCCCAGCTACTTGGGAGGCTGAGGTAAGAGAATCGCTTCAGCCCAAGAGTTTGAGGTTGCTGTGAGCTGTGACACCACGGCACTCTGCTGAAGGCGACATAGTGAGACTCTTGTCTCCAAAAAAAAAAAAAAAAAATTTAAAATTAAATATAGAAAGGGACATAAAAAGATACTTAGATTATACCTATAGTATTAGTAATGCTTTCTGGCATTTAGCTATTGCAAGAAAATCTTTTTAAGACTAGGGGCTCAGTGCCCATAGCTTAGTGAGTAGGGTGCTGGCCACATATACCAAGGTGGGCAGGTTTGAAACTGGCCTGGGCCTACTAAATGACAACTGCAACAATAACAACAACAACAAATAGCTGGACATTGTGGCAGGCCCCTGTAGTTCAGTTTTGGAGTCTGAGGCAAGAGAATCACTGAAGCCCAAGAGTTTGAGGTTGCTATGAGCTGTGATGCCACAGCACTCTACTGAGGGCGACATAGAGAAATTCCGTCTCCAAAAAGGAAAAAAAGACTATAATAAGGACAGAAAATTTATCCACTTCCATGTGGATAAATACAGTCATACACTGCATAACTTTTAATGACATACCACATGTGTGACAGTGGTTCTATAAGGTTATAATGATATTTTATACTGTGCCTTTTCTATGTTTAGATACACAAATACTTACCTCTGTGTTGCAGTTGCTTATGGTATTCAGTTTAGTAACATGCTATATAGGTTTGTAGCCTAGAAACAAATAGCACAGGTATGTAATAGGCTATACCATCTGGGTTTATATAAGTACACTGTATGATGTTTGCACAGTGATGAAATTGCCTGGTGAAAAAAAAGAAAGAAATTGCCTGGTGAGACATTTCTCACAATGTATCCCTATCATTAAGTGACATATGACTGGATAGTATGCTTTAAAACTACTACTCAGTACCCAATAGAGACAACCAAATTCCAAACATTACCCAGAAAAATCCAACATTTTAAGTTTTCTCTCAATCTGTCATGCATCTTCACCTGAAATATCAATTTTATTCTTCCCACTATTTAGAGACAAGGGAAAGTTAAATGTGTTCTGAGAAAAGACAACTGAAGTAGATCCAAGGAATGGGAGTGCTAAAGGCAGACTAAACTGATCTTAAACTTACTGTGACAAGTGGAGCCTAAGGTGAACCCTGTGATGCCCATTATCTAGTATTCACACTCTTATGTGTGTGGGTGTGACCTAGGACTTGTTTCTAACCATGCAATATGGCAAAGATAATAGATGTCATTCTCATGTTTATGTTGTCATATAAGACTCCCTCTGGTTAGCAGACTTGCACTATAGACTCTTTCCATTGCCAGCTACTGTGTTACAGATGACCTGATGAGAGAACCAACCACATAGCAAGAACTGAGCATGAGCTCCAGCCAACACAAGGGTGTGTTCTGAGCTAATTACTGTCCTGGGCAACTGAACTTAATTCTGCTGGAACCCTTTCACAAGCCACATGGGATGCACTTCAGAATTGTTCACAGAGGAAAGAGAGGGGAGCATTTACTCACCAGCTTCCATTCTCCCTTTTAAAAAGTGTTTCTGGGCCGGGCACCATGGCTCATGCTTTTAATATTAACACTCTGGGAGCTGACATGGGTAGATCACTTGAGCTTATGAGTTCGAGACCAGCCAGAGCAAGACTGTCTCTAAAAAAATACCCAGGCATTGTGGTGGGCGCCTGTAGTCCCAGCTACTTGGGAGGCTGAGGCAAGAGGATCTCTTGAGCCCAAGTGTTTGAGGTTGCTGTGAGCTGTGATGCCATGGCACTCTACCAAGGGCAAGAAAGTAAGACTATCTCAAAAAAAAAAAAGGAAAAAGTATTTCCCTATGGAAATAACTCCTTTACTCTTTGGCATGATTTGCTGGTGTACAAGTGCCTAGTAGATTCTCAGAGGTACCTGCTATAAGGGTCAGGATTTCCATAGCAGAAAACAAGAAGTACAAAGGTATAGCTGAGGCCAGGTGCTGTCGTGTTATGCCTTCGAAATTGGATTCCTGTGGTGAAAGGCAGGATGTCAGGTAGGCACAAGAGTTGCTTAATTAAGTCAACTTCTTGCATCACTCAGATAAGTGTGTGCACTTCATTAAATCCAATTCACAGAATCTTTGAGGTAGTGGCCAGCCACAGCTCTACAAAAGACTCATAGGAATATGATGGAATTTGCCACAGTATAGCTGCTGCAATTGGCTGGAAGCTCCAACTGATATTCTCATCATAATTTTTATCAGTGTTTATAGTTGGGGAAGCTGAACAATTCTGACAGTATAAAGGAAGTATTGTAGATATTGGACCTTACAAAATTGTAGCAGCTGGGGAAGTGAAGGTCTGAAAGAAAGAGTAGTGGGATCCAGAAGAATCATCTCCCTGGCACCTCTGTGTCTACCTATCACATCTAGCTATGGTGACTTTTACAGAGTAATGGCTATTGCCTGATTTCTTCCAGATCTTACATATTTCTCTTCTTTCTCTTCTGGCCAACTCTAACTTAGAACTATACAGGGAAGAGACTATGGAAAACAGTTTTAAGCACAATCTCCCTCTCCCCCCAAGATTTTCATTATTCTTTGCTAATACTTCAGCAGGTATAAGGACCATAACAGGTAAGATGACAAAACCTTCATCCCGAAGATATCTGAGTTCGTGGTTTCTTTATCCATAGTTGCTCCAATTCCTGGGTGTCTGTTATCACTGGGCAAAAAACCACATGTCTCAGGGAATTCCTTGAGTTCCAGATGAACTCCTTCCTGCTCTTGTTGTATCACCATAAACCCTGTACTCTGGTTCAACATTCTCCACAGTTGTACCTTCAGGACCCACTAGTGTGTATAGCTATACATAATCCATACTCTTTCTTCCCAAGAGTAGTTAGTTCTTCACAGACTGTGCTGTCAACTCAGTCTTGATTACTGGTTTGGAGGTAGTGAGAAGAGACAAGGCCAGATCTTGAAGAGGACAAGCATTATCTTTTCAGGGGAGGCTGCCATTCTCTAAAGGGGTTTTGAAGAGTTGCTTTCCCAGCCCAGAAACTTCGGGTTAATCTGGAGGCTTAATGCTTAGCTAATCCACCCAAATATCCCCATTCCTGTGTTCCTGTCAGAACCCAGATTTTATCATAGAGGATTTGTTGAGGCTTTCATTCAAGTGCCACCACTATTGCTGAACTACTTCTTCTCCTTTCATATATACCTCGTTTTAATTTGCTAATGGTATAAAATCTTTGTATTGTTATGCTGCTGCTTAGAAGAGTTATCACACCCCTCTTTGTAGGAAGTGAGGTATTAGGTAGGGCTTTTTTCCCATCTGATCAGGAAGTGAGCTAGTTCTAGAATCTCATTCAAGAATCTTATTTTCTAGGGTCATTTCTATTACTAGCTATCCTTGTCTGGTTATCTCTTCCCATTCCCCACATCCTTGCCTAAAGCACATCCTAAAAAGGCTTGAATGCAGGTCATTTATTTGGAAAGTAGTCCCATGGACAGGAGCGGGGTAGCATGAGAAGTGGGGAAGGAGGAAGAGCAGTATGAAAGTATGTCATTGAGCTGGCCAGCACTGCAGTCTCTGGGTTTAGCCTGTTCCTGTGGAGTAGTAGACAAGAGCTCTCAAAAGTCACAGCATCCTAGGACGGACGATATAAAACACTGAGGTTCAAGTTGACTTGTCTTTTTACCCACTTATCTGATTCATTTTCTACCTTGGATCTGGAATTATTGGTTGCCTTTTCTAAATACAGGAAGTCCCTGGGTTATGAACAAGATAGGTTCTGTGGGTTTCTTCTTAAGTTGAATTTATGTAAGTTGGAACAGGTACTGTCGGAGCCTGGTGATGCCAGGTCACTGGCCCCGGCCTGTCTAACTGTCCAGAGGTGGACCTCTGTGCTACCTTGCTCGGGTTCAACTCCCTTTAGGTGCCAGGGGGCAATTCAGCAGGAGAGAGAGAGAAACAGTCTTAGTAGGAGAGCGAATCTTAGCACTCTTCATAGAAGGGCACTGGGCAGGCGTCCTCCGAGCAGGAGGAGCAAAATAGTTATAGTGAGCGAGTCTGTGAGAGAATGAACGAACCTGGACTAGCCTCTCCTGCAGCTGCTTATAGAAATGATCCCATGGCTGTTTACATCACAGGTGTGGAGACTGCCAAACACTGACACTCGTGCTCTCGCATTAGCAGAGTCGAATCCCTTCCCCGTGCCCTTATCACCAAGGCATTATCGAGATGGTATATCACAGATGTTTCTTATAGTTACAGAGCGTTCAAAGCTTAACTCTCGCTTCTCCTTCCCTTGAATCATCTGGTCTCCTACAAGGTACGTTTACCTATTAATAACCTGTTATTACCTACAATAGCCTCAACGTATAAGTGCAAGTTGTACCTAACTTGGAGACTGCCTGTAGATTTGTTGGGATAATTGGGTGATAGTGATGTTTTAGAAAGTTAACCTTTCAGGCGGCACCTGTGGCTCAGTGAGCAGGGCGCCGGCCCCATATACCGAAGGTGGCGAGTTCAAACCCAGCCCCGGCCAAACTGCAACAACAACAAAAAAAAAGCCAGGCGTTGTGGCGGGCGCCTGTAGTCCCAGCTACTCGGGAGGCTGAGGCAGGAGAATCGCCTAAGCCCAGGAGTTGGAGGTTGCTGTGAGCTGTGTGACGCCACGGCACTCTACCGAGGGCAATAAAGTGAAACTCTGTCTCTACAAAAAAAAAGAAAGAAAGTTAACCTTTCAGTGATATGCTCTATATGAATTGGAATACTGGAGGGAGGCAGAGAGTAGGAAGTATTTCAGTAATTGACATGCAGGATGCTGAGGATTTGAACAAAGGTGGTGTTGGGCATAGAAAATAGGCTAATCTGCCTTGGTGCCCCATAGCACAGTGGTTAGGGTGCCAGCCACACGCACCAGGGCTGGTGGGTTCAAACCCAGTCGGGCCTGTTAAACAACAATAACAACAACAACAACAAAAATAGCCAGGCATTGTGGTGGGTGCCTGTAGTCCTAGCTACTTGGGAGGCTGAGGCAAGAGGATCTCTTGAGCCCAAGATTTTGCGTTTGCTATGACCTGTGATACCACAGCACTCTACCGAGGGCAACATAGTGAGACTGTCTCAAAAAAAAAGAAAAGAAAGACAAAAGAAAATAGGCTAATCAAAGAGTATTTTGAAGAAAGAATCAGAGACACACAGTAACTAGTTAGGTATCAAGGTCAAAGGAGGGCAGATAGGCACAGTGGAAATTAAAGATTTCTAGCCTAGAAAAAAGATAGCGTGTAGACACATTGGCTTCCCAATATCCAATATAACCTTAGAACGCTGATGGATTATTTCAACCTACATTTGAGGACAAATGACTCACAAAGGGTGTGTTTTGATCTGGCAAAGACTGATAAGTTAAAAAGGTCATTCAGGATTAGTAACAGAACTGCCTGAATTCAAAGCTCATGTTCTTGCTGCTACTACCTGCCACCCTCTTTTTCCTGATGTTTCTTGATTCCTTTCCTCAGAATTCAGAATCAGTCATGCACAAGTTAGTAGAAAAGAACTGAAGCAACTTTTCTGTCAAGCCTGTTTGCACTTTAAGTCTTATTTCTAACTCTGGTGCCACTAAAGAACCACCATGCCTCATGTAAGGCCAGCCTTATCTAAACTTGGAATGCTGTTTTATGTGGCATGTCAAGCTGTAATCTCTCTCCACAGTTCTTTTCCTTACTTACCTCTTGCCTGCTTCCTTCTTCGTCTTCCCACCCCAACTCCCATATGAAACTCTGGATCTGGAAGCCATTTATACATTTCCTAATGGACATGAGCTAATGAAAAACCTAACAAGTTTTTTCACTAACATTGGTAAGACAAGTAGAAGGGCATACCTAGGAATAATGAAGAATATGAGGGGGAATAAAAACAAATCATAATAGTGAATTCAGGAGCACTGTCCACACTGAAGTTTATTTTACCAAAGGAACAAACATGAGAAGACCAAAATTTTTTGATAATAAAAGTAGAAAGTGGGCCCAGTACCTATAGCTCAGCAGCTAAGGCACCAGCCACATACATCAGAGTTGGCGGGTTCGAATCCAGCCCAGGCCTGCCAAACAATGACAGCTACAACCAAAAAATAAAAATAGCCGGGCGTTGTGGTGGGCGCCTGTAGTCCCAGCTACTTGGGAGGCTGAGGCAAGAGAATCGCTTAAGCCCAATAGTTTGAGGTTGCTGTGAGCTGTGATGCTACAGCACTCTACTAGGGGCAATAAAATGAGACTCTGTCTCAAAAAAAAAGGAAAGTGTTATAATTTAACACATGCTACTAACAATCGTGTTACTAAATCTCAATTTTTTTTCTTATATCTCTACTTGATTATTCATTCGTATTGGTTGTATAGCTCAGGTTTTTGAAAAAGACGTTTTTGCCCACATTGAGGATTACAAAGAAAATTCTGGTAAAAGAGAATAGAAAAAAATTACACAAGTAGGAGATGGATATGTAAAGTGTAGTTATTACACTAGCAAAAAGAATTCTGAGATACTGATTTTATACTATCTGCCAACCTCTTAAGAGCATCATTCAAAATCTGCTACCTGAACTGAATGCACTGCTGCCTTTTATCCATAAATGCCTTGCCTTCAGGTAGCTTTTCTATTACAAGAAAATTGGTTTTGGGGGGGGGTTTTTTGTTTGAGACAGAGTGTCACTGTGTCACCTTTGGTAGAGTGCTGTGGCGTCACAGCTCACAGCAACCTCAAACTCTTGGGCTTAAGCGATTCTCTTGCCTCAGCCTCCCAAATAGCTGGGACTACAGGTGCCTGCCACAATGCCTGGCTATTTTTTTGTTGCGGTTGTCTTTGTTTTGCCGGCCAGGGCTGGGTTCAAACCTGTCACCCTCAGTGCACGTGGCCAGCGCCGTAACCACTGTGCTATGGGTGCTGAATCTACAAGGAAATTGTTAATAAGAGCTTTCGAGTTCATCCAAAAAGTTACATGGTTGGGCAGCACCTGTGCCTCAAGGAGTAGGGCACTGACCCCGTATACCCAGGTGGTAGGTTCAAACCCAGCCCTGGCCAAAAAACTACAAAAAAAAAAAAAAGTTACATGGTTTAATAGTCAACTATTGCTGTGTGACAAACAACCTGAAAACCTTAGTGGTATTTAACAATGAACCTTTATTTCTCATAAGGTTCCTGGTTAGCTGGGGCCACTTGGGTTGCCACAGTGCTGCTCATTCTTCCTTTTCCACCCAAGACCAACAAGCTTGCCACAATATATGCTTTGCATGACAGAAGGCAGGAGGGCCAGCACAGTTCCCAAAAAGGGAAGGGACTTACTGAGTAGTAGTACTGTTCAAAGTGTCCCTACAGTGAGTAACATAAGTACAGAAATTGAGAGAAAGCATTTAGAAGCTTTTCTGACAGTTGCCACACTATTCAAGCAGCATTTCTGTTGAATTTTACACAAGTATTGGTCCATCACAGATTGGAAATTTAAAAACAAAAATAAAAAACTGTTCCTTTGACCCAATATAGTTTGAGAAGTGCTGGGAGAGATTCTATGACATTCTGCTCACTAGAACTAAATAGCTGCACTACACATAAGTGGGCATTCTGATCTGCATGTTGGTCTTGAGGGATTTTTGTCAGGATCACTTTG
This sequence comes from Nycticebus coucang, assembly GCF_027406575.1. Classification (NCBI taxonomy): domain Eukaryota; kingdom Metazoa; phylum Chordata; class Mammalia; order Primates; family Lorisidae; genus Nycticebus; species Nycticebus coucang. The sequence goes on from NC_069788.1 coordinate 91,064,552, forward strand.
TCAACCAAGAATCTGACCATTGGACATGCTAATAATGTTTTGGAACTACAAGACTAGTTCAAATTTACCAAAGAAGTGGCACCATGTGAGCCTCTTGGCATCCACTTGCTGGCATTTCCCTACCAGCATCCTTCTGCCTTACTGCTATATTTACATTTTCATTCCAAAATTGGTAACCTTGACAAAAGACATTACCCCTAGTTGAAATCCTTTATCATAATATTTTGACATAATCTTTATTCCATCCAACATTCCAATTTTTTGCTTGTCTTTTATATTTTTAGTTAACATCACCATATTTTATGTACTTATAAGGCATTTTTTGGTCATGACAGTAGTGGTTCTAAATACAGTAAGTAAGTTCTAATGAGCATTAATTAGAAAAAATCCTAAGGTTATAGATATAGAGGAGGGAGGAATTTTTAGGAAAAGATAGATATGTTTAAATGTAACTTGTCTTCTTCCTACCCGTATGACTTTGGGCACGTTTTTTACTCTGTGAGTCCCAATTTAATTATACCACATTCATCAAGAAGAAATGCCACTAGAATTCTTATTGTAAGGTAAACACATAGCACAGAGCTTGGTATATAAATGTAAGTTTTCAAAAATTTTAGCTATTATTATTGTTTACCTTTAATTATCTACTAGGTGTCAGGCACAATAGAATAAGAAATAAGGTGGGGCCTCTACCCTGGAAGAACTCTTAGTCTGGTGGAGGAGTCAGCAGACAAATAACATAAGAAAGATAAAGTATTGTGAGAGTTTGGTGCTGTTGGAGAGAGAAACACAGCACCAGCAAAACTTTTAGATTAGAGGAACCTGACCTAGGCTTTAGGGAACAGGATTAAGGTAGGCTCTTAAAAAATGACAACATCTGAGTTAGTTTGTTACACAGTCTTACTTTGTCACTTTGTCATCATTGATCCTTTTGCTTCATCCTCCAAAGTAGCTGGTACTACAGGGGCCCACTACCACACCAAGCTAATTTTTCTATTTTTAGTAGAGATGGGGGTCTCACTCTTGCTCAGGTTGGCCTTAAACTTCTGAACTCAAGCAATCCTTCTGCTTTAGCCTCCTGAGTAGCTGGGACCACAAGCACATGCCACCATGCCTAGCTAATTTTTGTAGAGATGGGTCATGCTATGTTGCTCAGGTTAGTCTCAAAGTCCTGGGCTCAAGTGATCCTCCTGCCTCAGCTTCACAAAGTGCTAGAATTACAAGCAAGAGTCATTGCATTCATCCTAAGTGAGTCTTGATGAAGAGAAGTTAAAAGGAAGAGTTAAGAGCATTTTGGAAAAATGGAACATAAACAAAGACCTGGATGTGTGAGAGTTTGGTGGAATTCTGGGAAATTGTATGTGATGCGGTATGATGGAATGTGAGTAGGGATAGGGCTAGAGCACAGGCAGGTGCCAAATCATCAACAGATAGGCAGTGTGGACTTTATCTTGAAGTCACTTGCAGCTCAAAGCTATTGAATAATTTGTTACAAAGGAATATACAATTGACATTTTAAAAGATCATTCTAGCAATAGTACAGACAGCAGATTAGAAGGGGAATGACTAGAAGTGGAAATTTTCTTAAGGCTTTTTCAGTAATGCAAGGGGAAAGTATCAGATTCTGAAAGGGAAGTGTTAGAGATTTAGTGGAGATTCTGTGAAGGGGAAGGACTTAAAAGAGGAATGAACAGCATTTAGCATTTGGTGATAGATTGAATGTGGACTTCAGGGGAATGAATCAGATCTCTGGCTTTGGTGGCTAGATAAATGTGATAACCTCCTCTAAAACATATTAAGAAGGAGAGGGGGGCAGCGCCTGTGGCTCAGTGAGTAGGGCGCTAGCCCCATATACCGAGGGTGGCGGGTTCAAACCCGGCCCCTGCCAAACTGCAACAAAAAAATAGCCGGGCGATGTGGTGGGCGCCTGTAGTCCCAGCGACTCGGAAGGCTGAGGCAGAAGAATCGCCTAGGCCCAGGAGTTGGAGGTTGCTGTGAGCTGTGTGACGCCACGGCACTGTACCAAGGGCGATAAAGTGAAACTCTGTCTCTAGGTTCCCAGAAGAACTGAATTAACTTTTGCATTTAAGATGTCTATAGAATATCTATGTGGAACTGTCCAGTAAAAGTAAGGAGTGACTCTAGGAGTTGAGAAAAAGCTCTTGGTTGGAGCTATTGAACAGGAATATTAGGTGCTGTGAAAGGCTGTGGGACAGATGATATACCAGGAAGGCAGGCAATAAAAAGAGTTGTGTGTTCACCATACTCAGTTTAGATACTCCAGAATGTTTTGAACAGATGAAGAATGCCAAGGGTACAGTCTCATTTATGTCTCATAACAACCCTGTGAATTAGGAAATACATCCTTTCATACAAAATGATGAAAACATTTCGAGCTTAAAGAGTTAAGTGATTTGCCCTTGATAACTTTGCACTGAGTGTCACGGCTGGGATTTCAAGTCCAATCTGTCTGATTTTCAAGTCCATTTCTTCCTGCTCTATCCTGTTTATAAACTTTAGAAATTTAAATATATGGTAATGTTATCTTTAATTCTCTTTGTCTATCTCTGCCAATATCCTGGTTTAGTAGGATTATGACACATCCTTTTAAATAATCACCTTTTCTCTAATTTCCCGTTTCATTCACAAACACATCTATGAGATTGTCTTTCCTAGCAGATTGACTCATCCTATTCAATTCTATTCCAATGCCTTCTTTAAAACAACAGACCAACAGAAATCTTCCATTGGCTCCTGGATGAGGTCTGTCCTCCTCAGCTTGGCATTTATGGCTCACCATAAAATCATGAATTCCTCCATACATATCCATGCCTTTGGGTGTCATTTATATGTAGATCTCATTGTGGTGATCTCAAAGTATTCCTTTTTAAGGATGCCATTTTAATGTTTAAATTTAATGTTTGTTCTGGTACAGTTTTTCATTTTTCTTTCTTTCCTTCTTTCTTTCTTTTTTTTTTTTTTTTTGTTAACCGAGCCTGGGACGGGTTCCAACCCACTACCCCAATTCATGGGGCTAGCACTCTAACCACTGAGTTAAAGGTGCCCAGCCTCTGTTACTGTTTTTCTAAAAAATGATTTTATCTTTGTGATGGAATCAGCTTGGATGTCTTCTGACCTTGGTTTCTTATATAAGGATTCTTTGTCACTAATAAAATGAGCCAGCCTCTGCTCCTACACTTTTCTAGAGGGACCCCTTTTTTTGAAGGGAGGAAAAGAAAGAAATTCTAATTATTAGAAGTTTCTTATCAGCGACCCAGAATATCCTTTCTTTTAACATCCATTTGTTTCTCAGACCTACCCTTGGAAAAATGGAGAAGTCGATTATTTCTCCTGTGCCTCATGAAGGCCTATCAGACATTTAAAGCAGCTTTCATGTCTCTGCTTGGGTTTCTCTCACATAACCCCATAATCTCCTTTGGCTTGGAGCTTTTTTTCTTGTGGTACGTCTCAAACTCTCTTCTAGTCTCTTTCACTCTTCTGAGAATCCTATAGTTTGGTCAGTGGTCATCTAAAACACAGGGCCAAGAACAACACAGCAGTTCACAGGAGAACAGTGTCCCTTAATCAGGCCTCAATACTCATACCAAAGCCTGGGATTGTTTCACTTTTATGGCAGTTGTGTTACATTTTACATTCATTCAGTTTAAGTACCAAGGTATTGCTTTACACAGTTGGCAGTTAAGCTAGTCCTCCCCTGTCCTGTACTGTGCAATTGATTTTCTGTAAGTGTAGAACTTTCTGATTTTCCTACTTAGATTTCAACTTCATTTTGACAAATTTCTTTAAAGTGATTTAAACATAACTTTAGCCAGGTATGATTCTGCTATGCAATGTATTGTTAATTGTATTTCCCAGTTTGGGGTCATCTGAATTTTTGAAACATATTTTGCACATCTTTATTCAAATTCTCTCTTTTTTTTTTTTTTTTTTTTTGAGACAGAGTCTCAAGCTGTCGCCCTGGGTAAGGTGCTGTGATGTCATAGCTCACATCAACCTCCAACTCAGGCTCAAACGATCCTCTTTCCTCAGTTTTTCTATTTTTAGTAGGGATGAGGTCTCGCTTTTGCTCAGGCTGATCTCAAACTTTTTTTTTTTTTTTGACAGAGTTTCACTGTGTCACTCTTCGTAGAGTGCTATGGCATCACAGCTCACAGCAACTTCAAACTCTTGGGCTTAAGCAATTCTCTTGCCTCAGCCTCCCAAGTAGCTGGAACTACAGGCGCCCGCCACAATGCCTTGCTATTTTTTGGTTGGCCCAGGCTGGATTCGAACCCGCCAGCTCCAGTGTATGTGGCTGACACCCTAGCCACTGTGTTATAGACACTGAGCCAAAATCTCGAACTCTTGAGCTCAAGCAATCCACCTGCCTCAGCCTCCCAGAGTGCTAGGATTACAGGGGTGAGCCATTGCACCTGGCTTTCAAGTTCTTGATAAACACAGCAAAAACAGAAGACTCCCCATTCCACCCCCCAAGTCAGTCGCTAGCTGCCAAGGGTTCTGTAAGCACTCTTCTGTCGTCCCTCTTATGTCTCTTCATCGTCCTCAAAGATCTTATTTGTACATTAACACATTTTCATTTAGTACCTACCATATATAAGAAGGTTCTAGAGATACACTGAAGACAGCAGTCCCTATCTTGTGGTGGGGTCTAATGACATCATGAAATATTTTGTTAAATGCTTTGTGTAAACCACTATATACAATTATCTATTTTATTTCACCTTATCTTATACTATAATCAGAAAAGAGAATGAGGGCTCGGCGCCTTGTAGCTCAGCAGCCAGGGCACCAGCCACATACACTAGGGCTGGCAGGTTTGAATCTGGCCCAGGCCTGCCAAACAACAATGACACAACCACAACAAAAAAAAATAGCTGGGCGTTGTGGCAGGTGGGCCTGTAGTCCCAGCTATTTGGGAGGCAAGGCAAAAGAATCATTTAAGCCCAAGAGTTGGAGGTTGCTGTGAGCTGTGATGCTCTGGCACTCTACTAAGGGCGACAAAGTGAGACGCTGTCTCAAAAAGAGAATGAGGTTTTACTTTTTGTAGATTCCATGTTGAGTACTATTAGTCTTTTATCGCCTGAACATGCATTCACTCCTTTTCTCTTTTTACCTTTCATAGTTTTACACATAACTTTGAACTTTGAAAATCTCTGATCATTGATGCCCTTTTTTGGCTGTATCTTTTAAAGCTCTAAGCTCATTAGAAAGCAGTATGTACAGCCATATTTTTGGTGGTGGTGCTGCGGGTGACATTTAAACCCCTCTTTTTTCCACACTATCAAAGTGTTTTTTATTTTATAGTAAACTTAATGAAGTATTTTCTGCACAACTTTAGCTGTTTTCCCTCCTACAATCTTTGTCACTTGGGTTTTATTTGTATTTTATCTTTATATTTGTAAATTATCTTTCCTAGAGCTGACTATCCTCAGATTTTTTTCTTTTCTTCTTTCAGTTGTTAAAATACCACCAGTTTCTCCAGGATACTGCTCCTTTTGACTTAAACCACTTACTTCTAAGTTTGCCAGAATTAGGCTTAGATGAGCAAAAAACTCTGATATTTTTTCTGTTTTCTGAGGGACTAAATTATCAACAATGCAAGGTGTTACATTTTCATTAGGACTATCCACAGAACAGATGTCTTCTTGGTTGGCAGCCTCTCTGTCTTCTCAGGTGTGGGTTTTCTCATTAGATGAGTGTCATCCGTATCCTTCCTCTGGCAGATTTCCACAACTGTGGCTTTTCTTCTTCCCTCTTTGGTCCAATACTCTCCATCGTACTGTCTTATTCAGATTATTAGATTTACACATAGATGTTTATTTTCTTTAAAAACTGAGAGAATTCTTTGCTTTTTTCTATAGAACCATCTCTGTAGGGCACCAAATTTTCTATAGATGTCATAGTCTACTGTTACCCCATCCCACCAAATCTTGGTGATTTTCATGAGATTTTATATATCTCCTTGAGTTCCTTTTTACTATTGCTACTTTCAAGTATAGTGCCTAGCACATTGATGTTCAATAAATAATATTTACAATTAATCTCAAGAAGTATTTGCCTTCTCTTTTAGGCTGTGAGGATATCATTGCTGAGAGCATCTCATTAGATACCTTAATTGCCATCCTCAAGTGGAGCTCTCATCCATATGGCTCTAAATGGGTGCACCGACAAGCTTTACATTTCCTCTGTGAGGAATTTTCCCAGGTCATGACTTCGGATGTTTTTTATGAACTCAGCAAAGACCATCTGCTTACTGCTATCCAGTCTGACTACCTACAGGTAATCATTTATACACCTCTCAAATTCATTGTCATTCATATGTGCACCAAGAAATCCATCCGTACTCTATTCTTCCATCTAGGGTAGGGCAGGGGGAGAGAAACAGGCTGTGATCAAACCACCCAGAACTGCCCTCTTCATATTTGTACAACAAAAGCCTCTGGCTCACTGGCTCTTCATGCACACTGCTGCCATGACTCAACATGTGAACAAGCCCAGCTCTTAACCAACTGCACCAAAAAGAGGTTGAAGCAGTAGGCAAGGTCAGAGGCACATCCAAACAGTGATTTTCTTGGCTTCTATTAATGTAGGTTGGCTATAATGATTTCTTACTTTTGGTGGAGTATCACATCCTTAGATTGTAGATAATAGCTTCAGCTGCACAAAGAATAATGTTCAATTTCTCATTTGCTTAAATGATTATAAAAATTCAATGCATATGTTCTGACAAAGTGTATGCTTTCAACTACTTATTGTTAACCGGAAGTAGTTTTTAGCAAATTCTTAACTTAAATGACATGCTTAACTTAAATGACAATCTAATTTCGTAATTTAAATTAATATTAGATTTTAAATATTACAAACATGCTTTCAGGTAAAATATGTACAAGCTTAACTTTTTTTTGCATTGGCTGTATGAATTTTATGCTAAAATCTGTACAACAGCTTTAATGCTATGAAGATATAAACCCATTGAGCCATTCCTTATTTCATTATATCTGTACTACAACAATTCTAAAATGTTACCATTTTAATCAGAAATGCAGTGAAGAGTTGAATAATCCACCAAGCATCTATGCTTTTCCTTCATACATTGCTTTGATTGCCATATAAATATTGTCATTCTTGGGCCTGATTTATGGAACATCTTCATTCATTAACCTTGTCTCACTGTCCTGATCAAGACTGGATGCTTTATGGAAATTAGAATTTCAATTCTTTCAGATGATTGTATTTAGGAGCTTTGCATTTCTTCTTAGAAAATAAAACAAACAAAAAAACACCTTGGAGAACAGCCTAGATTTGCTCTAGGATTTTAAATAGAGCCCAAAGAGATGAGGGTACATTATCATTTCACAGATGGTGCTTCAAAGGTCTTTCCCCAATCAGTAGAGGACCTTGCAGAGATTGTAGTCTCTACTGCCATAACAAGTTGCTGTGCTTCTTTTACCTGTCCCTGTAATAGATAATAGTCACCTTTTATCCCTCTCTTTTTATTTTTATTTATTTATATCTTGTTCCAGAAAAGAATTTAAGGCAACTATGTAAAACCATATAAAAACCATGTAGTTTAAATTTAAACTAGGAAGTTTAAAATAAATTTAAAATAGGAAGAGAACATGATAAAAAAAAAAAAAAGAGAGATGGAAATAAGAATAAAAAATTTTAGGGCGGCGCCTGTGGCTCAGTGAGTAGGGCGCCGGCCCCATATGCCGAGGGTGGCGGGTTCAAACCCAGCCCAGCCAAACTGCAACAAAATCAAAAAAAAAGAATAAAAAATTTAGTGGTACTAGGGCAGTGCCTGTGGCTCAAAGGAGTAGGGCGCTGGCCCCATATGCTGGAGGTGGCGGGTTCAAACCCAGCCCCAGCCAAAAACTGCAAAAAAAAAAAAAAAAACCCCAAACAAACAAAAAAAAAAAAATTTAGTGGTACTGGATAAAATACCAGTAATGCAGCTTTGTGTATTTGCTGTTAATGGACCAGAGATTTAACTGTAGAATTTCAAGCAACTGATATAAAGAACAAAACAAGGTAAGTTGCATGCTATATTTATATTATGATCTAGAAAATGTCAAGTGAAATTAACCATTATCTAATTTCATTATAATAAATATAAACTATTTTTTATTATAGGCAAGTGAACAAGATATTCTTAAATACCTGATTAAATGGGGAGAGAATCAGTTGATGAAAAGAATAGCAGATAGAGGTAAGCTCAGAAAATTAACTTGTGCTAATTAATGTGTGTAAATTTTTGGTGGTTCTTATATTCCCCAAAGCTTGCTGAAATGCATCCTGCACATCAGTCCTAAAAATTGACATCATTGCCTAGTAAAAATAAAAGCTTTTGGGGGCAGCGCCTGTGGCTCAGCGGGTAGGGCGCCGGTCCCATATGCCGGAGGTGGCGGGTTCAAACCCAGCCCCGGCCAAATTAAAAAAAAAAAAAAAAAACAAAAAATAAAAGCTTTTGGTAAAATCCTTTAGTGTAGAGAGTTTAGTTTGTAAAAATAAATACATCAGAAAATCTTATTTTGCAACTTTAAAAGGATACTTTATTATGTGCTTAATAATAATATGACTTAATATGAGTAATAAAAATATTAGAATGAAAAATTTCATAATGATTTAAGTTACAAAAGTATATTGGTGATAAAAATGTTCTGTAATTAGATAGTATCGATGGTTGCACTACAATGTGAATATACTAAAAGCCCCAAACCGTACACTTTAAAATGTTGAAAACGGTGAATTTTATATTATGTGAATTTTACATCAGAAAATATGACTACAAATAGGGCGGCACCTGTGGCTCAAGGAGTAGGGTGCCGGAGGTGGTGGGTTCAAACCCAGCCCTGGCCAAAAACTGGAAAAAATAAATAAATAAATACAAATAAAAAGCATATTTGTTGTTGATTTTTAAATGTAGGGGGTAAAAGAGACATAATACTTCTGAATGACCTACAACCACAGTTGCTGCAGAAGAAAGAGAGGCATCACATATAGAAGGTGGGCTTTCCACTTGAGACTCCTTTGATTCTGGAGGGTCTTCTATTTGTGTTTAGGGTTAGCCCACTGACCTGTCCTCCTCCTCATTCATTATTGAACCCTAAACAAAAAATGTTTAAGTAGCAAAATTAAATACAGATTTCCCTTTCCTGTCATTTTTCAGTAACTTTATTTATCTATAATTTACATATCATAAAGTTCATTTCTTTAAAGTGTTCAAGTCAGTGGTTTTTAGTACATTTACAGAGTTGTTCTGTCACATTTTTAAATATATAAAAATTTTGTGCTAAACCTGCCTTCCAACCTTCTTACACTGTTTTCTTTAATATGCTGTTTCCCAAGCACCAAGGGACAGAAACTGTCTTATTTCATTTATTTTTCTGTGGCCTATGAAAGCCTTCAGCAATTCTCAGATTTGAATTTTTTTTTTTTTTTGTAGAGACAGAGTCTCACTGTACCGGCCTCGGGTAGAGTGCCGTGGCGTCACACGGCTCACAGCAACCTCTAACTCTTGGGCTTACGCGATTCTCTTGCCTCAGCCTCCCGAGCAGCTGGGACTACAGGCGCCCGCCACAATGCCCGGCTATTTTTCTGTTGCAGTTTGGCCGGGGCTGGGTTTGAACCCACCACCCTCGGCATATGGGGCTGGCGCCCTACTCACTGAGCCACAGGTGCCGCCCAGATTTGAATTTTTTTTAAGTATAAAACCCCTACAATTTATTTAGAAAGTTTTTTTAAATGCAGTATACAATGTATCCTCATTCACAGGTTCTGTATTTGCAAATTTACCTACTCACTAAAATTTATCTGTAACCCCAAAATAATTCTTCATTCATGGACATCCACACAGCAGCAAAAAGTTTGACTCAACCAACAAGCACATTCCCAACTCAAGTATAACAAGGTAATGGCACTTTGCCACCTGGTTTCAGATCTCTTGTAAACAAGCACCCTTTTCACAGTCTGTTACCACATTTTTATATTTTTAATGAGTGATCTCACTATTTAATGACCGCCCCCCAAGCATAATGTTGAAGTGTTGTCTTGTGTTCCTAAGTACGAGAAGGCTATATGATATACCCTACAGAGAAAACACACATTAGATAAGCTGAGTTTAGGCATGAGTTGTGGTGGTGTTGGCTGTGAGTTCAGTGCTAATAAATCAACGATATATATTAATTAATATATATCGTTTCTTTAAATAGAAACACATACATAAAACAAGGTTATATCTTAATCAATTAAGAAAAATGTGCCCATGTGCCATGTTCTAAGGCAAAAATAGCACATTTTTGCCGTAGTTCAGTATTTGCTATTTCATTGTTCATGTCAACTTTATAAAGCATAACTACTGCAAATAACAAGACTCAATTAAATATACCTCTGCATGGTCATTATGGGCCATAGGCTTGTTCATTGATATAAAATTGATAATGATGAAATGTCATTTATTTGGGGCAAATAATAAATATCCTTAAGGGATAAAATTTCCCTTAAAACAGCAGTTTTCAACCTGAAAATGAAAGGTTCTTCTGTAGGAATAAGAAAGAAGTTTAGTGAAGTAGGCCACCCCTTTGTTTCAGTCACCTTCAGTCACCATATATTAGGGTTTTGCCCTTACCTATTCACATGTTTAGGGGAAGTTCCTGTAAGATTTTGTGTGAAAATAGGATGCCACTGTTTTGGTTCTTTTTTTTTTTTTTGAGACAAAGTCTCAAGCTGTCACCCTGGGTAGAGTGCCATAGTATCACAACTCATAGCAACTTCCAACTCTTGGGCTTAAGTGATTCTCTTCCCTCAGCCTCCCAGTAACTAGGACTATAGGCGCCCACTACAACGCCCATCTATTTTTTGGTTGCGGTTGTCGTTGTTTAGCAGGCCCTCCACCCTTGGTGTATGTGGCAGGTGCTCTGCTGACTAAGCTATAGGCAGTGCCATTGTTTTGTTTTTTGAGGTTTTTTTTGTTTTTTGGGGGGTTTTTTTTGTGAGACAGTCTCATTATGTCGCCCTTAGTAGAAGGTCGTGGTGTCAGAGCTCACAGCAACCCCAAACCCTTGGGCTTAAGCGATTCTCTTGCCTCAGCCTCTCAAGTAGCTGGAACTACAGGTGCCTGCCACAATGCCCGGCTATCTTTGTTGTTGTTGTTGTTGTCGTCGTCATTGTTGTTTAGCAAACCTGGGCTAGGTTCGAATCTGCCAGCCCTGGTATGTGTAGCCAGCACCCTAACCACTGAGCTATGGGCACGGAGCCAATGCTAAGAAAAAAATTATTTTGAAAAGCAATGCCTGGGTGGCCCCTGTGGCTCAAGGAGTAGGGCGCCGGTCCCATATGCCAGAGGTGGCGGGTTCAAACCTAGCCCCGGCCAAAAGAAAAAAAAAAAAGAAAAAGAAAAGCAATGCCTTATATAAGTATCAAGCCAAATCATAGCAAGGCAAGAAAATGAACCATTTTCTATACACTTATAACAGTTTTACCCTGAATGACTCCCCCCAAAAAGCTTAACTTTTCAAAAAAATACCTCTTTGGTATATAGATACCAGTTTTTTTAAGAATATTTATAAAAAATTAGCATTTGCATTCACAAATGGTGAAGATCTTAATATTTTAAGAAAAAAATATAGCTCCTAGAGACATGATTAAAGATTTCCAAAATTTTCTTCCCATGTCAATATCATAAGCATATAGGATATGCTTCCCCTTTCACTAATATCCAATTAAGAAAAACCATTAACTGCTCTGGACAATGAGCATATATTATATGTCAAAGATCATAGGGTCTGCTTTTATGCAGTAACAGTAACATTCCCCCATCATAGAAGTTTAGTAGGAGACTTTCATAAAAATCTTAAAAGTAGATAGAGTGCACACTAAGTTTTGCTGCTTTGGATACCAAATGATCAATATGTTGTTAAATTGCTGTTAAACTGATAACCTATGAGTAACCAGAACTAGTGTATGCCTGCAGTGTCCTCATTTACTGAAAACTAGCCATAAAACTGAGAAAGCTCAAGAAAAAGCCCTTGATCAAACTAAATTTTAATAGATTGTCATCTTTTCTCCTTTGAGTTAGTATACAGAAAAGAATACTTAATATTGGGCGGCGCCTGTGGCTCACTGGGTAGGGCGCCAGCCCCATATGCTGAGGGTGGCGGGTTCAAACATGCCCCAGCCAAACTGCAACAACAACAACCAAAAAATAGCCAGGCATTGTGGCAGGCGCCTGTAGTCCCAGCTACTCGGGAGGTTGAGGCAAGAGAATCGCCTAAGCCCAGGAGTTGGAGGTTGCTGTGAGCTGTGTGACGCTGTGGCACTCTACCGAGGGCAATAAAGTGAGATTCTGTCTCTACAAAAAAAAAAAAAAAATACTTAATATTTTGTTGAACAATCACAAAAGAATGTTATTGTACTGTTGACATCATGGTTTTTCTTTGTCCAAGAACATCTCTATTAAATAAACTTCTGATAAAAGAATAAGAATTGAGGCCGGACATGGTAGCTCATGCCTATAATCCTAGCACTGTGGGAGGCCAAGGCAAATGGATTGCCTGAGCTCATGATTTTAAGACCAGCCTAAGCAAGAACAAGACCCTGTGTCTAGTAAAATAACAGGGCATTGTGGGCAAATGCCTGTAGTCCCAGCTACTTGGTAGACTGAGGCAAGGGGATCACTTGAGCCTAAGAGTTTGAGTTTGCTGTGAGCTGTGACATCATGACACTCTACCCAGGGTGACGAAGTGAGACTCTGTCTCAAAAAAAAAAAAGAAGAAGAATTGATTTATAGGCTTGGTGCCTGTAGCTGAAGAAGCTAAGGGCCAGCCACATACACCAGAGCTGGTGGGTTCGAATCCATCACAGGCCTGCCAAACAACAATGACAACTACAACCAAAAAATAGCCAGGCGTTGTAGCGGCACCTGTAGTCCCAGGTATTGGGAGGCTGAGGCAAGAGAATTGCTTAAGCCCAAGAGTTGGAAGTTGCTGTGAGCTGTAGCGCCATGGCACTCTATTCAGGGCAACAGCATGAGGCTCTGTCTCAAAGAAAAATAATTGATTTATAACCCCTTTTAAATATTATAGAGTGGTAGTGAAAGTGTGTGTGCTAGAGAGGAAAGCAAGCCTGTCTCTGAACATTTGGGTTTGATTGGAGACTTTTCATTTTCTGTTTCACAGAGCCAAACTTACTGAGTGGCACTGCCCATAGTGTGAACAAAAGAGGTGTAAAAAGACGAGACCTGGACATGGAAGAGCTCAGAGAGATCCTTTCGTCTCTCTCACCTTTTGTGCGAATTGAACACATCTTACCTATAAACAGTGAAGTCTTAAGTGATGCAGTAAGTGTTTTTCTTCATGTATCCCTTTCATGAAAAAAAATGCCAGATGTATCTCTCTTTTTTAATCATTGTATTTAATTTCTATAACTAATCTAGTATTGTGAAGCTGTAAATTCCCTGAGTACAGAGACAGTTGTCTGTTGTGTGTAGATATGTGTTCTCAGAGAGTTGAGTGGGTAAATAGGTCTGTCTTTTCCAGTGCATCTTCCTAAGAGAGTTAATTCAATCATTCATCAGCATAGATCAAGTTGATTCTTTATTCAGAAAAGAAAAGGTAGAAATTATCTTTGGAGACTCTTCAGGAAGAGCAATGAATCAGCAGGGGGTTGGAGGGAGATTGGTTCAATACAATTCAATATAAAAAGAATCAGTGGACCTTCTGACTGTATTTCAGACCCAGGTGAAAATTAATAGAGCTGATCTTGTTATTTTTATAATTTATTTTACAGTGAATATTTTAAAAACCTATAGAATTGTTGAGTTAATGGATTGAAAATGAAAAACCACATTATAAACGTTAGTTCTTCACAGATGAGTTTGTAAATTTAATGTAATGCTTATAGAGATCATAATAGTTTTCAACTGCAAAGAAACATAAAACTCATCTGAAAAAACAAACTGGTAAAAGAAATTGTATAAAGTTCTCTATAAAGGATATATGAAGAAGGATTAACTCTTCTAGGATGCAAAGCATATTTTAAAATGCTCATGTGGGTCGGGGCATGGTGGCTCACGTCTGTAGTCCCAGCGCTGTGGGAGGCCGAGGCGGGTGGATTGCCTGAGCTCAGAGGTTCGAGACCTGTATGAACAGCAGTGAGCCAGAGTAAGACCCCGTCTCTACTAACATCAAAAATAGCCAGACGTTGTGGTGGGCGTCTGTAATCCCCGCTACTGGGGAGGCAAGGGGACAGAGCATCACCAGAGAAAGAACATCTAAAAAAAGAAGAAAGAAAGTGAACAACAACAACAAAAAAAAGTACTTCAAATGAAGAATGAACAAGCAAGCTGAAATTAAAAATAAAAAATAAAAAAAAAAATTTTAAATGCTCACAAGTCAAAATGGTCCAGAAAAAGGTCCCAGGTAATACAACAAACATAACAAAAACAAGCTGTCACAAATCAATGTCATACAGGATTAACTGATAGCAGGAGAGGAAGAAATTCATTTAAAATTAAGTCATCATTTCACTTGCACACAAAACTAATCCCTGTTAGATTAAAGAATAGAATGTTAAATTGAAAATGTAAAAACTAGAAGAAAACAATTAAATATTTATGGAATCTCTGATTTAAAAAATAATGTTTAGTCGTATGAGTAATCACAAACATACCAAAAGAAAAAGAAAAGAAAACATCAAGTCCAGCCTGGGCAACGTAGCAAGACCCCCATCTCTATAAAAAAAAATTGTATAACCTGGATGGAAGTGGAACACATTAATCTTAGCAAAGCATCACAAGAATAGAGAAGCATGAATCCGGGCGGCGCCTGTGGCTCAAGGAGTAGGGCACCGGTCCCATATGCCGGAGGTGGCGGGTTCAAACCCAGCCCCGGGCAGAAAACCAAAAAAAAAAAAAAAAGGCTGGAGAAGCATGAATCCTATATACTCAATTTTGATGTGAGGACAATTAATGACAATGAATGACATGGTGGGGGAAGGGGAGAGCAGAGAGAGAGGAGGAGGGAGGGGTCTTGGTGTGTGACACACCTTTTGGGGGCAAGACAGAATTGTAAGAGGGACTTACAAATGCAATCGGTGTAACCTGGTTTCTTGTACCCTCAGTGACTCCCCAACAATGAAAAAAAAAAGAAAATTGTAAAGAATTAGCCAGGTATGGTGGTATATGCACATCTAACTACTGGGGATCTATATGAGGATCGCTTGAGCTGATAGTTTTAATGACCTTTGATTACACCACTGCATTCCAGAAACCTGGGTGACAGAGTGAAATCCTGTCTCAAAAAAAAAAAAATTTTTTTTTCGTTTTGTCACCTGTTAAACCAAAAGTAAATAATTATAATGTGATTACACAACAGAGTATCTTGTAGAATATCTTGAACCATGGTTATAAAGACAAATATAGCAACATACAAAATGCTAATGGAATATAAATGAAAGAAGGAAGATACAAAATATGTATTTGTATGTATTCTAATTCAATTATGTAAAAATTCATTTGGAAAAGACTGAAAGGAACTATATCAACAGTTGTAGTAGATGCATTAATTTTTTTTCTTTATTTTCTAAATACTAAATAACATTATATCTTACTAGTTAAAAATAATTTTTAAGTCTGGGTGCAGTGGCTCACGTCTGTAATCCCAGTACTCTGAGAAGCCGAGGCAAGTGGATTGCCTGAGCTCAGGAGTTTGAGACCAACCTGAACAAGAGCAAGACTCAATAATCTCTAAAAAATAGCCTGGCATTGTGGCAGGTGCTTGTAGTCCCAGCTACTTGGGAGGCTGAGACAAGAGGATCACTTGCACCCAGAGTTTGAGGTTGCTGAGTTATGATGCCATGGCACTCTATTGAGGGTGACAAAGTGAAACTCTGTCTCAAAGAAATAGGAAAAAAAGGGAAATTATAGCATGTTTTTATTGTTGAATCCTTTAAATATTATTAAACTTTTGAAGTATTTCTAAATTTCGCCTACATTGCTAAGTTTTTATTTAGATGGTGAAGTTTGCACATTTTTATTTATAGGTATAAATATTTTTATCTTGGTAACATTGTAGTGCTACACAGATCTCTGGTTTATCTAAAATAAATTTTTTTTAAGATGAAAAGAGGCTTGATCAGTACTCCTCCATCAGACATGCTTCCCACAACAGAAGGTGGAAAATCAAATGCCTGGTTACGGCAAAAAAATGCTGGCATATATGTTCGTCCTCGACTGTTCTCTCCCTATGTGGAAGAAGCAAAGGTAATGACTATTTGAAGTAAATGTAAATCATATGCACAAAGAGGTTTATTATAGTATTTAAATATGTGGAACTAGCCTATATTTCCCATAATAAGGAAAATAAAAGTAAATTCTAGTTTGACTACTCAACAGAATAGTTTTCTGAAATGTTTAATTATCAAGCATGTTTTTAAAACTTAGGTCATATTAAAATGCATTTTATATTTTTCCTGGTTGCCTTGAAAATTGTCATCATTTTACTAAAATTGTTGTCAATATTTTGTCATATTGGGAATGGGGAAATGCTCTGAAAGAAGATTGCACACATTTTTGTTTCCCTTTGTAAATTAAAGGAATGCCATGATGTCTTATATTTCTGTAATAGCTGACTATTGGAAATTGTGTTTAGTTTTAGAATAACTGTACAAACTAAGAATTCAGTCTTATTAAGTAAATAGTTTGCATTATCCTTTCTGCCAGAGACACCATCTTCCAGTAATTCACCAAAATGACAAACAGAAAGGGAAAGAGGAGAGACACCTGATACATGTTCTCTAGGTCTTTTAGAAAACCTAGAGTTGTTCCTTTGGCCACATATATGGAAATCTACAAGAAAGATGGTAATGTAGACACCAAGAGAATGGGTACTATTCAAAATGTCATGCCGAGTTGTAGACAACCAAGTAAAGGGCAAGATTCTTGGCAAAAGGATTAATGTGTGTATTGAGCATATTAAGCACTCTTAGAGTTGAGATAGTGTCCTGAAATGTGTGAAAGAAAATGATCAGAAAAAGAAGAAAGCCAAAGAGAAAAGTACCTGGGCTCCACTGAAGTGTCAGCCTGCTCCACCCAGAGTAGCACACGTTATGAGAACCAGTGGAAAGGAGCCTGAGCTGCTGGAACCTATTCCCTGTGAATTCGTAACATAACAGATGTAAAATATAAAAGACCCTTGCACTATTTTTAAAAAGTTGGCATTATATATACTACAACATAAAGAATTCTTCAAGAAAACACAGTAATGTCAAAGTGAGACACTATAATTTTTATTAGATATATTCAGCAGTAAGAACTTTGGTGTGGCCTTTTGAGGAATTGGCAGTCTTTAAAAGTAAGAAATCAGCTAGGCATGATAGCCTATAATCCCAGCACTTTGGGAGGCCAAAGTAGGAGAATTACTTGAGGCCAGGAGTTCAAGACTAGCCTGGGCAATATAGTGAGACCCCACCACACACACACAACAAAATTTAAAAATTAGCCATGCACAGTCATGCATGACTGTAGTCCTAGTTACTTGGGAAGCTGAGGCAGGACGATTACTTGATCCCAGTAGTATAAGGCTGAAGTGAGCTATGATTGTGTCACTATACTCCTGCCTGGGTAACAGAGTAAAACCCTGTCTCTTTAAAAAAGGCGGGGGATGGGGGGATGGCGCCAGCCACATATACGGAGGCTGGCAGGTTCAAACCCTGCTGGGGCCAACTGCAACAAAAAAATAGCCAGGGTTTGCGAGCACCTGTAGTCCCAGCTACTGGGAGGCTGAGGCAAGAGAATCGCTTAAGCTCAGGAGTTTGAGGTTGCTGTGAGCTGTGATGCCACGACGGAGACAACCGAGGGCAACATACTGGCCACATAGTGAGACTCTGTCTCAAAAAAAAGGCGGGGGGTGGGGGGCTAAGAGATCACCATAAGCTTTCTAAAATAGCTATCAGGCTAACAGTGTATTTGGGTATAGAATTAAGTTGTCTAAAATTTTTCTCATTTTTATTGCCAGAATTCCTACTTTGATATATATGAAAGGATTTGTGGGAAGTCTGTTTTACTGACTAGGCTGATAATTTAGCATCTTATTGAGTAATTGGCATTTGAAATAATTCTAAAACATAGACAAGAAGCAGAATGGTTGGGTCTGCTCTTTCTGAAATAAGTGCAGTGCTTAATGTTGCTTAGCCAGCTGAGGCCTTCACAAAGGTTCTGTCTGGTGATAAATGGTCTGTTATATACTAGACCTCTATTTCTTCTCCCTCAAGACTGGCCAGCCAAAAGCTAAGCAGACTTCCCTCTGGAATGTCCGTGTTCCTCAGATGGCTGTGCCCTCACCTAAGAAGATAATCATCTCTCCCAGTAAATGTAAAAAAAAATTGTTTATACATTATCTCATTTGGGTCATTCTGCAATTTGGTGAGATAGATTTAGTTGAGACTAATAATTTAAAAAATCAGATTTATCTTTAGGCCTTAAATTTACTATCAGTCTTTAATATTTTTTATTTCGAAGGCAATCTTCCTCTAAATGCTTAACACAGATGAAGTTGACTGATTCTGTTAATCCTAAATTATCATTTCAGTCAGTGCTAGATGAGATGATGGTGGAACAAACAGATCTTGTGCGTTTACGTATGGTCAGAATGTCCAATGTGCCAGATACACTCTACATGGTCAATAATGCTGTACCGCAATGTTGTCACATGATCAGCCACCAGCAGATCAGCAGTAACCAGTCAAGCCCTCCTTCAGTTGTAGCCAATGAAATTCCAGGTAAGGCAGCTTATTAGGCATTTATATTTAAATGAATAACCTTATTTTTTGTAATTGCTAATGTTTGAAGCCCTATATATATGCTAATTCTCTCCACATTGCAGTCCCCTTTATACTTTGTCCTCCTTTAAGAATAAATACTGGCCAGGTGCCATGACTCACGCCTATAATCTTAGCACTGTTGGGGGTGGGTGAATTGCTTGAGCTCAGGAGTTCAACACCAGCCTGAGCAAGAGCAAGACCCTATCTCTACTTAAAAAAAAGTAGAAAAATCAGCTGGGCCTTGTGGTGGAAACCTATAGTCCCAGCTACTCAGGAGGCTGAGGCAAGAGGATCATTGGAGCCCAGAAGTTTGAGGTTGCTGTCAGCTATGACACCATGGCACTCTACCCAAGGCAACAGAGTAACTTTGTCTCAAAAACAAAACAAAACAAAAAGAATAAATACTTATAAGCTAAGGTTTTTGTTTTATATTTTATTTTATAGCAATGAGTATATACAGTTTTTTAGTTTAGCCTGGTGGTTCTCATCCTTGGCCCTATTGGCATTTGGAGATGGATAATTCCATGTAGAGGGAGCTATCCTGTGCATCATATGGTGTTCAGCCACATCCCTGGCCTGTACTAACTAGATTTAGTAGTATATATATACACACATACCCCTTTGTGATAACGTTTTGGAAACATTATGTTTCTAGACATTGCCACATATGCCCTATAGGGAAAATCACCCCTGTTGAGGACCACTAGTATTGAGAAATTCAGACTTTTTTCATCACACTATTTTCACATGATAAGACCTTTACTTATACCTTTGAGTCTATGTATGTTCTCCCAAAATGCAATCACCTTGAGCTTCCTAGAGATCCAGTTTCCCAAGAACTACTATGAAGTTTATTGCAACATAGGCTTATGTCTTATGATTTTGAGAGAATTGGCCATAGATTGAGGTATATCTGTTGTGTCCAAAATCTTTTAGAGCATCAGTTAATGTTAAGGGCTCTAGTATCAATTTCTAAGGTAAGAGAACATCGGTAATCTGGTGATCAGAAATACATAGCTCTTGCCAATTGCCATTGTAAGATTTAAAATTAAAACCAGGAGCCTCGGACCTGTTGCTCAAGCGGCTAAGGCACCAGCCACATACACCTGAGCTGGTAGGTTCGAATCCGGTCCGGGCCTGCCAAACAACAATGTCGGCTACAACCAAAAAGGTAGTTGGGCATTGTGGCGGGCACCTGTAGTCCCAGCTACTTGGGAGGCAGAGGCAGGAGAATCGCTTGAGCCCAGGAGTTGGAGGTTGCTGTGAGCTGTGACGCCACAGCACTCTACCCAGGGCAACAGCTTGAGGCTCTGTCTCAAAAAATAAATAAATTAAAACCAGGAAACTACAGCAACAGAAATAGCACTATTGGACAGTGCCTGTGGCTCAGTGGGTAGGACGCCAGCCCCATATACCGAGGGTGGTGGGTTCAAACCCAGCCCCAGCCAAACTGCAACAAAAAAATAGTCGGGCATTGTGGCAGGCACCTGTAGTCCCAGCTACTTGGGAGGCTGAGGCAAGAAAATCACCTAAGGGGCAGCGCCTGTGGCTCAAGGAGTAGGGCACCGGTCCCATATGCCGGAGGTGGCAGGTTCAAACCCAGCCCCGGCCAAAAAAAAAAAAAAAATCACCTAAGCCCAGGAGTTGGAGGTTGCTGTGAGCTGTGTGATGCCACGGCACTCTACTGAGGGTGATAAAGTGAGACTCTGTCTCTACAAAAAAAAAAGAAAGAAAGAAAAGAAATAGCACTATTTATTTAGATGACAGTATGAAGAGAAATATTTTTTAGCTGACGTGTACAGCTTTTCAGAGCTTTGGTAATTAGCACTGTCTTGTAATGAATTCAGCATAATTTAATCTTAGAACTCAATCTCAGAAGCCGAAAGACATTCATGAGTATGCTCAGGAAAATAAGGCTTATCTCTCAGTTGTTTAACTAAGGGGTATGGTCCTTGCCCACATTCAAATCTGAAAGGCCATATATGTAAGGATCGTGTTTTTCATTCTATGCATCCTAACACCCAAGTCCAATCCCTGGTATGTTAGGACTCAAAAATTTATTTGATATAATCTTAGCACTCTGGGAGGCCAAGGCAGGAGGATTGCTTGAGACAAGGAATTGGAGACCAGCCTGAATAGGAGCAAGACCCTGTCTCCACAAAAAAATAGAAAAATTAGCCGGGCAGGGTAGTGCAGGCCTATAGTCTCAAGATAGTCAGGAGCCCAAGGCAGGAAGATTGCTAGAGCCCAGGGGTTGAAGATTCCAGTGACTGTGATCATGCTGCTGCATTCTAGCCCTGTCTCTTAAGTAAATAAATAAATGAAATATATATTTAAAGACTTACTATATTACTGTATTTCCTAACATTCTGAATAAAATATGTATAAGCAAAATTTTATGCTGTGAACTAAAATACATCTCAGGAGGTGTTTGATATGATCAAGAGCCTTTTGGGCACAGTGAAAATTTAAACTAAGTAGAGGTATATAAATTACTATGTTGTGGGAAATTAAAATGCTATCTAAAGTATTTATATGAGATTCTAGTTCGAAACACATGCTTTTTTCCTTGTGCTCACTGGGTGGTCTTTTGTGTAGCTCAGGAATTTTGCCTGCATTCTATTTTTCTCCTTCTAGTTCCTTGTCTCCTCATTATGAAAGACATGGTCAAACGGCTGCAGGAACTCCGACACACTGAGCAGGTTCAGAGGGCCTACGCACTGAACTGTGGGGAAGGCGCCACTGTCAGCTATGAGATTCAGATTCGAGTACTAAGAGAGTTTGGTCTTGCAGATGCTGCTGCAGAACTATTGCAGGTAGGAAACAACATGAAACTATTTAAATAGGGACCTTTGGCCGGCCTGGCACCTTGGCTCACACCTATAATCCTAGCACTGTGGGAGGCCACGGCTCAGAATAGTCTCACTCAGGCTGGTCTTCAACTCATAAGCACATGCAATCCACCCGCCTCAGCCTCCCAGAGTGCTAGGATTATAGGCACGAACCACCACGCCTGGCCCCCTGGCATCTTTGATAACCTGCAGGTCCTTCCTGGTGAGAGGTGGACTAGACTGAGCACCTGAGGTCTAGAATGAGATCTGGGTTTATATCCTGTCTCTGCTGCTTACTAGTCAATTAATTTGAAATGAGATACTTAACCACCATGAACATCAGTTCCCTTAACCTGTAACATGGATTATTGTGAATATCCAAAGCACAACATAATAAAGCAACTACCTGTGTGGTACCTAACAAGCAAACAGTGGTGACTGCTAAAAAGTTCCGTGATGTGGATACCCAAACACGAACAGAGATGACAGAGGAAGTAGAAAGTTCTAAACTTCCTCTGCTCTTTCTGCCTGGTTTGGTCATTAGGTTTAGGTTTGGTCTACTGCCATAGTTAGAGATCTTACAGATAGTGCCCCCTTTTTCCCCCTGTCTCCTCCCCCTTGAAAGAAATTTTTTGCTTTAGGGAGCAAGAATTAAGGAATGGGCTTGGCGCCCGTAGCTCAGCAGGTAGGGTGCTGGCCACATGCACTGAAGCAGGCGGGTTCAAGCCAGCTCAAACAGGCCTGCTAAACAGCAATGACAACTACAACAAAAAAATAGCTGGTCATTGTGGCAGGCGCCTGTAGTCCCAACTACTTGGGAGGCTGAGGCAAGAGAATCGCTTCAGCCCAGGAGTTTGAGGTTGCCATGAGCTGTGATACCACAGCACTCTACTGAGAGCAACATAGTGAGACTCTATCTCAAAAAAAAAAAAGAATTATGGAATGAGTGCTTTTTTTTCTTTTAAACCTAGCTTAAAAATTTATTTCTAGGGCAGCGCCTGTGGCTCAGTGAGTGGGGCGCCGGCCCCATATGCCGAGGGTGGCGGGTTCAAACCCAGCCCCAACCAAGCTGCAACAAAAAAATGCCGGGTGTTGTGGCGGGTGCCTGTAGTCCCAACTGCTCGGGAGGCTGAGGCAAGAGAATCGCGTAGGCCCAAGAGTTGGAGGTTGCTGTGAGCCATGTGACACCAGGGCACTCTACCCGAGGGCGGTATAGTGAGACTCTGTCTCTACAAAAAAAAAAAAAATTTATTTCTAGAAAGTAATAGGTAAGAGCAATGGCATTGGTTTTGCAATTAAGAGAAAATGTATAAAGTAGTCTGAACACAGCCACTAAATCAGAGCCATAAATAAAACTTAATTTCATCTGATCAAATGACTGAAACATTTTCTTGTAGCAAGGCAGAAGGATTGCTTGAGACTAAGAGTTTGAGACCAGCCTCAGCCCGAGTGTGGTCCTGTCTCTACTAAAAACAGGAAAAAATCACACCTGTAATTCCACCTCTTGGGAGGCTGAGGCAGGAGGATCACTTGAGCCTTGGAGTTTGAGGTTGCTGTGAGCTATGATGACACACGGCACTCTAGCCCAGATTACAGAGTAAGATCCTGTCTCAGAAAGAAACATATTTTCTGCCCTTTAAAAGGGTAAACGTAGTATTGCGCAAGGTAGCTGGCCATTTTTAAGTTCTTGATACTCATTTTTTGCTATGGTTTACATCCTTAAAATAAGTAGTCTGGTTTTTCTTCTCATTTCTTTTCCTTTTCCCATTCCAAATTGGGTCTAAATTTGATATCTTAAATTGTTTAAAAGTAAGTATTCTTCATATAATATTTATCAAAATATTAAACTTAGTCATGTATAATGGGTAAGGAATAGTATGTTATAGTTTTTATTTCAGAGCATGTACAGATATTTTGCCAGAAAATTTCTAGAAGATCCTTAGCTGTAAGCCTTTTCTTCCTTAATCTTGTGTTCTTAGAAAAGACATATTTGAAATAGTTTATATTACCTATTTGTGTATTATCACATAGTCTTACAAAAGATGACTTACCTGCTTGCTATAATATTCGATTGAGTAGCTTTCTTTGATAGCTGTGTCTTAAGCTATATAGGTCGCTCTTTGTCCTTTTATACTGTTATTAAGGTCATTAATTCTTGGGCTTCTGGCCTAGCAAAATTCATTGTGCCTTTCACTCTTGCTGAATGTGGTTTTCTTAGGTGCCTCACTTAATTCTCTCAGCCTATAAATTTCTCATCTATGGAATCTTCTAATAAATGTCTTTTTTTCTTTCTTTCTTTTTTTTTTAATCTCTCTTAGAATCCTCACAAATTCTTTCCTGATGAACGCTTTGGAGATGAAAGTCCACTCTTGACAATGAGACAGCCTGGGAGATGTCGCATTAACAGTACCCCTCCTGCAGAAACCATGTTTACAGACCTGGACTCTTTTGTGGCCTTCCATCCACCTTTGCCACCTCCACCACCTCCCTACCACCCCCCAGCTACTCCAATCCATAACCAACTGAAAGCAAGCTGGAAACAAAGACCTCCCAGTCAGCATCCTTCACGTTCATTTTCTTATCCCTGTAATCATTCACTGTTCCACTCCAGAACAGCTCCTAAACCTGGCCCTCCCCCAGTCTACTTGCCAGGAATTAAAGCAGCACCGCCTGATTGTACCAACACAGCAGGGCTGGGGAGGCAGACAATGGCTGCTGCCACTGCAGCCCCCACCTCAACAACAATAGCATCTGAAAAACAAATGGTAAGTCAACTGCCTAAAATTAAACATTTATGGAGTATTGGAAGCAATTACCTTGTCCCCAGTGCCCCCAGTGGGACTCAGCAGTGTCCAGAAGTGTTACCTGTAAGCTGAAAACATAGACTTGAGGGGTATGGAAAAGAGAAAAAAGTTAGTGTTAAGGGAGTGAGAAAGGACAAGAGGAGAGAAGACTCAGAGGTACAAATGATAGTGGTGTTGAGTGTCTTCTTTAGCTTATGTTCATTTGCCAGATTGGGAAGGGAGAGGTTAGCGCGCAGTGCACAGGGATATGCCAGTTCCACACATGTCTAGAATCTGTCCCTAATTTCTATTCTACCATTCTGTACAATCTACCATTCTAGTGAATGCTTTCATGGGACAAGAATGGGAATTTACTTAGAGCTAAGTGTAGTATACCATCATAAATAATGTGGAAAAGACTTCCCATTCAGAAAGCCTGGAGAAAATGAGTCTCCATGCACGCCTCTGCCTCTCATAAGCTAATCAGAGCACCTGTTTGACTTGGAATCACAGTAGCTATGGCTAGGAGGTAGTAAAGTGAGAGGATTCTTTGCTTGATTTTGTACTGTATTACAGATTGAACTTTTGTTTTATATAAAACATTGAAAAAAATAGTGATTTTTAAGACTTTCTACTTAGTCATGTGCCATCAGTAACATTTAATACAGAGAAAAACAAAAGACTTATCTCTTCATGGAAGCTTCATTAAAATGTGGCTTATTGGAAGGTATGGACTAGTACACACCTTGGATCAAAGTATGATACGTGTCTTACCCCCCTCCCCCTTTTTTTTTTCTGAGACAGAGTATCACTATGTCGCCCTCAGAGCTCACAGCAACCTAAAACACTTGGGCTTAAATGATTCTCTTGCCTTAACCTCCCCAGTCCATAACCATGTCTCATCTTCTTATACCTACTCTCGTTCTACTCCCTTTGCTTCTTCCTCACCCCAGAATCACAAAGGTCAGTGTTTGATAAATGAAATTCCAATCCTATTGACTTGGCCATCAGTTCTCCAATTAAAAAGGTTCTACCTGGCTTGGCGCCTGTAGCTCAGTGAGTAGGGCGCCAGCCACATATACCAAGGCTGGCGGGTTCAAGCCCGGCCCAGCCTGCTAAACAATAACAACTGCAACCAAAAAATAGCCAGGCGTTGTGGCCAGTGCCTGTAGTCCTAGCTACTTGGGGGTCTAAAGCAAGAGAATCACTTAAACCCAAGGGTTGGAGGTTGCTATGAGCTGTGATGCCACAGCACTCTACTGAGGGCAACACAGGAGACTCTGTCTCAAAAAAAAAAAAAAAGGTTCTACACTTTATATTTTAAATAAAACTCCATTTAAAAGCCGGGCATAGTGGTACACACCTGTAATCCAAGCACTCCATGAGGCTGAGACAGGAGGATTACTTGAGCTCATGAGTTCAAGACCACACTGAACAAAAGTAAGAACCCACCTCTTCTAAAAATAGAAAAAAAAGCTGGGCCTTATGGCAGGCACTTGTCATCTCAGCTACTCATGAGGCTGAGGCAGGAGGATCGCTTGAACTTAGAAGTTTGAGATTGCAATAAACTAGGCTGATGCCACAACACTCTAACCGGGGCAACATAGTAAGATGCCCTTTAAAGATTATTTATTTGTATGTTTATTGCAGTCTTGACTGTAATAATGAAAAACAGGAAATAACCTAAATGTACAATAGTAGGGGAGTAGTTAACTAAATCATGGTTCATCAATAAGGTGAAAGTTAGATCATTTTAAATGCTGATCTCAAAGAAAATAGAGTGGCAAAATTACATATGCATTAAATTTTGTGAAAATTAATATATACACAAAGAAAAAAAGGTGAAATAAAGACCTCAAAATGCTAACAGTGTTATCTCTGGTAGGGAAAGGTAGGGGTGGGGCTTTTTTTGCCTTTATAGTTTTTTGTATTTTTATAATTTGTAAAAATATGCATACATTACTTTCATAATTGGGAAACAACCAATGAACACCCTTTTCCAAAAGGGAATTCATGAGCCTTTTTTATACCCTTCTGCCCCTTTTGTCTCTGCCTACAGCGAACACAGCCTGTGCTGAATGATCTGATGCCTGATATCGCCGTGGGTGTGTCCACACTATCACTCAAGGACAGGAGGCTTCCAGAGCTTGCTGTAGACACAGAATTAAGCCAGTCAGTTTCTGAAGCAGTACCAGGGCCTCCCCCGCATCTGTCGTGTATTCCGCAGAGGCATACACACACTTCTCGGAAAAAACACACACTAGAGCAAAAAACAGATGCTAGAGAAAATCAGCAAGAATACCCAGATTTCTATGACTTCTCTAGTGCTGCTTGCAGACCTTCTACTCCTGCTCTTGGCAGACGCACCCCTTCTCCTTCACAAGGTGGATATTTGGGTCCCGATTTGTATAGCCACAATAAGGCATCACCAAGTGGCTTAAAGTCAGCCTGCCTGCCTAGCCAGACCTCACCCAAAAAACAGGAAGAAGCTAGGAGAGAATATCCACTTTCCCCTGACGGGCATCTACACAGACAAAAGAATGAGCCAATACACCTGGATGTTGTTGAACAACCTCCCCAGCGGTCAGACTTTCTTCCTCTGGGAGCCCCAGAAAATGCTGGTACTGGCCCAGCCCATAGCAGGGGACGAACGACAGTAGAAACTGACTTGACTTTTGGGCTGACTCCTAACAGACCTTCACATTCTGCATGTAGCTCTGAAACACCAGAAGAGAGATCCAGTAGAAGACTGGCAGACAATGAGTCCATGGGCCATGGAGCTCAGAGAAATACAGATTTGGAAAGGGAAGATTCAGTAAGCAGAGGAAGGAGGTCACCAAGCAAGCCAGACTTCCTCTACAAAAAGTCTGCCCTCTAAGAGCAACTTTCAAGTCGTCTGTGCCTGAGATGTGAAACATCCTATTCTATGATGTAACCCAACAACTTACAGACCAGTTTATCGATGCCAGCTGATAACACAGTTTAACTTAACTTTTTTCTAGTTTTTATGTGTATATATGTTTATTAAAGATGGCATGCTAAGGGGTTTTCTGTTTTAATGCTGCATCTGTCTATTTTGTGTTTGAACAATTATGTGGGGAAGCATTTTTAAGAGCAAGCAAGCTGGCACTTTTTTTTTCTCTTTATAAGTGGAATTTTTTTGCACTCGTACATTTGTTTTATCTCTCTTGGTTTTATATCAGTATGTTAAACTTTATTGCCACATTTAAAGGACTGTATTTTCATACTTTTTTGCATTTTATCTTTCATCTACCTATCCATGTGCATTGGATTGCACACTAAGATGTATTTTCTTATGAAATAGTTCTGTGTTTATTTTCTAATTATAGAAGTTCCAAAGAACAGCACATCAAAACACTCCTCTCTTTTCAGTAATTGTTTTAGTTCAGACATCTTCCTGCTCAGTCTCCGTACATCTCATGTCATTCTTCTTTGGGAAGTCCTGGAAGCTGGTCTTCACACCCCTGCAGTTTGTTGGTTCAGTGAAGAACAGAAAAAAGAGAAACCTTTTGTCCTGGGCTCACGCTATTGCTTTATTCACAATGTGGACACTGTTAGAATTCCTAAAAAAAATTCTGGTAGTGCAGATTAGAGTGTCACTAGATGAGTTATTTAGAGATCAGAACTTTGGCATTATAAGGCAGTGGAAATAGTGAAGTGACTTCAAGGTCACACAGATGGGAAGCTGGTCCTGAGTGTCAGCTCTCAGCTGCTGACTGCCTGCTGCCTTCAGTTGTCTTGCTCTCGATGGAAAAACAAACAAAAAAACAAGGGCTTCAGTCTTATGGATGTTATTGGTGTTTGTAAGCATGATTTCTTTTAAATGTTTTTCTAAGTATGTTTGAATCTTGGTGTCCTATAAAAGTTGTTGTATAATGCATAATGCTTTGTCACCAAAAGAGAAAATTTGTTTTCAGTTAAACACTACATGTCCTACTTGAACTCCACAGGGGACGCTGGTTTGGCATTTACTGAACCACTGAGCACATGGGATCTTTTAAGATTCTCTCCCTTGGAAGGGCAATGTGTGAGCTAAGGACTGTTTTTTTCTTATGCTCCAATGTAAATATATTAGTATTTGGGTTTTTAATTCACTTTGACATTATTTGAACATTCACTTTGTATTTTTTATAAACACATACACACAACCGTAGCACTTAGAAGAAAAGAGACTTCCTGAAAATTCCCTCCTGTTTGGGGGGATATTTGGTGACCTCTTTTCTATTTATGTATATTTATAGAACTACAAATCACTCACACTCACTCTAAAACTATGCAGGGCTAGGGAGCCTTTACAAGCTACCATATAAATGAATGCACTTTGAAGTAAATAGGTTTCTATTGGGTGTCAAAAACTCTGACTTCTCCCCAAACTGTAGTTTCTCTTACAGTCTTTTCCTACCTTACCCTGTGGATATACACTCAGGAATAATCTGACATTTTAAGAAATCCTAACAGGAGATAATCTCAAAGGCGGGGGCGTGTCAGTGTGTCTGTATTCACCGGCAAACTGCTGCCGCTTGTTCTGCTGCCTGACCAGTTAGCTGCTGCTAGTGCTCTTGTCCATGCTGGTGACAGTACAGGCTGAATGCCCAGTCTCCCAGAGCTAACACTCATCTACTGTATGGTTGGCTCCGCATCGCCTTCGGGGCTTCTTTTTTAAGACAGAAAAACATAGGATTCTGTTATCATTTGTAAGAGGTTTAACATTCATAATAGATGATGGTGTCTCTTAAAGCCCAGTCTCAGTCTGTCTCCAGAAACAAAAATTGTTAATTCCATCATATTCTTTAATGTTTGTTTATATATATAGTGTATGTGTTGACATGAATTGTTTTGATATGGTTTTAAATTTATGTTCTGAGTCAGACTGTACTGTGCTGGTACTGCAGATAAGAATTTTTCAAATGTTTGAGCACAGCTGTTGATCCCACACCATTCTTCCTGAAAATTCGTGAAGTATTCTTTCATTTCCTGAAATATAATTATAAAAATAAGTGACCACTGTTCATCATATTACTTAATTTATGAAGTTTGCTTTTAACAGTTTAGTAGCTTATTTGGCTAAATTATGTGTACAGAAGGAAAACTGGTTTTAATCTGTGGGATTATAGACTGAGGTGACTCGCAGAAGGTAAACTTGGTTTTGTGTGCATTAGGGTGGTAGGTGTCAGTGAACTATTAATGTATCTTGTGAAGTATGGTTAATAGGGTAGGTTGAATAGTTACATGCCTCTGGCTTTTGAACCCATCTATTAAATCTTTTTTAATGCTGTACTAAGATAAATGTGAAGTCTTAGAAAGGTTCTCAGAAAAAAAAAATTACATGCATAATATAAAATTTAGCCCCTGGGAACTGGCTTTTACTTGGTATAGAAATTTAATGAGAACCAAATCACAGAATTACCAGATCTCCTTTTGAGGCCAAGGACAATCAGGCCGATCAGACAATCACCACATCAGTGCCCACTGTGTATTGAGTTAGAAAACTACCATTCAAATGCTAGAGTGGAAAGACATGATTCAAATCTCTTGAAGATACTGTTGGTCTTTTTCTTATGTTATTGCTTTGTGATTTTGATGAATAACTTACATCAGAGTCACCTGTGGCTTCTAAGGGAAAAAAATAGCATTAAAGGGAAATTTATTGAAAACATTGTTTAAATTCTCCACACCCATTCTCACATGCCCCCTTTAGCTTTATTTCTAGGCATATGTTTCTAGACCTAAGCCAGCCTGATGTTTCAATAACCTGTTTGGCTTTAAGGATTTTTAGTGAGTTTTTTATATTTCTATCTTTGTGTAGAATTCTCCATGAAATTTTACCTAATTCTTGCTTTTACTTCCTCAAAAACTCTGTTTTTAGTACACTTGTCATCCTTTATTGGGTTTTCTTTTGATTCATTGTTTAAGTTCTAGCAATGGCACAGTACATGTACATTTGACTTCAGATGATGACGCGGAACGTAAAGCAGCAGCCGCGCAGTTGGCCGTTGCAGTGGCACTGAATGCTGACGTCTGTGCATCAGTCTCTAGAGCTGAAAGACTAACATTGCTCAGTAACGACCCAGCGAAATACTTTCTTACAGTGTTGAATATGCCTTTTAGGGAAAAATATGTTTCATGAAATACTTGTAAGATACTTACTTTGCAGTTAATTTAGAAACATTTGTATTTTTATGTTAGGACTGAATTCAAAGGGAAATGCTTTTTGACTTTTTTTTTAATTGTTCGGGTGACTTCAGCTTTCTGTAATTACTGTTAAAGCAGCAGTGATGGGTGCTATTCCCAGTTCTGCAATGGTTTACTTTGCCTACTAAATGATTTACTTTAAAACCTCATTACAGATAATCTCACTAAAGAACTACCAGGCACTCTGCTAAAGGGTATTTTACTGTTGTCCATTAACACTGTCATATGAACAATGTTTTAGGAAATGTCTTTTCATCCTTTAGATTGCCATAGCTGTTATGTAGTTACCATATTAGCAACCTTTTGATTGTTTTTTCTTCTAGAAAACCCTCAGACTCTATTGTCAATTTTCCATATTCTGAATATTATAATGCTGTGGCCATTTTTTGTGGAAAGATTACATTGCAAGTATGTGTCTTGGAAATAACCTCTTGTGTTTGTGTGTTTATGTGAGTTCTGTCTAAGAGTTTAGATAAGCTCTGGAAGCTTCATCACATATACCTGCACGTGCCTGTGTGTCTGACTTATGGGCAGGCCGTACAGAATCCTGCTCTTAGACAGGTGGCTGAACTCTGCTTGCTGTGTATGTGTCCCATCTGTACTTGAGAGAGGTGACATCTTCTATAACATTGCATTTCCTTGTGGTTGTGCTGTTATTGGTATAAAGTCAAGTGCCTTCAATGCTAAAGGCTCAGAAACTTTTCTTAAACTGATTTCATGTCCTATGCAAGTGTTTTCTACAACCTGCATAACCAGTACTTTGTAAAACTTGTTTACGCTTCAATTGTACATAGTGATTTTTAAAGAAATATATAGTATTTTTATTTAGGTACCTCCAAACTTGAATTCGTCCGTGTGAAGCATTGTAAAACAATACATTTCTCTTTTGAGTACCATTGCAGTTGTACAGAGGTTTTCACTGGTTCTATTTTTCTACTGTTACTGATAAGCATGTAACACTGACTTTATCCTACATTAGTTGGCATTTCAAATAAATGGCTTGTATAGAACCTGCTGAGTTGGATACAGTCTGTTTTAGCCATCTAACATACCGTCTTCAATTATAGAAGTGATTGTGCCCTTCGAGGGCAGGATTGGGAGATTTTCTAGGATTTCAATCAAAGGCATTTAATTTTTATTATCATCTTAGGTTTCTTTTTTTTTTTTTTTTTTTTTGTAGAGACAGAGTCTCACTGTACCGCCCTTGGTAGAGTGCCGTGGCGTCACACGGCTCACAGCAACCTCTAACTCTTGGGCTTACGCGATTCTCTTGCCTCAGCCTCCCGAGTAGCTGGGACTACAGGCGCCCGCCACAACGCCCGGCTATTTTTTTGTTGCAGTTTGGCCGGGGCTGGGTTTGAACCCACCACCTTCGGCATATGGGGCCAGCGCCCTACTCACTGAGCCACAGGCGCCGCCTTATCTTAGGTTTCTTAAATCACACTTTCATTCTGAATCAAGTTCATTTTTAATTTCATTGAAACATGTCTGAGAGATTTCATTTTACAAATTTGTGTAAAAAGTTTGCACAGGAGTCTCCAGAGGAAATTCAGCCTAGCACCCAGGTGAACCAAGCACCTGGATGTGTCCTGCTATTCTGTGACCCCCATGTGTCAGAAACCTGGCTTAGATTCTGAGCCTTCCCCCCCCCCCCTTTTAAACTCTGGCTTATTAATACTTTTTACTTTAAAAGGGAAATGGAGTCACCATCTATAGTGTAGGATTCTGAAAAAGTATGCAAGATGGAAAGTTTTCTAATTTTCATTCTTTTAAATTGCTATAAAATAGTTCCTAATTTAAAATTTTGTTTTCATCTTTTCATTGATAAGTTCTGTCCTAGCATTTTACCCTTCATGCCTCACTATGGAATTATGTCTATATTTTGTAACCATCTTAGGTTTAACAGGTGAGTCTCAAGATAAAATAAAATCTCAGGTTTTTGTACTGAGCTTAAAAATCTAAAAATGAAAATTGTAAAAATCAATTTTTCTATACTTGTGAATTATCCCTGGAAAAATAAATTTGGAAAGCTATTCCTATCCATGTTGAGTCTTAGCTCTCCTCAGTACACTAGGAAGTATGTTTTGACTCTACTCTTGCAGAGTCTGTGAGTATGAAGCAGTAGACAAAGCAGACAAGATATCCATTCTCAGAAACTTAAAACTGTAGCTGGAAATGACTTGTCCTAAAAACAATAAAAACAGTACAGGACAGTTACCTTGGCTGAGAGTAGCCCTGGTTTGAAATGGCCGGGGAATGAATGAATGCGAGGAGAAAATGCCAAAGTCAGTGCTAAACACTGAGTGTTTTTTCTCTAATCCTTCAGTGAATTAGATACTATTATTCTTGTCATTTTACACAAAGAGATTGAGCACTTTGTCCAAGGTCACACAGCCAGAAAGTTGGCAGAGCTTGGACTCAAACCCAGTCTGTCCAGAACCCAAGTCCTCAACCACTGTGTGGCACTGCACACTGGGAGGTATGTTGGCCTAGGCAGGAGGCGTGTACTGCCCAGGAGGTGGGAGCAGGTCCAAGGAGGGCATTTGTTTGTTCATCCAGTTAGCACTTACACCTCTAGATACCAGGGCAGCAGTGATGAACAAGAGCATCACAGTCCCACTCAACATTTCAGAGTTTCTAAGAAAAGACTGAATCACAACAGAGGTAAGCCTGGACATCTAACTAGTTAACTGGAATGCAAAGACATTGTGTGGAAGTGACCTTGAAAGTACAGGTAGGGATGAGTCCAGACAGTGGGGAGGAGGGGAGGCTTCCAGGGAAAGGCAGAGCCTGGAAGGAGTTCAGTGTGGTCAGTCCTGGCTTGGAGTGTGAACTTCCCATATCTTAAAGGGTAGCCTGAAGATTTTGAAGCTCACACCAATGGCAACATGGAAGGTACTACAGGATTCGGGGTTTTTTGTTTGTTTGTTTTTGAGACAGAGTCTCTAGCTATCTCCCTGGGTAGAGTGCCGTGGCGTTATAGCTCACAGCAACCTCAAACTCTTGGGCTTAAGCCATTCTCTTGCCTCAGCCTCCCGAGTAGTTGGGACTACAGGTGCCCGCCACAACACCCGTTATTTTTTTGTTGAAGTTGTCGTTTTAGCTGGCCCGGGCTGCATTTCAACCCACCATCTTCTGTGCATGTGGCCAGCGCCATAATCACTATGCTATAGGCACCGAGCCTACTACAGGGTTTGAAAGCAGGGGCATAGTTCATCAGCTTTGCATGTTCCAGATCGTGCTGACCAACATGTGAGAAGTGAGTTGAAGAGAAACAGGAATGGATTCATGTGACCAGGTAGGAGGCTGCCTTAGCCCTCCTGAGGGGAGCTGCAAGTAGCCAACAAAGCGGACAGATTCCAAATATGATGAAGGGACAATAGCTACATAACTTGGTGACTCTTTGCAGTGGGAAAGGAGAAAGAATCCGATCTAGGGGAAAGATCAAGAGTTTAATGTTTGTCATGTTAACTTCAAAATAATTGCTGGCATTGATCATGTTAACTTCAAAATGATTGCTGCTATGAAACGGCAACTCAGTGTGAGGTCAGAGGAAAGTCCCAGCTAGAGACTATGGACGTTGTTCACATATGTGGGTGGCACTTACAGGGTCGGGAGCAGATAAAATGATTAGTGGAAAAGTTTAAGGAAGACGAAAAGAAGGCTCAAATGATGAATGTGAAGGAACTTCAACCTTTCCAGGTCAGCTGAAAGGAGTGGCAGCCAAGACAGCCTACCAGACAGAGAACCAGCAGGGTATCATTCTGGAAAAAGGGGGAATATGATTTTTAGAGTGAAAGAAGTAAAATGCAAGAGAGTGCATATATATGCTCTCCTGTGAAGAAAACAAGAAAAAGACATACTAAATGTATAAGTAAAAATTCTCTGCAAGAGTCTCTGAGAATGTTTACAGAACTGCCTCTGGAGAGGGGCATTGGCAATCGGGGGGGGGTGGCACTTTTAATTATATGTTTTTTGTATTGGTTGAAAAAAAGTTTTTTGTTTTTTTTTTTGAGACAGAGTCTTACTATGTCACCCTGGGTAGAGTGCCATGGCATCACAGCTCACAGCAACCTCAAACTCTTGGGCTTAAGCGATTCTCCTGCCTCAGCCTCACAAGTAGCTGCGACTGCAGGCACCCGCCACAACATCTGGCTATTTTGTTGTTGTTGTTGTTGTTTTGGTAGGCCCAGGCCGGGTTTGAACCCTCCAACTCCGGTGTATGTGGCTGGCGCCCTAGCCACTGAGCAACCTGTGCCAAGCCAGTAGTGGTCGAATTTTTTTTTTTTTTTAGACAGAGCCTCAAGCTGTTGCCCTGGGTAGACTGGTGTGGCATCACAGCTCACAGCAACCTCCAACCCCTGGCTTAAGCGATTCTCTTGCCTCAGCCTCCCAAGTAGTTGGGACTACAGGCTCCTGCCACAACGCCCGGCTATTTTTTGGTTGTAGTTGTTTGGCAGGCCAGAGCTGGATTCGAACCCGCCAGCTCAGGTGTATGTGGCTGGCGCCTTAGCCACTTGATATACAAGCGCCGAGCTTGGTTAAATTTTTTTTTTTATTGTTGGGGATTCATTGAGGGTACAATAAGCCAGGTTACACTGATTGCAATTGTTAGGTAAAGTCCCTCTTGCAATCATGTCTTGCCCCCATAAAGTGTGACACACACCAAGGCCCCACCCAGCTCCCTCCTTCCCTCTTTCTGTTTCCCCCACATAACCATAATTGTCATTAATTGTCCTCATATCAAAATTCAGTACATAGGATTCATGCTTCTCCATTCTTGTGATGCTTTACTAAGAATAATGTCTTCCACGTCTATCCAGGTTAATACGAAGGATGTAAAGTCTCCATTTTTTTTAATGGCTGAATAGTATTCCATGGTATACATATACCACAGCTTGTTAATCCATTCCTGGGTTGGTGGGCATTTAGGCTGTTTCCACATTTTGGCAATTATAAATTGAGCTGCAATAAACAGTCTAGTACAAGTGTCCTTATGATAAAAGGATTTCTTTCCTTCTGGGTAGATGCCCAGTAATGGGATTGCAGGATCAAATGGGAGGTCTAGCTTGAGTGCTTTGAGGTTTCTCCATACTTCCTTCCAGAAAGGTTGTACTAGTTTGCAGTCCCACCAGCAGTGTAAGAGTGTTCCCTTCCCTCCACATCCACCCCAGCATCTGCAGTTTTGAGATTTTGTGATGTGGGCCATTCTCACTGGGGTTAGATGATATCTCAGGGTTGTTTTGATTTGCATTTCTCTAATATATAGAGATGATGAACATTTTTTCATGTGTTTGTTAGCCATTGGTCTGTCATCTTTAGAGAAAGTTCTATTCATGTCTCTTGCCCATTGATATAAGGGATTGTTGGCTTTTTTCCTGTGGATTAATTTGAGTTCTCTATAGATCCTAGTTATCAAGCTTTTGTCTGATTGAAACTATGCAAATATCCTTTCCCATTGTGTAGGTTGTCTCTTTGCTTTGGTTATTGTCTCCTTAGCTGTACAGAAGCTTTTCAGTTTAATGAAGTCCCATTTGTTTATTTTTGTTGTTGTTGCAATTGCCATGGCAGTCTTCTTCATGAAGTCTTTCCCCAGGCCAATATCTTCCAGTGTTTTTCCTATGCTTTCTTGGAGGATTTTTATTGTTTCATGCCTTAAATTTAAGTCCTTTATCATCTTGAATCAATTTTTGTGAGTGGGGAAAGGTGTGGGTCCAGTTTCAGTCTTTTACATGTAGACATCCAGTTCTCCCAACACCATTTATTGAATAGGGAGTCTTTCCCCCAAGGTATGTTCTTGTTTGGTTTATCAAAGATTAGGTGGTTGTAAGATGTTAGTTTCATTTCTTGGTTTTCAATTCGATTCCAAGTGTCTATGTCTCTGTTTTTGTGCCAGTACCATGCTGTCTTGAGCACTATGGCTTTGTAGTACAGACTAAAATCTGGTATGCTGATGCCCCCAGCTTTATTTTTGTTACAGAGAACTGCCTTAGCTATACGGGGTTTTTTCCGGTTCCATACAAAACGCAGAATCATTTTTTCCAAATCTTGAAAGTACGATGTTGGTATTTTGATAGGAATGGCATTGAATAGGTAGATTGCTTTGGGAAGTATAGACATTTTAACAATGTTGATTCTTCCCATCCATGAGCATGGTATGTTCTTCCATTTGTTAATATTCTCTGCTATTTCCTTTCTGAGGATTTCATAGTTTTCTTTATAGAGGTCCTTCACCTCCTTCATTAGGTATATTCCTAGGTATTTCATTTTCTTTGAGACTATGGTGAAGGGAGTTGTGTCCTTAATTAGCTTCTCATCTTGACTGTTATTGGTGTACACAAAGGCTACTGACTTGTGGACATTGATTTTATATCCTGAAACATTACTGTATTTTTTGATGACTTCTAGGAGTCTTGTGGTTGAGTCTTTGGGGTTCTCTAAGTATAAGATCATGTCGTCAGCAAAGAGGGAGAGTTTGACCTCCTCTGCTCCCATTTTAATTCCCTTTATTTCCTTGTCTTGCCTAATTGTATTGGCTAGAACTTCCAGCACTACGTTGAATAGTAAAGGTGACAGAGGACAACCTTGTCTGGTTCCAGTTCTAAGAGGAAAAGCTTTCAGTTTTACTCCATTCAGTAAAATATTGGCTGTGGGTTTGTCATAGATAGCTTCAATCAGTTTTAGAAATGTGCCACCTATGCATATACTCTTCAGTGTTCTAATTAGAAAAGGATGCTGGATTTTATCAAATGCTTTTTCTGTATCTATTGAGAGGATCATGTGATCTTTATTTTTGCCTCTGTTAATATGGTGGATAACGTTTATAGACTTGCGTATGTTAAACCAGCCTTGCATCCCTGGGATGAAGCCTACTTGATCATGATGATTGACTTTTTTGATGATAAGCTGTAATCTATTGGCTAGGATTTTGTTGAGAATTTTTGCTTCTATGTTCATGAGTGAGATTGGTCTGAAATTCTCCTTTTTGTTTGGGTCTTTTCCTGGTTTTGGTATCAGGGTGATGTTGAGAATTTTTGCTTCTATGTTCATGAGTGAGATTGGTCTGAAATTCTCCTTTTTGTTTGGGTCTTTTCCTGGTTTTGGTATCAGGGTGATGTTTGCTTCATAGAATGTGTTGGGGAAGATTCCTTCTTCCTCAATTTTTTGGAATAATTTCTGCAGTACAGGAATAAGCTCTTCCTTGAAGGTTTGATAGAATTCTGGAGTGAAGCCATCTGGACCAGGGCATTTTTTGGTTGGAAGATTTTTTTATTGTTTCTTTGATCTCAGTGCTTGAAACTGGTCTGTTCAGGAGCTCTATTTCTTCCTGGCTGAGTCTAGGGAGAGGGTGTGATTCCAAATATTGATCCATTTCTTTCACATTGTCAAATTTCTGGGCATAGAGTTTCTGGTAGTATTCAGAGATGATCTCTTGTATCTCTGTGGGATCGGTTGTTATTTCCCCTTTATCATTTCTGATTGAGGTTACTAGAGATTTTACTTTTCTATTCCTCGTTAGTCTGGCCAATGGTTTATCTATTTTATTTATTTTTTCAAAAAACCAACTCCTTGTTTCATTAATTTTCTGAATGATTCTTTTGTTTTCAATTTCATTGATCTCTGATTTGATTTTGGATATTTCTTTTCTTCTACTGAGTTTAGGCTTAGATTGTTCTTCTTTTTCCAATTCCATAAGATCTCTTGTGAGATTGTTGATGTGCTCTCTTTCTGTTTTTCGAATGTAGGCATCTAAAGCAATGAATTTTCCTCTCAAAACTGCTTTTGCAGTATCCCACAGGTTTTGGTAGCTTGTGTCTTCATTGTTGTTATGCTCAAGGAAGTTAATGATTTCCTGTTTTATTTCTTCCTTCACCCATCTGTTATTCAACAGAAGATTGTTTAGTTTCCATGCCTTTGGGTGGGGTCGAGCATTTTTGTTAGAGTTGAGTTCCACCTTTAGTGCCTTATGGTCTGAGAAGATACAAGGTAAATTTTCAATTCTTTTGATTCTGTTGATAATTGTTTTGTGTCCCAGGATATGATCAATTTTGGAGAATGTTCCATGGGGTGATGAGAAGAATGTATATTCTTTATCTTTGGGATGGAGTGTTCTATATGCGTCTATCAGGCACAGTTGTTCTAGGGTCTCATTTAAGTCTCTTCTATCCTTGTTTAATTTCTGTTTAGAGGATCTGTCCAGCTCTGTAAGAGGAGTGTTAAGGTCCCCTGTTATTATGGTATTATCAGATATCATATTGCTCAGACTGAGTAAGGTCTGTTTCAAGAATCTGGGAGCATTTAAATTGGGTGCGTAGATATTTAGAATTGAAATGTCTTCTTGTTGTATTTTTCCCTTGACCAATATAAAGTGACCATCTTTGTCTTTTTTGACTTTAGTTGCTTTAAATCCACATGTATCTGAAAATAAGATTGCAACTCCTCTTTTCTTCTGAATTCCATTTGCCTGAAAAATTGTCTTCCAACCCTTGACTCGGAGCTTTAATTTGTCTTTTGAAGCCAGGTGTGTTTCTTGCAGAGAGCAAATGGATGGCTTGTGTTTTTTAATCCAGTCAACCAATCTATGTCTCTTCAGTGGGGAATTCAAGCCATTAACATTTATTGAGATAATTGATAAGTGTGGTAGTATTCTATTCGTCTTATTTTGTGAGAGTCCATTGCTTAGTTTTATCTTTTGCATCAGTGTGGAGGTTTGGTTCTGTCCTTTAATTTCGAGTTCTTACTTTGCTGCTGATCCATTGTGGTGGTCAGTGTGCAGAACAGGTTGAAGTATTTCCTGTAGAGCTGGTCTTGTTGTGGCGAACTTCCTCAATGTTTGTATATCCGTAAATGATTTGTTTTCTCCATCAATTTTGAAGCTTAACTTAGCAGGGTACAGAATTCTGGTCTGGAAATTGTTCTGTTTAAGTAGATTAAAGGTAGATGACCATTGTCTTCTTGCTTGGAAAGTTTCATTAGAGAAGTCTGCGGTCACTCTGATGGATTTGCCCCTGTAGGTCAACTGGCGCTTACTCCTGGCAGCTTGCAGAATCTTTTCTTTTGTCTTGACTTTGGACAGGTTCATCACAATGTGTCTTGGAGAAGCTCTGTTAGAGTTGAGGCGACCTGGGGTCCGATAGCCCTCTGAAAGCAGTGTGTCAGAATCTTTGGTGATATTTGGGAAATTTTCTTTTATAATATTCTCTAGTATGGCTTCCATTCCTCTGAGGCATTCTTCTTCCCCTTCTGGAATTCCTATAACTCGTATGTTGGAATGCTTCATGAAGTCCCATAATTCTGACAGTGAACGTTCTGCTTTCTCTCTCTTCTTTTCTGCCTCTTTTACTATCTGAGTTATCTCAAAAACTTTGTCTTCTACCTCTGAAATTCTTTCTTCTGCATGGTCTAACCTGTTGCTGATACTTTCCATTGCATCTTTAAGTTCCCTGATTGACTATTTCATTTCCTTCAGCTCTGCTATATCCTTTTTATATTCTTCATATCGTTCATCTCTTATTTGATTCTGTTTTTGAATTTCCTTTTGGTTATTTTCCACTTTATTAGCAGTTTCCTTCATTGTTTCCATCATTTCTTTCATTGTTTTCAACATGTGTATTCTAAATTCCCTTTCTGTCATTCCTAACATTTCTGTATAGGTGGAATCCTCTGCAGTAGCTACCTCATGGTCCCTTGGCGGGGTTGTTCTGGTCTGGTTCTTCATGTTGCCTGGAGTTTTCTGCTGATTCTTCCTCATGAGTGATTTCTTTTATCTGTTTCCTTGCCCTAATTTTCCTTTCACTTCCTCTTGCTCTTTAAGTTCTCGTGCCTGTGGACTAAGGGTTACAGGACCAGAAGGGTGAGAAGGTTGAAGAGCAAAAAAGGGATGAAAGAAAGGAGGACCGAGTGATAAGGAAAAAAAAGAAAAATAGAGAAAGGAGGGGGGTGGGTAAAGGGAATATTGACAAAAAGAAGAGAGGCACAGAAAGAGGGAGACAGAGCAATATAGGTGTACAGTAGGGTACTTTGATACAACCTTAAAAAAAAAACCACCTTCTGGGGGTGCCCAGTTGGGTGGTTCCCTTGAGGTCAGCAGCTCTTTGCTAACCTGATCAGACACAGTACCCCACCTCCACCAAGTAGAGAGGAAAGACAAAAATGCTATAAATCAAACCAAAACAAGCAAACAGAAAACTTTACGGGATAAAATTGGCTGGAAAAACCGAATAATAGTGGTAGAAACACTAACAAAAATGAAGTTCTAATTATTGAAATAGGCAGCAATGGGAAATTATAATTAAACTAAAAAAATTGAGAAAGAAAAAGGATCTGTATGGAAAAGGTTGAACTTAAAAAACAAAACAACAATCCACAACATCAAAATAAACAAAAAAAACAACCAAACCAAAAAAAAAAAAAGCACAACCAAAAACAAAACAGTATGTATATGTTATTGAATATTGTCTGGGCAACACGTGGTCTTCTGGGGTATGAGATGTTAATCACAGTTCTGATACGACTGGAGGCTGCTAGTTTCTCAAACCCCAGCAGGTAGACACCCTAAATCTCTCTTCAGCCCACTTAAAAGGCACTTTGAACTTGTTCACTTACTGAGCAGAAGCTTTCTCACGGAAGTGCTTGTCGCTGGAATCACTGCTGAAGTGGCTATCCACTTACCCTGTGTGTCAAAACTGGTCTCCCTCTGTCCCCGAGGGTTAGGGCTGCAAGGCGGCTCAGACCCCGCCCTTAGGCTACTTGGTCACTGGGTTACCAGCTCCCACCCAATTCCAGCTCTGCGACCCTGAGGGCGGAGCTTGCCGGGGCAGATCGCTCACAATGGCTGCCTGTGACCCAGAGCCAAACACTATTAGCTCCGTCTGGCTCAGCAGCTCAGACTGGGGCCCTAGACAAAGGCCAAAGTTCTCCGCACTCCTGCTCAGGCTCTCCCCAAGGCAGTTCAGCTGAGTGCCAAGTCCAAAGACACCAAAACAGTTCACAGGTAAGGCCTTTCTGGTTTGCAGTCTCGCTGCTACTGAACTTACAGTTGCGGGCGGGTTTAGATGGATTGAACACACGCGACCACTTGCTGGTTTTCCACTGTTTTAGCCCTCCTCTTGGGGTCCAGAAGTCTCTCGCTGACTCCCTGTATCCTCTCAGGGGTGATGATAGGCAGATCCCACCAGCCAGAGATGCCTGGAGTCCTATCTCCCCAGACTCACAGTGCCCAGATGCAGGGAAGCTGTTACTCAGCTGCCATCTTGCTCCACCTCCCGAGCTTGGTTGAATTTTTAAATGATGTGCATGTATTATTT
Organism: Nycticebus coucang; assembly: GCF_027406575.1. Taxonomy (NCBI): domain Eukaryota; kingdom Metazoa; phylum Chordata; class Mammalia; order Primates; family Lorisidae; genus Nycticebus; species Nycticebus coucang. The sequence continues at coordinate 91,106,522 of NC_069788.1, forward strand.
TTTTAGTTAGTTAAGGTAAAAGATTAAGGCTCAATTCTGCTCCTCCCCAAAAGTTAACTCTGGCTGCTGCTCAGAGGCTTTGGAAGATCCACTCCTAAGATGCTTTGGATTAGCCATGTGGAGTTGTAGGGTTAGAACAGGCTGAGAGTCTCAGCGCCTGTAGCTCAGTGGCTAGGGCGCCAGCCACATACACCAGAGCTGGTAGGTTCCAATCCAACCTAGGCCTGCCAAATAGCAATGACAACTATAACCAAAAAAAAATAGTTGGGCGTTGTGGCAGGTGCCTGTAGTTCCAACTATTCGGGAGGCTGAGGAAAGCGAATCGCTTAAGCCCAAGAGTTAGAGGTTGCTGTGAGCTGTGACGTCACGGTACTCTACCGAGGGCGACATAATTGAGACTCTGTCTCATAAAGAAAAAAGAACAGGCTGGGAAAGAGCCCAGATAGGGCAGGTACATGTCTGAATGGGAGATGCAAAGGTGGAGACCATCTATGGAGACAAACTGCAATAGCCCAGTGGTAGAGAGGGTAGAAACTCAAGAGTTGTAGGTCTGAGGGGTTGAAAGAAGTGGCCACCTATGGAGGCTGTGTGGGCTCATCTTTATTCATCATTACTAGCCAGCCGCATTTGTTATTTTATGGGCCTGTTGTGAGAGACATTGTCATGCACTTAGGCTTTTCCTCCCACTGAAAGACAGCTTACCCTGTCAACGTGGAGGTCAGTTTAGCATCACTTATTCTTGTTGTTGTTGTTGTTGTTTTTTTTTTTTTGTAGAGACAGTCTCACTGTACTGCCCTCGGGTAGAGTGCCGTGGCGTCACACGGCTCACAGCAACCTCTAACTCTTGGGCTTACGCGATTCTCTTGCCTCAGCCTCCCGAGTAGCTGGGACTACAGGCACCCGCCACAACGCCCGGCTATTTTTTTGTTGTTGTTGCAGTTTGGCCGGGGCTGGGCTTGAACCCGCCACCCTCGGCATATGGGGCCGGCGCCCTACTCACTGAGCCACAGGCGCCGCCCTTAGCATCACTTATTCTTAAGAACTATCTCAATTCCCACTCACATGTACTTTCTTCAGGTGTTCAGAAATCACATCTCAATAGCTGCCACTTTGTTTTAGAATCCTCCAACTAACACCTATCAGGTAACCAGTTCAGAATATTCTACCATCCCCCACCAAAAAATACAAAAGGACATGAATAGAGACTTTTGGTCCTTTCTGCCATATGGGCCTGTCTTTTTCTTGTCATAGTCGCTTGCTGGTTCCCTGGTCACCCCTGCAAGGCCTTCACGACCCCGAGGTATTGCCCATTCTCACTTCATGTGTGCTGTGCTCCTCCAAGTCTGACGCAGTTCTCTGACAGAGTGCAAGTAAGTTGTGTGTTTCTGCCTTCCCTGTCATCAGCTAGCCATATACTGACTGTTCTTGCTCTAAACTTGGCTTTGTACATGACATTGATGACATCAGGGCCTTTCATGGGCCTTACCTTAGTCTATTTCTTCAGAGACAGGATTTCAGTCCGTCACCCCAGCTTGCTGTAACCTCAAACTCTTGGGCTCAAGCAATCCACCTGCTTCATCTTTTAGAGTAGCTGGTTCTACAGGCATGCACTACCACACTCAGCTAATTTAAAAAAAATTTTTTTTTTTTACAGATGTCCCAATATGTTGCCCAGGCTGGTCGCAAACTATCAGGTTTTTTTTTTGTTGTTGTTGTTTGTTTGTTTGTTTTTTATGCCTGAATAGCCTGTGAGGCCAAAAACATCCTTTATTCTCTAATATAAACATCCCTATTAGAAAACAGAGCAGAAGTTAAATCCTAAAACAGAAATAAATAGTAAAAGCAGTGTTAGGGAAGGTGCTTTCTCTTCAGCTGTGTTGTCTTTAGACAACTTTTTCTAACGGTTCCATAGCTTTGATACCTAATAACATCCTTTCTGTACCATGAAATTAACATTAATACACAATAAAGCACCTCAGAAGGAAAAAGATTTCTCTAAAAGGAAGTCTGGCCTCAAGAGATGCTTCTGCCTCAGGAGACCTCCCAACCTCAGTCTCTCACAACTGCACCTGGCCCATCACGTCAATCTTGAGTTTGGCTCTGTCGCCTTCTGTCTCCTACCCACAAACCCTTTTTCAGCCTCTGAAAACTGGTGTTGATCAGTTCCACACTGACACATGCATGTCCTCAAACGCCAGCCTGTGCCTTTCCATCAGCATCAGGACCCGAGTCTCCTTTTGCAGAGCCTGGGACTTGGGGGCATCATGACTCATCTCCAAGCCTCGGGGAGTGCACATCCATAAAGTCTGGAGTCCAGGGGTGCGTAGCAGGCCTTCTGAGGAAGTGAGGAGGCCGAGGGACTGCTGGATGAGAACACGGGGCAGGGCAGCCTGGCCAGTCGGGGGCCTCCTCTGCTACTTCCTAGCAGTAGGACCTGAGGCAAAGCCCTTAACCCTCAGTTTCCTCATGTTTAAAATGGAGGTGATGTTACAATAGTTCACTCCCTGAGCATTGGATAGACTCTGTATTTGCTCACAGTCCTCATCACCTGGGGCAATAGGTCTTTTGTTCTCACACTCAAGTGAAGAAACTCCTTAACACCTGCCTGGAGGAGTGCTGCAGGGTCAGCAGGCACTTCCCAACATTTGTGTTCTCTGAAATCCCTATAGCTACATGAGAATCCTCCATCTCAGGAATCTTCTATTAGATGCACGGGTAAATGCCTCCCCACCCTCTGTGACTAAACTAAAATTGTTCTCACTTCCCCACGTTGTGTTGGAACCACCCAAACCCGAAAAGTCTCTGGTTAGGTGACACCAGAGACACCTTAGCATCCACCAACATCCCATCAACCCCCAGGGGCTGTCAAGTTGTGATTTTTGCAACTTTGTGATCAACTGTCATTCCTACCACCCTGTCACCTGCCCAGCCCTCTGGATTCCCATGGGAGTCCCCAGCGGGCCCTATCCCCACTTCCCCACCCTGCTGAGGTGTCTGTCCCCTTGCACTGCCACCACTGTTCCTCATGTTCCCCCTCCTCTTCTCCTGCCTCTTGCCCCTGCTGAGGCCCAGCTCACCATGTCCACTGAGTGTCTCCCAGGAAGTCCCTCTCACTCCTTCCATGGACATCCCCAAAGCCTTGGCTCTAGCCTCACGGTGTCCTAAGCCCTGCTGTCACCCTGGTAGCAGCCTGGACCATCTCCAGCCCATCTCCACAACAAAGCCCCCACCTGACCCCAGAGGGGCTCCATCTTTGTTGTTTTATTTATTTATTAATCTTTTGAGACAGAGTCTCACTCTGTCACCCTGGGTAGAATGCTGTGGCATCATAGCCCACAGCAACCTCAAACTCTTGGGCTCAAGCGATTCCCTGGCCTCAGCTGCCTGAGTAGCTGGGACCATAGGTGTGCCCCACAATGCCCAGCTAGTTTTTTCTACTTTTAGTAGAGATGGGGGTCTCACTCTTGCTCAGGCTGGTCTTGAATTCCTGAGCTCAGGCAATCCACCTGCCTTGGCCTCCCAGAGTGCTAGGATTACAGGCATGAGCCACCACACCCAACCATTCCGCCTTTGAAATCTTAACTGCCCTTGCTGTCAGGCCAGATTTCCTCCTGCAGGTTGCCTGAAACACCTCTCTTTTGTCTTCTTCTGGCCTGTGCCTTCCATAGGGTCAGCTATCTCTCCTCACACAACTTCTGACCCAGCTTTTGTCCAAATACAGCCGATAAATAGTGAACACATCCATCTTGTATGGGAGGCCCAGGCCCTGCAGACTGAGGACAGCCATACAGCCCCAGTGCCTGGTGGCCCCATCTCCTTGTGGCCTGGGTGTACCTGGCCCTCAGGGTCAGCCTGGGCCTGTTCCCCCAGTGCCACTTTCGCCCTCCTTTGCCCCCACCCTCTCCTTGAGCAGCCCCAGCTCACTCCGACCTCTCAGGGAAATAAAGGCCTACAGGTTGAACTCCTTCAACTTCGGGGCCTCAGACCCATGCCCTCCCCCGACCCCCAGCCACCTCTCCTTCTTTCTTCTCACTGCTCTTCCTTTATTCATGATCCACTCTTAGCTATGGCTCCACCTGAGGAATCTAAGACGGCCCAAGTGTCTGTCTTTTTTTTTTTTTTCTCAGTTTTTGGCAGGGGCTGGGTTTGAACCCACCACCTCTGGCATATGGGGCTGGTGCCCTACTCCTTTGCGCCACAGGCGCCACCCATGTCTCTCTGTCTTAACAGACAACTGCCCGAACCAACACCCTCCTCTAGCCCCCTCCTCTCCTCAGCCCTTTACCCACTGCTCCTGCAATCCCTGCCCTGCCCCTCCTTTCATGGAGAGTGCTCTAGCTAAGGTCCCCCACTGATGACCTTCATGTTGCTAAACTCTGTGGACACTGCCATGGGACCCTGTGCCCAGCCTCATTTTCTTTCCGCCTGGAAGTGCTCCTGCCTCTCTGCAGACCACTGGCTCTTGTGTTGTTGAGTTAAAAACAGGTATGAGGCCCTACCCTTCCTTTTTACCTCCCTTCCCTTTCTCCTTCCTTTTGGGAACCAGCTGCCCAAAGATGACATAGCTCTGGAATGTCCTCAACCAGTGAGAGGAGCTTGACACCAGGGACCCTGCACTTTGTCCTGCATGGAGGGCATCTGCCAGTGGGGATATCTGCAGACTCCCAGGAACCCAGGCAACCCCAAAGAAGGCCATATTATCCAAAATCAGCTTCACCATAACTAAAATGGAGGAGTGGGGAAAGGCGTGCGGGCTCATCTTACCTGTCTCATTTCTAAGTTGGCTGAGAACTTACCTAAATTCCAAAGGGCCCTTTTTCTTTCACAGATTTTGTCACATGCCACCCCAACTCCCTTAGCTTCTATAACACAGCCTCTTGCAGCTCTTCATCTCTCAGGCAGCTCTTCTCAAAGTACATCTCGGCTTCCTCTTTCCTGGCTTGTCCTTTCAATGCTGCTGTTCCCTGGCATCTGTTGGAGGCTCTCTTCACACCTGTTTTCATTCTTTCTCCCTTTTGAGACAGAGTCTCACTCTGTCACCTGGGTAGAGTGCCGCAGCATCATAGCTCACAGCAACCTCAAACTTTTGGCCTTGAGTAATCCTCTTGCCTCAGTCTCCTAAGTACCTGGGACTACAGGCACCCGCCACAACGCCCAGCTAGCTAGCTTTTCTATTTTTGATAGAGACAGTTCTCACTCTTGCCCAGGCTGGTCTCGACCTCCTGAGCTCAAACAATCCACCCAGCTCGGCCTCCCAGAGTGCTGGGATTCCAGGTGGGAGCCACTATGCCTGGCCTCTCCTCACTTTTCATATACTTCCACAGAGAAGTGCTCGTGAGTATCCATGGCTCGTCACCATAGGTACTGCTAACTCCCCAGGGCTTATCCCCAGCCCTCAGACCCATTGCACACCACTCCCCTCATATGCCCATTAAGAACCTCCAGCCAGTTCAGGACCTGTTTCCTCCCTCAACCTGTCCTGTGCTGTGACAAAACTTTTCCTCCCAAGCTCTATCTATTTAAAGGCCTCAGACTGTGACTGGGAGGATGGCAGTTCCATGCCCACAGTTTCCTACTAGGACTCCCAAGTCATAAGCCCCACTCTATGGTCTCCCTCAGTGACCACGGGCTTTGACAGATTCTCGTCCCCTTGGCTCACACACCACAAGGTCCTGGATGTCAGCAGCCCCCTACTTAGTCTGGGTAGGGCCTCCAGCAGCAGCAGCCAGCAGACCCTCAAATTCTACCAGGCCCCAGGGCTCTACTAAGAGGCAGGAAAGACAGTCCCTGACCTCATAGGGATGAAGGATTTTTTTTTTTTTTTTGGAGACAGAGTCTACTATGTCGCCCTCAGTAGAGTGCCACAGCGTCACAGCTCACAGCAACCTCTAACTCTTGGGCTGAAACGATTCTCTTTCCTCAGCCTCCCAAGTAGCTGGGACTATAGGTGCCCGCCACAGCGCCCAGCTATTTTTTGGTTGCAGTTGTCATTGTTATTTAGCAGGCCTGGGCTGGGCTCAAACCTGCCAGCTTTGGTATATGTGGCTGCCGCCCTACTCACTGAGCCACAGGTGCCAAGCCAGGGATGAAGGATTTATGGTGTAGTGGGGAAGACACAGACATTAAGCAAATAAACTCACACATACATTATTACTACCTGGGCCACATACACGCTAGTGAAATGTCAATATGAGGATTAACCACATCACAGTGGGTCTTCCTTGCTCATAATTGAGGTCCCTGAGCAGGAGAGGGCTCAGGAGGGCTTAAGTCGGCAAATGGATCAAGAAGGGCCCCTGGGGAATGAAATTAGTGACTTTTGACTCTACAGCCTTTGAGACGAAACTGCATAGAGAAGATGAGGCCATCGCCTTCTCCACACTACTCCTGGCATCCTCCCCACCCAGGAAGCCTCCCTCACTCCATGAAGAGCACCTCCAGTGAAAGGAGACCAAACAGGTGGCTTGGTGATCTTTTCCATTTGGCACACAGGACTGCTGGTCAGTTGAGTCCAGGAGCCTTCAGGCCTAAGGCAGAGGCAAGAGAGGGAAGCCAGGCTCAGTGACGCATGCCTATAATCCTAGCACTCTGGGAGGCCGAAGTGGGAGATCGCTGGAGCTCACGAGTTCAAGACCAGCCTGACCAAGAGCGAGAGATAGTCTCTAGTAAAAACAGAAAAATGAGTGCGGCGCAACTGGGAGCAGTGAGATTGGTAAGAGAAGACTCCAGGCATCTCTGGCTGGTGGGTTCTGCCCAGAAACTTCCCTTTAGTGACACAGGGAGTCAGCAAGAGACTCCTGGACTCCACAAGGAAGACAAAAGTGGTGGAAAACTGGCACAGTCGGTGCGTTTTGTACAGTCGGAGGCTGAATGCAGCTGTAACCACACCAACAGTGAGACTGCAAGCAGGAAAAGCCTTATCTGTGGCTGTTTTGGCTTTGTGGACTTGGGCACTCAATTGAATTGCCTTAGGAGGGTATACTGACAACTTTGAGTGTTGTCTGGGGCCCCAGACTGAGCCACTGAGCCAGAAAGGAACTAATATCGTTCAGCTCTGGGCTCCCCACACAGCCACTGTGGGGGAGCTCCCCCTGCAGGGATCAGCCGGGAGACCTTGGGCAAGTAATCTAGTGACTGAACTGCCCAAAGGCGGGGACTGAGACGCTGGGGAAGAGCAGAGATCTAAGCATTTGGCAGATTACAGCCTTGGCCCTCAGGAGCATAAAGTGAGACCGGCTTTGGTGTACTGGATAAGCAGGTAGCCACGCCGGGAGAAATCCCAGTGATCAGTGCTTTCCTTGTAAAGCTTCTGCTTAGCCAAGGTTCACAGTTTGGAGTGTCTTTTAAGCAGGCTGAGGAGACATTTGGGCTCCCAAGCCTGTGGGGTCTAAGAAATCAGCAGAGGCCTCCAGTCTTCATCTCATACAGCTGTATCAACATTGTGATCAACATCTCATACCTCAGAAGATCATCTGGTGCCTGGACAATATTCAGCAAGACATATATACTGTTTGGTTTTTTGGTTTTGAGATTTTTTTGTTTGTTTCTTTTTGTTTTTTTTGAGACAGAGCCTCAAGCTGTCACCCTGGGTAGAGTGCTGTAGCATCACAGCTCACAGCAACCTCCAACTCCTGGGCTCAAGCGATTCTCCTGCCTCTGCCTCCCAAGTAACTGGGGCTACGGGCGCCTGCCACAATGCCTGGCTATTTTTTGGTTGCAGCCGTCATTGTTGTTTGGTGGGCCAGGGCTGGATTCAAAGCCAGTTCAGGTGTATGTGGCTGGCACTTTAGCTGCTTGAGCCACAGAGGCCGAGCCTTTTTCTTCATTTCAACATTTTTCCTCTACATTTTTATTTTTTTTCCTTTTTTCTTTTTTTACTATTCTAGTTTAAATATAATCTTCCATTTTTGCCTTCTTTGACAATTAGAATTTCATGTTTGCCAGTGTTTCTGCCCCTATTGTTTGTTTTTTTCCCCCAATTTTATCTCTTAAGGGTTTTTGTTTATTTGTTTCAGTTTGATTTATAGTATTTTTGTCTTTCCTCTCTACCTGGTAGAGGTAGGGTACTGTGTCTGATCAGGCTGGCAAAGAACTCTTGACCTCAAGGGAACTACCCAACCCAGCACCCCCAGGGGTTGGGTTTTTTTTTTTTTTTTGTAGAGACAGAGTTTCACTTTATTGCCCTCGGTAGAGTGCCGTGGCGTCACACAGCTCACAGCAACCTCCAACTCCTGGGCTTAGGCGATTCTCCTGCCTCAGCCTCCCGAGTAGCTGGGACTACAGGCGCCCGCCACAACGCCCGGCTATTTTTTGGTTGCAGTTTGGCCGGGGCTGGGTTTGAACCCGCCACCCTCGGTATATGGGGCCGGCGCCCTACTCACTGAGCCACAGGCGCCGCCCGGGTTGGGGGTTTTTTAAGGTTGAGTCAATGTACCCTACCATACACCTATATTACTCCTGTCTCCTTCTTTCAGGTGCCTCTCTTCTTTTTGTCAATATTTCCTTTAACTCACCCCCTCTTCCTTCTCTTTTTTCTTTCTTTTTAAAATCTTTTTTCCCAGACACTTGTACTAGACTGTTTATTGCAACTCAATTTACAATCGCCAAAATGTGGAAACGCCTAAATGCCCCCCAACCCAGGAATGGATTAACAAGCTGTGGTATATGTATACCATGGAATACTATTCAGCTATTAAAAAAAATAAAAACTTTACATCCTTTGTATTAACCTGGATGGAAGTGGAAGACATTATTCTTAGTAAAGCATCACAAGAATGGAGAAGCATGAATCCTATGTACTCAATTTTGATATGAGGACAATTAATGACAATTAAGGTCATGGGGGGGAAGGAAAAGCAGAGAGAGGGAAGGAGGGAGGGAGTGGGGCCTTGGTGTGTGCCAAACCTTCTGGGGGCAAGACATGATTGCAAGAGGGACTTTACCTAACAATTGCAATCAGTGTAACCTGGCTTATTGTACCCTCAATGAATCCCCAACAATAAAAAAAAAAAAAAATCTTTTTTCCCTTCTTGCTCTTCAGTCTTCTCATCCTTCTGGTCCTGTACCAAAAGGACTCATTAAAACTTTAGGCCAGAGGCACAGAAATTTAAAGAGCAAGAGGAAGTGAAAGGAAAATTAGGGCAAGTAAACAGATACAAGAAAACACTCATGAAGAAGAATCAGCAGAAAAATTCTGGCAACATGAAATACCAATCCAGAGCAACCCCTTCAAGGGAACATGAGGTAGCTAGAGCAGAGGATTCTACCTATAAAGAAATGTTAGAAATGACAGAATGGGAATTTAAAATACAGATGATGAAAACAATAAAGGAAATTGCTGAGCAAGTGGAAAATAGCCAAAAGGAAATCCAAAAACAGAATCAAATAAGAGATGAATGATATGAAGAATATAGAAAGGATATAGCACAGCTGAAGGAGCTGAAGCAGTCAATTAGGGAACTTAAAGATGCAACAGAAAGTATTAACAACATTAGACCATGCAGAAGAAAGAATCTCAGAAGTAGAAGATAAAGCTCTTGAGATAACTCAGATAGTTGAAGAGGCAGAAAAGAAGAGAGAGGAAGCAGAACATTCACTGACAGAATTATGGGACTTTATGAAGAGTTCAAACATACCGAGTTATAGGAATCCCAGAAGGGGAAGAAGAATGCCCCAGAGGAATGGAAGCCATACTAGAGAATATTATAAATGAAAATTTTCCAAATATCACCAAAAATTCTGACATACTCCTTTCAGAGGGATATTGGTCCCCTGGTCGCCTCAACTCAAATAGAGCTTCTCCAAGATACATTGTGATGAATTTATCTAAAGTCAAGACAAAAGAAAAGATTTTGCAAGCTCCAGGAGTAAGCACCACCTGACCTACGGGGGCAAATCTATCAAGGTGACCGCAGACTTCGCTAATGAAACTTTTCAAGCCAGAAGACAAAACAGAACAATTACCTGCCCAGAATTCTACATCCCACCAAGCTAAGCTAGAAAATTGATGGAGAAATCAAATCTTTTACTGATATGCAAACATTGGGGAAATTTGCCACAAGACCAGCTCTACAGGAAATACTTCAACCTGTTCTACACACTGACCATCACAATGGACCTTCAGCAAAGTAAACATCCAGAAATTAAAGGACAGAACCTAGCTTCCACAATGATGCAAAAGACAAAACTAAGCAATGGACTTTCACAAAATAAGATGAATAGAACGCTACCACACTTATCAATTATCTCAATAAATGTCAATGGCTTGAATTCTCCACTAAAGAGGCATAGATTAGCTGCTTGGATTAAAAAACACAAGCCATCTATTTGCTGTCTGCAAGACACACCTCACATCAAAAAACAACTTAAAACTCCGAGTTAAGGAATGGAAGTTAATTTTTCAGGCAAACGGAATTCAGAAGAAAAGAAAATTGCAATCTTATTTTCAGATACATGTGGATTTAAAGCAACTAAAGACAATGATGATCACTTCGTATTGGTCAAGGGAAAATTACAACAATAAGACATTTCAATTATAAATACTTATGCACCCAACTTAAATGCTCCCACGTTCTTGAAACAGACCTTACTTAATCTGAGCAATATGATATCCTATAACACCACGATAACAGGGGACTTTAATACCCCTCTCTCAGAGCTGGACAGATACTCTAAACAGAAATTAAACAAAAATATAAGAGATTTAAATGAGACCCTAGAACAACTGTGCTTGATAGACATATCTAGAACACTCCATCCCAAAGATAAAGAATATACATTCTTCTCATCATCCCAAGGAACATTCTCCAAAATTGATCATATCCTAGGACACAAAATAAACCTCAACAGAATCAAAAGAATTGAAATTTTACCTTGCATCTTCTCAGACCACAAGGCACTAAAAGTAGAACTCAACTCCAGCAAAAATATTTAACCTCACACAAAGGCATGGAAGTTAAACAACTTTATGCTAAATGCAAGTTGGGTGCAGGAAGAAATAAAAAGGAAATTATTAACTTCCTTGAGTATAAAAACAATGAAGATACAAGTTACCAAAACCTGTGGGATACAACAAAAGCAGTCCTGAGAGGAAAATTTATCACTTTTGATGCCTACATTTGAAAAACAAAGAGAGTGCATCAACAAACTCACAAGCCATCTTATGGATTTGGAAAAAGAAGAACAATCTAAGTCTAAACCCAGAAGAAGAAAAGAAATATCCAAAATTAAATCGGAGATTAATGAAATTGAAAACAAAAGAATCATTCAGAATATTAATGAAACAAGGAGTTTTGGTTTTTTGAAAAAACAAATAAAATAGATAAACCTTTGGCCAGACTAACTAGAAATAGAAAAGTAAAATCTCTAGTAACTTCAATCAGAAATGATAAAGGGGAAATAACAACTGATGCCACAAAGATACAAGAGATTATTTCTGAATACTACCAGAAACTCTATGCCCAGAAATTTGACAATGTGAAGGAAATGGATCAATATTTGGAATTACACCCTCTCACTAGACTTAGCCCAGATAAAATAGAGCTCCGGAACAGACCAATTTCAAGACTGAGATCAAAGAAACAATAAAAAAATTTCCCGGTACAGTGCCGGTGGCTCAAGTGGCTAAGGCGCCAGCCACATACACCTGAGCTGGCGGGTTCAAATCCAGCCCAGGCCCGCCAAACGAAGACGGCTGCACCCCGCCAAAAAAAATAGCCAGGCGTTGTGGCAGGTGCCTATAATCCCAGCTACTTGGGAGGTGGAGGCAGGAGAATCGCTTGAGCCCAGAAGTTGGAGGTTGCTATGAGCTGTGATGCCACAGCACTCTACCCAGGGTGACAACTTGAGATTCTGTCTCAAAAAAAAAAATCTCCCAACAAAAAAATGCGAATAAAGCAAACATCACCCTGATACCAAAACCAGGAAAAGACCCAACTAAAAAGGAGAACTTTAGACTAATTTCACTTATGAATATAGATGCAAAAATTTTCAACAAAATCCAGCCAATAGATTATAGCTTATCATCAAAAAAGTCATACATCATGATCAAGTAGGTTTCATCCCAGGGATGCAAGGCTGGTTTAATATACGTAAATCCATAAACGTTATTCCCCATATCAACAGAAGCAAGAACAAAGTCCTTATGATACTCTCAATAGATGCAGAAAAAGCATTTGATAAAATCTAGCATCCTTTCTAATTAGAACACTGAAGAGTTTAGGCATAGGTGGCACATTTCTTAAACTGATTGAAGCTATCTATGACAAACCCACAGCTAATATTTTACTGCATGGAGTAAAACTGAAAGCTTTTCCTCTTAGAATTGGAACCAGACAAGGTTGTCCTCTGTCACCTTTACTATTCAACGTAGTGCTGGAAGTTCTAGCCAATACCATTAGGCAAGACAAGGAAATAAAGGGCATCCAAATGGGAGCAGAGGAGGTCAAACTCTCCCTCTTTTCTGATTATATGATCTTATACTTAGAGAATCCCAAAGACTCAACCACAAGACTCTTGGAAGTCATCAAAAAATATAGTAATGTCTCAGGATATAAAATCAATGTCCACAAGTCAGTTGCCTTTGTATACGCCAACAACAGCTAAGATGAGAGGCTAATTTAGGACACAACTCCCTTCACCACAGCCTCAAAGAAAATGAAATACTTAGGAATATAGCTAACAAAAGAGGTGAAGGACCTCTATAAAGAAAATTATGTCAATGAATCCCCAACAATAAAAAATAAATAAATAAAACTGAAAAAAAAAAGAAAGAGAAAATTATGAAATCCTAAGAAAGAAAATAGCAGAGGACTTTAACAAATGGAAGAATGCTACCATACTCATGGCTGGGAAGAATCAACATTGTTAAAATGTCTATACTTCCCAGAGCAATCTACGGATTCAAGGCCATCCCTATTAAAATACCAACATCCTGGGCGATGCCTGTGGCTCAGAGAGTAGGGCACCGGCCCCATATACCAAGGGTGGTAGGTTCAAACCCGGCCCTGGCCAAACTGCAACAAAAAATAGTCAGGCGTTGTGGCAGGCACCTATAGTCCCAGCTACTCAGGGAGGCTGGAGCAAGAGAATCACCTAAGCCCAGGAGTTGGAGGTTGCTGTGAGCTGTGTGACGCCATGACACTCTACTGAGGGTGATAAAGTGAGACTCTGTCTCTACAAAAAAAAAGAAAAATACCAACATCCTATTTCCAAGACTTGGAAAAAATGATTCTGCATTTTGTATGGAACCAGAAAAAACCCCGTATGCTAAGGCAGTTCTTAGCAATAAAAACAAAGCTGGGGGCATCAGCATACCAGATTTTAGGCTGTACTACAAGACCATAGCAGTCAAGACAGCATGGTACTGGCACAAAAATAGAGACACAGACATTTGGAATCAAATAGAAAACCAGGAAATGAAACTAACAATTTACAACCACCTAATCTTTGATAAACCAAACCAGAACGTCCACTGGGGGAAAAGACTGCGTATTCAAGAAATGGTGCTTGGAGAACTGGATATCCACATGTAAAAGACTGAAACTGGACCCACACCTTTCTCCACTCACAAAAATTGATTCAAGATGGATAAAGGACTTAAATTTAAGGTATGAAATGATAAAAATCCTCAAAAAAGAATAGGAAAAACACTGGAAGATATCAGCCTGGGGAAAGACTTTATGAAGAAGACTGCCATGGCAATTGCAACAACACCAATAATAAACAAATGGGATTTAATTAAACTGAAATGCGTCTGTACAGCTAGGGAGACAACAACCAAAGCAAATAGGCAACCTACCCAATGGAAAAGGATATTTGCATATTTTGAATCAGACAAAAGCTTAATAGGATCTATACAGAACTTAAATTAATCCCATAAAAAAAATGAATCCCCCCCACAAAAAACTCCATACATCGATGGGGAAGAGAGATGAACAGAACCTTCTCTAAAGAAGACAGACAAATGGCTAGCAAAATGGCTAGCATATGAAAAAATGCTCATCATTCCTAATTATTAGAGAAATGCAAATTAAAACCACCCTGAGATACCATCTAACCCTAGCGAGAATGGCCCAGATCACAAAATCTCAAAACTGCGGATGATGGCGTGGATGTGGAGAGAAGGGAACACTTTTACACTGCTGGTGGGACTGCAAACTAGCACAACCTTTTTGGAAGGAAGTATGGAGAAACCTCAAGGCACTCAAGCTAGACCTCCCATTTGATCCTGCAATCCCATTACGGGGCATCTACCCAGAAGGAAAAAAACCCTTTTATTATAAAGACACTTGTACTAGACTGTTTATTGCAGCTCAATTTACAATCGCTAAAATGTGGTAACAGCCTAAATGCCCCTCAACCTAGGAATGGATTGGCGAGCTGTGGTATATGTACACCATGGAATACTATTCAGCCATTAAAAAAAAATGGAGATTTTGCAGCATCTGTATTAACCTGGATGGTGGTGGAAGACATTATTCTTAGTGAAGCATAACAGGAATGAAGAAGCATGAATCCTATGTACTCAACTTTGATATGAGGACAATTAATGACAATTAATGACACAGTGGGGCATGGGGGAAGTGGAGAGCAGATAGAGAGAAGGGAAGATGTGAGGGAAAGGAAAAGAAAAAAGAATACTAATTCTCACATAAATTGGATTTATTTATTTTTATTTTTTTATTTTTTTTCAGTTTTTGGCTGGGGCTGCGTTTGAACCCGCCACCTCCGGCATATGGGGCCAGCGCCCTAGTCCTTTGAGCCACAGGCGCAGCCCCAGATTGGATTTAATTTTGACCAAAGTACATTACTTGAACATTAATTTTGTTGTTTTGGATCTTGCATCCTCATTTATAAGTGAAATATGTTTATAATTTCCTTTTATATTTTTCCAATTTTAATATCCAGATGAAGTAGAATGATTTTGAAGCATTTCTTCTTTTTCTATTGTCTGTAAGATTTGGCATGATGTTTTTTGAAATTATCTTCTATTGGGGCGGCGCCTGTGGCTCAGTGAGTAGGGCACAGGCCCCATATGCCGAGGGTGGCGGGTTCAAACCCAGCTCCAGCCAAACTGCAACAAAAAAATAGCTGGGCGTTGTGGTGGGTGCCTGTAGTCCCAGCTGCTCGGGAGGCTGAAGCAAGAGAATCGCGTAGGCCCAAGAGTTAGAGGTTGCTGTGAGCCGTGTGACGCCACGGCACTCTACCCAAGGGCGGTATAGTGAGACTCTGTCTCTACTAAAAAAAAAAGAAATTATCTTCTATTTTTATTTATAAATATTAGTTATCTATTTTTTGAGACTTTGGAAAAAAAAATAAGAAGTTAACTGATGACTCCATACTGAACCTCAGAGTCAAAGCATTCTATGATAGACATAACTCTTATCTGACAATGTGAATGTTACTTTTTATGCATTATTATTATTGATCAATATTTTGTTACAGCAATTGTCTGATTTCTTTTCTGAATGTATTTTAATACTTATATTTGTTTACTTTTTGTTGTTGTTGTTGCAGTTTGGCCAGGGCCAGGTTCGAACCCACCACCCTTGGTATATGGGGCTGGCACCCTACTCACTGAGCCACAGACGCTGCCATTTTTCTGAATGTATTTATTTTTTTTTTGTAGAGACAGAGTCTCACTGTACCACCCTTGGTAGAGTGCCGTGGCGTCACATGGCTCACAGCAACCTCTAACTCTTGGGCTTACGCGATTCTCTTGCCTCAGCCTCCCGAGTAGCTGGGACTACAGGCGCCCGCCACAATGCCCGGCTATTTTTTTTTTGTTGCAGTTTGGCCGGGGCCGGATTTGAACCCGCCACCCTCGGCATATGGGGCCGGCGCCCTACTCACTGAGCCACAGGCGCCGCCTGAATGTATTTATTTTTGTTCGTTCTTTATGAGGTTTTGTTTCTAGTCCTTATCTTAAACATTGTTATTGTTATTAAATTTTTAGCCTTTTTAATTTTGTGAAGGCAAAAAGTGGAAACCAAATAAACACATGTATGTGTACAGGGAAAAATTTTTTAAAGTCTCAAAAAAAAAATGAGGGTGACATCTATGGCTCAGTGGATAGGGCGCCGGCCCCATATAATGAGGGTGGCAGGTTCAAATCCAGCCCTGGACAGCTAAAACAGCAGTGACAGCTGCAACCAAAAAATAGCCAGGCATTGTGGTGGGCGCCTGTAGTCCCAGCTACTTGGAGGCTGAGGCAAGAGAATTGCTTAAGTCCAAGAGTTGGAGGTTGCTGTGAGCTGTGACACCACAGTACTCTACCAAGGGCAACAAAGTGAGACTGTCTCAAAAAAAGAAAAAGAAAAAAGAAAATAGAAAAATGAGCTGGGCATAGTGGTGTGCACCTGTAGTCTCAGCTACTCAGGAGACTGAGACAGGAGGATCGCTTGAGCTGGGAAACTTTAGAGAATGCAGTGAACTATGATGACACGGCTGCACTCTAGCCCAATATGAAGGCTGGGCCATAAGGAAGCGGAAGGTAGCAGGACTCATGGACTCCCTGCAAGAGGAGAGATGGCTGAGAAGCTCAGATGGGGCCTCCAGTGGGGAAGTCAGTGCAGAGCTGCAGAGCAGGTTCCAGAGAATATCCCCCTTCTCCTGCCAAAGAGAAAACACTGGGGCCAGAGCAAAGATCTGGATGGAAAGCCAAGAAGTCCAGATGAGGCCCCTAGCCTTGTTCCATAGGGAAAGACATCAGGGTCTGAGAAAGCCCTGTGAGGTAGTAAGTACTCTATCGCTAGGGTTCAAAAGCGGAAGCCAGGACCTGTACAGGTGTTCTCTGCTGTGTATGAGTCTAATTAGTTGTATGAGCTTCAGGCAAAGCCTGATCCACCATAGACCTGGCCACTTTCTCTCTTGCCTACCAGGACACTGGCTTCCTCCTAAGCTCTGTGCTTACAGTTGAGACAGGCCATGGGCAATGTCCCTCTATCACAAGAGGGTTGGATGGGCAGAGCTACCTGAAAATTGGGGCACTGTCCACAACCACATGGAGGCACATGGAAGCTGACCAGAAAAGACCAGTGCCAGTCCCCTCTGAGGGTCATCTGCAGAGAGATAAGGCTGGGTGACTCTCAGGGATACTATGATTGGAAGTATGAAGCAAACACCTACCTAATGCCCGTGGTTCACGGACAGAAGTGAAGGACTAGGAGTTGGTGCTAGATGTCCCCTCAGACCAAGGCCACATCTGGCAGCAGCTTCAAGTTGACTTGAGTGGGAAGGTCAGGTCCTTTTAGGTTGTCTTCCGATACTTCTCACCTTCCCCAGATGGCACTACCTTCAATGGGGGGCTACCTCAGCCACTTCCTGGTTCTATAACCACAAGGACTGCTCTTAATTCAATTTTCTTCTGCTCCACTAGGGTCCTTTAATGGAGGTGGGAGAACTGCAATTTTCCTGGCATTGAGGATTACACAGTCTTGAGTTTTGATCTGTATGAGCAGCTCCCAGACCGTAGAGAACACTCCATTCACCTAAGCTTACCTCACCATGGGTGATGATGGACCTCTACACTGGCTTTTGCTTTGTTTTTATGTTTACTTTTGACATAATGGCTACTGTAGATGGAGCTCACCTGAGGTCAACTTTTTATCTCATGGCATTTGAATCTATAGTTAAACTTCCATGGCATACTTAAATTATGTTGATCAAAACAAAGAATACAAAAAAGAATATACTTACTATGCTTTGAACTTCTTTTGAAAATAATTTAATTAATGATCTTTAAAATTTTTTGTGGTATACCTAAGATCCCCTCACCGCACAGGAGCTGAAAATCACTGCCTTAGGCTATGGGCTCCACCCCTGTCTTTCTACACACAGCCCTTCCTGAACACACTGGCCATAACCCAGCCTGTGGCTCTGTTGTGCTGTCCACTAGGCTCCAGCAGGAATTAAGCCACCTCCCTCCCAGGAGGTGTGGTGAAGACAGGGGTGAAGTAGCTCTACTTAGGGAACCTCAGATCAGGCAACATTTTATAAAACAGCAGAATAGTGATACTGAATATCTTTTTTTTTTTTTTTTTTTGTAGAGACAGAGTCTCACTTTATCACCCTTGGTAGAGTGCCGTGACGTCACACAGCTCACAGCAACCTCCAACTCCTAGGCTTAGGTGATTCTCTTGCCTCAGCCTCCCAAGTAGCTGGGATTACAGGCGCCCGCCACAACGCCCGGCTATTTTTTTGTTGCAGTTTGGCCGGGGCCGGGTTTGAACCCACCACCCTCGGCATGTGGGGCCGGCGCCCTACCCGCTGAGCCACAGGCGCCGCCCGATACTGAATATCTTGAACTGGTCCTTCTGCTTTGAGAGTAGGACTCCAGGGCAGGAACAGCAATTAGAAAATACTCATGTTATCTCATTTTCCTTTCCTTTTTTTTTTTTAAAAAAGAAACAGGACCTCACTATGCCGCTCAGGCTGGAGTACAGCAATGGCTACTGCTTGAACTCCTGGACTCAAGCAATTCTCCTGTTTCAGCCTCCCAAGTAGTTGGGACTACAAGTGTGTGCCACAATGCCTGGCTATATTCATTTCCTTACAACCTGCAGAGGAAGGCTATACAGGCTTAAATATGTCTTAAAACAATGTGAAAAGCAACTATACTGAATTGGTTTTATTTAAATTTTACAGAAACCTGATTGGAGTTAAGTATCTAATTATAAGTCCAGTAACAATTTCTATAAAAATGCACATACAATGCCAGAATTCCTTAAAAGCAACTAACATTGTATTTTTGTTTTGTATCAAACATGCATTAATATCAACTGCCACAAGTTGGCCAAATCAGTCCCTACAAGAAGAGACGGTCCAATATAGTCATAAGAAAACTAGTTGTGAACAAAGGTAAAAAAAGAGGCTTTCTGGTTAATGTGAAAGAAGGAACAGTACCTTTCATAAAACAAGCCCTTCAGCACTGGGGTAACTGGTACTACTGTGCTGCACATCACACATCACCTCTGAGACTTGGTCCTGACCTGTGATAGGAAATGAGGAACTTTCTAGTAGTTAAATCAGACATTTGAGAAGATGGAAACTTTCAGCACATGATGGTATACTAACAGTGCAATCCTGCAAAAGGGGTTCAAAACATCTTCAAACTTGGAAGAGTTCCTAAGCTGCTGACTGTAGACAACCTCAAAAACACACTGAGCCTTTTTACCGAGTCCTTTCCACAAGGCTGGCTCAGGGCACACAGGCATCTTCTGCAGCTGTAAGACCTCCCAACTCTATACACTACCCTTCACAAGGATCTCTAATTAAGAGGCTGAATGCCAGAAAACATGGTATGTACCATTTTTTTGAGGCCTTGTCTTTTTGTAGGCCTTGTTCATTTTGTTTAGGGATCGGTGGACACTCACGTATGTGACTGCTGGATAAGGAAAGAATAGTAATAAACATGTGTGGCCCCAAAGCCTAAAATGCTGTTGGTAACATACCTCAAAGTATGTCACCTACTGTCAGGAAAGATCTTGTTCCTCCAGAGGGAAAGCACAACTGACGGCTCTATATTTATTAAAAGGTGTTTTCCGCATAGACTGAGGAGTTTTAAAGAGATTTCAGGCCAACTAGAACTTCCCCTCAAAAATGGGATTTTATACACTTCATGAGGATCTGCAAAAGAAGATCTCATAATCATCAAGGAACAACCTGTGGACATCAACATTTATATACACAAAACTCATTTGTGCAGCTTGGGACCTTGCTTGGAATCTCTTCCACAGAATGTCTCTTCCAAAACAGGGTAATTACTGCCCTGTTCACCAAATAAGCTAAGTCAGTATCTTTTTTCTTCAGCACAGATTCAAGGGGAAAAATAATAATCTACTGGGGTTCTAATAACATCTTAATAATATAACAATATCAAAATAGGTCCATTTTTAATATATGTTTATGAATATCCCTGATAATATAAAGAAATCCAGAGGACTTTGTAAACTACCAAGATTTCACAGGGGTGATACCCGGTCTGTTTTCTAGGCAGCAGAAAAGGGACTGATGCACTGGCAAGTTTCCTCTAGGAAGCCCTGTAAACACTACAGTACTGAAATTCAAATATTCTCGTACCAGAAGAATCATGAATGAAAATTTCACTTTAAACTTATTAGTAAAATTTGTAACAAAAGGTTTACTTTCTCAACCCTGTCATCAGTCAATCTCCCTGCCTGTGACAGACATCCAGGCCAGAAAACCATCAGTCTTGGCTACTCTGGATATTAGGCCCAGAGAAACCAAGTTCCAAAACCCTATGCCATGACTAAACCTCAGAAAGCAGGACCATGGGAGAAGGAGCAGACTAGGCCTGAGGAAGTATTGAGCCAAGGCACCACGATCACAGGGATGAGGGGAACCTGTAGAGGTTCTAGCTGATAAGAAGAGAACCTTCTGGGATGCTTACAGAGGAGGGCCTAGAAGGCAACAGCTCTGTGGCAAAGTACACATATTTGGGAGTTAAAGAACGAATTAAAAAAGAAACCAATTTGCTTTCTCAAATCGAGCATCTTAAAATATATAAGCAAATAACCCTGGATATACTGGAGTAGGGGGCTGAAGTCTGTGGAATGAGTTGCATTTAGCTGAGTCATAAAGACTGCTGGTTGTGAAATCAGCATCAACATTGTGGCTACTGCAGTTAAGGAAACTGAAGGGAGCTCAAAGCCAGAGGAGGAGGCCCCTCCAAAGACAGGAGGACGGAAAGGGGACCAAATATGAAATGCCTCTTTTATTCCTAGGATGCGAAGTGGCATTGTCATTGGCCTGAGGAGGAAGTCATACTCCACTCTAGCTGCAGTAATATTGCATCCCATCCAATCTTCTCCTCTTTTTTGACTGAAATTCTTCAAAGAACTGCTGAATGTCTTCTCTCTTAACAACCTGTTGATGAAAAGCAAAGATTAGGAAAGGGAACTGAGTTACAAAACAGCAATAAAAGTCACAAACAAATCAAACAATACTGCTGGTAAGAATTATTTTAAGGTATAATTAATTAGGCAGCGCCTGTGGCTCAAAGCAGTTGGGCATCGGCCCCATATGCCGGAGGTGGCGGGTTCAAACCCAGCCCTGGCCAAAAACTGAAAAAAAAAAAAAAAAAAAAAGGTATAATTAATTATACTAGCTCCATTTTCTAGGAGGGATCCTCAAGGCTCAAAGAGGCTGACCTGTTCAGAGTCAGACAGTTAAGAAGAATGATTCAAAGCTTAGGTTCTAGCACTTACCTCAGTTTCCCTAGAAAATGAGATAAAGCAGCACCTATCTAACAGGATCATTTGAAGATCAGATGAGCTATACAACTCTTAAAACATAGCCTGGCACACAGTAAGTTCTTAATAAATACTAGCTAAAGAGTGGCAGAGCCAGTACACAAACTAAGAACTCTGAAGGTCTCCCCAGATCACTCTCATGCTCTCCTTACCACAGCTGTCTTTCTGAAACATGCTTCAGCTCTACAAAAAGCATTTATAGAAACAGAAACCAAATCCATTTTGAAGTTTTTGGGGGGACAGAATCTTGCTCTGCAGCCCCAGGTAGAGTGCTGTTGCATGAGCTTAGCTCACAGCAACCTCACTGGCTAAAAACTGCAAAAAAAAAAAAAAAGAATAGGCTCGGCGGGTTGCGCCTGTGGCTCAGTGGGTAGGGCACCGGCCTCATATACCAAGGGTGGCAGGTTCAAACCCAGCCCTGGCCAAACTGCAACAAAAAACAGCTGAGCATTGTGGCAGGTGCCTATAGTCCCAGCTACTCGGGAGGCTGAGGCGAGAGAATCACCTAAGCCCAAGAGCTGGAGGTTGCTGTGAGCTGTGACACGACAGCACTCTACTGAGGGCAACATAGTGAGACTCTGTCTCAAAAAAGAAGAAGAAGAAGAAGAATAGGCTTGGCACCTGTAGTTCAGTGGCTAGGACGCCAGCTACATATACCAGAGCTGGCAGGTTCGAACCCAGCCCAGGCCTGCCAAACAATGACAACTACAACCAAAAAATAGCCGGGTGTTATGGCAGGTGCCTGTAGTCCCAACTACTCGGGAGGCTGAGGCAAGAGAATCTCTTAAGACTGAGAGTTTGAGGTTGCTGTGAGCTGTGACGCCACAGCACTCCACCAAGAGGAACATAGTGAGACTCTTGTCTCAAAAAAAAAAAAGAAGAAGAAGAAGAAAAAAAAAGAAATAAGACTAACTGTAGTTTAAGAACTGTGGAGAATGGCCTGGTACAATGGCTCACATCACACCTATAATCCTAGCACTCTGGGCGGGAAAGGCCAGTAGATTGCTTGAGCTCAGGAGTTCCAGACTCTATGCAAGAGTGAGATCCCATCTCTAAAAAATAGTCAGGTGTTGTGGTAGGGACTAGTAGTCCCAGCTACTTGAGAGGCTGAGGCAAGAGGATCACTTGAGCCCAAGAGTTTGAGGTTGCTGTGAGCTATGACACCATGGCACTCTACCAAGGGCGACAAAGTGAGACCCTGTCTAAAACAAAGAACGTTGAGAGGTTAAGAAACATTCACAATGATAGTAAACAACATTCTCTAAAAACTGAGAAAACCATTTAAGAGAAAACCTCTGTCTGTAATTCATTTTGCAGAAAGGCAGCACCGTGATCTTGTCCTGAAATCCAGACAGCTAAGTGTCTTTTCCATATTTATGAGAAAGAAGAAAACGACCTAAAGTACACTGAAGAAGCTCCTGGGTAGAAATCTCTGTCCATGGAAGCAAGTCAGGGAACTTCTGGGTCTCCCTGGCTAGCTGGGCATCTGGCTGGCTATAGCAGAGAAAAACATCTACTGCTTATAAGGACAGTCTTAGGCCACGAAGGGGAAAGTTAAATCTTGTTTTTTATCTGCCTCTGGAAGCTAGAAAACTATTTTAGAAAAAACAAATTCATTGACAAACATATGAATAAGAAAGAACAGAAAAGTACAAGTATTTGTAAATTTATCTGGACACCTATTTTAAGACCTTACACATTTTAGAATCAGCTTTTAAAGTATAGACTCTTCTATTAGCAAGAGACATTTTTTAGTCCCAGTGATAAAGTTCTTCTATTTAAACTATGGAACTCAAAAATCCCAGAAAATGGGTCTGCTTTTAATGTTTTCTTACCCAGTTATTGCTCTCTTTCCCTCCTAAGGATCCATACTTCAAGGTCAGGACCGGCAGAATCAACATCCTTGATTCCCTCTAATTTTCTCCTAAGCTGTAACTACTCTCTCCAGATCTGTGGGACTGTTACAACCCTCATCCCTCCTGGCCCAGCTAGAGTTGGTAAGGACTCCCATCCCAACCCTCATGTATCATTACCCCTTGAAGATTTCCCTTGGCCTGCCAATATTCCTATAAATAGTTTTTGCAGGAAATTCAAGCACCCCATTTAAGTTGCACAGTCATTTTTATCATCAAAACAAACAGTTAATTCAAAACTTACAAGGCTATGATTAAAATTCTTTAACTCAACATACCGTGCCTTCATCAGCAAACCTCTTGAGATAGTCTTTAAGTTCAGTCTTCAAGTCATTGTATTCTAAATCAAAACCATAAAAGTACTTAAAATTTAAGATAAGCCATTTGTTTTTAAAACAAAATATATCTTTACCATCACATTGAGTATGTTAATACTGTAGTTCAAAACAAATTTTTATTAAGTGAATCCTGCATAGAAACTTGTACCCAAATTCTCTGTACTTTCTCCATGTTGATAGCTAGGACTCTTTCTCTTTTTTAATTTGAAAATATTAGGGAGGGCTCGGTGCCTGTAACACAATGGTTACAGCATCAGCCACATGCTCCAGGTCTGGTGGGTTCAAACCCCGCCCGGGCCAGCTAAACAGCAATGACAACTGCAACAAAAAATAGCCAGGCGTTGTGGTGGGCACCTGTAGTCCCAGCTACTCAGGAGGCTGAGGCAAGAGAATCACTTAAGCCCAAGAGTTTGAGGTTGCTGTGAGCTGTGACACAACAGAACTCTACAGAGGGTGACATAGTAACACTCTGTCTCAAAAAAAAAAATAATTAGGGAGGTACAAATGTTTGTTACACGGATACCATGTATAATGTTTAAGTCCATGCTTTTAGTGTGTCTATCACCAGAATAGTGTTCACCATAGACAATTTTAAAAAATAAAAAACAAACACAACAAAACCCCACAAAAAAGCAGAAATATCCTAATTCTTATAAAGATTAGCTAAGAATTTTTGAAAGGGCTTTCTATTTCTCTGGAATTCCAGTAGTTGAAATAACCTGGAACTCATTAAATATTAAACTTTACTTTCTTTTATTTTTATTTATTTATTTTTTTGGTTGTTGAGATTAGAGTTTATGTCGCTCTCAGTAGAGTGCCGTGGCGTCACAGCTAACAGCAACTTCAAACTCTTGGGCTTAAGCGATTCTCTGCCTCAGCCTCCCTAGTAACTGGGACTACAGGAATCCGCCACAATGCCCGGCTATATTTTTGTTGCAGTTGTCATTGTTGTATAGCAGGCCTGGGCTGGGTTCAAATCCACCAATCTCGTTGTATGTGGCCAGCACCCTAACCACTGAGCTACAGGCACTGAGCTGTAAACATTAAATGTTAAAACTAAATCACTTAGCGGTTTGTTATGTATGAACAGCTGAGGGCTACAAAATCTTTTCGATAGATGCATCCTCCATCCTCAAAAGCTTCTACTCTGATAAAGGGAAATAGAAATTAATCAACATTATAAATAAAAGACAAAAAGGATCAGTGCCATAACAAAAGTGGTAGCATACAGGGCGGCGCCTGTGGCTCAGTGAGCAGGGCGCCGGCCCCATATGCTGAGGGTGGCGGGTTCAAACCCAGCCCCGGCCAAACTGCAACAAAAAATAGCCGGGCGTTGTGGCGGGCGCCTGTAGTCCCAGCTACTCAGGAGGCTGAGGCAGCAGAATCGCCTAAGCCCAGGAGTTGGAGGTTGCTGTGAGCTGTGTGACGCCACGGCACTCTACCGAGGGCAATAAAGTGAAACTCTGTCTCTACAAAAAAAAAGTGGTAGCATACAAAGGTAATAGCATCTGAGTAGAAACTGGCTAGTATAGAAATCATGGAAAAAAGTTGGGCATGCTGGCAGGGAAAATGTAAAAGCCTACATTTAAGGGTTTGAAGATATTTTCCCCTCTAGTGGTTTCCTGTGAACTACTGAAGCAGCCTCAAGAACTGTCAAAAAGATGACACATAATACTCAAAGAAAATTACTTCAATGGATAGAAAATTTTTCTATTCTTCTTTATACATCTACCCTTAATCAAAATAGCAGAAGTTGTGGTTTCTGAAGCATGTAATTATTCTAGCATGTAACTCTGATTCAACGGTAATAACAACTAAATATCCAGCAACATGAAAATCAAGCATCTGTAGCTGGGTCCTACCATACAATTCAAATTTTAATTTTCTTTGTATTAAATTAAAATATATGTTTATTACCCTCCTTGTATAAATTTTTTTACATAGTAAAGGAAACCTTAGGAACGTCATGAATTTTCACAAACAGTACTTACCACAAATAAGTTCAACTTGCTGGACTCTATTCATGCTGTTGAGCGTATCCATTAAAGGATCTCTCCTATCAGTTGCCTGGTCAATCTTGCCTTTGTTTTCATAAGCCAGAACTGTGTCATATTCATCTGTCAGGAACAGGACATCTAGATCTCCATACATTTTCTTTAAAAAATAAA
This sequence comes from Nycticebus coucang, assembly GCF_027406575.1. Classification (NCBI taxonomy): domain Eukaryota; kingdom Metazoa; phylum Chordata; class Mammalia; order Primates; family Lorisidae; genus Nycticebus; species Nycticebus coucang. Next base: position 91,132,213 of record NC_069788.1, read on the forward strand.
CCAGTTTCCCCATTAGAATAGTACTATCATTCTCATAAGTCATAAGAAGTACTAAAATTTTAATTTTTTTAGATTAACATGTAGAAAAACCAAAGCCTCTTAGCACAGTTTTTTGAAGAACTTCTTTGTTTAAAATTTCAAAATTTGGGCGGCGCCTATGGCTCCGTGGCTAGGGTGCCGGCCCCACATACCGAGGGTGGCAGGTTCAAGCCTGGCCCCGGCCAAACTGCAACAAAAAGTAGCTGGGTGTTGGGGTGGGCACCTGTAGTCCCAGCTACTGGGGTAGGGGGTGGAGGGGTGGGGCTGAGGCAAGAGAATTGCCTAAGCCCAGGAGTTGGAGGTTGCTTTGAGCTGTGACGCCTCAGCACTCTACCAAGGGCGATAAAGTAAGATTCTGTCTCTAAAAAAAAAAAAAATAAATAAATATAAATAGAGGGAAGGTTAGTAGGGGACCACACCTATGGAGCAGATTTCAAGTACAAGTTGGATCTATCAGGTGTAGAACACAAATGTCTTAACATTGTAACTGGGTAAATGAGGTGAAGTCTACGTTGATTAGTAAGATGTAAGCACTCCAATTTGTACAAATAATCAACACATTGAATCCCATAATGGGATAAATGTATTCGTGATCTATGTAAAAATGACTTAATTTAAAAAAATAATAATACTAAATAAATAAATAAAATTTCAAAATGTTAAGAGAGTACAAATGTTTCCATTACCTAGATATCTTGTATAATGCTCAAGTCAGGGCTTTTAGTGTGTCCATCACCATAGTAGTGTTCATTGTACCTTAAAGTTTTTACTCCTCATTCCCCTCCCACTCTCTGAAAAGACTTATTCTTTTTGCCCTGATTTCTTTCAGAAATCTTCCTTTTTTTTTTTTTTTGTAGAGACAGAGTCTCACTTTATGGCCCTCAGTAGAGTGCTGTGGCCTCACACAGCTCACAGCAACCTCCAACTCCTGGGCTTAAGCGATTCTCTTGCCTCAGCCTCCTGAGTAGCTGGGACTACAGGCGCCCGCCACAACACCCGGCTATTTTTTGGTTGCAGTTCAGCCGGGGCCAGGTTTGAACCCGCCACCCTCGGTATATGGGGCCGGCGCCTTACCGACTGAGCCACAGGCGCCACCCCAGAAATCTTCCAACATGTCAGGAGATTATGATCTATGAGATTGTTACTTAAAAATCACTGATTTGGCGTGGCGCCCACAGCACAGTGGTTACAGTGCCCATCACATGTACAAGGCAGGCGGGTTCCATCCACCTAACCTAAACTACTAAACAACAATGACAACTGCAACAAAAAATAGCCAGGCGTTGTGGCAGGCGCCTGTAGTCCCAGCTATTAGGGAGGCTGAGGCAAGAGAATCGCTTAAGCCCAAAAGTTGGAGGTTGACTGGGCGTGGTGTCTCATGACTATAGTCTCAGCGCTGTGGGAGGCCGAGGCAGGTGGATTTCCTGAGCTGGGAGGTTCCAGACCAGCATGAGCAGGAGTGAGCCAGAGTGAAACCCCATCACTACCAAAAAAAAAAAAAAAGAAAACCAAAAAGCTGGGCGTTGTGGCGGGCGCCTGTAATCCCAGCTACTTGGGAGGCAAAAGGGCAAGAGAATCACTAAGGGAAGAACAGAAAAAAAAAAAAAAAGAACTTCAAACTAAGAAGAGGGAAAGCCAGCTGAAATTGAAAGCAAAAAATAAAAAGTAAAAACAAAAAAGAGTTGGAGGTTGCTGTGAGCTGTGACATCACAGCACTCTACCAAGGGCGACATAGTGAGACTCTGTCTCAAAAAAAAAAAAAAAATCTCACTGATTTACCAAAATTTTCAAGCACTTTATGTTTCCAAGCAAATCTATGATACAAAAAAAGGTAAGAATCGTTATTTTCTAGTAAAATTAAAGTGGCCTGGCACAGCGGCTCACACCTGTAATCCTAGCACTTTGGGAGGCTGGGGTGACAGGTTTGCTTAAGGCTAGAAGGTCAAGAGCAGCCTGAGCAAGAACAAGACTCATCTCTACAAAAAAAAAACAGAAAAATTAGCTGTATGGTAGCACATGCCTGTAGTACCAGCTACCAAGGAAACTGAGACAGACGGACTGCTTGAGCCCAGGAGTTTGAGGTTGCAGTGAACTATGATGATACCATTGCATTCTGGCACAAGAGACAGAGTGAGACTCTTGTCTTAAAAAAAATAAATAAATAAAAAAGATAAATAAAACTATTACATAACTATTAATTTCTTCTACAATCAGTCAGATTGCAAGTACTGCTTCATATATTTGCTTAGTATAAGAATTTTGAGGGCGGTGCCTGTGGCTCAGTTGGTAAGGCGCCGGCCCCATATACCGAGGGTGGCGGGTTCAAACCCGGCCCCGGCCAAACTGCAACCAAAAAATAGCTGGGCGTTGTGGCGGGCGCCTGTAGTCCCAGCTACTCGGGAGGCTGAGGCAAGAGAATCGCTTAAGCCCAGGAGTTGGAGGTTGCTGTGAGCTGTGTGAGGCCACGGCACTCTACTGAGGGCCATAAAGTGAGACTCTGTCTCTACAAAAAAAAAAAAATTTTGAATCTCCTCCTGGGTGTGGTGGCTCACACCTATAATCCTAACACTCTGGGAGGCCAAGGTAGGTGACCTGCTTGAGCTGAGGAGCTCAAGACCAACCTGAGCAAAAATGAGACCCTATCTCTATTAAAAATAGAAAAAAGGCTCGGCGCCTGTAGCTCAAGCAGCTAGGGCGCCAGCCACATACACCAGAGCTGGCAGGTTCAAATCCAGCCCAAGCCCACCAAACAATGACAACTATAACCAAAAAATAGCCAAGCATTGTGGTGGGTGCCTGTAGTCCCAGCTACTTGAGAGGCTGAGGCAAGAGGATCACTTAAGCCCTAGAGTTGGAGGTTGCTGTAAACTGTGACACCACAGCACTCTACCCAGGGTGACAGCTTGAGACTCTGTCTCAAAAAAAAAAAAAAAAGCTATCTGGGCATGGTGGTAGGCACCTGTAGTCCCACCTACTTGGAAACTGAGACAAGAGGATCACTCAAGCCAAGACATTGAGGTTACTGTGAACTAAGCTAACACCAGGGTACTCTACCCAGCGTTACAGAGTTAGACTGTCTCAAAAAAAAAAAAAAAAAATGGGGGTGTGGTGGCTCACACCTATAATCCTAGCACTCTGGGAGACAGAGGCAGGTAGACTGCCTGAGCTCACAAGGTTCGAGACCAGCCTGAGCCAGAGCAAGACCCCGTTTCTAAATACAAGCCAATGTGTTGTGGTAGGCACCTACAGTCTCAGCTACTCGGGGCTGAGGCAAGAGAATCACTTAAGCCCGTGAGTTTGAGGTTGCTGTGCACTATGATGTCGGAGCACTCTACCAAGGGGAACAAAATGAGACTCTGTCTCAAAAAAAAAAAAAAAAAAATTAAGTGTCTCCTACACACCTGTATTAATTCCATAAATGTATTTTTCAGATATTCTTATTTTGGGTATCAGTAAACAAGACACACTAACATTGAACTTAATCAGATACTTACCATACAGTCTTGGCAGGTGCATAACTTGCTACGCCAGTTCAGGGGCCAGTAGGTGGCAGTCTCTTTCTTTACAAACTGCTTAGCTTTAAGCTCTGTAAGTTTGCAGCCAGATTGTGACTCAGTGGTGAGACTTTGACTCTTAAACATTGTCTGCAATAAAATTAAGTTCTGAAGTGTGTTTTTTAAACTATTATGGTTTTCATAGTTTAGATTTTGTAAATAGCTTTCTTTAGGCAAAGGATACAATTGAAATCCACAGCTATAAAGCTTATAGAATTAATGCTTAAGTTTTATCTCTCTCTTTTTTTTTTTTTTTTTTGAGACAGAGCCTCAAGCTGTCACCCTGGGTAGAGTGCCGGGCATCACAGCTCACAGCAACCTCCAGCTCCTGGGCTTAAGCAATTCATTTGCCTCAGCCACCCAAGTAGCTGGGACTATAGGCGCCCACCACAACGCCTATCTATTTTTTGGTTGTAGTTGTCATTGTTGTTTGGCAGGCCCTGGCTGGATTCAAACCTGCTAGCTCTGGTGTATGTGGCTGGTGCCTTAGCCACTTGAGCTATAGGTGCTGAGCCTTAAGTTTTATTTCTTTATGGCTTGTACTTCATATATTACCTGGAGATCAGATTCAGAACTAGAGCTGGTACATGGTTCATTATTCTGCTCTGCTTTCACTTCCTTTATGGCATCCTTTCCACGTTCTGGAACATCCTCTTTGAGGATACTATCCTGATGACCTCCATTTTCAGATTTGATAATGTCCTGATCACCAACATTCTGTACCAACCGATCATCCTCAGCAGATATTTTGGTTACTGTGGGTTCAATGAAAACAAACAAAAAAAAACAAGGATATACATATCCATAGACCTAGCAGACAGTAAAATCACTTTTTCAGATTTAAAAATATTTCAGAATATGACAAAAAGGAAAGTCAACCTTAATCTCTGGAATAAAGAAAAAGGGGTATCAGCACTTCTTTAAGATATGCCTAATCCAAAGAAAAAGGAGTATCAGCACTTCTTTAAGAAATGCCTAATCCAGGTGGTGCCTGTAGCTCAAGCGGCTAAGGCACCAGCCACATACACAAGAGCTGGCAGGTTCAAATCCAGCCTGGGCCTGTCAAACAATGACAACTACAATCAAAAAATAGTCGGGTGTTGTGGTGGGACACCTGTAGTCCCAGCTACTGGGGAGGCTGAGGCAAGAGAATCACTTAAGCCCAGGAGTTGGAGGTCGCTGTGAGCTGTGACGTCACCGCACTCAACCCAGGGCGATAGCTTGAGGCTCTGTCTCAAAAAAAAAAAAAGATATGCCTAATCAAAATAATTCAAATAACTGAACGGTTCATTTGAAAATATCAATCATTACATAAACACTCTGTATGTAAAGGAGAAAAGAATCTCCTTTGGCATGAGACTTCACTCTGAACACAGGCATCAGAGCAATTTTGAAAAATTCCAGCTTTTCTTCATGAGAAGGAAATAAACAATGGTGAGTACATGCTGGGCAGGGTGGCTCAGGCCTATAATTCAAGCACTCTGGGAGGCAAAGGAGAGAATTGCTTGAGTGAGCCCAGGAGTTTGAAAATAGCCTGGGCAATATAGCAAGACCATCTCTCTACAAAAAATAAAATTACCCAGGCATGGTGGCACACACCTGTAGTCCCAGCTACTTTGGAGGCTGAGGCAAAAGGACACCTGAGTACAGGAGTTCAAAGCTGCTGGGCTATGATCACACCTCTGCACTCCATCCTGGGCTACAGAGTGAGACTTTGTCTCTAACAAAAAACAAAAAGGAGGATACAGAGGCAAATATTGTGAAGGAGAGGAGAGAAATGGTAGTAAGGGAGCTCATGATGGCATTTCTTTGAGGGGTGGTGCACGGGGGGAGACAGGATTTCACTTTAATGCCCAGGCTGGAGTGCAGTGGTGTGCAAGGCTCACCACAGCCTCAAACTTCTATGCTCAAGTGATCCTCTTGCTTCAGCCTCCTGAATAGTTGGAACTATAGTTGCATGCCACCATGCCCAGCTAATATTTTTAAAAATAATTTTTTGTACAGATGAGGTTTCCATATGTTGCCCAAGCTGATCTCAAACTCCTGGCCTCAGCCTCTTGGGTGAAGTGCTCAATACAACTTGGACTTTGCCTAACAAATGCAAACAAACCTAATCATTCAGCATATTACTCTAAAATTTAAAAAAAACAGAAAATCTAATGAAAAGAAATGCATATAGGTACAGTGTCTGTAGAAACTGTGAGAGAGAATTAGAAACAATAAACAGAGAAAGCACCAAGTTAAAGAACTTTGAGGGGTCATTTGTGGTGGCTGATGCCTATAGGCCTCTCAAGTAGCTGGGACTACAGGTGCCCACCACAACGCCTGGCTATTTTTTGGTTGTAGTTGTCATTGTTGTTTGGCAAACTGGGTTTGAACCCACTAGCTCTGGTGTATGTGGCTGGCGCCTTAGCCACTTGAGCTACAGGTGCCAAGCCAGTATTGGTGATCTTATACAAGAAAAAGAGGCCCTGATGGTAGCTTGTTTAGTCTTTCTGCCATGTGAGGACACACAGAAGTCTCCATCTATGAGAATGGGCCCTTACCAGACACGAATTCTGCTAGTGTCTGGTTCTTGAACTTTTTGGTCTCCAGAACTGTAAGCAATAAATTTCTTTCTTTCTTTTTTTTTTTTGAGACAGAGTCTCAACCTGTTGCCCTGGGTAGAGCGCCCTGGCATCATAGCTCAAAGCAACCTCCAACTCTTGGGCTCAAGTGATCCTCTTGCGTCAGTTTTTCTAGTTTTAGCACAGACGGGGTCTTGCTCTTGCTCAGGCTGGTCTCAAATTCCTAAGCTCAAGATATCCACCTGCCTCACCCTCCCAGAGTGCTAGGATTACAGGCATGGGCCACCTCGCCCGACCTCAGTTTTTCTATTTTTAGTAGCAACAGTCTTGCTTTTGCTTGGTTGGTCTTGAACTTGTGAGCTCAAGCAATCCACCGGCCTCAGGCTCCCAGAAAGTTTCTTATTGTTTATAAATTGTCCACTCTAAAAGTATTTTGTTATAGCAGTACAAATGGACTAAGATGCTACCACCTCCCCAACCAATAACATGTCTTACAGTTAACTATAACTTATTTTAATTCCATTTATCTTTTTTTTTTTTTTTTTTGAGACAGAGTCTCAGTATGTCACTCTCCAAGAGCTGTGTGTCACAGCTCACAGCAACCTCCAACTTTTGGACTTAAGCAATTCTCTTGCCTCAGCCTCCCAAGTAGCTGGGATGGCAGGTGCTCCCCACAATGCCGGGCTATTTTTTGACTGTAGTTGTCACTGTGGTTTGGCAGGCCAGGGCTGGGTTCAAACCTGCCAACTCCTGTGCATGTGGCTGGTGCTCTAAATGCTGAGCTATAGGTGCCGAGCCCAATTTATCTTTTTTTTTTTTTTTTTTTGTAGAGACAGAGTCTCACTGTACAGCCCTCAGGTAGAGTGCCGTGACGTCACACGGCTCACAGCAACCTCTAACTCTTGGACTTACGCGATTCTCTTGCCTCAGCCTCCCGAGCAGCTGGGACTACAGGCGCGCACCACAACGCCTGACTATTTTTCTGTTGCAGTTTGGCCGGGGCTGGGTCCGAACCCGCCACCCTCGGCATATGGGGCTGGCGCCCTACTCACTGAGCCACAGCCGCCGCCCCAATTTATCTTTTTTAATTGTTAAAAAAACTGCCACCTATGGCTCAAGCAGCTAAGGCGCCAGCCACATCCACCTGAGCTGGCAGGTACAAATCCAGCCCAGGCCCACCAAACAACAATGACGGCTGCAACCAAAAAATAGCTGGGCGTTGGGCAGTGCCTATGGCTGAAAGGAGTAGGGCGCCGGCCCCATATGTTGGAGGTGGTGGAGCCCCACCCACCCAAAAACTGCAAAAAAAAATAGCTGGGCATTGTGGCAGGCGCCTCCCAGCTACTTGGGAGGGGGAGGCAAGAGAATCATTTGAGCCCAGGAGTTGGAGGTTGCTGTCAGCTGTGATGCCACAGCACTCTACCCAGGGCAACAGCTTGAAGCTCTGTCTCAAAAAAATAAATAAATAAATAAAAACTGCACCTCCATTTTCTCTAATTCTAGTCTCACACTTACCATGCATCATGCCACCTACGTAGAAATTTGTTCTTGGACCAAGCACAGTGTCTCAGATCTATAATCCTAGCACTCTGGGAGACTGAAGTGAGGATTTATCTTTTTTTTTTTTTGAGACAGAGTCTCACTTTCTTGCCCTCAGTGGAGTGCCGTGGCATCACAGCTCACAGCAACCTCAAAGTCTTGGGCTCAAGTGATTCTCTTGCCTCAACCTCCCAAGTAGCTGGGACTATAAGCACCCGCCTCAATGCCTGGCTATTTTTTTGAGACAGGGCCTCCACTCTTGCTCAAGCTAGTCTTGAACTCAGGGAGCTCAGGCAATCCACCTGCCTCGGCCTCCCAAGTGCAGGTATTATAGGCATGAGCCACATCTCCTGGCCTTGAAGTGGGAGGATTATTTGAGGTCAGGTGTTCAAGACCAGCCTGAAAAAGAGTGAGACCCCATATATAATTTTTCTGAAAATAGAAAAATTAGCCAGATGTGGTAGTGCACGCCTGTAGTCCCAGCTACTCAGGAAGCTGAGGCAGGAGGTTTGCTTGAGCCAAAGAGTTTGAGGTTGCTGTAAGCAAGGCTCAGGCCATGGAACTCTGGCCTGGGTTACAAAGTGAGACTTTGTCTCAAAAATTAAATAAATTAATAAATTTATCCTCAGCTATCTTCTAACCAATCTATAAGTACCTTGTACAAAGGAATAAATATGTTTTCTGTATCTCAGAGTTCAATCAAAAATAGTTGCTAGGGGGCGGCGCCCATTGCTCAGTGGGTAGGGCGCTGGTCACATACACGGATGCTGGCACATTTGAACCTGGCCCGGGTCAGCTAAACAACGACAACTGCCACAAAAAAATAGCTAGGCGATGTAGTGGGTACCTATAGTCCCAGCTCCTAGGGAGGTTGAGGCAAGAGAATCGCGTGAGCCCAACTGTTTGATGTTGCTATGAGCCTGTGACACCATGGCACTCCACCGAGGGTGACATAGTGAAACTCTGTCTCAAAAAAAAACAACATAGTTGCTAGGCTTAGAGGCTGTAGCTCATGGCTAGGGCGCTGACCACATACACCGGGGCTGGTGGGTTTGAACCAGGCCTGGGCCTGCCAAACAACAATGGCAACTACAATAAAAAAAATAGTTGGGTGTTGTGGCAGGTGCATGTAGTCCCAGCTACTCGGGAGGCTGAGGCAAGAGAATCACTTAAGCCCAAGAGTTTGAGGTTGCAATGAGCTGTGATGCCACGGCACTCTACTGAGGACAATATAGTGAGACTCTGTCTCAAAATAAATAAATAAATAATAAAATAAAATGAAATAAAATAAAAAAATAGTTGCTAAAAATTCTGGATTGAACATATACATAGTTCACAAGCACAAGTTTGTAGCACACCAACTTCACAGAGATACTTACCTGCCCACTGTGCAGCATAAGGCCACAAGAAAGAACAACGTTTCATGCAAGCCTGGCACACCATCTCCTGGAAATCTCCACTCTCAGGAGGAATGGCACCAAGATGCTGTCAATACAGAAAATCAAATATTTTCTTATGATTATCAAATTGCTTAAATTTTGTTTATAAACAAATACAACAGATTATATCTTTATATATTATTTATTTATTTATTTTTTAGAGGCAGAGTCTCACTTTACCACCCTCAGTAGAGTGCTGTGGCATCACAGCTCACAGCAACCTCCAACTCCTGGGCTTAGGTGATTCTCTTGCCTCTGCCTCCCAAGTAGCTGGGACTACAGGCACTCGCCACAACGATGGCTATTTTTTGTTGTAGTTTGGCCAGGGCCGGGTTGGAACCCACCACACTCAGTACATGGGGCCAGTGCCCTACCCACTGAGCCACAGGCACCGCCCCTTTATAATTTATTTTTAAAGGAGTAATTATAATGTGAAATATAACAATTCAGGCTCTGTGCCTGTAGCTCAGCGGCTAGGGCGCCAGCCACATGCACCAGAGCTGGATAGTTAGAACCCAGCCCAGTCCTGAAAAAAAAAACAATGACAACTACAACCAAAAAATAGCCAGGTGTTGTGGTGGGCGCTTGTAGTCCTAGCTACTTAGGAGGCTAAGGCAAGAGAATTGCTTAAGCCCAAGAGTTGGAGGTTGCTATGAGTTGTGACACCACAAGACTCTACCGAGAGCGACATACTAAGACTCTGTCTCGAAAAAAAAAAAAATGATATATGTAACAATTCAAAAGGAAAAGATCCTTTGGGGTGGCGCCTGTGGCTCAAGGAGTAGGGTGCCGGTCCCATATGCTGGAGGTGGTGGGTTCAAACCTAGCCCTGGCCAAAAACCACAAAAAAAAAAAAGAAAAGATCCTTTATCTTTTTGTGAAGACAATGGCTTTAAAAAGTGAAAGTTTTCCTTACCCTTCCATGAAACCAGTCCTCACAGACTACACACTGGATCATCTCATCTGGAATCTAATAGAGAAAAGCAATTTCTTTGTTAAAGATTACACTGCATTTTGGGACATGGAAGTAACCAGGCACACAGTAGAATATTAAACAATTCTAATTCAAAACTGGGAGACCCCTGTCCATGCAAAGACACCAAAAAATTCCTTCTTTAGAGGCCGAGTATGGTGGCTCACACTTGTTATCCTAGCACTCTGGGAGGCCAAGGCAGGTGGATTGAATGAGCTCACAGGTTAAAAACCTGCTTGAGCCAGAGCAAGACCTCATCTCTAAAAATAGCCGGGAGTTGTGGCAGTTGCCTGTAGTCCCAGCTACTTGGGAGGCTGAGGTAAGAGAATCGCTTAAGCACAAGAGTTGGAGGTTGCTGTTAGCTATGCCATAGCACTCTTTCAAGGGTGAAAAAAAAAAACCCAGCCTGGCCTGCTAAAACAAAAAAAAAGTCTGTCTCAAAAAAAAAGAAGAAATTCCTTGGGAGGCACCTATGGCTCAGTGGGTAAGGGCGCCAGCCCCATCTACTGAGGGTGGAGGGTTCAAACCTGCCCCTGGCCAAAGTGCAATTAAAAATACATATATATGTATATAGCCGGGCATTGTGGAGGACATCTATAGTCCCAGCTACTTGGGAGGATGCAGCAGGAGAATCACCTAAGCCCAGGAGTTGGAGGTTGCTGTGAGCTGTGATACCACAGCACTCTACTGAGGGCGATGAAGTGAGACTCCATCTCTACAAAAAAAAAGAAAAGATCCTTCTATAGGATCTGGTATTACAAAGGGTTACAAAAGATAAGTACTTCCCAAGCAATAAGCAAAGCTCTTTCTTTTTTTTGAGATAGTCTTAACCTGTCACCATGAGTAGAGTGCACTGGCGTCACAGCTCACAGCAACCTCAGACTCTTGGGCTCAAGTGATTCTCCTGCCTCAGCCTTCCAAGTAGCTGGAACCACAGGTGCCTGCCACAACACCTGGCTATTTTTGTTGTTGTTGTTGCAGTTGTCATTATTGTTTTAGCAGGCCAGGCTGGGTTCAAACCCACCAGTCCTGGTATATATAGCCGGGGCCCTACCCACTGAGCAAAAGACACTGCTGATCAAAGCTCTTCCATATCAGTTACTTAACAGCTGATTCTCACAAGACTTTATGGGTAAGTAGGGCATTCCTACTTTCATATTATATATAAACGCAAGCCCAGAGACGTATTGTGGATTGACCAATGTAGAATGTGACAATTGAGACTTTTTACCACACCATGTCGCCAAGTAAACTGAAAAGTAAAAGAAAAACAAAAACCCTGAAAAGTAAATATTATAAACAATCTCTTGATAATACAGACAACAATAACTTCTCTGATTTAAATAAATTAAATAATTAAATAATTAAATGCTGGCCCTGGGAAAATTATACACCAAAAGACACAGATTATTTGGGGGATGATTTTCCTTTTATTTTCAGGCTTTCATACCTAATACACACACAACCTTGATTCAAAAGTATTATAAACACTACTTTATCCCATACTTTAAAATATCAGTTTTAAGGTTTTATTTTTGTTGAAGATATGTTGAATTTGTTCTATATAATTTAGTTCAATAATTATAGTTCCAAGACAATTAGAAATCAAGGAAGTGGCTCAGCACCTGTGGCTCAAGTGGCTGAAGTGCCAGACACATACACCAGAGCTGGTGGGTTCGAATCCCGCCCAGGCCTGCCAAACAACAATGACAACTACAACCAAAAAATAGCTGGGCATTGTGGCAGGCGCCTGTAGTCCCAGCTAATTGGGAGGCTGAGACAAGAGAATCACTTAAGCCCAGGAGTTGGAGGTTGCTGTGAGCTGTGATGTCACTGCACTCTACCCAGGCTGACAGGTTGAGACTCTGTCTCAAAAGAAAAAAAAAAAATCAAGGAAGAAGGCAAAAGGCTAACTTATCTAAATAAAAAAAGCACTCTCAAATGAGTAAATACATAAATAAAACCCGATCTAATCAAAACAAAGGTTGAGATTATGAAAGGACAATTCAGAGAGAAGGTTATTACAAGTGTCCAATATACTCATGAAAAGATGCACAATCCAAATCAAGAGGGGAAAGGAAAAAAAAATGTTTTTTTTTTTTTGAGACGGAGTCTCACTATGTAGCCCTGGGTAGAGTGCCATGGCATTACAGCTCACAGCAACCTCCAACTCTAGGGCTTAAGTGATTCTCTTGCCTCAGCCTCCCAAGCAGCTGGGACTATAGGCACCCACCACCACACCCAGCTATTTTTTGTTACAGTTGTTATTTTTGTCTAGCTGGCCTGGGCAAGGTTCAAACCCACCAGCCTCAGTGTATGTGGCTGGTACCATAACCACTGTGCTATGGGCGCCGAGCCAAAGAAAGGACAATTTTTTTTTTTTTTTTTTTTGTAGAGACAGAGTCTCACTTTATGGCCCTGCGTAGAGTGCCATGGCCTCACACAGCTCACAGCAACCTCCAACTCCTGGGCTTAAGCGATTCTCTTGCCTCAGCCTCCCGAGTAGCTGGGACCACAGGCGCCCGCCACAACGCCCGGCTATTTTTTGGTTGCAGTTTGGCCGGAGCCGGGTTTGAACCCGTCACCCTCGGTATATAGGGCCGGCGCCTTACCGACTGAGCCACAGGCGCCGCCCAGGACAATTTTTTTTTTTTTTTTTTATTGAGACAGAGTCTCAAGCTGTCGCCCTGGGTAGAGTGCTATGGCATCACAGCTCACAGCAACCTCAAACTCCTGGACTTAAGTGATTCTCTTACTTCAGCCTCCCAAGTAGCTGAGACTACAGGCACCTGCAGCAACATCCGGCTATTTTTTTTTTTTGGTTGTATTGTCATTGTTATTTGGCGGGCCAGGGCTGGATTCAAACCCACCAGCTCCAGTGTATGTGGCTGGCACCCTAGTTGCTTGAGCAACAGGTGCTGAGCCAAAATAACAAAATTTTTAAAAATTGGTAATAAATAGGGTTGACAAGAGTGTGGGGGGAAAAAACACTATCATATACTATTGGTGTTGGACCCTTTTGGCATACATAATCACAACTGTTTTATTTATTTATTTATGGTGGAGTTAAATTGTATAACTCCACCCTCTAGGTATCCATTCTACATAAATACTTGCAGGAGTCTATACTCAGTTACATTACTGTATGTTCTTTACAATGGGAACAAAACTGATAATGCCATTCTCCTACAGAAGAACTGGTAGATTAACGATGGTACATCAAACTATGGATACTCTACAGCACTCAGAATGAGACAGATTTGTATTGTTGACATATAAGAATGTCCATTATATTCCTTCAATAAGTGAGAAAAGCTAATTGCAGAAGTAAATGTACAGAATTGTCACTTTCATTAAAGGAAGGGAAACTACACATTGAAACATATATTCACGGGCGGTGCCTGTGGCTCAGTGAGTAGGGCGCCGGCCCCATATGCCGAGGGTGGCGGGTTCAAACCCGGCCCCGGCCAAACTGCAACGGAAAAATAGCCGGGCGTTGTGGCGGGCGCCTGTGGTCCCAGCTACTCGGGAGGCTGAGGCAAGAGAATCGCGTAAGCCCGAGAGTTGGAGGTTGCTGTGAGCCGTGTGACGCCACGGCACTCTACCGGAGGGCGGTACAGTGAGACTCTGTCTCTACAAAAAAAAAAAAAAAAAAAAAAGAAACATATATTCACTCAATCATTTTTACATGCAGTGTAAAAGGTCTAAAAACATACACACCAAAAAGTGCTAAAACAATGGTTATGCCTGGAAAGTAAGAAGCGCAGAAGCACAGAGCTCTTTTCAAATTTTGTATACCTTTATCATTGAAATTTTCCCCAAATATGATCTGCAGGAAGTACTTGAAATTTTTAAGAGAATGCAGTTCATACATCTCAATTTCTTTCCTTCAAGGGAGGCAAGAAGTTGAAGGCCATTTAACTGTTTGGGGGCGGGGGTAGGCAGGCAGGCAGGAAAGAAGTTCTGATCTTAGGAAAGTTCTCTCCAATGTTTCATTCTTATAAGAATGAGAATTGGCGCGGCTCCTGTAGCACAGTGGTTACAGTGCTGGCCACATACACTGAGGCTAGTGGGTTCGAACCCGGCCCAGGCCAGCTAAACAACAACAACTGCAACAAAAAATAGCTGGGGATTGTGGCAGGCACCTGTGGTCCCAGCTGCTTGGGAAGCTAAGGCAGGAGAAAGCTTAAGTCAAGAGCTGGAGATTGCTGTGAGCTGTGACGCCATAGCACTCTAACGAGGGTGACAAAGTGAGACTCTGTCTCAAAAAAAAGAATGAGAATAGGTGAGATCTGCACCAGTAATAGATCCAACCCAGTTTCATGAGGGATAAATCTAGAACCCTTTCACCATCATGCAATCCCTCCTGAAGAGTAATAGAGGCCCAAATATGACAAGAAGCTGAAGAGTCAAGGCTAGAGATGATGTATATAGTCTCAGGTTTCAACCTCCAATTCTCTTACCTCATCTTCAGGATCAGGATAAGGTCGCTTGCAAGTGCAATACAATCCAAAAAAGTTGGCATTGTACTTATTGCCAGAATTTACCCTTGCTTTGTCCTGAAATAGAATATTGATTTCAATATATAATATGATCTAATTTTAACTATAATTTCATACATCATAAAATTTCTGAATTCAATAAATTTCTATACCTAGTACTCTGGGAATCTGAGGCAGGTGGATTGCTTGAGCTCAATAGTTCAAGACCAGCCAAGAGCGAGACCCAGTGTCTAAAACTAGCCAGGTATTGTGGCAGGCGCCTATAGTCCCAGTTACTTGGGAGGCTGAGGCAAGAAGATCGCTTGAGCCCAAGAATTTGAGGTTGCTGTGAGCTGTGACACCACAGCACTCTGCCAAGGGCAATAAAGTGAGACTCTGTCTCAAAAAAAAAAAAATTAAAAAATATATAAATTTCTACAGTAAATATTTTCCCACTAGAAACTGGTCTTTAATTTTCAAAGTATGAAGAAAGAATAAAAACTTCTATTAAAGGAATACTTTTCCAGGATACAGGAAAATATTAAAATTTATTTTTTTTTACCTTTGTTGTAGCAATTAGAGGAAATTAAATTAAATTCACTAAAATGGAGAGATTTAATCATAAATATTAATTATCAGCTATGTGAACTGATACTTGTAATTTCAAAGTTCTTTTTTATGCACAGTTGTGAGAGCCAAGACCCTCAAGAGGCAAAGAAATTGCCAAAACTAACCTCCAAAAGAAGGAAAAAGATGACAGTTTTAGTAATTACGACCGAATAATGCAATATTCCTTTCTCTTTCATTTCTGTTATTTCACTAAAGTATATTATATAAACATAGTTTTTTTTTTTTTTTTTTTTTTTTTTTTTTGTAGAGACAGAGTCTCACTTTATGGCCCTCGGTAGAGTGCTGTGGCCTCACACAGCTCACAGCAACCTCCAACTCCTGGGCTTAAGCGATTCTCCTGCCTCAGCCTCCCGAGTAGCTGGGACTACAGGCGCCTGCCACAACGCCCGGCTATTTTTTGGTTTGCAGTTTGGCCAGGGCTGGGTTTGAACCCGCCACCCTCGGTATATGGGGCCGGCGCCTTACCGACTGAGCCACAGGCGCCGCCCATAAACATAGTTTTTATTAGCCAAAAAGCAGTGAAAAAAATTCTCTGTTCTTGTAGCCCACATTCATTATCACCAAGTTTTATTGGTAAAAAAAAAAAACAAGTTTTGAATCTTATCCCTTGCGTTAAGTCTCAGAGAATGAGCACACCACATGATTAAACCTGAATCACTTTAAAAAACACTTCCCCAAAAAAACTTTTCATATTAACTACAATCTCTATTACATCCTCTGAAGAGGATATTTAGTTTTTTCAACAAAATAAAAACAGGAAATATCTATGTGCAAAGAACAAGAACTTCTGTTTTTAGAAAATAAAGGTATTTGCTTTTTACCCACTTGAGCAAACACCAACCTCGCTCCTTTAAATACATTTATAGTTATTGTGCTTACTTACAGGAAATAATTTGCATTCCAAATTTTTAAACTTGCTATTTCCACAATCACAACGAAAATTTCTGAAAAAAGGAGGAAAAGCCATTTTTATTTTTCTTTTAAATTTAATGAAGTATTCTTTAAACTCAAGGAATAGCCTCCTCTTCCTTTTCCAGCTCATTTCTAGAATCTAAAAAGTGGCTTTGGTTCCTATTCATGTATCCAATTTGTAATTTCTTCAACATGTAACAATAAAATATTTTACAGATTTGGAAATTAATATGTTTGAAGACCAATATCTATATTACACACAAAAAGACACAAGTAAAATAATGGCAGAATATGAATAGTTTAAGTTTGTACCATAATTACATTTTAAAAGGTCCTCACCAGTTATATTATAAAAAATAATTACATTAAATTTCATGACTAGGTGTGGTAGCTCATGCCTATAATTCCAGCCAGCCCTTTCAGAAGACTGAGGGAGGAAGATTGCTTGAGCCCAGGAGTTCAAGACCAGCCTGGGCAACATAGTGAAACTCTGTCCCTACAAAAAATTTCAAAAATTAGTCAGGCATTGTGGTATGTGCCTATAGTTCTGGCTACTTGGGAGGCTGAGATAGGAGGATCACTTGAGCCCAGATGTCCAAGGCTACAAAGTTCACTAGTACATAACTACTTTGAATGAAAAAACAAGATTCAGTAAAAAATGCAATTTCTAAACATTTAGAAAGCAGTCAGCCACAATCTCTATGCTTACCTTTTAGTATAGAGCTCAAATAGTTTATGACTTCCGTGACATTCATAACTGCAAGCTAGACAGATTCCTGCTGGTTCTTCTCCCTCTGGGGTGCAGGTACTACAGGCATATAGTGCTTGTCTCTTTACTGAGCCCTAAAAGACAGCCCCAAAATGGAAAAGAGAGAATAAATTAATGAAATTTCATAGCTACCTAATACCCACACTATGATCTGAAAAATAATTAAAATCAGATTATCTGTGGTCAAGATCTTTCTGTAAAAATCATTAAGACTATTCAAAAGATATAAATAACAGAGTACTAAAATATTGTTGAATGTTTCATATCTATACTAGTACTTGTTTTCTTTTCTTTTTTTTTTTTTTGCTGGTAGATAATTTTCTTTAATCATAAAAGTAATATATGCTTGTTAAAGAAGTGTAGGTAAAAATGGAAACAAGCTAGGGGATGGGGTCAGTTATTATAATCTCATTCCCCTACTAGTACTTGTTTTCATAGTATTTTTTCTTAAAGTGATAGCAAGTTTAAATTGTCAATCTGCTATGAGTAAATTGGTCGGTTTAATCATTTTTACATATGAAAATGTAGAAGAATGTGTATAGATTTATTCAAGTAATACCACATTTTAATTTTGGAAAATGTTTGTAAACCAAGCAAAGAAAATCAATACATGAAAAGAATTTGGGGGGCGGTGCCTGTGGCTCAGTGGGTAGGGCGCCAGCCGCATATACCCAGGGTGGCAGGTTCAAACACAGCCCTAGCCAAACTCCAACAAAAAATGAACAACCAAGCCGGGCGTTGTGGCAGGTGCCTATGGTCCCAGCTACTTGGGAGGCTGAGGCATAAGAATCACCTAAGCCAAGGAGTTAGAGATTGCTGTGAGCTGTGACAGAGCTGCACTCTACCAAGGGCGATAAAGTGAGACTCTGTCTCTAAAAAAAAAAAAGAAAAGAATTTTTAGGTTCGGGGCCTATAGCACAGAGGTTACAGCACCAGCCACATACACTGAGGGTGGTGGGTTCAAACTTAGCCCAGGGCCAGCTCGGACAATTACAACAAAAAAATAGCCATTGTGGTGGACGCCTGTAGTCCCAGCTACTTGGGAGGCTGAGGCAAGAGAATCCCTTTAGCCCAAGAGTCGCTATGAGCTGTGACGCCATGGCACTCTACTGAGGGCAACATAGTGAGACTCTGTCTCAAAAAAAAAACGAAAAGAATTTTTAGGAGATGCATGTTGAAAGTATTCAGAGGTGCATTGTCACCATGCCTGCAACTTACTTGCAAATATGTAGTTAAAAATGTAATCAACAAGCAAGGTGGCTCCCATCTGTAATCCTCCCACTCTGGGAGGACAAGGCAGGTGGATTGCTTGAGCTCACTAGTTCAAGACCAGCCTGAGCAAAAAGCGAGACCCTGACTCTACTAAAAATAGAAAAACCAAGGCAAAAAAAATCACTTGGGGGGAAAAAAGAGCCCAAGAGTTGAGAGTTGCTGTTAGTTATGACGCCACAGCACTCTACCCTGGGTGACAGCTTGAGACTGTCTCAAAAATAAATAAATAAATAAATAAAAATTAATAAAAGCAAAATGTATTATACACATACATAGAAAAAACAAATGTGGCAAAATGTTAAAAAGTAAATACATATAAGACATATACAGGAGTTTATAATATTAATCTTTCAACTTTCTGTAGATTTAAACTGTTTCAATAAAAACTTGAAGGAGAAACAGGCAAAACTCATAGAAAACTTGATAATGGTTACCTTCCTATAGAAGGAGAGAGACATGGGGAGGATTTCGGATACCAGTAAAGTTCCATTTCTTGATCTTTTTTCCAAACCATACACATGATTTGTGCAAATTTCCTTACATTTTACTACAAAAATATAAAATTTTAAAGAAGCTAGTTTTATAAAGTTAACTATATTTCAAAGATAGCTTACACATAGACAGGACCACTACTATTTCTTGTCTTTTTTTTGTTTTGTTTTGTTTTTTAAGAGAAGCAGGGAAAAGGTGTTTTAGTAATGACCAAAGGTTTTAATACCAGTCATCATCTCTGGTATCTCTGGATACCAGATATATTCAACAATCTAACCACTTTGTAGTGTAAATTTGATTAACTATGACAACTGGTATTATGATCTCAGTTTACACCATGCAATGAATGGGAAGTCTCTCCCCTCATCCTGCCCAGTGTTTGGCTTTACTTCCCTGCCTAGGTAAACCTTCTCTCTCCTACTAATCATCCTTTGTTAGTTTTCTTCCTATCCATCCACGCTTCTCCATTTTGTACTTAGAGATACAGGCTGAGTCACCAAACACTACATAACACCCCCTCAAACCCCCGTTCACTGTGTCTTCTAAATGCCGAACAGAACATTTTCTCCTCTCCTCCCTTCCCTTGCCAGAGCCACCTGCTGTTCTTTTTATTTTTATTTTTTTTTTTGAGACAGAGTCTCACTTTGTTGTCCTTGGTAGAATACCATGGCGTCATAGCTCACAGCAATCTCAAACTCTTGGGTTCAAGCGATCGTCTTGCCTCAGTTTTTCATTTTTAGTAGAGACGGGGTCTTGCCCGAACCTGTTAGCTCAGGCAATCCACCCGCCTCAGCTTCCCAGAGTGCTGGATTACAGGCGTGAGCCACCAGACCAGGCCCCACCTGCTTTTCTCTTTCCCGTATGTTTCCAGGGAGAGAGGCAGCTTTCAGATAGACATGGTACTTGCTTCGTTTTGCAAAAAAAAGTAATAGCCAGCACTTGTCAAACTAAAACTGCAGAGAAACTAGTTATCAAGAAACCCACCCCACACGAGAATTTCAAATCCAGAGCTCTTTCTTTTGATTATTTTGACTCTCCCATTCGGTCCCTAATAAATACATAGTCCTTGCACAATAAAACTAGGAGCAAATATGGTCTTGATTTGACAGGTCTCGGAAAGGTTTGTGAAAAGCAGCAGGGGCACCAAGAGACTGGAGAAGAAGCACAGAGTAGCTGCTCCAGGGCCAAATCCCAAAAGAGCTAGATAGAGTGAGGGAGAGGGGCTCCTACCGGACACAGGGTGAAGAAGGGTCCCCAGAAGGCTGAGGATAAAAGGGAAACCGAGCATGGGAAAAGGAAGGCCACTACGACCGGCGGTCCCGGACCCCCACGGGGGGACGACTGCGGCAGGCGGGAACAGGGAAAGCCGGGCCAGGAACAAGAGGTTCTGCCAGGGCTGGGGAGAGGCCCGGCCGCGCGCCCACCTGCGCATAGGAACACTTCTCCGAGTCGCTGCCCCCCAGGACGGCACACGCCTCATTCTCCAGCTCTTCATCCTCCTCAAGAACATCGACCAACGATACTACAGGCTCCAGCTCCGACTGCCGCCCAGTGGACCCCTCTGCTCCAGCCATCCTCAACTGTCACCCGGACCACGGCTCGGCCCCGGCGGAGGCGGGAAAAGCAGCCGCGAGGCGAGCAGCCAGAGGAGGAGAGACCTGAGTGCCATGAACCAATCGTAAAGAAGGAGAGCAAAGGGGAGGGGCGGAGCAACTTCCCATAAGCGGAAGTCACTCCTCTCCCTTCTCCCGCCTGCGCCCGCGGCGGGCTGCTTTCCGCTTCCGGGTGGCGCTTCCTTCAGGCGCTCTCGTGAAGCTGAGCGGCAGCCATGGAGTTGTTGGGAGAGTACGTTGGGCAGGACGGGCGGCAGCAGCGGCTGAAGGTATCCTGTGAGGCGCCGGGTGACGTCGATCCTTTCCGGGGACTGTTGTCGGGCGTGGCCCAGATGAGGGAGCTGGTAACCGAACTTTTCGCCCCTCTGGTACAGCAGGAATCGCGGCACCAGCGGGCTACGGCTCCGGACCAACTCCTGGAGGGTGAGCTCTGAGATAGTGCTGGGAGGGCGGGGCGCTCAGGGGACCTCTGCTGGGGAAGCCCGGTGTAGAGTGACAGACTCGGAGAAAGTGAGCCTGGGGAAGGAGAATTGCATCTAAAAATTGCGTTTACCATCGTGTTTATCCGGGCGTTTTCACAACTCATATCACAAAACACGCGCTGTGCCTAATACTCTGTGCCAGGCGCTGTGCAGAGCTCTGAAAAAGAATTAGAATCCTGCCCTTGTGGAACACAAGAGGATTAGGCAGGCAGACGTTTGTTAAAAGAGTGAAACTGTGGTTTCTTTGGCTCTCTGTAGATACTGCAAACCGAGAGAACCCCGGAAGGCTTCATAGAATAAATCTCGACCTGAGTGTTGAAGGATGAAAAAGAGTTTGGGGCTGGGCGCGGTGGCTTACACCTGTAATGCTAGCACTCTGGGAGGCCGAGTGCATCGCCTCAGCTGATAAGTTCAAGACCAGCAGATCAAGAGCGAGACCCCGTCTCTACTAAAAATAGAAAAATAGCCGGGCATAGTGGTGAGTGCCTGTAGTCCCACCTACTTGGGAGGCTGAAGCAAGATGATCGCTTGACCCAAGAGTATGAGGTTGCTGTGAGCTGTGACGCCACAGCACTGTACCCAGAGCGACAGAGTGAGACTCTGTCTCAACAAAAACAACAAAAAATCACAGACACGTTTGAAAGAATGCTAATTGTTGGGCGGCACCTGGGGCTCAAGGAGTAGGGCACCGGTCCCAAATGCCGGAGGTGGCGAGTTCAAACCCAGCCCTGGCCAAAAAAAAAAAAAAGAATGCTATTTGTTGCAGAATAGGAATGGGTTCTGAAGGTTGGAGCAGACTTCACTTTAACAAGTCTTAACTCTTAGAGACTCCTTTCTCATATCCCACTTTGTTCTTTGAAAGTAGAAACATGAAGTTTGCATGGATTTTAAAAAATTGTCTTGGGGAGGGACACAAAAAAATCGTCTTGAATGCAAAAAGAAAGTGAACCTGAGAACTCGATATTGGAGTCAGGATTTACTGTTTAGGAGTTTAAGCTCCTAAACAGAACAGTATTTTATTTTCCTTTCCATCTTGAGAATTAGATCTTGATAATGTTGATGTTGGCTATAATCAAAAAGAACAATAACGAGTGTTGGCTAGAATGTGAAGAAATTGGAGATCTTGTACAGTGCTGATGGAAATATAAAATGGTGGGCCCACTTTCAAAAAGTTTAGTAGTTCCTCTATGACTTAGCACTTCCTCTGCTGGTTCTCCCAATAGTACTGGAAACATATTCACAACAATAACTTACACATGAAAGTTCATAGCAGCATTATTCATAATAGCTAAAAAGTGGAAACACAAATATCCTTCAACTGATGCATGCATAAACAAAATGTTATATATCCATACAATGGAATATTATTTAGCAGTAAAAGACTGAAATATTGATACAAGCTACAACATGAATACACCTTGCAAACATTATGCTAACTGAAAGCCAGACACAAAGGGGGGTACATGTTGTATGATTTCACGTATATGAATGTCCAAAAGAGGCAAGTCCATAGAAGTAGAAAGTAGATTACTCAGCCAGACAGTACACACCTGTAGTCCCAGCTATTTAGGAGGCTTCAGTGGGAGGATTATTTTTGCACGGAAATTCGAGTTCAGCCTGGGCAACAGAGCAAGACCCCATCTCTGAGAAAAAAAAATTCTTTAAAAACGAAAGTCACTCTTGGCTGGGCACCTGTGACTCAGTGGGTAGGGCTCCAGCCACATACCCCCAGGCTGGCAGGTTCAAACCCAGCCCAGGCCTGCTAAACAACAATGACAACTGCAACAAAAAAATTTCCAGGCACTGTGGCAGGCACCTGTAGTCCCAGCTACTCAGGAGGCTGAGGCAAAAGAATCCCTTAAGCCCAAGAGTTTGAGGTTGCTCTAAGCTGTGATGCCACAGCACTCCACTGAGGATGACAAAGTGAGACTTTGAGACAAAAGAAAAAAGGAGGAGCCACGTCTGTGCCTCAATGAGTAGGGTGCTGCCCCCATATACTGAGGGTAGCGGGTTCAAACCCAGCCCCGGCCAAACTGCAACAAGAAAATAGCCAGGCATTGTGACAGGCGCCTTTAGTTCCAGCTACTCTGGAGGCTGAGGCAAGAGAATCGCCTAAGCCCAAGAGCTGGAAGTTGCTGTGAGCTGTGACACCATGACATTCTACCTAGGGCCACAAAGTAAAATTCTGTCTCTTAAAAAAAATAGGAAAGATACTAATGGTTGTCAAGGAGGTTGACTACTAATGCCTCTTCTGGACATTCATATACGTGAATGTAGCATTTCTTTTTGCAGTGTTGAAAGTGTTCTAAACCTAGATAGTGGCGATAGTTGCACAAGCTACTGGATATACTAAAAACCACAAACTGTACACTTTAAAAGAGTGAATTTTATGGCAAATGAATTAATACCGCCAAAAAAGAAATGATGAGAAAGAAAAATTTTTAACTTGTAATTCCCTAAATCTTTTCTTTTTCTTCTGTTTGGGTTTTTCTTTTCTTTGTTTTTTTTGGGTTTTTTTGAAACAGAGTCTTACTCTGTCACCCTGGAAAGGCTGCCCTGACATCATAGCTCACAGCAACCTCAAACTCTTGGGCTCAAGCAACTCTCTTGCCTCAGCCTCTTGACTATAGGTACCCACCACAAGGTCTGGCTAGTTTTTCTGTTTTGAGTAGAGACAAGGTCTCGCTCTTGCTCAGGCTGGTCTGAAACTCCTGCTCAGGTGGTAAACCGGCCTCGGCCTCCCAGAGGGCTAGGATCCACCACGCCTAGCCTTCAGAATCTTTTTATTCTAAAATATGCATAGTTTTATTAATCTCTAGATTGAAATGTTCTCATTGTCAGCCATTTAAGCTGTTTCTATTTCTTTCAACCACTGAACATATTGTCATACAACAAATATTTATTTTAAAAGGTGATGATGAAGATGATACAGAAGATGAAAATAACATTGATAACAGACCTAACTCAGATGGACCATCTGCAAAACGGCCAAAACCACCATCTTAACAATAGCCTTATAAAATGTTAAAGACTGTTACTACGTGATAATCATCACACACTACCGTTTAAGGACAACTTGTGTTCTAATTTGGGACAGCTTTGTCAAAGAGAAAACTGTTTCTAGCAAAAAGGTAATGTTTAGAAATGAAATTTGTTTTCTTGAATGAGAAATAAATTCTAGGCCATGGAAATAAAATAGAATTCTTCTTAATGTGTAAGATCCTCTAAGTTGGCAATTGAATTTTTATCATTTATCATTTTATAATTTTCATTATCATTTTAAAATAACTATTGAATTAAATTATGTAGTGCCTATATCTTTTAACTTTTCTTATAAAGGGTACATTTATAGGCAGTAACATTTGAAAGAACTGACATGAACAAGGTGAAATTTGGGTATTAAATGTAAAAATGTCAGTTCTTCGTAAGTAGAAGGAAAATAAGAGGTTAATACTGAAAAGAGGGTGGCACCTGTGGCTCAATGTGTAGGGCACCGGCCCCATATACCAAGGGTGGTGGGTTCAAGCCTGGCCCAGGCCACCCAAACAACAATGACAATTGCAACAAAAAAGTAGCCGGCCATTCTGGTGGGTGCCTGTAGTCCCAGCTACTTGGGAGGCCGAGGCAAGAGAATCACTTAAGCCCAAGAGTTGGAGGTTGCTGTGAGCTGTGATGTCGTGGCACTCTACCCAGGCCAATAAGGCTCTGTTTCAAAAAAATTAAAACACTGTCATATAGTTGTCATAAATTGTCATTCAGGGCAAAAAAATTCAGACTAAATACAAAACACTGGTGCCTGTAGCTCAGTGGGTAGGGTGCTGGCCCCATATACCGAGGGTGGTGGGTTCAAACCCAACCCTGGCCAAACTGCAAAATAAAAAAATCACTAGGCATTGTGGCAGGCGCCTGTAGTCCCAGCTACTTGGGAGGCTGAGGCAAGAGAACTGCTTAAGCCCAAGAGTTTTGAGGTTGCTGTGAGCTGTGATGCCATAGCACTCTACCAAGAGCGACATAATAAGACCATATCAAAAAAAAATCAAGCATGGCGGCGCCTGTGGCTCAGTGAGTAGGGCGCTGGCCCCATATGCCGAGGCTGGCGGGTTCAAACCCAGCCCCGGCCAAACTGCAACAAAAAAATAGTGGGGCGTTGTGGTGGGCGCCTGTAGTCCCAGCTGCTTGGGAGGCTGAGGCAAGAGAATCACATGAGCCCAAGAGTTAGAGGTTGCTGTGAGCCGTATGACGTCATGGCAGTCTACCCGAGGTGAGTACAGCGAGACTCTGTCTCTACAAAAAAAAAAAAAAATCAAGCATGGCCCAGGCTGCACTCACTTGTAGCTCACACCTATAATCCTAGCATTCTGGAAGGCTGAGTTGGAAGATGGGGGGAAGAGGACCTCAGGAGTTTTAGACCAGCCTGAGTGAAAACAAGACCCCATTCTTTACTAGACTTTAAATACAAAATGTGGGCAGTCCCTGTGGCTCAGTGGGTAGGGTGCTGGCCCCATATACCGAGGGTGGCAGGTTTGAACCCACTTATATTTAAAGTCTGAATAGAAAAAGATTAGCTGGGCTTTGTGGCAGGTGCCTATAGGTACCTATGGTCTAAAATTCTACTGGCACTAGAAGTAACTTCTAGAAACAGTAGTTTAAATGAGTGTTTTTGGGTCCAAGGTATTGAACACCATCTGGAGTTGTATACTATAGCTCTAGGAGCTGTGACACTTGGTGCATCATAGGTGGTTTGGGAATCAATTATCTTCGTGATTATAACTTGAGAATTTCTCAAGGGCTCCCACCACCACTTTTAACCTTGTCTGAGAATGTGTATGTTTTTCTCTGCATCAAAAAGTAAAATTCCAAGACAACAAAACAAGTAATCACAAGAAGTGTTGGAAAATAGGCTCATTTTTTTTTTTTTAGACAGTCTCATTATGTCGCCCTCGGTAGAGTGCTGTGGCGTCACAGCTCACAGCAATCTCCAACTCTTGGGCTTAAGCAATTCTCCTGCCTCAGCCTCCCAAGTAGCTGGGACTATAGGTGCCCACCACAACACCTGGCTATTTTTTGTTGCAGTTGTCATTGTTTAGCTGGCCAAAGCTAGGCTCAAACCTGCCAGCCTCAGTGTATGTGGCCAGCGCCGTAATGGGTGCCGGGCTGAAAATAGGCTCATTTCAAATCTTGGCCTTAAAGAGACTGTGTCAATACATGATGAAATATGAAAGAACTTAACTAAAGTAGAACATGTGACAGATTGTGCTGTGTACTTAATAGTAAATGTTAACTTTTAACCTTTACTTTGTCCACAGAGTGAACTAAATTGGTTTTGCAGTCTAGCGAGAGAAGTGTCCAGGGGCAATAAGAATTACTCATTCAATAAAAAATTATTGCCCTTGTTCTAGACATGATGCCTATAGCAATGAACAGATAAAATCTCTGCCCTCAACAGAGTTTAGATTCTGACAAAATATATATCATCATGTGATGATAAGTGCTGTGGAGAAAATAGAGGATGCTTCATTTTAAATAGGGTGGTCAGGGCAGCCTCACTAAGGTGACATTTGAGCAAAGGTTTGAAGGTTAAGGAATAGGCCAGGGCTAAGCATCCAGATAACACACTGAGCTGGAAAATCACGGTTTTCCAGCACATTCAAGAATCATCAGTGGCTAGAGTGGAGTCAGGGCAGGATGGAGAGTAGTAGAAAGTGAAGTAAACGAAAATGGTGGAGCAGGGCCACATATTTAGGACTTTGTATGCTATGATAAGGACTGTGCTTTTTCTTCTGAGAAGATAAGCTATGGGGAGATTTTTGAGAGGGTAATATTTTTTATTTATTTACTTTTCTTTTTTTTTTTTTTTTGAGACAGGCTTGAGTGTTTCCTCAGGCTTGAGTGCCTTGGCCTCACCCCAGCTCATAGCAATCTCAAACTCATAGGTTCAAGCAATCCTTCTGCCTTAGCCTCTAGAGTAGCTGGGACTACAGGCATCCACCACAATGCCTGGCTAATTTTTCTATTTTCAGTAGAGACAGGGTCTCACTCTAGCCCAGGTTGGTCTCAAACTCCTAAGCTCAAGAGATCTTCCTGCCTCTTCCTCCCAGAGTGCTAGGATTACAGGCATGATCCACTACACCCAGCAGGAATATTTTCAAAGGATCCTTCTGGCCACTGGGTTGATAACAGACTTGTAGGGGACTCAGAAGCAGATTTTGGTAGATGGAGAGATCAGCAGCTTGGTTTAGGGTAAGTTAAATTTCAGATGCCTGGTTAAGACATCTTAGTAAACATATCAAGTAGACAGTTGGGTATACAACTGGAGCTCACGAGAGAGATCAACATGTCATAAATTTAGGTATTTGAAGCCATGAGCCTCGAGTTTGAATAGGAAAGAAAACTGAGGCATACCAATATTTAGAAGTTGAACAGATTCTCAATAAGGAGCCAGCAAAGACAGCCTAAGAAGCTGGTGAGGAAGAATACAAACGAGGAAAGAATCTAGAACTGGGCCATGAAAATGCATGGCAGCTACTTGCCGCATGTGGTATTTAAATTAATTACAATTTAAAATTTAGTCTCTGGCTGGTTGCCTATAGCTCAGTGATTAGGGCAGTGGCCACATGTTCCAGGGCTGGCAGGTTTGAACCCGTCCTGGGCCTGCTAAAAAAAAAAAATAGCCTGGCGTTGTGGCAGGAGCCTATAGTCCGAGCTACTAGGGAAGCTGAGGCAAGAGAATCACTTGAGCCTAAGAGTTAGAGGTTGCTGTGAGCTATGATGCCATGATACTCTACCATGGGTGACAAAGTAAGACACTGTCTCAATAAAAATTAAAAAGTAACAAAAAAAAATTTAGTCTCATTTATATTGGCCACATTCCTAGGGCTCCTTTTTAGGCAGCTGGTAGCTACTGATTTGAACAGCACAGACATAGAACATTTCCACCATGGCTAAAATTCCAGTGGACAATGCCAGTCCAGAAGCCAACTGAGGGAAGTATCTCAACAGGAAATTCAAAAACTGCTAATAAGTAAATTGAGGACTGAGACTTGACTATTGGATTTGATTATGTATTAGTGACCATACCCTCTTGACAAGAGAGCAGTTTTGGCATTGTGGAAAGCAAAAGTCCTGATTCAGGACAAACTAGAGGATTTGAAGTCGGAAGACAGAGAACTCTATTTAAAGATTTGCGATTAGAACAGCTGCAGTTAATTTACTGTAAAATATTTGCTGAAGCTATTTCAAAGATAAGCACAAATCTCATGACTAACAGTGGAATTTTTAGTAAATGGTACATAAAAACCCCATGGACCAAGGCCAGGCGCAGTGGCTCTCTCCTGTAATCCCAGCCTTTGGGAGGCCAAGGCAGATGGATTGCCTGAGCTCATGAGTTCAAGATCAACCTGATAAGCCGGGCATTGTGGCGGGTGCCTATAGTCCCAGCTACTTGGGAGGCTGAGGCAAGAGGATCACTTGAACTCAAGAGTTTGAGGTTGGTGTGAGCCAAGACGCCACAGCACTCTAACAAGGGCGACCAAGTGAGACCCCATCTCCAAAAAAAAAAAGAAAAACCCATGGACCAGTGATTCTCAACCCTAAGAGAATCATTTTGAAGAATTTTTTGGGGGGTGGGGGGACAGAGTCTCACTATGTTACCCTTGGTAGAGTGCTGTGCCATCACAGCTCACAGCAACCTCAAACTCTTAAGCGACTCTCTTGCCTCGGCCTCCCAAGTAGCTAGGACTACAGGCACCTGCCACAACACCCAGCTATTTTTTGTTTTTTTTTGTACTTGTCATTGTTTGGCAGGCCCAGGCCAGGTTGTAACCCACCAGCCTTGGTGTATGTGGCCGGCACCCTAACCACTAAGTTACGGGCACCAAGCCCATTTTGAAGAATTTTTAAAACTCGATTGCCTGGGGCCCACTCCAGAGACTGATATAACTGGTTGGAAAGGGATGCTGGCATTGTTGTGTTGTTTTGTTAGCATTGTTTGTGTGTGAGAAATTTTGCTTTGTTCCTTGTACAGCCAAAGTTCAAGACCCACTCACGACCTTAGACCAAAATATAAATCCTAATACATAATGTTTCCCAACTATAGTCCAAAATGATAAGCAACTTTGTATGCTGGAGAATTTATAAAGTGATGGCATGTATTTGATGCACAGATGAGTCATGTGGTATTGTGGTTAGCTTTTTTGACAGTGCTTTGGAGATTGAAATGTTATATCCATAAAGTAAATCAACACTAGATAATCTTGAAAAAGACTAATACCACCTATGGTGAACAAACATACTGCTTTGATTATTTTATGGGTGTTGTTACTCATAGGAACACTTTATCTGATGACACTTTATCTGATGACACTTCTCTCCCCAAAAAGTATTTGCGAATTGCAAAAGTTTTGAAATAAAATTAAATGATAAACTTTAAGGCAGTGTTTTTCAACCTTTTTTTAATCTCACAGCACCCTTGAACCTATAGTTAAAACTTCCACAGCACACTTAAATTATGCTGACCCTCCCCCCTCCCCCCAAAAAAAAGAGTGAAAAAAAAAAAAAAGAACATCCTGGCTTGGCGCCTGTAGCTCAGCAGCGAGAACACCAGCCACATACATTGGAGCTGGCAGGTTCAAATCCAGCCCTGGCCTGCCAACCAACAATGACAACAACAAAAACTAGCCAGGCTTTGTGGCAGGCGCCTGTGGTTCCTGCTACCTGGAGGGCTGAGACAAGAGAAATCACTTAAGCCCAAGAGTTTGAGGTTGCTGTGAGCTGTGACCCCATGGCAGGGGGCAACATAGTGAGACTCTGTCTCAAAAAAAAAAGAACATACGGCGTATTGAACTTCTTTTAAAAATAATTTAATTAACGATCTTTAAAAATTTTTGCAGCACACCAGTTGAAAATCATTGCTTTAAGGAATCACAGTTTTTACTTTAA
Source organism: Nycticebus coucang (assembly GCF_027406575.1). Lineage (NCBI taxonomy): Eukaryota > Metazoa > Chordata > Mammalia > Primates > Lorisidae > Nycticebus > Nycticebus coucang. The sequence goes on from NC_069788.1 coordinate 91,161,912, forward strand.
AACTGATAATCTCTTCCCATATGCCGGAGGTGGCAGGTTCAAACCCAGCCCCGGCCAAAAAAAAAAAAACACACACACAAAAAAATAAATAAATAAATAAAAGAAGAGAAAATAAAACTGATAATCTCTTTAAAAACAGAAAATGTTATGTAGTAACCAAAGCTCCATGAAATTACATATTTCCTCAATTCAGTTATCTATTCCCTGTACTGGCACCTTTGAAAAAATAACACCAGGCATGTTTCAGGGAAAAAATTCAACGGGATTATTTCATTTTGCATGTAGTTGAAAATAGTTAAATCATAGTGAGATATAGGTCTATTTTTCTCATACTCTGAAGCAAATATTTACTAGTCACGGTTCCTAGCATGCTTGTCCCTTCCCTGAAGTCCCTGAAGCACTTAAATATTTGCCAGTCAGCCTGCTACACAAACCTGTATTCACTACATGTATTGTGATGTTAATATGAAATAAATGATCTACGGATCGTACAGAGCTTTCGTCTTCATCAATTTCAACCTCCTCCTCAATTTAAGAGCTAAGAGATTTAAAAAAAAATTCTACCTTTCCCTCTTTACCCTCTAAAGAATGCTTTGAATTATTACTTTCATAAGCTGTGACTAATCAACCACTTGGATAAGTAATTCCTAAATAATCAAAAAGTAGATTAACCTAGCAATCTGAAACTCAGTAATTACATTTGGGAACATTACATTAATCTCATTATTTTAATATTTCTACTGTGAAAGCAATATGATTTTCAAAAACAGAAAAGGACTGAACATTTCTAAATCTCAAAATACTAGAATTTAAAGTATAAAAGACATAGTATCTATTTCAATAAAAAGGAATTAACCACTTCACAAGTGGCAAACTCACAAATGGCATTCCATCAAAGACTGATAAAACAGGCGGGGCCTGTGGCTCAGTTGGTAAGGCGCCGGCCCCATATACCGAGGGTGGCGGGTTCAAACTTTGGCCTCGGCTGAACTGCAACCAAAAAATAGCTGGGCATCGTGGCAGGCGCCTGTCGTCTCAGCTACTCTGGAGGCTGAGGCAAGAGAATCGCTTAAGCCCAGGAGTTGGAGGTTGCTGTGAGCTGTGTGATGCCATGGCACTCTACCGAGGGCCATAAAGTGAGACTCTGTCTCTACAAAAAAAAAAAAAAGACTGATAAAAAACTGAAATAACTTTTTAAGCCACTACAAGTCTAACAAAACAGGAAACTCAATAATTGTCCTCAAATTTTTTTCTTTTTTGAGAAGCAGTATAATGTAATGATAAACGAGTTGCAGATCTGAAGCTAAGACATCCTGGGTTCAAATTCTAACTCTTCCACTTAACTTGCTGTGATCACGGGCAAGTTATTAATGCCTGTGTGCTTCAGGTTTCCTCTTCTGTAAAATGGCACTAGTACTAGTATACTTGCCTCATAGGGACTAGCATGAAGAATAAACAAAGTAGTATATCACTAATAAATAATGCCTGATAACTCAAAAGATGCAAGTGATTTGGCTATCTCACCCTCACAGAAAGACATTTCAAACTGCTGCATACTTGGAAGATTCAGTGTATTATATCAAAAGATATATCATTTCAGCAACTAGACCTCTGAAGATAGTAAGGGAGATAAATTAGACTGAGAAAGAATATGATCATCTTGCTTTTGCATTACAAAGGTACTACCTTTAAGTAAAACCTTGCTATGAAATGCTCTGGTCAAATCAGACACAGCATGAAAGTGAAGTTGCTAAGAACCTTTCAGATTTTCAGTAGCTTGAACAAATTTAGAAAACTTTTTTCAATAATATTGCCATCTCCATTCTTTAGCACTAAGGAACCAGTACCCAGTGCTAAAAGATTTGTCATTTGTTAGAAGCACTACAGCTAAGTGGTTAATTTTTTTTTTTTTTCCTTAAGAGACAGAGTCTCACTTTGTCACCCTTGGTAGAGTGCCATGGAGTCACAGCTCACAGCAACCTCCAGCTATTGGGCTTAGGTGATTCTCTTGCCTCAGACTCCCAGTAGCTGGGACTACAGGTGCCCGCCACAATGCCCAGCTTTTTGTTGCAGTTTGGCCGGGGCTAAGTTTGAACCCACCACCGTCGGTATATGGGGCCAGCACCCTACTCACTAAGTCACAGGCACAACCCTAAGTGGTTAATTTTTTAAAGGCATCAGAATGCCTAGTTATAACACTGGCTCTGCTACTTGCTAGTTGTGTTACCCTTAATAAGTTACTTCTCTGCCTCAGTTTCCTTATCTATAAACTCTGGATAATAACTGCCATCTCACAGGGCCATTGGAAAGATTACATGTTAATTCATGGAAAGCTGTCAGAACAGGTCCCAACAAACAATGTTATTAAAACAGCATAAAATGCTTCCCAGTATTAATAACATAACTGGCCTAGATACAAGATCTCACTCAGAAAAGAAAAAAATCTATTTTCATTTTTAGCTATTTGTATTGGTACCAGATAAAACATAGTACAAATGCAAAGCAAGATGTACAAGGCTGACATCTTCATGCAATTAACCTATAGCCTGAAGACCTGACTTTAAGTCAGGAAAGAAAATTAGAAGGATGATTACTTGATGGCATCTTTTAAAGGGATATCCTGCATCTGATAAGGACTTGACTAAATTATTTGCGATATTTTCATTTAATGCCTTGTTTCTGTCTTCTATGTATAAGTTATCTATAAACTTTCAAACATTTAGTCTTTTCCCAAGTAGTTTTTTAAAACCAGTTTCTTGACCAGGTACAGTGGCTCATGCCTGTAATCTCAGCACTTGGGAGGTTGAGGTGGGTGGATTGCCTGAGCTCACAGGTTACAGACCAGCCTGGGCCAAAATGAGACCCTATCTCTAAAAAATAGCTGGGCATTGTGGTGGGCGCCTGTAGTCCCAGCTACTTCAGAGGCTGAGGAAAGAGAATTGCTTGGGCCGAAGAATTTGAGGTTGCTATCAGCTATGACACAATGGCACTCTACAGAGGGTGACAAAGTGCGACTCTGCTTAAAAAAAGGAACGAAAAAGTTTTTTAACATTCCAGCCTGAGCAAGAGCAAGACCCTATCTCTACCAAAAAATAGAAAAACTCTCTAGGCCTTGTGGCAGGTCCCTGTAGTCCCAGCTACTCGGGAGCCTGAGGCAAGAGGATCAATTGCGCCCAAGGGTTTGAGGTTGCCAGCTTGTGCCTACAGCGCCAGCCACATACATCTGAACTGGCAGGTTTGAATCCAGCCCTGGTTTACCAAACAAGGACAGTTGCAACCAAAAAATAGCTGGGCATTGTGGCAGGTGCCTGTAGTCCCAGGTACTTCGGAGGTGGAGGCAGGAGAATCACTTGAGCCCAGCAGTTGGAGGTTGCTGTGAGCTGTCATGCAACAGTACTCTACCCAGGGCAACAGCTTGAGCCTGTCTCAAAAAAGAAAAAAAAAGTTTGAGGTTGCTGTGAGCTATGATGCCATGGTACTCTACCCAAGGCAACAGTTACACTCAGTCTCAAAAAATAAAAATAGGGTGGCGCCTGTGGCTGAGTGGATAGGGTGCTGGCCCCATATACCGAGGGTGGCGGGTTCAAACCCAGCCCCAGCCAAACTGCAACAAAAAAGTAGCTGGGCATTGTGGCAGGCGCCTGTAGTCCAGGCTGAGGCAAGAGAATTGCCTAAGCCCAGAAGTTGGAGATTGCTGTAAGCTGTGACGCCGTGGCATTCTACCAAGGGCAATAAAGTGAGACTCTGTCTCTACAAAAATAAAAATAAAATTCCAGTAACATTAATCATTTAGCTAGCTATTACTAAAAGGAAGAACAAATTCTGTTTATCAGGACAGCCATCATCTCAATAATTTTATACCAATTCCTCATAAGCTGATAGCAAGCAAGGATAAACAGTTGTCTTAGCTACAAGAGGATAAATTGGTATTTTAGTTTGAAGAATTTTAAAACAAGCCAAGAAATTGTATAAAATTTAAATTTTATGACCATTTTTGCACCTTTTTACACTTAACACAATGGAAATGTTCATATTCATTTTTCCTCCAAAGGAAAAACTTCTGATTCATGACTATGTTGCACAGTAGAATAAAAATATGAATTCAGGTACTTAGTCAAGTTTTTAAAGAATGCAAAGAACAGACAGGATTTTACTTCCAAAATCTGAAGTCATCAACATGATTTTGTAGTACTGTATCTCAGGCTGTACCTAAATATTCATTATTATTCTGATGAAGATAACCCCCTAGTCAGATTTTTTAAAAAGCCTCTGCCCCACCACAACTTCCTGAGATCTGTGAAGAAACTAAAGTCTTGTGATCAGACTCCATATAGTACTGGCAGTTCTGTAATCGTAGGGAAAAAATGGTGACCGATTCTATGTGTCAATTAGTTGTAGTCTGCTGATCTGATTAGAAGCCTTGACAAATGCTTGGTGGCGATTGCAAATAACTGCCAAGCATACAGGGATGATACAGTAGCCCACCGTTTTGGGATCAGCTCTTGTACAAGAGTAAAGGAACAAAAACATCTGTAAGTAAGGTATCAGAAAAATAATTGTCCACAACCAAAATGGCAGGGAGAGTAACCGAGCTTTCAAGGAGTGTGTCCATGTGGTTCCTTCAAGGGGCTCCTCAGGGTGCTGTTGAATGTGTTCCAAGGCCAGCCTGTTGTAAGTCTCATTGATTTCAAAAACATAGTAAAATGCTGCTGCACTTGCTAAAAGATACAATCCCACTCCAATCCATCCCATCCGCTGACGGAAGTTCATCATTCTCCATGCTCTGTGCCTTAAAGTTTAAAAAAAATACAGTTAGGGTCTAATAATACTGTCACAGCATCTATTCCAAATTGTACTTGCTTTATTTCCAAGAGTTCTAAAACATCCCAGTAACACATTAAAGATTTAAAACAGTTAAATTACATTTATTAAGAAATGTAAACAACTTACAAGTTGCTATTTTGTGTAAGTTATGAGCCAGTAAAAAAACACCATTTTCTGCATGTACCGAGTTCTGCTTTTCATGTGAATCCCGCAAAATAAATAAATCATTACGTCCTATTTAAAATGGTCTACCTTCCGTTTCAGAAACTGGAATTAAACTAGTTCCCTACGGGACATTGCCTCTTACCGTTGAAATACTCTGGCTTCAGACGGGAACACTGGGTTCTAAAAGTCAAGCCAATGTTGGAGCCCCCAAGTTAAGACAGTAACTCTTAAACACTTACAATGGTCCCGAAAATCTTCCTGTTCCCACAGCAAGCGTTAAAGAGTCACTCAGTTCTGAATAATCGGGTGGCTTTGGCATTTCAGAGAAAGCACCATACAAGAAATCCCCTGGGTCACCCGGCTTGGACAGAGGTGAACGCCGCCAGCCTGCAGCGCAAGCTAACTGTGATTAAGTACAACGTGACTGCAGCCGGTCACGCGCCAGCCCAGCCCCAGTCGCCGATGCCGAAGCCCCACTCGGGGCAGCCGGCCGGGCCAGGAGACTCCCCAGCCACCAGGGCCTCCCCGGCAGCCGGCCCCGCCCCCTGCCGCGCTGCAGCGCCGGCGCGGGCGACCAGTGCTTTGCAAGTGAAGCCAGGCCCTGGCTTCACCGCCCTGCGGCGCCGATGCCCGGCGCCCCGCAGGGTCCGCCAGCCGAGCCTTCCGGCAAATCTGAGGAGGTCCCGGGTCTCACCTTCCTGTCCCGGGTGGCCAGCCCGCCCGCGGCCCCGGATGCCGCCGCAGTCGGGGCTTCCGGCCGGGGCCGGAAGCGTGCGCGTCCCTCCCTGACAGTTCCGCCTCCTGGTGCCGTCGGGGCGTTTCCGGCCGCCGCGCCGCTAGAGCGAGTCCAAAGCCGCTCCAGCTGGGGCTCGAGGGGGGTTTCTTCGACACGGTGGAAGCCAGTCGTTTCATGTGGGCCGCTATCTGGGCCTGGCCATCTTGTCGCTCCTCAGCCTTGCCACTTGCTGCTCCGCTCGCGACCCTCATAGCCGCATTACTCCACGCTGCGGAGAGCCCCGCAGGGACGACGCAATAGGGTATCAGTCGCCTTGGCCCACAGAGTGTCCAACCAAGCCGAGCGGAGCCGGCCTGGCCCCTCGGCCGCCAGCAGACAGACCAGACACCGAGCACTAGCTAAGGGTGAGAGGAGCGGCCCTGCAGGCCCCACGTGCGCTGGGACTCCCGACCTGGGAGAGGGTGAGGTGGCTGGTTGCCGCAGAGCGCTGCATTGTGGCGGGCCCAGTGGGCCTGGTGGCGGGGGGACCTGCACCGGCGCCCTGAACATTGGCACTTTTAACCTGACTGTTCTGTTCTGCAGGCTGCTGAACTCGGCACGTTACGAGACACACCGGAGTACCACGGAGGATTATTCTGAATTGCGGTGGGCATCAGTGTCACGAACGAATCTATTATTTCGGGCGCCATGACATTAAGATTCTTAGAAGATTGGTGCAGGGGGATGGATATGAACCCTCGAAAAGCTCTGTTGATTGCTGGCATCCCCCAGACCTGCAGTGTGGCAGAAATCGAGGAGGCTCTGCGGGCTGGTTTAGCTCCTTTAGGGGAGTACAGACTGCTTGGGAGGATGTTCAGAAGGGATGAGAACAGGAATGTAGCCTTAGTAGGGCTGACTGAGGAGACTGTTCATGCTGTGGTCCCTAAGGAGATACCGGGGAAAGGGGGTATGTGGAGAGTGATCTTTAAGCCCCCTGAACCAGATAATGAATTTCTAAGCAGATTAAATGAATTTTTAGAGGCAGAGGGCGTTACAATGGGTGAGATGACCAGAGCTCTAGGGTATGAAAATGACCCTTTTGATCTACACCAGGACATGATCCCAGAAATTCGCACCCCTGTGTTGACACAGGCATTAGATGAGGTGCTTCAGCCTGTCCTGCAGTACCTGAACTATAAAAAGCTGAGAGTATTCTCAGGTAGGGATCCTCCAGAACCAGAAGAGGAAGAATTTGGACGCTGGATGTTTCATACTACTCAAATGATGAAGGCATGGCAGGTTTCAGATGTAGAGAAAAGAAGGCGGCTGCTAGAGAGCCTCAGAGGCCTGGCATTGGATGTTGTTCGTGTCCTCAAAATCAACAATCCCTTAATTACAGTCCTTGAATGCTTGCAGGCTCTTGAGCAAGTATTTGGGGTAATAGACAATCCTAGGGAATTGCAGGTCAAATATCTAACCACTTACCAGAAGGATGAAGAAAAATTGTCTGCTTATGTACTAAGGCTAGAACCCTTGTTACAGAAGCTGGTGCAGAGAGGAACAATTGAGAAAGACCTGATGAATCAGGCTCGCTTAGACCAAATCATTGCCGGGGCAGTCTACAGAACAGTTAGAAGACAGCTTGATTTGCCACAGGATGGCCCAGCCCCTGGCTTTTTGCAGTTACTGGCACTGATAAAGGATTTGGAGGCAGCTGAGGATGAGGACAAGGCCCTCCTCCAAGCAGGACTAGAAAGGCATGTCACCTGAATCTCAGGAAGCCAGGAAGGGATATCGGCCAATGAGTGGAGCATGAAAGTAGACAAGTCCAGTGATAGGCATTAACCAACACCTACCCATACTGCCAAGTGACTAGTTTTTGTGTAGTTCTCAGTATGTACTCTCTGTCATTTCTGTGCCTATTTAATGTCTCCTAAGTGTGATTTACTAGGAAAGATGTAGTTCTGCACTATTTATGTATTTAAAACTGCTATTTGTTGGGCAGCACCTGTGGCTCAAGGAGTAGGGCGCTGGTCCCATATGCCAGAGGTGGCGGGTTCAAACCCAGCCCCGGCCAAAAACCACAAAAAAAAAAAAAAAAAAACTGCTATTTGTTTAATCTGAAATTTTTATCGTGCAATATATATATATATTTTGGTTTTTGTTTTATGCCGTATTGTACAAAAGGTTTGTCACTACATATGTGTACTGCTCTAAAAGACAGGGAAGGCTTAAGCACACATACTGACCAGATCTCATGGAGATGTCAGCTGGTTTGGTAATAGGTATAAGTGTATCGTGTCATGGGTGATGGTGTTATGTCAATAGAGTTTAGGTGTATATTGCCCTACATTTATGATGAAGATCATGAGCAGTGGTTTAGATAATTATTTTTTGTATGAATCAGAAGTGTATTTGTTCTGTGCAATCCAATGGCAGAATTGAATTCTGAGGTTACGTTTGCAAAGACTATCTTTAACCCCAGGTTTGTAATATGTGTCATTAAAGTATCTAAGTTCTGAATATCATTTTTATGGTTGTAAAATTATAAAATAAAAGAATACTAAAAAAAGAGAGAGAGACTTCTTCTGTTTTGTTTATATTATAGTTCTAAGAAAGAAAAGCAGGAATCTGAAAATGACTGAACTTACATAGACTTAGTTCCTTGGATTCTTTGTTCTTGGTATGAGAGGATAGGAGATCTCTTTCTAAGTGAGACTGCTAGAGGGACCTTCTATTGAAGCAGTGAAACAATGGAATGAAAAAAATTAGCAAAAGGTGTAGACTCATCGGTGTAACGCCTGTGGCTCAATTGGTAAGGTGCTGGCCCCAAATACCGAGGGTGGCGGGTTCAAACCAGGCCCTGACCGAACTGCAACGACAACAACAACAAAAAAATAGCCGGGTGTTGAGGCAGGTGCCTGTAGTCTCAGCTACTCGGGAGGCTGAGGCAAGAGAATCGCTTAAGCCCAGGAGTTGGCGGTTCCTGTGAGCTGTGTGACACTGTGGCACTCTACCGAGGGCGAAAGCTTGAGTCTCTGTCTCTACAAAAAAAAAAAAAAGAGAGAGGAAAGAAAGGAACATTGCATGGCAAACTAGACTAAAAAGTTTCCCCAAAATGTTCTCATTTAATTTATTTAAAAATCCTGCAGTACAGGAAAACTTCGTTTCACAGTTGTGGAAATGGGCTCAGAAACTTTAAAACTTGCCAAGGTGAAACAACTAGTAAATGGCTGGACCAGGATTCTATCTGTCTTACTGCAAGGCCTGTATTCTTTCCACTGCCAAGAAAGAGTAGCAATAATGAGGGTATCTATACCAAATAGCCACTTAAGGGAAGCAAGGGCAGCGTGGGCCACATTTTCTGCATATGCATTGGCGTGTAGTGCCGATGACCTCAAGCAACAGAAGGGTTAAGGGAGCCAACCCAATGCATAGTCAAATCCACATATGACTTGACTCACCTAAATTTTAATAGCCCACTGCTGATTGGAGCCCTTTAATGTTGGGCCCTGCCACCCTGTTATACCACCCATCACACCATTTCACGTACCTCATCCCCGCTTCCTTTCCCTGCCCCTTCCCCACGCCCTATATAAACGGCTGCTTGACGCAGTAAAGTTGAGTTCCTGCTTCTGTAGTACCTGGCACTTTACAAATAACATTTTGTATGTTATATGTATTACTTTCAGAATATAAGCTAGAGGGGCGGCACCTGTGGCTCAGCAGAGTAGGGCACCAGCCTCATATGCCGGAGGTGGCGGGTTCAAACCCAGCCCTGGCCAAAAACTGAAAAAAAAAAAAAAAATATATATATATATATATAAGCTAGAGAAATGGAAATGCTATTACAAAAATCATGGCCAGGCATTGTGACTCACACCTGTAATCCTAGCACTCTGGAAGACTGAAGCAGGTGTATTGGCTGAGCTCACAGGTTCTGAGAACAGCCTGAGCAAGAATGAGACTCTGTCTCTAAAAATAGCCAGGCATTGTGGTGGGCACCTGTAGTCGCAGCTACTGGGGAGGCTGAGTCAAGAGAATAACATGAGCCCAAGAGTTTGAGGGTGCTGTGAGCTATGATGCCATGGCACTTTACTGAGGGCGACAAAATGAGACTGTCTCAAAAAAAAAAAGTAGCCTCCCAGCTACTCGGGAGCCTGAGGCAAGAGAATCGCTTAAGCCCCAGAGTTTGAGGTTGCTGTGAGCTGTGATGTCACAGCACTCTACCAAGGGTGACAAAGTGAGACTCTGTCTCAAAAAAAATAAAAAGGCTTGGTACACATAGCACAGTGGTTTGGCACACAGAGCACAGTGGTTAGTGTGACAGCCATATACACTGAGGCTGGTGGGTTCAAACCTGGCCGGGACCAGCTAAAACAACAATTACAACTGCAATACCAACAACAAAAAAACACCTGGGCGTTGTGGTGGCGCCTATAATCCCAGCTTCTTGGGAGGCTGAGGCAAGAGAATTGCTTGAGCTCAAGAGTTTGAGGTTGCTGTGAGCTGTGACGCCACAGCATTCTACTGAGGGCAACATAGTGAGACTGCCTCAAAAAAAAACAAACAAAAGCATGTTTTCCAAGGATTAACTGTACATATTACTGCAAACTAGGCACCATTAGCAGTGGAGAATATGAGAGGCCAAAGTCCAAGGGGCAACCAGGAGGGTGGCATGGGTTAGTTATTTGTCCCCCCACTATCCCCCCTTTGAAAAAAAATAAAAGTGATAGCATGGGCTATTATCCGTAGCCCAGTGGTTATGGCACCAGCCACATGCATTGAGGCTGGCAGGTTTGATCCCGGCCTGGGCCAGCTAAACAATGACAACTGCAACAAAAAAATAGGCATTGTGGCAGGTGCCTGTAGTCCCAGCTACTTGGGAGACTGAGGCAAGAGAGTCGCTTAAGCCCAAGAGTTTGAGGCTGCTGTGAGCTGTGAGGCCACAGCACTCTATCCAGGACAACATAGTGAGACTCTGTTTCAAAAAAAAAAAAAAAAGTACCCAAAAGAGGCTTGGCGCCTTTAGCTCAGAGGCTAGGACAACAGCCACATACACCAGGGCTGGCAGTGGATTTAAACCTGGCCAGGGTCTGCGAAACAACAATGGCAACTACAACAAAAAAAATAACCGGGGGCCGGGCGGCGCCTGTGGCTCAAGGAGTAGGGCGCCGGTCCCATATGCCGAAGGTGGCGGGTTCAAACCTAGCCCCGGCCAAAAAAAAAAAAAAATAATAACCGGGGGCCACTCCTGTGGCTCAGTGAGGAGGGCGCCGGCCCCATATACTGGAGGTGGCGGGTTCAAACCTGGCCCTGGCCAAAAACTGCCAAAGAAAAAAAAACAACCTGGCATCGTGGTGGGCACCAGTAGTCCCAGCTACTTGGGAGATAGAGGCAAGAGAATCACTTAATCCCAAGAGTTAGAGGTTGCTGTGAGCTGTGACAGCCTAGCACTCTACCCAGGGTGACAGCTGGAGACTCTGTCTCAAAAAAAAAAAAAAAAGTACCCCAAAGAACCAAATTTGGGATGTATACCTTTAGTTTTAAATTCAAAAACCTATTGTGATGTTTCTATTGGGACTACATGTCATGATTTCATCCTTTATAAGTTCACATAAGTTTTCCCACTGTAGAAAGCTAAATGTTGACTGAGTGCGGTGGCTGACACCTGTAATCCTAGAGGGTGGATTGCCTGAGCTCATGGGTTCGAGACCAGCCTGATTCAGAGCAAAACCTGGTCTCTAAAAAATAGCCATGCATTTTGGTGGCACCTGTAATCCCAGCTACTTGGGAGGCTAAGGCAAGAGAATCTCTTGAGCTCAAGAATTTGAGGTTGCTGTGAGCTATGACACTGCTGCAAGAAGATGAGGCTGAATGGTGAGAAAGAGTACCCAAATACCTTGTGTATAAGAGAGAGGGATTTATTTCAGTTGACGGAGCAAACGGCTTAGACAAATTCAAAATGGCTACGCTCCCCGAAGGGCATGATCTTTCTCTTTTCATCTCCAGTCAAAAAGTTCCAACCAATGGGTATCTTTCACATAGGTCAGTTTATATCAAGCGGGAGACGCTGTTCCAGCCCCCACAGAACTACAGGATTTCACAGAAGTGGAAATTTCCAGGTCCTAGGCAGTTAAATTTACAAATTCCTAAGAGCTGATCACCATGGAGAGGACTCTGCAGGTGTATCCTTGGGGTCTCCTTGAGAAGATTTCTGTTCTAGACCTCACCCTTCCCAGGTATACTCTCTTAATGACATGGCACTCTACCAAGGCAACAAAGTGAGACTCTGTCTCAAAAAAAAAAAAGAAAGAAAGAAAGTTAAATGCTAGGTGACATATGGACTCTGAAGAAGTTAGACTCTAAACATGTAATTCTTTTTTTTTTTTTTGTAGAGACAGAGTTTCACTTTATGGCCCTCGGTAAAGTGCCATGGCATCATACAACTCACAGCAACCTCCAACTCCTGGGCCCAAGCGATTCTCTTGCCTCAGCCTCCCAAGCAGCTGGGACTACAGGCACCCGCCACAACGCCCAGCTATTCTTTTTTGGAGATAGAGCCTCAAGCTGTCACCCTGGGTAGAGTGCTATGGCATCACAGCTCATCAACCTCCAACTCCTGGGTTCAAGCCATTCTCCTGCCTCTGCCTCCCACGTAGCTGGGACTACAGGTGCCTGCCACAATGCCCAGCTATTTTTGGGTTGCAGCTGTCATTGTTATTTGGTGGGCCCGGGCTGGGTTCAAACCCACCAGCTCAGGTATATGTAGCTGGCACCTTAGCCACTTGAGCCATAGGCGCCGAGCTTAAACGTGTAATTCTTGCTTACATTTGTATATTTATTTAGAGTGTACAAGGCTCTCTGACACAGGCCACTCACTTGCCACCTCAGTAGTGAGAAGCAGTATTACCTGATTTGCTGGTAAGCAAATGTGTGTGCATCCAGAGATGCCATGGCACTCTACTTAGGGCAATAAAGTGAGACTATCTCTTAAAAAAAAAAAAAAAAAAAGAACTATATAATTAAATTCTGAGTATTATCCCTGCCCTGGAGGTCTGTACAGGGTTAGTATGACTGACATGGAACACCTGCCATTGGCCAGATAATGAGTACCAGTAAGTCTTTTATTTCCCCCATCTTACAGATGAGACTGAGGCACAGAGAAGTTAAGTAGCGTGGCTAGAATTTCACAGCTAATGAATGGCAGTGTTACCAGATGAAGAGGATCTGGCCGCCTGTCACTGTCAGGCAATATGCAGAAATGGGGATACGTCCACCAAACTTTGTCAGAAGGCTTGAGATTCTAAAGAACAATGAGAGTAGCCTCTCCAAGACTATTCTGTTCTTCTCTTTCCAAAGTTACAGTTTTATACATAATGGTTTACAGTAAAAACCATATTAACTTTTACTTTAAATAACAAAAAGCACAGTAGATGGCGCCCATAGTTAGAGCACTTGCCCCATATAGCAGGGGTGGCAGGTTCAAATCCAGCCTGGGCCTGCTAAACTAAAATTTAAGAAAATAGCCAGGTGTTGTGGCAGAAGCTTGTAGTCCTACTACTTGAGAAGCTGAGGCAAGAGAATCACTTGAGCCCAAGAGTTTGAGGATGCTGTGAGCTGTGACGCCATAACACTCTATCAAGGGTGACAGAGTGAGACTCTGTCTCAAAAAATAATAATAAACAGCACAACTCTGTGACAATCTATTATAACTGTTCTAAATTAAAAGTTAATTTCCTAATGGCTCATTAAATCAGTTATGGTTCCTTTGGTCACTCCTCTTGGGCGGCGCCTGTGGCTCAGAGGGTAGAGTCTTTTTTTTTTTGAGACAGTCTCAGTATGTCGCCCTTGATAGAGTGCCGTGGCATCTCAGCTCACAGCAACCCCAAATTCTTGGGCTTAAGTGATTCTCTTGCCTCAGCCTCCCAAGTAGCTGGGACTACAGGCGCCCGCCACAATGCTCGGCTATTTCTTTGTTGAGAAAGTGTGACTCTGCCTCTAAAAAAATAAAATAAAATAAAAAATTAAATCTTAAACCCCAACCCCAGCTGAGGGAATGGACCCTCTCTTAGGTAAGGGGACCCCAGAAAAACCTTAAGACTGCCAGCCTTAAGGAAAGAGGAGCCAGATAGGCCTTGTCCTTCCTCCTCCCCTTGGGGTTATTCTTTGTAGCAATAAGATAGAAAATAATTAAAAGGCTTAAGGCAATGCAAGACAAAGCTTAAACCACACCTGCAGGCCATTAATTTACTTAATATCAGTTGAGTTTCAGTAAAGTCAAGTGGGTGGTCCACAAAGTTTCATTTTGTTACCATTTACAAATCAAAGAATCTTTAAATCCTATTTTTGCCACCTAGCCAGGTTTACTTACCCACTGCCCAAAAGGAAGCCTGAGACCCCAGGGTTTACAGCAGAGAAAGTTTTTTTTTTTTTTTGCAGTTTTTGGCCACCTCTGGCATATGGGACCCGCGCCCTACCCCTTTGAGCCACAGGTGCCGCCGGAGAGAAAATTTTATTCCCTAAAGCAAAACACAGGAAAATTCTCTCAAATCCCCCTCTAGAGAATTGAGGGAAGTGGGTTTGTAAACAGTTTGGTGGGGCCAGGTGCTGTGGCTCATGCCTGTAATTCTAGCACTTTGGGAGCTGAGGCGGGTGGATTGCTTGAAAAAAAATGTTGTTTATTGGATCACTTCTGTAATCCTAGCACTCTGGGAGGCCAAGATGGGTAGATTGCCTGGTTTCACTCATAGAGATTGGACAGCTAATGCATAAGACCCAAACTCCCTGATGGCATAGAAGGCAGGGGTACATTTCAGGGAAACAAAAGTTACAAGCGAAAGTTGTGACTCAATACATGGAAGTTATACAGTGGCCTAGCCCAAATAAAGGTGGGATATCTTGAAGGGAGAGGGGGACTCTACGGGTCACTTGTGGATTTAGAGATTCTTGGATTAGAGGAAAGGAGTGTTAAAATGGTTGTGCTCTCTCCAAGCTCCACGGAACAAAGAAGACTGCAGTCAGAGTTCAACTCTTCAATCCCCCTTTATCTGCATTTTCCATCTGGTTGTGGTTTCTGAAAAGCCACTCAAGAGCATATGTTAAGATGCCATCTTTTAGTTTCCATAGAAAACCAAAACATCTCATGACACTGGCTGCATTCTTCAAAGGCCTGTCTTACTACTATCTTCCTGCTCATCGGGTCCCCCATTCACTTTTCAGGGCAAGTTAAATGCCTGGAGCTTCTAAAGGGATTCAAGATTTTTCCTTATTTTCATGCAGGGGGGCCCACTAGGCCCCCACGAAGGGTCCCTGCTCCCCTTTCATAATCATGAGAAAAACACCGACAAACCCAATTTCAGGGACACGGTACAAAATCCCTGAGCTATACTTCTCAAAACTGTCAAGATCATGAAAAACAATAACAAAAAAGACTGAGAATGAGGGCGGTGCCTATGGCTCAAAGGAGTAAGGCCCTGGCCCGATATACCGGAGGTGGTGGGTTCAAACCCAGCCCCAACCAAAAACTGCAAAAAAAAATACTGGCTCAGCACCTGTGGCTCAAGCAGCTAAGGCACCAGCCACATACACCTGAGCTGGAGGGTTCTAATCCAGCCTGGGCCCACCAAACAACAATGACAGCTGCAACCAAAAAAATTGCCGGACGTTGTGGCGGGCACCTGTAGTCCCAGCTACTTGGGAGGCGGAGGCAGGTGACTCGCTTGAGCCCAGGAGTTGGAGGTTGCTGTGAGCTGTGATGGCACAGCACTCTACCCAGGGCCACAGCTTGAGGCTCTGTATCAACAACAAAAAGACTTTTTGAATGGACCGCAGATCAGAGGACACTAAGGAAACATATTAACTAAATGTAACCTGGAAGGGATCTTGGGACAGAAAGTACATCAGTGGGAAAGTGAAATCCAAATATAGTCAGGAAGTTAGTTAATAGTAATGTATCAATGTTAATTTCCTGGAGATAACAAGCAGTCCATGGCAATATCAAATGTTAACAATAGGGAAAGTTAGGTGAGAATACAGAACTCTCTGTACTATCTTTGTAACTTTTATGTAAGTTTAAAAAGAATTCCAAAATAAAATGATCCATTGGTTGGGCACAGTGGCTCATGCCTGTAATCCTAGCACTCTGGGAGGCCGAGGCAGATGGATCACCTGAGCTCAGGAGGTTGAGACCAGCCTGAGCAAGAGTGAGACCCTGTCTCTACTAAAAATAGAAAAACTAGCTGGGCATTGTGGTGGGCACCTGTAGTCCCAGCTACTCTGGAGGCTGAGGCAAGAGGGTCACTTGAGCCCAAATGTTGGAGGTTGCTGTGAGTTATGTCTCCATAGCACTCTACCCAGGGCACAGAGTGAGACTCTGTCTCCAAAAAAATTAAAATGAAAAATAAAAGCATCATTGAAATGCATAGGTAGATATGGGCATACACATACACATACACGCACACAGATAACAAACAGCCTGAGAAGCCAACCAGTGAAACAAGTCATAGGAGAGAATGAATTGAGAGCCCACCCTGCCTAAACAAGGTTATTCGCTGAAGTAGCACTAGGTGGTGGTGAGCACCTGGGGTGGGCACCAGCCAGGCCAGAGCAGGGATTCTTACATAAATAGGGTCATACCCAGCCTCTGGAAGAGTGGAAAATTTCTCAAGCTTTTATGCAGAAAAATGTAAGCACTCAGTCTGGAACAATGATTTCCCCTCTAGGTCCATGACACTTCTACAGCCTCGTAATTAGCTTGTCAGAGAAGCCTGGCCTTGGCAAGCGGACTGATTCCAGTCTGTACAAGTGATTCTAGTTCACTCCCTACTAGACCTCACAAAACTCCCTGATGGCATAGAAGGCAGGGGTACATTTCAGGGAAACAGATCAACTTCTTTTTTTTTTTTTTTTTTTTTTTGTAGAGACAGAGTCTCACTTTACCGACCTCGGTAGACTGCCGTGGCATCACACAGCTCACAGCAACCTCCAGCTCTTGGGCTCACATGATTCTCTTGCCTCAGCCTCCCGAGTAGCTGGGACTACAGGCGCCCGCCACAACGCCCGGCTATTTTTTTGTTGCAGTTTGGCCGGGGCTGGGTTTGAACCCACCACTCTCCGTATATGGGGCCGGCGCCCTACTCACTGAGCCACAGGCGCCACCCCCAGATCAACTTCTAAAGGTCACTTTTTGTTTTTTTAAGACGTTGGACATTTCTTCTTTCTCACACTTTTTTTTTTTTTTTGAGACAGTCTTACTTTGTCACCCTTGGTAGAGTGCTGTAATGTCATAGCTCACAGCAACCTCAAACTCCTAGGCTCAAGCAATTCTCTTGCCTCAGCCTCCCAAGTAGCTGGGACTACAGGCATCTGCTACAACACCTGGCTATTTTTAGAGACAGGGTCTTGCTCTTGCTCAGGCTGATCTCAAACTCCTGAGCTCAGGCAATCCACCTGCCTCGGCTCCCATGTGCTGGGATTATAGGTGTGAGCCACCTCGCCCAGCCCTGAAGGTCACTTATATTAAAGAGAATGAAGTTTAGGTTCAAAATACTATTTAGGTATCATGGATTTCCCACACACTCTCCTGCCAGCCAGACTAAATCCACTTTTAGAGGTGTTAGTTGTCTAATGGACATGGGGATTACCATATAAACTGGGTAAGTATATTCAATGAATTAATGCAATGTATTATACTTTTTATTAATAATTACTTATCAATTCAGTGTGAAGTAGGCTTGTAAGTCACCACTCTGAGAGATAGACTGGGAATCAAAGGATGGGGTCTAAAATAACAGAATTCTGCAGATGAGGTAAGTGAGGTGCAGAGAAAGTAGTATCTTTGCTGAATGACACACAGCTAAATAGTGGCACGGCCAAAACTTGAACCCAAATCTGAGCTGCTTCTGTCTTGCTCTATGACCTGAGTGAAGTCCTTAATTCCTCTTCTCTTTCACTTTACTTTCCAACAAAATCTGTGGTCCCTCTTAACTCTGGGACTCAAAGGATCTTCTAGGCATCTTTATCTGAATATCTTTAATCTCTAAACTGACTCTAAATTCTGAATGTGCTTAATATTTATCTCTTAATATGTTTTCAAATCTTGTCAGCATATCATTTGATGCTTAGGCTTTCTAACTCCCTAGCTAGATTCTACACTCCCCTTGAAACCAAGGAGTAGCGTATTCCCAGAGAAGCACAATATGGTGCTTTGCACTTGGAAGGTAATGACTGTGTCTTAACTAATTAGTAACACTCTAATGTGCCTTATATTTAATAATAATAGCTGTCATTTGTTAAGCTCTTCCTACATGCCAAGAATGCTTTATGTATGCTAAATACTTTGCCTATGTTACTTTATTTCATTTTTTTGCTTAAAATGTTTATGAATTGGCTCGGCTCCTGTAGCTCAAGCGGCTAGGGCACCAGCCACATACACCAAAGCTGGCGGGTTCGAATCCAGCCCATTCCTGCCAAACAAAGAGAACTAGAACCAAAAAATACAGCCACGTTGTGGCGGGCGCCTATAGTCCCAGCTACTTGGGAGGCTGAGGCAAGAGAATCACTTAAGCCCAAAAGTTGGAGATCACTGTGAGCTGTGATGCCACTGCACTCTACCCAGGGCGACAGCTTGAGACTCTGTCTCAAAAAAAAAAATAGTTTATGAATTTATGAATGGGATACCTTAATTTTGATTGCAACCCTTGAAGATATATTACCAACTCTAATTTCAAATAAGGAAACATATATTTGAATAGGTAAAGTGATTTGTCCAGAGTCATACACCTAGAAAACGACCAATCTGTCTGCTTTCAGAGCCTTAAGCATTGTGCTAGTTGGTCTCCAAGTATATCCTGGCTCTGAACGAAACTAGCACCACTTCAAGAGTAGATATGAGTAAACGAGTAATCTTTGGTGAACTAGTTTCTGATCTTATAACCTAAATTCCTATCCATTGACACTCCTTTCTGTCTCTCTCCAAAATAATAGTAATACAACACAAACTTACCCTGCAGACGAGACAACACTGCTAGCAACCACCGACAACCTTCAATCTTCTTCCTTTTTCGTAATTAAGATTTTTTACCCACTTTATAGAACTGTCAATTTCAGGGAAAGCCCAGTCTCTTCCTATGCCTGGTAGGGGGTATAGTGATAAATCTTGATTAGTTTAAGATGATTCCACCCCCCCCACCCCTTTTGCCAAAATACTTACATATAGCCATGGACAAATAATACAATTTTAGTCATTCAAATATGAGCAGTTATTTTTTTATTTATTATTTTTTTTGTAGAGACAGAGTCTCACTTTCTGGCCCTCGGTAGAGTGCCGTGGCCTCACACAGCTCACAGCAACCTCCAACTCCTGGGCTTAGGTGATTCTCCTGCCTCAGCCTCCCGAGTAGCTGGGACTACAGGCGCCCGCTACAACGCCCAGCTATTTTTTTGTTGCAGTTTGGCCAGGGCTGGGTTTGAACCCACCACCCTCGGTATATGGGGCCGGCGCCCTGCTCACTGAGCCACAGGCGCCGCCCCCCTTTTTTTTTTTGAAACAGTCTCACTTTGTCACTCTGGGTAGAGTGCTGTGGCTTCATAGCTCACAGCAACCTCAAACTCCCAGGCTTAAGCGATTCTATTGCCTCAGCCTCCCAAGTACCTGGGACTATATGTGCCCACCACAACACCCGGCTATTTCTTTTTTGTTCTTGGTGCAGCTGTCATTGTTTTAGCTGGCCTCGGTGTATGTGGCTGGTGCCCTACCCACTGAGCTACAGGTGCCACCCTCAACCTCCAACTCTTAGGCTCAAGTGATCCTCTTGCCTCAGCCTCCCAAGTAGCTGAGACTACAGGCATCAGCCACAATTCCCAACTATTTTTTAGAGATGGAGTCTTGCTCTTGAGCAGGCTGGTCTTAAACTTGTGAGCTCAAGCTATCCACCTGCCTCAGCCTCCCAGAGTGCTAGGATTATAGGTATGAGCCACTGTGCCTGGCCTGCAATATTTTTTTATAATTGTGAAGAATTAGAAACCATGTAAATACCCAATAATAAGTGATAGGTGGAGTAATTTTATGCAACATTCAAAGAACTATAAACTTCATAGCTATTAAAAAAAAAAAAGGTTGGCGGCACCCGTACTTCAAACCTGGCCTGGGTCTGCTAAACAAAAAATGAACAAACAAAAAAAATAGCCAGGCATTGTGGTGGGCACCTATAGTCCCAGCTACTAGGGTGGCTGAGGCAAGAGAGTCACTTGAGCGCAGGAGTTTGAGGTTGCTGTGAGCTGTGACGGCACAGCACTCTACCGAGAACGATGTAGTGAGACTCTGTCTCAAAAAAAAAAAGTCTGAAAAATATATACATCAAAATGTTAACAGTAATTATCTTTGAGTGGCAGAATTATGGGCAATTTTATCTTTTTCTTAAAATGAAGTTTCTGCTTTTCTCCAATGAGTACTTCCATTTGTGTACTTTTTACAGATTCTAGAATAAATAAGCTACGAGAGATAAATTGCAAGAGGCTAATCCTATTCTCTCTCTCTCTTTTTTAATTAGTAATACATAATGCATTAAGCAAAACAGAGGCTAGGCAACTTCTCTGTAGGGAGCAGGGGTGCCAGTCCTAGCCAACTAGAGAGGCCAGGAGAAAAGCCCAGCCTGGGACCCTCAAAAGACTGTGGCTTTTCATGGGTGCAGTGACACACACCTATAGTCCCAGCTACTCACTAGAGTCCAGGATTTCAAGGCTGCAGTGAACTATGATTGTGCCCCTGCACTCCAGCCTGGCAACAGTCTTTTTTTCTTTAAAAAAGAAAACAAAAAAAAAAAGACTGCGGCTTTTTTCCTAAGTGACTGACCCCTACTTGAGCTTAGATGAAACTTATTTGAAGTCAGAGCAACTAAAAGAGAGTGCACACCCTCCAGGATGTCTGTCAGACACTTCTTTCTTCCCAGTGCCCATTCACTCTTCGTCCAGCACCAGCCCCAGGTTTTGAGGAGTCTCTCCCCAGTGGCTTAGCCATAGTTCAGGGTAGTGGATAGATAATTAGGCCTAAACTTATCAGTAAGTCACGTTCTTCCTGGTTGCGGTGACTGACTCAGAGGTGGGCATGCGACCCAACCAATCTAGATCAATCTAGATTTCTTCAGCTCCCTCTTCCAGCCTTTCTTTCTTTCTTTTTCTTTCTTTTTTTTTGAGACAGAATCTCACTTTGTCACCCTTGGTAGAGTGCCGGGTCATCATAGCTCACGGAAACTTCAAACTCTTGGATTCTAGCGATTCTCTTGCCTAGCCTCCCGAGTTGCAGGACTACAGGTGCCTGCCACAATGCCCGGCTATTTTTAGAGAGGAGATCTCACTCAGGCTGAGGCTGGTCTAGAACCTGTGAGCTCAGGCAATTCATCTGCCTTGGCCTCCCAAGTGCTAGGATTACAGGTGTGAGCCACTGAGCTGGGCCATTTTTTTTTTTTATTATTGATGGGGATTCATTGAGAGTACGAAGAACTGGGTTATCCTGATTGCATTTGTTAGATAAAGTCCCTCTTATAATTGTGTCCTGTCCCCAAGAGGTGGGTCACACTCCATGATCCCCTATACGCTCTTCTAGGCTTTCTACGGAATTTTAATTTTTCAGTGATAGCTTTAATTTCCTAGCACTCATTCATGTTGACACGTTATTTCAAATTTACTACATTTCTATTTTTTTTTTTTTGAGACAGTCTCATTATGTCGCCCTCAGTAGAGTGCTATGGCATCACAGCTCACAGCAACCTCAAACTCTTAGACTCAAGCGATTCTCTTGCCTCAGCCTCCCAAGTAGCTGAGACTATAGGCACCTGCCACAACGCCCAGCCATTTCTTGTTGCAGTTCTTTTTGTTGTTTAGCTGGCCCAGGCCGGGTTCCAACCTGCCAGCCTTGGTGCATGTGGCCAGCGCCAAAACCACTGTGCAACGTACGGGCACCGAGCCTCATGGCTGTATTACTTACCTATTGCTGCCTAAATTCCCTAAAGCTTAGTGACTTAAAACAACAATAATCATTTATTATCTCTCATGGTTCTTTGGGTCAGAAATTCAGACAAGCCGGGCGGCGCCTGTGGCTCAAGGAGTAGGGCGCCGGTCCCATATGCCGTAGGTGGCGGGTTCAAACCCAGCCCCGGCCAAAAACCACAAAAAAAAAAAAAAGAAATTCAGACAAGCCTTGGCGGGGTGGCTTATCTCTGCTGTGTCATCCCTCCTCTAGAAGAGCTGAAATCATGTGATTCTTCACTTGCTGTCTGGCCACTGATGCTAGCTCAGCTTGGGGTCTATCTGGGGGGTGCCAGGACACAGGATTTTATCTGCCAGAACTTTCCATGTGGCTTGGGCTTCCTTGCAATGTTGTGCTTGGGTGTACCCTTTTTATGGGTCTAGCCTCAGAAGTCATGCAGTATCACTTCTGCTGTAACCCACTGGTCACTGGGTAGGCAGTCACAAGGCCCATCTGGTAGCCAGATTTAAGTAAAGAACTTAGATCCCCAGCCTGAGCAAGAGCGAGACCCTGCCTCTACTAAAAATAGAAAAACTAGCTGGGTGTTGTGGTGGACACCTGTAGTCCCTGCTACTCAGGAGGCTGAGGCATGAGCATCGCTTGAGCCTAAGAGTTTTGTGAACTATGATAATGCCAAGGCATTCTACTTAGGGTGACAAAAAAAAAGAAAAGAAAGAACTTAGATCCCAGTTCAGTCACACTGAGAAGAGTGTGCAGAGTGGGATGAATATTTAATTGGACAATGCCATCCATCACAGAGGCTAAATATCCTTTGTTAACACTCTTAAGCTGGGGCGGCACCTGTGGCTTAAGGAGTAGGGCGCCGGTCCCATGTGCCAGAGGTGGCGGGTTCAAACCCAGCCCCGGCCAAAAATCACGAAAAAAAAAAAAAAAAAGCACTACAAACACTCTTAAGCTATGTATCTCCCAGGTATTTTTGATTGTTGGATTTTTTTCCTTCTTTTTTATTTCAATAGATGTAGAGGACACAAGTTGAATTCTGCTATTGTATATATTATTTAGTGGCAAAGACTGTATTTTGTTTGTTTGTTTGTTTTTTGAGACAGAGCCTCAAGCTGTCACCCTGGGTAGAGTGCTGTGACATCACAGCTCACAGCAACCTCCAACTCCTGGGCTCAAGTGATTCTTCTGCCTCTGCCTCCCTAGTAGCTGGGACTACAGGCGCCTGCCACAATGCCCGGCTAATTTTTGGTTGCAGCCATCATTGTTGTTTGGTGGGCCTGGGCTGGATACGAACCAGCCGGCTCAGGTAAATGTGGCTTGCACCTTAGTCACTTGAGCCACAGGCACTGAGCATTTTTTTTTTTTTTTTTGTAGAGACAGAGTCTCACTGTACCGCCCTCAGGTAGAGTGCCGTGGCGTCACACGGCTCACAGCAACCTCTAACTCTTGGACTTACGCGATTCTCTTGCCTCAGCCTCCCAAGCAGCTGGGACTACAGGCGCCCGGCTATTTTTTTGTTGCAGTTTGGCCGGGGCTGGGTATGAACCCGCCACCCTCGGCATATGGGGCCAGCGCCCTACTCACTGAGCCACAGGTGCCGCCCTTTTTTTTTTTTTGAGACAGAGTCTCAAGCTGTTGCCCTGGATAGAGTGCCGTAGCGTCACAACTCACAGCAACCTCGAACTCTGGCTTAAGCGATTCTCTTGTCTCAGCATCCCAAGTAGCTGGGACTACAGGTGCCCACCACAACACCCAGCTATTTTTTGGTTGTAGTTGTCATTGTTGTTTGGCAGGCCCAGGCTGGATTCAAACCCACCAGCTTCGGTGTTGGCGCCCTAGCTGCTTGAGTTACAGGCGCCAAGCCAAAGATTGGGCTTTTAAAGTGTGCCCATCACCCGAGTAGTGTGCATTGTACTCCACAGCTAAGTTTTCATCCCTCACTCCCTCTCACCCTCCCCCACTTTTGTTTTTTGTTTTTTTGAGACAGAGTCTTACAAGGTACCCCTCAGTGGAGTGCTGTGGTATCACAGCTCACAGCAACTTCAAACTCTAGGCTCAAGGGATTGTCTTGCCTCAGCCTCACAAGTAGCTGGGACTACAGGTGCTTGCCACAACAGGCACCCAGCTATTTTTTTGTTGTAGTTGTCATTGTTGATTAGCAGGCCCAGACTGGGTTCAAACCCGCCAGCCCTGGTATATGTGGCTGGCGCCCTAACCACTTAGCTATGGGTGCCGAGCCCACCACCTTTCCTCCTTTTAAATCTTCAATGTTCATTATTGTCTGTTAGATTTTTTTCTTTTCTTTTTTTATCCTCCTCAACAATGTTTGTTCGATTTTTTTTTTCTTTAGAGACAGAGTCTCACTTTATCGCACCCAATAGAGTACTATGGCATCACAGCTCACAGCAGCCTCCAACTCCTGGGCTTAGGCGATTCTCTTGTCTCAGCCGCCCGAGTAGCTGGGACTACAGGCGCCCACCACAATGCCTGGCTATTTTTTGTTGCAGTTTGGCCAGGGCTGGGTTGGAACCGCTATCCTTGGTATATGGGACTGGTGCCCTACCCACTGAGCCACAGGCACTGCCCTGTTTCTTCGATTTTTAATTTGTTTATATTTTAGCTTTTTAACATTCCCTACATTGTTATTGTTTCCTCCACAAAGATCCAACCCTTAGGTAATACAACTGGAGCAGCTGTCCTAAGCTCCAAACTCTGGGAGTGGCCCTGCATCCAAGTTCCATTTTCTCGTCTGTTTTGCTCTCTTTTTCATGTTGGAAGCTTTCCCCAAATGATCTGAGAAAATGTGTAGTTGGTTCTTAAGTGTCTGATAATCCTTAGCTATCAATTCTCAGCTTCAAGTGGGGCATAACTAGCTGACAGTAAGCACAGTTTTTGTGGGCGATGCTGGAGGCCTGGAGAGGGCTTCATCCGAGGATGATAGGATAGCAGGCTTTTGGGCTGGGGGACCCCTAGACATCAGTAGGTGGTAATCTTTTCTCTTAGGCTGTGCAGCTTCTCCAGGGATTCATCCTTTAATCTTCTGCCTACTTAGTTCCTGGAACAGATGGGAAATGGAGGCTTTGGGTCTGCCTCTCCAGAATGCAGACCCTTTAGTTGGGAGCCTCACCCTCACCTCTCACTGTGTCTGGCATCTCTGAGTCAGGAGCATCTCTGGTTCAAGTCCCATCTCCTGCCAAGGTGGAGCTGCACCCTGGAGCACTGTGGGAATCCATGTGCCCTACTGCTCCTTATGTCTGTTTGGGGAGTGTCAGGGACACAGAGTCTCATTTTGTCACCCTCAGTAGAGTGCCCTGGAGTTATAGCTCACAGCAACCTTAAACACTTGCCTCAGCCTCCCAAGTAGCTGGGACCACAAGTGCCCACCACAATGCCCAGCTACTTTTAGAGATGGAGGTCTAACTCTTGCTCAGGCTGGTCTGGAACTCCTGAGCCTAAGCAATCCACCCACCCTGGCATGCCTGGCCTTCGCTCCTCACATCTTACTCTTAGCCAGATCCTCCATATCAGCTTCCTGTGGCTGCCATAACAAATCATTGCCAACCCCATGGCTCGAAACAACAGAAATGTGTTCTCTCATGGTTCTGGAGGTCAGAGGTCAAAGTCAATTTCACATCTCAAAAACTGAAGCATTGGCAGAGCTGTGCTTTTTCCAGAGGCTCTGGGAGAGAATCCATTGCTTTCCTCTTCCAGCTTTGCCCACATTCCTTGGCTTGTGGTCACATCACTCAAATCTTTAAGGCCATTTTTTTTTTTTTTAGACAGACAGAGTCTCATTCTGTGGTCCTTGGTAGAGTGCTGTGGTATCACAGCTCACAGCAACCTCCAGCTCTTGGGCTTAGAGAATTCTCTTGCCTCAGCCTCCCAAGTAGCTGGGATTGACAGGTGCCTGCCACAACGCCCTGTTATTTTTTGTTACAGTTTGGCCAGGGCCAGGTTTGAACCCCCCACCCTTGGTATATGGGGCTGGTGCCCTATTCACTGAGCCACAGGTGCTGCCCAAGGTCATTGTCTTTAAATCTTTTTGCAATCCATTTTCACATGGCCTTCATCTCTGCAGCTGTGTCAAATCCTCCTCTGCCTCAGTCTATGAGGACACTTGTGGTTACATTTAGGACCAATCTGGATGATCTAGGATAATCTCATCTCGAGATACTTAATTTAAAACACATCTGAAAAGACCGTATTTCCTGGCCACGTGGCTGATTCCTTGTAATCCTAGCACTCTGGAAGGCCAAGGTGGGTGGATCACCTGAGCTTAGAAGTTCAAGACCATACTAAGCAAAAGCAAGACCAAGTTTCCACTAAAAAAACAAAAAGTAACCTTTCCCCACTCACAAAAATTGACTCAAGATGGATAAAAGACTTAAATTTAAGGCATGAAACAATAAAAATCCTCAAAGAAAGCATAGGAAAAACACTGGAAGATATTGGCCTGGGGAAAGACTTCACGAAGAAGACTGCCATGGCAATTGCAACAACAACAAAAATAAACAAATGGGACTTCATTAAACTGAAAAGCTTCTGTACAGCTAAGGAGACAATAACCAAAGCAAAGAGACAACCTACACAATGGGAAAGGATATTTGCATATTTTCAATCAGACAAAAGCTTGATAACTAGGATCTATAGAGAACTCATTAATCCACAGGAAAAAAGCCAACAATCCCATATATCAATGGGCAAGAGACATGAATAGAACCTTCTCTAAAGACGACAGACGAATGGCTAACAAACACATGAAAAAATGTTCATCATCTCTATATATTAGAGAAATGCAAATCAAAACAACCCTGAGATATCATCTAACCCCAGTGAGAATGGCCCACATCACAAAATCTCAAAACTGCAGATGCTGGCGTGGATGTGAAGAGAAGGGAACACTTTTACACTGCTGGTGGGACTGCAAACTAGTACAACCTTTCTGGAAGGAAGTATGGAGAAACCTCAAAGCACTCAACCTAGACCTCCCATTTGATCCTGCAATCCCATTACTGGGCATCTACCCAGAAGGAAAAAAATCCTTTTATCATAAGGACACTTGTACTAGACTGTTTATTGCAGCTCAATTTACAATCGCCAAAATGTGGAAACAGCCTAAATGCCCACCACCCCAGGAATGGATTAACAAGCTGTGGTATATGTATACCACGGAATACTATTCAGCTATTAAAAAAAAATGGAGACTTTACATCCTTCGTATTAACCTGGATGGACGTGGAAGACATTATTCTTAGTAAAGCATCACAAGAATGGAGAAGCATGAATCCTATGTACTCAATTTTGATATGAAGACAATTAATGACAATTAAGGTTACGGGCGGGGGGGAGGAAAAGCAGAAAGAGGGACAGAGGGACGGGGGTGGGGCCTTGGTGTGTGTCACACTTTATGGGGGCAAGACATGATTGCAAGAGGGACTTTACCTAACAATTGCAATCAGTGTAACCTGGCTTATTGTACCCTCAATGAATCCCCAACAATAAAATAAATAAATAAATAAAAAGTAGCTAGGCATGGTGGTGGGTACCTCTAGTCCCAGCTACTTGGGAGGCTGAGGCAAGGGGATTGCTCGAGCCCAAGAGTTAGAGGTTGCTGTGAGTTATGATACTGTGGCACTTTACCAAGGGTGACAAAGTTGAGACTCTCAAAAAAAAAAAAATGAACAAACAAAAAAGCCTTTTTCCAAGTAAGGTAACATTCGCAGGTTCCAGGCATTAGGGCCTGATATCTTTGGGGGCCCTTCTTCAACCTCCTACACCCTCTGGTTTCAGTCCCACAGTGCAGCCAGGCCTGCTGCTATCCCTCGTGTTCTGGAGGTTCTGCCAGGGGAGATTTGCTTTCAGTAGTAGTCCCCTCTGCAGGGATTATTCCACCATATTCTAAAACATCTCTTCTCCACATTCAATATGCCCCCTTCTTCTTGTTCTTGAACGCTTACACTTGTTTTTAGTCCTTGACTGTCATTTTGGATGAGTTTCATGTAGAAACAGAGATAAACATGTATGTTCAATATAAAATGCTTAACCAAATGTGTCTCCACAGGCTTTCAATATTTTATAAATAGTTTTATTGCCTCTTCCATTTCTTAAAATAATATGCTAGTTTTCAAAATATTCTCATATTAAAGACAAGTAGGCCACTAGAAGTCATACCTATTACCCAAAAGCAATTATTAAAATTTGGGTCTATCATGATATTTCTAATATTATCCCAAATATTATGGCATTTTTTGCCCCTATATCTAGAAGGTGCTATTCTTCTTTGGGAAGACTTGTGAATGTGACTTGGAGCTGCAGATAATCAAAATATACCTCTTTTTTTTTTTTTTTTTTTTTTGTAGAGACAGAGTCTCACTGTACCGCCCTCGGGTAGAGTGCTGTGGCGTCATACGGCTCACAGCAACCTCTAACTCTTCGGCTTACGCGATTCTCTTGCCTCAGCCTCCCGAGTAGCTGGGACTGCAGGGGACTGCAGGCGCCCGCCACAACGCCCGGCTATTTTTTTGTTGCAGTTTGGCCGGGGCTGGGTTTGAACCCGCCACCCTCGGCATATGGGGCCGGCGCCCTACTCACTGAGCCACAGGTGCCGCCCAAAATATACCTCTTAAAATATAGACTTTTTCTTTCTTTCTTTTTTTTTTTTTTTGGTTGCAGAATTTGGCCAGGGCCGGGTTTGAACCTATCACCTCTGGCATATGGGATGACACCCTACTCCTTGAGCCACACAGGCAGCTCCTTCTTTTTCTTTTTTTCTTTTTTTTTTAGAGACAGAGTCTCACTTTATCGCCATTGGTAGAGTGCTGTGGCATCACAGCTCACAGCAACCTCCAACTCCTGAGTTTAGGCGATTCTCTTGCCTCAGGCTCCCGAGTAGCTGGAACTACAGGCACCCACCGCAACGCCTGGCTATTTTTTGTTGCTGTTTGGCAGGAGTGGTGTTCAAACCCACCACTCTTGGTCTATGGGCCCAGTACCCTACCCACTGAGCCACAGGTGCTGCCCTAAAACATAGACTTTTTCTTATAAACTCAATATCAACCTGATAAAATCATCAGTAATAACTTGATATCATTTAAAACTCAGTTCATATTCAATTTTCTCCAATTTTCTCAAAAATATCTTCTTATAGGTTTGGCGCTCCTAGCACAATGGTTATGGTGCCAGCCACATACACGAGGCTGACGTGTTAGAAACCAACCTGGGCCAGCTAAACAACAATGACAACTGCAACAAAAAATAGGAGGGCGTTGTGGCGGGCGCCTGTAGTTCCAGCTACTTGGGAGGCTGAGGCAAGAGAATTACATAAGCCCAGGAGTTCGAGGTTGCTGTGAGCTGTGACGCCACAGCACTCTACTGAGGGTGACATAGTGAGACTCTATCTCAAAAAAAAAAAAAAATATATATATATATATGTCTTCTTACAGTTGATGCATGACACTTGGCCCCTATGCCTCAGAAGTACACTAATTAAAGCAGCCCCCCACCTTTTTTCCTCCATGCCATTATCTTGTTGAATCTCCAATTTTAAAAAGTTACAGAATAAATAAGTAGTAGCTCCACCCCCCTTTATGCAGGGGGGAGACATTCAAAGACCCCTAGCAGATGCCTGAAACCTCAGATAGTATGAACCCTGTATCTACTATGTTTTTATCTACACATACATATGTAAAGTAAGGTTTAATTTATAAATTAGGTACAGTAAAAAATTAACAATAGGCGACGCCTGTGGCCTAATGGGTAGGGCACCAGCCCCATGTACCAAGGGTGGCGGGTTCAAACCCGGCCCTGGCCAAACTGCAACAACAACAACAACAAAATAGCCGGGCGTTGTGGCGGGCGCCTTTAGTCCCAGCTACTCGGGAAGCTGAGGCAAGAGAATCGCCTACGCCCAGGAGTTGGAGGTTGCCATGAGCTGTGATGTCACAGTACTCTACCAAGGGCGATAAAGTGAGACTCTATCTCTACAAAAAAAAAAAGAAAAAGAAATTGACAATAACTAATAAAACAGAACAATTAAAGCAGTATGTTGAAAAGTGTGATTGCAATCTCTCTTTCTCAAAATATCTCATCGTATGTAATATTTTCAGACCACAGTCGACTGAGTAACTGCAAGCGTAGAAAGGGAAACCCAGGATGAGACGGGTCAGCTGTACGGACATTATCCACATAGTCCTAGAATCGTTTTGAGAAAGTCCAATAGAGGGCGCTAGTCTTCTGTGGGAAGACTTGGGAGCGTGCCTTGGCGCAGCGGATAATCAAACTCCGGCTCTAGGCATTCTGTTCCCAGAGCAGACCCTGTGCTCTGAAAGTAAGACGTTTTCAAAAGACATCTGTTTTTCACCTAACGGTCTTGAACAGCTCACTTTTCAGGCAAAATTATGTTTGGATCAGATGGAATCGATGAGAAGACACAGACCCAGAATGCCAAGTTTCTTCCACAGAGGGAACCCTGACTACGTTTCCTTAAACTTATGGACAGGCGGCTTTAGACAAAGAAACATTCCTTTGAATTGTTATTTAAGAACATCACTGAGGCTCGGCGCCTGTGGCTCAAGCGGCTAGGGCGCCAGCCACATACACCTGAGCTGGTGGGTTCGAATCCAGCCCGGGCCGCCAAACAACAATGACGGCTGCAACTAAAAAATAGCCGGGCATTGTGGCGGGTGCCTATAGTCCCAGTTACTTGGGAGGCGGAGGCAGGAGAATTGCTTAACGCCCAGGAGTTGGAGGTTGCTGTGAGCTGTGATGCAACAGCACTCTACCCAGGGGGACAGCTTGAGGCTCTGTCTCATTAAAAAAGGAAAGAATATTACTGAGTATGTATGAGAAAAGGAAATTTATCTTTTTTGTTGAGGTCAGGGGATGACTTTTATACCTCCTTCATATATATATATATATATATATTTTTTTTTTTTTTTTAACCTCCTTCCTATATTTCAGGATTTGTCCACTGTATTTGTTTCCTAGGATTTGGTTGTTTCAAAGGACCACAAACTGAGTGGCTTAAAATAACAGAAATGGATTCTCTCACAGCTCTGGATGCTGAAAAGTCTGAAATGGAGGCGTCAGCGGAGCCCTGCACTCTCTGAAGGCGCTAGCCTGCAAGTTTCCCTCCAAGCTGCCCTCCAAGCTTCTGTCGTTGCCAGCATTCCCTGGCATTCCCTGGCATTCCCTGGCTTGTTTCACTCCAGTCTCTGCCTCTGTCATCACACGGCACATTCTCCCTGTGTATCTCGCAGGTCTGTTTTCTCATCTCATTAGGACATAAGTAATTGGATTCTGATCTTATTTTAATTAACTAATTATATGTGTGAAGGCCCTACTTCCAAATAAGGCCACATTCTGAGATTCTGGATAGACAGGTATTCTTGGAGGACACTATTCAGCCCCCAACAGTACACCCACACCCCAAGTCTGATTGGGACCTGGAGGATAGGGAGCCTACCTACTTTTACAGAAAATGAAAACACCTGCTCCTAGTCTCCCTGTCAGGTGCTGCACAGGTGTGTGACCTGGGTTTGGTCAGTGGGGTATGCCCACCTAGGATTTTGTATCTGGAGCCAGGAGTGTAAAGAACAGGGGTAGGAGAAATTCTTAAAGCCAATCAAATGTATTTGTGAGCTTTTGTTGTGGTAACAAACAACCCCAAATCTATCTCTGTGGCTTCCAGCAACAAGCATATATTTCTCACTTAGTTCTGTGGATCAGTTCTGGGTGCCAGTGGATTGTCTGGTTTCAGTTGGGCTCTGACCTGCTGGACTCAAGGTTATAGGTTGGGTTCAGGTATACAAAATGGCAGGAGTGTGAGTGTGAAGTTAGGGACCCATGATGCTTCTCAAGCCCCTGCTCAGAACTGACGCACAGCATGTCACCCTGCCCATATTCTATTGGTCAGTGCATGTCACACCACCAAGACCAAAGTTCAGTGAGACAGGGCAATCTACTCCACTGACAAGGAAACTAAGGGTAGATGAGGGAAAAGAAGCCTTTACTGGAAAGCAATAGAATCTGTCACACCATGGCAGCATCATCAGATGCCAGCAGTGGTGTCCTTACTGGCCTGCATCTGGTCCAGTTTCTTATCAGGGTTCTCAGACTGGTTCTGGAAGATACCTAGTAGTCTTGGTAAATTCCTTTCCAGCTTCACTTTGGCAGTTGGCTTCTGTGGCTTGCAACTGAGCATCCTGAATAACACATGTGGTATTAACTCCTTTCTGGCCTTAAAAGTGGCCTGCTGTTCACTGGCCTAGTGTTTCTCAGTCCCATGTCCACCATTCCACTTGCTCTGGGGCTGGGACCCGGAAAGCCACAGTCCAGATTTATTGGCCAGCTGGCTTTCTGGTGGAGTCAGATCATCTGGAGAAAGACTGGCCTGGAGGAAGAGAGACAGGATGTCCTTCCCACTGCCCACGCAACAACAGTCAGCTGACCCTCTAGATTCTTTCAGCATCTCAGACCCTCTGTTGTGCCCACTCACATGGACCAGCAGCAGCTGGACAGTGCCTCCTTCTCCGGGGTTTTCCTGGGTGGGTCCTCCCCAATCACTGTCCCAGATTAAGGGCCTCCAGCTTGAGCATGTCATCCCCTAACTGAGTACAGCTGTGAGGGCTCCTCTTGTCCCCACCACTGGATGGCCAGGCATGTCCTGTGGGCTCTCAGGGTTTCTCTTGAGCATTTCAAGGAAGATCCACACTTTGTAGTTAGGCCAGGCTAGGCACAGTTTGGGGGCATCACTGAGTGTTGCCCCTGCTGGACAGTCCCTGGCAGGAAACTGATTCCATCCTGTGAGCAGATGACTGAAGTGCTGTTTCAGAGTCTCCTGGCCACAGGCTGGGCAGAAGCTGGTATGGTTCCAGAGAATCTTGGGGCTCTTAATATGTCTCCCACAGTCTTGCCCTCTTCACTGCTTCACTTTTTCTTTCCTGGTAGGCCTTGATTTCTTTCCTGGTAGGCCTTGATGGCCCAATAAAACTGAACACTAAGTTATTACCCATTGGAAACTGGTTTCCCTTGCCTTTGGGGCTGGATGACTCATTATTTTAATGCTACTGGTAAGGGAAGGGAACTATTTGCCCCAGTGTGTGTTTGGGATTGAGGCAGTGAGGGAGTGGGTTACTCCCTTTCTAGATAGGCTTGAATCCTACCAAGGCAGGGAAGAAAAATAAAACTGTTGGGCGGCACCTGTGGCTCAGTGGGTGGGGCACCAGCCCCATGTACCGAGGGTGGTGGATTTGAACCGGGCCCTGGCCAAACTGTAACAACAAAAAAAAATAGCCGGGCATTGTGGTAGATTCCTGTAGTCCCAGCTACTCAGGAGGCTGAGGCAAAAGAATCACCTAAGCCCAGGAGTTGGAGGTTGCTGTGAGCTGTGACGTCATAGCACTCTACCAAGGGCAATAAAATGAGACACTGTCTCAAAAAAAAAAAAAAAAAGAAAAGACTGTTAAACTTCAATATTTAAAACATTCATATTCCCTGCTTGATATTCTATCATTCTATTATGCTGGAAAAAAGTTTATATTCCATCTCAGCTTTTCAACTAAAATGAACTTAAAAATACAAATGAAAAGTCATGAACTTTAAGTTAACAACATTAAATCAACCTGATAGATGATGTTTTATTGAAACTGAATAACTATGAATCACCAGTGTGTGGTTTAATGGGAGAAAGATGAATTTTTAACTTGATTTTTCTCTTTTACATTTTGGATAGTGGATCATTATTTGAGTCACTGACATCAGTATTGTTTTTTTTTTGAATTGTGAATAATATACTTTTTTAAACCTCCTATCCATTACTTTAATGAGTCAATCGATCTAATCATGCACCCCCAAAATATAATACAAAAAACACATTTAAATAGCATTTAATGAATGCTTTATTATTTATTATCACACATACTGCTAAAACATATTTTATACTTTGGATGGGAAGGAGACTGGAGCTACAAAATCCATCCTCTTGTAAGACCACATAACTCTCTCACCATCTTTCTATGTTTGAACTCTGGTGAAATATCTGTTTTCAATGATACTGCACACTGGTTCACGGGCCATGAACACAGCCCTAACCCAAGCAGAAAAGCAGGTTTTAAGATTGTGCAGCAGCACTGGGTTCTGGGTGGATCCAAAAATGAAAACACAGGGTGGTGCCTGTGGCTCAAAGGACTAGGGTGCTGGCCCCATATACCAGAGGTGGCGGGTTCAAATCCAGCCCCGGTCAAAAACTGCAAAAAAAAAAAAAAAGAAAGAAAGAAAGAAAGAAAACACAGCCTATAATCCTAGCACTCTGGGATCCAAGGCAGGATTGCTTAAGTTCAGGAGTTCGAGAACAGCCTGAGTGAGAGTCAAACCTTGTCTCTACTAAAAATAGAAAAAAACTAGCTGGGCCTTATGGCAGTTTCCTGTAGTACCAGCTACTTGGGAGGCTGAGGAAGAGGAACTCTTTTTTTTTTTTTTTGTAGAGACAGAGTCTCACTCTATGGCCCTCGGTAAAATGCCGTGGCCTCACACAGCTCACAGAAACCTCCAACTCCTGGGCTTAAGCGATTCCGTTGCCTCAGCCTCCCAAGTAGCTGGGACTACAGGCGCCTGCCACAACGCCCGGCTATTTTTTGGTTGCAGTTTGGCTGGGGCCGGGTTTGAACCCGCCACCCTCAGTATATGGGGCCGGCGCCTTACCGACTGAGCCACAGGCACTGCCTGGAAGAGGAACTCTTTAACCCAAGAGTTTGAGCTATAATGCCACGGCATTCTACAACAAACAAAAAACAGAAACCAAAAAGAAAAGAAAACACAACATTTAAAACTTCTGGTGGGGCTTGGTTCCTGTAGCTCAGCGGCTAGGGCGCGAGTCACATACACCAGAGCTGGGGAGTTCAAATCCAGCCCGGGCCTGCTAAACAACAATGACACACCTACAACCAAAAAATAGCTGGGCATTGTGGCTGGTGCCTGTAGTCCCTCCCAGCTACTTGGGAGGCTGAGGCAAGAGAATCACTTAAGCCCAAGACTTCGAGGTTGCTGTGAGCTGTGACGCCACAGCACTCTACCGAGGGTGACATAGTGAGACTCTGTCTCAAAAAAAAAAAAAAAAAAAAAAACTTCTGGTGGAACTCAAAGACCCTAAGACCCCCTGGCAATATGCCTGCAGACTCCAGTATAAAAACCACTTTGCTCAGGGGCCACATGTGTGGGTCCTGGAGGTATCCACAACTGACCTGCAGATATAGCTTGGGAAGATTTAGCAGAAGAAAGGAACTGGGGGTGAGTTTCCAAGCACAAGTTTAGACATCTCCTATACAGGCAAGGAAGAAGACCTGGTGTGGAAAGCCTAGTGCAATCTTCGCCAAGGTGGGGCTCCTTCTGGAAGTAAACGTGGTGAGATGTCTGATTGGCTTTCCACTGTTCCTCCTTGAAAGATGTGAGCTGCAAAAAAGGCTAAAATGAACATAGTCTAAAAAAAGAGAGAGGATAGCGCCTGTGGCTCAGTGGGTAGGGCGCTGGCCCCATAGACCAAGGGTGGCGGGTTCAAACCCGGCCCCGGCCAAACTGCAACAAAAATAGCCAGGCGTTGTGGCGGGTGCCTGTAGTCCCAGCTACTTGGAAGGCTGAGGCAAGAGAATCACTTAAGCCCAAGAGTTTGAGGTTGCTGTGAGCTGTGACACCAAGGCACTCTACCGATGGTGACTGCTTGAGACTCTGTCTCAAAAAAAAAAAAAAAAAAAACAAGCTTACCCTTGGAAAGTAGAAAGCAAGTAGCCAGGGGACTTTGTTTCCATCTTACCATACTTTATGAACATTTAACACAAGCACGTGTGAATTATTTTATTTTTATTTATTTTTTTTTGTAGAGACAGACTCTCACTTTATGGCCCTCAGTAGAGTGCCGTGGCATCACACAGCTCACAGCAACCTCCAACTCCTGGGCCTAAGCGATTCTCTTGCCTCAGCCTCCTGAGAAGCTGGGACTACAGGCGCCCGCCACAACACCCGGCTATTTTTTTGTTGCAGTTCGGCCGGGGCTGGGTTTGAACTCGCCACCCTCGATATATGGGGCCGGCACCTTACTGACTGAGCCATAGGTGCCACCCACGTGTGAATTATTTTATAATCCATCTCATCAAAGAATTAAGAGTGCCTCTACTCTTCATGATCAATAACGTAGGCTTGGTGCCTGTGGCTCAAACAGCTAAGGTGCCAGCCACAGACACCTGCGGTGGCGGATTCGAATCCAGTCAGGGCCTGTCAAACAACAATGATGGCTACAAGAAAAAATAGCCGGGTGTTGTGGTGGACGCCTGTAGTCCCAGCTACTTGGGAGGCAGAGGCAGGCGACTTGCTTGAGCCCAGGAGTTGGAGGTTGCTGTGAGCTGTGATGCCACGGCACTACCCAGGGCGACAGCTTGAGGCTTTGTCCCCCCCCCAAAAAAAAAAATCAAGAATGTAGCAGAGTGAATGATAACCATACAACTTGGATTTTCTGGCCCAGCACCTAAATCTGTTATTATAGTAAAGTGTCATCTCCCTTGATTGTAAATTAAGTCAAATTCATCATAGAAAATTCAGAAACAGGGGCGGCGCCTGTGGCTCAGTCGGTAAGGTGCCGGCCCCATATACCGAGGGTGGCGGGTTCAAACCCGGCCCCGGCCAAACTGCAACCAAAAAAAAAAAAAAAAAAAATAGCCAGGCGTTGTGGCAGGTGCCTGTAGTCCCAGCTACTCGGGAGGCTGAGGCAAGAGAATCGCTTAAGCCCAGGAGTTGGAGGTTGCTGTGAGCTGTGTGAGGCCACGGCAGTCTACCCCGAGGGCCATAAAGTGAGACTCTGTCTCTAGTAAAAAAAAAAAAAAAGAAAATTCGGAAACAGGCTGGGTGAGGTGGCTCACTTCTGTAATCCTAGCACTCTGGGAGGCCAAGGTAGGTGAATTGTCTGTGCTCACAGGTTTGAGACCAGCCTGAGCAAGAGTGAGACCCTCATCTGTAAAAATAGCCAGGCATTGTGGCAGGCACCTGTAGTCCCAGCTACTTAGGAGGCTGAGGCAAGAGAATCACTTGAACCCAAGAGTTTGAGGTTGCTGTGAGCTATGATGCCATAGCCCTCTACTGAGGGCGACAAAATAAGACTCTGTCTCCCAAAAAAATAAACAAAAGAAAGAAAAATTGGAAAATACAGCGAATTGGGAAGGAACCAAATTCTAATCATTCATAAAGTTACAGTTAACATTTGAAAGTATTTCTCTTTACTTCTTTTTTTTTTTTTTTTTTTGTAGAGACAGAGTCTCACTTTATGGCCCTCGGTAGAGTGCCGTGGCATCACACAGCTCACAGCAAGCTCCAACTCCTGGGCTTCAGCGATTCTCTTGCCTCAGCTTCCCAAGTAGCTGGGACCACAGGCTCCCGCCACAACACCCGGCTATTTTTTGGTTGCAGTTCAGCCGGGGCCGGGTTTGAACCCGCCACCCTTGTATATGGGGCCGGCGCCTTACCAACTGAGCCACAGGCGCTGCCCTTCTCTTTATTTCTTGAGGTTGTAAATGTCCCTTTTCTCAAACACAATTGTGATCATGATGTCAGTATAATTCAGTAGTCTCTTTTTTTAATTTTCAAGAAACATTGTAACAAGCATTTCCCCATGGTTCAGTAAAGGCTCAGGCAAGCAGCTGAAAATGTATTTTGGAGATTCTGTCTATAATTTTTTAAAACCCCCAAAACAAAAAGTCTTTTTTATTTTACAATAAACATGGACTTAGAGGAAGTTGCAAAAATAGTACAGAGAGTCCCATGTACCCTTAACCAGCTTCCCCTACCGGTAACACCTTACATAATTATAGTACAATATCAAAACCAGGAAATAGACACTGTTACAATCTATGGGCCTTATTCAGATGCACCAGTTTTTTCAAGTATCCCTTTGAATGTGTATGTGATTAATTTATTTTGTTATTTATTTATTTATTTATTTTTGCAGTTTTGGCTGGGACCGGGTTTGAACCCTCCTCCCCCATATATGGGGCCAGTGCCCTACTCCTTGAGCCACAGGCATCGCTCTTTTTTTTTTTTTGAGACGGAGTCCCACTATGTGGGCCTCGGTAGAGTGCTGTGGCGTTACAGCTCACAGCAACCTCCAACTCTTGGGCTTAAGCAATTCTCTTGCCTCAGCCTCCCAAGTAGCAGGGACTACAGGTGCCCGCCACAACGCCTGGCTATTTTTTGGTTGTAATTGTCACTGTTGTTCGGCAGGCCCTGGGCCGGGTTCCAACCCACCAGCTCTGGCATATGTGGTGGGTGCCCTAGCCACTGAGCTACAGGCGCCGAGCCTGTTTGAATTTTTTTTTTTTTTTAAGGCTAGTCAAGTGAAGCAGTGGGAGAGGAGAAAGAACAAAGAAATCTGGAACTGGTTGTGATTGATTAGTTGTAAACACAAGTGCACGTTGTTGGGCAAGGTGGTTCATGCCTGTAATCTTAGCATGAGGCAAGGAGGCTGAGGCAAGTAGATCGTCTGAACTCAGGAGTTCAAGATCAGCCTGAACAAGAGCAAGACTCTCATCTCTACTAAAAATAGAAAATACTAGCCAGGTGTTGTGGTGGGCATCTGTAGTCCCAGCTATTCGGGAGACTGAGGTAACAGGATTGCTTAAATCCCAAGAGTTTGAAGTTGCTGTGAATTATGACATCATGGCACTCTACCCAGGGTAACAGAGTAAGACTCTGTCTCAAAAAAAAAAAAAAAAAAAGGCTGGGCGTGGTGGCTCATGCCTGTAGTCCTACCGCTGTGGGAGGCCAAGGTGGGTGGATTGCCTGAGTTCAGAGATTGGAGACCAGCATGAGCCTGAGTGAGCCAGAGTGAGACCCCATCTCTACCAAAAAAAGCCAGGCATTGTGGCGGGCACCTGCAGCCCCAGCTACCTGGGAGGCAAAGGGAAAGAGAATCGTTAAAGAAAGAAAAGAAAAAATAAATAAATAAACAGACTTCAAACTAGGATGAGTGAAAGCCAGTTGAAATTGAAAGCAAAATTTAAAAACAAACAAAAAACACAAGTGCCCTTAGACCAGCTCAGTTTTATTTTTTATTTTTGCATTTAATTAATTAATTTATTTTTGAGACAGGGTCTTATTCTGTCACCTAGGCTAGTGTACAGTGGCAACAGCATTGTTCACTGAAACCTCAAACTCCTGGAGTCAAGTAATCCTCCTGCCTCAGGCTCCCAAGTAGCTGGGACTAAGGGGCAAATGCCACCACGTCCGGCTAATCTTTCTAATTTTTTTTTTTTTTTTAATAGAGACAGGGTCTCACTGTTGCTCAGGCTGGTCTCCAACTCCTGGTCTCAAGCAATTCTATTGCCTGGGCCTCCCAAAGTGCTAGGATTGTAGGTGTGAGCCACTGTGCCTGGTGAGCTCAATTTTATTTTTAAAGGTAAAGAAACCTACGGCTCAGATTGGTTTAGTAATGACCTGATCTACACAGCTGTTAACTATTGGCAGAGAATAAGCAAAGAATAAACTGACATTGATTTGCTTCAAAGCTAGTTTCAATTTGAGGCCTGCATATTTCTTTTTTACCCCCTAAATCATATGAAGCCGAAAAATCCAGCATATTTCGTATTCCTCCTGATGGTTACAAAGAACAAGGTAAGCCAAAAATTAAGAAATGACAACTAAATTATTGAAAATCTAAACTTAGGTGGCACCTGTAGCTCAGTGGTTAGGGTGCCAGCCATGTATAACCAGGCTGGTGGGTTCGATCATGGTTTTTCTTTTTTTTTTGTAGGCTGGTGGGTTCGAACCCGCCCTGGGGCAGCTAAACAGCAATGACAACTGCAACAAAAAAATAGACAGGCATTATGGTGGGTGCCTGTAGTCCCAGCTACTTGGGAGGCTGAGGCAAGAGAATCGCTTGAGCCTAAGAGTTTGAGGTTGCTGTGAGCTGTAACGCCATGGCACTCTACCAAGGGCAACATAGTGAGACTCCGTCTCAAAAAAAAAAAAAAGAAAGAAAGAAAAGAAAAGGAAAGAAAATTTAAACTTAAACATTGTCTGAGATTGGTTTTAGTAACTAGGAGATCCAAACTTTGTTCTGCAACCAACTGCAAGATGTTGGGCAAACTTTTAAATTTCAACCTGCGTCAGCATTCTCGTCATAAAATGGGAGTGACCCCACAGGGCACTCCTCCTAGAGCTATGGTAACATAGACACAATGCCCACAGAAAGACAAGTGCATTAGTCATCCACACACTGTTTTGGGTTAAAAAAAAATTTTTTTTGAGACAAAGTTGCCCTTGGTAGAGTGCTGTGAAGTCACAGCTCACAGCAACCTCCAACTCTTGGGCTTAAGCAATTCTCTTGCCTCAGCTTCCTGAGTAGCTGGGACTATAGGCGCCCACCACAACATCCGGCTATTTTTTGTTGCAATTCTCATTGCTGTTTTAGCTGGCGAGGGCTGGATTCCAACCTGCCACCCTCGGTATATGGGATCGGCGCCCTACCCACTGAGCTACAGGTGCTGCCCCATACACTGTTATTTTAATCCCCAAATCTAGTTGGGATTAAAATGTTCCTAAAAATGTTCCAGATGGAAAAACTCTAATACAAACTCCTGATGAAAGAGTTAAAAGATTTAGTAAATTGAGGGTGGCTCCTGTGGCTCAAAGGAGTAGGGCACCAGCCCCACATGCAGGAGATGGCAGGTTCAATCCCAGCCCCGGCCAAAAACTGCAAAAAAAAAAACAAAAAAAAACCCAGGCCAAAATAAATAAAGGAAAAAAAAGATTTAGTAAATTGAATGTGAACGGTGCAGATACATTTTATGTGAATTTGAATTGTGGAAATCTGAAATACTGTAATGCAAAAATACTAATAAAGGGCGGCACCTGTAGCTCAAGGAGTAGGGCGCCGGTCCCATATGCCTGAGGTGGCAGGTTCAAACACAGCTCTGGCCAAAAAATCACACACAAAAAAATACTAATAAAACCTTGTATTATGCCCCATAACTGAAATACAAAAGCCCATCCAATTAAAAAAATTAACCAAAGGGCGGTGCCTGTGGCTCAGCCGGTAGGGCGCCGGCCCCATGTGCCGAGGGTGGCAGGTTCGAACCCAGCCCCGGCCAAACTGCAACAACAAAAAAAATAGCCGGGCATTGTGGCGGGCGCCTGTAGTCCCAGCTACTTGGGAGGCTGAGTCAAGAGAATCGCCTAAGCCCAAGGATTTGGAGGTTGCTGTGAGCTGTGTGATGCCATGGCACTCTACCGAGGGCGATAAAATGAGACTCTGTCTCTACAAAAAAAAAAAAAAATTAACCAAGAATTCCTGCATTTCAAAACTGGTGGGTCTCCTGGCCAGGCACAGTGGCTCATGCCTGTAATCCTAGCTCTCTGGGAGGCCAAGGCAGGAGGATTGCTTGAGCTCACAAGTTAAAAGAGACTAGCCTGAGCAAAAGCAAGACCCCGTCTCTACTAAAAATAGAAAAACTGAGGCAAGAGGATCGTTTGAGCCCAAGAGTTGGAGGTTGCTGTGAACTATGATGCTACAGCACTGTACCCAGGCAATAGCTTGAGACTGTATCTTAAAAAACAAAACAAAAACTGGTGGGTCTCCAGATTGTAATATATAATTCATGATGTTGCCACAGGGTGGCACCACTCTAGCAAGTAAACAGGAGTGTACATGCTATCATGAGTCAATGAGATAAGAACTATAGCGTCCCTTAGGTGTTTATTGGGACTTTAAGGTGTGTTGGAGTTTCATCAAATAGTCTTAGAAGTGCTC
The DNA here is from genome assembly GCF_027406575.1 of Nycticebus coucang. Lineage (NCBI taxonomy): Eukaryota > Metazoa > Chordata > Mammalia > Primates > Lorisidae > Nycticebus > Nycticebus coucang. The sequence goes on from NC_069788.1 coordinate 91,203,390, forward strand.
TAGCTGGAAAACACAGCAGTGTTGTGATCACTTTTGCAGAAAGGTTAGCTGAGACAATGTGTCATGAGGAAAGCCAGTGACTGTGATAGCATTTGCTGTAATTTATGTGTGAGCATTGTGCAAAATATTGGAGGTGGTGCAGAGAAAGTGCAGAGAAAGCCTCAGTGAAAGTACAATACAGGCTGGGTGAGGCAGCTCACGCCTGTAATCCCAGCACTCTGGGAGGCCAACTTGGGTGGATTGCTTGAGCTCATGAGTTCGAGACTAGCCTGAGCCAGAGTGAGACATCCATCTCTAAAAATAGACAGGTGTTGGCGGCGCCTGTGGCTCAAGGAGTAGGGCACCAGTCCCATATGCCGGAGGTGGCGGGTTCAAACCCAGCCCCGGCCAAAAAAAAAAAAAAAGTATAAAAAAAAAATAGCCAGGTGTTGTGGCGGGCCCCTGTAGTCTCAGCTACTTGGGAGACTGAGCAAGAGAATCGCTTAAGCCCAAGAGTTTGAGGTTGCTGTGAGCTGCGATGCCACAGCATTCTACTAAGGGTGACAAAGTGAGACTCTGTCTCAAAAAAAAAAATGTATAGCAATACTACAATGGTTATAGAATTTGTCCTCTGAGGATCTTACACCCAAATGTAGTTTCTCCCCCCTCCTTCTCTTTTTTAATAGAGACAGGGTTCTCACCTTTGCTCAGGTTGGTCTTGAACTCAACCTGAGTTCAAGTGATCCTCCCTCCTCAGCTTCCCAGTATGTTAGGATTCCAGGTGTGAGCCACTGTGCCCAGCCCCCTCCGTCATCTTGATACCAAAGTCCATCTTGTTCCTGTATACCAGGGTTCTTCTAAACTATGCTTGCACTGTTATCTCCACTTTAAAAAGTTCAACAGGAATAAACAGGTGCCTGCCTGTGGTGAGGGCAGAGGAAAGGTATTTCTCAATAAGATATCATTGTTCTTTCACAAATTATTTGAACATTGCAAAACATCCTTGCATGAGATAATTTTGAAGATTGTATAGGTGGAAATGGTCACACCTTCTTTCCAGACATAATGTCACTATCATGTGGTTAATACAGCAATGGTATGTCAATCAGCAAACTTCTCAATCAGTGATCCACTTGCAAGATTTTATTTTAGTGAGTCAGCAGCCTTTTCATTTCATGGAGTCAAGGAGAGATTGCTGTAGGCAGCAGAAAGGGTAGAAAATCCTGACATAGCAGCAAGGGCAGACTGTCAAAAGCCTCCTAATTCTTAGGGAAATTGGAAGGTTGTATATTCATTCATTCACCAAACACAGATGAGGAAATAAAAGAGTAGGACCCTGGATAATTTACCCATTGCCAGATTAACAGGCTGGCACCACTTTATAAAATAGCATCACACAGCTCGGTGCCTATAGCTCAAGTGGCTAAGGTGCCAGCCACATACACCAGAGCTGGTGGGTTTGAATCCAGCCCGGGCCTCTAAACAGCAATGACAACAACCAAAAAATAGCTTGGCGTTGTGGCGGACGCCTGTAGTCCCAGCTACTTGGGAGGCGGAGGCAAGAGAATCACTTAAGACCAGTTGCTATGAGCTGTGACTCCACCCAGGGCCACAGCTTGAGGCTGTCTCAAAAAAAAAAAAAAAAAATAGCATCACTCTAAAAGTGAAGCCAATCTGTTCCTGATTAAATTAAGAGTAGAAATGCAGGCTTGGTGCCTGTAGCTCAAGTGGCTAGGGTGCCAGCCACATACACTGGAACTGGCGGGTTCGAATCCAGCCCAGGCCTGCCAAACAACAATGACAACTACAACTAAAAAATAGCTGGGCGGTGTGGTGGGCACCTGTAATCCCAGCTACTGGGGAGGCTGAGGCAAGAGACTCGTTTAAGCCCAAGAATTTGAGGTTGCTGTGAGGGGCACTCTACCCAGGGCGACAGCTTAAGACTGTCTCAAAAAAAAAAAAAATAAATAAATAAAAAATAAAAAGAAAGTAGAAGGGCAGCGCCTGTGGCTCAGGGAGTAGGGCGCCGGTCCCATATGCCGGAGGTGGCGGGTTCAAACCCAGCCCCGGCCAAAAACCAAAAAAAAAAAGAAAGTAGAAATGCAATTGAATTTCATAAGTATAATTATAGGGACTTACATAATATCAAAATCCTTGTACATGTGTTATCTTAATTTATCTCTGCACAACCTCCCCCCTGCTTTTGAACAAGCTTTTCTTATAGCACTTATTACCCTGTAGTTAATGGTTAGTGTATATATCTATCGCTGGTTTATGACCTTCTTCAGGGCAGAGACCCTGCAGTATTTATGTGTCTATAAAGCTGTAGCACTTGGTAAAGTATAAGCTAGGACAATTTCCATGAAAAATCCCGTGGAAACAGCTTAGGCAACAAGGGGGCTTTGTTTCCAGGAGACTCAGGGCAGAGGTGCAACCACGTCTAGGACGATCGGAACTAGGCCGTCTCGCAGTGTCTCACGTCTCGCATTTGTCTCATTAGCACTTCTGCGGTAGCGTCTTTCATTGCTTCCTGGTCCACAGGGCTGAAAACTTGGCTGCCAGCATCTCTCAAGTCAACACGCAACTTGCCCGACCCTGCACGAAGAGCCTCAATCACTCTCTCGGCCCCAACCGCCCGATCACCAACGGCCGAGGCTCTGATTGGTCCCGCGTCGGTGAGGTGTTCACCCCTAGTCCAATCAACTGTGGCCAGAGGGGTGTGGTTCAATGTTAGGAGCAGGGCTGTTCCTATGGTAACCATGAGCCGGGGCAGGAAGGAAGAAGGCACAGTTCCCAGAGAAAAAAAACGGGAGTGGGGGCGGGGCAGCTCGAACAATAGGGGGCCTAGTCCGTGAGTACTTAGCACTCCATAAATGCTCCCCAGCCTGCCCTGCTGTGAGCGCTGCAGCGGTGGAGGCCTTCTTTTAGCTCCCCAAGCATGCTGTACCTTTTCTGGCCCCTGGTTCCCACGTGCTGTTTTCTTCTCGACAGCCCTCTCCGGCGGCACCGGCTTGGCCGGGCTGACCCCTACTCTTCTTTTGGGCCTGCTTTTGGATTCGCCGCTTCTTTAGAAGACCTCTGCTGCCCTCCTCCAGGAATACCCTGCATTATTTCTTCAAAACATTCACTGCCTTATAGTTACGTGTTTAATTTCTGCCTTCCCTGGCAGTTCCAGTGTAGCCAGTGCCCCCTACCAAGCTATCAGCCTGCAGCCTGCAGCGATTAAGCAAATCATTTTTTTTTTTTTTTTTTTTTTTTTAGCGACAGAGTCTCACTGTACCACCCTCAGGTAGAGTGCCGTGGCGTCACACGGCTCACAGCAACCTCCAACTCTTGGGCTTACGCGATTCTCTTGCCTCAGCCTCCCGAGCAGCTGGGACTACAGGCGCCCGCCACAACGCCCGGCTATTTTTTTTGTTGCAGTTTGGCTGGGGCTGGGTTTGAACCCGCCACCCTCGGCCTATGGGGCCAGCGCCCTATTCACTGAGCCACAGGCGCTGCCCGATTAAGCAAATCTTTAAGTAATGGGATGGGAGAAGTGGATAAATTATTACCCCTTTCCTCCAGGATGGACTGCCAGGACATGAAATTAACCTGGTCCTGCAAGATGGAGCCTCCTCATTCATGTTGACTGTGGCTCCTTCTCACCTCCCTTACCGCCTCACCTCCTCACCTCTCACCTCCTCACTGCTCTCTGGGATTGCACTCCCTTAAGAAGTAGCAGCAAATGGGCCTTTACCTCACACTCTGCTTTCTGGGGAACCAGGTCAAGCTACCAACTCTGGCCCACGTAAGTAAAAAATTAAGTGTATTAAGCACAGTGCTTAAACTCTGTCACATGTCTCCCTGTCCATTTCCAGTCTCCCTTTTCCTCCACATGAGTTATATGCTTATTCAGGCTTTATCGAAACGGAGGCAAAGTTGCCACCAGCAGCTGCAGCTTGCTCTTAACTTCAGAAAATGCACCTTTCCTCATAGCTTCCGCCTAAGTCCTAAAGTTCTTCATAGACTCTGCTTGGTTCATAGTGGGTCATGTTTTCTCCATGGACCCATCGCTGTGGGGGGTGAAGACCCAGCTTAGTCTCTAGGGATCAAACCTCAGGAGTAGTGATGCCCTGGGACAAGGGGCAAGGTAAGGCTCATGAAATGTCAAATTGGGTGTGATATGGGAGAGGGCAAAAATGGATGCAGAGGGTAGGAAGTCTGTGATCCCCATTTTCTCTCTATCCATGACAGATCCAGGCAGCCAGTAGGAGAAGGGCAGACTTGGGCAGCCAGCTCTCCAAGCAGTGGGATGGGGAGGCTGGAGCTGGGGCAGACCAGTACTGTGGCCAGGCCCTAGTGTTAAGCTGGAGCTGATCCTCTCTATTTTGCAGCACCATTGGAGCCTGTCTGCCTCACCACTAGTCTTCTAATAGTTCTCCACTGCAGAGCAAGGGAGCTTTGTGCAATATCCTGTGATTCTGGAACTACCCTGCTTGAAAACCTTTCTGGCGGCAGCGCCTGTGGGTCAACGGAGTAAGGCGCCAGCCCCATATGCCGGAGGTGGCGGGTTCAAACCCAGCCCCGGCCAAAAACTGCAAAAAAAAAAAACCTTCCTGGCAAGCCCTGTGGTGGCTCACATCTGTAATCCTAGAACTCTAGGGAGGCCGAGGCCAGTGGATTGCTTGACCTCAAGAGTTTGAGACCAGCCTGAGGAAGAGCAAGACCTCATTTCTAAAAATCAACTGGGTGTTGTGGCAGGCGCATGTAGTCTAGTTACTTGGGAGGCTGAGGCAAGAGGATTGCTTGAGCCCAAGAGTTTGAGGTTGCTGTGAGCTATGATTTCAGAGCACTCTACTGAGGGCAACAAAATGAGACCCTGTCTCCAAAAAAAAAAACAAAACTTTCCTGGGTTTTCTACATAAGAGCTTTTACCATTGTTGTTTTTTTATCTTTAATTCTTTTTACTTCTCTGAATAAGTAATAATGTGCATTATTATTACTATATTATACATAATTATTATACATAATTTAAGGTTCAAAATAACAAAAGAGGAAATATAATAAAAAGTGATGGAGAATCTCACCCATGTAGCCCAGTCTTCTGCCTGTCAGCCACTACTCTACACAGTGTCCTGAGAATCGTTCCAGGGATGGTTTATGGGCATAGAAGCAAATGGGAAAGGGGAAAGAGAGGCAAAGCCTCTAATGCTCCAACTCTACCTCCTCCCAACTCCAACGAGAAACTCCCCTCTTTGTCTTTTTATACCCTTTTGGTATCAGATTTTATTTGTAGTAATGGTTCCTGAAGCTAGCAAAGGTTTGAAGCCACTGATCACCAAGGGGTGTCCAAACTTTTTTCTTTACTGCCATACATTGGAAGAAGAAGAATTAGCTGGGAGTTGTGACAGGCACCTATAGTCCCAGCTACTTGGGAGGCTGAAGCAAGAGAATTGCTTAAGCCCAAGAGTCTGAGGTTGCTTTGAGCTGTGATGCCATGGCATTCTACCCAGGACAACAGTTTGGTCTGTGGCTCAAACGGCGAGGGCAACAGCTTGAGACTCTGTCTCAAAAACAAAACAAAACAAAATGGCTTGGCACCTGTGGCTCAAGCGGCTAAGGTGCCAGCCACATACACCTGAGCCGGCGGGTTCCATCCAGCCCAGACACGCCAAACAACAATGATGGCTGCAACAAAAAATAGCCGGGTAGGCATTGTGGCAGGCACCTGTTGTCCCAGCTACATGGGAAGGGGAGGAAGGAGAATCGCTTGAGCCCAAAAGTTGGAGGTTGCTGTGAGCTGTGACGCCATGGCATTCTACCTAGGGTGACAGCTTCAGGCTCTGTCTCAAAAAAAAAAAAAAAAAAAAAGAATTATCTTGAGCCACCCATTAGATACACAAAGACTAACAAAAACTGATGAGCAAAAGAACAGGTCCATGCATATTTTTAGCCATATCCGACACAACAGATAGGCAAAACAGTCCTCAAATAATCTGCATGCAGCTCATTGGTGGCAAGTTGGCCACTCCAACGACACATAGCCCTTCTCTTGGCCTGGCCCATCATTATATCCCCAACAGCTATGTCCTCTAAATCAGCTCAAATTCTGGCCATGCTAACCTACTTTTGGTACCACCACATTTATATCCTGCATGTTCTCATCTTCAGCTTTGCATATGCCATTGCTGTAATATCCTGATGCCTGTCTTTGTTTCTCCCTGGTAAGTTTAACCTTTAAGATCCACCTTCAATATTGCCTCCTGCATTAGTCATCTACTGCCATGTAACAAATTACCCCAAAACTCTGCAGCTTATATAGCAAATATATATTACCTCCCACCTTTTGTGAGCATCGGGAATCTGAAAGTGGCTTAGCTGAGTGGCTCTGGCTTGGGCTCTCTCATGAGGTTGCAGTCAAGCTGTTGGCCAGGGTTGTAGCCTCATCTGAAAGCTTGACTGGGGCTTGATGATCTGCCTGCAAGCTCCCTCCTGTGGCTGTTGGTAGAAAGCTTCATTTCCTGGGCAGTGCCTGTGGTTCAAGGAGTAGGGCGCGGGCCCCATATACTGGGGGGGAGGGGAGCGGGGGTTCAAGCCCCGCCCCAGCCAAAACTGCAAAAAAAAAAAAAAAAAAGAAAGCTTCATTTCCTTACCATGTGGGCCATTTCCATTAGGACTACTTATGACATAGCAGCTGGCTTCCTCCAGTGTGAGTGATCCAAGAGGGTGAGAAGGAACACACTCAAGATGGAAATCACAGTGTTTTATAACCTAATGTCAGAAGTTTTGTGTCATAACTTCTACCTTATTTTACTGGCCACACAGAACAACCCTGGTACAATGTGGAGGAGTGTAAATATTAGGAGGCAAGGATCCCTGGGACCATCTTGCAGGCTGCCTACCGTAGCTCCCATTGCAGCCCTCTGGGGATAAGCACTTCCTATATACTTCCTGCAAGGCCTTTTCCATGCTATGCTATGGATGCTTTGCCTGGTTTCCAAATTTCAAACTCTTTGAGATCAGTGACTAAATCTTATTCATTTTGGCCTTCATTTTTAGGCCCAAATACTTTATAATATAAAAGAATATATATACTATATATATGTGTGTGTGTGTGTGTGTATATATATAATTTTTTTTTTTTTGGAGATGGAGTCTCACTCCATGACCCTGGGTGCCATGGCATCATAGCTTACAGCAACTTCAGACTCCTGGGTTCAAGTGGTCCTCCTGCCTCAGCCTCTGGAGTAGCTGGGACTATAGGCATCTGCAATGATACCCAGCTAGTTTTTCTATTTTTAGTGGAGATGGGCATCTCACTCTTGCTTAGGCTGGTCTTGAACCCTTGAGCTCAAGCAATTCACCCTCCTTGGCTTCCCAGAATGCTAGGATTATGGGCATGAGCCACTGCACCTGGTCTAGAATATATATTAAATAAATGTCAAATTAATGTTGAATGCATTTTAAATGAATACATAAATGCATAAATTAATGGCTCCCTGGATGAATAGTTCAAAAGCCTAGAGGAGAGAGCATGAAATATTTATTATATGATTAATTTACCTCATTTCTGCTGGTCAAGATACCTAACAAGTTGTTACTCAGATCTTGCTTCCTTTTTGTCTGGTTACTTTTCAAACTCTCCTATCCCCTTGTGGTTATAGAAAGGAGGGGGGCAAAATGTCTGGCCCTTATATTGGGATAATAACATCCTGCCTACCTAGTCACAGTTGATAGGGCCCTTGATCCAATCTGGGCCAATGGGCTCCTTTAGAGAATTTGAAATTGGGACTAAGAGATGCTGAGCTTCAGTATGGCTTCTTTCTTTTTTTTTTTTTTTTTTTTTTTTTTTTTTTTTTTAATTTGGCCGGGGCTGGGTTTGAACCCGCCACCTCCGGCATATGGGACCGGCGCCCTACCCGCTGAGCCACAGGCGCCGCCCTATGGCTTCTTTCTTATCAAGAGGAATATGAAAACCTGGAAACCACTGGCAAATAGCAACTCTTTTCTGCGAGGACTGGGGAGCAGAGAAAGCTCATCTGTCATAATAGGAGAAAAAATGGGATCAGAGAAATGCAAACAAAGACAGTAAAGATGGCCTAGGATTATAGGCCAGGCCCTACTTCTATTCAGATTCTGAGATCTAGCCACATCTTTAGCCTTGATTCAAATGAAATGCCCCTGTAGTCTTATAATAAAAGAGGCTTAAGGGTGGCACCTGTGGCTCAACGTAGGGTGCCGGCCCCATATACCAATGGTAGCAGGTTCAAACCCGGCCCCAGACAAACTGCAACAAAAAAATAGCCAGGTGTTGTGGCGGGCGCCTGTAGTCCCAGCTACTGGGAGGCTGAGGCAAGAGAATCACCTAAACCCAGGAGTTGGAGATTGCTGTGAGCTGTGTGACTCCACGGTACTCTATTGAGGGCAATAGAGTGAGACTCTGTCTCTACAAAAAAATAAAAAATAAAAAAATAAATGAGGCTTAAGCCAGTGGTGTGCTGCAGCAGTCTTATACTGGGCCATGAAAACCAGTTGTGCATATTTCTCCAGTGACTTTACATTGGTGGCTTGAAATCAGCCATAGGGGTAATATTTACACCACAGCAATCAGCAGTTAACTACCTATCAGGGATCCCAACCTGAGAGCTTGTTATTAAACATTTACAAGCACACCACAGGGTTTAAGACAGTTCTGGGGGGGATTTCTGTAAAGCTCAAAGAGTCTTTCTGACTAAAACGTTAGCTGGGCACATTCCTATTCATGCTTCAAGGCCCAGAAGATTTCCTGTGAGAAGCCTCTTCTGATGTTTGCAGGAAACTAGTTCTCTGTGTATTCATGGTGCCTGAGGGACACTGTGAGACAGATCAGAACTCTGAGGGTTACGTGACACAGGTGATGGGTAAAACAGAGACCCCACCTAGGCAGTAATTGCCTTTTGTCCTTAAGAGTAAAGTCCTGCCTTGCATGGCAGACTTGCCTCTGAGTAGTGGCCCTTGCCCTCCTTGTGTCTCCAAGCTGTCATGCCGGCTCCACCCACTGCCTACCTCACTGCCATCCCATTCCCATACGTGGGGCCCACGGCCTTCTCAACCTCTGGCCAAGTCTCTACCTTGTGATCATGGACTTTCTCTATAGGAGAAACACCAGATGCACAAACATTAGCATAATATTTCAGTAGATGAATGAACCAAACATCTTTTTTTTTTTTTTTTTAATTTGGCCGGGGCTGGGTTTGAACCCGCCACCTCTGGCATATGGGACCGGCGCCCTACCCGCTGAGCCACAGGCGCTGCCAAACCAAACATCTTTTATCAAAAACCTTTCCTGACTCCTGCATCCTGAGTGACCACTCTCACCCAAGCATACTTTTTTTTTTTTGAGACAGTCTCACTTTGTCACCTTCTGTGGAGTGCTGTGGTGTCATACCTCACAGCAACCTCAAACTCTTGGGGTCAAGTGATCCTCTTGCCTCAGCCTCCCAAGTAGCTGGGACTACAGACACCCGCCACAATACCTGGCTGTTTTTAGAGATGGGGTCTCCCTCTTGCTCAGGCTGGTCTGGAACTTGGGAGCTCACTCAATCCACCTGCCTCAGCCTCCTAGAGTATTAGGTATTAAATATACTTCTATCTCAAGATTTAAGCACTTTTCTTTTTCTTTTTTTTGTTTTTTGTAGAGACAGAGTCTCACTGTACCGCCCTCGGGTAGAGTGCCGTGGCGTCACACGGTTCACAGCAACCTCTAACTCTTGGGCTTACGCGATTCTCTTGCCTCAGCCTCCTGAGCAGCTGGGACTACAGGCGCCCGCCACAACGCCCGGCTATTTTTTTTTGTTGGTCGGGGCTGGGTTTGGTCGGGGCTGGGTTTGAACCCGCCACCCTCGGCATATGGGGCCGGCGCCCTACTCACTGAGCCACAGGCGCCGCCCCCAGCACTTTTCAATTTATGTTTATTTTCAAGTCTTTTACTACCTGGGAGCTTCTCCAGGGAAGCACCTATTACTGTCTTATTCATGAGTACACGCATGACTGAGAGATGACTGAGGTTTGTCCCAACACCTGATTTATTTTTTTTTTATTTTTTTTTATTTTTTTTTTTTTCCAACACCTGATTTCTAATCATGAGATCAGGGTGTAGCTACAGCCTCAGCCTAGCTGTCTAAGCACAAAGGTGTGTCATTCAGGACGGGATTAACATTGCTAAAGGATGAAGATGCCAACTAAAGATAAAGCTGATGCATACAAAAATTGAGCAGAAATTGCCATGGCTAGTATATTCCCAGCACCACCAGGACAAAGGGACTTAGGGGCATCTTGCACAAAGGAGGAGGAGCACATCAAGTATGGTGCCAGAGAAAGAACCCAAACTTTGGTATCCCAGACATTGGGTTCCAATTCTAGCTCTGCCACTTATGGCTTGTGACTGTGAGCAAATAACTTTGTCTCTCTGAGTCTCATTTTTCTTATCTGTCAAAATCAACTTTATTGAGTCACTATTAAGATTAAGAGATATCTGTATGAAGTGCCCGGTCTGCTGGAGATGGTCAATAAAATTAGTGTCTCCTTTTTCTGTATTTCTGTTTTCTCTTGGTCGTGTGTTAAAAAAAAATCCAGGCTTGGCGCCTGTGGCTCAAGTGGCTCAACCAAAAAATAGCCAGGTGTTGTGGCAGGCGCCTGTAGTCCCAGCTACTTGGGAGGCAGAGGCAGGAGAATCGCTTGAACCCAGGAGTTGGAGGTTGCTGTGAGCTATGATGCCACAGCACTCTACCCAGGGTGACAACTTGAGGCTCTGTCTAAAAAAAAAAAAATCCAACTCAGCCAGACACAGTGGCTCATGCTTGTAATCCTAGCACTCTGGGGGGCCTAGGTGGGAGGATTGCTTGAGCTCAGGAATTCAAGACCAACCAGTCTCTACTAAAAATAGAAAAATTAGTCATTAGGCAAGCATTGTAGCAGGCGCCTGTAGTCCCAGCTACTCAGGAGGCTAAGACAGGAGGATCACTTGAACCAAGGAGTCTGAGGTTGCTGTGAGGTAGGCGGAGGCCATAGCACTCTAGCATGGGCAACAGAGTGAGACTCTCTCAAAAAAAAATCCAACTCAATTCAACACAAAACATTAGAAATTTATTGCAGATGTGTCAGCAACTGTTAACTGACCCTCGATTTTTGTTATCCCTTTTTTTTTTTTTTTTTTTTTGAGACAGAATCCCACTATGTCACCCTGGGTCGAGTGCTATGGCGCCACAGCTCACAGCAACCTCAAACTCTTGGGCCCCTGAGATTCTCTTGCCTCAGCCTCCCAAGTAGCTGGGGCCACAGGCACCTGCCACAACGCCTGGCTGTTTTTTTGCTGCAGTTGTCATTGTTGTTTAGCTGGCCCAGGTTCGAACCTGCCACCCTTGGTGAATGTGGCTGGTGCCATAACCACTGTCCTAAGGGCGCCAAGCCTGTTATCCCTTTCTTAACATGGTAAAATAATTTACATTGAGGTACTTAGTTGCTTGGCTAAATGTATTGGATTTTCCCCTCAGCCTTCATTGCAGATTGGCATGATATAGTTACTAAGTTCTAAATAGTAGAATGGGACTAGAAGTGATACGCAACTTCCAGTTGTCACATCCTTAAAGAGAAAGCAAATACTCATCCTTTTTCTCTTTTTGTCTGTCCTGGCTGGAACAGGGATGTGCTGGCTGGCAGGAGTTGGAGTCATATTGATCCATGAGGTAGAATATGAGTGTTGAGGATGTAGAAAAAAAAAATAGAAGGAGGCTGAGTCTCTAATGCGACCCTACCAGCTCAGATTTCTAAGTGCAAGAGTCTTTTTTTGCAGTTTTTGGCCTGGGCTGGGTTTGAACCTGCCACCTCCAGCATATGGGGCTGGCGCCCTACTCCATTGAGCCACAGGCACGGCCAAAGTGCAAGAGTCTTTTTTTTGTTTAGCCATTGTCAATCTTTGGGTTTTGTTGTAGCAACCATACCTATACTCTACCTATTATTCGTTAAGCCATTAAGAAGCTCATAGTATCTAAGAAAGAGTGAGACCAGAAATCATGAAGAGCTGGTATCAAGACATGTCTGGGAATCCCAGTCAGGAGCTCACACACAATGTTCGAACGATTTTGGCTTTGACTGTTGAGAGTTCATTGAGTTTGACTACTACGTTGCTTTGACATACAGATGTCATTTTATTCATTGTGCACATATTTCTCTTTGGCATAAGATGTTCCGGGCTCAATATGTAATTTCCCTGTCGTAGCCTCGGAAACAGCCAATTTCAAAATGAGTTGGTTCTTTTAATGGTTAAGAGTAATTAGGAAGCAAGATCTGGGGGCTAGGCAAGCTTATTGCTATAGGGCTATCATTCCTTCCTTCCAGCTAGGAAGAGTGAGGAATTGTGTGTGTAGCTACAAATATACATGCATACAAGGTCTGACAATTAAGTTCACAAACTCATCCTGGGAAAAGTGCTTCCCCTTGGGAAGCCATGCACTGATGCCAGCAGCTAGTCCACCTTTTTTCTGGACCTTCAGAGCTGTCATTGTAAGGCATACAAAAATACTCAATAATAATGAATACCACTCAGGAAGACACTGCCTCATGTTCACATGAACACGGCTGTGAGACACTGATACACCAAGGCTAAGAAATCATAGCAAGGTGTTTGTACAGTGCTGCCAATGTAAGCCCACATGGCAAGTTCTTGAACTTAATTGTCAGACTCCATACAATGACAACTCTAATGGCCATCCCAGAAAGAGTTGCAAAATTGCTTTGAAGTATGGGCGAGGTGCTGGCATTGGTGCATGGCTTCCCATGGGGAGTACTTTGAAGGTGACCATAGTGATACTCAGCAATGACGTATGTAATATCTCTTCTTTTCTTTTCTTTTTGGAGACTGAGTTTCACCCTTGGTAGAGTGCTGTGGTGTCATAGCTCACAGTAACCTCAAACTCCTGGGCTCAAGCTCTTGCTCCTATAGGCACCACCACTAACTAACTAACTTCTGTTTGGAGAAAGAAGGTGCTAATGAAGGCACTGAACTGTTTCAGGGACACCTTCAAAGAAGGCTGAAGGAACACAACCTGAAAGCTCCTCCAGCGCTCGGCCCCGGGTAGGGGTCCTACCCATGTGAGGCTGCTCTTTAAGAGCATCCAACTATTCCCCTTCTTTTAACCCCATCCTCAAGTACAACTGCAACAGCAAAAGCAACATCTTCTACTCTATGTTAGGACAAGTTTATGTGTTGGCAGCAGGCTAGCGGTTTTGCATACTTTTTTTTGAGACAGAGTCTCACTTTGTCACCCTTGGTAGAGTGCTGTGGCCTCATAGCACACAGCAACCTTAAACTCTTGGTCTCAAGAGATTCTCTTGCCTCAGCTTTCCAAGTAGCTGGGACTATTAATGCCCACCACAACGCCTGGCTAATTTTAGAGATGGGGGATCTTGCTTTTGCTCAGGCTGGTCTTGAACCTGAGCTCCTCGCCTCCCAGAGTGCTAGGATTACATGCGTGAGCCACCTTACCCTGCTCTAAGGCTTTGCATACTTTATCTCTGTTTAGTCCTCACAGCAGTATCAGGGCAAGCAGTGATTACTATACTCCTTTTACAGATGAGGATACTGAGTCTAGAGAAGCGAAGGAACCTGCCCAAGGCTACACAACAAGCCTCATGGCAGGAACTTGAACCTTTGAAGTCCACCCCAGTATCCTATCCCTGCCCTGTCCTCCCTCCCCCACTGCAGTGTTCTTTGCACTTCTACCCTTCTGCCTGAGGCTGCTGGTGTTCTGACTTTGTCCAGGAAATACAGCCCCAGGCTCACAAATGATGTCAGTGCTGGTTTTTAGAAAGTATTATTAGTACTATGCCACAAATACAGACTAAAATATGTAACATATGTAAATCATAAAGCATAACAATAAAACGACCCCCTACCCCAACCCTACCGCCCAACTTATACTGCACTAATATGTTTTTTAAAAATTAGATATCTGTTGTTTTCATAATGGAAAATCTTTCTCAATTTAATCTCCTAACTGGAAATTCAAACACTCCCACAGGCTAACCAGCTGTCTCTCTCTACCATCTTTTCTCAGAGGGACAGGTCCTCTACTGAATTTTGTTGTTTTTATTTAAATTAAAAAAAAATTATTATTACTATTATTATTTTTTTATTTTGGAGACAGAGTCTCACTTTGTCACTCTCAGTAGAGTGCCATAGCATTGTAGCTCATAGCAACCTCAAACTCTTGGGCTCAAGTGATTCTTCTTGCCTCAGCCTCCCAAGAAGCTGAGACTACAGGCACCCACCACAAAGCCCAGCTATTTTTAGAGATGGAGTCTCACTCTGGCTCAGGCTGGTCTCAAACCTGTGAGCTCAGGCAATCCATCTGCCTTGGCCTCCCAGAGTACTAGGATTACAGGTGTGAGCCACCATGCCCAGCCTAAATTTTTAAAAATTATTTAAAATGTAATTAACTTTTTTTTTGAAACAGAGTCTCACTACGTCATCCTCTGTAGAGTGCTGTAGCGTCATAGCTCACAGCGACCTCAAAGTCTTGGGCTCAAGCAAATCTTTTGCCTCAGCCTCCCAAGTAGCTAGGACTAAAGGTGCCCACCACAAGCCACAATGCCTGGCTATTTTTTGTAGTTGTTGTTTAGCAGGTCTGGGCTGGGTTCAAACCCACCAGCCCCAGTGCATGTGGCTGGCGCCCTAACCACTGAACTATAGCCACTGAGCCTAAATTGTTTTTTTTAATAAATGAGTTCTCAGTATGTTGCCCAGGCTGGAATGTAGTCATCATTGCATACCACAGCCATTTTTTTTTTTTTTTGAGATAGAGTCTCACAATGTAGCCCTGGGTAGAGTGCTGTGGTGTCACAGCTCACAGCCTCCCAAGTAGCTGGGACTACAGGCACCCGCCACAACGCCCTGCTATTTTTTGTTGCAGTTGTCATTGTTTTTTAGCTGGCTCAGGCCAGGTTTGAACCCGCCACCCTTGATGCATGTGGTTGGCTCTGTAACCACTATGCTATGGGTGCGGAGCCCATACTACAGCCTTGAACTCCTGGGCTCGAGTGATCCTTCTGCTTCAGCCTCCCAAGTAGCTGGGACTACAGGTGCCTGCCACAGCACCCAGATAATTTTTCCTATTTTTAGGCTGTAGTTCAGGCTGGTCTCAAACTCCCAAGCTCCCAAAGTGTTAGGATTACTTGCATGAGCCACTGCACCTGGCCCAATCTGACTATCTCTTGATAAATCTGTGGACAAAATATGTTATACTTAATTATAAAACCTAGCCTAGTTAGATTCTAGGCTCATATAATTATAAACAGAATTTTCACCTACATGGATGTCTGCTGAGACATTCTAGAATCATGTAAAGGAATCTATTTTCATTTCCTCATCTCTTCAACTATCTTGAACATTGAAGCCAGTCTGGGGTCCCTGACCCCAGCCAGCTGAATGCTGAATTCAAGCCACTATAAGGTGGGACTTCTGCAGTAGTCTCCTAGGTGCTCTCCCTTGGGCAACCACAGGGAGCTTTAAAAAAAGAGAGGGAGTAAGATCATGCTTCTCCCTCCTTGGTCCTGACCCCAGAATATGCCTGTCCTGCTTGTAAAGTATAACAATAAAACAATCCTGAATCCTCAATGCTGACTAAGGGGAAGTGGCCACAGTCCATGGCCTTGCCAAGGACAAGGCCCTCTGGCTCTCCCTCTCAGGCTAGATTTTGATGTTTTTACACTGCTTGCTCCCTGTATGGAGGCTTCTTCCCCAGACATGCTAATGGCTCATCCCTTCCTTCCAGGTGCCTCTACCCATCTGCCCTGACCTTTGACCAGCCCAATCCCTTTCCATTCCCCTGGTTTTCATCCTCACCACCAGGGAGATGACATATACCCTTTTTTGTCACTTTATAAGTCCCCCTCCCCTTTACAGTCATGGAATAAATTCATAGGTAATAAAACCTACCTAAGTATACACTTTAAAAAAATAATAGGATGTAGTATGTTTTATGGGAGAAATAAAAGGACATTAACTTTTATCTTTTTTTCTTTCTTTTGAGACAGAGTCTCACCTTTTCACCCTCAGTAGAGTACTGTGGTGTCACAGCTCACAGCAACCTCAAACTCTTGGGCTCAAGTGATTCTCTTGCCTTGGCCTCCAGAGTAGCTGGGACTACAGGCACCTGCCACAATGCCCAGCTACTTTAGAGATGAGATCTCCACTCTAGCTCAGGCTGGTCTTGAACTCATTAGCTCAGGCAATCCTCCTGCCTCAGCCTCCCAGAGTGCTAGGATTATAGGCAAGAGCCAGGAAATTAACTTTTAATAATTGAATATATACTTCAACAAATGAATGCTCTGGCAGCTGTGTCTATTCCTAGAGTTATTGCCACAGTGATGACAGAGGCAGACTGACAGAGGTGTGACATGTTAACTTGAATTCCACAGAGATGTGGTTTCCTAAAACAATAAATGACACAAAACGAAGTATAACCTTTCCTCCATGTACATGATTTTTTTTCTTTTTTTTGAAACAGTCTCACTATGTCACCCTTGGTAGAGTGCTGTGGCGTCACAGCTCACGGCAAGCTCAAACTCTTAAGCTCAAATGATTCTCTTGCCTCTGCCTCCCAAGTAGCTGGGACTACAGGCGCCTGCCACAACACCCCACTATTTTTTGTTGCAGTTGTCATTGTTGTATAGCTGGCCTGGGCTGGGTTCAAACCTGCCAGCTTTGGTGTATGTGGCCAGAGCTGTAACCACTGTGCTATGGGCGGTGAGTGTCTACATGAATTTTTAATTCCTGAAAAATTCAGTGAGGGAAAAATCTGCATACAGAATACTTTATGACTGCCTGGGCGAGGTGGTTCCTGCCTATAATCCTAGCAATTGGGAGGCTGAGGTGGGTGGATTGCTTGAGCTCACAAGTTCTAGACCAGCCTGAGCAAAAAAGCAAGACCCTGTCTCTACTAAAAGTAGAAAAACTGAGGCAAGAGGATCGCTTGAGCCCAAGAGTTGGAGGTTGCTATGAGCTATGACACCATGGCACTCTAACCAGGGCAACAGCTTGAGACTCTGCCTCAAAAAAAAACTTTATGCTTAGTGATAAAATCAAATTAGGTTCTAGGCTCGCATAAAAATAAACAGATTTTTCACCTACATGGGTGTCTGCTGGGATGTTCTAGAACCATGCAGAGGGATCAATTTTCATCCCTTCACCTATCGTGTACATCTCAGTATGTTTGGTGTCCCTGACACCAGCCAGCCGAATACCTGGTGGGCCCCCTAATCAATGTGACAATTGGCAAAACAAAAAACAACAAAAAAATCTATGGAAATTTAAAAAATGTCCGCTAGGCGGCGATGCCAGCCTGGGTGAGAAAACCATAGACAGGTCCTTTTTTGTGGGGTGAGGGGGGGAACAGAGTCTCACTATGTCACCTTAGGTAGAGTGCTGTGACATCAGAGCTCACAGCAACCTCAAATTCCTGGGCTTAAGCGATTTTCTTGCCTCAGCCTCCCAAGTAGCTGGGACTACAGGTGCCCGACACAACGCCCGGCTATTTTTTTGTTGTAGTTGTCATTGTTGTTTAGCAGGTCTGGGCTGTCTTCGAACCTGCCAGCCCCAGTGTATGTGGCTGGCGTCCTAGCCACTGAGCTACAGGCGCAGAGCCAGGGGCCCTCCTTTTGTTTTGTTTCTCTGCACTTCTGCTGACCACCAGACACCGCAATCTATTCTTTTTTTTTTTTTTTTTTTGTAGAGACAGAGTCTCACTGTACCGCCCTCAGGTAGAGTGCCGTGGCGTCACACGGCTCACAGCAACCTCTAACTCTTGTGCTTACGCGATTCTCTTGCCTCAGCTTCCCAAGCAGCTGGGATTACAGGCGCCCGCCACAACGCCCCGCTACTTTTTGTTTTTGTTGCAGTTTGGCCGGGGCTGGGTTTGAACCCACCACCTTCGGCATATGGGGCCGGTGCCCTACTCACTGAGCCACAGGCGCCGCCCTCTATTCTTTTTTTTTTTTTTTTTTTTTGAGACAGAGTCTTATTTTATCGCCCTTGGTAGAGTGCTGTGGCATCATAGCTCACAGCAACCTGAAACTGTTGGTCTCAAGTGATCTTTCTGCCTCAGCCTCCCAAGTAGCTGGGACTACAGGCGCCCACCACAATGCCTGGCTATTTTTAGAGATGAAGTCTCACTCTGGCTCAGGCTGGTCTTGAACCCATGAGCTCAGGTAATCCACCCATCTCGGCCTCCCAGAGTGCTAGGATTACAAGCATGAGCCACCTCGCCTGGCCTAGATATCATAATCTAAACGTAAACTCTATATTGCCTGTTCCTGAGACTAGAGTGTGGGCTGTAGGAGGGCAGGGCTTGGTTTCTTTCACTCATGCATCCCCAGTGCCTACAATAGTGCCTGGTGCCTGGTGGGCACTCAAAGAGGGAAGTGATGAATGAATGAATGGCATCCAGGATCACCCTAGTTTCGATTCCTAGCACTCTGTTAAAGGGTGTTCAGAATCATCTCGAAGGGGATACAAGACTTGGAAGCCAAAGTGACCTACCTTCAGTTCAGTGCCTTTTTAAAATTCAGCTCCCAATTTTGTATAACACTGAGATATTCAAATCCCTTTCTTTGCTCACATTGTATTTTGACAGTGGCCACTGACAGCCAAGCACTGAGCAAAAGTCCTCTCATCTGATCCTCCAGGAATTCCCTTCAGTTAGGTGCCACTGTTATCCCCACTTTACAAATGAGGAAACTGAGACTCCCAGGAGAGGTTGGGCAGCTTTCTCAATGTCACATCCACTAAGTACCAGGCATTTGCTGTCCTTGTGCAGAAACAGATCAGCGTGTTAGAGTAAAGAGAAGTCTAGTTTAGGAGCCAGAAGACCTGGATTCAAGGTGTTTACTCTGCCACTAGCTGGCTGTGTGACTTTGGGCAGGCCACTTAGCCTCAACCTTTTTCCTTGTCAATGAAGTGAAGTGGTAGAACCAGTCAAAAAGGCCAGTTGGACGTGAGGCACACTGAGTGCCACCTTCTTCGTTGAGTGAGAAATCAGCTCTGCCCTGAGCCAGCCAGGGAAAGCCAGATGTGCCCAGGATGGCAGGCTCCAAGGACAACATCCAGATGGGGGAGATGGGACTGTTCTGACCTTAAAAGAGAAGGCCTGGGAAGGACTTTCAGAGGGCAGGAGAGTTGGCTGGTCTCCATGTGTATACTAGCCTGGCCTGGCACGCCTGACCAATGGCTAGAGTCAGGGATAGAGGACAATATTCACACTCCAGTGGTCACAGCCTTCTGAATGGCATCAGTTTTAGGTTAGAAGGTAAAAAAGGTCTGATTCCACCCTGAGGGAATTGGAGTTTGGGCACAAAAGAAGAAAGAACTTCCTTGATGAATCCTCAACAATAAAAAAAAAAAAGAAAAAAAGACGTTTCTGAGGCTGAGCTTGGTGGCTCATGTCTGTAATCCTAGCACTCTGGGGGGCTGAGGCAGAAGAATTGCTTGAGTTCAGGAGTTCAAGACCTTCCTGAGCAAGAATGAGGCCCTGTTTCTACTAAAAATAGAAAAAATATTACACAGGCATTGTGGTAGGCACCTGTAGTCCCAACTACTCAGGAGGCTGAAGCAAAAGGATTGCTTGAGCCCAAGATTTGAAGTTGATGTGAGCTATGATGCCATAGCTGGGCAACAAAGTGACACTCTTTCTCAAAAAAAAAGAAAAAAAAGAAAGAAAAAGAAAAAAATTAGCATAGTGGTGAGGGTACCAGCCACATGCACCAAGGGTGGCGGGTTGGAACCTGGCGGAGGACAACTAAACAACAATGGCAATTGTAACAAAAAATAGCCAGGCAATGTGGTGGGTGCCTGTAGTCCCAGCTACCTGGGAGGCTGAGGCAAGAGAATCGTTTAAGCCCAAGAGTTGGAGGTTGCTGTGAGCTGTAATGCCACGGCACTCTACCAAAGGTGACATAGTGAGACTCTTGTCTCAAAAACTCCCAAAAATTCAATGGGATTGGCCCAAGGCTTTCTATACCAAAGAGCAGGGAGTGAAAAGGAAAAAAATTAGTGGGCGTTGTGGCAGGTGCTTGTAGTCCCAGTTACTTGGGAGGCTGAGGCAGGAGGATCACTTAACCCAGGAATTTGACCTTGCTGTGAGCTATAATGCCATAGCGCTCTAGCCTGGGATATAAAGTGAGACTCTGTCTCAAAAAAAAAAAAAAAGAACGAAGAACTTTCTGGAAGCGAAGGGTATAAATGCAAAATGGGCTGCCTTGATAGAAGGAAAAGCTCTGGGTAAGTAGAGGCATGTAAGGGAAGTTGTCCAGAATCTTAAGCAAATCTTTGAAGTCTTTCCTACACTACGTTGTTGGGTGGCTGGCTCCTGACATCCTTCTTCCCTGATGAGCTCAGCCTGTCTGCTTCTCAAGGGTAAGGTGCCTTCTCCTTCTCTTCCCACTGGGCCTTAAAAATGTTTGAAGGACTTTCCTAGGGGAGATAGGAAGGAGCTGTGTGATCTATTCTACCAACTCTGTTGGGGCCAGGCCTGCTTGGATATTTCTGGCTCTCTCAAAGGAAAACAAACCTTTACCCACTAATGTAAGCAGGCAAAATCTTTACCCAACAAAACAAACAAACCAACCAGCTCCTCTAGGCTAGGTCCAGCTTTCCTAATGTGGCACAGGGGCTTGTGCCCTTGGCACCCAATCAACATGGATAGCCTCACTCCCAGGAGAAGAGGAGGAGAAACTGACTCCAGGGGGCAGATAAAGGTCACATTCACATTGAGGTAGCGTCAAAAGTTGGACAGGGCTCTTTAAGGGTAGGGGTGCCAGATAAAAAATAGAAGACCCAGTTAAATTTGAATCTTCTTCTTCTTTTCTTTCTTTCTTTTTTTTTTTTCAGAGTCTCACTACCCTGTTTCCCTGAAAATAAGAGTGTCTTATATTAAGGTTTGCTCCCAAAGATGCGCTAGGTCTTATTTTCAGGGGACGTTTTATCTTTCCTGTAAGTAGGTCTTATT
The DNA here is from genome assembly GCF_027406575.1 of Nycticebus coucang. Taxonomy (NCBI): domain Eukaryota; kingdom Metazoa; phylum Chordata; class Mammalia; order Primates; family Lorisidae; genus Nycticebus; species Nycticebus coucang. The sequence goes on from NC_069788.1 coordinate 91,224,389, forward strand.
TTTGGAGGATGTCTTATTTTTGGGGAAACAGGGTATGTTGTCCTTGTTAGGGTGCCATGGCATTACAGCAACCTCAAACTCCTGGGCTCAAGTGATTCTCTGATCTTAGCCTCCCAAGTACCTGAGACTATAGGTGCCCGCCACAACACCTGGCTATTTTTAGAAATGGGATCTCACTCTTGCTCAGGCTGGTCTTGAACTCCTTAGACGATCCACTGGTCTCGGCCTCACAGGGTGCTAGGATTACAGGCATGAGGTACTGCGCCCCGTCTTGAATAGAGTCTTTAAAGGCAGGGTCCACCTGTCAAAGGGCGACTTTTCTGCTAGTAATTCTGTGATGGAGTATCACCATTTTAAAAGCCACCCAGTAAGTGAAAGCCAGTTTCATGCTTACTATTTTTTAAAAAGGGTCTTTTTTTTTTTTGTTGTTGTTGTAGAGATGGGGTGTTACTATGTTGCCCAGGCTGGTTTGGAACTTCTGGGCTCAAACAACCCTCCTTAGTCTCCCAGGTAGCTGAGACTATAGGCACAAACCATCCTGCCCAGCTAAAGTCAGTTTTAGCTTTTGGGAAATGCTTTTGACTTACTGTTACTGAAGGATTCCCTATTTACCTATAATGAGTCATTTCCAAGGACATAATCACAAGTGAGCTTTAGGGATAAAGACATTCATCCAGCACCATCTATCATGATCACTAACACTTTCATGGCAGGCGCTGTACTTAAGTGAATTGCTTAATCCTCACAATTTTAGTGCCTTAAAATAAGATTGAAATGACTCAGGTGCTCAATATCAGGGGAGCAGTGAGTGAAGTGAGTTGATGGCTTAGGTAATCGCTAGGCAGAATACCAGTCAGTCATTAAAACTAAATGATTATTAAGGCTGTGGTAACAGCCAGGATACCTAAGGAATGATGGGGAGGAGGGGAAATCAGGCTGTAAAAAACATGTTACATATTTATAGAAAGGCACAGGAAGGAAATAAAGGTTAACTGTGATTATGTGATTATGTTGGGTAATTTTTTCTTTCACAGTTTCTTTTTCCCAAAAATGCTTTAATGAGTGTATATTAATGCCATCATTTTAAAAAGAAAAACAAAAACTGAAAAGCCTTCCAGAATCGCTTCTTTCTTCCAAGAAAGCCAGGTAGAATCTGGACTCTACCCAAAGTTGTCTCACCTTCCCTCCTTGGTTTCCAAAGAATTAAACATAATATATTTAATAAATGCCTCTTAGTTGCTGAGACCTACAACCAAGAGTAGTTGGGACACAGAGAGAGAAATGTACACAGTCTGTTATTTCTTTTTTTTTTTATTTATTTTTATTAAACCATAGCTGTGTACATAAGTATGATCGTGAGGCACCATACACTTGGTTCATAGATCGTTTGACACATTTTCATCACATTAGTTAACATAGCTTTTGTAGCATTTTCTTAGTTATTTTGCTAAGACCTTTACATTCCACATTTACTAGTATTCACATGTACCCTTGTAAGATGCACCGCAGGTGTAATCCCATTAATCCCCCTCTTTCCCCCTTCCTTCCCCCCCCCCTTTCCCCTTTCTCCCTATTCTTAGGTTATAACTGGGATATAGCTTTCATGTGAAGAAGCTACATTAGTTTCATAATAAGGGTGAGTACATTGGGTACTTTTTCTTCCATTCTTGAGACACTTTACTAAGAAGAATATGTTCCAGCTCCATCCATGTAAACATGAAAGAGGTAAAGTCTCCCATCTTTCTTTAAGGCTGCATAATATTCCATGGTGTACATATACCACAATTATTGATCCATTCGTGGATCGATGGGCACTTGGGCTTTTTCCATGACTTAGCAATTATGAATAGGGCTGCAATAAATATTCTGATACAAATATCTTTGTTATGGTGTGATTTTTGGTCTTCTGAGTATATGCCCAGTAGGGGGATTACAGGATTGAATGGCAGATCTATTTTTAGATCTCTAAGTGTTCTCCATATCTCTTTCCAAAAGGAATGTATTAATTTGCATTCCCACCAGCAGTGCAAAAGTGTTCCCTTTTCTCCACATCCACGCCAACATCTCTGGTCTTGGGATTTTGTGATATAGGCTCGTCTCACTGGAGTTAGATGATATCTCAAAGTAGTTTTGATTTGCATTTCTCTGATGATTAAATGCTCTGATGAGCATTTTTTCATATGTCTGAAGGCCATGCGCCTGTCTTCTTCAGAGAAGTTTCTCTTCAAGTCCCTTGCCCAGCCTGCAATGGGATCCCTTGTTCTTTTCTTGCTAATGCGTTTGAGTTCTCTGTGGATTCTGGTTATTAAACCTTTGTCGGAGACATAACCTGCAAATATCTTCTCCCATTCTGAGGGCTGTTTGCTTGCTTTACTTACTGTGTTCTTGGCTGTGCAGAAGCTTTTTAGTTTGATCAAGTCCCAATAGTGTATTTTTGAAGCAGCTTCAATTGCCGGGGGGTCCTTCTCATAAAAAACTCGCCCAACCCAATTTCTTCAAGGGTTTTCCCTACACTCTCTTCTAGTATTTTTATAGTTTCATGTCTTAGGTTTAAATCTTTAATCCAGTGAGAGTCTATCTTGGTTAATGGTGAGAGGTGTGGGTCCAGTTTCAGTCTTCTACAGGTTGCCAGCCAGTTCACCCAGCACCATTTGTTAAATAGGGAATCTTTTCCCCACTGAATGTTTTTAATTGGCTTGTCAAAGATTAAATAACGGTAAGTAGCTGGATTCATCTCTTGGTTCTCTATTCTGTTCCAGACATCTACTTCTCTGTTTTTGTGCCAGTACCATGCTGTTTTGATCACTATCGATTTGTAGTATAGTCTGAGGTCTGGTAGCGTGATTCCTCCTGCTTTGTTTTTATTTTTGAGTAATGTCTTGGCTATTCAAGGTTTTTTCGGATTCAATATAAAACGAAGAATTATTTTTTCAAGATCTTTAAAGTATGACAGTGGAGCTTTAATGGGGATTGCATTGAAATTATATATTGCTTTGGGTAGTATGGACATTTTAACAATGTTAATTCTTCCCAACCATGAGCATGGTATATTTTTCCATTTGTTAACATTCTCAGCTATCTCTTTTCTTAGAGTTTCATAGTTCTCTTTATATAGATCTTTCACGTCCTTTGTTAGATAAACTCCCAAGTATTTCATCTTCTTTGGCACTACTGTGAATGGGATAGAGTCCTTAATTGTTTTTTTAACTTGACTATTGTTGGTATATATAAAGGCTACCGATTTATGAATGTTGATTTTGTAACCTGAGACACTGCTGTATTCCTTAATCACTTCTAAGAGTTTTGCAGTAGAGTCCCTAGTATTTTCCAGATATACAATCATATCATCTGCGAAGAGCGAAAGTTTGATCTCTTCTGACCCTATGTGAATACCCTTGATCGCCTTTTCTTCCCTAATTGCGGTGGCTAAAACTTCCATTACAATGTTAAAGAGCAATGGAGACAATGGGCAGCCTTGTCTGGTTCCAGATCTGAGTGGAAATGATTCCAATTTAACTCCATTCAATATGATATTGGCTCTGGGTTTGCTGTAGATGGCCTCTATCAGTTTAAGAAATGTCCCTTCTATACCAATTTTCTTAAGTGTTCTAATCATGAATGGATGTTGGATGTTATCAAAAGCTTTTTCTGCATCGATTGAGAGAATCATATGGTCTTTGTTTTTTAATTTGTTTATGTGCTGTATTACATTTATAGATTTACGTATATTGAACCAGCCTTGAGACCCTGGGATAAAACCGACTTGGTCATGATGTATGATTTGTTTGATATGTTGCTGGATTCTGTTTGTTAGAATCTTGTTGAATACTTTTGAATCTATATTCATTAGTGATATTGGTCTATAATTGTCTTTTCTTGTTGGGTCTTTTCCTGGTTTGGGGATCAGGGTGATGTTTGCTTCATACAATGTGTTGGGTAGTCTTCCTTCTTTTTCTACCTTTTGGAACAGGTTGAATAGTATAGGTACTAATTCCTCTTTAAAGGTTTGGTAGAATTCTGATGTGAAACCATCTGGTCCCAGGCTTTTCTTTTTGGGGAACAGTCTGTTATTTCTTTTGAGACAGAATCTTACTCTGTCACCCTGGGTAGAGTGCCTGTGTCATCATAGCTCACAGCATCCTGGAACTCTTGGGCTCAAGAGATCCTCTTGCCTCAGCCTCCCGAGTAGCTGGGACTATAGGTGCACATCATAACGCCCAGCTGTTTTTTCTGTCTTTTTAGTAGAGACGGGGTCTGGGGTCTCACTTTTGCTCCGGAGCTCAACTCCTGAGCTCAAGCAATCCACCCTCCTTGGCCTCACTAATCACGCTAGGATTGTAGGCGTGAGCCACCATGCCTGGATTGAGGGGCTTGTTTTTTTTTAAGTAGAGATCTGGGAGTCTTGCTATGTTGCCCAGAGTGTTCTCCAACAATCAAACAATCCTCCCAAAGTGCTGGGGTTACAGGTAGGACCCACCATGCCCAGCCTCCTCAAGGGTCTTATGGCTGTAGTGCCTTTGTGTAGCTCCCAAACTCACTTCCCCCAGGTGCCTTCCTGGATGCCCTCTCCTCATGGTTCCATATGGCTCTAGACATACTTACCTGATTTTTCCACGAGTCCATGAGCTTCTTAAGGCCAAAGAACATGCCTCTTTTCTCTTTGACTCTGCAGAGTGTGTCACTGACCTAAACAATGTTTACTAAATGAATCTTTCAGGTATCCTACACACACATGGAAATAACTTCGTGGAGGGGGACCTCTCTCTTTTCAGTTTGTCATTTTGATTTTCTTAGTCAGCTGCTCGCCTTTTTCAGCCCTGGCCCAGACTCCCTGGCAGCTGCTACATGTGTGAAAAAGGTGAGCCTCTAAGGGCTTGTTATATTTATATGCCCTCGCACTTCTGAATGCTTGATGTATTTGCATTCATGGACTTGAATCCATCTACCCAGAAATCTTGGACAAGCAACTGACTGGATTCTGGTTAACTGACCCTGTAAAAAGCAACTTTATACATGTTTGAATTTAGCAGAGTTTGAGAGGAAAAACGGTGCTCGTTTAAGTGTAAAAAAAGAAAAGTGGAGAATTTATAAACAGTAAAACCATTTTGAGCAGGGGTCAGCAAAATGTTTTTGGCAAGGGCCGGCTGTAATTATTTTAAGCTTTGCAGGCCACATAGGTCTCTGTTGTAACTACTCAACTCTGCCTTTGCAGCAGGAAAGCAGACGTAGGCAAGACTTTAAAAAAGTAGGGAGTGTGTAGGGTTAGTCTGGCTGTAAGATGCTGATCCCTGGTTTGAAGGTGGGCTGCGGGGTTGGCTGACATTGAGCTCAGCTCCAGTCTCACCATTCACTTACTGGACCTCAGGGCAGTGCCTGCAGCTCTCAGTTTCTTCAGCTGTAAAGCGGGAGGAAACAGCTGGCCCCCACATAAGGCTGACATGAGGACTGTACGCAGTGTTGCTTTTAAGAGCTTCATAAATACATCATGGTAGCTTTTGCTTTTTTTTTTTTTTTGTGATTTTTGGCCGGGGCTGGGTTTGAACCTGCCACCTCCGGCATATGGGACCGGTGCCCTACTCCTTGAGCCACAGGCGCCGCCCAGCTTTTGCTTTTTTAACTGTAAAGAAAATCGATTATAAGTGATGAAGATAATTCCACAACTCATTTCTCCTCATACATTGGCATAATGTAATAGTTCTCAATTCCATGTGTACCCAAATACTTTGGGGAAGACTTGTTTGTTTTTGAGAGAGCCATGGCATCATAGCTCACGGCAACCTCAAACTCTAGGGCTCAAGTGATCCTCTTGCCTCAGCCTCCCCAGTAGCTGGGACTATAGACTCCCACCATTACACTGGGCTAGTTTTTCTATTTTTAGTACAGACGGGGTCTCACTTTTGCTCAGACTGGTCTTGAATTCTTTTTTTTTTTTTGTGGTTTTTGCCGGGGCTGGGTTTGAACCCGCCACCTATGGCATATGGGACCGGCGCCCTACTCCTTGAGCCACAGGCACCGCCCTGGTCTTGAACTCTTAAGCTCAAAGGATCTTCCTGCCTTGTTCTCCCAGAGTGGTAGGAATATAAGCGTGAGCCACCATGCCTGGTCGGAAAGACGGTTTTGTTTTTTGCATATCTATATGGTTTATCTTAGATATAGAAGATTTTTTTTTTTTTTTGAGACAGAGTCTCACTATGTTGCCCTTGGTAGAGTGCTGTTGCGTCACAGCTCACAGCAACTTCAAACTCTTGGGCTTGAGCGATTCTCTTCTCTTGCCTCAGCCTTCCAAGTATTTGGGACTACAGGTGCCCTCCACACCACCATGACACCTGGATTTTTTTTGTTGTAGTTGTCATTATCGTTTGGCAGGCCCAGGCTGGGTTTGAAACTGCCTGCTCCAGTGTATGTGGCTGGCACCCTAGCCACTGAGCTACAGGCGCCAAGCCAGAAGATTTTTAAATTACAGGCATGCACAAGGTATTGCTCTTATTTTGGGGGTCCAGCTTTTCTTTCAATCCTCTCCTCCCCATGAAAATTTGGATTCAGGCTTGGCGCCTGTGGCTCAAGCGGCTAGGGCACCAGCCACATACACTTGAGCTGGCGGGTTCGATTCCAGCCTGGGCCCGCCAAACAACAATAATGGCTACAACCAGAAAAATAGCCGGGCATTGTGGCGGGTGCCTGTAGTCCCAGCTAGAGACAAGAGAATTGCTTGAGCCCAGGAGTTGGAGGTTGCTGTGAGCTGTGACAGCACAGCACTCTACCCAGGGTGACAGCTTGAGGCTGTCTCAAAAAAAAAAAAAAAAAAATTCGGATTCAATTGGTCTGGGGTGGGACCCAGACAGAGGTTTTTTGGTTTGTTTGTTTGTTTTGAGACAGAGTCTCACTATGTCACCCTCTGTACAGTGCAGTGACATCACAGCTCAAAGCAACCTCAAACTCTTGGGCCCAAGTGATTCTCTTGCCTCAGCCTCCCTAGTAGCTGGGACTAAAGGTGCCAGCTACAATGCCCGGCTATTTTTTTGTTTCAGTTGTCATTGTTGTTCAGCTGGCCCAGGCTGGGTTCGAACCTGCCAGCTTGGATGTATGTGGCCGACGCCCTACCCACTGGGCTACGGGCACCGTTAAGGTATTTGTTTTTTAAAGCACCTCAGTGATCCTAACATGCAGCCTAGGAACTGTTGATTTAGTGTGTTGTTTTTGTTTCTATTTTCATGTTCTTTTTAGCCCTATACCTTGAAGACAGTATGTTATAGTTTCTAGATCTTGCTGCTCAGAGCGACCAGTGGACCAACGGCAGCATCATCACCCAACATAAGCGCAGTCTCACCCCCTGCCAATCAGAACATGCATTTTAACAAGATCCCCAGGTGGTCCTGCGCTGGCTGAAGTGGAACAAGCACAGCTCCTGGGCTGTGTGTGATACTTCCCCTTCCACAATGGGCGCGTGTTTAAAAGTGGTGTTTGATACACATTACTATAGATGGAATCCTCTTTTAGACCTAAGTGGGGGCTGGTGAAACATCCCCCACTGAGGCATGTGTGCTGTGAGCATCCCCCCACCTTTTAAATTTAGAGTTCTTGTAAAGTGAGATCCCATTGCAGTTGTCTGTCTGGCAGAGCCCAAGGGTGGGACTGTGCCAGGAAAAGCAATTTAGGACCCAACAGGCCACCAGGGGCCTCTTTCCTCATGACTCCGGAGGGTGGACGTCACTGGGGTTTGTGGGGCTGGCCAGGGGTGGGCTGTAGATGGCATTTCTTAATATAGTTAGTCAATAGCTATGTTTTCCAAGTGCCACAGAGGACTAAAGGAATGCCACTAAATGTTTGGCATGGCAGGAACTGATGGCTTTGAGAGGGACATTTCCCAGGCTTTGGAGTGAGAACAAATATTGCAGAAGAGGGTGTCATGGAGACAGATCCCCACATACAGGCCCAGTCACTACTTTGTTTTACCACTTTGGCTTTGGGCATGAAATAATGGTGTGAGGAGAGAGCAAGCATTGTCCAAGGAGTCTCTGTCCTTGGGGCTCAGCCTTGCTTGGGCAACAGGGTAGGGCTGGCTGCTACTGGCTTGCTTTCTCCACCTCAGTTGATTGGCCTGTTCAAAGGGCATGTGGCTGCAGCTAGCTGTATTTCACAACTCCTTTGTGCTGCCTTTTTTCTCTGAGTGTTTCCTTCCTTTCCTCTGGAAAAGTAGATTCCTAGCCTGTTCACTCTGTGCCTTTCCCCACAGCCGCAAGAATGCCCAGCATGACTATGTGACTTCCCCGTTCCATAAAATGAGGTGAGCATGCCTTTCTTTGCAGGTGGCTCTAGAAGGCCACGTATTTATGAGTTTTGTTTTAGCCCATAGCCCTGAGTAGAGAGTCGTGGTGTTAAAGCTCACAGCAACCTCAAACTTTTGGGCTCAAGCAGTCCTCTTACCTCAGCTTTCCAGGTAGCTGGACTACCAGTGCCTGCCACAACACTTGGCTGTTTTTTAGAGATGGAGTCTCACTCTTTTCAGGTTGTTCTCGGACTCCTGAGCTCAAGCAATCTACCCACCTCAGCTTTCTAAAGTGAAAGCTTTAGATACATAAGGCCCCTAAATGAACACCTCTTGAATTGCAGCATCTCCCTGCTACCAGACCTGCAATGTCAGTTTAAATCACCTACCCCACTTTTTCCATAGATAACAGCCACTCTTATTGTCTGCTCAGTTTTTTTTTTTTTTTTGTTAGAGACAGAGTCTCACTTTGTTGCCCTCGGTAGAGTCACAGCTCACAGCAACCTCCAGTTCTGGGGCTTAGGCGATTCTCTTGCCTCAACCTCCCAAGTAGCTGGGATTACAGGCGCCCGCCACAGTGCCTGGCTATTTTTTCGTTGCAGTTTGGCTGGGGCTGGGTTTGAACGTGCCACCCTCGGTATATGGGGCCTGTGTCCCACTCACTGAGCCACAGGCACCATCCAAGTTTTTTTTTTTTCTTCTTTAACTCAAAAGAAATCATCAATTTAGGGCTCACTGTCTGTGGCTCAGTGGCTAGGGCACCAGCTATAAACACTGGGGCTGGTGGGTTCAAACCCAGCCTGGGCTTGCCAAACAATGACAACTACAACAAACAACAACAACAGAAATAGCCAGGCGTTGTGGTGGGCACCTGTAGTCCCAGCTACTTGGGAGGCTGAGGCAAGAGAATTGCTTGAGCCCAAGAGTTTGAGGTTGCTGTGAGCTATAACGCCACAACACTCTACCAAGTGTGACCAGGTAAGACTCTGGCTCAAAAAAAAAGAAAGGTCTCACTCTGGCTCAGGCTGGTCTCGAACCCTTGAGCTCAGGTAATCCACTTGCCTCGGCCTCCCAGGTGCTAGGATTACAGGTATGAGCCACTGTGCCCAGCCTTCTTCCTTCCTTTATTTATTTATTTTTTTAAAAATAGTTTTATTATTTATTTATTTTTTATTTTTTTTTTTTGTGGTTTTTGGCCGGGGCTGGGTTTGAACCCGCCACCTCTGGCATATGGGACCAGCGCCCTACTCCTTGAGCCACAGGCGCCGCCCCTTCCTTTATTTTTTTTAGTTAGGAACTTTTTTTTCTTTTTCCAAGACAGAGCCTCAAACTGTCGCCATCACAGCTCACAGCAACCACCAACTCCTGGGCTCAAGTGATTCTCCTGCCTCCGCCTCCCAAGTAGCTGGGACTACAGGCGCCTGCCATGATGGCCAGCCATTTTTTGGTTGTAGCTGTCATTGTTTGGCTGGCCCAGGCTGGATTTGAACCTGCCAGGTCTGGTGTATGTGGCTGGCACTTTGGCCACTTGAGCTACAAGCGCTGAGTCAGAAAGGAAGACATTTTGATGACATTCAGGACATCAAGAGTAATACGATGACAGCACTATTGGCCATTCCAGAAAGATTCCAAAATTGCTTTGAAGGGTGTACTAGGCTATGGCTTCAGGGCATAGCTTCCCATGGGGATACTTCAAGGGTACCCACAGTGATATTCACCAAGAAGGTAAGTAGCACTTTTCTTTTTTTTTTTGCAGTTTTTGGCCGGGGCTGGGTTTGAATCCGCCACCTCTGGTATATGGGCTGGCGCCCTATTCCTTTGAGCTACAGGCACTACCCTCTTTTATTTTTTAAGTTATTTATTTATTTTTTTTTGAGACAGAGCCTCAAGCTGATGCCCTGGCTAGAGTGCTGTTGCATCACAGCTCACAGCAACCTCCAGATCCTGGGCTCAAGCGATTCTCTTGCCTCCACCTCCCAAGTAGCTGGGACTACAGGCAACCGCCACAATGCTGGGCTATTTTTTTGGTTGCAGCTGTCATTGTTTGGTGAGCCGGGCTGGATTCGAACCCACCAGCTCAGGTGTATGTGGCTGGCGCATTAGCCACTTGAGCCACAGGTGCCGAGCCAGTAGCACTTTTTCTAGGATGAGTTTGCAAACTTAATTGTCAGACCTCAAATATACGTAAAAATGTTAGCACAGGGCGGCGCCTGTGGCTCAAAGGAGTAGGGCACCGGCCCCATATGCCAGAGGTGGCAGGTTCAAACCCAGCCCTGGCTGAAAACTGCAAAAAACAAACAAACAAACAAAATGTTAGCACAGCCAGACTTGTATTTTCTGGTAAAAGCTTTTTTCTTTTTTTTTTTGAGCCAGAGCCTCAACCTGTCACCCTGGGTAGAGTGTTGTGGCATCACAGCTCACAGCAACCTCAAACTCCTGGGCTCAAGAGATTCTCTTGCCTTTGCCTCCTAAGGTGCCCACCACAACACCTGGCGGTTGTAGTTGTCATTGTTGTTTGACGGGCCCAGGTTGGATTTGAACCCTGCAGCTCAGGTGTATGTGGCTGGTGCCTTAGCTGCTTGAGCCACAGGCGCCGAGCCTGGTAAAAGCTTTTAACTCAATTCTTTTTTTTTTTGCAGTTTTGGCCAGGGCTGGGTTTGAACCCGCCACCTCCAGCATATGGGGCCGGCACCCTACCCCTTTGAGCCACAGGCGCCACCCTTTTAACTCAATTCTAATCAAGACTTTATATCTAACTTTCAGTTTCCAGGAAATTTAGGGGATAGAGAAACAAGCTAAATGGTACCATGAAGAAGCAACCAGGCAAATCAGAAAGATGACTCTTCTGCAGAACAATCAATCCAGTCTCTTTCATGAGAGGACCTGATTAGAGCAGAGGAACTCAAGAAACATCACACCCAGATGCAATGCAAAGCTTCAGTTGGATTCTGGTTTGGACAAATCAGGTGTAAAGAAACTCTTAGAGCCAATTAGGGATGTTTGAACATAGATTGAGTTTTAGATAATGGTAAAAAATTCTTTTTCTTTTCTTTTTTTTTAAGCACCATATAGTGGACATTGATTCAGAGAAGGAATTCTTTTTAATGTTTTAGAGTATGATAATGCTAATCTGGTTCTATTGGAAAATGTTATTTTTAAAAGATGCAGGGGTGGGAGTGGGGGGGCTCAGCGCTTGTAGCTCAAGCAGCCAAGGTGCCAGCCACATATACTGACCTGGCGGGTTTGAACCCAGCCCGGGCCTGTCAAACAATGACAACTACAACCAAAAAACAGCCGGGCGTTGTGGCAGGCACTTGTAGTTCCAGCTACTTGGGAGGCTGAGGCAAAAGAATTACTTCAGCCCAAGAGTTGGAGGTTGCTGTGAGCTGTAAAGCCATGGCACTCTACCCAGGGTGACAGCTTGAGATTCTGTCTCAAAAAAAAAAAAAAAGATGCATGGGGGATTGTGATTCATTTTCACCTTGGAGAGGGTGCCTAGAGGGTTTTGCCCACAAACTGCTCTTTCAACAGGAAATAAGTGCTTATTGGAACTGTGCTTTGCACCATTATTTCGTATATTTTCTCACTTCATAATAGAACATTTTTCTCTTCATAATAATTTTTAATTGAAAAAGTAATATATGCTAGATGAAAAATATATATCGTCAATAGCACAACAAATATGCAATGAGAAATGAATCTCTTCTCACTCTAGGTACCTCCTTTTCCATTTTCTCTCCCTCACAGTAACCAGTGTTAATGGTTTCTCGTGTCTTTTCAGAATGAGACAGTCTCTGTTCACACAAGCGTATCTGTATGTGTGTGGTCCTTACTTTCTCACTCATGGCAGCCTACTATACGCACTGCATTACACTTGGGCTTCTGACTTGGCGTGTCTGAGAAATTCCCTATCTGCTCTTGTGAAGATCACCATTGACCTCCTTGTCATCACATCCAAGGTCATCCATTAATCCTCTCCTAATTCCAAGGAGCTGACTGGCCCTTCCTTCCAGAAACACCTTCCTGTCTTGGCTTCCTGGACTATGTACTCCCTGGATTTCTTTCTATGTCATCTCTGTTACCGTTCCCCTGCTCCTCCCTGATGGATGAACATGGTCATGCTCCTCAGCTCCATCCTTGACCTTTCCTCTGCCTACAGCCACACCCTAAGTGATCTCATCCAGTCTCAAGGTTTTAACTACATCTCTACCTTGACAACTCCCAATTTTATGTCTCCAGTCTGAGTCACATTCCTAACTCAAGCCTCTCTTATCACAGTGCCTGCTTGATATCTCCACTCCAATATCTGGCAGATGGCCTCAAATCTGGCCTGTCCAAAATAGAACTCCTGGCCAAAGCCTCCAAACCTGTATCACCTTCTGTCTTCCCCATTCAATTGTCAGCAAACTCTATTTTTTCCATTGCTCAGGCCAAGAACCTTGCATTCCCATATGTTACCCACCAGTAAATCCCACTGCCTCTGAGCTACCTCTTGAATTTGACCCCTCCTCACCACCTTCCCTCTACCACCTGGGTCACCACTTGCCTGGATGCTTGCCGTGGTCTCCATTCTTGCCATTGCTCATTCTGCTCTGGCCAGTCTGGTTTCCTTTGTCAGACCAGGCCCAGATCCACCTTAGGGCATTGGCTGTTCCTCTGCCTGAAAGCTCTTAACCCAGATATCTGCTTGGCTTTCTTACAATACCTTTGTCACTTTTTTTTTTTTTTGAGACAGAATCTTACTCTGTTGACCCAGGCTAGAGTACTATGGTGTCATAGCTCACGGCAACCTCAAACTCTTGGGCTTGAGCAATCCTCTTGCTCAAGCCTTCTGAGTAGCTGGGCGTACAGATACCCACCAAAACACCCAGCTACATTTTCTATTTTTAGTAGAGACAGGGTCTCACTCTTGCTCAGGCTGGTGTTAAACTCCAGAGCTCAAGTAATCCACCCGCCTTGGCCTCCCAGAGTGCCGGTATTATAGGTGTGAACCATTCACCCCACCCCCACAGACACATTTTAGTTTTCATAGCCACCCCTCTTTGTATTCTGGATTGCTCTCACAGAGCAGGGTTTCCCCCGTGAGATAGGACAGAGGATCTGAGGCTGTAATGGGGTAAGCGGCCTGCAAGGTCACATATAGCAAGTAATTGGTCCAGCTGAGAGCTAGACATTTGTGATCTCAGTGTGAATAAGCCTCACTTAGTTGCTACTCGGGATAACAGAAGAAAGAAGGCTTGTGGGGGGAAGTTATAATCAGGGGAAGAAAGCAGGTCCCTGAGGCTGGGACTGAGAGAAGGGGCTTTCTGTGAGTCTGAGGATGCCCAGTGCCCTGCCCATACCTGGTCTTCAAGCAAGCTGTCTGCTGGCCTGTTAAGTCTACTCAGCAACTCCAGTGGGGCATTTTATCCCCCACATTATAAAGGAGGAGATGGAAAGAACTGTATCCAGCTCTGCAGTAGGAGGCAACCCCCGTACCTTCCCTAGACTGCCTTCAGGTCCTTCCCAAGTCCCAGCCCCCTCATCCATTACTCAGGCTCTATGTTCCTGCCTGTGCCCATTGTTACCATGTCTAGCTGTTTACGGTGTTCTTGCCTTTCCACCCTCTGAACCTGCCCACCTGTTTTTCCCTTTGCCTGGAATGCCCATTCCAGTCCCCCCTGAAGGACTCCTTGAAAATCCAATGCCATGATCTCCCCATTCAGCAAATTGGAGAAGACTGTCATCTCCCTACCCATTTCTTTTTTGGTTCTCATCCTAATCAATGACCTGTACCCATTTCCTGGAACCTCCACTGTACTCCCCTGTACCCCACTGCTCCATAGTATCTCTGCCACCCACTGGGCTCCATTTGTTTGTTGAAGGAGGGAAGTAACTACAGGAAGCCTCCTAGACCTCAATGGCTCTTTCAGCTCCTGAAAACAGCAGAACATTTACAGCCTGTGCAAGGTTTTCTACTGCTGGCTTCAGTAGTACAAAGTTTATTGTTGCCCTCCAAGCCCCCTTTGTTTTTACTTGATTAGCCTTCTTTCCTGTGTGTGTGGTGGGGATGGGAGTGGTGGTCCTTGCATGGTTGTCCTTTTATCCATCTTTCTCCATTTATCGTTTCCCAGGAACCAGGCTTTCTTAGGCACAGAGCTGACCCATGACTCCGTCACCCCTTCCCTGGTAGGCTCCCAGGGCCTTGGGAACCCAGTACCCTTGGTTATGGCATACCTGGCCCTTCCCCAGCTGACCTGCCCAGGGGAGCCCTGCCCTCTACCCAGTGGTATTTCTACTCTTCACCCCATTCTTTTTCTCCTCCCTTGTTAAGTAATAAATTAATCAGACTTCTTCAAGATGGCAAGGAAGACTTCACTCAAGAAGAGCACCATTGCAGGGTGTGGTGGCTCACGCCTGTAATCCCAGCACTCTGGAAGGCCGAGGCGGGTGGACTGCTTGGGCTCAGGAATTTGAGACCAGCCTGAGCAAAAGTGAAACCCTGTCTCTACTAAAAATAGAAACGGAGGCAAGAGGATTGCTTGAGCCCAAGAGTTGGAGGTTGTTGTAACTCTGTCTGAAGACAAAAAAAAGGTGGGGTGGGGGGGACTATTGCAATGGGATTTTGCAGTGGGAAGAGAGTGAGCTCAACTCTGACACAAGAAAAAGTGGGAATCTATAGCCAAGGAGCAGACGCAGGGGACCATCAGTGGATGGAAAGCTATTAAGTGGAAACAGCAAGGCTGGGGGATTTTGGCTCAGTTGACTTGATAGGATTCTTATTGCAGGCAGGCCAGGATGATCACACACCAAGGGTGGAGGGTCTTCCTAACTCAGCAGGGTTCTTGCTAAAACAGGACTAAGCCAGTCAAGGACGGAGCCCAAGGTCAGGGCCTAATCAGAAAGTGGGCTCAGAGGAACAGCACTCAAGTTTGGTTAAGAAGAGAGTCTTTGTCACTCCCTAACCATGTGGCTCTTTCATTTCTTCCAGCTTCAATGCAAACTCTTCCCCTGTACTTTCCACTGCTAGCATCAATGTCTCCTCTGAAACTTTCTTGGAACTTCCTTCCATAGGAATCCATTTTTTTTCTGCCCCGGCTTCAGAAGAAATATCTATTTCTTCTCTCTAAACCAGAAGCTCTTTGCAGCAGGCACGCCCTCCTCCCAGGGCACGGCGGGCAGGCCCGCCGGGTGTAGAGAATACAGGATGCAGAGACCACACTGACTGCACCCCAAAAGAAAGAGGATCTCCCGGGGATATCCCTTAGTTTTGCTGCTTCTATTTCCCACCCTTTTCCCCCTCCCTTGAAGGGGACCCAAATTGTATTGGTGGTCAATGTCCTCTGGCTGGAAAGGCCCCCGGGTGTTCTACCCCTTCCCAGGGCCCACGGTGTGGGCCTGGGGGGAAGACAGGTGATCTCACTGAACGTGTCCGTCCGCCGCTTGCAGTTGCAATGAATTGGCTTGGGGAAGCTGAACACAGCGGTACAGAGATGCTTCCGAGCAACGAAACTCAAGAGGCTCAATCACCCACAAAGGACAGGCAGGAAATGCCCATAGCTGGATTCTCTGGCTTCGCCCATCCAAAAAGTAAAACTACTTGGTAAGAGCCTCCTTAAAAACACTCCTGCACTCCCACCCTGTCGACGGAAACAAGCTCCAAGTAATTGCTCCTGGCTGGCGCGGCGCCTTTAAGAGGCGGCAGGCGGCGCTGCCCCATGGCGGCTGCCCCACCGCGCGCCCTCGCCGCCCGCTGGGCTCCAGCGGCCGGCCGGCCGGGTCAGCGCGGGGCGGCGCGGCCGGGCTCCGCGTGTGCGCGGGCGCTTGCCGCCCCCTTCTCGGCGGGCTGCACGCGAGTACGAGGCCGAAGAAGAAGTGGCGGCGGGAGGGGAGGACAGGAGACCCGGACAGCCGCGTACGCTCTGCCGGGGTCCGAGGACGCCCGCAGGGTACTCGCCCGGTTGGCAGCCGCCGAACGCAGCACACGGGCCAGGTACCCCGGCGCTGGAGGGCGGAGGGAAGGAGGGCGCAGAGGCTGCGCGTCAGCCGCTGCCGGAGGGCGTGTGGCTCGGGCCTGCGCGCCCCGAAGGGAGGCACGCT
The DNA here is from genome assembly GCF_027406575.1 of Nycticebus coucang. Lineage (NCBI taxonomy): Eukaryota > Metazoa > Chordata > Mammalia > Primates > Lorisidae > Nycticebus > Nycticebus coucang. The sequence goes on from NC_069788.1 coordinate 91,240,734, forward strand.
GGGCCAGGGCGGTGTCCGCGAAGGCCCCAGCTGCAGCCCGCGGTGGCGAGGCGCTCGCGGGCGTACTGGCGGGCGTGAGCTCCGCGGGCGGCGGCGGCGTTGCGGGCGGCCCCGCGCGGCTCAGCCAGTGGCGTTCCGCGCTGAGCGCCGCTCCCTCCTCCCCGCCGCCTGCCGCGCCCGCCCCGCCCCTGCCCGCCCCTCCCCGCAGGACTGCGCGTCCGGAGCCCGTTCCGCGTCCCCGCCGCCGGGAGGAGGTGCCCGCACGCTCGCGGCGCGCGCCGGGCCGCCAGACTCGGCCTGTGGGCGATTTCCTCCGGACCCAGGTTCCCCGCCCGAAGAGGAAGATGCAGACCTTTCTGAAAGGAAAGAGAGTTGGCTACTGGCTGAGCGAGAAGAAAATCAAGAAGCTCAATTTCCAGGCCTTCGCCGAGCTGTGCAGGTAAGGAGCTACGCGGCTCGGGCGCCCGGGACCCCTGGCCTGAGCCCGGTCCAGCCTCAGCGGTTGTTTTGGGAGGTTAGAGCAAAACGGGAAGAAGCGGCGCGCGGGGAGACTGAGTCCGAGTGGCCAGGTGGCTGTGGGCCGCCGGCTGTGTTCGAGAGCAGTGGTGGCCAGTACGGGCGAGGAGGCTGGGACCAACCGGGGCTCTCAGGTGCACTGTGACCCCGCTGGGGAGGCCCCCGTTGCCCCGGGCGCGGTGGGAGTGCTGTAGAAGGTTGGCGGAGGGACCTGGGAAATGGGGGAGTCCACGCTGCGGCTCGGGGAGGGGAGTATTTTGGGACCCGAGTGTTTTTCTTCCTTCGTCCCCTTCCATTTATTGGAGAAGGGCACCAACGTTCGTGGGCACCTACTACGTGTCCGTGTAAGCTTGGTTCTTGAAGCTGTCATTGCATAGCACTGGCTTAAGCCCTTCTGAAGCAAGTAGCAATACTTGACATGTATGTGATTTGCTGTCTCATTAGAGCCTTACAGCAGGCTTGCAAATTGGCCAGGGTGGTGAACTGGGACATATGTCCAGGGCGACTGTTCAGCAGAGAGGTAGGGTACCCCGCCTGGGGTCCCACGGCTAGGGAGTGGCTGCTGCAGAAGGTGCTGGATAAATGAATTTCTTGTGGTGTACAATGGCTTTCCACCATTCAGGCTGTGCGCCCCCCTCCCACCTTGATGGTGCTCCTGGTGGCGTCTCCGGTATTTAAGAGATGGTATTCTTAATAAATTACAGAAGTACTGAGTCTTAGGTCGGGTAGGCCTCGCCTTGGTCCATGACTGTGACTTTGCTTCTGAGAAGCTGTTAGTTAAATCCAGTTGTCAATGAAAGCGTAAGAGAATCCAGCTCTAGGAGGCTTTTGCAGACTCCAGGTAGAAACCTTTTGTGATGCAGTGTTTCTGCTTGGTAGATTTGATTTTTATTTATTTGTTGCAGTTTGTCCGGGGCTGAGTTTGAACCTTCTGCCCTACCCACTGAGCCACAGGCACCTCCTGGTAGATTTGATTTTTTAAAATGGGCCCTATTTGAATTGTAGTCCCTGTGGGGTTCCCAGAGATCTTAGAGAATTGAATAGTTGGGTTTCCTTATCCCCTGATGTGCCTGGGCCAGTGTCTGACCTGAGCTGGCATGTGCAGATGGGCCTGGTAGCATCTCTGTGCCTCATGCCTGTCCCAAGGGCTTCCTGCTTCTTTGCCCTTGCAAGCCCCACAGGCCTTCTTCTCCTTGAAGCTTGAGGGGCGCAGCTTGTTTATTTTTTTAATAGCTCTTGGTTTTGCATCCCTTAGTCTGGGGCTGTGGTAGGCAGTCTTCTCCCAGGCTTGTATCCCTAAGAGAAAGGAAGTTTTTCATAGTGTAGGGAATGCGGAGTGGCCCTTGGAATTCACAAGGAAATCAGAAGCTACTTAAAGCTTTGAAAATGGGTTCTAGGGCTTTGGGAACATTACAGAATACTTGAACATTGCACTGTGGATATACACACTTGTGGAAAGGACCCTAGACACTGAAGAAATTTGGAGACCCTTTGGCATGTTCTTGAAGTCCAGTTCTGATAAGAGGTGCCAGAGCTCCCCTCTGGCAGTCATATAAAACCTGGGAAATCCCAGTTAATGCCTTGCTCACTTTTTACTGCTGTCTGTCTGTAGTTGTGTCATTCTGTGTCTGCAACTAAAGCTTTAGACTTGTCATTGGGTTGGTATGTTTTACTCTATAATTAGGTAGCTCTAGCGAAACATTCCTTACCAAGATGCACAACTGAGTCCTCATGCTGGACCTACAGATTGGCTAGCCTATCTTGTGAACCCTCAGCCTTTAAAGGGGTGGGAGGATCAGAGCAAGCTATGGTGTCAACCATTCTTAGGGGAAGTGGGGAGTAGAGTGTTAATTTCCCGAAAAGGGTTGTTGTGTTCAAAGTCTAGTTGCCTTTTTTTGGCCAAAATATTGATTTCAAACAAAAGGCAGAAGACATCTAGGCCATTCTAGAACTCTAGGAAACCTGCTTCGTGTTTTCATTAGGGAAGCTTTAGGTGTTTTGCCACTTAAGTGTAAGAAGGAAAAAACACCAAAAAGAGTTTTTGTTTCTTTATTACTTTCAGGGCAGTGCCCCCTGGTGGCCACATTTTTATGCTGGCTGCAAAATGTTCCAACTGTTGAGCTGGTGACTAGAGAGCCCTTTGCTGCTGTTTTGCTTGGTGTTAAGGTCAGTGGGATCTTAGTGGCCAGAGAGACAGTGTGAATGGACATTATCGTGTTTTCAACATTTAGAATCTGGGGTTGCAGGGCTTCTCTATTGATGGATGATGAATTGTCTATGAGTTCCCTAATTGAACAGTCCAGAGATGTTTGCAAAGGACGAAGCTCTGCTTTGCATGTTTGGGCCAGAGCCAGGGGATGACCTGAATGGTCCAGCCTGGGATGAATTGTTTAGCTGAATGTTAGGATTTGTAAAAATTGTAGAGCAGGAAGAGATGTTGGAGATCACCTCATCCAGACCCTTTGTTTTACAGATGGTGAAAAAGGTGTGAGAAAGGGGCAGGCTCCATATTCTTGCACTTTCCCCTTAACTTCTAAAATGGGTACAAACTGGCGACCTTGCGATTTGCTCTGACAGAGCCTTTCTCCTTGGGTACTTCTAGCAATAAGGTGGACTCACTCATTATCGTCGCAGGGGTCCAGCTGCTGCTATTTAGTCAGGGACACTTTCCTTACAAGGCTGAGTCCCTTGGCAAGCGTGATGCCTTGTTCTCTGAGGGGGCAGTGAACATTGACAGCAACAGTAGGTGGTTGCAACCAAGTCCTGGGAAGTGTCCCACCTACCAGGCACAAGGGCCAGACTTTTCAAATGAGTGCGCTGGTGGGAAGGGGCCTCTGTCTAGCCAGCAGATGGGCTTTTGAAGCCATGTGTTTTTTCAGTGGTACTGTTTGTTCCTGGTGCTGTCTTCTGTGTCTTCCTCTCTGCAGAGACAGGCTCTGGTTGTGTTCTCTTCTGCCCCTCTCACCTGCTTTTCCTTGTTAATCAGGAGCAGCCTTTCAGTTCCCTCACACCCACTCTTTGTGTCTTTTTCAAGATCCCAGAAGTAGCTTCAGAAGGAGAGTAAAGAAATATAGTTGTTAGTTGGAAATAATTTTTAAGTTTTGTAGTTCTCTACCATGTCCTGTTGGGGAATACTGGCTGAGCCAGGCCCCCCTCTGTTTGTGTTTTCTGTGCCTCTCCTCCAACTCCTTTTCTTCTCCCATTCTTTTCTGTGGCTGAACCTGCATTGTAGGCGGTGGTCAAAGAGGCGTATGACTTCACGAAACCTTTGGGTATGAAATGTGGATGAATCTCATCTTTCTTTTTTTTTTGTAGAGACAGAGTCTCACTGTACCGCCCTCGGGTAGAGTGCCGTGGTGTCACACAGCTCACAGCAACCTCTTAACTCTTGGGCTTACGCAATTCTCTTGCCTCAGCCTCCCGAGCAGCTGGGACTACAGGCGCCCGCCACAACGCCCGGCTATTTTTTTGTTGCAGTTTGGCTGGGACTGGGTTTGAACCCTCCACCCTCGGCATATGGGGCCGGCGCCCTACTCACTGAGCCACAGGCGCTGCCCTCATCTTTCTAATAATAGCTGACTTTTAATGAAGTGCTTCCAGGTACCTCACCTCACTTAATCCTCCCACCAACCCAGGGAGGTAGGGAGGGGGAAACTGAGGCTCAGGGAGTGTAAGAGACTTGTGCCGCCATGAGAGAGCCTCCCTGAGTTCAGTTTCGAGGCCTGTTTACTGAAGAATGTGGCCTCCTTTATTAAATGTCTCTTCTTTGCTGAGGTTAGGCCAGCAGGGCCTCCTGGAGGACCCCAAAGTAGAAGAATGTCTATGAAGTCCCGACCTTTGAGAGACTTGGATGCTCGCAGGGCCAACTCGGCTTGCAGGAAACATGTTTATGGAGCAGTCTCAGACCATGGTATCTCTCACGGAGGACCTGTTTGTACAGTTCCCTCTGAAGGGACTGAGGAGTTCTATGATGTTCATGTTTACTGAGCACCTTCTGGAGTCCAGGTTGCCCAGGAGGCATGCCAGGGGAAGTGTAGACTGCCACTGAGCCTGTCCCTTCACTTCAGGCCCTACATTTCTTCCTTTAAAATAGGTTCATCTTGAAGGTCCCTTTTTGCTCGGAGGCTTAGCATTCTGGGCTGGAATTCTTTTGGGAGAGTGTGTGTCCTTGGAGGGAGGAGGACTTTTCCAGAATTAAGTGATGCTGGTGTGTGGGTGGGTATTCTTTTCTTTGTTTTAATGTCTGGGTTTGTCACCATTTCTGGGATGCAGAGGTGGGAGGAGATACTGACTTAGGTTTCCTTTGCAGCAGTGGGAATATCCATAACCCAGCCTTATAAATAAACACCTCTGCCAGCCTCCTAGGGAGCACCCTGGACTTCAAGTGGGAGGAAACATCCTTCTGGCCACCAGTTGTCTATTGATGGGACTGCTTGGGTTTCAGGCCTGGCTCCATGCTGACCACCCACGTGACCTTGGGCACATTCCTTGCCCCTCTGGTCCTCACTTTCCTGTGTGTACAGTGAGGGTGATAACAGTACTTAGCTTAGGGTTGTTGAGAGTGTTAGATAAGTGAACTTACTGAACAGGTGAAGTACCTAGGATAGTGCCTGAAACTCAGTAAATGGTTGTTGCTATTGTTATTGTTGTCCTTGGGGAGCGAGTGGGTGGGTCTCTGCCTATGGATGCCGCTCTACTTAGGGACCTTTGGTATTTGTAAATTTAGTGGTCTTATTTTGGCAATTTATAGGCAACCCTGAAGTTGGCAATGGATGCGACTGATCATCTTGCTGGGGTGTAGGGTTTGTGGATTTGAAGCTCAGGTTGGTGGGCATGGTTGAGGAGAGGGGGCCCTATCCTGCTAGTGGCTGTCCAGCCATCACTGCAGGGCTCTGTACTCCTTCAGCACTTGCCCATCTGAATCTATAGCCCTGCCTTCTGAAGTGGGGGTGCCGTCCTCACTTATTTTATGGATGGAGAAGCTGAGAAAATTATGTTAATGGAAGATGATACTTTTGAGAAGAGTTTGTGCTGGCTTTCCTGAAAGTGCCAAGAGTCTTCATTAGTAATCATATTACTGCTGTTTTCAGTATATTTTTGAATATTTAATCCACGCATATGTTAAAATTCAGAGGACTCAAAGTACACAGTAAAATGTCAGCCTTTTTCCTTCTTATTCCTGAGTTCCGGTTACTTAGGGACAGCCTGTCTGCACAGGTGCTTGTGCAAACCGTGGTGGTGCGTATGTGTGGGTCTCTTCATGCTTACTGTTACTCTCTCTCTTTTTTTTAATTTGGGACAGAGCCTCACTCTGTCACCCAGGCTCTGATGCCAGAGTACAGTGGCATCATCACAACTCACTGGAATCTCAAATTCCTGGGCTCAAGTAATTGTCCTACGCCAGCCTCATGAGTGGCTAGGACTACAGGCACCTGCCCCTAAGCCCAGATAATTTTTCTATTTTGAGTAGAAATGGGGTCTTACTCTTGCTCAGGCTGGTCTTTAACTCCTGACCTCATGTAATCCTCTCACCTCAGCCACCCAGAGTGCTAGCATTACAGGTGTGAGCCACCACACCTGGCCCATTGAGCCATTTTTAAATAATGGCTGCATGGTCTAGCTCTTAAAAGCTAGACTGCGTTTCTTCACCTGGGGTTGGCTTTTGCTGGTAGAGGCAGCATGGTAATGCTCTGTTCCCTCACCTATGTGCCCTATGGTAAGCGGGTGAGTGCTGGGTCAAAGGGCAAGGGCATTTTACTTTTTCATATGCCTTCTGAAACTGCTGATGAAGAGATTTCGCTGTTTCAGTGGCAGTGAACGGGAGGGCCTGTTATCCACACCCTCCTCATCATGGCTGGGCACAGATACATGGGTGAGAAATGGTACTCTGGATTTGCATTTCTTTTATGATAGTGTGGTTCAAGGCACTGACTGCTTTAGGCAGGCATGGGGCAGAGCTCAGCTCACCAGGCTGAGCACCCTGTCTCTAACCATCATGCAGTCCTGCCTCCACTGGTTACTTCTCCAACATGGTTTAGCAGTTTGGGGCATTTGGCTAATACTTAGTGAAGGGCCTTTGAGTGTAGTTTCTAAACAGTTGGGTGTGAATAGCTCCCACTCATTTTGAATTCAGCTGGTAAGCTAGCTTTTGAGGGAATGTGATAGCATCTCCTTTTAAAATAGTAATCTTCATTTTAGACAGCAAATTATCATTCAGGAGCTGTGCGCCTCCTACCTTCCTTTGCAAAGCCACTGTCTTAAACCCTTCCCCTACCCCCCCCATGGATTCCTTCCTCCTCTGGCAGCTTGGAGAGCTGGTCTGGATGTGTGTGGCCTTGCTTTTGGCAGGGAGGGGGATGTTTGATTCCCAAGAAGGAGACTCAGGCCCAGGGTTGAAGTGGCTGGTCCAAGGTCACATAGTGAGGATGTAGTAAGAGCCGACTGCCCTCTAAAACCTGTGCTCCCCAGTAGCCAGTGGTTGAAGCCTCCCTGTGATCAGGACCTGCCTCCAGGGTGGTGGACCAGGGTGCCTATCAGAACGGCCACACCATTCCCATTGGGCCATAAGAGTCTCTTCTAGGCCTCCTCTTGCCTGCCCTGAGCCTGTTAAGAAAAGGCCGCCCTTTGTACCTGTATCTCCTCAGCAGGGCCTCACAGGCCTTAATAATGGTGATGGCCCCAGGAGCATTCCCTCCTGATTTCTTGGTTTTATTTTATTTTATATTATTATATATGTATATATTTTTTAGAGACAAGAGTCTTACTTTATTGTCCTCGGTAGAGTGCTGTGGTGTCACAGCTGACAACAACCTCCAATTCCTGGGCTTAGGCGATTCTCTTGCCTCAGCCTTCTGAGTAGCTGGGACTACAGGCACCTTCCAGAATGCCTGGCTATTTTTTTTGTTGCAGTTTGGCCGGGGCTGGGTTTGAACCTGCCACCCTCCGTATATGGGGCCAGCGCCCTACTCACTGAGCCACAGGAGCCGCCCTCCCTCCTGATTTTAGGGTGGATCTGTTAGAGATCCAGTGGGGATATGGAGATTTGAGAATCACTCCTGTCAGGGGGCCCCAGACTGTGCCTGCCCCACAGAATCCCCCCACTCCCCAGCAGCACAAGGCTGGGTGCCCCACCCTGGTACTGCTTAGGGTGTTCCAGGGCACTTGCTGGCGGAGCTTACCTAGTGCTATCAGCTGCCCCTCCAGGGTGAATCAGGACACACAGGCCAAAGGACTTCCTCAAAACAGCTTTGGGAAGCTCCCAGACTCTTCACGAGTGCTTAGTGGCCCTCACCACTGGGCCCATTCTTTCTCTCTGACTTGTTCATTGTCTGCCTCCGCTCCCCCTTTTTTTCTTTTGAGACAGAGTCTCACTGTGTTGCCCTCTATAGAGTGCTGTGACGTCATAGCTCATAGCAACCCCAAAGTCTTGGGCTTATGTGATTCTCTTGCCTCAGCCTCCCAAGTATCTGAGAGGCGCCCGCCACAACATCCGGGTATTTTTTGGTTGTAGTTGTCATTATCGTTTGGCAGGCCTGGGCTGGGTTTGAATTCCCCAGGTCTGGTGTATGTGGCCAGCGCCCTGGCCACTGAGCTATAGGTGCCAAGCTCATTGTCTCCCCTTTTAAAGGTTCATTCTATGAAGGTATAGATTTTGGCAGCTGTATTTGCTGAAGCCCCAGTGCCCACACATAGGAGAGTATTTTCTGGTCTGTTAGTGGATCAGGGAACTGCCTTTTCCATGTCCCTGTGGCTCAGCCAAAGCCGTTTGTGACTCAGGAGTGCTCTGGGCTAGAAAAGAACACCCAGTGGTGGGAGAGTTGTGTAAGGGATGGTGGGTATCAGGTCAGGGAGGGGCTGTCAGCTTTATTCTTTTATTCATTCAGCAAAGCATGAGTGTCTGCCCCAGCTAGCCCTGGTCCTGCTTGGTGCTGGTCCTCGCCCTCGTGCGCTAGGGGAGGTGAAGGTAAACGAGTGCTCAGATGCAGTGGAAATGCTGCGAGATGTAATTAGAGCCAGGATGCGTGCAAATAGGGGAGAACCGGGGCAGTAGGGGCTGTGGCCCCTTTGTACTCTGAGGAGGTGACACTCAGTAAGAAGGGCTGAGTGCTTCCTCCAGGAGCTAAAAGACCCACAAGGTGGGCAGTGTTCACTGCCTGGGGGTCACATACCTGGGCCCGCCTCTGTCATAAAGCCTGGGTTCCACGTGGACTGAAGAGCAGGCAGCTCTGGGCATAACTACAGGCCAGTTTCACTTCAGACAGGGTGGTCAAAGGGGGCATCAGGGTGTCCTTACAAAGCCTTGTTCCCTGACAGTGTGATCCTGACAGTGCAATCTTCCTCCCACCTGCGGGAGACTGCAGCTGTGCTCTGGGGGCCTGGGACAGAAGGGCTAATGGTCTTCTTTTGTCTAGCTTACTCCAGCCTCTGAGCTCTGTGCTGGGCTGGTGGGTAGATGGACCTTTGGTGAACTGACCTTTCCCAAAGCCAAAATTAGGCGTCAAGTGCACCAGGAGGTGGATGGAAGCCACACCTGACGCTTGTGCTCTTTGGCAGTCATTTGTCTTCCTCCAAGTAGGTGTTTGCCAAATTTGCCTGAGAAAAAAGGCGCCTGGGCATTAGTGAGAATGACATATCCTGAGTCTACCCCTCTGAGATAAAGATTATACAGGGAAGGGGGCTGGGGATCTGCTTGGATGTGCCCTGATAATTCTTAGAGGAAACTCAAATTGTCATTTCCTAAAGTGTGTCACCAGACCTCTCCCTAAAACTGTCAGGTACAGGCTTGGTGCCCGTAGCACGGTGGTTATGGCGCCAGCCACATACACTGAGGGTGGCGGGTTTGAACACGGCCTGGGCCAGCTAAACAACTGCAACAAAAAATAGCCGGGTGTTGTGGCAGGCACCTGTAGTCCCAGCTACTTGGGAGGCTGAGGCGAGAGAGTCGCTTAGACCAAAGAGTTGGAGGTTGCTGTGAGCTGTGGCACCACAGTACTCTACCCAGGGTGACATAGTGAGATTCCATTTCAAACAAAAAAATCCCCCAAAACTGTTAGGTGCAGGGAAGCATCAAGTTAACCAAGGCTGAACCAGTCTCTTTGCTGCAGGCTTCTCGGGACAGTGGCTCTGTAGGAGGGCATGTCTGAGCCAAAGCTTTCCAGGCTGGCGCATCCTGAGAGTCCCAGCTCCATGAATGTTGACTCCCGGGTCTCATCCCTAGAGCTTATGCTGGGAAATTGGCCATCTGATGCCTCTTTTGAGCCCCATCACGTAGGAGGAAGGCAAGGCAGGGGCACCAGGTCTCCTGCCCAGATCCCGCCTGCTGTTGCTACCGTTTGTTTGTGAAATCTCTTCCCTAAAGAAACCTTGTAAGATTTTTTTTGCCTCTGGCTTGTGGTTTGCCCTGGCAAGTACTTAAGGAGCTAGTTCTGCACGGAGACATTCCTGGGGACTGGCCTGGCCAGATGTGCAGCTCCTGGTGTTTTCTCTGCAGTTGACGCTGCATCAGTCCTCGTGCAGCCTGGGGTCAGTTAGGTGTTTTTGGAACTTAGGCTGCTGGCACTTGAGGCCTGTTCAGGTGGCCCAGGGTGCTTCTGAGGACTGTGTTGAGCCTCCCTTCTGCTCTCTTGTACATTGTGGCTCATGCTGGATCCCAGAGGATATTAAGAACCTTCCACGGGCCAGGTGCTAATTGCAGATGGGAAAACTACCCTCCAAGACGGTTGGTGTATGCTAGAAGAGAATTCTGGGGGTCAGGGAGAGGCCAGGTGACCTACTTGGTCACTTAGCTGTGGGAAGTAGAGCTGGCATTTGCCTATGAGGCTGGTTGCCTCCTAAAACCATGCTGTTTCCACACCTTTGTCTTGAAAGGAACATCCAGTCATCATGAGCTTCAGAAGAAAACCAAGGAGTTCTTTTCTGAGCGTCTTGTGTGTGCTGTTGTTGGGTCCAGTGGAATGGTGGATGGTAGAGCTAGCAGTGAACTTGGAGCAGGAGATTCGCCCAGCTGGCTCAGATGAGTGGGCAAGTCATTCTGCCTCCTCGAGCCTCCACTCTTCCATCTGTAAAGTGGGCATAGAACACCCACTGTAGGGCTAGTGAGCATGGCAGATGCTTAGTGAATGATAGGATCCCTCACCTAGGAGGCCACCTCACCTGCCCTTCTGCCCTCCCAAGGCTAGGGCAGGGCCTCTGACACATCTCTGGCGGGAGCCCCAGGCAGTCTTTTTCAGGGAGGGGGTGTCTTTCAGTGCCATTGAGCAGCTCTCCACTTCCTGGGTGAGTCAGGGGACGGTAGATGGGTGCAAGGGTGCAGAGAGTGTGCTCGTGTGGCAGTTTCATTTTCATTTCTGCCTCACACCCTGTTTCCAGCAGTTGAGGGCTAGGCTGCAGAGGTGTGGAAACATCCGGCCCCTACCTTGGGGCCCTGTCCTAGGGTAGGTTCCTGAGCCTTCCCTTTCCCTGGAGTGAATCTGGGTAGGCCCTTCATTTTCTTCTTAAAAACCACCCCATTCATTTCTTTAAGCACTCATATGACGTGTACTTATTGAGTGCTTCCTGCATGCTTCTTGTATGCTGGGTGCTCCTGGTTCGGGGGATTGATACAGCGGTGAGCACTGCAGAGGCCCCTTGATCACCAGGGATGCTTTGGGGTGCCCTTCAGGGCAGTTGTTCAGCCACCAAGCAGCTGTTTCCCACAGTATGCCAGGCTGGATTAATCTAGGATTCTAGGCTCATGAGTTCCCTTTTCTTTTCTTGTCATTTTTAATTATTATTTTTTGAGATAGAGTCTCACCATGTCGCCCAAGGTAGAGTGCTGTAGCGTCACAGCTCACAGCAACTCAAACTCTTGGGCTTAAGTGATTCTCTTGCCTTACTCTCCCAAGTAGCTGGGACTACAGGTGCCCGTCAGAATGCCCAGCTAATTTTTTGTTGTAGTTGTTATCGTTTGGCAGGCCCAGGCTGGATTTGAACCTGCCAGCTCTGGTGTATGTGGCTGGCACCCTAGCTCCTGAGCTACAGAAGCTGAGACTTACTATTATTATTATTATTAAAGAGACAGGGTCTCACTGTGTTGCCCAGGCTGGTCTTAAAATCCTAGGCTCAAGTGATCCTCCTGCCTCAGTCTCCTAAGTAGTTGGGAGTATGGGTGCACACCATACCTGGCTTGTGGGTTTCTTTGTGAGGAATAGAGAAATGTGGGACTGCTGGTTTCTTTCTAGGTGAAATTTCATCTTCAATCCACTCCTTACGCATCTTACAGGTGTGGAAATGAAGGCCTACAGAGAACATGTGGTTAGCTCCAAGTTGTAGAGCTGGCAAGTGGGGAAGCTTAGACTGAACCTGGAAGTCCTAATTTCATCATGGGATCCTGGAGAAGAAAAGGCATTCTGGCCTTTTCTCAGATGGAATCATCTGAGGCCTGTTGCTGCCGTCTTGTGGGAAGATCTGGACGGTGGCATGGGGTCCTATTGGAAGGAAGTTTTGGTTCTTGCAAAATTGGCTCCCAGGCACCCTTTTTCTCACTTTGACCTGGGCACACCCACAGCCTGTGCTCAAGGAGATTTGGGCGTCCAGTCCCCTTGCTGCTCTGGGAAGGGCTGAAGCTGCAGGAGAGGACAGTCCAGGACTGAGCTTTTGGCCTTTGCCTATATATTGGAAAGCATCTCTGCTGTGGAGGAATGTGCTCTGTTTTCATGGGGAAGGTGACAGTGGCTGCCTGTAGCATGGAGGAGTTGCAGCAGATCCTCTAAAAGTGCACATAAGCCTTTGCTTATGACTGCAGGGTCATCCGTTACTGCATTATTTAAGTGGTACAAGAAGAGTTTAGCCCAGGAAATAATAGTGGCTCCTGTTATTGTGCTCCAGCTCTGTGCCTGACATGGTGCTGAGCACTTAACACAGCTCTCTAAGGCTCAGCCCATATGTGGAAACTGGGGCTCGGAAAGGGTAAGTGACTTTTCCAGGGTTTCCTAGCTGGTCACTTCTGGGGGTGGGATTTGAGTATTAGTCCATGTGACTCTGTAGTCTATACTCTTGACCATTACAGAGTTTTTTGTTTTATTTTTTTAAATGAAGACAGAGATTACTCCCTTTTGTCTGAGCTCTTCTCCAGCTACCCGACCCCAGTGGCCCTTAGTTACTTTTTCTCTTCTTTTTAATTTCATTTGGATGCACTGCTTGCCTGGAGAGTGTCAGGAAACTCAGGCACTGATTCAACTGATGCCCACTCAGGCTGGGTGACTGATGGGGGGGGCCTGCCCAGAACCCTGTGGATGCTGAGTTTGGGCCCTTAGTTTGTGACATGCTCCATCCAGACAGCCTCAGCCAGATTCCCAGGCTCTGCATGGATCCTGCCATTCTGGCCTGCCATGCTGCTTGAAATGCTCTGAACCTGTATTGACAAGGCTATGTGGTTCACTCCCCTGTTTAAGAAACCACTTTTGTTGCCTCCTAGGGGATACTTGGGGACCTTAGGACTTTATCTACTGAAGCTAGAGATCTAGAAAGTTTTGGAAGCTCCTCAGAAAGACTCTAAAAGCCTAAGAGGCTCTTGGGGATATTCTCATTGGGGCAGACCCATGGCCTTAGACCAAGTGACTTAATCTTTCTGAGCCTTTAATTTCTGCACCTAAAATTGGAAGTGTAATACCAGCCTGCAGCAGTCTAATTTTGCTGATTGGGTGAGCTAAGGCACTGCAAGTCCTAAACACAGAAAGCCAGACTCTTGGTAAGACACTCAGTAAATGGTCACTTTTATTCTTGTTTAAAATTGGCCGATAAAAGTTGCTAGAGTTGTTTGCCAGTTTATGTCTGAGTATCCCTTATATTTGGGGAAGAAGATGGGGCAAGAGAGGAACATAGTCCAGAAGCTTTTTGGTAGGTCTGTGTTGCATTCCATGTGGCTCCATGGAGACACATGTGTCTCACTCTGTGGTTGTTTTTTATTTTTGAGACAGAGTCTCAAGCTGTCATCCTGGGTAGAGTGCCGTGGCATCACAGCTCACAGCAACCTCAAGCTCCTGGGCTCAAGCAATTCTCTTGCCTCTGCCTCCCAAGTAGCTGGTACTACAGGCGCCCACCACAATGCCTGGCTATTTTTTTGTTTTGTTGTTTGGCAGGCCCAGGCCTGATTTGAACCCACCCGTCTCGGTATATGTGGCTGGCACTGTAACCACTGTGCTAGGGGCACCGAGCCACTCTGTGGTTGGGTTTGAACCCTGACTCAGCCTCTTATTAGATAGATGGGTGATCTTGAGTATGTTTTGGCTCCTCTCTGGGCCTTAATTTCCTCCTAGTAAGCACACGTGACCTTCCCTCTTTCCTTGCGCAGGCCAGAGGAAGGAAGCAAGGAAGGAAGAAGGAAGGAAGGAAGGGGAGAGCTGCCCCTCATCTGTGTCAGACAGGTGACATCTGAGTAAACCACCTCTGTGGGGTGAGGTGCAAAGATTCATGATCTTAGATGAGTAACTTCCTAAAACCTTTGAGCCACAAGGGGTCTTTGCAGATGAGGTTTTGTAGCCCAGAGTGGCTAGCCTTGCAGATTCATGCACACAGTGATTTGGCCTACAACTTTAGAGCCCACAAGTACATCTCTTTGGACTCCAGAGAACCTCAAAGAGTGTGAGGCCAGGGTCTGTTCTGTTCTGTGCCATCTTGGGTAGATCCCTATCTCTGGCTTGGATGAATTATTTTTTTTTATGGACCCAAGTGGTCAGTAGCTGCCCCCATCCCCAGTCCCAGTGGTTTTTCCTCTCACCTTGCCAGGAATGCTCTCTTGGGAAGGGTGGGGTAGGAAGTGGGTGTCCCCTTCCCTGAAGCAGCCATCTGGTACATGGGCAGTTCTGTGGGTGCTTCTGCATGAGCAATGGGCCAGGACTTCCTGGGAATGAGACCTTGTGGACTGGGCCCCATACCTTCAAATTTGTTCCCATTGCTGTGTCCTCCTGTCCTCTCAATTAACCAGTAGATGTGGTGAGTTGTTGGAATGAGGCCAGATCTAGGCAGAAAATTGGCTATATGACTGATTCCTTGCAGCAGGGGTGTGTGGTTATTTTTTATTTTTTATTTTTTTGAGACAGAGTCTGAGTCACCCTGGGTAGAGTGCCATGGTGTTATAACTCACGGCAATCCTCTTGCATCAGCTTCCAATTGGGACTACAGGTACCTGCCACAATGCTTGGCTATTTTTAGAGACGGGGTCTCATTCTTGCTCTGGCTGGTCTCGAACTTCTGAGCTCAGGCAGTCCATCTGCCTGGCCTCCCAGAGTGCTAGGATTACAGGCATGAGCCACTGCCCTCAGCCCAGTGTGTAGTACTGAAATCTCAGCGCTGACTGGATTCAATAACAAAGGTGATATATTAGCTCTGGAAGTGTCAAATCCATGGAGTCTTCTGGCTTTAGGTGTAGGTAGCTTCAGGGCCTCAAGTGGCAGTCCTTGGGACCTGGTGTCTCTCTGCTTCTCTGGTCTCTTCCATGCTGGCCTCATGCTCAGGCTCAGACAGTGAAAGGTGAGTCCTTACAGCCAGCTTCTGTTTTAGGTCCTGTGCTGAGTTCCTGCGTTGCAATCCTGTGAGGGTGAGTGTTTTTAGTAGGGTTAAATAATTTGTTTGGGGTTACACAGCTTGTGGGTGGCAGAGCTGGGATCAGACCTGTGCAGGCTGGCTCCAGGGCCTCAGGGATGAGGGGTCATTCTGACTCTAATTTGTTGGCCTGGGCCACATGCCTGTTCCTGAACTAGTTGCTGGGGCTGACAATGCAATGTGTGGGGTGGAAGTTGGTGCCCATGCCTCTTCCCCTGCTACATGGTGTAGGTGTGGGTAGGGTGGATCTTCAAAAGGAAGCTGGGGATATGTTCTCCAGAGACAATGGTATGGATGTTAGGCAGCCGGGGGAGGGGAAGTGGCATCAGTTCTGAGCTCCAGTGGCCAGTTTGGGCGAAGGCTGCTTCTACTAGTGTTCAGCTCTGGACTCAAGATGGGGCCCTGAGGGTTCACACATGTTCTCTAGGGCCAGGATGTTGCTCTTGAAAGGGGAGTGAAGAATATCCCCAAAAGTCAGACCTAGGGCTTGGTTAAGGCCCTGATAAGTACCTCTGCTTGTTGTTCAGACTTCTCAGAGGCAGCTAGATATCTTTGCAGTAGCTGTTGTGGACAGCCTTGAAATAACTTCTTGGGGCTAACCTTGCTCCTCAGATAAACCTATTGTTTATTCCCATGGCCAGTCTGAGACATATAGGCAGATTCTGGAGCTCCTGGGCTCGGTGGCTGGGGCAGGTGAGCATCTGGAGAAAGGGCTGATGTCTTTCTCTGTGTGAGATGGGGTTTTGTGGGGCCTTGGGGAAGGCTGCTCTGGAGTTCAGGGAGAAGAATGATGTCTTCCCTGCCCCATGGTCACTGTGCAGAGCCTTGGTGTGTTGACACTGAAATTTTGTGGAGTAAAACAATCTTGTATTATGTAAACACAATTAGCTTGTTGCCTTCTGGCCCTGTCCTGCTAGGGGAGAGCAGAGTAGGTGTCTTTCTTTTTTTTCTTTCTTTTTTTTTGTGGAGACAGTCTCACTTTATGGCCCTTGGTAGAGTGCCGTGGCCTCACACAGCTCACAGCAACCTCCAACTTTTGGGCTTAAGCGATTCTCTTGCCTCAGCCTCCCAAGTAGCTGGGACTATAGGTGCCCACCACAACGCCCGGCTATTTTTTGGTTTTGCAGTTTGGCCGGGGCTGGGTTTGAACCCGCCACCCTCAGTATATGGGGCCGGCGCCTTACCGACTGAGCCACAGGCGCCGCCCAGTAGGTGTCTTTCTGTCAGGATCCTGAGGGATGCTGTGAGCCAGAAACAGCTGTGAAGTATTGATTAGAGTTTGATGGAAGTGGAGAGGAGCATTGGTCCAGGGAGGGCCACCTACCTGCCTAGGATGCTCAGCTCCGAGGCACAGACCCAGGTCCTATCCCCTTCCACTGCCTAGCAGACCTAGTGGGAACTGTGGGAAATATTTCCACTGGAAGGAAAGAGGAAGTGACAGTGAGTGGCTTGTGGCCACAAACCTAGGCTATTCTGTACATTAGGACTTCAGTCCCAAAGCCTTGGGCAAAGAGGCAGAGGGGGTGGGCCAGAGGCTAGGAGAAGGCTCAGGATGATGGGGCCTACTTTGGCATTTGGGTCTCTCATCATTCCTTTTTAGAATGTAGAGGAAGTGAGAAGAAGGCTCACTAAGAGACCCTTGCCCTAGGCTTACTGACCCCTAGTAGTTGCCTCTGCTTGGTGTTCCAGAATTCTCAGAGGTGACAGATTTCTTTAATGGCACTGCCCCAGAGATAGCTAGGTAGAGGCACTGCTGGTGGGAATCTCTGGAGAGAAGGCTACTGAGGACCCTCTGCTTTGCTGTGGCCATCTAGACCAGGCGTCCTCAAACTTTTTGAACAGGGGGCCAATTCACTGTCCCTTAGACCATTGGAGGGCCGGACTATAGTTAAAAAAAAAACACAACAAACTATGAACAAATTCCTATGCACACTGCACATATCTTATTTTGAAGTAAAAAACAAAACGGGAACAAATACAATTCACACTGCCTCATGTGGCACACGGGCCACACTTTGAGGACCCCTGATCTAGACAGTCCTGAAGTGGCTTCTAAGGCTTTGTGGAGCTGCACAGGTGGCAGGAGTGGGGATCAGAGAGCCTGTTTGGCTGTGTGGCCCAGCACTGCAGTCCCCATTTGAGAGTCCCCAGCTCAGAGGCCTGGTGACTGAGTTTGTGACCATTGCTTGTGGTTTGGCTGATAGGGCTGTAGTTTGGACCCTAGCTGTCTTTGGCCAATAAAGAGCCTTGAGGAAGGACCTCTGGTCTGTTCCATGAGGCTGTGAGGAGGGGTCATTTCAGTTTGTCAGATAAAATAGAGCAATAGAAAGCAGCAACCAACTTCAGAAGGCTTGGTGACTTGACCTCTGAGATTCTGTGCAAGCTCTGAGGCAGATTCAGGACTGACTTGTGACTAGCACAAAAAAAACTTCTGTTAACTTTTATTTTTTTTTTTATTGCAGTTTTTATGGCCGGGGCTGGGTTTGAACCCACCACCTCCAGCATATGGGGCCAGTGCCCTGCTCCTTTGAGCCACAGGCGCTGCCCTTTTTACATAATTTTTAAAAAATGTTGTGTTGCTCAAAAGAGTAGGGTGCCGGCCCTGGGTACTGGAGGTGGTGGGTTCAAACCCAGCCCCAGCCCCAGCCCCAGCCCCGGCCAAAAACTGCAAAAAAAAAAAAAACAAAAAAAACTTGTTAAAAAGTAATACTGTAAGGCCGGGCTCGGTGGCTCACTCCTATAATACTAGCACTCTGGGAGGCCAAGATAGGTGGAATGCCTAAGCTCAGGAGTTTGAGACCAGCCTGAGCAAGAATACTAAAAATAGAAAAACTAGCCAGGCATGGTGGCTCATGCCTGTAGTCTCAGCTACTTGGAGGCTAAGGCAAGAGGATTGCTTTACCCAAGAGTTTGAGGTTTCTGTGAGTTATGGTGATACCATGGCACCCAGGGTGACAGAGTGAGACTTGTCTCAAAAGTAAAAAAAGTAATACCATACACGATCAACCTCAATTAAGTCGGATGTGATGGTGTGTGCCTGTAATTACAGGTACTTGGGAGGCTAAGGTGGCAGGATCACTTGAACCAAAGAGTTCAAATCCAATGTGGGCAACATATGGCAACATATATATCAAGACCTCATATCTTTTTTTTTTTTGTTTTTGTAGAGACAAAGTTTCACTTTATCGCCCACGGTAGAGTGCTGTGGCGTCACATGGCTCACAGCAACCTCTAACTCTCGGGCTTACGCGAGTCTCTTGCCTCAGCCTCCCCAGTAGCTGGGACTACAGGTGCCCGCCACAACGCCGGCTATTTTTTGTTGCAGTTTGGCCAGAGTCAGGTTTGAACCTGCTACCCTCGGTATATGGGGCCGGTGCCCTGCCCACTGAGCCACAGGCGCCGCCTAAAACCTCACATTGTAAACAGAAAAAAAATCCAAAAACAAAATTATACTAAGGGAATACAGTGCAAAGTGAGTCTCCTTCATGCTCAACTCCCAGTCTCCAGAGGCAGCCGTGTTGCCACTTTCTTGTGTGTTTTCTTAGACATGGGGTTTGTACAAGCAGATGTATATGATGACACACAGTGGCTCTCCTACGCTTACCTTTTTTCATTTAATAATGCTTACAGGCGATTCTTTATTTACACTGACTTTGAAACTGTCAGTGTTCATAAAATAATATGTGAATATAATCTTACTTTTCTGCTCTAGTATAACCTCAGACTTGAAAACAGCTTCTTGTCAGTTGCTTCTTGGGTTCTAAGCCTACCCCAGAGCTCATGGCTTCCATTTTCCCTTGTCTTGGTCAGCTTGGACTGTTGTAACAAATACCACAGACTGGATGGCTTAAACAACAGGCATTTATTTCTCTCATTTCTGAAAGTTCCAAGGTCAAGGTGCTGGAAGGTTTGGTTTCTGGTGAGAGCTCTCTCTGTGGCTTGCAAAAAGCTGCCTTCTCATTGTGTGTGTACCGAGTGGGAGGAGAGGGCTCTGGTCTCTTCATCATCTTATAAGGGCACTAATTCCATCATGGGGGTTCTACCTTCATAACCTCATGTGACCCTAATTACCTCCTAAAGGCCTCAATTCCTAATATCACATTGGGGATTAGCATTTCAAACTCTGAATTTTAGGGGGATGCAAAGATTCAGTCCATAGCACATCCCTGGAATGCAGTAGAGTCATATCCCCATATGGCTGGGCTGGTTGGGGCCTCATTCGGGCCCCTCTACCTCCAGCCCCAAATGCATTGCAGCTCCCAGTATGGGTGCCATTTGGGTGGGAGGCCTTCAGGTGTGCTGGCCTGAGTTTACCATTAGGCTTCTGAACCAAGGCCTGCAACTGAGCCTTGGATAGATGAAGGGCCTCTCTTTTCTAATCTGTAAAATGGGAGTATCAGCAACCAGTTTTGGGGT
Organism: Nycticebus coucang; assembly: GCF_027406575.1. Classification (NCBI taxonomy): domain Eukaryota; kingdom Metazoa; phylum Chordata; class Mammalia; order Primates; family Lorisidae; genus Nycticebus; species Nycticebus coucang. The sequence goes on from NC_069788.1 coordinate 91,260,246, forward strand.
GGGTTGGGGGCTCAGATGAGTTGGGGACTGAGTTGGCAGAAGTAGTTTCAGGTAGATAATGGCTGGTCTGATTGTAATCTACTTTGGTTTCAAAACTTTTTTTTTTTTTCCTTCTGGCTGAGAATGTATTTTAGAGCTGGTTGTCATCTCTGATCTCAATCCTAGTCAAAGGGAGGGGCTGCTGGCATGGCCTCTTACCCTGGGAAGGCCCCATCTTGGTTGAGATGCCTCACCCAGCTCTCTTCCCTGCCTCTTCCAGGTAGGCTGGGGGCTTGGGGAGGGTCCTCTCACAGCCCAGCCAAGTCTGGATTTCCTTAGCTGCCTCCCATGGTTTCTAGCAAAGCCCCCAGCCCCACCTGCTTCTGGAAGGGGCCCTCTACCAGCCAGCCCCTCACTCACATGGAGCCCAGATGCAGGAAATAGGGGGTTGTCATCTTTTCCCTGAAGTTTTAGGTCTTCTGTAAAGATAATTTAACATTATAAAAGCAAAATTTGAAGAGACATACATATCATCCCTTCACATACCCAACCACATTTCCTTTTTGTTTATTCTCTTCCCTTTTTATATTAACAGTCACAAAGTTGAAATTCTTGAAAACAGTAGCGTTTTTGATTTTTTTTTGAGTTTTGAATATTTATTTTCCTTGTTTTTAACATAATTTGCAAATTTACATAATCTTTGATAATGAGTGTGTTTAAAAAACTGGCTTGCAACAAAATTCCTTAAAATTGAATAATCAGCTCTCCTGAGCTGGGACAATTCAGCTCAGCACATCACTGTACTGTCCCTGAGCCTCCAGGATGCCTCAGGATTACAGTGTCCATCCTATAATGTTGGCCAAAGGGAGACAACTTTCTTTTGGAATGTTTAGAAAGAAGCAAGGAATCTTTAGGCAGATGGCACCAGAGGGGCTGCTATTCTCTTCACTTACATTCAGCTGTGAACTTTAGGTTACTTTCTTCCTTATCTGTATACCACAAATATATGGAGGCCCAGAAGTTGAGGGGTTAGTCAAAGATACAGAAAGAGAAAAAGGAAGGACAAAATCACACTCGCCAAGGAAAGAAAGGCTCCAGTGCAGAAGGAGCAGGAGCTGAGGCGGAGATGGCCACCACCCCTCTCGCTCTGTTGTCATCCCTCAGCTCAAGAAAAGCACGTTAGCAGAGTAGGACAGAGGCCTTTTTATTGGTCTGATCACTGTGCACAGTGGTAGGTTCAGGGAGAGCGTCCCTTCTGTCCTGGCTCCCACCTTTCCTCTGGTAGGTGTTTGTGACTCATCCTGAGAGAGGAGGGTGTCTAGGGAGGGTGGCAGGCAGAGCCAGGGTGAAACTTACAGTGTCAGGATCTGAAAGAGGCTCAGGATGATGTAGAAAATGTGGGGTTGCTAGGCCATCCAGGTAAAATGTCCATCAGAGCCAAGGTCGGGAGGAAGAGCTTCCCCGGGAGGCTCCCTACTGGGCCCTTAGTGCAGTCAGCATCTCCTGGATGTTGTCTTCAGCTTCATTAACGCTTTGCTCCAGGTAGGATTTTTTTTTGTTTGTTTTTGGCCAGGGCTAGGTTTGAACCTGCCACCTGCGGCATATGGGACTGGCGCCCTACTCCTTGAGCCACAGGCGCCGGCCCCCAGGTAGGATTTTTTTTCTGCTCTAGTTCTTTAATTTTTTTCTTCTGCTATTCTCTGTTTCTGTAACAGTTGATTGTGAATTACCTCCTTGGATCGAAGAATTAATATTCTTCCTACACCTTTATACATGTTAGTTTCATCTACCAAGGTCATAATCTCTGTATCTGTAAGATGTCCATGTTTTTTTTGTTCTGTTCAGCTGTTCAATCTGTATGTCTGCAAGCTTCATCTTCTGTTGAGTGTCAATAACTTTGGCTTGGGAGCGGTGCCTGGACTTCAGTGGGTAGGGTGCCGGCCCCATACACCGAGGCTGGTGGGTTTGAACCCGGCCCGGGCCAGCTAAAACAACAATGACAACTGCAACAACAACAAAAAATAGCCGGGCGTTGTGGGCACCTGTAGTCCCAGCTACTTGGGAGGCTGAGGCAAGAGAATTGCTTAAGCCCAAGAGATTGAGGTTGTTGTGAGCTGTGACGCCACGGTACTTTACCCAGGGCGACAGCTTGAGACTCTCTCAAAACAAAACAAAGCAAAAAAAACTTTGGCTTGAAGCTCTGAGAAGGCCTTTTTCATTTCTTTTTTTTTTTTTTTTTGAGACAGAGTCTCACTATGTTGCCCTAGGTAGAGTGTTGTGGCATCACGGCTCACAGCAACTGGGCTTAAATGATTCTCCCTCCTCAGCCTCCCAAGTAGCTGAGATTACAGGTGCCCGCTTTAATGCCTGGCTTTTTTTTTGTTGTCGTTGTCGTTGTTTGGCAGGCCTGGGCCGGATTCAAACCTGCCAGCTCTGGTGTATGTGGCTGGCGCTGAGCCAGTGGAGGTCTTTTTCAACTCCAAATCCACGGGGGCCGCCGTCTTGATGCCCCCTGGGTGCCTGCACAGTGGGAGATGGCTTCCATTTTTGATTTTTCCTTTCTGTACATAGCATTTGCTGTAAACAAGTTCCATGTTTATGCGGTCTTTAAAATATTCTTTTTTATATTTAGTTTTTAATTAACTTTTTCATTGTGAACATTTCTAACATATGCAAAAGAAAGTGTAATAAAAGGAACACTCACTTCCTACTCAGTGCCAAGTGTTAATGTTAGTAACTCTCATGGCTGCTCTTGTTTTCTTCATTTCCTCCATATTATTTGGTGACAAATCTCAGACATAATTGTATATATAAACACTTCAGTATCATCTTTAAAAGCTTAAAGGACTTAAAAAATATCCCAAAGCCATTATCACACCCGAAAATAAGGTATCAGAGAGAATGAGAGAATTATTTATTTATTTATTTGAAACAAAGTCTCACTCTATTGCCCAGGCAAGAACAGTATCCTCAAACTCCTGGGTTCAAGCCATCCTCTTGCTGCAGCCTCCTGAGTAGCTGGAAACTGAAGGAGTGTGCCACCATGCCTGACTAATTTTTCTATTTTTAGGGGGTCTTGCTTTGCTCAGGCTGGTCTTGAACTCCTGAGCTCAAGCTATCCTGCTTCAGCCTTCCAGAGTGCTGAGATTACAGGCGTGAGCTCCTGCGCCTGGCCTGAGAATGATCATTTTAGGTTAATACCTACAGAGTAGATAGGTCTGTAGAATGTCTATGCTCTGATTTAATGAGCTATAATCTTACTATTGAATATTTGGATTATTTCCAGTTTTCTTGCTGGTGTAGATAAGGCTGCATTGGACATCTCTGTGAATATAAATGCCTTCCATCCCTTTCTGATGTAAGAGTTTTTTATTAGGTATAAGTAGAGTTTTCATCAGTTATTGTTGTATAACAAACCATCCTAAAACTGTTGGCTGTGAGTGGTAGCCATGTGCTCAGCTCAGAGTTCTGTGGCCCCACCTGTGTCCCTTGTGGATCTGTGTTCAGCTGGAGATCAGTGTGCGGTCTCTGCTGTTGGGACTTGGCCTTTCGTTCACTGGCGTGATGGGAATGACCCAGCCTCTCGTCTTGTTCTCACTCAAGCTGCCTAGGCTTATTCCTAATCAGGAGGAGGGGTCCAAGAAAACAGTGAATGTTTTCAAGGCCTCTGGAGGACTGATTTCTCCTCCACAACTTATTGGCCAAAACAAGATCCAAGGCCAGCGTAGATTCAAGGAGTGAGAAAATAAACTTCACCTATGGAAGGGAGTGGCAAAGTGGCAAAAGTCATTGTAAAAGGCTGGGGTCCAGGGAGGGGTCAAACCCTGGGGACCTCTCTGCACACAGTTTGTGATCTGGCTCTGCACATCACCAGGCTGCCTGTGGACTCTTCCTCATTTAGTAGCTGGTATAGAGCATGGGTTGAGGTGGAAAAGTCAAATCCTAGCTTGGGGGTCCTTGGAGTGTCGTGTTGGAGTGGACTCCATAAGAAATGACTGTCCATCATTCAGAAAGCTTTCTGAGTGCCGATTGTCTGCCTGGCTCAACCAGGGGTTCCCAGTCCTGGTCCTCCAGGAACTTGGCTTCTCTCCAGGGAGAGGAGGTTCAAGTGGCTGACCAATCAGGGGACTCAGTGAGCAGCGTCATCCTGGGTGGGTGGGGGTTTTGTTCCTGGTTTGGGGCCTAGTGTTAGCATGTGCTTAATTCCCCCCTCCTCCCCATCCTGCCTCCAAGCTGAGCTTTATTTTCCTCAGCTGGAAGAGGAAGAAGTTAGAACATAGGGTTGCCCCAAATCCAGAACATTCCAACTGGGAGAGCCCTTAGGATTTGTAGCAGGGAAACTAGGGTGATTCCCTAACTAGGACTTGCTCCTGAGCTCTCTCTTCCCTGCTTTCTCTCCCCCTTGCGTGTGCTCCTGGCAGCCTGTGTCATTTCCAGATTGCGTCCAGACCCAGAATTTCCTATTGTTCTGCTTGTGCGTTTCTTCAGTAGAAACCCCCCTGCGTTCCCGCAGTAGAGCTATTTGTTTACAGGCATCGCCTGGCATCCCTCCATGCCAGGCATCTGTGGTGAGCGTGGCTGAGCAGAGGCCAAGATAGACAAGGCCTTGTCATTTGGAGCTTTAGTGTGTGAGGTCGGATTGGAGGGTGAACAGACGTGTCAACCAGTTAATTAAAGGGATAATTTCATCTGGGATCAGGAAATGAAGTGAGAGTGGTCATATGAAGGTGTCTGAGGACTGTCCCTGGTGCCAGGTTAGAGAAGGTCTTTCTGAAGGAGAGACCCAGGGCTGCCACTCCATCTCAAGCAGTGGACACAGCAAGTGCAAAGGCTCTGAGGCGCTCAGGAGCGGGCCAGGGAGCCCGGTGTGTTTGTGGAGCAGCAAGACCTGTGAGGGGAGGGCAGTAGAGAGGCAGGCATGGCCAGATTATTCCGTGCTTTCCAGGCAGTGGCCTGCAGTTTGAGTTTTATTTTATGTGAGAGGGGAGGGCAGGGTTCATCAAATTACCCCCCGGAACAGTCCTTGAACTTTGGTGACTCTTTAAATATCTTTTGGCAGTGCTAATGGGGTGCCCAGGGCTGTCTGTGCGTATTGTTCTTCAATGATGTTCAATGTTAGATGAAAACCTTCATTCCCAGCATCCCCGGGGCCATGCTCAGCCCCCAGAGGTGGGTGTGACTGTGCCCTGGAACAGGCAGTTCGCTCAGCCTGAAAGACACACCCTGTGGGACAAGGGTTCCTCTGTACTCCCAGGGCAGCCTGGGCGCAGGCAGGCTTCAGTTGTTTCCCTTCTCTTCCCTTCCCACTAGTCTCCGGCCAACGTGCCCAGAAGCTGGTCTAGAATAGGAATGACCTGGGTTTAAACCTGGCTCTGTGGTTTCAGGCAAGTTGAATTTCTTTGAGCTTCAGTATCTACATATGTGGGATAAATAAAGTACTTAACTTTCACAGTTGGTGTCAGTTGAAATAATATGTATAAAGCCCCATAGTTTACCACTGGTCACATTTATTTATTTACAAGTATTACAAATACCCCATCATAGGTTCCTAATCAGCGATCTGGGTTTGAGACACCAGCTAGGTGCTGGGAACAAAGAGCTCTCCTGTACCCCAGGAGCTTGGCTGGTGGGGGAAAAGAGAGGAAAGAGAGGAGAAACTCAAGGAACTGCGAGTTTCTTTTCTTTTCTTTTTTTTTTGAGACAGAGTCTGATTATGTCACCCTTTTGTAGAGTACTGTAGCGTCATAGCTCACAGCAACCTCAAACTCTTGGGCTTAAGCGATTCTCTCACCTCAGCCTCCCAAGTAGCTGGGATTATAGGTGCTCACCACAATACCCGGCTATTTTTCTGTTGCCATTGTCATTGTTGTTTAGTTGGTCTGGGCTGGTACCCACCAGCCTGGGTGTATGTGGCCGGTGCCCTACCCACTGAGCTACGGGTGCCACCGAACCACGAGTTTCTTATCTGGGAAGACTGAGGAAGACTTCATGTTAGTGATGACCCTGGAACAGTGTCTTTGAAGGTAGAAGGAATATGGTTTTAAGATTGTCCAATTGGCAAGTGAGTACCTGCTAAGGCCTGGTGTTATGAGGTCAGGGGTCCTCCAGACAGGGAGTGTGGGCTTATGGGGTTGGTGTATGCGGGCGGCTGCAGGGAGCCTCTGAAGCCTGGCCTAAGAGCTTCTAGAAAGCAGTGACGGCAGATAGGGTGGCAGTGGTCGAGAAGGAGAACCCTTTGACTCCCTGTGCCCTAGAAGGTCTTGTCACTACTCTGAGTGGCAGGTGTGGACTCTGTGTACACCAAGGGATTACCAGCGTGGAGCCTGGAGGGGGGCTCCTTGGCTTGGATCCTGGCAGCCTCACTGGGGAGGTCGGTGGCCTACAGAGGTCATTGCTGTGTCCCTGAGCTTCTGTGGGGGGATAACAAGGTCCCCGCCTCCTAGGACAGGCGTGAGGGGAGATGAGGTATCCATGCAGGGTGCTAGTGCAGGCAAGCACTGGATAATATGATGGTTTAACTGGCTTCTGGGGGCCGGGTCCAGCTGACATTCTCCTGCCGGTTTAGCTGTAGGAGTGGTATGCAGCATGGAACTGCCAGCTGGTCTGTGTGAGCATTCATAGGCTGGCCTGGGGGGACGTCCCCTCTAAGCCTCTTTTGAGCTTTGAGCACTGATGAGTCTTTAGAGCAGGTTGGCAGGGATACGGCTTTGTTGCTTATTTCCTGTTGTTCTCATTCTGAAGTTGCCCACTGAGCAGCTCCTTGCCAATGTCTGTACTCCATTCCCCTGCCCTGGCTGTCTTCTCCTGCCCCAGAGGACTGCAGAAGGAGGAGAGCAGAGGAGGCCTCAGTGTCTCCCTCCTGCCATGCCCTCAGGTGGAGTTATTCCTCCACCGAAGGAGTGAGGAAACTGAAGCATCTCATAGAGGTTCAGTAACCTCTGCTGGACTGCACAGATGTAGTGCTGGGATGGCCTCCAGACCCTCCTTCCTCCATGGAGCTGGGGCCATGGGGAGAAGGTGCGGGACAGATGGGGGACAGGTGGGGGCTTCCCAGGAGCTGAGAGAAGTTCATTTTGTCAGGTGCGAGTCTTGGGTCCAGGCTGGGTCCGGCGAGATCCTGAGTGTAAACCATCCCTGTGGGAGGCTGGGCTTGGGGGCTTGGCTGCTGGGAGGAGGTTGGATCAGAGGTAGCAGGGCTGGGATTGGGGTATGGGATGGGGGGAGGCTGCTGTGATTGCTCAGGCTGTGATGCTCTTAGATGGTGCAGTGGCAGGGGAGATGGACTGATGGCCAGATCATTAGCACCTCAATACACAGGGTGTGGTCAGAGCAGGTGGTTTTAGCACCTTCCCGGAATTTCTGAGAACTTCAGCTTCTATGCATGCCAGATCTGTGGACCCAGAATCTGTGTGTTAACAGGATCCCCTGGAGGTGCTGGTGCATGTTGCACTTTCACATTTGAGAGTACTGGTTTAAAAAACCTGCTCATTCCTGAGCGTGGGGTGGGAGAGGGAGGTGGGAATAGAGGCCTGACCACATGGGAAGTGGAGATTGGGGGAGGGCAGGGGAAGCAGAGGTGTTGTTGGAGTGTGCAGAGCCCTCGCTGGCAAAAGGGGTCTCCCCCTTGCAATGCCCCACCCTAGAGGCAGCTTGAGGACTGGGGCACTTCATGCAGAAAGCTGAAGATAACCTGGCTGGTTGGGCTGAGGGCAGTGAGCTGAGCTCAGCAGGGCAGGCTGTGCACCCCACCTCTGCCCTTGGGGGCCCCCTACCCTATCTTTTGTGACATGCCTCTGTGGAGGTGGGTTGTATGTGCCCACTGGAAGTTGCCCATTGGCAGTGAATGAGTGTTGGGCCCACATGTGCCTGGTCAGGGGTAATAGAACAGAGTCCTACTTTGTTGAGCTGCCCTTCTGGCAGAGTTTGGGTGTGTGTGGGGGGTGAGAGCTAGGGGGTTGTTGTGAGGGCTGAAAGCCAGAAAGGTTAGCTGGTGTCAGCCAGATCCTAGTGAGCTATTCCTTGGGGGGGAGATTGTTGCTGTGATCTGTCCCCCCCTGTGATCTGGGGGGACCCTGGGAGCCAGGTCCCCAGGTCAGGTATTCTGTTGCTGCTGAGTGGCTTGCCTGGGATCAGGGAGTTTAGCTGAGGCAGGGAACTTGTCTCTCTAGCCCAGCCCGCCAGTGTTCTGGCCTCTGCCTCTCTGAAGGGGTTTCCTGGTGTCAGGAGGCTGAGTCTGGTGGGTGGGGAGGCCTTGGCTACAAAGAGATGAGTGGTCGGCTGGCCCAGTTTACGCCAGCCAGAACCACATTGTGCCAGCTTTGGCTGGGTTCACCTGGTGGGCTCTGTTGGCAGCTGTGCACAGAGGTATCCCTGGCCACTACCCACTGGATGCCAGAACTATCATCCTCCCCAGTTGTGATGACCAAGGATGTTTCTGGGCATTGCCAGATAACCCATGAGGAGTATAGTTGCTTGGTCAAGAACCAGGGCTGGTTAAAGGCCCTCCATCCTTTCTTTTTGGTTCCCAGCCTGGCTTTGTTGCCACCCAGCCGTGGTTGTCTCCAGGCAGGGGGTCAGGCCTGCTTTGTGACCAGCTTGCTGTTCTCCCTTACTCACGTCAGGCCCTGCATGGCCATGTGCTCATAGGTCCTTACTGTGGCCTAGGAATCAGAGCACTTGAAATCTTGGTCCAAGCTCCTGTGGTACCAAGTAAGGACTTGGGCCTGTGGGTCAGGAGGCCTGGCTGGAAAACCACAGCTTTCTTAGTCCCTTGCTAGGGACTGTGAACCTATCCCTTTACCTCTCTGAACTTCTGTGCATTAAATTTTCTCCTCTTTGAAATAGGGCTCTGGTAGCTGTTCTGTGGGTACTGGTGAAGATTGGGGGTACCCCCCACTACCACCCTGTGCTAGGCTAGTCATGGGTACCTGGGGACAGTTCGTTACTATCTCTCTAACTTTTTTCCTTTTTTTGAGACAGACTTTCACTCTGTTGCCCCTCCTAGGGTGCAGTGGTGTCATCATAGCTTACAGCAGCCTCAAACTCCTGGGTTGAGACAATCCTTTTGCCTCAGCCTCCCAAGTAGCTGGGACTACAGGTGCCTGGTGCAACATCTGGCTAATTTTTCTATTTTTTTGTGGAGACAGGGTCTTACTATTGCTCAGGCTGATCTTGAACTCCTGAACTCAAGCAATCGATCCTCTTGTCTTAACCTCTCAAGAGTGCTAGGATTACAGTCGTGATCCACTGTGCCTGGCCTCCCCTTGACTTTCCTGTGACCTCACACAACTTCCCCTCAGTTTTGGGCCTTGATTCTCTTGTGTTTTGGGCCCTGTAACGTGAAGGATCTTCAGCTAGAAGGAACCCCTGAGGGAAGAGGGGAGTAGTGGAGGCTGCTCCCCAGTTGGAGCCCAAACCCAGGGCTAGAGAGTGGAGCTGCTAACGAGGTCAGGTTTTATACTGGCCTACAGTGCTGTCCAGTGTTAGCACCTTCTCCATCATCCCTGAACCCAGCAAGGACCTAGGTGACAAGAGCATAGAATTTGTATTTGGGCAGAGCTAGGCTCGCTTCCCTTTTCTTCACTGACTAGCTGAATGTCTCATGGAGCCTTTCTGAACTTTAGGTTCCACATTTGAGGAAGGAGGCTGCTGCTGCTGCAAGGGTGAAATGGGAGTGGGGAGGAGGAGGAAGAGGAAGAGAGTGTGGTGCTAGCCTTCGCTTCATCCTGAGTTGTACACATGACTATGCCCATTTTACAGATAGGAAGACTGAGGCATAGAGGATAGCACCAAGCCCCTAGGAGGCATGCAGTAAGTGAAGCTGTTCTTATTATTAACTGTCATTTGAGTCTGAACATCAAAGACCCAAAAAATTATAAAAGAAAGAGAGAGAAGAAAGATGTGCCTGGTGCCTTCTTAGGGAGGGCTCTGAGTCAGATGTGGAGGGAAGCAAGGCTGCTTCTATCCTAGGTTTCCTGGGCTAGTACTTTCCCTGGGCAGCTGGAAGCGCTTCTCTGGGAGCTGTCTGGCCCTGGTGCCTTTGTTGGCTTTGTTATTTTTTGCCTGCAGGGGCCTGAGCAATCTGTGCTGATGCTGTAATCACATTGATGCTGTAATCACACTGCAAGGGGCACTTGAAATGATATCTGCATTTGGGAAGCTAATTTTAAAGAACATTTTTCTTTCACAATTATATGCAATCAGCCAGCCAGTGTTACTGGGGATTCTCTTTTCCCTCCTCAGCTGAGAGACCATCTGCTTTTCTCTTCCTACTTTTCCTTCCAGCACACAGCAAGCCACCTCCCTGGGAGAGGGACCACCAGTTCTTGGCTGGAGGCCCCAGTGAAACTTTTTCATGGGGACTGTCAGGGAAGAGAAGGGAGAGGACAAGGGGAGGGTGAAGGGAGTGGGTTTTGCTTTCAAGATTGGAGGTACAGGGCGGCGCCTGTGGCTCATTTGGTAAGGCGCCGGCCCCATATACCAAGGGCGGTGTGTTCAAACCCGGCCCCGGCTGAACTGCAACCAAAAAATAGCTGGGCGTTGTGGCGGGCGCCTGTAGTCCCAGCTACTCGGGAGGCTGAGGCAAGAGAATCGCTTAAGCCCAGGAGTTGGAGGTTGCTGTGAGCTGTGTGAGGCCACGGCACTCTACCGAGGGCAATAAAGTGAAACTCTGTCTCTACCAAAAAAAGAAAGCCCAGTTCAGATGAGCTTAAGCTGAAAGAGAATTTCTTGGCCCAGATAATCAAACTGGCATAAGAACAGTACCTGTCTCTCAGCCCCCAGATGTCCCTGCTGTCCCTGGAGGTTCATAGAAAGCCAGTCAACAGGAGGAAGTGGCTTCCAGTGCTGTGGCTGGGGACAAGGGTACAGTATTCCAAATGGCCCACAGCATGGGCAGCTGGTTGGAAGCATGGAAAAACTAGCCTGTGGGGGCTGGCCCTGAGGCAAGTGTACTTTTTCTTTTTTCTTGAGACAGAGTCTCAAGCTGTCATCCTGGGTAGAGTGCAGTGGTGTTACAGCTCACAGCAACCTCAAACTTTTTTTTTTTTTGTGTGTGTGGCATTCTTATGATTGATTATTCAGAAATGAAAATTAAAAAACAACTCCAAGTAACAACATGATTGAATCTCACAGATACAATCCTTTGCAAAAGAAACCAGACACCAAAAGAGTACACAATGTATGACTCCATTCTTACGAAGTTCAACGAAAGACCAAACTAACCCGTGTGTTAGTAGCCAGGATAGTGTTTACCTTTGGAGGATAATACTGGAGGGGATATACAGGAACTTTGAGCTCTCATAAATTTCTATTTCTTGATTGTGGTGCTGTCTGAAGAGATGTGTCAAACTCTTGGGCTTAAGCGGTTCTCTTGCCTCAGCCTGTAGCTAGGACTACAGGTGCCCGCCATAGTGCCCAGCTATTTTTTGGTTGTAGTTGTCATTGTTGTTTGGCAGGCCTGGGCTGGATTTGAACCCGCCAGCTCTGATGTATGTGGCTGGCGCCCTGGAGCTATAGGTGCCGAGCCAAGGCAAGTCTACTTGAGGCAGATGGCAGGACTTGTTGGATTGGGGTACTGAAGGCTGGCGGGTGAGGGAAGCCAGAAGGGTGTGACAGAGTTGGAGACAGGCGATGAGCCCTGATTTAGATACAGAAGACAGAGGGTGGGCATGCAAGGATAGCAGGAAGACCACTTGGTAGCCTTTAGGACAGAGGCTGTGTGCCTCTCAGGGGATGGGAGATTGGCCTTTGCCACCACTCAAGAATTCTTCCCTTCCAGCTGGAAGTAGATAGTCCACTTTTAGGCATTTTTCACTGCTGCCCAGGGCCCTGGCTCTTGTCTCTGCTTTGGTGTAATGGCTGTGACCCCCTATATGGAATTCTGAGGGATTATTCCAGCTGTTTGGGGCCTGTTGCCATGGCTCCCAGCCACAGGGCCTGGCAGGGACCAAAGGCTGGCAGAAAGGAGGATATGTGCCCAGATGCCTGGAGCCGGCCTTGGAGCTTGACTTTTGGGGTCCTCTGAGGCCCCAGACTCATTCTCAACTTCTCTGGTGGCCCAGCTGGCCTACCATTCTCTCATGAGCTACAGTCCTATGACCCGGCTGATTTCTCTATCTCGTTGGTTGGTAGGTTCAGAAACCTTTAGCAGTGGGGTGGGGCTCCTACGATATTTGCCCCATAGCCTTCCTTAGTGGTCAGTCTCTCCCCCGACTGTGGGCATTTGGCATCTGCTTGAATCCCTCCTGCCATGAGGCACTCACCACCTGCCTTGGCAGCCTTCCTTTGGGAGCTGGTAACCTCTTCTAACGGGTAAGCTGAAGTCTGCTTCGTAGGAAGGGTTCCTTCTGCTTGGAAGGTTTGAAGACCTGTTCATCCCTGTGGAGAGGGGAGGAACAGGACACCAGCTCTCCTGCTTCTGGGCTAGGGGTGACCCAGAGTGTGTCCAGTCCACAGGGTCCTGGGTTGCCTGAGGCTAGCCATGCTCCTCAGGAAGTGCATTCTGGCCCCTTCACTGTGGCCCTGCTCTGGGGGCTGCTTCTCAGGTCTTGGGGGCCCTGGGGCAATGATTTTCCCAGCCCCTTAGGGTTAAGGGCCCAAGGGAGGATTTTAGACCAGACTTGGTGCAGCTATTGGGTGGGGGAGGAGAAGCAGCTTTGACCAGTACAGCTCTTCTAGTAATCTCAGAAGCCTCACGCCCATTACCAGAGGGCATCCCCCGTCTCCCAGGGAAGTCTCATAGTGCTGTGGGATGAGAAGGCCTTTGCTGACAGCCCCGAGTTTAGATTGTGGTCCTGTTTCTTGTTGTGAGTCTTTGGGAAAGATTCTTAATTGCTGTAAATTTCCCCACTTGAAAAGATGCCTGTGGCTCAAAGGGGGTGGTGCCTGTGGCTCAAAGGGCTGGCCCCATATGCCAGAGGTGGCAGGTTCGAACCCTGCCCTGGGCCAAAAACTGCAAAATAAAGAAAAAAATGCCTTGGTCACTCTCCCCTTCCCAAAGCATCTGTTGAAATTCAGCTTGCGTTGGGGCTGAGTGCAGAGGCTGAGAGTAGGGGCAGTGCCTGGCACCCGCAGGTCTTCCTACCCCCCAGTCTCTTCTTCTGCCTAGTTCAGAACAGGCCTGCAGGGGTTGGGGAGTCAAGGAATTGCTAGCGTTGGCCTGTCATTTGTTTGGGTCATGCCCAGGCTTTTGGAATCCTGCCTGAAATTTGAGGGTCTTGGGCATCAGAAGAAGTACTGCCTGTTTCGAGAGTTGAGGTGCTCAGTGCCTGTGGACTCAGGCTCGAGTTGCCTCTGCTCAGAGCCGCTTCACAGAGGTTGGGATATTACCTTTAGCAGAGCCAAATGGCCTTGGGATTGGGGGTGATTGGCCTGAGAATCCTTCATGGACATCAGGATGAAACCAAGGGTCAGGGGTTATCACTCCTCTCCCCAACTTACAGCCAAGACTCATAGCCCAAGGCCTTCAGTCTCTGTCACCCAGCCTCCATACACCCCATCCCCTCCTGTCAGGGATCCTTGAGGTGGTATTTATCTGCACCAGTGAGTGCCCCTTTGGTATCCTGCAGTTCCCATGGGAAGCCTAGCTCCAGCTGCCTCCTTATTGACTGTTGAGGCCCCCAACAACCTCTGGCTGAACCTCCTCTGTCCCTACCTTACACAGGGATGTTCCAGGCAGTGCCCGAAGTTCATGGAGCCACAGAGCTACAGAAGCCTTGGGTTGTGATAGGCAGAATAAGGCCCCTGTAAGGCCCCGGTAAAGACTGCCAGGTTCTGGTTCTCAGGATCTACTAATATGTTACCTTAGATGGGAGAAGGGCACGATGTGACTACAGATGTGATCAAGTTTGAGACCTTGAGGTGGAAGGTGGTCCTGTTTGCCTGGGCAGGCCCAGTATAGTGACAGGACCCTTTCAAGAAGGAGGCAGGAGGGCCAGAGGGTAGAGGTGAGGATGGAAGTGGAGGATGGGGATGTGGCTGTGCACCAGGGAATGTGAACAGCCCCTGGAACTGGAAAAGAGGAAGGGATAATTTCTCCCTGGAGCCTCAGGAAGGAAGGCCACCCTGCTGACCCATTTTAGACTTCTGACTGCAGAACTGTAAGAGAATAATACATTTGTTGTTTTCAGCCACTAAGCTGATTGTGATTTGTTACAGCAGCGATAGGAATGGAACAGTGTTTAATTCTGCCCTTCTCAGGGCTGGGGGTGAAGCTGCAGCCAGCGGAGAGGGGAGGGACTGGTCAGGTCAAGGTCAGAGCTGATGTGTGGCCAAGTGGGTAGCAGAGTCAGACTTCTTGACCCCCTACTGGTAATTGCAGGCCAGTAGGGAAAGGTTAGACCCTTTAGGACTTGCTTCCAACTTGCCATCCTGTAAATAGCAGGGTGTAGGGGGCCTGGAAAATATTTGAGTCAGGCAGCAGGGCTAGCTTCCACTGTAGCTTTGATGTGATGGCCACTTTGGCTCAGGTGGCAGGAGGGGCTCAGGATACCACAGTGCCCAGAGACATAGCCTTCCCCCTGCCCCTCCTGGTGCTGGGCAAGCTACCTCCAGGCTCACCTTGCAGCCTTTCTCCTCCCTTGTTGACCTCCAGGGCTCAGCTCAAACAGTAGCCTGTTTGACGTTTTTCCTTGCTTCCTACTGGACTCCAGAAATTGGCCCTACTTAGGGACTGGTGGCACATACCTCAATGACCTTTCCTGCCGCCAGTACCTCTAAGACTCCGCTTGTGGCTTGGAGCTCCCTCTGTTCCCAGGCTAGCCCAGGGTTCAGTGATGAAGTCCAGCAAGTATTTGACAAAAATCAGATGGGGAAATCCCTCCCTGCCTGTGGTTAGAGTCACAAAGGCAGAGCAGAGATCCTGAAAGCTCAAGGCCTTGGGATCCAGGGGCCAGGTGGGGAGTGTTAGCGCAGAATTAGGGTGAGTGGGGGAGATGTTCAGTCTACTTAGGAACACTGCCTTTTACAGTGTCAGCATCCCAGATTACAGGCCAGGACACACACACTTGTGCTGCTATTTTTTTTTTTCTTTTAAGAGACAGAGTCTTAGTTTGTCGCCCTTGGTAGAGTGCTATGGTGTCACAGCTCACAGCAACCTCCAGCTCTTGGGCTTAGGCGATCTCTTGCCTCAGCCTCCCGAGGAGATGTGCCCGCCACATCTCCCAGCTATTTTTTTTTTTTTTTTTTGCTGTTGTTGTAGTTTGACCTGGGCCAAGTTTGAACCCACCACCCTCGGTATATGGGGCTGGCACCCTACCTACTAAGCCACAGGTGCCACCCATTGCGCTGCTATTTTAAGAGTGTGGTACCTTGAGGATAGGGTGCTGGAAAAATTCAGACCTCCCTGGGTGGGCTTTTCCTTCCCCTAGTAAGTCCCGGGAGGGAAATGTCAGCACTGGACTTTTTGTCTTCCTTTTGTAGTAGTTTACCTTGCTGTTAGGCTGATATTAACATGACTTTGCATTCTTGGGATTAAGAAGCCCTGTGAAGAGATCAGACTGAGTCATTAGCCCCAGGCTGGCTGATTTGGGGTTTGGGGGAGGTGCCCAAACTGGCCCTGCAGCAGCCCCCACCCCTTGCCCCCTCTGTTGCCCTCTTTCCATAGCACGTTCCCCACCCCACCCCAGTGATTACCAGTAGTGAAATTAGGGAAAAGAAAGATTACAGCACCTGCAAGGAAATAGTAAAAGATTCAAAAACAGTTTCAAGTAGAGATTTTTTTTTAATTATTATATATTTTTGTTATTGTTGTTGCAGTTGTCATTGCTATTTAGCTGGCCCGGGCCGGGCTCAAACCCACCAGCCTGGCTATATGTGGCCGGCGCCCTACCCACTGAGCTACGGGCACTGCCAAGAGAATTTTTATTTTAAAAAGTGGAGATGTCAAGTGTTATTAAGGGAATAGACATAACATTTGTTTTTAGCCAGGGCAATTGATGATTGGAGGTGGTGATGCTTTGGATGCAGCAGAACATTTCCTTGGATGATTTCCATCTTCCTTGGTCCCTTACTTACAGTTTCTCTTTCCTGAAAGTTGAGGGATGGCATTTCAAAAGCCCCAGCAGCTCTCCTGTGAACTCCGCAGTAGGTGCTGGAAGGTGTGTTCACTTGCCCTGCCTCTCTCTCACTCCTGTCCTGGGCTCAGGAGGAGCCCTGTGGGCCTGAGGGGGTAGGCTGATTTAGGCTTCTGTGTCTGTGAGGGCCTGCCTGCCTCCTGGGTAGGGGGCCGGTATGGGGGAGGGCCTTCAGTTAAGGTGATTGGTGACTGTCCAGGGAAAGATGCCCCATCAGCCCCCCATAAAAAAGGCATATGGCAGCTTCTAGTTTATCTGGTTTGCCTTCAGAGTTGTCCAAACAATTCAGATGTTTGTATTGGCATTAAAATTCTGTTCGTATGTTGTCTTTATATTGGGCCATTTCAGTTTCTGGCACCATTAATAGGAGGAAAATCTAAACTGCAAAACAATCAGCAAGTGAACCAGGATGCCGTGGAGCTGGCAGGTGGCTTAGGGCTGGGGCCTGGAGCCTGTCCCTGGGAGGCTTGGAATACTCACTCAGGAAGTGTTGCGTGCAGGCTCAGGGTCTGTGTGTGCGTGCATGCATGTGCGCCTGTGGGGAGGGGAAGGATGTTGAAATAAAGTACATAGCCTCTGGACTTAGGGGGCTCATAGCTCAGAACTGAGCACAGAGCAGTCTCCAGTAGAAGCCATTACATCTACCAGCACAAGGGGCTGAAAGGGGCCTCTTAGGTGGGGTGATGTTTGAGCTGTTCTTGGTGGATGAGCAGGGCTTTGCCAGGTAAAAAAGGGCACCTAGCAGAGGGACTTGCTTGTGGAAAGGCACAGACTTAAATCAGGTCTTTTTTTTTTTTTGAGATGGAGTCTCACTGTGTCACCTTGGGTAGAGTGCTATGCATCACAGCTCACAGCAACCTCAAACTCTTGGAATTAAGTGATTCTCTTGACTCAGCTTCCCAGGTAGCCAGAACTACAGGTACCCACCATAACGCCTGGTTGTTTTTTGGTTGTAGTTGTTGTTGTTGTTTGGCAGCCCCGGGCTGGGTTTGAACCCACCAGCTCCCTAGCCGCTGAGCCTTAAATCAGGTCTTGGTGTTTCAGAGAATGGGGTCCCTGTTGGGAGGGTTTGAAAGGGAGGACTGGTGCCTCTCCCCAAGTCCCTTGCAGGCTGCTCCTCCAGATCCCCAGGTGCCAGGTATTGTGCTAAGAATTTGGGGCTGTAGACACAGAGCACAAGCCCTATTTCCTGAGGGAGCATTAATCAGCCAGGCTAGGCCAGGTCAGGCTGCAATAACAGGGCCAAGAGGAAGAGGTGTGAAATAGCAAAGGTTTATTCATAGGTCATTCAGAGTCCACTGTGGACCTGGAGGGCTCTTGGGGGCAGTCCTCTTCCCTGAGGAGGCTCAGTGTTTTGTTCCAATATCCTGTTCTTAGTCTCCATACTGTTGACTTTTTAGGCTAGATAATTCTTTGTTTTAGGGGCAGTCCTGTGCATTTAGAGCCTTTACTCACTGGATATTGGTACCAGTCCCCTAGTTGTGATAATCAAAAATGTCTTTAGGCATTGGTAAATGCCCTGGGGTCAGGTCGAGGCACAGAATTGCCCCCAATTGAGAGCTGGTGGTATCTACAGGTCCTCTTAATCAGTTGTTAGTCTGGGCATGGTAGTGTGTGCTTGTAGTCCCAGCTACTTGGGAGGCTGAGGTGGGAGGATGGCTTGAGCCCAGGAGTTTGAGGCTGCAGTGAACTATGATCATGATACACTCCAGCCTGGGTGACAGAGTGAGACACTGTCTCTAAAAAAAAAAAAAAAAGTCCTTTCTTTCTGGTTCCTAGGCTGGCTTTGTTGCCATGCAGCCTGGGGCTGTTTCTGGGCCGCAGCCTGACTGACTCTGGTGGTCAGTGGTATCCAGACAGGCTTTGATGACGCTGAAGGGGGAGGACTGGCTGGAGAGTTGGATGCTGGCAGTGGAATACTTCTTCCTGAAAGTTGACATTGGTCACATCTGTTCACATTTCATGGCCCTGCCTAACTAGGGGAAAGGGGAGCTTAGTGTCATGTAGTGTCCAGGAAGAGAATTGCCATCATTGGTGGCCCAGTGCTGTCTGCCACTGAGCGTTAGCCTAGTAGGGTCAGTGCCATGGAGCCAGGCAGCTCCTTTGCGCTCAGGGCTGGGTTTAACTAGCCTGACCACAGAACTGTAAGAGAATAATACATTTGTTGTTTTCAGCCACTAAGCCGATTGTGATTTGTTATAGCAGTGGGCTTGTAGGGGCTCTGAGAAAGGTGGATGCCAAGGAGGGCTTCTTCAGAGGAGCTGACCTGGGTGGGGGTCAGGTGGTGATGCTGGGTGGCATTTGAAGCACAGGAACAGTGTGGCCCTCGGCACACAGGCTGGGGGTGGGTGTTCCTGGTGCCCATTCAAGAGCCCCAAGTCCTCAGAAGACACTGTGGGCCTCTGGGTGGTACTCTGTGGGTCCTGCCCTCTGCAGGCAGGGATGCCGCCAGTGAAGCATACAGGGGCCAATAAGCCTGGGAGGAGGGCTGTGCCAAGACATCAGAGCACTGGTGAAAGAATAGTGATGGTGGGGGTGACTCAGAGCTGTTGCCCAGTGCCTGGTACCTCAAGGTGCTATAGAAAGGGCCTTGTTATTTGTGATACCTGAAATCTGCTAATTACCAAACCATGCCACAAATTGTTTGGATGAGAATGTGCTTGGCTTCCCACTTCATAATTACACACTTCCCATCCCCAAGTGGTTTTTAGCTCTGGGAGCAGGTGCCACTTTTTCTCTTTACCCGTGGTGGGGGGAGCCTGTGGGCTGTTCCTTCTGTGGGAAATTGTTCTTCAGACTCCTGCCTGGCCCTTCCCCCTCCCCGCGCCTCTGGGCATTCCTGCCGGTGCCCTTCCAGGGGTGGCTCTGCTGTGGCTAGCGCTCAACTTTGCCTGGGCAGGAGGAGGCAGTGGCTGGGACCTTGCATCTTACAGGAAAAGCAGTTTTTTTTTTTGGAGACAGAGTCTCACTTATCACCCCTGGTAGAGTGCTATGGCATCACAGCTCACAGCAACCTCCAACTCCTAGGCTTAGGCGATTCTCTTGCCTCAGCCTCTGGAGTAGCTGGAACTACAGGTGCCCACCACAATGCCTGGCTATTTTTTTGTTGTAGTTTGGCCAGGGCCAGGCTTGAACCCTCCACCCTTGGTATATGGGCCAGTGCCCTACCCACTGAGCCACAGTTGCCCCCGGCCCTTTTTTTTTTTGCAGTTTCTGGCCAGGGCTGGGTTTGAACCTGTGGGGCCAGGGCCCTACTCCTTTGAGCCACAGGTGCCACCCTACCCTTTTTTTTTTTTTTTTTTTTAGGCAGAGTTTTACTATGTCGCCCTCGGTAGAGTGTCGTGGCGTCACAGCTCACAGCAACCTCTATCTCTTGAGCTTAAGCGATTCTCTTGCCTCAGCTTCCCAAGTAGTTGGGACCACAGGTACCTGCCACAATGCCCAGCTATTTTTTGTTGCAGTTGTCATTGTTGTTTAGCTGGCTTAGGCCAGTTTCGAACCCGCCAGCCTCGGTATATGTGACTGGCGCGGTAACCACTGTGCTACAGGCGCTGAGCCAGGAAAGCAGTTCTTGATTAACTGAGGGGACCCCCTTTTAGAAAAACTTCACTAATCTTTCACTGTTGCTCTGTTGTCTCTGAGCTCCTGGAATTCTCCCAGCTGTCACTGGACTTTTCTCTCCTTGTGGATGAGAGGGGCTCTGTGAATCTAGATGCAGCCCTCCTCCCAGGCTTAGTCACCTCTTTGTGTGTTTCACTTGCCGCATACAAGGTCCGCTTGGGGAAGAAAGGTCATAGCCATGTAACAGAGGTGAAAGCTGAGACCCAGCATGGCTCAGCAGCAGGTCCCATTCCTGCTGCTAGTTTTCATGGACTCAGCTCCTGTGTCCTGCTCTGCTGTGAGGCAGGCCTGCTGCTGGAGAGAACCTGTCAGCGCGTAGTTCTCATGTTAACCTTGCTGATGCTACAGCTTCAGGCATTCTGTGGCATCGATGTGGTGTGGACACCTCTGTGGACTCCGTGTGGCTCTTTTTTATTTGTGCCTTTGATCCTCTTTATTAGACTCTTCTGTGGCCCCCTCTCCCTCAGCACTGGGTCATTCAGGGTAATTTTTGTCATATTTGAGAAGTGGTAGCTGCTGTCATTTACAGAGCCCCTGCAGTTCAACAGCCAGTGACACAAATGCAGCTTAAACTGATGTAAACAAAAATCTGCCACCAAAGGTCAGGAGAAGACAACCTACCCTTCTGGAGTCCCTGGCTCAGCCTTTTCACCTAGTTTGGCCACTGGCTCATCTGGATTCCCGCTTCCTGGAGGCAACAGTGTCCTCTAACATTTCTAGGCCATGCCATTTGTAGTGTGGACAGCCCCCTAGGATCCCTCCTGAGCAGGACTGGGACTGACCTGGCTTGTCCCACTCTAATCCTAAGTGAGGTGGCAGGTCATGCCCACTCCTGGAGTGGGGGTGGAACCCCTCAGAATCATGAGGGCTGGAGAAGAAGCAGTTTCCAAAACTCAAGAAGGCAGGACAGAGCAAGAATCACCAGCCCACCTCCCCAGTGTGAGCCAGGTGCTGTGTTGGGCCTGAATTCTTCTTTTCCCAAAGCTCTTTGGGATGGGTTCTAGAATTCTTCCATTTGTTTGTTTGACAGGACGTAGGATTTATTGGTAGGCACAACCTAAGGACAGGCAGTACAGTGAAAATCCTCCTGAGTATAAGACCCACCACTTGTCCAGGGGGCCTCAACTGGGGATGTATTTGACCCCACAGCCATCTGGGATGAATTGCTTCTCAGCCACCATGTCCTCAAATTCATCTGCATTAAACTTGGTAAAGCCCCACTTCTTAGAGATGTGAATCTTCTGGCAGCCAGGGAACTTGAACTTGGCCCTGCATAGGGCCTCAGTAACATGCTTCTCATTCTGTAGTTTGGTGTGGATGGACATGATGAGACTTAGCCAACGTGAACCCTGGCCATAGTGCCCTGGGGCTGGCTTTTTTTTTTTTTTTTTTTTTTGAGACAGAGTTACTTTATTGCCCTTGGTAGAGCGCTGTGGCGTCACAACTCACAGCAACCTCCAACTCCTGGGCTTAGGCAATTCTCTTGCCTCAGCCTCCCAAGCAGCTGGGACTACAGGCGCCCACCACAACACCCGACTATTTTTTGTTGCAGTTTGGCTGGGGCTGGGTTGGAACCCGCCACCCTCAGTATATAGGGCCGTTGCCCTACCCACTGAGCCACAGGTGCCACTTGCCCTGGGGCTTTCTAAAGGCACCACCCATACCTGTCCAGAACCTAGATTGGGGATAACACAAGGTCTAACACATGAATATTGAAGAGGAATGTCTCAAAGTTCCCTCAGACCAACCCATATAAGCAGTAGGCTGCATACACTACCAAGGAGGCTGCTGTTTGCAGCCATTGCACATAGGTCCCCGTGAGGAAAGGAGCATGGTCTACTTAATAGCTGCAGGGGATTCTCCCATTTGACAGATGAGAAAACTGAGGCACAAGGTACAGTTGGGTCTGGTTCTGTGTTTTCTTCTTGGGTACTTACCCTACCTCTTCCACTTGCAGTTGTCTCCTAGGATTTCTTCTAACCCCCTGAACCCTGTTACGCTCAGTCCTGAGCTTTTAACTACTTCCTGTTACCCCTGTGGTTGGAAGGTGGATGTTACCATCTTCCTGCAATTTCCTCTCCATTCTAGGGCCTGGGCCTGCCCCCAAGCTGCTGAGCATCAGAGCTGTTTCCATCGTATATTTCCTTTGCTTCTGCCCCTAAGCCTGTTCCTTTCCCAGCAAATTGGATCCTGCTTCTATTCCTTAAGGTCAAGCAAGGGGAGTTGCTCCCTACAAATGAGCAATTGTTCCCATACCTGACTGTTTTACTCCTGAGCAACACCTGAGAGTGTGACAACCCCCAAATCTCTCTTGGGCCCTGCTTCAGACTTCTTGAATCACAGTCCTCAGGAGGGGACTTCGAATTAGTACTTTTGGTAAACTCCAGTGGTGATTCTTAGGTCATCTCCCTGGCTTTTGGGATCCACTGGCCCAAGGGGTAAAGGCCAGGCTGCAAGGTGACATCCTAGGCCTCTGGGACATGCCCCGGTCTATATCATTTATCCTCCTTCTCAGCGCCCCTGCCTGCCTTTGTAGGGGGGTCTTACGCTCCCACATTCCCAGACACCCTTGGAGAGGGAGCTCCTCACATCACCCTCTACCTTTCCCAACACCTGTCTGTAGTTACCCTCATTGCTCTGTGAGATGGCAGATGCTGTCCCCTCTCTGAACCTATCTCTGATTGCTGTCCCTCCTTCCCTAAAAGGATCAGTCTTTTGGTGAGTATTTTAAGTTCACCAAGGATATACTGTCTTTGGATTTTTGTGTTGTTTTGCAAGTACATCCTCCATCAGTATCCAGCATTTGGAAAAGAGAGTTTGTATTTATGAGTTGCGGGGTAGATCTCTGCCTAAAACTTGACTAATGTAGTGTTTATCAAGAAAATGAGGTTTAGACCAGGCAAGGTGGCTCATGCTTGTTATCCTAGCACTCTAGGAGGCCAAGGTGGGTATTGCTTGAGCTCAGAAGTTTGAGACCAGGCTGAGCAAGAGCAGGACCCCATTTCTACTAAAAATAGAAAAACTACCCTGTTTCCCCGAAAATAAGACAGTGTCTTATTTTAAGGTGTGCTCCCAAAGATGCGTTAGGTCTTATTTTCAGGGGACGTCTTATCTTTCCTGTAAGTAGGTCTTATTTTCGGAGGATGTCTTATTTTTGGGGAAACAGGGTAGCTGGAAGGCTGAGGCAAGAGGATTGCTTAAGCCCGAGAGTTTGAAGTTACTATGAACTATGATGATGCCACAGCATTTTACCTAGGGCAACAGTGTCAGACTCTGTCTCCAAAAAGAAAAGAAAAGAACGTTTAAATCGCAGGGGTCATCAAACTATGGCTCGCTGGCCACATGAGGTGGTGTGATTGTATTTGTTCCCATTTTGTTTTTTTACTTCAAAATAAGATATGTGCAGTGTGCATAGGAATTTGTTCATAGTTTTTTTTTTTTTAAACTATAGTCCGGCCCTCCAACGGTCCGAGGGGCAGTGAACTGGCCCCCTGTTTAAAAAGTTTGAGGACTCCTGGTTTAGAGCTTATGAAAATTGCCTCCAGGTATAGGTTTTCAATAAAATACTTAAATTATTAATTATTATTATTATTTTTTTGAGATAGTCTCAAGCTGTTGCCCTTGGTAGAGTACTGTGGTGTCATAGCCCAAACTCTTGGGCTCAAGCAATTCTCTTGCCTCAGCCTCCCAAGTAGCTAGAACTACAGATGCCTGCCACAATGCCCGGCTATTTTTTTTTGTTGTTGTTGTTGCAGTTGTCATTGTTGTTTTAGCTGGTCTGGGTTGGGTTCAAACCCTCCAGCCTGGGTGTATGTGGCTGGCGCTCTTCCCACTGAGCTACGGGTGTCGCCCTATTAATTTTTTTTATTTCAGGTTAATTTGAGAGTACAAAGAATTAGTTTAGGCTCGGTGCCTGTAACCTAGGGGTTAGGGTGCTGGCCACATGCTCTGGGGCTGGTGGTTTCGAACCTGGCCCCGGCCTGCTAAACAAGAACAACAACAACAACAACAAAAATAGCCAGGTGTTGTGGTGGGTGCTTGTAATCCCAGCTACTAGGGAGGCTGAGGCAAGAGAATCGCTTGAGCCCAAGAGTTTGAGGTTGCTCTGAGCTATAACACCATGGCACTCTAATCGAGGGTAACAAAGTGAAACTCTTGTCTCAATTAAAAAAAAAAAAAGAAGGAAAAGAAAAAGAAGAATTAGTTTACAATGATTGCATTTGTTAGGTACAGCCCCTGTTGTAGTTGTGTCCTTCCCCCAAGAGCTGCAGATGCAGGTACAGATGTGGAAAGAAGGGAACACTTGTACACTGTTAGTGGGACTGCAAACTAATACATCCTCTTTGGAAAGAAGTATAGAGAATACTCAGAACTCCTAATAGACCTTCCATTTGATCCCACAATCCCATTAGTAGGCATCTACCCATTTTATCATAAGGACATCTGCACTAGATTGTTGTTGTTGTTTTTTTTTTTTGAGACAGAATCTTACTCTATCACACTGGGTAGGGTGCCATGGTGTCATAGTTTACAGCAACCTCAAACTTTTAGACTCAGATGATCCTCCTGCCTCACCCTCCTGAGTAGCTGGGACGATAAGCACCCGTCACAATGCCTGGCTAGTTTTTCTGTTATTAGTAGAGATGGGGTCTTGTTCTTGCTCAGGCTAGTCTTGGACTTTGCGCTCAGGCAGTCCACCTGCCTTGGCTTCCCAGAGTGCTGGGATTGCAGGTGTGAACCACCACACCCAGCCTTAATTATTAAATTTTAACCCTTATCATTACCTTCCCTAGTACAATAAATCTTAGCTTAATGTTGTCAATAGATTCTTGGAAACTGTGATTTTAAATGAAATGATAGAAATAAGAGTTAAGTTCCTCCTGCAGAAGGTGGGCTCAAAAAAAAAAAAGGATGGGTTAAGTTCTGTGGCACATAATCTTGTCCTTGTCCTCCAAACATCAATTTAGACACACAAGTTAACCTGATATCTTTGGATGTGGAAGGAAACCTGAGTATCTGGAGAAAACCCATACAGATAAGGGGGGTGTGTAGCTCCACACTGACAGTGGCCCCACTGGGAATCAGTTTTTTTTTTCCTTATTGACATAATAAAAGAAGGTTGAATGAAATGACATTATCTGAGGCCCTGCTGTGTGTATGCTCATTGAGGAGAACACAGGAAATCATAAAGGCGAAGCCATCGCACCTTCCTGGTATCAGCCCGCCTACAGTGAAGTTAGTGCTGCAGGCCGTGGCCTCCCCTCTCTTCCTGGTACCTGGTGTTTAAGTGGGCTCAGAACGCGCTAGGCACCCCAGCACCATGGTCCCAGGCCTCACGAGGGGTGTTATTTCAGCTCCTCTTTGAGGAAAACTTGTAAGCTTTTCATGATAAATCCTGAGCTGTCTTCTGCCTTGCCTCCTCCATCAGTTGATTGATGGATGCCTTTATATGGCATGTGTTTAAAAAATAATTTAAAACATAAATTTTTCAGTTTTTAAGAATGTTATAGGCATGTGATGTACAATCCAAGGATGTAGAAAGGGTATGTAGTGAAATGGAAAATTCCCCACCCACCCCCAGCTGCTCTTACCCTTGATCAGAGGCTGTGTTGTGGTCATTGATCATTTTCTTTTTTTTTTTTTTCCCTTTTTTTTTTTTTTTTTTTATTGTTGGGGATTCATTGAGGGTACAATAAGCCAGGTTACACTGATTGCATTTGTTAGGTAAAGTCCCTCTTGCAATCATGTCTTGCCCCCAGAGGGTGTGGCACACACCAAGGGATCATTTTCTTATAGTATATACATAGGCACAGTCTCGTCCTAGGTGATGTTCTTTTTTTTTTCTTTTTTGAGACAGAGTCTCACTGTGTTGCCCTTGGTAGAGTGCTTAGTGTCACAGCTCACAGCAACCTCCAACTTTTGGGCTTAAGTGATTCTCTTGCCTCAGCCTCCTGAGTAGCTGGGACTACAGGTGCCTGCCATAATGCCTGGCTATTTTTTTTTTTTTTTTTTATAATTGTCATTGTTGTTTTTTAGCAGGCCTGGGCTGGGTGCGAACCCGCCAGCCCTGGTGTATGTGGCTGGTGCCCTAACCACTTATGTCTGTGAGGTGATGAGGCACATTGGAGTGTTCAGTTAATCACTCAACAACCAGTTCTCTGGTTTCTCTTCTTCCCTACAACCTCCATGTTCCTCCTTACTCCCTCTTCCCCTTTAGTTTTGTAATTCAATTTCTAAACTTTCTACCTATGGCAGGATTCCATCAAGCTGTTCCTTAAGAGTATCAAGGTTGTTGGTAGCTTTGTTCTGGAGAAACTGCCAATGAAGAAATGAGGCCTGGTAGGTTGGTTTGTTTTCCTGAGAGGCCATGGTGGTGTGCTTGGGATTCTACCACCAGAGGGAATGGGTGTTTCTGCCCAGCTCCCCATTATACAGAGGCCCTGGGGGCTGGCAACCCTTCCTGGTGCTGCCCAAGCCAGCTGTCCCCTGATGGTGGCCATGTTGGCTGGGGGAAAGCCGGCTCCGGGCCAGTTCCTGTGCTTCTGGAACCCGGGTGCCTCTGCTGGATCGTCCTACTATGGGACGTAAGCCCCCTCCTCCCTTATGGGGCTGCAGAAAGCTTCCATCAGTGAGCACCGAGGGTGCTGAAAGGAGAGCCGAGTCCCCTCTTTTCTGTCAGTCACAATTTTATCTGTTCCTGGTGCCTGCGCTGCAGAGGAGCTGTGGTGGCTCCTGGGAGCTCAACCCCACTTGGGATTTCAGCCAGTCTTTTCTCTAGGTTACTTTTTTTGTTGCTTTCTTATTTTATTCCTTCCATCTGTTTCCAAGTTAGAGGGTTTTTAAAAATTTAAGACTGGGGGAGGGAGAGCTGTCTGGGATGATGTAAAATGTGGACGGATTGGAAGTGACCGCTTTTGGCTTCATAAAGAGATGAGAGCCACACGACAGGATAATCTGGATGCCGACAGGATTAACTCAGAAGGAAGCCAAGGCCCAGCCCCGGAGCCTGGAGGAAGCCCGCTCCAGCTGGGGTGGGTCACTCGCACACCTCTGTCCTTGCCTGTCCTGTCGTGCAGTCCATGTCCTCGGTTGTTTGGGGGTGGGGGACGAGGTGCACTGGCATCCAGGCTGGCTCCTCACAGGCCTGTGCATGTGGCCTGGGGCAGGTTTCCCACACTGATGCTCTCTGCAGTTCCCTCAGCCTTCCAGCGGGCCGGGGTGATCTGGGAGTGAGGTGGGGGCTTCGAGGTGTGTACACAGGTGCTCAGATGTGTGGTTTCTTCGTGAGAAACCGTAGATCGTGTTTTCTTCTAATGCTGTCTGTCCCCTTATTGTGGGCTTTGGTGACCCAAGGTTATGCTGTATGTCTAGCCTGTCCCTCGTGAAATCATGCAAGCTGATGGATATTGGCCGCCATTCCTTTAGGAACAGCAGAGGAGCTGAGTGACAGTGAGGGCCCCCGAAAGCGTCAACCGTGGTGACTCTCAAATGGTTCCTTGGGACTGGTGGTTGGAGGGAGGGCCCACAGTGGGACCCGGTCTGCTCTCGTTGGTCTCTGTCTTACAGTCTTCTGTGTGACTCCAGTGGGGTTCTGCTCGTTGCCTGGCTCTCAGGAGGTGCTCAGGAAGCACTTGTTGAATGTAGTAATGGGTGGGTGTCACCGTAGCGGTGCTGAGGGTGACGTGCCTGCTCACAGTTGCCCAGAGCTTCCTGGGGGCTTTGTGTTTGTCCTGTTCCGTGAACTGTGAGCCCCTCGAAGGCCCCGACTATGGCCGTTGCTGTGTTGTGCCCTCCAGCGTGGGGTTCTTGGCATATGTCTGCCTTCGTTTGCCAGCACCTGTTTGTGAGTGTCTATACGCCATGTGGGCACCATAGCTAGGCACCAACACACAGAGTTTTTAAAAAAATTGTCACAGTCCTTGCTCCAAGGAGGCTGGATGAGTAAAGATTCCTGGCCTTGGCTGGTCACAGGCTTCTCTGAGAGTCTGCTGGAGGCCTTGCCTTTTTTCCTAGTGAGATGTATACGGCACCTGTCCCCCAATGCCTTTATTCCTGTAGACCCCAGTGGTCCTGGACCAGCACTGGTCTTGTCTCTGGGTGGTGGTGATCAATACTCCGGAACTAAGGGTTGGGAGAGTGGTGGCTCCATATTCTTCAGGAGTGTTGTGTGTGGGTGGAGGAGGGTATGGTGGGTCAGGGAAAGCCCTGAGGGAGACCCTCTGCCTGGGGCAAGTCCTGAAGGCCACCAGGGTGGGAGGTGTGTACCAAGGCACAGGGTGGAGACAGCCCTGTGTGCTGGAGCCACACAGATGGCATTTGCTGGGTTTGCAGTAAGAAATGTGGGGCTCAGAAGAGAAGGGTGAATGAGTCAGCAGGGAGCTTTTGTGTGCTCCAGGTAGACCCAGACCCAGGCGATGAGGCTTTTAAAATTAGGTAGGGTGAGTCAGGGTCTGGGGCTAGCGCATGACAGGCTGTGGCCAGCGGGGAGGCCAGGCTGAGGCTTTAGACCTGCTATGGGAGGAGCCTGGGGCAAGTCAGCAGGAACAGCAGTAGTTTCTTGGTGGTGGGTCTTGGAGCTGTCCAGGCTGGGGCTTTGCGTGTGGTGGCCCTAGGATTGGAGGGAGACAGATGATAGTCCACGTGGGGTCTCTGTAGGATTCTAGCCAAATCCCTCTGGGGAGCCAACCCTCTCCTGCCACTGAGAGGTGGTTTTGAGGGGTGAATCGAAGCTCATAAACCTTCCCTTGGAAAACTGTTCTGGGGATGGGATGAGAGGTGCAGCTTCTGCTCCCCCCAAAAAGCGCTGTTCACAGGCCTGCTCTCAGCTGGCTGTAGTGGACCCTCAGGAAGGGTGTGTTCTGCCCACCAGAGTAATGTGTATTTTCTCTGTTTTTCTCTGCAGGAAGCGAGGGATAGAAGTTGTGCAGGTGAGTACAGACCACACCCTCACTGTTTTTCAGGTGGAGGAGCTGTTAGTGCCCACCTTCCTCCTTTCTTCAAGCACCTGGGCACTTGGCCCTCTTTCCATGTTCATCTTGTTTCTACCTCTTCCCCCTGTGGATATGATGTGATTTCTGCCCAGGCTGGAGAATCGATGTGCCTTTGTCGACGGAAGGGGCTGACTCAGGGAGGGTTAGTTTGGGAGTCCTGAGGGCATGTGTGGCAGTGCTCGGGTGGGACGGTGTGGTAGCCACCCAGCCAGCCATCTGTCATCCTGTTTCTTTTGTTTCTTCACCCCTGGTGGATGTGGGGAAGGTGTTCATTAGTTGGAGAAGGGTGGAGGGAGGAAGGAGGGAGGAGGAAAGATGGATGGAGGGAGGGAGAGAGGGAAAGGAAGGGAAGGATGGAAGGAGGGTGGAGGAAGGAAACCTGAAAATACATGCAGACCCTATGTGAGGACCAGCTGTGACATCTGCACTAAAGGCTGTCCCTAGCATCTAATGAGCATTCTGTAAGACTCGAGGGTGGCCTGGCCGAGTTCTCTGATGCTGTCACTGTCTTTGTTGAGGGTGACTTTGCTGGTCCATGCAGCTGTGCTGGTTGGTGCTCCTTCTTGCTCTGCAGGCCTCCTCTGTAGCTGCAGAGAGGGTAACCAGATGAGGGACTAGATGAGTGCGAATGAAGCGCTGTCCCTTGCTGGAATATCTGAAGGTGGCTTCCTAGGATAATTGTGTACTGCAGAGCCCACCTTTGTTAACTCCAGCTGCAATCTTCCCTAGATAGGACGCCCCTTCCTCAGCAACCACTGGAGAGCAGCGTCCCTATTCCCACAGTTTTAGCACCCCAGGCCCAGAGGTGCCAGTGGAGGCCCCAAAGCCTCACCTGCTCCTGGGACCAGACTGGTGGGAGTGGTTGGCAGGGCCTGAGTGCCTTGGTCTAGTGGCTCTGGTGAAGGGTTGCTAAATTCTTCCTCCTGACCTCCCTCCTGGTAGTTATGGGTTGAGCTTGTCACCAGGAGGCTGAGGTTTATTTTGGGGTAGGGAAGTCATTTCTAGAACCCACACACCCATGTGTATCTGGGTTCTGCAAAGATGCATGACCTGCACTCAGGTTTTCTGGGGCCTTTGTTTCTCTGTGCATCATAGGGGGAAGCTGGAATTCCAGAATGGCTTAGAGCCATGTTTTCAGGGGCCACGTCTGATTAATTTGCTGTGGTTTCCTGGAGGATTTAAAATTTGTGAATGGATGAGGACAGGGTTTGATTGCTAATGCCTGCTAAGGGTACAGGTGTGAGCAGAGCAGCCACAGTTGTATGTCTCTTCATAGGGTCCAGTGATCTCCTGACTTATTCCTGCTGTGGGAGGCAGTGGCATATATTTGCCTTCTGGTCCTTTTTGATGGCTACTTGGAAATCTGTAGATCTTTTGCTGATGCTGATTTTTTTTGAGACAGTCTCCCCATGTCATCCCTTGGTAGAGTGTAGAATGCTGTGGCATCACAGCTCACAGCAACATCAATTCTTGGACTTAAGTGATTCTCTTGCCTCAGCCTCCCAAGTAGCTGGGACTACAGGTGCTCCCCCACAACACATGGCTATTTTTGTTGTTGTTGTTGTCATTGTTGTTTGGCAGGCCCAGGCATTGTTTGAACCCACCACCCTTGGTGTATGTGGCTGGTGCCCTAACCACTGAGCTATGGGCACTGAGTCTACTGATGCTGCTTTATCCACAGTAAGCTCTTGACTGATAGTTGGAGCTAATTGTGTCCAGGAATGTCTTAGGGCTGTCGTGTGGTTTGATGCTGTCACTTGTGAGGGTCCACGAGGGACTTGTCTTGGGAGCCATTTGTAGAGGCAGAGTACAGGTGTTCCCCAACAAGCACACTGCTTGACAGGGAAATAAAGCTGCCCCTCCATCCCTGACATGCGATCTGACCTGTAGCAAAGTGGGACGTCACCCCCATCACACCAGGAGAGAGGATGTGAAAGACAAGCGGGGGTCAACGAGCTCCATTTACATGGTTTCCTGGGAAGATTTAGACTGAAATCTTTAATCTACTTAGTCTGTGGGTGGAACAGGAGACTGGAGCCATTGTGTCACAACGTCCTTGGTCGAAGGGTTGTGAAATCTTTCTAGTCTTTCTTTTTTTTACACATACAGTCATTCCCCAGTGAAACCTTTATACATGCATCTGCTGTTCATTTTGATGGTGACTTAGGGCAGGAAGTGGTGGCTGGGGACCAGAGTGAAGCCAAACTGGAAATTTTCCACCCTGGCATCTAAAAATACAATCGACCGCAATGTCTTTCTGTTTACAATTCTCCTGGCATCCCTGAGAACTTTTAAATTTTGAAGAACTTTAAAACTTTAAGACATTGAGAAGGGCTTTTTGCAAAATTGGGAGGCAAGCCACTGCTTTTTCAAAATGAGCCAGGCTTCTGTGTTCTGTGTGCCGGGTCCTCTGGCTGTGGGGCCCTGGGAGCTGGAGGGGGCATTTGCCACTTGCTGGGTACAGCTGACAGTGACTGGAGAGGCTGAGCATCACCTTGCTGCCCGTGTCATGTGGTGTTTCCTGTGTCAGGTCCTCTAGTGGGCGTTGTCCTCCTCTTTGGTGGTGGCCCTTTCAGCAGTGAGGAGGCAGAGGCTCAGAGTGTTGTGACTTCTCTAGGGGAGTTCAAGTGGTAGGGTTGGGAGTCCATTTGTCTCAAAAGTCCATGTTTGTTTTTCTAACTGGGTCCCTATACTAATAGGCTGCTCTATTTACTAAATGCTTCCATGCTTTGGCTACTATCCAAAAAAAAAGATTTTGGGGCTCAGGGTGAGGACTCCAGACTGGAAGATGCTGGTAAGATCTTGGGGGCATTTGTTTCTGTCAGGGGAGTTATTCCTCATCTAGTTATTTCATGGCAACAGTAGCAATGTCAATGCTTAACAAGTGTTGTGGACAGTGGTGTACTAGGCATTGTTCCATTTGCTTTAAAGTAACATTTGTGTGCAACCTTCCAGAGGTAGGGGTGTGAGCATATTTAAGAAGATAAATTTTGTAGCTCTTCAGCTTCTTGTGCCTGTTTCTGTGTTTGTGAATGAGCTTGTGAAACTCTCTTTCCCTGTTGCCCCAGAGATTGTAAACTCTCCTTCCCTGTTGCCCCAGCCGCCCCTTTCCCATGCTCTTTCTTCCCATCTCAGTAGAGGCAGTGTGCGTAGTGGTGAGGGGTGCAGGTTTCTGCAGAGTTGCCAAACCACTCTGTGTCAGTCTGCCCACCTATGAAGTAGGGACGTCGTGGTGCCTTTTCCCTGGCATTGTCGTGGAGGACTGAGTTGATGTAGGTAAAGTAATTGGCACTATGCCTGGCACACCAGGAAGCTGCTGTCTGCAGGAGAATCACACTGACTATCCACAGGCAGACTTGACCTATGGTGTGAGACCACAGGGCCTAAGACCCTCCCAGTTGTCAGGAAGTGGCCATCGTTATCCTGAGGGTAGGGAGGTATTTGCTGTTGCTTGCTTGCAGCAAAATTGAAGGAGGACCTGATTGAGCTGTCAGCTGACAGCACATTTAAGAATGACTTTTGGTAGCAGATTACTGTAGTTCTTGGTGTATAGTTCCAAAGGAATTCAAAGAATTTGCTATGGTAAATCTTTTCCATCTTTTTCTTTGAATAAATGGTTTCAGTACTTGTATTTACAAAAATTGAAAAATAGAGATAGAATCGATACCCCCCCCCCCCCTTATCTTAATCTAACAATAGGCTATCCTGGCTCAGCTTGCCTGTGGCTCAAGTGTCTAAGGCGCCAGCTACATACACCTGAGCCGGCGGGTTCGAATCTAGCCCGGGCCCGCCAAACAACAATGATGGCTGCAACCAAAATAATAATAATAATGATAGCTGGGCGTTGTGGTGGGTGCCTGTAGTCCCAGCTACTTGGGAGGCTGAGGCAAGAGAGTCGCTTAAGCGCAAGAGTTTGACGTTGCTGTGATGCCACTACACTTGACTGAAGGTGACAAAGTGAGATTATTAAAAAAAAAATTCCCACTTATTTCTTCAGAGATGTGTTTCTAGTATTTTATACATATATGTTTCTGCTGTGTTGATCAATTTTATGCTAATAGTAATTATAGTAATAATTCAATCTAGGAGAAAAATTTTGACACTTAAAGCTTTATGATCACACGGAATTTAAAAAAATCCACATTTATATACTTTTTTTTGACTCAGTAGTATAGTGGGATAATCAATGAAAGGCTTTCAAATGTGGGCTAGTGCAAACATCTCTGAGGAAAGTGGATTGGAAATTGGAGTTTGATGAGGAAAAAGGAGAATTGTTAGATTTCCAACTGTTAAAGAGCTTGTTATGTAATTTTAAAATGGATGATGGTGGATCTCAAATTGCTATGATATTTGGATTCCATTGGATCCATTTAAAAGAGAAATAGTAACAGTTTTATTTTAAAATGTTAATATTTACAGTATGTTGGAAATTACATCCTCTACAAGTATTTAAACTTACGATGAGAAATTTTAGATGTCAACTTGAAAATGTACAAATAGATATGTAGTTCTAAACATTTATTTTGGGAGGTTTGGCTTGAAGGCCATTGCTTTAGGATATTACCTTGTTTACTTCTCAGAACCATGTTGTGAGGCAGGTGCTTCCTTGGAGAGGGACAACAGTGGGACTCAGGCTCAGGTCTTCAAGAGGCCCTACTGGGGCTGGGCCAGGCTGACTCCAGGCTCTGTCTGACTCTATGTGACATGGAACGGCCTGTTGACATTTCGTTGGCAGTGGACTTGTCTATGGACTGACTGGCCTCCCTTAACCTGGTCCTTTAGGCCAAGTGATGATAATAATGAAAGGCATGTGGCTCCATGCTCAGGGCTGCTGGCGACGCAGGGCAGGAAGCTGCAGGTGAGCCAGAACCCAGGCAGCTCAGGAGGAGTGCAAGTCTCCTTTGTATCTAGTGCTGAGGCTTGGCCTGGGACAAGGGGAGACTCAGCAGGACTGAGTGATGAGATGCCCTTCACCTCATGTTTAGAGAGGCTGCCTGCCTCACTGTGATTGCTGCAGGTACCTGTCTGCCTTACTTTCTTCTTCTGTAGTATTATAGTGAGGATGCCGAACACACAGGCTGCCCAGGACTTCACCATTTCAGTTGTTTAATAATGGGTGGCATTCAGCCTTTGAAGGGAGAGCCCCTTCTAGCCAGGGGATGTGGATTGGGCAGACCTGGTTCTCTTTACAGTAGCATGTGGGAAACCTCTTCTAGACAGCTGCTATGGACTAAGCAGCAGGTACTGGGGACTCAAACACCATCCACAGTCAGGTCTCGTCAGCTTTCTGTAATGTCTGCAGGCAGCAACCAGTGACCAAGGTGGGCAAGGACACCAGACAGGCACGAGGAGGGCCCTTACTGAGCCTGTTCAGTCAGAAAGGCTTCCTGGGGGAGGAGCCTGGCTAGTGGTGATGGGGCTTGTCCACACAACAGAACCTGTCTGAGAGGCAGGGTCCAAACCTGCAGCCCCAGCCAGGTTTCAAACTACTCCCCAGGCCCTTCTTCTAAAATGCCAAGCTGCTAATAGGACTGAGTGCTGAGAACAACACAATGGTCCCAGCATCTTCACCCAGAGAGCCCTCAGTAGAGAAACTATCCTTGGTTTCTGGGTCACCTGTGGGGAGTAGGTCTGGGGCAGGACCAGGCAGAAGGCTTGCACCAGCTCGGCAGGGTGCTGTCACGTGTGAGGCATTTTCTACTCTGATCTGTGGGGGCGAACTCAAGAGAAAAGAGTGCCATTGTGGAGCAGTCCTGAATTTGGTGGAGAGACTCCAGAACAGGGCACCCATCAGCCAGCCAGCCTCCAGCCTGGGCATCCTTAGGAATGTGTGTTTGCACCCTTTTCCCTGCTCCAGCATGTTCTTGGGGTTGCTTTTCCTCAGTTATTTTAAAAGATCAGGGAGAAGGAAATGTCTGTTAGCATGTGCGGGCTTGGGGTTTTATTTTAAAATGCAAATGAGCAAGCTGAAGTGTGGGAAATACAGTAGCCGATTATAGATACACTGTTGTCCTTCCAAATTCCCTGAGAATCAGGCATTACAAAACCCAGTCTCTGGAGCAGCCGCTGTTTCTCAAGCAGGCAAGAAAGTAAATAAGTTCCTCCAGCTTGCAAAAATGTGAATGGCGGACACAGGCCTTTCTGAGGGTGATTTCTCCAGAGCTCGCTTGTTTGAGATGCTGGGGTTCTTCGTGTAAGTGTTTTTCTCCCTCTCTGTACCACCCTTCCTGGCAAAGAGGTTGGGTGGCAGATCAAGCCACCAAGAAGAGACAAGACTGAGAAAGAGACAGACATTAAGACCCCGAGAGATGGCCCGCGTGCTCAGAGCTAAGGCAGAAGGACCAGCCAGGGGAGGGAAAGATGGCAGCCACGGCAGCTTGTTCAGATAGGTGTGTCGAACACAAGCAGCAGAGACTTACATTTCCTGATTTAGAGCCAGAGGGAGAGTCATGTGGTTGCATAGTATGCTTCTGTTGAAGGATTGATTATAAATCCTAATTCTCCTTTTCAGCATTAAAAAATGCATTTGTTATTTAGGTTGTATTTTCACATGGTACTAAAATTGTTTTAAAAGGTATGCAGATAAAGGTGTCAAATGTTCCACGGCTGGGGTCCCTCTGCCGGGGTCCCTCTGCCACGCGTCCTCTCTCCCCAGTGTGCTGCCACTGGTGCCCTTAATAGATTTTCCCCTATGTTATTGGGGTGCAGGTAGGGTTGAACACCTTTGAGCATTCTTCTTTCTCCCTGTTTTCTCTGAGTAAAGGCCTTTATTCAGCGAGCCTGCCATCCTTGGAACTGGAAGAGCCCAAGACCAATATCCTATTCATTCTCATTATGGGCAATGGCCCTTGATGTCCACGTGAGCCTGACGCTGACCTCTCAGTCGACCCCAGAACCTCCAGGGTAGACTGCCATGGGGTTGGGGAGTTGGCTCTGCACACAATGTTCCCACTGGTTCTTTGAGGCTAGTTAGGGACATAGGTTGTTTGCAGCTGTGCCTGACCTCCCTGTGGGTCCAGACCTCGTATTGAGTTTCTCTTAGTCTTTTTTCTGGCCGTGTGGTATCATTTTTCTCATCTCAAAGTAGAAATGACAGTCTACAGGACTCAAGACACCTAGCAGGTATGTTGAAGGAGTGAGAGTTGATGTTTTTCTTCACCTTTTCTTATGAGCAGTGGTGGCATATGAAAGGAGAAACTACAGCTGCAGATGAAGGAAAGTGCGTTGCCTCAGTGTAAAGAATGTGGTCTTTTTTTTTTTTTTTGTCTCCCCTCCTCCAAAGTACTACTTCAGGGTTTCCAATGATTGTGGATTTTAGCCTTTTTAAAAGTTAGGTTAGATTTTTTTTTTTAATTTGAAATGCAGGTATTTTTCTTTTTTCTTAAACATTAAACATTATTATTATTATTATTTTTTGTTTATTTATTTATTTTGCAGTTTTTGGCCAGGGCTGGGTTTGAACCCGCCACCTCTGGCATATGGGGCCTGCACCCTACTCCGTTGAGCCACAGACACTACCCTAAAAATTATTTTCCTACTCTTTTACTTAGGATATATAGTTAACAGATATACAAATTTATCTGAAAGCATGATCATCATAGTACTCTTTTTTTTTTTTTTTTTGGTAGAGACAGAGTCTCACTGTACTGCCCTCGGGTAGAGTGCCGTGGCATCACACGGCTCACAGCAGCCTCTAACTCTTGGGCTTACGCGATTCTCTTGCCTCAGCCTCCCGAGCAGCTGGGACTACAGGCGCCCGCCACAACGCCCGGCTATTTTTTTTTTTGTTGCAGTTTGGCCGGGGCTGGGTTTGAACCCGCCACCCTTGGCATATGGGGCCGGCGCCCTACTCACTGAGCCACAGGCGCCTCCCCATAGTACTCTTTTTATACTAATGACAGGCAGGATGCGGAAGAAGAGTTACATAAATCAGAATCTGCTCATATCAACTTTTTAAATTAGCCATTAAAAAAAGATCGTATCGGGCGGCACCTGTGGCTCAGTGAGTAGGGTGCTGGCCCCACATAACAAGGGTGGCGGGTTCAAACCCGGCCCCGGCCAAACTGCAACCAAAAAATAGCCGGGTGTTGTGGCGGGTGCCTGTAGTCCCAGCTACTTGGGAGGCTGAGGCAGGAGAATTGCCTAAACCCAGGAGTTGGAGGTTGCTGTGAGCTGTGTGGCGCCACGGCACTCTACCGAGGGTGATAAAGTGAAACTGTCTCTATTAAAAAAAAAAAAAAAAAAAGATCGTATCTTGGACGATACGGGAAAATGGCTTGTGAGTGCTGTTGACTACACTGATCCAACTTGCTGTTAGAAATAGAAACTCCTACTGCCTCGTAGGCCTGCGGGGCTTCCGAGGACTGTGGCTGTCAGTTCTAGGGTGGGTCTTTCCCTGGCCTTTGATTTGGCTGAGCACGTTCCTTTTAAAAAAAAAGATCCCACATCCTATGTCAGGACAACAGAACTCGGCCAAGGAAGAGGGGCACCCTGTGCTCCAAGGTGCTGGGACCCTTCTTGCAGGCCCAATAGGCTTCCAGAGCCCCAGGTCACTCCACCCCATGCTGAGTTGGGACTGGATCTTCCTGGTACCCACCAACCTCAGTTGGCCATCAGAAATTTAGCAGCTTTCTTGGAGTGTGTCAAGCAAGGACCATAAAAGCAAAGGCAAGGATTGAGGAATATGGGAAATAGGAAGGTGGTGGGAATAGGGAATTGAAAGAGCTAGAAGCAAGATTCTGCTTTTAAGGAGCCACCTGTCCTGGGGTTGAGTTGCTCATAGCTATTGCACTCAGAACGTGATTCCCAGGTGATCTGGGCGCACATCACAGTTGGAGAAACTGGTGGGAATACTGGACTTCTCAAAGATTGGTGGCCACTTGGGCTGGGTAGAGCACCTCGGAGCAGTGCAGATGCAGGGCTGAGACCCTGGGGAGAAAGTGTGTGCACATCAAGTCCCTGGACCCTGCTCCATGCCCAGCTCTGTGCACTGCTGCCACAGTCAGAAGCAGGAATGGGGACGTGCCTTGCCTTCAGGTAAGTTCTGAAGGCCGTGAAGAACCCTTGGGTTGGGTGAGAAGCTGACATCTCCGCTCCTATCACGGTTTGTGCTTTTAGATCTTCCGCATGTCACCTTGCCTGTGACATCTCCCCTGCTTTTCCAGCAGCACCCCCTATTCCCTGTAACAGCCCCCAAGCTGTGTTTGTGTCCCGAGGCCACAACTTTCTAGTCTCCAAGGATGCGTAGCCTGGCCATGGTGTGTGTTCTGTTTGCTGGGTGAGTGAATTAAGGACTGAGCTGTTGCTCCGTGCAGGCTGAGGCAGGCCCTGAGGATCTGTGTTTGCTAAAAATAACTCTGGACTATTCTTTTGCTCATTAAATAATATGTGCTCGTTGCTGAAATCTTGGGAAATCAAGACAGGACTAAAAATGAAAACCCAGAGATAATCTGAATGCAATTGTTACTGTGTTTTCCTCTAGTCTTTCTCATATCTTTACATGAAATGTGCTCCTTGATACATACGGTACACATCCAAGTTGGGCTTTTCTGTGTCCATAGTTTTGCCACCTGCATTTGGGGGATGGATGAGCACTTACTTGTGCTATTTAAACATCTTGGAAATACCATTGTGGCCGTTGCGTCAATTTTCCCTTATCCACATGTCTCAGCACCTACTGATGGAACCATTTCTCTGCTCCAGAGCCTCAAGTCCTAGGTTACTTCTGGTTTATTGTTACTAACAGTGTTGCTGTGGATGTCTTTGGAGCTAAGTCATATCTCTGGTTATCTGTTAGGGTT
The DNA here is from genome assembly GCF_027406575.1 of Nycticebus coucang. Lineage (NCBI taxonomy): Eukaryota > Metazoa > Chordata > Mammalia > Primates > Lorisidae > Nycticebus > Nycticebus coucang. Next base: position 91,298,709 of record NC_069788.1, read on the forward strand.
GATGTCTAGAAATGAGTTTCCTGAGTTTAAGGCTTGGAGATCTTAGGGTGTAGCAGTGCCAAATGGCTTGTAGACTGTTTTCGTTCCTTTGCACTCCCGCTGGCAGTGCACACCAGGATATATCTCAGGCCAGTGATTTGTAGTTCACATGCCTAGTCCTGTGTAAGCAGCAGGAGGTGGAGGGATTCAGGGATGCACAACACAGCATCAGACTACAGCCAGCACTTTGATGAGTAAAGCAGTGTGGCCACCACTCCACCAGGCTGCCTGGGGTAATAATTACAGGCTGACCTTGATAGAGCACACCCTTTGTGCCAGCCACAGTCAATTTACATATATTATTATTATAATTCTTGTATTCCTTGTAATAGTCTTGGTAGCCATCTCCATGTTGTGAACAAGTAGACTGAAATAGAGGTTGAATAGCTTGCCCGAAGTTGAGTACTTAGCACATGGAGGAGCTGCAGTTGGAACCCAGGCAGTTGGGCTCTTGAGCGCTTGTTTTTTTTTTAATTATTATTATTGTTATTATTATTATTGTCATTTTAGTAGTAGTATTGTTTGGGTAGAGTGCTGTGGTGTCACAGCCCATAGCAACCTCAAACTCTTGGGTACAAGCGATTCTCTTGCCCAGCAAGTAGCTGGGACTACAGGCACCTCCAAAACACTCGGCTGTCCTTTTTTTTGTTGTTGCAGTTGTCATTGTTGTTTTTTAACTGGCCTGGGCTGGGTTCAAACTGCTAGCCTCAATGTATGTGGCTAGTGTCCTACCCACTGAGCTATGGGCACCACCTATTATTGTTTTTATTTTATTTTTTTGAGACAGAGCCTCAAGCTGTGGCCCTGGGTAGAGTGCCGTGGTGTCACAGCTCATAGCAACCTCAAACTCTTGGGTTTAAGCGATTCTCTTGCCTCAACCTCCCAATTAGCTGGGACTGCAGATGCCCACCACAACACCTAGCTATTTTTTGGTTGTAGTTGTCATTGTTGCTTGGCAGGCCTGAGCTGGACTCGAACCCACCAGCTCTTGTGTATGTGGCTGGCACCCTAGCCACTGAGCTACAGGTGCCGAGCTGCATCTTCCCTATTTTATAGGTGAAAAAACTGAGTCAGAGAGCACTCACCCCAGTCCCCCATCAGGCATATGGTGGAGATGGCGTCCAAGCTCAGTATGCTGGCTCCAAGGTTATCTCTTAACCTCCACACTCCAGTGCTGCTTTTGCATGATCTCTGAACCAATGGTTCCTTTGAGTTCCCCTGCCAGGGTATCTCTAACCTCAACTGGCCCTTCTGGCTGCTGTTCTCAAACAAGCTCCATCTTGTTACTGCTTGACCACTGCACCTGGGGTGCAGGGTGAAGACCCATTCCTTGGAGGGGCTCAATAAAGCCCTTAGCAGTTGGTGCCTGCTCCAGGGAACCCAGCCTGGGCCCTGAGCCTGAGTGTAATGTCCACATGGCTAGACCTATTCCCTCAGTTTTCCATGTCCCTTCTTCTCTTCTATCTAGGAGACACCTGTTGATCTGTTGAGACCAGGTTCATGGTCTCCTCAAAGCCTTCCTCGACTCCGTTCCCCCACATCTGCCCCGCTGTCGTCTGGGCCCCCCTCCTGTGTCCTCTGCATCCAACCTCATAGGCATAGAACATCTCATTTCATGGTATCACTGCCTGCTTTGGGGGCTTTTCCTGTCCTTCTGAATGAGTTCCTTAGGTCCATGGACCACACCTTGTTCTGGGGGCCATGACAGTCTATGCATTTTCTGGCATGAAGATGCATCTTACCAAGAAATCTTTGGAAATCAGTGGAAAACAGATATTATAGAAATATGTGAATTAGAAATGTTTTCTATCATTTCATTCGCCAGAAGTCTCCATTGTTAACTTCGCTTTTTTTTTCTGTGCCTGTACTAACATGTTCTTTTTTTCCCCCTCTCACTCTTGGTCTGTGACACCTATTTAACAGCCTTTTAGTACATGGGGGTGGGGATATTTCATGTGATGGTTGTGGCTGATGGTGCCTTTGAATGGAAGAGATAGTTGGGTATTTGTATTTGTGAATCTCGGGTTCTTCATCTGTACTGGATATGTGCAATGGTGGGCCTGGGGAGAGATCCTTCTCGGCACAGGTTCTCCAGTCATCTCGTATCATTTTGAAAGATCAGAAAGTATTCACATAGTGGAGGTCATTTTCTACTCTCATGAAGTGCTAACTTGTTAGGTAATTTGCCTTTTAACTATTTTCAGAAATGGAAAAATGAGTTGCCTTCATTAATTTTATAGTCTAAGAATTTTCCTGGATTCGCTTTCTGTCTCTTTTCCTAAAGGAAAGGCTACTGAAATACAAGAAGTAAACCAAGGCCCAGGAGCAGAGAAGAACATGATATTCACTGGTAGCCCTGAGGGTCGTCCCGAGCTTCCCGGCAGCCAATGTTTGTGGGGGAAATGAGATCAGTTCTCACAGGAGGGAGAATGGAAACCGTGGAGAGGATTGAATCTTCCCTGAAATATTAAAGAACCCTGTGACTGTCAAAAATAGGAAATCTTTGTCTTGACTTGGATGAAAGGGGAGAATTGTAACAGAAGCAAATGTGTCCTGGGCACATCCTCCAGGAGTCTCTTGTGCAGGGCTGTTACACCTGGGGGTGGGGGTGGAGCCTCTCCTGCGCCCCAGCTCCCTCTTCCTCCTCTGCCCAGCCAGCTTCCATTCTCCAGAACCCAGTTCACCTGCAGCTTCACTGCGGGGTCAGGCCTCACTTCTCCGGGTGTATCAGCTAGGATTTATCCTCAGCTGCCAGTAGCTCACTAGATGTAACAGTAGTGTATGTTTATTTCTCTCTCATGTCAAAGAAGCTGGATGTGGGCAGCCCAGGGCTGGTGTGGGAACTTCATAGGGTTGTATGGACCCCTGTCCTCTGTTGTGCCACCATGTCCTCCACACAAGGCTTGAGATGGGCTCCTTGCTAGTGGTGGCTGCTGGGGCATCGGTTGTCTGGCACTTACATTCCAGGCAGCAAGAAGGCAGCAAAGGAGTGAGGCACTCCCACCTCACAGCTCAGTCTGTTTTCACTAGATGGCCTCCCTCGACGTTCTGTGTTGATACTGCCAACTTCATTGCCCTGGTCACTTTGGAGCCACACCTGGCGTCTGGCAGGCTGGGGAGTGTTAGGCTTTCCCTTGGACACCTGGTCACCTTGAATGGATTCAGGACTCCGTTATTAAAGAAAAAGGGGACAGTGCGGAGGAGGTGTTGGGCTGCAGCTAGCTAGCCATGTCTGGTGCACTGGGCTCTGGGCTTAAAGATGGGCAGATTACTTGTCCCCTCTGAGTTCTGTTTCTTCATCTGTAAAATGGAAAGAATAATGAAACTGATCTCAAAGAGTTTTGAGGACTGACAGAAGCCAGTAAGGACCAGCTCGGAACCTGGTACATAGCTTGTTCCCAGAAGCAGCTGTTCATTATTACTTACCGGTGCCACCCCCGTCATTGCTGTCATCCTTATCATCATTGGTCCCTGGGAAATACGAATCTAAATGGGTGTTGTATACTTAAATGATTGGATAGATAGATGAGCCAAAATAAAAGGATCTCATTTGATGTGTTATCACAAGTAAAGAAGCCAGAAATGTCTGTAAGGTAGTTATGTCTGTCTTAGTTATAGCAAGGCTGACCGGGGGTGCTTGGGCTTAGAACAAATGTTGCCCTGGTTGGGATGCATTCTAGGGTACAGGCTGATTTACTTTCTCTTGGGGAGTCAAGTCCCCTGCACAGCAGTTTCATGGCTTTTTGAAAAATTTTACAAATCCAGAGCTGTAATTTGTCCGTTTTTCCCCTCTCTCTTGATCCACCCTGGCTTGAGAGGTCCCTGGGAAACACAGTGGCTCCCGACTTTCTCCCAAGTCTCTGATGTTCTGTACAAGTGGCAGGCAGAAGACAGTCCTTTCAGGGACCTGGTTACTCTGGGTGCTCTGTTCTCTTTCCACAGGCCTGTTTTCAGCACAACTGTGAATCTAAGTCTTTTTCTGCTGAACTGCGTAGAATGGCTTTAGAGTGTGCCCTATAAGGAAATCCAGGCTTGCTGGTGCCTGGCTCTGCAGCTGTGTCCCAGGAATTTGGTGGTGTGGGGGTCTGTCGACACTTCTGCAAAAGCCACTTGTGGAGGCTTCCAGTGATCTGATGGGAAAGGGGCGTAGGGATGGGGAGGGCTTTGACCATGTGTTCCAGGGAAACATTTAGAGCTCCTGGATTCTCTGCAAGAAGACCACCAGCCCTGGTGTCTGGGTAGTAAGCATTGAATAGGATTACTGAAGATCTGTGGAATACCTGTGTAAAAATTCCAAAATGCGTTTGTTGTCTTTGGGCTGGGCTTCTGTGAACCAGTCCAGATAGCAACAGCGGTAACGTCCTGTTTGTGCCTCCCCTCCTGGGTGTCCAGTGAGAGGACTGAGGCTCATCCTGGTAGAGATCGGGTTCTAGGGTGTATGAGGGCAAAGCCATGGCTTTTCTCCTCTGAAGCCTGCCTGCTTGGTGAGAGTCCAGTGACCTGGCCCTTGTTCCTGCTCTGTCCCTTTGTAGCTGTGTAACCGCAGGCAGGTGGCACAACCTCTCTGAGGCCCATCTTCTGGGTGGTGATAAGACTGATGAAAGAGATGAAGTGAGGGCAGGTGAGAGAGCCTTTTGTAAAACTGTCAGGCCCTCCTAGGGGAGCCCTGGGCAGTGTAGGGCTGTGTGCTGGGTTGTGCGGTAGTAAGGACCTTTCAGCCACTCACTGATTTTTTTTTGCTCCTGAGACGACTCGAGGAGTCTTGTGAAACTCTCCTTCCTGTCTCCTTGGGTAGAACTTTAGTGCTGATTCTCCCGTCTTAGGTGCGTAGGCCCAGGGGTCCCTGGGCAGGAGTGGTGTGGGTTTCCTGGCATGAAAGCAGTCCTTGGCTCACTCCCTTCACCCTGCCTGGGTAGTATTTTTGCCCCAGGCCCTGCCAAGTGGAAATAAGTTATTTACAGTGTTTTGACAGGATTGTCAGAAGCCTGGATGGGCAAGGATGCCTTTGGGACTGAGCTAATGGCCTAGGAGTGTGGATTAGGGGAGGGGTTTAGTGTGGGGGAAAGAGGCGAGATAGAGAGATGGTGGGGGCAGGGCCCACATTTATTGAGTTTGATAAATAAGCCCTGGGCTTCAGGGACTGGGAGAAACAGGACTTGAATAGGGCTGAATGCTCAGGGCCCTCTGTTATTTTGCTGTCAAGGCCTCAGTGCTTTCCTTTGTCCAGTGGACACAAGGACCTCCGCCCATCCAGCTTAGCCCAGGGAGGCGTTTGTGTACAATAGGCCAGGCCTAGGCCTTGACTGTGAACCAGAGATACCCTCCATCTGGGCTAGTATTAACCTGTTTCATTGCTTAGAGCAGAGCAGAACAGGCCTACGTCCTGCATGATTTTCTCATTCTCCAGAAGGGAGTTTGAAAATATCTTTTGGGAAGGTCCATAGAGCCTCCTGTGTAGCTTGTGAGAGCAAAACATGCACCCTCCCCACCCCCAGGGTAACCAGTAGTCATACTTCATGCATGTTCTTTGAGCATAGAATGGCCTGAGATTGGTGCATTAAAAAAAATTTTTTTTTTTTTAGAGATGAGGTCTTGCCTCATTGCCCAGGCTGGTATTGAACACCTGAACTCCAACGACTCTTCCGCCTCAGCCTTCTGAGCTGCTGGGATGACAGGTGCCACCACACCTGTCCTTGATGCATTTGAAAGTATAGTTGTGATGCTGTTGTGACCTGCCCCCACAGGCATTCTGACCACACTGTTGGTGCTTCCCTTGTGGTTAAGTGTTCTGCTTGGGCTGGTTTTCTCACTGGCTGCTTGATACTCCCTGATTGTTTGGTTCCCTTGGTGGGTTCTGGCCATGGTTCTGGGTTGTCACCATTCTAAATCGTATTGTGATAAACATCTAGTTCTGATGTTGTTGGGGGAAGTCTATGATTATGTCTTTGGGCTATGTAAAAAGTCATATTTATTTTTTTTGCAGTTTATAAAAATGACATATACTTCTTGAGGGAAACAAAAAACCACACAGTTTGGATAATTGTAGGAAGGGCACTTCATGTTAGAGTTTGCCCTTCTAGACTTGAATGCCTTGTTCCCGCCTGTGCACCAGGTACTTACAGGATCTCTCCCCCTCCTCCCTTTCTTTCTCATGTCCCAAAGCCACCCCCATCCACCCATGTTAGGTTCAGCTCTGCTGATGGCATTGTGCCCTGTGATTGCTCTTGGCCAAAGGAAGGGTGGTGGGGAGTGTGGACTTGTGAGAGGGTGGTTGGTCCTAGGGTGGCCTCCTCACCGGTGAGTGTTGTTAAAGCACTTACCATATAACTTGGCTCAAAGTCCTTGTCCCGTAATCTGTGGCAGCCGGGGTGAGGGGGGTGTGGGGGGGCCGGGGGTTAGGATTCATCCCTATCCTTTGGCTGCCAGTTTGTATTCAGGGAACTGGAGTTCAGAAAGTTAATTTTTGAAATGCATATCAAACACAAGCTTGCATGTTAAGGTCCTTTTTAGGGTGGGGCAAGTGGAAATCGCCCTGAGTCTCTCTCTACAGTGATTCTATAGAAGAATGGAGCTAGGCCAGACTTCAGAGCAGAATTTGCAGTGTGGACATGGGTCACTATCCTAGTGAATCCTGGTCACCTGACTTTGAACCAAATTCTTGCCATTGTAGAGCCTGTGGCCCCCTCTGTCTTGGACATTTTTTCTTTTTTTGGAGACAGAGTCCCACTATGTCACCCTTGGTAAGAGTGCTGTGGCATCACAGCTCACAGCAACCTCCAACTCTTGGGCTTAAGCGATTCTCTTGCCTCAGCCTCCCGAGTAGCTGAGACTACAGGCGCACACCACAATGTCTGGGTATTTTTTTGTTGCAGTTGCCATTGTTGTTTTAGCTGGCCCAGGCTGGGTTTGAACCCACCAACTTTGGTGTAGGTGGCTGGTGCCGTAACCACTGTGCTACAGGTGCCGAGCCTGGACATTTTTTCTTTATCTTACTGTTCTCACAATAGCTCTGTGAGAGGGAGTTCTATTTATTACTCTCCCCATTTTGCAGACGAGGAAACCAAGGCTCAGATCTTCCCTTATTTAAATGACATATGTAAACAGAACAAGAGAGTAACAGACACTGTGGGTCTTTGCACTGAGATGTGCTTGTCACCTATGGCCTGGGCTCTTTCTGTTCTGACCTCTGCAACCCCCACCCTGCCCCAGTGCTAACCAGACCTCTTGTGTGGACCACCTCTGTTCTTGAGCTCAGGCAGTCTCCTGTCCTGTGCTGATGCTCGCCTGGTCCTGACTGTGTCCCCCTTCAGCCTGGCCTCTCTCCTGGTCAGTGCCCTGCCTGCCCTGCAAGTGGTTGTACATTTGTCTCCCGGCTCACATTTGTTCCCTTCTGATCCTACATGTTTGGTGACCCAGACCTTGTCCCTCTTCATAAAGCTAGGGATTGTACCCTGGATAGTTCTAGTGAGGAAACTTAGGCTCTTTGTAGAGGTGTGGGTGGGATTCAGGGAGCAGAGGGTGCTGGTGAGGCAGCCGGAGCCTGGCAGCAGTGGGAGCTGCTACTGTTCCTCAGGCTGGTGGGTAAGGGGAAAGGTGTTACTGGAGTCCTGTGATGGTCGCTATAGCGCGCTGCAGCCACTGCCCAAGGTATGTCCCTGAAGCAGGGAGGGTAAAGGGAGTGAATACCCCAGCCCCTCTCTCCTGCTTTCTGGTCTCCTGCCAGCACCCCTATCAAGCCAGTGCAGCTGGAAACCCTGGGCGTTGAGCTGTGAGTTCTGTGGAGGTTCCCCTCCCAGAGAGGAGATGGGGGGTCAGTAGGTGGTGACAGCACCTCCTCCACCCTGCCTGGTGATCTTACGGTCCTTAGGGCAGAGCAGCAGTGTGTCCTGTGGCTTCCATCAGGAGGAGACTCACTCCAGCGTGGCTACGTTAGTGCTGATCTTTCTGGCTGGCTATTGTCCCATGGACCTGTTTCCATCATTGGGTGGTTTGTGATTGCTCCTTCTGGGGAGTCGATGGACTCACCAGGCTGGGGCCCTTCAGGGGCTGCTCCTTTCTCAGGCCCCATTAGCAAGTGTCTGTTGTCCTCTGGGGACTCTGAGATAACCAAGTCTCAGCCTTTTCTGTGCTGGTGACTCAGGGAGACATACGAACACAGGGTTACCTCAGAAGAGCTGGGAGAAGGGAGAGAGTTCTGCCAGTGAGACATGGGCCGCCGAGTCTCTCCTGTTTGTAAGTAGATCCGTAGGAGAAGATTAACATATGGTGCTGATGGGGTAGTGGGTCATGATCTTTTTTTCTCCATTAGGGGGCCTAGAACCACCACACCTGGTGCAAGTGACCAGGAGGGCACCTGGTGGGTGAATCCTGAGTTGTGTGGTACCCGTGGGAGAGAACATTAAGCCAAGGTAGCTGGTGCTACAGCCCACAGGCCTGGGCCACGGGAGATCTGGGCTCCTGGTGGCTCTGCGCTCACCCTGCTACCTTGCGCAGCTTAGGCTGGGCTTTGGTTCCTCCTCTGAGGGATGGCTGATAGGATCTCTTGAGTCTCATTTCATCCTCACCTGGGAGGGAGTCACAGGGAGTCTGTGAATCCCTGACTCTAGAATATCTCCTCTGTGTCCTCGCCGAGTCTGTCTCCTCTCTTTTTAGCCTTTCGCCTTGAAGACAGCCTGGTGAGGTTGTGCGTGCTGCAGACCAGAGACCTCCTGCTTCCTCAGGCAGTAAGCAGGGAGGGGGGTCTGTTTGAAGCAAGTTGTCTTCATGCTCTGTCAGTAGGACAGATTTCCAGAAAATTCAGCCAGCTCCCCACATCAGACCTCTCTCAGGGGCAGCATGGTCTTGTGTAGCTGGAGCACACGCGGCTGCCCATGTGTACCCGGTGGGTTTGCAGTCAGAGATCTGGATGTGCGTACTGCCTCTGACCTTAGCCACCGTATGACCGTGGGTGAGTCACTGCTTTGGCCAGTCCCCTGACGCTCATCACAACAGTGTTACTCATGCCTGTCCCGCTGTTCTCCAGGGTGGCATTTGTGGGACCCAGGAGGGTGAGCGAGCGCTGGTGCAGGCGCTTGGTCGGCGCTCTCCCCAGTAGCACCCGGCCTGGGAGGTTTGGGAAGCATTCCTGGCAAGGCCCGTTTTTAGCCTCGAAACATCATGCTTGAAAAATGCTCGCATGCAGTTTATTTAACTTCAAGTGGGGCAAATTCTGAAATGGGTTGTTTATTGTCCAAGTTGAATTTTTAATTTCTCATAAATTCCTCACAAATTGCTGTAGTACATTTATATTTATTGAATCTGTCAGGGTTGTTTATGGCACCGAGGCCTGGGCTCCCCGTGTTTGTGGGCTGTTGCCTCGGCAACGGTGGGGTCTGAGGCTTTGAGGAGAGGCCCTGCTCTGCGGCCTTGTGGAAGTTTCTGGAATGGCTGGCAGTGTGAAGTAGAGCTGGCCTTGGGTGGGCTGAGCTGTTTTAAGATTCTGGTTCTTGTTTCAACTTCGCTTCACTCCACTGATCCTTTCCTCAGGGGCTGCACTGCTGCCATCTCCCAATCTTGCTCCCCTCAGCACCAGCAGCAACTGCCCTGCCGGGTGCTTGTGGGACATGCAGATGCTCCAGCCCCCAGACCTGCTGAGTTGGCCTGTAGTTCAACAAGCTCACAGGTGCTTTCTTGGCACTAGTAGGTCGAAGGCGCCTGTATCCACCATGCTGCCGACAGGTATCCCCAGAGGCCTTGGCCTGGCTGTTCTTTGTCCTTGCCATCTTCCCGCCCTGTGATCTTTCTGACTCCCCCTTCCTCCCTATTCCCCTTTCTTCTATTAGGGGTGGACTTTACCCCTCAACCCTGTCGCACCTGGCCCACCCCCTTGCTTTGCACAAACCAGTCTCCACTTACACCACCCACCCCAGCCTTCTCTACCTGGGGAACTCTTGATGTCTTAGAAGAGGCAACTGCATAAGACATCTCCTCTGTGAAGCTCTCTGCTTTCTCTGGACTGGGTCAGGTTCAGCTTTGTTGGAGCTCCCCTGTGGCTGAACATGTTGCCTACTCCAGCCCCAGCCCCAGCCCCAGCCCCAGCCCCATCAAGCTTCCTGACTCACCTCCCTGGTGGTGAGCATATCAGGTGCTCAGCCTCCAGGTAGTGCTCAGGAATCTGTGGCGTCTTTGCCACTCCAGTAGGGTGGCCTTCATGAGGCCAAGGCTTGAGGCTGGACTTTTCCCAAAAGTGCATGCTTGACCTGGGGAATGGCAGGAATTGCTGGGGGTGCTCAGTCTCTACCCTGGCTGACACTGGGGGCCAGAGACTGGGTGAGAATGGGGGCGTTAGGCTTTGGGAAGGCACCGTGAGAGGGAGGCTTTGGAGAGACACTGGGGGGAGTCCCTAGCTCATCCACAGATGAGCACAGAAGTTCAGGCAGCTGTGAATATGTTGAGTATCTGGTTCAGTCAGGCAGCCTTGAGGCTCTGGGGATATGTAGCGAACACAACAAAATTTCTGCCTTTGTGGAATGACCATGTCTAGGAGGTTGAGAGACTGAAAACAAATAAATAACATATGTGGTGAGTGAGAGGGTGGGGAGGAAAATGAAGCAGGGTAAGGGGCCGAGGGTTATGTGAGTTGTGGGAACATGGCTTGGCTAAAGCTGAGCACGTGCCTGCCCTTGACCCTGTGTTCTGTGCTGTTGTATATCCAGGAGAAAGGAGCCCTGTGCCCACCGGAAGCACAAGCAGGAGTGTCCCATAAGGATACTCAAAGTGGAAACCACTCAAATGCTCACCAGCCATAGAATGGACACATAGACTGTGTTGTGTTCTCATCTTGGAATCATCATATACAGCAAGAGGATGAAGCAGCAGCTACTGTTTGCTAACATGGATGAGTCCTGTGGACATGGTATTCAGCCAAGAAGCCAGACACAGGCACACAATTCCATTTGCGTGACGTTCTTGACCAGGCAAATCTACTCTGTGGTGACAGGAGACAGGCCAGCAGTCCCCTCCAGGCTGCTGAGGTCTTGCAGGGTTCTCTTCTCGGTCTTCCTCTTGGGTGTCAGTTTATGAATATTTGTTTTTGGTATGTGCTTTCTTTCTTATCATATGCCATATTTCAATAAGAGTCTTGTACAAAATAAAAGGGGAAAAAAGCCACGGGAGACAGAGGATGTGCTGTTTTCTGTATCATATACCCTTGGGTTCCTTCTAGAATATTGGTCTTAAGCTGCTGTGCCTGTCAGGTCATGGTGTCCCTCCTCTGAGCCCCCACCCCAGAGGAGCTCCCTTCAGTAGGAGTGGCCACCTGGCAGAAGCCCCAGCCCCACCCCAAGTATGTCCTTCCTGCCCATCGCTGGATTGGAGACTGTGCAATCAAGGGATACAAGTTCTGTATCCCCAGCCCCTGGCTGGGTATCTGGCTCAGAGTACACACTTAGGGAATGTTTATGAAATGAAGGAGATTTTTTTTGTCCCCATGTTTGCAGCTTGCCTTTGTAAACATGGAGTAGGGTCTGTTTCTGGGCATGGAGATACAGTTCCCTGTTGTGCTTTAAATCTGCTCTCCAAACCAGAGAGGTGGTGGTGGCAGGACATAAGTATATCTGTAGTCTAGATGCTATTTCCAGACAGTGGCTCTGAGCTGCAGTCTCTGTCTGGGGGTTTAGAAAAGCCTGTGTTCATTGCTTGTCTGCCTTATGCCGGGCACCGTGCTGTGTCTCATTCAAGCCTCCAAGCACCCTGTTTACAGATGAGGAAACTGAGATCAGAGCAGGTAGACGCAGTGACTGCCTCCAAGTCACTTGCTGGGAACTGGTGACTCGGACTCCAAGTGGGGTGAGTCCCAGGCCAGCACTGGACCCATTGACCCCTCCTGCTAGAGAGAGGTTTCAGGCAATGTGGGGGGAGTTGCCAGGAGCAGGGTTGGATGAATGCGTGAGCTTAGGTACTTTCAAGCCCTTATTCTTCACTCCTCCACCTCCGTTCCTACCTTTCCTTACTTTAGGAAGTCACCAGCCTGACTTCCCTCCTTCCAGAATCTTCCCTGATGACTCCAGACCTAGGTGGTTCTACCTGCTGTCTGTAGATTGTATTTTAGAGTAGTTTATGGTTCACAGCAAAATTGAGCAGAAGGTAGAGAGTCCCCATATCTCCCCTGTCCCCACCCATGCCCAGCCTCCCTCTCTCTCCACATCCCCACCAGAGTGGCACATTTGCGGCAGTTGATGAGCCTATGTTGATGCGTCCTGATCACCCAGAGTCCCCAGTTTGCAGTAGGGCTTACTCTTGGTGGTGTACATGCTGTGGGTTTTGACAAAGGCATAATGACATGTATATCATCATACAGGGTAGTTTACCTGCTCTAAAAACTCTGTGCTCGGTCTTATTTTTTATTTTTTGAGACAGAGTCTCAAGCTGTCACCCTCAGTAGAGTGCTATGGCATCATAGCTCACAGTAACATCCAACCCTTTGGCTGAAGCAATCCTCTTGCCTCAGTTTTTCTTTCTTTCTCTCTTTCCTTTCCTTTCCCTTTCTTTTCCCTTCCCCTCCCCTCCCCTTCCTTTTCCTATTCCTTTTCCTTTCTCCTTCCCCTTCCTGTCTCAAGCTGTCGTCCTGGGTAGAGTGCCGTAGCATCATAGCTCACAGCAACCTTGAACTCTTGGGCTCAAGCAGTTCTCTTGCCTCAGCCTCCCAGGTAGCTGGGACTACAGGTGCCCGCCACAACACCTGGCTATTTTTTTTTTTTTTTTTTGATACAGAGTTTCACTTTGCCGCCCTAGGTAGAGTGTGGTGGTGTCACACAGCTCACAGCAACCTCCAACTCCTGGGCTTAGGTGATTCTCTTGCCTCAGCCTCCCAAGTAGCTGAGATTACAGTCGCCCGCCACAACGCCCGGTTATTTTTTGTTGCAGTTTGGCCGGGGCTGGGTTTGAACCCGCCACCCTTGGTTATATGAGGCCGGTGCCCTACTCACTGAGCCACAGGCGTCGCCCAACACCTGGCTATTTTTTGTTGTTGTAGTTGTCATTGTTGTTTTAGCAGGCCTGGACTGGGTTTGAATCTGCCAGCCTCAGTGTATGTGGCTGGCGTCCTATCCACTGAGCTACGGGCACCCCCCAAGTTTTTCTATGTTTAGTAGAGATGGGGGTCTTGCTTTTATTCAGGCTGGTCTTGAACCTGTGAGCTCAGGTGATCTACCTGCCTTGTCCTCCCAGAGTGCTGGCATCACAAGTGTGAGCCATCACTCCTGGCTTTCTCTGTTTGTTTTTGTAAAAAGAAGCACTGGTGGGGCAGCTTCAGTTAAACCCAGTTCTCCAGTGGTTCCTGGGCATTGGTGTGCTGTAACATTTCCAGGGGTTGGGAGGGGGAGGACTCTGGCTGATAATGTAGCCAAGTGAGGCTCACTGGAGTGAAGCTGTGGTTTTCAGACTGGAATGTGCACCAGCATCCCCCGGAGTACTGCAGAGTCTCTGAACCAGCAGGTCTGGGGGTGCTGAGAGGTCTTTTTTTCTTTTTTGTAGAGACAGAGTCTTACTTTATCGCCCTCAATAGAGTGCCATGGTGTCACACAGCTCACAGCAACCTCCAACTACTGGGCTTAGGCGATTCTCTTGCCTCAGCCTCCCAAGTAGCTGGGACTACAGGCGCACACCACAATGCCCGGCTATTTTTTTGTTGCAATTTGGCTGGGGCCAGTATGGGGCCAGTGCCCTACACACTGAGCCACAGGCGCCACCTGGTGCTGAGAGTTTGAGTCTCTAACAAGTTGCCAGGTGATAGGTATGCTGCTGGTCTGAGCCCCTCCACCTGAGAAAGACTATTTAGGCAATGGTGGCAAAAGGTGCAGTGGGGCCTGATGTGCCTCTCTCTGATAGCTCCCACATTCTTTCCAAGACCTTTGGGGTATTTGGGAGGTTGTACCCAGTCTCTTTCCCAGCATTACCTGCTCTCAGAGTCTGGACTGAAACTGAAGGTGGGTAGATATAAGGCCATACCCTATCACCAGCCCCCTGGGGACTTGGGTTTGGGAGGAGGGTAGTGGTAGAGGCAGGTTATTTTTGTTTGTTTGTTTTGAGACAAAGGCTTGCTTTGTTGCTGGGGCTAGGGTTACAATGGCTTAATCATAGCTCATTACAGCTCAGACTCCTGGGCTCAAGTGGTCCTCCTACCTCAGCCTCCCAAGTTGGCTAGGACAATAGGCATGCACCATCATGCCTGGATATTTAAAAAATTTTTTGTAGAGATGAGGTCATCTCTACAAAAATATATTGCCTAGGCCAATCTTGAACTCCTGACTGGCCTCCCAAAGCACTAGGATTACAGGCATGAGCCACTGTACTTGAATTATATTGAATGTAGAGTGATCTAGGAGGCCAGCAAAGCTTGGGGGTGAACTTCTAGCTCACTGAGTCACTCTTGGGTGGTACCTTGTTCGAGTGAGTGTTCCTTTAGCCCTCCTACCAGGACACATGGGAGCTCCAGGCTAAGGACAACCCAGACTAGGCCTCCCTGTTATCAGCCAGGGCCTGGCACTGAGACTCAGAGCCAGAATACTGGGATTCTTGTAGGAAAAGCAGGCCTGATTTTTCAGGCCACAGGGTGCCCTAGAGGCCTGGCATCTGTAGTAAAACCTTTAGTAGAAACTAAATCTGCTGTGTTTGGCCTCCTAGGAGCTCAGCAATAAAATCAATGTAAATATAGCTAACATTTGGGAGTGGCTTATAAAGCACTTGAAAAAAATCCCTCATATAAACCCAAAGACAGTCCTATGAGCTGTTGGGACAATTAATTATCCTACCTTTTGGATGTGGGCACTGAAGTTTAGAAGGGCTAAATAATTTGTCCAAGGTCACAGAGCTTTTATATGGTGTAGCTAGGATTTGAACCCAAGGGCCTTGCTACCCAAACCCCCGTGCATTCTGCTCTCTCGGCTCCTGGCCCCGTGTGAGTGCCCCTCCCAACACCTGGCAGAGGTGAAGAAGCCCTCCCGAGCAAGTTCTAGCTACAAAAGGGTGAAGATGCTGGTGCTCTGAGGCGTGGAATGTTCTGGGATTTCTCTTAACAGAGTTGTTCTTGAAATAGCTGGAGGCTGTTGGCATTTCTCAGCCAGAAGGCATAGAGGTGAGCACCCCACAGCTGTTCGGGGGCAGGCCTATTACTCAGCTTTCCAGTAGAAAGGCTTCCACTGCACCTGCTGTTTTCCATTTCCCGCACTGAGACATTTTGGAGGCAGTGGTTTCCAAGTTCACTGAATTAGGGTTAGCAGGGAGGGTCAGCTCAGTGGTTTCCAGGCTTGGCAATATGAGGGACCCTAGGCGCTGGGGGGTGGGGATGCCTGCTTTTTGAGCGGGGCAAATTGCTGACACCCTTCCTTATGCTCTTTTCACTTGAGAGGCTCTTTGATGTGCGTTTAGTCTGGGGTCTTCATGTTCGATTTCGCTTCAAGAAAGACTTCGGAGGTCAGAAAGAGTTTGAAAACCACTGTGTGGGGTGAGGTCCTGGAACGCTTATCTCCCTGTGCCTGGGGAACTGATGCTGTATGTGTGGACTGTGGATGACCTGCCAGGTGAGGCCCTCGGGAGTGGTGTGTGGCTTCCATGGGCTGATTCACTCACTGTTCGTTGACATCCACCCACGTGCCTGGGCAAGCCAGGTCCTATGCTGGCCACTGGGCATACAGTTTAGAACCAAACTGCCGGGTTCCAGTCTAGTGGGAAGGCAGAATCTGCCTGGAGTCGACCTTGAGTCTCGTCCAGCACCTCCCGGCACTTGTGTCACAGAGCTTCGCCTTTCAGTCTCCTGCACAGGTGCCACTTGCCTGTTCTGCTCTTGGTGGGGCAGCGTTTCTCACTTCCTCCCGAGAAGGCGCGCCCCCTGCTGGTGACGGCGGTCACAGCCAGCTGCGGGGAGGTGGGCTGAGGTCGGAGACTCAGCCCCCATGGGTCTGCAACTACTGCTCCACAGACCCCAACTTTCAAACCTCCCAATTCCCAGGATTTTGATTTACCACCTTTCTGGGTGTGAAGGGAATAACTGACAGGAGGAATGATTACTCACGTGAAGGGGGGCACAGCAGCCAAGGTAGGCCCTTGCAGCCTGGTCGATGCCTTCAAAAGCGAGGGGCAGTGCTCGCTCACCTGAGCACCTGCATCAGCTTTTGCTCTTCCCTTCCCTTGGACAGGACAGAGTTGTTACTTGGGGGCTGTTGGAGAGCCATTTGCTGTACGGAGTGCTCAAGAGCAAATTGCTTGATTTTTGTCGTGAGGCAGCAGGGGCTTCCTGGTCAGGGTGGTAAGAGTGGTTTTCAGGGAAGTGTTAGTGGAAGTTCTTGCCCCCACCCCCACTGCACGGATGTGGTCAAGTTAAGAGGCTGCGGGATCCTGCCTGCCTCAGGCTCAGCTGTTATTTATGGGCTGGCAGCACCCACAGGAGAACCTGCATGCCCGCTGGGCTTTCTTTACATGCGCCCCAGGCAACCCTGTCCTCCTCATGTAAACTTTCTCGACCAGCCCAATGATTTGCTTCTATTTAAGGCAGTGAGAGAGTATGTCCTCCAGCCTGCTACCCCTGGCCTTTGTTTTGTTCCAGCAAGGCTTTTCCTCCTGAGATCCCTCACATTGGGTGAGGCCAAGCAGGAGTTGCACTTGCAGCAGGAGAGTTTGTTGGTCCCACCCCACACCCAGTAGGCCTGGAATGCTTGGACGGACCTTGTCCTATGACTTGACTCCCACCTTTCCCAACCAAACCTGCTGCTCCTTTTCTTGGAACCTTCCATGAAGGTTCCATCCTGCCACCCCCACCCCTACCCCTTGTCCCACTGAAGCAGCAGCCAGCCCACCTGCCCTATCTCTCCACATCCATGCCTGCTCAGTTTCCACGCCCTGGGGTTTTCCCTCTGGATGTTTCCTTACTCATTCCCACCTTTGTCCTGTCCTGTGTCTCCAGACTTTGTGTCCCCCAGCTCCTCCTTGCCCAGTATTGCTGAGCCTCTGGCTGGCACCCTGCCTCTGGGTTAACCCCCCACCTTGTGGAGCAGTCTTCCATGGAGAATATCTGAGTCACTCCCCTGCCCTAACCTTTCCCTGCTTTCCATTGTCTTTAAGTTAGAGACTATGCTGTGGAGAGTGGTTTGCCGAGTTTGGCACTGCCAGCCTGACAACCCCACTTTCTGTCACTCCCCAGTGCAAACGCCAGCAACAGCAGTGCTGTGTTTCTGTCCCCACCTGGGCAAGCCCACTCTCATCCTTCAGACTCGGGTCAGATGTTACTACAGAGTGGAAGTATTTCCTGGCCCCCTTCAGCCTCTTCCCCTTCTCTGAGCTGCTCAGGCCTGTGTACAGGCTTCCTCTGCCCCCTCTGCATGTTTAGTTGTCTGGGATTGACCACTCTCTTGCCCACTTACCTTTGGGCTCTTCTAGGACACTCATCTCAGCACATCGGAGACCCTTGATACATGATTCTTGTGTGTCTGTTGACTTGACCTTAGGGTCATCTTAGAAAGCACAGAGCGGTTTTTTAGGGCTTTTATGGGGCTAATGGATTCTGTGATTGTTAATATCATTAATATCTGCAAAGTTACCTTTCCATCATATCTTTAGTCCATCTTCTGCATTGTCCCTTTTGCTTTGGGTGACATTGGTGATTGGCATAGGCCTGTCATGAAATACTTGCATTTCTAGCCTCCTTTGCAGCTATGGGTGCCCAGGTTGTGCAGTTCTGATCAGTGAGATGTAAGGGGAAAGAGTGCTGCTGCTGCTTCTTTTTTTAGACAGCGTCTCATTATGTCACCCTCAGTAGAATGCTGCGGTGTCACAGCTCACAGCAACCTCAAACTCTTGGGCTTAAGCGATTCTGTTGCCTCAGCCTCCCGAGTAGCTGGGACTACAGGCACCTGCCATAATGCCCGGTTATTTTTTGGTTGCAGTTGTCATTGTTTGGCAGGCCCAGGCTGGGCTTCATCCTGCCAGCTTCGGTGTATGTGGCTGGCGCCTTAGTCACTGAGCTACAGGTGCTGAGCCTGTTTCTTCTTTTACAAAAGGACAACTGTTTGGCCCTGTCCCTTTCTTCCTGCCTTTTACTACCTACTGGTGGTGGTGATGGAGTTTATCTGGAGCAGTGGCAGCCATCTTGTGACCATGAGGTGACAGCACAAGGAGAAATATATACTATGACGGAGTAGAAACTGGAACAGAACCTGGGTTTTTGCTGACATCAAGCTGTTGAAGCATTCTAGAGTAGTACTTCCCTCCAAACTTTCCTTAAATTGAAGTCATTTTTAGTCAGCATTTCATTGGTGATTCTGAGCTTGATGGAACTGTTTTTGTCATTCAAAAAGCCAAATGCACCTTTAGGACAAAAACTGGCCATCATTGAAACAAAACTTCGAAGGTTGTAGGTGTGCTTGCTTAAAGGAAGGGTACCAGTGTTTTGAATGTTACTATAACACTATTGATGCAAAAAAAGCTTAAGTGCTGGGGGAATAGACTATTGGACATCACCTTAATTTGGAAGTATATTAAAAGCAAATCATATGGCCAGGCATGGTGGCTCATGTGTAATCCTAGCACTCTGGAAGGCCAAGGTGGGTGGATTGATTGAGCTCACGAATTCCAAGACCAGCCTGAGCTGAGCGAGACATCGTCTCTACTAAAATTAGAAAAACTGAGGCAAGAGGATCACTTGAGTCCAGGAGTTGAAGGTTGCTGTGAGCTTTGACGCCATGGTACTCTACCCAGGGCAACAAGTCGAGACTCTGTCTCAAAAAATAAAATAAAATAAAAACAAATCATACCCTGTGCATGAGAAAACTTAAGGGCTCTTTAGGTTATAAGTAGCAGATTTTCAACATGAATGAACAAACTTAAGGAAATGCCAGTAAGTAGAATTTATTAGCATGTATTTCTCAAAAGGTTCAGAGACAGGCCTGGCAGGTTTCAGGCTATTAAGGACTCAAATTTATGTTATCAGAAATGTTTCTTCCATTTTTCAGGCTTCTTGTGAAAGTTATTTGGAGTGTACTATTGCCAAATCTTGTGGAAATGGTTGCCAGCAGCTCTGTCCTATGAACTTAGCAAGCCCATAGGGAGCAAGTGTCTGTGTATGGAGATCCAGCCGGAGTCCCGGGACTGGCTGGTGCTCGTTGGTCCTGCTTGGTCTGGCTTGGGTGACATGCCTATTGTATTTGTTTCCTAGGGCTGTGTAACAAGTTACCACAAACTGAGATGTTTACTCTCTGTTCTGGAGGCTAAGAGTTTGAAATCAAGGTGTTGGCAGGACACCCTCTGAGGCCCCTGCCAGGGGCCTTCTTGCCACTTTCAGCCTCTGACAGTCCCAAGTGCCCTTGGTTTATCCAGCATTATTTCAGTCTCTGCCTGCATCTTCTCATGACCACCTTCTGCTTGGGTGTCTGTGTCTTTATGGGGCATTTTCCTTTTAAGAGACCAGTCATATTGGACCTCATCTTAACTTGATTATTTCTGCAAAGACCCTATTTCCAAATAAAGTTACTTCCACAGGCACTGGGGGTCAGGATTCAACCTGTTTTGTGGGGTGGGGGGGAGGGACACCTGTCCTTGCACAGTCACTTTGGTCTCGATGACAGGAGGCCTCTCTGTCTAACTGGCCAGGCCTGAGTCATATGCCCACCTGAAGTGAGTACCGGTCAACCTCTGGAATATATGGCTTAAATGTGGGAAAGGAAGGTTCTTCTGGGGAGCTCAGTTGAGGACAAGGCCACAGACCTGGCATCAGTGGGGATGGTGGTTCTCAGCATAGCCAGCTTGCCATTGAGGGCCCTGCCTTTTCAGTTTAAAGTGGCTCATCTGTCCAGTCCTTCTCTCCCAGTTCCATCCACTCTTCCCTTCTTTCTTTTTGACTTTGGTGCGGGATGGATGGAGAGGGAGGATGGAGCAAAAGCAGAGAGGCCTTTGTTATTCCCCACCTGCCACTTGTTCTGGGCCACAGCACAGACCTCAGATGCCTTTGTTCATCTGTCCTTGGGGGTGGGAGGGTTCCATTGAGCACAGCTCCTGATGTGAGGGACACAGCCTGGGTGAGCTCTGGTGAAAATGAACCATTTGTTGCTTTTATTTATTGGTGAGTTTTTCAGCTGCTGTGGGAAGCAGTAATAATGACATGGGGCAGAAGAAGGTTATCAGAGTGTTCAGTCCATCATAAATGGAAAAATACTGATTCTCTGATTCTGCCCCTTTCCAGTTGATCACTCACTTGGAGATGTGTGTGTTTGTCTGTTTCTTTTTCCTCTGGGCTGTTGGGCCAGCCCTTCCTTGAAGATCCTGAAGCCCCAGAGCCCTTAGGAAAGTTTGAGCACTGAGTTGGGTCCTGCCAGTTTACCACTTCTGTGGTCTTATCTCCTTTATGACAGAGACATGGTTCAAGGTTTCCTTTATCTAGAGCATGTGGGGGGTACATGGGAGGGGAAGCCAGAGCCAGGCTGACCCGGTGCAGATCCTGGTACCCCCAGTGCAGGGTTCTGTTTGGTGCTTTTCCCCCGAGCTTCAGTTTCCTCCTCTACAAAAGAGAATGTAGGAGAAGCCCGTGGCCTGCTGAGTGGTTGAGACGTGCTTCAGCTGACTTCCTGTCAGCAGGTTTGTGCGTGCCTTGGGCCCTGCGTGAAGGCCACAGAAAGTCTCCACGTGAGCCTATGGTCAGCCTGGGAGATGAGCTGCTCTGAGTTTAGACAGAGGAGTGTGGCTGGGTTGCTTCAGACCACATAGACACAGGCATTCACAGAAGACACATGGGGTGGGGGTGGGGTCACAGTGGACTCTGGCCATGGGCTTGGGGCCAGGGTCATGAACCAGGACTGTACCAGTCGGACGAGATAGTGAGCTGCTTTGAGAGGCAGTGAGCTATGCCTGTGTAAAGGAAGCTGGAGGCAGTGTGGGTCCTCCTTTAGGGGGAATAGGGAGTCACTGAAGAGGGTTGAGTGTGTGAGGACCTGAGTGATTTCAGGAAAGGTACTTGGGCAGTTCTGGCCTGGGGTGGATTGGCCTTTGCCCAGGCTAGAGAGTACATTCTGAAATAAGTTCTGAAACATTTAAAAACAATTAATTACTAGTCCTTGTTAAGCAGTTCTCTAATTGCTTGCAAGCCAGGGCCTCTAATTGGTTGTAGTATGTTTTAGGTAGGCCCCGTCCCTATCCTGCTAACCTTCCCCCGTTCTGGTGATATGCTGCAGAGCCCATTATGGGGAGGCAGAGTGCACTCCAGGCCTCCTGGTCAGCAGCAGCCCTCTCTGGGGTCACTAGGGGAGTGGAGCCTTTAACAAAAGGCTGTGCTGACCTGGACTCCGTGGCTCCCTGGCTGGCTGCACGGACCAGCTCTCTGAGGCACTGTGGGAGGCACTGCTGCCTACTGGCAAGGCCAGAGGGGCCAGAGGGTTTGCCTCTCTGCTTATTCCTGGGAGGTGAGGCTTGGGGCATGGCTTAATTTGTTGTTCTGTACTTGCAAGTGCAAGGACACCAGTGCCTGGCGACTCATCTTTAGACTTGGACCTTTAGCTGCAGACTTCCGTCTTAGGCTGAAAGGTAGCCCTGCCTGGGCTGCAGTGAGTGGCAGGGCTCTGGTTCTTCAGGGCAAATGTTACCGGGCAGGGGCCTTCACTTCCCTTTCCTCTTCCCTTTCCTCCCCTTTCCACCCTCTGATGGGTGCAGAGAAAAGGGCATTGAAGGTCCTCATCCCATTTTAAGATCCACCCCAAAGAAAGAGAACCCTGACTCTGTAGCCCAGGCCAGTCCGTCTCAGTGTTCGGTGGATTTTCTTGCTGCTTCCTCTTCCTCTTTAGCCAGCCTCTGTGCTTATAGTGCCCCTTCTGGCCAGGCTGGTAGACAGAGACTACACCTCTCTTCTCACCCTACTGTGTTAGCATCCCCTGGGCCACCATCCCTCACCTCCTTCAAGATCTGTAGCCCCCACGGAGTTGGGTGATGGTCAGCTACGGTGCCAGTCACTTACTGCCTGTGCTACCAAGCCCATGTAACATCACTTGCCAGTGGGAGCTTAGCAGGTGGGCGGTGGTGTTCTGCTGGCACTGACCTAAGCTTTGGGTTAATTTTTATGCTGGACTTCTTATTAATTACTAGCATGGGCTTAGTCATGGTCCCCTTCCTTTTGGCTGGGTGCCTCAACTTCCACTTCTCTGCGGAGAGGATTGGGCTTCACTGCACACTGGTGACTTCGAGCCCACACTGGACTTGTTTGGCCCATGCAGGAACTTTTTCTTTTCCTTGGGTTAGTTGTCTCTGTCCGCAGCATTCACCCTCAGCACCAGTGAGTTTACAGCCTCACTGTTGTCCCACACTAGCTAACTTCATGGTTTACACTTGGTCTGTGTGTGACCTTCCATTTGCTTCTAGACCCCTTGCTAACACTCCCATCCCCAAATTCCTCAGCAGCCTCTGGGCCCCCAGGGTGGTAAGGCAGATGTGGGGAGAAGGGAGAGGCTGGTCAGTCACAAGCCCAACTCTAGGGTAGTTGGAATTGAGGACTCTGGGGAAGGGAAGGGTAGAAAGTTCTTCATACCCAGAAGTCAGAGTGGGATGGTGTGTGGGGAGTCCATGGGAGGCAGTGGATGTCTCAGGGACAGCGCTGAAGCCAGAACCGAAGGAAGGTGGCAGGGAAGGAGGGGTGGGGAGTGTGTGGGAAGGGCCCTGGCAGGATGCCAGCCCTGCTGCAGCCGAGATCAAGGAGTGTGGCCTGGGCACAGCCTGATCCTATAGCAGGCACCTGATGATGCCACCCCCAGCCTTGGGTCTTAAAGATCATGGTAATCCAGTTTAGTTTTAATCAAGCCACAGATAAGAATTAGCCTCCTCCCAGCCATGCCGGGGCTGTTCAAGGCCTGGGTGCACATTCCTGCTTGGTGCACTTTGTTCTGTGAGGTGGGTGGGGCTGGGCTGGGCAGGCTGCCCTGTTGCTTGGGACCCAGGCTGGCATTTCCCTTCTTGACAGGGGTGCTTGGAATTTCCTGTTGGAAACAGCCCCAAGGGAAAGAGTGGCCAGAGGGGTTGACCCATGCATGTGTTAAATGATTTCTGCAGTGACCCCAGAGAGCCTGTGGACTTTTTTTAGTCTTTACTCTGCATGTCTGCTGCTTTCCCCCTGGTCTTTTCTACCTTCAGAAACCCGCCTGCCCTGCCTTTTTCCCTTAGCCACCCCTTGTACCCTTCAGCTCCTCACTCCCAGGCCTGGAACTCTTACCTCTCCTTTCTCCCCTCCTGTCTCTGCACATATTATGGGTAGATTCGAATCCTGGCCTCCCTGGCTATGTGATATTAGACAAGGCATTTTACTTCTCTGAGCCCCAGCTTTGCACCTGTGTGTGTTGTGAACCTACCTGTAGAGGCCAGATAGGAAGGGCCTGGCTCTCTTTTCACCCTGTAGAGCTGTGTGTAGGCACAGGCTGGGGGACCTGCCAGGTGGCCAGTCCTGGGTCAGTACTTTGTACCAATGCCAAGAAAGTTTCTAAGACTTTTCTCAAAATGTGGGGCTCTGTGGGTAGCTGGCAGTAGCTGGATTAGAAAGAGTTTGGACTTTAAGTCACCTTGGAGGGGTAGGATTGAAACTGTTTTCCCTCTTGTCTGAGCCTTGCTTCCTTTCCTTGCCCATTAGCTTCTCCCTTGGTTCTTGAGCTCCCAGCCATCTTGAAGCCAGTACCTGGCTCAGCCTATAAACCCCAGGCCCCGGCAGGAGGTATGGATGGAGCAGCAGCCTGAGTTGAGCTTTGCTTCAGAGCCCTGTTAGGCACAGCTCTACTTTGTCACAGCCCCCAGCCCTGGGATCTGGCAGAGTGTTTGGTCATCACCCTCAGCACCAGCGAGTTTACAGCTTTGGGCAAATGGCTGGGTGACAGGAGGGTTTCAGTGACCAGACACATTTTCTGAAACCCCACCCAGGGATTAGAATCGAAGGGGCTTGGCTGAGCACAGAGGGCCTGTTTTTATTCTTGGCCACTTTCTGTTCATATTGAGTGAATGTCTATTAGAAGAATAGACATTGGATTTGTTTTTGTGAGATCCAGGTAATTTGAATTGAAGGTTAATTTCCTTTACAAAATGACTTCCGTTGTCTACTGTAGTGGGCATCTGTGAGGGCCCAGCCTGGTCTGCGCATGGCAGGTGTGCCACTGCTTCTGTCATTTCATAGGGGCCCCATGGGGTGAGACACTGTGGGGACACAGGGTGGATGAGAAGGGGCTCTGCTACCAGGAGCTTATGAGCTACAATGGAGGGCTGCTATGTTTGGGGTTCCTAGTGTTTAAACCCCTCCTCATTTACATATAGGGATTCTCTTCCACGTATGTCCTGGAGGCCAGACAGAAAGGGCCTGGCTCTCTCTTCACCCTGTAGAGCTGGGTGTAGGCACAGGCTGGGGGACCTACCAGTCAGGCCTACTGCTGGGTGCTGGGATTCAGCATTTCTCATGGTGGCTCACCAGCTGGTGCCAGGTGGGATGGTGAGTGCCATTGGGTGTGGGCTGGGCAGCAGTCCTTGTCTGCTCTGTGAGGCCCACTTTCATTGTGCTTCTGGGTGACCAACCTTCCTTGCAGGGGCCAAGTTCCTAAATGCAGTGCTCCCAGCTTCCTGAATTTTGTGAGCTACACAATGGTCTCTTAGAGAGGCCCTTGTGCTCAAGTCAGCCCTGGGTGGGTTCCGTGTGCATTGGTCTCTGGGTCTCAGAGTAGGGAGGGACACACTGGCAACACTGTGAAGGGAGAGAAATGTTGCCAATTTTGCCTTCAGGGAAGGGTCAAGGACATCTTGGAGGAGGGGGCATTTGAAGGATACTTTATAGGACAATAAGGCCCAGAAGGAGTTAGGCAAAGTATGAATGTGTAAGGGGAAAACACGGCCTCCAGTTGTGCAAAGGATTGCTTCATTCATTTGTTCATTCATTCTCAGAGATGGTTGAGCAGGGTCAGACTACCTCATTCATATCCCAGGTTGCCAGGCAGCCTCCTTGTAACCTCTTTAAATCTCCTTCATCTTCAGTAAAATGTGAACGACACTAGTGCTTACATGAAGGGGCTTTGTGAGGAGTGAACTTTTGAGAATAACACCGAGGTAAGTACTGTGTGCTGGGGATGGTTGGTGAGCAGGGGTAGCCCCCCCTCTAGTCAGGGCATCAGGTTCATGGCAGTTGTGCACAATCAGTCCTCCCCCTCCCATACTGATTGAGGAATGGGAGAGTTACATTGTGAGCTTCTGCTCTGAGCTCAGTGCCTTAGGTGTTCTACCTCATTGAATGCGTGTGACACCTTGTGAAGTCACACCTTTGTGAAGTAGGTAGGGTCTTTACTTTTTCTTCACAGGTGAGAAGATAGGATCTTGGAGAGGTCTAAGTAATCATCCTGTTCCCAAGGCCATCTTTGCAGGCAGTGGGGCCAGGACCTTATATCTACTTTTCATGTCTCCCAAGTTTGGCTGTTTCCTACACAAACAGAGCCCCACCCACCACTTCCTCTTTGGGGACATTTGCACGGCCCCTTTAAAGAAGGCTTGGGGCTCACCAGGTAGATGAGAAGGACAGCACACAGGAAGCCTCTGAGGCATAAGCTAGCCTAGCATTGGGGGAACCCTGAGTATTTAGTGTGTACAATATATGTGGGGGTACCTGGGCCAAGCAGTGTGGCAGAGAACCCTTTGTGCTCGGGTCAGAGGCCTGGGCCTCATTCTGTTGGTTATGGGAGCCAGTACAGGTGGAAGTAGCATGGTGGCCATAGCCTTGCCCTGCCCTGCCCTGCCCTGTCCTGGGACCTCAGGGCCATGGTGAAGGACCTTAGGTGCAGGCTTCACTTCCATAGGTGGAGGCAAACCCCTGCTTCTTGAAGTTAGTCTGGAGCCTAGCTTGGTCCTGTTTGCCCTCTCCTGGACCCTCTGAGTCCTCAGACCTCAGTCTGTAGGATGGGCACGAAGCCTTGCAGACGGAGCCTTATGTAGTCTTGCCTCTCCTCCCAGAGAAAAGAGCAAACAGAGCCAGCCAGATATGTGAACATGCAGTTTTTAGACTTAAGGCCGTTTAAACAAAAGGAACAAGATGTTTCTGAGTTAGAAGATGCGTGGAGCATGCTTTCCTGTAGGCTGAGTAGGAGGTGAGGTGCCTTGCAGAACAGGTGAGCTGGGGCACCAGTGACTCTGCACACCCTCTGGGGCAGGCCCTGTGGGAATGGCAGGGTAAAGTGAGCATACTCAGTAGTGTTGGAGGAGCAGTGAAAGTGCCATTGGTACCCACTCACCCTGCTTTTAGTGTCCTGAAACTGTGAAGTCAGGAAAACTAGGCTTTAACTCCTCAAGGGTTGAGGCTGGGCGCCAATCTGCTTCAGTACAAAGGACACAGGAGTCCTCATAGCAACCCAAGGGCAGAGATGCCTCCTTGCTCTCTGTTCAATGGTCACTGAAGCACAGCGGGCTGAGTGACCTCCTGGGTCATTTCTAACTGTACTATGATAAGTAACAGGAAAAAGGATTTAATTACACCCATATGATCTCTATTAGAAGGGAAAGAAGAGTGGGATAAATGTTTTTTTTGTTTGTTTCTTTGTTTGAGAGACAGAGTCTCACTATGTCACCCTCAGTAGAGTGCTGTGGCATCACAGCTCACAGCAACCTCAAACTCTTGGGCTTAAGCAATTCTCTTGCCCAGCCTTCCAAGTAGCTGGGACTACAGTTACCGCCACAACACCCGGCTATTTTATTGTTACAGTTGTCGTTGTTGTTTAGCTGCCCCAGGCTGGGTTTGAACCCGCCAGCCTCGGTGTATGTGGCTGGCACTGTAACCACTGTGCTACAAGGCACCGAGCCAGTTTTCCAGTTTTAAACCTTTATCCCAGGCAGCGCCTGTGGCTCAGTGGGTAGGGCGCCGGCCCCATATACAGAGGGTGGTGGGTTCGAACCTGGCCCCGGCTAAACTGCAACAAAAAATAGCCGGGCATTGTGGTGGGCACCTGTAGTCCTAGCTACTTGGAAGGCTGAGGCAAAAGAATCACCTAAGCCCAGAAGCTGGAGGTTGCTATGAGCTGTGATGCCACGGCACTCTACTGAGGGCGATAAAGTGAGACTCTGTCTCTCAAACAAACAAGCAAAGAAACAAACAAAAAACATTTATCCCACTCATCTTTCCCTTCTAATAAAGATTACATGGGTGTAATTAAATCCTTTTCCTGTTATTTACCATCGTACAGTTAGAAATGACCAAATGTTAAATGGTGGGGAAGTGATTCAATAAGTTATGCTTTATTGACCTTTTAATGACAGTGCTTTAGAAAAATATGGAATGTCATAGGAATATGTTCATTATAGCATGTTAATTAAAATGTTGGATCCAGATCTGTTTGTGTAATATAATATCAGTTTCGGAAAGACATTAAAAAATTGGAGGGGTGCATAACAGAAGTGTTACGGGTCATCTCTGAGAGCAAGTTATAATTTTTTAGTGTGAATAACTGGGGATGTAAACATGTCTTACCGTGAACATATATTAATTTGATCAGGGAAAAATAGGCTTTTTAAAAGCTGCATTACTTTATAGTCACATCTGGTGTTTCAGTCTGCCTGATTTTCCTGTAGAAGGCAGCTATTTTGCATTCAGAGCTATGGGGGCCGCAAGTGGCTCTGTATTGAACATTCATTATGTTAAGCCAGTGAAATTTGGGGGTCTTTTTTGTTTTGCAATTTTTGACCGGGGCTGGATTTGAACCCACCACCTCCAGCATATGGGGCTGGGTGTCTTGAACATTCAGACTACACTGTGCCTGAAAGCTGGGTTTGAATCTCAGCTCTGTGCTCACTAGCTGAGTGTTCTTGAGTCCTGGGCCTGGCGTTGGGCTCCCAATATGAAGTGGGGCGTGACCTTGCAGGTGGCTGCTCAGGTGAGCCCATGAGATGCTCTTAGTTCAGGTTGCTCTGCTCTGGGGCAAGGTCCCAAAGCTTAGCTGGGACTTCAGCCTGTGGCTGCCATTTATTCTGATAGTGAGACCCAGCCTTCATATTCCTTGAAATATCTTTAATAAATCTTATTATAAGAAATTTTGAATTTTCAGTAGAAGTCAGTGTGAATTTGTCTTTGGCCCTCTGTTTGAAAGAAAGGCTCATACACACAGAGTAAGCAGACTTGCAGGAGGGATCTGACATTCTAGGCTGAGAAATGCTGGTCTTCTCTTTTGCTGTCCACACCGCCCAGTTGACAGCTGTGTGGCCCTGCAGGCCACTCCAAGCAGAGTGCTGACAAATGGGGGTCAATACCCAAGAAAAAGGGAGCATTGTTGTGGGTTGGGGCGTGGGGGGAACAGTGGGGCATTGTCACCCAGCTGGGAGGCTCTGTGTCTTGTGGCTTTTTCAGCTTCCTGACAATCACAGAAGGCACTGGGGTTTGAGGGACAACAGATAGGTCCCTCTTTGGTAGCTACTAGTGTCTCTCTGCCTTGGGGATTTTCCCTAGCATTTTCCAATTCTTGGTGCTATCCTGCCCTTACCCTTATAGTATTGAGATGAGTGGGAGAGAAGGCAGTGCAGGTTGTTGGTAATGACTTCAGAACTGGGAGAGCAGGGACAGTATTCTGGGGGGAGTCCTTCACCTGCTCCAGGTAAGCACAGGACTCAGAAAGCTGCTAGAACTTGGGGGGGGCACTTGGGAGGAAGCAAACAGGGCAAGAGTCTCCAGGGTCAGATGAGGCCGATATCTTGGAGGAAGTCGCATATTTTAATTTGTTCTATCAGCGTGTTTGGCTTATTTTAAACCTCAGTGAGGCGTTTATACTTCTCATACTGTCACAGCAAGGCCGACTGTTGTGGCCTGACCACGTGCCCTTTGGACTGTTCTCTGAACCTTGTGGGCCTCCTGGGGCAGGGTTGTTTGCTATAGGGATTGGGCCCTCTGGAAGGACAGGGACAGGGGTCCTCTGGTTGCATCCTCTGCTTCCCTGGCTCTTGTGGTTGCTGATGTGGGCTCCTAGGGAGCGTAAAGATTCCACTAACTACACAATAGCTGTTTTTTAGCTCCTTCTTGGGAAAGGGGGGCTTTGGGCTTGGTGAGCACTCCCTACTGCCTATTTTTATCCTCTCTTAAGGTGCTTCTTAGGAATGAGAAAATTGAGAATTAGTTATCCCCCCCCCTTTCCAGGCCCACCATCTGCAGACTCTGCTGGGCCATGCTCAGGGTTTCTTCAGTGGCCCCTGTCTGCTGGCTTTTTGTGGGAAGCGGCAGGGCTGGTAACTGAAGAGAGAGGCTCTGGTTCAGGCCGGCCGAGGACTGGTTGAATCCTCCCTGTGCCATCTCCTCACACGCAGGAGGGTAAGGTGGCTATGTGCAGTCCTGCAGGCACCAGCCACCAGGCACAACTGTGTGAGTTTCTGCTGCCCGCGTCCCCTCCCTCGTGACAGTACAGTTTCCAAGGCAGCACTGCCTCTTTGGCCATCTGTTGACCTCCCATTTCCCCTCACCTTTCAGTGCAGAATCCCCATAGCACGTGGGGGCTGATCTGGGGCTCCCTGCTGTATGTGTGCAGACCTACATACCCACAGGCGTATGAGGGACGTGGCCTGTGTCCTTCAAGGCTCAGCTTACCCGTACCTCCTTGTGTTGGCTTCTCGGTCTCCCCAGCCTGCCCTGGGTCCTCACTGCACTCTTTAGGTCATTGTGGAAGAGCCCCCACTGCACTGTGCCTCACTGCCTGGATGGCCAGCTGTCTTCCTTAGAGAGCGCTCTCTGCCACCCATCTCGGGGTTAGGAATGCAGTGAGGGCTCTGTGTGTGTCAGAGGAATGTCTGCAACATGACGTGACCAAGGTCAGTGAGGTGAGGGTCCAGGTGAGCACAGCTGTTTGTTTTAAAGTGGGTGGTAGGCAGAGGAGAGCACACCATTGTCCTGGAGTCCCTAAAGCCCATTGGAGGACAAGGAAGACCCAGAGAGTGAGGTGTGTGCATGCTGTGGGTGCTCCAGGGCCAGGCCTGTCAATGCTCACTGCCCGGGGTGGGGCTGGGAAGGGGAAGGCCTACAGGGTAAGAGGTGAAGGGGATGCTGGGAGGGCCAGGACCTTAGGGCAGAGGGAACCCCTGAAGCCTGGGCCCAGTGGTGAGGGCATGCACAGAGTGTGGGCCCCAGGACGCTGGGCTGCTCTCTCCTGTGTGTGCAGCGAGACTCACTCACTCCACCCAGCAAGTTCATGGCTGCGGTTCCCTTCTCAGTGTCTGATTTGACTCTTGCTTCATGGGTCATTATGTGTCTACTCAGCCAGCCACAGACATTCACTGAGTCCCTGCCTCACAAAGGCTGTGTAAGGTCCCAGGGGACCAGACCAGCCCTGCCCTCTAGGGGGTAGCAAGAAGACAGATCTTCCCAACCCAGAATGGTCAGCTGGGACGCAGCCCATCTCCTACTTACATTCCAAGGGCAGACTCTGGAAAAGCACACAGATAATCAGTCTTTGTGGCCCGGGCAAAGGTGCTGAAGTTGCAGGATCTCAGAGGTAAAGAGCGTTTTCTGGGTCAGAAACTTGGGAGCTGTTTTTCATTCCAGTGGCTTTGCCTTTGGTTGGAGTGGTTTTCCCAAAGTCTTTCTGTTCCTACAAGCGAGGGAGGCTGTTGCCATAGGAACCACTGGTTGCTGCAGTTGCAGCATGGCTGAAGCCACCTTCCAGTTCATTTGGGGCTGTGCTGGGGGCAGGATGCTGAGGGGGGCAGCAGGGAGAGAGCTGTGGGATCAGGAGTTAGGAAGGACCCCCTAGAAAGCAGGAGCCTACTCTCTGGGCTCTGGCATCAGAACCCACTCTTTCTTGCTCATTCATGCTTTTGGAGAAAAGCTGCCAGCCAGCACCCCACCTCTACCCTTTGACTATCACAGGTCCTGTTTATGTCTCCAGCCTCAAAGTCACTGTGTATTCCTGCCCCCCGGCCCTGGGTACAGACCTCTCCATCTACCTAGCCCTGTGCTGCCAGGGCCCTCTTGTGCCCTACCATGCACGCATGTACTTCTGTGACAAACTCCCTGGCTCCTTAGGCCCTAGAAGCCTGTGTGTGTGTTGCAGGGGTAGATGTATTCCTTTCCCCCTAGCTTCTCTGGCTCTACTCTCTTGGCGGGTCAATGCCTGTTGCTCACACGTGTGCCTCCTAGCTCTTGTCTGGTATTTTCCGAGGACTGGCCCTAACATGGCCTCCTCTGTGAAGAAGCTGTGACAAAGATCACTCTCTCTGGTTTCCCATGCCTCAGGTCCCTACTGTTCTTCTAGCAGCCCTTCGGGCCCTCACTCCCAGGATGGGCACTATTTACTGATTATACATAAGTTTCTCACTCTAGACCCTGGTTGTGATGCCTGGGTCCAGCATGGAGTGGGCCCAGGGAGACGCAGGAATGTTTTAGGGCATGAGCTGCCCTGGGGCTCTAAGGAAGGCTCCTGTTTTGTCTTTTTCTTTTTCTTCTTCTTTTCTTTTCCTTTTGCTTTCCTTTCCCTTTCTTTTTCTTTTGACACAGTTTTGGCGTGTTGCCCAGGCTAGAATGCCATAGCCTCAGCCTAGCTCACAGCAACCTCAAACTCCTGGGCTCAAGTGATCCTCCTGCATCAGCCTCCCGAGTAGCTGGGACTATAGGCACTTGCCATAACACCCAGCTAATTTTTCTGTTTTTGGTAGAGATGAGGTCTTGCTTTTGCTCAGCCTGGTCTTGAACTCGTGAGCTCAGGCAGTCCACCCACCTCAGCTTCTCCAAGTGCTAGGAGTACAGGGGTGAGTCATCACACCCAGCTCCTGCTCTGTTGAGGAAGATAACTGTGGCAAAGCAGGGTGACCATACACAGTGATACAGCTTTCCTTTCTCTGCTCCTCGTCCTCCTCCACACAGTCAAGGAAGCCGAGGTGCACAGGTGACATGGCTGTTTGCTCCAAGGCACAGCTGTGCCAGTTGCAGTCAGTTTAATTTCATATCACCCCTCCGGGAAGTCCCTGTTCCCCCAGGCCTGTTTGAGATAGCCCTCAGACTGTCACCTCTAGGATCACAGTAATAACAGTGGCACCTCGTCACAGTCCTCTGAGCTAAACCTGGGACCCAACAGGTTTGAATGTGCTGATTTTATTTGTAGACCCCGAGCACACCCCACGCCCACACCGTTCTCAAGCCTGGGCAGGGTGTTTGCACAGATCTGCTTTTGCTCTGAGTCTCTCTGGGCATCTCTGTCTCAGCACTCACACCTGCTGCTCAGGGAGGTGACGCCCACCAGGCCCTTCTCTGAAGGCCCCCGCCCCCCCCAAAAGAAGGGCTGGCTTCATAGGATACATGAGCTGTGCTGGCCTTTGTCTCCTGTTGCTCCAAGCTTTACAGCAGCAGTCCAGAGCTGTAGAGTACATTGTAGCCTACAGAACACAGTCACCCCATCCTGAGTTTTAGCAACTCACCAAAGTCACAGCTGGAGTGAGGGAGACATGCATCCTCCACGACATGGCTAACTGGAAGCTATTCAGTGACATCCGGCTGCCCCTCCCAGCATGGCATGTACCTGCTCCAAGAGGACTTCTTCCCACCAAGGGGTGGCAGTGGGTCAGTCTGCTCTCTATATCTCTGTGACCTCACATTATTCTCTGGAATTCTCCCAAGTTAATAGGAAAGGGTTTTGTCACTGCAATGTCTTCACTCTCTGCCAATCTCCAGTATACACAAGCAGATACACATAAAAGTACCTGAGAAGCAAAACTTGGTTTAACTTGACACAACTGGCATCTTTGCAAATGATCTTGACTGCTGAAGTTCTCTTTTTCATGTGATGTTTATAAAATTTTTTCCTAGTACTCTTTCATTAATATTATATCAAATGGCTAGCTTGGAAACTGCCTCAAGGAATGTTCTCTTTAGACTGGAAAGAAATGAATATAGAAAGAATACTACTTCAGAGCTTTAAAAAATAATCTATAAAGGCTTTGTAGAAATTTGACTCAAATGTTTTCCTTCCTTAGTTAAGAATGTACAGAGAGTATTTTTGGCTTGGAGAATTCTTAGCCACTCGTGGCTGGGGCTGCTGGTTGCCATTGTGGGAGGAATGTGGAGATAAAGGCGACATTGAGATACCTTTTTTGTCATCAGTTGAAAAAAACAGCGCAAGTCAAGGGGTCAGGGCAGGGAAGAGGGATGTTTTGGGAACTTGAAGGGCAATTCCCAGCTAGGAAGACTTGGGCAGCTGTTCTCACACCAGCAGCTCCCAGAGCTAGACCTGGAGGCCCTCATTTTAAAGCCCAGACCCCCAGGTTTCAGTGAAGGAAAATGATAACTTTGTGTCACTCAGTGAAGCAGCAGGAGGCTCCTGAGCCATGGGCTGCTACTCTCTTGAAAGCATCATGGTTTCTGAAGTTCTTACCTAAGCCTCATGTTCCATGGTGCCATAAAATAACAAGTGCTGGGAGGCAACTGTGGCTCAAAGGAGTAGAGCGCTGGCCCCATATGTCGGAGGTGGCAGGTTCAAACCCAGCCCCGGCAAAAAAACAAACAAACAAACAAAAAAACAAGTGCTGTGTATTACGCACTTGGAATTCATACCAGGCAAGAAGCCTCACCAGTTAACTCCAGATGGACTCTGCAGAGGGAGTCAAGGGCATCTGACCCTCCCGCTCCCAGCCTTCTGTGGGCATCCCACCTCACTGGGAGCACTGACTCTGGACCGTGCCCTTGGTGGCTCTGTACAGCCTGTCCCCATGTCCTTGTTCCCCTGCCGTTGCACCCACACTGGCCTCCTCTGCTCAGGGGCCTCCGTGCTGCCTTCCCCTTTGCTCAGAACACTTCCCTCCAATCTCTCCTGGGTCCTTTTCATTCAGATCTTCTTAGAGAGGCCTTGATTTAGTCTCCTAGGGCTTCTGTAACTAAGTAGCACAGACTGGGTGGCTTAAACAACAGACATTTATTGTCTCATGGTTCAGGAGACAAGAAGTCTTGAGATTAGGGCGTTAGCAGGATTGGTTTCTTCTGAGGCCTTGGGGAGGGTATGTTCCTGGCCTCTCTCCCAGCTCGTGGGGCTTTGCCGGCCACCTTCAGTGTCCCGTTGACCTGTGGAAGCATCCTCCTGATCTCTGCCTTTGTCCTCACACAGTGTTCTCCCTGTGTGCGGCTCATGTCCAGATTTCCCCCTTTTAATCAGGACACAAGTCATATTGGACAGAGGCCCACTATACTCCAGCATGACCTCATCTTAACTAATTACATCTGCAAGGACCCCATTTCCAAATAAGGTCATGTTCTGAGCTACTGGGGGATAGGACTGCAACACAGCATTTTTCAGCATTTTAGGGGGGCACAGTTCAGCCCATAGCAGGTCTTCTCTGACTGCTCCCCCTTCCTGCACGCTACATTTCATCCTTGTTGCCACCCTTGACGGCCACCTGCAGTTATTTTATTGACTTGTTTATGGCCTGTCTCCCTGCACTTAGTGTGTGTGAGGCCTGAGAACAAGGCCCTGGCGGTTGTCTTCACATTGTGTCCTCAGCACAAGCCGCTCACTTAAACAACTACCAATAAATGAGCAAGCAAATGTGTGAAAGCCCAGCCCAGTGAAGCAAGTACTTTCCTTGTCCTCATCGGTCACTCACACACACAAACTGAGGTTTTAAGCAAACCTGAGAAGAACAAAGAGCAGGCTTTTGTGTGTGGAGCAGCCGCAGCTCCCTTTATTACATCTTAGCTGAAGGGCAGGAGTGGGAAGAGCTGCTGTTTTTGCATTCTTGATGCTTTCCGAGTCGTCAGGTGGAGCACAGTGCCTCATTTTGTTTCTGGTGTCCTCCAGGCCATCCTGCTACGTGTAAACGTTTCCCCGCTGGCCTGCGGGGTTCTGTTCTCTTGTTCCCTCTATCCTGCGTTTGCAGTCTCTTGGATAGGGATGCAGCACACCCTGGGTGCCGACTCCGAGCATCCTGTCTGGGAGGGAAGCTGGGATGGGTCAGAAGTCCTTTGGGAAGACCAGGCAGAGAGGGCAGCGGGGCATCTGGCTGGGAGCTCAGGAAGAAGTGTGTGCCTCACCACAGCATGCAAGGTCAGCTTTGGGACAGTCCAACGTGGTTGAGTGAAACTCATCTTTTGGGGTCTGTCAGCCACTCACTCTCTCCTTGTCTCCCTCCTTGGGTCTGGAAGAGTCAGTGTCCGGTTACTGGCCAGTCCTCACTCTTCGCAGCTCTAGATGGACACCCAGAGGCAGGGGCATCCTGCCCGTGAGAGGACAGGCCCAGGCAGCTGCGCCAGGGACCAAGTGCTGCTTCCTTTGCCCCGGCCGTGCTTACTGTTGGAGCTGTGGCATCTCTGGCCTGGCTGAGAGCACATCTGCTTGAAGCCTCCGGGCCCCTCTGATTCCCGTGGTTCCCATCTCCTCTCTGCAAGGCACATGGGCCCTAGGGCTGAAGCTGGGTGGCTCCAGTGTTTTCGCTTTCTCTGTTGTCCAGAGACTCCTTGACTTTTCTTACCCTGTCAGGCCCAGAGTGTCTGTGGCTTATTTCTAGGGCCACTTGGGCCTTTTGCAGAGTTCTGTGACTGGGAGCATCTTGGCTGAGCCCTGTGGTGCGCCTCTCCTGAGCCCCACACAGGCATAGTTAAGCTCTGTGGCCCCAGGGTGGGGGAGCATGCTGAAAACAGGTGAAGTGATGATTGCAGGGAATAAGTTTGTGATCAAAAAGCACAGCCTGTCCCTTAACTGGCAGTGACCCTTTACCAGTTACCAATCTGTTTATTTTATTAATGCAAAATGGGATAACATTTACTTGGAGGGGTGCTTGTGTAAGTGTATGGGTGTGTTTGTGTGTGTGTGTGTGTGAATGGCATGAGTCTCTTCAGCCTTGGGGAATCAACTCAGTGCCTGCTTGCTGGCCCCTGGCACAACTGGGCACTGTGCCAGCCCACTCCAGCTACAGGGAGGAACACAGTACAGCCCTTGACCTCAATGAGGGGGCATCGGACAGGCCAAGGAGAACTTTTCTGCAGTTCACCAATGGTGTGAGCTTGGACAGGCTGGGCCTCTGGGCCTCTCTGTCCTCACCACTGAGATAGGTGACCACTGTGAGAAGTCAATAAAGTGTTCTAAGTGTGAGCGATGGCCTCCACATCATGCCTGGGACCCTGAGTGCTTAGAAATCTCAATCTGAAGGATAATTACTATTTGGCATCAGAGGTGGGAGATCTAACAAGAACTGGGACTGATGAGGTTCTGGAGGCACCAAAGCTCCAGGTAGGGAGAGCTGACCCCCTGCATAAGGGGATGGTACTTCTGCTTTAGCCATACCGATGACTGAGGAAGACACACTGGTCATTAGACACTTGCACTGCCTGGGCCAGGCTTAGTACTGAGACTTTACCAATACTGTCTCATTGCATACAGGTGTCACTGGCGGTACTGCACAGATGAGGAATGAGGGTCAAGTGGGTTGAAGGTCAGTGACGGAAGGCCCAGCTTCTGCTCACAGCTGCCTGCCCTCTGCCTCTGCTCCCAGTTTTGGAGACCTGAATCCTAAGGCCATTCTTGGCCTGGGGCTCACAGTAAGAGATCCCTGGGATCTACCAATTTTTTCTTTTTCTTGCAGTTTTTGGCCGGGGCTGGGTTTGAACCCATCACCTCTGGCCTATGGGGCCAGCGCCCCATGCCGTTGAGCCACAGGTGCCGCCCAGCTGGGAGGATTTTTTCATTGAGCCCCTTGGTGTGCTCAGCCAAAGCAGGCAGGTCAGGTGCTTCCTTCTGAGAAAGAGGGCTTTACATATGTAAGTTGGGGGAGGGGCACCAGCGGGACAGCCATGGAAATCATTTCTGTTTTCCATTGGCGATTCCACTGCTATGGATGTGCACTAAGATCTGTGGCACATGCACACAGATATAGTTTTACCAGTGTAAAACTCTCCTGACTTGGGGCATTTGGAGCCCTGTTCAGTGGAGTCTTTTTTTTTTTTTTGTAGAGACAGAGTCTCACTTTATCACCCTCGGTAGAGTGCCGTGGCCTCACACAGCTCACAGCAACCTCCACCTCCTGGGCTTAAGCGATTCTCTTGCCTCAGCCTCCCGAGTAGCTGGGACTACAGGTGCCTGCCACAATGCCCAGCTATTTTTTGGTTGCAGTTTGGCCGGGGCCGGGTTTGAACCCTCCACCCTCGGTATATGGGGCCGGCGCCTTACCGACTGAGCCACAGGCGCCACCCCTTCAGTGGAGTCTTGTTGCCAGCTGTCTAGCTGGGAGTCTGCCTACCTGGCTCTCTCTCAGCTCCTCCTCACTTTAGCTGTGTGAATGGGAGCAAGTTGCCCTGGTGTCCTCTTCTGTACAAAGGGAGTAATAATCATCCTTGCCTTACAGGGTTGTTGTAAAGATTGAATGAGATAATTGATGTATTGTTGGATTAGAACCTAAGTCCATCGAACTTCAAATGTGTGCTCTTCCTATGTGCTACTCACTTGGTAATTCAAAAACATTAAGACAAGACATTTCACTGGTTTGAAATTGCAAGGGCACAAAATAAGGAGTCCCCTTTGGTGCCCAAGGCCTTGGTCCTGTCCTCCATAGAGGCTGCTATCTGGCCAGTTACTTGAGAATTTTCTAAAGATACTATGTATTCTGAGCATGTGTCATAAGACCTCACTTAAAGTCAGTTCTTGGAAACTTCTGCTTTATGCCAAACAGTGTATAATGAAACCAATTTTTATGTAACAGTGACGCAACATTGAGGGAAGTAATGTTATTTGAGGACCTGCTATAAGTTGTTTCATTGTTCTGCTTAAAGTGGAAGGTTCTGAGAGCCTATACCAGTGTCTTTACCAGTGTGTAAAACACTTCCTGTTTTTTTTTTTCTGTGGGCAAAGGTCTTCCACCATGTGGATTTCCATAAGTGATCCAGTCCCTCCTTGATGGACTTTATTCATTTTTGGTGATTGCAAACATTTTCGCAGCAGTGCCCAACTGTGTGGGCTCACCTGGGGGATTAGTTTCTGGAAGTGAACTCTAGGTGAGGGGGGTGTATGCACTTAATGCCTTGATGGGTATTACCAACTTGTGTCCTGGTGAGCTGCTTCAAGTTTACAGTCTCCCAGACCCAGCACGAGGCCTGTTGCCAACACAGGGTGTTATCCATCTCTTAGACATTAGCTAATCTGGTATTTTAAAAGTGGTATCTTAATGTAGTTGTGATTTGCATTGTTCTATGAGTAAGGTTGAGGGTTTTTTTTCCTCCCTCATTAAACTTTGTTTTAATGGCTCTCAAAATTCTGTACAGATTTTTGTCAAGTTGTTTCTATTAAAAAGTACTGATCTTTAAAACCAATAACTTAAAACTGACACCCAAAAAGAAACAGCCCACAAAACATTCTTCCCTTCTGAAGGTTTATGATGCAGTGTTATCATTCATCAGTCCTTTACTATTAAACTTAAGTGGCTAGTTGAAACAGTTCTGAGTCCGTTCTTCCACCAGTGATTGAGACTGGGGTGGCAGTTATTAGAGATAATCTCATTCAGGCTTCTGGGCTTTCTGGGCAGTTGGTGACCTTGCCAGCTCCAGTAGCCTTCTTGTCCACTACTTTGATGACACCCACAGCGACTGTCTGTCTCATGTCATGAACAGCAAAATGATCCAGAGGAGGACAGTCTGGGAAGCTCTCCATACACTTGGGTTTGTCAGGAACCACACTGATGAGGGCGGCATCACCAGATTTCAGGAATTTAGGGCCATCTTCCAGCTTCTTACCAAAGCGGCAATCAGTCATTCCCTTCAGCTCAGCAAACTTGCAGGCATTGTGAGCTGGGTGACAATCCAGTACAGGAGCATAGCCAGCGATAATTTGGCCTGGATGGTTCAGGATAACCATCTGAGCGGAGAAGCCAGCTGTTTTCCTTGGCAGGTCATTTTTGCTGTCACCAGCAATGCTGCCACAATGAACGTCTTTAACAGACACACTCTTGACATTGAAGCCCATGTTGTCCCCTCAGGAGAGCTTCGCTCACAGCTTCCTGGTGCATTTCAACAGACTTTACTTCAGTTGTAACACTGACTGGAGCAAAGGAGACCACCAGGCCAGGTTCAAGAACATCAGTCTCTGCTCGGCCCACGGGGACGGTACCAATACCACCAACTCCGTAGGCATCCTGCAGAGGCAGACGTGAGGGCTTGTCAGTTGGACGAGTTGGTGGCAGAATGCAGTCCAGAGCTTTGAGCAGCGTGGTTTCACTGGCATTGCCATCTTTATGGGTGACTTTCTAGGGGAACCAAAGCATGTTAGCACTTGGCTCCAACATGTTGTCACCATTCCAACCAGAAATGGGCATGAATGCTACCGTGTCAGGGCTGTACACAGTTTACTTAATGTAAGTGCTGACTTCTTTTTTTTGTGTGTGATTTTTTTTTGGCCAGGGCTGGGTTTGAACCCGCCACCTCTGGCATATGGGACCGGCGCCCTACTCCCTGAGCCACAGGCGCCGCCCGTAAGTGCTGACTTCTGAAATGGTTTCCTCGTATCTCTTCTGGCTGTAAGGCAACTCAGTGGAATCCATTTTGTTAACCAACAATTAGTTGTTTCCCACCCAGTGTGTAAGCCAGAGGGGTCTGCCCATTCTTAGAGATACCAGCTTCAAATTCATCAATTATCAGGACAGCTCAGTCAGCCTGAGATGGGCTGTAGTCTTGTTCTTGATAAAGTCTCAGTGTCCTGGGGCATCAGTGATAGTCACTTAATATTTGCTGAGCTCAAGTTTCCAGGGAGATCTCAGTGGTGATATCACGCTCACACTCAGCTTTCAGTGTCTCTAAGACCCAGGCATAGTTGAAAGAGTTCTTTCCCATCTCAGCAGCCTCCTTCTATGGAAGAAATTAGCCGTTTGTGATGCGAGCTGCAAATATAACTTGCCATCTTCTTATTAAAAAGATTTAACACCAGGCGGTGCCTGTGGCTCAAAGGAGCCCCATATGCCAGAGGTGGCGGGTTCAAACCCAGCCTTGGCCAAAAACTGCAAAAAAAAAAAAAAAGATTCAACACCAAAACTATGGGGTTTTCCTTAAATTGATCTACGAATAACTCATTCCCCATCCCAGTCCTATTCTAAAGGATGTGCAGGAAAAAAACAAGTGACTTATGGAAAGGGGGGAAGTAGCTTCTCTAGGTATTAAACCATATCATAACACTACTGTAATTAAAACAAGTAGAAAGAAGAAAACAAAGCCAATGTGGTATTGGTACAGACAAGTTTACAGAGAATCCAAAAAGGGATCAAAATAATTGTGGGAGTTATGAAAATAGTGCATTTCAAAACAGTGGGTAAAAAATGGATAAATAAATGGTATTGAGATAATCGGGTAGCCATCTGGAAGAAAATATGCATCAATGCACACCTCATCTCTTCCACCAAAATAAATGCCAGATGGACCAGAGATATAATTATAAAAGCCGACATTGTAATAATACTTGATAAAACCATAGGCCAACTTAAAAAATAATCGTAGGCATGAAGAATCAAAACATGAAAATATTATGAGATTCTCAGAGTAGTTACCTCTCTCCAGCTGACAGCAGAAAAGAAGGTTGCCACACCAGTTGATTGGAAGGGAGGAGGTAGCGGGATGGTCCTTCCAAACATCCCTGAAGAGGAAGCCAAAAAACTTTTCCCTAAAGGAGTCTTCACCAAAGAGCTTCCATCTGGCAAAAAATACCTCCGCTACACACCCCAGCCTTAAGTCTCTCCAGAATTTGGTGCCAGAGGATGTCAGCTGCCAATCATGTTTTCCAGCAGCTCCCTAAACACATCCTGGTGTGATCATAGCCAAGGTCTTTAGGTTGCTACACTACTGGCTTATTAAATGAAAATGGCACTGAAAATTTCTTGGGATTCTTTATTCTCTGCCCTCACCAGCACTCTGTTCTGCTCGCACATCAGCACTCTGCTGGCTGTCTTTGAAATATGTTCCATATTTGAGACTCAAATCATGTTGGATCTCTGCAGGGTTTGTCATCCATGAGGGAGTATCAGTTGATGGTTAAGAAGTCTTGCTTTGTGTCATCATCGATGAAGATCAATTCTTTCAGCTGTCCTAATAAAATCCCCTCTTCTTTTACTTGTTTTGAAGGGCAGTAGAACTTGAGGTTCAACTTCCTCCATAAATATCCAAGTATATAACCCAGGAACTTAGAGTAACCCAGGTGTTCTTTAAAATTCAGTATTTTGATCATAGCACTTTTCAATTCTGTACTTTTCTAATAGATATCTAAAGTGGGAAGCGCAAGGAGAGGGACCTTTGAATATTTTTCTATAAAAAAGAAAATGGCAGTAAACTATCAAAAGAGGGAAACTGCAGAACGGACTCCCATTGCCTGCCAAGGAGGTGCAACAGAGGTGTGAGCAACCCCAGCAAGTGCCACATGCCTTTTGCAGTGTTTCCTTGTGCCAGTCTGCTCCTAATGTGTATGTGAAAGGGCACACCTTGTGCAGAGGGGAGATGATGCTCAAAAATGTTTTATTATGCAGTGGTTCTTACAGTGGGTTGCTGTTTTCTGGATTTTGCTTTTTAGGGTTTGACAAAGTCTTTCTTAAAACTGAAAAAAAAAAAAACATGAAAATATTGATACATTTGAATTACAGAAAACTACCCTGTGCGCCACCACAAGTAAAGTGAAAAGACCACAGTGTGGGAGGTGTTGAGCAGGCCTGGTCAGCACCTGCCACATGTGCCCTCATCCTGCCCGTGCATGCTGGGCGGTGCTGGGGCCAGGCCCCGGGGCTTGGAGAGCATCCACTGGCTGACAGCATCATGCTATGTTGACAGCCGCCGAGGTGGCGGGACACACTCAGTGATGCTTCCTGCCTCCTGTGCCTCCCAACACAGGTGGTTTTCAGGAGATGGTCGAAAGCTTCAGTCCCAACAGCTGGGACTTCGGACTTGTCCCCTTCTCCTGCAGCTTCAGACAAGACTGGTTGGGGACTCTGTACCTTTCAGACCGTGTCTCTGACCATATTGTAGCCAAACACTCCCTGTCACCTCAGGGAGACACGTCAGCCCGCTGTGCTCTTGGACTGTTTCCTTTCCTTTTGTTTAGGAGGCAGTCTCACATTGTTGCCCCTGGTAGAGTGCTGTGCTATCATAGTTCACAGCAACCTCAGTCTCCTGGGCTTAAGAGATTCTCTTGCCTCAGCCTCCTGAGTAGCTGGGATTACAGGCACCCCCTGTAACACCTGGCCTGGGTCTTACTCTTGCTTAGGCTGGTCTCGAACCCATGAGCTCAAGTGATCCACCCTCCTTGGCCTCCCAGACTGCTGGGAATACAGGTGTGAGCCACTGCACCTGGCCTCCCCTTTCCTAATGACAGTAGAGGGCTTTAGGAATTTGTGTCCTGAAGCCATGGCCCCTGGGGGTGTGGGGGAGACTGCTCTGGTTATACCTTCTCAGTCCAGAATTTGGCTGCCTAGAACTCTCCTTGCCTCATCTGGGAAATGGTAACAGCTCTGCCCCCTAAGGACACACGGAGCTGTGAAATGATGTATGCATTTGCCCAGTTCACCTGGGGTGTGGTAGGATTCCCAGAAGTTCTGGTAGAGGTGACGATAATTAGGATCATGCTGGCAGAGGGCCAAACAAGGCAAGAAGGGCTTCTAGAGAAAATCTAGCTTCATGTAAGGAGGAAAGTTGTGTGTGCTGACACCAGGAGCATGGCTCACCTCTGACCACAGAGGGAGGTCATCGTGCCTGTCCCCTTACAGCGTGCTCATGATGACTCTCTGTGCAGGTAAAGAAACAAGCTTAGGGAGGTGAAGGACAGGGCCTCCCTGGGCTGCATGGCTGGAGGCTTTGCCCTGCCCTGTCAGTCCTGGGCACTCTTCTGCCTGGAGAGGGGACATCTCTGCGCTTGGGTGGCTCAGGAAGAAGGTAGTTGGTCTGCCATGGAGAATAGTGTGCCAAGGGCAAAAGTACGCTGAGCTCCCTCTTCCAGGCCTGGAGAGAGGAAAATCATAAGCACGCTGCAGTCGGGCTTTTCTGGTACATAGCTGTTGAAGCCCCTCCTTGTGAGCCCAGCTCTTCTAGCCCTTTTAATGTGCCTCTTCCTTTTTGTGCCAGCCTGGGATTCATACACCCCCGTGGACAGGACTAGACTGGTGCCTGGAGACAGAGGGAGGGCTTAGTTGCCATCAGTTCTTGGGTGCCACTGTGAACAATAACAGAGATAAAGTGACTTGGCCAAAATGCCCAGGATCTAGGGACTAATCTGGCAGATTTAGGAGACTGCTGGACGGGCTTTCCTGGTATGCTGGAGAACAGACATGTTCATGGTATGTGACTGCGTTCAGGGCTCCTACCTTCTGAAACGGAGGGAGCAAATAATCTTCCCTTTATAAGATAAATCCCCGTTCCTCTCTTTCATCCAAATACTAAACTGTAACTTGAAAAAAAAATCCCCCAAAGCCCATTCTCAACCTTGCAGTTACCTGTCAGTGCCTTTGTGCTTTAATTTGCTTTTCTCCTCTATTTCCCTTTTCTACTTGTTTCAGCAAGTGGAAAAAGAAAAACTTGGGGCAGGAGGACCACCTTATTCATCAGTGAGAACAGACCAGATTGTCGGTGTTAACAGCCCCACCCCCAATATCAGCTTAAAACCGTGAATTATTCTGTGCTCATGTGCCACATGTGCATGGGAACAGCTGGGGGCTCCGTTTATCAGGATCATCCCAAGATCCACAGCTGAGCAGGCTCTGCCCAGATGGTGACCAGTTCCACTTTCTCTAATGGCTCATTGGCCAGGACGAATCACATGGCCAAACCCAGCTACCAGGGGATCAGGAAGTGCAGTCCTGCCACGTGTCCAGAAGAAGATCTCTTGTCCCGTAGTCCTCCCATTTTCCTTTCCAGCCTTTCTGTTTCCTTTCCAGCCTTCTCCACAGCAAATGCTATTCCACGTGGCTGTAATTCAAGGTCTCCACTAGACCTGTTCATTGCCATCTCAGTGGCTCTTGAATAGCCCCCATGGTGGTGCCCATCCTTGCTTGGCCAGAACCCTGTTTTTACACATGCATT
Organism: Nycticebus coucang; assembly: GCF_027406575.1. NCBI lineage: Eukaryota > Metazoa > Chordata > Mammalia > Primates > Lorisidae > Nycticebus > Nycticebus coucang. The sequence continues at coordinate 91,342,735 of NC_069788.1, forward strand.
CTATGGTGTCTCCAGGCTAGAGCAGCCAGCACCCCATGAGTGGGCTTGCTGGGTCAGAGGACACAGACCTATTTATCCTTCTCCTCTGCTCTTAGTCCGGACTTTCTAACACTGAGCGCAGGTCAGGGCTTTTTAGTGCCTGAGAACCTGGGGTCAATCCTGTTCTTAAGGAGCTGTGAATGGGTGGAACTTGCTGGCACTCTCTCTTTCTCTCTCTTTTTATTTTGAAACAGTTTCACTTTGTCACCCAGGTAGAGTGCTGTGGCGTCATAGTTAACAGCAACCTCAAACTCCTGGGCTGAAGTGATTCACTTGCCTCAACCTCCTAAGTAGCTGGGACTACAGGTGCCGGCCACAATGCCCGGCTGTTTTTTAGAGACGAGGTCTTGTTCTTGCTCAGGCTGCTCTTGAACTCATGAGCTCAATCAGTCTACCCACCTTGGTCTCCCAGAGTGCTAGGATTACAGGCGTGAACCACTGCGCCTGGCCAACTTTTCTGGCCCTTTGAAATAAAGTTGGCTCACAAATTCCCAGAACTATGAAGGCACAAGATATCGTCATCCTTAGGCCATTTCGTTGTCTTGGCCCCTCATCTTCTAGAGTTGCGAGGTCATCTACCCTCGTGCCTTCACCAGTCTGCTATTTTTGCCCATTTCCCTAGTAATTGGAAACCAGTTACTGGGAAATTGTGGGAGTGGGTCAGAGAGCATTGGGACAGCGCCTCTCCCCAGTCTGGGTTGGCCAGCACCATCCTGGGCCTGGTCATGGCAACCCTAAGTGACCTCTAGTGCTTGGCCTCTCTGAGGATTCACTTGGAGCTCCTTTGGGAGTGAGAGTTGCTCTTGCTGGGGAAAAGCTTTTGTCTCCTCTCTCTGAGTCTTCCTTTAGAATCAAATCCACTGTAAAACATCAATGGTACTGAATCCTCCAAGGCCAAACTCCCTGTCAGAGTTTGTCTGTGAAGTGCCCAGATCTGACATTTCCTTCTGGAGATACTTGCCTCAGAGGCCATTGCACTTCCGTGAAGGCAATTCTGTCCCAGACCCCAATAAATCAGACCTCAGCTCTCTTGCCCTTCTTCTGGGCCATTTTGTCTCACCCTTGGTTAGGAGAAAATCTTTTTTTTTTTTTTTTTTTTTTTGACTGGGTCTCCCTGAGTTCCTCAGTTGCCCAGGCTGGAGTGTAGCGGTATCATCATTACTCTCTGTTGCCTTAAATTTCTGGGCTCAAGTGATCCTCCTGCTTCAGCCTCCTGAGTAGCTGTGACTATAGGTGCCCACCACTGTGCTGGCGGCGCCTGTGGCTCAGTCGGTAAGGCGCCGGCCCCATATGCCGAGGGTGGCGGGTTCAAGCCCGGCCCCGGCCAAACTGCAACCAAAAAATAGCTGGGCATTGTGGCGGGTGCCTGTAGTCCCAGCTGCTCGGGAGGCTAAGGCAAGAGAATCGCTTAAGCCCAGGAGTTGGAGGTTGCTGTGAGCTGTGTGAGGCCATGGCACTCTACCGAGGGCCATAAAGTGAGACTCTGTCTCTACAAAAAAAAAAAAAAAAAAAATTTTTTAGAGATGGGGTCTTGCTGTATTGCCCAGGCTGATCTTGAATTCTTGGCCTCAAGTGATCCTTCCACCTTGGCCTCCCAAAGTGCTGGAATCACAATGTGAACTACCACACCAAACCAATGAAACTTTTTGATTCATGAAAGTGGATTGAAGGAGAAGGAGGTGGAAGGATATCTCCAGGCACCTCTGCACCAGCCTTTTGGCATAGAGCAGCGGTTCTCAACCTGTGGGTCACAACTCACGGGACCTGTATTAAAGGGTCTCAGCATTAGGAAGGTTGAGAACCACTGGTGTAGAGGTTAATTGTCAGGCTTTGGCAGGAGACCTGGATTTCCTTGCAGCGTAACTTCATGGCCTTGGACATGTTACTAAACCTCTTCATAGTAGTTGTTCCCATGTGGTCAGTACTTAACTGGCATAGTATGCGGCCCAAAGAACTTTTAAAGGCTAATTATTGTTATTAATGAGCATGGTAAGTTTTGGTGTGGCAACAGGCACCTGAGCTTTGCAAAGTTCAAATTCTGGCCTGTCCTTGAGCTCTCATTGGCATGTCAGGAGGTTTCTGTTGTCCGTAGTAACGTGAACAGTAAGTATAGGGACATAGAATAGCTGGCGTTTATTGAGTAGCCTGTACTCACTGGCTGGGTATACAGCTGGGCAACCCCAGCACATCATGTAGCCACTCTGCCTCTTTCCTGGGTCCTTGTCTCAGACCATTGTGGGAACTGAATGAATCTGTCCATGTAATATGCTTGGAACAAGGCTTGGCACTGAGCGAGTGTGTGCTAGTGAGGCTTCCTGCTTTAAAGGTGAGGAGACTGGGGCGGCACCTGTGGCTCAGTGAGTAGGGTGCCGGTCCCATATGCTGAGGGTGGCGGGTTCAAACCCAGCCCCGGCCAAACTGCAACAGAAAAATAGCTGGGCGTTGTGGCGGGTGCCTGTAGTCTCAGCTGCTCGGGAGGCTGAGGCAAGAGAATCGCGTAAGCCCAAGAGTTAGAGGTTGCTGTGAGCCGTGTGACGCCACGGCACTCTACCGAGGGCGGTACAGTGAGACTCTGTCTCTACAAAAAAAAAAAAAAAAAAAAAGGTGAGGAGACTGAGGTTCTGGGAGGGTGGTTACTGCACAGGCCTGTCCTTACACCTGTCTGACTCTCACCCTACCTTGGTTGCGGCTTTTGAGCCTAGAAGTCAAGCGCAGCTTGTTCTGGCTATTCGGAGATTTGTCAGTTTTGTTCAGCAGCCCTGGGCCTTGTGATCACACATTCTGCAACAGAGGACTCTTGAAAGCCAGAGAGAATAGGCAGTCCCTAACACGGGGTGGGAGACAGTGGACTAAAGAAATGGCAAGTCATGGTGCAACCCTGTAGGGGTACACAGAGGGTTCTGGGGATGTAGGTGAGCGGAAGGAGCCATTACTTCTCCATGTTTAGGGTGAGGTGAGTTGAGAAGTATAAACAAGGATTGAACTTCTGCTCTGGGACTCCCAACAATCTTGGGAGGTATAGGGAAGAGTTAATAGCATCTTCATTTTATAAATAGGGGAACTGAGGCACAGCACAAGTAAGTGACCTCCAGCTCAGAAACAGCTGATCTGGGATGGGTTTCAGGCCTGTCTGCCTTTTCCCTGGTCCACGTGCTGTGGTGGGTAGTGTCAGGGCCTAGCTGAGCTTGGTTACCATGCTAGCATGATTGGGTTAATCACTATGGATGTCACAGATGACTCTTAGCCACTGGAGTTTGCAGGCCTTTGTCCTGTCTCCTCCCAGCCCTGCCCCCACTCCATTAAGCCTTGCTGCCTTAGTCCCCGAGGGAAACAGTGGCCTCTTGTTTTCTCTGGATTCTGAACTCTAAGCACCACAAAACTGTATCTAGCACGGGCCTCACAGGATGGCGTGACTTGGAAATGGAGCTCCCACAGTCCTCCTCAGGCCACATTGAGACACTCTTGCTGCTGCTGAGTGTCTCCCACAGACCTGCTCGGGCTCTTTCATTGAGACACTCTTGCTGCTGCTGAGAGGGATGGATCAGACCTTTTCTTCTGAAGAAAATAAGAAGTCCCTGGGAATGTTCTCTTTTCTGGGGGCAGAATGTGATCAGAAAAACAGAATGACAACTTTGAAATGAGTTCACTTATACCCAAGTCCCTATCCCCAGGCCCTCTGGGAGACAGTGCCTCTGCAGCACCCACCCTTCCCCCTCGCCCCCAACTGTCTCCCTCTGTCCCCTCCCCTGCAGAGCCTCCTCCTCTCAGGTGTCCCTGGTCTCAGGAACTGGGCCCTTTTTGCTGTGATGTCCCTGAGGCCTCCTGTGGGAGCCATACTTGAGGCCTGTCTTCTTTAGAGCCAAGGGGGAGAGACTGAAGCCCCTTTGAGGCAAGTTTAGGGGGCACAGGTTCTATCAGGAGGGTAAAACTGGCCACTGAGAAAAAGTGGTATCAGAAGAGCCTTTAAAGCCATCAGCAGACCCATTTGCACCCAGCGCAGATGCTGGTCGTGCCTGAGAGCAGCTGGCCCTCATGTATACCCAGACTGCTGTGCTCACAAAAGGGTTTTCCTGGCATAAAAATGCTGGAGAATACACAAAGGAACGTGGCCTGTTTCCAGAGCTCAACTGTTTACCTTCAGCAGAGCAGCTGGGGATATGCAGAACTTATTTTCCAAACAGCCCTTGGTTGTCAGGTCTGCAGGCCTTGGGCTAGCGTCAGGTGAGGACATAAGGGACATGCCCTCTGCCCACCTCCTCCTCCAATCCTAAGGGGTCCCCTGGCACCTTGGGCCAATTTCTGACCCCCTCATTGTAGGGAGATCTGGAGGGCTCTCAAGAGCTGTGGGTATGGCAGGGTACTTCGCCCCTGTGACCCAGTTCCCTCCCTTTGTGGCTGTCTTGGTCTGAAAACATTGGCCTCTTGTTTGTGGTACCTGTAACAGGAGCTGCGGCTTTCAGCAGACGCAGCTGATGTCTGTGGCTTCCTTTGGGAGTCTTCTGTGTCACCCCTTCCTGTGGCTTCTCTCCCTTCCATCCAAGTTGAGCCTTTTCTGGGAAGAAGGTTTGGATGAGAATGTAATACAGAGTCTACAAATAGAGCCAGACAGGCCTTTGCAGTTTCTTCTTTTTACTAGAGGGGACACAGGGGCTCTAGGAAATGATGACCTCCGTTCAAAGCCTACATGTTCAAGGCTGACATGTAGGCCTTGCTGCATGGCCTCCGTCTGGGTCCCAGCTTGATCACCTTCTGGTCAGTGAAGGGGAAGGGTCACCCCCAGCTCCTGGACCTGCTGGGAGAAGGAACAGGGCACAGGTCTTGAGAAACTCTTGCAGTTGTCCTCCCCTGTCCTTGTCCATGGGCCCAGGAGGTGGGCAGCTTCCCAGCTGGTCTGGTTCTGGGTTGGGTTGGTTGGATTTTGTACACAGGCTCGTCGCTGTGTGCTTTAGTATTCTCCTGTTGTGAGATCTAAGGGATTTTTTTTTTTTTTTCCTATAGAGGGGAAATCCCTTAACATCTTTCCTGGCAGATGATGAGAAAGAGAAGTTAAAGACATTGGGACAGTGCTGGCACGTCCCAGAGACTTAACTGGAAGAGTTTAATAAGAGACTATGCAGGGTATAGTCAGGGCCTGAGGAGCCAGCAAGAGACAAAAGTACCCCAGTGCCAGCAAGTGTGGCAGGCTGTCTCCACCCACAGGCCTGGGAGGACAAGGGGGCCAAAAATTAACTGGAGCTGTAGAGGTGGCAGGATGGGATGCTGAGAATGTAGGAACGCACACCTTGCCCTCTCTCCTCCCCTCCCACCTTCTGGGGCCTCCACTTGGCCTGATTCTGCCGGGTGTCCCTGGAAGGCAGCCTCTCCAGCAGAGGACAGGAGGTGGGCAGGGAGGTGCCGGATGACAGGCAAAGCTTTGGGTCCGAGTCTGCATCCTAGCTCTACCACTTTCCTGCTGTGAGATCCTAGGCAGGTTTTAAGTCACCAGTTCTCTACTTTCCTGTGGTGGTGGTTAAATAAAACGAAACAAACACATTTAAGCTTTGAGCACAGTGCCTCCTTCAAGCAGTCGTTTTGTAGCTGCCATCGTGATGTCTTCAGTAACAACTCTGACACAGTCTTGAATCCTAGAGGGAGCCCCACTTGAAGAGGGCGGGGCTCGAGGCCTTCTTCTGCCTCTGCTGAGGCTGTAGCAGGGGGTCAGCCAGGTGCCAGGCTGGCGCCATTGCCTCTGAGGGACTGGCCTCGCAGGCGGTGCTGGCCGTGTGCCGGGTGGCGGACATCTGGTGGGGCAGGAAGCATGGTGTCAGGCTGCCGCGGCTGTTGGCAGGTGCTCTTGTCTTGGGGTCAGGTGATGCTGGTTGTGTGTCAGCTGGAGGCTCCAGCTCCCTTGCTGCCTGATCTTCTCAACCTTGTGCTCTTGAAAAAATAAACACATTCCCCATTGGAGCAGGGGAGCAGTGCATAGCAGATCACAGGCAGTCCCAGGCTGAGCCTTTCCTGTTGAGCCCAGGTTTCTGTGAAGTGCAAACTACTGGTCTCTTGAAGCAGCGACTCCTAGGTTCACCAGCACCATAGCTTTGAAGAGACTTTCAGTAGTTTAGTGGAGAGAGTATCTGCACAGATCTCAGCTCTGATGTGGCTGTGTGGCATTAGTCGTTTAATGTAACTTCTCTGAGTCCTAAGTTGTAGGGCACTAAATCCTTTCCCTATAAAGCATCCCCTGTGTGATCTGTACTTTGTTATTTCGACTTGTCTTGTATCTTCTGTGTCCTGGGTGGCATGGGGCTTGGGGAACAGAAGTATAAACCTGGGGCCTGCTCCTGGGGAGTTATAGGAGAGACAAGTTGCAGGGTCTCTTTGTTCTGTCTGTGTTTCATGAGCATCAGCCTCCTGTCTCCCACAGTGCTGCGTGGAGGCTTGTGGGTCCTCTGACGATGTACCGGGGTAGACAGTAGATTGGGGGCAGTAGGCTCAGGCACTGAAGTTGATGCTTTCATCTTTGTTCCCGCCTGGCAGCTGAACCTTACCCGGCCGATCGAGGAGCAGGGCCCCCTGGACGTCATCATCCACAAGCTGACTGATGTCATTCTCGAAGCCGACCAGAATGACAGCCAGTCCCTGGAGCTGGTGCACAGGTTCCAGGTGAGTGGGGATGGCTTGCCCCTGAGCCATGGGACCTGTAGTGGGCAGAGGGTAGGCCCAGGAATGGCCACGTGCATTTTGGAGCTGTAGCAACTGTCTCAAAGTATAGGCCACAATGTGGGGTCACGTGCATGCCTTCAGTCACCATGGGTGGCATCCCCTGCTGTCCCAACTGTGTAGACATTGTTCATTGTTCAGGGTACTGCTGAGTCCCATCAGGATGGCATGGGGACCGGGCTGTTGCTGGTCTCTGCGTCCTCAGCACAGGCACACACAGCCCTGCCCCATGACTCTGAGTTGGCTCAAGGCATAAGAAAGAACCTTTTGCTGGCTTGGAGAAGGAGGACCCCCAAGGGCCTTTGACTTGAGTTCTGCCTTTGTGCCCCCCCCCCCCCCCCGGCTGGTTAGCCCAAAGCTTGTGTGCGTGTCTTTGTGCGTGGCTGGACTCGTGCACTGAGTCCCTTTCCTGTGCCTCCTCCGGCCCACTTCCCAGTAGCCTCCCAGGTCCTGACCCTGAGGTGACCTGTCTGCTGCCTTGGGGTTTTCTCATCAGCTGCTGACTAGGCCTGTGTGTTCTCTGTTGTGAACAAGGATGTGATTCTTTCCTCTATAAAGTGGCTCGAAGGTCACGAAAAACAAAGTCATATTATCAATGAAAATGCAGCTGAAATAGTGGCTGTTCTTAGGCCTGCCTGGTGGACGGGGGCTGCTTGAGCAGCACTTTTATGTGTGTGATAATCGCAGAGTTGATGTCCTGATTTTCTTTCTTTCTTTCTTTTTTTCCTTGAGACAGTCTTACTTTGTTGCCCTTGGTAGAGTGCCATGGCGTCATAGCTCACACAACCTCGAACTCTTAGACTTAAGCAATTCTCTTGCCTCAGCCTCCCGAGTAGCTGGGACTACAGACAGAAGACGCCTGCCACAACACCTGGCTGTTTTTAGAAACGGGGTCTTACTCTGGCTCAGGCTGGTCTTGAACTTGTGAGCTCAGGCAATCCACCCTCCTTGGCCTCCTAAAGTGCTAGGATTACTGGCATGAGCCACTGATTTTCTTTGTAAGAACAGAGGGGCACTCCTTCTCAATGTGTTTTCCTCACATGTTGGTTGACAACCTGGCTTCCCACACTTCAGGTTTCCACCCACTTGCTCATCCGACTCCCTGCTGCAGGTCCCTTCTTCCCATTGGAAGTGGCCCCAGAGGCAGATGCAGCCTACTCGCAGTCCCCCACCCCCCACCACTCACAGGGGAGTATCCCTATATTGTGCCCTCTGGGTCCTTTGCCCTGCCAGTGGGTTGAAGTCCCATCCCCTCAGTGGACAGTGCCTGCTTCTTTAAGGCTGGAGGCCATGGGAAAGGCATGGTCAGGCTCCTCTGTGACCTCATGGAGCCTCAGTTTTCCTATTTGTAGATGCTGGTAATAGGAAAACCTCAGATCATATTGGAAGGTGTAAGGTGTAAACTGGGATTAGAGTAGGGGATGGAACACGAAACACACCCCTGTTGAGCCCCTGCCCTGAGCCAGGGCTGGGCTAGGCTGATAAACATTCACCCATGGGCAGCATTCTGTCCCCACCACTCCTCAGGCCAGGACTCACTAGCCTTGTTTCATAACCGGGAAACCAAGGCTTGGAAGCTTGTCCATAGGGATCCACAGAGCCAGGGTTTAGTCTTGATTTTCTTGGGCAGCCTACTATTCGTTCTTCCAAGGGCTAGCTCTTCTGTCTTCTTTCAGGCCATTGCTTACATCAGAGTCCTGGGGTGCAGCCCCAGCTGATCACAAGTGGAGCAGTGACTTTCCCACTCTGAGCCATCTATGGCTACCTCAGCACCGACTCCCTGTCTCTTCCTGGAGGCCTCCAGGTGCCTGAGGGGCCCTTGGGAACATTGTGTGGAGAGCATAACCAAGTCTAAATGGTGTATCTCCTGCTGAGCCCAGCGGAGGGGCAGATGCTTGCAGACACAATTGTCGGATGAGTATGGAAGGCCAGGATGCGCAGTTATAGCAACAACTATCATTACAATAGCAGAGACATTTGCAGAGTGGTTTTTTTTTTTTTAGACAGAGTTTCTCTCTCTTGCTCTTGGTAAAGTGCCATGGTGTTGTAGCTCACAGCAACCTCTAATTCTTGGGCTTAAGTGATTGTCTTGCCTCAGGCTCCCTAATAGCTTGGGACTACAGGCACCTGCCACGTGCCCGGCTATTTTTTTTTTTTTGCAGTCGTCATTGTTTAGCTGGCCTAGGCTGGGTTCAAACCCGCCAGCCTTGGTGCATGTGGCCAGCACTGTAACCACTGTGCTATGGGCACCAAGCCTGCAGAGCAGTTTCTATGAGCCAGGCCCTGCTAGAAAGCTCTTTATGAATGTTGACTCACTTGCTCATTATGAGGAAACAGGTGCAGGCAGGTGGCAGCCTGCTCAGGCTCAACTTGACAGTAGTTGAGGTGGATCTGAACCTGTGAGGTTGTTTTCACCCACCTGATGGATGAGGCAGAGGACTTGGAGGCAAACTGCCTGGAAGGCAGAGCTCCTTCCAAAACCGAGGAGCCACGTGATTCCCCCCTGAGCCACAGTGTTCTGTTACGATGAGGGTGCCGGCTATTCCTTCCTCCTCAGGTGGGTACATTGCTGGGAGGACTAAATGTAAAAATGCCCTAGTGTTTGCTGGGTGCCTCCAGCCACTCCTGCTGCAACCTTCGTCACACCCGCACTGTTACTTCTGTTTCTACCATCTTCCCAGAGAAAGGACCACAGTTCCCAGCTAGCCTGGCCCAGGCATTGTGGAACCCCAGAGGAGGATGAGTTCCATCCTGCCAATCCCTACAGAGCCCACAGCCCAGGGCAGGTGAAGGCTGAATGTGAGTGAGAGTTCTGACCTCTGTGTTCCTGTTTTGGGCAGAAAAAATGTTAACAGAGAGGGAGCTTGTGTCGGGGGAATATGGGAATAGGTGACTTGAGGCTGCCTGCCACGGGCAGAGCCTTGACTTATCCCTGAGTCCTTCCAGCCTGCCCTCAGTCAGGGGCAGGCAGGGGTATGGGCTTCAGTGACCTCACAGCAACCTTCTAGCATGAGTATTTTCTGGGATAAATTTTTACTGTAGCCTGTGCTTTAGTAAGAGGCTGGATATCTGATAAGGCCAGGAAGTTTCCTCCTTTGTGAAAAGAACAATCCGTTGGAGTAAGGTGCCAATCTGTGCTTTCCAGAGGCCCCAGGAAGAGAGGACTTTGATCATGCCTTTAAAGGTCTTCAAATTCTCATATTTTTATTCTCATATTAGTGAGAAGGCATGGGCATGGCCCAGGGACTGGGTGCTGCAGCCAGAGGCAGGAGGCAGACCCCAGATCCTGGGTTTGTACATCTTTTTCTTTTCTTTTTTTTTGAGACAGAGTCTTACCATGTTGCCCCTGGTAGAGTGCCATGACGTCACAGCTCACAGCAACCTCCAACTCTTGGGCTTAAGCGATTCTCTTGCCTCAGCCTCCCAAGTAACTGGGATTACAGGCGCCTGCCACAACACCTGGCCATTTCTTGTTGCAGTTGTCACTGTTTTTTAGCTGGGCCAGGTCGAACCCGCCACCCTCAGTGTATATGGTCGGTACCGTAACCACTGTGCTACGGGCGCCGAATCGGTTTGTACATCTTGATTCACACATCTTGTTGTGAGCAGTGGAGCAGAAGTGAGCTTGTTGGGCCCAAAAGGGCCTCTGCCTGAAAGGCCTTGTCCAAAAGCAGTGGTGAAGGAAGTGTTTTGGGACCGTGGGTGGAGAAAGATGAGTTTCTGAGATGTTCCCGACAGCCTTAAAGCACTGGCTGTGGGCTGCTTCCATTAAATCTATGGTCCTCAGGGAAGACGGGAATTCCCAGTGCCAGAGGCTGTGATTTCTTCTGTCTCTCCCGTGGGTTGGTCAGAGGGTGTGGGCCTGGGGCTTATTGCAAAATGTTAAAGATGGTTGTCATAGAAACCTTCACTACCCCCAAGTTTGTTTTGTGTTTTTTTTTTTGTTTTGCTTTGGCTTTTTTGTTGGATCCTCCTCAGAACTGCTTGGCTTGGAAACTCAACTGGGATGATTTGTTGTTTCAGCCTGGTGCCACTGTGGCTCTGCCTTAGATTTGGTTATCAGTGCATAGGCCCTGCCCACATGGGCGAGTGGGCTGGCGTGGTGGAGGGAGGTGCTCAGGGCCTCCAGGAGTCTCCAGCCTGTTAATGGCTTTCTCAGGAAAGCAGCTTGCTTGAGCCTTGTTCCTTACACCTGTTAGGTGTGGTCGTGTGCTTGGAGGGGGTGGCCCTCCTATTCTCCTGCCCTTCCAGCCCCAGAATTGCCCCATAAGGATTATAGTGATTGTAATCCACAGGGCCTATGGAGCTGCCAGTGGATTTTCCCTGAATGAGCTTCAAACTAAGAAGGTTTCAGCCTTCTAGGATAAGAGGATGTCTTGATTGGCCAGAAGAATTATACTTGTCCTCCAGATGTTCTCTGGATTCCCCTCCCCCAACCAGTCTGCACACATTGTACAAGGACAGCTTTCTCTATAGCAGCACACTGTTTGCTGAGCTCCATGCCTGTGAGCTCCCAGCCAGAAGGGGAGGCAGCAGGCAAAGCCCTGAACTGCCTTCACAGCCCTCAGAGTGATGAGTCAGGAAAAACACAGGCCTGATCACAGCAAGGCCCAGCCTAAAATCATCCCGTGATTTCTCACTGTGGTGACACTCAAGACTTAGATTGTTAACATGGCCCATGGAGCCCAAGTGATCTGCCCTGCATGCCCCTTCCCCGCACACCACTCCTCCCCCCACAGCAGCTGCTCAGACTCTGACTCGTGTCCACTTCAGTGCCTTTGCACATGCTGCTCCTTCAGCTCAGAGCCCCTTCCCTGAGGAATGTCTTCCCTGACTTCCTGACTCTGCCTAATGCATGATACATCTCTTATCCGAGACACTCCTAGCTTTGTGCTTTTCCTTCATGCCATCTGTCTGTCCCTTCACTGGGGCAGGGATATCTGCTTCCAGGACCTGTGTTGCTGCCCACAGTGCATGGTACATCCGAAATGTGCTGAAGTGTTTGTTAGGTGAGGCATGTGCCGGGTGCTGGCCTTATGCCGGATGAGCCTTGCACAGGGTGCTCCGTGAGCCAGTGGAGGGAGGACGTGGTTCTTCTGGGCAGCTGGGAGCAGGAGGGTTCAGGAGGCAGATGGCATTGTGGGCATGTGCAGTGATGTCTGTGGGTGTCGGCAGGGTTGGAGAGGGGGCACGGCAGGGCCAGAGGGCCAGGGCTTGTTCATGTTATGCCAGGCTGTGGAGCTTGGACCTTATTTATCCTGCAGGGAGGGTGGGGTTTGGGGGATGGGTGAGGATGATAAGATCAGATTTAATTTGCAAGAGCAAGGCCCTGCTTAGAGGGGGACTTGTCAGTATAAGATGAACTCTGAGTAGGGGAGGGTACCCATTAGTCATTGCAGTCTGGGTGCTTCCAAGATAAAGAGGGAGCTTATGACTCAGAGGCCCAGCAGCGTCCCCATGCTCAGCCCCAGGAGTCCTGTAGTCCTGAGCACCCCTCCCTCTACTGCTGTGCCAGGCTGGCCTCTGAGTAGCTCAAGCCTTGCTCAGCCCACACTAAACAAAGCCCCACTCATCTCTTGGGTCCCTCTCAGTGTTAAGTTATATTTGATGGATTTAGGAAGGGAACCCTTCACTTGTCTCAAGGATGCAAGAAGGGGCACACATTTGGCCACTCTGGTTCTGTACCAGTGTGTGCCTAAGAGGAAACAGTGCTTAGTCAACCCTCAACAGCACCTCTGCACCCTTCTCATCCCCTCCCCACCCCCCCAGGGACAGGAAGCCTACAGGGCTGGGCACAGGTGGGGAGGGGGTGACGTTTGAGGTCCTCCCTGACAGTTTGCCAGGCTGGACCACATTCACTGCAGTGACAGACAGCTCCTGTCACCCAGCGCCAGTTTGTCTTTGGACGTGCCACGTGGCTGTGGAAAGTTGGCCACCTCTTTGCTGTGTGTCTGACCCAGGATGAGAGAGCATCCCTGACCGGCCGTAGGGACAGAAGGATAAGAAGGAGGTGAGGCTGGTGCTGGTTCTCAGTGTCTGCTCTGTGGTGACATGGACTCTTCCATCTCATGGGCTGTGCTGATCCTTACAACTGTGACTGACTGTGGGTGTTGGAGAAGCAGGAGCTCCCTACTAGCAACGGGACCAAATACTGTGCAGTTCCCTTTTCTTCTTAAAAAAAAAAATTAAAATGCCTCATAGGGTGATTGTGAGCAGTGAACTAATTAACATGCCCAGTGTCTTTAGACTAGTGCCCGGCATGGAGCGGGTCCCACCGTGTATGGGTGTAATTGTTGGCCACTCGTACTGTTAGCACCTGGGGTGTAAGAATGACATCAAAGCACTCAGGGCAAGCCCGGCACACTCCATCAGAGCCCTTCATGCTCGTGGCGTTATTATCATGGTGACAGTAGTGCTACTCTATCAGCCTGATCTGAGGCCCCAGCCACCCCAACAGTCCTTCATCGTTGTAATCGCAGTCAATGAGGCAGTGATTACAAAAGTGTCCCCAGATGGGAGGTGCATGCTGTGACAAGGCAGCGGCAATGTGTACTTTACACTAAAAGACAGGGCCAGATAGGGATCAGAGGTTGTCCTCAGCCCTAACCCTTTGCAACTAGCCCACTGGGCCTCGGTCACCCTGCCTGCCACACAGGGAACATGCCAGGACAGCACACAGAGGTTGACAGAACTGCTGGTCTCACTCCAGAGGCAGCTGCCCTGAGCAGCAGACACCTCCAGTGCAGCTTGCTTGCCCCCTGGGTGCAGGCGTGTGTACAGCCGCCTCAAATCTAACCCTGTCAGCCTCAGAGGTTTATGGAGCAGCCACTCCCACAGGGGTCTCCACTGTGTACTGTGGAGACAGGAAGTAGAGGGTTCAGAGGTTTGTGTTCCAGGCCTTCCAATCTGATTAGGAAGATAACATCTAAAACTACGAAAAGATAAGTAACACCATAAATGTAGGTGAGTTTCTGTCTAGGTGGGCCTTCTGGCTGGTGGGGTCAGAGTAAGAACTGTGGGTCTCAGTGAAGCGTTTGTGTTGTCACGGTGGAACCAGGGGAGAGGCTACTGGCGTCCCCCTCTGCCTAGGGCCTTCTCATCTCTTAATCTCATTGGTCCTCATCTCAGTCCCCAGGATAGTGGACTTCCCCGTTCTCCAGGGGAGGAGAATGATCTGAGGCCCCAGCCACCCCAACAGTCCTTCATCGTTGTAATCGCAGTCAATGAGGCAGTGATTACAAAAGTGTCCCCAGATGGGAGGTGCATGCTGTGGCATGCACAAGAAGTCAAACCACTCACCCTGCTTAGCTCACATCTTCTCAGATACACCCTGGAGGGGTTTTGGCCAACAGCTGATGGTCCCCTGGGTTGTGTGAGATCTGTGATTCACGGTCACCTAAGGAAGAGGTCATGGCTTGGAATTGCCTCCGACACAGCTGGTGCCTGTGATGATGAAACCATTGGCGGCAGGTGCCAAACGAGGCAGAGCTGGGTGCATCTGAGTGGCACTGGTCCCTGAGGAACAGACCCTGTCCTGGGGTGGCCATGAGGTCAGCTGCCTGGGTCATGCAGCCCCTCCTCCCATGGTGGAGACAGCCACGCCTGATGTGCTTCTGAGGCCTGACCAGGTAGGCGGTGGCTGGGAATTGTTCTTTTTTTCCCCCTGGCGGCTGCAGTTGCATTCCCATGTGGACCGGAAGCCTGGTCCCCAGGAGGACGTGCGACCCTCTTACCAACAAGGAGCAGAGCTGGACTTTGTGTAGCCCAGGTGGAGTGGAGGCAGGAAGGGTGTGCCGCAGTCTGAGCTCTGCACCAGCACAGTGGCGGCCACACCTCTGTGTTTGTGTGGACGGTCAGGGCTTTGCAGCTCAGAGTTTTGGGGGCATGTTGAGTTTTAAAAATACGATGTTTATAAATAACACATTTTCCTGAAGTTTTAGAACTTGTATACACAGCATCTCAGGGTTTCTGTTGCCATCTCTAGCTGGGTAACCGTGCTGTGGGGCTGTGCTGTGCAGGGGAGGGTATTTAGCAGCCTGCTTGGCCGCTGACTGCTCATGCCGGTCATGTTCCTCTCCTTGTCTCCTGATGTGTCCCGGATGGGATAGGGCGGATAGGCGGCCCTGGTTGGGTACCACTGCATTTCTTTCTTCCTTTTTTTTTTTTGTGGAGACAGAGTGTTGCTTTATCACTCTCCGTAGAGTGCTATGACGTCACACAGCTCAGAGCAACCTCCAACTCCTGGGCTTAGGCAATTCTCCTGCTTCAGCCTCCCGAGTAGCTGGGACTCCAGGCACCTGCCACAACGCCCGGCTATTTTTTTGTTCCAGTTTGGCCGGGGCTGGGTTTGAACCCGCCACCCTCAGTATATGGGGCCAGTGTCCTACCCACTGAGCCACAGGTACCACTCATGACTGCATTTCTTAAAAGATCAGTTCAGCTGCTCTGAAAGCTTAGGCGGGTCAGTAAAGCCATTCCCATTTTGTAAGTTAGGACACTGAGGCCCCATCAGGTACAATATCTGGATTTTAGTGTTTGGAATCTCAGCCCAAGTACTTGAAAGTCTGTGGGCTTCTTTTCTTTAGCTCTACCTGTAGCAGAAAGGACATCCCATTTCCTTCTCCTTTGTGGTGGTGACGGTGTGTCTTCGTGACTTGTTTTCTGTGCTGCCTGTGTGGGCTGCATACCCATGATAAAGCCCGCTGTGGTTTGCTTTGACATCATGTACTAAATCACATTGCCACCTCACCAGCCAAGAGCACAGCCGGCCAGGTAACCACACGCGAAGGCTCTATTGGCCTCAGTCCACTGGCGATAGACAGAGTGAGGCATGAGGACATTCACTGAGCCCCTTCCTATAGGTCCACACCCCTTGTCTCAGGCCTCCCACACTCCCTGGCAGCCAGCCCCTGATCTGATCCATACCAGTTTGTCTCTGCATTGATCTGCGAAATCATTCATCAATAACTATTAAGTTCATTCATTCAACATGTCTTAATTGAGCACTCACTGTGTGCCAGGAATTATTAAAGTCATTGCAGATGGAACAGTGTGGCAGACCAGGCAGGTACATTCCTGCACCTCATGGAGCTATGTCCATGTATGAGCGGGCATGTGCGTGTGTGCATTGGAGAATAAGCATCTTGCAAATACAACACAAGAAAAAAAAAAAACACAACACAAGTACATAGAGAAAAAGGTATCACAGCTTCAGGTATGGGGAGTGCCAGGAAGAACACACCAAGGCCTGTGGTAACAGGGGGGCTCTTGTTACTGAGCCTCTGAGGAGCCTGACACTGAGCTGAGGCCTAAAGGGCAAGACAAAGCCTTCCCTGGGTAGGAGGGGAGATCGGGGAGCAGGTGGTGGGGACAGTATCTGCCCTGGTCCTTTGTTAGGACAGAGCATGGAGCCCTGAGGACTAGCCATAACGGTGCAGCTGGAACGCAGGGGCTGGAGAACCAGAAGGAGCCAGACTGGGCCTGTCTGGTGATCTCTGAAGAGCTCTGGGTAATTCTTGAGGACAAGAAACATTGTGCAAAGTCTTTTCTCTGATGGCCCCTAGTTGAACCGTTTTCTGGTTCCCAAGCTGAGAAGGAGGAGGCCTTCGCCTGTAGCAGGGGTCAGCAGGCAGGGCAGAAGCTCGCTTGGTGGTAGGACAATTCCCACTTCTGAGCATTCCAGGGGGCTGCTGTTAAGAGGAGGGCTGAATCGTGCAGCAGAGACCAGGGTCCATTCTGGCCACAAAAAACTCTCTGTCCTCATGGAACCAGGAACTGGACAGCTGGGGTGGCTGAGTGCAGAGATGGGGAGCCTAGGGTCTTCAGACCTGCGTGACCCCTGGTTGTTCCAGAGGTCAGCAGCTCCACAGCACACTGACCTGATTGTGCTGATGCTTCTCTCCCTGCAGACACCAGTTTGCTATTGGCTGTGAGTTACGCTTACATACCCAGCAAAGCATTAGGTGGAGAAGGTGGGGGACTGGAAGGGCCTGGTCCACTAGGAGGACCCTGAAAACCAGACTCGGGCTGGTTGGAGTGGGATGGTTGGGGCTGGCCCCAGCAGACAAGCTGCCCAAGGGTTGTACACCAGGAAGGGCAGCTCTACAGACTCACCTGAACAGGTGCTGAAGGAGTGAGGGGCTGCTGCTGAGGTGGATGCAGCCACACTCAGTGGGACCTTGAACCAGGCAGCTTCTTCTTTATCCTTAACAGCCTTAACAGAGGCTCAGCTGACCACTTAGACCCCCTGCAGCCCCGAGTCTGTGATCCATGGTGGACACCCCAGCCCATCCCTTCATCCTGCAGGGGTCTCTCTCTGGTCACCTGGAGGACTCGGCTAGTGTCATGGTGCTGTGAGGGGGGTATGTGACATCCGTCAGGTGAACAGCTCTGGCTAGGCACTTTGCCTGCCTCCTACTGGCAGAAGAGGGAGAAATGAATTCACATTTGTCCTCACTGGCCACCTCATTCTTTCGGATGGCTGTGTGTTAAATGAACTTGCCATCGTTTACTTAACTAGTTCTCTACTTATGTACGTTTAGGAGATTTCTTTGTTTCTTTTCTTTTTTTTAGAGACAGAGTCTCATTTTGTCGCCCTCGGTAGAGTGCCGTGGCGTCACACAGCTCACAGCAACCTCCAGCTCTTGGGCTTAGGCAATTCTCTTGCCTCAGCCTCCCGAGTAGCTGGGACCACAGGTGCCTGCCACAGTGCCCGGCTATTTTTTGTTGCAGTTTGGCCAGGGCCAGGTTCAAACCCGCCACCCTTGGTATATGGGGCCGGCGCCCTACTCACTGAGCCATAGGTACTGCCCGATTTAGGAGATTTCTAATCATGTTTTAGAAACATGCTGCAGGGATACCCTGGTACATGTGTTTTTCTGTACACATGTGAGTATTTCTGTAGGATAATTAGGAATAGGAAGGCTGAGTTTGCGCTTCTCAATTTTGTCTCTTGTTACATTCCTGTCCATAGGAGCTGTATTAGTTACACTCCCATTGACCATTCATGCTTCACTTTCCACCACCTTTAGGAGGTGTTTCTAGTCAGTTTGTTTTGATGTGGAGTTACAGTGTTGGAGGGTGCCAAGAACCTAGCAGTCTCCTCTTGACTGTTGGTTTTGTCATTGGACAGTCAAAGCCCTAGGCAAGCTTCGTTCAGCTTGCCTAGACCTTGAACCTGTCTGAGGCCCTGTGCTCGGGCTTCACCTTTCTCTGCTGCACTCTCTGTGTTTTGAGGGTCTGACCATCCCAGCCTGAAGTCATGGGTTTAAATGACAGATGTGGGGAGCAAATAGTCCCAGGAGTAGATCACATTGCAATTTTCTTTTTGCCAGCTCTACCAAATCACAGAGACGATACTGCGCAAAAAGGTCAGGGCAGCCCATCAATCTTTCCTGAAGAAGGAAGTTCAGCACACATGCCCCTGAGGCATGCATTGCATCTGACCCACTGCCAAGGCTTCATCCGTTCCAGGCTTGATCTGTGGCCTTGCAGACTGCTGGACCATTCCCTTCATAACTCAGAGCTCTCCCTGCCACTCCCTAGTTCAGGACCCTATTGCTTTAGGATCAAGTCCAAACTCTTCAGCTGGTCTGTTTCCAGCTGTCTCTCCTCCCCTCTGCCTTAACATAACCTTTCCCCTTGAGTCCTATGTCCACCCAGTCACGCCAGGCATCTGACAGGCATTCTGGTGTGCAGAGCTCCCTTACTCAGGCCTTTGCTATTCTGTCCCCACTGCTTGGAGAGTTCTTTTTCCTCCTGGCCCACTCCTAGGACCCTTGGTGGGTCAGGTCAGTGGCCTTGGGAACTCCCCCCACTCGTGTGCACCCCCTGTGTCAATACCCCCTGCTCTGTTACCTCCACATCTGCTGCCTAGGGACCTAGGGACCGCTGGGCGGGTGGGCAGGACATGACTGCTATGGAGCTGAATGGGTGGCAGCCATCTCTCTCTCTCTCTCTCTCTCTCTCTCTCTCTCTCTCTCTCCCTCTCTCCCTCTCTCTCTCTCCCTCCCTCCCTCCCTCTCCCTCTCCCTCTCCCTCTCCCTCTCTCGGCTGTCACTCTTTTTGCTCTTGTGCTCTTTGGGAGGCTTTGGTCTGCGTGCTCAGACATGAGCGTTCTCTTCAGAATATGAGTGTTGGTTAAGGCCAAGGCATCTGCTGATGGGGAGCTCAGCTCTCCCAATGAACCATTTTGGAAAAGTTAGGAAAGGAATAGTAGGTGAGGGTATGCCCATAACATACCAGGGCTAGAAGAAACAGAGACCACCTTGGAGACAATCTTGCTTGAGCTAGTGGTTGGGCAACTGTCTCCAACACTCGCCTGCTGTGGACCTGTGCCTCACTGGCCCGCAGGTGACAGGACCTGTGTAGTCACTGTGCTACATGCCTTCAAGGGCAGCAGGCCCCAGCTCCTGACTTTGCATGTCTCTGGGCATGGGGTAGCATCTGCCTAAGTTCAGGGGCTTATGAGCTCTTTTTTTGTGGTTTGCTCATCATATCAGAGAATCAAAGGATCTACAATTTAAGAGTCAGAAGGGATGTTATTAATGAGTCTTTCTGACATTCTCATTTTACATATGGGAAAACTCAGATACAAGTGACTTAAGGGACCTGCAGAAACATACATAAAGTTAATGGCAGTTCCAGCACTTGGACCCAAACTCTTTGACTCTGCTTTTATCTGAAGTTGCAAAATGCCTCAGGGTCTATGTGTCGGGATTGAGTTAGGCCAGGTGTAGCCAGCCTGTCTGCTGGTGATTGGAAGGCAGAACCCTCTGCTGACCGTCAAGGACTATTATGCAGGTTGCACACTGCACAGCTCAGAGGCAGACTTGGTGAATAGCACCCTGCGTGGCTAGGCTTGGCAGTCCTACCCATGGTATGTACTGGACTCTGCCACAAACTTCTTTTGGCTCTGGAGAGCCCACCTCCAACTGCTTCCAAGATTTACCTGCATGAATCTCTAGGTTCAGATCCTTTTGGTAGACCTTGCTGCCTGGCACATTCTGTTGCACCAAAGCACCTGGACCTAGTGTGGATTTCCCAGAACTGTCTGTGGTATGTGGTTTTCCATGAGCTGCAACCAAAAGGCAGATATTCTGGGAGGTGCCACAAAGACTTGGCCTGGGGGATGTTTCACCCTGGCCTTGGTTGGTGCCAAGTTCGTGAAGAGTGGTAGATTTCTCTGCATCAGTGGCTTGCCAAGAGGGCTCCTCGGTTGTCCTCCCCAAAAGGCACAGCTCGGTGTGGCTCACCTCCTCACCTACACATGGACCTGACTTCCCAGGGATGGATTATGCTTTCTGCAGAACCATTCTCTGTCTTCGAAGGTACAGCTGCCCTTGACACTGTTGTAGTCCCTTAGTCCTCCCTTTGAGAGGCCCGTTGTGACCTTCCTGTGTGCCAGCCCCTTGCCAGCCCTGATACTGCCGACGGACACACATGCTCTTCCCTCTGCACCACGAGGATCCTCCTCACAAGGGCCCCAGTGGACTGTGGCTTCCAGTCATGTCATTTATTTATTCTTCTAAGAGGTGTCTCTCTTCCATTTGTGTTTATTTGTCTTGCTCCAGGGCTGAGAACAGATGCAGAGACTCTGGCCCAGCAGTGGGTGGCCCGTTGGGGGCCTTTGGGAGAATAGGGAGCCAGAGAAGACTTTGGAGACTGAGGGCCTGGATTCAGACGCTGTCATGGCCACTACTTCTCCTGAAGAGCCCTAGCCCAGCACTGAGGTGTTCTGAGCCCAGTTTCTATGATTTTGCTGATAGCAAGACCTACTTCATAGGATTGTTGTCAAGGAGACTGTGTCCCTACCTAGTGGGTAGGACTGGGACCTGTGTCTGGTGAACATGTTACTACCTCATCCTGGAGGCTTGGCAAAACCCCTGGCATGGTGCCAGGTCTTCAGGAGCAAGAGGCTTCCTGGATTTTACCCAGCACTGGGTGTGGACAAGCTGGCTGCAAGGCCATCAGCTGGACGGTCTGGGCGTGGCCATGCTCTAGAAGCAGCCAGGCATGTGATTGTGCTGAGTGTGCTCAAGGTCGCTTTCTTTCCCATAAGTTTCGTGAGTAATTTCAGCAGCTCCAAGGGAATAATTTCAGTCTTTCTTTGGGGGCAGCTTCCTTGGTGTTCATTTGGTGGCTGAGTGTTAACTGAACACACAAGCCCTGACTCAGATCTTAGACACAGCAGATCTTAGAACTCAGCCTGGAGAGTTCCTTCTGCGTATGGCATGCCAGGTTCATCTTGGGCCACGTGGTGACCAGGATTCTGGAGTCCCATTGGCTTTCACATGAGAAGCTGGGGTCCCTGAGAGGCAAGGCAGCCCTGTGCTACAGAGCAGGGCCATGGTGTTCAGGCCACTGCTTCCACCCCCCCCCGCCCCCCATTGAAGTATAATATACACATAGAAAACTGGACATACATGTAAGTGAGCCACTTAATGGATTTCCACAAACTGAGTACACCACACCCCTAGCACCATACTAGCAGCAGAGCCACTCATGGTCTCTAGGGCTGTTTTCCATTTTTTTCTCACCGTCATGACTTAACAGCACCTCTATTAACATCTGTCAAAGTGCCGCATTTCCTACCTCCCGCGTGCCTGGCCCTTTCACAGACACAGCAGTCAGACTGTATTGGTTTCCTTTGCTGTGTAACAAATCACCACAAATGTGGCAGCTGGGAAAGGCGCACATTTATCATTCCCAAAGGCACAGTGTAGTGGATCCCTTTCCAGGTCACATCACACTGCAGTCCAGGTGTCGGCCAGTGCAGTGATCTCATCAGAGGCTTTACCAAGGGAAGGTGTGCTTCCCCCAGGTGGCTGCAGAATCCATTTCTTTGCAGCTGCTGGATGGAGACTTTCAGTTTCTTTTTTTTTTTTTGTAGAGCCAGAGTCTCACTTTACTGCCTTCAGTAGAGAGCCATGATGTCACAGGACTCACAGCAACCTCTAGCTCTTGGGCTTCACCGATTCTCCTGCCTCAGCCTCCCGAGCAGCTGGGACTACAGGTGCCCGCCACAACACGCAGCTATTTTTTGGTTGCAGTTCAGCCGGGGCTAGGGTTTGAACCCTCCACCCTCAGTATATGGGGCCGGCGCCCTACTCACTGAGCCACAGGCACCACCCGACTTTCAGTTTCTTGGGCAAGGCTGCCCTCAGTGTCCAGGTTGACCACATGGGCATCCCCAACAAGGCCATTTACATTATGGTGTTTGTATCTTCAAAGCCAGCAACAGAGGAAGTGGGAAGGTGGAGTCTTACACAAATGTGTCTTGGCTGGAAGCATGTCATGGGTCCCACCCTCACTCAAGGGGAAGGGACATGGACAAGGACACGGACACCAGGAACGAGGAGACCATGGAGATATCATAAAGTATTAATGTAAACAAATTCAGAAATCATGTTCTTGTGGCCTGTGGACGCCAGTGCTATGGGCAACAAGGATAAGTTAAACAGATGGGTGGAAGGAAACTCTTTGCTCGGCCTTGGGCTAAGAACTCCCCTCCCCACCCTGGTGCAGAGCTCCTGTCTTCTCATGTGACATCTCTTCCCCAGGGTGGGAGACAGGGACACTGGCTTCTGGGAGGAAGGAAGGAAAGAGGCTAGTTATCAGATCGGGAAATAGGCTTCCTCCAGCCCTGACCCTCCTCCCTCCTTGCTCCTGGTGGGAAGGATTTTTCTCAAACCTCCGATTCTGTGCTGCTCTGTTTCTGTCAGGCCTTCAGGTTAACCTGCAGCTCACCTGACAGAGGGCACCCACAGTCTGGCACCTGGCTCACCTGCTTCTCTCAGGACAGGGCTCCTTCCTTGGGTGAACCACACTGCTCCCTGACCCTCTGTCCCTGGAGAGTAAGAGCTCCCCGAGAGAGAAGTGGGCTGAGTTCACTCTTACCATGGAGCTGTGTCAGAGTCACTCACAGATGTCTGTGGTGCTGTGACTTTTCAGGAGGCCACCTTTCTAAAAGCAGGCTGCCCAGAGACCTCTGTGTACAGGGCTTGTCCTCAGGTGCCATGGGAGTTCTGGGAACTCCTGTCCTCCGCGCTCCCTCCCACCAGTGGCTCTAGGCTTTGGTCCTCAGTCTGTTCTGGCTGGTTGAGTTGTGGGCAGAGTTCTCCAATACTTAGATTCCAAGTGATCCTTAGTTTTTCTGGAGATTAAAAGCACTCCAGTCACATAAGCTGTGTTTCTTTCTTTCTTTCTTTTTTTTTTTCTGAGACAGGCCTCAAGCTGTTGCCCTGGGTAGAGTGCTCTGGCGTCACAGCTCACAGCAACCTCCAACTCCTGGACTCAAATGATTCTCCTGCCTCTGCCTCCCAGGTAGCTGGGACTATAGGCACCCGCGACAATGCCTGACTATTTTTTGGTTGCAGCTGTCATTGTTGTTTGGAGGGCCCGGGCTGGATTCGAACCCGCCAGCTCAGGTATATGCGGCTGGCACCTTAGACGCTTGAGCCACAGGCACTGAGCCATCTTTTTTTTTTTTTTTTTAAGAGAGAGAATCTCACTCTGTCACCCTTAGTAGAGTACTAGCATCACAGCTCACAGCAACCTCCAGCTCTTGGGCTTAGGCAATTCTCTTGCCTCAGCCTCCCGAGAAGCTGGGACTAAAGGCACCCGCCACAATGCTCAGCTATTTTTTGTTGCAGTTTGGCCGGGGCCGGGTTTCAACCTGCTACCCTTGGTATATGAGGCCAGCACCCTACTCACTGAGGCACAGGCGCTGCACATAAGCTGTGTTTCATTAGGGGACATGGTACACTGCAGAGGCCTTGGGCCTGACGTGGTAATGCCTGGTAGTAGTAGACCTCCAGCTGGTACTTTGCCTCTCAGAGACTTAGTTTCCTTATTTTTAAAATAGGAATTAAAAGAGAGGTGTTCATTCTGTAGATCACAGGGTTACTCTGAAAGTCAAATGCAATATTTTATGTGACTGTCCATGTTGAAAACCAGAAAAAGTGCTATATTTGCATACTGTGGTGAATTATCATGATTACTATTTAAAACTTTACTCCCCTGAGGAACATGAAGACATGTTCACACAAAAACTTACACATGCATGTTCATAGCAGTATTATTTATAGTAGCCCAAAGTGGAAACAAACCAGATGTCTATCAAGTGATGCTCAGACAGACAAAATATGGTACATCCATATCATGAAATGTTATTTGATCTGAAAGAGGCATGAATGAAGACTGATGCAAGTTGTAATGTAGATGAATCTTGAAAGCATTACGTAGGGGAAATAAGTGAGTTCCAGACCCCTCATTTATGTGAAATTTCTAGAATAGGCAAATCTATTGAGACAAAAAGTAGATTCGTGGTTTTCAGGGACTGAAGGAAGGGGAAAATGGGGTTGATAGTGGAAGGGGGTAGGGTTATCATTTGAGGTGATGGAAAGTTCTAAAATTGTACTGATTATAACACAACTCTGTCAATGTACTTAAAAAACCCTTGGGTTGTAAGCTTTAAATGGGCAAATTGCATGGTATGTGAATTATATCTCAAGAAAGTTAGTTTTGGAGAAATCCCATCAGGTGGGACTATGACAGTCTCCATTTATAGATGAGGCCTAAACGTGCAGTGAGGAGGTCTGGTGGCCTCCGCCTCCTGGTCGTTTTGTGGCATGGGCCTTTGTGTCAGAGAAGGAAGCCAAGACCCAGCGAGGAGAAGGGGCTTCCAGTGCTTCATGTGGGCCCCCTGCCTCCATGCCAGTGTCTCCACCCCTCAGAGGAGAGATTTCTTTTTTTGTGTGTGTGTGTAACTGACCAGTTTATTGACATAAATTTTTTTTTTTAATTGGGGATTCATTGAGGGTACAATAAGCCAGGTTACACTGATTGCAATTGTTAGGTAAAGTCCCTCTTGCAATCATGTCTTATCCCCATAAAGTGTGACACACACCAAGGCCCCACCCCCGTCCCTCCATCCCTCTTTCTGGAAATTTCTTTATTGAACCAGAACTTCCCAGCTCTGCTGTGAAGATTACACTGTGCCCACTGGGTGCTCAGGCTCTGACAGCCCAGTGGTCAGAGTATCAGCCCCTGGGTCCTGACTATGGTGAGGAAATTGCCCCATCAGAGGGAACAAGCTATTAAGAGGGTGCAGGGGTGAGTCAGGAACCTTGTCTCTGAGCAGAATTCTCAGGGTCCTAAGAAAATGAGAAGCCCTGTCACCTTCATTCTATTGGAGGACCCACATGTGTAAAGATGGTTGGTACAAGACCTGCTGGGATTCCAGTTGTGCACAGCGGCCCTTCCCAGCTCAGGGTTAGTCAGTGCCCTGGCACCTCTGCCAGGTGGGCCCTGCACAGTCCCTTGTTCCAGAGCTCCAGGCTGCAAACTAGTGGTGGCCTGGGACTCACAGATGTCTGTAATTCTGATGATGTTCAGCTTATCTTTTTCTTTTTTCTTTTCTGGCTTGTGCATTTGGTATCATATAAGAAACCATTGTTTTAATGCAAGGTCACAAAGAATTATGCCAGTATTTTCTGTATGAGTTTTATAGTTTACACTTTTACCCCATGTGATTTTTATATTAAAAGGTTATCGGAAGCCCTTTTATCCAGTAGTGTGTGTATAGCATGTGCCGGGTAAGTGGCATGGTCTTTACTCTTAAATCATTATTGATTATGTTTATTTTTATTTATCATCTTTAGCATAATTATTCTCATTGTTTTCCCCATCTGGGTAGCTGCCTCTTGTTCTTTCTTGAAAGGTAATGTTGATGCTTTAAATCCAGTTCTGGCACAGCTAGAGGACAGGGTAGAAAAAGGGGAAGTTTCTTCTCCATGATTTTCTCACGTTTTGTACTGTGAATAATTTTAAATATTTGAGAAGGGACAGTGCTGCAATGCGCTCCATGGTCCCATCTCCCAGCTTATTAGTGAGCAACTTATGGCCATTTATTTCATCTCTACCTCACCTATTTTCTCCCTACTCCCATACCAAATTGTTTTAAAACAGATCCCAGACATCATTCTAAATCCGTAAATAATTTTAGCATGCATCTCTAAAAGTGAACCCCTGGAGGGTTGCTGCCTAGACCCTGGGCTGCTGTGGGGGATCACATCCTCCCCCAGGCACCAGCAAGAGCCAGGTGTACAGGCTGGAGCAGCCCAGGTGCCACTCCCAAGGCAGAGATGGCAGGCCCCTTGCTGTGCTGGACAGTCAGAGCAGGGTGAGCCTAGGGGGCCTTGGTTCCCAGAAGAGTCCAAGTGCTGTAGAATAATAACCTTTTCCATTTTTGTTTCTACATATGCCTTTCCCATCTGCTGTCTCTGTGGTGCTCATAGCAGCTGCCTGTGGTACGCTTCATTCACAATGGACATTTTACAGGGGAGGAACTCAGAGCATTAAGTCCAGGTTCTTGTTTCCAGACAAGAGTAAATGGCAGGGACAGGATTTGTACTCGGGACTTCTGACAGCATGTTCTCTTAGATAGGAGGATCCCTGTGCCTCACTCTCACTTCCAGCTCACAGGACTGCAGAGGAAATAGTATCTCTGATGTTTGTCTTGTGCCAGCCTAGCGGAGGGCCAGGTGCCCCTGTCCATATCTGATTGTGAGCTTGAGACATCTGAAAAAAGCCTGGGAGTGCTTGTGCTCTGGACAGGCACCTGGCGGGGCTCTGACCCCCAGGCACTGACCCTCCCACTGACTCTCCTGGCCCAGGGATGTTAGTTCCTGCTTCAAACCAGACTGTCCTTGTTAATTAACATCCAGGGTTCCTCTCTGGGTGTCCTGTGGCAGGCAGGCCCCATAGGGACTTTGTGTTTACCGTTCACCATGGAGATGGTTTGGGACTTTCTTGCTCTGCGTGCTGATAAAATGGTACAGGGTACGCCCCCTTCCAGCCGTTTGGTAATTCTAAGACACTTGTGAAAAATGCATGAGGCCTTTGATATAATAGATAAGCTGAAAGACTTGGAAGGAAGCCACTTGTGGATAACAGAGTGATTGGAAAATCTCTTTGCCCTCCGTCTCCATCCCAGAACAGATCATGTTTAGGAAGAATTCTTCTGTTAATACTGACACTTTCATCCTGGGTCAAAAGCTTGCTGGTGCTTGTTTATCAGATGTTTCCCCCTTTGGTTTCACATAGCCCCGTTTTACCTTTATAAGTTGGCTTAAATTCATGTCTTAATGATTCGGAGTTCACTCTTTAAAGGTCACTGCCCTAATGCATAAACGTGAAACCAGGATCAGCTTGGTGTTACTCAGCAGCTAAGCCGATATGTCCGCACTGGGGTGTTCTGGAGAAGAAGCATATCCATGTTGTAGTGGCCCAGCCCATCTAGGTGCATGTCTCCGATATCACCTCTTTTTTGAGGAAGGAGGGGAGTGTGTGTGTGGCCCTGCCATTACCTTGCCATTACCTGTAATGCCTCCAGCAAGCAGCTGTCCCTCCTGATTCTGGAGCACCTCCCTCCTGCAGCCTTGAAGTCTACCTTGACAAACACACTGCTTGATTTTCTCAATTTATACCCTCTGAACATGGGACCATCTTTACAAGGAGCTTAAAAGTCACCTGCAGTAACTGCTTGTGTCACAGGTGAGAAAACTTAGACCCTAAGCAGCCCAGTGGCTTGCCTGAAGGTGACACTGAGAATCCATAACTCGGCACCTGTGTTTCTTGGCTGCTGGTCACGTAGCCTCCTGATACCCTGGCTGCCCTCCACCCCCGGTGTGTTTAAGGGAAGGGAGTGAGGACAGCTGTACACCTTCAGTTCATAGCTCCAGATTACAGATCTGGTGCATATCCACTGTACCCCCCATGGTGCCCTGGGGACTGCCAAAGATTGGAAGCTAGAGCAGGTGACCTTTGGACATTGTGGTATTAATATGAGCCTGTATGTTTGTGTGGGGAGGGTCTCATGCATTTCATGCTCTGGTGAAAGCATAGACCAGGTTCAAAAGAAATAACACTGAAAAAAGAATGGTGCCAAGAAAGATAGTCACCATGGAAAGACCCCAGAGGGTAGGTTGGTGGGTCAGGTGCAGGGTCATGTGAGGCTGAGACTGGGCAGGACCACGTGGCCAACGGCTGCTAGAGGAAAGCTCTGGGCTTGTCCCCACACTCTGGCCTGCACCCATGTGGTGTACAGAAAGCTGGCTGCCAGTTGCGTGTCTGGGCTTGGGGGAGCTGTGGAGGGAACATTTAGGCCTGTAACGCATGTGTGCAGAGGGTGGTACTACTGAGGTTGTGAGACCAGGTAGATCTCGTGGAATTCACAGGAGTGAGGGGGAATGTCTGGCCTCCCCAGATAGTGAGTGGATGTAAGCTGGTGTAGCTTTTTCTAGGGGAAAAAGACCCCAGGGCTCAGCACCCCCCTCCCACATGCCTAAGGTGTGAGAGGGGTTGGAATGTCCAGTAACTGAGAAGCTAGTATGGGAAACATCTAGATAGAAATCAACAGGGTAGTAGAAACAGAATATCAACAGAGCTAAAAGGCAACTGACAATCACGCTTAAACTGTAGCTGTCTAACCTTTGGGCTGTAACTTTCCCTCATTAAAACCCCACCATGGTGTCCTTGGATCTGTAGTTCCCTGCTTCACCCTGATAGCTCTCTTCTTTGAACAAAAGACTGCCTGTTTAATTGAAACATGAGACTGATACCTTCTCACTTTTTTTACTTTGTTACATGCAAGCCCCCAAAGCCCCAATAAGAAAGCCTTGAGAAATTGCTAAGCAGTGCCAATCTGCCTGTAGAGGCTGATACGGTGTCTCTCTCTGGGTCAAGAGAAACAGTGTGTATGTGAATTTATCAAGCCTTCCCTCTCTTTCCAGACCCGGGTGGCCCAGTAAAGTCCCTGCTTGGGGAACTTCTAGTCTGTCATGGAGCAGCTCCATCCTAGTCAGGGTCTCTACAGTGGTGCACTGGAGGAATTTTTTAAACATTCAGGGAAAAAGATGGAAAGGAGCCAATAGCCAGGTACTCTGGTGTGAAATACAAAGAGAAATTGTAGATTTCAACCTAGAAGCGGATATGAATTTCTGGCTTTTGTGTTGAGAGCTCTTAAAAATGATTACTAGGAACCAAAAAGATCCGCATGGATCTTTCTTGTTGTTGATAAGGTTTACTAGAAAGGAACCCTTATGGGTGTTTTCCCCCTGGCCTTTGTGCCCTCACACACAGGTACCATGCTCCGGGGTGGGGAACAGTGGGTGAATTAGGCTGGTGTGTCCATCTCCTGGGGCTGCTGTAACACTTGTAAATTAGGCTGTCAGGAGGGGTGCTTCTTTCTGGAGGCTACCAAGGAGACTCTGTTCAGGCCTCTCCTACCTTCTGGTGGGTGGGGGCAATCTTTGGGACCCCATTGCCTATCTGTGGCCTGTGTGTCTGTGTCCAAATGTCCCTCACCTTATAAAAAAATCAGGGGAATGGGCCCACCCATACCCAGTATGACCTTATTTTAACTTGACTATGTCTACAAAGACCCTCTTTCCAAATAAGGCCACAGTCACAGGTAACAGAGAATTAGGACTTGAACATGTATTTTGGAGGATGGCAATTCAACCCTCTCATCACTCCTGCATCTACAATTTTGTCCTTAACATCACAGAATTTTAGAGCCAGAGGGATAGTCTCAGCCTCTGGTCTGCCTAGGTGGCTGGCTCAGGGTACCTGTAGTCACAGAGGTGACAAGTGGCATAGCCAGGATCCCTGGGGCTTTTCTGTCTCTCTGTCGTTTTCCTAGAAACATTTTGTCTTGTATTTTATTAAATTCTGTTATAAAGTATCTTTTCCCCACCTAAGTTAGGGTTATTTCCCCAAGAATACTGTAAATTCTCACGGTTTCCTTGCATTTCTTTAGTGCCTATCATGAAGCTGATAGATACTGAAGTGAAAACCTTGAGTGTTGGTGGCCAGTGACCACCCTGTGGTGCATTTCTCTCTGCCACGCCTTCCCACAGACTTTTGATGACTCCCAGCACCGTTCCACTCTCCCCTGGCCTCAGAGTCCTTACAGTGCAGGGTTCTGGGCCTCCACTCTCATTCAATGCACAGTGGACCTGGTTTCAGGTGAGGCTTTATCCAGGAGTTAGACAACTTGACCAGAACCTGACTGCTCTCCTTTTCTCAGCTCCATGTCTGAATTTTGCCTCCATCAGGCCTAAGATTTCTCGGTTAGTGCTCACAGCTGCCCTCCAGGAGGTCGAGAGCATGCTCATCCTGGCATTTTCAACAAGAGCCCTGAGCCTGCCCCTGCTTGCCCCTGCTCAGAACTACTGGGATCACATGTCCTTTCCTGAGCCCATAGTCCCAGGGCTGGGGTGCACGGATTGGCCTGGCCAAAGTGATAGGATGCCCCACCCTGTAACCAGGGCTGGTGCAGGGAGTGGGGGTGGGACGAGAGTGCACTGGAGGGGAAAGTCTTGCTCAGCACCGCCTCTGGTCTCTAACCAGAAGGAGTGTGATTTTCTTTCAGGAATACATCGATGCCCACCCTGAGACCATCGTACTGGACCCCCTACCTGCCATCAGGACCCTCCTTGACCGCTCCAAGTCCTACGAGCTCATCCGGAAGATTGAGGCCTACATGGAAGGTACAGACACATGTGGCTTGCAGTCCAGGGCAGGCTGTCGTGTAAAGCAACGGCTGAGGGGTCTAGATCTTTTAGGGACTTTGGCTCAGGAAGCAGTTGAATTCCACGAGGGCAGTCATTCCAGGGAGGTCCTTTCATTCTCCTCCTGTGACCAGCAGAGTCAGGAAACAAAGACCTTGGTGTTCTCTTTGGGAGAGTGGCTCTGAGGGTTGTGTTGAACCCACGGGGTGGTAATGAAGTGTCCCGATGACACAGCCATCAGAGAGCAGAGTGCGTATAGACAGCTCAGCCTCCTTAGGCAGGCGAGTGAAGTTATGCAACCAGGCAAAGGATACAGACCCAACTGAAGGGTCCTTAATCAAGTCCATGGAGACATGTGACGTGGCTGTTGGCCTCTCAGGGTACGCTCTGTTCTTGCAGGCAGGAGCCTCCCTCTTAGCTGTGAGCTTCTCCTGCCAACTGCAGGCCCTTGTCCCCGAGGACTCATCTCCCCAGCCCCATCTCACCCCATCCTGGGAGCAGGCAGCTCCAGAGAAGTCAATGTTGCCTTTTCAAGGTGTTTGTTTATGTGACTAGAATTTTTTGGAAAGTTTCATGTTAACAGCACCTTCTAGTTCTTGTTGCCTGCTGTGTTCCCTGCTGAGAACTCTGGTTCAGTTTTAAGGAGAAGTGCTTTGCCTGGGCCTTGGGGCTGCATAAGGATTCATCCTAGGGCCAGGAGAGGCAGCGTCCTGCTCCTTGCTATGCAGACCACAATTGTAGTCTAACCTGACTGCTTTGAGCCCTGACTGGATGGCGACTTAGCCTCAGGCATCATCTCCTGTGATGGTGGGACCAGTGGGTCTAGTCTGGCTTATAAGGCCAGAGGCAGCCTCTTTGCAAGGGGACTGTCAGGAGAATGGGAGAGTAGTATTTATTGGATATATGCTGTGTGCCTGTCTTTGGGTTATGCCTTCTTACATTCTTTTGGTGCTGTTAAAAGATGGGCACGATGATCCTTCCCTTTTTACAGATGAGTCACAGAGGTCGTACAGGTGGCCAGGCCAGCACCCAGCCAGGTCTCTCCAGCTCCTACTCACTGTGCTTAACTTTCATGCCCATGGGTAGAGGGCCCTGAATCTAGGAAACATCTGACATGGGTGCAGCCACGGACCTGGGCCCAGAGAGTTGATGAGCTCTAGGCTCTCTCTTTGATGAGTACCCTGTGAGAGGGCTGGCTGTCCTGGAAGGAATTGCAAGACCTCTTTCCCTGGATACCTGATGTGCACCAGCAGGTGTAGAGAATGGAAATGTTGTCCTAGAGCCCCACATGGATAGACTTTCTCAGCACACCAATGGTCCTCCTTGTACAGCCTGGCAGCCTCCACCGTCAGCTTCCTGTCCCTTTGCATTCCTTTCCTGAGTCCATCCAGAATCTCAGATGGGAAGAGAAAGCTATAGTGACATTCTTTCTGAACATCCCCTTCTTGGGCCATCTTCACCTCAGTCTCTCTCAGGGCCCTAGGACGACATTTCCATTCTCTACACCTGCTGGTGCACATCAGGCACCCAGGGAAAGAGGTCTTGCAATTCCTTCCAGGACAGCCAGCCCTCTCACAGGGTACTCATCAAAGAGAGTGAAGTTTTGACCAAATATTGGTTCTGGAGAGGAAAGCAGTCTTTTTCCAGAAGGGGGTTTTGCTGGACATGGATTATGAAAGGAGAGAAGATTATATAGAAATATGAAAAGGTCCGACTGGTGGAAGAGGATGGTATGTCAGCAGCCACATCTCTGGTCTTGGATAAGCCCTTAAAGGAGGAGTGCATCTGATGGGATTTGGGAAGGGGTGCTGAGAGGCTTTTTCTTTTTTTTTTTTTTTTTTTTTTTAATTTGGCCGGGGCTGGGTTTGAACCCGCAACCTCCGGCATATGGGACCGGCGCCCTACCCGCTGAGCCACAGGCGCCGCCCCTGAGAGGCTTTTTCACAGCTAACAGCACAGTTTCTGTGGGGAGACAGAATGAGACTACTGTGAATCCGGGTGCTTGTTAGCCATGTGGTCTTGGACAAGTCGCTGGATCCAGTTCTGCCTGTGGTCTGGAAGATGAGGGTGATAACTGGCTCATCCACAAGGTCCACTAGCAGGGTAATTGGGGTGATATCCATAGAGCACTTAGCATGATGTCTAGTCCATGGGGTCACCCAGGAACAGCAGCTCTTGAAGCTCCATCTACTCTGATGGTAAGGCCTTAGCATCTGGATCAGATCTTAGAGTTTCTCAGGTGTTTAGGAGTAGAAAGTCAGAGCTGGGGCTCAGAGGTGAGCCTGGGCCCCGGATGTGAGTGTGTATGTGCGTCAGGGACCACAGCAGGCACAGGAAACTGCGTGTGAATAGCAGGCAGAGAGGCAGGCCCAGGAGGGTGCTCTGGCACCTGCTTGCCCCACTCTGGAATTGGGCTTCTCCTAGGGGCCATGAGGAGGCAGGTTAGGATTTGGGGGCAAGGGAGTGTTCTGGTTCATTTGTGGGATTAGAAAGTTTAGGAGCTGCCCACCAGGGGGAGAGATGTGGGTCATGCAGGAGAGGGTCCAGTCTTCTTGAGGTCCAGTGGGAGCTTGTTGGTCAAACCCTAGGAGCACACTTGTGTACTCGGTTCTAGGCCAGCGGAAGTGTTGGGTGGATGGGCTGTGAATGCTGCACCATTGTGTTCTTCCAGGAGGGCAGTCAGAGGCTGGATTTCCTGGAGCTCTTTCCTGCCCACCAGGGCTGCCCACCAGAGGGGCTGTCTCTTCCCTAGCACTGCTGGCTGCATCCTACCTCCTGCCCTCTGCAGAAACAGTAAGCTTCTCCGGGAAGCGCATCCTGGGCCCTCTTCCACACCACGCCCTGCTATTCCTGGAGGCCTGCAGCTCTTCTAGGCATACTGTAAATGGTTGTAATTACCCTTGAAGTTCCCTCAGATAATAATAGTAATCCAAGTGACATTGCTTTTATGTTGGGAGAAGGGGCTTGGCGAGACTTCCTGGAGTTGTCATCATTTCTCCCACTAAGGCTGCTGTCTCTGTTTTCAGAGTACCTGGCTACTGCAGGGATGCTTGGGTCCTTGTTGACGGGCAGGGTCGGGGGTATGACCAGGGCCCCCTGGTCTGCAGTGGGGGTGGGCAGGTGGGCCATGGCTCATGGGGAGGCCATCCCAGAGTAGCAGGCAGAGCACCTGAGACTCATTTACCTCCTGGATGGGGGACCTCTCCCCAACCCTTCTGCATCCAGGAGGCGAGGGAGGCCTTGCCCATCTGAGTCCCTGGGCAGCCTTTGGTCATCTTAGTACCATCTTAGTCCCGTACTTCCAGAGCTCAACCTTACGTTAAGTCAGAGTCCAGAGGGGAGCAGCGTCATTGCTGTGCCTCAGATCTGTCCATCCCAATCCACCCACTCAGTCAGCAACCTAAGATACTGGTGGCTTAACTGAGACAGGACTTCCTTTGTCTCAGGCAAAAGCCCAGAGGAAGGCCGTGCAGCTCTGGCGTGTGGTGACAGGGACCCCGGCTCCTCCCAGTTTCCCATTCTTCCCTAGCATGGCCCTCCTGATCCCAGATGGTGGCTAAACTTCCAGCCCTTCCATCCCAGATCTAGACATTAG
Organism: Nycticebus coucang; assembly: GCF_027406575.1. Classification (NCBI taxonomy): domain Eukaryota; kingdom Metazoa; phylum Chordata; class Mammalia; order Primates; family Lorisidae; genus Nycticebus; species Nycticebus coucang. Next base: position 91,376,644 of record NC_069788.1, read on the forward strand.
GATGGAGAGCACAGCTAAGAACAAAGAAGCAAAGGGGAGTAAGCCCTAGTTATCATTTAAGGAACAGTTCTGGAAGCTGCAACGTGACATTCTGTTCTCACATCACTGGTCAGAATTAGTCACATATTGAGCTGCAGCAGAGTTGGGAAATACAGTCCTTGTTCTGGACAGCCATGTGCCCAGCTAAAATTCAGTTGTTATGTCACCATGGAAAGAAGGGCTAGAATGAGTTTTAGAGAAATATGAGCTGTCTACCATGTCACCTCATAAAACATAGGCTCCTGCCTGGGGATCTACCCTAGAATGACCATTTGTCTCCTGGATGGCGAGGGATAGGGCCTCAGCCTGTGGAGTCACTGGCAGTCCCCTCTGTGCAGCCACTGGAAACCAAGAGGCCTGGAGGCTTCCAGAGGGACACACTCAGCATGCTGAGACACTCCTTTCCCTTACAGAAGATTGCTTCTGAGAGGCTGCCATTTGGGGGACATACTTCCACCCACACCCATGTCCCTTAGGCAGAGGCACAGGTGACACTGGACCTGGATTCAGTTTGAACCAAGCACAGAAGCCTCCTGGAAATTAAGCCTTGCCTGGTATAGGCCTGGGGAAGGAAAAGAGGAAGGAGGCCCCAGTGACCAACTGTGATCTGTCTGGCATGGATTTTCAGGCCATTTCTTCTGTTGATTGCTCACTCTGCCATGCCAGGCCAGGTCCAGATCCAGATAGAAACCTCAAGTTTTAGTCACCAGCCCAGGCTGAGCGATTCTGGGCAAGGCTGTAGCTGCCTCCTGAACTGGCTGAAGCTATGTGCAAGAAGGCACCTGGGCCATGATTGGATGTCCTGGGTTTGTGCCCTGTCCTAGGGAAAGCCGATGTGAGGGTCTTGGGCCATAGGGCAATAGGCTAGAGAGTCCTTGGGAGCTCTGATGGCTTTGGGGTGAGGGGTGGCTCTCTTGTAATTCTTCTCCAGAAGTTCCCACACATGTGCTCCAGGGTGACAGATGGCTTGTCCTGGACACCAGGCCTTCCAGGTGAGGGGTGTGCATGCCGCGGACTGAGCATTCTTGCCTGTGGTTTTATGGGAATTTAATCAGAGCTCATCTTTGGAGGTCACTTGAAAGCTGGACTGGAAATGAGTAATCTAGACGTCCAGTAAAGAGAAAATAACATTCCTTAGAGCCTGGGAGAAATAATTCCTTAAAGAGCCTCTGCCTGGTGTGGGGAGGATTCTAAGGCGGGTGTTTTTTAGGTAGAGAGGGTCACACTCAGAGACAGGGGCTGGCCATCTGCCCTGGTGAACTGCAAAGGGCTAGGAATGGGAAGATGCTTGGAGTCCAAGGCCAGGCCTCAGACCTCTGCCCACCCCTTTCCTGCGTAGGCTCACTGATCTGTGCCTTTTTCAGCTCTCAGGCAGGCAGTGGGCACTAACTATGCACGGGGCTCTGTGGTAAGAACTTTACACATAGTAAATGCTAATTTAGTGCGCATGGTGCTCCCGCGAGGAATGTTCTGCTTTCATCCCTGTTTTGGAAATGAGGACACTGAGGTACATGGAACTAAGTCACTTAAGGCGCCTGAGGACTCAGAGTAGGGGCAGGGTTCAGTTCCAGCTGCTTCCCAAGTCTCATGAGGCACCTACCTTTGCCTGGCCCACACCTACGGTTCAGCCCCCTGGGTGGAGGTGTTCTGGGGGATCCTGCACACCATTCTGCTCTCCAGACCCTCCACTTTGACCTGAAAGGAGGAGTCTCTGCTTGGGTAGTAGACAGTAGCCAATGTGGAAACCAAGATAGTGTCTCTCCCATACATCCAGGATAGTTTCTCCTCCCAAACCATAGATACCCGCCTTCTTGGACGTGCCCCCCAGTTACCCCATCAAGCTCTGATTGCCCCACTAGGCCGTCCCTGCAGACCTTGAGTTTCCAAGGCAGACCCTAGGCATTGGTGAACCAGATTGTTTGTCTTCAGGACCTCTGGCTCCGGCTCCCATATCCTTTCCCCTTACTTTGATGACTAAAACCTCTGTAGAGTCAGCACTCACAGAGCCGCATTCTTCCTCCTCATGCCTAGAGTCTCCCAGTCCACCAGAGGAAAAGCTCAGCAATATTTTATAAAATATTTACAAAGTATTCTCTGTGCTGACCATCTTTTTGTAAAATTTTGTAATAATTTTTAAATAGAGGTACATTTAGCTATAATTTCCCATTTTCCCTATGTGTAGCTACTTCAGGGGCAACTCTTAGGACACCGTGTAGAGTCAGACTCCCTGGGTTCACATCCTCTCCTGAATACCTGCTGTGTGCTTCTAGGTACATTATTTAACTGCATTGAGCCTTTGCTTTCCTATCTGTGAAACGGGGAGGAGGATACTGATAGAGGCATCTTCTGCATAGGGTTGTGTCAAGGTTCCCCAGTTGGTGGGAGCTCTCCTGGGGGACAGTGCGTTGTGGGTTTCAGATCACACCCCATATGCTGTGACCCTGGGAGTCCTGTGTTCCTGAACTTTCTTTTAGCACTAAGTGCAGCTGCCACCTGGTGCCCTGGCTGGTTGAGCTCCAGTCAGCCCCATGACACCAGGCCCCATCAGGGCAATTGCTCCCCTTTCTATGCCAGCCCTTTATTTGCAAATGCAGAGATGGGCTTTTGTCATGATTTATTATAATAAAGTTTGCATTTGTACAGGTTAGTTTAGTAGAATTCTTATTTTTAAATAATTTTAGACATACAAAAAAGTTTCAAAGATAATACACAAAGTTCCCACAAACGCTTTGCGCAGCTTTCTCTGGTGTCGGCATCCTATGCCACCATGACGCCGTTATCTAAACCAGGAAGTCAGTTGATGGCCATACTGTTAATTAACCTAAAGGCCTTATTCTAACTCCCCCAGTTGTCCTGGATCTTTTTCTGGTCCAGAATCCAACCTGATTGTCATTCTCTATGTTCTCCCGTTATCTGGCATGGGGCTTCAGGGTGTTTATCTTTTATCTTTTATGACTATGACACTTTTGGAAGAGCCTGGATGTTTATTTAGGAGAGCGCCTCTCCATTTGGGTTTATCTGGCGTCCTCAATAGTTGGGTCAAGACTATGCATTTGGTGCAGGAATGCCACTCAGTGCCACTGGTCTATCTTAGCACATCATGTCAGGAGGTACATGATGGCAGTGTCTCCTGTCAGCTCAGCAACAATTGTTTGATTAAAATCTTCTAGGTTTTTCCACTATAAATTTTTATTTTTGCCTTTGTAGTTGGCAACAATCTGATAAAAATATCAGATTGTAGATAGCCTGTCTTTCCTCATACCTTTGCTCTGCTGTTGTAGCTTCCATTGATTGTTCTTACCAACAGTTGCTACTGGGATATTTGCTAAATGATCCTCATATGTAATTTTTAAGAGTGTGTCCTCCTTCACTCCAGCTACACTGGAACATGACAGGAACCTCTTGTAACTTCCCAGGGCATGGGGTAGCACCTTATGAAGCCCCAGCATGATCACACATGTAAACAAAGGGAAAGGAGGAAAACCTGTCAGGTATGTTAGAAAAATTGGGGTTACATGTTTCTTTGCTATAGGACTTCTCAGAGCTTCTAATGTGTTACTATGAATCTTTAGTCTGGTGGGGGTATACTAAATTTCACCACTGATTATAAGATGGACTGGTATTTTATATTCTAGTAAGAAAGAAAAAAATTAGTTAAATTGTGACATACTGTGAATTGTGAGACTCATCTCAATTTCAGAGATGGAAAGTATGAAAAAATGTGCTTGAGAGTCAGTGAGGTGCAGCAGTAGTTAGCCTTTTCCTTCTAATTAGTGATGCAGCCCCTCCCATTTGTGTGTGTCGGGGGGCTCTCTAGTTGAGAGGCCTCCTCCACTCAGTAGACTCAGGAATTCCTGGATGAGATGGGCCTCACCTCCAGTGTCACCTAGACCTGTTCTTGTATTCAGTCTATTACTGTGCAGGACTGTAATTGCTGGTGACTCTAAAATCTGTTTAACACCAACCTAACTCCCCAGAGGTGGCTGCTGTTCACAGTTTGGAATCTATCCTTCTAGACCGTTCTTATACTTGTAGACATGTATGTGCACTTTCTAGAAACAGGGTCATATTACATGTGTTCCCAGTACAGCTTGTTGTCCCCACTTAATATATATCTTGGCTTCTACCCATGTCAGCCGACAAAAATGAAAGAATTAGGCCTGGCCTTTTTGCTGGCAGTGTAGTATTTCGACATGTGAATGAATGAATGAATGAATGAATCACAATTTGTGCTGGACTCATAAGATCATTCCAGTTTTGTTGGATTTTTTTTTTTTTTTTAACTAACTGGGATACAGTAGATGAATCTTGGTATATTTCCGTAAAATTAATCCCTGGAAGTGGAATTTCTTGGACAAAGACTATAAACATTCCTCATGTTGGCAGATCTTGTGGGATTACCCTTCAAAAAGTTTGAACACATTTTACTCCTAAATATGCCAGTCTGCCTGGGGAGAGTGATATCTAGCTCATCTTAATTTGCATATCTGTCATGATTGGCAAGATTGAGCATCCTGTCACATGTTTATTGGCCCCATTCAAATTTCTTCTGTGAATGAATCTTTTTAAATTGTCTGCCTATATGTTTTTATTGAGTTATTTGGTCTTTTTCTTGTTGTTTGGTTAGAGCCCTTTTTATTTGAAGAAAATTATTCCATTGTTTAAAAATATGCACCATTTCACCATTGTAGGCTATCATCTTTGTGCTGGGGCCAAGCTAAGGTGTTGTATTTTTAGCATAGGTATTGCCAGTAAGAATATTCCAAACATTTTTTTTTTTTTTTTTTGGTTTTTGGTTTTTGGCCAGGGCTGGGTTTGAACTCACCACCTCGGGCATATGGGGCCGGCGCCCTACTCCTTGAGCCACAGGCGCCGCCTATTCCAAACATTTTTTAAAAGTCTTGAATGTGACCAGACTGCTGCATTTGGGGAGTTGGAGCTGGATGGGGGCAGCAAGTATCTGCCCAGGGTCCGGAAGTGGCTGTAAATCAGTGGGAACAGCTTCTGTGGAGTCTTTATCCACATTTCCAGTAGCCACCTGTGCTGATTCTGGGCTCAGAAATGTCTGTGCCTCTCCCTGGCCAGGATCTGGGCCCCACCCCCACCCCCCATCATCCTGGTCTTTGGACATTCCGGGTGCAGACAGCTCTCTGGCCTCACAAGGTGAAGCCAGATGCTGACTATGGCACACTTCATTGGGCCGTAGTGTCATGGTATTCAGGGCTTTCTGTCCAGGAACGATTCTCTCCCCAAGTTGCAGGTGGGGTCCCCATCCTCCAGTGTTTTCCCTGACAGCACACCCGAGTCAGGGAGCTGAGTGAGGTCAAGCTGCTGGCAGGGAGGTTGGAGCTAGGCTAGGGGGCTACAGCCACTAGTAAAGTGCCACTCTCCTTCTCCCAGCTGCTCCAAATAACACAATTAAGTCTGGTAATGGAGTGTATCAGTTTCCTATTGCTGCGTGATAAATGACAACAGACCAAGTGGCTCACAATAGCACCCACTGATTATCTCACAGCTGTGTAAGGCAGAAGCCAAGTGGTGTGGGTGGATCCTTGGCCAGGATGTCAACACCGCTGGGCTGAGCTGAATGCTGGAGACCTCAAGGAAGAATCTACCTCCAAACTCCCTCTGGACTTCCTTGTCACTGTAAGACTGAGGTCCCTGTCTTTGTTTGCTGGCAACTCCTATAGGCCCGGAATCCCTTCTCATGTGGCCCCTCCATCTGCAAGCAAGCCATGTAGTCCAGTCTTTGTGCTCTGAATCTCCCATGTCCTCTTCTAAGAAAATGTGTGTGATGAGTAGAGCCTGCCCAGGTCATCCCCGTTTGGAGGGCAACAACGTAATGTAACTTAATCACTGAATAACACCCACCGCATGGGCAGTCTTGGCGATTATTCAGGGCCATATACCAAGGGACAGAGACTCTTGGGGGGGTGTCTTAGGATTCTGCCTGTCATGCCAAGCAGACAATGGTTTTTCCTTACATGCTTCTAAGTTCAGTGGAATTTAGTTGTATTAAGTCTCTCTGGGCCCTACCACCTGTGTTGGACATCTTGGGGATGTGGTCCCTACCCACCCCCTCACCTGGGTGGCATTGCTTGCCATACGGCCCTCACGTTCTACACAGAAGCCACGCAAAACCCTACAGGCACCCCCTCTTGACCCTTGGCGTTTGTCCATGGTATTCTGTCTGTAATATTCTCGGTCCCCTTGACTAGCTCCAACTTTGAGGTTTGGTTTGGAATACTCCCTCCCTGGAAGCCCCCTGGGCTGCACACTCCTGTCCCTGTGCGGGCCTCTGTATCCTCCGTCTTCCTCTGTTATACCTTCATCTCACTGGGTTGTTGCTGTCCGCTGGCTGCTCTCTTCTCCATCCAGTTGCAGGGGCCTCAGGGGACAAGAAGCCAAGTGTGTTGTGTCTTTGGAGATCTGGAGTCCCCAGGTCAGGACCTAGAACACAGTATGTGCTCCACAAATGTGTAGAAGGATGTTTTCGAGAGTTAGACCTGTAATCAGGGAGACTGTGAGCAGAAATTCCCCCAAGGGAGGGCTGACCTTGACAGCTAGGGTCATGGGCTTGGGGAGGAGAGGGTGGCCCTGGGTTGTCTGTGGGGCTGTCACAGAGGTGGTGTCTGAAACAATGGGCCGAGCTCCGTTCCAGGGAGAGGGAGCAGGATGTCCAAGAGAAATGGGTCTGTCAGTGCTACAGAGCTCCAGGGGGCCTCAGGTGGCAGTTTCAGCTTAGCCTGTGGGTGGGAGTGGGGAGGATGTTGGAAGGCTGCTGTGGTGTCAGGGAAGGGATGGGAGGCCCAGCTAGGGTGGTGGCAGTGGGCAGAAGTAGGTGGGATGGAGCCCAAAGACGGACAAGAAGCCAGCGGATGACTCAGGAGAAGGAGATACAGGACAAGCCACAGCCGTGATCGTGTGCCAGTCCTGCAGGGGTGGACAGTGCTGCGTGGGCACCCAGGGGTGGGCTGCAGGCCTCCATGGCCACCAAGAAAGGCAGGACAAGCCACAGCCGTGATCGTGTGCCAGACCTGCAGGGGTGGACAGTGCTGCGTGGGCACCCAGGGGTGGGCTGGAGGCCTCCATGGCCACCAAGAAAGGCCATGAGAGAGAGTGGCCCTTATAGGCAAGCAACAGTAATAAGCCCCAGGCTTGGGTCAGATTTTGAGGCTTCAGCAACAAGGATTCTAGCTGCACAGGCGGAGATGTGAAGGGGGCATTCCTGTGGGTAACACAGTACAGGCTTGGCAGCCAAGAAAGGTCCCTCTCTGTGACAGCCTTTCTTGTGCTGGAATTTAGGATTGGTACTGGCCCGAGAGGACCAGCCACTACTCATCAAGGACCCCAGAACCAGAGCCTTCCACTGTGCAGCCATCTCCTTATGCCTCAGGAGAAGACTCTGCCTTGGAACTCACTCTGTGCCTCAGGGGCTTTGTGGGGCTGGGTAACCTTTCCTCTTGTCTTTCTGATCCTATTCTGGCGACTAGGAGCCCCAGATCCAACCTTCTATTCCAAGCACAAGGGTGCTGGGCTGGGGCTGTGTAGTCAGCCGGGAGAGTGACACAGGTTTTGGTGGCCCTTTGGGGGTGGCTGAAAAGTTTGCTGCTGATCTGCTCTCAGATTCCCAGTTCCGTCTTGGTGGGTGGATGGACGAGAAGGCTGTGTCTCCTTTACTGCTTTAGTGCTTCAAGAGAAGCATCCCAGGGAGGGAGGAAGCACATTGCCCCTGGATTATCTCCAGTGTCCTGCCTCCCCCAGGGCCTCACTGGGCCAGGCAGAGCAGCAATGGGCTCTCGAAGGTCATCTTGGATTATTTTAACTGGTGGCCCTTGAAACAATACTAGTGATGATGCTGTTGGAAAAGGATGGTGGAATCTGACTTTGTGTCTACTGTGTGCTGGTTTCTGTTTTAAGTGCTTTGTGTATTAGCTCCTTTGGTCCTCACAGCAGCTCTGTGAGCAGGACTACTCTTATCCCCATTTACACATCAGGAAACTAAAATACCATGAGGGGAAGTCACTTCCTCAAGGTCACACCATCATAGGCAATGCGGAGTGTCCAGCCAAGAAGCCCCAGGGGCCGGCCACACAGTGTTAGGGAAGCGCAGCTGGCTTGCTGCCTGCATCCTGGTTTCTGCCTTCTCTGTCTCTGATTCCTTCCATGCTTGGTGTTCCTAAGTGGGAGTGATAAAAGTGGAGAGAAATGAGGTGGTTTTGCCATAGTTCAGAATGTAGCGTGGAGCCCAGCTGCCTGGGTAGGACTCCCTGCTCTGGCCCATGTTGGTTTTGCTCTGGACCATTAACTATTCAGGGCCTCCATTTCCTCACATGTAAAATGGAGGTGGTGATAGTGATCTGTGCCATGGCATTGCTATCAAAGTCACATGAGTTGGTGCCTGTAAGTATGTGGTTCTGGCCTGGAGCACACTGCATGTGTCCATTGTGGTAGTTGGCATTGAGGCCTGCCTGCCCTTCTTTTTTTTTTGAGTCAGAGTCTCACTCTGTTGCTCTGTCTAGAGTGCCATGGCCTCAGACTAGTTCATAGCAACATCAAACTCCTGGGCTCAAGTGATCCTCTTGCCTCAACCTTCCAAGTAGTGGGACTATAGGCACCCATCACCACACACAGCTGCTTTTTCTATTTTTTGTAGAGATGGAGTCTCGCTGTTGCTCAGGCTCAAACTCCTTACCTCAAGCAATCCTCCTGCTTTGGCCCCTCAGAGTGCTAGGATTACAGGCATGAGCCACTGCATCTGGCCTTGCCCTGTTTTATATGTATCAAGAGGCCCTGTGTACATAATCTCTGTGAGCCTTTGTTTTGGTTGTCAGTTACTGCAGAAGCCAAAACAGTGGCTTAAAACAATAACAGGTATTTGTTTTGCTTACTAATCTGCAGCTTGACTGGGCTCAGCTAGGTGATTCTCCATGGCTAGGTGGTCTCTCTAGACTCAGCTTGGCCACAGTGGAGTAGCTAAAATACTTACCTGGTGGCTCAGGGACCCAGGGGTGTGTTCCCAAGAAAGAGAACCTTCTGTGGCTTTACGTCCAGAGTCCACATTTTATTCATCTGTGAGGCTGTAGGGCCAACTCACATCTAAGGGGACAGCACTTTGAGTCCACTTTGTAATAGAAAGAGGTATGTAAGAAATTGGTTCATGTAATCGTGGAGGCCGAGAAATCCCATGATCTGCCATCTGCTAACTGGAGACTAAAGCCTTGGGGAGCTGGGGGCATAAGGTCTAGTCCAAGTCCAAAGGTCCAAGGGCCAGGACAGCCAGTGGTGTAAGTTGCAGTGTAGGTGCAGGAGACTGATGTCCCAGTGTGGAAACAGTGAGGCAGGGAGGGTGAATTTTCTTACCCCACCTTTTGTTCTGTTCAGGCCTTCAGCTGATTGGATGGGCTCCCACCCACTTTGGAGAAGGCTTCTGCTCTAGTCCGTCAGCTGATGCACACACTCATCTCATCCGCACACACCAAATGCACATCTGTGTCCATGGCTCAGTCAGATCTGCACAGAGTAATGTTTTAGGCTCTTAGGCACCCAGAGGTGAGCAAGGCAGCCACAGGCCCTTCCCATCAGGGAAGCAGACACCAGACTAGCCCCTATGCCAGGGTGATCAGGTGCCCATGGTGGGGGCACCAAGCCTGTGCTCACTGGTGGCAGCATGATTGAAAGACTGAGTGAAGCTCATTCTGTCCAGAGCTTGGAGGTTGATGGTGGTATAAGGTGTAGGCAGGCCCTTGGCTGTGGTGAAAGGCCTGGACACAACCCCTGAGATAATGGGAACCATAGGAGCAGCAATTGAGCCTCAACCTGGGCTCCATGGATCACGCCTGCTCATCCTCCCGCACCTGCTCAGAGACAACACAAGGTAACATGTCCACACTCCTCAGGGCGGGAACCCGGTTCTGGCTTGGGCCCTGGCCTTCAAAGTCACTTGGTCTATGTGGTCAGGGGCTTGGTGATGATGGAAACCACTCCCAGGATCCCTGGCCTTCACTTGCCCCATGGCCCTTCTTTTCCCCACACACTTTGGGCTGCCTTTCGGTGACTGGTCCGTGGTGCCCGAGTGGTGCCTCTTTTACATGGGGGCACCTGAGAGAGGACACCTGTCCCTGTGCCTAGTGCTCATAAGATGCTCCTTGCTCCTAAGGAGCCCTCCAAACCCTTCATGGGTTCAAAATGACCCTCAGGGTCATTGGGTGGCCCTCAGTGAGCCAAGGGGAGGCGGACCAAACTCCAGCTGGTCATATCGTCAGACAGACCACCTGCCAGACAGTTTCACTCACTTACTCATACTGACTTACCTAATCCTACCAGTAGCCCTCGGCAGTAGGTGCTGTTATCAGCAACTTACAAGTGTGGGAGCCAAGGCACAGAGAAGATAAGTGGCCAGCCCAGGGTGGAACTCAGGTTCTTAGTACCCATCACCGCGTGTGCCCCTGGCAGAGGCTGCTGCATCAGTCACAGAGGCTATGAGGATGAGGGTCCTGCCACTCTGGAGCCAACCCAAAGCCAATGCACAGTTTCAAGTGGTTTCTGAGAGTCAGGCTCTTGATTCCCCAAACCCCAGGGCAAACCAGCTTTGGGGCCTGGAACTTTTAGTTCCTTAACGAGCAAAACAAAACAGAACAAAACATTATTTCCATTTTCTCTCATCCAGGACTACTAATGGCCTAAAGATACACTCCTGATGATGTCACTGCCATCCAACTGTTTCCATCCTTTTTGAAGCCTCACAGATCCCACCCACAAATCTAGCCCTGCTGAGTGCCAGGCCCTGCACTGGCCTTGCCCTTGGGGGGCCTCAGACTGCAGGGAGGAGCAAGTCACTTGCCCTAAGCAAGTGTGAATGGAATGGCTGCCCTAGGTGTGAGGGGGGCTTGTACTCTGGAAGCAAGGAGGGAGGAGGCAGATACTTCACTTCCCTGAAGGAGGGGCGGGGTGGAGATACAGGCAGGGAGGGTGCTCTGCCTAGGAGAAGGGCACACAGTTGGCTAATGTGTGGCACCTGGAGCCCTCCAGGCTGGTCCGGTGGGGCAGGATATTGTCCTGCAGCAGTGAGGATGTGCCCAGCCCCTCACACGTTGCTCTAAGTCACGGGTGACCAACCTTTTTATTTCTCTACTGAATATTAGGAGAAGAAGTGTTGTCTTGGGCCACACATTAAATATACAAACACTAATGAAAGCTGATGAGGAAAAAAAAAATCCACACATACTTTTTATGACATCCAGTACCACAGATAAGGAAAAAATGTCCTCACAAAATCAGGCTGCAGGGTGGACACTCCTGCTAAGGCCTTTGAGAACTGGGAACAATTCTGTCTTCTGTTTCCTCTCAGCCAGGCCCTGCTTGCCACCTCCCCACCCACAGCCAGGCTTATGGCGGCTTTTGGACCCCCCACCTGCTGGTGACTTGACTGTTGGGTATTACTGGGTGGCTGCCATTGTCATCATGGTATATGTGCTGCCGAAACGAGCACACCATTGTCATCGTGGGACACAAAACCATTTGGGTTGTTTTCAGAACTGCTGTAGGGGTGTAACTTGGTTCACCCAGAAGGCAGAGAACATCCTCCCTGCCTAGAATTCAGCAGCATGTGGCTCCTGCCTCCTGACTGTGTGACAGTGGTGGGAGGGTGACTTTGGACAGCCAGACACTAAATGAATCATGAGCACTGGAGCTTTCAGATAGGCCCACCATGCTCATTCGGGTCCTTCTGCACCTGTCAGCAGGGCTGCCCCAGGCTAGCAGTGCCACCTAGTGGGCCTCTTTGTTCCCTTGCTGCTGTGCTAGCTCTCTGCTTCCCTTCCTGTTGTTTAACCTGTGAGTTGACAGCTCACTTATCCCGCCTATCCACTCATTTTCACACATGCACCCTTACCAAAGAGATGGCGCTGACTGATGCTTGCCTTCTCCTGTTACTGAATCAGAACCCAAACATGTGAAAATTCAACAGAGTACCAAGGGATGAACAACAAAATTGGGCAGCAATGTAGGAACAGTACCGGGAAAGCGTGACTGTCAGTAGAAGCTGCCGGGTGACTGCGCTGGGGAGGCGGCAGCAGCAAAGCACAGCTTGTTCTCAAGGGCACTGGGGAAGTGCTGGAGCTTGGTGAGGCTTGGAAGAGTAGGGTGTTGCCAGGTGCTGGGGGAGGAGGAGAATCCCAGAGGTATGGGGAACACGGTTAGGAGCCAGAGTCTGGCAGCTCCCTTTGTGTGCACGTGGTCTTCCTTCTGTGTGTCTGTGCCCTAATCCCCTCTTGTAAGGATGCAGATTGGATTAGGGATCACACTGGTGACCCCATTGTACCTGAATTACCTCATTAATGAGCCTGTCTCTCAATGCAGTCCCATTCTCGGGCACAGGGGCTTGGGACTTCAGTGTGATCTTTGTGGGGGGACACAATTCAGCCCACCACAGGCAGGTACACAGGGCCAGGTTGCAGAGGCCTGGAAGGGGTATGGGTCTCTTTTGAGGAGCTGTGGACTATTTTTGAGCAGGAAGTTGCCTCCATGAGGCTGAAGAGCTTTAAGGAAGCCAAGACCCAACAGTTGTGTGTAGTTTAGATTGGGTGGGGGGAAGATGGGGAGACACCAGGGTCCTGTGGTTTGGGGCAGAGCATGGGGAGAAGATGGTCATGAAGGAAGGACCAGCGAGGGGCTACCTGGATGAACATACTTCAGGAGCATCTATTCAGGCAGCTGGGAGGAGGTCCTAGTGCTGGGCCACAGCACTTGTTGCATCACTGTCCCAGGAAAACAGCCCAAGGGGGTGGCCATGATGATGGGTACCGGGTACCCTTAGGAGGGCAGAGTGCCCCTGGGAACAAGGCTAGCTCTGGTTCTTGAGTGATTCTGAATGCCCTTCGTGAGCTTGGCCTCACTGTGCCCTGCAGCAGTTTGGGAACATGGACAGCATTATTGCCCCATGTTACAGACCTGGGAAAGGCTCAGAGAGCTGCAGTGGCCTGGCCAGGGGGCACAGGTCAGAGGGACTGGGCTGGCTCTCAGACATCCGAGTTGGTGCTCATCATCACTGCCCCATTTTGTTTGCTGGGATATTCAGTGCTGTGACGGCTTCCTCCAGATAGTCTTCCCTAACTGCCCCAGCCCCACGCATCAGGGCATCAGTGTTGGAGTGTCCATGTCCCCGTTCCTTGATGTGTAATGAGTGTTTGACCTGTTCTGGAACTTTCCCAACACACCTCACTGCTGCCACCGAGACACAAAATCCTGGTGAGGACGCGCACCTGCTAGGTGCCAGGATGTCCTCAGCTCCTGCTGCATACTGGCTTCCTCTGAGTGAGGACAACAGCCCGCAATGCTGGAGAAAGGGAGCACCACTCTGAACTTTGGCACTGTTGGTGTTCTCACTTTTCAGGGGGGAAACTGAGGCAGAGAGGTGGGAGTTTTAATATTTGGCCGAGGTCACACACACAGCTGATATGAGGGGCAGCCTGGATCCTCCATGGACCCTGCAGAGACTGTCCAGTCAGGTAGGGGAGGTGGGTATATTATTAGTTGGCCAAGATGAGCAGTGTGGGGCTGTCAGCCAGCACAGCATGAGGGGCTCCTCCAGGGTGAAGAGGAAAGGGGTGCTCAGAGAAGCTTCTCAGGTGAGGGAGGTAGTCTTGACTCAGTCTTAGAGGACAAGCAGAAGTCTCCCAGGCCATGTGGGGGCTGGAAGAAAGGGCTTGCGGGGCACCAGCATGTGAAAAGGCTTCTAAGCCTGACAAGTCAGGGCACTGGTTTTGCCCCAACTCTTGCATCCAGAAGATTCCGTGAGAACTTGGATCCTGCTGACAGCACCCACGCACGCCCCCTCTCTCAGCCACACAGTGGGACCCCTTGCTGTCCCCTCCTGCATGAGACTGTTTCCTGCCATATAGTGTGGGCCTCTGGGGATGGGGAGTGGCCCAAGGAATCAGGACTGAGCCCAGCCCTGAGAAGCAGTGTCCAAGGCACACATAGCCAGAGACCCCACATTTAGGGTTGCCTGGGGAATGGACAGGTGGCCACGATTTTGACACCTACCTGCTCTCCTGTGGGTATTCCCCACTGCTCACCTGTTACGTGCCAGGGCTCCCAATAGCCGTCTAAGAAAGCGTCACTCCTGTTTTCCAGATGAGGAAAGCTGGGCTATGAAGACTGGGGTTTTGCCTAAGGCTTCAGCTAGTGAGCAGTGTACCCCAAGTTCAAAGTCAGCTGACTGGCTCCAAAGCTGTACCTTCACCCACCTCTGCTGTTCTCTCATGTCCACCTGTTTGTTATCAATCCTTTTGTTTTCTATCTTTTTCTATAGCTTCTGCCATTAGAGGAGAGTGAGGTCACTTGGCCAGGTGTGACTCAGGAGCAGCCCAGCTCTTGTCCTGGTCTTGCTAGTAATTCGTAGCCTTGAACTATTCTCTTCCCCCTCCCTACTTGTGAAAGGGTGTGTTTGGGACTTGCCCATCACAAAGACTGGAGCATTTCAATTTCCCAGGGGCTCCCAGAAGAACACAACCCACCATTGCACCAAAAAAAGTCTCTTTTCTAACTCCCATCCAAAAATGAAGACGATGGATAAACAAGCAACCAGTAGCCCTCTTCAGGGAACCAGAAATAGCCGCCTTGGGCTCCCAGCACTGACTTACTGAAAGTCTTTATTCTGTCTCTATTTGGGGAGAGGAGCTGCTGGTGATGCGACCACAAGCTTCCTATGATTGAGCTGGAGGAGCCTCTGCTGTCCCTCATGTGGGCAGGGCTGGCCTGTCTGCTGGTACTGAGGTGGTGTGGGTGCATGTGGGCCCCACCAGCCAGGGAAGGCCTAGCTCCCTCCTGGCCTCTTGCTTAGCCAGGCAACCTCTCTGTCCACATGCTGGGCTGTACTCAGAGGTGGGTCCAGTCCATGCCTCCCGACAGCGTCAGGTTGGGCCTTCACACAGGTTCTTCCCTCTGCCTGGAAGGCATCTCACATCCACAGCCTACTGACTCAGCTCCCCTTGACTTTGCTCAGCAGAACCCCCCGCTCCTCAAACTGCATACCCCCACCTCCACCAGCACCCTCCATTTTGTGTTTTATGTTTTCTCACCAGCTCTGGCAACTGTGTGTTTCACTTACCCCTCTGGTTCATTGTCCCTTTGGTAGAATAGACGCTCCACAAGGGCAGGAATAACTGTTTTACTGCTGTACCCTAGCTCCTGGAATTTAGTAGAAGCTGCATTTTGTTGTTGTTGTTGTTGTTGTGGTTGAATGGTTTTGAAAATCAAAATAAGAACAGTAGTAGTTTCCAATTTACTGTGATCTCACGGGAATGTCAGGATGATTTTGGCTCATTGTAGCCTGACGTGCCCAGAGTCCAGACTGAGGTGGACTCTGGGAGTGAGCAGTCTCCAGCCCACAGAGGGATGGGGTCTCTTCCAAGCTCAACTCTGCAGGCCCACGACTGCCTTCACTGAAGGCCGGTCTCCTTGGTGGTTAGTTGGCTGCCAGGTCTTGAACTTGGAATATGAGCCCTTCCTGGCAGTGTGATTTGGCCAGTCTCAATCCAAGGCCCCCCCTGCCCAAGCTGGAGTAGTACTGGGCCAGGCAGCCAGTGTATCAGTTACACAGGGTGCAGCCAGCAAGCTCCAGCCTAGGATAAGCGAACAAGAATGTGACTGTGTGGATGTGCCATTCTTTCTTGACCCACGGTTCCTGCTACCTCCCAGGCTGCCCTCTTACGCACCAGAGCCTGAGATGAGAGGGGTGGGTTGTCTGGCCTAATGTTGGATGTGGTCCATTTGTGGGAAATGTTTTGTCCTTGAATTTCATCTGGACCCCAAATGTCTATCATGAATACGAGCTCCCTTTGTCCCATCTTAGTAAGCTCTGCTGCTAGAGTTTTTTCCCTTGAAAAAACTAATTCTACTAATTCTAGAACATTTTCATCACCCCTACAGGAATTTACATTCACTCCCTGTTCCCTCCTCCTCCAGCCCCTAACAACCATGAATTACCCTTTCTTTCTCTGGATTGGCCTGTTCTGGAAATTTTAGATAAATGGGACCTTACAATATGTGGTCTTTTCCACTTAGCATAATGCGTTATAGCGTGTGCCACTACTTCATTCTATTTTAAGGCTGAATAACATTCCAGTGTGTGGATTTACCACATTTTGTTTATCCATTCCTCAGGTTGATGGACTTTTGGGTCGTTGCCACTTTTTGTCTGTGGCGAGTAATGCTGCCGTGAACATTCACAGACAGGTTTTGTTTTGTGGACATATATTTCCATTGTCTTGGATATAAGGAGTGGAATTGCTAGGTCATATGGTAACTGCATTTAACTGTTTGAGAAACTGCCAGACTCTTTCCCAGGCAGCTGCCCCATTTTACATTCTCACCAGCATTTTACGAACTTTTCCACTTCCTCAACAATGCTTGTTACTGTCTGTCTTTTTTTATTATAGTTGCCCTCGTAGGTGTAAAGTGGCATCTCGTGGTTTAGATTTGTGTTTCTCTGATCACTTATGACTTTGAACTTCTTTTCATGTGCATGTCTTATTTTGAGAACTATCCCCAGATCCTCTACCAATTTTTAAGTTGGGTTATTTGTCTTTTTATTGTTTGGTTATTAATAGTTTTTATATATTTTTTTGGATAATAGATCCTTATCATATATATGATTTGTAAATATTTTCCTCCACTCTGTGGATGGTCTTCTCACTTTTTTTGTAGTACCCTTTGAAGCATGAGTTTTTCATTTTGATGATGTCTAATTGAATCTATTTTTACTTCTGTTGATTTTCTTTTTAGTGTCCTAGAAAGCCATCACCTAATCCAAAATTATGAAGATTCACACCTAGATTTTTCTCCTGGAAAGAGTCTTGTAGTTTTAGCTCTCATAATTGGATCACATTCAGTTTTGAATTAATTTTGTACATGATGTGAAGTAGGGTTCCATCTTCATTCTTTTGCATGTGAATATCCAGTTATCCTAGCACCATTGGTTGAAAAGAATATTCTTTCCTCCCTTGAATTATCTTGGTACCCTTGTAGAAAATCAGTTAAGTATAGATGTTTGAGTTTAATTCTAGACTCTTGATTCTATTCCATTACTCGTTACGCCTGTTCTTTTGTTAATACCACATTATCTCAACATGTTATCTTTGTAGTACTTTTGGAAATCAGGAAATGTGAGTCCTCCACCTTTGATCTTCTTTTTCAAGATGTTTTGGCTATTCTGGGTACTTTGCCTTTCCATGTACATTTTAGGATCAACTTGTTGATACCTATACAGGTAAGAAAGCTAGAATTCTGGGTATTGCATCAGTCAGTTTGGGATTATTGCCAATTTAACAATATCAAATATCAGAGCCCAGGCACAGTGCCTCAACCCTGCAATCCCAGCACTTTGGGAGGCTGATGCAAGAGGATTGCTTAAGGCCAGCCTGAGTGACATAGGGAGACCCTGTCTTTAGAAAAAATAAAAAGCTTAGGCAGGCATGTGTGGCACACACTTGCAGTCCTAACTACTTGGGAGGTTGAGGCAGAAGGGGCAATTGAGCCTAGGAGTATGAGGTTTCAGTCAGTTACGATTGTGCCGTGGCACTCCAGCATGGGTGACAGAGCAAGACCCTGTCTCTTAAAAAAAAAATATCCTACTCATGAACACAGGGTTCCTTTCCTCTTATTGAAGTCTTCTTTAATTGCTTTCGATGATATTTTGTAGTTTTCAGCACTTAAGTCTTGTATTTATTTGTTAAATTTGTTCCTAAGTATAATATTTTATCCTTTTTGCTGCTTTTGTAAATGGTATTATTATTATTATTATTTTTTTTTTGTAGAAACAGAGTTTCACTCACTTTATCACCCTTGGTAGACTGCCGTGGTATCACACAGCTCACAGCAACCTCCGCCTCCTTGGCTTAAGTGATTCTCTTGCCTCAGCCTCCCAAGTAGCTTGGACTACAGGCACCCACCACAACGCCTGGCTATTTTTTTATTGCAGTTTGGCTGGGGCAGGATTTAAACCCGCCACCCTCGGTATATGGGGCCGGCACCCTGCCCATTGAGCCACAGGCGCCTCCCTGTAAATGGTATTTTCTTAATATCACATTTGGATCGTTCATTGCCAAAGTATATAAATAGAATTGGTTTTCATATATTCATCTTGTATCCTGCATCCTCAATGAACACATTTATTAGCTCTAATAGTTTTGGGAGTTTTTGTATGTGGGTTCCTTAGGATTTTCTGTACATGAAACCTTATTACCTGCAAATAGAGATAGCTTTACTTCTTCCTTTCCCATCTGGATGCTCTTTATTTTCATTTTTCTTACCTAATGGGCTCGGCTAGAACTTCCAGCACCATGTTGAAAAGAAGTGGTTAAGAACAGACGTTCATATCTTGATCCTGATCTTAGGGAAGTATCTGGTCTCACTGTGAGTGTGATGTTAGGTGTGGGGTTTTGTAGATGGGCTTTATCAGGATGAGGGACATTCCCTTCTAATGTCTTACCGTGAAAAGGATGTTGGGTTTTGTCAAATGCTGCTTCTGCATCTGTTGAGATGATTGTGTCCTTTATCCTGTTAACATGGTGTATTGCTTTGATTGATTTCCACATGTTGACACTGCTCTTGTTCTGCAGTTTGTCCCAGAGCAGAGGAGCATGCTATGAGGGACTCTTGAGCTGGGGATCCCAGTGGGTGCTTTTTCTGCTAGGGAGGCCGTGGGCAACAGCAGGGGCTTGGGGGATCAAACTGCCCACGTGTGGCCTCCTGGCTGCACCATTGTAACTCTACATAGGCAAAGTCACCTCTGTGCCCCCGTCTCCTTATCTGTAAAGTGGGAGCGACAGTAGTGCTTCCTTGTTGGGCTCTTGTGTGACTGTGGAACAGTGTCTGGCCTGGAGCAGGTGCGGTTCACTGAGATGTTGCCCATCCTGTGACATAACGTGAAAATTTGGATGGGCTGGGATGGAGAGGGATGGTTGAGGGGAATATGGAATCTGATAGCCAAGCTGATTCACCTGCTTTACAAACTCTGATGGAGGAGTCTGGAAGCTCTCACAGGAAGCGGCCTGTTTGACCCCAGCAGCCTCTATTTTTCCTGTGGGAGGGGGATAGGCCAAGGAGGCAGTCCAGGTCCCAGCCAAGCCAGGTGAACCCCTGTCTTAAGCCTTCCTGCAGCAGATTTGGATTCTTCAGGCCTGAGAGTCACATCTGTGGGGCTGGCTGCAGGGGCTACGTGTTGGCGGCAACAGGCCTCTTGCACAGACTGCTCCCCCGCTTGATGGCATGGAAGGGCCTTCCAGCCCCACATCGGCATCCCTGCCTGGGCTCTGCCTCTGGGTCGGGTGCAAAAATGGGGCCTCATTTGGATAACAGCTTATAGTTGAGCACAGGGCCTACCTCTCCCCATGCTGATTTCCTCACTTCGCCTCTCCTGGGCTACCAGCTAATCCCAGTTCCTCGATTGTCATATGGGGCTCTGTCTGGGCATTGTATTTCCAGGCACCATCAGGCGACATTGAGAATTAAATAAGAGCTTTGTGCAGAGACGTTATAACACCAGAGACTCAGCAAACACTGGCTCTAAGCCACCCTTCCTTGCATCCCCAAAGAAATTCTGCAACCTCCACCCAAAATTTTGTGCCTGTTGCAGATTGGACTTTACCCCAGGGTACAAGGAGGGAGTGATGGTGAGGAGGAAGACAAAAACATGCCCTGTGTAATTCTTTCTTTTATTATTATTATTTTTTATTAAATCATAACTTTGTACATTGATGCTTTTATGGCCTTATGTAATTCTTGGCATTAGTTTTTATAAGATAAATGTGGCTGGATCCTACCTTTGTTTAATGCACTGACCTCCAAGCCAGCCAAGTAGCTAGAAGGCTCTTGGGACAAGTTTTTTTGCTTCTTTATTATTGGTTTGGTTCTCAAGTTTGTGGGTGGCAGACCACCCCCACCCCACTAATGCTCAGCCTTTCTGGCCCCTATGCCCAATAGTACAGGGTGGTCCTGCCTCCTGGGGAGCTCATGGTCTTTTCAGGGAGGGGACTATGACAAGAAGCAGCAGCAACAAGCAGTAATTTCAGTGTCAGGAGAGAGATTTGGAATGTATTTTATTATACCACAAAAATCTGTTTTACCCCAATTCTGTGCCTGATACCAGGAACATCACAGTGAAAAAGCATCTTGGCTTCTAGAGCTTTTCAGAAAATAAGACCTACTATTAGAGTCCACGGAGTGGGTCCTGGAGAGGACAGCACCTGTCTGAGGCTGGGAAGTCAGCTGAGATGGGGAGGGTGAGGATGCATTGGCCAGGGCCTGGGCTGGAGTGTGGCTGCCAGAGACTCAGTGAGGGTGCCTGAGGGTTGGGTGCCAGGGCCCAGGGGGGCCATGTTGGGAGCACCAGATGGTTCTTCCTGGCATGTTAATGTAGTGACGAGGTGAGGGACAGGGCTTTGTCCAGGCGTCACCACAGGTAGTTTCTTTCAGTCCCTCCTTATGGGATTATTTTGCAAACTGACATGTGCAAAGCCCTCAGCACAGTGGTACACACATGCTAGAAGCTATATTGTTTCCTCATTTTCCTGTGGTTATCATTAAGCCAGTATGTCACATTGTGAACAAGTCTTTATTGAACTAGTTTATTAAGTTAAAATTCAGGTTATAAAATGTATGCTGTTATAAAGTGCTGTGTGTGCAAATGTATAAAATAAAGGCTAAGGAGGTAGGAATTGTTGTAATACCTGTGAATATGTGTTTTTCTTTTATTGGAGACGGTCAGACCTTGGAGTGAGGGACCTCTGGGGGCTTCCTCGGGGAGGAGGGTGTCCCAGGAGGATATGGGTCTGCAGCAGCTGCCCAGGAGCTGTGATGACCAAGCCTCCCCTGTGCTCTAGATGACAGGATCTGCTCGCCACCCTTCATGGAGCTCACGAGCCTGTGTGGGGATGACACCATGAGGCTGCTGGAGAAGAACGGCCTGGCCTTCCCATTCAGTATGTACTGCAGCGTCTGGGCACCAGGGCAGGGGCAGGTTGTCACGTACGGGTTACAGTCCTCGCATGAGGAGGGATGAAGGCCTTGGCTGCTAAGGAGGGCAGGGCCTTAGATACCCCCTCCACCCGTGCCATAGAGGTGGGTCCCCTGGCAGGAGGGTGGGCCTCAGGTACACTCCCTGCCTGGCCTGGGGCATCTGTTTGCATCACCCAGAGTGAGCCCAGATCCTAGTCACCCGGAGTTAGTTGTCTCAGCAGCAATTACCTGCCCTTCCTGCCACGTGCTGCAGGAGTTTTAAGAGTTCCTTCCTGGGAGTGCAAACTCCCCGTGTGTTTGCAAGGGCAGACCTTATGGGTGAACAGCCTCACTAATTCCTCTCTGCTTTTCTCTCCCCAACCCATAGTTTGCAAAACCAGAGTGGCTCATGGCACCAACTCTCATGAGGTGAGTGAAAGATGATTTGATGCCTTTCCCGCCTCTGTGCTGCTTCTCTCAGCTCATCATGTCTTGCTGAACCCAGTTGCTCTGTGCACAGAATTCCACACTAGCACCACTCCCCGTCCTGCATAGTCCTGGCTTCATGGGAGGCAGCTCCCCGCCTCCCTTCATGACACTTCACAGGAATCGAGCAAAATTATGTGGTTTTGTACACTGTTTCCAGCCTCAACCTGGTGTCTGTCCTGCCCGCAAAGCTGCGAGGATGTGCTGTGGACCCATCTGCCTCCCCTGGAGCCTTAGTTCTGGCAGCCATAACAGAGTACTGTATGCTGGGCTGCTTTCAGCCTCAGATTAGGGTGCCTGCAGGGTTGGTTTCTGGTGAGGGCCCTGGCTTGCAGATGGCCTTCTCACTGTGTCCTCACATGATCCTTTCTCTGTGCGTGCTGTGTGCAAGGGCAGAAAACAAGAGTGAGTTCTCTGATCTCTTCTCATAAGGGCACTAATTCTGTCATGAGGACCCCACCCTCAAGACCTCATCTAATCTCCTCCCAAAGGCCCCATCACCAAAACCACCATACTGAAGCTTAGGCTTCAACATATAAATGTTGGGGAACACATTCAGTCCATACTAGAGTCCATGTGAGCCATACCCCAGTTCAGCCTATCTCTAGCTTTCTGATCTTTGGGCTGTCAGCATCCTTATTCCCTGAGGGTCTGTTTGGTGGCAGGTATTGGCTGGGCCCAAGTGCGGGCTGTTAGCTCTGAGATGGTTCCATCACTGCCCACAAGGATCTGCCAGTGCTGCTGAATTTAGGAGGCTGGGGAGGGAAGGAAAGGGGAGCAGCACCAGGTGGCATGCTTCCATTCGCCTAGGCCCCCCACTCATTCATTCTTTTATTCACTTTATGGGTGGTGCCCACACCATCTGGCAGGGGGACAAGTGCATAAAGTGTGTAAGTCCTGCCCTAGTCAGGGGCAGAGAGTCCTTAGACAGTGCCAGTGCGATGTGGTAGAGCGTGAGTGTGTGAGGACTTGCAGGGACCAGAGGATCACACGGCCATACAGGGGCTTCCCTGGGACTCTGTTGCCCTTGCCATCCTCAGGAGTCTACCTGAGGCCTTGTCCCCAGCCCTCAGGCATAGCCTAGCTTGGGACCATGATGGGCACACATGAGGGTGCACCAGGCAAGAGCTGTTTGACCAAATGGGTCCTGTGGGGAAAGCCTGTCCCTGGGCAGCCCCACTGTCACACATGCTCCCAGGAGTTTGTGACTAAAAATGGAAGACCCACCGGCAGTGACCTTTAGATTTATGTAGTGCTCTTTATCCCTGGCATATATTTGTGGGGAAACATCTATAAACAGACAGTGTCAGTCTGGCTAGGGACATGCTGTGATGGGACTGGCCCTGCCCGTGGGAAGGAATGTGGACACGCCGGAGGAAGGCAGCGCCTGCTGCAGAGGTCAGCCGTCCCCTGAGATCAGGAGCCGTCCCCTGAGATCAGGAGCCCCCAGGGAGTCTTCTGTGAATCCTACCCTTCCCTGTCCATCTTGGCCTGCCTGGGCTCTGTACAGGCAGCAGTGGCATTATCCTCCAGGGTCTGCTTGAGTGCCAGGCAGGGAGGAGCAAGAAGGCTGGAGAGCAGCAGCAGCAGCGTCCTCCCCGTGCCCACACCCCCTGACCCCGGCCTTGCTCATGCCACCTTCCAGTCAGAATGGGTCAGCCTGCGCGGAGGGAGCCTCTTCTGCACTTAAGAACTGGGCCCACTTCTGGCACTGTGTGTTGTCATTTGTGTGACTTTGGGCAAAATCACTGAGCCCTCCCAAGTGCCGCCCCCACATCTGTGATTAGGGAGGAAAGTAAGTGTCCCTGATCAGCGTCCCACATCTCAGCCTGCTCAGCCCTGCCTCTGAATCCCCATCCCCTAACTCAACACAAAACCAGGTCTAGTTCTACCAAACCACTCTGCTTTCATTTTGGGTTCGCAGAACTATTTGGGCTTTTATTTATTTATTTATTTATTTTTAGAGCCAGCGCAAGTATGCTAGTCTGCTCTAAGCAGGATCTCCCTCTTTTTAAAACGGCCCAACCAAAAGCTCAAAGCACCGTGAAGCCACCCCCTGGTCGTTACTGTTGCTAGTCTATGGACAGGGAAAATGGAGGGTAGGCAGGGTGAGTGCCCCGCCCGAGCCCGTGCGGCAGGTGCCGGTGTGGGCATTTGAATAACCCCTGCCTGACTCCGAGCCTGATCTTTCCTCTTTTCTATGTATGGTTCTTTTATTCTTGCCAGAAGCCTAAGGAAACATTCACACCTCTTCCGTATCCCCCTCCCAAGCACACACATGTACTTTTTTTCCCTCATGTGACCTGTTTTCTACTTCTGCCCAGCTGAGCTCCTGGCACATGAGGTTGGTGCTCTGTGACAGGTAACATGAAGGGTGGCAGCCAGTGTAGGCAACCAGCTTTCCGGACCCTGAACCTGCTCAGCAGCCCCAGGCATCTGGTGGCTCCTTCCTAGGGCCCTGTAGGCTGAAAGATTAGCCATGACCCTGGCACTGGCACCTGGATCAAGTAGGCTGTGGGCCAACTGGCCCCACTGTCCTAGCATCCTTAGAGCAGGCTCTAGGGAGACCCTGCCTTGGACAAAGTAGAGAAGTTTTCTGCAGCTGCCCCTCTTCCCTCCCCACCTCAGCTTCATGTCCCTGAAAGAGTCAGGAACTGGGAACACGGAGACATGCTCCTATTTGCAGAGGGTCCAGGAGGCTCAGGGTGTAAGAGTGCAAGCCCGGTTGCTGGGCACAGCTGGTTCCATTCCAGCTCTCACTTTCCAGCGGTTACTGAACTCCTCAGGGCCTCAGTGTCCTCATCTGTAAAAGGGGGTGGTAGTATGACCACCTCAGAGGTGCATTGGGAGGATGATACCAGGTATCACTCAAGTGAGTACTGTAAGTGAGTATAAAGTACTTAGAATGGGGCCACAAATCCTTGATAAGAAGCAGTCTGTGTCCTTAAACACAGGCCTTGTCCCAAGGCCTCCAAACTCCTGATCCATAGTCATCTGTTTCTTGGGTCTTTCCGGAGGATCCTTTTAGATGGCATAGGGTTGAGTAGTTCTCAGCCCAGGGGCTCCCATTCCCTGGACCACAGTGTACACAGTGCTATCAGAAGTTGTGCAGTATGCACTGAGTTCAACCCTGCATGGCAAGCCTAATGGATACAGGATTTCCCAATGCCTGCAGCGGAAGTGAACTGATCCCCAAGCGTTCTTACTGAGTCCAACTCCACTCACCCTGGCTGAGATTCACCTGGGGGAGTCCTCATGCCACACGGCCCAGGATGGGCTTTGGTGGAAGTGCCCTGGATATACCAGGACGGTGGACTCTAACAAGCCTACGGCCACCCCTGTCTTCCCAGATGGCCATCGTGTTCAACCAGGAGGGCCTGAATGCCATCCAGCCACCCTGCGTGGTCCAGAATTTCATCAACCACAACGCTGTTCTGTACAAGGTGTTTGTGGTCGGCGAGTCCTACACCGTGGTGCAAAGGCCCTCACTCAAGAACTTCTCTGCTGGCACGTCAGGTAATTAACTGCTCCTCCTACTTCTCAGGCTGTGCCAGGCCCAGGGGCATAGCTGGTACATGGCTCTGGCTCTGTCCTTCCACACTTCCCCCACCAATCTCTGTTTTTTTTGAGGAGTGGAGGGATGGTTTGAAGGTTGAAAGGTTCGTGTGTAGTAGATGGATAAAGAAGTCTTGAGGAACTAGTGAAAAATCCCCGTTCTACCAGGTCATTGTAGGGGCTTCACCCATCTGAGCCACCATAGACTCCTAGAAGCATCTGGAAGTGTTTTTATTCCCAGGACACTTCCTGGGGATCTACACAACAATGAGACTCCAGAGGAATGTTCTGGAATGGCAAAGTGTGGATTGGCCCCTTGGGGAGAAAGGGGCCACAGTGCTGACTGATCCTTGTGCCGGCCTTACTACAGGTCTGCATTGTCCACATGAAGAGGTACTGGGGTCAGTCACTATCCTGTTACGAGTGGCAGCTAGGGGACCACGGGCAGGTCAAGGTGGGTATGGCCCCCCACTCTGTGCCTCCCCACACGGTGAGGACCTTCCTGCCGAGCATGTTCTGAGTCAGTGGATGGTGTCTCAGTGGGTTGTTTGTGTGGTGCTGCTGGCCCTGGCACCCGTGAGACAGCCCTTGGGGAGCATCCGGGGACCCCGCTGCCCTGAGGGGATTTCCTTCAGTCAGCCACTCACCTTGTACCAGGCCTGACGCCAGGTGAGCCCTGGCCATTTCAAAAGCTAACATCAAGATAAAGATTTGTTGGCTGTGGGCTGCTCCAAAACCCATTCTAGTGGCTCCTGAGGGCACATCTGAGGAAAATTCCAGAAAGCTTTGAACAGGGTCAGTGTCCTTGGAATAAGCAATTCCTTGGAGCATATTTACTGGTATGGTTTGTTTGAACACTCGGCCTTGTTTCTCTTCGTCTGAGCAAGCGGATGTGCCCTTCCTGGGACTGCCTGCCACTGTCCTCTTGAATGACATTCAGCTGTCCCTGTCTTTTCCTCTCAGCCGTTCATCCTGTGCATGACTTTTCTTCCCAGTAACACCACACAGAAAGCAGACGCTTGGGAAATGTGTGCGTTTTCATTTCCCTTCTGAGGGCAGGCAGCCTGCCCAGCCAGCCCTGGGGATCCCAGACTCGAGGCTTCATTTTCAGGGTTTGGGGCGTCCTTGTCCTAACACTGGTCCCACCCACCCACCAGGATGCTGAGAGTTGGGGGTGGCAGGTGGATGTCTGGAGATGTCTTTTTGCATGTAACTATGGACTACCAAGAGCCATTCTTCTGAATTGTGGGCCGGAAGAAGCCAACATTCTTTAAAAATTCTTTTTCTTATTTTCCTGATTTTCTAAAAAAAAGTACATACTTCAAATTTATGGTTGTATCTTATATCAACTTCTTTCTTTTTTCCTTTTCCATTTTTTTTTTTTTTTTTTGAGACAGAGTTTCGCTTTGTCACCCTTGGTAGAGTTCCCTGGTGTCAGAGCTCACAGCAACCTCAAACCCTTGGGCTCAAGCAATTCTCTTGCCTCAGCCTCCCTTTTTTATTTATTTTATTTATTTTTTTTTTTTTTAGAGACAGAGTCTCACTTTATCGCCCGAGGTAGAGTGCTGTGGCGTCACAGCTCACAGCAATCTCCAACTCCTGGGCTTAGGCGATTTTCTTGCTTCAGCCTCCCAAGTAGCGGGGACTATAGGAGCCTGCCACAATGCCCAGCTATTTTTTTGTTGCAGTTTGGCCATGGCTGGGTTCGAACCCACCACCCTCGGTATATGCGGCCAGCACCCTACCCACTGTGCCACAGGCGCCACCCACTCCTTTTTTTTTTTTTTTTAAACCAAATCATTCTGAAAGAAATTTCTCTTTTCTTAATCCACACAGACATGTGGCTGTTTGTTTTTGTTTTTGTTTTTTGCAGTTTTTGACTGGAGCTGGGTTTGAACCCACCACCTCCGGCATATGGAGCCGGCACCCGACTCCTTTGAGCCACAGGCGCTGCCCACATGTGGCTGTTTTTGTTTTGTCTCCTTTTACCCCCTTGGTTGTGAGATGCTGAGCCAGTTTCTGCCCCCAACACTGGGAACCTTAGCTGTTTCTAGGTTGCCTGTTCCTTGTAAATGAAGACCAGGGCCAAAGACGAGAGAAACACCACAAAAAAGAAGAAATGTTCGTTCATGTGAACTGAGTAACTTTCAGTGTGTCTGTCCATCCATCCTCAAACTGATTGTGTGCCCCTGTCTGCAGGGGACTGTGCCAGGGAACTGGCGTGGGTTCTGTGCATTTTATACGTGTTTCTTCCCAGATGAGAAGCATATGTGACAACAACCCTTTAAGCTGGCCCAGTTGAAAAGGGAGTTTAGGGCTCTGGCCTCCAATCAGCCCCCACCCCAGCTTTCTGGTTACCATTACTCAGGGAGGCAAGCAACTCCCCCCGTCCCTTCATGGGGGCTATGTCCCCTTGAAGGGGTTTTCCTGGACCTGGAAGGAAGACAAGGACATAGGTCTTCACTCCACAGATGCCATTCTCTCTTGCTTCTCAGGTGCCCTTTTTATTTTTTATTTTTTATTTATTTATTTTTTTTTTTTGTAGAGACAGAGTCTCACTTTATGGCCCTCAGTAGAGTGCTGTGGCATCACACAGCTCACAGCAACCTCCAACTCCTGGGCTTAAGCGATTCTCTTGCCTCAGCCTCCCGAGTAGCTGGGACTACAGGCACCCGCCACAACGCCCGGCTATTTTTTGGTTGCAGTTTGGCCAGGGCCAGGTTTGAACCCGCCACCCTCGGTATATGGGGCCGGCGCCCTACCCACTGAGCCACAGGCGCCGCCCAGGTGCCCTTTTTATAATGTGTTACTGTCTCTAAAGTCAGCTGTGTCTTGCAGTTGATGGCATCTTGCAGATGCTGTGGCTGAGCTGAACTCAGGTTCTTACGGAAGGAGCTGTGTTGTTATGCGGCCCCCAGGAGCACTTGTGTTCCCTGCCTGGGTTCACACTCTTGGGGGGCATGATGGGTTTATCTTTTAGCCCAGGTGTATGCAGGTCCCATCTGTTACTCTCTCCAGCCTGGGCCTTTCCTCCTTGGGGATACAAAAGAGAGTAATGTCTCTTATCATATAGAGCAGGGTTCAGTAAACTTTTTCTGCAAAAGGCCAGATAGTAGTTATTTCCAGCTCCATCACAATTATTCAGTGCTGCTTTGTAGATGGTATGTAAATGAATGGACATGGTTGTATTCCTATAAAGCTTTATTTACAAGTGCAGGTGACCAGGTCTGCAGTCTGTAGTTTGCTGTTCTCTACTCTGGAGCCTATTAAGATTCAGCGATGCAACAGTTACTGACCCTACCATGTGCTCAACCTGTGTGAGGTACTCGGGACCTAGCCGGGTACTAGGTAGGCAGCCCAGCTTCCTGCCCTCGTGAGCTTATAGTCTAATGGGAGAAACAGTACACAAGAACAGACATAATAAAAGGGTCGGTTGCAGCCTGAGATGAAAGCCTTCCAGGGAGAGAACATGAGTCCTGGGACACTGGTGGGTGAAGAGAGCCACTTGGAAGGCGCAGCCATGGCAGCCCCTCTGTGGAGGTGGTATTTGATGGCAACTGGGAGGAAATTCAGGAACCCATCCGCAGCACTGGGACACAGTCCCTGCCTACCTGTAGAGGGGATGGGGGATTAAAAAATTGAGGCTGAAGACAGTGTGGTCCCAGCTCATGGCTACACTGCTGAGTCGCTGGGATATTTGGGGCTAGTCTAATCATTTCTTTCCTTAAATCCATTTTTCTCATCTATAAGTTGAGAATAAAAAACACACATTATTCCTTTCCTTGCCTTCCCTCCCTTGCAGAAAGTTGGTAGCAGTTCTCCACCAGTGTCCTTTGTTTCTTGGGACTAGTCCTAGAGCAGACTGCATGGGACCCCCGAAATCCAGGGTGCTCCTCTGGATGAGGGCCTCACCACCAGGCTCAAGAAGCAATGCCTGGCCCTGTGAGAGGATCTGGGTGTTGTGGAGTTGGGCACCAGGGCGCTTTCCCTTTTTACCTGTCTGAGCTTCCCCTAGTCTCCTGGGTGACAGGTGGCAGCTGGAGGCTGCTCCTACTGCCCCCAACCTCTATTCAGGCTGCACATGGAGAGGAGCAGAGCCTGGGGTTTTCCATCACTGCCCTTCAGAATGGTCCTCTGGCCAGGGTTCCCCAGGTCAGGAGAAAAGAGTCCCTATTGAATCGGCCAGGACTTTTGATCTCCCCAGGAGGAGCTGTTAGGTGGCATGGTCCTTCTGTCCAGTTCAGTGGACACTGGCCAACCCCTTTGAGTGCCCAGCTCTGTCTCCTGGCACCAGCCCAGAACCGTGTGTTCACCTCGCAACTTCTGCAGACTTCTCAGTCTCCGCGGACTTTGTGGTGTCCACCCATTCTTGGTGGCCCTTCCTCACCCATTAGGCCTATTCTGCCACTCCCACCATTGCCCTTGGGACCACCCTAGGGTATGGGTGAGCCTGTGCAGTGGGCCAGGCTAGGCTACAGGATGAGAATGTGGCAGTGCCTGCTGAAGGCCAGATGCCCATCCTAGCTGCTTGAACCTGCTCCAGCCTCTGGTCTGCAGGGCTCTGCACCCACCAAAGGCTCACTCTTCTTGGCTGTTGGCACCTGGGAGTAGAGATCAGTGGGGCTGCTTTGTACAAGTCCTGCAGGGTGTTTATTTTCCCCAGGCTCCTCCCCAGGACCGTCTCTCGTGCCCCCTGTCTGGACTGGCTCTGGTCGGAGCAGCGGGAGGACTGTCGGGCACACCGAGGCGGCCAGGGGCCTCTGTGCTCCACTAGCAGGAAGGATGTCAGGTACACCTCAGTGCCTGCCTGCTTGGCTTCCATCCAGATCACCTCCTTGTGCATGACCATTGTGGCGCTGTAGAATCCTGGAACTTGGTGGGGGGCAGTTGGTAGCCAGAACAGGTGCCCTCTGGGCCTGGCTCCTGGCACAAGTGCCTTCCCTGTCATCATGCACAGGGTCTCAGGGATGAGCACTGTGTCCTGGGGCGTGAGCTACAACACAAGGACTCAGAGGCTGCTGGGGCCACTGGGGGTTGGCAGCCCAGGACAGTCCCGGGCCATTCTCTGGGTGCTCATGGCATGGTGACATACAGCTTTTCCCAGGATTCAGCTCAAGGCCTGTGGTTTGCAATTCTTGCAGTCATGTACCCACACACTTCCAAGTGCTCAAGAACGTGTTTCTCACTGTCCAACTGGCTGGCCAGCCAGCCAGCCTACCAACCTTCCATCTCCCAGGGTGACCTTGGTCTACTCCCCAAGCCATTTCTACCCTGGGCTGAGTGAATAATACACTATCTGCTTACACTTTCAGTATCCTTAGGATTGGCCTGCCTCTCCTGGTGCCCCTGTGGGTGGGATGCAGGCTGGAGCCGGAAGTGTGAGGTAGGGGTTGAGCATATTTCAGGGGTCTGTACCAGGTTCCCACACCAACAGAAATTATTCTGTGTGCTTTCTTGGATGGATCCTATGGAAGCCCATGTTCTGATTTCCTGTGTTTTCCCTAAATTGTTGGTGACAGCAGAATCCTTTGTGTTTAAGTGCTCCCATGCCAGTGTCCATGTGTAGCCTGTGAGAATTCTGTGGGCTGGGAAGGGGTTGGGAACCAGGGTCTAAATGGCATTGACCAGACCGCTTTAACTTGGGACATCCTGGGCCTGTGCTGCTCAGGCGGGCGGTATTTCTCACCTCCTTAGGCCCCTCTCTCTGGGTACCTTTTAGGTGTATCTGTGATAGACTTTGACAACAGGGCCTTAGGTTATGAGACTGTAAGATGGTAGCAGAGGTAAGTGCATTGAGCTGGTCATTTTTATGGGGGAGGAAAAAGTGAAACCGAGGCCCTGATCAGGGATATGTCCATCCTCAGGACGTGGCGTCCAGCTCACTGGACCCCAGGGTGCTGCCGTTGGCCCTAGGCTGTGTGCTGCGCGTCTGGGGGCCATGCTGCCCCCTGGTGTCGGGTGGTGGAGTCGCGTTCCCTGCCTAGAGGTCCTAACTTGGGCTCTTTATCTTTGCCTTTCAGACCGAGAGTCCATCTTCTTCAACAGCCACAACGTGTCAAAGCCAGAGTCGTCATCAGTCCTGACTGAGGTACATCTCTCTCCACTGTGGTGGCCTGGCCTGAGGCTGGTGACCCCTGCCCTAGAGCCTGATGCCTATGGGGTCACTGGCGAAGCTCTCTAGCCTGGAGGGGAGGGAAAGTCCTTTTCCCCCTGCCAGGGACCCAGGGGGGTTCCAAAGACCCCTCTTCCTCTGCCTTTGGTCTTAGTGCTGTGGCTGTCACAGTGTCGCTAGTTACCCTGTGGGTGAGGTTTCCCGACTCCTCTGCCAGCGTGAGGAAGTCTTCCTCGTGTGCAGTTTGGAGAGCTCCTTTCTAGCCTGCCTCTTTCCCGATTTTAGCAAAGGGGGTGGAGGTAGTACCATCTCAGCCCTCCTTTGTTTTTCCTTGTCCACTTGAGCCCAGAAGCCTATTACCAGCCTGCTGTGTGCTTCTGTGGCCTGGGGTTGAGTCAGAGGCAGCTATGGGTTATAGGCACTGTGGCCATGTTCAGTGGCTGCACTGTGTGCGGTGTGGCCTCCCAGCCAGGCCTCCCAGTGGAGGAGGCAAATTAGACTGAGGCTCAGAGAGGTTCACTGACTGTTCATGTAGGGGCAGAGCTGGAATTTGACCCCAGATCTGTTTGATTATAAAGCTGGATCATGCAGGAATGTAGGATTTCTTTTTTTTTTTTTTTTTAATTTAAAGGCTTTTTATTAGGAACCAGGGGAGTGGGCTGCTTATCCTCTATAACAGTCTAGAGCAGGTCGTCAGGATGAAGAGGTTGACAAAGGTGCTGTGGTGGGCTTTGCTGCACTTGCTTACGGCCTGGAAGGAAAGTGGCTGCAACAGAGGTTGGCAGGAACTGGTGTTAGCCCAAACACCAACAGCCTGAGGAAAGCCCTCTGCCCTCCTTCCAACTCCACTCAAGGCTGGAGCAGGCAGGACGCAGCAGTGTTATCTGAGCCCCTAGCTTCTTCATTCAGTACTTCTTCACTTGCCTGCCCTCCACTCTTCTTGCCGTTTAGTGATTAGGTATTTGAAGAACTCATACACAGACCACACGATGGCTGTGGAGGGGATCTGGTAAATTACTCTAGCCTGCACCCCTCGGAAGTAGGCGGTCACCCCACCTACTTGATATGCCGTCCTGAAGGCACTAGCCATGCCTGTGATGTGTCCTGTAATGTTTGAGTTCAAAGCCAAAGGGAATGTAGGATTTCTTAACGGTAACTTCCAAGCAGTTGCCTCCAAAGCAGATAGTTAGAAGTGGCCTTTGGGCCACCCTCTGCCATTTCTCCTTAAGTCTAACAAGCCTATGGCCTCTGTAGCCACTTCCCTGAACTCAGAGCCTTCTGCCAGGACTGCTGTTCATCTTGGCTCTTCTGGCAGGCTTTGCTGTGTCCTCCTGCCTATCCTGGGTGGCCTTACCAACTAGAGCCAACGGCAGACCCCTCACCCCAGCCCAGGTTGCCTGTTTATCTGTTGTTCATGTCTGGTGCCTTTGAGGGGCTACCTATGTGCTAAGGGTCAGACAGAGCACAGACATGGCCAGGGACCTGGAGGGAACACTACTGGCCTCAGGGCTTTGATAGATGTCCCTCGGGAACAAGTCAGGGGAATTTGGAACATCTAGATCTTAAACAGAACCTCTCAGTGCCTGGCTGTGCACAATAGGAGATGTAAATAGGTTGCTGTCCAAGAAAAGCTTCAGATTCTTCTTCCCTGCAAGTTTTCTCAGAGCCTTGTTCAGCCGCTGTGGCAGAGGGGAGGTGGCATTCAGACCCCTTGCACGGTGTGGGACAGACAGCACTGGGTGGTGTTAACTAATGGCAGCAGACACTATGAGGGCCTTGAGCCACCCAGAAGTCACCTTTTTGCATTATCACCTGCTGGCCACTTGGCCTCAGTTTCCTTATCTATAAAACAGGAAGGGGAAGGGGATTGTCCTGGAAACGCTGCGGGGTCTTTCTCTCCACCTCTAAGGCTGCCATCAACCCATCCTTCCCCTTGGCACTTGGCTGCGAGTCAGGAACCTGCTAAGACTGACAATTTTTAAAAATAGAAAAGGGAAATGCAGTCAGCACCACCGTTTCCACTTGGGACACACACAGGACAGCCTGACATAGCCAACACGGGTCCCCGATAAGGGAACATGCTCCTTACTCATCCACCCACCCTCTACCCACCTGGGGTTACTCCAGTCCTCATCTCAGTCTCCCTGTGCAGTCCCTTGCTTCCTCCCCAGCCGGACATCCCCAAGTGTGAATCCAGCCCCACGCCAACTTACAGGCCCCAAACTCCTTTTACTCTTAGGAGGCCAGCGTAGGGTATTGAGTAAGAACTCAGACTCTGGTGGGGTGCCTGGGGCCCCACCCAAGCTCCGGGTTGTCATGTCACCTCCCTGAGCCTTGACTTCTTCATCCTGCCCCAGAGGGTATCCATAGGATTCAGTGCGTCCCTGGGTGAAACGCGCCCACCACCGTGCCTGGTGTACATTTGTGCTCAGTGTCAGCAGAGCCGGGAGGTCAGGGCCATCACAGGATCCACTTGAACACCTTCCTAGGTCCCATTGCCTCCTGGTTTTCTAGAACATTGTTGGATCATTTGTGTGTAGGACCCACAGGCAGGATTTCCATACCATTATCTTGTCCTAGGATGTCTGTGGTTTTGGATAATCAAACAGCCTCAGGAGGGTTTCTGAGATGCCTTGGCGGAGCTGAGAGTGCTTTTATGAACAGCATGTCATAAGACGCTGTGATGGAGTAGCCAGCTCCCTTGCTGCCAATCTCACAGCAGAGGAATTTTTATTACCCTGTTTACTGGGGCAAAAATATAAGACCCAGAAGAGTTATGGTGTGGCCAGGGCATGCAGGGGTGAGGGCGCAGAGCAACACCCATCCCCCCTTAAGTGAGGAGTGCCTAGTGCAGCCAGGCCACCTCTGCCAATCAGAAAACATGAAAACATTTCTCCCTGGTAAGGCATCAGGCGAGTGAGCCAGAAAGGCCCCGCCTGTTCTGCAGGATAGTGCCCTGGTATGTCTCCCTGCACAGCATGTGTCTGCAGCTTCCTAGTGGCTTTCTGTGCTGAGATCACTAGCGCTCCATGCCCCACCCTTCTGACCCAGATTCCCTTTTTTGAATTGAAGTAAAATTCACGTACATAAAATCACCATCTTAAAGTGGCCAGTTCAGTGTAATTTAGAACATTCATGGTGTTTCCCAACCACCAGTTCTGCCTGGTTCCAAAACAGTTAATCACCCAAAGGAAAACCCCATGCCTGTTGGCATTCATTCCCTCCAGCCCCAGCCCCTGGCACCTGGCACCTGCTGAGCTGGTTTCTGTCTCTTTGGCCATACCTATTCTGGATATTTCATAGAAATAGAATCATATAGCATGCCCTTTTGTGCCTGGGTTCTTTCACTCAACGTGATGTTTTCAGAGTTCACCCACGTTGTAGCATGTGTCAGAATTTCATTCCTTCTTACGGCTGAACAATCTCCCATTGTGTGGATCGACCACAGTTTGTTTATCTATTCTCTCTTGATGGACACTCGGGTTGCTTTCACCTTTTGGCTGTGGTGAACAGTGCTGCAGTGAGCGTGGGGGTACAAGAATCTGTGAGAGTCCACGTTTTCAACTCTTGAGTTTAGACCCTGGTCATACAGTAATTCTTTAATTTTTTTTGATTCAGGTTCACTTTGACTTTTCACAGACCAGTCATCTGTCTCCAGCCCTCCTGCCCTTTGTCACTTGAGTCCACAGCCCCCAGAACATCAGTATTTACTGAGCACCTAGTGTGGGCTCTGTCTTGGCTGACTTGAAGGTGACACAGTGCAGCCCCTCTTCCCAATCAGACATGTGTTGTCCCCACCTTATCAACAGCCTCATTGTTCTTCTATCTGGGATGGAGACCTTGTTGGTCCCATTTTAGAGATGAGCAAACTGAGACACTGAAGCCAGCTGCTTTTCCGTGAGGTTACAGAGCTAGGAGGTCACTGCAGGATTTGAATCCAAATCTCCCTAACCCCAGAATCCTTCCCAAGGCAACCTTCCACTTTCTTGGGGGTCTGGGCCAGGGCATGAGCCTCTGAGCACATGAAGATTTGTGTGCCTGTCCTGGGCCAGCGGTGACTAGAGCAGGAAATGAGGTGGTTGGAAGGATTCCAGGGCTGGGTGGGAGAACTGTGGGCTGGGGCAGCCACCAGCCCGTTGGAGGCTTTGCTGAAAGCTGCATTTAGACCCTAGGTTACAGACAGGAACAAGAAAGGGGCATCTTTAGGGAAGCCCATATTGTGTGGAATGTGAGTGAGTTTGGAGACACTATAGTTAGCCACTTGTTGGGGAGGAAGATGGTGTGCCCAGCCTGGAGCCCTCAACCTCATGCCCCAAGGCTCTCTGTGATGGTGGGCAAGTGAGGAGCTGATCAGAACACTCCACTCTGCCCTCGCCCTGTACCCCAGCTGCTTGCACTCATCTCCTGCAGCTTCCTGCCTCCCACCAAGCCCTCCTTGGGGCTTCTCTCACCACTCCCAGGGGCCCAGATCCTCCTGCCTGCGAGGTCCAGCTCCAGTTCTGTCTGCGCCACTAAGGGCCCACGACAGACTCTCCATGTCTTTCCTCCCTGCTAAGAGGGTTGGGTTTTAGAGGCTAAAAAGTATCAGTCCAAATCCAGCCCTGTGTTTTTTGAGCTGTGTGACCCTGGACCAGCTTCCTGCCCTCTCTGAGCTTTAGTTTCCTGTATGTGAAATGTTGACACCAGCACTAGACTTCCAGGTTGTGGTGAGCGCTGGGACGGTAAAGAGCACCCTATGGTGCCTTGGCCAGTGCTTACTGTGGCCGGTCTGTCTTGTCCCCTGGCCTGACAGGTGGTTGGGAGGAGTCCAGGCCTGGGTGGGGGAACTGTGGGTTGGGGCAGCCCACCAGCCTTTGGAGCTGACACTTCTCTTGGGGCTTCTCTTTGTGTGGCATGGCATCCTGCCTCCTCCACCCCTAGTTTGACTTCTGACTTCCCTGTGTGTGTCGGCAGCTGGACAAGATCGAGGGCGTGTTCGAGCAGCCGAGTGATGAAGTCATCCAGGAGCTCTCCCGGGCCCTGCGGCAGGCACTGGGCGTGTCGCTTTTTGGGATTGACATCATCATCAACAACCAGACTGGGCAGCACGCTGTCATTGACATCAATGCCTTCCCAGGTGAGCCCCAGGCCAGGTGCCTGGCTGGCCCCTGGGATTTGTGGCCAGCCAGCCATCTGCAGACAGGTGATAGACAGCTGGCCTCCCAAGCCAGCCCCACCTGTGGCGATGGGCCCCAGGGTGAGTGCAGCCCTGCCAGGTCTCACCCTCACTTGTGAAGTGGGGTCACAGGGTGTGCCCAGGGACCCTGCTGGGCACAAGAGGGCTGGCGCCGCATGGGTTCTTCTGCCTCTTCTCTTACCCCCGTGCCGTTAGCATCAGCCTTTATTGGCCAAATCTTCCATCCCTTTGGCCTTTTTAGATTTAAGGAACCCCTTTATCCCCCAGTTTACATGTAGGGAAACTGAGGCCCTTAGAGAAGAAGAAACTGTCCAAGGCCCCACAGAGCATTGGTGGCAGAGCCAGGACTTCCAGACACAGCTTTCTTCCAGTGCCCTGAGCTACAGTGCTGGAGACAGACATTGGGAGGGGTCCCCATGCTGTGGCATCTGATTCCCGTTCCCTGCTGGGGCCCTGGGAATGTGCTGGCACAGAGCTGGGCTCTGCCACGTGCCCCTCAGCTCTCAGCAGGAGTCCTGACATAGGTCTGTCAGGGGATGACAGTGGTGATGTCCGCAGTTGGTATTCACCAGGCTGCATGCTTCAGCTGGAGACAGAGGCTCCACCTCTCACAGCAGCATAGAGGCAAAGGCCAGGTCTAAATCACACAGGCCCAGAACAGAGCTTAAGTGCTCACCCTTCTACTACCATCTCTGCCCCAGATCTATTTTCCTCCATTTCTTCCTTGATTCCAGCCTTTAAGTACTAGAGACTGCGCCTGAAGGCGGGGACTGCTTGGGGGCATTTTCTGCAGGGAGTGGGGCATGACCTCATGCTGCACAGCTCCCGGCCCCAGGAATAGGCCAGGTGCTTGATACACGTGTCCCCTCCCCTCCTCAGCACTTGAGCCAACCCAATCACCGCAACTCACAGCCAATGACACTCAGCTCAGAGGAGCCCACTGGTCCCTTCTGTTATTCACCCGAGGGCTACAGCGTTAGCTCAACGCCCCAGGCCCCAAGCCCTGCCCTCAGAGAGCTCTTTCCCTAGTTGGGAGGAGGCAAAGCAGGTGGCCAGGGGCTATTGTGTGAGGGAATGACCTGGAGCCTCTGAAGATGGGATGTTGGACCTGGGCTTCGGAGCTCTAGGGGGACAAAGTTAGAGACCTTTTGTTTCCAGCTGAGGACCTTAGATCCTACCCTGGTGAGGTGGGTGAGGGCTGCATCCTGAACAGAAAGTGGGGTGATAGCCTGTTTTTCTCCACCACCACCCACATTGCGGTATGGAGGGAGCATGGGTGTAGCTGGAGGTGGGCTTCCATGCATTGTGCAGGAATAGGGTGCAAGGGAATCAGGGGCATTGGGAATCATCAGAATAATGAATCTCAGGCCCTAATCCACATGGGGATGGCACAGTGAAAATATGGTAGCATCAGAGGGTCAGGGAGGCATAGGGTGGCGCTGTTGGCGAAGTTCTAAGAAGGAGGGAGGAGGTGGGGAGAAGGGGAAGCTTAGCACCTGAGCGAGGCCAGCCTCTCCCAACAACCTGTGTGGGACAGGGCCCAAGGGTGAGCTGTGAAGATAGGGAAGCTTATTCTCCATCTGGGGGAGCCAGGTGTTGAGGTGGGCTGAGGGGAGGGGACTGGTACAGGCCTGATGCTAAAGGAAGGTCCAGGGGAGTGTGTTTTGACCCAGGCCCTGTGCAGGGAGGAGATGGCATCTTATTTCTGGCCTTGTTAGAGCACTCTTGGGGCCAAGCAGGGGGGTGGGCCTGGTCCTCCTACACCCCACGGGAGGCCAGCTCAGAGCCACAGGTGTGTAGCAGTACCTGCGCTCTGGGAATAACAGCGGCAGCACATGTGTTGGGGACACTTCTATGAGCCAAGCCTGCCCTGAGGGCTGAGCTGCTGCCCCTCCTCTGTCCTCACAACAGTGTAGTGTGCAAAGGGCTGCTGGATCTGTTTACTGATGAGGGTGTGAGGCTGGGAGTCAAGTGACTTGCTCAAGGTCAAATGGAGCTGAGAGGGGCCAGGCTGTCAGCCTAAGCCTGCACTCTTGGCCACAAGGCTTCCCTCCTTTCAGAGCACCAGCCATGGGTTCCAATCCTGGCTCTGCCTTTACAGTCAGCGAGGGGACAAGCCTCACTGTCACTGTTCGGCTTCAGTATTCACTTCTGTATAGCAGGAACAAATTCCTCCTTTAGGGAGAAGAGATAGTATTTACACAGTGCCTGGCATGGAACTGGCTAGTTCCCGCCTCAGTCCACATTCTCCCTGGCCTCCTGTTTGCCTCACACTTCTCACCTGGGACTCAGGCCTTGTCTGGGGCAGTTGGCAGGGTAGTTTCTTAGGAGTGGCTCCCTATTCCCTGGCACACCCCCTGGGTCTTCCACCCCAGACACCCAGTGGCCATGCCCCTAGGCATGGGGCTGGAGAAGGGTCTGCCCTAGTTCTGCCCTGCCCTTCACCCCTGCCCCAGGGTTGATGGACATCCCAGTCCTACAGAGGGGCACCTGGCACTAGGTGGTATTCAGTGCACAGACTGGCCCATAGGGCCTGGTTCAGATCCTGGCTCTGCCACTTGGGAGCTTTGTGATACTGCCATCAGCCCTGTTATGGTCAGCAGCTATGTCTTCGGTGAAAT
Organism: Nycticebus coucang; assembly: GCF_027406575.1. NCBI lineage: Eukaryota > Metazoa > Chordata > Mammalia > Primates > Lorisidae > Nycticebus > Nycticebus coucang. Next base: position 91,415,633 of record NC_069788.1, read on the forward strand.
GGAACAGAGCTGTGAAGACTGAGTGAGGAGCTGTGGTGTGATCACGTGGAGGCCCTGAGTGCCCTCTCTTGTAGCCATCTTTATTTTCATTGTGGCACCCCTGTGTGCCCCTCAGCCTCAGACTTCCTCACACCACAGCAGCTGTTTGCTGAATGGAAAAGATTTGAACAAATCCAGCAGCCTCCCATGCTGGCCCGGGCACTCCCCACGAGGTAGCACGTGTGCAGTCTGAGCCTTTGTTTTCACCCCAGCTCTCTGACGGCTGTGACTGTCATCCCATGGGAGACACCAGTGTTTCAGTAGCCCCCATTCCTCCACCTTGGCTCAGGCAGGCGGGGTCACTCACCCTGAATCATATCTCCTTGGGAGCAGTTCCCTGGGCATCAGCAAAATCCTCGCCTTGATCCCAGCTCCCTGCTGGGTGGCTCCCAAAGTCTCTGCTGACATTCGCACCTGTGCTGGGAAACGTTCTCCCCAGCAGGCACCCCTGGTCTGCATTCCAGAAATAGGGGCCCTTTGTCACAGGCAGTGGGTGTCGTGCAGCAGAGCCTTGTTGCAGACCTTGACCTTGTGGGTGATGCCCAGCACCTCTGTCCCGTGGCTTTGATCCTCAGTATGGAGCACAGAGGGCCTCTGCAGGTATAGGGGGCAACAGCCGCCCATGCCCCAGCCCTCTCAGTGGTGCCCTCTACAGCCTCCCCTGAGAGGGAGTGTCTTCCTCAGTTTGCAGGCAAGGAGACAGAGGGTCAGGATGGATGCCGTCTCCAGAACTTGGGCTGGGGCCAGGCTTAGCCAGGCTGAGAGGAGTTGAGGGGTGTTAATACTCAGAGCATGTGGTGTGGGCTTTGCACTGCCACTTCCAGCCATGCCACCTACCCACATACTGGCTCTCAATTCATGGAGTTGGGTGGGTGGATGATGGGGCTATGCCTGAGAGGGATGGGGTTGCAGGTGTTTTATCAGCTCAAGTTCTATAGCATCTCACATCTGGGCAGCAGCCAAAGGTCAGGGACCAGCCCTTTGGGCCATGAGCACCCGGTTTTGAGTCCAGGCTGTGTGACATCCCTCAGTCCACCTTGTCTGCTGAGCCTTCGTGTGCTGTGTAAATGGCATCCTGAGAGTGACCCCTCCTGGGATCCCCGTGGGCACATTTATCTTCTGTCCATAGCATCCGGTGACACCCCGTACTATCTTTCTCTCCCACCCCAGGCTATGAGGGCGTGAGTGAGTTCTTCACAGACCTCCTGAACCACATTGCAACTGTCCTGCAGGGCCAGAGCTCAGCCACGGCAGCCACAGAGGACCTGGCCCCACCGAGGCACAGCAAGCAACTGGCCGAGCAGGCAGGCGGCCTGGCAGGCGAGCGGACATGCAGCGCCACCCCTGGCTGCTGCGGTAGCGTGACAGGCCGGGACGCGCCCTGGAAGGCTGAGGCCGTCGCAGGCAGCAATACCAAGCTGCCGCACCAGAGACTCAGCTGCACTGCTGGCGTGTCACCCAGCTTCCAGCAGCACTGCGTTGCTTCCCTGGCCACCAAGGCCTCCTCCCAGTAGCCATGGAGCCAGGACCCAGAGGGACGGCGCGGGGCGCAGAGCATACCCACTGGGCAAGCAGCTACTACTTAAGAATTCCCAATGATCTGATTATTTTTTTTCTTAATCTTTAACCTGATTTTCTGATGTCATGATCGAAATGAGGGGTGGGGAAAGGTGGAAAAGAACACCAAGTGGTCCAGCCTCATGGCAAAGGGATGTCCCGCCTGATTCCTGCTGTGCAGATATCCTCACCAAGTTTACACACGCTTGTGTTTTCAACACTAGGTCTGAATGTGAGGTGGGGGTGTGTGTGCCCATGTGGGTGTGGTTGCCGTGCAAGTGTGTGTGCACATCCATGTCTGTTGGTCTCCATGGCCAGGCCTCTGGGGACCCTGGAGAGGAGGCTTCCTGGCCAGACTGTGTGGCTGAGCAGAGCATGTGGACAGGCAGTTCCTCTCTAGGACCCTGTACCTGGATTGCCCCTCCTTGTTTTTCCTCTGGCTGGTCTCCTGTGAGCTGCACTCGGCCAGGTATGCCGCTCACCAGTCCTTCCCAAAGCCAGAGGAGGCACCAGGCCCCCTGGGGAGCTCTGTGCTGGGGCTCTGGGCCCCACCACACCTGCCCCGACAGGGAAAGGAGTTTTCCATGGGCTGAGGTCAAGGCCCCAGCTGCTGCCACTCTTCACACCCCAGTGCACCCCACACAGGAGCCTCTTGCCCCAACCCAGTGCTGCCGCACCCCTGAACCCAGGAAGGAGGCTGCTGGGTTGGGGGCCTAGGCTGATTCCAAGCCTGTGCCAAGGATTTGTGCTGTGATTTGGAGCAAATCATTCCGAAAGTCTTCAGGCCTTCGTCTCTTCGTCTCTAGTGGACATTCAAGCCCTAAGAACCCTGAAGTGCCCGGCTTCTCTGGGAGGTTGTCCAGTGAGGACCAGGCACGGGGGCCTCTGCTTGGTGCTGTGGGGATTGGAGGCCCCTCCTTACCCAGCAGACCAGTCCTCCTCTCCTGTGTGCATTCCAAGCCCCAAGCACCAAGCCAGCCAGGTGCCAGGGACTGCACCTCCCCCACCTTAGGCACCCCTATTGCCATGGTAGGAGGCAAAGCCCCAGCTCTCCAGCCTGACCCCAAGGTCCCAGGAGACCAGCAGCCCACTGCAGAGAATAGGGGGTAGGTGAGGAGCTTTCTTAATCCCTAGAAGGTATGGGACACTGGGTGAGGTGTGTGGGGCCCCCTGAAGATGGTTTTGTGTCCTAAGATACCAGTTTGAGAAAAAGAGCTCTAGACTGTCCTCTGACCAGTGGGACAGGACACTGGAAGGAGAGCTATGTGCCGAGAGTGGCTGTGGTGTGGGGTAGGGAGGTACCCCCTTTGGTAAAGGAGGGTCTGGCTCCAAAAGAGGCAGATGTCATCAGAACTGGCCAGCTATTTTGGAAACTGAGGGCCTAATGATTAACCACGTTTACACAACTTGAGTGTTGAACCCCGATTAATGTCTGTATGTCGCCTTTCCTAGTTCTGACCCCGAGCCCAGGGAAGCAGGAAAGTGTGGCTGACCTCTTGCACTGCTTTGTCTCCAAAATAAACTACTGAAATCAAACTGCATTTCACACGTGTTTACAAAGTGTTGAGTTTGTTATGTCTTTCTCCCAGTCCTTAAAGAGATGTTTAATAAAACAGCTTTACCTTTTAAAAAATAAAATTGACAGTCCCAAATTGCCTCAAAAAGCTGGGTGTGCCGTGTGACTCCTGGCCGTATCGCGTGCCCACAGTTTGTGGTCTCTCCAGGGCCCGCCTTACAACCGTTGGCTGCTGATGTGCAGGGGAGTTGTCTTTTCCAGGAGGGGAATCAAGGAGTGCATTTGTCCTACATGAAGGCCTACGAGCCATGAGGCAGTGGGGGGAGGACCAGGGCCCATCCAGGCAGGTGGACACTGCTGTCCATCCAAGTGAAGGGAGTGTCAAGTAGTCCTCAGTGGCCAGGTGAGAGCCCCTTCTCTGCACATCCTCCAGGTGCATACTGACCTTTTCTCTGGTTCCCTGGAGCTGGATTTTCCCTTAGGCCTCCTTGTCTCAGCCTTAAGCTGAGTCCTAGCATCCCCCTTCTCTGGGAGACACAGGTGCTGTCTCCTGAGTAGAGTCAGAGTGTCTAGGGCCTGTGGGAAGGACCTGCTGAGCAAAGGATGCTGCATGGTGGCTCCTTGCGTTGACCCTGCCCAGTGTCATGCAGGAGTTGGCACTGTCACTAGCTTCCGTTTCCAAGTTGGTCAGCACGCTGGCTCTGTGGCATTAGTCTCAGTGGTCAGTGAATCTGGGACTGAAGGGTCCTGGGAGCAAGTGGTAGGGCCACTGTTTTGTTTTGTTTTTTAATTGTTGGGGATTCATTGAGGGTATAAGAAACCAGGTTACACTGATTGCATTTGTTAGGTAAAGTCCCTCTTACAATTATGTCTTGCCCCCAAAAGGTGTGTCACACACCAAGGCCCCACCTCCCTCCCTCCTTCCCTCTCCCTGGTCTTCCTTTCCCCACCCCTCCCTCCTTTCTCTCTCTGCTCTCCCCTTCCCATATCCCCACCATGTCATTAATTATCCTCATATCAAAATTGAGTACATAGATTCATGCTTCTCCATTCTTGTGATACTTTGCTAACAATAATGTGTTCCACTTCCATCCAGGTTAATACAAAGACTCCATTTTTTTAAAGTCTTCATTTTTTTTTTAGAGACAGAGTCTCACTTTGTCGCCCTCGGTAGAGTGCCATGGTGTCACAGCTCACAGCAACCTCCAGCTCTTGGGCTTAAGCGATTCTATCGCCTCAGCCTCCCGAGTAGCTGGGACTACAGGCCCCCCCCACAACGCCTGGCTATTTTTTGTTGCAGTTTGGCTGGGGCCAGGTTTGAACCCGCCACCCTCGGTATATGGGGCTGGTGCCCTACTCACTGAACCACAGGCCCGCCCAAGTCTCTCTCTCTTTTTTTTTTTAATGGCTGAATAGTATTCCAAGGTTTACATATACTACAGCTTTTTAATCCATTCCTGGGTTGGTGGGCATTTAGGCTGTTTCCACATTTTGGCTATTGTAAATTGAGCTGTAATAAGCAGTCTAATGTAATTGTCCTTAAGAAAAAAGGATTTATTTCCTTCTGGGTAGATGCCCAGTAATGGGACTGCAGGATCAAATGGGAGGTCTAGCTTGAGTTCTTTGAGGTTTCTCCTCACGTCCTTCCAAAAAGGTTGTATTAGTCTGCAGTCCCACCAACAGTGTAAAAAAACTGTTCCCTTCTCTCCACATCCACACCAGCATCTGCAGTTTTGAGATTTTGTGATGTGGGTCATTCTTGCTGGGATTAGATGGTATCTCAGGGTGGTTTTGAGTTGCATTTCTCTAATAATTAGGGATCATGAGCATTTGTTCGTATGTTTGTTAACCATTTGTCTTCTTTAGAGAAGGTTCTATTCATGTCTCTTGCCCATTGATATATGGGATTGTTGGCTTTTCTCTTGTGGATTAATTTGAGTTCTCTATAGATCCTAGTTATCAAGCTTTTGTCTGATTCAAAATATGCAAATATCCTTTCCCATTGTGTAGGTTGTCTATTTGCTTTGGTTGTCTCCTTAGCTGTACAGAAACTTTTCAGTTTAATTAAGTCCCATTTGTTTATTTTTGTTATTGTTGAGGTTGCCACAGCAGTCTTGTTCATGAAGTCTTTCCCCAGGCCAATATCTTCCAATGTTTTTCCTATGCTTTCTTTAAGGATTTTTATTGTTTCATGCCTTAAATTTAAGTCCTTTATCCATCTTGAATCAATTTTTGTAAGTGGGTCTAGTTTCAGTCTTTTACATGTGGATATCAGTTTTCCCAGCACAATTTATTAAACAGGGAGTCTTTCCCCCAGTGTATGTTCTTGTTTGGTTTATCAAAGATTAGGTGGTTGTAAGATACTAGTTTCATTTCCTGGTTTTCTATTAGATTCCAAATGTCTGTGTCTCTATTTTTGTGCCAGTACCATGCTGTCTTGACCACTGTAGCCTTGGAGTACAGCCTAAAATCTGGTGTGGTGATGCCCCTGGCTTTGTTTTTATTACTAAGAACTGCCTTAGCTATACGAGTTTTTTTCTGGTTCCGTACAAAATGCAGAATCATTTTTTCTAAGTCTTGAAAGTACGATGTTGGTATTTTAGTAGGGATGGCATTGAATCAATAGATTGCTTTGGGAAGTATAGACATTTTAACAGTGCTGATTCTTCCCAGCTATGAGCATGGTATGTTCTTCCATTTGTTAATATCCTCTGCTATTTCCTTTCTTAGGGTTTCATAATTTTCTTTATAGAGGTCCTTCACCTCTTTTGTTAGGTATATTCCTAGGTATTTCATTTTCTTTGAAGCTGTGGTGAAGGGAGTTGTGTCCTTAATTAGTCTCTCTTCTTGGCTCTTATTGGTGTATACAAAGGCTACTGACTTGTGGACATTGATTTTATATCCTGAAACATTACTGTATTTTTTTTTTTTTGATGACTTCCAGGAGTCTTGTGGTTGAGTCTTTGGGATTCTCTAAGTATAAGATCATGTCGTCAGCAAAGAGGGAGGGTTTGACCTCCTCTGCTCCCATTTGGATGCCCTTTATTTCCTTGTCTTGCCTAATAGTATTGGCTAGAACTTCCAACACTATGTTGAATAGTAAAGGTGACAGAGGACAACCTTGTCTGGTTCCAGTTCTAAGAGGAAAAGCTTTCAGTTTTACTCCATTCAGTAAAATATTAGCTGTGGGTTTGTCATAGATAGCTTCAATCAGTTTTAGAAATGTGCCACCTATGCCTATACTCTTCAGTGTTCTAATTAGAAAAGGATGCTGGATTTTATCGAATGCTTTTTCTGCATCTATTGAGAGGATCATATAGTCTTTGTTTTTGCTTCTGTTAATATGGTGGATAACGTTTATGGACTTGTGTATGTCAAATCAGCCTTGCATCCCTGGGATGAAACCTACTTGATCATGATGTATGACTTTTTTGATGATAAGCTGTAATCTATTGGCTAGGATTTTGTTGAGAATTTTTACATCTATATTCATTAGTGAAATTGATCTGAAGTTCTCCTTTTTAGTTGGGTCTTTTCCTGGTTTTGATATCAGGGTGATGTTTGCTTCGTAGAACATGTTGGGGAAGATTCCTTCCTCCTCAATTTTTTGGAATAATTTCTGCAGTATGGGAATAAGCTCTTGCTTGAAGGTTTGATAGAATTCTGGTGTGAAGCCATCTGGACCAGCGCATTTTTTTGTTGGAAGACTTTTTATTGTTTCTTTGATCTCAGGGCTTGAAATTGGTCTGTTTAGGAGCTCTATTTTTTCCTGGCTAAGTCTAGGGAGAGGGTGTGATTCCAAATATTGATGCATTTTCTTCACTTTGTCAAATTTCTGGGCATAGAGTTTCTGGTAGTATTCAGAGATAATCTCTTGTATCTCTGTGGAGTCAGTTGTTATTTCCCCTCTATCATTTCTGATTGAGGTCACTAGAGATTTTACTTTTCTATTTGTAGTTAATCTGGCCAAAGGTTTATCTATTTTATTTATTTTTTCAAAAAACCAACTCCTTGTTTTATTAATTTCTGAATGATTCTTTTGTTTTTAATTTCATTAATCTCTGATTTAATTTTGGATATTTCTTTTCTTCTGCTGGGTTTAGGCTTAGATTATTCTTTTTCCAATTCCATCAGATGGCTTGTGAGTTTGTTGATGCACTCTCTGTTTTTCGAATGTAGGCATCTAAAGCGGTAAGTTTTCCTCTCAGAACTGCTTTTGCAGTATCCCACAGGTTTTGGTAGCTTGTGTCTTCATTGTTGTTATGCTCAAGGAAGTTAATGATTTCCTGTTTTATTTCTTCCTGCACCCAACTGTCATTCAACAGACAGTTGTTTAATTTCCATGCCTTTGTGTGGGGTTGAATGCTTTTGTTGGCATTGAGTTCCACCTTTAGTGCCTTGTGGTCTAAGAAGATACAAGGTAAAAATTCAGTTCTTTTAATTCTGTTGAGGTTCATTTTGTGTCCTAGGATATGATCAATTTTGAAGAATGTTCCATAGGGTGATAAGAAGAATGTATATTCTTTATCTGTGGGATGGAGTGTTCTATATGCGTCTATCAAGCACAGTTGTTCTAGGGTCTCATTTAAATCTCTTATATCTTTGTTTAATTTCTGTTTAGAGGATCTGTCCAGCTCTGTAAGAGGAGTGTTGAAGTCCCCTGTTATTATGGTATTATCGGATATCTGCTCAGACTGAGTAAGGTCTGTTTCAAGAATCTGGGAGCATTTAAATTGGGTGCATAAATATTTAGAATTGAAACGTCTTCTTGTTGTATTTTTCCCTTGACCAATATAAAGTGGCCATCTTTGTCTTTTTTTACTTTAGTTGCTTTAAATCCACATGTATCTGAAAATAAGATTACAACTCCTCTTTTCTTCTGAATTCATTTGCCTGAAAAATTGTCTTCCAACCCTTAACTCGGAGTTTTAATTTGTCTTTTGAAGCTAGGTGTATTTCCTGCAGACAGCAAATGGATGGCTTGTGTTTTTTAATCCCATCAGCCAATCTATGCCTCTTCAGTGGGGAATTCAAGCCATTAACGTTTATTGAGCTAATTGATAAGTCTGGTAGCATTCTATTCATCTTATTTTGTGAGAGTCCATTGCTTATCTTTGCATCATTGTAGAAGTTAGGTTCTGTCCTTTAATTTCTGAGTTCTTACTTTGCTGTTGATCCATTGTGATGGTCAATGTGTAGAACAGTTTCAAGTATTTCCTGTAGAGCTGGTCTTGTTGTGGCAAGTTTCCTCAATGTTTGTATATCAGTAAATGGTTTGATTTCTCTGTCAATTTTAAAGCTTAGCTTAGCAGGATACAGAATTCTGGGCTGGAAATTGTTCTGTTTAAGTAGATTAAGAGTAGATGACCGGGTGGTGCCTGTGGCTCAAAGGAGTAGGGCACCGGCCCCATATGTTGGAGGTGGCAGGTTCAAACCCAGCCCTGGCCAAAAACTGCAAAAAAAAAAAAAAAAAAGTAGATGACCATTGTCTTCTTGCTTGAAAAGTTTCATTAGAAAAGTCTGCAGTCACCCTGATGGATTTGCCACTGTAGGTCAACTGGCGCTTACTCCTGGCAGCTTGAAGAATCTTTTCTTTGTCTTGACTTTGGACAGATTTATCACAATGTGTCTTGGAGAAGCTTTGTTAGAGAGTTGAGGTGACCGGGAGTCCAATATCCCTCTGAAAGGAGTGTGTCAGAATCTTTGGTTGTATTTGGGAAATTTTCATTTATAATATTCTCTAGTATGGCTTCCATTCCTCTGGTGCATTCTTTTTCCCCTTCTGGGATACCTATAACTCATATGTTTGAGTGCTTCATAAAGTCCCATAATTCTGTCAGTGAATGTTCTGCTTTCTCTCTCTCTTTTTTCTGTCTCTTTAACTATCTCAGTTATCTCAAGAGCTTTGTCCTCTATCTCTGAGATTCTTTCTTCTGCATGGTCTAACCTGTTGCTGATATTTTCTATTGCATCTTTAAGTTCCCTAATTGACTGCTTCAGTTCCTTCAGCTCTGCTATATCCTTTCTATATTCTTCATATCATTCATCTCTTATTTGATTCTGTTTTTGGATTTCCTTTTGGTTATTTTCCACTTTATCAGCAGTTTCCTTCATTGTTCCCATCATTTCCTTCATTGTTTTCATCATCTGTTTTCTAAATTCCCTTTCTGTCATTTCTTAACATTTCTTTATAGGTGGAATCCTCTGCAGTAGCTACCTCATGTTCCCTTGAGGGGGTTGCTCTGGACTGGTTTTTTTTTGTTTTTTTTTTTTTTTTGTAGAGACAGAGTCTCGCTGTACCACCCTCGGGTAGAGTGCCGTGGCGTCACACGGCTCACAGCAACCTCCAACTCTTGGGCTTACGCGATTCTCTTGCCTCAGCCTCCCGAGCAGCTGGGACTACAGGCGCCCGCCACAACGCCCGGCCATTTTTTTTTTTTTTTTTTTGGTTGCAGTTTGGCCGGGGCTGGGTCCGAACCCGCCACCCTCGGCATATGGGGCCGGCGCCCTACTCACTGAGCCACAGGCGCCGCCTCTGGACTGGTTTTTCTTGTTGCCAGGATTTTTCTGCTGATTGTTCCTCATGAGTGTTTTATCTGTTTCCTTGCCCTAATTTTCCTTTCACTTCCTCTTGCTCTTTAAGTTGCCGTGCCTCTGGCCTAGGGTTTCAATGAGTCCTTTTGGTACAGGACCAGAAGGATGAGAAGATTGAAGAGCAAGAAAGGAAAAAAGATTTAAACAAAAAAAGAGAGAGAGAAAGGAGAGGGGGTGAGTAAAAGGGAATATTTACAAAAAGAAGAGAGGCACAGAAAGAGGGAGACAGGAGCAATATAGGTGTATAGTAGGGTACTTTGACCCAACTTAAACCCCCAACCTCTGGGGGTGCTGGGTGGGGTGGTTCCCTTGAGGTCAGCAGCTCTTTGCCAGCCTGTTCAGACACAGTAGTCCACCTCCACCAAGTGGAGAGGAAAGAGAAAAATGCTGTGAATCAAACCAAAACAAGCAAACAGAAAACTTTACAGGATAAAATTGGGGGGGGGGGGGACCAAATAATAGGGATAGAAACACTAGCAAAAATTAAGTTCTAATTTTTAAAGAAGGTAACTATGGAAAATTATATTTAAACTAGAAAAATGAAGAATGAAAAGAAAGAAAAAGGGAAAGAAAAATCTAGAGGGAAAATGTTGAAATTTAAAAAAAAAAAAAAACAAAGCAGTATATATATCTTGCTGAATATTGTCTGAGCAACAGGTGATCTGGGGTATGAAATTTTAATCACAATGGCTGTACCGGATGGAGACAGGAGGCCTCTGCTAATTTCTCAAACCCAGCATGGTGGAGAACCTAAATCTCTCCTCAGCCCGCTTAAAAGGCACTTTAAACTGCTAACCTTGACTAAGCAGAAGCTTTCCCAGGAAAGTACTTGTTGCTGGGATCACTCCTGAAGTGGCTGTCCACTTACCCAGTGTGCCAAAACTGGTCTCACTCTATGCCCCTGAGGGCCAAGGCTGTAAGATGTCACAGTCCCAGCCTTCAGGCTCAGTCACTAGATTACTCACCCAAAGTCTCCCACATGATCCTTGCTCTGTGACCCTGAGGGCAGAGCTTGCCGGGGCAGTTCTCCCACAGTGGCTCTGCACGGCCAATAGCCAAACACTCTCCGAAGGTAGTTCAACTGAGTCTCCAAGTTCAAAAAAACAAAACAGCTCACAGGGAGGTCCTTTCCAGTTTGCAATCTCACTGCTGCTGTACTTACAGCTGCTGGCTGGATTAGACTAAAGGAACATACACAACCACTTGTAGTTCTCCACTGTTTTTGTCCTCCTCATGGGGTCCAGAAGTCTTTTGCTGACTCCCTGTGTCCCCAAAGGGATGTTTCTGAGCTGATCCCACCAGCCAGAGATGCCTGAAGTCTTCTCTCCCCAGTCTCACCATGCCCAGTTGCAAGGAAGCTGTTACTTGGCTGCCATTTTGCTCTTCCCTCCCCTGCTGGCAAGGCCACTCTTTGGCTGAGGTTTTGGGCATCTGCACAGTCTGCACTGGGCACCCTGGTGTTGGCACCCTGGTGTTGGGTAGTCTCTGAGGATGCTTTGACTGTATAATGATACAACTCCACAAACATGACACCCTGCTGAGTGCCAGCTGCTGGGTATCCTGGAGCAGGGGCTTTGACCTGGTGTCATAGACACATCTGGAGTTTGTTGCACATAGAGTGTAGGGCTGCACCCAGGCCCAAGGGTATCTGTGGGGTTTCCTGTGCAGGGGCAGCCTGTATCTTCCCTCCTACTGATGAAGGAGAATATGACCTTGAGAAGGCATTCCTCTTATGCCAGGGGAAGACCCTCATAGAAAGCTGTCTGGTTTTGAGCCAACTGAGAAAAGCAGTTGGCATGTGCCAAATAGCCACTCCAAGATGAAGGGAGATGGCGGGTCCTTTATCCTTGGCTCTGTGTCACTCAGACAGCCCATTGGCCACAGAGATGTCCATGTGGCTTGTGTCTGCCCACCCCTGTTCCCTGCAAAGTGGATGTTTACCCCAGAAGTGCCTTTCCTTCCTGTGCCATAGCTCACAGGCCCCGTCAACTTGATACTTGAGCTGGGTGCTGGCAGCCCTCAAGGACAGGTGGCCATATGGCAATCCTTGACAAAGGGTCTGGGCCTCTGTCATACCCTGATGCCACCTACCCTGTCCATGCCTGAGCCTTCTCCCAGTGGGTCCTGTCCTTGTGACAAAGGGTCTGTGCCTTTGTCCCTTCTTTCTGCACAACCACTGCCGGCATGGTCTTGGAGTGATGGTCCCCACACACTCTGTTCAGAAGGGACCTGGGCATGAACTGGCTTCTGCTGAGTGAGGTTCTTCCTTTTGGTTCTGCCCGCAAGACCCACCCAGACACTGGGGCTTTTTTAGGAATTATGGCACTTTCCCTTTATGTCTGGAGGGTGTGTTCCCTCTCACCGCCTGCCTGACCCCTTCCTCCAAGGCTCTGTGTGGAATCACACCTCTCTGAAGCCCACTCTTGAAAAGCTATTCACAGTGATTTCTCCAGGACGTTGCCATTAGTGCTGACACCTGTTTTTTGTGTGAAAAATGCTGTTTGCTTTGGCCCTGTTCACAGCAACTTTACCAGAGTCCCAGGCCGGTCTGTACTTACTGTGTATATGTACACGCACATACATATTGCATACGTGACTGCATGCTATCTATAAAGTCATGGCTCCTATTCATTGCTGTTCTCCGTTGGTTACATGTCTATTCCACGTGCAAGGACACTGCAGGTGGCCCATCTTTGGGATGGGTTGTTTCAGGGACATGGTGTCCCCATATTCCCTTTATTTACGAACTAGTCTTGGTAGCAGATGTTTTGAATTCCACTGACGGTCTAGTGGAATACAGTTAGTGTTGTGTTTATGTCTATAATTGTTGGGGGTGGAGTATAAACTTATCTCCTAGAAATAAGTGAAGAAATAAGCAGCTTGCAGTGCATCATTTGGAGGGTGTCCCTCTGCGTGTTGGGGACAGGTGTCAGCAGCAGACACAGCGCAGATCAGGGGAGAGGCCTGGACTTGCTAACACCTCCCAAACACTCGTGTTGCCATCACACTGATAGTTTCCTGGTCCAAGGGGCCCCTCCGATGCTCACTATATAGTCTGTTATAGAGATAATAAATATTGTCTCCATTTTATAGATGAGGAAACTGAGGGCCTGAGAGGGCCAGAAACACCCGTCCAAACTCTCTAGTTAACTGCTAGGCTAGGAATTCCAACCCCAGTCTGAGGTCAAAACTGAGTTCTTGCCACTGACCCTTGCCTGCTCAGACCTGCCGGACAGAGCCCGTGGGAACTTGGTTCCCACATCTCAGCTGGCAATCTGGACTTGGCTATGCCCAGAGAGTGGCAGTAGCGCCTGTGCACCCACCCATGGTTTCCCTGTCCCTAACGGGAAAGCATCACACAGGTAGCCTACTGAGGCCAAGACCCCTCCCCACACATTCTCCTCACCAGTGCCTAGAATAATCACCCCTACCGGCTTGCTCTTACTTGAAGTACAAAGCCCCAGAGCTGCCACCTGGAGAGGTGACGTGACCAACCAAGGCCAATCAGCCAGGCCAGCACGGCCAGGCTCAAACTCAGCTTCTCCCTCCCAAACCCTCAGGGGTGCAGGCTCTAGGTGTGGGCTTGGGCTCCCTCCTGCCAAGTGAACGTTTGTCCCCATGGGTTGCACTGGCTATTAAAGGGTCCAGCTTTCCCTGCTGGTCAGTGGGTTTCTTAAAACCAGGGCTTTTCCCAGCCATCTCTGTGTACCCAGGCCTACCAGCCAAGCACAAATGTTTTGTGAGTGGCTGAGTGGTCCAGTGCACCAGCATGATTCGTCCTGATTGTGTAACCCCACTCAGTCCCCATGCTTAAATGTTCCAAGCACCTGCTTGTGACTTTGATGAATCATTTCACCTTGTCTGCCTTGGTTTCCTCATTCCCAAAATGGACTTAAGGACCAGCCTTGTGATAGAGAACCACTAAATGCATGGGAACTTCAGACACCCTCTGTGCGTTAAGAGGGCGGAGGCCATGACAGGGTGTGATAAAGATGTATGCCAAGGGGAGGCCTCAGCTCAGAGGCCCAAGTCAGGACTTCAAAGCTGGTCTGGGGCCTGTGCCATGCACTAGCCTGGGGCTAGCGGGCCCTCTGCCCAGCACCAGAGCTGACTAAGGGATGCTGGCCTGAGGAAGCGGTGACCCAGGCTTGGAAAGTGGAGGCCATTCCCCAATCTGGCCCCACCTCTGCGTGGCCCACAGCTAGAAAGTGGCTCAGAAAGGAGTCACCCCAGGCTGACCAAATATCCCCTTGTTCCTTTGCCCAAATTGAACGCATCTTACCCTACTCTGAGTTGAAGACGGTGGTGGGGGAATTCAAAGAAAAAGGAAAAGAGCCCAGAACAGATTTATTTTTCCTTAGATAAATTTTATAGAGAACGTATTACAGTTAGGAGTTCTCAGCTTTCACCAAAAGGTTAGAAGTTATTGCAGTTGTGCCCAGTGGATATGATATTGGAAAGGAAACTTCTAGAAAGCTGCCTGTGTTCAGAAAAGAAATAATCAATGTTTTAAAGTTGTGGGGGGTCCACCCAGCGGAGGGGCATTCTGGGGCAGGGTTGAGAGCAGGAGTACAGGAACCCAGGGGGCAGAAGGGTGGCCTGAGCTTGGGCAAGCTACAGGCCACTTTCCTACCAGAAGCAGTGTCCAGGCCATGTGGCCAGGACCTGCAAAGGGCACAGCAGGGCCAGGACCACTGGGTGCCTCAGGGCTCTGGCCAGCCCCACTGATAGGTACCTCAGCCCCGCCGCAGCGCCTGCAGCTCATGAGCCACCTTCTCGAGCTCCGCCTCAATAGCCGACAGGCTCTCCAGCTCCTGGTCCTAGGAGAGAACATCAAAGGTCATTTAGGGGCCAGCATAGGGAGCCCCAGAACCTGATTTGTCCCAGTGGCCTGGACAGTACAGTCAACCAGATGTGCTGGGCTGGCTACCAGGTAGCTGTGTGGCCTCAGGTGGTTTTGCCTCTCTGCGTCTCAAGGACTTCAGTCACATGAGGACAGTGATACCCCACTTCTGGGCCATCTCAGGATTGTTACGCACAAGAAGGTGGGTGATGGAGGGGGTTCTGTCCCTACACTGTCCCTGGTGGCCTCTTATCCAGGCCCTACTTCCTCTTAAATGGTTCAGACAGCAGGGAATCTGTCCTTCCAGAGCATATGGAAAAAGAAGAGCCCCCCACCCAGCCTGGATCTGGGTGGTGGCTTCCCCCGCTTGAGGGGGCTGTGTGGCCTGTGGCAGGGCTGGATGCTGTGAGCACTGCCCCACATCACCCTGCCTGGGGATGGGCCTTGATCCTTGGTCCTGAGTATGGGGGACCCCAAGCTCTGGGTGGTTCAAGGAAGCAGAGGACCGTCCTCTGAGCCCTGCTCTGTGCCTCAGTCTCCAGAAGCCTCTAGACTTCCCCGGAGTTTGGACACCCACCAGAGCATACCCTCAGACTCAAAGCAGGAGCTCAGGGGAGGCTGCCTCCCTGACCTTGACCTACGAGGGGTTGTCATCCTGGGGTCTCTGCTGGATACGAGGCTGCTAAGGATATCCCAGCCAGTGGACACAGACAATGGCAATGGATGACTATGGAAATAGGGACTCTAGAGCCCTGTATCTGGGAGCAGCCCTGGCCTGGAACATGAGTTCTGTGATGCTGGGGCTTCTAAGCAGACCCTTGGGCTAAGTAGAGGAAGCCCCCTCCCACCCTGTCCACATGACTCTGCGGTTCCCATTTCTCCCCATTTCTCTCCATTTCTGGCACTTGGGGCTCCCTCTGCTTATGGAGAAGGGATGCTGGCAGGTGCCTCTGGCACCTCATTCTCTCCAGCTTGTGCAGGCAGGAAGGGTGCCCACCTCACCCTGAGTCCAGAGGCTGGGGTTGGGGGTGAGCTGCTCTTTCCCACGGCCCCTTCCTCTCAGTCTTCTGGGGACATGGACAGATGCCCTCTCCCACTCTAGCTGTCAAGAAGGAGCCCTCATCTTCACAGACTGCCAGGCCTAGAAACAGCGTTTGAGAGCCAAAGAATGGGCCAGATCCTCTTCTGGGTGGGCAAAGAATAGTCTTATGGTCAGGGTCGTGGACGGGTGTCAGCCCTCATAGAGTGCCAATTCACACATGGGCACTGAGGCTCAAATCAGGTATCTCCAGGGCCTCCTCCAGCTTCAAGGAGGACCCCAATTCCCACCCACCCCTCCTTCATGGCTGCATCCCAGCACTCCCTCCGGCTTTCAAAGTAGCCCTGGGTGTGGCCAGCTTGTGTGTTCTAATCATGACGATGAAGAGAGCAGAAAGGACTCCTATTTCATAAATGGGGGAATTGGTGAGGCTCAGAGAAGGGGAGAGACCTGCCCAAGGTCACACAGCTAGGAGGAAACAGTTCACATGTCTTCTGGCTCATATCTAATCCTTTCCCACCTGCTCCACAAAGCTCTGGGGTCCTCAGAGGGCCTCATCCCACCCACTTTGCCAATGAAGCTGGATGCAGGGCCTGAGCCTGGGAGGAGGGCATGACTGAGCTGCTTGGGGGCCAGAAGAGGACATGGCTAGACCAATGGCTTAGCCTTCCCAGGGCATGACCTGTCTCTTAGTGTCTCCTCCCCCACCCCCATGCCTGCCCAGGCCAATCCTGCTAGGGCATTTGTTTCCAAGCTCTCTCCACCCAAAGCAACAGGCTCCACCCATTGCCTTCGCACATTTGCTCATGAACCTGCAGTAGCTCCCTACTGCCTTCAGAACCACTCAGTGTCCCTCCTACTTCTACGGGCTGCTCTGAACACCTCCCATCTCCCAGCTAGCTTTGCTGGGTGCCTGCTGTGAGCAGGGGTGCTTTCTCCTGCCCTGAAAACCCCCAGTCTGAGCACCATGTCCCCTTAGAGAGACAGGGCTGCACATCTAGGTGCAGCCACCCCCTGCCACGGGGCCCACAGTCCCCAGACGGGGCGCAGAACTGGCTCCTGCCTCATACCAACCTCTGGTCTGCGGTTAGCACTGCCTTCTTCCTCCTTCTTCTCTTCGGAGTAGCTGCGGGCCTGAAGGGGCAGGCCAGCCTCCACGCTGTCCTCCCGGGAGGATGGCCTCCAGCCTCGTCGCAGTTGTGGCCCTGGGCCCCTGAAGTCATAGGCCCGGGCCCGCAATGAGAGCTTCATGGAGCGGTCAGGGCTGTCCTCCTCATCCTCCCCCTCCAGCCTCTTCTCAGCTGTTAGCTCCTTGGCCAACTGGTCCATCTTGCTCCAGCGCTTGGCATCCTCCCACTCCTTGGAGAGCTGCTCCTCCTCCTCCTCTTGCTCCAGTTCCCCACTCTTCCCACCCCGGAAGAGGCCTCCAGGGGCCCCTGCCACCACCTCCTCTTCCTCTTCCTGCTGGGAGTGCTCCTGTTGTCCCCTGCCCTGTGAGGGCCGAGCCTTCTCAGCCCCAGGCTTCCTGGTTCCATCCACGGCCAGAGCCTCCGACTGACCTGGAGCAGGTGGTGGACAAGAGCAGAATGATAGAGAGACCACTATTTCCTCCAGCCTCTCCCACTCCCCAGGGGCCTCTGCTGTGGCCACCTTTAGAGCCACAGACCCCCAGCTCTTATAACCCAACCAGCCTTCCACAGTGATTCCACTTAGAGGGAAAAGCCACCTCTCTGCCAGGCTTTGCAAGACCCTCTCAAAGGGATGGGTTGACCAGAGCCCAGCTCTTCCTCTAGGCCAGTGGTTCTCAACCTTCCTAATGCCACAGCCCTTTAATACAGTTCCTGTGGGTCGCAACCCACAGGTTGAGAAGCGCTGCTCTAGGCCTCTTACCCCAGAAGCCTCTGATCTCGCCTGAGGAGTGAAGGAAGAGCCTGACGAGGCCCTCACAAGGAGCCAGGGTCTCTCCTATGCTGACACTGTCCCCAGATCAGCCTGCGCCCACCAGTCATGCTGTCTCAGTTCCCAAAGCCCATCCACCTACCCACTCTGCAATGCCCCCTTTGCCTCCTAGATGGAATAGCAGGATACGAATGGTTTGGAAGTCGAACGAACTTGGGTTGGAACCTCAGCTTTTACTACAAGTTAGTTGTGTGACCTTGGGCAAATTAGCCTCTCGAACCCCAGTTGTATATCTATAAAATGGAGATAATATCTACCTTTCAGGGTTACTATGAAGGTGGAATGAGATTACGGATAAAGTCCCCTCTTGCTGTCCCCTCTCCCAGCATCATCATACATATGCTCACCTTTCGGGATCTCCTTGTAGCCAAGGCTCGGGTGAGGGGTAGATGCTGCAGTGGGGCCTTTATCCTCCGGGACAGCCTTCTCTCCAGCCTCCGCCACTGCCTCTGCCTTCTCTTTCTCCTCTTCCTCCTCCTCCTCATCTCTCTTTGCCTGGCGTCCTTGCTCTGCACTCAGGCCCTTCTGCCTGTCCACCAGACCCTGAGAGGGACCTTCCCTGTCTGCCTCGGCCTGCGGGCCTGGGTGTTTCTGGCTGGGAAGGCTGGCTAGGGGCTGGGTGTTGGTGGCCTCCTCTTCCCCAGGGGTCTGGCTGTTCCCCTCAGTCTTGGACTCCTTTCTGGGCTCTGGGAAGGCCTGGGGCCTGCCTCCTTCCATGTCCTCATCACTTTTGTCTGCCTCTTTAGAATCCTCTCTTTTCTCCACAGCATCCTTGGAGGATGTCTCTTCCATTACCTCTGCAGAAACAACAGAGCAAAGTCAGACCCTGAGGACCAGGCTACCCGATAGTCTTCTCCCCAGTGGCCAATTTTAGATCTTGCATAGTGTATCTCTTGGCGTCCAACAAACCCAACCCAAAACAATGAGGTAACTTCCATCCCTATCCAGGTTTGAGCACATTGGTTTGTGTTTCTTTCTTTAATTCTTCCTCTTAAAACAGCTTGATTTTAAACACACATACATACACACACTACAAAAAGTAATCAAACCTTGAAAATTACCCCTGAAGATGAAGCTCTGAATTGAAAATTAGGACAGCAACTGAATTGCTGTGTGATCTTGGGCAAGTCGCTTAGCCTCTCTGTGTAAGAGGCACCATTACTGCAAATTCATTTTGCCCTCTATGTGGGGCTTGTCTGTCTTCAGTGTCCTGTGAAAGTGTTCAGTTCTTCAACTTCATAGGGTTTTAGCAAAAGGGGTTTTCTTGTGGCTGCCTTAAACACAGCTTTATAATCAGCAGAAATCCCTCCCACCCCAAGAATGGTTACCACTGAGCAAAGCACTACCGAGTATTAACATATCCACCACTTGAGCTTCACCAGGACTCCAGTGAAAAGTGCTCCCATGTCCATTTCACAGAAACTCAATAAACCGATCTGTAGAAAGGTAAGGTGACCTGTGCACACTCACACAGTCTGTAGGTAACAGGGTTGAGCCTTGAACTGAAGCCTTCCAATGCCAACTTCAGAATCTCTTTGCACTGACATGCTGCCTCCCCTGTTTAAGCTTCCAGGCATGAACACACACACAAGTGTTACACTATACCCCACCGAAGCCCATCGCAGGCACCCCTAATCGATCCAGATCATCCGCATGGAGCCCCTCTATGGGAGTCCTGGGCCACACCTGCAGGCTTTCCCTCTTAGCCGCTCCATGTGGAAGACTACTTGGATCCCAGCTCCCAGAAACAGGCCTAATTGCCCTCCTTCAACATGGAAAGAGCAGGCGCTGTGAGGGCAATTTGGGTCTCTACCCAGGTGGGGAGGATGGGTGCAGAACATGACATGGACCCAAGCTGAGCTCTGGCTCCCAGAACCTCCTTGTTTTCAAGAAAGGTGGTCCAGGTTCATTTACTGTTTCACATCTACCCCTCGGGATCCTACTGGAACATGGCTAAGGTACCACAGAGCCCCAGGAGGGAGACGCTGGGGACAGGGGCTCTCACCACAGTGGCCACGGGGTAGACCCAGAGTTGAAGCTATCCACCTACCAGGCCAGAGACTTCCTGTCCAGAGTGTTAGCCCCTGTGCTGGCCAGATGGGACTGTTTCAGGGCTTTGGAGTGAGACAGGCTCAGATCAAATCTCCAGTCAGGCCACTCATGTTGGGCAAGGTACTTAATCCTGCTGGGCTTAGTTTCCCCATTTGTAAAGTTAGCAAATAACAGCTACTTGCCTAGGCTTGTGGGAGGGGCTCCTGACTGTTAGAGACCTTAAATCCATCAT
Source organism: Nycticebus coucang (assembly GCF_027406575.1). Classification (NCBI taxonomy): domain Eukaryota; kingdom Metazoa; phylum Chordata; class Mammalia; order Primates; family Lorisidae; genus Nycticebus; species Nycticebus coucang. Next base: position 91,435,464 of record NC_069788.1, read on the forward strand.
AACTACTGTTTCCATTGTCATCACCCACCCTTACGTGGCCAGACCGGCTGGCACTGACCTCTGAGCTTGGCCTGGTTGCTCTGGTTCTCAGGAGCCTCTGAGAGCTCATCCTCAAAACCGCTGTGCTTCTTCTGCTGCTGGGCCCTCTCCTTGGCACCTGGAATGAGAACAGGATGAAAAGATCCCATTGGGCCTCTCTCTGGCACATTTGCCTATGAGGGTGAAGGCCTCCATGTGTAAATGAGGCTCATCATGTGCCAAGCCTACTGAGTGAGACACCGAGGGGAATGAGCTTGGGTAGGGGAAAAGGATCGATTCACTGGGGCCTGTCCGGTGACCACACCTCCTCTCCAGACTCAGTTTCTCAACTTGAGAAATAGGCACAAACCCTGCCTATGACCTCACAGAGCAGTAAAGGCTCAAATGGAGAAGGGGGTCCTAGGGGTAGGAGTAGGGAGTGGGGAAAACCCCTCAGGACCTGGCTGGCAGCTCAGGGGAGCCTGCAGCAGGATGTAATAGTGACAGCTTGTCTCCTGATGGGGCAGGGGTCTTGATTCAGGCAACCCTTGCTGCCCTATAAATCCAGGTCTTGGGGAGAAGGTCGAGGCCTAGGGCTGCATCTGAGCCCACAGCTGGCACCTGCTGCCATGACCCAGAACCTCTCTCCCTGTTGTCCAGACAGTAAATTTCTGCCTAGGTCCTCATGCTGGCCTGTAAGACAGGCCAGCTCTGCAGATGGTCCCCATTTTCCCCCAGTGATGGGATTTCTGGGGGTGGCTATAGCCTCAGACAGATGTGGGTTCCACCCTTCTGGTTATTTCCTAGCTCTATCACTTTGCGCAACTCCGACTTTCCAAAATTTGGTTGTTCATCTCTAAAACAAGGTTGCTGCATGGTGAGGGCCGAGATGAAGGTGTAGAGACCATGTTACAGGAGCCCGAGAGAGTGGATGGTAGATGGATGGACAGAAATATACCCAGTACTCTCATATTAGAAAGCAATAATGTATGTGCCATGTTGGATACACGCAGGTGTCTGCATACAGATTTTCAGGACACATTCCCTCATGATAATCTCTGTTGGCATTATATTTAATTATATAGATGTAATTAGTTAGTCATTCAGTATTTAATTTTAAAATTATTATATTGAAATAAAATATTGAATGATTAGTTAAAACACACACACATAAGCCTGGGGTGGTTGATGACGACATTAACAATTTGGGTAATAAAAGCCCCAGCTCTGTTCAGACTCCCTTCATCCCCAACAATTATAGGAGGTGGGTGTTTGCTGCCTAGTGAGTGGGAGGAGAACTGTGTGTTAACTTGGAAAGGGCCACAACGATCCCATTTCTGCGGCTATTTTTATTCGCCTCCTCTCCAAATCTCTATTCTCACACAAGGCCCACCGTGCCCCAAAGGCCTCAGAGTGGGGCCCTTCCTGGAGCCAGAGCAGCCTTCCCACCCACCCCCACCCCAGACACAAGCCCAGCCTGAAGTTGGCCCTCGCTTCATAGGATTCTCCCAGAGACGGGGACGCATGAGGGGCTGCCTCTGTGTTAATGGTCACCTCCCCCAGGAAGTCAGCCAAGGGCAGATCCAGGGCCAAAACCCAGGTCTTCCAATTTGCCAGGGCAGGGCTGTGCCTTTCGTCACCCCCTAGAAGGGGCTGGGATCTGGGCAGAGTGGCTGACTGTGGGGTGACAGCAGCCTGGCCCTCTACCCCATATGCCTCAGCTTAACTAGGGTCCGTGACAAGGTGCTCACTACCTCCAAATTTCCTGCATTTCCAGTAGCATCAGTGGATTTTCTTTTTCTTTTTCTTTTTTTTTTTTCAGTTTTTGGGGCCGGGACTGGGTTTGAACCCACCACCTCAGGCATATGGGGCCGGTGCCCCACCCCTTTGAGCCACAGGTGCCGCCCCCAGTGGATTTTCTTAATCTCTTGGGGGAAAAAAACCACACTTCACACTGAAGCACAGTAAAAGTCTGGTCTCTGTTTGGGGCAGGCAAGACCCAAGGCAAAAGGGCTCCTCTTCACTCCCTGTGGTCAATTTACTTTTCAGTTTACAAAGGAAAGAAATCCTTTCTGCAGACTAGTCTTGAAAGTGCCCTCCCTGAAACGGCTGAACTCTAAAGACTGTGGGGCATTAGGGGAGCGGTATCTCCCGTGTCCCTATTAACTGTGTGACCATGGGCAAGTCACTCAACCTCTCTGGCCTTGATGTCTCTAACAATATCAATGACAGATTGAACGAGGGGACATGGAGGATCCTATTTTTCTGCTCTGTAAGTGGAAGGAAATAACAGTACCAGAGAGGACCTTGTTCAACCTTCACCTGATTTTCTGACTCTCGGCTACTGGAATTCACCCAGAGTCGTGTGCAGTGGCTGGAAAATACCTTGCAGAGCGAGGTCTTGGAGCTCCTTCAGTAAATTCTGATGTCGCAGGATGGAAAGGATCCGTTCATCTGCAGTGAAAAAGAGTTGTCATGGGTGGTTTCCAGAGAACAGCTGAGATAAAGATTACCACCGATATTTCCAGCTGAGCACAAGGAAACTCTGAAAACTCAAAACCAGGCAACAACAACAAGATTGGGTCTTGAGTTAACACTTTGGAAAAATTACCTCCTTTTTAAGGTGTCAGTTTGCTACTACATCAAAAGGGTCAACCACTGTCCCAACATTCAGACCTCAGCCAAGGGATGGTAGCCCTGGAGTAAGAGTGGCCGTCTCTCCCTCAACACAACACATGCGCCATCTCCATGCCCCCTGCCACCTGGAGGGCCCTTTCTTTGTTTTCTACCTATTGATTTCCGATGTTTCTTTTAAAGCACAACCCAAATGCTGGAAACTTGACTGGCTGGCTGGGGAGACTTCGTCCTTCTCATGCCCGTCCACAACTTTCCTTTATTCATCATATCTCTAGAGGGTGTCCCTGCCAGGTGTCAGAGGCTGTGCTAGGCACTGGGGATACAGCCCACAAAATCTTTGTCCACAGGGAGCTCACAGTCTGTGGCTTGCTGCTCCAGTCCTGGTTTTGTTCTGCCCAGAATTCTAATTATTTATGTTCACATATGTCCCCTCTGCCAGTCTGTAAACATTGGGACTGTCACCCCTTCATCTCCCTACACCCCTCGGTCCCCATTGAAAGCCACAGATCTACCTCCTGGTCTCCCAGTCCCCTTCACCCTCAGCCCATACCTCCTCGGAGTGTCTCAAAACACTCGTGGCTGACAGGCATGGGGCTGGGCTTGGACAGCGTGTCAGAGATGACCTCAACGATGCACTTCATCACCTGGGAAGAGAGTGGGAGTAGGTTGGGGCTGGTTTGGGCATGGGGCTCAGCTCCTGGAGGCTCTCCAGCAAATTTCTAATGAGGACAGAGAGCATTTGCTTTTGTCATCCAGAGTTAGTGGATTCCTGGCTCAGGGGCACAGCTCTGCTTTCTTAGACAATAATAGCGGTGATGTGCATAGTAGAAAAGCTTTATACACATGTGGTGCTTACCGTGGTCCAGGCACTCCAGTTGCATGGCTGGCAGGTACCCCTCTAAGGTGGATTATGGTGGGAGTGGGGTGTTTGGGTGGGTACCTGATACCTTCTCATCCCCAAGTGCTAGTTCTCTAAACATGAGGAAGCTGCTTCTGGGCACTAAAAGGATGTTTTTAAAATGTGCTTTGGTCTTGAAGATGCCCAAGGGTCAGTCCTCCAGGAAGTCTTTCTGGACTGCCCAGTGGAGAAAAACAGCTTCCCTGGCTCTTCCTTATCTAGAAACAGGACCTGGATCACTGTCTTCTGACACCCATGATGTCGTCACATGCAAAGAGTCACAGCTTCATATTCTGGCTCCATATTGAACCATGGGAAGTGCTGGCTATGTCTTGTGTCCCCATTTCAAGCCAACTGCAGCCATATCCAGTGCTCAGCAAGGTGCTGCAGATAATTAATTACCTGATAAATGAATGATCTTTGATGATGGTACCAATCGTAGTGTGGTACACTAGCTGTGTGATACTGGACAAGTGACTTATCTTCTCTGAGCCTCTGTTTCCTCGTTTTTAAAATGGGAATAAAGATACCTTCCTAACTGCCCTCCCAGGGTAATGAAGTGTAGATGGAAAAATACTCTTTCAAGCATGAAGTGTCAACACACCTAGAGAGGGATTCACAACTTCAGAACTGCTTCAACGCCCTAAAGCTGGGTAGACGAGCAGAAGGTGTCAGACGGGCACCAGGCAATGATGGCGCAGAGTGAGGGGGTGGAAGGCTGTGGCTAAGGGATGCCAAGGCAACTGGTCCAAGGATCCAGGATGGCAAACTGGCAAGTGCTTCGCAGTGTGTGTGTGTACTCACAACAGCTTCAAATGGAGCATTCAGGTCTTAACCAGCTGCTCTGATACCCCTAACCCCACACTGCTGGTCATAATATGGTGGCACAGAGTGTCTCCCATAAGGGAGATGGCAAAGAGGGTCTACCAGCCTATGCCCGGTGTCTGCCCTGAAACCCAAGACCTTGAATATCAGATAACCACCTGTCCATGGGGACAAATTCTAGGAGACAGGAACTGGGGCAGGGTCTCAAGAAGTATGGGGAAATCAAGAAGGAAGCTTTGTGGATAACAGTGCCCACTGACTGAGGACTACCCATGTGCATGCACTTCCTACTCTTTACTCTTTCTCTTGAGGGAAAGGAAGAAAAGGGGAAGCTCAGAGAAGTTAAGGAATTTTTCCCAAGGTTGCACAGCTAGAATGGTGTGTGGAGGGCGGTGCGGGGGGGGGGTGGGTGGATAAATTCTGCCCTATATGCAACTAAAAATTAGGAAATATAATTGAGCAAATTGAGGTTGAAATATCCCAGTTGCTTTGAGTTTTAACTGTGGCCTCTACTAGAAGAAAATAGCTCCTGGAAAGGTAGGGAGCAGAAATTTCTCTGACCCTTGAATACATCAGCACCAAATCCTAGAAAAACAGCTCCAGCTCAGTCATGAATGAGTTATAAGTACATGCACAGCAAGGAGTGTCTCTTGCTGCTAAAGAAACCTTTCCATTATTTTCTAAGGCCCTTTCCCTTGTGACCTCCACTGCCAGTTCCAGAATGGTCAAGCGTTTTCAGACCAGGTATGCTGCCTCATGCTTATAATCCTACCACCTTGGAAGGCCAGGAGTCAAGCCCAGCTTGGGCAGGACTCAATCTCTACAAAAAAATAGAAAAAATTAGCCAGGTTTTGTGGTGCATGACTACAGTCCCAGCTACTCAAGAGGCTGAGGCAGGAAGATTACTTCAGTCCAAGAGGTTGAGGCTGCAGTGAACTATGATGATACCACTGCACTCAAGCCTGGGTAACAGAGTGAGACTCTGAAGAGAGAGAGATAGAGATAGAGATTTCATTGTGGCCCTTTAGGAGAGCTAGGGCTGGAGTGCCTGGTGTTGGGGGGTGGTTATTGCTGGCAGACCTGTGGAGAGATGAAGGGCAGAGGGGGAGGCCACAGCCAGGTAGGTGAAGGCTGTCCTCACAGGTCTGTAAACAAAGACCACCACAAGGAAGCCACCTCCACCAGCCCATGTTGGGTCTACTGGATTCAGCGTTCAGAACAGTGGGTGGGCCTGGCACTTCCACCCAAGGGACATGACACGGGTCCCTTTGGGCTTCACAGACAGCTCAGAGGTAGCTGAGGAAGTCCCCACAGCAGGATGGCAAGGAAAGTAAGCAATCTATGATATCTTCTTTTGCAAGCTGTCCCCAGCCTCAGCAGCCGCAGTGCTGGCTCTTGGCTGTATGCCAAACTCACTCCTGCAGCTGCCTGAGAACTGGCTGTGAGATGTCTGCTGGAGCCTCCTACCCCTCATCCCAGCACCCCTCTTACCTCAGTGTCCCCTTTATTCATAGGGCTGTTCACAGGGAGGGCAGTAACTAGGGAGAAAAAAAGAGCACTGGAGTCACTCCTCTGCTCCAGGGGGAGCCCAGTCCCTCTGAACTAGGTTCACCGGGGCCCACTCATGTACTGCTCCCCCTAAAACTGCCCCCACCCAAAAGAGAGGCTGGGGGTGATTTTATTTCCCTTCCCGAGCTACTGCCTCCAGGGGCCGGGCCCCAGAGGCTGCGCTGGGAGGCCCTACTCCTCCCCTCTGGGAAGGCTCCTGCTGTGGCGGGCGATGTGCTGTGAAAACAAGGCCAGGGCAGCAGTGGGAATGGGGTGGGAGATATTTACAGGGGAAGGGAGACCCCAGAGGTGGGGGGAAGAGATGGGGACATTGCTAGAGATGATTTGCAGAGGTAGAAGTCAAGGCTGAAAGACAGAGAGAGTGAGGGGATGGAAGAGGGAGAGAGGGGAGGCGGGGAGTGAGCAGCCCGACCCCACCCCCCACCCCCGCCCCTCGCCCGTTGACCTTGGCCGGCCGCCTCGCGGAGCCAGCGCTGGCCCGGATGCCGCCGAGGCGCTAAGCCCAGACAAGGGGTGGGGGCGCGAGGGGGCCCCTGCGGGTTTGGGAATCAGGCTCGAGTGTCCTGCGGGTCCTGGGCGGAGAATGGGTGGTGGAGTGAGGTAGGAGGCGGAAGCGCTGTCCGCGGTGCTGAAACTCGCCGCACCCGATGGGAGGTGTGGAGGGACGCGTGGCACTGCGCGGTCGGTGCCTGGACCTCAGGGTAAGGCAAGGCGAGAGCAAGCAGGGGAGGGCAGGGGCGGCGGGGCACCCTCTCCCCCGAGCACCCAGCGCTCGCTCACCTTGCCCGGCGCAGAGCAGAAGCGCCAGGACAGCGGCGGAGCGCATGGCGAACCCTGGGCGCCGAGCAGCTGGTGGTGCGCGGCTGGGCACCGATGCACCCGCGTGAGGGACGACCGGCTGCGGTGGCGCCGGCGTGGGGGTGAGGGGCGCAGTGTCTCGGCGCGCGTCCGTCTGTCCGTCCTCCACCAACCTCTACCCTGGGCTCGAGTACTGCAGTAGCAGCAGGGCTGGTGCGCCCCGCTTATATACCCCCGACCCCGGAAATGACGTCAGCGGTGCCGCCCCCTGTCCCCTTTTCCCACCTCCCGGGGTCCAGGACCAACTCTCTCCACCTCCGGCTTCACCTCTCGCTGCCTCTTGGCCTCTGCATGCTCATAGCTGGTGCATCTGGCCACCAGCCAGTATCTGGCCTCCAAGAGGTGGCGTGGGGTAGGGGGAGTGGGGAGCGGCTCAGCTGATCCTCCATCCCTCGACGGTTCCATTGATTCACTGTGTGTCGGTGGGCAAGTCACTCCCTTCCTGTGGGCCTCAAATTCCTCCAGTGTGCGCTGAGATCCCTGCCAGCTCTATCGCAGCATGCCATGCCCCTGAGGTTGGCTCTGCCTTGAGTGCATGTCCCCTGATCTCACAGGCTGCGGGCATGATCATCATTCAGGGCTCCCTCCCTCTGGAGCCCCTGAGCGAGCCCTCTCTCTCTGGCAACCCAGTTTTGCATACGTGTATTTATTTACTTGAATATTGTCGTGTCTTCACTGCCTCCACAGTGCTAAGCAAAGACATGCACTTAATGGGTAGCTGTTGCCTGGAGCGATTGAAAGTTCAAGACTTGGATGAGTGAATCCTGGATTCTGCACGCACACAGATGTAACTCACGTTCGACAGGACGTTCAACTCACTGGACAGTTCTCATTCGGGTGGTGAGGGAGGAGCAGGGGTCAGATTTTGTATCAAGCCAAAATAGGAGTCCTTGTAAATTCTACCCTTTGGCCTTACCTAGTTCAACCTCTTAGGATCACCACTTGCCTCTGGCAACCTGTCTGTATTTGAGAACACATGTTCTTGAGTGTTCTCAAAACCTGGATGTTTTGTGTGAAGGTTAGTTTCCTGGTTGAATTCCCTCTGCCCTGAGGCCCTTGATGCTCTGGACACACAGCTGCTGTCACCCTGGCAGCCATATCAGAACCCTTTGCCACCTGACTTCAGTACTATAATGAACCTGTTGTCTGGGTCTGGGTGATGGCTTTTCATCGGGTGGCATTGTCCAGGGCCCCTCCTTCTTCCTGTCCACCCTCCCCATTTGCTGCTGCTGTTTTCTACTTCCTGTCTCACACTTGTGCTTCCTCCTGTCCCTAAATGAGAACCTAGTAGGCCCATTCATGCATTTACTCATTTATTCAGCAGCCATTTGTTTCTTCTTGTTGGCTTTCTAGAGACAGAGTCTCACTCTGTTGTTCAGGCTAGAGTATAGTGGTACAATCATAGCTCATTGTCGCATGAAACTCCTGGCCTCAAGCAATCCTCCCACCTTAGCCTCCTGAGTAGCTGGGACTATAGGTACAAACCACCACTTTTGGCTAAATTTTTAAATTGTTTTTAGAGATGGGGGTCTCATTGTGTTGCCCATGCTGGTCTCAAGCTCCTAGCCTCAAGCTATCCTTAAGAGATCCTTGGTCTCCTAAAGTGCTGGGGTGACAGGTGTGAGCCGCTGCAGCCAGCCTCAACAACCATTTGTTAAGCACCTACTGTGTGCTTAGACCATCTTAAAGCACCTACTATGTACTTAGAACAGCATTCAGCTATCAGACAAAGGCCCTAAAGGGTAAAGACAGACAATGAATAAGTAAAGAAGTAACATGTCCAGTATGTCATGGGTGACAAGTGCTATGGACAAAAATAAAGCAGGAGAAGGGAGGAGTATGCTGAGAGAGGGATGGGTCGTATCTCAATAAGGTGGATCTGAGTAGGCCTCCCCCAAAGAGGTGATGTTTGATGTTGGGGAGGGAGTAGGGAAGCATATGTCTAGGGGAAGAGATCTCCAGGAAGGGGGGAGGGCAAGTGCAAATGCCCAGAGGCAGGAATGTCTGGCAAGTTCAAGGAGATGCACAGAGGTAGAGTGAAAATATTCTGCTGGAAAATACTGCAGAAGAGAAACACATATTTCACACCAAAAGCTTGAAAGATACAATAAAATTACACACTACCCAAAGATAAGCACTAGTCATTTTAAAGCACATATTCTGTAGTCTTTGTTAAGGTAGCCTCATTCAGCAGAAGGCAGTTCCCAGCAAAGAAATCTAGCTAAGCACTGAGAAAATAAGTGCCCCAGGCCCTATGACTTGGGGTCACTGTGAACCTATGTGCATTTGGAACATGCTTCTTTTCCAGCATCATATCATATTTACCTGTGTTGTGAGTATAGTAGTCCACCATACTTTATGGTGTGCCATGATTCATTGAACTAATTTATAGATAATTTTCTATTATAAAGACTAATCCTATACACAAACTTCTGCAGCACTGCTGTTTCACCAAGGTTTAAGGCTGGCAGCCTGACTCCAGAGTCCAAGTGCCAACCTGGGGTGGGGAGAGAGAAGGGAGAGGAGGCAGATTTGGACACTGAGATGCTTTTTAAAAATCTCTCTCTAGTCAAATTCATAGAGACAGAAAATAGAACGCTGGTTACTAGAGGCTGAGGGAGGGAGACATGGTGACTTAGAGTTTTAATGAGTACAGAGTTTGGGAAGATATATTCTGGGTGTAGATGGTGGTGGTGGTTGCACAACAATGTGAATGGACTTCATGCCACTGAACTGTGCACCTAAAAATGACTAGGATGGCAAATTTTATGTTATGTATATTTCACCACCATAAAAAAATAACTCACTATTGTGTGGGGATGTTGACTATAGCTAGATGATTGCTTCCTAGCCTGGAGGACAGAGAGCAGGGGGTTGAGATGGTGCTCCAGCCTCTCTATGGGGGAGAAGCTGTCCTGATGCGTCCAGAGAACAAGAGGGGAGGCTACCAGAGCCCCTACCAAGCTGGTCTCTCTCTCACAGATATGCAGCTCCCTAGCAAGCTGGTACAGAGAAAGGCCCCAGAAGCTTCCCCATTGACCATCCCTTGCCACAGGACGCTGAGAATTCAGAGCTGGTCAGAGAGTCCCGCCCATGTCTCCCAGTTCTTTCACGGTTCTAACCAACCTCTCACTACCAAGAGAGTAGTGAGAGTGCCCTTCTCTGCCCAAAGCCCTTTTACAGAAATCCAGAAGACTGAAAGAAGCTGAAAGTTCAGGGAATTACCCCCCAGGAGCAGCCATCAGCCAGTGATCTCAGGCTTTCATTTATAAATCCCCCTGGGTGGGATGATTCTGATGAAGGTGTTTGTGTACTATTTCCCAGCAGTTCCCTAAGGGACGAAGCTCCGTATCTCATGGTGACGTTGGCTCCATAGTAGACACTTTATCAAAAGCACACATTTTATTGAGAGCACACACTTCACTGGCAGCACGTACTTGATTGGCAGCACATGCTGTCAACAGCACACACTTTACTGACAGCATGTTACTGGCTTCCTTGCCCTTCCCCATTCCTTTCCCTTCCCCACTCCTCCACCCCCCACTCTCATTTCCTCCCCCACCCCCTGCCCTCCATATCAGGGATTCCTGATAAGGCATGTGACCACAGATCCTTCCAGGGAACTCAAGCTGAGTACTGACTAATGCTGGCCCTATGTCTGGGGTGTGGGTGGTCTGACGGTGTCTTCATCCTTCAAACAGTCTTTGGTCCTGCAGCCATATGGAGCTCAGTGCCCTTCAGGCCTCATCCCTTCTGAGGCCCTGACATCTTTCTCCTCCTCCAACTCTCAGTCAGAGGATTGATTTTTCTTTGGCACCAATGTGGAAGGCTACAGACACCTATCTTACCTAGGAACTGTCTTGTCAATGCTAGGCCATTGCAATGCTCCTGACCAAGGCTGAGGGCCACATGATGAGCACCGGCCAAGGTTGAAATTTACTAAGCAAGGAAAATGCATAAAGCCTTCCATCAGCCAAGCTGTGGTGACAGAATCAGGGATGGGGAGAGCCTAGGACTCACCACTTTCCCATCATTCTCCACGAGGAGGGCAGTGACAGCAGCTGTATCACAGTGTTTGAAGAGCAAAGCAAGCAGTACATGCAAAAGGCTCACCTGTGATGCAGTCACAGTCATTATCCTCGATTATAGATTAGGAGGCAGAGGTTGAGAGAGGAGGCCTAAATTGCCTGACCCCACACAGCTAGTAAGCAGCAGAGGCAGGATTTCACTGCAGGCTGGAGGCCCCCAAAGCTGTGACGTGTTTATTGGTTTTAGATAAAGATGCTAATATTGTCTGACACAAGAGGAAATTGAGGCTCAGAGACAGACAGTACCTTGTACCAAGTCTCACACAGCAGGGCAGAGGTAAGAGCCAAGCTCTCCCTGGTGCCCAGCCTTGGGTCTTCCTTCCTGGACAAGGCTGCCTTCCCTTGACTGTCCCATGTGGTGGGGCTGTGGGGGGATGTGTGCCCCCAGGCCCTTCCCAGGGCTGCTCTGTACCTTACATGGTACATTCTGGGCACGGCCACAGTCTGGCCTCTCTGGACTCAGCCTCTATTTCACTAGTTCTACCACAGCTGCTTGGGGGCTGGGAAGGGAAGACATGCAACTAACATTTATTGAGAATCTAGTGTGTTTCTGGCTCTGTTCTCTATTCTTGGAATACGCTAATGAAGAAAAGGAGCAAGGCCCCCGCCTTCTTGGAGCTTGTACTCTATTCTGAAGAGACAGGCAATGAGCAATGAGCCATAATAAGTCTGTTACACAGCAGGTTGGAAGGTGGTGATTGCTTGGGAATCCAGGGTGGGAAGGTGTGGGCCTTGCTAAATAAGTGGTCAGGGTAGATGAACACAAACATTAGATCTCCCTAGCTCCAGCAGCCCTCGCACCCTGCTCCATCCCAGGGCACTTAATCAGAGCCAAGGAGAGGAAGAGAGAAGCCACTGTCACCACCAGCCCCTGGAGGTCACAATTATCCCATGCTTTGGTGAGCACCTGATCGTAGATGACCAAGCTGCTTCTGTAGCTGGGGCTCAGGACATCCCCACATGAGTAGTCCCTGCCAGGGGGTTCTTGAGGGCCACTTCCGGCCTGTGCCTCAGGGAAAGTGGCAGCTGCTTATCTGCTGGTGGAGCCCAGGGCTCTGGGCAGCAGAATCAACACACCCTCAGCCCCACTCACAAAATCATATTTTCCAAACATACGGCTCCCCCAAGCCACTTATCAGGCCTCCAGGTGAGAAAAGCCCTGTTGCCTGGCAATGTGGCTTTATCTGTGAGGTCTGCACAGAGGCCAGTGCGAGGTGATTTCATTAGGTCCTCTCCCATCTGTCTTTGCAAACATCCCCAGGGGCCTCCAATTAAGGTCTTACTTTTCTTTTTCAGCAGATGTTTGCTTTAATCTAATAACGTGGTTTGCAAGCCTCTTAGTGGGTGTGCAAGGGCTTCCGTGGGCCCCAGCCCAGGAGGGTGAAGGGGAAGGCGGGGGAAGGCTCCAGGTGCACTAAGCCCTGGACACTGGCTCTTTGGGCACAAGGTACAGCAGGCTGGCAAGAAGGACCAGGCTTAGCCCAAACTGAGAGGTGAGAGGTCTTCCCTGTGTCCTATGCCTGTTCCTTCTTCCCAGGGCCGTGTTCCCACTAGGGTCCAGAGCAGCACCTCCCTCCTGAGCACAGTGTCTTCGAGGGCAAGACTGCTAGGCGAGAAACTCCTGCATCCCAGGGTAGATCATCTGGAAGGCAGGTCTGCAGAGAGTCTACTAACTGTTTTTCAACCTTTTTAATCTCATAACTGACTTGAACTTATAGTTAAACTTCCACAGTGCACTTAAATTATGTTGATCAAAAAAGAGAGTAAAAATATATATATATATTGACTGTGCTTTGAACTTCTTTTGAAAATAATTTAATGATCTTTTTGTCACACACGTAGATCCTCTCATGGCACACAAGTGTGCCGTAGCCCACTGGTTGAAAATCACTGCTCTAGAAGGAAGGTGCTGAAGGGGAATTGCTTAGCAATATGCAAACTCCAAAGTGAGGCCAAGTAGGCCGGAGCACTGGAAGCTGCAGGGCTTAGGGGAGAGATGAGGGTGAGAGTTAGGTCTAGGGCAAGAGACAGTGGGAGACACTGGTTTGACCATCTGGACAAGGCACTGTGCTGTGGAGGCAGGTAGGCGGCAGCCCCACCTTAGGAACAGGGCCAGAGCAATAAGGGGCTTCTGACAGAGCGGGCTGCTAGGTCTCTGAGAAGAGGACCTTGTTTCCAGGCCCCAAATCTACAATTCTACAGCTCCCAAAAGTCAAAAGGTTGACTTTTAGAATCTTCCTTCCAATCTGAAGGAATCTTCAAGTGATTTCAAGGTGACTTTGGTCCCTAGAGCTCTTCGTCACCTGGCAGCAGCAGCTTAGCTTGGGGGAAAGAGCTGCACTTTGGAGCCGGAGAGGCCTGGATTAAATTCAGGCTCTGCCTAACGTTCACTCTGTGGCCTTCAGAAGTGACTTAACTTTTCTGAGCCTCTGTTTAGTCTGTTGTGTGATTTCTGTGAATTTATTGGAAAGACTTCAGTTTCACCAACATTGATCAGCACCAACATCAGGGCTAGCGTAGGGTGCTGGTAGCAGGAGGGAGTGCCACAACATATTCCTGGGATCGAGAGTGCTCAGCACACCTGTCCCCCTCCCCCTCCCCAGGGGGCTTTCCTGGCTCTTCCCTTCACTCTGTCCTCTGGTGGAATGTTTGGTCCATATGGTTCCATTTGCCAGTTAACTGACTAAATGAGACACATCCTTCAAGCTTAGCATCAGCAGGACTGGGCAACTCAGTTTCTGGGAGAATCTCATTTTCTCATCTGTAAGATGGGGCTGTTGATGATGGCACCTACCTCGTAGGGCTCTGGTGAGGACTCACACAGTTATTCTGCTTTAGGAGTTTCACAGAGGGCCTGGCCCACAGTGAGTGCAGATGCATTGCCAGCACCTGCCTGTTATTCTAGTAACTTTGGGATGTGGTGTTTCTTTAGGTGACCAGATGTCTCTGATGTTCAGGGTTATTGAGGTCCCCACAGTTGCATCTGACACCCCACAAAAGGAGAGCCTGGTAAAATGACATTGGGGGGCCCTGATGAGCTGAGGGGTGTGGATCCTCTCTCCATTGAGGAGTGAAGAGTGAGCCAATGACCCAGCCTCTGGGCCCTGCCCCTCCCTGGCTAGCCCAGGTGGGGGGTCAGCTGCATAGGTAGACAGGTTTTAGGGAGCTATGGCCTGGAGAGGCGATGCACAGAGAACCCCAGATTGTGGGGTCTGTGAGGCAGTATTTGAGGCCCCCTATTTCCTGCCAAATGATATTCTAGAACTAATTAGCTGAGCAGCCTTCTCCCCTGAAGGACAGGCTGTTTCTCACACCTCCTCTCAGCCCCATAGCTCAAAGACTGAGCAGTCTGCGTTACCTGGTTCTCCTCATGCCTCCCTGCCCTGGAGGGATCTGCAGAGAATCCAGGGCCATGTGGACCTGAGCCATGGGCTTTTTGTGTATCTAGACCCTCGCAAGTCTACGTGCTCACCTGGCACCCTCAGCTGCGTCCACCTGCCCAAGAAGACTTCTCTTCCTTCTCTGTCTGAATTCCTGTGGTCACAGCTCCACTCCTCACCTCATCCCCAACAGGAGGTGCCACGTGTTGGGCATTTTCAGTCGTTTTCTCTGCAGTGTGGGGGTAACGAGGCACCCAGCCCATAGAGATAAGGAGCTAAGAAAAGATCATGAAAGTCTGTCACAGTTTTATCTTCCAGGAAAACTGAGAATTTCCAACCTCAGAGTGATCATCTCATATTTCTTTGGCTTGCTGCCATATTATTCCACCCTGATTCCCATATCAGTAATTTTGTCTCAGTCATACCAGTCTAGTGATTGTCCTGACATTTCCTACCTCCCCATCCCCCATCCCCCATCCCCCATGCTGATGCCATGCACATTCCTGCCACTGTATCTTTTTCACATGTCCCCAGCCAGGAATGCCTTCGCCACTTGCTTAAACTTTAAGGCTTAGCTCAACTCCTCCCACTGCCCTCCACCTCAGGGAATATTTTTCCCCAGATCTACCCACCCAGCTCTCACTGTCCAATGAGACCTTTTAGCCCTTACCATCAGCACCACTACTTGACTCTTATCAGATGCTATATTACTCTTTGCTTGGTAACCTTGTATGAAAATCTTGTACATAAATTTCAATGTCCTTCTGAGGGGAAGGACATTACTTCAAACTATCCCTGACTGTGCAGTCAGAGGAGGTGAAAATGGCTTAACCCAAATATGAGAACAATGGAATTTCTCACGAACTGGGAGACTGATTGCAGAGATGTTTGAGGGCTGTTGGTTTTCTCTGAACCCCGTATCTGTGTGTCACCCTGGGAATAGTACTCACATTGGCTCTTCATGTAAAGGCAAGTAGTTCAAGTGATGCTTCCGTGTGGCTAGAACTTGGTGCTGGGCTTAGAGAGGCACAGGCGTGCTGTGTCCCGTGCTGCTGTCCGTGGTCCTGAATCATCACCTCCGCCATGGAATTTGGGGCTCTGGTTGGTGGTTTTTTATCTAACAGGTCTCAGGGGTCATAGTTTCACTATCTTACTTTGTTTTTTTTCCCCTAGCTGTTTAAACATGTGAAATTAAAAAATTTTTTTTTTGTAGAGACAGAGTCTCAATGTACTGCCCTCGGGTAGAGTGCCATCGCGTCACACGGCTCACAGCAACCTCTAACTCTTGGGCTTATGCGATTCTCTTGCCTCAGCCTCCCAAGCAGCTGGGACTACAGGTGCCCGCCACAACGCCTGGCTATTTTTTTGTTGCAGTTTGGCAGGGGCTGGGTTTGAACCCGCCACCCTCGGCATATGGGGCCGGCGCCCTACTCACTGAGCCACAGGTGCCGCCCAACATGTGAAATTTTTAGATCATGACAGAATATTAGAATCATGGCTTTGTTTCTCAAAAATTCATGGAGTTCTATCATATTGTCCATAGGAGGGCATTTTCCACCTCTGAGAAACTAGATGGTAGAGAAGTCATGGGTTTACTTTATAATGTCCCTCACGGTGATATTTTTATAATTTTAGAACCCTCCTTTCTCTACCGAGGATTGAATTACTACCTTTTTTGCGTTGTTTTATAGACATTGTCCCAAATCTACCTCTTACTGACTGAGTGACCTTAGATAGGCCAATTTACCTGCCAGGGCTTCAATTTTCTTCTTCTTTTTTAATGGTGTAAGTGAGGGCGGAAAAGAATTGTACTTGATTATTTCAGAGATCACTTTCTTTGTTTAAATGATGGTTTCTGATTTACTGGTCTTTCATATCTCCATCATCCCTTCCTCCCAAGTTTTTTAAAATAAACAAGAAAAATCTAGGATACTCCCCATATCAAAAGGCAGTTTCTCATGGATGGCTTCACTTCAATTGCTAATAATAATGGGAAGGCTTCTGGCTACAAGACCCACTCCCAGCTCAGAAGGATATCGGGAACACCCATATCTCTGCTATAGAAGCGACTTCAACAATATCTCAGCTTTCCTGGTGGAAGTCACATGATGAAGAGCATTCTGGTCCCAATGGTGAAAAGTGAGTTGGTTTCTATACCTTTTGGAGAAGGTCTATGCCTTATCAGGGGATTTTGGGGACAGCAAAGGCTGCTGAATTAGCCTCAGAACCAGGAAGTCTCTCAGTTTGGAGGATCTCAGAGACCTTCAGCTGCTGTGATACCTCTGATGAGGGGACTCAGATGAATCCACACTCTTCTCCCCCATCATCCTTGTTGGCTCTCAGCTCCAGGATAAGTGGTTCAGGGCCAGTGGTTAGATGAACCTATAGCTTCAGCCTGGACCTCCCTGGGCAATTCAGCCACCTCATCCAGGGATCTTAGCAAGAATCTTATTCCTGAATGCCAATAAATAATAAATGCCAAAGTGGACACAGGACACTGATCTTGAGAGGCCAGAGAATTTTTATAAAAGGTGACAGCTGAGTCTCAAGTGTATTTGTCCCAGAATAAGAGGGTTGAAAATGTCCTTGGGAGGTCACCTGTGTCCCTCATAATCTCTCTAATAGCAGAAAGGAAGAACAAAAGTTTTAACACAATAAGTAAGTAAGTGAGGTGAAGGCTGTGTTAACCAGTTTGATGTAAGCATTCCAAATTGTATATAAAATCAGCACATTGTACCCCATAAGTGCATTAATGTATACAGTTATGATTTAATAAAAAAAAAAAGAATAACAACAAAGGAGAAAAACAAATAAAATTAATGCCCCCTCCCAAAGAGAACAAAAGATGCATAGAAAAAACTTTAGGCACCTCCAAGCCAGCCTTGCCTCCTAACTAAGATAACCTGGCCCTGGGATGGGGTCCTGGGAATCCAGGTGCTTCTCTTCTTGAAGTTTACTGTGCAACATTGAGCTTAGTTTTTAAGTCCTTTGTGCCTCAGTTTTCTTGTTTGCAAATAGGAGCTAATACTCCTTACCCAATAGAGACATTTGGGAGAAGAGAATTCAGTTCAGTTCAAAGACCACGTTCTGTTTCATTCATTTTTTTTTTATTGATTCAACAACTATTTATCTGTGCACCCACCATATGCCAGGCCTGGTAATTCATCCTGGAGAATCAGCCAAAACAACCCAGGCAGAGTCTCTCTCCTCGTAAGGGGAGAAGTGCCTTTTTGTGCCTGGGGGAGAGCCTAGAAGGATCTGAGCCACCAGTGAGATTGCTTCCCAGGGAGGCAGATTCTCCCTGGGCCAGATCTTTGGAGGAAGAGGAAGGGAGAAAGATGAATAGGATGATGATGATGTGGAAGAAAGTTGATTGACTAAATAAATGAATGAATGAAAAGCACTTACATGTTCATCTGATATCAGAAATAGAGGGGAGTGGGTAATGTGTTGGTATCACTGATGTAGGCTAAAATACTCAGATTTAAAAAGTAGACCAATGTGTTGGCAATAGAAATTTAAAAAAATCTTGAAATATGCATGCCCTTTAACCCAGACATTCAGCAAGAATGCAAACATGAGTATATAAAGATGTTCATCGTGGCGTTATTTATAAAAGCCCCCAAGCAGAAAATATTCAGATGTCCAATTACTGAGGATCAACTAATTCATGTATGCAATGGAACATTGTACAGCCATTTGGACTGATGCTTTAGAAATTTATCAACATAGATATTCATGATAGATAAGTAGAGAAAATATGTATGGTACAATTTCCTATGTATGCACAAACATAAAGAATGTCTGAAGACATCAATCTCATCGATAGTCGCTGTTTATGGTGGTGGGTTTACATGTAACATTTTTCTCTTTATGCTTGGTAGTCTTTTCTAAAGCAAGTATGTATTACTTACAGGGTTAAAATATTTTTTAAAAAACTGCCACACGAATATATATCAATGACATATTGATACATTCTACACCACAGACTTGAAAAACATTGTACTTATATGTCAAAGAAGTCAGATTGTATGATTTCATTTCTAGTAAATACCTAAAATAGGTAAACCCAAAGAAACAGAAATCAGATTGGTGATTGTCAGGATCAAGGTAGAGGGAGCTGTGGGGATTGACTCTTTAATGCGTATGAGGTTTTATTGGGGGGTGATAAAAATAACTGGGAACTAGATAGAGGTGACGGTTATATGATATCGTGAAAGTACTAATTGTCATTAACTGGTTTTCTTTCAAATAGTTAAATTTATGTTACTTGAATTTCCTTTGATTAAACAACAAAAATCATCACAAAAAAAAAAAACTGCCACACGAATAAGGAGAAGAAAAAATGCTCAACATCATTAGTCATGAGGAAAATGCAAATGAAAATGATGAGATACCAACCACCGCATGCCTTTTAGAACGTTTAGAAAGAGTGATTATATCAAGTGTTTGGGACGATGCGGAAGGACTTAACGCTCATATGTTGCTGGTGGGCATGTGAAATGGTACAACCACTTTGGAGAACAGTTTGTAAGTTTTCTTAACAATGAAACAAATAATGGCATAAGGCTCAGGCATTCCACTCCTAGGTATTTACTCCAGAGAAATAAAAGCATTTGAACACTTGTGCATAAATGTTCATTGCTGGAAGCTTTATTTGTAATACCTCAAAAATGGAGACAACCCGAATATCTATCAACAGATAAACGAATAAACAGGTTGCTGTGTATCCACATAATGGGATACTACCTGGCAATGTAAGAAAAATAATTTTTTTTTTTTGAGACAGGGTCTTTCTCTGTTACCCAAGGTGGATTGCAGTGGCACAATCATAGCTCCTTGAATTCCTGGGCTCAAGTGATCCTCCTGCCTCAGCCTCCCAAGTAGCCAGGACTATAGGCATGTGCCACTACACTAAGCTAATTTTTCTATTTTTTATGGAGATGGGGTCTTGGTGTCTTGCCTGGGCTGCTCTTGAACTCCTGGGCTCAAGTGATCCTCCACTTCGGCCTTCCCCCAAACGAACTATTGATGTATGCAATAGCATGGATGAATCTCCAAAACAGGAACCAGACAAAAAGAGCACATGCTGTATGGTTCTGTTTATATAAAATTCTAGGACGTGAAAATGAATCTACGGCAACTGAAAGTAAATCAGTTGCCCCAGAATGAGGGTAGGGAGCATGGGGAGGGAGGGATCGCAGAGGGTCTAGAGGAAATTTAAGGACTATTTGATTGTAGTGATGGTTTCAAGGGCGTATACATATGTCCAAACTTTCTGAATTGTACACTTTAAAATATGCAAATGTATGTCAATAACGCTTTTTCTTTTTTAAGGCTACCAGGAGAATACATGTGCTGGGATGTCTCCCAGTCTCAAGCTAGTTTGAGCATGACGGGGAACATGTTATTGCCCCTGTCTGCCTTGATGCACCCTGAGACCCAGGGAAGTCAAGTGCTAGCTCTGATGTCACACGGCAGGCCCAGGGCAGAGCCCATGGCAAGGATCCAGGCTTCCTTCTCGGGATCCAGTCCCTTTTCTACAAGGCACTGGCTGTCTTCCCAGGAGCCACCCAGAACCTGTCAGCACACCCTGAATGGAAGGACAGGGTGTTCCTGCCACCTGAAGATGTTATCCACTCCACTCTCCTCCTCTGGTAGGGGCCTGCAGCCGGCCCTTGCAGCCAGGAGACTGCCTTAATTTGCAGAGAGGCCATGGTTACAGCATCTCCCCAGGGAAATAATAAAGAGTGAGAGTGCGATAAGAGCCAAATGTAATTACCTAATGACGCTCTTATCTGTGGTAGAACCCAGCCTAGGAGAACAGAGTGAGGGGTGGGGGTGTGTGTGGAATGGGTAGGAGTGGGGGTGCCAAGCTGGGGATCTGTCCACATGCTCCTCCCCAGCTCCAGAGACTGCAGGGTGTGGGGGGAGAGCTGGAGCAGGATCCTGGAGACCTGAGGGAAGGTAAGTTTTGTGTATGGACAGACCTGGGTGTGCATTCTAGTGCCACTGGTCTAAGTGACCCCCATCTGTGAAATGGTGGCAATAATGGTCCTGCCACATGCCATGTAAAGCTCGGTCAACCCCACTTCCCCTCCTTTGGATCATCCTAGTTTACTTTCTCCTTACACTGGGTAATCCAGAAAAGGGACCAGCAGAGGCAGGAGGACGTGGCCCTTGAAAGTGATGGGAGCACGAGAATGTGGAGAATCGCAGCAGCCACATTAGGAGTGCTCCTGCAGCCCGGGGGCCGGGCTGAGCACGGCCCAGGCTTTATCCCCTTTAGTGCTACAACCAAAGTCACAGAAGGTAGACAGAGGCAGAGGCAGGTCCTGAAACCAGGCAGCCTGACTCCCAAGTCCATGGCCTTGTGGGTGAAATTCCCCTCAGGTTTCTTAGGTCTTCCTGTGTCTGAGTCCCATTCCCCCAGCTGGGAGGCTGGTCCCCGTCGGGCTCTGGGTTCAGTTCCTCCCAAATGCTTTTTGCTACTCAAGCCATCCTCATGATCCTTCAAATGTGCACAGTCCTCTACAGTTTACAAAGAACTCTTCATGACTTAGCCCATGAGTGCTTCTGAATCCCTTGAAAGAGAAGACTGTTACTATTCCCACTTCAGAGAATCTACCATGAAGACGGCACAGCTCCCTTCCCAGGGGGCGACAGGACATTTGCACACGTTGAACCATTTTCTCTGCACAACATCCCCAAGAAGTATGTGTCATCAGGGCCAGTTTACAGAAGCTAAGCTGCTGAAGTGAAATAGCCCTCCTGAGTTTACAAACCGAAGGAGTGGCTGAGCCAATATTTCCTTCCGGATTTGATTGACCCTCAAGCTCAAGCTTTTCACCACTTTGGAATTGAATCCTGTCTCAGTGGATGGTGTGTTAACCTGGTACAAGAAGTGACAATGAAGCATGTCTTTTCTTCCTCAGCCCCTCTCGAGGAAGGCTCTGAGGTCCTTTATCTGAAGCTTCAGTCCTGCCATTTCCTGAGTCAGACAACATCCATCTGTTTTCTCTTGTATTCACTCATCGAACAAACATGAGCCAGCACCTGCCAGGTTCCAGCAACTCTTTAGACACTTGGTGTCTCAATGTCTATTAGCTACGGGCCCTGCCTCCAAGAATTCACTGTCTGGTTGAACATGGCTGGCAAAGAAGCTGCCCCATTTCAGGGTTGCAAACTGCAGAGGTCCCACATGCACCCTGGTGCATTCCATGTAGAGAAAAACTATTTTGGGTCCCAAATTCAGCAGTTTCCATGGATACCAGCTCATAACTAATTAGACCAAATCAAGTATCTATTTCAATCTTTGATGTCATTTACTTCCAATTTTTTATCCACTTGTATTTATTTCAATCATTCACCCACATTAACTGAGCACCTACTAGGCCCTGAATCTGAATGAATAAATTAATTGTAATAATCATAGCAACAGCAGCTTTCAAAAGGAACTAACATTTATGGAGAATTTATGATGTGCTAGGCACTGTTCTAAGCACTGCACATGTACTGATTTGTTTGCGTCTTAACAACCCTTTGAAGGAGGAGCTGTTAGCATCCCCTGTACAGGACGAGGAAACAGAGACAGAGAAGGTGAAGGATTCTGCCCTCTCAGAATGGTACTGAGAAGGGATCTGGCATTACTGATGTCTGGGTGACTCAACTATAACCAGGTCAGAGAGTGAAGACTGCCCCAGGCTTCCAGGCTGCCCTTTCCTCTTCTGTGCCCCTGGTTCCAGCATCACTATTCATATCTTTGTACCTTGTATGTGAGACTTCCATGAAAGTGAGCACTGGCCTGTGGGCCACAGGCTGGCTCCAAGCATGAGCCTAAATGGATTAAATGCTTGAAATTGGGGGGAGGGGTGCTTCCTGCTCCCCTGACCCACCCAGTGGCTCCAAGATAGGAGAAGGTCTCTGAGAGATGGAGGTGGGAGGACATGTGGCTCCCTCTCCCTACTCCCAGGCCCTTCCCACCTTCTGCACACCCCTGTCCTCATATATGACCACATGGAAGTAAGGCCTTGAACCCAGAGAGATTGTCATGGGGATTGGAGCCAGACACTTCTCATCCAGAGATAATGGAAATTGAGGGAACAAGCCAGAGGATCCTCATGGCTGACATCTGGGTGGGCTATATCCGTTTGTAACAGTTTCACTAGAGCTCTGGGGACAAAGTGGCCTCCCCTTCCCCTGGGAAGCCTCACCTGACTTTCCAGCCCTCACTGACCTCTGACCTCTCAGAACTTGTCCACCACCAGACCCAGGCAGGCAGCCTACCTTTTACCTTGAGGGAAAAAACCAAGACCAGCCTGAGGACATGCAGAACTTGGGTCAGAGTCCTAGCCTGTGGCTCCCCACACCCTTGGGCCCTGACCTTTCCTCTCGGCTGCCTTCTGATGCCTGACGAGTTGTCTGTACTTTGCTAGGAATTTGACCTGGACAAGTGGTCACCCCTATTCCTTCTCAAGAATGTTGAGGCCTCACAAAAGTGTATCACTTATCCAAAGTCACAGAAGGTAGACAGAGGCAGAGGCAGCTCAGGAAGTCATAGTGTGAGTGTGCAGGCCTTTCTGTGGTGACCACATCTAAAAAGCCTGAAATCAAAGGAGCTTTGGACTTGGACTCACAGGGGCCTGGTCCAAGTCTGGGGTCTCACGCCTCAGGCAAGACCCGGGACAGGTGATTCATTCTCCTGTCTGTGCAGTGGGGTATTGAACCTAACCCTGGCTGTGAAGCTCAGATGATGAGGACTATTGCTGCTCTTCTCACAAAATATTCTGCTCTTCACACAGAATATTCTGGTCCTTAAGGATGGGTGAAGTGGCTCACACTTGTAATCCTAGCACTTTGGGAGGCTGTGGTGGGAAAGTTACTTGAGCTCATGAATAAGCTCTGATGACACCTCTGCCCTCCAGCCTGGGTGACAAGAGACCCTCTAAAAATAAAATTCTGGTCTTCACACCAACCTTAGGGGACATGTAGTTAGTAGGGGTGTCACAACTTCCAAGACCTCTGCTCCTAAGCTGGTACCCTTCTGACTACACCACACTACCTCCTGCCTTGGAAGGGGTTCTTCGAGAGGCTGGGGGTGATATTCTCTATCTCACAGGAGTCCTGGCCATGCTGATCATAGGAGGTGCGCTGGGGGACACATTTCTATGTGGCCCATTTACATCTGCCTGGCATCTGAGCAGGTGGTGCCAAAGCCGGCAAGAAGCCTCCCTCTCCTCTTAGGCACCTCTGGCCTCTGCCATCCTGTTCCTATGCCTGGATCAATTGGTACCCAAATCTGTTGTTTTCCCTGTCTTCTGGCAGAGGAGTTACCTCCTTCCAAATTGGGAAAGGAGGTCAGAAGAAAATAGCGCAGCAGCTGTTCTTAGATGTGGCCGCCTCCATTGTTTGGCCCATACAAGGCTGATCTGTGTTGCGTTTCCACATGGCCTCGTGACGGGCAAGGCTTCTCTCAGCATCTACAGTAGGTGCCCTGGCTGTCCCACCTTGTCCCTGCAGACCTCCCTGACACCAGCCGCAGCCTTTTTGCGCCATCCCCACACTTTCTGTGTCTCTAGCGTGTCTGCTTCAGGACTTTCCCCAGTGAGGCATCACAGCCCAGTCAGTGGAGGACAGTTCCCACATCCCAGCCTGCCCATCATTCAGGACAATTCTGGATGCATTTCACGTGGTTGCACAGAAGGTCCCTGGTGGAATCGAGCCCCACGTACCTGCATCAGCGACAGCTTGTCTTCTCTTCTCACCCCTGCACCGTCACTCTGACCTCCTGGGATGACCTTCCAAGTAAACTCCCTGCACTCAAATCTGTTTCAGGCTTTCCTTTAGAGAGGACCCCAACTAAGACCAAAACATAAGCCAGGCTGTCAGAAAGCATGCACAGGAGAGTGAGGCGCTGACCGAGGAGTCGGGAGACTTGAGTTCCAACCCCACATCACCGTTCCATCAGCCCCTCATACAACCAGGGAATGCAGGAGTGAATAAATGAGTGAAGGGGAGATGGGAGGTACTATCTTGCCTGCATTACGGATTGGGAAACTGTGATTCGCATTTCCAGTGCTCGCTAGCAATCTCCAGGTGTACGTAATCATCCTCCAATGATACCAGCACACCTCGCCTGGCCACGCACACCTGAATTAGAAGTGACCGTGTGGCTTTCACTGGTCCAGGAAATGTGAGCAGAAATGGTGTGTTTCACTCTGGATGAGAGCACTTAGGGGCCAGTGCGGGATGCTCTCCACTCCTCCCCCTTCTCTGGTGCCCCAGCAATGGGAATATTGAGATGAGAGTGTCGGAAGATTGAAGTAGCTTGAGTGTTGAGTCACCTCAGAGACAGCAGTGACCCTGGAGTTGCCTACACCAACAACAATTTTTTTTTAATGAGTGAGAAATAAACTCTGGTTTTAAGCCACTGAGATGAGGGCAACCTTACTCTTTGCTGCAGGATAATCTAGCTCATCCTGACTGATGCACAAACCAAGCCCCAGAGGAGCTGATGGCAGAGCAGCGCCTGGAGCCTGGGCCTTTCCTCCCATGGTGGCTCTGGCCACCGAGAGAGGACTCTGAAAATCTTCCTATGTGTGGAAGTGAGGCAGTGTGGCCAAAGCTGTGGACATTTCCATTCTGTTCCGCTTAGCCAATAGCTCCTTTATTGTCTGCTTTGCATTCGGGGACTTTCATGAAAGAGGATCCATTGTTAGTAGTTTGATAAATGCTAGGCTGGATGATCTGTGATTTCAAGATGAGGACATTTTGCCTGCAGACTCCTAAGCACTTGAATTCATCTATTCCCAGGCATCTCTGTACAAAGGTGTAATTCCTAGGACCCTTACCCTGACTCCCAGCCACCCCATGAATGCACACATCTCTGGTCTGAACTGTCCAAAGAGGACACTTCCTGTGACGTGGTCTGTGTGTCCAGGTGAGTGAGCTACTGGCTTCCTGCATGGCTCCTGATGTGTCAATCAAATGCAGAGCTGCACCTGGGGCTGCTGGCCTCATGCTTCCTGGGCAGGAAGGCAGCCCATAGCAGCCCACAGAGCGTGAAATCAGGGCCTGGGGCCTGGTCTCCAACCTGAGCTCCATCCCTCCCTCACCAAATGCCGCAGTTTCCTCTTCTGTAAAATGATAATACCAAATATTTGAGAATGGGTAGCACTGTGCTAATCAGGTGACATCCCAGAACAAAGAATTTGCTACATGAGTTGTAGAAAAGATTTTGCCTGAAAGAGAAAATCAGGTAGGGTCATGAGAAGTGGCTTATGCACTCTATGAAGCTCCAACAGGGAAGGTGGGTTAGATAATTATTTCTCATACTCGCAATTATCACTACCTAGCAGATTACTTTCTATTTGTATAGCTAGAACGTTAGTCCCATGAAGATGGGATGGGGACCTCGTCTGTTTTGTTTACTGCCATGCCAAAGATAGGGTATGTATGCAGTAGGTGCTCACTACATGTTACTGAAGGATTGAACTTGTCTTGTGTGACTTCCAAGGAATGAAAGTTCCAGGGAGGCTGTTGCTTTCTCTCCCTCTCCAACAGCTCTGCTCACCACTCCCTCCCTCCCTGCCCTGCACACTGGCCTCCCTGACCAGACACTTCCTCTTTTAATTGGAGTCCAAGTCAGACTTCCTGCTG
The DNA here is from genome assembly GCF_027406575.1 of Nycticebus coucang. Classification (NCBI taxonomy): domain Eukaryota; kingdom Metazoa; phylum Chordata; class Mammalia; order Primates; family Lorisidae; genus Nycticebus; species Nycticebus coucang. The sequence goes on from NC_069788.1 coordinate 91,461,395, forward strand.
CACAGGGCGGTGGCTTTGGCGAATCTAATCATGACTGACAGAAAGTGGGTGATTAATTAGCCGGGAAGGCTGGAGGTGGGCGGTTGCCAAGCAGAGAAACAGAAGGAAGTTACCACCAGGGTGGGAAAAGTGCCCCCATCCCACTACACGCCCATCACCCAACACCACCAGCTATGAGCTGTTGGCCTGCAGAAATCCCCAGCCGGGGGTGGGGTGTGGATTGGGACTCATTCTAGTCAAAAGTTAACTTGGGAGGGGATCCTGCTTTGACCTAAAAGTAAACCAGGATCAAATTAATTCTACAATTGAGAAGATGACACCCCAAGGCCAGGGCCATCTCAGGTTGTATTCCTAAGAGTCTATCACCCAACGCAATGGAGGGGAGAGTCTATCATGGGCCAGGCTAGTTAATGAAGTCCTCACTCTGCTCTTCCCCTCCTGTGGACTGGAGACCTGGTCCTGAATCCGAGATCCTCCAGTGAGCCTACAGGGGCTCAAGTGCCAGAACCGAAAGGATTTTGAGTGCAGCAGACCTGGGGTTCATTCAGTTCCTGCCTTCATCCTTCATAGCTGTGTGACATTAGGCAAGTCACACGACCTCCCTGAGCTTCCCTTTCTAAATGTGTAAAAGTGTGGTTGATAACACTTATTTCAGGGGGCTTTTGCAGGAATTAAATAAGGTAATACAGATAAAGTGTCTGGCCCAGTGCCTGGCACACATAGGTACTCTGCAATCATCAATTCTCTCCCTGACCTCTGACCCACTCTACTTTTGCCAGCCTCAATCTCCACCCACAACCTGTCTGTACCCTTTTTGGTGACTAATGGTGCATCTGCCTCCCCCATTGATGATTGCAGGGTAAGCTGTGTGACCCTGGTGAAGTAACTTCACTTCTCTGTGCCTGTTTTCTCATTGTAAAGTGAGGACACCAATAATGCTGACTTCATAGGGTTGTCCCCCCTTTCCACATGTAGAAAATATATTTTAGAACCATGACATAACTCCTAAATACAGAAAAGACATAATTCCTAAATACAGAAAAGAATACACGTTCACATTTTGCCATTTGCTTCAGACTTTTTTGGTTTAAGAAGAAATAAAGTGTTAATGATTTTGCTACATCCTACCAGCCGGTATTATGGTTTCTTGCACAAAGCCAGAACCTGTAGGTTCAGGCTGGGACATGTTTGGGGCCAAAGCCTGCAGCGTGAAGGAGCATGTATGGTCCTGGGAGGTCAAGGCATCGTGATTGGTAATCCGGGGAGTAAATGCTCAGACAGACATTCTGTTTTAGACAGATAACTTGGGCACACGTTGGGGGAGATAAAGGAGGGGTGGGGAGACAGGCAGCAGGGAGACCCACTATATTGGGGGCAGAGTGGTGGCTCAGTGGGAACACAGAGCTGTGGACAGACAGACCTGAGGACTTGTTAGAGGGTGATTGGGGTGGAAGGGGGAAGGGAGGATGGAGATGAAGTATGGACCTGGGCTCAAGATGGTCGAGTGAAGGGTATTGCTTATTGCTGCAGTCCTAGGGGCAGGAGTGGCCTAAGGCAGGTGGGGCAGCATTGGTCATAGTGAGGGTCAAGGCCATGGGCCAGCAGCTCATCAGAGATGAGCACAGTGCAGAAGGAGAACTTGGGTGCTGATGATGACCGGGGGCATGTGGTCTGGGGAGAGTGGAGGGAGGACAAAAGCTTGAGGACACCAGGATTTAAGGCACAGGCAGAGGACCAGCCCACAGGTATGCTGGCACCCTCTGCTCTCCAGATCCTGGAGGTGTGTTTCTGCCACCCCCATTCCTATTTAGAGTCCCCAGGATGCTAGAGTCCTGCTGAGGCAACTCCTTAGTCATGTGGGAGTCTGGAATTGTACACATCCCAAACCCCCATGTCTAAGCCAAACTCACCCCTCCTTCCAAGCCTTGTAATCTAGTCATAGGATAAGACCTACATTACTTTTTAATTGCTTAAGCACCTTTGAGTTAAGCTTCTGCCTTTCGTAACTGAAAGAGTATCACTAATACTTGTCTCAAGGCTAATATCTCTTGGGTTGCATTGCTTGAGTCCTAATGTGAAAACTTGGTCTTAAAAGAGTTTTCCAGAATCACTCAGATCCTTACAGTGCCCAGGGTATTCCAGTTTCTCTGGGTGTATCCTGTTAGTATTAGTTAGTATTGTTGTGTAACTAATTACAGTAGTTCCAAGACCCCAGTGGATGCCTGGAACCTCAGCTAGAACCCAACACTATATATATGGTGTTTTTCAGTCTGATCACCTAGATGGCTGCTCCATGCTCTCTTATACATACTCAGAGAGCCTGAACAAAGGGGTGATTAGCATCCCAGGCAGGACAGAATGGCAAGAGTTAATCTTGCTACCAGGAACAGAACATAATTTAAAACATGTGAATTATTTATTTCTGGAATTTTCCATACTATTTCCAGACTGCAGTTGACTGCGAGTAACAGAAACTGCAAAAAGTGAAACCATGGATAAGGGGGGACTGCTGGACCTCAATGTAGTGGCATAAAACAAAAGCAACAGCCAGCATCTATAGCACAGCCTCCGTGGGTTAGGGGTCCTCAAGTGGTTTCCCTGGGTGGCTCTGGCCCAGACCTTAACTCTGAGGCCAAGAAGCTGCGGTTGTGAATGTTGTCAGAATCAAAACAAAGGCACTAATGCTAAGAAATCCCTGACAAATAGAGCCGGGGAGAGAGAGCTCATACTTGCATGCCTGATTGTGGAAAAGACTACAAAGATCACAGCCTTGCACAAAGGTCGTCACAACCTTAAACAAAAAATACTTCTTCAGCAGCGCCCGTAGCTCAGTGATAGGGTGCTGGCCACATGCACCACAGCTGGTGAGTTTGAACCCAGCCACAGTCTGCTAAACAATAATGACAACAATAACAAAAAAAATAGCCAAGCATTGTGGTGGGCGCCTGTAGTCCCAGCTACTTGGGAGGCTGAGTCATGAGAATTGCTTAAGGCCATGAGTTTGAGGTTGATGTGAGCTGCGACACCATGGGGCATCATAGTCTACATCTATCGAGGGCAACATAGTGAGGCTCTGTCTCAAAAAAACAACAACACTTCTTCAAGGACATCTGCCCAGCAACTGCCTGTCAAACCTCAAACTGGCATCATCCTTGTTATCGGCTCTTATGTAATCCTTTTCACTTTTCCTTGAAAAACCTTTGTCTTCCTTTATCTCCCTGAATAGGTACATAGCTTACAATGGCATGTGTGTTCCCACCACAAATCTCTATTCCCATCTTTTCTTTTAAAGAGCCTCTCTCTGTTTGTCATTTAGGTTGTCACTGTCAAGATGTTGGCCATGGCTGCACTCATCTGAAGGCTCAAATGGGGCTGAAGGATCCACTTCCAAGGTGACTCCCTCACACTAATGAAAATTTGGTGCTGGCTATTGGCAGGAGGCCTCAGTTCTAGACTCCATGGGTCTCCACAGGGCTGCTTGAGTGTCTTGAAATGGAGGAGAGAATGATCCTACAGCCTGCCAGGTGGAGCCTGTGGCAGCTGGAGCCTGCACCATTTTTTTTGACCTCAAAAGCCTTTTTCTGTCATTTCTGTAATATCCCACTGGTCATACAAGTCAGCCCTATTCAGTGTGGGAGAGTATCACTGGGGGTGTGAATACCATGTAGTGGTCACTGGAGGAATCTTGGGGGTGCAGATTCTGGGCCATGTAGTGGCTGTGCCTTGGGCAGCTTCCTGGCATCCCTGCCATCCTGGAGAGAAAGGTTCTACTTGATTCCAGCCCTATCTGGAAGGGAAGTAGTGCTGTCTCTCCCACCCCTGTGGGTGACTGCCTCAGCCATTCCCCAGATCTGCAGGGCTGGTAGGACCCTGAGGAGAACCCACCAACCCAAACTAAACGAAGGGTAGCAAAGGTTAACTCTCCTCCCCATCTCCCTTTGGACATTTGAGAATATTTCTGTAATTGCGGTGGATTCTTTGATTTCCTTCTCTGACAGCTGTGGCCAGAGGGGCAGGGTTGGAGTCACATGTGATGATGGGTCGTGGCCACGAAGCTTCTCTTCCTAACACAGCTACTCCTGACAGCATTTAAAGAAAGTGGTGTCAGAAAGAGCATAAGCTGTGGATAATAACAGGTTCAAATCTTGGCTCACATACTTGCTGTTCCTCCTTGGCCAAGACAACCAAGTTTCCTGATCTTCACTTTCCACATCCATAAAATGGAGACAATAATAGTGTTGTCAAAAGACAAAATTACAGCAAATTTAGTTATAGATCTAATTGGCTTTTATTCATGATTTGAGTCAGGGCAGTCTCCATGTTGTAAAACAGAACGTGAGCTCCCGCTGGGCAATAGCAGGGCAGTGGGCTTTGGAATAAGGAGGCAGCACAATAGAAATGGCCTGAAGAGTTAAGGTCAGGTTGCTTTGGTTACCTTTTCATAAGGGTTAAAGGGTGGAGTGGATTTCCTTATTAGGCTGACACGGGTAGACTGGAATCACCTGCATTCAGGGCAGCCTGGTCTGCCTTGGGATCTACCTGCTTCTTTCAAGTTTCAGGTTGATTGTGTAGCATTTGGCATGAGGACTCCATCTTGGTCTGGTCTGGTCTTTTGGGGCCTAGTGCAGGAGCTCAGTGAAAAACAATTTGGTTTCCTGCAGGTTTTTGGGGGGTTTTTTTGCAGTTTTTTTTTTGACTGGGGCTGGGTTTGAACCCACCACCTCCAGGATATGGGGCCAGTGCCCTCCTCCTTTGAGCCATAGGCACTGCCTGGTTTCCTGTAGTTTTAACACTGCCGCCCTCTCGTGTCGAATGAGAACACATGTAAAAGTCACAGTATGCATGTGACAGGGAGGGTATCTTTCTGGCAATTATGATTGTGAAGCTTTATGTCTCCAAGAAGAGGAGCAGAGAGGGACATAGTTACACCTGGCTGCAGGTGCACCCTGCAGGCCTGGGGTCACAGGCTTGGGGATGGAGGGACATTTTCAAACTCCACTTGCTCCCTTGAAGATGCTGACTTCACCACATGACCTCACACCTGCCCTTTGATATCCTATTACCGACAGGAGTGGACCCAATCCACCAGGTAAACTGAGGCAGAAAATGAAACCATAAACACATAAAAAGCCACCACTGATTTACACTATGGATACTACAAGACATCCTCAAATTCTAGAACCCAGCCTTTAAGAGTACTTATGCTTTGGTTTTGTCCTAGACAGCTCTGCAACCCCACCCCTGATAGCTGTACATATGAGGTTGCTGAGCCATCCAAGTGGATTAGGGTCATTTCTCTGGGTAGTCGAGGCAGGAGGTTGGGCTGGAGGAAGCTAGGGTGGCTCTACCCTCTAGCCAACAGTGAGTTGGCTAGGGGTGGGAGGGCGCGGCACAAGGCCTGAGAGGCTCTGGGTGCTTGGTGGGGCAGGTGAGGCTGCTGTGGGCTCTGGTCTCCACCTGAGTTCCTGCTCACAGGTTGCCTGGCAACCATTGTTCACTTAATCATCATTGACTTTGAAAATAAAAATCAATTTCCTTTATGATCGGAGCCAGAGGGCCATATTAATCACCAAGTTTAAGCAGTCCAATTTTACTGCTCAAAGATTTATGAACAAGGATGTATACAGAGTACTATTTATAGTAGAAAAGTTTCGGGGGTGGGGAGCTGAATCAAAATGCCTGCCTAAGGGGCCTGATTAAATTAGGGCCATTTCTTACAACAGAATATTCTGTGGCTAATAAAAATAATGATGGAGATCTAAGTGTACTGACAGGGGAACATTCACACAATGTAAGTGAAAAATAACAAGCAGGTTACAGAACGGTATGCGAAGTGCATTGCCATTTTTACTGAACAACAATGAAATGTGTGTGGGGGGGATGTGCCTGTTAATAAAAAGCATTCTACAAGGATACACAGCAAACTGTCAGCAACCATTTTCATTGGGGAATGGGATTGCAAACAACTTTTTTTACTTTCTGTATCGTCTAATTTTAAAAATAAAACAGACATGTGTTACCTTTTTTATCCACAAAAACAATAATGTCATTTCTTTTTCAGATGGAGAATTGCAACTGTGGGTGTGAAAGGAAGAGGCTCTTAAGGGGTCAGTGGGAGTTGAGACTAGTGGGGGTTGAGACATCTGGACAGTGGCCTTGTCCCTTGGGCTACCATAACAAAGTGCCACAGACTGGGTGGCTCATAAACAACACACATTTATTTCTCACAATTCCGGAGGCTGGGAAGTTCAAGATCAAGGTGCCAGCAGAGTTCATGTCTGGTGAGGGCCTGTTTTCCGACTCATAGATGGCATATCCTCACTGTGTCCTCACATAGTGAAAGGGCCAAGGCAGCTTTCCAGGGCCTCCTTGGTAAGGGCACTCAGCCCATTCATGAGTGTTCTGGCTCCATGATGTGCTCTCCTCCCAAAGGTCCCACTTCCCAATACCATCACACTGATGATTAGGTTTCAACTTATGGCTTTGTGGGGGACAGATATTTAAACCATCTGAGAGAAGGTTGAGACCTCCTTCCAGGGCTATCAAAGACATTCCTAGTAGAATATTCCCCTCTCCTGTCTGAAAGGTCCAGGCTGAAACTGGGTACTGATGGGGGGCTCTAGCCATGATGGAAGCTGAGCCAGATGCCTCCTAGGACCCCAGTGGGGAAGAATGAACGAGCTCTCTGAGAGGGAGGAAGGGACAGCAGAAACATCAGGCTGAGACCAGATGGACCAGGGCTGGAAGCAGCAGAGGGCCCATCTCCTTACCCATTCCCCTTCCGTATGCTCTCCCCAGCTAGTGTTCCCTCAGCTCTACACTCTGGTCTCATTCATGCTCTTGGCTTCAACCACCACCTTCCCTCCTCTCCACACCTGAGCCCATTGGAGGCAGCAAGGGAAGAGAGCTAGAGATGAGGTCAGAAGAGGCAGCAGCAGGAGAGGGGTGCAGACCGTGCAGGGCCACTGTGAGGAACTTGGCATCCACAGTGAGTCACATATCTGTGGCTGCCCCGTGTTAAAAAGTCATGCTCAGTGACATCACTCTCTTGCCTGAGACCTTCCATGATCTTCCTTGTATCTGCAAGGAAGGAATAGAAGGCCTTCTAAACCTGGCTCCAGTCTCAGCCCACTGCCCAGTCCCATGCACCCTTGCCTTTGTATAAGGGTGCCTCTCTCCACAATGCCACTCCTCTTTTGTCTACAAGACAAACTCTTCTTCTTTAAGACCCAGCTGGAAGATCAGCCTCCACCATGAAGCCTTCTTAGTTTCTCCAGGCACTTGATCCTCTGTGCTTCCATGATCCTTTGTATACCCATGGACCACAGCACTCATTGTGCTTCCCCATTACTGATACTGATTTGTCTGCATCCTACTCTTAGCCTGCGAGCTCTTTGAGGCAGATGGCTTATCCACCCCAGCTCTAAGTTCAGGGCCAGTACAGGAATGCTGAGGAGGAATCTGAGTGCTCAGACTCATGGATAGATAATTGGATGGATGGGTGGATGGGTAGATGAGTGGTTGGATGAATGATTGGATGAATGGATGGATGGAGGGTGCTCTGGTCTGGATATGGTTTGTTTGGCCTTGCCAAGTCTCATGTTGAAATTTGATCCCCAATGTTGGATGTGGGTCATAGGGACAGATCCTTCATGAATGACATGATGCCTTTGTTGTGGGAAAGACTGAGTTCTCATTCTTAGATCTGGCATGAATTTGTTCTTTTTTTTTTTTTTTTTTTTTAAGGGAAAAATTATTATGACCCAAGGAATTGGTTGTTAAAAAGAGTCTAGCACCATTGATTCTTTCTTTTCTTTTTCTCTCACTGTGTGATCATTGCACCTGGCTCCCTTTCACTTACGGCTTCCTGGGGCCCTCACCAGCAGCAAATGCTGGCACCATGCTCCTTGTACAGCCTGCAAACTATGAGCCAAATAAACATCTTTTCTTATAAATTACCCAGCCTCGTGTGTTTCATTTGTAACAATACAAATGAACTAAGACAGATGAGGGATGGATGGATGAAGTATGGGTGGGTGGATGGATGGGTTGCCTTGTTCCCTTCACTATATGGACGTGTAATTTCTTTCATCTCAAAAACAAAAGGAGAAACTCCCCTGTTCCCAGACCCCTTCCTTCCCCTAATAGCAAAGCCCCTCCAAAGAGTTGACCACCATACCAGATTACTCTCCTCTCCTTCCACACTCTTTCACACGCTCCACTAAAGCCTTGTTGAATGAGGTTGCCATTGACCTCCACATTGCTAAATCCAGGCGTCAGTCTCAGCTGGCAGCTTACTTGATGGTGGCAACATTTGACATGTGCCCTTCTTTGGAAACACATTCTTCTCTTGGCCTCCAGGAACTTTACTCTCCTGGTTTTTCTCCTATTCCAGTGATGGCTCCTTCTGTCTCCTCGTCATCTCCCCAACCTCAGACCTTGGACTTCTTTTCTGTCTGTTAAAGCTCCCTTAATGATCTCATTAGTTTCACTACAAATGCCTTCCCTGCCCCACTAAATGTGGTCCACTCATAACCTTCCCCCTCTGAAGAATCAGCAACTCCATCGTTCCGGTGCTCAGGCCATCCTTGACTTGTTTCTCTCTCTCACCCACATCTAACTCTTTAGTATCTTGGCTCTACCTCCAAAACGTGTTCAGAATCCAAGTGCTTCTCTACCCCTCCATGGCTGCCTCTGAATCAAGCCCCCCAGCTCTTGCCTACTAACTCTTCATCCCAATGTTGTCTTGCCCCTACTGTTTCTTCTTAGCTCAACAGCCAGAGGGAACCTCTTTTGGATTTGGACTCAAAAGTTACCTTCCCTAGGCACTCTATTTAAATTGCACCTCTAGGCTCTGTGCCTGTAGCTCAAGTGCCAGACACATACACCAGAGCCTGCCAGGTTCAAATCCCACCCAGGCCTTCCAAACAACAATGACAACTACAACAAAAAATAGCTGGGCATTGTGGCAGGTGCCTGTAGTCCCAGCTACTTGGGAGGCTGAGGCAAGAGAATCACTTAAGCCCAGGAGTTGGAGGTCGCTGTGAGCTGTGATGCCACAGCACTCTACCCAGGGTGATAGCTTGAGGCTCTGTCTTAAATAAATAAATAAATAAATAAATAAATTGCACCTCTACCCTCCCACCCGACCCCTGCTCTCTTGTTCTGCATAACACTAGTCACCGGTTTCACATTCAGAACTTATCTATTTGTATGTTGTCATCTCCCCCCATTAGAAAATTAGCTACACGAGGGTAGGGACTTTGAGCTTTGGTTTCCTGCTGCATCTTTGGTGCCTAGAACATTGCAGAGCACATGGTCGGCTCCTTGTAAACAAGGGTGTGTGACACACTGCACCACATGGCAAGTACTGCTGTCCTTATTTTTTTTTGGATGAGGAAGCAGAAGTTCAGAGAGGTTGGTTAGCTCAACAGGGGTCACTCCAGTCACAGCCTGATCTGAACCTAGGCAGCCTGACTCCAGAGTATATATTCTAAATGCCATGTGCTACTCTTCTGAGCCTCAGTTTCCCCATCTGTGAAGTGGGGGAGATTATAATAAAGCTGCCCTGCAACTCTCACAAGGGTTGTTTGAGGCTTACATAAAATGACGTCTTTGTGTATATTTGTTCAAACCATAAAACTGGATGAAATGGTGACTACTGTCATTTTCTCTTTCCTCTTAGGAATTAATGTCTCACGGGACAGGAATTTAGATAAGCTAGTCTAACCCAGGATTTAAGGTAGAGATGAGAGGGACAAGTTCAGGACTGTCCTCACTTCCAGGCCGGTGTCAGATGGCTTTAGATAAAAGGGCTGGTACTTTCTTGTAAGGAGCAGAATCTGCAGGTATCCATCTATTTTTCCATCCTTCCTTTCACTCTTCCATCCATCCATCCAATGTCATGCTGCTAAGGAACCCACGGCAGGGGTAGGGGGGTTTATGTTGCTCCCCACATAGAAAGCCAATTACTGAGACAATAGGGATTGTCAAGGAAGAAAGGATTTACTGCAGGAGACGCACCTACTGGGAGGTGGAGTTCTCCCTTTGGGAAGCTATGCACGGAGGCCAGCACCTAGTCCACCCTTCAAAGCAATTATGAAACTCTTTATCTGGAATGGTCATCAGCGCTGTCATAGTGCAAGGACTGACAATTAAGTTCATGAACTCATCCTAGCAAAAGTGCTTTGAAGGGTGAACTAGTTGCTGGAATCAGTGCGCAGCTTCTCAAAGTGACTGTAGTGATATTCAGCAATGAGGTATGTAGTGCTTCTTCTAGGATGAATTTGCAAACCTAATTGTCTGACTTCATATTCTTCTCTCTTCACCATTCTGTCTCCTTTCAAGAGAATTACTTGACCACTGTCAGCTTTAGGGATAAAATGCCAGGGCCAGGACTACGCATGATGAGGACACCACACTGACTGGCTATCTTCGTGGGGTGGTGATTTCCATGACACCAGTGCCCTGGGCCCAGAGGCTAGGGAAGCCAGCTGGGTACCAGTAGGCAGAGGCCATGCAGGGGAGGGAACAGATAATTCATTAGTCACGAAGGCCAGCCACGCTTTTCACATTAAGCCTCTTTATCTCCTTGCAATTGCAGCCGATCAAGGCAATAAAAAGCAATTTGGTTAAGTGGTAAATTTAATCACGCTACAGCCATTCAGAAACCACTTAACGCCTCTGACTGTGACAGCGCCTTGCTTCTGTGCTTATTTGGAAAGCAAGCTTCTTCCAAACACAAGGCTTTCAGGGCCTTGGCAACTTGGTTTGAAGGATGAAAAAAATGACAGCACGCCTTTCTGGCTCAGCCTTTTCATCTTGAAGAGATGAGAGAGAGGGAACGTGATCAATCCTGTTTTTCATCTCTTGCTCCCAACAATTGTGTGAGCATAGGCTCACCTTCATCTCAGAGGCTGAAACTGGCTCTCAGAGAGGTGAACTTCCTGGCTGGAGTTCAAATCCAGGGATGCCTTTTTCCCGAGCCTTAGCCTCCTATTCATTTGTATTCTTTTTAATTATCATATCTTCATATATTACCTTTATAATTAAAATTCTTTCTGTTATATTACCCAGCCCCCCTGAGTGGTTCCCACTTTATCTCCTGATCTTTCTCATCAACTTGCTCCCCTCCTCCCCAGCCACCAGGTTCAAGCCCTTATGTCTTCATGACAGGATCATTGCCACCCCGCCTCTGCCCCTATGATCTCTCTGTACCTAATCTTGATGTCCTCTACTTGTTCATAGCATTACTGCCTGAAGGATCTTCTAAAGAGCTGATCTGGCCAAATCTCTGTCCTCCTGAAAACCCTCCTGGCTCCCATCACCCACAGGGAGCCCTTCCCAAAGCCTCAGGGGGCAGTGAAGTGGCCAGGGAGGTGTCAGGCTGCCTTTCTGTCCTAGCTGCCCAGTGTAGCCACCATCGTGTTCCATGATGTAGCCACTGCTCTGCCTCTCCTTGCTCAGAATCCATCCATGGCTCTCCACTCTATGCAGGGTAAAATTCTAGCATGCTGGGGTTTGAATAAACCCCTTCACACTTCAACCCTAACCTGCCTTCCCTCCCACCAGACTGGCCCTTTAGCCCAAACAAAAGATGTACCTTCTAATTTCAAATTGAGCAAGTTCTTCCTACCTCAGGGCCTATCCCTCTGCCTCACTCTCCTCCCCCTAATCTAGCCCCTGAGCCTAACACTCTCTAGCTCTAACCATGACTGGCTGCCACTTCTCCCTTTAGGCCTCAGGTATAGACTCACCTCCTGACAGAGGTTGTCTAAGGTAAGATTCATTAAACTACACCCTGAGATGGGGATTCACAGGTCAGTGGTTTATTAAGAAGAGCTGGGCAAATGAGAGGTCTTGGGGGAAAATGGTGTGGGAAATGGGACAGGCAGAGAGGGAAGCCAGGCAAGCGAGAGATTTCAGCCAAGTCCCAGACCCAGCCTGACCCTGGGGCAGCTCTGGGGAATGAGTTACATCTCAGGATTTTTTTTTTACTCTAGTCAAGGATCTGTCTGGGCCTTTGCACCAGCCAGTGGCTACCAACCTCCTTGAGGAGAGACCTAATCCCTAGGATTTGCCTGTCCCATAGCCCAGGGTTAGTTCTCTGCAGAAATCAGGTGTGAGCTCCAAGAAGCAATGGGCATCAGGCAGGGGGAGGGCACACAGGACTGGATAAGGGGATCTGAGGGCTTCTGGATGGGGCATGGCTTCCATTGACCATCCATAGCCCAGCCCCCATCCAGAGAGTCTTTTTCCTTACTCGTAGCTCAGCCTCTTGTTGCTTTCTTACAAATAACTGCTTGTTTGCCTGTCTGTGCTCTCTCTCCTCCTGGAGAATTCAAGGGCCTTGAGGGCAGGGACCTTGTCTCTTTTGTCCATCATTGTATCACCAGAGATCAGCACAACACTTGGGATTAGTGTTAACAGGCATTCATACAAGAAAAGCCATACAGTCATCTCAAGAGATGCTCTAGAAGCATTCAATAAAATTCAAATCTTTATTCTAAACCCCTCCCACATTAAAAATATAATATAATAAGGTTGCCTTAATACACACGCAAGTATTTCAAGCTACACAATACTGTCACATTTTACAATATAACTCTAGAGAAATTCCCATTAAATAATCAAGATTAGGCCAAGTGTGGTGGCTCACACCTATAATCCCAATGCTTTGGGAGACTGAGGCAGTAGGGTCATTTGAGGCCAGGTCAGGAGTTTGAGACCAGCCTAGGCAACATAGGGAGACTCCTGTCTCTACTAAAAAATAATTTAAAAATTAGGCAGATGTGGTGGTGTATGGCTATAGCCCCAGCTACTTAGGAGTATGAAGTAGAAGGATCACTTGAGCCCAGGAGTTCTAGGCTATATTGAGCTATAATCATGCCACTGCGCTCTAGCATGGGTGACAGAGTGAGACCTTATTGCTTAAAAAAAATTAAGTTTAAAATGAGGTGATCGCTATCATTGTATCATCTATTAAGTTTATGAATTAACAATGACCTGAAAGATAGTATCTTTTTCTTTTCTTAAGATAGAGTCTTGCTTTGTTGCCCAGGCTTGAGTGCCATGGTCTTAGCCCAGCTCAAGGCAACCTCAAGTTGCCTCCTGGGCAAGCAATCCTGCTGCCTCTGTCTGGGCTCAAGCAATCCTGCTGCCTCTGTCTCCTAGGTAGCTGAGACTACAGGTGCCTACCATAACACCTGAAACATTTTTCTATTTTTAGTAGAGGTAGGGTCTTATTCTTGCTCAGACTGGTCTTGAACTCCTGAGCTCAAGTGATCTTCCCACCTTGGCCTTCCAGAGAGTGCTAGGATTACAGGTGTGAGCCGCCATGGAGGGCCTGAAAGATAATGTCTTAAACAAGATAGAAAATTTTCTCTCAGGCAAAAGAAGTGTGAAGGTGGAAAATGCAGGACAGCTCCATTGTCCTTAGGGAAAAGAATTTTTTCTGTCCTCTTCATTCTCCAAGTGATTGGCTTTCATCCTTAGGTCTGCATTAGTTTCCATTTGTTGCTATAACAAATTACCACAAACTTAGTGACTTAAATAAACACAATTTTGTTATCTTACCAGTCTGGGGAGTAGAATTCTAACATCAAGATGTCAGCAGGGGTGTGTTCCTCCTGGACACTTTGGAAGAATCCATTTCCTCATCTTTTCCAGCTTCTAAAGCAGGAGTCCTCAAACTTTTTAAACAGGGGCCAGTTCACTGTCCCTCAGACCATTGAAGGGCTGGACTATAGTTTAAAAAAAAAAAAACTATGAACAAATTTCTATGCACACTGCACATATCTTATTTTGAAGTAAAAACACAAAACAGGAACAAATACAATCACACCACCTCATGTGCCCGCGGGCCACAGTTTGAGGACCCCTGTTCTAGAAGCTGCCTGCATTCCTTGGCTAATGCTTTCATCTTTCCAACTTCCACTTTCACATCACTGCTTCTCCTCTGACTCTCCTGCTTTCCCCGTTGTGTACTTACATATAAGGACCTTATGATTATATCAAGCCCATCTTGATAATCCAGATAATCTCTGCATCTCAAGATCTTTAACTTAATCACATCCTCAAAGTTCTGTTTTTGCTAACATATGAAGACAGGTTCTGAGGGCATATGACATATTCACAAGATTAGGATGTGGAAGTTTTGGGGAACCATTATCCTGTCTACCAAGGGATCCAAGAGGGCAGCTGGAGTTCCAGCCATTACATCAGCATTTCCAGCCAGCAGCAAAAGGAAGGGAGTAAACTACATTTTCCAGAAGTCCACATAATACTTCCACTTATATCTCATCAGCCAGAACTTAGACTCATGGCCCCATGTAGCTGCAAAGAATGCTGAGCAGCAATGTACTGGGCTAAAAGTTATCATTTTGTAATTAGATAGAAAAGGGAGAATGGAGGTTAGGTTAGGCAACTTGCAGGGTCTGCCACAATCACTGCCATTATCTGATAGTGTTTTGGAGGTTTTGGCTACTGCAAAAAGACATAAAGACCAGCAAGGGCTAAACTCTCAAAAAAGAATAGACACAGTAACATTACGTGAGGATGGTATAATTTACAAGTTCAGTGGCTCTCTGTGGGGAAGGACCTCCTTAGAAAGGCATTGCAGAACCTCTGGAGAACAGATGTCATTTGAAAATGCTGACTGATGGAAATAAGAGAAAACGTGACTATTAAACAAATGAAATAAGACACCAGTAAAGTTTTGTGTTTTTAAATCTGGGCATAATTATTTTAAAGGTAACATGGGCCCAGAGCGAATAGCCCACATCACAACATCCCAAAGCTGCAGATGCTGGTGTGGATGTGGAGAGAAGGGATCACTTTTACAATGTTGGCTGAGACTGCAAACTAATACAGTTTCTTTGGCAAGAAGTATGGAGAATCCTCAAAGAAATCAAAATAGACCTTCCATTTGATCACGCAATCCCACTACTAGGCATCTATCCAGAAGAAAAAGAATGATTTTATCATAAGGACATTTTCACTAGATTATTTATCACAGGTCAATTTATAATTGCCAAGATGTGGAAACAACCTAAATGTCCATCAACCCAGGAATGGGATAATAAACTGTGGTATATGTACACTATGGAATACTATTCAACCATGAAAAGATGGAGACTTTACATCTTTGGTATTAACCTAGATGGAGCTGAAGCACCTTCTTCTTAGTATCACAAGAATGGAAAAGCAAGTATCCAATGTACTCAATACAAATATTAAGCCAGTAGATGATTTAATACATGCCCACATAAGGAAAAACTCAATTCAATTCAAGATGGGGGGAGGAGGAATGAGGAGGGGAGAGGGGAGGAGGGAGAGAGATGGATGTGCTCCCACTTAAGAGGCACAATGTTAGGGTATATGGCACACATTCTGGGTGCGGGACACAACTCCAAGAGGGCTCCACCTAACAAATGCAAACACTGTAACATAATGGTTTGTACCGTCACATTAATCTGAAAGAAAAACAAACAAATAAAGAAAGTTAACATGGCCAAATAAAGATAAAAATACAATTTAAAAACGTTGGAAAGGGGAGGGGGTGGGAGGGATAGTAGGGGATAGTAGGGGGACCACAACTATGGAGCACATTGCAAGTACAAGTTGGTTCTATCATGGGTAGAACACAAATGTCCTAATGCTATAAATGGGTAAATGAGATGAAAGCTATGCTGATTAGTGTGATGTAAGCACTCCAATCTCTACAAATAATCAACACACTGAAATGGGCATAAATGTATGTATGACCTATGTACAAAAGACTTAATTAAAAAAATAAAATTATAAAAAAAATTAAAATAAACTGAAATAATCAAAAAATGTTTATTACAAAAAAGAAAAAGAAAAAGAAACCTGAAAGGTTTCTTGAAGTTCCCTTTACACACACACAAAAAAAAAAGTTGAAAAGAGAATGCGCCTTACCTAATATGAAAATATAAAATGACAATGATTAAGATGATGCTATCCTGGCACGTGATTAGATGGATCAATGGCCAGGGTGGGCATCGCTAGAGCAGGCTCAAATGGCTGGTTTGTGGTTGGAAGGCATCCTACGCTGAAACTTGAGCAGAGGCAGATCCAGGGCTTCCAGGAACACTAAACTTACAGTCAAGAGCGCTGAGTGCGCACCAGCGGAGGGCACCGAGATGCCATGCAATTTATGTGAGCCTGGATTTTTTTCATCTGCCTAATAGGGATAATCATATCTGACTGTTGGAAGATGATGGGAACACTTTAAATGGTAAAAAAGGAAAAGATACTCAGGACAAATGACAAGTATTTTGTAGTCAGAGATTAAGTCTGTAAGGCAAGAAAGATCGGAATTCTTGCTACCAGTGGACATTAGAGTTCTCTGAAACTCAACTTGACAATCACTACCTTTTAAATGTCACTTATAGTTCATTTACTATGCTTGTAAATTAGTGATGGGTTAAATTTGTATCTAACCCGTTAAAGTTTTCTGTTCCATGATTGCATTAATGTACACAGCTATGATTTAATTTAAAAAAAGTTTTCTATTTACCTGGCTATTTCACATTTGTCTTTCTTCAATGCTTTTCATAGGATCGCTCCGGTTTCTTAATTCTCCTTTGCTCCTATACTGGCATGAAGTTAAACATTATCATTTTCTTCTTTAGTGCTTACTCTTAAAATTTTAACACAATTGATTTAATGAAGACTAAGATTAATCGGGATTTCTCTTTCATCTCAAATAATAAGAAAGCCTTGAGGTATTTTACCTGCAATTCAACCCTCTGTCTTGCATATTATTGTTTTTCAGTGTTTTTATTTTTAAGCATCCTCAAATTAATTATTTTTATAATTTTTGTTTCCTAGCCTGAATATGTGTTTTAATTTATTTATGTTTGCAAATGTATTTGATCAAGATCTCTTCTAATAACTCACTCCCTTCCCCTAGTCTTGGTTTTCTTTTT
Source organism: Nycticebus coucang (assembly GCF_027406575.1). Classification (NCBI taxonomy): domain Eukaryota; kingdom Metazoa; phylum Chordata; class Mammalia; order Primates; family Lorisidae; genus Nycticebus; species Nycticebus coucang. The sequence continues at coordinate 91,478,347 of NC_069788.1, forward strand.
CCTATAGTGCATCCTACTAAAGCCTTTTTTAAATTTTTTACTAAAACACAGAAAATAAAGCCTTTATTTTTATTTTATTTTATTTTTTGAGACAGAGTCCCACTATGTCGCCCTCAGTAGAGTGCTGTGGCGTCACAGCTCACAGCAACCTCATGGGCTTAAGCGACTCTCTTGCCTCAGTCTCCCACGTAGCTGGGACTACAGGCACCCACCATAATATTCAGCTAATTTTTCCTATTTTTAGTAGAGACAGGGTCTTTCTCTTGCTCAGGCTGGTCTCGAACTCCTGAGCTCAGGCAATCCACCTGCCTCAGCTTCCCAGAGTGCTGGGATTACAGTTGTGAGCCACTCTGCCTGGCCTCTACTACAGCCTTTAACATGGATTACTGAAAAATCTCTCAGTCTTTATAGCCCCCTCATTTTTGAATATGCTGTTGGATATTCAGCACCTCCAAATATTACTAGAATATTATTCCATCATTTTCTGGATTTTATTGCTGTGGTTCAGTTTGTTATAGACAATTTATCTTTTCTCCTTGGGTTTGTTGTTGTTGTTGTTTGAGACAGAGTCTCAAACACCCTGGGTAGAGTGCCACGGTGTCTTAGCTAACAGCAAGTTCAAACTCTTAGACTCAATCAATCCTCTTGTCTCAGCCTCCCGAGTAGCTGGGACTAAGGGAGCCTGCTACAATGCTCAGCTATTTTTAGAGCCGGAGTCTCTTCGCTCTTGCTCATGCTGGTCCTGAACCTGTGAGCTCAGGCAATCAGCCCGCCTTGGCTTCCCAGAGTGCTAGGATTACAGGCGTGAGCCACCATACCTGGCTTTCTCTTTGGGTTTTTAAGATCTCCTACTTCAGGGCTGTGAAGTTTCTCTGCAATGTGTCTAATTATGGAATTATCTATTTTTATCCTGCCCAATACTTATGGTGCTTCTTCAACTTCAGGATTTATATCTTTCCTCTAAGATGGGAAATTCTTAGCCGTGATTTCTTCCAATATTACCTTTACCCCATTCCTGAATTTTCTCCTCTTCATTCTGTTCCTGCAGGCCTCTGAACTTTGCCTTCATGTTCTCCATCTCCAACTTTTTCATATCTTTAACTTCTCTTGATGGTAAAGTTTATGTTCCTACTGTGCAGAGATGTGCGTCCTTCCTGCCCACTGTTTTCCTGAGTCGCCCCACCTAGGCAGGGCAAGGGTTTCCCAAGCTGAGCCCCAGAAAGGGCCAGGAGCTCCTGAGGATCCCGAATGCAGGGGTGGTATGAAGATTCAGAAGCTGGAGATGGGGGCCCTTTCTTCTAAGCTGCCTCAACCCTAAGGCTGCAGAAGCAAAGAGCTCAGATGGTCCCAGCTACATTGGAGAGCAGAGAGGAAGAAATCATTCTCTGGAGCCTTGACAGAGGCCACCTGAGTCCTACTAAAGCAGTGAAAACATCCAGAACACTTGCTTCGACCCAGAGTGAAACATGGGCCAAGGCTGCACAGACCAGCTCCTCTCGACTGACTCAAAGTCAGGACCAGGCTGCAGGCTTGTCCGCCTTCCCTAGAGCACTCACACAGAAAGGACTCACCAAGACACCACATCCTGGCCCTTAAAGCCTGCCTAGAAATGGCCGCCTGGTTTCCTCAGACATTGGGGCAGGGACCCGACTTGGGTCCTAGTATCAGGCCACATGCGTCTGCTTAGTCCCCTCCTTCTATTGCAGAGAGCATCAAGCCTGGACCTCAGGGCACATCGGCCCAAGGCTGTCCTGAGAGGTCACGATGGACACATGGCCTGGAGCAGGCCCGAAAGTCTCACTTGCAGCAGAACATTTCAGCCACCTTGCAGGGACCAGTCAGGTCTGTCACGTGGGGGGTTGGGAGGGTGTTAGTTTAGGGGAAATACAACTTCAGCACACACAAGAAGGACATTCCAGAGCCGTCAACATTTTGCAGGCTATAAACATCAACAGACAAGCATTTTCCAGACTGTCCCACCTGATTGGGAAGGCATAGTATCTAGGCTGATGTTATCTTATGAATCAAAATACTATTGAATGTATTACTATGCTCTGGGCTCTGTGCTGAGAATGAGTAAGGGACTGTCTGCTTTATTTTGCTCATGAGGAAGACTCAGAGAGGTGGGGTACTCACCCAAGTTTGCACGGCAGATTAGTGGCAGGCTCAGGATTTAGAACCACATGTCTAACCACTGGACAATATGCCACCAAGGACACTAGTCAAGAGAGAGGAGCCTCCCGCATCAGTGATGGCAGAGGCCAAGCTCAAATCTACGTCACCTGACCCCCTTACTTGCGTTTTGTAGGGGTAATGAGGCCAATTCGATAGAGGGTGGCCCTGCTTTAGGTAACTCCGCTGTAACCCAATCCCTCCCTTTGGGGCAAAAATCAGAAAGCAGCTCTTTAAATCACTGAAGCATCTCTGCTGGTTTTGTTAAGTAGCAACACCCCTCCTGCACGGAAAAATGAATACATCGATTACTCAAGAGGGGAAAAAAGAAAGGTGAGGAAGTGAGGAGAGAAAAGAAAGAAAGAAAGAAAAGAGGAAGTTCTTTTGTAACTGTTTCTTGGAGCTGTGAATTGTTTGCAGGAGACCCGCCACTACCATTGCCATCTCTGCTGTCTCTTAAAGAAATAGAGAAGCAGCATCAGCGGCCTTGGGGATGTTTCTGTAACCGTAACCAGGAGGCAGGTGGATCTCAATCCCACCGGGCAATCTGCAGGCCAGGCTGGCTTCCCAGCCCCCACTCCTGAGCATCCATTCAAGGGTCTCACAGTGGCTGTGCAGGGAGCTGGGTCCTCTTGGAACTGGGTTGACCAGTTGCCCCCTTGCCAGACCAGAGAGCCTAGGCCGAGGGTGGCACTGCTGATCAGAGATGCCTTGCCGGAGGCCTTAGTACTAACTCATTCCAGAAAGTCAGCAAACCCTCCACCCATGACGTTTCCCACTTAACAGACAAGGACACTGTGTCCTGCCCCAAACTGCTTACCCAGTGTCGAGAACAGAGTTAGGTCCATTGACGCCTACGCCTATTGTCCTAATTTCTTCAAGCATGTCCAGCTCTTCTCTAAACCCTCTTGAAGAGAAATTCACATTCACTGACAGAGTCACCTCAGTACATTCTTTGGATTGTCAAAACAACGCTCTAACTATGAGTTTAAGTGAGAAAAGCAGGGGACTGAGGAAGACTAAATGACACTGATAATGCAAACAGCAAAATGTGAAGAATTTCACGGGACAAGTGACCCGGTTTTTTCTACCAATATACTGCAAGGGGGAAAAGTAAGGGAGGTTCAAAGAGATGAAGAGACATGCTGTCTCAGTCCGTCTGTGCTGCTGGAACAAAGCACCCGAGACTCGGTAATTCATAAGCAGCAGAGATTTATTCTCTCACACTTCTGGAGATGGGAAAGTCCAAGATCAAGGCGCAGGTGGGCTCAGAATTTGGCAAGGGCTGCGTCCTCCAAAGAGGAGGATCACTGTGTCCTCACAGGGCAGAAGTTGGAAGGACAAAAGGGACCAACGTTAGATCCCACCAACCCTGTATAAGGTCCTTGTTCCCATTCATGAGTGTGGAGTCCTCAAGAGTTAATTGCCTCCTAAAGGCTCCACTTTTTAATACTGTCTCATTGGCAATTAAGATCCAACATGTGAATTTGGGAGGGTATGTTCAGACCGCAGCACATGTCAACCAAATTCGAGCTGCAAGCATTCTTTGGATCCTAATTTCAATAAACCAGCTGTAGAAAAATAAGATCATTTAAACACTGACTAGACATTTCCATCATATAATAAAGATCATTGTTATTTTTAGGTGTAATACAATATTTGGATGATATTAAAAACAAAGGAACTTTATCTTTTGCAGACACAAACCGAAGTGTTTACAGAGGAAAATGTCTGAATGTCTGTGGTTTATTCCATAATAACCTGGGAGAGGGTGTTGTCAGACTGAGGGATTGGATGAGACTAGAGGTGGTGATTGTCACCTGGGGATTCATGATCCTATTTTCTCTGACTTTATGTATTTAAATGTTCTCTCATTAGAAAGAATTAAGACATGGAAAAATGTGATGCGGAAGACTCAAGCTCTATTAAAGTTTATCATGCTTATATTTTTCTTTTTATGACTGCACAAAAGTATGATACCTAATTTAATACAAATCTACACACAAAATAACACTTATAAGCAGTAGGATGGTGGTATTGATTGGCACTGGTCTTTCCCTATCGGTGTCTTAGCGTCTATGAGCTTCAGCATTTTACATCTTTCCAGAAGAGGAAATAAGCTTGAGGAAATAAGATTAAGCAGGTGAAGCCCTGTCTGCATTCTGAGCTCTTCATGGGACTGAGATCCCAGCCCTGCCCCTGCAGCCATCCTGGGAGTTTTCCACACACCATAATCCCTTCTCCCGGGACATAGAGCAGGTCTTGGATGCCAGGAACCTGCTGGGGCAGACATTGATTAATAGCAACCTTGGGGGCCGCTGACCTGACCGCTGCTGACACTCAGCAGGTGGCCTCTTGGAAACAAAACTGGTGTTGGTTGGCGGAGGGTCAGATCCCACAGGAAATTATGAACCCAAACAGGAATCTCTCATTTGGACTCCTCAGAGTTTGGAAGGACAGATGTGGTGTCCTTGCTTGGATCAGACAACTGCACTATTTCAAAATCCTGGCCAAAAGGGGACAAGGCCCTGGGAAGATCCAGGGCAGCAGGTTATCCCTTTCTCCAGGACAAGAGCTGCTTATAAAAGGCCAAGTCTGAGTACTAAAGTGATGCTATGAATCCCGGAAAGAAAGAGAGAAAAAGGACACCTCTAGGCAGTGTACAAAAGGAGATAAATCACACCAGAACTATTCAGCTTTGTTGGAAATCAAAGAAATGAAAACAACAACAGAATACCATTTTGGACTTTCAAATTGGGAAAGATATTAATGTACAATGCTTCAGATTAGAAACCAATAAGGGCCGAGCACAGTGATTCAAGCCTAGAATCCTAGCACTTTGGAGGCTAAAGCCTAAAGTTTGAGACCTGCCTGAGCAGGTGAGATCCTATCTCTACCAAAAAAACAGAAACAAAAATCAGCCAGGCATGGTGCTCTAAGCCTGTAGTCCCAGCTTCTCAGGAGGCTGAGGCAGGAGGATTGCTGGAGCCCAGGATTTGGAGGTTGCAGTGAGCTATGATGACTGACACCACTGCACTCTAGCCTGGACAACAGAGTGAGACCCTGTCTTGATATAAAAAGAGAGAGAGAGAGACTAAAGAGATGGAGCAAATAAATGACATGTGTGATTTTGTATTTGGATTTTAGAAAAGGAGGGGCTGGGGGAACTAGAGAAGACATTATTAAAATACTGGGTAAAACTGAATATGGAGTGTGGATTAGAAATTAGTACTTGCATCAGGGTTAAATTTACTAGCTTTTATTATAGAATTGTACAGTGATTATGTAAGAGAGAGTAGGAATTACACACTCAGACAACTAGGGCTAAAGGGTTGTGACGTGAGCAGCTCACTGTCGTACGGTTCAGAAAGAACAGAAAGCAGGGGAAGCAGGAAGGGGGCAAACCGGCCAATGCCAGCGCTCAACAAATCCAGGTGAAGGGGGAGCTCTTTGCACTGTCCTCGCAATCTTTCTGTACATTTGAAATGATATCAATACGTTTTTAAAAATGTTCACAGTGCTCAGCGCTGGCAGGGGTGTAGGGGAATGAAAACTCTTGGCCTTCGAATGGAAGAGGAAACTGGGATATATGTTTTGGAGGAGAATGAGGCAATAAATAGCAAAGCTTTTGACCCAGCAATTCCACTTCTAGATGTTCCACCTAAAGAAATAAGCATAGAGGGCGGCGCCTGTGGCTCAGTGAGTAGGGCGCCGGCCCCATATGCCGAGGGTGGCGGATTCAGGCCCAGCCCCGGCCAAACTGCAACAAAAAAATAGCCGGGCGTTATGGTGGGTGCCTGTGGTCCCAGCTACTCGGGAGGCTGAGGCAAGAGAATCGCGTAAGCCCAAGAGTTAGAGGTTGCTGTGAGCCGTGTGACGCCACGGCACTCTACCGAGGGTGGTACAGTGAGACTCTGTCTCTACAAAAAAAAAAAAGAAATAAGCATAGAATGGAAAACAAAAATGTGGCATAGGGCACGGTGGCTTGTGCCTGTGATCCCAGCACTTTGGGAGGCCCTGGTGGGAGGACTGCTTGAGGCCAGGAGTTTGAGGAAGGGAATGCTAACACATGCTAGACATGCGTGAAACTTAAGGACAACAGGCAAAGTGAAATAAGCCGGTCCCCCAAAGATAAGTCCTGTATGACTCCACTCATATGAGGTATCACGTACAGAGGGACCAAAAGTGTGATAGAATAGTGGTTGCCGGTGGGGCAGAGGAGAGGGAAATCGGAGTTACTGTGTAGTGAGTGAGTCTTACAAGATGAAACGAGTTCTGAAGATGACGTACAGCGTAGTGAATGTATTTAACACCACTGAACTGAAGACTTAAACATGGTTAAGATAGTAATTTTGATGTTATGTGTACTTTACCACAACAAAAAATATTGGGGGAAAAACAAGAAAGAACCATAGATGTGCACAAAGATTGAGCTACAAAGATTTGCACCAAAGCACTGAATGTTCAACAAGAGATCAGTTAAATAAATGATGGTACATTCCCAGAATGGAACACTGTGTTACCATTTAAATGATATTGTGGAACAATATTTAATCACATGGGAAAGTGTTCATAATACAGTAAGCAGAGGAAAAATGTTCCAAGACATCCAGTTCGGTACCACCAAAACCAAAACAAACTCCATGCGAGTGTGCATTTTAAGCTCTGTGAGGTCGGGGACCTTATTGTATTCTCAGAGCCTAGGACAGTGCCTGACAGGGGAGTACCAATAAGAGTTTGTTTAATGAATGAGTAAAGAGCCATAGAAAATATGACGAGAAGATATGCTTCAAAACATATGTCCACAGCTCTAGTTCTGAGTGATGTGAATGCAAGTGATCTTAATTTAATTTTTTTCTTCCTCTTGTTTTTTGTTTTTTGTTTTATTTTTGAGGCAAGGTCTTGTTCTTTCAACAGTTCTGTTGACTGTTGGCTACAGTCAACATTGAGATCAAAGCCCACTGTAACCTCGAACTCCTGTGCTCAAGCAATCCTCCTGCCTGAGCCCCTGCTCCCCCATGAGTAGCTGGAGTCCAGGCGTGCCCCACCATACACACGCCTAATTCTCTTTCACCTTCTCGTTTGTACAGATGGAGTCTCACTCTTGTTCATGCTGGTCTTGAACTCCTGGCCTCAAGCAATCCTCCCATTTCAGTCTCCCAGAGTACTAGGATTACAGGTGTGAGCCACTGCATTTGGCCTTCATTTTCTTCTTTTCATCTCTATGTATGGTCTAAAGGTTCCTCAAGGAACAATGATCAGTTTTGTAACGAATTATTTAAAATAATACATGAAATTATTTGAAGCAATTGTGAATTATTTAAAGCAATAGATGCAATTACTTAAAGCAATTGTAAATTATTTAAAACAACAAATACAAAGCAAAAAACAGTCGCCTGAATCACACAGAATCTCCCTGGAATGGGGTTCAAGGTCATCTTAAACCACTACAAATTACTCCAAGTGCATTGGTATTTCCCAAACTCAGTCACACTGCGGTGGGAGGGGGCTGTGATCTTCAGTGAGTCACTGGATCTCTGCCTGGCCTCTGCTTTCTCTCCTGGATATGTGAAGCAGCCAGGACAGGGCCTGTGCTGTCAGCCTATCCTCTCCCAGCAGCCAGGGCCCTGGGGAGACTCAGAGGGGCAGGGAGGAAAGGATTATTGTCTCCATTTGACAGACTCTGTGGCTGAGGTCGGGAGGCTGGAACCTAGTGGGGCTATGGCAGGGGGAGGCTGGTGGCCGATTTTCCTTTTTTCTGTGCCCCCATCCCCATCCCTGACATCTAGGACACCTTCCTCAGTCCTGCTCTGACACTACCTGATCCAACCACCTGAGAACTGGGACCTGCCCCAGAAGGGGAGACTCACAAGTGTCCCCTGTCCTGTGAGCAACCAGGGTGATAAACAGCTGCTCTCAAGTCCTGGGCAAAACCTGTCCCTTCTCCAACCCAAGGAATGAGCCACAGCTGACCCCTGTCTCCCAGCACAAGAGGCTGGCTGCAGGAAGATGTACAGCTTGCGGTTTGCTTGTCATGAGACGGTTGTTGATACAAAACAGGCCTTGTTTTTAATGAAAAAAAAAGGACTTAAAAAAAATAGACTTGGGCGGCGCCTGTGGCTCAGCGGGTAGGGCGCCGGTCCCATATGCCGGAGGTGGCGGGTTCAAACCCAGCCCCGGCCAAATTAAAAAAAAAAAAAAAATAGACTTTATTTTAAAGAGCAATATTAGGTTTACATAAAAGTACAGAGTGTATACCCACTAACCACTGCCCATATACCCCCACCAACATCTTGCATTGGTGGCCTCCATCTGCAGTAACTGACGAGCCAGCACTGTTATATGATTCTTACCTGAAGTCAACAGTTTACAAAGTTCTCTCTCTTCTTTTAATCAAGGTAAAACATATATAACATAGATCTTACTGCTTTATGTTACTGCTTTAACCAATTTTAGAGTATATGGTTTAAGTATTAAGTACATTCACACTGTTGTATAACCTTTTCTCAAATTGAAACTCTATACCCATTAAACACTCACTTCCCATAAGGTTCACTCTTGCTGTACCTTCCATGGATCTGGAGAAATGCACAGTGTACCCACCAGTAGAGTATGGTGCAGAGTATTTCCACAGTCCTAAAAGTCCCCTGTGTTCCACCTCTTCATTCCTTCCCTGCCCCCCAAACCTCTGGCAGCTGGGACCTGTGTTATTCCACATTCACCCTGTTATTCCTTGGGGTGCTGTTTGTAATAGCCAAAGATACGGAATAACCTGACTATCTGCCAATAGGAGACTGGTTAAAGAAATTGAGACACATCTGTCCGGTGGAATTCCATGCAGCTGTTAAAAAAATGAGGGAGCGTAAAAAAAAAAAAACTTTTAAAATAGGCCATTTTGCAGTGCAGTTTCAGATTCACAACAAAATTGAGAGGAAGTTGTAGAGATTTCTTCTATACCCTCTGCTCTCACATAAGCACAGCCTCCCCTATTATCAACACTTCCCCACCAAAGTGGTGCATTTGTTACAATCAGTGACTCCACAACGATGCATTGTGGTCACCCACAGTCACTAGTTTACGTTAGGGTTCACTGTTGGTGTTGTATGTACAGTCCACGGATTTGGACAAAACGTGTAATGACATGTGTTCATCATTATAATATACAGAATAGCTTCACTGCCCTAAAGGGAACCATTTTTGGAAAGGAAGGGTGGAAGGAAGGAAGGGAAGGGAAGGGAAAACAGAAAAGAAAAGAAAAGAAAAAGCGGGTGGTGCCTGTGGCTCAAGGAGTAGGGCGCCGGTCCCATATGCCGGAGGTGGCGGGTTCAAACCCAGCCCCGGCCAAAAAAAAAAAAAAGAAAGAAAAAGGGGTGCAGTGGCTCATACCTATAATCCTAGCACTTTGGGAGGCAGCTGAGGTCAGAAGATTGCTTGAGGCCATGAGTTCAAGACTGGCATAGGCAACCTAGTGAGAACCTCCCCCCCATCTCTACAAAACGAAAAATTAGCCAGGTGTGGTAACATGCAGCCAGAAATCTCAGCTATCCAGGAGGCTGAGGCAGGAGGATTGCTTGAGCCCAGGAATTTGAGGCTACAGTGAGCTATGATCACACCATGGCACTCTAGTCCAGGCGACAGAGCAGGACTATCTCAAAAAATAAAAATAAGAAAATGTTGAAAACAATACATTTGCTGGGCGGCGCCTGTGGCTCAGTCGGTAAGGCGCCGGCCCCATATACCGAGGGTGGCGGGTTCAAACCCGGCCCCGGCCAAACTGCAACCAAAAAATAGCTGGGCGTTGTGGCGGGCGCCTGTAGTCCCAGCGACTTGGGAGGCTGAGGCAAGAGAATCGCTTAAGCCCAGGAGTTGGAGGTTGCTGTGAGCTGTGTGAGGCCACGGCACTCTACCAAGGGCCATAAAGTGAGACTCTGTCTCTACAAAAACAAACAAACAAAAAAAATACATTTGCTAACACTTTTTGTTTTTTTAACAAAGTGTATGAGAGAACATATATTTGGATTTGCTTGTGTCAGACTAATGGGGTCAGGGTGGGAGAAAGACTTTCAGTTAGTCTTTTCATACATCTTGATGTTAAAACCATGTGACTGCATTACCTATTCAGAATATAAATAAATACAGACAGTGTAAAAGTTTAAATAATTCATCTTTTCATTTCATCAAACTTACCTCAAAGTTCGTAAGGCCCACCCAGGCTTTCCATGTTGACCGCTGAGCTGAAAAGCTGCCGGCTAAAGGCAGAGCCACCCAGAGGTTGAACTGCTGGAATTGCCTCCATGCACAGAAGGCAGCTGGGGCACCACCCCTCCCAGGACCCCTGCCCATCTGGCCTGCATCTGGCCTGCTATGCCCAGGCAAGGCCCAGCCCTCCATCTGCGGCCCCAGACAGGCAAGCTGCTCATTCCCTTCCTGCCAACTGAGCATCCTAATTACACAATAAATACTGATTGCCCATGACTAGGCTCTTCCAGAGTCATAGACAGTAACCAAAGTTGTGCCTAATGAGCCCCTCCATTAATTCTCTGTGCTCCCTGCTCCAGGATTTAATTATGCTTTGGCAGAAACAGCAATCCACATAGGATGACTGAGGAAACAGAGCTTGCAAAGATGCTCTCTTCTCATCGGGAGACCTGGCAAAGTTGCTCCAAGGGCCCTATAACTTTTCCAATGGATGGAAGGAGACATCAGAGAAGGAAGTCTGCATCTACTGAGTGTCTGCTGTATAGCCAGCAGAACGAGGCATTGTCAAATGCTTCGTCTCACCTTGTCCTCACAACCACTGTTAGAGATGGGTCCCCAATTTACAGAGGAGGAAAGATAATTCTTGACAAGAATTAGCGGGCCAGGCCTGTTTGAGTTGCAGGCCCATTCAGTTCCACCACTTGCTGCAGGAAGGATAATCTTTGTGATAAAATTTTCCTTTTACCAAACCGTTAACAAGGATTAACAAGGGTTATTACTTTTAGTCTCACATTCATTTAAGAAGACAAAACACTGACGTACCTGAAGCCCAGAACGACTGTGATGGACACACAGACACACTCCCAGGTTTCACACTCCCAGCTTCACTATCAGAAAGGCAACAGAGTGGGTGGGTAAGAGGCTGACCCTGACGTTGGACAGCCTGGTGCAAGTCCTTGCTCCATCACCTCCTGGCTGTGTGACCTCAGTCAGGCTACTTGTTCTCCCCACCGAAGTACCTAATTGTTTGGCACTTGCAAGGATCAAATGATGTATTTACAGGGCACGGCACAATATCATCATTTCCCCAAGACTTTTCCTCTAGAGCCACACCTCACCAACTCATGGACATTCTTTCAAAGCCACTTCAATAGACTAAATGGAAAAAACTGGCCCCGTTGGGGTTCATGATTTTCCTCTCTCCCTTTTGCAACATGATCTTTCTGCTTCTTCCATGAAGAAGTGGAGCTCTTAAAGCTGGGCTGGCCTTATCCTTTGCTGTGACCAACAGAGAGATGGAAATGATGGTGCCAGTTCCAAGCCTGGTCTTGCACTGTTTTGCTCATTCCTTTACACACCCGCTGGCACCATATGAATAAGATCAAGCCAGTCTGTTGTATGGTGAGAGATGCAGAGCCCTGTCACTCCCATAATCCTAGCCAGTAGCCAGCCCAGTCAGAAGTCCACTTAAACCCGGTGGTACCCAGCAGACCTGCCAGCTAACTATAGGCTGTAAGTTCAGCTAAGATCAGCTGAACCTGCAGATCATCCTTGGCTTGTGAGCAGTAACTACTTTAAGTTGCAGAGTTTGGGGGTGATTTTGTTACATGGCAGTAGCTAACTGATACAGCTATTTGTGTAACTTATTCTCAGGTAAGAACAGTAATGGAGCACAGTATGGTTCCTGTTTCTCATTTCCTTCTGCTCAGGCTTAGGCAAAAGCAGTCTGTAACCACCTTGAAGGGAGATCCTGGAATTCATCTTTTTTCATTTTCTTCCAGAATCTGGTGGAATTCAATTCAAACAGTTCAAATTTCTTTTCTCTACACATCTTTATTTCATTCTTATTCTTTTTTTTTTTTGAGATAGAGGTTCATGTCACCCTTGGTAGAGTGCTGTGGTGTCACACTTCATAGCAACCTCAAACTCTTGGGCTTAAGTGATTCTCTTGCCTCAGCCTCCCAAGTAGCTGGGACTACAGGCGCCTTCCACAACGCCCGGCTATTTTTTTGTTGTAGTTGTCATTGTTGCTTAGCAGGCTTGGGCTGGATTCAAACCCACCAGCCCTGGTGTATGTGGCCAGCGCCCTAACCACTGAGTTACAGGCACTGAACCGTCATTCTTATTCTTAAAAGATACTTCTGCTGAATACAGAATTATAGAGTAACAGTTATATTTTCTAAGAATACTAAAGGTAATCATGCTCTGCCTTTTGGCTTCCATTACTGCTCACAAGAAGTAAGTTGTCAGTCTCACTATTGCTTCTTGGAAAACAATCTCTCTTTCCTCCTTGGCTGCTTTAAAGATATTCTCATGGTTTCTGTTTTTATGTAATTCATTATGATTTGTCTAGGGGTAGATTTCTTTCTGGGGTTGGTTGGACTCCTTAAATATAGAGCTTGATTTCTGTGTTAGTTAGAATAAGTTATGCTAGCTGCTGAAACAAACAACTTCCAAATCTCAGCATCTGAGTAGAGTAAGAGTTTACTGGGTGATTATTGGTGGCATATCATGCAATTCTTTCCTAATCAGGGCCCAGGGATCAAGTCTTCTTTATCTAATGCAGGGGTTTTCAACCTATGGTCCATTGTTAGATCCCTGAGAATTCCACAGATAGAATTTAGGGAGTGCATTCATTTAAATTGGGAGAAAATTACATTGATATTTTCTTTACTTTGTAAAATTTAGCATTTTCCTTTATGAATATAGACAACAAACTACAATTTTATACCCATGAATTTTTTTTTACCATTTTGTTATGAACATCATATATATATATATTTTTTAACATCATCGATATTTTTATTTCACATGCCAGTTGTTGAAGTTATCTTGAATGATTGTTTACACTTATTTACTGCTTTGAAATTATGGTAGCATTAAACTTCCTGTGAAATTTCCCATCATCAAAGTGTCTGTCTGTGGATGCTTGGTTCACGTAGCTGGCCCATTACTGGGCAACACGGTACCCAATAATCATTCAGTTACAAATGGTGGCATTGTGCTCTTGAACATATCTATCTCTCTGCCCAGCTTTCAGCATTCTCTGTTGATGTCTATTGATCAGCACACAGAAGGAAGAGAGTCAAAGACCACTCACTGTTTAATTTTCTTCCTTCTTTCCTTCTTTTTTGAGATGGAGTCTCACTTCATCACCCCAGGTAGAGTACAGTGGCATCATTGTTTCTCTGTGCAGTCTCAAACTCCTGAGCTCAAGTGATCTTACTGCCTCAGCCTCCGTCCTGGACTATAGACATGTGCTATCATGCCAGGCTAATTTTTCTATTTTTACTAGAGATGGAGTCTCGCTCTTGCTTAGTCTGGTCTCAAAATCCTGAGCTCAAGTGATTCTCTCACCTCAACCTCCCAGAGTGCTAGTATTACAGGTGTGAGGCATCACTCCTGTTTAATGTCCTTACACAAGCTAAGTAGTAGCTGATTTGTCATAAAAAAATATAATTCTGGGGCAGCGCCTGTGGCTCAAAGGGGTAGGGTGCCAGCCCCATATGCCGGAGGTGGTGGGTTTAAACCCAGCCCCGGCCAAAAAAAAACTGCAAAAAAAAATATATATATATATATATCTATATATATATAGATATATATATAAAATTCTGTTGCTCAGGAGGCTGAGGCAAGAGAATTACGTAAGCCCAAGAACTGGAGGTTGCTGTGAGCTGTGTGACGTCATGGCACTCAACAAGGGTGGTAAAGTGAGACTCTGTCGCTACAAATATATATATATATATATATATATAATTCTGACTTTAATGTGTCAGCACATTTTAAATGTCGTATGTTAATAGAGATGCACATGTGTTTTTTATCCTTGTTTTTCCTTGGATGTCTGTTTCTTTTTCCACTGAGTATCTTATTTCTATTATTATTTTTCATTTCTGGGGCTTCCACTGATTCTTTTCCAATTTCTTTGTGATCATTTTTTAAAATGTATTTTTCATTTCCTAAACATCTTTTTAAGCTCATCTTCTGTTATGGACTGAATGTTTGTGTCCCCTGAAAATTCATATGTTGAAGCCCCAATGCCTGCTATGCTGTTATTTGGAGGTGAGGTTTTTGGGAGCTGGTTAGGTCTGGATGAGTCCTGAGGGTGGAGCCCCATAATGGGATTAGTGCCCTTATAAGAAGAGGAAGAGACAGCAAGGTGAGGACACCACAAGAAAGGATCTGTCTAAAAGTCAGGAAGAAGAGCCTCATCAGACACTGAATCTTCTAGCATCTTGATCTTGGACTTCCCAGCATCTAGAACTGCGGGAAATAAATGGTTGTTGAAGCTGCCCAGGTTATGGTATTTTGTTATAGCAACCCAAGCTGACCGAGACACATCCCTAGGGCTAAGAATGAGGCCTGGAAAATAACAGATGCTCAATAACTAGGTGCTGCATGGAAGAAGTATATGCCACACGGTGCTATGGTTAGCTGTGCTAGACATGGCATCACGTGGGTATGGAGGCTGTTGTCAAGGACCCACCCAGGGCTGAGGCAGGTACAGCTTCACCCACCACTTAACATCTGTGATTTCCTCATGTACATGTATAAATAAAAGATAATAATTACACTTCCTCCCAGACAGTGGTGAGGATAGATTATGATTCCCATCAAACCTTTATAACATTGCCTGGAAAAACTTACTGAGTGCGTCCTATGTAAGATGCTATATGTTACTAAAATGTAATAGCAGTAATCATGATTTCTTTTTACTGTGGTTATTGTTATTATACATCAGGCCCTGCTCTACACATATGTTATTTAATCCTTGATAGCCACCCAAAGCAATGGACCTTAGCCACATGAGGAAATAGAGACTCTGGGAGACTAGGTAACTTGCATTTGTTTAATAGACAATAGCTATAATGCTATTGTGCCAATAAGCACTGTAAGAGTGGGACCAAGCTCTAGGAGGGTCCTGTGGCGGTGGCTGGGGGCGGGGGGCAGTTTCCCATGAGAGACCACATGTGACAGTGTCCCTCACACAGAATCACCCCTACACAAGTTACCTGGTCTCCCAGAGCCTCTATCATCCTCCCTGCTAAGCCTTCAACACTCTGCGGCCCAGACAGCTCTGTCCTGCACAGACAGGGAGAGCGAGGGTCAGCGCTGCCCAGTGATGCATCCAGGCCTCGCACAGTGAGGTCCAGGTCTGCCTGGCTCCAAATGGGGCTTTCTCCTACCCAAGCCTGCGTCTGCCCACAGGCTCACAGAGCCACCGGCTATCTGTCAGGAAGGAAAGGGTCTGGAGTGAGTGGAGGCAAGGTGTGGAGCGGGATGGGGTGGGGAGGACCAGGCGCGGCGGCCCTGGCACAGTGTGAAGCATGGGAGTCTCGGGCAGTTCTGGGCAGGAGGAAGGAGAATCTGGGTGGGGGGGTGCAGGCTGCACTAGGGAGGTTGGGGAGAGTGAGCTGAATCCTGCACCCAGCTCCCAAGTGGCAGAACTCAGCAACCCTTCAGGGCTGAAGTGGGTGCTTCCTGTTTCTTCAGGAGCTGCTGGGCCCAGGGCTCCAGCAACTAGCAACTCCAGCTTTGGTTTATTTAATTTTATTTGCTTATTTTTATTTATTTATTTATTTGGAGACAGAGTCTCACTCCATCACCCTGGGTAGGGTACAGTGGTGTCATCATAGCTCACAGCAACCTCAAACTCTTGGGCTCAAGAGATTCTCTTTCCTCAGCCTCCTGAGTAGCTGGGACCACAGGCACCTGTCATGATGCCTGCCTTGGTTTTTTTTTTCTATTTTGAGTACAGATGGGTCTTTTGAACTCCTGAGCTCAAGCAATTTGCCCTCCTTGGCTTCCCAGAGGGTATTTTTCTTTTTAAAGCAGCTGTGAAATGCTCCCCACATGTTGTTTCATTCATTTCTAGGAATGAATCTCCACCGGGCTTGGAAGTCAACAAAAGAAGAGACCAAGGTAGTTGCTTCTGTGACAGCTGTGACCCTGAGGCTTCAGGCTGCCTACTCGGCCCTTCCCAAACTGGGATTGTCATGTCTGTGCTGTGGAGACCTCATGAGCAAAATGTCAGATTGAGCTGCAGAAGCCCATGTTTTCTATTTGTTTTAGCTGAAAACTCTCTGGGGTTTGGGCCAGATGTTCACTAGGGTACTTCATGCTCTCAAATTCCACCATCTGTTAAGCTCTAGCACCGGCATCCACTGGGGGAAAGTCCTTGCCGACATGTTAATGGGCTGCAGCGAGACCCCAGGAGAGGTCTTTACCTAAAACGGCTGCAATTTTGCATTTCCTGTGGAGCGAGACTGAATCTGGATCAGAGCAGGATTCTGCAGGCTTGAGATGACGCTTTGTCAGGCCATGGTGCCTCTGGCCTCTAAAAGGACTGCATCAAAGGAACAAAAGGCAAGCATTCCCAGAAACGTTCTTTATGTTCCAGAATTCAAAAAGGTGCCCCTTTCCCCATAGAGCATCTGCTTCTCCCCAGTGCACAGGTAGAGGCTGCTGGTGTCGAGGAGGTTCGTTCCCTGGCACCCCTGGCACTGGTGGGGGTGGACAGGTCACCGCCTCTGAAAGCCAAGTCTTTGCGCTCCGGCCATGAAAGTGTCCCTGCTGGCCTCTGTTATCATTCCTCTGATGGAGAAACAATCATAAGCCAGGAATCCTGAAAGGTGCTGGGCCCCCAAGGACCATTAGGGAGCAGTACTTGCTCTCCGAGAGCAGCCGGGTGATGAAGGCTGCAAACCAGGAGATGGAACACGGGTGAAGACGGCAGGCCGGAGGTGATCTGCTAACTGGCCCCACCACGGTTTCTTTTCTTTTTCTTTTTTTTTTTTTTTATTAAATCATAGCTGTGTACATTGATATAATCCTGGGGCATCATTCACTAGCTTCACAGACCGTTTAGCAAGTTTCACCTATACCCTTGTAAGATGCACCGCTGGTGTAATCCCACCAATCCCCTTTCCTCTACCCACCTCCCCCCACCCTCCCCTCCCTTTCCCCCTTCCCCCTATTCTTAGCTTGTAACTGGGTTATAGCTTTCATGTGAAAACCCTAAATTAGTTTCATAGTAGGGCTGAGTACATTGGGTACTTTTTCTTCCATTCTTGAGATACTTTACTAAGAAGAATATGTTCCAGCTTCATCCATGTAAACATGAAAGAGGTAAAGTCTCCATCTTTCTTTAAGGCTGCATAATATTCCATGGTATACATATACCACAATTTATTAATCCATTCGTGGATCGATGGGCACTTGGGCTTCTTCCATGACTTAGCAATTATGAATTGGGCTGCAATAAACATTCTGGTACAAATATCTCTGTTAAGATGTGCTTTTTGGTCTTCTGGGTACATGCCCAGTAGAGGGATTACAGGATTGAATGGCAGATCTATTTTTAGATCTCTGAGTGTTCTCCATATCTCTTTCCAAAAGGACCACCATGGTTTCTTATTGCAGTCTCTACTTTTCCTTCCCAGCAGGCATCGGAATCTCTACCATTTGAAATTACACACTGACCCGAGTTATTTAATGTCTGCCTTCTCCCCTTTCTGTGGGCATCGTGGGGCAGGGACAGAGTCTGTTCTGCATGTGACTGTGGTCTGTGTCTAGCACATGGTCTGGCGCCCAGGACTGTTTTGGAGAATGAATGGAGGAGTAAAGGAGTGATGGGCTGTACAGAATGGATGTGTAGCCAGGAAGGGTTCTGGGGGCTGGCAGCAGTGGCGACTGAGCTGGGACACAGCACAGAGCAGAATAAGGCCGATGCTTAGTGACCTGTGGAGCACGTCAGGTGGTGACGGTGTGCGAACCCTCGGGAGTTACTTAATCTTCACAGAATGCTGTTATTTGCGTTTTGCCCAATCTGTTTGAATTCGTTCTCCCAGTCAAGACCCAGGTCAAATGCTGTTCCTCCTGACAGCCAACCTAACCTTCAGAATGAAGCCCGCAGACTGAGCTGGGGTGGGATGGGGGTCCCGCCCCGTGTGGCTTATGTAATACAATCACTGAGCAGGTACTGGGGACCAAGGGTAGCCTTGGTCCCCTTCTCCTTTGCAGTTGTTTTGCCCCTGGCTGCACACACCATGTGAGCCGTTCTTCTCAAAGCCCCTGGGTCCTACAACATGCACTGACTGGAGACTCATGGGGCTTCAGACCTTCGAGCTTCACTGCCTGCTGATGACTCCAGCAGGGTCTACCTGCCCCAGGTGGGGTCCACATCTAGGAGTGACCACGCTGTCTTGGTTTGAACTTCCCACTCTTGGGTCCCGCTGCCCACCCACCTGCAGTTACTAGAACATCAGCAGCACTCAGTTCCTCTTTTGCTGAATCTTCCCATTAAAATGACTTGATTATATAAAACATTTCAAATAACCAACATGAAATATACTCTACCTGACTATATCTATTCTGACTGGTAATCAACAACACTGAGATACGAGCTGTCTACTGGATTTGCAGAGGGCCTGTTTTTATGCTAACCCTTGTTGCTGGTGAGAGTGTGCTAAGAACCTGATGCACTTCTGGTGGGCAATGAGGTGATTTGCAAAAAGAGTCTGCAAATTGTCCCCACTCTTTAACCCAGTTACTCTAGAACAGCGTTTTTTAATCTTCTTTATCTGATCAAAAAAAAGTAACAAAAAGAATACACTTGCTGTACTTTGATCTTCTGAAAATAATTTAATTAATGATCTTTAAAAATGTTGTGGCACACCAAAGATCCTCTCATGACACAGCAGTGTGCTGTGTGGTTGAAAATTGCTACTTAGAAAGAAAGATGGAGACTTTACCTCTTTCATGTTTACATGGATGGAGCTGGAACATATTCTTCTTAGTAAAGTATCTCAAGAATGGAAGATAAAGTATCCAATGTACTCAGCCCTACTATGAAACTAATTTATGGCTTTGATATGAAAGTTATAACCCAGTTATAACCTAAGAATATGGGGAAGGGGGAGAGGGAGGGAAGAGAGGGGAGGATGGGCGGAGGGAGGGTGATTGGTGGGATCACACCTAGGTGCATCTTACTAAATGTAGAATATAAATGTCTTAACACAATAACTAAGAAAATGCCAGGAAGGCTATGTTAACCAATGTGATGAAAATATGTCAAATGGTCTATAAAACCAGTGTGTGGTGCCCCATGATTGCATTAATGTACACAGCTATGATTTAATAATAAATGAAAAAAAAAAAAGAAAAGAAAATTGCTGCTTAGGTGTATTCTAAGGTGCTCATTCTCAATTCCAAAAAAAGGTTGATGCACACAGCTTCTCATCACAGTATTATTTTGAATAGTGAAAGATTCTTTCTCTTCCTAAAGAGGACTAATGGATTGGTCCACTTAATGGGAATATTGTGAACCAATTTCAAATGGTGGTTAGCAACCTTAAAAATTATGTGGAAGGTCCTAAGGTTGATCTCTTGGATTCCAAATACTGTTCTCCATTAAAAGGAACCACAGGGCTTTTTTGCAGAAATGACTGATTCCAGATCCAAGACCGGGAAGAACTAGACTGAAGTGGAATATCTTGGTTTGCCAGAAAGCAAAGAAGTGCTCAGAATGAATGGGGAGAGGCCAAGCCACAGCTTGGGCATGAGGGGGTTGCTGTCACTGATTAAATCTGGCACAATTTAAATATCAACAATATGCCGGAGGTGGAGGGTTCAAACCCAGCCCCAGCCAAAAACTGCAAAAAATATATATATATATATCAACAAGAACGATGATGATAATGGATTTTAACATATTGCATTTTATTTTATTTTTGTTATTTATTTATTTACTTATTTTTTTTTGAGACAGTCTCTCTCTGTCACCCTGGGTAGAGTGCTGTAGCATCATCATAGATCTCAAACTTTGGACTTGAGCAATCCTCTTGCCTCAGCCTCCCGAGTAGCGGGGACTATAGGCATGCACCACTATGCCTGGTTAGTTTTTCTATTTTTTTTTTTTTTTTTTAGTAGAGACAGGGGTCTCACTCCTGCTCAGGTTGGTCCCAAACTCCTGAGTTCAAGCAATCCACTCACCTTGGCCTCCCAAAGTGCTAGGATTACAGGTGTGAGCCACATGCCCAGCCAACATATTGCATTTTAAAATTAAAAAAAAAAAAATAGGTACATACTGATAGGATTTTTTTTTAAAAAAAAAAAAAAGAAGAAGGCCAGGTGTGGTGGTTCATGCCTGTAGTCCTAGCACTGTGGGAGGCTGAGGCAGGTGGATTTCCTGAGCTCACAGGTTCGAGACCAGCATGAGCCTGTGAGTGAGACCAAAAAAAAAAAATGCTGGGCGTTGTGGCGGGCGCCTGTAATCCCAGCTACTTGGGAGGCAAAGGGTAAGAGAATCGCTAAAGGAAGAAAGGAAAAAAAAAAGAGGAAGTAGAGGGAAAGAAACAGGCCAGCTAGCAACAACAGAAAGAATGATGATAGAATTAGAAAATTACCATTTTGCAGCTACCAATATATAACGATTCAGGCAGGGATCACCAAAGCATTCTAAAACCAATGGAAATTTGTTGGGGACTTAGAAATTTTCAAGGTTTCCAAGGTATCACTGCACAAAACACTTATTAACAACAAAGGGAAAAATACACCTTTAAAATGGCCAGATCTGCCAGGAACCATTTTAACCAAGTGGAGGAATGTAGCCTCACTGGCGGTACATACTTCCTGAATCATGTAACAATCCGGCGCCACCTACCCTTCATCTGGTATTCTTCCCCCAAATGTTTAACCTGAATCTGATCATGAGGAAACAAATTCATGTCCTGGGGCCTCCTCCAAGTTATCTCTCTGGCCCACACTCTTCAAAATATCAACCTGCGAAGGGCCAAGAAAGGGGAGGAGGGCTGTTCTAGATTTAAGGAGACTGAAGACATATGCGATCTTGGATTGGATCCTGGATCAGAAAAAAAATTAAAAACAGCACGCAAAGAACGTGTTTTAGACAGTTAGAAAAAACTGAACATGGACTCTGTCTAAGGTAATATCATTGCACAATGTCAGATTTCTTGGATGTGTTAATGGTTTTGTTGTTACATGGGAGACTACTTTTTATTCTTAGGCTCATGCTGAAATATCCCAGGATGGAGTGTGATGAGACCTGAACATTACTGTTAGTCCTTCTGCGGGTGATGGAGGGAGGGAGAAGAGCTGGGCCAAAATGTTAACAATGAAGAAGTCTAAGTGAAGGGTGTATGGATATTTATTATGTTCTTTTCTCAACTTTTCTGTAAGTTTAAAAAGTTTCATAAATACTGCAGAAAGTTTTATGGGCGGTATTGCTATGATACTGTTGTTTACCAGTATGTCAACAAAGTAGGAAGCAAAGTTGCTTATTCCTTTAGGTTCGTAGTATCCACTGTGGATGCGGACAGCTCTTGTTGTATCACTCAGCTTCTGTTCTACCTCCAATCAGGAGCACCCTTGTTTTCTTTCAGCACTTACTCCTCTCCCTTTGAGTTTATGAGGTTTGGGTGTGGGCATATGAACCACGCCCACCTGTCTCCAGGGATTGGTGAGCACATGTCTCAGTGTAGTCCGACCAAGGCCAACAGACACCAACCCCAGGGCTTTTGCAAAACATATTGGGACAAGCTAGTGTTCCCCCCACCGAGGCCACCAGGCTGCTAGGATGTGAACTATCACTTGACAATTCTACACAGTGACAGAGCTATCACACGAGTCAGCATGGTCACCTTTGTTTGGGGAGTGATTGCCTGTGGTTCGAATCTACACACAACAAACCAGAGGTAAGAGAAGGAGAGTGACACTGAAATTAAACACACCTGAAGTTAGTTACAGATTTCCTTTTGGCTTCTTCCAGTTTAAGTTGTGTGTCTGGTGCTTAAACTCAAGGCATCCTGATGGCCATAGTATGAAAATGCATAGAAAAGGTGTATCAGCGCATAAGAAATTGCCACAAGTTCAGCAGCTTTACTTAAACAACACGCAGTAATCATCTCAATTTCTGTGGGTCAGGAGTCTGGGCACAGTTAAGCTGGGTCCTCTCTTTTTAATCTCACAAGGCCATAGTCACTATGTCAGACAGGCCTGTGGTCTCATCTGGAGGTTTGACTGGGGAGGAATCCACTTCCAAACTCATTTGCATTGTTGGCAGTATTCATTTCCTTGTGCTTGTGTTATGAGGGCTCCGGCTTTTTGCTGTGTGATCTGGAGGCTGCCCAAGGCCCTTGACACCATCTGGAGCACTCTGCTGCATAGGCTTCCTCACGTGGCTGCTCACTTTATCAAGTCAGCAGGAAGAGTTCGATCAGCTACAACAGTACATTTTACAATGTACGTAATCACGAGGCTGACTGCCTATTGCCTTTCCCATAGAACAAAACCAAATCATGGGAGAGACATTCCCTCACACTTGCCATATTCTGTTGGTCAGAAGCAAGTCACAGGTCCTGTTTGCACAGACAAGGAGGGAATTACACAAAGACCTGGCACCAGGAGGTGGGGAATCACTTGAGGTCAGCGTGCAATCTGTTCACCATTAGTGAATCCTGCCACGCCAATCCTACACACTGCAAGGCACTTACTTACTGAGTACTATTGAGTGAATACTAAAGTATCACAAGTACTTAATATTATTTATTAAGATAATTTAATAGTAGTTATCACTGGGAAATGGGAGAAAGGTGTAGTGTGAAGGGCACTAGGACTTTTGCTCTGCATGTGTCATTGGGATTTTTTTTACAGTAAGTTTGTATTCATGGGTTATACAATTTAAAGATATAATTAAAAATGGAAATTATATATATAGTATGTAGGTCACTATAAAAGTTTTGAGACAGACTGTGTTATGGCCCATTATTTCACTTCCAAGAAACACAGTCGACAGCGTCCTTTCTGATTCATGAGTGCAATTTCTTTCTTTCTTTTTTTTTTTTTAGAGACAGAGTCTCACTTTGTCACCCTGGGTAGAGTGCTGTGACGTCACAGTTCACAGCAACCTCCAACTCCTGGGTTTAGGCAATTCTCTTGCCTCAGCTTCCTGAGTAGCTGGGACTACAGGCCCCCGCCACAATGCTCCACTATTTTTTTGTTGCAGTTTGACCGGGGCCAGGTTTGAAACTGCCACCCTCTGTATATGGGGCCGGCGCCCTACCCACTGGGCCACAGGAGCCACCTATTCACAAGTGCAATTTCAACTTGTTTAGCTTATCGGTGTTGCTGGGAGGGCTTCATTTGTTTTCATCCACATGAATTTTACGTTTCCTGATTTTTCTGTATCCTTTCACGATGAACCACATACGATTTCAACTAAAAGCTGCTCTCCTTCCACTTCCAGACCTTCAGACATAACATACACATTCACAATTAGAAAAAAAAAAAAAACTGGAAGAAGATGGCCAAAATGGGACCACTTATTAGTTTATAGTATGGATGTGTGGGTGAATGATATTTCTTTATAATTTTCTGTATTTCCCAACAATTAAGGAATATTACTCTAGTAATAAAAAAAACCCTGAGTGATTTGAAGTGCTTTTGAGGTCCGATTTTATGGCTAAAAATAAAGCAAACCCTCTTGTTTACCTTCTGCAGGAAGGCAATTTCCTGCTTGGGTGGCTAGTGGAGTAACTGTTCCTAGAGCTCCAAGAAATAAATCAGATGGCAACAGGGAACACACACCTGCTTCCTCTCACACTGATAAAGAACCATTAACTCTCACCAGAATGTACCTGGCTTTGTCCCAGAACTAAGTATTATTTGAAAAGATATAGCAGGTTTCCTCCAGCGACTAAAAGCTATTGGAAAGCCCAGGTCAAGAGGGGAAATAGAAGACTCTGCGCCAGATTTAGTCAACTGACATGTTCAGTAACTGCATAGTCCAAAACCAGGCCTCTATGTAAACAGACAAAAGACCTACTTGATCTCATCTTTGTTACTGGTTGGAGCACCTTGATAGGTCTTTGGATCTATCTGCTTGTCTGTAAAATTATATAACTGAGTATGAGGGGTGTCCATTAGAGCCGAGCAAAGAACATCTCTGTAGTCAAAACAAACAAGAAACAAAACACAACAAACTTCCAAAGATAGGTTCATTGGGCTTGCTGCAGCCAGGGAGGATGTGTCCTCAGGAGCGTGTCAGTGAGGGGCGATGACAGGGGCTTCTCAGGGTCTGGGCCTGTGCTGGATGATTGCGAGGCACAAGAAGGAACTGGTGTGGGGTCTGGATTCGACGCTGTCAAAAAGCAGGGGCCATTCCGTGACTGGGGGCCTCAGTCATTGCTATCTCCAAGGAGGGTTCAAATGGGGCTCGAGTTTGTTATGGGTTCAGGAACAGCGAACGCTCAGTAAAGAGCAACGCCTGTCTGCAGAGAGGAGTGTTTAGCAATTTTTGTGCTCACCAGAGCCACCTTGTCAATGTCTTGTTCTGAGTACTGTGTATGTTCCGCTGGGAACTGGGAACATGGTGGATTGGTTGTCAGCAGGGCCACTTTTCACTTTCCTAGTCTCATCCAACTTTAAAATTCACACACCATCCAGTGAAAGTAACATCTGAATACACTTTACAACTTAGAAAATGCTCTTTTTACCTGTGGGGAAATTCTTGGTGATGGTGGCATTTTCTCCATTTTTAAAAACAAGGAAATTGAGGATGGGAGACTCTGAGTGGTTTAACCAGCACCTCAGGTAATTGAGAGATCAAACCAGAAAATATTCCAGCATCCAGCCTTAAGCGTATACTCCTTTTTGGTCACACATCCCTGTGCCTCGTTAGTCCTAGTTTTGAAAATTGTGTATTGCACAGTCCATATTGAGGACTTACTAAGTGCCCTGCACTAGTCTAGTCTCTGAAGAGAAATATCAGTTGTGGAGACCTCCTGGAGGGACAGAGCGTGATGAGGCACCTTGGGGTGCACAGGCACCTGTCACGGCCTTTGAGGGCTGCTATCACAAATTCCCAGTAACTTAGTAGCTTAAAACAACACAGATTTATTCTCTCCAATTCTGGAGGACAGAAGCCTGACGTGGGTCTCGCTGAGCCAAAACTAAGGTCTCGCTGCATTTCTTCATGGAGGTTCCAGGGGAGAATCTGCTTCCTGGTCTTTTCCAGCATTCTTCACCTCAGGGCCTTCAAAGCCAGCGGTGGCCTTGCCATGACCTCTGCTTCCATTGTTACATCTTCTCTAACCCCTCTGCTTCCCTTTTCCACCTTTTAAGGACCTCTGTGATTACGTCAACATAGCTAAATAATTTGTATTTTAGGATCCTTAACCATTTTCATATTCACAGGTTCCAGGGATTAGGACAGGGACATCTTTTGGGGGAGCCATTATTTTGCCTATTATCACCTAGCCTTGTAATTTTTTTTCTCTTTTGAGGAGAAGAGGGAGGATTTCTGACATCACAGAGAAAGTGGCATCTGAGGTGATGCCGGGAGGGGGCAAGAGTCAAGAAGTGAAGTGTCCCAAGCAGAGGGGAGGTCTGGAGGAAGAGAAAGCACGGCACGTGAGTGGGCACACCAGTTAGCTCTTGCAAGGACAACCTCCAAAATCTCAGGGGCCCACAAAAGCAAAGATTCGCCATTCATTCAGGCTACATGCCCACTGAGGACACATTCCATGTTTACACTTTGCTCCGTGTTTTCTTCATTCAAACCATTCCTAGCCTGAAGGAACAGTCCCCACCTGGGACACTCACGGAGAAGGAACCAGTGGAGGAGTCACAGATGACTCTGATTTTCTTAGAGCGTCTCTTCCACTAATATTTCCCCAAAGCACATCCAGTCATATGGCCAAGGCTGACATCAGTGGAATGGGAAGTAAAATCCTCCCATGAGAAGCAGCAGAGAATAATTGAATAATTGGAATAGGCTAGTACAGTGGTCACGAGATGACAGCAGAATAAGGTGCGGGGAGTGGCTCAAAGTGCACAGGGTAGTGAGGGTCTGATCACATGCGATGTTAAAAGGCTTGGATTTGCTTGAGGTCAGGAGCTCAAGACCAGAGTGAGCAAGAGCAAGACCAGGTGTGGTGGCAGGTGCCTGTAGTCCCAGCTACTTGGGAGGCTAAGGCAGGAGGATCACTTGAGCCCAGGAGTGTGAGGTTGCAGCCAGATATGATGACGCCTCTGCATTCCAGCCTGGGTGACACAACAAGACCCTGTCTCCCCTCTTCCCCCAAAAAGATAGTGGTTCAGGGCAGAGGGGGTTACCAACCAGAAACAAAATGGAATGTTTAATCCAACATCCTTACCTTGGCCCACAGGACTGGCTTGATGCTCCCTTTATCCCTAGGCTAGAGTGCCATGGCATGATCGCAGCTCACTGCAGCTTCAAACTCCTGGGGTAGCTGGGACTACAGGTGCACACCACCACACTCAGCTAATTTTTAGCTAATTTTTTTCTACTGTTTCATAGAGATGGCATCTTTATATATTGCTCAGGCTGGTCTTGAACTCCTGGCCTCATGTGATCCTCCTGCCTCAGCCTCCCAAAGTGCTAGGTTTCCAGGTGTGAGCCACCGTGCCTGGTCAGTTTTAGTCCTTGAACGTGCCAAGTACATTCCCATTCAAAGGCTTTGTGCTTCTTATTGAACCTACTGCCTGGAAAACCCACCCTTTATTTTTAGGGCTCTCCACTTTACTCAGGACCTGCATGGGTATCTCTGCAGAGAGGACGTCCCCTGTTACCCACTTCACCCCATCTAATCTTTTTTCACAGCATTGAACACGGAGTGGTGTATTATGATTATGTTCATAGTCTGCTCTCCCCACCTCAATGTAAGTTCTACAATGTAAGGGCAGTGACGTCCCCCCACCCCATTCCCTAGAAGTGGCCTGTGCACAAGGCACCCATAATTCAAATGACTTTGTAGTCTTAATATGGTTTAAAATAAAATTAGTTTACTGCCCACTTTTTTCCCTTGAGACATCTTCTATAAATAAAACTTCTGTGTGTATATGTAACACATTTGACATTCAAGTGTTCTTACAAAAAGAGCTTCACTTATTTTGAGGTGTTTGTGGGTTCTGAGTGTATCTGGAGAACAGATCACCATGGAGAAGTGTGGAAATTCAGATTCAATTAATCCATATTCTTCTCAGCCAGGAAAGAACAGGAATATAGTACTAGTCTTAATGTGTGCAGAATAATCACTGTCGAGACCTCTTTCTCAGTCATTTCTTTCCTCTGGCCAATGACAGTCTGACGTTCCTTAGGCTTTACTTCTTGGCTGTCCCTTAGGCTTCACCAGCTCTTTCCTTCTACTTCCACCCAGACCAAGATGCCCTCATTGGCCTTTTCCAGCACGCAGTGGGTCTCTTGCAATAGGGAGCCTCGGGAAGCCTATTCCGTTGTTTCTACCATCCCCTCCTTCCGTAGCCTACTTCCTCATCTACAGAAATAACAGGGAACGCCTATTTCCATCATATTTTAACAAAACCCGTGCTTGTCCTTTGAAGTTTTTGTTCTGTAGCAATAGGAAAGGTAGTTTCTACTCAGCACAAGGTCTAGAGAAAGGGAAATTTTAAAATTTTAAAATTTTATTTTCCAATTGACACCTATAAATTCAAACCAGTATAAGAGCTCTGATAATATATTTACATCTATACACATACACATTCATTTAAAATATCTTTAAATACATTGGATTAAGAAGGGGAAACTTAGTTCTCATGCAACCCCTTTAATTAGGTCAAGTAGGTTTTCTGTTATCTGAGGATAAGTGAATAAGAGGACTTTTGAAAACTCCCCAGTTCCCATGATTGCATTAATGTACACAGCTATGATTGAATTAAAAAAAAATTAAAAAAAAAAGAAAATTCCCCAGTTAATGGTCAAGAGTACTGAAAATGAAACACAATTAAAGATTTATGTAACTACAGAAGAATAATCCCGAAGCATACTGTCAAACTATTTTCAAAGCCAAGTATGTGTAAAGACTGAACAAAAGACTCAGAGATCTCCTAACAAAAGCCAGGAGGACATACATGGAGACAGAAAGTCTGGCAATCCACAATGGAGACGCATGTGTTGTTTTCCATTTTAAGTACGTAACCTAGTTTTAATCATTTTCCAGAAATATTTCCAAATTAGGAGAGGGAAGGAAAAAAAAACCTTTAAAATATATTAACAAGACTTAACTCTTACTTTATTCTGTTTGAGATCAGCCCTGATCTCAGTTCAGATACTCTGGGGCTATCAGATCTGAGAAAGACTGTGCCGTAAATCCTATGCAGACCTAGTCAAGTGTCCCTACTGCCAACCTCCAACATTTGCTTTTATATTGTGTGGAACTTTCTGCCTTTTTCATTGCTGCCAAGAAGAAAAACAGCCCAAATACACCAAAGATGACCTTTTCTAATGAAAAATAAGAAACATACACATCTCCTACAGTACCAAAACTTCTGAAGGATTTACAGGGCTCATGTCAATTAAAGTCATGGTAGAGAGATGGTTAAGAATAGAAACTTTGGTCAGGTTTTCAGTTAGGCACCAAGCAGACTGCTTCAAAGACATTCCCCCATAGGAGGGCTTATACCCTTGCACAGACCAAGAGCTACACATATTAATTTCACGTGAAGACAGGCCACCAGTACCTGTGTGACAAAATAACCTAAGAATTCAGATGTGAAGATGAAAGTCAATACAGATACTATATTGAACTTAAAGAATAAATCTATAGTACCTCTGCACTAGTGTTTTTTTTTTTTTTTTGAGACAGAGTTTCACTCTCCTTCCCTGGATAGAGTGCTGTGGCATCATAGCTCATGCCATCCTCAAACTCTTGGGCTGGAGCAATCCTTTTGCCTCCGTCTCTCAAGTAGCTCAGACTACAGGTGCCTGCCACAATGCTCAGCTAGCTGTTCTTTCTTTTTTTTGAGACAGTCTCACTTTGTCACCCTCAGTAGAATGCTATGTCAGAGCAACCTCAAACTCTTGGGCTCAAGTGATCCTCTTGCCGCAGCCGCCCAAGTAGCTGGGACTACAAGCACCTGTCGCAACCCCCGGCTATTTTCTGTTGTTCTTGTTGCCATTGTTGTTTTACCTGGCCTGGGCCAGATTCAAACCCACCAGCCTTGATGTATGTGGCTGGAGCCCTACCCACTGAGCTCTGGGCGCTGCCTCAGCTAGCTTTTTTAGCTTTTAGTAGAGACAGGGTCTCTCTCTTGCTTGGGCTGGTTTTGAACTCCTGAGCTCAAGCTCACCCACCTCGGCCTCTCAGAGTGCTAGGATTACAAGTGTGAGCCACGACATCCTGCCAGCACTACAGTGTTTTAAAAACACATAGGTTGGTGAAACAAATTTGACTCCTAAATGCTACTGGCAGGGGCTATGGACATCATGGGCTTACTGAATGTACAGACCAGAGAAAAGGACAGGAGGAGGCAAACAAGGAGTAAAGGGATAAGAAATCCGGGAAGGCAGCACAGGGGGATGGAGAGGAAAGGCAGAAGCGTGCACTGGGGAGCAGGGCAAACCACAGGGAATCACAAGGGCCTTCAGCTGCTGGCTTCCAGCTCTCCTCACTAAAGTCCATCTGGAAAGGTCTTGTTTAATGGGGATGAAAAGCCATTATTTTAAAAAATAAAAATGTATAGTAAATTTTATGTATTTATAAAAAGACTTGCATGAATCAGGCCTATAATATGTAAAAAGCAAATCTCTACTTGCAAAGTTAAATGTATGAAAATACAAAAGAAAGACTAAATTATCAAAACAGAAAATCTTTTATTTTTAGCACTAAGTACAATTAGTTTCCCTGATTATACCCATAATCAGTGTCTCCTAAAATACAGGATGGTCTGTACAGAAGTGAATAACCTCAGTATCTTTCTCTATATATATTAGGAACACTCAGAAAAAGCAGAGCTGAGGTTATTCTGTTTTAGAAACTCTTACCATTTGAAGGAAATAAGAGGAAGATTTAGGTAGCAGAATACTTTATACATATATATATATATAATAACTTAAAAAGTTAAAAGATTGTAGTGATAAAATAATCTTGTGCATTCTTCTCAGGAATTTTAGGCAATTGGCCTTTTTGCAGATCCCAAGTCCAGAAAAAAACGACCAATCAGCGCAATTATCAGGATTGGTTCATTTGCCACGTGGTTGGTCATGGTGCATTTCTGGTGTGTATGTCAAAAGAACAATCATGACCCAGAGGTGAAGCAAAGCCTAAAGAAAGAAAAACAATTTGTGGATTAGTCAATCAATCCATCTTTACCTAATACCCACTGCACAGTGCACTGAGGGCAGGGACTTTGTCTTATTTGTCTGTGTGTCCCCTAAAGAATACACTGTGTCTGAAACCTGGTAGGGACATAGGACTGGGTAAATAATGAAGGAACAAATGAATAAACAATTAAATGAGCTCAGTGCAATGGAGGGTAGTAAGGAGTAGCTATTCCTACTGAATGCAGTTGAGAGGAGTGAAGTCTTGAATTCATTCATAACATGCACATGTACACATAAACAGCCATTCAGGTGATCATAATGCAGAGTGGATGGCAGGCGTTAACCTGCTAGATATACAGGACTTGGCTGGGAAGACTTAGAACAGAGTTACAGTTGTGTTTTGAGAGGGAGTTTAGCCAAAGTTTGGTGAAGAAAAGATGGAAAAACGTTCTTGCCAGGAATAATGTGTCAGGTTTTAGAGGCTGATTTTAGGATCTAGTACATGATCATAGTGATAAATATCCACTAATTCCCTTGTGGCAGTACCAAAATGATACGAGATTCTATTACTAAGTGCCTCACCACTTTGCAGTGTGCAAAAAATCACATATCATGTACTGAGTGCTGTGTTACTCATAATGACTAACACCTGGAAAATCAACCCCTCTGATGCGATTCCTTTTTTGTTTTCCCTATCTATCTTACAAAGGTTTATTTAAAGGAGTAAGTCTTCCCTCTAGTGGATCACAGAGAAACTTCTTTTTAAGTAGGCTTTTGTTTTTAAGAAAGCAGCCCATCTTAATTCAACCCAACCACTTTTAGACATACCCACTCAGAATAGCTAGTGAGCTTTTAAGCACAAAGGACACGTGAACTGGCACTCCCAACTACTGTAAACGTTTTATTAGAGCTAAGAAATATAGAACAAAGTAAATCAACCTTGAGATCCTTTTAGAAAATAAAGCAAAACACAGTAACTTTATAATACCAAGATAAAATAGAACCAATTATTTTATATTGTATTTTTAAGATTAGAAGGGCTTAAAAATGGAAGTAAATGCACTAAATTTATTTGTAGTTAAACCTTTTGAGTAAATCTGCTTTCTATACATAATGAATTATTAAATTATAACTACTTAAAGACAAAAATCTTTTTTTTTTTAAAGACAGAGTCTTACCCTGTTGCCCCAGTGCCAGGGCATCAGCCTGGCGTATAGCAACCTCCAACTCTTGGGGTCGGGTGACCCTCCTGCCTCTGCCTCCTGAGTAGCTGGGACTACAGGTGCCTGCCACAATGCCCAGCTAAAGCAAAAAATCTTAATGACTAAAAATGAGTTCATTCTTTCAAAATGTATTGCTAAAATATCAGTAAGATCAGCACTGGGAAAAAACTAGTGAAAAATCAAATGCAGCATTATTTTTTCAAACTCATTTACTTACCATATATATAATTACAAAAACTCGTGCTACAGGGTATCTTCGAAGAAAAATTCCCAGGCGGATACTGTGCAAATGGGAGTGGGAGAAGAGAGTTACATTCAAAACAAATCTTCCTGTAATAGCAGGGATTTTTTTTTTTTCTTAAATTTCTATTCATGTGGAAGAATGATTTTTGTAGTAGACTGTTACATGATTGCTGGAAAATAACTATATAGAAACGTCATAATAGCAAACAAATACATTTATGATTATTTGGGACTTATTAAACTTTAGTACTAGTACAAAGTATTTCTCTTAATTCTATGGCTACGACTGTAGGAGGCAAACTTGGTTCCACTCTAAATCATTTTTCTTTTAGGAGCTATAGAAGTTACAAAAGATGATGTGGATGTCAACCACGTGAATGGAGAAAAAACAAGAGTCTGGTTGGCATTAACCTGCAAATAGCTCATCTGGGAGCTTGTGCACAGATATATGCTTCTAAAATGCACAAAGTTATAGAAACTCAAGAAGACACCTGAGCAAGTAATAGAGGTAATATGATGCTAGACCTTATAACCCATGCCTCTTTGCAACATTTTCCCTTATCAAGATGGATATATGTACAGGCAAATATACCTTTCTGCTTTCTCCCTTTTTTTTTTTTTTTTAGAGACAGTCTTACCTTCTCACCCTCGGTAGAGTGCTGTGACATCACAGCTC
The DNA here is from genome assembly GCF_027406575.1 of Nycticebus coucang. NCBI lineage: Eukaryota > Metazoa > Chordata > Mammalia > Primates > Lorisidae > Nycticebus > Nycticebus coucang. Next base: position 91,510,961 of record NC_069788.1, read on the forward strand.
ACAGCAACCTCTAGCTCCTGGGCTTAGGCAATTCTCCTGCCCCAGCCTCCTGAGTAGCTGGGACCACAGGCGCCCGCCACAACGCCCGGCTATTTTTTTTGCAGTTTGGCGGAGGCCGGGTTTAAACCTGCCACCCTCGCGAGGTACATGGGGCCAGCGCCCCACCCCCTGAGCCACAGGCACCGCCCCTTTCTACTTCTTTCATTGCCACTAGTAGAATGGCTTCCATATAAATTCTCCAAAAATTACGTATGTTGAAAAATGAATAGTTGAAACAGAAGTGCCTAATTTGGAGATAATAATTACAGCATCCTAGTACCACAGCTTCAGGAATCTTACTTTATCATTCTCCTTACTTTTAATACCATTGTTTGGTTCTTACATTAAAAAATGTAGAGAAGAACTACTGTGCAAACAATTCATTAAAACTGTGTTTAATTATAAACACTAAAAGGAAAAAGGGTGTAATATGTTATTTAGACATGAACTTTATCAAGCTATATGTAAACTGTTAAAATATTTTCTTGAGAAGTTGGATGTCTGCTGGTCTAAAAATGTGTATGTAACTGTACAGAACATAAATTATGTTATTTATGTAACACATATAAGATATATATTAAAATTAAGTATTGTTCAGTTACATATAATAGCATCTTTTATTCTAATCACATGATAAAATACTAGGATAAAATACAAATGTATAGTTTTATATGAGACAGGCTGTCTCAATGAAATTGAATTAGTTTTTTTTTTTTTTTTTTGTAGAGACAGAGTCTCACTTTATGGCCCTCGGTAGAGTGCCGTGGCATCACACAGCTCACAGCAACCTCCAACTCCTGGGCTTAAGCGATTCTCTTGCCTCAGCCTCCCGAGTAGCTGGGACTACAGGCGCCCGCCACAACGCCCAGCTATTTTTTGGTTGCAGTTCAGCCGGGGCCGGGTTTGAACCCACCACCCTCGGTATATGGGGCCGGCGCCTTACCAACTGAGCAACAGGTGCCGCCCATTTAATTAGTTTTTTAATAGAGTTTATTACAGAAAGAAGAGTTGGTGTTAATTGTCTTCAATAAAATGTGGGCACTGGCAGACCTCATGAAGCATTCCATGGTACTGAAATGTTACACAAAAAATAAGGTAAATGTCATTTTATTTATTTTTATTTTTTATTTTTGAGACAGACTCCCACTTTGTTGCTCTGGTAGAGTGCCATGGCATCGTCATAGTTCAGGGCAACTTCAAACTCTTGAGCACAAGAGATCTTCTTACCTCAGCCTCCCAAGTAGCTGGGAATACAGGTGTGAGCCACTATGCTGGGCTAGTTTATATATATATATATGTATTTTTTTTTTTTTTTTTTTTTTTAGTATAGACAAGGTCTCAATTTTTGCTCAGGCTGGTTTGGAATTCCTGAGTTCAAGCAATCTACCTACCTAGGCCTCCCAGAGTGCTAGGATTACAGGTGTGAGCAACCGCACCTGGCCAGTAAATGTCACTTTAAATACTAGGTCTGTCTAACAGGACTCTGGATCTCAACCACTGAAAAATGTTATAAAAACAGCTGATAGTCCATCTTTCATCCTCATTGGCACTTCTTACCTAAATTGGTCAATTGAACTAGCAGCTTTGCGAACTTTTCCATACATTCCTGCCAGATTAGTTTCGGTGTCACTAAAAAGAACAGGAACATTTCGCAGACGTGTACCTGTTTAAATAAGAAAATAAATTAATGTACTGACACCAAAAACTAACTTTCTCAGAAAATTATAGTTAGAAATACATGTGGAAGAAATTCTCAAGGCCAACTAAGCATCACACCAAAGCAGATGAAATCATAAAGACAGATAAATGAGCCCTTTGTTCCTATACTAACAGGATTGAGGCTGGGCTGAGGACTCCAAACTTAGTACTCCAGCCCAGATCCCCCATCCCTGCCAGACTCATCCAATGGCCTATTCACCTTTCTCCAGATGGCGAGTGGGCACCTCAAACAACATGCACACTAGGATTCTGATTTCCTGCCCCTGTTGCCAACCTGCCTCTTCTACTACTTTCCCTGTCTTAGGATACAACATCTCTACCCCTCTGCTCAAGCAAAAACCTTTACTCCTTTCTTTCTCTCAAACTGCATATCTAATCTGCTAGAAAATTCTGTCAGCTCACCTTTAAAATACATCTCAATTCATCCCACAATCCCATTGGTCTGCAATGGCTCCCCTGCCTCCCCTAGCCCAGTCCCCCTGCCTCCACTCTTAGCCCTCTGCAGTCTGTACTCCAGACAGCAACCAGAAGCATCCTGTTAAAATGCAAGTCAGATCAGTCACCCATGTCAAGATCTTTCATGGCTTCCTACCTCATTCAGAGTAAAAGTCCTCACACAGGCCTAAACAGCCTCCTCCAAGCTCTCTGGATTCATCTCACACTAGTCTCTCCTTCACTCAGTCCATTCCAGCTGCACTGGCCTCCTTGCTGTTCCTGAAACAGCCAGAACATGCCTGCCTCAGGGCCTTTGTACCTGCTCTGCTCTGTGTGGAACACCTTCCCTCTAGGCCTCTTCACTTCACTACCTTACTGCTTTTGGGACTTTAGTAATGAGGTCTTCCTCGACCACCCTATTTAAATTATAATCCCATCCCCATACTTGGACCCAGTAATTCCTGAAAACTGTATATTTTTTAAGTTTTTAAAAAGAACTTAGAGCCAAAAAACTGAGAGATTTAGTGAATGACTTCTTGTAGATTTTATGAAGTTCTAAGATTAAACATTTGATCTGTTGATGCTTATAAGATTTTAGATTATATATTTTAGGAACCTATAGATTTCCTAAAATCAGAGCATGGATATACTTATGTGAACTATATATTAGCTTTAATACTCAGACTTATTTATTGAAAGATTATTCTAACAAATCTTGCTTAATGTTTCCTGAAACTTCCCCACTACTGAATTACTTGTCTTGTTAGCATCATTTATCTTACTACGTATTTTACACATTTTAAGATGGTTATCAATCCTCAGGCCTCCTTTCTCCAAGTCTAATACCAATGAGGGATAGTAATCAGTCCATTATCCAGTCTACTAGTGACAATACTAAATGGTCCAGGTCTCACATCAGCAAACTGAGTCCTTCATTGGATACAAGTTTTTTTCTTTTCAAATAAAAATAGTCTCTCTGTTGTTTTTTCAAAATTATGTCTGAATGAAATGTTCTGAGATTCTTTTTCTGTTTGTTTACCTTCGCCACTGTCAATTCCGGCCATATTAATAGAAGATCCGTTACTACTACTTCCAGAGGCAGAGTTCATCTGCTGTTCCAGGCGCTCGAGTTGAAAGACCAGGGAGTTCTTTTCTGTGCTGAGACTCTCCAGCATGGTTTGCTTCTGGATGAGGGTCTCTGTTAGCTGATGGAGTCGACTTTCTAACTCAGACTGACTGCTATTGCTTAATGTTTTATTGGTAAGCTGAAAGGCAAAGTGTTCAGAAAATTATCACATAAAATGAAAGTCAAACAATATGGAAATCACACTGTATTTTTACAGTAAATCGTGGCATCAACTGGTTTTCCAAAACTCTACATTGATTCTTAACTGTCCACAGAAGTCATTTTCAAAAATATTAGCAGGGTCACAAAACCAATTTCGTGGGTCAAAACCAGCCTTTAAAAATGTAATAAAATAGAATGGGTCATTTTCTGGTATTCATGTAATACACAGTACATGAGAGTAATATCTTGTTAAACTCCTGTTTGGTTTTGTACATGTAAACTGTATTTCTTACTGAAGCATGATGGTCAAGAATATTTCATAACATGGGTTTATAGGACCCAGTTGAAACTTCTCAGTCAGGATTCAAAAGTGTCCATAATTTAACAGTTCTGCTTCAGTGCAGAGACCACAGCCGTAGGTTTTCACCTCTACTATTCAAATTTGGACAAACTGCTACACTCTTCTGAATCTGTTTCCTCATCTGTAAGAGTGGATAACAGCATCTGTTGCCCACGGTATTTACGGTATGAAATGAGAGCATTTTCATGGTGGGTCTGGCTGATAGTTGGTACTTAACAATTTTCTTCATTCCACCCTCCATTTGGTCTTGTGTCTTGTCTGTCCCCACCTTCCTCTACTCCCACCCAGCACCTGCTTTGCTGGTCACATTTCCCATGTTCAGGCTCTCATCCAGGCTCTCCCTGCCTTCAAAGCCTCTTTGTGGGAATCCTCTCCAAACACTCCAGAGCATGCTGACCTCAGCTTTCTTCTGTCTTAGTATTTATCACTCTGATAACAACACAGTGGGAGTCAATTTTGCCTCCTCAATGAAACTATTAAATCAGCTCCATGAGGACAAGAAACACTGTTAACACATCAATACCGTTTTGAAAAAGGCCAATAGTCAGATCTAAGTTTAAAATCCCAGCACTGTCATTTCATTTCCTAGCTACGATCTTGGGAAAACTATTACATCTGAGCCTCAGTTTCCTTGATCACAGGATGTGATATTTACTAGAATGAAGTAACACATAAAACATCTCAAATGGGATGTGTCATATGGTAGGCTCTTAAAATATTAGCTACCTTTCTTCTGAATCTCTTACAGTAGTCCCCATAAGTTATGATTGCACTACTGCACACCAGCCTGGGTGACAGCAAGATTCTCTCTTAAAAAAAGGAAAAAAGGAATTGACATCCAGTGGTGAAATACCCAGATCTTATGTATACACTGAGTTCTGACAAATATGTAACTATATAACCAATACCTAGGTCTAAACCTAAAATATTTCCTTTACGCCAGACAACCACTTGTCTGATTTCTATCACCAGAATTTAGTTTTGCCTTGAATTTCCTATAAATGGAATGACACAGTATGAATACTTTTGTGGGTGGATTTTTAAAAACAAAGTCATCCAAATTGTTATATGTGTGTGTGTGTGTTTTTTTTTTAAACTGACAAGTGGTTGGTAATTTGTTTACCCATTCACCTGTTGATGGACATGTGGGTTGTTTCTCAGTTGAGCTATTTATGAACAAACGTGTTAGAAATATTAACGTACGAATCTTTTTGTGGACATATGTCTTCATTTCTATGGAGTAAATATCGAGGGTCACAGGTTAAATGTTAACCTTATCAGAAGTAGCCAGTTTTTCAAAGTGAGTAAGAAAGTCCCAGTTACGCTGCATCCTCACCAACAGCTGGCACTGACAATCATTTTCATTTCAAGCATTCTAGTATGTGGTAGTGTACCTTACTGATAATTCTGAGCACCCACTTATGTGCCTATTTGACCACTGATATGCAGGCATACCTCTGAGACACTACGGGTTCTGTTCTAGACCACTACAATAAAGTGAGTATTTCAATGAAGTGAGCCATACGAACTTTTGGTTCCTCAGTGTGTATAAAAGTTACAAAAGTTACGCTTACGCTATACTGTAGTTTATTAAGTATGTAATAGTATTATGTCTAAAGAAACAATGTATCTGAGACTTCAGTGTTTGTAATCTTTCTGCTGGAGGAGGGTCTCGTCTTGATGTTGATGGTTGCTCACTGATTTGGGTGGTGGCGTTGAAGACTGAGGTGGCTGTGACAATTTCTTCTAATAGGACATCTATGAGGTTTGTACACTGACCAACGTTTGCTTTTATGAAAGATTTCCCTGTAGTATGCAATGCTGCCTAATAGCATTTTACCCAGTCTAACGTCTTTCAAAATTGGAGTTAATCCTCTCTGACCCTGCTGCTACTTTACCAACTAAGTTTAAGTAATATTTGAAATCCCCCCTTTTGTCATTTCAACAATGTTCACAGCATCTTCACCAGCAATGACTTAGATCTCAAAAAATCACTTTCTTTGCTCATCCATAGGAAGCAACTCATCTGTTCAAGTTTTATCATGAGATTGTAGTAATTCAATTACATCTTCAGGCTCCACTTCTAGTTCTAGTTCTCCTGTGATTTCCACCATATCCGCATTTACTTCCTTCATTGACGTCTAGAATCCCTCAAAGTCATCCATGAGAGATGGAATCAACTTCTTCCAAACTCCTGCTAAGATTAGTATTTTGCCCTCCTATAAATCAAATATACTTAATGGCATCTAGAAGGGTGAATCCTTTTCAGAAGGTTCTCAATTTATTTTGCCCAGATCCATCAGAGGAATCACTATCTATGGCAAATATAGCTTTACAAAACTTATTAATGGATAATAAACATAAGAGAAAATGCTCAACATCACTAATCATTAGGGAAATGCAAATTAAAACCATGATGAGGTTATCACCTGACCCCAGTGAAAATGGTTTTTATCAAAGAGTCCCCCAAAAACACATGCTGGTGGGGATGTGGAGAGGAAGTAACACTTATATGCTGTTGGTGAGGCTGCAAACTAGTGCAACCTTTATGGAAAATAGTATGGAGATTCCTCAAAGAACTAAAAGTAGACCCACCACTTGATCCAGCAGTCCCACTACTGGGTATGTGCTCAAAGGAAAAAAAAAAATCATTTTATCAAAGACACCTGGACTCAATGTTTATTGCAGCACAATTTCAGAGGAGATTAATAAAATGTGGTATATGTATACCATGGAGTAATACTCAGCCATAAAAAATGAATTAATACCTTTTGGAGCAATCTGGATGGAATTAGAGACCACTCTCCCAAGTAGCGCAAGAATGGAAAAACAAACACCACATTTACTCACTATTAAATTGGAACTAATTGATCAGCATTCAGGTGCACAGACAGAAGTAAAACTCAATACAAATCAAGTAGGTGGGAGGGGAGAGGAAGGAATGAGTGAAATCAGGCCTAATAGATACAAGGTACACTACCTGGGTGATTGCCACACTCATAACTCTGACTCAAGTAGTGCAAAAGCAATTTATGTAACGAAAATATTTATACCCCTGTAACATTCTGAAATTAAAAAAAAAAAAAAAAAAAACGCATTTCTTAAATAATACAACTTGAAGGTCAAAACTGTGCCTTGCTTTCTGTGCTACAGGCATGAAAATACATTCATCTCCATGTACATCTCCATCAGCTCTTGGGTGACCCGGTGCATTGTCAATGAGTAGTAATATTTTGAAAGTAATCTTTTTTTCTAAGATTAGATCTCAACAGTGGGCTAAAAATAAGCCACACTGAAAACAGATGTGATGTCACCCAAGTTGTGCTGCTCCATTTGTGAGCACAGAAATAATAGATTTAGCATCACTGTTAAGGTCCTAGGACTTCCAGAATAATAAATGAGCATTGGCTTCAACTTAAAGTCACCAGCCATGTTAATCCCTAGTGAGAATCAGGCCGTCCTTGAAGCTTTGAAGCCAGGCACTGTCATTTCCTCACTAGCTAGGAAAGTCCTAGATAGCCTCTTCTTCCAAAGAAGGCTGTTTTGCACATGGAACATCTGTTGTTAGTATAGCCACCTTCATCCATGATCTTAGCTAGGTCTTTTGGACAACACGTTGCAGCTTTTCCACTAGCATCTGCTGCTCCACCTTGCACTTTCACATTACAGAGATAGACTCTTTCCTTAAACCTAATGAACCAACCTCTACTGGCTTCCAGTTTTTCTTTTACAGCTTCTTCACCTCTCTCAGCCTTCACAGAATTGAAGAGAGTTGGGGCCTTGCTCTGGATTAGACCCTGGCTTACGGGAATATTGTAGCTGGTTTGGTCCTCTATTTAGATCATTTGAACTTTCTCTTTTTCAGAAATAAGGCTGTTTTGCTTTCTTATCATTTATGTGTTCATTGGAGTAGCACTTTTCACTTTCTTCAAGAACTTCCCATTAGCATTGCAACCTGGCTAATTGGCACAGAGGCCTGGGCTTCTGGCCAATCTTGGCTTTCAACACTGCCTTCCTCACAAAGCTTACTCATTTCTAGCTTTTGATTTAAAGTAAGAGACATGCCACTCTTCCTTTCATTTGAACACTTAGAGACCATCGTAGGGTTATTAAGTGGATTAATTTCAATATTGTTGTGCCTTCTGTGCGAATAGAGAGGTCTGAGGAGAGGAAATGAGATGTGGGAAAGGCCAGTTGGGACAGTCAGAACACACAATATTTATCAATTACCTTAACTGTCTAATGTGGGCGCAGTTCGTGACACCCTAAAGAAATAATAGTTACGTAAAAGATTACTGATCACAGATCACTATAACAGATGTAATAACAAAAAATGAAATATTACAAGAATTACCAAAATGTGACACAGAGACATGAGGTGAACATATGCTATTAGAAAAACGGTGTTGATAGACTGGCTTGATGCAGGGTCAGCACAAACTCAATTTGTAAAAAATATGACATCTGCAAAGTGCAATAAAGCGAAGCACAATATAATGAGGTGTGCTGGAATCTTCCTTTGGAAAGTCTTTTGCCCATGTAAAAGAAATGGTGTGAATCTTTTTATTAGTAGTAAGCACTCCTCTCCTCATTATAAATCCTTTGTCAGACACAGGTTTGTAAGTATCGTTTCCCAGTCTGTGGCTCATGTCTTCTCACTTTTGTAATGATGTCTTTTGATGAGCAGAATAGTTTAATTTTGATGAATTGCAATTTATCATTTTCTTCCATGGTTAGTGCTTTTTGTGTCCTCTAAAAAAATCTGTCTTCCTCTAAATTACAAAGATTCCCTAAAACTTCTTATATATCCATGCAATAGTTTAAAAGAATGAAAAAATATTCAAACTGGCAACCAAATTTTTTTTAACCAACATGTTATTCTCGTAGGAGGGCCAAAGGTAATAAAATAAGCAGAAGCTGAATTCTTTATTGTTCATTTAGAATAAATCTAAACTTACTCTGTGATTTTTTTTTTTTTTTATTGTTGGGGATTCATTGAGGGTACAATAAGCCAGGTTACACTGATTGCAATTGTTAGGTAAAGTCCCTCTTGCAATCATGTCTTGCGCCCATACAGTGTGACTCTCTGTGATTTTTTTTAAGATGTGTTCAGATGTTGATCTCTTTTTACTTTTTTGAGACAAAGTCTTGGTCTGCTGCCCAGACTAGGAGACCATGGCTTCTACCTAGTTCATAGCCACCTCAAACTCCTGGCCTCAAGTGATCCTCCTGCCTGGGACTATAGGCATGTGCCACAAAGCCTGGCTAATTTTCCTATTTTTAATAGAGATGGGGATCTTGCTTTGCTCAGGCTGGTCTCAAACTCCTAACCTCAAGTGATCCTTCTGCCTTGGCCTCCCTACAGTTATAAGCATGAGCCACTATACCCAGTCAGTGCTAATCTTGTTTTAAATTATACAAGTCAACTTTATTCTATCATACAGAGGTTTTTCTCTGTTCTAATTAGATGAAAAATCTTCAAAAGAAATCTTACGGTTACTTCTTCATTAATAAAAATAGCACAATATTTTAGACCTAGTAGGTATTTAATAGGTATTTAGTAAATATAGAGATTTTTAAGAATTAAACCAATTGGTAATTTTTGCTCCTTTTTTTCTTTGACTTTCTGCTAGCAAGTCATGTCACCACCTGAAGATATTTCACAGACATAGGCAGGGGAAGGAGAGGGACCACTCAAATCAGTTAGCTGTTCCCAACTCATAAAAATTAAGACAAAATACTCTAAAACATTTGAAATTATGGACTACTATCAAGTCTGAGAAATGAAAAGAACAAAATTATTTGACTTTTCATGGTCAAACTTTAGCTATAATTGATAAACCCAGTATATATTAAGTATTTAAATACAAGGGAGGAGATGACCACGTACATTTACAGGGTAAGTGATTGTGTGATTCTCTCAGATAACGATAAAGGCTTTGTAAATCTGAGTAGTAAGCACATGGGTGCCACCATTTTCTACATGTTTTACATTTTTAGAATTAAAAAAAGGTCTCATGGAAGACCTATCAACTATCAACTGTTAATAGGAAGATTTATCATTACTTTTTTTTTTTTTTAGAAAAAAGAATCCATAATTAGGAAACTGGCAATCAGCAGGTATGAAATTGTGGAGTAATTCTCACCTTTTTGGTGACTTTGGCTACAAGATACTTCTATAATAAGTCATAGAACAGAGCAAATTGTAGATTAAAATGGTACTGGATGAAAATAATATACCAGTTTGAAAATAACTTATCTCACTACTGTTTAACAACAGAACTCAGGTGAAAACATGGGAAAAGGTCTTCCTGTATCCTTTTTTAAAAATGCAGCATTACAATCATATCCTTTCCCAAGTTGTGAATGCTGATTCATACCTGATTCCTGAGTTTTTGAATTTCTTCTTCTCGATCTTTAATTCTGCTTTGCAATGTGTTCTTTGTTCGATACAGATCTTCTTCCATATAGTGGAATTCCTACAACGTGAGGCACAAATAAAAGCTAAGTCATCCCATCTTCCATCTTTAGCACCTAAAATAGTGGCTGGCACATGGTAGGCACTCAATCAGTATTGCTGAGTATATACTGAATGAATAAATGAACAGATTTGGATGGGTCTGACGAGAAAAGTGAAAATAAGAGAGAGTTCCAGTTTTTCCACATCCTTGCTAACAAGTTGGTATTGTCGATCTTTATAAGTGTAGCTATTCTGGTGGGTATATTGTGATATCTCACTGTGATTTCAATTTGCATTTCTCTAACAATGATGTTGAACAGCTTTTCCTATGCTTACTCATATCAGGCAATGTCATGTACTTGTTTTGCTTGGGCACTGATAGAAGAAAGTGAGAGAGAAAAAAAAAAATGCCTACAGATTTTCCAAAAATTGTACTTAATGCATTGGTAGTTTGTATAATGCATACACTCAGTCAGAGTCAGGTTGGAATCTAAGAGCAAAGCACATGCAAATCCAAAAATATGCCCAAATCACTGAAATACAATGTAGTCTAGGGGAAAAAGGGTAATTAGAATTACTATCAAAACTTTTGTGCTTAACAGTGCAGACTGTGAAGGAGCAAACCAGTTCACAGGAGCTGTCTGAAGCTGTTAAGGTGATAAAGCAGCAAACCCCTACAGCAGTGGTTCTCAACCTTCCTAATGCCGCAAACCCTTTAATACAGTTCGCGACCCACAGGTTGAGAACTGCTGTCCTACAGACTCCTTTTTAGACGGTTAGCTCAACCTGCTCTTTCACAAATTGAGAAAACTTGAGATAAGTGAGAAAAGAGATCATTAGATCATTAGGGTGGGAGAATCACACTTAACAAGAAGGGATGCCTGATTTCTTTCAAGCTCTAGGCTAGTACAAAATTTAAGGTTGAAATTACTTACATTAATAAAGAACACTAAAGGACTATTTGATCTCAACATGAAGTACTTCACATGTAGAACATCTGATTACTAAATAGCCCACAGTTACATTCAGCTACATTTTCCTTTAACTCCTTCATTTTAAAAAGGGTACTGGGAAGAGGTACAGGAAAACCATCTACCATAATAAAATGAAAATTATCTCACCTAACCATCAAGAACACCAAATAATTGCCTTTTAATATAAGAGAGTTCTTTGAATAAATTAAAATGCATTTTCTGAAAGGACAGTTCCTCTTATAAGTTAATTATCTAAAACAGCCTGTGAGTACCCCGCAGGTTGCTACTTGGTAAATTTTTCTTTACTACTTAAGAAATGTATTTAAAGTACTACTTTTGAAATAAAAACACACTTTTCTGAGAATAGAACCAGTTTCAGAAATGCTAAATGCTAATGGAAAGAATTTTCAAAGAATTTAAAAACCAAGCCAGAAATGTTCTAAGTGATACACAAAGAATTATAACATCCCTTTTGTAAAATGAAGAGAATAGTAGTGATCTTCTTGTGAGTATAAAACAAGGTGATATATACTAAATGCTTCTAACAATGTAGCTACTTCATAAATTAGGGATATTAATATTAGATATAGAAATATATTCTGAAACTGTGGCTATAAATGTGTCTGTTATTATTTAAACTATTATGTTAAGTACATTAAAATAAAATAATTTGGCTTAGGGAGCAGACAATAGTTAATTCAACAATGAGACATAATTTTAAATATGATTTGTAAGAACAGTCTGTATAAGAATTTTTTCTCAAGCAGAAAAGAACAGTCAATATGGCACAAATATTGTATTTGTATTTCTACTAAATATTTACTGTTGTTCCTACCAAGTACATATATAATAAACTACGAAAATTACTGACTCATATTAGTATGTTTTTAAGTTTTCTATACATGAAGAAATAATAAAAGACAGACAGGGTAATTAGTAGAAATGATTCTGGGCTCTGAGACTGGTACCCTAGGTTCTATTCTCTAATTAGCTATACAATACTAGGCAAGTGTCATCTCCACTTTGTGCCTCTATTTTTCATGTATTAAAAACCAAAAAACAAGGCTGGGCACAATGACTCACACATGTGGTTCCAGCTAGTTGGGAGGATGAGGCAGGAGGCTCACTAGAGCCCAGGAGTTCAAGGCTGCAGTGAGCTGCGACTGCACCCCTGCACCACTGCACCCCAGCCTGGGCAACAGAGTAAGACCCTGTCTCTTAAAAACAAAACCCACGCAGAGTGGCAGAGCTTGAGCTTTTGATCTAAGTTTGAGCTTTTGGTTTAAGAATTTCACAGAAGCTGCTTTACTGTGAGGTTTGCTTATATGACTACTAGAGGACAGAATAGTCACATAAAGAGACTACTTTCTCAGTAATCATAAACTTAAAATTCTTACCTGTTTCATTCGGTCCAATTCTGACTCTAGTTCTTGTTTAGAGGCTTTTTGTACCACTATTTGGTCTTGTAGATCTTGTAACTGTTCTCTTGCTGATTCTGTTTCATTAACCTGCTGAGCCTCTATATCCTAAAAATAAGAACCTTACGTGTAAAAGCAATAATTAACCATTCAGTTTAGCATTACTGAGCAACTATTATGTGCTATGAATGGAGCAAGCATGGAGCAATCTGGATAACTGAGAACGTGGTTTCAGCCTACAAGGAGTGTGTAACTTCACGGCTATATGCTATGAATGAGCAGGATGCTCCAACAGCCACAGCACCTTGGTCATCTGGTTTCATGACTTTGAGTACACCATGGCTCACCAGAAGATTTGCCTCTACTCAAAAGCTAACAATTTCAAAAAGAACAGAAATATAACAGCAAACAGGAGTTCACTGCATTAGTCCCCTGAAACAGCAGGTGTAATTAGTTTTTGTGTGCATGTGTGTCCCAGTAATGCTCCAGTAATCAATATATGGTACGACTATAACTTTTCTCACATGTTACCTAAGGTTAGCATATAATTTTTTTGCTTTTAGCTTTATTATTATCCCATATTTTTTATTTTCCCTATTTCTTACTCAAACTTCTTCAAAATCAAAAGCCACCTTCTTACACTTCCTATCTAATCTCCTAGTGGCAAAGAGCATAGCTCTAGGTTTCCACATTTTCCCTGAGTTAAGTATGAGTCTATTTATATGGTAATATAAGATATTGAAACTTATGTCTTAATTTTGCTTTTTATCTTGTGGTACATTCAGTTTTATACTCATCTCCACAAACTCTGGAACTTTGCACACTGTTTGAAAAAATTGAGATTAACAATACTCTCAGATGATCACAATGTAATTGTCTAAACTTACGCAACTTTAGAAGGTAGATTAATCTTTGTCATTAATTTGACTAAATCAGATGAATTCTTGAGAGATGGACAGTGGGCATAGTGGTTAACAACGCATGTTCTGGAGTTAGACCAGGGTTCTAATCTTGGCTCTGACACTTCACTAGACTTACAGCAAGTTGCTTTGCCCAAATTTTTTAACTGTCAAGGGAGAATATCATCATGTCCCTTACAGGGTTATGGTAAAGAATAAATATAAGGTTATATGTTAAGCATTTGGTATAGTATCTGAAACTTAAGTGTTCAGCAAATGATAGAAATTGTAATTATTAACAATTCTTCCAGTCTCCTAGACCTAATAAATATTTTTTACTACAGTTTTCATAAACTTGTGAGAAGGGGTAAGAAAATGGGTCAATGTCATTAATGATGCTGGGATGAGATGTTAAATAAACAAATCATATTTTTCATAATCTCACTCAAAAGACATGAACAAGTATGACTAAGTTGAGCATGTACCCTAATTTCACAGAACCAAATTCTTTGTAATTCAAAATTATTTACAGATAAAAAAATTCTACTTAAAGAATAAGAATAAATCCAGAAATAATAGCAGCAATTATTTACTAAGGGTCTAGTACATGTCAGAGACAATGCTAAGCCCTTTACATTATTGTCCCTTATAGTCTAGAGAACCTTTGTTTATTTGTGCTTTATAGATGAGCAAACTAAGGCTCAGCAAGATGGAGTGTTCAATGCAAAATTCTTTTCCTTCTTTATTTTTTTTAAGAAAAAAAGGCTCATTACCCTGCTTTATCTTTTTTCATACTTAGCAGACACTCCCTCCTTTGATATTTGTGTCAAAGACCCCATGTCTAATCAAAATAATTGACTTGATTTTATTTTAGATTAATATAGTAATTATACATAAACTATAAATTCTAAGATTACAAACAAAACTATAATTAAAAGACCATCCCTGAGCCCACTATAATATCAGAAAATACCTCAGTTTCACATACAAGCCCCAGAAATATGAAGATTCTGTCTGGTTCCCTGTTGTAACTCTAGGCCTAGGCAGGTACTTGGTAGGTATTTGTTGATTGAGGGAATCTGATTGCCTATGTTTCTTATTCCCATAATTTTACAGCCAATCAATGGACAAGAAACTTACTGTTTTGGAATCACTTCTATATGGTAAATAATATTCCAGCAGAACTTTCATACGTTATTTCATTAATGCCCTTTCCCAATAGTACAGAATCTAACACCTCTCAACTGTTAGTAACTAGGGATAAGTGAATGAATCTCAGCAACTAATCTTACCTGTAACTCAGACCTGAGCTGCTGTATCTGGCCCATCAGCTTCTGTATTTCCTCCCTCTGCATTTCCTTCTCATGACGAAGTTCTTCCAGCTCCATGCTATTAGCAGTGCTGCTATCTAGGCCTTCAAAACCAGAGCCTTCCTTTAAGCTGTTAATCAATTTTTCCTTAGACTATTATTAAAAAAAAAAGTTTGAGCAAAGCAGAGATTAGCTTGTATATTAAAAAATATCCTCTACCATATAGAAACTAACCCACTACAGAAACATTCCAATTATTATCTCTAAAGAAAGTTTACAGATTATTAAATCCATGGGATAAAAATGCAATAGAGCTTGCTGTACTATGCCCTTGGATTTTAGTCTCCATGATCATATTATAGTCAAAAACTTGTTACAAACAAGACTTTTCTCATATTTCTTCCCCTGCTTTTTCTATCATATTCTATCTAACAAGTATTTATGGAACACCTACAATGGGTTTGACACTGTGATAAGCGTTCAGTGTAATAAAGATAATGTCTGTTACTCTAGCTAGTATCCTCTGCCTTATAAACCAAAAGGGAAGTTACACGTATCCAGGAGAAGGCAATAAAAACAAGTTGAGGGCGGCACCCATAGCTCAGTCAGAAGGGCGCCGGCTACATACACCTAGGGTGGTGGGTTCGAACCTGGCCCAGACCTGCTAAGCAACAATGACAACTGCAACCAAAAAATAGCCAGACGTGGCAGCTGCCTGTAGTGCCAGCTACTTGGGAGGCTGAGGCAAGAGAATTGCTTAAGCCCAAGAGTGTGAGGTTGCTGTGAGCTGTGATGCCACGGTACTCTAACCAGGGCAACAGCTTGAGACTCTGTCAAAAAAAAAAAAAAACAAGTTGAGAGAGATATATGGTCAGATTTCTTGCAGAATTTGAAGAATTCTGAGAAGGAAAAACTGCTTTGGGGAAAGATGTTTTACTTGAAAGACAGCAATTATGCTGGCCTTGAAATATGTCCAGAATATTTCAAAGTATAAAGAGAAAAGAGGGCAAAACATAAAAATGCAAAAGCACAGAAAGTCTTCAAGAAAGTATTGTAAGTTATAGCTCAGATAGTAAGGCAGGACCAATCTGGAGATGCTTCAGACTCCAGGACAAAATATTTTATTTGGTAGGCTAAAACAAACTATCAAAAAGTAGATAGCGGAGTGATATGACTAGAGACCTATTTTAGGAGGATTAATGTGGAAGTGCTATAAAAAGGGTATTCACAAACTATGGCCCAAAGACCTGTTTTTGTACCTAAAAATGGCTTTCAAATATTAAAGGATTATAAAGAACAGAAACAACAAATATGTGATGGGGACCATATATAGCCTACAAAGCCTATGTAATGTTTACTATTTGACCCCTTATAGAAAATGTTTGCCAACCCTTGGTATAAAAAAATGAGTTGGAAGAAATTTGATGGCAAAGACCAACTTATAAGGTGTTAATTCTAAACCAGTAACAATAAGAACCAACAGTTCTTTCACTTTAAGTATTTTAAAGTCACTTTCCTCCATCAAAAATATGTTTTCCTTTTCTTTGTGGTAAAATTGTGGGTAATTTCCATTTTCTTCTTCAAACTGTTTTGTATTTTTCAAATTTTCTTAATGAACGTGAATCTTTAAGTTATTTTTAAAAAATCAACAAACAGAAACCTCCCAACTCACACTCCCATGTAGCAACTACCCTTCCTCATGTTCATAGTCACGTTGTCCCTGCCTGCACATTTCCAGCTCTCAATGCACCTTGGAAATTGCCTTTGTGAAGTCACCAGGAACCTCCTAGGTCAGCCGTTCTCAACTTGTGGGTTGCGACCCCTTTATAACAATGAAAATACATAATGATTCATAACAGTAGCAAAATTACAGTTATGAAGTAGCAACACATATCAGATATTTACATTACGATTCATAACAGTAGCAAAATTACAGTTATGAAGTAGCAACGAAAATAATTTTATGGTTGGGGGTCATCACAACATGAGGAACTGTATTAAAGGGTCACGGCATGAGGAGGTATTAGGAAGATTGAGAACCACTGTCCTAGGTGATCCAGTGACTTTGCTCAGTTCTCAGCACATTGGAGCTGTGTCTCACAGGTGGCAATCATTCTCCACTTGAAACTCTCCCTTTGTTCGGCTTCCCTGGAGGGCATCAGTCTCCTCCTGGTTCTCACCCATCTCTGACCACTTTCCTTCTCAGTGTTTTCCTTTTGCAGACTTTCTCCCACTGCCAAATTTATAAATGCTGATATGTGAGACCATGTTCTTAGACCTTGACCTTTCTTCCCAATCAGGCTACACGTTGTTCTTGGTTAATTTCATGTACTCTCCTAACTGACATGGCTATCTCCACACACCTAATACTCACACCTCTCTGCTGAGCTTCAGGCCTGTATTTCTAATTACCTTCCTGATACTTTCATTTCAACATCACATCAATTTTGCAAACTCACCACAATTTGTCATACTTTCTTTAACACTCAACCTTTACCTTTCCTGGTTTCTTTTTTATAATACGGGGAAACATCATTTATATACTCAAACCAAAATCTGGAGTCCTCCTAGATTCCACTGGCCTTTGTTCCCCTCCTTCTGATTAAATCGCCAAGTCTCATATGTCTATCTCCTACACATCTCTTACATGTTGCTTGTCTGCCATCCTTATTGCCACAAACTTACACCAGGTCCTCATTATTTCTTATAATCACCTCTTTACCATGTATATGCCTCTGATCTCACCATCCCAACCCTCATCCTTTCGATGCATTCAATAATTTATTGAGTACCAGGCACTGTGTCAGGGATACAACATAGAGATCTGTCTCTCCTCTAACCTCTTCATTGCTGCCACAGTCCTTATGATACAGGACAAGTGGCATCCCAGCCATCTTGTGGAGCTGGGGAGGGAGGCACAGACCGGCTGCCTCCGCCTTGGTGGTGTTGATGCGGTGGCAGCAAGCAGAGGAACCAGGGGGCTGGAGGGTAAGTAGGGGGGCCCTGCAGGAGGCTCCAGTATCCAGAGGGGCCAGACAACTGCTGGGGAGACACCAGCACCTTAGGCTGAACAGGGAACCCCCATTTTCAATTGCATGACCAACCCCCCTGGTCAATTGCATGTAAGTTTCCTAGGCCTGGGAAGGAAAGTGATTGTAGCCATTCATTTGCGACCCAGACATGACCCAGACATGTCCCAGACACCACCCAGACATGTCCCAGACGTGATATCCTAGACATGCTAAATGTAACTACCAAGACGCTAGGTGTAACTCCAGAGGGCCAGACATGTCCCATACACGTTGTCCCAGACACAACCCAGACATGCTAAATGTAACCACCCAGGGCCCCATGCGACTAATATATACCCCTAGACAAAGAGCCCAGAGAGAGAGAGATAGAGAGCTTTTCTCTATTTTTTTTTTCTTTTTTTTTATAGAAAGCGCGAACGCAGTCCTCCGGACTTGGGTTTTCTCTCTCTGCCAGGAGCTCTGGTGCTTCTGTATTCTTTTCTGTAAATAAACCCTGTCTTACCACTGATCTGTGGTCTGCGGATTCATTCTCCAAATCACTGAGACCAAGAACCTACTGAAGAGCAAAATTCTGGTATCACTTACACTCAAATCTGATCATGCTACTCAAATTCTTTAATACCCACCACCTCTGTCTCCTACGGGATAAAGTCAAGACTCCTCTGCATGGTATACAAGGTCCTCCACTATCTGGCTTCTGCTCATCATTGAATTTTATCTTCTACCTCTTAATCTCTAATATGTCATGAAGCAACAGAGAACTAGCTGCAGTTCCCCAAATATGACATGTTTGTTTTCCCAGGCCCCCTTGCTCTGGCACAGGCTCCTCTATTTGAAACCTCTTCCCCAGCAGCATAAGTCTCCCTATTCATCCCTCAAATTTCTCTTTACACAGCATTTCCTTAGTGCAGTGATCTCTGACATCCCCAGGCAAATGTTAAGGGCTTCTTCTCTAAGGCCCCATTATAGTGCATCAATAACTTTATTATATCAATTAGCTCGGCTTCTTTCTACTAAAGTGAATGCTCCATTATAGGAAGAGGACATGTCTTTTGAGCTTTGTATCCTCAGTACCTATCACAGTGACTGACCAGTGAATAGTTAGGTGCTAAATAAGTAGCTTGTCAGTGCATTAACAAATCAGAGTGATGGGTTTGGAAGTAGGACAGGTCATGGAGGTGGAATCAAAAAGGTATTCACAGCCAATGGGAGACTGGAGTTAAAGGAAAAAGGTAAAGTCAAAAATGACCTCAGGTTTCAAGCTTTACTGACAGCTGACAGTAATATTTACCAAAATAGGAGAATGGAGGAGAAGCTGGGTTGGAGGTTGGAATACCTCAAGCCTGTACAACATGTAGCTGGAAACTGGGGTCAGGAGGTTAGCAGTGAGCATATGACAATGCAAGGGAAAAAAGAACAATGAAAGAGGGTTTAGGACAATTTAAGAGGACCCTTACTCCTTAGAGATTAGGAAGCGGGCCCAAGGGAGAAAGCGACAGCTGGAGATGACCAAAAAAGAGCCAAGGTGATGTGAGTGGCACAGTTGGCAGGGAAGTTAGCAGTGCCAAATGGTCTACCAAAATCAAGGGCATGGAAACGAAGAAAAGGACAAAGAATATGTATTTAGGTAATTAAAGATTCTGAGAAGATAATTTTAGAGATGCAGCAGGGACAGAAATTATATGAAGAAGTTAAAGTTAAAAAGTTCTACAGAAACGAAGAGAGCATGTACACAGGCAGTCCCTAGGTTACATCAAGACAGGTTTTGTAGGTTTGTTCTTATGCTGATATGTATGTAAGGTGGAAAGTACGTTTACCTATTACCTACAATAGCCTCTGTTTGTAAGTGTGAGTTGTACGTAAGTTGGATGCTTGTAACTTGGGGACGGCCTGTAGAACAATTCTGGTAAGCATGACATTGAAAGAAAGGAGGACAGGGAATTATTTCAAAGTGGTTACAAAGCCAAAAGAGACTGTTTTCTTAGGCAAGAGTCTAAAATCTATCTAGTCTTCATTCTTCCGTTAAGTAACCATGTGCTCCTGATTAAGCTGAGCCAGAAGGCAGCAAAATGAGGCAAATGAGGCATATATGAGAAGAAAGCAGATCAATTTAGGGAGAAAGGGATTAAATGAGGCAGGAGAGGGGATCAATGAACAGGCAGAAAAGCCATCTTAGGAAGAAATGAAAGAACATGTCTTCCCTTTGATAGGAGAGGCAAAGGAAAGAAAAGTTGAAAACTGCAACTGCAGTCATTTTTACCAGAGGGTAAGGTCACCTTAGATCTAAGGGAGGTGACTCTGAGAGCTGAATGAGGCCTAGAGCTGGTGCTGCAAAACATTCAAAAGGGGATTGACAACGAAGAATAAAACAACTGCTCAACAACACCCTAATATCATCAAGCTGATTAAGGTGATAGGTTAAAGACCTGAACTAGATAGTGACAGAATGAATTAAAAAAAAAAAAAAAAGAAAGCAGTAGGTACAGGAGACATTTCATGTTTTTTATAAAATTTCTAAGTAGAGCAAGGGGCACCTGAAGGGAGCCAATCCAGCCAAACATGAACACACCATCTCACAGTATCTACATAGTTTCAAGGGTTCTCTTGGTTAAGTAGCACATCTTAACATCCAAAAGTGTACAATTCATGCTTACTTGGAGTATTCTAGTAGCTTTTTGCTTGTAGTCAACCAATTCCTGCTTAGAGGATTCCAAGTTAGACTTATATAGCTTGACTTGCTGCTGTAGCTCATCAACTCTCCTCTTTTCATCCGAGTATTTTCTTTCTGCCACAGTAACTGCTTCTGCCAAATTCTGACGTTCTGCTTCCACTTTATTAAGGCGTGCAGCAAACTCACTCTGTGATAAATTTTTATATCAAACGTATTATGTCATTTAGCTTTGAAACGTATTTTACAACCATCCATTCAGATATCTTATTAACTTAGCCCACAACATAAGGAGAGGAAAAAACTCTTTGTTAGGAGCTAAATAGGAAATCTAAGTTTGTAGCTCCCAAACATAGCAATGCATCATAATTAACTAGAAAGTTTATTAAAAATATAGCTATCGGGCGGTGCCTGTCAATGAGAAGGGTGCCGGTCCCATATTCCAAGGGTGGTGGGTTCAAACCTGGCTCCAGCCAAACTGCAACAAAAAAATAGCCAGGTGTTGTGGCAGGCGCCTGTAGTCCCAGCTACTCAGGAGGCTGAGGCAAGAGAATTGCCTAAGTCCAAGAGCTGGAGGTTGCTGTGATCTGTGACACCATGGCACTCTACTGAGGATGGCAAAGTGAGACTATGTCTCTAAAAAAAAATACAGCCATCAAAGGCCTTTCCCAGGATTCCTAATTTGGAATTTCCAAGATTGAGCTTAGGAATCTGTTTTCAAAGAAAATTTCCCAGGTACCTGGTCATTTGGATACCAGGTCTGGTCTGATACCAGCTGATCAATGGTTAACAGGTCTACAGAAAACTAGAAGTCTGTTAGAAACAAAGAGGAGTCTCAACACAGTATTCCTGGGAGGGTTTGGGGGAGAAAATAAATAGAAGAACTTAGTAGATAGCTAGATTTTTTTTCTAATATTATGGCTAATATCTTCCCCTTATTTTAAATTTTCTAATAAGCTATTCAGTATCATTTTTAGCTTAAGTATACTCTAAAAAGCACATTGCCTGTCACTTATAGCCTATTTAGAAATAAATACTTCAGAATTGTTACCTTGATTCTCAAAAACTCCCATCTCAGAAGTCAGAAAACTTTTATAGTACACATTAGTAACTAAAGCCTACAAACTTTTTTTTTAAGAGACAGGATCTCGCAATATGCTGCCCAGGCTGGCCTTTAACTCCTGGACTTGCACAATATTCCCACCCCAGCTTCCTGAGTTGCTGGGACTATAGGCATGCATACATCTAGCCTGCCCACAAAGTTCTAATCTGAGATCAACTTCTATTTTAGAGAAAAGAAGCAAAAGGACTACTGCTGGAATCTAATGAGAATGGAAAATGTGTTTAATGCAACCAAGGAACTAAAATTTTAAGTTTATTATTCATTGAAATTAATTTAAATGGAAACATAACAACTAACACTCAGTTCTGTTATTGGAAACTTTTTTTTTAACTAACAGATATACTGAGATACAAGTGACACACCATAACTTCCTTCTAAAAGGTGTACAGTTCAGTGGTTTTCAGTGTATTCACTGATTTAGAAGACCATTAGCACTATTTAATTCCAGAACATTTTAATCAACTCGCTCCAAAATCCTCTACTCCTTTCTCCCTCCCCCCAGCAACCAGCCATTAATCTACTTTCTCTATGGATTTACATATTCTGGACATTTCATATAAATGGAACCATATAATGCATCTGTCTTCTTTAAATTCCCATGTTTTCAAGATTCATCCATGGTGTACCATGTATCAACACTTCATTCCTTTTTATGGCTAAATGATGCTTCTTTATATGGATATATGATATTTATCTATGTAGCCACTTACAGACATTTCTATTACTCCCACTTTGAAGCTAGTATGAATAATGCTGCTATAAATATTAGTGTTTAAGTTTTTATGTATACATATATTTTCAATTCTTTCAGGTGGATACCTACGAGTAGATCTGCTGGATCATGTGGTAACACAATGTTTAACTGCCTGTTCTGGGAAAACTGCTGAGTATAGTTAGAGAAGCTTGGGTATGTGAATCTACTTGTTCACTTATAAATTTTTTTTTGTTGTTGTTCACTTATAAATTTTATTAAATCTGAATAGAGATCAAATATTCCTGAAGAAAGCTTAATGACTGAAGTGAGACATGCTATAAGTGTAAATTATACCATATTTTTAAAAATCAGTATGCAAAAAAAGAACATAAAATAGCTCAAAAAATTTTAATATTAACAACATGTTGAGATAACACTTTGGACATATTGGGTTAAGATAAGTTAAAATTTAAACAAAATATTACATAATATTTACTTTCAGGCTGAACTATTTTTACCTATTTAAAAGACAGCCCAGACCAGATGTTTGCAATCTTCACTGCAACCTGTGAATCTTATAAAACCCAAACAATGCCTAAGCCCTACCTCATACAATGGAATCAAGATTCTGGGAGTGAAGACAGACAGCAGAAAATATTACACAGGTGATTCAACTGTGTAGACAAAGCTGAGACTGCACTAGACATAAAAATTCACTTCAGAGTAAAACCCGAAATAATAATATGTATGATACTTCTCTTGAAATAAATGAATCAGATTAAACTGAAATCAGAAAAAGCCTAAATAGAAAGAATAAACAAGACGTCCCAAAATAGCCTGTAATGAAATTATGACGACTGCTGCATAATCAAAATAAGGAAAAAATGTGTATCTCTAATGCATATTAACTATTTAAAATTATACCTCAACATAAAAATAAATTTTTGTCACAGAAACAGCATCTCCTGAGATGCAAAGTTTCGTTAAAGAGTAAATATTATGGAACAGCATAAAGTCATTTTTCCTTGTCCAAATAACAGTAGAAATCTGTCGTTTCCCATTCTAACCTGCATCTGTTTATAGCTCTCCTGCTCTCTCTGCAGAGTGGCATCCGCTTCATGTAGTCTCTCCTGAAGAGTCTGCAGAGCTTGATTCTGTAGGCTATTACCTTCACATTGATCTTGTATTATTCTAAAAGAAAATGCATCATGTGAAATAATGTGTTTCTACGGTGTACAAGTGATAAGGCAGAATATCATTTATACCATCAGCTTATTAGTCAAGCACAAAAATTTGACTAAAACACTCTGAAAGAAAATCTTTCCCTTTCTCTATATTTTTAGACATCCAAATTTAAGCATATGCCATAACACTGGAGATTAATAACACTATTCAAATAATTTTATTTTTTCTAATTCTTTATCTTTTTTTAGATAGTTCACTCCATCACCTGGGTAAAGTGCCCTGACATCATAGCTCACAGCAAACTCAATATCTTGGGTTTTTAGCCGGGCATTGTGGCGGGTGCCTGTAGTCCCAGCTACTCGGGAGGCTGAGGCAACAGAATCGCTTAAGCCCAGGAGTTGGAGGTTGCTGCGAGCTGTATGAGGCCACGGCACTCTACCGAGGGCCATAAAGTGAGACTCTGTCTCTACCAAAAAAAAATATCTTGGGTTTGAGCAATCCTCTTGCCTCAGCCTCCCAAGTAGCTGCAACTATAGGCATGCACCACTATGCCCAGCTAGTTTTTCTACTTTTAGTAGAGATGGGGTCTTGCTGTGACTCAGGCTGGTCTCAAACTCCTGAGCTCAAGCGATCCACCCACTTTCGCCTTCCAGAGTGCTAGGATTACAGGCATGAGTCACCATGCCCGGCCTTAAATATTTTTAAATCCAGAATTTCTAACAATGCATCTCTAAGTTCAAATGATGGATCCATTTTTATTTTTTTCAACAAGTAGACTTTAATGAATAATTATGGTAAAAACATTTTTGAACAGATATTTGGATATAAAACATATAAAAAATGAATGAAAACACTTTTTCCATAAGTACTTCACAGAACAATCAAGACTAGGTTCAAATTGATATATATCTCAGAGCTTAAAAACCAAGTAACAAATTTTTGCAGTTAAACTTGAGACATGTACATTTATTATGCTAACAATGGATAGATTCTCTTGACATCTGGTTTATTATTAATAGGTTTGCCTTTTTAAAATTTTTCCAGGAGAAAACACAAGAAAAAGTAACCAGGTTACCTATTGTATTTTAATATTACTTAGGAATAACATAGTCTTAAAATAGCTCAATTTTAAAAACAATGACAAAATGCTAAATGTTATACTTATTTTCAGGATTTTCTTTTTGAAAAGAATCTATTTTTCATATCTTTGATGAAAAATGAATATAATAAAAGCAATTTTGTTCTGGCATTGGTAGGCTAATATCTATACTGTTCATAAATTCAACACACAATAGTGTCTGCTTTAAAAGAGAGCAACACTATTGGGTAACATGAAATAGAGTAGCCAATTATAAGAGATGCAGTCATTCTAGTTAATTCCTCTCTTATGTTTTATAGCACATCTCTGAAAAGAGATCTATGTCCTAATTCCACAGAGATTAAACAATGGTCTATAAGGAAAGTCATCTTTCCTTACAGATATAAGTAAGATATCTTTCCTTACAGATATAAATAAGATATGCTGGGCGGCGCCTGTGGCTCAAGGAGTAGGGCGCCGGTCCCATATGCTGGAGGTGGTGGGTTCAAACCCAGCCCCGGCCAAAAAAAAAAAAAAAGATATGCTTACCTCTTTGACAAAGGTTATTATGAAAACCCAATTCTAGGTGCCGTGACTACATGTTACCACCACAAACTACCACAGGTATTTATTAAGAAAAATGTTATTGGCATTGTAGGTGAGATAATTTGTAGTGTGTGGAACTACTCCAGACACTGCAGAACATTTAGCATTTCTGGCTCACTCACTAAAAACCAGGAGTTTTCAAAGTCACTGTGACAATCAAAAAAGACACTTCCAACTGCCCTTTAATAAGAACCACTGAGCTAGCTGATTCAAGATTAATATTTACTAACTTCATGACTTCCACAGAAAGTAACTGCTTCATTATCTTCAGTAATGATGACTGAAGAGGAACATATTATAAACAACATTGTAATTAAATGTTATTTTGGGAAGGTAAGCTGATTTCTTCAATCTCATGGTGATCTAAAAGGATCAGATGCACCAAGTGCAATACTTATTCATCCCCAAATCCATGCACACATTTACAGGAAAATGTTTATGCTCTATTAACATCTATTACCCCATTTATCTTAAGTATAAAATATGTTCATCTGTTACAATAACATAAGAAACATAAAGATGTTCTTGATAAGTTCTCTCACACTGATGCTCCTGGAAACTGCTGCTGTCTTTGCTCCAAAACTTGCTGATTTAATAGTTGTTGTTGCTTCTGTAAAAACTGCACTACTTCTGGACTTCTCAGTAATGAGTCTTTTTTGACTTAACACTTGTTCTAAAAGTGTATGTCTTGCAGGACACCCCCCAAAGAGAGTACGTTATCTGTACTTTCCTCCAGTTTGACGTTTCCTGCGCTGCCAGCCACAGTTCAGGGCCTGGTCGCTCTTCCTTTGGTCCTTGTCCTTTTGTTGGGGTGTTTCTTGCACATCCAGGGCTTGCGCTGTTTGGCCACCTGGGTCATGGTCTTGCGGCCAGCATGCCCCGATGCTGCTCCCAAGGCTAGGGCCTCATCCTGCCCCCACAGGGGCACATCACCAGCAGGGTGAATGGTGAGGTTGGCGTAGTCACGGCTGGGCCGTGGCAGGAGTGAGGGCCCTGCACTTTCAGCTACACCCTGCACTCCATGCTGCCAAGGCTTGGCCGGGGTCCAAGACCCCAGATTTTTGGCACCTGCCGGACCCAACGGCACTTAGCAAATCAAGCACTCGGGACACGAGAGAGAAAAAGGCAGAGGATCCACGGACGCACCAAATGATGGATTCATTTTAATCATACACATTTTCAACACTACCAAAAAAATTTTCCTTCTTCCAAATTTCCAAAAAGCTACATTTTCTTTCTTTCTTTTTAGCTGGCCTGGGCTCGAACCCGCCACCCTCGGTGTATGGGGCTGGTGCAGTAACCACTGCACTACGGGAGCCGAGCCTACAATTTCATAAGATAAGATAGGATACACCATAATGTTTACTATTACTTGTAATGGAAGGAGAGAGTCATTCCACCTCATTTTTTTCATTATTAGTTAAATTACCTACCGTGATTTTTCACTCTGTAGGGTTTCTAATGCTTCTGTGCGAGTATTCAGTAGCTGGTCAGCTTCCTGGAGTCTCACTTTCAGGACTGCCAGCTGAGAATCCTTGGCAGCCAGTGCTTCAGTCAGGTCATCTACTTGGGCTCGAAGTTCTCGAGTTATTCGGTCACTCTTTGAATGGTCAGCATTCCACTTTTCAACCCTTGCCCTTGCTTTGTTTAACTCTATTAAAAAAAAAAAAAGAAAAGAAAAAGAAATTTCTCTATATAAGCAAAACCAAACAAATCTTTCTCAGAGCACACATAAGTTTCTTAAGTCTTTTTAGTACCTTACTGCCAAAATTAGGAGCTTATGAATACCTTCATTATATTTTGCCCCCAAATGGGGCATCTATTTTTCAAGGCCAATATTCATACCCATATGATAGTTAACAGATTAGACAGGGACATGAAGCAAGCTGCTCTTCTATGATGGGAGCCAAAACCAGATGATGGCACAGTATTAATAACCCTAAAATGGTCAGTGGATTTGTGGAGTTCTGCTAGAGACAAGGGGAGGAATGGAAATGCAGATCAAAGGTAAACCCACAAACCACGGGATAAACACAGGAAAGAGGCTACTTCTTTCAATTACTGTTACAAAATGATGTTATTCTTTTAACCTAGGAAATCAGTGCAAAAAGAGGAATATATTTCAGAATACAATGGCATTTTCACATCTTCATACACCATCTGTAACTGCAGTTTGCCACCAATAAAAATAAGGTTTTGATACTGAAACAAACCGTACCGGGTGTCAGGAAAAGTTCTAATTCTACGTCTAAATTTAATCTTGGTAAAGTGAAGTTTTTTCTAAGTCAGCCTGAGTAGTTAGTCTTAAACCATATTCCACTCTTCTGAACTTTCATCCATGTCTTGGGAAAACTTTTCCACTGTCCATCCACTGCTTTCTAATAAGCCCCAGGAACCAAGGCAATGATTTCATCTGTCTCGTTTTCTCCTCAGCTACACTTACAATAACATTCACACCTTCCCCTGTCATTACCTCAGTTATGAGATTTATTTTCTTTTTGATTACTCATTTTTAAGGAATCTGAGATTTTCTACTCCAGTGTCACCTTACTGCACAATTCCTAAGGGCACTATTCAAAGTGAATTCCATGTAAATTTTATGTCCTCTGGAATAGCAGTTTTATAACCCTAACAATTAAGGTCCAATACTTCGTTTAATCCACCTTTGGTTAATGGAAGAATTCCCCTTGAAAGTTCAGAATAAATAAATCAAACAAACTAGAAAATTCTAGTACACTAAAAAAGTGTACTAAATTTCATGGTTGCCAAAGAATGACCAAACAAGCTAATATTCTACATTTCAGGATGGCAGGAGGGTGATCGGGACCATTTCCAAATCTTGGCCCTCCATTTCTGTGAAAATACCATTTCATAAGTCTTACCTAAGCTATTTCTTATAGTCTGGATATAAAAGTTTTAGTTTAGATTTCAAAGTTAAATTCCTAACTTGAATAATTTGAATAAGGCTCTACCTTCTTGAGTTTCTTTGGATCTTTGAAGTAATGAAGCCATTTCTTGATTTAAAGACTGAACTTCATTCCTTAGCAATTGATTCTCCAGTCGAAGATTAGATAGTTCATGTGATTTGCCATCATCATTGGGTGGGTTGTGATCACTGCAGGTAGCATTTGATGATACAATTTCCTTTGAAGAATCCCCTTGGCCTTCAGGACCAGAATCTAAATTATTAGCACTGTCTAAAAACAACAAAAAAATTTTTTTCATTAGATTAGCATGGTTACTACATATGGATTAGTAGTTTACTTTGGTAGGCTTCCATTTGGCTCAAGTTGGCTGCTATAGCTAAAATACCATAAAAATTAAACTTAAATTCTCAATAGGTTTCCTCCTGATGAAAATCTATTCTCATAAAAGGAGCCTATGGACCTCACAAGTCTAGATATACTGAAATCTATTCTCATAAAAGGAGCCTATGGATCTCACAAGTCTGGATATACTGAATGAATGGAAATAGAGAATATAAGTATATAGATCCGGGAAGGAGAAAACCAGAGATAATTCAAGTGGTTATGTTCAGGTAAAAAAAGGGGTTCAGAATCCCTTTTGTACCTAGCATGTTTTTGGAGGGAGGAAGGGAAAAGTTCCAACATTGAAAATATTGGGATGGAACAAAAGAACAATTGTTTCAACAGTAACAGGTCACAGCAACTTGTTATATATTAAACTGGAATCTAAAATGTCTCACCAAAAGAAATAAGAGACTCATTAATTCAGATTAATCTTGTTTTTGTTACTCGATGTAACGCAAGTATACTTTTAAATTACCCTAAAATTTATGTGATTAAGAAAACTTTATCCAAATGGTAAAACCAAATAAAACATTAACTATATGGGCAAAAGCCTTTATATTTTACAAAGTTAGATAAGCAAATGGTCAATAATCAAATGAGGCTCGTTGCCTGTAGCTCAGGGGTTAGAGCGCTGGCCACATACACAGGGGCTGGAGGGTTCAAACTGTGCCCGGGCCTGCTAATCAACAATGACAACTACAAGAACAACAACAAAAATAGCCAGGCGGTGTGGTAGGTGCCTATAGTCCCAGCTCCTTGGGAGGCTGAGGCAAGAGAATCACTTAAACCCAAGAATTTGAGGTTGCTGTGAGCTGTGATGCCACAGCACTCTACCCAGGTGACATAGTGGGACTCTCGCTCTCAAAAAAAAAAAAAAAAAAAAAAAATCAAATTTTAAAAGTTCTCAACATCTTTAGTGTTCAGGAAATGCAAATTAAAATCACAGTGAGAACCAATACACACTTGCTATAATGGTTAATATGAAAAACACTACATACTGACAAGAATATAGAGCAACTGGATCGGTCCTACATTGCTGATGAGACTACAAAACATCGGTGAAAAAAGGTTTCACAATTTCTTATGAAACTAAACATGCACCTATAGTTTGATCCAGCAATTCTATGCCTAGGTATTTTATCCAAGAGAAATGAAAACATTTGCGTACAAAAAGGCAAGTATGAAACTGCTCATAGCAGCTTTATTCATGATAAATAAAAACTGGAAATAATCTTAATGTCCACAAAGGACAATGGATAAGCTGTGATATAGCCATGTAACAGAATACTATACAACAATAAAAAAGAACAATAACATGGCCCAGGCAAGGTGGCTCATGCCTATAAGCCCAGCACTGGAGGGCCTAGGCAGGAGGATCAATTGAGGCTAGGACTTTAGTGAGAACCCATCTCCACACACACACAAAATTAGCCAGGCCTGGTGGTACACACCTGCAGTTTTAGCTACTCAGGAGTCCAAGGCAAGATCGCTTGAGCCCAGGTGTTCAAGGTTGCAGTGAGCTATAATCACACCACTGCACTCCAGACTGGGCAACAGAAAGTGTACATACTATATGAGTCCATTTATATGAAGTTTTAGGACAAGCAAAAACTAATCTAAGGTGAAAATAATTGGAAGAATAGATGTTTTCAGGAATGGGGTGGGGAGATTAACTGGAAAAAGAACATGAGGAACTTCTGGGGGCAAAGGAAATCTAATCATGATAATGGTGTTTGTAAGTATAGGCATTGTATGCGTAGCTTAGATTTTTTTTAGCATTTTAATATTTATAAATGTACCTAAAAGAAACAACAACCATAAAAAATTAATAATTAAGTGGGATAGGGAATGGGCTAGAGATGAAGATGATTTAAAAATGGGAGTGTTAATCAGTATTGAAGCTGGATGATGAACATTGAATTCATTGTTTACTTGGTATACGCTGTAAATATTCCACATAAAACATTTCTTTAAAAAGTTGACTGCAAAAAGTTGTTAGGTCAAGCAAGCAAAAAAAGTGAGTAAAGAAAGATTTGAAAGCATAATTAACAACTTTAATGCAAGAACACATATAAAACATAGCACCCAAATGCAGAGTACATCTCATTTGGAAGGGTACATGGAACACTTAGAAGTACTAATTTAGGGGGCGGCACCTGTGGCTCAGTGGGGAAGGCGCTGGCTCCATATACTGAGGGTAGCAGGTTCGAACCTGGCCCTAGCCAGCTAAAACAGCAATGAGAACTGCAACAAAATATAGCCGGGTGTTTTGGTGGACACCTGTAGTCCCAGCTACTCAGGAGGCTAAGGCAAGAGAATCACTTAAACCCGAGAGTTGGAGGTTGCTGTGAGCTGTGATGCCACAGCACTCTACCAAGGGTGACAAAGTGAGACTGTCTCCAAAAAAAAAAAGAAGTACTGATTTAGTGGGACATAAAAGAAAATTCAAAGAATTAGTATCACACAGACCAGGCTATTTGGCCTCAGTGCAATTAAGCCATAAATCATATGACAAAACTAGAAAAACTACATTAAGAAAATAAAAAGCTTTCTAGAGTGGTGGCTCATGCCTGTAATCCTAGCACTCTGGGAGGTTGAGGTGGGTGGATTGCTTGAGCTCAGGAGTTTGAGACCAGCCTGGGCAAGAGTGAAACCACCATCACTAAAAATAGAAAAGCTAGCTAGCTGGGGACTGTGACAGGTGCCTGTAGCTCCACTCGGGAGGCTGAGGCTCAAGCCCAAGAGTTTGAGGCGCCTGTGAGTTATCATGCCAGGGCATTCTACCCAGGGTGACAGAGTGAAACAGTCTCAAAAAAAAAGTATAAATAAGTCATGGATCAAAGAAAAAAATCATAATTAAGATTAGAATACATTCAGGACTTAATTTTTAATAATATTTATTTAACAAATGAACAGCAAGAAAAAAAAGACAGGAGGGGTACCTTATAGATTAAAAGAATTTTAAAGAGCACAGCTAGTTATTAAGGAATTATTTTAAGGTGATAATGGTGTTAACATCTGTTTTGGAGTAATGAAATGATACGAAATCTACAAAATTAGTTACTTCAAAATAATTCTGTGGAAAGTGGAGGTAAAGAAAGGGATGGGAAAATGGGAAAGTAAATGGGAGAGTGTAAATTAAACAAGAATGGCCAGGAGCTGCAGATTACTGTAGTTGGGTAATAGGAGGTCGTCACTCTCTACTTTAGTACATTTGAAATTTCCAAAATAAAGAATTTATTTTATTTTTATTTATTTATTTCTTTTAGAGACAGTCTCACTTTGCCGCCCTCGGTAGAATGTTGTGGCGTCACAGCTCACAGCAACCTCCAACTCCTGGGCTTAGGCGATTCTCTTGCCTCAGCCTCCTGAGCAGCTGAGACTACAGGCACCCGCCACAACACCCGGCTATTTTTTTGTTGTTGTTGTTGCAGTTTGGCCGGGGCTGGGTCTGAGCCTGCCACCCTCGGTATATGGGGCCAGCACCCTACTCACTGAGCCACAGGCACCATCCCAAAATAAAGATTTTAAAGAAATGAAGTATATGTATAACCAAACTTGTGGGTTAAAGATGAAAGAGGAAAATGAATGAATTGTATATACATTTTAAGTTACAAAAGAACAGCACAATAAACTTAAAGCAGAAATTAACAAAATAGGAAGGAAAACATAGTAGAGAGGATCAACACAACCAAAAGCAGTTCTTGGAGAGATAAACAACATAAGGCTTATAAATGTTAAAATGTACATGATACCAAAACTCACCAAACTGTATACTTTAAATAAATACAGTTTAGTATATGTCATTACAATTTTTTTTTTTTTTTAAATAGGCAGCACAGTGTCAGAACCTGGTAAGGTTCATTAGATGCCAGATATGGATATTCTTAAAGCAGTATACGTTATCAAGCTTTGGTTTCTGCAGAGTTAGTACACCTTCGTTAGTTTCCTGAAATTAAATAAATATGATCCCCCAAAATGTACCAAAAACAGGCTCGGGAAGAAATAAAAAAAAAAAATTGAATCAATAGTTACAATCTTTCACTAAGAATATCCCATGCCCTGATGGTTTTACCAGACTCCTAGCAAACATTCAGGGAATAAATCATCTTAGTCTTATACCAGTTAAGACAAGAGAAAAAGAGGGAACACTTCCCAATTCATTTGATAAGGCTAACATAACTGTAATACTAAAACCTAACACTATTACAGGACAATTTGCCTTATAAAATAAATGCAAAAATCCTAAACAGACTATTAGCAAACTGAAAGTTGTTTAGTTTTATGTTTTTAAAAAAACTGACTCGCATCTTCTATTAAAAAAGAAAAATCAGGGCAGTGCCCACAGCTCAGTGGGTAGAGCACTGGCCACACATACCAAGGCTGGCAGGTTTGAACCCAGCCAGGCCAGCTAAACAACAGTGGTAACTGCAACAACAAAAAATAGCCTGGTGTTGTGGCGGGTGCCTGTAGTCCCAGCTACCTGGGAGGCTGAGGCAAGAGAATCGCTTAAGCCCAAGAGTTTGAGGTTGCTGTGAGCTGTGACGCCACTGCATTGGGCAACAGCTTAAGACTCCGTCTCCAAAAAAAAAAAAAGAAAAGAAAAGAAAAATCATATTATCATCTCCAGAGGTAAAGGAAAAATACAACATGATAAACTAGATATATATGAGAAATTCCTTAAACTGATTAAAAAGTTTAATACAAAATCATTCTTAAACAGAATGATTTTAAAGCAAGAAACAAGATATGAAATTGCTCCAGCTACTTAGGAGGCTGAGGCAAGAGAATCGCCTAAGCCCAAGAGCTGGAGGTTGCAGTGAGCTGTGATGCCACAGCACTCTACCAAGGGTGACAAAGTGAGACTCTGTCTCTAAAAAAAGATATGAAATTGGTTTTTGTGTCCAAAGCAATAAAGATTTTTTTTTTTTCCTGGAGACAGAGTCTTATTCTGTCACCTGGCTAGAGTACCATGCCTCAGCCTAGCTCACACCAACCTCAAACTCCTGGGCTCAATCAATCCTCCTGTGTCAGCCTCCTGAGTAGCTGGGACTACAGGCCTGCAACACCACCCTTGGCTAATACAAGAAGTTTTTTTTAAGATTAAAGGGCAGGTAGGCAGAGGCTAGGTGAGGTGGTTCAAGCCTCCATAATCCTAGCACTCTGGGAGGCCAAGCTGGGAGGAATGCTTGAGGCCAGGAGTTCAAGACAAGCCTGAGTAAGAATGAGACTCTATCTCTATAAAAAATAGAAAAATTAGCTGGGCATGGTGGTACATGCCTGTAATCCCAGCTATTTGGGAAGCTGAACCACGTGAGCCAAGGAGCTTGAGGTTGCAGTGAGCTATGACAACACCACTGCACTCCAACCCGGGCAAAATTTTGAGTGAGACTCTGTCTCAAAACAAACAACAACAACAACAAAAAAAAAAGATGAAAGAGCTGAGAAGGAAGAAACAAATTCATGATGCACAGATAATATGATTGTGTTGTTGAAAATCTAAATGCATGTCCAGAAAAATATGAAGCGTTATCTAGGTTGCCATGTATATACACATAAAGCAATATACAACAACAAGAAGCAAAAATTTTTAAGTACATTTGTAAAGCTTCAAAAAAATATAAACTACCTATGAATAAATCTAACGAAGTATGTAAGAACTTCATGGAGAAAACAAAATCTTAATAAAAGACATTACAACAAAAATTGGAATTATACCACATTCACAGATCAGAAAACTCCATATAGTAAAAGTCCTGATTCTCACCAAACTATATAGAATGATTTCCCAGTAAGAAGAAAATGGAACATTTGTGAAACTTGACAAGTAAATTCTAAAATGCATATGGGATGCAAAAGTCCAAGAACAGCCAGACCATTTTTGAAGAACTACCACAAGGTAGAAGAAGTAGCCCTATCAGATATTGAGACATATTATAAAACTACATTAAAACAACGTGGCACAGACACAAGAATATACAAATAATACAACGAAACAGAATTAAGTGCCCCCAAACAGACTAATGAATAGATGAACATTTAATTTATGACAGTGATGGTACTGCAAAGGGGTAGGGAAAGGACAGTCTCTTCAAGAAATGATGCTAGGACAGCTGATTTCCATATGGGAAAAATGGAACTGGATACCTACCTCACACTACAGATAATAGAGAAAAATATCTTTATGACCTTCGGGTAAAGAAAGATTTTCTAAGACACAAACAACACAAACCATAAGGAAAAGATTGATAAATTCATCTACACTGAAAACTTCCATTCACTGAAACATCATTGGGGGCGGGAGAACCAAGGTAAAACTGGAAGAGGGTGAGAAAGAATTAGCGGTTAGAATGTATAAAGAGGGCAGCGCCTGTGGCTCCGTGAGTAGGGCGCCGGCCCCATATGCCGAGGGTGGCGGGTTCAAGCCCAGCCCCGGCCAAACTGCAACGAAAAAATAGCCGGGTGTTGTGGCGGGCACCTGTAGTCCCAGCTGCTTGGGAGGCCGAGGCAAGAGAATCGCGTAAGCCCAAGAGTTGGAGGTTGCTGTGAGCCGTGTGACGCCACCGCACTCTACCCGAGGGCAGTACAGTGAGACTCTGTCTCTACAAAAAAAAAAAAAAAAAAAATAGAACATATAAAGAATGTCCATGAAATTAATAAGGAAAAAGACAAATTAGCCAATAGAAAAAAATGGTAAGAAGACTTGAATAGGCACTTCTCAGAAAATGAAATTTGAATAGTCAAATATTTGAAAAGATGCTCAACCATGTTAGTAATGAAGGAAATAAAAGCAAAGACACACCTGATTAGCAAAACATGAAAAGTCATACTGAAAAAGTTAAACATTGGTGAGAATGTAGAAGAAAAAAATTCTTAACCACAACTGGTTAGAATATAAATTGGGACAAGTTTTGCAGAAAATCACTTTGGTGTTACTAATGTTATTGAATACTGTCATACCCTAAAACTCAACAATTCCATTTCTAGGCATTTCTAAGCATCCTAAAGGCACTGATTCTCAACCTAGGGTGATTTTGCCCTGCATCTGCCCAGACATACTTGGCTGTCACAAGAGGCATGCTATTAACATCTAATGAATTAAGAGGTCACAGATGCTTGCTAACATCCTAGAAAGGACAGGACAGCTTCCCACGGAAATGAATTATTCAGCCCCATATGGTAACAGTTTCAACTGTTCTGTTCTCAACCTACCCAAGAGAAACAAAAAACTTTTATAACTATAACCTATGTATTACAGCTGTTTCTAGTTCATTTCCCTGTCAACCAGGTTCTCTTCGGACAATTAAATGCAACTTTTTTTTCTTAAAAGTGAAAAAATAACTCATGCCAACTATTGGCTTAAAGACCTCTACTAGCATCACACTGCCTGTGGCAGTCACTTTCAACTTTTATTGGCCTAAAAGCCACCTAAGGAACAAAAAAATTAAGATGTTCTGGAACGCATCCCCAGAAGGCTTGACTCAGTTAACTCTGAAGAGGAACTTAATATTTCATTTTCTACTCACCACACAAGTGATGCTAATGCAAGCTGTTCAGAGACTTATCTGTAACAATAATCTATAGGTATAATGGCTTTAAACAAGTAAACAGTGTTACATAAGGTTCTAACTTTCTCTGCTAGCTTCCTTTTCTTCATTGCTGTCTATCACTCTCAGTATTTCCTAAATTTTCTTATTACCTTTTTCTACTCTTCCAACTCTAAGAATCTGTTCTCTCGGCATGGAATGCTGTCTCCAACCCCTCTTCCTTTTTTACCTGGAAAACTCCTATTCATCCTTTAAGACCCAGCTCAAAATACAGACCCTCTGTGTATCCTTTCCTGAATACCTGAGGCAATTAGTTACTTCTTTCTGTTTCCACAACACTCTGGCCATACTTCATTACTGCGTTTACTGCACTACATATAAATGATCTGTTTATATATCTATCTTAGCCACGGGTCACTTCTGTATCCTTGCACCTAGTAGGTTCTTTATATAATTCACCAAAAGACAGCTGAGAATAAATTTAGGAGTGTGTGAACATATTAATCTACCACTACACTACTGCATGCTCTTAATCTTGGAAGCTTCAAACCCCTGCTTCTATACAACTTCTTAAAGACCCAAGATAGATTTTATTCACTAACAGCCAAGACAGTGAGAGAAGGTACAACACTTGAACTTACATTAATCATAAGCTCCATAATTTCTGCAAAAAACCTATTGTGTTTATTGCTATTTTACAACACTTAACCTCATTTTGCAAGTAAGATGTGATAGTGATAATTTCACAGCAAATTAAACTGAAAACCAAAATTGTAAGCTCTTACTTCACTACTAAGTCAATGCCTTCAACAATTCAAGTTGGGTCAAAGTTCAGTCTCTCAGCTTTATTTCTGGAGAATGGGGGATGGGGAGGACAAACCCAGAAAATATATATAAAGTACAGCCTGTCATTTTTATGATCCCACTAATAAAATGAATTGAGAAAGTCCCAAATCCAAAATCACGTTTTCTTTCAGATTTCAAGTATTTATTTTAAAATCTTAAAATGTCTTAAAAAGTGGGCGGCACCTGTGGCTCAGTAAGTAGGGCACTGGCCCTATATACCAAGGGTGGTGGGTTCGAACTTGGCCCCAAACTGCAACAACAAAAAAATAGCTGGGCGCTGTGGCAGGCACTTGTAGTCCCAGCTACTCAGGAGGCTGAGGCAAGAGAATCGCCTAAGTCCAAGAGCTAGAGGTTGCTGTGAGCTGTGACACCAAGGCATTCTACCAAGGGCAACAATGTCTCTTTAAAAAAAAAATGTATTTAAATTTGATTTAAATTTTTTTTTTTTGCAGTTTTTGGCCGGGGCTGGCTTTGAACATGCCACCTCCAGCATATGAGGCCAGCGCCCTACTCCTTTGAGCCACAGGAGCTGCCCCGACCCAATTTTTTAGAAGCTGGATTGGGTAAAGTTACCCTACAGACCACATTCAAAGATCCCTATATATTGACTTATAGTATTTGGTGCTGTGTCCCTTGTTTACACCAGGCATTTACAGAGAGCCTGGTCTTACACAGGGGGGACACGTCCTGTAACAGTGAATAAATAACATTATCAGAACATTTTAGGCTATGATGACACATCCTTGTTTATCTCTAAAAGAAACAGAGGACTGATTAACTACCGTGGGTCTGGCTCCCAAAAGAATTTTCTTCACTGGTTTTGATGGTGGTTACACTGGTGTTCACAGAACTGACACTTGATGTCCGAGAACTCTGAAAGACAGGTCTCTTGCCCTTTTCTTTTTTGATTTCTACCCTTCCAGTAGGCTCCTTCTGTGAACTATTAAGAAAATCAAATAGCAGCTCTTCATCAGGTTCTGATTTTTTTCTTCGCACAAAATGGGATGAAGGCCTAGGAACAGATGCATTTTCAACAGGATGGGAGGCCTCCACTGGGATCCTAGATCCTACTTTTACATTTGCAGTGCCAGCTAAGATGGTGGCTTTTTTATTTCGAATGTTATCAGCTGCTGGTGAAATATAAGTAGCTTTAGATCCAGCCTGATAAGTCAAATCTGTATTTTGCTGGTGAAGTTCAGAATAGTCAGTATTTTTGCTATATTTAATGTTGCTGGTGTTTTCTTTTCTACTGAGAGCTGTTGCAGCCCCTTGATCAACTCGGTTTAAAAGATCTTCTGCCTTTCCAGCAAGATCAACAAACCAAGACATGATGGCAGCGGAATAATCCTATTGATGAACCTGTAAAAAGGACAGAAAATGATCAGTGTGGCATAACAGCAGAGTATAACAGTTAAGACCAGATTCTGAAGTCATATAGTCCTAGGTTGAAATCCCAGCCCTACCTCTTACAAGCTAGGTAACTTTGAGCAAATTACTTAAATGAGACTGAGAAACTTAATCTAGAAAATAGAAAAAGAAAGTGTACCCACCTAATAGTTTTATGATGAAATATTAAAAAACAACTATGTAAAATGGTTGGCACATAATAAGCACTAATTTTAATGGCTCCTACTACAATCATTACAACTATTGCTACTGTTTTTATTACCATTTCAATGAAGGGCAAGTAGCAAAACAGCTGTTATAGGCTAAAACGTATCCCCTTCAATTTACTATGCTGAAGTCCTACCTCCCAAACCTCACAATGTGAATATTTCTAGAGACAGAATCTCTAAAGAGGAAATTAAAATGAGTCTTTAAAATGAATCCAATAGTTAAGACCAGATTCTGGAGTCAGACAGTCCCAGGCTAAAATCCTAACCCTATCTCTTACTGGATTAGAGTGGGCCCAATACATGACTGATAACCTCATAAGAAAAGAAAATTTCTACACAGACCTACAGAGAGAAGACCATGTGACAGGACAGGGAGAATGCAGTCATCCACAAGCCAAAGAACGAAGCTTCAGAAAAAAATCAAGTCTGCCGACAACACCTTGACCTCAGACTTCTAGCCATCAGAACTGTGAGAAAATAAATTTTTGTTATCCAAACCAAACAGTCTTTGGTACTTCGTTATGGTAGTCCTGGCAAGTTAATACAGCATCCAAATAGCAAATATGGAAAATTCCAGCACAACCAAATAAAAACAATTTACTGAAGTTTGTTTGAAGTGCTAAAACTTGAAAAAAAATTTCCCTCTGATAAATATAAAAAGTTATCTTAATGTTAAACTGAAGCACTATTAGGGATAATTTAGGTGTGCACATACGTGTCTAAAATATATTTTCAATAATTCGAACACTCAATATATACCATGTATACATTAAGCTAAGTTCAGAATAAAAATATGATTGCATTACTATTTGTTCCATACATATGAGTACTTATTGTGTGCCACAATAAATCAAAGTAACAACAAAGCTATTAATCCTCATGATATTGAAGACCACTATAATAAACAACCATTTACTGAATGTGCACATCATTCCTTCTGCCAAGAACTTTTTCATAGTTAACCTCCTTGTTCTTGATTTTTACTTAAATGTCATCTGCTTCAGAGCTCCTTCTTTC
Source organism: Nycticebus coucang (assembly GCF_027406575.1). NCBI lineage: Eukaryota > Metazoa > Chordata > Mammalia > Primates > Lorisidae > Nycticebus > Nycticebus coucang. Next base: position 91,550,587 of record NC_069788.1, read on the forward strand.
CATCTAAGTTAGATTAATTATTCTCTGTATATACTCTATTCTTTTGCCTCACAGCCCATCATGTTTCACCTTTTTCTTTTTTTAAAACATCTTTCTCTCCTTCTTGGGGAAAAAGAGAGAATGGCTGAATAAAAGGCCATGTCTTTTGTTCACCAATGAATTCCCAGTGTTTAGCACACAGTAGACACTCATTAATACTGCTGAATAAATTGTTTTTCACCTGCCAGATGCTGTGCATACGTACACATGTAATTTTCACAGCCACACTATGTAGTAAATAGCAATATCATTTTTTGAAAAAGTGGAAAAAGATTAGAAAGATCCCTAAGTTAAGACGGCCGCTCAGATACTCAAATCTCACTGAGCTAGTGCCAGACCCACCGTTTAATCTATGCCTCTCTATATCTAGCCTCTCCAAATCTAAATAACGTCAAGAAACTCACCCTTTAAACCTATTCATTACAAAACGTGGGTATTACGCACCTGTATGTCTCAGAGTCCGTGTAAAAATCAAATGAAAATGGAGGTGAAATGCTTTGTAACATAAAACCCCAGATAGACATCGTGAAGTACTGTTCTCAAACACTGATGGCGATTGAGGGCAAATTATGTGTCTTAATGAAACAACCAAAACACACTTCTGAATTTCTCCCATTTTAAAGTTATCAGGAGTTTAAAACAATAGTAGGTACTTCAATGTTGATTACCTAACTGAACAAATACTAAGATGAGCCTGGGCACTTGCCCCACTGACAAGTGGCGCAGACTTCTGGGATACACAGCCCTCAAGTAATTCCTCTGACACTGCCCAGAGGTAGAGCGCGTGGGATAGGTCCAGAGACCGCGGTCGCAGGGCCTGCTCTGAAGGCCAGGTGTGAGCGGAGGAAGGGAGACTGAAGGTTAGTCCGTGAGGCCCAGTCGGCAGGGCCCTGGAAGTCTGTCAAGTCTGTAGATCCTAGGTAGATAGTACGGGCCCCCGCTCCACCCACCTCGTTCGAGCTTCTGGGGTGGGAAGAACGGCCAGCCCAGGCGAGGGCCTGGGGAGGGAGGGAAGGGAAGAGCAGTAAACAACGTCAAATGAAGTCCGAGAGGTCGCTCCCATTCCTTTGCTCAGCCCCCAACAGGGCGAAGGTGAGCGCCAAGGACCGTTAGCACCCCCCACGCGGACCCGTCTAGTCCAGGACACCCTCGCCTCTGCCTTACCTGAGGACTCCGGAGCGACTGCACTGCGCCCCCTCAGCAGCAGGCCCGGACAGCGTCCAGGCTGAGTAAATACTCTCTCCAACCCGCCCAGGCCTTGCTACCGCTTCCGGGAGACGTGGAAGAGAGGCGAGGACCCCAAAACAGAGTGCCTTTCGAGCTGCCTGAACGGCGGAAAACGAAGAATAGCCACCTGCAGGCAACTCAGGCGGCGGCGCCTTGTGGCTACAGGGTCCTCGCGCCTGGCCACACCTCTCTTTCTTCTGCAGCGCCACCGGCGGGGACTGGGGTCTGCGCACGTCTGACGACGGCCTGCGTGGGGCCGGTACAACATCGGTGACCACGCCCACAAAAGGGTGGGGCCTCGCTGTGGGCCACGTGAGTGACGGAGGCGTTGTTCCGCCTGGGAGGAATTTGAAGCTTGAATTGGGTGGGGTCTGAGACCTAGGTGGGCTGGCTATCCTTTACCTAGATTCTTTTCACCTGCAGTCTGTCCTAGTTTTACAGATGAGAGTGCAGAGGCCCACGCCAGAAAGTGGGAATACAGAAAACATGATCCTTAATTTCATGGAGCTTACTTTCTAGTTGAAAACAGGTACTACATCAACTGGTTAACAAATAATTTCAGAATGTTGCCAAAGCTGTAAAGACAGCAGGGAGAAGTGCCAGGAGGCAGGGGAAAGTACTTTAAATCAGGTGGTCAGGAAAGGTGTCTCCGAGGAGGTGATATTTGAGCTGAGACCCAAAGGATGGAAAAGGCCAACGGGAATATTGTGGTTATGGTATATGTACAACTCATTGAATATTTGAAATGAGTCTAAAATCCAGATTCAAGAATCCAACAAATACTCAGCACTTACTATGTGCCCAGGATTGGGCTAATTTGGCTCTAATGACAAGCCTACAACATAGTCCCAAATGTTTTCATTTTTGAGTTGAGAAAATTAAGGCTCAAAGAGGTTAAGTAACTTATTTAAGATCCTTTGCCATAAGAAGTGAACATTGCTCCAAAGCCTGTGCCCCTTAGACTCAATGTTTTGTTGTCTCCAAATTATTAACATATTGGGAATAGTTACAATTCCTGCTTTTTTCCCTTTCAAGTTAGGTTTAGCCCAGTCCAGTGAAAATAAAAACGTTCAGCAGCCCCAGGAGGTAATAATAATAATGGCACCTAACATTTTTTGAGCTCTTATTAAATGCAGAATACTGTGTAAATCACTGGAATGCTTAACCTCATTTAATTCTCACAAAAACCTTAAGGAAGGTACTGTTATCGTGTGGTAGGTAAGGTTGTTGTTTCCAACTATTAAGTTGCTCTTCTAGTTAAGAATTATACATCATCTCCTGTTGCCATGTGACTGTAGCACATCCTAGAGGAGGAGTATTTTTCCCAGCCTAGCAGAAGTCAGACTTGATCCTATGATCTTCTTCTGGCCAAGGAATAGGAGCAGAAATGTCTTTCATCCCATCTGAGCAGAAGTGTTAAGAGCCCTTATCCATTTCCACCAGCTCTGTAGATCTTTTTCCTCTCTCATGAGAAGGGCCCCCTCCCAGATGGGGCTGCTGCTTCACCCTGGAAGGAAAAATATGAAGCAAGCCACATTTAAAAGATGTCACATGAATGAAAAAAAAAACCTTTACTCTCAGAAGCCACTGAGTTTGAGGATTTTTTCTTACATAGCCTTACCTAAAGAAATCTGACTTAAGATTTTCCCCCATTTTACAGATGAAGATACTGAGATTCAGTGAGGGTTAGTTGTAACAAGGAATGAATAGAACATCTGGGATTCAAAATTCGATTAGTGTAACTCTGGAAACGTTGTTCTTAACCATTGAAGGGGTGGCAAAAATGAAAGAAGTTGAGGCACAGCCAAATCGTCCATGTTAAAAATTCAGCAGTGGGTAGGCCCCAGAAACAGTATTTTAAGAATTCCCAGGCGGTGCCTGTGGCTCAGTGAGGAGGGTGCCAGCCCCATATACCAAGGATGGCAGGTTCAAACCTGGCCCCAGCCAAACTGCAACAACAACAACAACAACAACAAATAGCTGGGTGTTGTGGTGGGCACTTGTAATCCCAGCTATTCGGGAGGCTGAGACAAGAGAATTGCCTAAGCCCAAGAGCTGGAGGTTGCTGTGAGCTTTGATGCCACAGCACTCTACTGAGGGCAGCAAAGTGAGACTCTGTCTCAAAAAAAAAAAAAAAAATTCCCATGTATGTCCCATAAGAGAGTCACCATATAGACATCTGCCAAGGCTAGGTTAGCCAAAAATTTTGGGGCTAGGCTTCTGGAATGGCAGCATGAGGAGCTCAGAAAATCCTCTCCCACAAAAATAATAATAAAATTGTAAAAGCAACCATTTCAAAAATAAAATTAAAAAAAAAACAACAACCATTTCAACTCCCTGGAAATTGACCATGGGTGCATAACACAAATTAAAAAGAATTTATCCAAGAAAACCTTTTTTTTTTTTAAGACATATGATCTCACTCTGCTGCCCCGGCTGGATTACAGTGATACCATCAAAACTCACTACAGCTTTGAACACCTAGGCTCAGGCAATCCTCCTGCTTCCTCCTCCTAAGTAGCTAGGAGTACAGGTGTAGGCCACCACATCTGGCTAATTTCTTCTTCATTTTTTGTAGAGATGGGGGGGGGGGTCTCACTATGTTGCTCCAAGCTGGTCTTGAATTCCTGGCCTCAAGTGATTCTTCTCTGTTGCCTCAGTTCCCCAAAGTGCTGGGATTTCAGGCATGAACCACAAACCCTGACCAAGAAAAACTATTAAACCTTAATAAGAAGAGTGAAGGGCTGGGTGTGGTTGCTGACACCTGTAATCCTGGCACTTTGGGAGGCCAAGGCAGGTGGATAGCCTGAGCTCAGTAGTTCCAGACCAGCCTGTGGCAGGTGCTTGTAGTCCCAGCTACTTGGGACTGAGGTTGCTGTGAGCTATGACACCATGGAACTGTACCAAGGGTGACAAAGTAAGACTCTGTCTCAAGAAAAAAAAAAAGAAGAAGAAGAGTGAAGAGTCTGTGACATTTTAGCCTGGAGAAATTCCCAAGCTTTCTCCCCAAGCTCCAGGGGAGTGTTCTTGTAGGTAAACTGAAAACCACCATGTTGGGTGCTGAAGGGGGCTAACTTGATAAGGGGTGGAGCCAGAAAAGCACCATGACCAAGGGAAAGGTTCAATTGGGGATGCTATCATCACAGTTACCTGGCTGCAGTACTGGTTGAGCAAACAAGTGTCTAGAAGACCTGCTGGAAGGTTAGCGAGGATATCAGGTCATGAGATAGCTATAGAGGACTTTGATAAGCTCCCACATACACTGGTGTTCTGGAAGCCTGTGTAAGCTCAAGAGAGTCTGGCAAATAACCCTAGTCGTTTACTTATTCCTGGCTGAACATGAAGCCTTGCGTAGATGCAGAGGAGACGCAGGAATATAAAGCCAGGAAAGTCTTGTAAACTGAATTTTGGATGTGTTCTCCAATCCATCTAAATGGTACAGATCCATCAAGAAAGGGTAAAAGTCTTATCAGTTCAAGATGTTTCAACACCACCTCTGACTAATCATTTACTGAATGTTAAGTTATGTTGACTCTGGTGGACACCTTAGGAAACCAACCTTAGAAATAAACATAAAAGAGGGAAAAACTGAACAGAAATATCAGGGTCAACACAATATAGGAGAGAAACTCTGCAGAATTAATCCAAGTCCCTAAACAAACAAATATGTAAACAAAAAACATCCTCCAGGGCACATCAGAACCAAAGTTGTTATAATATATTATCTAGAAGGTCCAGTTTTTGACAAAAAATAAGATGCCCAAATGAACAGTAAAATGTGACTGGTCATAAAGTGGGAGAGGAGGGAATCAACACAAATGCTCTGACATGTGGGACTTAGCATACAAAGTATAAGGACTTTGAAGCAGCTGTCACAAATACATGTGTCCAAAGAAATAAATAAAAATGTGACAACAGTGGTTTTTAAACAGAGAATACAGGAAAACAGATAATTATAGAAATCAATGGAATTCCAGAGTTGAAAAGTACAATAAATAATAAATGAAAATTTCACTAGAAATCAAATTTCATTTAATCTGCCAGAAAAAAAGAATCAGGAAACTCAATCAATAGAATGTATCCAATCGACAAAAAGGAAAAAGAATAAAGACAGAAGATACCGGTGGGACATCATCAAGCATGCCAACATGTGTATGATAGGAATCACAGAAAGAGGGATGGGGGGATGTTTGAAGAAAAAATGGCTCCCAAATCCCCAAATTTAATGAAAACAGTCTATACATCTAAAAGCTCAATGATCTCCAGATAGGATAAATACGAAGAGATTTAACCTGGCACATAATAATTAAGCTGTTGAAAGATAAACAAAAAAAATTTTGACATTAGCGTCATAATAGTGTTTCATCTTCCACTTTTTTTTTTTAAGACAGAGTCTTGCTCTGTCACCCTGAATAGAGTGCAATGCTATCATAGCTCACAGCAATCTCAATAATTAAGCTGTTGAAAGATAAACAAGGGCGGCGGCGGCGGCGGCTCGGCAGGCGGGTTTAGGCTTCGGGGCCAGCCGCCGCCATGATCCTGCTAGAGGTGAACAACCGCATCATCGAGGAGACGCTCGCGCTCAAGTTCGAGAACGCGGCCGCCGGAAACAAACCAGAAGCAGTAGAAGTAACATTTGCAGATTTTGATGGGGTCCTCTATCATATTTCAAATCCTAATGGAGACAAAACAAAAGTGATGGTCAGTATTTCTTTGAAATTCTACAAGGAACTTCAGGCACACGGTGCTGATGAGTTACTAAAGAGGGTATACGGGAGTTTTTTGGTAAATCCAGAATCAGGATACAATGTCTCCTTGCTATATGACCTTGAAAATCTGCCCACGTCCAAGGATTCCATTGTACATCAGGCTGGCATGTTGAAGCGAAATTGTTTTGCCTCTGTCTTTGAAAAGTACTTCCAGTTCCAAGAAGAAGGCAAGGAAGGAGAGAACAGGGCAGTTATCCATTATAGGGATGATGAGACCATGTATGTTGAATCCAAAAAGGACAGAGTCACGGTAGTCTTCAGCACAGTGTTTAAGGATGATGACGATGTGGTCATTGGAAAGGTATTCATGCAGGAGTTCAAAGAAGGACGCAGAGCCAGCCACACAGCCCCACAGGTCCTCTTTAGCCACAGGGAACCTCCTCTCGAGCTGAAAGATACAGATGCCGCCGTGGGTGACAACATTGGCTACATCACCTTTGTGCTGTTCCCTCGCCACACCAACGCCAGTGCTCGAGACAACACCATAAATCTGATCCACACGTTCCGGGACTACCTGCACTACCACATCAAGTGCTCTAAGGCCTATATTCACACACGTATGCGGGCAAAAACATCTGATTTCCTCAAGGTGCTGAACCGTGCACGCCCAGATGCCGAGAAAAAAGAAATGAAAACAATCATGGGGAAGACGTTTTCATCCCGCTAACTCTTGGGAATAAGAGGAGGAAGCGGCTAGCAACTGAAGGCTGGAACACTTGCTACTGGATAATCGTAGCTTTTAATGTTGCACCTCTTCAGGTTCTTAAGGGATTCTCCATTTTGGTTCCATTTTGTACACGTTTGGAAAATAATCTGCAGAAATGAGCTGTGCTTGCAAGGACTTCATAGTTCCCAAGAATTAAAAAAAAAAAAAAATTCCACTTGATCAACTTATTCCTTTTCTTTATCTCCCCTCCCTCACTCCCCTTCCATTCTACCCTCTTTTCCAAGCTGTTTTGCTTTGCAATATGTTACTGGTAATGAGTTGCAGGATAATGCAATCTTAACTTGTTTTCTTCTAAGTATTTGAGTTCAAAACTCCTGTATCTAAAGAAATACGGTTGGGGTCATTAATAAAGAAAAATCTTTCTATCTTAAAAAAAAAAAAAAAAAAAGAAAGATAAAAAAATCTTTGACATTAGTGTCATAATAGTGTTTCATCTTCCACTTTTTTTTTTAAGACAGAGTCTTGCTCTGTCACCCTGAATAGAGTGCTATGCTATCATAGCTCACAGCAATCTCAAACTCTTGGGCTCAAGCAAGACTCTTGCCTCAGCTTCCCAAGTAGCTGGGAGACAGGCACCTGCCATGATGCCCAGCTATTTTTTAGAGATGGGGTCTCCTTCTTGCTCAGGTTGGTCTCAAACTCCTGAGCTCAGACGATCCACCCTCTTTGGTGTCCCAAAATGCCTGACCCCCACCACACACACACACCCTTTTTGTTTGTTTTGCTACAGTCTATCTCTGTTGCCCCAGGCTAGAGTGCTGTGGTATCACAGCTAACAGCAACCTTTTGGGCTCAGGAGATCCTCCTGCCTCCCAATCCCCCATGTAGCTGGAACTACAGGTGCCTGCCACCACTCCAGGCTAGGTTTTTCTATTTTTAGTAGAGACCAGGTCTAGGGTCTTGGGTCTCACTTTTGCTCAGGCTGGTTCAAACTTCTGAGCACAAGTAATCCTTTCACCTCAGCCTCCATTGCTGGAATTATAGGCACCTGGCCTAAGACAAAGAAAATCTTAAAAGCTAAAAAAGAATAATGAGTCCTCACAGATTAAGGGGGGGGAGATGAATAACAGCTGACTTCACATTAGGAGCAATGAAGACGGAAAGCAGATGGATATTTAAAGTGCTGAAGGGGAAAAAAAGTGAACCAAGAGTTCTATTTCTAGCAAAACTATCCTTTAAAAATGAAGGCAAGAGAAACGCATTCCCAGAAAACAGAGACTGTGAGAAGTTGTGAGTAGCAAACCTGCCTTATTTTAAATAATTAAAAAACATTCAACCTGAAAAGAATGTCACCAAGCGTTTAATCTATGGGAAGAAATTAAACAAAGCTGAGTGTTAGAATCTAGAACAAGTCTGTTTTTATTACGAAAGTGGCGGAAAATTACAGAATCGGGCAAGATGTTACCTAAGAAACTATGATTCAGAGGGGAAAAGGGGGAATTGGTACAAGTATGGGTGAGGAGAATTATTGGAAGAAATTAAGCAGTGCCCCCAGTGAGTTGAGGCTTCCTAATAAAGTAATTACACTAATATCTCAGCATGCTTGCCTCCTCCAGCAGCGGCATGATTCCCTTTCTGTATCTTTCACTTATCTCTGCGTTTTTTTATTTTTTCTTTTTTTCTTCTTTTAGACAGAGTCTTGCTCTGTCTATTACTATAGTCACCTTTGAAGTACTCCCCTTGGGAAGCTATGCATGGATGCCAGTGCCTAGACCACCCTTCAAAGCAACTTTGGAATGCTTTCTGGAATGGCACACAAAAACACAGAACACTAATAAACATCATTCAGCAAGCTAATGTCACACGGCAACGTGAACATAGCTGTGACACACTGGTACGTGCACGTATACCAAGGGGACGAAACCTTACCGAGTTGCTTGTACAGCGCTGCCTATGTAAGCACATAGTGGCATGATCAGGAACTTAACTGTCAGATCTTATACAACACTTATTCAATGGAATATCATGTAGCTGTTTTTTTTGTTGTTGTGTTTTTTTTTGTTGTTGCAGATTGGCCGGGGCTGGGTTTGAACCCGCCACCCTTGGCATATGGGGCTGGCGCCCTACTCACTGAGCCACAAGCGCTGCCCCGATGTAGCTGTTTTTTAAAAGCCAGAAGCTCTGGCTTGGTGCCCATAGCTCAAGGGTTAGGGTGCTGGCCACATGCACTGGGGCTGGTGGGTTTGAACCCGGCCCGGGCCTGCTGAACAACAATGACAGCAACAACAAAATAGCTGGGTGTTGTGTTGGGCGCCTGTAGTCCCACCTACTTGGGAGGCTGAAGCAAAAGAATCTCTTAAGCCCAAGCGTTGGAGGTTGCTGTGAGCTGTGACAGCACTGCACTCTATTGAGGGTGACATAGTGAGACCCTGTCTCAAAAAAATAAACAAACAGAAGCTCTTCTGCAGGGATATGAAAAGTGCTCTAAGATCTTAACAATGTATGTTAAGTTAGGGGGGGGAAAAAACAAAAGAAAAAGGTATATATAGTCCGTATCATTTGTGTAAAAATACCTTGTATGGGTGGAGTCTGAAGGGCACCTTTTATTTGAGGAGGAGAACTTGCCTAGGCAGAGGGGAAGAGGGGGATTTTATTCTTCAGTGTATCCTGTTTTGCATGTACCCTTTGAACTCTGTACCATGAGAATCTTATTTTTTGAAAATAAATAACATTTAAAAAACTTTTTTTAAAACTTTGAATTCCCTGGGAGACTGAATGTACTGTGTCTTCACAGCCCCACCTGTCTGAATCCTCAACACTCCCCATTTCAGGTACTGCCCACACCCTGCAGGCTTCCTGTAGGGATTATGTGTCCCTCTCTAGAAGCAGCCTATGTTCCTTCAGTTCCTTGGTCCTAAGATTCAGCTGCTTTGTCACACAGATCTGAGGAACAAAATTGGGAGCGTCTTTGTGCAGTTTTAATCGTCCAGCAGCAGGGGGCACTTAATACTTAAAAATATGTACTGTACATCTATTCTATCTGGATTGACAAGTAAAATGAATATTGGTGTGACCTTTTGCTTGTAGAGCACAGGGTATAATAATTCCATGATAACCTTGGATGACTCAAGGGAGTTTCATATTCCCACACCTTTTGGGGAGTTCCTCTACATGGGACAGGCCAGTTCTGGTGTTTTCCATATTATCTGGGCTGCTAAACTGCTCCCAAAGATGAATCCATCCACTACTGAGGCCCTGATGAAACCTCCCCAGACTCCCAAGTCCCCCACATCCTCAGCTGTTTTTGCCCTACTGAGAAGCCTCCAATCCCCATGCTGGTAGCAGGGCTGGGTAGAGAAGCAGCTTTGTGTCATCCTGGAAATAGCACATGCCTAGGAATCAACAAACAATTGTTGTGCCTTGCCATGACACCATGGACCACTCTTTTTCTCTCTCAAGGCCTCAGTTAGTGGTTTTTAAGATGTGTGTGGGTGATTGTTACTTACACCATAAAATTCTGCTTCTTTACCCATCTGATGTTATTTCCCCAACAGATAACCTCTCCATCTGGATGATCTCCTCACCATTCTGAAGAATATATCCCAGCCTTCTTTGACAATGACCAATGTATCTATATCCCCTCCACTCCACTTTTGTTGAGTTTCCAGTCTATGGGAGGCACAGGGCATTTAAGATGCAGATAAAAGGTCTGCTCTCAAAAATCTCAAAGTCTGCATGGTCAGGGTAAACAAGCAAGCTGACAGTTACAAACAAGGTGGTAAATCCCGAGGTCTGAGGAATGAATGAATTGGTAAATTAATAAATTAGTAAGTCTGGCTGTTTGAATGTACCTCAACCAACTCAACTTGGTGGCCTCAGCTGGATGGCATGACCAGCCTTCTGTCCACCTCATCCCGGGTAGTAGCAGAGACCAGTCTAGAACTGGATTCTCAACCTCATACCACCTCTTTTCTAGCTGTGGACTTCCTAAGGTAGGAAAGTGAGAAAAATAGGGTCCTTAAAAAGTCTCACTTTTATATTTTCACCAAGGAACGATAAGACACCAGCAGATTCAGTGTTTGGTGGGGGCTGTTCTCTGCTTCAAAGATGACATCTTCCTTTTTTTAAATTTCAAAGTATTAAAGGGTCACAAATGTTTTAGGTTACATGGATTGCTTTTCTAAGGCTTGAGTCCCAGCTATAGGTGTATCTGTCACCCAAATAGTGTTCTTAGTACCCATTAAGTAGATTTTTCCCCCCTCTTCTCCCTGCTCTCCTCTGGTTTATTTCCGCTGAATTTTGCCTCACTCTGTGCTCATGTGTGGTTATCAGGCGGTTACAATTCAATAGTGAGTACCTGTGGTGTTTGTTTTTCTGTTCTTGAGATACTTCACTTAGGAGAATAGTCTCCGGTTCCATCCATATTGTTGTAAAAGGTAGTAATTCATCTTTTGTATGACCGAATAGTACTGAAGGGTGTACATATATCACATTTCATTAATCCACTCGTGAATTGATGGGCACCTGGGTTGATTCCACATCTTTGCGATTGTGAATTGTGCTGTAATAAACATTTGAGTACAGGTATCTTTTTGATAAAATGACTTTTTTTCCTTTGGGTAAATCCTCCATAGTGGAATTGCTGATCTAATGATAGGGCTACTTTGAGTTCTTTGAGATTTTCTGTTTTCCATAAAGGTTGTTTTCTGTTTTCCATAAAGGTTGTACTAATTTGCAGTGCTACCAACAGTGTATAAGTGTTTCTGTCTTTGCATCCATGCCAGCATCTGTTGTTTTTGGACTTTTTTTTTTTTTTTGAGACAGAATCTCACTCTGTTGCCAGGGCTAGAGTGTCATGCCTTTAGCTTAGCTAACCTCAAACTCCTGGATTCAAGCAATCCTTCTGCCTCAGCCTCCCAAGTAGCTGGGACTACAAATGTGTGCCATGATGCTTGGCTAATTTTTCTATTTTTAGTAGAGATGGAGTCTTGCTCTTGCTGAAGCTGGTCTTGAACTCCTGAGCTCAAGAAATCCTCCCACCTTTGCCTCCCAGAGCACTAGAATCACAGGTATGAGTCACCATGCCTGGCTGACTTTTTAATAAAATGCCATTCTAACTGGGGTAAGGTGAATCTCATTGTAGTTATAATTTGCATTTCCCTGATGATTAGTGACATTGATTTTTTTTTCATGTGTTTACTGGTCATCTGTGTTTTCTCTTTTGAGAAGCTTCTGTTCATGTCTTTGCATACTTTTTAATAGGGTTGGTTTTTTTCTTGACAACTTGCTTCATTTCTTTGTAAATTCTGGTTATTAGCACTTTATCATATGTGTAGCCTGCAAATATTTTCTCCCATTCTGTAGGTTGCCTATTTGATCTGTTCCTTAGATGTGAAGCTTTTTAGTTTTATAAAATCTCACTTACTAATTTTCGTTGTTGCCATGATTGCTGTTATCATAAATTCTTTGCCTAGGCTGACATCTATGAGTTTTTCTTACATTTTCCTCTAGAATTCTTATGGTTTCATGTCTTATATCTAAGTCTTTTATTCATCTTAAATTAATTTTGTGAGTGGTGAGAGATATCAATCTTGTTTTATTCTTCTGCATGGGGCTATCCAATTTTCCTACCACCATTTATTGAATAAGTCTTCTTTTCTCCAGTGTGTGTTGTCTGCTTCATCAAAGATCAGTTGGTTGTAGGTAGATGATTTTATGTCTGAGTTCTCTGTTCCATTGGTCTATTTCTCTCTTTTTCTACCTATAGCATGCTGTTCTGCTTACTATAGCCTTATAGAATAGTTTGAAATCTGGTCATGTAATGCTTTTTGCTTAAGGTTGCTTTGGCTATTTCGGCTCTTTTTTGGTTCTAAATGAAGTGTAGGATTATTTTCTCTAGATCTCTGATGTATGACTTTGGTAACTTGATGGGGATTGCATTGCATTTGTAAACCACTTCAGGTATTATGGATATTTTAATAATGTCAATTCTACCTATCCATGAGCATGATATAGTTTTCCATTTGTTTGTAACCTCTGTGATTTCTTTTCTCAGAGTTTAATAGTTCTCCTTATAGAAATCTTTCACCTCCTTGGTTAAGTGTATTCCTAGGTATTTTACTGGCATCTTCTTGCTTGTCCTCAACTAGTGGAAAGGGCAAGGCAACTTTTTTTTTTTTTCCAAAAGAGAATCTCACAAAAGCCCCAGGCTAGAGTGCCATGGCTCACAGCAACCACAAACTCCTGGGCTCAAAAGATCCTCTTGCCTCAGCCTCCTGAGTAGCTGACAACATAGGCACCCTCCATAATACCCAGATAATTTTTCTATTTTTAAAAGAGACGGGGGTCTCGCCCTTGCTTGGGTTTGTCTCGAAGTCTTAAACTCAGGCAATCCACCCACCTCAGTTTCTCATAGTGCTAGGATTATAGGCTTAAAGTGACTCTTTTGTCAGGGCACTAATCCCATTCTTGAGAGTGTAGCCCTCATAATTTAATCACTTTTCAAAAGGCCCCCACCTCTTAATACTATCACATTGGGTACTAGGTTTCAAAATCTGAATTTTTTTGCAGGAGGCATACACTTTCAGACTATAGAAGAGATAGTAAGTCGGTTAGTTGCAGGGAAGAGGAGAATAAGGAGTGACTGCTACTAGGTATGGGATTTCTTTCTGGGGTGACAAAATTATCTGGAATTAGACAACAGTGATGGTTGTATAGCTTTGTAAACGTGGTAAAATTCAGCACATTGTGCACTTTAAAGTGAATTTTATAGTATACGAATTACATATATTAATAAAATTAGTGTTTAAAAGAGAAAGAAAGGGGCGGCGCCTGTGGCTCAAGGAGTAGGGCGCCGGTCCCATATGCTGGAGGTGGCGGGTTCAAACCTAGCCCCGGTCAAAAAAAAAAAAAAGAGAAAGAAAGACCTGTAAGTATGACATATTTCCTAATGGAAGCACACATCACTTATGAAGCATTTCTGCCAAAAATTAGAATCTGACTCTTACTCGAGTCTTCAGAGAGGAATGTGTTAAACAACACCATGGAGATGTAATCAGCAAAATCAAAAATGAGAAAACTCTTGTGGATAAATGACCTGATTTCCTCAACAAACATATTTCAAGGTGAAAAACAAACAGAAATAGTAACGAAAACAGGGAGAGACAGAGGAAGGGGAGAGGGAAACCTATAGATTCCAATTCAAGCAAGCAAAAGAACAAAATCCTACTTGGATATTGATTCAAGCAAGCAAAAGAACAAAAAGGCAAAACGTCTGAAACAACTGGGGAAACTTGAGCAATGACTGGATTTTGATTATATTAAGCAATTGTAGTTATTTATTAAGTGTGATAACAGCATTGAGATATTGAGGTTATGTTTTTAAAAAGAGTCCCTTTGCAGTGATAGAGTAGTTCTGTGCTTGACTGTGATGGTGGCTACATGAATTTAAACGTGATAAAATTGCATAGAAACACACACACACACGCGCACACACACACACACACACACACAAACGAATGCACGCAAAAGCTGGGGAACTCCGAATAAGGTCTGTAGTCTAATTAATAGCCTTGTACCTATGCCAATTACTTGGTTTTGATACAGCACTGTAGTTATATAAAATGTTGTCTCTGGGAGAAGCTGGTGAAGGATACACTGGATCCCTTTGTACTGCTTTTTTTTCCTTTTTTTTAAGGAGACAGGCTGGGGTGCAGTGGTGTTATCACACTCACTGTGACCACTAACTTCTGGCCTCAAGCAGTCCGCCTGCCTCAGCCTCCCAATTCACTGGGATTACAGTCCTCATGCCCGGCCCTCTTTGTATTATTTTTACAACTGCTTGTGAGTCTATACTTATTTAAAAATTAAAAATGAAAAAGATCAATGCTCTTATGTTTTAGAGATATACCTATGTTGAAATATTAATGGATGCTATGTTAATTTTCTATTAGTGTAATAACAAGCTATCAAAACATATTGGTTTAACACAACAGTACACATTCATTATCTTTCACAGTCTATGGGTCAGGAGGCTGGTCCCCAATGATTCAGTCTTTCTTACATGAAAAATACACTTAGCACCTCCCAAAGCTTTCAAAAATCTCATTCCATCACAGTATCAATTCAAAGTGCAGAATCTTAACTTCTAAATCATATTCAGGCTCCTCAAGTAAAGTTACTCTTAGTCTAAAAACCTAAGAACTAGCCAGGCACAGTGGCTCACACATGTAATCCCAGTGAATCAGAAGTCTGAGGCAGGAGGATTACTTTAGGCCAATAGTTTGAGACTAGCCTGGGCAAGATAGTGAGACTCTGCTTGTAAAAGAAAATTAAAACTAAAACAAAATTAGCTGGGCATGGTGGTGTGTACCTGTGATCCCAGCTATTAATCCTTGGGAGGCTGAGACAGGAGGATTGCTTGACCATGGAGTTGGAGACTGCCATGAACTATGATTGTAATTCTTTGCTTCTCTCTGGATGACAGAGTGAGACCCTATCTCCAAAACAAGCAAAATCCCAAAAACCTATGAACTAAAAGGTATCTACCCCAACATTCAATGGTGGAACAGGCATAGGATAACTGACAAAGATCTTCTTATTAAAAAATGGGAGAATAGGAGCACATAGGCATCCCTGGTTCATAGCAATAGATTCTGAAAATCCAGCAAGATATGTGTTGTTAGTTCCTTGATTGGGGCTGAAGGCCTAAAAAGATTCATTAGAGCTCTTGGTTTCTTATCCCATGAAAAATGGCCTATTTTCACTAGATTGCTTTTTTACTAGATTGTTTTTGCAACTTAGTTTTCTTAGATTGCTTTCTGCTTATAGAATTTTTTTGAGATAGTATCTTTCTCTGTCTCCCAGGTTAGAGTGCAGTAGCATCATCATAGCTCGCAGCAATCTCAGACTCCTTAGCTTGAGTGATCTTCCTGCCTCAGTCTCCTAAGAAACTGCAGCTCCAGGAGCACGCCACAACACCCAGCTAATTTTTCTACTTTTTGTTGAGATGGAGTCTCACTCTTGCTCAGGCTGATCTTGAGCTCCTGACCTCGAGCAGTCCTCCTGCCTCAAACTCCCAAAGTGTTAGGATTATAGGTATAAGCCACTGTGCTCAGCCTGCCTATGGAATTTTGGGAGTCCGAATTTCTCTTAATTTTGGACTATTCTATTTCTTGCAGTCCAAACACAATTCTTTTTAAAACATTGTGGGTCTTCTATAAGTCACATAGGAATTGACTAGACAAATCGACCCCCACAAATCCCTTTGAAATAAGCTGTTTTCTACTTAGGCTTCACTTGAGACCACCTAAGAAAAGGGTTCTTGTCACTGCCTTAGATATTTTCAATGTGTTAACAAAACATTTTACAATCTACCCCTGGTTTCATCTTTAAACTAGTTTTTCTGTCTGTGTTCTGATTTTTACCTAGAAAACATTTCTTTTTTTTTTTAATTTTTATTTTTTATTGTTGGGGATTCATTGAGGGTACAATAAAACAGATTACACTGATTGCATTTGTTCGGCAAAGTCCCCCTTGCAATCATGTCTTGCCCCCAGTGGGAAACATTTCTTTTTTTTTTTTTTCTTTTATTGTTGGGGATTCATTGAGGGTACAATAAGCCAGGTTACACTGATTGCAATTGTTAGGTCAAGTCCCTCTTGCAATCATGTCTTGCCCCCATGGGAAACATTTCTTAATTTTAGTATTCTTTGTTGTCTAGAGAGGCTGCGCATTTCCAAATCTGGCAATTCCTGGCAACTTCGTGTTTTAGAATTATTTCCTTGGCTTATCTCTTTTTTCTTACATTTTACTATAGTCAGCAAAAGGAAACCAGGTGACACATTTCAATCCTTTGCTAAATATGTCAGATTGCCCACTTAATTAAGTGCACTTTCAACTATTCATATTACTATGGGTGACAATGTTGCTAATCTTTCTTCATTACATGCCAAAAATCTCCTTTCTTGCAGTGTCTGATGTTTTCTTTGTTTTTGCTTAAACTTTCACTGTCAGCTTTGCTGAAGGCCATTAGGCCACTTCTAACTACCTCTTTGGGACCCTTTGGCCCCCAGTACACACTCCTCAAAGTCCTCCCAGTTTTCACTCTTTGCCTGAACCCAAAGCCTTTCCTACCTTTTTAGATTTTTGTTAGGGCAGCAGCCACTTTCAGATAACAGTCTCTGTATTAGTTATCTATTGCTGTGTAACAAATTATTGTACAACCTAAAGCTTAGACAAACATGATGTCCATACATTATCTCCCACAGTTTTTGTGGACAAAGACTTGAGAGTGGTTTGGTAAGGCAGTTTCAGCTCAGATTCTCCTATGGGACCCTCTCATTAGGTGTAGGCAGCTGAAATCTTGACTGAGGCTGGGGGATCTGCTGTGAAGGTGGCTCTCTTACTGGGTGCTACGTGTTAGTGGGTGGCACATGGGTCTCTCTACAGAGATGTCTTAGTGTCCTCATGGAGTGGCACCTGGCTTTCTCCACCAAGGCCAGGACTCAGTGAGGTAAGCAAGGCTCTCGCTCTCAGAGCCATGCAAGTGAGGGGTCAACACCCAAGAGCAAATATGTCCTTAGAATTTGCAGCCTAGGTGCCTTGCTTACCACATCATGATCCCAGGCTTATCTCCAATGACCAGCAACCCAAGGGATTAGCGAGGAAGCCACCAGGTTTTTTATGACGTACCCTTGGAAGTCAGAAGCAAACACATCCACCATTTTCTCCTGGTCACACAGACCATCCCCAATTCAACATAGAAAGACACATAGGACATGAGTCCTAGAAGGTGAAGATCTTTATGGGTTGTCTTGGGGGCCAACTACCACGCAGAAGAAAAAGCCTGAAATTTTCCAGAAAATCGTCTGGACTAGAGGGACTTGGTAGAAGTACAAATCAAACAAGAATGACCATCATCCATCAGCCTTGAGTCCAGTTGATCAGTACATAGAGTCCATTAAACTGTGCAGTAGTAAATGTGTGAGGCTTTTTTTTTTATATTGTTGGGGATGCATTGAGGGTACAATAAGCCAGGTTAGTATGAGGCTTTTTTAATAATAAAAAGTTAAAACAAAAAAGATAATGTGATATAAAGCGAGAGTTCTCCTAGTTAGCCAGAGCAGAGCAACTGCTGTTCCCAAAACCAAGTTTACTTTTTTTTTTTTGAGACAGAGTCTCAAGCTGTCACCCTCAGTAGAGTGCCATGGTGTTACATCTCATAGCAACCCCAAACTCTTGGGCTTAAGCAATTCTCTTGCCTCAGCCTCCCAAGGAGCTGGGACTACAGGCACCTGCCACAACGCCCAGCTATTTTTTGGTTGTGGTTGTCGTTGTTGTTTGGCAGGCCCAGGCTGGGTTTGAACCCGCCAGCTCCGGTGTATGTAGCTGGCACCCTAGCCACTGAGCTACAGGTGCTGAGCCCCAAGTTTACTTTTTTCTCTAGGCCTTACACAGCATTTGACATATATCTGCCTGGTTGGTCAAAATCAGCTGATAGCTAATATTATAAAAAAATTTTTTAGGGCGGCGCCTGTGGCTCAGTCGGTAAGGCGCCAGCCCCATATACCGAGGGTGACGGGTTCAAACCCAGCCCCGGCCAAACTGCAACCAAAAAATAGCCGGGCGTTGTGGCGGGTGCCTGTAGTCCCAGCTACTCGGGAGGCTGAGGCAAGAGAATCGCTTAAGCCCAGGAGTTGGAGGTTGCTGTGAGCTGTGTGATGCCATGGCACTCTACTGAGGGCCATAAAGTGAGACTCTGTCTCTACAAAAAAAAAAAAAAAAAATTTTTTAAATGGAAAAAAAGTTGCAGAAGGATATGTATAGCATAATAATATTAAAATTTTTTTAATCTGTAAAACAATATATGTAATTTTTATAGATATGGAAATATACATTAAGAATATACAAATTGTACAGGAAAAATAAACATTAATTTATGATAGCGGTTACTTCTGCTTGGAGGAATCGGGGACAGAGAAGCCTTTAGATACAAGTTTATAATTTTTTAAGGATCAGAAACAATATGGCATAAAGTTATCATTTGATAAAGCTGGTGGGGAGCAAATGGGTGTTTCTCTATAGTCTTGTCTTGTGTTTGAAATGTTTCACAATAACAAAGTAAATGATTTCTTAAAAAGTCAGGATGTTCACTGCTGTGCAGTACTGTACTAGAAGTCTCAGATAGTAAAACAAGAAAAAGAAGCCCAGGCACGGGCAGCGCCTGTAGCTCAAGGAGTAGGGCGCCGGTCCCATATGCCGGAGGTGCGGGGTTCAAACCCAGCCCCTGCCGAAAACCACAAAAAAAAAAAAAAGAAGAAGCCCAGGCACAGTGGCAGGCACCTGTGGTCCCAGCTACTTGGGAGGCTGAGGCAGGAGGATCACTTGAGCCCTGGAGTTCAAGGCTGCAGTGAGCTGTGGTTGTGCCACTGAACTCCAGCCTGGACAACAGGGTAAGACCCAGTCTCCAAAAAACAAAAAGGTAATAAAACATTTTAAATTCCTGCGAATGGCCTTTTTGGACCGTGGAGCTGCAGGGTGAGGAACGCCAGTGTACGGACACCAAAAGCCATGCCATCCCGGAGCCCGCTGCAGTCCGTGCAGGACTTCGGCCACAAGAAAACCTCCACTGCCCTGGCGCAATGCAACATGGCAATGGCCTCATCAAGGTGAACCAGGGCACCTGGGGATGATCCAGAGGCGCACATCGCAGTACAAGCTGTTGGAACCTGTTCTGCTTCTGGGCAAGGAGCGATTTGCTGGTGTAGACGTCCATGTCTGTGTGAAGGGTGGTGGTCATGTGGCCCAAATTTATGCTATTCGTCAGTCTACATCCAAAGCCTTGGTGGCCTATTACCAGAAATATGTGAATGAGGCTTCCCAGGAGATTGAAGACATTCAATCCAGACCCTGCTTGTAGCTGACCCCCATCGCTTAGAATCCAAAAAGTTTGGAGGCTCTGGTGCCGGAGCTGCTACCAGAAATCTTACTGATATGCCCATCACTAGCGTCAGGGTTCACCTGTACAATAAACAATGGTTGTAAGATTTGAAATGAATAAAATACAATAATAAAATTCTTGCAAATGATCCACTGTACATACTAACACACTACCAACATACTAACATACTACCTGAAATAAGACATCTTTTCAGAGACTTGGGTAAAGGATTTTGTTTGTTGGTTCAGGAGTTGGAATAACATGAAGACACCAGAGCCGAATGATATAAAGGAACGTAAGAGAAAACAGGAGTTTGTTAGCGTAAAGCATCCCTAAGAAAATGGGGGTTGGATTTATTCACAAACCTTGCATAACTTTTTCATTGATGTAGGGACTGCCACACATCTAGGAGAGCGTAAAGTTATTTGGAAGTCTTTTATTAAATACAATGCTTTGCTAGCACTTACTTCTTCCTGTTTTGATTCCTTTAACTTCCTCAGTCAGCAATCTCACTTTTAACCAAAAGCTTTGCTGTACAGAAAGAGGAAAAAAGAGGAACTCTGTTCTCATGTTTATCTATTTTTATTTTGGGGCTAATGTTCATTATTGTGCGTGTTTTTTAAACATGACAAGCCAGTCTCACTACATATGCAATTCAGCTCTGGTTTGGGAAATCCAGAGTTCCAGGGCACAAGTAACAGTAGCTTTTGTCAATGTCTTTTCATGTTCATGAGGCACTGAAACTAGAATATGGGACAAGAGATAATATTGATAGTATTTCTTGATTTACTGAACCCTAAATTTGAAAAGGAAGTTTTATTTGGGAGAGAAAGTACAAGAAAATGAGACAAGGAACTTGTCTCAACAAGGAACCAGAAATTTAGTTTAACAAGTAATTCTCAGGGGATGTCTGGTGATCAGCCTAGATTTAGACCAGAGTCTTAGACTTTTTTACCAGCAGCAACATGTAGAGAGACATCTGGGTGGGAACCCAGAACAGCTGCTTTGTGGCTAATTTGCTACAAGACTTAGGTGTTATGTTTCCTTCAGTGTCTCAATTTCTTTGTTTACAGACCCAGGATCCTGGGCTATATCATTTTCAAAGTTATTTCACTTCCAGAATCCTTTAGCCTAAAGTCAGAAAGGGATTTCATTCATTCTAAAAAGTCCCCAGAAGTTGGAGCCAGAGGCCTCTTCTGAGATGAGACTTTCTCAAGTCTCATTTACTCATTTGATACTCAGCCAACACTTGGTAAGTGGTTACAATATTTTGAGGAACTAGACAAAAACACATGCCAGATTCTTGTCCATAGACTAACAAGTTATTTCTAAGATGTGGTGGAGGGAATCAGGAAATTCATCCAGAAGATTTTGGCAGAACTCCCAAATCTTCCTCAGCCAGGAGCTTGGGCAAAGAGTTTTCACAGATCATTCTCAAGGGAGGGCACTTTCTGGAATCCTTTTGCTTGAGCTCTAGGGTAAATCTGGTACTAAAAAGTTTGAGATTTGAATGGATTTGATGAAAGGAAGAAAATATCTTTTGAAAGGTTTAAGCTGATTTTTGGTTTCGTCTGCAGGGGGACTATCACTATTCCTTTGTTCCTGGAAGGCCCTGGGAATAATGATGAGAACAAATGATTCTGTATAGTGCTGCCCATATGCCAAGAATTGTTCTAAGCTTCATTCAACATAGATCAACTCATTTAATCCTCACAAGAGAGTGTGAAGGAGATGTTATTATGAGTCCCATTTTACAGATAGGGAAGCTGAGGCACAGAAAAGCTAATTAACTTACTCAAGTACCTATATACGGTAGGTCCCAGGGCTGGAAATTTGAACCCATTCGAGTTCCTAAATGGGTCTATTAGTGATGGAAAGGTGAAGTTGGGATTACCATATAACCCAATATGACAGTTTCCTGTGGCTGCTATAGCAAATTACCACTAATTTGGTAGCTTAAAACAACAAATTCTCTTTCAGTTCTGGAAGCCAGAAGTCCAAAATGGATCTCACTCAAGGTCTAAAACCAAGGTGTTCTCAGGGCTGCATTTCTTCTGGAGGCTCCATAGAGAGCCTTTTGGAGCTTCTGAAGGCTGCCTACATTCTTTGGCTCATGTCCTCCTCCTACTTTTAAATCCAGCAATGGCCAGATGAGTCTTTCTCAAGCCGCATCACCCTGACACTTTCCCTTTTGCCCAGAAATCTTGGGATTACATTGGGCCCACCCAATGTATTTGGGATTACATTGGGCCCACCCTGACAATCCAAAATCATTTCCCCATATCAAAATCCTTAATGACATCTACAAAACCCCTTTTGTAATCCCTTTTGGGATTATATTGGGCCCACCCTGATAATCCAAAATCATTTCCCCATATCAAAATCCTTAATGACATCTACAAAACCCCTTTTGCACATAAGGTAACATAGTCACACATTTCCAAGATTAGGATGTGAACTTCTTTTGGGGGCCTACCACACTCAGCAATCCCATTGATAGGTACATGTGTATACCCAAGAGAAATGAAAACATACAGGCCACATAAAAACTTGTATGTAGATATTCATGATACATTATTTAAATTACCAACAAGTGGAGACAACCCAAATGTCCCTTGATGAATAAACAACCAAGTGTCCATCAACAAATGAATGGATGAACAGATTGTGATCTATCCTTACTATGAAATATCACTGAACCATAAAAAGAAACAAAGCACTGATACATGAAAGAACCTTGAAAACATTATGCTCATTGAAAGAAGCCAGATAAAAAAGGCCATATAATGCATAAATCCATTATACAAAATATCCAGAAAAGGCCAATCTATAAAGACAGAAAGTAGATTAGTGAGTTGCCTAGAGATGGTAGGTAGGAATGGCCTGCAAAGGGGCATAAGGAATCTTGTGGGGGTGATGAAAATGTCTTAAAATTAGATTGTAGGGGTAGTTGCCCAGCCCTATATATTTGCTATAAGTTATTGACTTGCATTCTTAAAATGAGTGAGTTGTATGATATGTAGATTATACCTCACTCCTCACTAAAGCACTTTTTTTTTTAAATGAGGAAGAAAGAGCCAGTGAACAGAGCATATGGAAAAGTTGCCAACCCTCATTTCTTAGGAGGTAAATGATGAGATTATTTCCTCCTATTTCCTTTTTTAAGTTAATATATCCTTTCTTTCTGGAAATGATGTGACAGAAAATGGCAATAGTAGTAGTAGTTGTTTTTTTTACTATCCTTCCTTGGAAAGTAAAAAGTAAATACGCTCTGTTAATTCTTGAAAAACTATACTGACCTGTGAAATCCAAGAGTTTGGCAAGCCCTAGACCAGCTGATGTTACTGGAAAAGATCGCACAGACCTTGGAGTTCAACTTTTTACCTTCAACGTCAAAAACAGTCAGAGGCCTATGGTGATGAAGCCACCCATTTAAAGTTACATAGCCAGTCTTGGAGGAGTTTATGCAGTTCCAACTGTCACTGCTTCCCCCAGGGTGCTTTCTGATTCCCAGAGTTCTAAGAACTCTTTTTTAACCTATCAGCACACTATAGAGAATGAAATTCTGGGCAGGTCAAGGTGTTAAGAGGCTCTTCACCAAGACACAGCTCTAGGAGAAAAGATTGCCTCAACAGAGCTGACCTAATTAAGATAAATCACCTGACCAGCTCACACCATCACATGACAGCCAAAGTCTGTAAAAGGCATCGGCGAGTGACTAAGAAATGCTTACTGGTCCAAAGGAGAAAATGTTGACTACAAATTTCTGTATCTAAGGGTACTTCCTCAAGACTCAGCAGAGTGGAACATGTGATTGCAACCCTGGGGGTTGGACCCCACCGTCACAATCTCAGTTTTATTCTTGCTGCTGGAAATACACTATAAAAACAATTGTAAAAATGCCCAGACCCTCAAGGCTCAAGGCACTTGGGGACTGCACAGATGAATTAGGTGTTTGTGGCTTTATCTATTTGTTTACACCAAGTCTTATTCCAGAACATTTAGAGGCAGCTTTCAAGAATGCATAAAATAGGCTCGGTGCCTGTAGCTCAAGCGGCTAAGGCGCCAGCCACATACACCAGAGCTGACAGGTTCAAATCCAGCCAGGCCTGCCAAACAATGACAACTACAACCAAAAAGTAGCTGGGTGTTGTGGCGGGTGCCTGTAGTCCCAGCTACTTGGGAGGCTGAGGCAAGAGAATTGCTTAAGCCCAGGAGTTGGAGGTTGCTGTGAGCTGTGATGCCAGAGCACTCTACCCAGGGCGACATAGTGAGACTTCTTTAGAGTCCTGGTGTGGTGGCTCATACCTGTAATCCTAGCATTCTGGGAGGCCAAGGGAGATGGGTAGCCTGAGCTTAGGAGTTCAAGACCAGCCTGAGCAAGAGCAAGGCCCTATCTCTACTAAAAATAGAAAAACTAGCTGGGCGTTGTGGTGGGTGACTGTAGACCCAGCTACTCAGGAGGTTGAGGCAGGAGGATCCCTTGAGCCCAAGAGTTTGAGGTTGCTGTGAGCCGTGAAGCCACATGCTCTATCCAGGACAACAGAGTGAACCTCTTTAGAAAATATTTAACTAAATTTGTTATGCCTTTTAACTCTGTAGTCCAAAGTTAAAAAACAACCTTATTGAGATACAATTCACATGTCATAAAAGTCACTCTTTTAAAGCGTACAACTTAGAAGTTTTTAGTATATTCACAGTTGTGCACCACTAATTTTGGAACATTTTCAGTACCCCACAAAGAAATTCTGTACCCATTAGCTGTCACGCTTCATTCTCTCCTAGCCTCTAGCAACTGCTGATCTACAAATGTAGATAAAATAATATGGCCTTTTGTGACTGCTATATTTCACTTAGAGTGTTTTCAAGGTTCATCCGCAGTGAGTAGAACACTTTTTAAAAATATTACTAGCTGGGTGTGCTGGCTCACGCCTGTAATCCTAGCATTGTGGGAGACTGAGGCAGGAGGATCAATCGAGCCCAGGAGCTGGAGGTTGCAGTGAGCTAGGAGCATGTCACTTCACTCCAGCTCTGCATGGCAGAGCGGAGAACTTCTCTTAAAAATAAAACAAAATGACATTAAAATATGAATAAATTGAGAGAATTAGAGGATAAGCCACAGAGTAGGAGAAAATATTTAAGAATGACATATCTGGTAAAGGACTATTATCCAAAATATATAAAGAACTCTTAACAAACAACCCAATTGAAAAATGAGCAAAAGCACTGAACAGACATGACAACAAAGAAGATATATGTGTAGGGAGTGAGCATATGAATAGATGTCATCAGGGAAAGGTGAACTAAAACAAGGAGATAGCACTACACACCTTTAAGAGTGACCGCAATAATAAATTGTGGTACATGTATACCATGGAATATTATGCAGCCTTAAAGAAAGATGGAGATTTTACCTCTTTCATGTTTACATGGATGGAGCTGGAACATATTCTTCTTAGTAAAGTATCTCAAGAATGGAAGAAAAAGTATCCAACGTACTCAGCCTTCTATGAAACTAATTTATGGCTTTCATATGAAAGCTATAACCCAGTTATAACCTAAGAATAGGGGGAAGGGGGAAAGGGAGGGGAGGGAGGGGGGAGGTGGGTGGAGGGAAGGGAATTGGTGGGATTACACCAGTGGTGCATCTTACAAGGGTATATGTGAAACTTGGTAAACGGTCTGTGAAGCTAGTGAATGATGCCCCATGAATATATCAATGTACACAGCTATGATTTAATTAAAAAAAAAAATAGCTGGGCATTGTGGCGGGTGCCTGTAGTCCCAGCTACTCGGGAGGCTGAGGCAAGAGAATCGCCTAAGCCCAGGAGTTGGAGGTTGCTGTGAACCATGACGCCACAGCACTCTACTGAGGGTGATAAAGTGAGACTCTGTCTCTACCAAAAAAAAAAAAAAAGAAGAAGAAGAAATGCATTGATAATAAATAGCAACATTTAAGCCTCCAAATATCCTTTGTAAACTGGAACAGGGTTTATAACTGTACAGTCCAATGAAAACAGAATGTAAACCATAAATGTAATATTAAATTTTCTAATAGTCACAGTAAAAAGAAACAGATAGTTAATTTTAATAATACATTTATTTTATCCAAATCCCCAAAATGTTATCATTTCAGTATATAATAAACATTGTTAAATTAAAAAAAAAAAAAAAAAAAGAGTGACCACAATCCAGAGCACTGACGGCACTAAATGCTGACTGGGAACAACAGGAGCTCTCACTCATGGTTGTGGGAATGCAAAACGGTACAGCCACTTTGGAAGACAGCTTGATGGTTTCTTACTAAACTAAGCGTGCTCTTACTGTACAATTCAGCGATCACACTCTTTTGTATTTATCCAAAGGAGCTGAAAATTTATGTCCACACAGAAATCTAAAATATACGAATGTTTACAGTGGCTTTTGTTATAATCATTAAAACTCGGAAGCAACCAAGATGTCCTTCAATAAGTGAATGGGTTAATACGCTGCGGTACATCCAGACAAGGGAACATGATTCAGTGCTAAAGAGAAATGAGTTATAAAGCTGTAAAAAGACATGGAGAAAATGTAAATGCATATTATTAAATGAAAGAAGCGAATCTGAAAAGGCTATATCCTGCACATATGGAAAAGGCAACACTGTGGAGATAGCAAAAAGTCACAAGTTTGCCTCAGCACCTGTAGCACAGAGGTTTTGGCACCAGCCACATGCACCGAGGGTGGCAGGTTCAAACCCGGCCCGGGCCAGCTAAACAACAATGACAACTGCAACAAAAAATAGCTGGGCATTGTGGTGGGTGTCTGTAGTCCCAGTTACTCGGGAGGCTGAGGCAAGAGAATGGCTTAAGCCCAAGAGTTTGAGGCTGCTGTGAGCTGTGATGCCATAGCACTCTACCGAGGGCAACATAGTGAGACTCTGTCTCAAAAAACTAAAAATAATTACTAGTTTCCTGGGTTTGGGAGAGATGAATAGTAAAGCATAGTGGACTTTTAGGGCAATGAAATTATTCTGTATGATGCTATAATGGCAGATACATGCCACTAGGCATTTGTCCAAATCCATAGTACAACACCAAGAGTCAGGCCTAATGTAAACCCAAGACTTGGGTGATCATGATGTGTCAGTGTAGGTTCATTGATTGTTGTAAATGTACCACTCAGCTGTGGGATGCTGATAGAAGGGAGGTCAAGGGCCAAAGAGAGGGTATATGGAAACTCTGTGCTCAACACAGTTTAAGAAAACATTGAACTTTCCATCAATTTGCTGTAAACCTGAAACTTCTCTAAAAAATAAAGTTCATTTAAAAGTAAAAATGAATGAACATAATAGTTAGCATAACTAAAAACCTATCCTATAAACCTGACTTTAGCATCACGTATTAGTTGTGATGGCTCCATGTAGTGGATGCTCTTGGCACCATGTCCAGTTCCCCTTTACTGAGCCTGTACACTGCCTCTTGCCTGCTGCTACTAGCTTACTCCGCATTCTTCTCAGGTCAGTCCCCATTCTGTCTTTGGTTGTGGAAAGCTGTCCCTCCCCTCCCCGGAAGGAGATGGCTGGGAGGTCACATCTCCCCTATTGGCCAATGACTGACTAATGTGTGCGTGTGTGACAGCTCAGCCTTCTTGCTTCTGGGTGCAATAATCTCTATGGTACAAACCATGTTTCAGAGCTCTTTATGGGATCTGGCTGAGGCCCACCTTCTCCTGGACCTACCTCTTTGCAGAGCTTCCTCCTCTGTTCTGTCTATCCCCCTCACTCCCCTCTGGTTTCTCCTGAGAGCACACCTCAATAATTCACTTGCATGGGAATCACCTCTCAGGCTTTGCTTCCAGGGAACTGGCCTATCACAAGTCCTATGGACTACCTCTGTCTTCCTAGTATATCCTGATTCGTTCTGCAAAATATTAGATGGAAGTTTGTCATAGTAGAGACATGAAATTCATTGTCCGTAGTGTTGCTTGACACAACAAAAGACCTTAAGGGCTTTCCCCCCATTTGTACTAAAAGCCTGAGACTCAGCACATTGCACTTGAGCCTGACTCCACAGCATCAAGTCTCTTCCTCCCAAGAATGAGTTTTTACATTAAAAGAGTGACTTTGGAGGGAAAAAGTGGAAGTAGAAGAAGAAACAACATGGGCGGTGACATACACATGAAATGAGTCTGGAAACTGTAGATTTCCTTGGGTGGGTCACGGATTTTGCAATAAGCCTTGTATTTATCAACACACACACACACAGAGACACACGCACGCCCCTTGTTAATTTATATGAATCACTGTCTCCTCTTTAAGAAACACTGTATGAAGACCTGTCAGGAATTTCTACCTTGGTCCTTCTGAAAATCACCAGGCAATGAAACATCTTTGAGAGCATCCCTGGGGAAGGAGAATCCAGCCCAGCTTGGTTCCTGACTCACCAGGAGGTGCTCTCCAGGCTCCCCTCCCTTAAAGACCATTTCTCTGAGATTCAGTTTTCTCATCTGTAAAAATGGTAATAGTAATATTCATAGATTTGCTGATTCATAGATTTGTTATAAAGAAGAAATGATAAAATCATACTCTGCTAATAGGTCCTGAGTGAGTATTAAAAACAATAAAAGTACGAACATTCCTCTAATACTCAAGGGGGGGGAAACAATTTAAAATCAGGCTCATGGAGACCTTGACTTGAGGCCTGTCTCTATCAACTCACAACCTCCTCCTATCCTACCATCACCTGGCATTTTTTGAATACTCATGGGCCCTCTGCAGAAGGCTGGGCCTCTCCCTACACCTGCTGTGGGTGCCACACATGCTGGTGACAGAGCCCCATCCCATTCCCTCTCCCAGGAGTGAGCTGAGGTCTTGTCCAGCTTCTCTGGAACATAGCAGCTAGAATTCAAGCTTCCTCTCAGAAGGGTTAAAATGCATTCAGTAAACCCCAGCTATGCAAAAATATTGTGTCCTTTTGTTCCCTTTAGCTGCTATCTGGATCCTGAGCACAGTGTTGTAGGGGGAAAGGGCAGGGCATGGTGAGGAGATGGCTTGAAGTTGGCCCTTAGAGATATCTCAGTTCTTCTGGTGTAAATCACTTTGCTTCAGATTCTTTGGGGAAAGTGGATTAGTCTTCCAGGCTGTCTTCCTGGTGGCTCCCTTTCTTCCTGTAGTGACAGAATCCCTGAGCTGTAGCCAGGCCCATGGCTGCCCGACTAAAGACTACATTTCCCAGTCTCTCTTGAAGCCAGCTCCAGGCATGTGACTCAGTTCTGGCCAGCAGGACAGAGTCACCCTGGAATCTGACAGGTGTGGGGCCATCTTGGACCAGGTGGAGCCAACACTTTAGGGACGAAAGAGCTCAAGACAGAAGGAGCTTCTGCATCAGCTCTGGACTGCTAATACTTGGAGTGCTTGACAAGAGAGCGCAGTCTTCTCTCTTGTTTATGTCACGGTCACTTGGTCTTTGTCATGGCAGCTGACTCTGCATTCTAATGAATACATGAAATGTCTTGTTCCCTCTTCTCTTTTCTGAGATGATACCCCTTGACAGGGTGGGCTTCCAAAGCCTCAGGCCAGTGTGAGAAGGGTCCTTTCCCACATGCTGTCCTCTGGGGCTGTGGTCCCTAACCCTCAGGCCATGGACTGGTACTTAGTACCAGTCTGGGCCTGTTAGGGACCAGGCTGCACTGAAGGAGGGAAGCAGTGGACAAGTGAGGGAAGCTTCTCGAATGTACAGCTGCTCACCATTGCTCACATCATGGCTTGAGCTCCATCCACCTCCCATCAGATCAGCAGTGGCATTAGATTCTCATAGGAGCAACCCCCACTGTAAACTGCGCATGTGAGGGATCTAGGTTGTGTGCGCCTCGTGAGAATCTGAGGCCTGATGATCTGAGGTGGAGCTAAGGCAGTGATGCTAGCCCTAGGAACATCTAGTTGCAGAAAAGCAAGCTAGGACTCCCACTGATTCTGCCATGGTAGTGAGTTGTGTAATTATTTCATTATATATTACAGTGTAATAATAACAGAAATAAAGCATACAATAAATACAATGCCTCTGAATCATCCCCAAATCACCACTTTCCTCTGGTCTGTGGAAAAATTGTCTTTTATGAATTTAGTTCCCAGATCCAAAAAGGAAAAATTGGGGGCCACTGATCTAGGGTTTATTGGCTTCTGAAGCCTGAGACTTGCCTGCTCTAGCTCTTGGGTGTATGGTCCTGGTCCATGCTCAGTTGGTGCACTTGGGTTTTCACCTGGGACTTGCTGCCAGCACCATATTGCTGCACCATGGTGCATTTTTACTCTTTGCAATGGCTCAGAAGCCCTCAGCTGGGGTATGTAGATCTCTCTGGGCTGCCCTCCAGCGCACCTGCACACCTGCCTAGACACCCTCCTCAGCCATTTCTGAACTACCCAATGAATGTGGGCCTTTGCTGAGAAGTAGAGAGAAAATCCCTATGTATCCGAAGCCTAGAACCCCACTTTCCACAGCTGAGCCTTGTGGGGGCAGTGAGGGTAAATGGTGGGACTTGCAGTTTGACCTCTAACCCATTTCTATTGGATGGCAGTATCTCCAGATTCTTCTCTTCCCCCCACTCTGTGGCACTTCCAGCACCTCCCCACATTCCACTTGCAGGGTAAACATCAAGGCTTGTCTCAGCGGTTCTCAAATGGGGACTATGTTGTCCCCCAGGTGTCATTTAGCAACGTCTAGAGACATTTTTTAGTGTTATGATTGGGAAAAATGGGGGTGTTATTAGCATCCAGTGGGTAGAGGCCAGGAATACTGCTAAACATCTTTAAAAAACGCACAAAGGAATGTCACAACAAAGAATTACCCAGGCTTGGCCTTCATTGAGGAAGTACCCTAAGGCAATATGATTTGCAAGAGAATGATAAACAACTAGGTTTAATAATCTCTCTGTTACAAGCTGCAGATGAATGTCAAATATAGCATTCAGCTATGAAAAGAACTAAGATTGGGTCTTTTCCAAGGCTGTTCAACAAGTACTAATTGAGCACCTCCTGTTCTGGGTATCAGAGGTACTGAGGCAAACAAAACAAATCATCCCTTCTGCAGCTCATATTCTAGCAGAGAACTGGACAATAAATAAATAATGAACTCTGTGCTGTTGCCTGGCTCTGCTGTGTATCAGCTGTCTGACCTTGAGCATGCTACTTAATCTATCCGGCTTCAGTTTCTTCATCTACAATATCAGGCTAATACTAGCACCTACCACATAGGCCTATTCCTCATAGAGTTTTTATGAGGGCTAAAAGGATTGGTATATGCAGAGCCTTTAGGCCACAGCTGTTATCTTTTAAGAAAATGAACTCAACCAAATACTCTAAAATATAATTTCTTTTTTTTTTTTTTGAGACAGAGTCTCACTATGCCACCTCGGTAGAGTGCTGGGGCGTCACAGCTCACAGCAACCTCAAACTCTTGGGCTCAAGCGATTGTCTTGCCTCAGCCTCTCAAGTAGCTGGGACAACAGATGCCTGCCACAATGCCTGGCTATTTTTTGTTGCAGTTGTCTTTATTGGTTAGCTGGCCCAGGCTGGGTTCGAACCTGCCAACTTCGGTGTAGTTGGTTTGTTCCATAACCACTGTGCTATGGGCACCGAGCCATGTAAAGTATAATTTTATAAGAGAAATAAATAGATATCAA
Organism: Nycticebus coucang; assembly: GCF_027406575.1. Taxonomy (NCBI): domain Eukaryota; kingdom Metazoa; phylum Chordata; class Mammalia; order Primates; family Lorisidae; genus Nycticebus; species Nycticebus coucang. The sequence continues at coordinate 91,581,887 of NC_069788.1, forward strand.
TAACATAATGTCACAAGTTAACAAAAATAAAACCAGGTGAGGGAATAGAGAGTGACTGAAGAGAGTCCAGGGGGGTTTATTTTGTAGCACATTCAGAGAAGTTTCTCTAAGACAATGATGTTTGAACAGAGACTGAATAAAGTGAGGAAATAACTTCATTCCATAGACAAAAATCAATTTCAGGTGGATTAGAGACCCCAAATGGGATGCCATTATAAACCTATCAGATTGGCAAAACGTAAAAAGTCTGCCAATACCAAGTGTTGGTGATGTTGTGGGGCCACTGAAACTTGCATACATGCTGGTGGGTTTTACAAAGAAAGTTGAAAACGCACTTTTCCTGGAATGCAGCAATTGTATTCCTAGGCATTTAACCAAGAGAAACCTATGCATATGTGCACTGGTATACATGAATCATATTACTATCAGTACCACCCCACACTTAGAAACAATCCAAATGTCTATCAATAACAGGAAGATAGACTGTGATATATAATCAGCAGCTTGAGGTGATGCAATGAAAATGTGCTACTTCTATAGCAGCCACATGGAAGCCTGTCATACATAATGTTTATTGAAAGAAGCAAAGCACACAAGATCAGTATGATAGCAATCCTGTAAAATTCAAAGGCAAAACCAAACTATATTGTTAATGGATACAAACTTGGGTACTAATCACATAAAGAAATACAAAGAAATGATTCTCATAACCCAGAAGTCCTGTCTCTGGGGTGTGGTGAGGAGGGAATTGTGATCAGATTGGTGCCCACGGGAGAGTTTGAGTTGCTGATGATGCTTCTTCTTGACTTGGGTGGTAGGCACATGGATGATTTTGCTTTGCTTTGTTTTGTTTTGTTTTTGAGACAGAGTCTCACCTTGGGTAGACTCCCATGGCCACGTAGCTCACAACAACCACAAACTTGGGCTCAAGTGATCCTCTTGCCTGCTCCTCCCAAGTGGCTGGGACTATAGGAGCCCACCATGTCCAGCTAGTTTTTTTTTTTCTGTTTTTAGTAGAGATGGGGTCTCACTCTTGCTCAGGCTGGTCTCAAACTCCTGAGCTCAAGCAGTCTATATACTTCAGACTCCCAAAGTACTAGGATTATAGGCATGAGCCACCATGCCTGGCTGAATTTGCTTTTTAATTATTAATTCAACCATATATAAATTTTTTTATACATTTTTCTGTGTTATTATTGTTGCAAGAAAACTTCCCCTTCACCCTCTAATGGTTTCCTAAAATTTACTGACAAAAGGCAAATAAAGGCAGGCATGGTGGCTCATGCTTAGAACTCTTAGAAGCTGAGACAGGAGGATCACTTGAGGTCAGGAGTTTGTAATCAGCCTGAACAAGAGCAAAACCCTTCTGTACTAAAAATAGAAAAATTAGCCAGGCATGGTGGTAGGTGCATATAGTCCCAGCTAATTGGGAAGCTAAGGCAGGAAGATTGCTTGACCGCAGGAGTTTGAAGTTGCAGTGAGCTATAATGACGCTAATGCACACTAGCTGGGGCAACAGAGCAAGACTCTGTCTTAAAAGAAAGAGCAGATTAATAGGAGAGAAGGTATATACATTTATTTGCTAATAGTGTTATATGCCATGGGAGCCTTTAGACTCAAGACCCACAGAGAGAGAGTAAATTGTCTATTTTCTTTTTCTTTCTTTTTTTTTTTTTTTTTTGAGACAGAGTCTCACTATGTCACCTGGGGTAGAGTGTCCTGGCATCATAGCTCACAGGAGCCTCTAACTCTTGGGCTTAAGCAATTCTCTTGCCTCAGCCTCCCAAGGAGCTGAGACTGAGTAGGGAAACTCAACAAGGCCTATCTGTCTAGATTCTTCATGGCCTCTTCAAGCATATGTTTTCACCTCTGGGTATGAGGCAGAACTCCTAGTGGAATGGGGTCTTAGGACCTACAATCAAACATGGTAGGTCAGATATTTTCTGTATGGCCAGGTTTACATAGAAAAGTAGGAGGAGGGCGGCGCCTGTGGCTCAGTGAGTAGGGCACCGGCCCCATATGCCGAGGGTGGCGGGTTCAAACCTGGCCCTGGCCAAAACTGCAACAACAAAAAAAAAAATAGCCGGGCGTTGTGGCGGGCGCCTGTAGTCCCAGCTACTCGGGAGGCTGAGGCAAGAGAATCGCGTAAGCCCAGGAGTTGGAGGTTGCTGTGAGCTGTGTGAGGCCACGGCACTCTACCGAGGGCCATAAAGTGAGACTCTGTCTCTTAAAAAAAAAAAAAAAAAAAAGAAAAGTAGGAGGAAAGTTCAATTAATGGTTTTTGGTTTTATGGCTGGCTTTGGGAAAGAGGTTTGTATGGTTTGTATGACCCACTTTGGAAAGAGAGATTCTAGTTTCTTTGGCTAGTCATGGGAGAAACTAAAGGCCCAGAGATGGAAGGGAAAGAGAATGTCGGAGGCCTTCTGAAGCTTTTGTTTTGGGGTATTGTTTTTTGAAACCCTACATTATATCTTGCGATTTAAATAAATAAACAACTCTTGGAAATTCAGTGAGAAGAGCCTTTCAGAAGAGGAAGAAGCCAATGGAGGCTTGAGTATGATGGCTCAAGCCTAAATTCTAGAACTCTGAGAGGCTGAGGCAAGCGGCTGAGGGGAGGATTGGTCACCACGTGATGCCTGCAGCCGTGACTCAGCAAGAAAAGAACACCTTTACAGATGCAGCTCCTCAATCTTAGACTTTCTAGTTTCAAGTATCACTCGCCAAAGAAATCTCTTTTCTTTATAAATTACCCAATCTGCAGTATTCTGTTATAGCAGCAGAAGATAAATAAGAAAGCTCTAAATTCCCACGTGCTGTATTCAGAGTTGAGCTGTATTTGAAGTTGAGCTCAATTTCTCTTTTCCACTGCAAAATCCCATTGTAGGGCTCTCTATACTTACCTTTTTTTTTTTTGAGACAGGGTGGTCTTACTTTGTCACTGGAATTGTCATAGTTCACTGCAACCTCAAGCTCCTGGCCTCAAATAATCCCCCTGCCTCAGCCTCCCCAAATGCTAGGATTACAGGTATAAGCCACTATGTCCAACCTTCTATACCTGTCTTGATATTGCTGAATAAAGTCTTCCCTACCATAGTTTAACAAATGTCATTGAATGATTTTTTTTTCTTTGATACCAGCCCTATCTGGGCTCCTATCTGAAGGCTCTGGGAAAGTATCTCCTTTCAAGCTCCTTCAGGTCATTGGCTGAAGTTCCCATTTCCATGCTGACTGTCAGGTGGGGGCCTCTCTCAGCTTTTTAAGGCTGACAGCAAGCTTCTAGTCCCTTCATCTTCAAACCAGCAAGGAACCTCTGTAGCACCTGCTGGAGAAAACAGTCAGATTTTAAAGGGCCCATATGATTAGGGTAGGATCCCCTGCCCAGATAATCTCCTTTTTACCAAAACATAGCATAATTACAAGACTGCTATCATATTATAAGGTTTCACCCGTTTTCAAAAAGGAAGAGATTATACATAGATGAGGGTTAATTTGGTGGGGGAGAGGAGTCACTCTTGGAATACTTCCTGCCACAGAGTTAAATAAATGCTTATTGATTGTCTGAATTGATATGTTTATTAAGCACCTTCTCTAGGATAGCTACTGTTTTAGGCACTGGGAGTATAGAAGTAAATAAGACAGGCTAGGCCGCTGCCCTCAAACAGTTTAAATTTTAGTGTTGAGCCAGGAAATTAACAAAACAAATGTGAAGTCAGATAGCAAAGCATGGTAGAAGGCTAAAGAGTGATGGAGATTCGTGTGCTGTCTTGGGTCCACTGGCTCAGCACAGTGAGGAGGTGGTACCATCTGGGCAGAAGCCAGCTGTGTGACTGGAAGGGAAAGGGCTTTCAGGGAACTGGAAACTGCAAATGCAAAGAAGAGGAGGCCACTTTAGCTGGAAGGGAGCAAGTGAGGCGGCAGGAAATGAGGTGGGGGGAAGGCAGATTCAGGTGATGCTCACTGGGCAGGGTTTTATTCTAGAAAAGGATGGAATAGTTTTTAAGTTGGAATTACGAAGAAAAGTTTTGGAAAAGTGGTGATAATTGTACAACAATGGAGATGTAACTGATGCCAGCAAACTCTGCACCTAAAAATGGTTAAAATGGCAAATTTCATGGTTTTTTTCTCTACCTACACACAAAAGCTGTCATCGCATGAGGTCTGACAATTAGTTCGCAAACTTGCTGTTGTCCACTTACATTGGCAGCACTGTACAAAGGACCTGGTGAGGTTTCATAAAGTTGATGTATCAGCGTTTCGCAGCTGTGTTCATGTCCACATGTTGTGGTGTCTTGCTGAGTGCTGATCATTATTGACACTGTGTGTTTTTATGTGACATATTATGACAGCTCTGATGGTCATTCCAGAAAATAAGTTCTAAAATTGCTTTGAAGGATGGACTAGGCACTGGCATTGGTGCATAGCTTCCCAAGGGGAGTACTTTGAAAGTGACCATAGTGATTTTCAGCAATGAGGTATGTAGTGTGTTCTTTAGAATGAGTTCACACACTTAATTGTCAGACCTTATGTATATACTACAGCCACCATGGTTGACCACTTCCCTACAATGACCACCTCCTTAAGTTGACCTAATTATCATAGACTTCACATACACCACATGTATGTGTCAGTATAGAAGGCCTAATTCCTTATGTTGACCACCTCCATAGGTTGACCAGTTTGTTATAGTCCTTTGGGTGGTCAACTTACAGAGGTTGTGATATATATATCACAATAAAATAAGAAGTAAACAAAAAAAGGAAAAAAAGAATAAATAATATTTGGTTAGAATAAAACAAGGGAGTTGGGAGCCAAAGAAAACAGCATAATTGAATGCCCAGGGGAAGGGAGGGTATGTAACATTTAAAAAATCCCTTGGAGGAGGCCGAAGGAGGCTTCTAAGGTACCTCCTAGGCTCAGTTTTTTATCTGAGTGTCAGTTATCTAGAGGTATTCACTTTGTGAAAATTTATTGAGCCATGCATTTATAATTCATGCATTTTTTCTATGTATTTTATACCTCTATTGGAATGTTTACATGTAACTCCATCTGCAGTGGTGAGAACTGACTGCAGGGACCCTGAGAACACAGGTGAGTGTTTGGCACTTATACACTCAGTAAAGAGCTGACATATGGCTGGATCCTGTTCTGAGTTTCTTCTTTGCATATATTAATTAATTTTATCTTTTCAACCACCCTGTGAAATAGAGCACTGTAACTATCGTTTCCAATTTAACAAATGAAGAACCTGAAGCACAGGGAAGTAAAGTGATTGTCCAAAAGCAACACAGCCAGTGAATAATGAGCTGGAATTTAAACACAGGCATTCTGGATCCAGAGTCAATGCCTTTAACCATCACATCAAACAGAATGAATCAATGAATATGTTTAGTCCCTTTGCTAAACCAATGATTCTGAACATGGGGGATGTGACACAAATTTTGCCCCCCAGGGCATTTTTAACAATGTCTGAAGACATAGTTGGTTGTTACAATTTGGGAGAGGGGCACTAGAGGCATCAGATGGGCAGAGGCAAGAGGTGCTGCTGAACGTCCTACCATGCACAGGACACCTGCCTCCAACAACAAAGAATCACCCACTGTAGGATAATATTTAGAATTAAACATATCCTACATCAAGCACATAAAGTGAATTCAGTGAGAGTTTAAAATGACTTGCTTTTCTTCCAGAGGTTTAAGGTTCCTGGACCCCCCTGGGCTACACGCAGAGTTGGCTTCCTTGGAGTTATAAATTCCTTAAGCCCTTTCTCTGAAGCTGTACACCCTGTGAAGCCTGAGATCAAAGGGCATGCCGCCCTTCCTCAGAGATACAGGCCAGAGGGTTGAGTATGTTAACAACAGATTGTCAGAGGTCTACAGGTGCTCTGCCCTGAGGGAAGGACACAGTCATTACTTCATACTGAGTAAACTGAGTGAATGCTTGAAGACATTTTTCCATTAACTCTGTTCCCCTGTGGCTACTTTCTTCTTTATGATTTTGTTTACACACCTGCCCAGAGATTAGTCAGTGTTTAGAAGAAGATGTTTACTGCAAAAGTGATTATGTTGATGTGGTAACAGGATATTTCCTTTTTAGTTGATTTCAGATAGGTAAATGGAGGTAATGATAAAACTAATAGATAATAGATTAAGTGTGTATGTGACTAGAAAGATATAAATTCAAACCCCTAAATAAAGATCTTTGCTACACTTCATCTCATCTTGTGTAATCAGTTTCTTGACTTAATAATTACAGGAGCGAGTTTACACCTACGGCAAAGCTGCTGTTCGTTCACGTCTCCGGTCACGCAACGCCCACCCCAAATGTCAGAGGTGCTGAGGTAGAGAAACTCTGTTCTAAACCTTAAAACAGGGCAGGAATGATGGCTCACTTCTATAATCCTAGCACTCTGAGAGGCTGAGGCTGGGAGATTGCTTGAGCTCAGGCAATCTCCTGAGCAAGAGTGAGACCCTGAGCTCAAGACCAGCCTGAGCAAGAGTGAGACCCTGTCTCTACTAAAAATAGAAAAACTAGCTGAGCGTAGTGGCACATGCCTATAGTCCCAGCTAGGCAGGAACCTGAGGCAATAGGATTGCTTGAGTCCAAGAGTTTGAGGTTGCTGTGAGCTATGATGATGCCATGGCAGTCTACCTAGAGTGACAGAGTCTCTGTCTCAAAAATAAATAAATAAATAAATCTTAAAATAATATGTTCACATTCCTCAACTCTTGTTGCTTTATAGTCTTTTTTTTTTTTTTTTTTGTAGAGGCAGAGTCTCACTTTATGGCCCTCGGTAGAGTGCCGTGGCATCACACTCGCAGCAACCTCCAACTCCTGGGCTTAAGTGATTCTCTTGCCTCAGCCTCCCAAGTAGCTGGGACTACAACAGGCGCCCACCACAACGCCCGGCTATTTTTTTTGGTTGCAGTTCAGCCGGGGCCGGGTTTGAACCCGCCACCCTCGGTATATGGGGCCGGCGCCTTACCGACTGAGCCATAGGCGCCGCCCTGCTTTATAGTCTTAAATCTCTTCCTTAATCTCCCACTATTAGATTAGAAATAAAAGAACCTTGTTCTAAAATGACTCCTGAGTGCTGTTCTCATGGCAACCTCCAGCAACCCTCTCATTGGCCCTCCACTTTCAGCCACCTTCTCTTGTTCCATACTCTGAGCACTCAGCCTACATCCTTGCTGAGGGAAACCAAGAGGACTATCCCTGTTCTTTGTCAAGATATGCCAGGCATCAGGTTATCATTTTTATTGCATTTCAAGTTCTAATCAGCCAAAAGCTGTCATTTCTTTCTTTTTTTGTTTTTGAGACAGAGTGTCACCATGTCACCCTCAGTAGAGTGCTGTGGTGTCACAGCTCACAGCAACCTCAAACTCTTGGGCTTAGGCAATTCTCTTGCCCCAGCCTCTGGAGTAGCTGGGACTACAGGTGCCTGCCACAACGCCTGGCTATTTTTCTGTTGCAGTTGTCATTGTTTAGCTGGCCTAGGCTGGGTTCGAACCCACTAGCCTTAGTGCATGTGGCTGGCACTATAACCACTTGTGCTTCGGGCGCCAAGCTCAAAGGCTGCTATTTCTTCTGGGTGAGTTAGGGGGTGGTTAAGAACACACTTTTGCTTCTCTTACCAGACAGTGAATTTCCCAGGAGAAGGAACAGAATCCTACATATCTCAATGCTCAGCTGCACCTGGCATCTGCACCTAATAAATCTGTTGTTGAAGAAACATATGAATGAACTCCTGATGCTCCCTGTTGCAGAGGATTGTAAAAGCACAGTGGCCCTGAGGACTGACAGGACATGTGTAGACCTGGGCTTGACTTCCAAGCTGTGATCTTGGGTCATGTACTTGACTCCAGAGTTGGCAACATTTTGGGGAAAGGGTCAGAGAGTAGATATTTTCAACTTTGTGGATCATATGGTCTCTCACATAACTATTCAGCTCTGCTGTTTGCAAAAATAGCCAGAAATAATACCTAAACCAATGGGTGTGGCTGTGTTCTCATAAATTTTTACTTACAAACATAAGCAATAGGCCTGGAGCAGGAGGCCAATCTACAACTCACTGGAAAAAAATTATAAAAGAATCTCAAATGGCACAACTCATGAATGTATCCCTAAATCTTGGGCTTAATACCTTTGGGCAGGATTGCCTGTATTCCATTACTTCAATTCCATTCAATTCAATTTACTGATTGCCACCTCATGGCACTGTATGTACAGTATTTTATTTTTCTTTCCAGTTCCTTGTGAGATAAGAATACCAAACATTTGAGAAGTAGCATTATATAGAAAGTAAGAGCTTGAAATTCTGGAACCAGAATGCCTAGGTCCTAGTTCTGGCTCTGCCACTTAAGATGTATGTGATCTTTGCAAAATTAATTTAACCTCCCTAACTTAATCTCCTTCAGTTGTTCTGTCTGTAAAGTTGGGATAACAATAACAGTGTCTCTTCTAGGGTTGCTATGAGTATTATATGGGTCCCAATCCCCTAGGGTTCTTCAAAGATTCCAAAACTCAGGTTACATGCAGGCCAGCAAAATCAGAGTCTCTGGGGATGAGACAGGGTGTCAATCTAAAATTTTTTTGTGAGCCAACTTATGAGGATGTGCCACTCAGAAACACCAAATTCAGAGGAATGGAGTCAGTGTTCCAACATAGGGAAATTAAGAGTTCGCTTATACAGGCAGAGATAGAGGAGTTTTTAGCAGGATTACAACATTATTCATACAAGGTTGACACTTAGAACAACTTGATTGATTATAGGTTGTGTTTCTTTTTTGGGAAAGGTACGTATAACTTTTTTTTTTTTTTTACAGAGGGTGTTATTAATCACGGGTTCCATCACCTGCTCTAGGCAAAGCAGGAAAACAGACGGGAAGAGTTAAGCTATAACCAGGGTCATTAATTAAGAAGGCGCAAAGTTTTTGTCATTGATATTATTTAATTCTCTCTAGTATTTATACAATAAGAAAGCAAGTTAAACTATAATTTGAGACTAGAAGTGGTAACCTTATGTGACTCAGTTGACAGTTATATCTTTCCTTAAAAGCTAAAGTGTTCTGGGCAGTTTCAACAGCTTTGTTTGTTTTCTGGAGAAATAAAAATTATTCCATTTAATGCCATATATTTTTCTTTTTTTACTTCAGATTAACACGAGGGGACAATTAGGTTACAATGTTTCTTTTGATAGCCAACAGCTTTTAAATTTTATTTTCACAGGGGCTTCAGTACTTCTGAAGCTTCCCAAGGTGAGTCTAAAGCACAGACAAGTTTGGAAACCAGTGGGTTGAAGTGATCCAAGAGCTAGTTTGATCCTCCGGTAGACGTTTCTGAAACCTCTAGGCTCTCAGTCCCCACATACTCTGGGATTTGTAGTCCTTTGGCTCACCGGCCTCGACCCGCCTCTCATTGGTTTTTGCAGACACCACGCCCCGAAGCTCCGCCAATCACGGTGGCGCAGTGGAGCCTCAAAGAGGAGAGTGGCGGCGCCCCCGCCGCAATCACAGCAGGGCGGACGTCAGAGGTGGCTTGTCTGAGGCTGCGCATCGCCGGGAGTTCCCACGGTCCTGCCACCGCCGCCGCAGCCGAGGTAACCCGCTGCAGGTAACCACAGGCCCCAGCGCGGGAAAGGGCAGACCTCATGCCCAAGGCCAGGACCTTCCGGCTGTCTGCCGCTGCTCTTGGCCACCCGGCTGGGATTTTCATTTCCCACAGCCCTTTCTGAGTAATGAGTTTCTCACTCTGCCAAGGGGAATTTCGGGAAACGATGAATCCTGTAGGGTGGGGATTAGAAGTGGGGCTCTCTTGTCACGCGTGTTCTGGCTGGAAGGGTGCGTTTCTCTGGAGAGGGAAACTGAGGCCGGAAAGGAGACGGGTACCCTACAGGCTCTGGGGCGTGGTTCCAACCTTTATAATCAAGGGACAATGCAGGCTTTTTGATGCTTTTAACATGGAGGATTGCACTCGTGGGTTGTTAACAACAAAAATACCCAGGTTTGTAAAGACATCCCTTCCGAGAATTCAGGGAAGGTTTGGTTCTCTGAGGTTTGAGGTGATGAGAATTTCAGGATGATTGACATCAACCATAAAAAGTGAAACTTAGCAGGTTTCATACCCTACCCCTAATTTAGATTTGAAGTTATAACTACGTGGATTATTCTATGCCAAGGATAGTAGTATCTGGGGGTTGGAAGAAGTAACTTTGTGACTCATACTTTGTTTTACCGATGAAAATGAGTGCCCAGGGTTTGAGACTAGCACTATAGTATATGTGAGTGGAGTAGCCCAGGTTTATTTACTGTAGAGCTGCATAACAAACATTTATTGAGCCTTACTAAGCATTTCGGGCAGGGATTATTTCATGAAAGGCAGAGGCAGTCTCTAGCGAACAATTCCAGTATGAAGGGGCTGGAGGACAGGAAGTACACGACAACATCTAACCTTGATTTGTGGGAGTGGGTAGGCCTTTCCAGAGAAAGGGGATTCTTGAGCAGAGTTTGAAGATTGAGTGAGAGCTAGTGAGATAGAGAAGAGCATTTCATCTGGAAAACATAGCATGGCGAAGGCACGGAAAGAGCAGTGCTTTGGGACCTGGAGTGCGGAGTCTTGTAGGAGCAAGAGGTTTCACGTGGGTAGTTGATATCATGAGCTATGAGAATAGAGCGGTACATCTTGCAGAGCTTCCTGTGCTGCTCTGAGAGCTTTGGATGTTGTCCTGAATGTTCAGGAAGCTCCATTAGCGTACATCCATACCTTAAATACTCTCTAATGTGGAAGAATGTTGGAGAGAGGCCACACCCAACACAGGGGAATTACAGGGGGTTTTAAAGACAATTGGAGTGGGGAGGGAGAGGAGATTTGAGAACTGTGTGCAGGTGGAATACACGATACCCAGTATTGTTCAGTAAAAATATGTTGAGGTAAACTCTGTCTCTTGAGTTTTCCACCCTATGACTATCTTTTGAAGAAATGCCAGCATTTTTTTAACTGCAGAAGTTGCTTGGTATGTTATAATTCAAATCTCAATTTATGTTGGGAAATTGTCACATGATTGAGGATTTTGAAATTTGGTAAAATAAACATATAAAACTCAAATTTGGGGCCAGATGTGGCGGCTCATGCCTATAATCCCAGAAGGCCTAGGCAGGTGGATTGCCTGAGCTCAGGAGTTTGAGACTAGCCTGAGCAAGAGTGAGACCCCATCTTTAAAAATAGCTAGGTGTTGGGCGGCGCCTGTGGCTCAGTGAGTAGGGCGCCGGCCCCATATGCCGAGGGTGGCGGGTTCAAACCCAGCCCCGGCCAAACTGCAACAAAAAAATAGCCGGGCGTTGTGGCGGGCGCCTGTAGTCCCAGCTTGGGAGGCTGAGGCAAGAGAATCGCTTAAGCCCAAGAGTTGGAGGTTGCTGTGAGCCGTGTGACGCCACGGCACTCTACCCGAGGGCGGTACAGTGAGACTCTGTCTCTACAAAAAAAAAAAAAAAAAAAAAATAGCTAGGTGTTGTGGCAGGCACCTGTAGTTCCAGATGCCTGGGAGTCTCAGGCAAAAGAATCACTTGACTCAAGAGTTTGAGATTGCTATAAGCTATGACACCATGGCACTCTACCTCGGACAACGAAGTGAGATTCTGTCGCAAAGGCTCAAATTTTCTTGTAATCCATGAAATGAATATTAAAACCATAATTAGATCACTTTACATCCATCATAATAGGAATTTTAAAGTTTGAGACTATCAAGAGATAGGTGTCTGAAGAAAATGAGATTCTCATTCACTACTAATGAAAGTTTATCTTTTTTTTTTTTTTGAGACCGTCTCACTCTCACACTGATTAGAAGCAACAATATAGCCACAAGCAAATACCCAGTAGTTCTACTTCTAGAAAACACCCTGGAGCAGTGTTTTTCAAACTTTTTTATTTCACGGCACTAGTGAACCTATAGTTAAACTTCCTCGGCACACTTAAATTATGTTTTTAAAAAAGAATAAAAAGAAGACTTACTGTGCTTTGAACTTCTTTTGAAAATAATTTAATAATCTTAAAGATTTTTCAAGGCACACCTAAGATCCTCTCACAGCATAGTGTTGAAAATCTCTGCCTGAGAGAAACAGAGACATTTGTATACAAGGAGAGGGATGTTAGGCTGTTTATTGCAACATTGTTTATAATCATTAAAAAAATAGGAAACAGCCTAAATTCCATTAGCAGGGGACTGTTTTTAGAGTAGATATATATTTTTATAATAATTGATTGGAAAGCGATGCCAATTTAGAATTGTGGTTACTTTCCAGCATGTGAAGGAGGGAACAGGAATGAGGAACGTTTTCATCTGAAATGTTTTATTTGTTTCGTGAGGGAAAACTTAGAAATTTATAAAATTAGCAGTTGATGGTCTGGATGATAGAAAACAGGTGTTTTATGTTATTCTTTATACATTTCTATAGTTAATGTCTACTCAATTTCTTAAAATAAAAATTATACGTTAAGTAAATATTTGACTTTTCTAGCTACATGTTAATTCTTAAGTTATGTTATTTTTGCAAAAGACTACAAACTGCACTGCTACCAGGTTATAGGTTTCAAAAGTAGTAATTTGGGAGAATGAAAAAAATCAAATGCCACATCATTGAAAATAAGAATGTGGAGAACCATTTAACCGCTGGCCGGAATGTACTCTGCTAGATACCTAAATTCTTCTAACCACTAGTAGATCAAAAAAAATTTTTTTTCCTTTGTTTGTTTTGAAATACATGTTAGTTGCTTGCACTTTCCATAATGTTTAAAGATAATTTTTTTTAAAAAAAGATGAAGTCATCACTCTGTACAGATAGAAAAGTGAACATTGGTTAAGGATTTTATTTAACTCATTAGTGAAGGAACTTGGTGAGGTGTTGGAAATGCCAAAGTACAGTCGCATTTGTAGACTAGAAATACTGCAAATGGAAGGCAAAACTGGCTACTTTCTACAATGGGGGAAGGAAGTCAATTGAACCTTAATGGGATTTATTTGTATGTCTAGACTCAAATTATTTGCATTGTTGTCATCCATAGTATACAGTTATAAAATAACTCCTGCAGAATCAGAATTGGATAGCCATGAAATGTATGCTGTAATCTAGAATCTAGTTTGCCACTGTATCATACATTTTTCTCTACAGGAACAATAAATGATAAACGAACCTGAATAAAATACATTTTTTTAAATTTTAGATGAGATCTCATTGGATTTTATTTTAATTCTGTATTTAACCTGAAAATGAAAGATTTGAAGACCGAATGATAATTAACTTCTCCCTCATTTCACAGATGGCTAATCAAGGTTCAGAGAGACCCTTCATAGTTAGTGGCTGTGTGTTTTGTGTTCAAGAGAAATTATACCAGGCACTTTTTAAAATCAGTAAGATGAATTTTCTTCTAGCTCAGTGATTTTTCAACCCATGTGCCTCGAAAATTTTTAAAGATCATCAATTGAATTATTTTCAAAGGTAGTTTAAAGCACAATAAATATATTCTTTTTTTTTTTTTCCCCAACATAATTTAAGTGTGCCGTGGAGGTTTATAGATTCAAGTGTGCTGTGAGATAAAAAAGAATAGAAAATACTGTTCTAGCTACTACAGTAGGGGAGAAGTGTGGAACTGAGGTCAGCTCCAAGTATAGCAAGGTCAGCTGGGGTTTGTATAGTCCAAAGACAAGGTGAGGGAGTCAGTGGAATTCTTGGCTTAAACTATTCTATAGGTCAAAGAGTAGCTTGTCCTGATCCTCATCAGTGGAAAATTACTAAGATGAATGTGACTAGACAATGTACCCCATACTAATATGAATCAATATATAACCAATTAGAACAATAAAACACTAATATAGTCCAGTTTGTGGGTAGAGGGAAGCAGGAGGCGGAAGGGAGGAGGATGTATGGCAAAAGGGGGGCAGGAGGCGGGATCACACCTAATGTGCACATTGTGAGGGTGTGTAAGAGCCTCCCTAGGTGAGGGGCTCTTCTACACATGGAACTTTACCCTGGAAGTGAGAACAATGTAACCTAAAAATTGTACCCTCTAATTAATTTGAATAAGGTTTAAAAAAAAAAAAGAATGTGATTAGATATTAAAGGTGGGGGAAATTCTTGCTGAAACTGGGTTCACAGGTCAAGGGCTCAGAGGAGCCTGACTGAAGTTTGGTCAAGGAGATAGTCCTTGTCATCTGTCTTGTTTCTCTTGTATGTAGTCAGCCTACACCAGTCGCATGATAATTTTATTCTAAATACCTAGAGAGCAGAGAGTAGGATCAAACCTTTAGGTTTGGAAGGCTCTTTACAGATACCATTATCTAACTAGGTGCTTTGCTTGGCTTTGATTTGCTGTGTCTTATCCAGAGCCAGTAGCAGATAAGGGCTGGCAGTGAGGGTCGTGCCTGATGGCTGTAGGGCCCAAAGAGGAGATTTTGTGTGATAAAGAGAAATTGCACTTAAAAACAACTCTGCTTGACTCTGCTACTTAGATGGCCCTGTAACCTTGGCTTTAATTACCTGTATTGCTGGTCACAGTTTATCTAGAATGGGCACTCTGTCCTAAACCTCCCAAAAGGATTAAACCCCACTTTATGGTACAATTTTGAAGTCAAGTGGTGTCCTCTAAGGGAATCACTGACTGTCTGGTGCGGTGGCTCACATCTGTAATCCTAGCACTCTGGGAGGCTGAGGCAGGTGGATTGCTTGAGCTCAGGAGTGTGAGACCAGCCTGAGTTAAGACCAAGAACCATCTCTACTAAAAATAGAAAAACTAGCTGAGCATCCTGTTGGGCACCTGTAGTTCCAGCTGAGGAAGGCCGAGGCAAGAGGAGTCTCTCCTTGAGCCCAGGAGTCTGAAGTTGCTGTGAGCTATGATGCCTTGGCACTCTATCCAGGCTGACAGAGTGAGACTCTGTTTCAGAAAAAAAAAAAAGTTAATCGTTGACCTAGTGTAACCCTGTACCTTGTAGCCTTAGCTGGCCAAGTGGGAACAGAAGACTTACCCTTAGAGGCTGGCGAAGTTCATAAAAGTCTGTCTGTTCACTTTGACTTTGTGTGGTTCAGGTTCTCCATTGATGGCTTTTTTTTTTTAAGACAAGAGCTTTTTATACAGAGAGCCCATGAGCGTCTTAAAATAGCAGGGCAGAGAAGAGCACCGTGGGTGTCCTACTGCCAGAGGAGGCTGTGAAAGCCTGCTATGTGCTTGGGCCCTGGGGTGAGGGTACAATGCTTGTGGTTTGGGGGACTCCCAGACTTTCCACATAAGCAGCTGGGGTTTTTGTTTTTTTTTTGTTGTATTTTTGGTAACAAGCAGGTGGCTTATTGTAATAAGCACAGTCTTTGCAGTTGGATCTGTGTGCTGGTCCCAGCAGTGCTAGTTACCAGCAAGTTTTTCCATCTCTGAGCCTTAGTTTCCTTGCCTGTATGAAAAGGGTGATGATATTGTCATAGGACAGTTGTGAGCATCGTATAAAAAAAGTTTCTCACACATGGTAGGTACCTACAAATGTTCCATTCCCTCATCTGTGCACCTACATACGTGATATCAGCACGTGGCACTTTCTGGAGACTGATTTTTTTCTTTTTTTTTTGTAGTTGTCGTTGTTTAGCTGGCCCGGGCTGGTTTCGAACCTGCCAGCCTGGCCCCCTACCCACTGAGCTACGGAAGCTGCCTGCCTTACTCTTTTCAAACATTTCATAGTATCCCATTATAATGATGTACCTTAATTGGTTTAGCTAGACATTTATGTCACTTCCAGTGCTTTGCTCTTACAAATAGGATGGCTCCCTCACCTCCTATGTTCTCCTTTTAAAAGTGACACATCCCGAAAATGGAAGACATTATTCTTAGTAAACCATCACAGGAATGGAGAGGCATGAATCCTATGTACTCAATTTTGATATGAGGACAATTAATGACAATTAAGGACACCGTGGGGGTGGAGGAAGGGGAGAGCAGAGAGAGAAAGAATGAGGGAGGGGTGTGGAAAGGAAGAGCAGATAGAGGGAAGGAGGGTGGGGGTGGGGCCTTGGTGTGTGCCACACCTTTTGGGGGCAAAACACAATTGTAAGAGGGACTTTACCTAACAAATGCAATCAGTATAACCTGGTTTCTTGTACCCTCGATGAATCCCCAACAATTAAAAAAAAAAAGTGACACATCCCATTTTAAAAGTGACTCCCTACCTCTCCGGCCTTATTTTTCTTTTTTTTTTTTTTTTAATTTGGCCGGGGCTGGGTTTGAACCCGCCACCTCCGGCATATGGGACCGGCGCCCTACCCGCTGAGCCACAGGCGCCGCCCTCCGGCCTTATTTTTCTTCATTGCTCCCATCACCATCTGACAACCTGTGTATTTAAACGATTGTCTCTTCCTTCAACTCCGCAGAAGGTCTTGTCTGTTTGGTTCATTGTTCAGTGCCTGTGAGCAGCTAGTGGGTGTTCAGTCCACGTGGTTGGATGGCTGGGTGAGTGGATGTTGGAGGGAGTAGATAGGAAGGCAAGTTAAGGGAGAAGTAGATGATGACAGCTGTGTGACTGGGACCATGGAAGCGGTCCAAAATTGAGTCACAAAGAGTTAGTTTAGCAGGGATCCTTCACTTTTTTTCCATCAGATTTTCACTTTGGTAAAACAAGAATAATAGAGATGCTGCAAGATTATTTGTGACTTTGACAAAGTCAAAAATTATTTGGTAGTGTAGATCAGGAAATCACCATCTAAGACTGGCTGCTTCAGGTGCATTTGTTGCTGAGGGTGGTGGAATGATTATTTTATTTTCATGTCTCATCTTCACCCATGTCTCCATGTTTCCCAAAATAGCATTAGTGTATGGGTTTTCTAAGTGGCATTTTCTATTCAGTCCTGTACTGTGAGTCTTTTAACTTAGTGTTGTGTTCAAAGATCAAATTATGTTTATAAGAAAAAAGAATGGACTGGGTATAGTAGCTCATGCCTGTAATCTTAGCACTCAGGGAGGCTGTGGCAGGTGGATAGCCTGAGCTCAGGAGTTTGAGACCAGCCTGAACAAGAGTGAGACCCCATCTCTACTAAAAAAAGAAAAATAGAAAAACTAGATGGGCGTTGTGGTGGGCATCTGTAGTCCCAGCTACTTGGAAGGTTGAGGCAAGAGGACTTCTCAAGCCCAAGATTTGGAGGTTGCTATGAGCTAATTTGTAAGCACTCTATCTCAAGGAAAAAAAAAACAGAATGGTAGAAGGTATCATCACCACATTTTAACTATGAAAATACTATTTGTGTATTAACAAGTCACCTTTTTCTCACTGAGGAGTAACTTGTTAGTATATTAGAAGAATGAAAGATAAACTTGATTTTGTAAAAATAACCAACTGGTGCTTTTTTGGTCCTATTGCATTGTTTGCTAATTTAGGCAATTCATTGGGTGATGTCCCTTCTGTTGTTCAGTCATATCAGCCACTTGGTTTTAGTATTTTATTCTTTGTTACCCTAAATACGACAGGAAAAGTCATATACCAGTTCCCCAGAGGAAGGAGACTCTTGGGGACTAGGTCATGTGACCCAAATTCAGAAGAGACTTGTGTGCATACTAGGGAGCCCGTTGATTGTTGATGAAAGATGATAATAAGTGGCCCGGCTGTACCTGCTGTGTGGGCTGGGGGCACATTCTTGCTCTCTAGGACAAGGTCAGCAAACTGTGGCCCTGGGCCAAACAAATTTTGTTTTCATAAAGTTTTACTGGAACATAACCACATCCACAATATGTTTACATATTGTCTCTGGCTGGTTTCAGATACAATAGCGGAGTTGGATTGTTGTGAGAGAGATGGCATGGCCTGCAAAGCCAAAAATACTTCCTGTCAGGCCCTTTACTGGAAAAGTTTGCTGACCCCTACTTAGGGGAAGGGTTCTCACAGAGACTTAATTGCTGTCAGGAAGCTAAGAGTGGTGAGAGTTGTTGGTTGGAACAGCTCAATAGTCACTGTGATAACTCCCTTGGGGGGCTGCTGGAGACCCCTGGCGATGGGTGTTTCTGCTCCTTGACTCTCTCTTCCCCAACCTCTCTGTCCTTCATCTGACTGTACCTTTTCTTGGTTATTTGCCTTCCAGCCCCCCAGTGAGCCCAGGTCATGTTGTCTGGACGTTCAATGAGCCTCCTCAGGTGCACAATTACAGACCAGTGGTTTCTAGCATTGGAGGCCTACGCGTATCACTGACCTCCTCTATTATGTACCATAAACAATAACTCTGAAAACACATCTGGGGGCACCTGACTGTAGCTACTTATCCATAGACATTGCTGTGGAGCTAAAGAAATCAGAATTTAGCACCAATTCAGGCTTGTTAAGAATTAAATTGTTGGGCGGCGCCTGTGGCTCAGTGAGTAGGGCGCCGGCCCCATATGCCGAGGGTGACGGGTTCAAACCCAGCCCCGGCCAAACTGCAACCAAAAAATAATAGCCGGGCGTTGTGGCGGGCGCCTGTAGTCCCAGCTGCTCGGGAGGCTGAGGCAAGAGAATCGCGTAAGCCCAGGAGTTAGAGGTTGCTGTGAGCCGTGTGACGCCACGGCACTCTACCTGAGGGCGGTACAGTGAGACTCTGTCTCTACAAAAAAAAAAAAAAAAAAAAAAAAAAAGAATTAAATTGTTGACTACATGGGGGTGTAGTCTGTCGAACAGGATGCCAGGCTTAGGACAGAGGTGCACTAGAGCCCTCAGTGTTAGTGAAGAGGGCCGCTGCATTGCAGTGTAGTCAAGCATCAAGTTAGAAATTCTGTTGCAGGTCCTGCTCAGGTCTGCTGAATTAGAACCTGCCTCTTGACAGAATCCCCAGGTGATCTTGAGAGCACATGTAGTAAAAATAAGATGGAGTGAGTCAGGCTAGGGCCCAGATGACATGGCTGGGCTGGTCAGTTTATGTCTTACGGGACCTTCACCTCATGTCTCCCATTCTTGTTGTTTTATAAACTCAGTTTTAACCTAAAAGTATGTATCTTGAGTAGTTTATGGCAATTGATTTAGGAGATTAACTTTGGGTCATGGGTTATGTCAATTACTGTTTATTATGGGTGACGGGTTATGGCAATGACTGTTTAAGGTTAACACTGTTTAAGTAAGTGTTAATTACTGTTGTTTAAGGTACAGGTTAATAGGGTTCTTGCTTTTTATTTTTATGTATAAAATTGTGATTTTGGAAATGGGAGAACAGAATAGGTCTTAGGCTACTCTCATTATTCTCCAGAATTGCTGGGCTTCTGACAAAGTTTGGTGGACTTATGCCTGTCTCTGTATATTGGCTGACAGTGACAGGTGGCCAGTTTGAGACTCTGTCCCAAACAAATAAAAAAAAAATAGTTGAGTCAGTAGTAGTGGAGAGAAGAAATTGGGTCAGTAGTTTGGTAACAAGAGATTTTAAAAGAGAGAAAAGAACATAAAGGAGAATGAGAATAAATAAGTAGAAAAGAATAGATCTGAGCATATGTTTTTATATTTTATTAAACTAGTCTCCTATTTTTGGAAATAGGTCTTTGTTAATTTGATGGAGAATATTTATCTTATCTTTTAAGAAGTGTAGATTATAGTTTTTAGTTGCTCTGAGTGCTAAGTTATTTTACTAATAATTACGATTCCAGGTTCCCCCACTCTGGACTGGACAGGGACCCCTCTGCATTCTCTGGGCCTGGGTGATCTCAGTAATCAGACCCCTATCTCTATACACAAATGCCCCTCCCTTTCCAGCTAGTCATGGATAAAGCAGCCTGAAAGGTTCTGGGCAGGTTCTCCTTGAGTAGAGAGCAAGGCACCCTAATTCCTTGCCTGCAATCCCGCATTCCTGCTAATTTTAGGATTATTTTCTGCCTGCCTGCAGGATAGGAAAAGCAGCTAAACCCCCTGTGCTGAAGACTAGAGGGGCTTCCTACGAGGATTCCTCCCTCTACTGCTAGAGGTTCTGTTAGCCCTCTTTTGCTTATCATGCTCATCATTCTTTCTGCCTGTAAATAAACTGTATCCTGTCATTTATCTGCATGGTCTGTGGTTTCATTCTTGGAACCTCAAGACCAAAGACTTGGCTTAGAGAGAAATTCTGGCAACAATTAAGTTTTTTTTTCTTTCTGTTGGGCTGTTATGGCATTTAGGAGGCAGCAGTTTTCAAATATAACAGAGGCTGGGCTCTTGCTGATTTTTAACTGAAATGTTTTGTTTTTTTTTTTTTTTAACTGAAATGTTTTTAATGTTTGCATGGTGATATTTGAATTTTTGTTCTATTACTATGGAGAGATTAAAAATTGTCTTAATTTTATGAGTTTAAAATGGCAGGTAAAAAGCATTAAAATAATTTAGAATTATAATACACATATTATATTTAGTATATTTGCTTAGTACCATTTTATGAACAAAAAGTCTAAATTTGTAAGTTGGCTTGCAGATTACCAAGTATACTTGGTAATGAAGGATGTTAGATAAGTAAGTCTATAATATTTTGAATATTTACATGGGGATCATTTGTGTTGGTTATATATAATAAAAAGACTAGTGTAATTTACAGATAAGGTCAGGTTGGAACTTTTGACTTTGCAGTCTGGAGTTTGTTGTGTCTTTTGTTTTATTTGCATTTTTATATCTTCAGTGTCTGTGTGTCCTTGTTATTTTATGGGAGCAGGTTACAAAATATTTGATATTAAAAGGTTTTTGGTTTAGTTCTGGAAGCCATAGGGCTTGGTTTTATCATTTAATTAAGTCAGTCTAGACTTTTTCTCTGTCCATATATGATCTTTAGCATCTGGCAATTTAAGAAGAGCAAGTGAGTTATCTTAAGTTACAGAAGTCTGGTATGTGAGTTATTTATAACATCTGGTAATCTGACAATCATGCGGGTTAGTGTCAATATCATTTTAAGAGGTGTAAGGATGTTATTTGTGGAATTAAACCATAGTGTTTGATCATAATATTGTTTTTGGTATGTCGTTTAAAAAACATCAAGCATCATCTCTGTTTTTCATGCAAGAGAACACATTTTTTAAATAACTTTACCATTAAGCTTCTGCAGAGGTTTTTCTGTGTGTAGTTGACTTACTAACAGAAGAAGTAGCATGATATTTCTTTTTTGGTTGTGGATGTTACATCTTGTCATACAGCTATCTTCCAGACAGATTTCACGAGGCACCCGTGTTGGTAGAAACAAAATCAGTTTAGGATTTTTTTTATATGATCTAGATGTTGGTATAGCCAGTGATTAGATTTATTAGTTAGTGTGGCCAGGATTTGAAAGATTGGAAAAAAAGGGATGGTGGCTCTGTGTTTGATCTGCTGGAAAAAACAGGGTTAGTGTAAGCAAGGCATAGTCTGAAAGAATCGCCACGGTGGAAGATAAAAGGGAAATGAAGTAGGTTGAGCAATTTTCCTTCAGCTTCCAGTGTGCAATTGTTGAAGGGAGAGGCTTAAAAAGAAGTGCCTAAAAGGACCATGGGGAAGGTTTTAAAAGAAAAAAAGGAATTTATAGATGAAAGAGTGAGGTTTCTTGATCTGTGATTTGGGGAAAGGCTGTCTACAGGAAGTTGTCAGCTTCAGGGGCCTGGGAACTGGCCCTGGAAATTTTTATGTTCAGGTCACGTGTAGGGGCTGTCCTCTAATTGTTGGTTGTTGTTGTTCTTGTATTTGTTTTAAGACCCTTGATGTATATCTAATCTTAGTCAAGAAGGATGACAAGGCTTATTAGTTGGTGGAGGCCATGCTCTTTGCATTTGTTGATGATATACTGTAAACATATTAGTATCTTTATGTAGCTAGTTGTGGTATAGAATTATTCAGTCTAGGAACAGGTTTATAGGTACCTGTAAGTATAGGTGATAGAACATTGTTTCAAAAGACATTAAACTATGTTTTTTTAATTGGAATATTTTAGGTTTTTATAAAGGTCAAAGGTAATAAAGATAAATAAAAATAAAGGTCAAAGGTAATGCTTTTGGCCATTGAAGTTTAGTGTCTTGACAGACTTTTTCAAAATCATTTTTATTGCTAGATTTTCATATTTCACTTGCCTTGAGGATTGGGGATGACATAGGGTATGAAATGTAAATAAGTATCCCAGAGTCTTTGTAAGTGGTTCAAATTGATTTGACTTAATTTATCAAGGGATATTAAAATATGAGATAATCTTAGTTATTGATATTTTTATCATTGTAGCTTCAGATCATCTAGTTAAACAACATTCAGTCTATTTACTAATAACAGAGAGGGGAGAGGAGGGAGGATATGGGAGGAGGGAGAGTATTTGGGGGGACCTCACCTAATATATATGATGCAATGGTACATTTAAAAACTCATTAAGAAATGAGTATAATTGTGATGAATGTGTTACTTTGTTCAATGTAAACATTTCATGTTGTATATGGAAGCAGTACCCTGAACCCCATAAATGCATCAATATACAAAGCTATGATTTAATAAAAAATAATTACAAGTTATAGAAAAATGCTTTCAAAAAGTAAAAAAAAAAATAGTAACTAATAGTGAGAAAAGTTTAAATTTGGAGGTAAATTTGTAAAATTTATTTAGAATGTTAAAAAGAGAGTCTGAGTTTTGGGGGGACAGTTTTTCTCTAGATATTTGATGAAATTTATAAATCATGTATTGGGATATTATTTGGTCAGATATTGTACATTTTAGGGTAATATTAACTATATATTTTAAATTATTTTTTATTTGTGCATATCTTCCATATTATGGGAGATAAGTATAGTCAAAAGTTAAAAGGGGACCACAGGGAGCCTGTTAGCCTAATATGTAATCTCTCTGATGTTGTAAATTTATTTATTTATTTATTTTAATTGTTGGGGATTCATTGAGGGTACAAGAAACCAGGTTACACTGATTGTTTTTCTTAGGCAAAGGCCCTCTTGCAATCGTGTCTTGCCCCCAAAAGGTGGATATTGTAAATTTATTAGCAATAGGAGTGTCAGTAGAAATTAAGAAATAAGATTTTTCAATTGTGTCAACAGCGTCGCAGACTCCAAAGGCTATTTGGAGTCTGTGTACATAGTGGCAGCTTTCCTCTTGCTAATGTGCAAATTCTATAAGGGCTATACCAAGTTTGATTTAAGGCATTTTGGGGTAAGTTTTTGAGTGCCTTGAGATATTTGTCCTAAGCAACCATTGTCTGGACCTATTGGAGTTTAGACCCAGAGGCTTTATGGCTTTATTCAGCTAAAGTCTTTAAAAGAACAAGTCTAAGACAGCATTTTGATTATAGAGCAAAAGCTTATTAACATAATGAACAGAAGTGGATCTTTGGGTAAAGGTTATAGAGTCTGAATCAGTTTAGAGACTGAGAGAATACTGAAGCAAGAATTACAGCATCTCTTAGGTATTTAAATCTAAATTAAGTAATAGTTAAAGAGAAATTGTGAATCAGAGTGTAACAGAATTAAAAAGAAAGCTGAGCAGAAGTCAATCACTATATTCTTAAAGTTATTTGAACTAAATTTATGAGTTAGTTTCTGGTTTCTTAATAAAATATTTGATTTGAACATTAATTATTTTAAGCCAATTAATTAGAACTTTTAAAACATAATTTGGTAGTAAAATATTACGTATAAGTGACATATACAGATATAGACATACAGACAGAAGCAGTTTTAATCATTTTTACAAAGAATTTTTACTGGTTGGCTTTTAAATATTACTGTTCTTTTATTTAGACTATTAATCTTTGAATTATTTATTTTATTGTTTTAAGCAATTATTAGCTAGGCAATAATATGTCTTTTAGTAAGACTTTGTTATTTCTGCAAGTATTTGCTGTTTTTAGGGACTTATTATTTATACATGTACTGGTAGGCAGGCATTGTCAGAAAGTAGAGTACTTAGGTTTTTAGAAATTAAGGATCTTATCTTCATTATAAATCTTGGATTTAGCTTTTAGAATTTTTTTTTTTTTTCAGTTTTTGGCCGGGGTGGGGTTTGAACCCACCACCTCTGGTATATGGGGCCGGCACCCTACTCCTTTGAGCCACAGGCACCGCTCAAACTTTTGGATTTTTATGGTTAACTTAGGCAATGATTTATTTTTCTTGTTTAAACATATAAGAAAAGGAACAAATGGAGAAAACACAGAAATCTCTGCAAATTCTTGAAAGCTGGTGTTTGTACTCCTGAAGTATTATCAACTACTGTTTATTTTTGCCTGATGTAAACATTAGAGGTTTCTAACCGAGTCTGTTAATTTAATTATCAAATTTAATCTTAGGCTTGTTTTAGTTTTTGTTACAATTTTTTGAAGACATCAAAAATTTTGCTTAAAAAACTCAGAGTTAAGAACATAAATCTGTGGTATTTTGGAATCTCAGAGGGAACTTACCCACAAGCCTCAGTTGCAGTGAGAGAGTAAACAGGTCTGGCAGGTACCTTACACGGACTCTTGAAGTTTGGGCTCTCTGTTCCTGGGAGTCTCTGGGAGCTCTATCTTAGAATCTACTTTTGATAAAAATTATATTTAATGGAGTTTATTTAAGCAAAGAGTCATTTACAAACTGGTTAGTTGGACTATAAGTGGTTTAGAGAGACTCTAACGTTGAGAAGATTTATGAACAAAAAAGAAAGTGAGATATAAAAACAGCTGGATTGTTTACAGCTCAGCATTTGTCTTACTTACGCTTAGATGACTGGCCACCTTTGAATGGCCAACACTTTATGATCTGTAGAGAGGAAAGAGTAGAAAGGAGGGATGAATGGAGCAAACTTTAGCTGACATTTATACTTTTGACTTTTTAAACTAAAGAAACTTTGTAAGTAAAACCAATAAGCCTTAACCAAGGTTATTACTTAATTGAAGAAGTAAGAAGTATCTTAAGATGGGGACAACAGTTTTTACAAGATCTAGAAAAATCGTAAAAGCAACTTCAAGAAATGTCTTACTAGTCATGAAGAAGATGTAACCTACAATTTGATCTGGTCTTATTTCTAGGGTCCTAGCTTTTTAGTTGATCATTCCTACATAAATACTTAAAAGTCCTATATATATCTACAGAATATAGGAAAGTAAAAGCTGTGTACACAAGAAAAAAGGATCAATGAATGGCATAAGTTGCAAATATTAAACAAAAATGGGCCCTTTTTTTGGTCTGAGAATCAAATTTAGGGCTGCTGAGTCGAAGATACAGAACTTTATTAGGCTATGAGACAAACTGACCTCATTATTCCCACAGGGGCAGTATTCAAAAGATTTTTTTTTTTAATCTTGTTTTAAACCAGATAATTTGTTCTTCAGTTTTGTCAAGGGCATCTTTAGGGCTAATCACAAGATTATGTGGCTTTCTTTTAATTTCTCTATTGATACAAATAAAGCAATTGTTGTAATATGTGGTAGATATTTTTCTGACACAGTGAATTTTGTGAATGAGTTTTATCTACCGTGTCTTGAGTTGTGACCAAGACTTTAAAAGGTGCCCAAAGAACTTCCTGGATGTTCCTTGGTTTATATATATATATATATATATATATATATATATATTTTTTTTTTTTTTAAAGTTAGTTGTCATGTTATTTATCTTTTTTTATTTTTTTTGTGGTTTTGGGCCGGGGCTGGGTTTGAACCCGCCACCTCCGGCATATGGGACCGGCGCCCTACTCCTTGAGCCACAGGTGCTGCCCAAATATTTTTTATAATCTGATTTCTTTTTTTTTTTTTTTTTTTTTGGCCGGGGCTGGGTTTGAACCCACCACCTCCGGCATATGGGACTGGCGCCCTACTCCTTGAGCCACAGGCACCGCCCTCCTTGGTTTATATATTTATCTTCAACTATAGTGAAGAACGGGAGACATGAACAGCCCCCTTTTCCATGTGATGAAAGGGGCAGCAGAGCTAAAAATAGAATTCCTCTCTGTTTTTATTGTTATCCTCAACATGCTCTACCTGGTGGCTAAATGGTTATCTTTTTGACCCATTTACCATAGTACCAACCCTGAATGTTTCCACATTTGCTTAGAGTTGATGATGTTCACCTGTTGTTCATTTTTACTTGACTCTGCCTTTTTCTTTTTCAGGTTTCTGCAGTTGAACTCCAAGGCACAGAATGATTTGGAAAGCAGCTATATTGCTCAGCTTGGTCCTGGGAACTGGTGCTGTTCCCATAGATGATCCCGAGGATGGAGGCAAGCACTGGGTGGTGATTGTTGCGGGTTCAAATGGCTGGTATAATTATAGACATCAGGTAAGAAAATGAATCAACTTTTTCTTTATGACACTGGCATTCTGTAAATAATCCTGGACGTTGTTAATAGATAAGCCATTTACATACCTGTTAGGCTGGCTAAAATATGTGTGGTAAGAATGTAGAGAAATTAAAACCCTTGTACATTGGTAGGAGGATTATAAGAAGGCATAGCCATTTTAGAGAACAGTAGTTCCTCAGGAACTTCTACAGGGTCACCTTAGTTGATGCAAGGCTTCTCAACCTTGGTGCTGTTGCTAGTTGGGGGCCAGGTAGTTCTTTGTTGTCAGGGCTGCCCTGTGCACTGCAGGATGTTTGGCAGCGGCCTTGCCCTCCACCTGCTAGATGACAGTAGCATCACAAGAAGGCAGAATGTTTCCAGACAGAGCTGAGTGTCCTAGGGGCAAACTTACCCAGGCTGAGACCCACCGTTCTAACACCTTCATTTTATAGGTAAGGAAACAGAGCACTGGAGAATGGAAGTGACTTGCCCAAGTCCACACGGCAGGTAAAGGCTAGACAAGACTGACCCCGTGAAAGCATCACCAGGCTTCTTTGCCCTCCAGGCCTCTGCCCTGCTGACCTCTCCTCATACCCTCCTCCCCCATCTTTCTTGGATTTTTGCCAGATCAGCCTGTCAAAAGTTAGAAAAAGATGGCTTGGCGCCTGTAGCTCAAGCAGCTAAGGCACAGCCACATACACCTGAGCTGGTGGGTTTGAATCCAGCCCGGGCCCGCCAAACAACAATGATGGCTGCAACCAAAAAATAGCCAGGCGTTGTGGTGGGCGTCTGTAGTCCCAGCTACTTGGGAGGCTGAGGCAAGAGAATCACTTTAGCCCAAGAGTTGGAGGTTGCTGTGAGCTGTGAAGCCATGGCACTCTACCCTGGGCAACACCTTGAGGCTCTGTCTCAAAAAAAAGTTAGAAAAAGAAAAGAATTCATATTTGAGCACCCATTCAAAGTACAGCCTCCATGTGGGAATGTGAAATGGTGGAACCACTTTGGGAAACAGTCTGGCAGGGCCTTAAAAAATTAAACATCAAGGCGGCACCTGTGGCTCAGTGGGTGGGGTGCCGGCCCCATGTGCTGAGGGTGGCGGGTTTGAGCCTAGCCCTGGCCAAACTGCAATGGAAAAATGGCCGGGCATTGTGGTGGGCCCCTGTGGTCCCAGCTGCTTGGGTGGCTGAGGCAGGAGAATCGCCTAGGTCCAGGGATTTGAAGGTTGCTATGAGCTGTGATGTCACGGCCCTCTACCAAGGGTTAATAAGTGAGACTCTGTCTCAAAAAAAAAAAAATTAAACATCAAGTTACCATATGATCAGTAATTCCACAGCTAAGTTTGTACCCAAGAGAAATGAAAACATGTCCATACCAAAATTTGTACATGAATGTTCATAGCAGTATTATTCATAATAGCCAAAAGGTAGAAACAGCCTAAATGTCCTTCAAATGATGAACAAATAAATACGATGTGGGATATTCATTCATAAAAGGGGATTGTATTTGATCACAAAAAGGAATGAAGTACTCACATGTGAATTCAATGTAAGTGAACCTTCAAACCATGCTAAGTAAAAGAAACTAGTCACAAAGACCACACATCTTATGTAGGATTCCATTTAAATAAAAGTCCAAATGAGGGAAATTGATAGAGAAGGTAAGTAATTGTCAAAGGCTGGGCAGAGAGGAGAATGGGGAGTGACTGGTAATGGTTATAAGGTCTCTTTTGGGGGTATTGAGAATGTTCTGGAATTAGTGGTTATAGATACACAGCTTGGTGAATAAACTAGAAACCACTGAATTGTCTATTTTTTTTTTTTTTTTTTTTGTAGAGACAGAGTCTCACTTTATGGCCCTCGGTAGAGTGCCGTGGCCTCACACAGCTCACGGCAACCTCCAACTCCTGGGCTTACGCGATTCTCTTGCCTCAGCCTCCCGAGTAGCTGGGACTACAGGCGCCCGCCACAACACCCGGCTATTTTTTGGTTGCAGTTTGGCCGGGGCTGGGTCTGAACCCGCCACCCTCCGTATATGGGGCCGGCGCCTTACCGACTGAGCCACAGGCGCTGCCCTGAATTGTCTATTTTAAAATGCTAACTTGATGGTGTGTGAATTGCATTTCAAAAAAGCTATTACCTTTAAGAAGTCATTTAATGTTTTCAGTCTCAGAAACAAAATGCTCAGAGTATCGTAGCATCCCTGTGCTGTGCTGGGTTCTCTTCTCAGAGCACTTTACACCCATGAACTCCTTCAACCCCTGCAGTGGGGTTACATGCAGTGGGTCTGGTTCGTATTCCTGCTTGGGGAATATGAAACCATGAGACTAAGGCATAGGCTGGTTCAACAGTTAGCCCACCGTGGCACAGCTAACAAGTGGTATGGCCATTTTTAAAACCCAGGCCGAACTGTCTCGAGAGCACCCTGGCCAATAGGAGAGCCACAGTTGGTGTGGTAAATTTTCTAGTAGTCACATTTTTAAAAAGTAAAAGGGTGAAATTAAATAACTTACTTAAACCAGTATGTTCATTACTATTTCAACACATAATCAATATAAAAATTTAATAACGAGATAACAGCCAGGTGCAGTGGCATGTGCCTATAGTTGGAGCTGCTTGGGAGGTGAAGGCAGAATTGCTTGAGCCCAGGGGTTCAAGGCTGGGCTCACATCCATGAATAGCCACTGCACTCCAGGCCAAGGAACAGAGTGAGACCCTGTCTCTAAAAGAATAAAACTGTGGGCAGCGGCTGTGGCTCAAGGAGTAGGGCACCGGCCCCATATACCAAGGGTGGCAGATTCAAGCTCAGCACCAGCCAAAAACTGCAAAAAAAAAAAGTCAAGATGGTAAATTTAAAAAAATAATAAATAAATAAATAAATAAAAGTAATAATGAGCCACATTACTTTTTTTTGGTACTAAGCCATTGAAATCCAGTGTGTATTTGCACTCGAATGAATGAATGACTCATTTCTTGAGTGGTTTTTATATGATAGCCTAATAGGAAATTTAGCTTGATTAAGATGTTGTTATCTTGGCAAAATGATCCCTTCTCCTTTTGCTACTTAACCACAGACCTGACCCATTTAAAGTGGAACAACCTGAGCACGTAACTGTTCAGCCCTTGGTTTTCTCCTCTTTCTCTAACCACAGGTTGGAAAGATAAGCTATTAAATGTAGATCACAGATAGTGAGCATGCTGATTCATCAACCACCCTGGTTTTTATACAGCCACTTTAAAAACATGTTTTTGGTAAACATTATCAAGTATGGGTTATCCAATTACCCTTTGCTCCTGGAGACTGTTTTTTTTTTTTTCAAAGCATTGCTAGTTTCTCTGAGTAAAATACTCAATATTGAAATAGAATAAAGGGAAACAGAGTGAAAGATGTAGCCACCAACTGCAGCATTCATCCCCAAGTAAGACGATGGTAGCAGTAAGGCCTTGCAGAGATGATGTGCTCTGCCAAGTCACTGCCACTCGGTCCGCATCCCTGCTGGGCTGCTTCTGTCCCCAGCCAGTGCCAGCATTTGCTTTCTTGACTTTACAGGCTAGTCATTAGAGTATTTGAAAGCATGGTCCCATGGAACCTATACAGATTTTTAAACTTACTTTTTTTTTTTATTTTTTAGAGACAAAAATAAAAGGCTAGAGTGTAGTGGTACAATGATAGCTCACTGCAGCCTCAAACTCCTGGGCTGGAGTGATCCTCCTGCCTCTGCTTCCCAGGTAGCTGGGACTATGGGTATGAGCCACCACACCCACCTAGCGAATTAAAAAAAAACAAAAAAACTTTTGTAGAGATGGGCTCTCACTCTGTTGCCCAGGCTGGTATTGAACTCCTGGCCTCTCAAAGTGATCCTTCCTCCTTAGCCTCCCACAGGGCTCAGATTATGGGTGTGAGCCATTGCACTTTGCTGGTTAATTTATTATTGAGAAAGAAAAAAAAATTTAAATCAATTTAGTGTAGCCTGTCTAATGTCTATAAAGTGTACAGCAGTGTACAGTAATGTCCAAGGCCTTCCCATTCACTCACCACTCATTGACTCACCCAGAGCAACTTCTAGTCTTGCATGCTCCATTCATGGTAAGTGCCCTATCCAGGTGTATCTTTTATAGCATATTCTTAGTGTACCTTTTCTATGTTTAGATATGTGTAAGTACACAACATGCTGATCATTGTATCATAGTTGCCTACAGTACTCAGCACAGCAGCGTGTTGTACAGGTGTGTAGCCTAAGAGCAGTCAGCTATACTGAAACAGACTTGACATATTGGTCAATTTAGTTTAATGCTTTTCACTTGAAGGCTTTCAAGGGGTAGAGGGATGGAGGGAGGGGAGTTTTGGAGAACCTTGAGTCAGGGGCCCTGGGTCAGGAGCCCCCGGCCTTTGGGATAGGTATATAAATACTTGAACACAGGCTGAGAAGGACTAGTTCCCACAGGAGCTCCAAGTGTTGGGTCTTGGCCAAGGAGTAGGTGAGCTCCATCAGGAGCGGTATTAAGAGTGTGGCTTCGTGGAGGGTGATGGGATTTCCACAGAAGGAGCTGAAACAAAGCACGAGTATTCCACATGGAGAAAAGAACATGATTTGGCAGCAGGAATATAAAACCACAGTGAAAGGAATGGCCAGTATGTTAGGTGCTTTCAAGTGCTATAACCAAAACGCTCCTCTGGTTTGAATCTTAATGAATATGGAGTCTCCAGCGTTGGATAAGTAAGCATTTCAGTCCTGTTGTTCTGAACCTAGGTCCTTTTCATTTTTCCACTCTGCCATCATCATCATGATGACCTGTCCTCAGGTGAGCTCTCTTCATAGTCACAAAATGGCTGCAGCAGCTGCAGGTATCACATCCAAACACATTGAACTCCCATAGAAGAAAAAGAGGCTATCTATGTGTGTTATCTTCTCTTTATCAGAATATAGACCTTTTATTGGAGACACAGGTGGACTTTGTGCCATGTCTGCCTGGTTAAAATTGTATCACATGGTCACGATCAAGTCAGTGCCTGATGAGGGAAAGAGATTTCCAGTTATGACTCAGGGAAGCTCCTGACCACTGGAGCGGAGCAGGTCATCTAAGCAAAGGTAGGACCCTGATAGGAAGAAAGCAGCTACAGGGCGTGCAAGGACATCACATGGTCCAGATAGACTGAAACAAGGAGCGGAGAAGAATGAGGCTGGAAAGGCAGGGTGAGGGCATAGTAAGGGATGTGAGAGGCAGAGGACCAGTTCACAGCATTGCCTTTCTCTCCCTGTGGAAGCACCTATCCACTGAGAACTAGATAAAGGAGTTGGACTGGACTTCGTGTACCAACAAGGGTGAGGAGGGGCTCCAGCACTTTATGCGTTCCTGGCAAGCCCCCTCCCCACCCCCTGCACACTCAGATCCTCACCACTATCATTTGGCTTAAGTCTGGGGGTCTGCAAACCTTTTTCTATAAAGGGTCAGATAGTAAATATTTAAGACTTTATGGGCCAAGAGGTGAAATTGAGGGTGGTGGGGCAGAATGCAGACTGCAGGGAGCAGAGACAAGAGGGAGCACTTGGAAAGTACAAGCCGCACCACGTGGTGACAGTTCACCATCTGTTCTTCTGACAAGCTCTTCATTTCTTGAGGTTAATCCATGTTGTTGTGAGGTATCACTTTTATATTTAAGAAAGCATACTTGCTTTTAAAAGAGGTATGGTGGGAAGGGATTAGGCTAGAGGACTGAACAGGACCTAGTGTACTGAGCCCTGGGTAAGGCCTGGGGTGGTTAGTGCAGCAGGGCCATCCTTAAAAATGCCAGAGGCGGGCGGTGCCTGTGGCTCAATCGGTAAGGCGCCGGCCCCATATACCAAGGGTGGCGGGTTCAGACCCGGCCCCGGCCAAACTGCAACCAAAAAATGGCCAGGCGTTGTGGCGGGCACTTGTAGTCCCAGCTACTCGGGAGGCTGAGGCTTGCAAGAGAGTCGCTTAAGCCCAGGAGTTGGAGGTTGCTGTGAGCTGTGTGGGGCCACGGCACTCTACCGAGGGCCATAAAGTGAGACTCTGTCTCTACAAAAAAAAAAAAAAAATGCCAGAGGCAACAAGGACCAGGGAAAGAACGTGGCTTTGGAATTTGCACAGACTCAGGTGTAATTCCTGCCCACCCCCACCCCCACCCCCAATTACCTCCTGTATGTGATAGATTACATGATCTCACTTTAAACCTCAGACTCTTCCTCTGGGGTTAGTGGTGGGCTCAACAAGGTTCCCTGCAAAATCCCAGCCGGGTGCCAAGCCTCTGAGGTGATTGGATGTGTGTCTGGAGGTGATAATGTATATGCACCCATTGGGTGAGCAGACCTGGCCAGAGAGTGGATGCCTTCACAGTGACCGTGACATGGAGCATGCCAACTACATCTAGACTTTGTTCCAAGCCCCTTGCCTTTATTTAGCCAAAAGCTGGCTGAGCAGGAGGTAGTACAGGCACTCAATGTGAGGACAGCGGCCAGATGAGAACATTACAGAATGCATTAGTTAAGCCCATCAGAACTCCTAACTCAGGCTATGAAACCAGCTGAGTCACCGCAATCTCTGTTTGTCATTCCACAGGGTTCTGCTCTTTTTATGAAGTCTTGCTCAATATCTTCCTCTCAAGTATTGCTTCACATGGGTTTTCTGTTTTGTTTTGTTTTTTTGTAGAGACAGAGTTTCACTTTATTGCCCTCGGTAGAGTGCCGTGGCGTCACACAGCTCACAGCAACCTCCAACTCCTGGGCCTAGGCGATTCTCCTGCCTCAGCCTCCCGAGTAGCTGGGACTACAGGCGCCCGCCACAGCGCCCGGCTATTTTTTGGTTGCAGTTTGGCTGGGGCTGGGTTTGAACCCGCCACCCTCGGCATATGGGGCCGGCGCCCTACTCACTGAGCCACAGGCGCCGCCCGGGTTTTCTGTTTTTAAGGGGGAAAAATGCATATAGATCAGATACATTCAAGGGGAGTAATTCAGGGAGTCTTTAACACCATTTTCAAATTATTCAAGTTAGTTGAACTTTTATTTCTTTTCAGTGCTGGTCAATACTTGACTTCAATGAAGAACCTCTTTGAATTAACAAAGATAGAGGCAATCAAGGACCTCTGAGGGTCCAGGAGTGAGTCACTGCCTGACTAGAGTCCACTGCCTATGGAGGAAGGGGTGCAAGGCACTTCAGGGCGGGAGAGCAGGGTTTGAATACCTGAACATGCCATAGCCTTTCCTGAGCTTGTCTCCATCTATAAACGGGATAAAAGCACCTGCCTCTCAGGGTAGTGCTGAGGGCTCCGAACTGTGCAGGAGAGCGCTCACACAGGACCTCTAAACCTGGCCCTTGAGGCATGGTGTACATATCACCTGTAATTCACCTATTTCAAGTTACAACTTATTGATTTTTGCAGTAAGTTTATCAAGTTGTATGAACATCACTACAAATCAGTTTTAGAACATTTCCATCATCCCAGGGAAGTCCTTTAGGGTGTTTGTAGTTCCTACCTCTAGCCCCAGGCAACCACTAATCTACTTTCTAACTCTATGGATTTGTGTATTCTGGACTTTTTATATGAATAGAACTAAACAATGCGTGGTCTTTTGTGTCTGGCTTTGACTTGGCAAAATGTTTTTGAGGTTTGTCCATGCTGGAGCATGCATTAGTACTGCAATATTTCTTATTGTCAAGTAGTATTCCATTGTCTGGATAGAGCACATTTTACCTATCCATTTACCAACTGATGGACATTTGAGTTGTTTCCAACTTAGGGTTATTATGAGTGACACTACTAAGAGCATTTGTGTGCAAATCTTTGTGTGGTTGAATGATTATGTTGGGTAGGAACTTGGGTAGGAACTAAGAGCAGAATCATTGAGTCATGTGATAAATTTATACTTAACTTTTTAAGAAACTGTTAAACTGTTTCCCAGTGGGTGTACCAGTTTGCATTCCCATCAGCAGTGTGTAGAGGCTCCTGGTTCTCCAATTCTCACCAACACTTGTTAATGTCCATCTGACCGTGAGTGGCATCTCATCGTGGTTTTAATTCTCACTTCCTAATGACTCATGATATTGAGAAACTTTTCATGTGTTTATTAGCCATTTGTATATCTTCTTAGATAAAAATGTTTATTCAAATCTTTTGTGTATTTTTCAATCAGTGGATTGTCTTATTGAGGTATTAGAGTTCTTTACATGTTTGAATGCAAGTCCTTTATCAAATATGTTTTTTACAGATATTTTCTCTTAATTTGTTGCTTGCTTTTTTGTTTTCTTAATGGTGTGTTTTGAGGCACGAAAGTTTGTCATTTTGATGAAGTTCAATTTTTGTTTATTTTATGGATTATGCTTTTTGTGTTATATTTATGATATCCTTGTAGTTATAACTCAAGGACCTAAAGATTTCCTCCTGTGTTATCTTCTGGAAGTTTTATTTGAGCCCTTACATTTAAGTCTATGATCCATTTTGAATTAATTTTTGTATATAATGTGAGGTGAGGGCTTAAGCTCATCTTTTTGCTGTTCTTTCCCCTGTGAAGTTTTGAAATCAAGATGTGAAAGTACTCTGCCTTTGTTCTTTTTCAAGACAGAGTACTTTCTTTGTTCTTTGGCCATTCTAGGTCTCTTGCAATTCTACATAATTTTAGGATCTCCTTGTCAATTTCTGCAAAAAGCCTACTGATCTTTTTTTTAATTTTTACAATATTGTCTTCTTTTTTTAGCTTAAAAAAGTTTTAAGCAATGGCATTTAGTCTCCTGATCTGTGAGATGAGATGTCTCTTTGTTTATTTAGATCTTTAAATTCACCTCAGTAATGTTTTATAATTTTCAGTATGTAAAGTCTTATCCTTCTTTTGTTAAATTTATTCCTGAGTATAGTGTTTTGTTTTATTTTTGGATGAAGCTTCTTTTTGTTGTCTACACTGAGATATAAATAACAGGATGTCTGGTCTTGGGCGAGTGTGCCTGCTCACTTCCACTTTCATGCTAGGAATAGGTTAAATCTGACATGAGGTTGACTTAATTGTTTTTATGAAGTAGCAGACAAATGTCTGTATATATGTGTACAGTTTAAACAATATTAAAGTGAATACCTGTGTACCTTGAATACTTTGTCCCTGCCTAATGAGCTCCCCTTTTCTTCCCTCCTGAATTTTTTGTCACTCGTTCCTTGTCTTTGCTTTATATTTTTACTATATATGTATTTAACGGATTTAACTGTAAATAGCATAATGTTTACATTCGCCTGTTTTGACCTTTATATGAATATAAATCATAGTGAAGGTATTTTTCTGTGACTTACTCTTTTGCTCATTATATTTCTGAGAGTCATCTAGTTTGTCATGGAGGCCAGGTTGTATTTCATTCATGTAAGCCTATGGCAGTTTATTTTTCCAGCTGTTAATGGTCACTGGTGTTTTTATTGCAAAAGTGATGCTGTGAACATCCCTCTGTTATCCACGGGTTAGCGTTTCCCGAGGTAGACTAGAAGGGGTGTAGAACTGCTGGGTTTGGAGGTTATGTGCCTCAGTCTAGTGGGTAAGGTCAGGGTGCTTTCCAGAGTGGAGTGCCTATCACAAGCACAATACTTTCATTGTGGCTTTATTAGTTTATTATTGCTGCTTGAGCACATTACCACACACTTAGAGGCTTAAAGCAACATAAATTTATTGTCATACAGTTCTGGAGGTGAGGAATCTGAGATAGTTCTCACTGGAGAACCAAGGGATTGACAGGCCTGTATTCCTTGGTGGCTCCAGAGGCAGTCCTGTTTTCTTGGCTTTTGCAAGTTTTGAAGGCTGCCTGCATTCCTTGGCTCACGGCTGCTTCTTCCATTCTCAGAGTCAGCAAGGGTCAGTTGCGTCTTTCTTACATTGCATCACTGAGATACTCTCCTGCGTTCTTCTCCGCATGCAAAAAATCCTTTGCTATTACATCTGACCCCCTGGAATCATCCAGGAAACTTCCCTATTTTGAGGGCAGCTGATTATCTATCTTAATTCCCCCTGGCCATCTTCACACATTTGGGGGATTTGGATGTGGACATCTTTGGGGGGCTGTTATTCTGTTATTCTTGGTGTTTGAAGAGCCTCATTGTTCCACAGAAATGGGAACTTAAACATTTTAACAGTTTGTGTGTGTAAAATATTTAGTGACTGTTAAAATGATCTATGTTTAGACTTTCACCCTTTTCTTCTCTTTCCTGGGGCTTCTGTAATTTCAGTGGTTTCTCTATGGTCCCTGCGTGGAGCAGTGTCAAGTTCTGGAGTCAGAATGTGTGGGCTGTTTCACCACGAACTGTGTGGGACTTGGACAGGTCACCTTACCTCCCTAAGCTTCTTATTCCTTATCTATAAAATGGGGGTTATTACCTTTATCACCCAGGGTTGGTTGATTAAATGAGGTAATGCGTACAAAGTCTTAGCATAGTGCTGGACTAATAGAAGAACATCAGTAGCTGTTAATTTTCATACTTATTCAGTCATCCATTCATCATAATAGCTCTTGAGTGCCAGGCCCTGGACCCAACCATTCAACTGCATACTGAGCACCCTTCTTTGCCATAAAATAAGTCCATTTGTTTGTGGCATCTACAGACAAAATGCCAGGTTTCATGGGTAACAAACTTTATTGTTGTGCATAAGTGCTGTTTAGAATGTGATGTGTACAGGCTCCTAAAGCTGTCTTCTTAGAGAGCTAACTAGCTGGGTACACTCCTCTCTTTATGCTTGTTTATGTCTTTGAAAAGAATGTAATCAAATGTAGCAGAAAATTAGGTAGCTTTTTCCTTTTTGTCTTCAAATGATTTTCATGTCATGAAGTAATAGTATACATCATCTGAAATAAAGAAGCAAGCCTATCCGTACCCACGCATGGGCAGGGAATTGCATTAGGGAAGTTTTTCTTTTATCCTTAATATTGTCTTCCTTTGTATTACCGTTATTTTTTTTTAAGTTAACAATTTCTCCTTTCAGTATGTTAATGAACTTGTGAGTTTTTGTTCAATTCCCTGAACAGTAGCTATGAAAGACCAAGCTACTTGAATCAGAAGAATCCTTTGTGAAACAAAACTATCTGCTAAATTATGATCTGTTGGTTTATCATTCTGAGTCATTCTGTTTTTGAGACCTGAATCCCTGCTTTCGGAAGACTTTAATGTCTGAAAAATGAAAATAAGTTATTTAAGGTTTTCAAAGGCTCTTGTTGCCTATAGATATGGTGGTGTGCATGTGTGTGTGGCCCACATGTGCACTAACTTCCTGAGGAATAAGATTTTGGAGAATTTGGGTGGGTGAAGGATCTTGTAAAATTGAGATGAAAAAAATATCTGTTTTGGAATAGTAATTTAAATGTGTGACCAATAGGGAATGATTCATGGCAAGTCTTCCATGAAACAGACTTATTGTTCCTTAGAACTCCAGAATTGGCCTCCTAGGCAAAAGGTGCAACTTGATTAAATCATTTCTCCCAGGCAGACGCGTGCCATGCCTACCAGATCATTCACAGAAATGGGATTCCTGACGAGCAGATCATCGTGATGATGTATGACGACATTGCCAACTCTGAAGAGTAAGTAGGGAGCACTTTGAACTTGGTGATAAAAAATTTCAGGGCAATAAAAACAAAAACAAAAAATTCATATTCACGTACAGATTCACAGGGATCCTTGGAACAGTGGCATAACGTTAGAATATAAACAAATACCCAGATGAAAGACCGGGAGACCCCTCTTTTTGCCCTGGGAATGGCAGAGGCACAGCCTATGGGTGCTGCTGGGCACTCAAAGGCTTAAAGCATAACTTGCTTCTCACATTAGAGGACTCTTTTCTATACCTATTCAGTTTATTTATTTATTTGTTTTTTGAGACCAGAGTCTCCCTCTGTAACCCTTACACATAGTTCTCTCAGGCCCTTATCTCATTTCTTGTGGAGGTCAGAGGCAGCAAGTATGGGCGTAAACCAATTCTAACCTCCCAGCTCTGCAGTCACCCTGCTGTGGTTCCTGTGAAGGATGGTGGTGATTACGGTGATCACACGCTCAGCTCAGACATAATCCTTCCTGAGGCTTACACACCTCACCTTCTTGTATTAAATAAA
Organism: Nycticebus coucang; assembly: GCF_027406575.1. Taxonomy (NCBI): domain Eukaryota; kingdom Metazoa; phylum Chordata; class Mammalia; order Primates; family Lorisidae; genus Nycticebus; species Nycticebus coucang. The sequence goes on from NC_069788.1 coordinate 91,620,164, forward strand.
GTCTACTTTCCTGTCCTCTTTCTTTCTGAAAGTAGTTTCCCCTGAGAGATCTTTTGACGAGATCTTTCCCCCCAGGTGTTGTCTGGTTTCCATCAGGAGGCCAGGGGACACCTAGGCTTTGGCCCCTGTCCTAAGCTTTTCAAGCTCAACCCCTCACTGCTGCTGCCAAGAACTCCTGAGTTGTGGGAACCCCAAGATCCCCAAGCTGCTCAAAGCACTAACACACAGGCAGCTGTGCCGGCGATGGCGTGTGCCTTCAACCAACTTAGTACTTTACTATGTTTTTATGTAAGAGGAGCATTTTTGTGTGTGTGTGAGACAGAGTCTCACTTTGTCACCCTCGGTAGAGTGCTATGGCATCACAGATCACAGCAACATCAAACTCCTGGGCTCTAGTGATCCTCTTGCCTCAGTCTCCTGAATACCTGGGACTGCAGGTACCTGCCACAGGTAGGAAGGAAGGAAGAAAGGTATTCTCTTCCTTTTTGGAGATGGGGTCTTACCCTTGCTGGGGCTGGTCTTGAACTCCTGAGCTCAAGCAATCCACCTGCCTTGGCCTCCCAGAGTGCTAGTATTATAGATGTGAGCTACCATGCTCAGACCCACAGGAGAATATTTTTGAAGAGAGATTTCAGGGACATGTCACATGTTGCATTTCAAGTGTGTCCTTTTAATTTTCAGCAACCCCACTCCAGGGATCGTGATCAACAGGCCCAATGGCACAGATGTATATAAGGGCGTCCCGAAGGACTACACTGGAGAGGTGAGGGAATCGCAGGCGGGGACCCTGGGGTCAGAGCCAGCAGGTTTTGTTTTCATTTTAGTGATGAAATTTCCCTCTTTCTTGTGTTTCGAGAATCAAAACCTCCCTAGTTTCTAATTAGTTTTTCATGTTTGTATTTGAAGTTGTGCTTGAGAAGCAACTTACGAGAGTTTTGAAAGAAAGCAAAGCCAAGGAAAAATTGCAGTCTACAGATACTTAAGCCTGTTAATGTATTTCTTTCCACTGATTTTCTGGAGATACTACTGTTAATCTGAATAGATTATCTGTGTTCTTTTATGGAAATCAGTTTTGTCAGCTGCAGTCCTGGTGCACACTATCTCAGGATTTTGCTAAGATAGTTTTTCATTAATTACTACTATAGTATATCACTTACAAAACTTTTTAGATACCTCAAAGTTGGTTGAGACTGTGTAAATTGACATAATGACTTTAGGCTCCCGATTACTTCAGTCTCATGGTTTTCATGTGTGTGTGTGCTTTTTTAAAATTTCCAAAGGACATTTTGGGAACCAGTATCCCTGTAATAAAGAAATTTTTATCTGAAGTTAGTAATTTTTTCAGTTTCATCTTTTTTCTTTGAAATACAGTTAAATTTAAGACATCATGCATGTAAAATAGATGGTCTGATTTTTATGCAGCTGTTTCTCTTTCTATAGTTATGTAAGGAAATGTTTAGAAGCTAGATGATATTTTGGTGACTTTTTCCCCTTTGTACTGGTTTGTATTGATTTTAATGATGAGGTATAATTTTATAAATTGCTCTTCAAGGGCATCGAATGTCTTTGGGATTCAGCCTTATAGGCAGCAAGCTGGGTGAGAGGGTGGACCCAGTTGCTAATGTTCTGTCCCCTTGAGGTGGTGGTCTCTTCCTCTGCTATTTTTCCATGTCTAGCAGTATCTTTGGGCTTCTCCACACCCACTTTATAATGGTCAAGAAGGATTGTCAGCCAAAACCAAGATGATGAGGCTAAGCACATGACCCGAGAACAAAGCCCTTGCTTTGGGGCCTTCTCAATTCCAACGTGTTTGCTCTTAAGCCTTGAGCCGTGGAGACAAGCAGGTGAGGGGCCTGGGTCTGCTACAGACTCAGCAAATACTCTGGGTTAGAATAACAGCAGCAACTGATTTTGGCTCCCCGTTCTTTGTAGGATGTTACCCCACAGAATTTCCTTGCTGTGCTGAGAGGTGATGAAGAAGCGGTAAAGGGCAAAGGGTCTGGAAAAGTCCTGAAGAGGTAATGTCTATTTCACAGATGCCACACTTCTCTCCATTACCTGAGGCTCCAGGATAGACTTTAAACAGATCTTGTTCTTTGCTTCTGGCCTGTTTATCTGTGAGAAATTACAGTGGGGACATTTGTTCTGACTTAGACTGCCTGGGGCTGAGGTTCCAATGGCTTCTCTTGGCAGCACATTTCTGTACTGAATTAAACCTATGACCCAGGATCTCTCATTATTAATATCATGTTCTCTATCACTTAAACCCATTGTCCTTGTCCATGGATTGTGGTGTGGGTACGTCCCACCACCAGTGGAGCATACTGAAACAGGTGTGGACTCCTAATGGGCCCCAGCCTGCCACAAATCCTATGTGCCAGTCATAGTTCAGTCCCCTGAGGAGAAGCACATTTACAAATACAGAGAAAACTTTGTATTAGGGAAAAGGAACCCCAGTGTTCGCCTTATAGGCTGCGGATTAGAGACATCTTATCTTTAGTGTCTCTTTAGGTAGCAGTTTTACATAATGTAAAAGAGAGAGAATTCAGTAGCGTATTTCTTTTATGCTAGAAGTGAGACGTGGGCACAGTAAGCCCATGTGAGTCTGCACAGGGATAGACATCCGTACAGGATGCACCAGACTGACTCTGAGTGAGTTATTACATCTCCGCCTCCTTGAAGCAGTGCCTTCTGGCAGAAGCCCTGGTGAGGTTGGCAGGTGGGCATCCCTGACTGTGCTAGGCGAGGACCCTGTGGGGGAAGGTGTTGGCTGTATTTGACTGTGTGTCCTCCCTCCCTTACTCATTTTGGGAGGATCTAGTTGGAGAGTGTGGATCCCGATTGTCAAAGGATCTCACTATCCGTATCACACCTGAGCTGTCTGACAGGCGACCCAAGAAGGTCTCTCTGCCTTTCTGGCCATGTTTTACAGTTCTGAGGCTCTAGGATACACCTCATCATTCAGAATAACGCTGAGGGGAGCAGAAGAAGGGACAGGTGGACACTGGGTCTTTGTGTTCTTCTTCAGATCTGGTTGGGCAACTGTCAACCTCAAACTTCTTGATTTTTTTTTTTTTTTTTGGTTAGGGCAAGTTTTCAGAGAAATGGAAGTAGAAATAGAAACAAGAAACCGTTGACCTCTGACTCTTTCTTGGCAGCGGCCCCCAGGATCATGTGTTCGTTTATTTCACTGATCACGGATCTACTGGAATACTGGTTTTTCCTAATGATGATGTGAGTTTTTCTTAACATTTTAAGGGCAAAGTAGGAGAACAGAAAACAAAGCCTATATGTTGAGATTAAACCTGTAGTGCATGTTTTCTAACCTTGGTTTGTACATGTGGTGGGTGGGTGTGAGGGACAAGTGTAGCAGCTTGAAATCAACCCAGGGAAATCTGTCTCTTCCAGCCGGTTTTCCCTGCTTTTCTGTTCATATCACAACATCAGCAGCTGTCTCAGGACTTGGATATATTGCATTAGACATGAGACTAGGACAAAAGACACGTCCTAGTCTCATGTCTAATGCAATTTATCATGAAATATAAAATCTTGTAAATTTCATGTAAAAATGCTTCCATATGCTTTGGACAAAATTACAGGTAAAGAACCACGTTCTCTTCCATTTTTAAGGATGTGAATAAAACACTTGAGATGATGTCCTGAGCTTATGCTGTTCACCATGATTACTTCTAAAGACTGGTAGAAAAGAATGTATAAGCCAACATTAGGACTTTATTAGCAGATTACCCAGAAAATGCTTTCTCCTGATGTGTTGGTCTGAATGTTGATTTTCTTACCTTTCAGCTTTATGTAAAGGACCTGAATGAGACCATCCGTTACATGCATAAACACAAAATGTACCAGAAGGTAACATTAGCCCTTGAGGCTGCCCTTAAGCTGTGCAAGAAAGGCCAGGGCAGCAGAGCGCATGTTGTGCTGACCTTCTGTGGTGGGAGGAGTGTCCTGATCACTGGTTTCCCAGGATTAACTTTTGGCATTATCTGTTAGGTAAGAACAGAATGTGGCTTCACTCCCAGAGTTTGACCCAGAGAGGCTGGAGAGAGGCCTGAGGATTTGCCTTTCTGAGTTTCCATGTAACAGCTGCTGCTGCTAATCTGGGGATCATACTTTGAGGATGGTTCCTAGGACTGTCCCCAGTCTGGGATAGTTGAGGAGGAAATGCCACCGTCATACGCTCCCTTTGGCCCTCTCTCATCCCTGTAGCACCTTTGTACAACTGTCTAGGTTGGTGTGTACATGATGGGAGTGCAGAAACATGGCCTGCCATGCTATTTTGCTGTCTGAAACCACTCCCTGATGGTGAAACAGTTTTTCTTAGCATCACATCACTGCATTTTTCTGCATTATTTCAACTAGTAGGTGGTTTTCTTCTATTAGTGATGAATAAATTTGATGACTTCTGGTTTGTGTGACAGCAGCTTTCATAGCCTCTGGCAGCAGCCTCTTACGGCAGTCATGTCTCCCAAAAGCACATGTGGAAGGCTCTTTAAGAACAGGCGGAGAGAGTAGGCAGAACCCCAGTAGGATTTGCATGAGGGCTGTGTCTGGCTGGGGTGTGAGTTCACTTGCCTCGTCTGCTTCACAGATGGTGTTCTACATTGAAGCCTGTGAGTCTGGGTCCATGATGAACCACCTGCCTGAAGACATCAATGGTAGGTGGTGGGAGGACTGGCCTCTGAGCCAGACTGGTGAGCAGGTTGTGCAGCTGCTGTCAGCCACCCTCAGATACTGCTGATGTAGATCCAAGGCTTCTGCATAAGCAGGAGCCCCTGAGGATAGCCTGGTATACAGAAGTGGGGAGATACTTGCAAGCAGTTCTGGGCTTCCTCTGTTCCTTGAGCCTTAGTAGTCGGGGAATAAAGAATCTGTATGTGAGCTCTACAGTGCTCTTCTAGGTTCTAGTAAAGCCACTTAGGTCCAAAACCACATGGGTGTTGGACCAGCTTCCTTCCCCTGTGATGTGCCGATTATTGGTTCTCTCTTTTTGAACAGGTGACCCTCTTTAGCCCTCACTTATCCCCTTCTGTAAAGTGGGGATAAGATAGTGCCTGTTTGTTGGGAGAGTTAACATTTTCTATATTTTATTCTATTCTTTGAGACAGAGTCTAACTTTGTCATTCTGGGTAGAGTGCCATGGCATCATATCTCACAGCAACCTCAAGCTCTTGGGTTTAAGTGATTCTCTTGCCTCAGTCTCTGGAGTATCTGGGACTACAGGCACCTGCCACTACACCCAGTTATTTTTTAGAGACAGGGTCTCACTCTTGCTCAGGCTGGTCTCCAACTCCTGAGCTCAAGAAATCCACCCCCGTCAGCCTTCCAGAGCGCCAGGATTACAGGCATGAGCCACAGTGCCTGGAGTTACATTTTAAATGAAAACATTTGTCCCAGCACAATTCTGACTTACATCCCATGGTAGGAGAGATAGTAAGTGGTAGCCATTGTATAAGTTAAGTCAATCTAAATGTTTCTTCAATAAATATTAACTCTCTCTCTGGAAGCCAAATTAGGCCCGTATTCTTTGAGTGTCCTGAACTATTAAAATCTGTCAGTGTTCTTCCCAATTAGCATGATGTCCTAAGCACATGCATTTGCTTATTGCTACAGAAACTGTCTTTCTTCCATATTTAATTTTAGGTGAGTTATTGTAACTGAATGGACAGGGCTGAATGCAGGTACAGTCCCTACCTCTGTGTACTGATTATTAGTAGCACACTTTGATTTCATCAGGGAAGTAAAAAGGATTGGAGCTTCAAATGTAATCCAAAGCAGGGAATAAAATACAACTAGAAGATAATTTTTAATTCCTCACAGTCTATGCAACTACTGCCGCCAACCCCAGGGAGTCATCTTATGCCTGTTACTACGATGAAGCTAGGTCTACGTATCTGGGGGACTGGTATAGCGTCAACTGGATGGAAGACTCAGACGTGGTGAGTGCTTCTGGGGGGCCACCTGTTCAGCTGTGATTTGACTGTCAGGCTGTGATCACTGAAGGATTTTAATTGTTTCATTTTGGCAGGAGGATCTGACTAAAGAGACCCTTCACAAGCAGTACCATCTGGTAAAATCCCACACCAACACCAGTCATGTCATGCAGTATGGAAACAAAGTGAGTGGGGGAGCCACCTGGAGTATGTGTCTCTTGGTACAGAGAAACAGGGTCCAGTGAAGAATGGTTGAGGCAGGGATGGCTCTTCCCCTCACAACCACTCAATCCCAGGAACCCTGCAGGCTTTGGAATCAGATCTCTCCAGGTTCAAACTTGCAGAATTGTGAGATTTTTGGCAAGTGACTTAATCTCTCTAAATTTCTGAGCCGTCCTTGGTCAGAACCCTAGTGTACAGGTGGCTAGGAGCATGATAGAAGGCTGTACATTACAAACACTGAGCACAGGGCTAGCACACTGTAAGTGATTACCAAACCAGAGCATCTCCTTTACACTTTGTGGCATTGCTCTGACCCAGACAGGTGGTTTGCACCTTCTCACTACTAGTCACCAGGGACAGGCAGGGGAGCCCAGGCAGAAGAACACAATTCACATTGCTGCTAGTTGAAACAATTCTGGCCCAAGCTCTGCTTGACTGTGGCTTAACAGTCGCCTTCCATTTTTGAAAGAACAGCAGCTCTGCAGCAAAGGATGCCAGGCACCGTTGAAGTTACTCTTCAGTAGCTCTCAGGTGCTCAGATGTGTCTCCTCTGCAATGGTCCTGAAACCATGAGGAGTGAACTATGAGTCTCTACTGGAAAGAAAGCCTTGGCCTAGGGCATGTTGGGCACATCTGCTGATCCCACTCAAACCAGTCTCTGTCTCCGCCTCTTTCTCCCTACAGTCCATCTCTGCCATGAAAGTGATGCAGTTTCAGGGTATGAAGCACAAAGCCTGTTCTCCTGTCTTTCTGCCTCCAGTCACGAGTGTTGACCTCACTCCTAGCCCTGATGTGCCCCTTGAGATCATGAAAAGGAAACTAATGAGCACCAATGATCTGGAGAAGTCCAGGAAGCTTATCAAGGAGATGCAGTGGCTTCTGAATGTGAGTAGTGGTAAAAGGAACCAGTCCCAGGTGCTGGTCTTGGCCTCGGTGGGCACTGTGCAGGAGCAAGTCCTTGCCACATGTGAGTAGGTGGGAAAGGAAACCCTGGCATCTATGCTCTATGTGAAATAGGGCCAGTGAGCAAAACAGTGATTTGTCTTCATTCTTTACCAGGAAACTAACCTTGACCTCCTTGATATCAGGGAGCAATGGAATGGGGCTGGTCTCCCTTGTATGTTGCTGAGAAGTCATGGCATATGGCTGTTTCCCTCTTTTATACCTTGTTGCTTAGATGACATTTTTATTTTGTTGCTTATTAAGTTATTATCTAATCATACTTACTTAAAAGAAATCCAGAGCCAAGTACAGTGGATCATACCTATAGTATAGCTACTCAGAAGACTAAGGCAGGAGGATCACTTGAGCCCAGGAGTTTGAGGCCAGCTTGGGCCACATAGTCAGACCCTAATCTTAAAAAAAATAAAATAAAATCCAATTCACAAAAACTTCTGCTGCCTTAGGAAGACATTGTTATAGCTTAAAATTCTTCCTAAAACTCTTGAGCTATCCTTTATGATTATGGACTTTATTTCTAGTAGTTCATTGGTTATTTTGGAGCTGGAAGAATTACTTTTTAAATTATAGCTGTGCATTCACCAGAATGCCAGGCAAAAGAATTGCCTGCCCCTTCCCACACAGCCAGTCTTGTCCCCGTCATCAGCACAGTGATTGATGAAATAGAGCATGAAAGGTTAAAAAATAAATCTGTGGGACTGGATGTGGTATCTCATGCTTGTAAACCTAGCACTCTGGGGAACTGAGACAGGTGGATCACTTGAGGTCAGAGGCTGAGAACAGCTTGAGCAAGAGAGAGACCCCTGGGCGGCGCCTGTGGCTCAAGGAGTAGGGCGTCGGTTCCATATGCCGGAGGTGGCGGGTTCAAACCCAACCCAGGCCAAAAACCACAAAAAAAAAAAAGAGAGAGAGAGAGACCCCTGTCTAATTTTTTCTACCAAAAATTAGAAAACAGTAGCTGGGTGTGATGGCATGTGCCTGTAGTTCCAGCTAGTCAGGAGTCTAAGGCAGGAGGATGGCTTGAACCCAGGAGTTTGCAGTTGCTGTGAGCTGTGATGATCCTGCTGCACTCTAGACATTGTGATAGAATATGTCTGAAAATAAATAAATACATCAATAAACCTATATGGTTTGTTTTAAATGCATTATCTAAATACCCCCAAAGTTAGTACCCGATGTGCAACAACCTTATTAACCGGGACATTATTTTTTAGCTGTTGTCATACACGATGTAACAGCAGTTCTCATACTTTTTTAGTCATGGGCCTCTTTACGTTCTTTAAATTCTTGATCCCAGTGAGCTCTTTTTTGTGGTGGGTCATTTTGAATGATGCAGTAGCTGCATCAGAAATTAAAATAAGATAGAAGGGCATTTTGTCCTTATCCTTTTGATAGGTCATAGAAACTGAACCAGAGTTTTCTTGTCTTTGCTTGAACAACTGTGAAAATCATAGGATTTCTTTGCTATCTGCTGCAAATTTGAACATTATTTCCAAGGCTATATACTTGTTAGTGGATTTAACTTTCCTGATAACCATTGCATAGTTACATTTTTATGTAAAATAAAAGGTTATTAAAAAAAAATTAAGACTGAGATTTTAAAATATATTTAACTCATTTATAAACAATAATAAACCCATCTTGCATTAATGTAAATTTTATGAAAAATAACCAAACAAAACCATTTTGGTAAGAAGAGTGACATTGCTTTACATTTTTGCAAATCTTTTATTTTATTTATTATTATTATTATTTTTGAGATTATATTATAAATTATTTGAGACAAATAATAAATTATTATTATTTCTGTTGCCCTAGATTTGTGTGCTGTGGCATCATCATAGCTCACAGCAACCTCAACTTCAAACTCTTGCGCTCAAGTGATCCTCATGCCTCAGCTTCCCAAGTAGCTGGGACTGTAGGCACCTACCGCAGCGCCGGGCTAATTTTTCTGTTTTAGTAGAGATGGGGTCTTACTCTTGCTCAGGCTGGTCTCGAACTCCTGAACTCAAGCGATCCTCCTGCCTTGGCATCCCAGAGTGCCAAGATTACAGGTGTGAGCTACCATGCTCAGCCTGCAAATCTGTTACATCTAGCATAATAGAAGACAGATTCTTGTACCTGCTTCTGCTTTCACTGTTGTTTTGGCTGAAATATGTGAAGAAAATCCAGCATTGCAAAGTTATGTAGTTAACACATTAACTGCCATGTGAGTTGTATTTAACTTATGCTAGTTTTGAGCCCAGGGCCTCATGAAACACATAACTCACACATCTTGTGAACTATCTTGACCTAATAAAACACCCTGGGTTCCAGGAAAAAAAAATTTCTAATGCGGTAGTTAATGTATTAAGAAAGGGAAGACATCACTGAGCCCATGGGAGCTCCTGGGGACCTGCTTATGTAACACACAGTGGGCAGTGAGTCTGTGGAATTCAGATGTAAGGAAACAAGCTCTGGCTGGACCGGGTGGGACAGAGCGCTTGTGTGACATAGACGCTTCTTTCTCTTACAATGCTGTTTTTCACAACTGGGAAGAAAACAGATGTCTCCCACTGTACCCTGCCACCTAACCATTTAATGGTTTCCTGAATGGGCAAATGTGCCCTAAGCACACAGTGGGCTTCACGGGACAGGAGTCTGCTTTGGGGCTCAGATTCTCCAACCTCCTTTCTTCACAGCGGCCAAACTCAATCTTTATCGTGCCAGAAAAATCTCTGAGAGGCAAGATCTTTTTAGCTTTCACGGAATCCATGTCTGCACATCTCTTTGGCTTTCCTCAGAACACATTTATTGGCATCTATTGGGGTGGGGGCCGAGTGGAGAGAAGTCTTTAAACCATCCGTGGGTCCAGTAAGGTCCTTTCTGATGGAGTGTTTCTCCCAGGCTCAGAAGCTCATTGAGAAGTCCGTGCACAAGATTGTCTCCTTGCTGGCAGAATCTTCAGCTGAGGTGGAGAGGCTTCTGACCGAGAGAGCTTCGCTCACAGATCACAGCTGCTACCCAGCAGCCCTGGCGCACTTCCGCACACATTGCTTCAACTGGCACTCCTCCACGGTGAGTAGCCCAGGCTGTGCTCCTGGGGCCAACAGCTAAGTTCATATCGTCCCTTGGAATCATATCCGATGCAGTACCTTGTAATGCATTATTTGGTTCCATGCAGGCTGAGGGAACAGTGGGCTCATTTCAGAGAGCATGAAGGTTGTCCAAGTTCATGGACCATAAGTTTGGCCCTAGAACACTCTTCTTGTCCCAGGGGGTGGGAGGGTTTACCAGAGTCTTACATGACTGCTCTCATTTCTGCTTCGAAGCTTAGTTTTCTTTGAAGTTTTGCTGTCCCTGCTAAACTCCATCCTCCCTCCTACCTCTCATATTAGCTGCTCATTTTCTCCCTTCAGCGTCTATTTTGACACCTCCCTAAGATTTATTGTGAAAATACTAAGTTTCTGCAGATTGTGGAATATCAGGGTTGGTCGTTACCTTGTGATGCTTAGCTCTTTCTAGAGAAAGGGTAGCAGACTGGTCTACAGACCAAATCTTGTCCACAGCCCATTTCCCTCTCATACCCTGTTTTCATAAATAAAATTGGAACACAGTTATGCCTTGCTTGGCAACCTGTTGTCCATGGCTGTTTTCACCCTGGGGCAGAGTTGAGCAGCTGAGAGAACTGTACTTTTCTCCACAGTCTTCCTTTTTTTGCCCTTTGGAGTCACACAAAGTGAATCTCTTCCTTTATCTTCATAAGAGTTCTTAGGTTCCCTGAAGATTTTTTCAAGATAAAGATTCATGGTATTGGGCGGCACCCATGGCTCAAAGGAGTAGGGTGCTGGCCCCATATACGGAAGGTAGCGGGTTCAAATCCGGCCCCAGCCAAAAACTAGGAAAAAAAAAAATCCTGGTATGTCAGTCTTACCTGGTGTGAACCCATCTGGCAGCAGCCGTCTCTCATGTCATTGTGCCCCTTCCAGGGTTAAGTTCCTACAAGCAAAAGTCAGACTCGCAGCAGGGGCCCCAGGTACTAGAGGGGAGCAGAGCCACAGGGAGCCCTCCATCAGGATCCTAACCTGGGATCAAGAGCACTTTAGGAGGCCTGCTAAACCTCAAGGTTGTATGTGAACCCGTGCACTTGTGCATTTTTCTTGGGAGATAGTCTGTAAATATCACCAGATTATCAATAGGTAGGAAGGGATCCAGGACCCAAAAAGGTTGAGAACTATTGTCCAAGATGTTTTGCCTCTGTAATTATAAAAGTAGAGTACTCCCAAGTGAAGCGTTGATCGTATGACGAAATGATGGCCGATTCTGTCCTGTTTTCTTGCAGTATGAGTACGCGCTGAAATATCTGTACGTGCTAGTCAACCTTTGTGAAAAACCTTACCCACTTCACAGGTAAATCAGCACATGGCACTGGAAAGGTCCATGCCATTCTGAAAGGAGAAGGGGACGGCAGTGCTGTCCTCTTCTGCAAGTGGGCAGTCTTGCTTCTGGCAGCCTCCACCTCCAGCTTTGTTCTGGAAGCATTTGCCAGTGGAATCCAGAAAAGCTGCATTCTCAGTGACAGTTGCTGGGTGGGTCTGTCCGGATGACCACCTGCTCCATGTGGGAGCAGGGCTTAATTTCTTGTCTTCATTTCGTCAGGGTTGACAAAGTCCACCAAATTCTTCTTCCTGTCTCTTACAGGATAAAATTGACCATGGACAACGTGTGCCTTGGTCACTACTGAAGATCTGCCTTCTGGGTGCTTTTCTAAGTGTGAACACCATCCCTCGAATGTGTACTAATCTGAGACCGAAGAGGTGGCGTGAAAGGGAAGCCCCCACTGCTCGAGGCCCCCTGGGGAAGGCTGCCAGCCCACTCCAGGCTCACTCCAGGCTTTCCTTTCACAGGATGGCTTTTTTGCCTTTACCTACTTACCCAGTCTTCTCTGGAAATACTACAAATTTGGGTGGGTAAAGCCGTGTTGAGAACAGTAACGCATATATGCTTTTAGGAGGTTTTTTTTGCTCATTAGTTTTAAGGAGCAAGAAGTTGATGGAGGCTGCTGTAGCCCCTCGCAGAAAGAATCTTTGGAGAAATTTGAAGCTAAAACCTCTTTAATTCTTCAGAATGATTTTAGTGAAGAGGACTGTAGGCTCCAAATGGAAAACTATTTTTAGAAAAATTATGATTTTTGATTGCTTTTGTATCATTCTGCAATTATGTTCAAATCTTAAAAAAATAAAGATTTATAATGGAACGTGGGTATTGACTTCTGCCCCTGATTTCATGGCTGAATGCTCTTGGTCCCTCCTAGCTGCCCCCAATTTGTCTTTTCCAGCCTCATCTCCATGCTCTGATGTTCTCTTCTCCTCTACATCCCTTGGACTTGCAGCCTCCTGTGGCCTTGCTGCTTGTCCTGGAATGCCTTTCCTCTCATCTCCACAGATCCTCAGGGTGTACCTTGAAGTGCCCCCTTTTCCTCAAGCCTTCCTCAACTTCTCCTCCTCACTCATCAAAAGTTGTCTTAGTTTAGGGTCTTTCAGGTGTTGAGCGCCCCTTCAATGACCAAGGGAGACACAAGATGGAAATAAGTTTGTTACTTACACATCCTGGGGCATACACAGCACACCTGGAGGCCACACACAGGTCAGGGATTATGTGGGCTCATGCCTTTATTGGGTCCAGGGTATTATCCAAAAAGGTTTCCCATGGGGGTTTTGCTTGGTGGTTTTAGAGCAAGCAGGTGTGAGTTCTAGGAGGTCATAGTGTGACTGAAAAGGGGTCATTACGGCTTGGCGCCTGTGCGGTTAGAGTGCTGGCCACATACACCATGGCTGGCAGGTTTGAACCCAGCCCTGGCCTGCTAAACAATTATGACAACTACAACAATAAAGAAAAAAGCTGGGCATTCTGGCAGGTACCTATAGTCCCAGCTACTTGGGAGGCTAAGGCAAGAGGATAGTTTAAGCCTAAGAGTTTGAGGTTGCTGTGAGCTATGACGCTACAGCACTTTATGGAGGGCAACACAGTGAGACTGTTTCAAAAAAAAAAAAAAGGTGGTCATTGCAACATGTCTGTATAGTCCATGCAGAATATGAGGGGGTGGGGGTGGGGGTGGGGATGGGTTAAGCTATCCCCTAGGAAGGTGGTCACCAGGGGGAAGCCACATTGAGGAACTGGGAAGAGGATGAGAACTAGGAACTGTGTCAAGGGTAACTGAGAACCTTCCAACTTACTGGATATTCAAAGTAGATGTCAGGGAAACATAAAATAAGAATTCACTACAAAAATACCATCTCCTCTGTCCATTTGCATTTTTGTTGCATCTTGAGCAACACAAGTCAGGGTCTTCTACCAGGGGCAGGGACAGGACAAGGAGGGGAAATCTCACTGGATTTCCTCTGGGCTCCGTGAGGGCAGAGGCTGCCTGTCTTGTGTTTCCTGGGCCCTGCATCCCCCAGGGAGGTACTTACATTGCCTACAGGAGATCCCCCTTGTCAGCAGGGATGTACTCCAAGACTTCCAGCGTATGCGTGAGACCACAGGTAGGACTAAACCTTATATATACTATGCACGATTCTCTTTTTCTTTCTTCACAATTTCACAGAAGATTCATTTTTACCATAGATCCTATCAACCTCAGCGTATGACTTTTTGCTTAAAGGAAGCACTCTATGGCTTCTTTGACCTATCTGAATTGCTAGCATCACTACTCTGGTCCTTTGGGGCCATTACGAAGTAAAATAAGAGTGACTAGAACACGAGGACTGTGCTACCTTCACAGTGGATTTGGTCGCTGAGACTGCTACCCAGTGACTAACAGGTGGGTAGTGTAGACAGTTGAAAACTTAGGAACTGCTTATTTCTGGAATTGTCTATTTAATATTTTCAAACTACAGTTGACCTTGGGTAACTGAAACCTCAGCAAAACTATGGATAAGAGAAGACTACCACATATCCATGCAGTGGAATATTGTGCAGCTGACTGCTTTTTATTAAAGGAATGAAGTGGGGCAACGCCTGTGGCTCAGTGGGTAGGGCGCCGGCCCCATATACCGAGGGTGGCAGGTTCGAACCCGGCCCCTGCTGAACTGCAACCAAAAAATAGCTGGGCGTTGTGGCGGGTGCCTGTAGTCCCAGCTGCTCGGGAGGCTGAGGCAAGAGAATCATGTAAGCCCAGGAGTTGGAGGTTGCTGTGAGCCGTGTGACGCCATGGCACTCTACCGAGGGCAGTAAAGTGAGACTCTGTCTCTACAAAAAATAGAAAAATTAGTAGGGGTTGGGCGGGGGCCTATAGTCGCTGCTACTCAGAAGCTAAAGCAGGAGGATCGCTTGAACCCATGATTTGAGGTTGCTGAGAGCTAGGCTGACAACACAGCACTGTAGCCTGAGCAACAGAGTGAGACTCTGTCTCGAACAACAACAAAACCCAAAAACTCCCCAAACAAACAATAAAAAACCAATTGTGATGGTTATACAACTTTGAATATACTAAACATTATTAAATTGCGTGAGTTAGAGATATGGGCAAAAGATCAGGGCCAGAATATAGCTTAAACTGACATTCCAGAGAGTTGGTTGACAAGATCCCGGATTCCTCAGACACCCCTCCCCAACCCCCACCTCAGCCTCCCACGCCCCACCCCGAGCTGTATGGAGCATAGGGTTGGGAACAACTTGGGGGTTTAAACAGAATGTTTAGCGATTAGAAATTAAGATCTGCTGGGCATTTCCCGTTATAGAATGGGACCCAGGGAAAGTCAAGGAAGTCAAAGTCTACCCCCTAAGCATTGTACCCATTTCTTTTCTAACTGTCTGACCACCTTATGATTATGTGACAGTCTTAAGATGTTCTCATTTGCTTTTTCCTATCACTTCCTTGTTCTTTATTGTCATGGTAAAAAATGACTCTTATCCTTACATTGAGTGATGAGGTTAGAATTTCTTTTTGTTTATAATTAACTTTTTGTTCTGTGCTGTGTTTACATGTATACAATTTTCATGCTCAATAAAAGACCCCTGAGGTCTTCACTGGTGCAGCATTTCCTTGCTGATTTCTGAGCATGTGAATTGCTTGCCTCTCTGAACCTCGGCACTTATCACTTATTGCACGACAAATAACTGAGTGTGAGAGTTTCCTTTCCACACCCCCACTCCCGCCAGCCCCTCCATAGGTAGTGAACAACTACAAAACTGCACACTTTAAATGGGGGAATTACATGATAGAAAGTTGCTTTAAAAAGCCGTATAGCTGGGCGGCACCTGTGGCTCAGTGAGTAGGGCACCAGCCCCATATGCCGAGGGTGGCGGGTTCAAACCCAGCCCCGGCCAAACTGTAACAAAAAAATAGCTGGGTGCTGTGGCGGGCACCTGTAGTCCCAGCTACTCGGGAGGCTGAGGCAAGAGAATCGCTTAAGCCCAGGAGCTGGAGGTTGCTGTGAGCTGTGTGAGGCCACAGCACTCTACCAAGGGCCATAAAGTGAGACTCTGTCTCTACAAAAAAAAAAGCCATATAGCTATATGGCTTTTTGGATAGACAGGGAGAAAGCACAGAACCCCCGACTCTTCCGACCACCTGACTTTAGGAACACCTATCTTGCTTAGCAATGATTGACTCCTTTAACGTTTGGAGTTAGGGTCAATTAGCTGAGAAACAGGTAAATAGAGTCACACCTGTGACAAATTTGGGGTGACACCTTTGTTTCACAGCACAGATTATCCTTTCTCAAAGAGGTCCCTATATGACTAATCAAATGACTTTGGGATAAAGAGCTTTAATGTCCTCAGATTTGGGGAGGCCTAAGGTTTTCCAGGGGTCCTCAAACTTTTTAAACTGGGGGCCAGTTCACTGTCCCTCAGACCGTTGGAGGGCCGGGCTATAGTTTAAAAAAAAAGAACTATGAACAAAGTCCTGTGCACACTGCACGTATCTTGTTTTGGAGTAAAAAAAAACAAAATGGGAACAAATACAATCACACCGCCGCATGTGGCCCGCAGGCTGTAGTTTGAGGACCCCTGTTTTAGACAGTAAGCACAAGACGCAACTGCATTCGCTGTTGTTAATGCCCAACAGTAGGCAATTCTGAGGGCAAATACTGAAAAGTAGAAGGTTTACAGGGAGAGTCTTAAAAAGCCTCAAGATACAGCTGGTAAAAAATCTGTTCCTCTGTTTTCTAGAACTGTTAACTACAACTATGGCCCTGCTTCTCTCTTTGTATTTGTCTATCAGTAGAACAAAAGTATATTTAACTATTTAATAAATATAGAAACTTGAATGTTCTAAAAGGTTAAAAGCAGCTATGTTTCATTTCTCTAATGAATGACAATTTTATAAGTCATAAGGCCATGGCTTTTTCCCCCTTCATAACGGTTCATAGGCTCCAGTAGAAATGGGCTCTCTGTCCCTTGTATTGAGCCATTTTCTATTAGATCTCTGTCTTGGTCAGCCGAGGCTGCTATAACAAAAACCTCAGACTAGGTGGCTTATAAACAACAGAAATTTACTTCTCATAGTTTGGAGGCTAGAAAGTCCCAGGTCAAGGTACCTATCTGTATGGATTTTACACTTGGGCTATAATCCAATACTTTGTTTTGTTGCTCAAATTATTCCAGTTTTGGCCACTGGGAGGTCTTTCACTTTTGGATCTTTATGACATTTTACCCCAGCCTCTTCAAGGCAAGGGAATTTGTCTTTGAGGAATTCCCTACTATCTATCACTACAAATGCTCCAAGCTTAACTTTTATATTTTCAACCCCAGGCCTAGAATCAGCTGTTTCTCCAAGGAGCCTGGTTCTTTTTTAATGGAAAATTTCTATTAGAAACCAAGATGTAGGGGCTGGGCACAGTGGCTCACACCTGTAATCCCAGCACTCTGGAAGGCCTAGGCAGGTAGTTTGAGCTCAGGAGTTCGAGACCAACCTGACCCAGAGTGAGAACCCGTCTCTAAAAATAGCCAGATGCCATGGCGGGCGCGTATAGTTCCAGCTACTCAGGAGGCTGAGGCAAGAGTATCACTTGAGCCCAAGAGTTTGAGGTTGCTGTGAGCTATGACACCATGGCACTTTGCTGAGGGTGACAAAG
Organism: Nycticebus coucang; assembly: GCF_027406575.1. NCBI lineage: Eukaryota > Metazoa > Chordata > Mammalia > Primates > Lorisidae > Nycticebus > Nycticebus coucang. Next base: position 91,637,355 of record NC_069788.1, read on the forward strand.
TGAGACTCTGTCTCAAAAAAAAGGAAAGAAAGAAAGAAACCAAGATCTGAGTGCTAGATGTGCTCCTGGGGGTGTTACATATTTCTATATGTAAACATATGTATCTATATTAAGCTAAATGTGAACTCATACTGCTGTCTTCAACTCTAATCCATCACCACAGGGATCATTCTGGCCTCCTGCCCTTTCTTTTTTTTATTTTTTATTTTTATTGTTAAATCATAGCTGTGTACATTAGTGCAGTCAAGGGGTACAATGTGTGGGATTCATATACAATCTGAAATATTCTCATCAAACTGTTCGACGTAGCCTTCATGGCATTTTCTTAGTTACTGTATGTAGACATTTGTATTCTGAATTTAGTAAGTTTCGCCTGTACCCATTCTAAGATGCACCTTAGATGTGGCCCCATCCATTACCTTCCCTCCACCAAAACCTCCCCCCTCCCTTCCCCTCCCTTGGCCCTTTCCCCATATTCTTGTGCTATAGTTGGGTTATAGCCTTCATGTGAAAACTATAATTAAGCTTCATAGTAGGGTTGAGTACATTGGATACTTTTTCTTCCATTCTTGAGATACTTTGCTAAGAAGAATATGTTCCAGCTCCATCCATGTAAACATGAAAGAGGTGAAGTCTCCATCTTTCTTTAAGGCTGCATAGTATTCCATGGTATTCATGTACCACAATTTGCTAGTCCATTTGTGGGTCGATGGGCACTTGGGCTTCTTCCAGGACTTAGCAATTATGAATTGCCTCCTGCCCTTTCTTACCTGTGAACTCCCACTCCATCAGGGAAAAACGTGACACCTGCCACCCACCATGCATTTAATTAATCATTTGATTCCAGTATACCTGTACAGCAGTGTCAGAATTGTCCCCCACTGGGAATGACTAGAATACAATGTTTAAATGTAGTTCTGTTTGCCTTTACTTTTACAGACTCATTTCTCAAATTGCTTAGGGCAGCTTCCCCCACCCCACCCTCACCCCCATTCAGTAAGGTTGTTTCAAACATTTGGAATTAGATTATTTTGATTCTTTTTTGCAATCTGCATTCCATCTTGGGGTCACTTAACTTCCTATGTAATATTTTAAAATTTTGATACATTGAGGCTCGCTCTCTGTGCTATAAACTTTTATCTATTCTGGCAAATGCATAATGTCAAGTATCCACCATTATGTTTGCATGGTTCACTCCCTAAAAATTCCCTGTGTTTCAACTAATCCAACCTTTGTGTCCACTTTAGTTTTCAACTTGGTAGTGTAATTACCTTGGAGATTGATTATTGCATCATAGGGTAAGATTATTTAGCTTTGTGAGAAATTGCCAAAGTGTCATCCAAAGTGGCTGCACCATTCTGAATTGGCACCAGCAATGAATGAGAGTTCCTTTCACCTGCCTCCTCATTGACCTTTGTCTCTTTGGGAGTGTTAGCCATTCAAACAGGTGTGTAGGACTATCTTGTTTTAATTTTCAGTTTCTTAATGAGAAATCACGTGGGGCATCTCTTCATAGGCATATTTGCCATCTGTATATCTCTTTTTGTGAGGTGTCTATTCAGATCTTTTGCCTATTTTTTAATTGGGTTGTTTTCTTATTGTTGAGGTTTAAGAGTTCTTTGTATATTTTGGATACAAGTTCTTTATCATATGTGCACTATGCAAATACATTCTCTCTGTTGCTTGTCTATTCATTTTCTTAACAGTTTTTGTTTTGTTTTGTTTTAAGACAGGGTCTCATTCTGTCACCTGTGGGTCACTGTAGCCTTGAACTCCTGGGCTCAAGCAATCCTCTTCCCTCACCCTTCTGAATAGCTGGGACTACAGGGGCATGCCACCATGCCCAGCTAATTTTTAAAATTTTTTTGTAGTGAGCTGGGCAAGGTGGCTCACTCCTGTAATCTTAGCACTCTGGGAGGCTGAGGTGGATAGATCATTTGAGCTCAGAAATTCGAGACCAGCCTGAGCAAGAGTGAGACCCTCTTCCCTACTAAAAATAGAAAAACTAGCTGGGGGTCATGGCAGGTGCCTGTAGTCCCAGCTACTGTGGAAGCCGAGGTAAGAGGATCACTTGAGCCCAAGAGTTTGAGGTTGCTTTGAGCTATGACACCACAGCACTCCATCCTGGGCAACAAACTCAGACTCTGGCTCAGCGACTGTAACTCAGAGGCTGGGACGCTGGCCACATACACCAGGGCTGGCAGGTTCGAACCCAGCCTGAGCCTGCCAAACAACAATGACAACAACAACAACAGCAAAATAGCCGGGCATTGTGGCAGGCATCTATAGTCCCTGCCACTTGGAGGCTCACGCACAGCAGATTACATGTCCCTTAAGCTCAAGAGTGTGAGGTTGCTGTGAGCTGCGATGCTACAGCCCTCTACCAAGGGTGACATAGAGACTCTGTCTTAAATAAAAGAAAATAAATAAAATTAAAAAAAATAAACATTTTTTTATAGAGATGGAGTCTCGCTATAAACGTCTTTTGGAGAGCAGAAGTTTTTAATTTTAATAAAGTTCCACTGTTCAGTTTTTTTCTTACACGGATCATGCTTCTGTTATTCATTTTTTTTAATCCGAAAATACTTTCCCTTTCCATCTCCTTTTTCCTAGTAATGCATTTGCGGCTGCGTTTATATGGCCTTGTGTCCCAGTCTTCACGTCTGCAATGATTCTTTTCTTCCTAAAATTTTCCTCCATTCTATTATCTCATTTCTGAGTTTTTGAATTCTGATTTAGATTGTTTTTTCATGTTGTATCATTTTCTTTGTGTTTCTTAGGTCTTTCTGACATAGTAGATTGCATTTTTGAGATTTTTTTGGGGGAAATCTTTCCTTTTTGTTTTAGAAATGAGGTTGATCTGTCACCCAAGTTGGAGCACAGTGACACCATATCTCACTGCAGCCTCGAACTTCTGGGCTCAAGCAATCCTCCTGCCATGGCCTCCCAAGTAGCTGGGACTACAGGCATGAGCCATTGTGCCCAGCTGGAGACCATATCTTTCTAGTAGTACCTTTTCATTGTCCCCAGGAAAACTTCTCACTTATGAGAAGTAACTAAGTCAGCTGTGGGGCTGCAGCCTTTTGTGGGAGCTGGGCACCAGGCCACCCAGAAGGACTGGAAATGGGGCTAAGTGCTTGCCATGAGATAGGTAAGGACTTCCCAGAGGCAGGACCCTTCCCACCCCCTAAAGTTGCTGGGCCCTACCTTTCAGAATATTTGACCCTTACCAGGAACTGAGGCCATGCCTGATACCCAAATTGTGCCCCACCCCACCATACCCCTCTCACTCCACACACCCAAAGCTGACATTCTCTGTTTCCTGTCAAGCCTGTCTTCCCCTCTACTTCTGTTGGCGGCACAACCTTCTAGCACAGCATCTAAGCCAGAAATCTAGACACCCTTCTAGGATCCTTCTTCTCCGTCCACACTCCCCAATCAGCCACCACATTCCACTGAGTTTCCATCCTCATTGTTTCCCAGGCTTAACTTCCCCATCCATCTCCACACACCCACTCTTGTTCAGACTCCCTTCACCCTCAGATTGGGGCAGCAGGATCCTGGAGAAACCCCCCTGCTTCCAGCCTCGTCCCTCCAGCCCAGCTGCATGTGGGTGGAGGATTCCAAGGCCATTTCAGGCCAGGTCTAACTAGCTAAGTCAGTCTCCACTCCCACTTCTGTTTGCCTTTGGCTTTATGTTCATGTCATCTTGAAACATCCAGTTCCCCATGCATGCACCACAGTCTTAAGTCAGTTTTGCAGTTTTTTGTTTTGTTTTGTTTTGTTTTTTGACCGGAGCTGGGTTTGAACCTGCCACCTCAGGTATATGGGGCCGGCATCCTAGTCCTTTGAGCCACAGGCGCCACCCAAGTCAGTTTTCACTGTCTTTCCTCTTCTTTGTCAACAACTGGCAAGAATCTGAGGTTTTGCCACTTATAGGCTGGGAGGAGAGCCTGTTTCAGTCTCACAGGTGCCGATGATGCAAGGTTCCCATGTCAGAGACAAAGGGCTCCGTTACTCATGCACAGCAGATTGCATGGGTGTCAGGTGTGCTGTGACTCCTCTTACTGCATCCCCTGTGTGACACAGAGGTGGGCCCAGGTGAATGTTATACACACCATGGATCTGTGTCACAGCTTTAAAACCTCAAGCTTGGGCGGTGCCTGTGGCTTAACGGGGTAGGGCGTCAGCCCCATATGCTGGAGGTGGCAGGTTCAAACCCAGTCCCGGCCTAAAACTAAAAAAAAAATAAATAAACAAAAACCCCAAGCTTAAGAAACTTAACCATTTAAAGACGGCAGCTAGCAAACCTTCCAAAATTTTGCCGTGGAGGAAGACACTGTTTACCAAGGTAAGAGACCTTATTTTATTATTCTAGTAGAGAAAAAAAATCTGTCCTCTTCCCAGGACAGAGAAACAATCTGGATCTTCTAAGATTTCAAATAATCTTTAAAAGATGCTGTCAATGACTCTTCTCCAGACATGTGGAATTACAAGACCCCTGGAGAATTGTCTCTCAAATAGTTTTGTTGCTTTCTGCACCTGGCCAAGTCGCTATCCTGAAAGGCCCTGCTCAGAATCCCTGTCTCCGGGAAGCCCTCTTGGCTTGCACCAGGCAACTCCCATGCCTTCTATTCTGTCAGGCTCTCCTAACGTGCTGTGGCTTCTGTTGTCACCATGCTGGTCGAATTGAACTGGAAATATCCCTATGGCTCAGCAACTCCCAAATCTGACTTTCCTGGTATTCACTATAGACCATCACATTCCTTCATACAGATTTGGAAAAGATGCCCCTTTCTCTGGGTGGACACAGTCCCATGACGGGCCCATAGACTGGATCTCAGTTCCATTTGTCCCCTCAGCCATGCAACTTGGCAGTGAAAAATCTCCATGACCATTTGTGCTAGCCTTGAATTTACTTACCTTTTGGAGAATATCTGAAGCTTCCCCTGCTGCCTCCCCCCAGGCACTTCTGTGATCCTTGCAATAAACATGGGGAATTGGGGTCTAACATTCTCATTTTAGGAATGGGGAAACTTAGACACCCTTGCTCAGGGTTTGCAGCTGGCCTACGGCCTACGTCTCCTGGCTCCTACTTTAAGTTCTTCCCACCATACTGCTGAGTAGGTTTTCTGACCTTGAAGTCAAACAGATTCCAGAGTCCCCTGTTGGGGACTGTGGACTGCAAAGTTAGGCTGTGTGGGCTGCAAAGAGGCAGTCTATGGAGAGCTTTCCTGGATGCTCATGATTCACAGAAAACTGGGGAAGAGGAAAAGCCACTGTTGTGAATTGGCACTTTCTTCCCCCAAAGTTCTGCTCCATGTGACTTTCCTGCAAAGGAAGGGCCTGCCACCAGCCACCCACCATCCTTCCCTCTGATGACTCTGCCTGGCAGGAGGCACCCCAGTCCTGGATTCTAGTCAACTGAGTGTGTACATAGCAACTGTGTCAGCAGATGTGCGCCAGGCTCTGCAGACAGATTGGCCCAGGCCTTGGGGAGGCCAGACTCATCTGTGAGTGTAAGGTGGAGGTGTGGGGGGGGTCACACCAGAGGACACCAGGCCAAGCCTCTCCAGTTTAGGACCTCTCATGATGAGTGGGACATTGTGCCCAGCAATCATGCTGGCCATGGTGATAGAGAGGCTGCAGGGCCAGGCACAACTGGTCCCTCTGCAGAATTCCTACAAGGCTTCTGCTAATACTATTGGCACAGTCCCAGCCACGAGCTGTGGAGCCAGTACAAGCAGAGGGGAAAGAGAGCCAGCCCACCAAGGAGAAAGAGGACGAATGCCAGGGAGCACATTCCTCCTTCAAGATGTTTTTATGTGGATTAAATAAAATAATGCAGGATAATGTCTCACTGGCACCAGTTATGAAATCTCCTGGCCCTTGATCAGGTCTCCCATTTGGTCAGTCATACCTTCCTGAGGCAGAGACATCCAGACAGCAAGAGCTCTGTGTGACTCTTTTCCCTGCTCTCTGGGGGCTCATGAAGGCTCCATGGCCTCTCCTGATGGCGAGGCCTCAAGGCAGGGGCCTGGCACACGTGTGTTCTTACGGTGGTCCCTTCAGTCCAGCCTACTGGCCAGCTCTGTCCTCTTCCTGGAAGCCAGCACAGACCCCCCCCCAAGGCTGGGTGAGGCCCAACTTACCCTCTGAACCCCAAACCCACCCAAGCATGGGCCCCACCTGGGAAGAGAGTGTTTGGGTAAATGAGATCCCCTACCCTTCTCCACCAGGCTTGGGGCTAATGGAAGGTAGTATGTCCCTGGCTGAGGCATGGAGCTCCTGTATAGCCCTGCCAAGGACCAATGGAAGTTGTTTACACTGGGTGGGCCCTCAGGGATCATGGCTGGCTGTCCTCAGCTTCTGGGTATTTGCCTGTTTTCTCTCATCTGTTACCTCTGGGGCAGGGCAGCATCCCGGAACACTGCCCGCATCTATAGGGGGCTGGCCTAGCCTGCGGCCAGAGTCTAGCAGCTTTTTTTTGACTGGCGCAGTAAGCTAGTTGGTGCCCAGTTATTTTAGCCCAGTCCAGTCACCATTCCCTGAGTACCCTGCTCGTGGCCATTCACATAGGTTTCAAATGTGCTTTGAGTTTTGTTCTCTGCTATTTTCCAGGGTCTAGAAGAGCAGGTACTAACGAATACCTATTTTTATTCAATGCTGAGGACACCAACACATATGGTCCAAATCTGGTGAAGAAATATCAAGAGAAAACTGCAATTTGATGGGATCTCTCTTGTGAAAAAGACGAGCCTAAGGGACTATGGGAACATGGGTAAAGACTGTTTGGCCCATCCCAGGGGCTTAAGGAAGGCTTCCTGGAGGAGATGGGTGTTGAAAGATGTACAGGAGTTAACCAGCCAAAGACTAAGGGGATGGTATTCCTGAGAGTGATGAAAGATGGTTCTGATCCAGAGCCAGGAGTGATGGGAGCCAAGGATGGTGGGGAGACAAAAGATAACCAGGCTGAGAGTGGCTGAGAGTATGCCATAGACACTGGCAGAGGACAGGTGGCAAGTGGGGGCCTTATGAACCCACCTAGAAAGGAGAGGAGGCTGTGAATGGGAGTGGGGGTGGTGGGCTAGCTGAGCAGAGTTTCAGAACCTTCAGAAAAAGACATACCATTTTCAAAAGGGCTTTTATTAGACTCCTCACACAGTGCCTCTTGCAGCAACTGCCACAGCCCTGGGTTGTGTCTGCTAGGGAACTGGCCCTCCCAGTTTTCTCTTTGGTGGAGGCCAGGCTTGTGTCTGTGGAGCTGGCCTTGCTTGGCGGTCCCAGGGTGTGCCTGGCTGCTTCCGGTAGGGTTTGAAGCTGCAGAGAACAGTGGGCACTGCCAGTGGGGGGCAGGGCTCCCATGCAGGGGTTGGGGGGTGTCTATCTCTTCAACACAGATCCTGAGATGCTGGGTCCAGATCCTGGACCCACCTTGAGGGGCACAGAGTGCAGCTGTGGCCAGCACCCCTACACTGTCCAGTCCTGGGGAAACTGAGTGCAGACCCTTCTCTGGAAAGAGCAACGATGGGGTGGGCGTAGTGGAGGCAGGAGGACCGACCTGAGAGGCTGTATGTGAACAGGGGCTGGGCTTGTTTGCTGCAACTGGCTGGAGAGCCTTTTCCCTTTCTGAGCCTCAGTTTCCCTTCTTGTCTAATGAAGAACATGACCTCTCAATGCCATGACTCCCTCAGGAAGGGCCCTAGGGCACGCCTTCATGTTACTTTCACAATTACATTGCACATGCCCAGTAGGAGGCACACGCGGGATGTGTGGCTATCAGACGCGGGCACGCGCAAGGGCGCGCCCAGTCCGCTCCTTCTCGGTCCCAGGCCAGTCTCGGCCAGTACTGCCACTGGAGGGCTTCACAGGAAGTTGGGCTCCCGCACGACTAGACAAGGCGGACTACCGCCGCCCCCACCGCCATCGAGGGGCCGGTACACGAAGTGGAAGTCACGTTTGGGTTCGCTTCGCAGCAGGTAGCCTTTGATGCGATGTGGCAGCGCGTCATCGGCCAGCTGGAAGCAGCGCCCGTCCACCAGCACGAAGAGCCGGTGGTCGTGGGGCTGCGCCACCTCGAACTTCTCCGCGCACTGAGCGCACAGCGCCTGGGCCGGCGTGTCGGCTCGCGACGCCAGTGTCCGCGACTGCTGCTCGGGCTCCAGGTACGACACGCAGATGAAGTCCTGCGGGGCGAGACGGAAGGAGCTTTTAGTAACCGGTAGCCAAGTGTGTGCCTTGAGTCGCTCCCACCCCAAGGCAGAGAGCTTGGGCCAGTGGGCCTTTGCCCCTTCCTGGCCCCAGGCTTCTCTTCGCATAGAGAGGGGCTGCGGGAGCTGTCGTGAGGCTGGAGATCGGGCACCTGGGTTCCCTCTTTACTCTGCCCATGTGCTGCTGGGCGACCTTCCTCCCTGAGACTCCCCTCTCAGACCCGCTCACTGTCGTGGATTGATTCCGAGCGGATTTTGAGTCTTAGCAATGAGGAACGAGCGCGCCCTCTGCTGGCCGGTCCACAGGCTTCGGTCCCTTATTTCTTCCTCACCGAGTCCCCCTGCACTCCACGCGCAATGCCGGGCATGGCGGGCAGCAAGTATACAAAGGAGAGAAGCAGAGTCCACTCCTGAATCTCACAGTTCAGGAAGGACAGCTGGGGAAGGCCGAGTGGAAGAGGGCAGGAGAGCGGGTGAAGTAGGGTGGGTTCCGGACGGGTGGGAAGGAGCCCCACAGGAGCAAAGTGACACGACGCCCGCGGGGTTGGGGCCGGGGTACTCGCAACACGCGCACAGAACGCTAACACGGTCCTCCGCCAGCCCGGAACAGCCCATCTCAGACCCCAGGTTCCCCCAGAGCAGGTGGGAAACGGTGGTGTGGGGCCGCCCCCTTGTGGACCGAGTGCTACCAGCAGCCTCCACCCAGAAGATGAGGACCACAGCACAGAGGTGACAATGAGGCTTACTTGTCATTACCTACTACATAAGGTAGTGAGCGCTTATGAGACTTCATTGGGACTGTCCATTTCTTTTGGGAGGAGGAAAGCTCAGCCCACTCCTGCCTCTTAGAAGTTGCCTTAGGGCTCTTTGTACTCCAGGAGGCTTCCCAAGGACCCTTAACATTAACTGGTGACTGGCTCTAGAGTCAATGGATTTAAGAACTAGGGTCAGAGGAGGCACTGAGAAGAAGCAGAGGGTGCTGCCCTCCCCAGATCCCAGATATGGTACTGAGGTGGTTCCTCGTCCCCTGTCCCACGCTTCCCACATCCCAGTGCTGGCTGGTCCATCCCACTGATGGTCTGCCTGGCTCGGCATCAGGAACCCACAGGATAGAAGCAAGAAATAAGGGAAGCCTGGTCCAGACTTGAACCAAAAGTTGCCGTATCCTGTGAGTCAGTGGGAGAATAGGTGTGCTAGGAGGGGCTGGGGAACAGTGGGCTCTCTATTATAGATGGGGAATCTTGAAAGCCAGGAGTGGGGTTCAGGACTGGTGTGCTTTGGCTGCTAGGGCAGTGAGTCTGCACAGCTGTTAACAGCTCTGGACTGTTTCGCTTGCTGCCGTAACTCCCTCCATTCTCCACACATCTAGTCCTGCTTTGTCCCAGATCCATGGGCCATGCCCTCCCAGAGGGACAGTTGCATATACAGAGGGTTACATACAGCAATGTAAAGAGGAGGCTGGTAGAAGAACAGAGCACGGCATCAAACCCAACCTGTGGGTAATGGTGTGTGCGTGGGTAATCCCGGAAGGCTTCTCAGAGGAGGAGAAGCCTTAAAGAACAGGCGGTGATAGCCAGCGAAGAAGGGGAGATAGGCCAGGGTGGACAGAGGCTGAGCAGCCAGTGAACTGGGCTGAGCAGGCTGGGGGAGTTGGGAGTATGTGAAATTGATGCAGCCTTGGGGTGTGCAGAGTCATGGCAGTGGAGGAGGGGCAGGAGTCTGGCTTGAATTCGGAGTCTGTGTAGAGAGAGGCGCCGAGGGGTGAGCGGCCGGATTGATGGGGAGCAGGCTAGGGGAAGGGAGACCTGGGCTGCTGCATTTGTCCAGGGACAGAGGGGCAAAGCTGCAGATTTGCTTTTGGGTTCCCCAAAAGCAGGGCTGGGATGACAGGTCTATGTCTCTGGTCTTAGCAGGGTGCTAGGTCAATGCTAGGTGTTAATGAATGTTGGAGTGAATATCTCATTTCTCCCGTACCCATCTCTTCTGCCCAGCTAGGACACCAATGCCTAGCGATACGTTTCTAGGCCTACCCACGCCCTGTGGAACAAGTGTTGGGCGGGCAGGAGCTGGGGCCTTTCCTATGGCCTGGGAATCTCAAGGGCCCCCTGAGGGCAGGGCTGGCCGTCAGAGCAGGCAGGAGATGTCAGGGCTCCGAGCCAGTCAGCAGTGCGGATGGTGGCTGCTGCAGGGTCCCGCCGGCCCCTCCCACTTTCGGTCTCCAGCGTCACCTGCACCGAAGAGCGCGAGGCGCGGGCCTTGTTGAGCGTGCGCCGGCGCTCCCAGCGGTGAATGGAGTCCTGCACCTCCACGCTCAGCTGCCGGGTCACTGTGATCTTGTCGTAGTTCTTGATGTGCTCTAGGGCCCCGTAGGTGGTGGTCAGATAGTAGGAACCTGAGGGGACAGGATGTGCAGGCTGAGCTGGGACTCCCGGTCCATCCCTAAAGGGAAATGGCTGGTTCGAAGGGGCTGGCGGGCCCCGCCCACCTCTTCTAAGCTCCACCCACCGCCGCTGCGTTGGGCTCCCCAGAGTCAAGGTCAATTGCTTCTAGGGTATGCCAACTCCAGCCTACCACCCACCGCCAGCTTCCGGGAGTTCAGCCCCCAACCCTCTCGGCCCTGCTCAAACTTTACATTGGCTCTCCTTCAGGATGAAAGTCTTTGCCAGTTTTTAAAATCGTGCTTTAAATGAGTTTTTAATTTAAAAATAACTTTTAACATGGATACGCAAGAAACTGAGAACCACGAATGCCTTCAAGGTAGGTAAAAGGTGGCTGGGAGACAGGGCGTGCCGCAGACTGCTCACTGTGCATCACATAAGACCATCCTGACTTGGAATGGTCCCACTTAACGATTTTTCGCCTTTATGATGCTGTAAAAGCTATTTGAGTTGAGTAGAGACCGGACTTAAACATGTAACCACTGTTTTTCACTTTCAGTACAATATTTAATATATTACACGAGATATTTAACACTTTGTTATAAAACAGACTTTGTGTTAGATATTTTGCCCAACTCTTGACTAATGTAACTGTTCTGAGCATGTTTAAGGTAGGTTAGGTGTACTGAGTGCATTTTTCACTGAAGATATTTCCAACTTATGATGAGCTTATCCAGATGTGACCCCATCTTAAATCAAGGTGCATCAGTGCATGTTTTAAAATTTTAAGTCACATGAATGCATAAATTAATCTAAACAATTTTTTTAAAGATGTAGAGAAAATTTTAATTCTACAATTACATGCAATTTTAAAAGATTTAAGATCAGTAAAATATTTGAATTGTTCATTTCTCCATTTCTTCTTACCTTAATTCACACATGTTCTTATTACCTAATGTTTCCGAAATTAATTTAAGCTTTGAGATATTTCAGATTGCAAAATTTACAAGAAGTTTTAACATTAAAAATAGTAATATTTTACAAGGTCATTTTCCTTAGTTGTTAGAGGCTTTGGCTAAATGGTTTGAGAAGTACTAACTTTGTTGAATCCTCTCACTTTATTTTATTTTATTTTTTTTGTGGTTTTTGGCTAGGGCTGGGTTTGAACCTACCACCTCCAGCATATGGGACCAGCGCCCTACTCCTTGAGCCACAGGCGCCGCCCAAATCCTCTCACTTTAGAGAGAGGAAACCAAGTCCCAGAGGGGGAGGGTGACCTGGCTATGGTTGCACAGTGATCAGGGGCCAGATAAGAGGACCCTGGGTACCCTGCTCTTCTCTGGTCTCCAGCATCATCCACTTCCATGCCACTTCTTTGGGCTTCTCTACCACTGGCTAAGTCTTTCTGCTCAGCCCTTCATGAGCCATGCTGATGATTTTGACATGAGACAGATTCTGCTAGTGACCCAGTCAAATCTCATCTGCTGCTTCTACTAATTGACCTCTACTTATATTTGGGGGAGATAACTCTCTAATGAGAATGTTCACTTCCCAGACTCCCTTGAAGCTGTGGGGAGAGACAGAAGACTGTTCTGGCTCCTTAGATGTAAGTGGAAGACTCTGAGTGGGGCTGGCAGGTCCCGCATGGCTGGGTTCATGTGGCTAACTAGTTCTAGAACACTTTCATCACCCCAGAGGAAACCTCACTCCTCATCTTTTCTTCCCCCAACCCCAGATAACCATAATCAGCCTTGAATTTAGAGGTAAGCCCAGAGGAATCAAAGCTGTTTTGTGATAAGAGGCGGCATGTGCAAAGACGAAGACCCACATGCTAAGGAAAGAAAGAAAGAGCTGTGTCCATGATTCCTTGATAGTAGGGCTGCAAAATACCATCTTTATCAGTTCTTCTGGACTTCTTTTTTTTTTAGAAACAGAGTCTCACTTTATTGCCCTTGGTAGAGTGCCGTGGCGTCACAGCTCACAGCAACCTCCAACTCCTGGGGTTAGGCAATCCTGTTGCCTCAGCCTCCCGAGTAGCTGAAATTACAGGCACCCGCCACAACGCCCGGCCACTTTTTGTTGCAGTTTGGCCGGGGCCAGGTTTGAACCCACCACCTTTGGTATATGGGGCCGATGCCCTACCCAGTGAGCCACAGGTGCCACCCTATTCTGGACTTCTTGATGCAAGAGACAAACCAATGCCTTATTCTGATTTAAAGTATTATTACTTATATTGTGAATTATATGCAGCCGAACTGTTACACTGGGTGAAGCTGACTGCATATCCCCACAAATTCCACAACCAATTCCACAATTCCAATTCCACAACCAATATGGGGTAAGTTCACACCCAAGGTGGGTGAGGGGTAAGATAGAGGAGTTTCTGGCTACAGGATCACCTGCAGAGCTTGTTCTCCCTCTCTGGGACTCAGTTTCCTCCCTTTAAAGTGAGGGGACTCACAAAGTACTTTTCAAACCTTTTAGCCAAAGCGTCTAACCAGCTAGGGAGAATGACCTTGTAAGCATCCATGTAAAATATTGTTGTTGTTTTTTTTTTTTTTGTAGAGACAGAGTCTCACTTTATGGCCCTCTGTAGAGTGCCGTGGCCTCACACAGCTCACAGCAACCTCCAACTCCTGGGCTTAAGCGATTCTCTTGCCTAAGCCTCCCGAGCAGCTGGGACTACAGGTGCCCGCCACAATGCCCGGCTATTTTTTGGTTGCAGTTTGGCGGGGGCTGGGCTCGAACCCGCCACCCTCGGTATATGGGGCCGGCGCCTTACCAACTGAGCCACAGGCGCCACCCTAAAATATTGTTTTTTAAATCTTAAAACTTCGTATGAATTTTGTAATATGAAATGTCTCGAAGCATAAATCAATTTAGGAAACAGGTATTAAGAATATTTGTGCATTGATTTAAGGTAAGAAGAAATGGAGAAATGAGCAATTCAATATTTTTACTTTAAATATAATTAAAGTTTTCTCTGTATTTTTAAAAAATTATTTTTTAAGAATCAGTTAGACATTCACATAGTTCAAAAATTTGGTTGAATTCAAAGCCCAAGTAGGCCAGAAAGCAGCCCTTCTGCCATGTGTGTCCACGTTCTCTACCTGGCATACCCTGATTAGAAACAATCTGTCTGTGATTTTGTCTCCCTGGCTAGTATGCCAACTGTAAACCTTAGTGTGCCAACTGTAAACCTCCGGTTTTGGAGTCAGAGAGCTCCAGGCCTTTGCCCTGCAGCAGCCAGCCCTGGGATCTCAGGTGAATTACTGTCCTCTCTAGGCCTCAGCTTCTTCATCTGCAAATCCCATCAAGTTGTTGTGGAAAGTAAAGGAGATGGGTATTATGTCAAGGGCAGGGCTTAGGAATGTGTGAGTGGCTACATGACCTTCAGGAGGTGCTCTGGAGGCTTCTCACCTCGTGGGTGAAGCAGGGGGAACTCCAGACCCTGCCAATGCCCTCTGCTGGCTACATCTTCACAGCCAGCCATGGCCAACTTCTCTTAGACTTGGGGCCCCATTGTGCCCGTCATGACCACTAGGTGGCAGACGACCCTAACGTGAATCTGGGAGCCAGTTCTCTCTGGGACAACTAATTGTGTTGTCCATTGATTAGAAAAACCCACTGGCCCTTATTAGCCCAGCACTGCCAGCTGTCAGTCATCTTGAGTAGGGGATGCAGGCAGACAAAGGAATCCATGAGGGCACTTCTGGGAGAGGTTTGGATTTTGAACTAGCTCCCAGGGGCCCAGTAGCTGCCTGGATCTCCTGTCCGCCCCATGATTTCCCAGAGTGGTGGAAGCAGGGAACAGAGGCTAGAAAGAGTGACAGGGGACTGTGAATGCAGAGTCAGTGTCTCCCCACTGCTTACAGGAAGTCCCTGATTTCTCCTGTCCCAAATGCCTGCTGCAAAGAAAGTGGGACCCAGTGGTTAGACCTTTGCTAAATCACAATACTTGCAACAGACTCAAAGAACGTGCAGGTCCCAAAGAATATGACTTGAGGCTTTCTGCTGAACACAGAACGGTTTGCTCAAAACTGTGACACACATGGGACCAATTCCATCTCTCATCCTGCCCTGCGTGCTATTGTCTAAATGTTTGTGTCTCCTCCCCATGCTCCCCAACTTCAGATGTTGAAATCCTAACCTCCAAGGGATAGTATTAGGCAGTGGGGCCCTTTGGGAGTTGATTAAGTCATGGTGGTGGAGCCCTCATGAATGGGATCAGTCCCTTTATAAAGGAGGGTACAGGGAACTACCTTGCCCCTTCTGTCATCTAAGGACACAGCAAAAAGGCACTATCTGTAAACAAGTACATGGGGCTATTACCAGACATTCAATCTGCCAGTGCCTTAATTTTGGACTTCCAAGCCTCTAGAACTGTGAGGAGTAAATTCTATGGTTCAAAAGTTATCCAGTATATTGTTATATAATCATGAGCAGATTTAATATCCAGCTACTTTGCAGAATGCTAGAGCACCAAGACAGTTTGAACACCCCGAATCTAGTCCAATATCTTACTTTCCCAAGCCAGAGAGGTTAGGTGACTTGCCCAAGGTTTCCAAGCAGTTGGAGGCAGAACTGGGTCCAAATCCGCCCTCACAATTGCTCTTTTTACTCCATCCTGAGTTAATTCTCTTAGTTCTAGCAAATCAAGTTTCCAGGAGTCTGAGGACTATGGGAGGGGCCCTCATTCCAAGGGTCTCTGAGCTCCATGGGGACTCAGTTGGCCTTCTCTCCTCTCCCCTTCAGGTAAGACCCCTCTTCTCATGTGCATCTTCAGGGCTGAAGTGATGGAGCACCTGTACACCCCTAGCCAAGCCAGGAGGGCTAAGCTGGGGGAAAAATCAGTAACACCTCCCATGTTGAACTCTATCCCCTGCTTTTTGGGCCCAGACACATCTAGATGAAAGTTCAAGGCTGTTAAAAGGCAGAAGCCCCCAGCCAAGCCCCATGTCATCTGGTGGCAGAGGCAAACACTGAGGCTGAGCCTTGTCCTAGCTACTGTGACATCCTACACCTGCTGGCTATGAGAGTTGGGGCAGAGAGAAGTGCAGAGAGGCACCCACCCCACCTACTGGCCTGAGAAGCATGGCCTGAGTTTGTCCT
Organism: Nycticebus coucang; assembly: GCF_027406575.1. Lineage (NCBI taxonomy): Eukaryota > Metazoa > Chordata > Mammalia > Primates > Lorisidae > Nycticebus > Nycticebus coucang. The sequence continues at coordinate 91,653,055 of NC_069788.1, forward strand.
CTGGCCCTCAAAGTTGCCATAGGCAGGGCCTGACATCTTGTGGGCTGACAGGGCTGCTCTGGGGCTCTGACTGCTCAAGTCTGAAAAAGGGGAGGGTGCAGCCTAAATTCAGGAAGGAAGCCTTGGGTAACTGGTTAAGACCTTTATGTATTTATTTGTACTTTGGCTTATCTCCTCAATACTTAAGAAGCCCAGAATAGACTAGCTCTCCTGCCTAAAGGACTCACCTTTCCTACCCAAGTCCCCAAAGCTTCTGGGAAAAGGAAGAAGGATCCCAGGAGGCCATGGTAGGACTAGAGTGGGGGATGCAGGTCCACAGGAGGAGGCTGATGGCCCATGGATGTCCCTGCCCTGCCCCTGCTCAGCCATTGTGTTCGGCTTGGGGCCCTGTTTGGCTACAAGGAATCAAGCTGAGGACAGAGCAGGAGTCCCTATGGCTAGGCTGTAGGCTGACTAGTGCAAGGAGCCCCATTGTTTGGTTCCAATCTTCACCCTCCAAAGGATTCTCATGGACATTTTCCTTTAGGCTTCACAAACGGGGGTGTTGGTGTCATTCCTTTAGCAGGATTTTAAAATGATTTCTCCCTAGGTATATCAGCAGCACATGCCCACTATGGAAAATATGGAAAATAGAAAAAAGCAAAGAGAAGACAATACTGCTGTGTTTCAGGGCTTTTCCTGTCACCTGAGTCCTATCCTGGCCAATCTTCCTAACCCACTAGCCCACTTCATTTCTTCTTAACATTCATCCAGTGCGATCGGATTGTGAAACCATTTTGCTTGTTTGTTTGTTTCTTTCTCTTTTTTTTTTTTTTTTTGCAGTTTTTGGCTGGGGCTGAGTTTGAACCCACCACCTCCGGCATATGGGGCCCGAGCCCTACTCCTTTGAGCCACAGGCGCCGCCCATCTTGTTTGTTTCTTTAACCTGTTTATGGTCTGATTCTCCCCACTGTAATGGAATTCCATGAGAAAAAGAATCTGCTGCCAGCTGGCACAAAGCAGAAGCCCAGTAATGTCTGTTGAATGAATGAGCAAATGGCCTTTGCACCCAGAGGCCTATTAGAGGTTTGAGTGCTTTTCTTATTGATGTATAAGAAAAGCCTTTTATGTATGAAGGCTGCTAATTCTAGCTGTGCTGATTTGTGAGAACATTTTCCCTTGGTTTGTTGCTAATGTTGTACTCTACTTATGGTGATTTTTGACATATAAAAGTTTTAACCTTTACAAGTGACATGTGTGGCACCTGCAGACCACAGTGAAGATTCCTGCTGAGTGTCCCTCTGGGGAGTAAGTCATAGGAAATGGGGTACTCAGGTGTGGGGTTGGAAACCAATTCTGCTCACAGCTCCTGATTCTGGCTGCCTCTCACTCCCTTCTGTTCTTTCCTCTCAGGTTGTTGGAGCCGGTGAGAGACAGGTTGGTGGGTCCTGGAGGCCTCTGCCCAACTCCTTAGCCTTGTGTGGCTTCTGTGCCCATGCTCAGAGCTTCCTTGTCTTGGAAACCAAGGAAGAAGGCCCATGGAGGCCTGGGGAGGGGAACATCCTAAAATGTAGGGTGCAGAATGAGGTATAGATTTATTTGCAAGAGGCTCTAAACCTTGCTTCTCTCACCCTGTGCTGTGGTCCAAGTGTTTGGCATGGATGAATGGGTGGGTGGATGGTCAGACTGAGTGGATGAATAGATGGATGAATATATGGATGAGTGGGTGGATGAATGGATGGATGGATGCATAGATGGAAAGTTATATGGATGGATGAGGAGATGGATGGATATATGGAGGAGTGGATAGGTGGATGAGTGGATGGATGGATAATGGATGGGTGGATAGGTAGGTGAGTAGATGGATGGATGCATGCATAGATTGATGGATATATAGATAGGTGGATGAGTGGATGGTTAGATGGGTACACAGGTAGATGGATATATGGATGGGTGGATAGGTGGATGAGTGGATGGATGGAAGGGTGGATCGATGAATATATGGATGAGTGGATGGATGCACAGATGGAAGGATATATGGATGGGTAGATGGAAGGGTGGATGGATGGATGAAGAGATGGATGGATATAGGAGGAGTGGATAGATAGATGGATGCATAGATGGACAGATATATGGGTGGGTGGATAGGTAGATGAGTGGATGGATGGGTGGGTGGAGGGATGGATGCAAAGATGCATGGATATATAGATGGGCGGAGAGGTGGATGAGTAGATGGATGGGTGAAGGCATGGATGCACTGGGAAGCAGATAATCATTGCTAAAGAAAGCTCAACTTCCCCTAAATTCCTGGGCCTCGGGGAAGAAAAGTTGTTCTAACTACTGCAAGTTTTTTTTTTTTTTTGGCCGGGGCTGGGTTTGAACCCACCACCTCTGGCATATGGGACCGGCGCCCTACTCCTTGAGCCACAGGCGCCGCCCTAACTACTGCAAGTTTTTAAATAAATAGGAAAAAAAAAATTCCAGAAGCCCCAGAGCCATAAGCCAAAGTTGTATATGAAAGCAAACTTCATGGTTTTGACATGCTCCCCTGAGCAGTCACAAACTCACAGAACTATGACATCAAGCTATACCCCTAGAGATTGGAATATGCAAAAACTGCAAACAGATGCAATGAGAGTCAACTCATCTTCGGAGCCACAAAGCCCAAGGGGGACACTCAGAATCTGGGTTTTTTTTCCGTCCTTTCAGGCTGATTTCTCAGAGGACAAAATAGAGCTCTCTCAAAGCTGGTGTCTGGGCTGGTTTCTCCTCAAGAAATTCTTGGTGGAGAGGTGGCTCAGGCTAAGTGGGTGGGAGGACATGGTGGAAGGAGGAAAGGGGAAGGGAAACTGAGTGTGGGTTGGAATAAACCATACCTCTGCCTTCATCTTACTGGGGAGCACCGGACCTCTTACCCAGGTCATTAACCTTCTCCCACTGACAGAGGTCCTGACCCAGTCTAAATGAGCAAGGTACCAAGAATTCCTGGGGGCTACCCCTGTCTAAGAACTGTGTGTACTGCCTCTCCCCGCTTCAGCTTCATATTTTACACAACCATCTCCTGCTGTTTTCTTTGCGGAGATCCCCTTTTCCCTTCTTCACTGGCTGGCTCCTATTCATCCTTCAATGGTCAGACGAGGTGTCACCTCCTCCAGGGAGCTTTTCCTAATAGTCTGAGAAATACAGTCCCATACCCTCTGGGCTTCCTGCCATTCTAGTACTTGTCACTTACTAGTGACACAGTCTCTTGACTGGCTCATCTTTCCTCCTAGTCTGTGAGCTCCTGCAGGACAGGGCCAGTGTAGGAGTCACATCCATATTTATGGGCCTAGACCTCAACAGAGACTGGCACCCAGGAGGTGCTTATTGGGCCCCCAGTGTATCCCTGGGGTGGCTGAGTTGGGCGTGTGGTAATGGACCTGAATAGCCTGGAGATGGGCTGAGGTGGTGACTCACCCTCCCCCAGCTGCAGGGCGGGGTCCATGAGCTCCATCATGTACTCCACGTTGAGGAGCAGCTCTGTGAGGTTGCTGCGGGCCAGCACATACATGAGCACGGGCAGGAAGTCGTCGGCCCCATAGGGTTTCCCTGGGAGGAGGAAGGAGGTGGAAGGTGGTGAGTGCAAGGCTCTCCTGGGGACTTGTTCTTTGCCCAGATTTGCTGGTGGAGGTGGTCACCCCTGGAAGAGGAATGTTCCTGATCTCTCATGACTCTCAGGATGGGGAGAACACTGGGATCAGCCTCCTTGGAGGCCTGAGGTACAGTCCAGATTTAGGAAGAAGGAACTGAGAAAGTGCCCTTGTTGAGGTGACTAAGACCCTGACCCCTTCCCCTTTTCCTCCCCACCACAACTGCCCTTACTGCTTGTTTGACAGTCAAGTTCATAGACTCACCCAGAAATAGCTATCTGCCCAGTATTCATGTCTTTAGGGAAGGTTCCCTGTCCCTGTTAACCACATGTCTCCCTCCCCACCTGCAACACAGAAACCCCTCCCTCTGTTAGATGCTACAAGGCCTGAAATGCCACCATTCAATTTTCCTTCTTTTGGGTTAAGCAGTGCCTTTTCCTAAGGGCTCCTTTTAAAACATAAAGACCTCTGGAAGGAACTACTCTTCATTGCTGCCTCTCATGAAGATGTTTCCAGGGCTCAGAGCATCCTGACAGCAACAGCAAGGCAGGCAGAGGGGGGCATTCTGTAAAGGAAGAGCCACAGACAGGAGGGTGGAAGGTGGGCCCAAAAGATGTCTCCCCAGTTTTGCTCTGGGATAACTGAAGACCTGCCCATTCGACAACACAAAGCCTATGGTTGGACCTCTAGGAGAGAGGGAAGAAACCTGACAGGAACAGAAACCTCCTGGCAGCTTCTGTGAGTTTGCTGGAGAGAGGAATCTTGGCCCACCAGCTCAGCACCGTGGGAATAGCCATGCCAGGTTCCCAACCCACCTTCTCACTTCCTTTAACCAAAGGGAATCAGGGCTCAGGCAAAGGTCTTCAGACTCAGGGTGTTACCAGGTCTGGGTGTGGCCCCAGCCTCATCTATTTTAATGCTGCTGTTCTTTGCCTTTTGGGTGAGACTAATAATCAGCCTAAGCATATGCCAGCAAATTTACAGTTCATTCAAAAAGTGTATTTCTACTTGACATGTTTACAAAGGACTTAGGTGATCCATTGGGAATACTCCTGATAAAACAGTAAAATCTAAATAAAAAATTGCACAACACAAGGACAAATATAAATTACAAGAGGAATTGTGCTGTCAGAAAAAGAGAAATATAAATAAACAAGAATCCACACAACTGCTCCTTTACGAATTTGGCTTTGAGTTTTCTGATGGCCAAAGTGAGGAAAATGCAATCACATTCTTCTCAATGTCCATAAGAAAATATTCTTTTTTCTGGCGGGAGGTTGGGGGTGGGGGGGCACCAAATTATTTTTTTAACCCTCAGCTCTAAAATAAATTTTTCACATGTGGCTTCATTTGGGGGACATGAAGGGACATAGTTGGCACACATGGGGATGTTTCACTTGGCAATTTTCATTCTTCTGCCTCAAGATGCAGCTCATGTAGCTGGGTGTGGTAGCTCATGTAGCTGGGTGCGGTGGCTCACATCTGTCATCCCAGCACTCTGGGAGGCCCAGGCAGGTGGATCCCCTGAGCTCAGGAGTTCAAGATCAGCCTGAGCAACAGCAAGACCCCCATCTCTAAAAATAACTGGGTCTTGTGGTGGGCACCTGTCATCCCAGCTACTCAGAAGGCTGAAGCAAGAGGATGGCTTAAGCCCAAACAAGGGTGACAAAGTGACTTTTGTCTCTTAAAAAAAAAAAAAAAAAGATGCAGCTCAGGGCAAGCACCACTCACTTGCTGTGGACTATGGAACGTTTCTACCCTCCTCTAACCTCTTCAGAGAGGACAGAGAATGGGAAAATGAGGTGCCTGAGGATGTAATAAAATTCTGTGAATAGTCAGAGCCATATTGAGGCCTGAGGCAAAAGGAAAAATGTGTGTTCTTATGCATATTTATCAAAATATCTTCTCATATTTTGATCTAAATGGAAAAAATTAATGAATGTCCTACACTCAAAAAACATGACCGTATATGAAATCCTGTTGCCAATCTGTTCGCACATCACTGTCAGCTGTCATAAAACTCACGTGGGCCTGGAAACCATAGGCTGACTGGACAATAATCCAGGTTCATAAAACATTCAACAGCGTGTCTTTATTAAAACTGTTGATACTTTGTTCATTGTAGCTTTTTTGCATTAATTTTTTTAAAACACTGTATTAAAATATCTTGCCATATTACCCAAAAGTTCCATGCCTAGTGGCATATCCGTGAGAAACAAAAACATATTTCCACACAAAGCCTTGTACACAAATGTTCATAGCAACATTGTTCATAACAGCCCCAAAGTGGAAACAGCCCCAAATGTTCATCAACTGGTAAATGGATAGAAAAATGTGGTACGTCCTACAGTGGAATACTATTTGGAGACAAAAAGGAACAAACTACTGATTTACTCCATGGTGCGAACCTTGAAAACATTATCCTAGGCTAGCCATGGTGGTTCATGCCTAAAAGCCTATAAACCCAGCACTTTGGGAGGCCAAGGTGAGAGGATCCCTTGAGGTTGGGAGTTCAAGACCAGCCTGGGCAGCATAGCAAGACCCTGTCTCTATAAAAAAAATTTTAAAAATAGCTGGTTTGGTGGCTCATGCCTGTAATCCTAGCACTCTGGGAGGCTGAAGTGGGCGGATTGCCTAAACTCAGGAGTTAGACCAGCCTGAGCAAGAATGAGACCCATCTCTTAGGGAAAAAAATAAAAAAAGCCAGGCATTGTGGCAGGCACCCGTAGTCCCAGCTACTTGGGAGGCTGAGGCAAGGGGATCACTTGAACCCAAGAGTTTGAGGTTGCTGTGAGCTATGATGCCATGACACTCTACCAAGGGCAACAAAGTAAGTCTGTCTCAAAAAACAAACAAAATAGCCAAGTGTGGTGGCAGATGCCTGTAGTCCCAGCTGTAGGCTAAGATGGGTGGAATGCCTGAGCTCAAGAGTTGGAGGCTGCAGGGAGCTATGATTGTGCACACTGCATTCCAGCTTGGATGAGAGTGTCTCTAAAATAAAAATAAAAATAAAAAAAAGAAAAGAAAACAGTATCCTAAGTGAAAAAAGCCAGTCCTAGAAGACTACATAGTACATACTGTACATGGAATATGATATGTACAGAGTAAACATATCCACAGAGATAGAAAGATTAGTGGCTGCTAGGAGCTGGGAAGAAGAGAGAAAGGGAAGTGACTGCTAATTGGTACAGAGTTTCTTTGGGGGGGGGGTGATAAAAATATTTTGGAATTGGAGTAGTTTTAGTCACATAACCTTGAGACTATACCAAAAAATACTGAATTTTTAAAATATATATATGCATACACATATATATTTATTAATAAGATGTATCTCGGCAACAGAGTTTTTCTGGCACCCCTTGCTACATTTTGGACTTAGGGGCAAGTGTCTCACTCATCTTCCAAATCCTGGCACTGCATGTGGTGTTTAGGGCAGTGGCTGGCACAAAACAACCACTTGGTCAGTCGTAGCCACTGTGAGTGGACACTGCACACAGGGAGACCAAGTGAGTGGGTCAGAGCTGTCCCTGCCTCAGGACCTTCCCAGACTAAAGCCAGTGGCTTTGCTCGGGACTGCGATTCTGGGGTCCTGTAAAACTAGCCAAGGGGGGCCTTGTGTTTCTTGCCCGCTTGGTCCTATTCAGCCCTGGTAAGAGTGGCTGCTGGCTGCTTCCTGGCTTCCCTCATTGTCCAGTTTTGCTTCATTTTCAAAGTAACAGGACTCCTGATTTTTAGCTGGGATGTGGCCACCCCAAATAAAGACTATCTTTTTTTTTTCCCAGCTTCTCTCAGAGCTAGGGGAGGCCACATATCTATGTTCTGCTGCTAGAGAGAGGAGGCCTCCAAAATGTCTGCCTAGCAAACGTGAGTTCTGCTCATAACTAACCTTGCTTGGTTTTCCAGAGAACACTGTGCCTTGGGGCCTTCATTTCTGGCCATGCTCAATTTCTACATCTGCAAAATGGGGCCCAGCAACACCTGCCCTGATAGACTTTTAGGGTCTTTGAGAGAATAAAATGAGAAGAATGATGATGTAAGTAATTCAGAACCTGAATAGCACTAAGGAAAAGTGAGCCATTATTGGTATCTGTGTTCTGAATCCTCAGGGGGGCTGAAGGAGATGGTAACACCCAGCCCTGAAAAATAGAGTCAGAAAAATGTGGAGTGTGGCTCACAGGCCATTACTCACCAGCTGTGTGGCCTGGGGCTGTCTGACCTCTCTGAGCCAGCTTTTCTAGTCACATAAGAGCTGGCACAGATAACATGGCTGTCCATCCTACAGGGTTTTGGTAAGAATTCTGTGAAATGATTTACACAGAGTGACCCCACTATGCTCCCATGGAAACACCTAGTGAAGAAGGCTGTTCTGGAAATGCCATTGTTGTCATTCCAGCTCTGTTCTGAGGCCCTATGTTTGTTTGTCTCAAGGCTTCTGAGTCTTCCGGCACCAGATTAGTCAGTTTGGGGAAGTTTCCCATCACCTGAGACAGGACTAAAGATTATTCATGTGGATAATTTAATTATTAGAATCCTGGCCTACAGTGGAGTTTCTTTTTCTTTTTCTTTTTTTCTCCCTACTGCCTAGAGAATCAAGTTCAGGTTTTGTACCCTGGTGTTCAAGGCCCTCCTGACTGGGCCCACAGACACTTCTAGAACACGATTTATTCTACTGTCCTCTAGCCAAACTATCTAGTGAATAGATCCTAGTCAAGGGCCTCGGAATAAGTCACCAGCTCTTCTGCCCCTTAGCTCTTGCTGTATTCTCCTGACAGACCCCTCCCCTTGCCTGGCTACAGGCTGAGTCTTATATTTCCCTTACTGCACCAACACTTGTGTGATATTTTAAAAGGCAAAGCATATTTTAAAAACATTACATCAATGAATTCTTTTTTTTTTTTCTTCTGAGACAGAGTCTCACTTCGTTGCCCTAGGTAGAGTGTGATAGTGTCAACATAGTTCACTGGAACATAAACTCCTGGGCTCAAATGATCCTCCTGCCTCAGCCTCCTAAGTACCTGGGACTACAGGCACTACCCAACTAATTGCCACCACAACTAATTTTTCTATTTTTAGTAGCGATGGGGTCTCCCTTGTGCTCGGGCTGGTGTCAAACTCCTGAGCTCAAACAATCCTCCTGCCTCAGCCTCCCAGAGTGCTAGATTACAGATGTGAGCCACCTTGCCCAGCCTATATCAATGAATTTAAAAAAAACAACACCCAGAGGTGGGTTAGAGTCATTGTACCCACTTGACTGATGAGGGAAATGAGTCTTGAAGAAGTTAAGCTACTTGCTTAAGGTCATATGGCTAGAACTGATGAACCAGGGCTTGAGTCAGCTTGTTCTCCCCTATAATCTCATGTTCCTACTAATTTGACACTCTTCCTTTACGATCTGTCTCCTCCGTGAAGCCCTCCTGGACTGTGCCCTCGTCACTGGAGCTTACTCTACTTTCCATCCTCCACCTCGGGATGACATTCCGCTCCATCACCCCCTACACAACATCTCAGTGGGCTGCATCATGGCCCATTCCCTCAACTCTGAATAGGCGTTCACTCCTCCAGGCCTCTGCACACACAGTTCCCTCAGCCTGGAACGCCCTCCCTACCTTCCCCGTTACCACCTTCCCCCACCCTCTCCCACATCCTCAGCACAGCCAGATGGCTTCTCCTCTAGCTCCCAGGAAGCTCAGCTGTTTCAGAGCATGCCCTTTTCCTCACACGGTGAGAACCTGAGGATGTGAGAGCCAGGGAGAGTCACAAAATTTCTCTGAGCCTCTGCTCCATTGCTGCCTTTCCAGCCCCCAGCCCAGGCTTGGGACGGAGGCTGTGGAGAGTGGACTGAACTGAGTACCTTGTGTGTTCTCCCTGGGCACCACTCTGTCCTGCCCAGGATTAGGTCATGGATCCTGGGATCTGACATGGCCTTAGACAGAGGTGAGCTGGGAAAAGTGCTTAACAGCTGGTTCTCCAAAGGAAAATAAAGCCCTGATGTGTAGCATTTGCCAGTTTCCACAGAGGCAAATTTCAAACTACCTATATGAACGTGAAGTTGGGAAGAGATGCCCACAATCAGCTCCGAGCTGGCAGGAGCTGATGCTAGCACCCCAGCAGCCTTGGCTTCATCAAGTCCAAGCCCATGGTGAGGAAAGCAAGGTCAGAAATGGGAGAAATTAGCTTAGAGGCCCACAGCTGGTCAGTATGGAGCTGGTACTAGCAGCTGGGTCTCTTGCCCCTGATGTTGGTAAGGAATGTCCACACTGGCACCAGCAAACTGATGTAATAGCTACTTGTGAACATGAGCTTTAAGCATCATTTGAAAATACCAGCTCCCATCCCCTCCTTCTGGGGCAGTTAGGGAAGGATTCTCCACCCTCCTTCCTGTGAAGGAGGAAGACAGATATTCAATCTGTCTGGATCTCAGCCCTGAGTACTGTGGGGCCTCCAGCAGTGCCACCAGGATGCTGGTTGCAAAATACTTCTGTGATTGAATATCTGTCTTGGGTGGACCAGAGATCACATCCACCTGGCTGTGCATCCGAGAGCCCTGCTGCCTGTATCCTGGTGATTTCTGCTCTCTTTTTTGCCAAGTCACATCTGTTTGCCACCTATAGGTACAGGGGCAGGAGCTGATCACCTTTCAAAGAGCTGGCTGGAGCATTAAGCACGTTGCCCGGGCTGGGAGACTGCACAGGAGGGAAGTTCTCCTTCAGGCAGAAATGAACTGAAGTGTGCTCACCTGGGGCATGCGGAGAGTGAGGACAGATTAGGAGGCTGCTAACTCTGCCATGGAAGTAACTGTGACTGGGGGTGACTCACTTAGCCACTCTGAGCCTCAGTTTTCCCTTGTGAAAACTGGAGTATAATAAAACTCATGCAGTCTGTTACATATGGTGTGAGCACCAAATGAGGGGCTGGAGTGAGGTCTTGTCATTTAGGAAACATTGACTAAAAGAGGGGCTAGTGATTTTTCTGTAAAGGACCAGATTTTTAAGTTTTAAGTTTTTTGGAGACAGTTTCACTCTGTTGCTCCTGCTGGAGTGCAATGGCATCCTACCTCACTGCAACCTCAAACTCGTGGGCTATATTTTGTAGAGCTGGGGTCTCTCTCGTGCTCAGGCTGGTCTCAAACTCCTGACCTTAAGCAATCCTCCTGTCCCACCCTCCCAGAGTGCTAGGATTACAGGGTAGTAAATATTTTTAGTTTCAGGAGCCACACAGTGTCCCAACCATTCAACTCAGCCCTTGTAATATAAGCAGCCCTAGATACTATGTAAATGAATTGATGTAACTATGTTTCCATAAAACTTCACTTACAAAATCAGGTGGTGGGTCAGAGTTGGCTGGGAGGGGGTATAGTTTCCAAACCCCTGATCTAGAGGAAAGGATTTATCATCTTATTAGAACTACCTCCCCAGCCCCACCCCCATTTACTGACTGAGCTCTTACTGAGAGCAAGGTTCTGATGCGACAGTCCTGGGCAGCATGAAGCTCAGGACCACACTCTGCTTTGGCCCTTACCCTCCCACATGACACTCACTTAAAGCCACTTGCTTCTTCCCTAAAGACCCCCCACCAAGCAGGTGCAATGCTCTTGCAATGGGTGCTCTCAATGCAGAAGGGAAAAAGAAATATACGTAACTCAGAGAGACCTTCCCTGACCCCCCAATCCCGAACAGCAGACTCCTTCGACACTCCCAGGTCTCCACACTGCCTTATTCATCCTAGTAGCAGGTTTCAGTGGCAGTCTATTTTGTATTTCTGTTTACTTGTTTATTACCTGTCTCCCCCAACGAGAACGTAAGCTTAGTCAGGCAGGGGCTTTACCTGCTAATAGTGCCTGGCCTATAGCAGATGCTTAATAAATATATTTGCTAAGTGAATGAATGAATGAATTTCATCCACTGTATTGTGTGAGTTTTGCTTGTTTAATGCTGTTTTTCACTTGAATTGTGAACATCCTAAAAACAGGGACTGGGTCTTTCTGGGCTCGGCTGTTAGCATTTGTATTGTCAAAAAATGTTTGTTGGACTGTTGAATGATGCATTTGTTTGATAAAAACGTAAGAGAAGAGGAAGTAGGGACCATCTAAAATAGTGGATTTTAAATTTCCTTTTGCTGTGGAAGCCTTTTGGTAAGGGGGAACCTTCTGCACAATCCAACCTCTTTAGTTGAACTCAGAGTGGTGGCGGCAGAGCTGGCTTTCTCATTTCCTCTCAGCTGCCCCCTCCTCTGCCCCAAGGTGGCTTCCAGCTAAATCTATGGCACCTAGAGAGTTCTTTGGGGCCAGTTTGAAAACCACTGGGCTTGTGTGTGCTCCCATTTGAACAGATTAAAGAACTAGAACCTTGGAGGAGAAATGGCCATTGGACATCACTTGTAAAATCTGTGGCTAAAATAAAACGAGAACCTAGCCCCTTCTCTCCCACTGGGCCCCCTGAAGCTATGTTGTTTGGTTGTCTGCACTTTGCACTGATGCTGGTGAAGTCTCAGTTCTGCTCTGAGCAACACCACATCCCTGAGGAAATCACTCTAGTTTCCTGGGTTCCTCTTCCGAGAGCTCAGCCCTTAAGTCAGTCAGCGACACAGGCTGTGGGCTCCGAGGCCTGAAGCCACAAAGTCCCAGGCTGGTTCGAAAAGGCTTGAGGCTGCAGACACTGTAAAACTCAGCCCATGACTTGGGTCTGTCTTTTCTGAGGTCATCTCTGACCCCAGGATGCCCAGGGGAGGCAGGCTGGGGCAGGCAGGAGAGCACAGTATTTCACCCTAGGACCTGGATTCAATTCTCAGGTCAACCACTCACTTGCTCATGTGCGACTCTAAACACATGCTACTTAACTTTGCTGAGCCTGAGTTTCCTTAGCTATAAAATAGAGATAATCATAGTGTCCACATTCCATGGGGTGGTTGCGAGGATGACATAGCAAGACAGATAGGCAGTGCTTAGCATGGAGCGTGGTGAATGTTAGGCATGATTATTAGGAGGATAAAAGGGGAGGGTAACGTTCTAAAAATAAACCGCAGAATATGACATCTTAGAGGGACTGAACTCCACTTCTGTTGTGGACTGGAAAGTTGCATGTCACTTCTAGGCCTGTGCTTCTCTCTCTGTCTCTATCTTCCGGATATCAGTGTCCAGGGGAACCTAGGAAGCCTCCTTCAGCATAGATCCCTGAATGACTAAATGGATTATGGCCAACTCTCCCTCTTTAAATTTGACTTATAAGAAACAAACTTCCATTGAGTTAGAGATAGTAGGGTTTATCTGTTACAGCAGCTAGTGTTTCCTTGACTAATTATCTAACTCCCTATCCATCTATAGCTATCTCAAAAAAAAAAAAAAAAAAGATTAGAAATTTACCAACATACTACTAATCAATTTTCAACAATAAACATTAACAACCATTATCATCAGAAATCAGTTTAGAATTTTTTTTAACATAGATCATTATTTTTTAATTTTTGTTTTTTAGAGACAGGTTCTCCTTGTAACATCCAAGCCGAACTCTTAACTCCTGAGCTCAAGTGATCCTCCTACCTTAGCCTCCTAAGTAGCTGGGACCATGGGCCCAGGGCCCAGTGACTGGTTCAAACATAGATTTTTTTAAAACCCACAGTTTCCTGACCTTCGTCCTTGTCCTCTCCACTCCCAGTCAATGTCACAAGGCCCATTATTCCATGCTGAAGAATAGGGGACCCTGAGGTCCCCTTGAGAGCCCTCTTCCCATCCAATTCCCCAGACACTGCTCCTGCTTGAACTAATCGTAGATTCCCGATTTTGTGGTTTCTGCCAGGAAGGTGGACAGTGAGGGACCTGGGATTCTGACACTACCCCGTGGCCCCTACATCCTACTGCCTGGCACTGTGGCTGTGCACTGCATCCCCAGTCCAGGAGCAGGCTCTATTCCAGAAGCTCCTGTGGCAGCAGGGTATTGAAGGAACTCTAAATTTTGGCAGCCCGCTGGCCCTCCACACCCTCTCCTTCTGGGATGTCTCCTGCCCTTTATCTACATTAGGGGAAGGTTCACAGCTGCACCCCTCTTGTCCTCCCCTCCCATTGTAAGGAGGATTTCCTGGCTTGACTGTATTCAGAGTCAGGCAGGACTGGCTCTGACTTCCTGGTCTTAGACATTGAAGAGGTGGGAATGACTTGTCAAAGTAAAAGGAAAGGTGAATCTTAAGTCCTAGCTGCTCTCACCAAGTGTCATGAAGTCCATAAGGAACTCGGTCAGCTCCTGGCTAGAGGATGGAGGGACAGTTTATCTAAAGGCATTTGCAGTGAACTTCCCAATCTGCCTTACTGTCCTAGGACCCTAAACTTGAGACAGTAGAAAGTGCACTCAATTGAGATTCTGAAACTTGGGGTTCATTTTTAGGCTGTCTGCTTGGTATAGTGACAGAGCACAGATTTTGAGTGAGACAGTTCTGGGTCTGAATCCTGGCCCATTTGCACTTTGGGCATAAAAGAACTGTCTTTCCAGGGAAGATGTCATGGCCAGTTGACTCAGATCTTGTGTCTCTAAGTTCGCCCCTTTTTTCACTGTCCCTTCAGGTCTCACCAACAGTGGGGCCCTATTTTAATCTTGTCTCAAGGGAGCCATGCAGGCTGCCCATCAGGCTCCTGTTACCAGCATCATCGCAAAGGGAGAGGCAGGCAGGGGGGCATCCTCCCCCGGAAATGAGGCGGCTGGGAAATCTAGAAGCAGGGCTCAGGCAGGGCCGGGGTGTAGGTGGTGACAAGGGCAGGGCTGTTTTCTGCTTAAAGTGGTCAGTGGGGGAGGAAGCAGGTCAGTGGTGTGGTAGGCAGGACTCAGGCTGGAGTCCTACCTCTCCCTGGGGTCACCAACGGCTCCCAGGGCCTGACACAGGGCTGCTGGTCTGTGGACTACACTTTGAATAGCAAGACCATAGATGATTACACGAGAACTGCTAGGGGCATCTGTTAGGTGGAAGGAGTGAGCCAAACACCTGCAGCTTAGTTCTAAAATTGCTAGATGTCAAAGTTGGAATTTAAGAGTCAGTGAGATCTGGCTGAGAAGGCATAACCTTAGTCTAATCATGAGGAACCATCTGACAAACACAAAATGAGGAACCTTCATTTTTTTAAAAAGGTGGGGGTGGGAGGGAAACCAACATTCCTCAAAAATATCGATATCGTAGAAGACAAAGAGAGGCTGTGGAAATACAGTCATGCCTGGCATAACGCCCTGCCGGTCAACAGTAGACCAGATATATGATGGTGACTCCACAAGATGATAGTATCTTATTTTTACTATAGATTTTCTTTTCTTTTCTTTTCTTTTTTTTTTATAGAGACAGAGTCTCACTTTATCACCCTTGGTAGAGTGCCATGGCGTCACAGCTCACAGTAACCTCCAACTCCTGGGCTTAAGCAATTCTCTTGCCTCAGCCTCCTGAGTAGCTGGGACTATAGGCACCCGCCACAACACCCAGCAATTTTTGTTGTTGTTGTTGCAGTTTGGCCGGGGCCGGGTTCGAACCCGCCACCCTTGATATATGGGGCCAGCGCCCTACCCACTGAGCCACCTATGATTAGATACCACTGTGTTCCAATTGCCTAAACCTGCCATAGCTTTATACTGTAAAGCCCGGGTGTGCAGTGGGCAGGACCACTGGAGTTAGTGAGAGTGCACTCTGTGATGTTCAGACAATGAAGCCACCTAACACTGCCCTCCTCAGAACGTGCCCTGCTGTTCAGTGATGCATGATGTGATGGATTCCACATTAAAGGAGGTTTAAGACACATGACAACTAAATGTAATTATCTCGCCCTTCACTCGATCCTAAGCTGGAGGGGAAATGCTAAAAAGGACTTATTAGTTCAAGTGACAGCCTGAGAGCTTAGAAGGTACGTTAGATAAAAACCCTGAATTAGTATAGATTTAGGAAATGGACAGCGCTGCTGCAGTTATAGAAGAGTTATGTGACCTTACCTCCTTACACACAGTCCATGAAATACTTAGGAAAGTATGTAGGGGTGGAGGGCCCAGATGAGTGTAACCTACTCTTATATGATTCAGAAAAACAATTATGTACGCAGAGAGAGAGAGAGTGAGAACTACAAAGCAAACTTGGTGAGATGTTAATGAGTCACAAAGAATATGCAGGTTTTCCTATTTTCACATACCATTTCTATTTTTAGGACTTTTTTTTTTTTTTTTTGAGACAGTCTCACTCTGTCGCCCTCAGAAGAGTGCTGTGGCATCACAGCTCACAGCAACCTCAAACTCTTGGGCTTAAGCGATTCTCTTGCCTCAGCCTCCTGATTACTTAGGACTACAGGTTTATTTTTAGGGTTTTTGAAGTTCGAAATTATTCCCAAATGCAATATTTAAAAAATCAGGAGAACTCTTTTTTCCAACCAAACCCTACATAGAATGCTGTGTGTAAAACAGGTGCAAGCAGGGTTGTCTGAAGTGAAGCTGGCTTGGGGTCCAACCTGCCTCTGTCCCTTTGGTGGCCCTGGGGTGCCTTGTGGAACCCATCTTGAGAACCACTGAGTGGACTCAGCCCACTCAGGTTTTGGAAACGTGGCAGGAAGGCAGCCATTCCTGCATCCAAACATCTAAGCACTCAACACACACACCTCGAGCCTCACAGGGGCCCAGAGAGGAGTTCCTACCTCCACTGCAGGAATGCGAAAACTGAAGCTCAGAAAGTAGCTCCTGAGCACCTCAGCTGTTCAGGTGCTGTCCCATGCCACTTACTTGCAGTGAGGTTACTGTCCAGGGCTACAGCACCAATCAATGCTGGGGTTCAAACCTAGGACTGCTGTATAGTGACAAACGTCTGCTCTTTGGATTTGGGGCTGGTGTATCCCAGATCCGCTGGACAGAACCTGATTCCTCCCAGGTAAAGTTGCTGAGGCTCCCAGTGGAGCAGCCCTGGCCTGTTCGGGGCAGAGATGAAATTAGGAGTCAAATTGGACTCCCAAGCCCAGTGCCCATTCAGTGGTGGGAGGGGAACACACTGTCTCTTCCCTGAAGGGTAATCTTCACTTGGAGCCCTGACCTTGGTTTAACCTTCATGGCTTGCAGTCTCCCTGTGTGGGCCTGGCTTCTGGCTCAGCAGAGAAGCTGAGCCTCCTTCTAACCTCCTTCCCTCCCGACAAGGCGGAAGCTACGTGTATAGACACCCTGGTTCTGCTGGGTTCTTCCCCCTGCTGCACCCTGCTATCCCCCTCTAGCAACTGCTTCTCTTTTTCCTCTCTCTTCAGAATGAGCCATTGCCTTCCCCAGTCCCTGTGTTCTTAACAAGTGAAATTCATTGCTAGCCAAAATCACGGTGTTTAAGTCTCACCACAAAAGTTATAACTATGTAAGGTAAGCTAGATTTAATCATTTCTCAATGTATGTAAAGTTCATACATCATGTTGTACACATTGAATATATATAGTGAAAAATTATGGTGTTTGAACATCATTGCCAAGTGATGAGCTTTTAAAAAAGAATTCCAGGAAGCCTGAGGTTTCTGGGGAAATAAGGTTTCACTCTAAGTGCAACTGCCCTTCTCTAGCCCAAAGTACATCATTCAAGGTCACACAGGTAGTTAAGTGACAAACCAGGACTTTGAACCTGGTGGCTTTGTGTGGCCACAGAGGTGATTACCTAGTCTGCATTATCATGGTAGCTGTGTACAGATAAACATGTTGCCCACTGAACAAAGACGTCCATCTGAAGGGACGATGGGGGATGAATCCAGCCAGCAGCCCCATCACTGTAATACAGTGACGGCTGTTCTTGTCTGCCTGGAGGAATGCTGTGGCAGCATGATTATAAATGGTCCAATGATTCCTGTCCCTATGCCTACATGCCTTGCAATGTGTCTTTATCAGGAGGGAAAATGGTCTTCGCCCCTTGAATCTGGGGTGGTCCTGTGGCTAAATAAGTCAGTGAAATTGTGCCAGTGCAGGGCCAGGCCTCAGTGGGCCTTGCAGGTTTTACTTGCTCTCTTGGAACCCAGCTACTGGCACAAGCCTGGACTTACCTATTGGAGGATAAAAACCTGTGGCTCAGTAATCCCCATCTGCAGCCAGCAGCCAATTAATCACCCCAGCGTATGAGCAAAGCCATCCTAGAGCCACCAGCCTCCAAATGACCCACTTCTGACCAAAGACCCACTAGGCAGCCTGGCTAAGTTTGAGTATGCTCAACCCAGATCAGATAGCTGCCCAGACCCTGTGGGCTTGTGAGTCTCGATCAGTGCTAACTATTTAAGACACCCGTTATGGGCTGAATTGTGTCCCCTCAAAATTCCTATACATGAGGTTCTAACCCTCAGTACCTAAGAGTATGATCCTGTTTGGAAATAAGATTGCTGTGGACATAATTATCTAACATGAGGTTATACTGGAGTAGAGTGGGCCCCTAATCCTCTGTAACTGGTGTCCTTAAAAGAAAAAGAGGAAATTAGGACACAGACATGCACACAGGAACAGGCCATGTGAAGATCACAGTTCTGCTGCCATAAGCTGGGGAACCAGAAGCTCGAGGGAGGCCTGGAACAGATCCCTCCTAGCACCTTCAGAGAGCGCATGGCCCTGCCCACACGTTCATCTTGAACTTCCAACTGTCAGCATTGTGAGACAATAAATTTCTGTTGCTTAAGCCACCCAGCTGGGAGTACTGCGTTTCAGCAGCACCGGCAAGCTAATACAGTGCCTTTTCCTAATTCACACAAAGGCATGGCATGTTCCTAGCCTGCCTCTAGGGCAACAGCTGTCACGGCACAGCTCTGGGTGTCCAGGTAACCCCTGGGAGGCGCCCAGTTCCTCCCCAAGGAGTCTCTGAATCTGGAAAGACTGGGCTTCCTAGCCTCTGGAGTCCTTGCAGGCCTCAGAGAACCATACAAGGATAGCTCCCGGCCCTGACCCATCATGGCCCCACCTACCTGGATTGCCAAGGGCCATGGAGTCATAGATGAGTTTGCAGGTCTTAAGCAGGATGGAGATCTTCTTTTCGGGCGAGTAGGCCTTGTGCATGCTGGTGAACTTCTGTAGAATCTTCTCCATGACAGATACCTCCGGCACGCTGGTGGTCACTCCCAGGTCAGTCGTGGTAGTGGCCAGGATCACCAGCTGGTTCTCCTTGAGCTGCTGCAGCGAGCCGTCCTTGCTGTGGATCTCATGCAGGCAAGAGTTGATGGCTTCTTTCAGGGGCTTCAGGACACACTTGTACAAGGCAGACTCTACGATTGCTTCTGTAGGTGAGCAAGGGTGAAGGGGAGGGAACAAGCTAGAGGGATCCTGCTGCCCAGTTGTTCAGCCTTCCCACCCACTGGTCCCCGGAAGGGCACACTCACAGCTCCAGCGGTTAAACCCTGCAGTTCCGATACGGGAGAGAATGTAGTACTTTCTGCAGAAGCCACACTGTGAAGACACTGGCATAGGAGCTTCCAGGGACAGATACTGACTGGCCATTAAATCCTAATGCTTTTCACAGGGCCTGGCACACAGTAAACTCTCCAAGGGCTGCCTACCCATACACAGCTTCTGAGGGCACTATTTACACTGGAGTTGTACAGTGTACAACAGGGGCAGCTGGAGGCTGAGGGCCTAAGTGCCTAATAAACAATTAGTAGAACTATTCTTTTTTGTTTGTTTGTTTTTTGACACAGAGTCTCACTATGTCGCCCTCAGTAGAGTGCCGTGGCATCACAGCTCATAGCAACCTCCAACTCTTGGGCTTAAGCGATTCTCTTGCCTTTGCCTCTGAAGTAGCTGGGACTACAGGCGCCCGCCACAATGCCCAGCTTTTTTTTTAGTTGCAGTTGTCATTGTTTAGCAGGCCCGGGCCCAGTTTGAACCCACTACCCTCGGTGCATGTGGCCGGCGCTGTAACCACTGTGCTACGGGCACGGAGCCTGGTAAAATTATTCTTGATGCCTCTCTTTCAGTCCCCAAATCCACTTGACTCTAGTCTCAAAAATACAGTATATTCAGAACTTGACTTCTCATCACTTCTACAGCTACCACCCTGACTTGGGCTGGTCAGGCTCCCACCAGGTCACCTCTTGCCTGGGTTATGTCATTAGGCTCTTGCTCTGGACCTTATACTCCATTTTAACACAGCAAGCAGTGTCCTGTTATGACATGTTTGATCATGACATTCCTCTGTTGAGAGCCCTCCTCGTACCCATCTCATGTGCAATCACACCAAAGCCAACGTCTTCCCTGTGGCCTCCAAGGCCCTGCTGTGATCTGGCCCTGCCACCTGTCTCATTCACAGCTTTGCCTGCTCCCCTGTGCTCATGCTGCTCCAATAAGTGCCAGGCCTGCTCCTGCCATGGGGTTTCTGCACCTGCTATACTGTCTTCGCCTGATGCAGTCACCTGAAAGTTGTCCACACTGCTTGTTCCTTCACTAGTTGTATGTCATCTTATCTAAGAGGCAGTCCTGATCGTCGTGTGGGATGAGAGGCTGAGCTCGGATCTCACACTTCTCTGCATCGTACACATTCTTATCCCCACTCTAAAGATACACCAACTTAGGCTCTGATGGAATGGGCTGAGCTGGGGGCCGAACAAGGATTAGAACTCATGTCTGCTTGATCCCAAGGTGGTGCTTAGCTGCTCTGGGTGACAGTGGGGAGACATTCTCAGGAAGTCGTTTTGACCCTAATTCATCTCCAGGGGAAGGATCTTAGCTATTGGCCTAGTACAGGCAGGTCCTAAGTCCTGTCCCTGTATGGGGACACCTTGGCTTCCCCAGCCCTGGGGAGAGGAGGGAGGAGCTTGTTCTCCCATGGCTGAGTCTAAGCAGAGGCCCAGATAGCCCTTCCCTGCCATGCAGGTCTAGGGTTGGTCCATGTCTGGATTTGGGGCCTATCCCAGCTATCCTGGGTTCCCATCCTGCTGCCTCTCTCTGGCCTTCAGCTGAACACAGGACTGCCTTTGTCTCCCTCACCCTGCCCCCACCCATCCTTGCAGGGCCACATGCCTGCCCACGCATCCTTCCCATGGCCCTCGTAGCTGCAGGTAGAGGCATGTTGTCCTAGGGGCAGGGATTTGCCCTTTGCCGCTGCCCTAGGCTCCTGTATGACCTTGGCCAAGTCCCTTCCCCTTCCAGGTCCTGTTCCTTTAATTGAAAAGTGAGAGGGCTGTGCCCATGCCCAGAGGTCCTCTCACACCTGAGAGCCTCTGAGCTCCTCCAGGAACCTCAGCATCCACACGTGCCAGGAGCCACAGGTAGAGGCATGTTGCATCTCCACTTGCTCCTTGTGACTTACCTCGAGGACCACCCTGAGTGTGGGGCTCTGCCCAGCCCTTCTGTGGTTCAGGATCCTCTACTGTCTACCTGACACAAGGGCAGAGCTCAGAAGGAGCAGAGCAATCAGTTCATGGAAAGGGCTGGACTGCCTGGGTCTGAAGCCCAGTGCTGCCACCAGCTCTGTGTCCTCTCGTCCAGGTCGCTAAACCTCTCAGAGCCGTGGATTCGTGGGTATGACAGCAGTCCAAGCCCATTAGGTTTGCTGACTTGTGCAGCGTCTGGAATGCTGCTATTGCTGTCCATGCTGACCTGTCCCCAGCTCCTAGAAGGCCCTTCTGTCCATCTCTGCAGCTCCGGCCCTTCCTACCCTTGGTGGCCTAGCTCAGCAGCCACCTCTCTCTGCCCACAAATCTTTCTACCCTACACTTATGTCCACAGCAAGCTCTGGTAGCATCCTGCCATGTCACCCTTCAGGAAAGACTCTGGGTCTGGCACCTCTTGGCATCCTGGTACCTGAGACAGAGTTGG
Organism: Nycticebus coucang; assembly: GCF_027406575.1. NCBI lineage: Eukaryota > Metazoa > Chordata > Mammalia > Primates > Lorisidae > Nycticebus > Nycticebus coucang. The sequence goes on from NC_069788.1 coordinate 91,674,415, forward strand.
CCTTAGCAGATACCCCATGGTGAGTCTGCATCCTGCCAGCTGGCCCACCCTGGGGCTGGAGTCATTCCAGGTGTTTCTGGCAAAGGTCCAACTTGCACTCCCCTGTGCTCTGCCAGGGATCACATGGTTCCTGCCCTGCCCCATGCCATCTGCTGGGCCAGGAGGTCTCCCTGCTCTATCTCCTCTGCTCTGCCTTCCACACATCCCCTCAGGGGCTCTGTTACCTCTAGACCACATCCACAGCTGGACTTTCACTGTCTCCTGAGTGGCCCATGACCCTGTGGCCTCATCCTCCTCCTCTCTATCATTTTCCATGCGGCCATCACTCCCTATTAGGAAAGTCCACCACCACCTCTTCCACAACACAGCCCTTCTCACTCCTTCCTTAGGCCCAGCTCTTACCCCCCCCCCCCCCCCCCCCCCGCTGTGGAAGGCAGGGCTGACCACAGCTTCCTCTGGGCCTGCTGTGCCATTCCATATCCTCCCTGTCTGCATGATGCCTGGGGCTCAGTCCTCGGACCCAGGATGATCTCATCCAGTCTTGTGGCTCTTTTTCTGCTGATGGTTCCCAAACATCTATTTTTTTTTTTTTTAAATATGTAATGCTTCACAAATTTGTGCAGGGGCCATGCTAATCTTCTCTGTATCGTTCCAATTTTAATATATGTGCTGCTGAAGTAAGCACTCCCAAACTTCTATCTTTAGCTCACATTTCTCTACAGAATTGCAGACTCAGACCCCAACGGTCTACTCGACATTCCCACCTGGGGAACCCGTAAGCGTCTCTATCATTATGTGTCCAAAGTTGAGCTCCTGGCCTCCTCCCTGGTGTCTGCCTCCTTCCAAGGCTGACAGTATTTATCTGTGTCCTGCTCCCTCTTCACACCCAGATCCAGTCTATGGCTCCATCTTCACCACAGGTCCAGGACCTGACCCTATCACTCCACCTGTGCTGCCTCTGCCTATTCCCAGCCTTGATTCTTACAGTAGCCCCTGGAAAAGTCCCTCTGCTCCCACTCAGCACAATGGCCAGAGCAAGGCTGTGCATGTGTAAGTGGGAGCACAGCTCTCTGGGGCTTGAACCCTGCATGTCCCATCTCAGCTCATCCCTGTATGCTGCTGGTCTCTGGATCTCCATCTTACTGCTCCCACCACACCTGAAAGGCCCCATGAACCCTGTGGCCTGGATAATCTGTCAGTTTTCAGCAGGCTGCTATCAAATCAAATAGCCAGAGGAGGTGGCCCCTGGAGGCCTGGGGAGTGACGTTTACCAACTAGTTAAGAGTTCAAAATTCAACAATCACGTGGGCCACAGCAGCGTGATCTGACTGAATATTTACAGGGATGTAGTTGATCGCAATGTAAAACGTATTTCTCCCTGTGAATCACAATCATAAACAGGGTTGATAGTTATTGGATTAGAGGCCAGTAGGAGTGGGAAAGGTTGGGGGCTACTTTGGAAAGGAATCAGATCAATGAGCTGTCCTGGGCTGGTTCTCCAGAAGCAAAGTCTGAAGGAGAGATTCAGGGGCATGTGATTTATTGGGGGGAGGGGGAGAGAAGCTCTTAGCATACAGGGAATGAGGAATGCTGGACATAGCAGGGAAGAGCTTAGGCAAGGATGAGGTCTTAGACTCAGCCTGATCCCATGGGGTCCTAGAGTGCATTACACAGCAGTCCTACCTTGAAGCCAGGGGGAACCAGTCTTTGTTCCCCCTTGGCAGGGAGTAATTGGCAGTGAGCTGCCCAATAGTGGAAGAGGGGATGCATATAACGTGGACTCTATATGGCCAAGGTCAATTCTGTTGCAGCCAACCCTTGCTGCAGCTGGAGAGAGTTGCCTATTCCCAGGAAAGGATAAGGGTATGTGCACCAACAGTGTCCACTACATAGATCTCTTTCATCCTAAGGGGCTCCCAAGTCTATGAGCCATGCCCCCATCCTTCCCTCCCCCTGCCCCACAGCCAGTCCCTCCCCAGGCACTGACCCAGCTCCTCCTCGAGGTGCAGGGCAGGGTCCACCAGGGCCTTGAGCTCGGTGCTCTGCAGCAGGTAGCTCTTGAGCTGGGTCATCATGGTGCGGATCTCCTGCAGCATCTCAGTGCTGGAGGCCTGGCGCGCCATCATCTCCAGGCTGTACACCTTGTAGTCCTGCACCAGGTTGCCAAAGTAGGAGGCCTTGTCCTGTGCCAGCTCCACCACCTTCTTGTACAGCTTGCGGTTGTTGGACAGGAAAGCGTGGAAGACATTGGTGAAGCTTGCGAAGCTCAGCCGGTGCCGCGCCTTACCCAGGATCACTGAGGACTTCTTCCCACAGTGGCTGCTGAGCGACTCCAGCTCCTCCTCCGTGCTGCTGGTTGAGTAGGAGTCCTGGTCAGCAGCTGAACCTGGCGTTCCTAAGCTGTCTGAGAGGGAGGCCAGGGAGCCCTTGAACTCTGGAGAGCCCTGGGCATGAACCCTGGCTTGGGCATGGAGGCGCTGAGTTCCCGCTTGGGAGGCAGGACTTTGGCCTTCCCTGGGTGGACTGGGTGTGGGTGTCTCAGAGGCCACCTCCTGCCTGCAGACCTCAGCACTCTCCGAGGGGGCTGGGAGGACTGAGGCCAGCTGCCGGGAGACCCGTTTCTTCCTGGGGGGTGGGACTGGGGGTTGTTTGGTCTTCTTTGGCAGCTCTGGCACGCTGCCTGGATAGCTGGCTTCAGCCTCTGCTTCCTGGCCTTGCTCTGTGATCCTCTGAGGCCTGTCCCTAGAGCTGTCTGAGGTCCCTGGAGGAGGCATGCTGAGCTGGTCCCCCTCTGCTGCCATCCCTGCACTTTGGTCCTCCAGCGATGCCCTCTCAGAGAGGCGCCGTCTGGGAGGGACAGTGGGAAGGGTCTTCTTCCCCGGTGGTGGAGGGGCAGGGGCTTGTGGCAAGAGGCTGGGGGCTGACCCCTGCTTCATTTCTTCCTCCCTGAGGGGGCCCAGGCCTGCAGTGGGGCGTGGGAGCCTCTCACAGGTGGTCATGAGTGGCTGGTTCAGAGGGTCTGGGGGGTCTGGGGCCTGGGGGGCAAGATAGGGGGCAGGGACTGGGGGAGAACCAGGTACAGGACAGGCAGAGGCAGGAGCAGCAGGGAGTGGATCAGGCCGGGCAGGGCTGCAGCGATTTAGGAATGGTGCTGGGGGTGGCGGTGGCGGGCGGCGTGGGGCCCACTTAGAGGTGGGCGAGGTAGCGTCAGAGGTGGGCAGCAATGGGCGCTCAGGGCAGCTTCCAGGAGGTGGCTGGTCAGTGGGCAGGGAACTGCCGCAGTCCTCAATGAAAATGGGATTCACAAACCACAGGCGGTCACTTCCCACCGACAGCTCAATTTCACAGGAACAGTTTGCGTAACAGGTGTTGGGTCTGAGGGTGGGGGCTGGGAGTGCTCCAGGGGCTGGGTCTTTCGGGGGCTCTGCCGGGCTCCCTCTTGCCTGATGCGAGTTCAGGGAGGAGTCCCAGAAGCCTGTGGAAACAAAAGAGGGACAGGCGGTCAGTCCTTGCGCTGGGCCAACGCTGTGCTGGCTGCATCTGTGGGTGGGCTGGAGGCAGGGCCACCGAGGGCTGTTCACAGCATTTGCTTCACTGCTCTGAGAGTTGTTTTCCCCTCCTGGATGCTTTCAAACCTCTCCCACCACTTCCTGCTCGAGAGGGGAAGCCCCGTAATCCTCTGCAGCAGTGTGGGGTGGGGCCCAAGGGTGATATGACAAGCTCCACCCCAGTTCTGTCTCTTGTTGTGATAGCACACCACAAGGGCACTGGTGGCCTGGGGTGGGGGGTGGCCACACAGTGCTCTAGAATGTGGGAAGTACATGATGGAGAGAGAAGGGACAGAGGCCCTGCACTCCTGTAGCTTGACCAGGTAGGTGCTCTGGGGCAGGTCGCTCAACTGGTCTAAGCCTTAGTCTAGTCATCTTTTAAATGGGGTCACACCTGTACCCAATCACAGGTATGTGAGAAGACAAGTGATCGTATCAGGGAAGGGGCTTTGGGCCTGTTTTGGCCACTACCATTGTTATATGAGGAAAGAATAAACTTACATATGAACTGCCCTAACAGGAACACTCATCTGCAGCAAAATCATTCTGACTCTGGTTGATCTCAAGGTTTGCCCCAACTGGGGGAGCTAGCTCTGAAGGCAGGGGCTCCTGTGCCACTGAGCTAAGTTCCAGCACAAGCCACTTTACTGACTCAGTCCTCTTGCACTCATTCCAGGGCTGCAGCCTCTGGAGCAAGCCAGACACAGGTGTTCTTCAGCTCTAGGGAACACACCCCATCAAATATCTCAAGGAAGCTCAGGACGCTCCCAAAGGGCCCAGGGATACCTCGTCCTGAAAACAATTTCAGTTGGCTCACAGGCCACTCTGAGTTCACTCAAGTGGCTCCTCCTAGAGAGGAACATGGAACCCAGGTCTTGTTCTACTTTGTAATTTGGGAGATGGATTGGGGATTAGCCAGGCAGGTGTAGAATTCCTTGTGAATGGTGGGGCCGGCCTCTCACCCAGGGCTCCTTACTTCTGGGAGGAACTCACCAATAAGAAAACTGTGAAAAATATCAAAGATAATAATAGGAACAAACATTCATAACATTCTTGCTGTGTGCCAGCCTGTGGGCACCAATCATCTTGAGGTTCCCTGGTCATAGGCTGTGCCCCATTTCACAGATGAAGATAAAAGGCTCAGGGAGATTAAATTTGTCCTAGGCCACAGGGCAGGTGTATGAAGGAGCTGGAATTGAACCAGGTCAGGCTAGTTCTACAGCCCCTGTGTTCAGCCGCTGTTACTCTGCCCTCCTTCATAGGAACTTGCAACACTTCCCATCTTTGTTCTCTCCCAGCATCGGTGGCTTGCACCCCAGAACTAGGGATGTGGCAACAACACAGCAGGCTCTTGACATTGAAAGAAACGAGACATCACAAGGTGGCTGAGAGCAGCCAAGTGTGTGCCCACTCTTTCAGGAAGGTGAGCATGTAGGCACTTTCGGGAACGTGAGCGTGTGCCATCTTGCTGGCTGGAGGATGCCAACCCGGTGAGGGTGAGCAGGGCACATCCCAGGACAAAGGTGCAGTGAGCAGCAGACCAGCAGTGAGCTACGACCCACCCACCTGTGTGTGTCCCTTTGAGGCGCACTCCTCACAGGGGAGGAGAATGGGCTCCCTGTCCTCCCCAGCCCTGTCTTAGTCTAGCAGCCTGAGTGTCACAGCCAGTGAAGTTGTCACCACTGGAACAAGGATGACAAATTTTCATGTGACTCTTTCCAATTTGCAAAGCTCTGTGCACACACCACAGCTACTACTCGAGAATATGGTGTGTGCAAAGTGCCCTCTCCCAGGACCTGAACGATGACTTGTGGCGACTGCGTGGGCCCTTTGCTTTGCTTTCTTGGGCAGCCACTGACTTCTCCCATGACTGACTCTCCCAGGTGCCTCGCATCAAGCACACAGATGCTCTGGGAGTGAGTGTTTGAAGCACTGTGCCTGTGTCTATACAGGCCCGACAGTGTCTCCATGGAAGTTTTCCTAGCAAGTAGAATCAGGCAGCCAGTCTGACCCCAGGGTGAATTTGGCTGCAGATCCACATGGTAACAGTTCCCAGAGGTTCCCACATGACTCTTCCTTTACGTGAAGGTGGAGTTATGGGGAGGGGACACATAGAACTGCCCACCAGTGCCTGCACCTCCACTATGATCCCTCACATAGCTCACGGCCACAGCCCGCCCCCTCTGCATATTTTCCTTTTTTGTGGCACCAGGTGGGGCACATAGCAGGTCCTTGGGGGTTATTTGCCAAGAATCACTTTTGATTCTTTAGCTTGGCACTCAAGGCTGCGGGCATCTGGTCTCTGCACATCTCTTTCGAGTCATCTATGGAGTCTGCTCCTCGTTCTCTCTGCTGCTCACTTCTTCCTCAACGTGCCATGTGCTTCCCCCTTCAAGTTTTGGCTACTGCTGTTCTCTCTGTTTTAAATTCTTTTCTCACTCTCCCCACCTGGCAAATTCTTACTAATCATCAAGACTCAGGCCAAATGTTATCTGTCCCAGGGTGCTTTCTGATGCCCTCGGGCCTCACCTACACTCGTGTCCCCTCCCTGCGAGGCACACTCTGACTGTCCCAGTGACTGTCCTGGACTGGAATTCTGTTTTTGTATGACTCGCCCAGCAGACTCAGAGCTTCCAGAAGGCAGTAGCAATGCTTCATCTATCTAAGTGTTCCCAGCAGTTAAGACACTGCTTGGCACAGAACAGGAGCCCAAGGTCAGCCCCTTAGTGCTCTCCACAGTGGATTACTTAGCCAGAGTGAAGAGGCAGGGCTGTGTAGAATGGGGCAGAGGCAAGGTTAGTTTTGATGGCAAGATGGAGCCAACCTGAACCACGGGAAGAGGTCTAAGACAAGGGAATGAGAAGAAAAGATGAGGAGAGAAGGGAGTCCAGGAGGAGGACCCAAGGGCATGTTTCCCATTGTTCACATTTAGACTATGGTAGGAGTAGAGCAGACACTGGGGTTCAGAGAAATAGACCCTAGGCCTGGGTGACTAGCACACTATCTCTCTGTTCCTGAGCCAGGCCTCAAAGCCAGCCAGTGCCACTCTGAGAGGTAGGGGATGATGGGAGCAGAGAGGCTACATCCTAGGGTCTTGGGACCTGTTAGGGAACCACAGTGGAGGTGCAGGGCTTAACGCTCCTAAAAAAGGGGAAGTAGGTAACTTTCTCTGCAGTCTGCAGAATGCCAAGGCCAGAGGAGAAGCAGAACACCGTGTCGTGCAATCCTGGTGGTTGGCCAAGCTGTGGGTGGCAATGCCCAATGGCACCATGCCAAGCCTTGGCTCAGCCACATGAGTTCCCCTTAGGAAGGGCCACCCCTCCACTGTCTCTCAGCTGCCCTTGCACTGAGGCAGCCATTTTGCTGTCCCTGTGGCCTCTTAAGCCTTTTCCGGGACACCTCTCACTAGATGACCACTCCTGCAGTCCTCAGAGGGCTTGGGCCAGGTCAGGTGCTGGGCTGTGGCAAACTAAGGCTCCACCCAGGGGAGCCCTGGGCTAGTGGCAGGAAAGAAAGGGGAGGAGTAAACACAGCAAAGTGTTCCAGAACACTTTCCAGCTATGGAAACCAGCTTAAAAGGCCAGCGAGCTCAGTGGCATTTTAATGACTAGCTATTGGACAGTCATTCAAAGTCAAGATTTCAATGAATTTTTAGTAACTAGGAAAATTCTCACTGATATAAAGGAAGAAAGTAAGCTACAAGCAAACTTGGAAGAGCTATAGAACATATGATTTCCTAAATACGTTTTTAAAGTATCAAACATAGACACTGCAAACACATCTGAGAACCACTGCAAACTCTTTTTGTTCTCTGCATTCCTTTTGCACTCAGGATCAACTGCATATAGTTTAGTGATGAATTACTCCCTATGTTAGTTTTGTGGGTCCAACTAACCAGTAAGCTCTTGAAGTCCAAGATTATACCTTATATAGCCTGTGCTTTTGAATGTTGGCTTTTCCAAGTCCAAACTTGGACTCTCTTACATCAGCTTATGAATGAACACTGAGCTGTCACATGGTGCTGAGCCTGCAAGTCAACAGCTCCCTTTTGGTGACACTGCTCCCACCTAAATAGCAGGGTCTGCACAGCTATTTGGATATTATTACATTCTATTCATAAAAAGATGAACAGAGACCTGCCAGAAAAATAAAATTGATGGCACTAATGGTAAACATACATGCCTCATGGTGCCTGTGGCTCAAGGAGTAGGGCACCGGCCCCATATGCTGGAGGTGGTGGGTTCAAACCCAGCCCTGGCCAAAAACCGCAAAAAAAAAAAAAGACCATCAGGTGGGCTAAAACTTGGTTTTCTATCTCTAAAATGTACTTCTTGTCTTTAAAGTGCTCAAGAATGATACAAGACAATGCCAAGTGCTCTGCAATGGTAAAGCAACATCATCCATATCATTTGAGCCTCGGGAGAGGCGGGGGTGGGGGTGGAGGTGGGGGTCATGTGCATTGTGCAAATTACTGAATTGTCACTGGGCCCACATCCAAGCTCCTGGGAGGGTAAGAGTCCAGCAGCTAAAACCTCTAGGAGGTGAAGTTCAGTGTTTTTTCCCAATATCAACTGAAATCTGGCCCTAAAGTTTATAACCTGGATAAATCAGACCCAGTGGAGTCTGGAAGAGTCAAGGGATGGCAGTAGGGACAGTAGCTAAACCGCCTGGGCTTTGTCCCAGCTCTGCCACGTGCTGTGCGGCACCAGACATGTGGTTCATTCCGCTCATGTTTTATTTTCCTCTGCCACAGATGGGATTATAGTAACAGTACTTGCCTTATACAGTTGTTTGAAGCTGTGATGAGCCAGTGCAGCCGAGCAGGTTAGAGGGCAGTCAATGCTCATCAAGTGTTAGTACCCACGGGCCTGAACCCCTCCTAATTCCCGTGAGAGGACTTACCCAGGCCCAGGTTGGAGATGGTCTCGAGGTCTGTGAAGCTGCTCGCTTCAAGGATGGCCTGGGGCAGCCTGAGTGTGAAGGGCAGTAAATCTCTGCGAAGACACGAGGGGTTAGAGGTCATGTCTGAGGAGGGGCCCTGGTGTTCATTCCTTGGCTAATCCCTAAACCTGTAGCCCATAAAGGAAGAACCCCGGCAACCCCACTGGCTGCTGGGGTCTCCATGCAACCTGGAAACTTCCCTGTAGCTGAGGGAACACTGGCCTAGGTCCTGGGCCAGTGCTACAGACCCAGGGATGTGGGAGAACCAGCTCAGGAGTGGGGAGGGTCACCCTTCTCCTTGGCCTTCCTGGCCTCCTGAGCCAGGCAGCCCCTGAGGAGTGCACAAGCAGCCAACTAGCTGAGCTTTCGGTGGGGTGGGAACTGTTCAGGGCTCCCTGCTCCCTCCAGAGAACTTCCAGAAAGGATTCAGCTAGATAGAGAAACTGAGGCCTGGAGAGATAAGGGGCTATGTCCAGGCCACACAATGGGTGGGGGGCAGAGTATGCTGAGCCCAGGCCTCCTGGCTTCCAGCCTAGGGCTGTTCCACAGGGTCAGGAAGGGTACATGGTACTGCTGAGGCCCCAAGACAGTGGTCCCAATTCTCTATTTCACCCTGACATTAAAGGCCTGGACGCCCCTTTCCAGCCTCATCTCCAGCTCCCTCATCATCATGGCTGTCCTGTTCTCTGGGCTGGTTTTCTATAAAGATGGAAACAGAGCAGCCAAGAGGGCCTGGCAGCAGCTGCGATCTCCTTCCCAGCTTGTCCTACCACCGCCCAGAGCCACCCTTCCTCAGGGTCTTTGTGGTTCTACTGTCTGAACCTCATCTTCCCCCTGAGGACACTAAGCTGGGAGCCCTGGGAGCTCTGGGGGCCAGGGTGGCCTTCCAGGTCTTGGCCCCCGTGGTGCTTAGCACATGCCACAGGGCTCAAAGGGCATTTGCCAATGGACCCAGGCAAACTTGGGAGCTGCACTGGAGGGAGAGCAGAGGAAATACTGCCTGGGATGGGGCTGGCAGGGGCTCCCCAACCACCTCCTCACCTGTTGAGGGCCCCCTGCCCAGCACTGTTGGCTCCTGTGGCTTCCCACCTATTCTCACTCCCCACTTTGGGAAATGCTTTCATGCAGGGAGGACACTTCTATTTATGGACAGGCAGGATGGAGTGGGCCATGGCACAGGTTCTGGACCTTTTCTTGAGGCCCTGGGGATGCCCTTGGGCTCCTCCATTGTCACATGGGCTGCAGGCCAGCCAGAAGGGCTTTGCATCTTCTTCATTGCTGTGTGATGCTCCTGTGAGCCCACAGCCTTTTGATGGCCAACACCAGTCGGGCCCTCAGCAGTCTGCCACCATCTCAGGCCCTGTCCTGCACTACTCCCCCCACATCTAATTTTGAAAGATGTCAAATTCATCCTTGAGGTGCCTCTGTTTCCTTGGTTGGCAGTCTGGCCTGTCAGTGGGGTTTCCAGTGGTGGCTCCGTCACTGTGTGTATCACTATGGCCGTAGAGGTTGCTCAGCTCATCTGTGCCCACCCTCCCCATGCTGCCCACTGACAATCTCCTGACTCTCTGTCACTCTCCTCAGTCAACTGCACAGGATTCTGCAGTGGCAGCCGTGATCACGCCCAGACCCAAACCCTGGCTCCTGAGGCCTCCCCGGTCTGGCCGCTGCTCTGCCTCTCCTGCTCATTCCCCACATCTGCCCCCGCAGAGCCTTCCCCTGCACTCAGGGGCCTCCCCATGGCCTTCCAAAACACTATGCTTATTTTCCTACAGCCCTTTTGTCCCACTGCCCACATCCACTCAGATTTTACACATCCTTTGAGGCCACACCACGGATCTCTTTTTCCTCCATGACCTGGTATTCAAAGGCTGCCCCGCCTCTTTCTCCCCACACACTACCCAATGCAGCACTCCCCAAGGGCTGCCTCTTCCCACAGGATGTGGGTGTTTGTTGAACATCTACCACGTGCTGGGTGCTGGTCTCGGTGTTTTACAGAACATACATCAAAGGATATTACTACTACATTACATCACAGCAGTCCTAATAGTATTAGGCATTGGTACCTCTGTTTTACAGGCAATGACACAGACTCAGAGAGGTTAGGAACTTGCCGGAGATCACCCAGCCAGTAGTAAGTTTCTGACAGAAACACTGACACATTTAAAACTCCACACTGATACATATATTGATTCCATACAGGGCAATTCCTTTAACTTGCACCTTTCTTTGAGAGAAAGGGAACTATCATGCATTGAGCTCTATCAATCATGCACCAAGAACTTAACCTATGTTATTCCACTTGGTCCTTGTAACACCCCTCTGATGTGGGCACTACTATCATCTTCATTTTAAAAAATGTTAAATTTTTTTGAATTAGAAAAGAAACACCTGGCTTGGTGCCGGTAGCTCAGTGGCTAGGGCACTGGCCACATAACACCGGGGCTGGCGGGTTTGAACCCAGCCTGGGCCTGCTAAACAACAACAACAACAACAACAACAACAACAATAACAACAAAAATAGCCGGGTGTTGTGGTGGGTGCCTGTAGTCCCAGCTACTTGGAAGGCTGAGGCAAGAGAATCACTTAAGCCCAAGAGCTTGAGGTTGCTGTGAGCTGTGACACCATGGCACTCTACCAAGGGTGACAGAGTGAGACTCTGTCTCAAAATAAAAAAAAGAAAAGAAAAGAAAAGGAAAGAAAAGAAACATCTATTCACTGTAGCAAATTCAAACAATACAAAAAGTGCTTGAAATAAAATGTGCAGGTGCTCCCTCTTCAGAGGATCCTACTGCAAACCCGCTGGGGAGCGACCTGCCTGGCTCTTCTTCATCCACACACACACATGCCCATACATGTGCACACACATGCACATGCTCAAACACACTTGCACAGACATGCAAGTACTCACACATACATGTGCACATGTGCATGTCCATGTACATATACAAGCATGCACACACATAAATACTCACACATACATGTGCACACATGCGCACACTCTCCAAAATGGCACTATGTTACATACTGTTCTGCAGCTTGATCCCTTCACTTTACAATCAGGCTATCTATATACACAAAGGGAGCATTTCCACAAGTCCATACATCTATACTGATCTCTTCCTTTTTCTATGCTGCAGAGTATTCTGTGGGATGATTTTCATTTATTTTTCTTCTTTTCATGGACATTCAAGCTGTTTCTTCCCATAATGCTAACACAAACAGAGCTTACCCAGTGCCCAGGCACTGTTGTAAGCACTTTATGCACATTAGTTCTTCAAATCCTTTCTCCAACTCTGTGAAGTAGGTACTTTCCTTATACCCATCTCATAGCTGAGAAAACTGAGGCACAGAGAGACTCAGAGGCTTGGCCCTATTTCATAGTTTACAAGTGACGGTGCCTAAATTTGAATGCAGGCAGACTGGCTCCAGGGTTAGAGCTCTTAATCCCTACTCACTTTTTGGCAAAAAATTATTTCCAAATTGCCACAGGATCAAACTATGCTGCAAAGAACAACTGTAGCACATAATCTTTCTGCCCTCAAGCTAGTACTTCTACTGATAGATTCCTAGGTCTGAGTCTTCTGGGCCACAAGGTATATATTTTTTGAGAAATAACAGACCTTGCCAAACAGACCCTCTTTGCCCAGCCTTGCACCCGTTCACACTCCAACAATGCCTGTGGGGCTCAAAAGCTCTCCCAGCAGCTTGCTCCTCCCAGTTCTAAAAAACAATGACCAACACCCTGGTCCTCCACCTCAGCTTCAGTGTGTCTCAGTGGTGCCCACAAAGGTGCTCACCCACAAAGGCAGAACCCAGGCAAACCACCTAGTTTGGGGTTAGGGTGGCAAGCCTTCCCGCCTAAATAAAAATGAGCAAGATGCAAAGAGGGAGAAGGGAGAGGTCTGAAAGCAGGGGTACATGTGTGGCTAATTCACACCCAAAGGCCAAGTCCTGGAGTCTTGGAAATGCCAGGGAAGCCCTCCTGGTGGGGTGCAGAGGTGGTGGGGCCTCCACATGAACACACACTGACAACCAAAAAGCAAGAGAGAACTGGACAATTGTGAGGTCCGCTGGGTCCCCAACACATGCCCATATTCTGCAGAATTGGGGAACTTCTGATTGCTAGATTGCTCAAGGGTTCCCAGCATCAAGTGCTGAGGTTGGGCTGAGAATTCACATTTTAAAGTGGCTCTCAGGGGGATCCTGGTGGATGCAGGCGTGAGTGGGGATCAGGGCCCCTGAAGTCAGAGGTATTACAAAACACTAACATGAAGTAATCTTCCAGAGGGGTATGTGTGTGTGTTTCCTCATAACCTATTAAGTCCATTAAAGAGTATTTACAACAATAGAGATTTCAAAAATGGGAATTTTATAATAAATATTCCAACATTATTTCCCATGCTCTGGGGGGTTGGTCTGTGCACCTCCCAGTGTGCCAGTGCCCCTCTCCAGAGGCCTCTGTTCAGGCTGGTGTTTTGCAAACTTTTTTGATCATGACTGTCAGTGAGAAACACATCTGACATCATACAGCGTGTACATGCACACAACTAAAACTTTAGCAAAACAAAACTGATTCCAACTACATGAGACACATTCTGATATTTTCTAGTCCAATTTACTTTTTTTACTTATAAAAAATGTCATAATCTATTAAATTGATTTTAGGACCCCCACCAACCACCTATTGTCCAATTCTCCAGACACTATCTGGGTAACCAATAATTCAGTTCAATTCTCACATTGATTACCTGGAGTTAGGGTCAGGCTCTGCAGACTTCAGGGGTCAGTTTCCCAAGACAACCTCCATCTCGGGAGCAGTGCAAGTCCCAGGCCACTAGTACTTCTGACTGGTCAGCCATAAATCAGAGGCTCCCAGGCTTGATGACAACAGGTTCTCCAAGGGCAAAGATGACTGCCCTCCTCTTGTACGCCCTCCTCCAGGAAAGGAGGGTGGCTGCTTAGTCATAACATTGGGCACACCCGGGGGATAGTGGGGGAGGCCCAGGTGGCTCCTTCCTTCCTTCCTCATTTTGGGCAATGACACCCACTTCTTGAAATGAATGACTCCCATACCCAGGGCTGTGCTGAGGATCAGACCCTGTGATCCTTGCAAGGAGTGGAGCAGAGCACCTGGCACCAAGTAAGTGCTCAAGGAATGATCAAGTGTGTTCATCCTCCTGAGACCCAAGACTGAGACTTCTGGCAACTCCCCGGCCTCCCCCAGCCACTGCTCAAGTATCTGACCCCACCATTTTTGGTTCCCCCAGGCACTACCAGGGGCAGGCACCTTCCAGGGCCCAGATGGGTGCATGACCCCTACCTGGTCTCCACTCTCCCCCCTGGCTTCGATCCCTCAACCTGCTGTGCTCACCTTGCCCTGCTAAAGAGCAGTTAAACTATCAGCAACAGGCTCACAGCACTGGCGGAAGGAAGTCTCTGCAACTCCTAGGGATGGCATTGGAGGCCTTCTGAACATCTTACCTTCCACTCGTGTGTTCAGTTTGACCCATGAAACCACTCCTGAGGCTGCCTATAGCTTTCCCACTGCACATACTGTTCCCTGTGCCTAGAATTCCTGGTCCCCAATGTCACCTCTTCCATAAAGAGGCCTTTGTGTCCCCTATATGCAGAGGGAGAGGCTGGCCAGCGAGCAGCACAGGCGTCCTCTCAGTTCCAGGCCTGGGCAGACCCAGCTGGGGCTTGGAATCAGACACACCTGGGTTCTAATCTGGCTCAGAACTGAGCTGTGCAACCCAGGGCGGGTCACACCCCAGCCTTCATTTCTTCATCTAGAACAGCAACAAGAACATGCTTGATCATTTCTCAAGCACTTACTTTGTGATAGCTGCTCTGCTCAGCCCTTTCCAGGGGTCACAGGCTCTGAAGCTCAGCACATCCCTGGAGTAGGTTCATGATCTGGGGTCATTAGTCTCCTGAAGTGGGTCTGCAGGTAATAATACCTTCTCTAAAAGTATTAACATTGTAGGGGTTAGAAAGGACTCTGCAGGTGGTGCCAGCAACAAAGTCTGACTCAATACTGATGCCCAACCCATGGCAGCTAGTTGTAGCAGTTGTTGCTGACACATCACCCCAACCAGAACCCTTTACTTGTCTGTATACCCCCTGTCCCAAGGTGGGGCATCTGTGACCCTCAAGGACTTGTCGCAAATGTGTAGGCGTACCCCCAGGTCTACTTTATGCTACAGAGCTGCCCACAGGCCCAGGCTGGGTGGGGATGGCCCTGAAGTCACACCTCACAGGACTTCTGTCCCACTTTCTCGTCCTTGGCTGCTTTCTCCTTCAGGACATGCCCTAATCATCCCTTGCAGATCCTAGAAGCAGGTCCCTAGAAGACCCTCAGCTCAGCAATAAGTATCAATACCCTGAAAGCAGTTTTCAAACCTTGGTCTGCAGGTCCTTATAAAGGCAAATTCCTGTGGCCCATCCCAGACCACAGAGGCAGGTTCTCCTGGGTGGGCCCCAGGAGTCAGTGTTTTTAACCAGCTCAGTGGTGACTGCAGGACCCAGCCAGATCTGGAAACCATCCCTAGAATCCTCATGCCAGTCCACATCCAGCCTTGAGCACGAGGGTTTGCGTCAGAACTGGGGTGAGCACCTTGAAGCAGAACTTTTCTCTTTCATTTTATTTCTGGGGGCAGAGCCTTGTCTCTTTAAAGTGTTCTCTTATTCCATCCTCCAGAATCAATATACTTAATCTTATCATTCCCATTTTACAGAGGAAGAAGCTGAGGCTCAGAGAGATTAAGTAACCAACTCAAGTTCTTGGTCATTCTGGGCTGGGCAATTATGTTATCATCCAGTCATCCATTCCTTTACAGCACCTAGCATGCACCAAACACTATGCCAGGTCCCTTCTGCTAAAGTGAGAACTTCTCAGAACAAGAAAGGGCCTGTAACCCTGAGAGCCTGACGTATTGTAACATACCCAGGGGCCTCTGCTGGCCCTTGAGGGATGTACTAGAGGGCATGAGAATTATAGCAGGATGCACGCAGCAAGGCGGCTATAGCAAAGGGCATGGACTTGGGAGCTGTATCTAGTTTGAAGGTCTGCTCTTCCATTTACTGCTATGCAAATTACTTCTCTCCCTCTCAGTTTCCTCATCTGTAAAATGGGGACAGCAACAGCACCTACCTCCAGAAATTGTCTGCAAGATTTAAAAAGACAATAGGTATAAAAGCCTCTAGTACAGTGCCGAGTACCTGGTAAGCCTTTAATAGGTGGCAGCCGTTAGCATCAAGTGTTAGTATCAGTGACCTTTTCTGCCCATCTAGGCAAGGAGGGTCCTGGGAGGTGGGGAGGGGT
This sequence comes from Nycticebus coucang, assembly GCF_027406575.1. NCBI lineage: Eukaryota > Metazoa > Chordata > Mammalia > Primates > Lorisidae > Nycticebus > Nycticebus coucang. The sequence continues at coordinate 91,690,231 of NC_069788.1, forward strand.
TTTCTCCATTGGCCTGATGGAGCAATAGGCTTGGAGCTCACTTCAGGATCCGAACACATCCTGCCCAATCTCTCTGACCAGCCCTTATCAAGGTTCTGTAACTTAAACCATGGGCTTATGACACTAAAATGTGTTTTTAAATTCTTATTGATCTGAAACCAGTTATGAATAAAGAAGGCAGTTCTGAGGGTGGTTACCAGACATCTACTCCACCCAACAGCTGCCTGATAATCACACCTCCCTCCCATGAAGGCGGATCAGCTCCTCCTGCTGCTTCTGTAGGAAGTTCCTTCTATAACCCCTGCAGTGAGCCTGGATCAGGTCCAAGCTGTCCTTGACACTAGGAGTGAGCCAGAGAGGCAGGTGGGGATGAGGGAAAGGATCTTACCAGAAGGTCTATGGGAGCATCAGAGCTAATACATCCCCTAGTGGTTACCAGAGCTAAGCCAGGGGATTTCTCCTCTCTGCATCCTCTGAGGCTTCCCTAGGACAGATGACCTCCGGCAGGCCCAGGTCTACTCACCTACTGACACAGTAGAATGCCACCAGTCTGAAGATGTCCTCAAACACAAGAACTGAGCCTTCCAGGTACAATACTGAGGAGAGATGAGAAAGGCCTTGGGTGAATTTTCCTCCAAAGACAAGCGTGGAAGGAGGTGTCAGCTCTCCAAGGGTGAGGTAGGAGGGCATCTGTCATGTTCATTATGGGTCCCAGCACCTACCACAGTGCCTGGCCCCTGTGGCCTCACCTGGGGATGGGATCTTGGGCAAATGCTTTAATCCTGGTCCTTGCCAGAGCTGTAAAATGTCAGGGCTTTCCTGCCCTTGGGGTGCTGTGCACTTGCCAGATTAGCTTCCGAAGGGCGTTGGGGATCCCAGATGAAAGACCAGCAGCCCCCACGGTAGTGCCCTCGGCACATCAGCTGCCAGCTGGACCTCAGGTAACTGAGGAACGGACTTCTATGCTGTTAACTGAGATTCAGGAGATTACATATTGTAATTTCTGGTGTTAATTAATACACAGTCATCATTTTTGTCAAAATAACACAGAAGATTCTAGACTGTAATAGAAGAATTAAACATTTAATTTATCAGGGCCATCCCAAGTAACAGTCTTACAGCTCGACAATGCTAGGGACAATGATGGCCCAGCAGGAGGGATGTTGCCCAGGTCTGCCTGCCTATGATGGTGCCACTTCACTCCAGCCTGGGCTACAGAGATCTTCTCTCTCACAAAAAAAAAATTCCATTCATCTATTTATGGCAAAGAGATAGTTTACCCTTCATATTAATAAACAATTTTAGAAGACAGTTTAAAGAAAAATATTAACTAGACTATGTATGCCAGATAACTGGAGGATGCCTACGAATGACTTAAGCGTGAGAACCACCATGCTGTGAATTCATAGGTGGTGACTTCAAGTGGCCCAGCGCCACCTAGCGCTGCATCCGCATGTGGCTGACTCTCCACAAGGAGGAGCACAGGTTGTGGCCAAGGGAGCCTGGGGCCAAAATCCTGCAGCAGTAAGGGGAGACGGGACAGCATCCACCCTCACCTGGTAAGATGGAAGGGAAAGACCCTTCTCATGAATCCCTTGAGCAGGATAAGGGGTAAAGCACACAAAAAGCCCAGCCTAGGATACTGGGAATACCCAACAATTAGCAGTTTTCCCTCATCATTGAGATGTGGTCCAACCTTTTATCTGTGGTCCAAGAACACAGATAAAATCTTGACAAGGGTCAGCCACTGTTCCTTCCATGCCCACCCCGCCTCATTTTACATAAAGGCCTGCACCCTATCCTAAAATGGCATAGTCACATGACTTTAGATTTAGTCTACTAAAGCAGGTCAGCTTGCTGTGTCAGCTCCCTGGGTGCAGGGACCAGAACCCATTTGCTTTTGGAACCCAGGCTCCAGTGTAGTTCTCTCTCTCTCTCTTTTTTTTTTCAGACACTCTGGCATCCTAGCTCACAGCAACCTCAAACTCTTGGGCTCAAGTGATCCTCTTGCCTCAGTCTCCCAAGTGGCTGGGATTACAGGGGCCTGCCACAGCACCCAGCTAGTTAGGAGAGACTGGGTCTTGCTCTTGCTCAGGCTGGTCTCTAACTCCTCAGCTCAAGCAATCCACCTGTCACAGCCACCCTGAGTGCTAGGATTATAGGCATGAGCCACTGAGCTCAGCCCCCAGTGTAGTTCTTGACATAGAGGCCCAGTTACTGTTTTACTGTTAAACTGCGGTTGTGTCAAAGCATGCTTGTGTCTTTGTGATTAGACCTATTCTCCCCCAGTCCCGGTCCTTGCTCCGCTTCCCCCCCTCCTGACCATGCAAACAGCATCCCCTCACACTAAGGCCACAGCTGAGGGACCCCCTGCATGCCCAGGACAGGGCTTGGCCCATCTCTGAGTCTCCCTCAGCACTCAACACAGGGCACGGCACTGCAGTTTGGGAGATCAATGGATGTTTACTGTAAGTCTGTCCACGAGGGAGACCCCAGAGGGACAGAGGCTGCAAGGGTACTGTGGCTAGGATCTTAAACCTCCCACCAAATGGCTCATAGCCCTTTCCTCTAGGGACCCCAAAGGACACCTAGGACTTGAAGAAGACCTAACAGACACCCTTCTGGAACAGAGGTGAATGCAAATTGGTATGAGACAATCAGTCCTTTGTTCCAAGGAGTGGTGGCTTAACCTCCAGGACTCCCCACCTCTCATCCTGCACCTCCCTTTGGCTCCCTGGCCACACTGCCCACGTGTGGGCATGTCTCCACGATGTTGCTTATCCTCTCTGTACCTCAGTTTCTTCAGCTGTAAAACAGGGATGATAAAGTTCCTACCTGTTGAGAGTAGAATAGTCCCCCTAAAAGATGTGTTAAAGTTTTAAACCCCAGTACCTGTGAAGGTGGCCTGATTTAGAAATAGGATCTTATAGATGTAATCTACTTAAAATGAGGCCATACTGAATCAGGGTGGACCCTGCATTCAATGACTGGTGTTTTCTCATCAGAATGCCATGTGAGGACATGCCACGGGGCACAGAAGGCAATGCGATGTGAGGCCAGAGGCAGACTGGCACAAGGGATCCACAAGCCAAGGAACCCCAAGGATTGGCAGCAGCTACTAGAAGCCAAGAGAGAAGCAGGAAACAGACTCTCCCAGAGTCTGCAGAGGGAATCCACCCTGTCGACACCTTGATTTCAGATTTTTGGCCTCACAACCATGAAAGAAGAAATCTCTGCTATCTTAAGCCACCCAGTTTGTGGTCATCTGTGGCCTCACTTGGGCTCATCTGGGGGCTCCTCCATAGAGACCTTGTCCCTCAGCAAATATTTTCCTGCTCTCCCCTGTTAATGCAGCCCTCTCTGCTGCCTCCTGGCTTTTCCCTGTGCTGTGTGTCCTGCCCAGAGAATCCCTGGGCCTCCAGAGCTCGGTTCTAGGTCCGCCTTCTGCCCCAAAGTCTTTGTTTCCTGGGGATTCTGACCTCTGCCACTGGACAGCCACACACAGGGTGTACCACCCACACCACTCATTCTCCTGTCAGGGAAATGCTACACCAGTTTATACTGTGATGCAGAGGCATGGGTGCTCGGACCACAAGGCTGTAAACTCGCTGGAGCAGGCGCGGGTTTTGCACAACCCCTGCCCTAAGCCCAGCTCTGTGACAGCCACACGGTGAGGACCTTTATGGTGTTGAAATCTAGAGGGGTCCAAATATAAATAGAGATGGAAGGGAGGTTAGTGGTTGCTTAGGGCTGGGGGTGGGGAAACGAGAGCTAAAGGGTGTGAGCCTTTTTTTTCTTATTGTGGTAAACTATAAATTACATAAAATTTAGCATTTTAGTCATTTCTAAATGGAGTTCAGTGACATAAAGTACATTCACCCTGTCATGCACCATGAGGTGTCTTTTTGGAGGTGCTGAAAATGTTCTTATGTTGCCTGTGGTGATGGCCGCATGACTCTGTGAACACATTGAAGTTGTATACTTTTAACAGGAGAATAGTGTGATACTGATTACATTAAGTAAATACATCGGAATAAAGCCATTACTAAAAAAAGGAAGAAACACACAAAGAGTGGTTTGAATTTCACTTCCTGCATTATGATTTTCTGAGATTTTTATAATGGGCATATTTGCCTTCTGTAAGCAGAGATACAGTAAAGATTTTTGTCTAAAGCCAATTACGTTTCCAGTGTCCTCTCAGCTCATGTTGCTTTAGTAGCCACTCACAGCCCTACTGGACACAGCTGACAAGCCCCTTGTGCCACCTTCCATCCAGGAGACCACATCACCCCTAACCCTGCCAAGCCAGCTCTGACACAGCCTCAGGACATCCAGTGTCCATTTCTGACCTTGACAGGGAGCCTGACCTGGTTGCCTGCTCCTCCCCAGCAAAGATGCCAGTTCCAGCTGGTCTCCTGTGACTTGTCACACTGTATACAATCTCCCAGGCTCCTCAACAAAAGCCTCAGTGGGAACATACCAGACCCCTTTAAAAGCATTTCAAAGACGAGGTAAGAGAACAGGCACCAGCTTGGTGAATGCAGCACATGCCCCGGTGATGTGTCACTTTATGACTCACATCAAGGCTGTGTGTGGGATAGGTGGAGATGCTTGGCACATACGTGCCAGTCTGGATCCTGGAATTTACAATCTCAACATCAAAATGGAACACTGGTAGAGAACTGAAAGTTATTAGAAAGTTTTTTTATTTTTTTATTTTTTTACAGAAATTCAGTTTGGGGTAGGCGCAGTGGTTCACGCCTGTAATCTTAGCACTCTGAGAGGCCAAAGTGGGCAGAGTGCTTGAGGTCAGGAGTTTGAGACTCGCCTGAGCAAGAACAAGACCCCATCTCTTTTAAAAACAGAAAAATTAGTCGGGCATGGTGGCAGGTGCCTATAGTCCCAGCTACTTGGGAGGTTGAGGCAAGAGAATTGCTTGAGCCCAAGAGTTTGAGGTTGCAGAGCTAAGATGATGCAACTGCACTCTAGTCTAGGTAACAGAGAAAGAGTCTGTCTCTAAAAAAGAGAAAAAAATGAAAAAGAAAGTCAGTTTTATCACTCAGTAACAAAAATGAAATGCCAAGGGCAGAGACCATGTGTGTATCTTTTATTCTCCACGGTATCCCCAGCATCTAGCATGCTACTTGACACATTGCCAGATCTCAAATTATCTATCTAATTGTGAATGCATGAAATATTTTATTTTGAAATACTTGTAGATTCACAAGAAGTTGTAAAGAAACGAATAGGAAAGTCATGCACACCCCTTCCCCAGCTCCCCCAATGGTGAGTAACGTCGTTCATAATTAGAGCACAGTGTCAAAACCAGGAAATTGACCTTGGTTCAATCTATAGAGCTTATTCAAGTGTCCCCAGTTTTACATGCACTTATTTTTACATGTGTGTGTTTGTATAGCACTAGGCAATTTTATCAATGGGTAGCTTTGAGCAATCATCACAATCACAACTGATCCAGCTTACAAGACTCCCCTGTGCCACCATTTACAGCCCATCCACATCTCTGCCCATCCCTCACCCTGTCAACCACTAATAGTTATAATAATATAATCACTTCTGTGATTATATTTATCATTTCACAAATGTCCTGTACATGGAATCAAAAAGTATATGTCTAGCCTTTTGAGATCGGCTTTTACTTTCAGTATAATTTCCTTGCGGTTCATCCAAGTTGTTGAGTAAATTGATAATTTGTTTCCTTTTTTTCCTGCCGAGGAGTATTCTATGGTATGGACGTACCACAGTTTGTTTAGCCTTTCATCCACTAAAGGTTCCAGTTTGTATGCATGAACCTGCTGCGAACATTTGTGTCCAAGTTTCTGTGTGAAAATGTGTTTTCACTTTTCTGGGATATATGAGCGTAAGTGCAAATTGCTATGAGCTAAATCCATCTGTAGTTTTCAAAAGAACTGCCACAGTGCCTTCCAGGGGCACCACACCACTGTACATTGCCACTGTAGGGGTGACCCAGTTTCTCCCCATTATCACCAGCCTTTGGCACTGTCTCTATTTTTCATATTAAACACCGTAATAGGTATAGAGTAATAGCTCATTGTGGTTCAATTTGCATTTTCTCTAATGATAATGATGTTGGGAACATCTTTTCATGTAGTTATTTTCCATCTGTATATCCTCTTCGGTGAAATGTCTGTTCATGCCTGTTGCCTATTTTCTATTTTTTTTTTTTAATGTTTCAGGTTTGGGTTTTGTTTTTTTAACTCTCTAATGAGATCTAATTCACATACCATACAATTCTCCAATTTAAAGTGCCCAAGTCAATGATTTTTAGTATATTCACAGAATTGTACAACCATCTTTGTAATTTTAGAACATTTTCATGATCCCCAAAAGAAATCCTGTACCTATTAGCATTTCCCATTCTCCCCTCCTCAAAGCTCCTGGTGACCACTAATCTATTTTCTGTCTCTCTAGATTTGCCTGTTCCGGGCATGTCACATAAATGCAATCATACAACCCGTAGTCCTTTGTGACTGACTTTTTCCACTTGCCATAATGTTGTCAAGGTTCGTCCATGTTGCAGCATGAATCAGTACTTCATTCCTCTTTATGGCTGAACATTCTACTGTGTGGATATATCACGTTGTTTATCCATCTATCAGTTGACGGACATTTGGGCAGTTTCCATGTTTTGGCTACTACAAATAATGCTGCTATGAACAATTGTGTCTAAGTTGTTATGTGAATGTTTTAATTTCTTTTGGGTACATACTTAGGAATGTAATTTCTTAGTTAGATGGTAGTTCTATATATTTAAGGAACTGCAAAAACTGTTTTCCAGAGTGACAGCATCATTTTACATCCCCATCAGCAATGTATAAGGGTTCCAATTTCTCCATGCCCTCAAACACTTATTATTGTCTGCTTTTCTGTTATAGCCATTCTAGTGGGTGTGAAGTAGTATCTCATTGTGGTTTTAATTTTCATTTCCTTAATGATTAGTAATGTTGAGTATCTTTTCATGTGCTTTTTTTTTTTATGCTACCATGCAACAAAACCTTTATTAACATTTCGAATAGGTTCAGCTATTACTCAAACTGGTAATTTCTAAACTTAAATTGGGGCAGATGGCTATATAGTAATGAAGGCAGAGTAATGCCTTCATTGGGCATTGTAAATGTAAGACTGAAGAATTAATAGCCACCCCTCAAATGGAGGACTTTGCAAAAATGTCTATTCAGATCCTTTTCCCATTTTTAATTGGGTTACTTGTCTTTACTGTTGTATTTTGTGAGTTCTTTATATAATCTAGGTATAAGTCTTTTGTCAGATATATGATTTGAGAATATTCTCTCTTATTCTGTAATTTTACTTTTCATCCACCCCACCCCATTGCCCAGGCTGGTTTCAAACTCCTGGGCTCAATCAATCTTCTAGCCTCAGTCTCCCAAGTAGTTGGGGTTACAGGTGCATGCCACCTTGCCTGGCCTTGTCTTTTCATCCTCTCAACAAGGTCTTTCAAATATTTATTTTAAGAATGAAAAACAAATGCTATCCAAGCTTGTCTGCAAAATAATAGGCGCTCAGCTGGTGTCTAACAGATTCAATAGAGCTATTTGCAGTGTGCTTTAATTAACAGCCACTCCTATCTATTGATGTAGTTAATGTATAATGGGCCTTTAACCAGTTATTATTCACATCTAGGGCAAAGTCCTCTCTGCAATCTTACTGGCACTATTAATTCCTTTCATAGATGCATTCATGGCATTCGTGGCTGATGCAAAGATAAATTTCAGACACGCTCAGTTATAATCATTACAAATTCCCAGTAATTGAGGCTAATGTATTCAACAAATGGAAACTTGTCTTTCATCATGTTCACTCTAAGCTGAGAATGCCTATTGACACATGCCTTCATAGGGTTTAATTTATCTATGCCAACAAATGAAGGACAAACATTTGCTAATCTAAGCCTGACCCTGGGCTTTGATGAGGCAAACGATCAGGACATGACAGCATCTAACGAGGATGCACCTTGGTGAGGACTTTTGTTGATGGAATATGCACTTACTGGGAAAACACAAACCCAATCTTTCCTGTCAGTAGACAGCTCTGTTAACCCCACAGATCTCAGTTCCAATTTGGGTCAACAATAGAAGTTGTTCATTTTCCAGTTATGACCCCCATTTGAAAGGCTTGGTTAGTTACTCTTGGCTAGGATATTTTCATTACGCATTCATTCACCAACTAATATTTACTGTGCTCATAGTCTGTAAACATAAGGAGTAAATGGATGAGGATGTTGAGAGAAGCCTCAGTTAGAAGGGTGATAGAATTTGCCAGTGGTGTGGGCCCTGGGACCCATCTGGAACGCTTTCCTGGAGGGGTGGGGTAGAGATTTAAAACAACCAGCTCATTCACCTCTGAGGATTGAAAATTTTGTTGGGTAGAGATGGGAGAGATGTTAATTGATTTCATCTAAGAAAAAGTCCTTCCTGTAGCAAGGCCTCAATACGGATGTTTAGAAATGAGCATTGGATGAATTAGAACTGCCCCAGGAAGAAACTGTCACCAGAGGGAAGCACAGAAGGGTTGGATACCACTCCTAGATGAGAGGGATGTCTAATCTTTCAGAGGGCTCAATGCTTGGGGGGAAAATGCCATTGTACCTGGCTACAGGGGAACGTCTGCTAGGCCCAGGAAGTGGCCTTACCCTTCGGTCTTTGTGTGATGCCACTGAGTATACCTTCTCTGAATCCTCCTGTCACCCAGAACGGGTTGGAAGATCTGACTCTAATGGATTCTGGTCCCCTTTCCAAAAGGGGCATTAGGTCACTAAGCTGGGTCCCTGACAGAATAGGCCAGGAGAGGAGAGGGTAAAAACTCAAAGGGACAAGGGGCTGGGCAGCAGGAGGGAGGGTGCCGACAGGGCCTCACAGGTGGGGAAAGGAACTTGTCCACTTTCCCAAGTGCCTCTCCTGCTCTGCTCAGCCAGCCTGTGGGCCACTCTGCCGGCCACCCTGCCAGCCACAGTAAGGAGCAGGCTCCTTCCCCATTTTTTTTTTTTTTTTTGTGATTTTTGGCCAGGGCTGGGTTTGAACCCATATGGGGCCGGCACCCTACTCCTTTGAGCCACAGGCGCTGTCCCTCCTTCCCCATTTTAAAGGTCAATAGTTACCTTCTGGCTAGGGTCCACTGATGCTCAGCAATACCACAGTTGCTATGGGAACCATCACTTGGCCAATTTTGGCTAAAGCTAAGAAAGAGCTGTTTGCTGCTGTTAACCAGGCCTACAATCAAAAGGCCTGTTTTAGAAACACATGAAAACAGCTTCCCCTGTTCCCAGGGGTGGAGCCGGGGAGGGTAGCAATATCTCTGAAGTCCTGGGGACCCTTTGGTTCCAAGGCCTAGCTCTGGCACACACTTGCTTTGACATTGTAATGCAGCCACCTTGCCTGCAAAATAGGAGAACAGCCCTCTCCTACCTAAAGGAAGGGCACTGCTAGACTGGAGCTTCCAGCATCCCTGCTACCAGCAGAAGGCAGAAGTGGTCAGGAGAAGGAAAAGAACAAACAGTCCTCTGCTGGCAGTACCTCTCCTCGTTCTCTGAGCAGATTTGCTACCATGTAAGGACTGGAACAGAGCGTGGGAAAATGCTTGTTCCTGCTGCAGGCAATGTCCAAACCTGGACAGTACAGACTGCCTTGGACTCTCTGAGACTTGCTTTCTCTGCCAGGTAAAAAGAATTGTAACCAAGGCCCTCATAGGCCCTCTTGGTCATTGTGTAAAGGCTAGAGCCGGACCCAACACACAGGCTCTGAGTGAAGGACAGCTGCTTCACAGAAGATAACAGAGAAGTGGGGGATCTGGGGGTGGAAGGAGGGCATGGGGGGAGTTAGGGCTCAGGGAGCTGGGAGAGGATGCCGACTGGAAAATGTGCCTGCAAAAGCTCCCTTTCTCTCTTGTTAGTTACAACTGCTCATGTGGGGTGGGCACCTTTGCCTCTGTAGCAGAGCGCTGACCAGCCTGGGAACCCTATATGTTCACCACCTGCCCACACCTCTACCTGTAAAGTGGAAGATCATCCTCTCTTTGGTCCAGTGTCCTCTGGGGCTTGTGTGCACACTGCAGGGCTGGGAGTTTAGAGTGGGGAAGGCCCATAGAGTAGGGAAGCAGAGAGTTTACCCAGTGCCCCTCTGGCCAGAACACAAGGGCCTTTAAGAGACAGCTGTGCACACCTCCCCCCGCCCCCAGTTGCACAGAGGGGGAAACTGAGATCCGGGGAAGGTACACCATCACCTTGCTGGAGGAAGCAGCCCAGGTGATTACTGGAGTCTTCTTCTGTCTGGTGCTCTCGGGTCTAGATTCTGATTCTGGACTGCTGTTGTTTGCCACCTCTCCCCACTTCCCAGTACTGGGCTTTGCATAGATTTGAGCCCCCTGATTAGTAATAGGAAGTTATAGTTTCCAAGGTTTTAATTCATTAATTATTAAGTCCCCACTGCCAAGCTCTCTCTATATATATACATATATTTTTTACAGACAGAGTCTTACTTTGTCATCCTCAGTAGAGTGCCATGCCGTCCCAGCTCACAGCAACCTCCAGCTCTTGGGATTAGTTGATTCTCTTGCCTCAGCCCACAGAGTAGCTGGGACTATAGGCATCCGCCACAACGCCCAGCTATTTTTTTGTTGCAGTTTGTTCAGGACTGGGTTTAAACCCACCATCCTGGGTATATGGGGCCGGCGCTCTACTCACTGAGTCACAGGCACCACCCCAAGCTCTATATTTTGTTTTTGTTTTTTTTATTTTTGTGAGTAAGAGTGTGACCCTGTCATCCAGGCTGGAGTGCAGTGGCATGATGTAGCCTTGTAACCTTGAAATCCTAGGCTCGTGTGATCCTCCTGCCTCAGGTTCCTGAGTAGCTGGGACTATAGGCACACACTACCACACTTGGCTAATTTTAAAACTTTTTGTAGAGACAGGGGTCTCACTATGTTGTCCAGGCTGGCCTTGAATTCCTGGCCTCAAGTTATCCTCCTGTTTGGGTCTCCCAGAGTGCTGAGATTACAGGTGTGCATTAGCCCACCCCGCCCAAGCTCTGTATTTCCAATCATCATCCTAACTCATTATCTATCTTTCATAGACAAAGAAACTCAGGCTTTGAGAGCTCAGGTAACTGGTCCAAGGGGGTCACTGAGTCATGACCAGGAGCTGCCAGCTAGCATGTTCCTTAGAGAGGTGGTGTGGAGCTGAGAGAGGGCATCCTGCTGCCTCCTGTTGGAATGTGTCCCTGCTTTGCTGCCAACAGAAATGCCTCCCCTTGCAGGCCAGGCTCAGAACCCTACCAGCCCTCAGTGGGACCTTCCTGGGCAGAACTGCTGGTTCCTTGCTCTCACACGCCACTTTAAAGCTGATCACGCCACATCATGATTTGTTCACAGGCCTGACCCAGGCCCAGAATGAAGTTTCTAGAGAACAGGGCCCAGATCTCCTTTTCACTGTCATGGACCACGCCACATGCTTCATAGGGCTCACCGTTGCTGAAAGCATTGTCTCTGACCCCCACATGGACAGTCACACTGAGGAGACTCCCTGCTACCCTGTTCATACTGTAATAAAAGATTCCTTTTCATGGAAGCTGCTCTTCCATACTGAGCGAGTGCACAGATGAGGCTTTAAGAGTCTGAGAAAGGAATACAAATTGTACAAACTGTCACGATGCAGCTGGAACTTCGTCTGGGAGCTATTTATAGGTTTTGATGCCAAAACAGAAGGGGAGACATTGGACAGATTTGTGAATTACCAAGTGTCAGGAAGACTAAATAAAGACAAACCAAGCAGGGAGGTTTTCTGGGAGAAGGCAAGGTGGAGGGAGGGAAGGGGAGATGCTGAGCAGAAGCGCTGTCCTGGAAGGAGTTGCAAGTCTGGGAGAACAATCCCACAGGGGTGAGGAGATGTCTTGAAAAAACACTTTATTCTCTCTGGGAGCAGAGGAGATGGGAGGGAAGGGAGATGGCCCAGGGTACTGTGCCGATAGTCAGAATAGCCCCAAGTGCCACAGGAGAAAAGCTGACATGAATCCCAGAAAACACCAGCTTCAATGTTAAGATCTTACTTACCAAGTTTGCCCCACTCCAGCATTTGAGACCTTCAGCCTAAGGTCTAGAAGACTCAGGGGCTCTCTATGAGCCCCAGAGAATCTAAGCAGCTGGCTGGCTGAAGGTCATAGCCAGGGAATAATGAGGCCAGGACATGGCCTTGAGTCAGTCTGACTCTGCAGTCTGTGCCCTCACCCATAGGAGGTGCTTTAGACTTTGCTGCTCAAGAGAAATATAATGTAAGCCACGTGTGCAATTTTGAATTTTCTCATAGCCACATTAGAAACAGTAAACAGGTAAAATGAATCTTAATAATATATTTCATTTAACACAATATATCCAAAATACTGTTATTTCAACATACCATAAATATATTAAGCATTACTAATGGGACATTTTATATTTTTTTCATACTAAGTGTTCACAATTGGTGTATATTTTACACTCACAGCTCATCTCAATACAGATGAGCCCCTGCATGCAGGGGAATGCAGCCACTTCTGGCTAACTTTTTCTATTTTTAGTAGAGATGGGGTTTCCCTTTTGCTCAGGCTAGTCTTGAACTCCTGAGCTCAAGGGATCCTCTTGCCTTGGCCTCTTACAGTGCTAGGATTACAGGTGCGAGCTACTGTGCCTGGCCCCTATTGCCCTTAAATTGAGTAAATGAACAAATGAATGTCTTATATAATTCCCTAATTATGTAGTGTGAGTGGTTCTTGCATCCCAAAGTGGGTAGACATCTCCTTGTGAGTAGAACATATTTCCAATTAAAGAGCAGAACATTGCAGTGTTAATAAAATGTGCTGGGAAGCCAGGTTTCTGGGGTTTAAATCCTAGAAATCCCGGTGCTGCCATTTATTAATGTGTGACCTTGAGCAAGCCACTTCAATTCTCTGTGCCTCAATTTCTCCATCTATATAATGGGGATAAAAATTATTCCAGTTATCTATTGTGGTGTAACAAACTATTTATAAAATTTAGTGGCTTAAAACAATTACCATCTTAATGTAGCTCACAATTTGTGGTTTAGGAATTTAGGCAAGGCTCAGCTGGGTGATTCTTCTGTTCCTCATAGTGCTGACTAGGTCTTTTGGTGGTATTCAGCTGGGGGTTGGATGCTTTTGTTCATGCATGGTGCCCTGGCAGGAAAAGCTGGAAGGCTGGGTTCAGCTAGGCTTGTCTTTCTCTCAGACCTCTCTCCCTCCTATGGAGCTGTGATGTCATGGCACTCATGTCATGTAAGCCACATGTGCTCTCCTACGGAGGGAGAGAGGTGTCCAGGTCTTTCTTCATGTGGTATTTCCATTATGGTGGTCTTGGAGACATAAAACTCCCTACATGGCAACTCAGAGCTCCCAGGGAATAAGCAGAAGCTGCCAGTTTTTTTAAAAAAGCTATATATGGAACTTGTATAGTGTCACTTCTGCTTTATTCTGTTGGTCAAAGAAGTCATAGATTTAAGGAAAGGGATGATAGACTCTCTCTTGATGACAGAATGTCAAAGAATGCAGTCTTTTTTTTTTTTGGAGACATAGTCTCAAATTATTGCCCTTGGTAGAGTGCCATGGTATCCCAGCTCACAGCAACTTCTAACTCTTTGGCTTAGGTGATTCTCGTGCCTCAGCCTCCTGAGTAGCTGAGACTACAGATGCCCCCCACAATGCCCGGCTATTTTTTGTTGCAGTTTGGCTGGGGCTGGGTTCGAACCCGCCACCCTCGGGATATGGGGCCAACACCCTACTCACTGAGCCACAGACACCGCCCGTGAGAATGCACAGTCATTTTTAATCTGCCACATTGCTGTGTTTAAACACTAGGATTGATATGCTGATTAAATTAATTACTATGGAATACTTAGCAAATGATTGCTATTATTATTCTACTTCCTTATTCTCTCTTAACTGTATGCAGCAAAGGCTTAAGCATCAGCAAAGTCTCAATAAATATTTTTTTATTAAGGAAGAGACACATAGAGAAAAGAACATTCTAGGTCAGACTACATAGTGGGAGTTTCTTTTATGATTCCCTGAGCTGCATTCTGCAAACTAGGGATCCAATTGGAGTCTGAAGACAGTGATAAGAACAGAGCTGTGAGGGAGCCCAGAAGAAAGAGCAGAAACAACACAAATCCAACATATAGTCTACCCCTCTCCAAGGGTCTCCCAAAACTCTACTAAGGAGGTATCATGTTTCATAAATGAGGAAACTGAGCTCAAAAAGGCTAAGGGTCTTGCCCGAATTCAACCAGGTGGTAAGTTACGTGACAAACCAGGCTTCAAATGCAGGTCTGCCTGTCTGTTGGCTCATTCCACCACAGCCACTGCCACCGGCATTTACCAAAGAAAACCATGAAAAATGCTCAACCTCATTCTGTTAACAAATGACAGGGCTTTGGTCCTCAGGGCCCTGAAGCCAGTGAGAAGAAACCCCTCTGGCTTCATGAGGAAGGTCTGTATGATCTCAAATGTCATCCTATGATCAGCTTACGGTCTGACATTGTCCACTTGATTTGTCTGTGTATCTATGCTTTACCTGTCTTACACGCCCTGATTCCCATGTATTTCCTATTTCTGCAAAGTTTAAAAAAATACAGCTTTTCACATAAAAACTATAAAAAATTATAATAAACATGTGTATCTATATACACATGTCATGCTTTAGTTTGCAAAATGCTCACATGCATGTCACCTCCCAGTGGTCCTGTGAGGTTGGGTATTACAGGCAGTCCCCGAGTCACAAATATCTAACTTACATACAACTTATTGTATGAATGGGGGTATTATAGTAAGTCCCCGAGTTACAAACATACAACTGACTGACATGCAACTCACACAAATGGAGGCTATTACACGTAATAGGTAAATATACATGTTCCACTTAAATACAAATTCAACTCGAGAATAAACCTATAGAACCTATTTTATTCATAGACCCAGGGACTGCCTATACTACCCGCATTTTTATGGATGAGGAAATTGAGCAGGGGTGTGCTGGTAACTGTTTAAAAACCAGCTCTTGGGTGGGGGAACTCTCAATTGACAGCATTTACATAATTTCCATAACGAAATTATTACCACATTGGGACAAAGTTAGGAAGAAATAGCTCACCCATTTGATGTGGGTTGGCTCCAGCAAGTCACCAAAACCACAGCTCAGAGACAAAACCACCTTCCCTCAGTCCCTAAGAGGCAGAACAAGGCCTGGACCCTGGGTGCCCTCTCCTACTCCCCATAGATGTCCTTATTGAAGCCAGCTAGTCCAGGCCTGCTCCCTTTCTGCTCATCTGGTCCCTAGCAATGAACATAAGCACTTCAGTGTACTCTGACCTTAGACTTCAGACTCTGAGGGCAATTCCAATGTTCTTTGTTAAATAAATTCCCAGCAATAAAAGGAAAGGATGAGACACAACCATGCAATGAATATAAATGACTCAATTATTTTCTGTTCTACTTCCCTCTCTGCAGACCCCCACCTTCCCCTGACTTGGACAGTCATATGGGAGATAAGACAGGAAACAACCTGGCTCAGGTTAAAGAGCTTTGCAGGTGGTGTCTACCAACGTAAATCCCAGGCACATCCTTAGGTGCACAGTGAGACTCTGGCACCTGCCTCATCAGGTTGTGATGCAGACAGCAGGGCTCACGTGCAGGACACCCACACAGTACCTGGCTTACAGCAAGTCTCCAATAACTGGGGAGAAAAGCTGATGAAGAGTGAGATTTCATGGCCCGGTTACTGGGGCACTCGTCTCACCTGGGGGACCTGACATGTGTAGGTGCCAACAGCAGCCGTGGACTGGGAACTACACTACAGGAACATTCCAGCAGGGGAAATTCCTCTGGGGCAAGTTCCTTAAAAGTTTCCAAAGTGAAAACCAACACTGAGACAACAACCAACACAATTAAACATATGTAATCTGATCAGAACTGCTGACAAAAGCAGAACCAACTAGTCATTGATCCTCAGCAGATAAGGGGAGACGGACACAACGGGCCACAGATGACTCCAGTCCATTTCTATGTATGGAATTTCCAGAAGGTCTCATCTCAACTGCTTCCTTCAATAGTTTGAGCAGAAAGGAGAAGTTGGTGAGACAAGCAAAATAATGTCGCTTCCCAAGTGGCCAGTTGTATTACCGAGACAGTGGGTGGCATAAATATGTTTCTCGGGCTATGGTGAGGCTTTATAATTCAGGTGCTTGGGCAATGAAGAAGAATGATGCTGTCTCTCTGTGTGGGGCTTTATCTTCCAAGGCATTATGTATCCGTCTCTTGCCAGGTGAAGTTAGAGGTCCCTTCACAGAGGACACTCAGAGGCATTAAGCGACTTGCGTAAGGCCACATAGAAGGTTACAAGGGCAGTGTGATTAGAACCCAGTTCACTGACACCTACCCTTAGCTTTGCACAAGCTCACACACTGCTCAAACTTCCTGGGGGTGAGGCGACCCGGGAACTCCCAGAGTAAAGCAAATCTGGGAGGTGATCCAGAAATGCTCAGAGGTAACAATCAACATTCCTTTTTGGGGGAGGGAGGGGGGTCGGGGGGAGCAAAAAAACAAAAACAAAAAAAACCCCAAAGCTGAATTACCTAGAACAGTGTTTTTCAATCTTTTTTATCTCACAGCACACTGGACTTATAGTTAATCTTCCGTGGCACACTTATATTATGTTGATGAAAAAAAGTATAAAACAAAAAGAATATACTTACCATGCTTTGAACTTCTTCTGAAAATAATTTAATCAATGATCTTTAACAATTTTTGCAGCACATCTAAGATCCTCTCACACCACAGTAGTGGGCCGTGGCGCACAGGTTGAAAATCAATGCCCTAGAAACACCCTCCTGAGTCCTCGATATGAGGTAATCTTCCCAGTAACAAGCAGAACCTCCACCCAGGGATGCTGTGAGATTACAAAGCACTCACAAAACCTCTTTGCCTCATTTCTTATACTCTTGCCCAGGTCCACTCAGCTACCCTAGTGATCCTTTGAAGAGCAAAAGCTGGTGCACCTTCATGCCTGTGCCCATGTAGGGCCCCTTGCCTGGAATGCCATCCCTGCACCCTCTCTTTTTACCTTCTCTCCTGGCACACTTTGACATAAGAGCCCTGATCACACTGTGTGCTGCAAGTGACCACTCTGCCTCCCTGTGGGTAGACCTGAGCTCCTTGAGGACCGGGACTCCATCTTACAATGATTCAGGCTTCAACAGACACTAGTTCATAAATTCATGAATTAACGAATGAATGAGTGCAGCAGTATTCAGTTCACTCTTTCATTTCTGCCAGAGTATGTTTACATATGTTCACGTTTCCTTTTTTCTTTCTTTTTTTAAGAAAGAGTCTCACTCTGTTGCCCAGGCTAGAGTGCAGTGGTGTCATCATAGCTCACAGCAACCTCAAGCTCCTGGGCTCAAGAGCCTCCTGAGTAGCTAGGACTACAGGTGCTCACTAACATACCCAGTTAATTTTTCTATTTTTTGTAGACACGGCGTCTCATTGTGCTGCTCAGGCTGGTTTCAAACTCCTGGCCTCAAGTGATCCTCCTGCCTTAGCTTCCCAAAGTGCAGGGATTACAAGTATGCGCCACCATGTATGGCTAAGTGTATGTGTTCTTGTCCAACTTCCTTTGGTATATCATTAACTCCATTGTGTGACTGATAAAAATTAGGATCAGAAGTCAAATAGCTTTAGTTCACAGAATTAGTTAATTTGGAGAGCTGAAAAACCAGGTTTTCTTCTTTTCTAACATACGTAGTATACACTCAATCTTTTAGGCACTGCTTTGGCTGTGTACTACAAACTTTGGTAAGTTATGTTTTCATTTTCATTTACTTCGAAGTATTTTTTCATTTCCCCCAAGATTTGTTCTCTGACCCATGTGTTATTTATTTATTTATTTATTTATTTTTGAGACAGTCTCACTATGTTGCCCTTGGTAGAGTGCTGTACTGTCACAGCTCACAGCAACCTCCAACTCTTGGGCTTAAGCAATTCTCTTGCCTCAGCCTTCCAAGTAACTAGGACTACAGGCGCCCACCACAACACCCGACTATTTTTTGTTGCAGTTGTCATTGTTGATTTAGCTGGCCTGGGCTGGGTTCGAACCTGCTAGCCTCAGTGTATGTGGCCGATGCCCTACTCACTGAGCTATGGGCACTGCCAGATCCATGTGTTATTTAGAAATGTGTTGTTTAATCTTCAAATATTTGGGGATTATTCAGCTATATTTCTGTTATTGATTCTATTTTTTAAATATTTTTTCTTAAGTCATATATACATAGATCATGAATACATTTATGCCTTTGTGGGCTTTAATGTGTTAATTATTTGTGCAAATTGGAGTGCTTACATCCTACTAATTAACAGTTTTCACCTCATTTACTTAACACAGTGTTAAGACATTTGTGTTCAATTCTAGTTTAGTTCCATTATGATCTGAGAGTAGACTTTGTATAATTTTTGTTCTTTTAAATTTGTTATGATGTGTCTTATGGTCCAGAATATGGTATATCTTGGTGAATGGTCCCTGTGAGCTTAAGAAGAATGTGTATTCTGTTGTTGGATAAAATAGTCCACATATGTTGGTTATATACAGTTAATCAGTGGTGCTACCATTGACTTTAACTATGTCCTTATTGATTTTCTGTCTGCTAGATCTTTCTGATAGAGGGGTGCTGAAGTGTCCAACTATGACAGTAGATGCAACTACTTCTCCTGTAGTCCTATTCGTTTCTGCCTCACTACTCTGATGCTTGGCTGTTAGGCACACACACATAAAGGTCTACTAAATCTTCTTACAGTGTTGCTCCCCCTTTACCATTATGTAACATTTCCTTTATCCCGATAACTTTCCTTGGCCTGAAGTCTACCCTGTCTGAAATTAATATAGCTACCTTTGCTTTCTTTTGGTTACTGCTAACATGGTATACCTTTCTCCATCCCTTTACTTTTAATATAGATGTGTCTTTATATTTAAAGAGGGTTTCTTGCCTGGCGTGGTGGCTCACACCTGTAATCCTAGCACTCTGGGAGGCTGAGGCTCAGGTGGATTGCCTAAAGCTCAGGAGTTCAAGATAAGCCGGAGCCAGAGCAAGACCCTGTTTCTAAAAGAAAAAAGAACAGCCAGGCATTGTGGCGGCACCTCTAGTCTCAGCTACTTGGGAGGCCAAGGCAAGAAGATCACTTGAGGCCAAGAGTTTGACGTTGCTGTGAGCTGTGACACCACAGCACTCTACTGAGGGTTACAAATTGAGACTCTATTTCAAAAAAAAAATAAAAGAGGGTTTTTTGTAACAGCATATGGTGAGTCTTGTTTCCTGATCCACACTGATAATCTCTCTTGTTTAATTGGTGCATTTGTACCATTGATATTCAAAGCAGTTACTGGTATAGTCGGGTTAACATCTACTATATTTTTAAAACTGTTTTCTATTTGTTGCCCTTGTTCTTTGGTCTTTTTTTTGTCTTACATTCTTTTTCTCCCTTCTGTCTTTTGTTTGTTGGTTTATTTTTAGAGACAGAGTTTTACTCTGTTGCCCAGGGTAGAGTGCAGTGGAATCAGCCTTGTTCACAGCAACCTCATACTCCCAGGTAGCTGGGACTACAGGCACACCATCATGTCAGCTCATTTGTCTATTTTTTGTAGAGACAGGGTCTTACTTTTGCTCAGGCTGGTCCTGAGCTACTGAGCTCAATCAATCCTCCTGCTTTGGCCTCCCAGAGGGCTAGGATTACAGGTGTGGCTACCATTCTGGCCACCTTCTATTGTTTTAACTGAGCATTTTATATGATTCTATTTTCTCTCCTGTATTAGTTAGACTACTTTTTGAACTTTTTTTGCAGTGGTTACCCTAGAGTTTGCAATACACATTTACAACTAGTCCAAGTTCACTTTCACTAACACTAGACTATTTCACAGGTCATGTGAGTGCAGTCAACTCTCCATATCTTTGGGTTCCACATTTCTGGATTCAATCAACAATGGATTGAAAATATTCAGAAAAAAAAATAAAAAATAATGCAAATTTTTAACATATAGAATAACTACTATTTACATAGAATTTACATTGTATTAGGGATTATAAATAATCTAGAGATGACTTAAAGTACATGGGAGGATATGTGTAGGTTATATGCAAATACTATACTACTTTATATCAGAGACTTGAGTACCTGCTGACTTTGGTATCCCCAGAGTGTCCTGGAACCAATCTCTCTGTATGCTAAGAAATGACTGTACCTTCTAACAATAAAATAATTTTAATTCTTCCCTCTTTATCCCTTGTATCATTGCTGACATTTATTTTGCTTATACACAAATAAGCATAAATAAAATACATTGTTGCTATTATTATTCTCAGTAAAGTGTTATCTGTTAGATCATCCAAGCATAAGAAATAGAAAGCGTTTATTTTCTTTTGCTGCTCTTTATGTACACTTGAGCTTCTAGCTTTTATCATTTTCTTCCTCTCTAAAGAAATTTTAACATTTGCAAGGTAGGTCTACTGGCTACAAATTCTTCCCACTTTTTGTTTGTCTGAGAAAGTCTTTCTTTCTCCTTCATTTTTCTACTTCCATGAACTTCCATAGAACCCACATTTGAAATTCTTCATCTGTCGTTTTGATCTTTTAATTTACATTGGTAGCCAATGGTAAGGAGTTAGTGTTTTCTTTAGGGGGTGATCTTTCACTTTGATTTTTCATAGTTCTGGAGTTTTTCCTGGAAAAATATGGAATGCTTCTTGAATGTGCATGTCGTCCTTGTGCAGGGGCCATGCTAATCTTCTGTGTTCCAATTAATATTGGATTGATCTGTGTTGCTGAAGTGAGCATTCTCCTCCACTTTTGAAGGCTAATTTCCTGGGGTAAAGAATTCTCGGTTAATGTTTTCTTTTTTTTTCCCCTCTCAACACTCTAAATATTTCACTCCATTGTCTTTTTGCTTGCTTAGTTTTTGAGAAGTCAGATATAATTCTTATCTTTGTTCCTCTATAGGTAAAGTGTTTTTTCCCTTCTGGCATCTTTTATTTTTTGTATTTTTATTTATTTATTTTATTTATTTTTTATTAAGTCATATACACATAGATCATGAATACATTTATGCATATGTGGGGTACAATGTGTTGATTTTTTGATACAATTTGGAGTGCTTACATCAAACTAATTAATATAGCTTTCACCTCATTTACTTGATTTAAGACATTTATGTTCTATACTTGATAGATTTGACTTGTACCCTTGCAATATGCTCCACAGGTGTGGTCCCACAATTTACCCTCCCTCTATCAAACTTCCCCCCTCCCCTTTCCCTTCCCAATCCATTTCTTTCCTTCATCCTGGGCTATAGTTGTGATCTAACTTTCATAAGAAAGTATGAGCAAATATAAATTGGTTTCATAGAAGTACTGAGTACCTTGAATACTTTTTCTTCCATTCTTGAGATACTTTACTTAGGAGAATATGTTCCAGGTCCATCCATGTAAACATAAAAAAGGTAAAGTCTCCATCTTTTTTAAGGCTGCATAGTATTCCATGGTATACATATACCACAATTTATTAATCCATTCATGGGTTGATGGGCACTTGGGCCAGGCAAGGTTGCCCACCATCTCCACTGCTTTTTAACACTGTAATGGAAGTCTTAGCCATTGCAATCAGGCAAGAGAAGGCAATCAAGGATATCCACATAGGGTCAGAGGAGATCAAACTTTCACTCTTCACAGATGATATGACTGTATACCTGGAAAACCCCAGGGACTCAACTACAAAACTCTTAGAAGTGATCAAGGAATACAGCAGCGTCTCAGGCTACAAAATCAATATTCACAAATCAGTAGCATTCATATATACCAACAATAGTCAAGCTGAAAAAACAGCCAAGGACTCTATTCTCTTTACAGTAGTGCCAAAGAAAATGAAATATCTGGGAGTGTACCTAACAAAGGATGTGAAAGATCTCTAAAAGAAGAACTATAAAACTCTGAGAAAAGAAATAGCTGAAGATGTTGATAAATGGAAAAACATACCATGCTCGTGGCTGGGAAGAATCAACATTGTTAAAATGTCCATTCTACCCAAAGCATTCTACAGATTTAATGCAATCCCTATTAAAGCACTTCTGTCATACTTTAAAGATCTGGAAAAACTAACATTTCATTTTATACAGAAACAGAAAAAGCCTTGAATAGGAATAGCTAAGACATTACTCAGAAATAAAAACAAATCGGGTGGAATCATGCTACCAGACTTCAAACTATACTATAAATCTATAGTGATCAAAACAGCATGGTACTGGCACAAAAATAGAGAGGAAGATGTATGGAACAGAATAGAGAACCAAGAGATGAATCCAGACACTTATATCATTTGATCTTTGATAAGCCTATCAAAAATTTAAATTGGGGGAAAGACTCCTTATTTAACAAATAGTGCTGAGTGAATTGGCTGGCGACTTGTAGAAGACTGAAACTGGACCCACACCTTTCATCTCCAACAAAAATTGACTCTCACTGGATAAAAGACTTAAACTTAAGACATGAAACTATAAAGATTCTTGGAGAGAGTGCAGGGGAAACACTTGAAGAAATTGGCCTGGAAGAAAACTTTATGAAGAGGACCCCCAGGGCAACTGAAGCAAAACCAAAAATACATTATTGGGATCTGATCAAACTAAAAAGCTTCTGCACTGCCAAGAACACAGTAAGTAAAGCAAGTAGACTGCCCTCAGAATGGGAGAGGATATTTGCAGGTTACATTTCTGACAAGGGTCTGATAACCAGAATCCACAGAGAACTCAAACTTATTAATAAGAAAAGAACAAGTGATCCCATTTCACTATGGGCAAGAGACTTGAACAGAAGCTTCTCTGAATAAGACAGGTGTATGGTCTACAGGCATATGAAAAAATGCTCATCATCTTTAATCATCAGAGAAATGCACATCAAAACCAGTTTGAAATACCATTTAACTTCAGTAAAAGTAGCCCACATTATAAAATCCCCAAACTCCAGATGTTGGTGTGGATGTGGAGAAAAGGGAACGCTTCTGCACTGCTGGTGGGAATGCAAGCTAATACGTTGTTCCTTTTGTAAAGAAGTTTGAAGAACACTCAGGGATCTAAAAATAGACCTGCCCCTCTGGCATCTTTAAGGATTTTTTCTTTATCTTTGATTTTCTGTAGTTTGAAACACGCATGCATAAGTTAGGGGATTTTTTGCATTTTACTCAGTGTATTCTGACCTTCTGGATCTGTGGTTTGGCGTCTGACATAAATTTGAGGAAATTCTCAGCCATTATTGTTTCAAATATTTCTTCTGTTCCTTTCTCTCTTCTCCTTCTGGAATTCCCAGAATTATGTGTGTAACACCTTTCTTTGTTGTCTCACAGTTCTTGGATACTCTGTTCTGGTTTTTACTCTTTTTTTCAGTTTGGGCAGTTTCTACTGAATGTTCTCAAGCCCAGAAATTCTGCCCTCAGCCATATCCAATCTACTATCTACTAATAAGCCCATCTAAGGCATTCTGCATTTCTTTTTTTTTTGAGAGACAGAGTCTCACTTTGTCGCCCTTGGTAGAGTGCTGTGGCGTCACAGCTCACAGCAACCTCCAGCTCTTGGGCTTAGGCGATTCTCTTACCTCATCCTCCTGAGTAGCTGGGGCTATAGGCGCCCGCCACAACGCCCGGCTATTTTTTGGTTTCAGTTTGGCTGGGGCGGGATTCAAACCCGCCACCCTCAGTATAGGGGGCCGGTGCCCTACTCACTGAGCCACAGGAGCCACCCGCATTCTGCATTTCTGTTACAAAGTTTTTGATCTCTACCATTTCTTTTTGGTTCCTCTTAGAACTTCCTTCTCTCTGCTTATATTGCCCATCTGTTCTTGAAGATTGTCTACTTTACCCATTAGAGCCCTTAGCATCTTAATCACAGTTGTTTTAAATTCTTGGTCTGATAATTCTAAAATCTCTACCACAGGTGAGCCTGTTCCAAACTGTATTTTTTGCCTTTTGTGATGTCTTCTATTTTTTTTTTTTTTTTTTTTGATGGCCAAACATGAGGTACTGGGTAAAAGGAATTGCTGTAAATAGGCCTCTGGTAATGTGGTGTGGGCACATGTCAAGGGCGGGAGTTAGGTCTCAGTCTTTCAGCGAGCCTGTGACTCTGGTCTGTGAATTTCACAAGCGATTCTCAGCCCCCCCCCGCCCCTTTCAGCAGGGCAGGATGGCTAGAATGGGCTGGAGTTGGGTACTTGCCTTTCCCTAGGTAGGTTAGGCCCTGATAAAACCTCAGCAGCTTAGGAGCTGATTTCAAAGTTTCTCCTGAGGGCAAATCTTGGTTTTTCTTTTTCCTTTCTTTCTTTTTTTTTGAGACAGAATCTCACTTTGTTGCCCTGGGTAGAGTACATGCCATCATAGCAACCTCAAATTTTTAGGCTCAAGCCATCCTTTTGCTTTATCCTCCCAAGTAGCTGAGACTACAGGCACCTGCCACAACACCTGGCTATTTTTTTGAGACAGGGTCTCAGTTTTGCTCAGGCTGGTCTTGACCTCCTGAGCTCAGACACTCCACCCCCCTCAGTCTCTGAGAGTGCTAGGATTACAGGCGGGAACCACCCCACCTGGCCAGTGACAGATCTTGTTAAGAATGGAGTGCTCTAGCAGATTTCCGAACACTTCCTCTTCTCTTCCTAGTCCTGGAAGCACAAAGGGATCTTTCTCTGATACTCTCTGTGAGAACCTGGCAAAACTCACAAAAATGTACGGCCAGCCGATGATGGGGTGACCCTGGAGTTTTTAACTCTTAGACTGTCCTCATTGAGCCTCTAGCAATTTGACAGTTATCCTTCAGGTTTCTTTATCTTGATACTGGTTTCCATGGAAATCTGTGTTTATGGTTTTTTTTTCCTCTGGCAAACCTCAGTTCTCTGCATTTGACTGTTAAGTCTTTCTAATTTGTGGGCAATGGTTTGTCCTGAGATTCTCACCTTTGGTGGATCCAAGAAAAGTTGTTGATTCTTCACTTTGTTCAGCTTTTTGCATGTTGTTAGGACAGAATGGTGACTTCAGCTTCTAACATGCCAGCCTGGATTGAACCCAGGTTTTCTAACCCTAAGACTCATGCCACATGGGAAGGGGGAAGTTAGGGATGGGGGAGTGACAATTAACTTTTTATGAGTGCAGGCAGTGTCCCAGGCACCATCATACCTAGTTTCCATTAACCACCACTATGATTACAAGTACATTTCACAGTGGAGAAAGCCAAGGCTTAGACAGAGCACTGAAGGGCATTGTCAAGCTCTCATAGCTGATAAAAGCAGGGGAGGTGGGATTTTAATTTGGGTCCATTTGGTTCCAAAACCTTTCCTCTTGGTCCTTCCACATCAGGCTGTCTCTGTGAGGTTGGTCCAGCTCAGTATTTGTTGAACACTTGCTACATGCCCTGCTCTCTGCTGCTATGGGGACTACAGATGTTGTATTAAACACAAACCCTACACTCAGAAGTTTCCAGCCCAGCTGCGGACAGAAGACATGAAAATATAAAACAGACAAGAAAGGTGAGGAAGACCTGAGAGACTGAGAGGAGCAGGAGAGCAGCCCAGACAGAGGACGGGGCACAAGCAAAGGTACAGAAGTGGGAGCTAGCAGGGATGCATGCAAAGGAGGGAAGGGAAACCAGGCAGGTGCTTTGGGAGGGGCTGTAGGGATTATTACTCTTCTGGGGGGCTCCGCACTGTGACAACTTGGGAAAATCACCCCAAATAGGAAATGGGCACATTGTGAAACTTCACTGTCCACCAAAGCAGCCTTGCCTTGTAGGGAAGTCAGAGGGGATGGGGAAGATGTTGTCAGTCAGATGAGCGTTATATAGAACAGGTGCACCTTCCTCTATTTCAGTACGGCCAGGATAAACTAACTCCTACTATCTGTGGGCTAATGCCTGGCACTGCACCATTATAACATCAGTACAGACAGCTATTACGCTGTTGAAATGAACCTTCCCCTGGCAGAGAACACTACTTTTTGGTGGTGTTAATCCTTTACAGGCTAGTGTTATTATGTTTACTGAATAGAAACTTTCCAGAGAGATTGTCAGAGTCCTTCGTGACCTGACTGAACCCTACCATCCCAGCCTCATCGTTGACCCTACTTCTAACCACTTCACCCCCAACGGACAGCTTCCTCCTCTCTTGATCCTCTTTCCTGCCTCTGAGACTTAATGTAGCTGCAATCTCAGCTTCACATGTCCAGTTTCCAATTTTTCTTTCTTACAATTCCCCATCCTCCAAGGCCTCCATTGATCTCACTCATCAAAAGTTATCAGTTTTGATGCCCCCAAAGTGCATGCTCACATTCTAATGTTTAGGGTGGTCTGGCTTGCATTTTGGTTAAGTGTGCATGTGTCTGAATCTCCTATGGCTCCAATGTCAGGGGCCAGGTCTTTGGGAGCCTGTCGTACTATCTTCCTACAGAAGCCATTCAGCTCCTATTTAATTGGTTGCAAAGTCTGTGAAATGTCCTGTAACACAGAAAGCTTGTAATAAAACATTTAAATGAAAAAAGAAAGGCTAAGAAACTATATGCAACCTATAATCCAAAATCTATCTTTAAAAAACAGAAAAAAATTCACCAAAGTTTTATGACAAAGTTCCTAAAGTTATATTATCTCATGGTGTATTTTTTTCCTAGTCCAACTCTAGCCTTTTATTTTTTATTTTTATTTATTTTCCAACTCTAGCTTTTGAGGCTAAAAAGGGGAAGGCTGAAAATAGAAAGAAACGAACTGTGGTTATTTTACCCAAAACCTCTATGGGTACTAACCAATGTGAGATAAGAAGAATGAATCAGCTTCTTAGAGAAGTCCTCCAAGAGCAGGCATTGCAGGAAATGTTGGGTTTTGAGGTATGGGTTTCACATTGCTCAATCCCCATGGCTACTTCTCACTGCTTCATTACTATATGCGGGCCATGTGGTAGCTTTTCCCTGTAAATGACTCCATCATCAGGAGAAGCCGCTGAGTGCTTCTCAGGTGCTAGGAAGACTGTCCCAATCCCGTTTGTGCTCATTGATCGAGTCCCTCACCAGTCTCCTGATAGCTATATTGCAGAATGTCCCCATTTTGCAGATGAAGGAAATAAAGCACAGAAAGGTTAAGTAACATGTCTGATGTCACAAGGTATCAGAGACAGAATAAAAACCCAGAACTGGCAGCCTGTCCACAGCTCAGGCTCTCAGAAGAGGTTTGCATTCATAAGAGTGTGAGATTCCGTGATGCCACCAATATATCAATTGCCTTCTCCACACCAATTTCTCTCTTAATCATAATCATTCCTTAGCTTTTTCTGAACTTAATAAATTTTGATTCAAGTATACGCAAAATCTCTTTCTAGGATCATGGGTTGATGAAAAAGTCCAATCCAAAAGGAAAAATCAAAGGCCTTCTGGGTGACACTCTGACCTGCCCACACATACAGATCCCTACTGCCCAGGACCATTTATCCCTTCCTTGGTTTAAAAGGTCCCCATGGTCCAGTGGTGATGACTATCAGCACCAATCAGCACAAGAGGTCATCACACTTGTCCAGAAGATGGGCTCTGTTCTCAGGTACAAACTTTATTCACTTCAACTACTTAACCTAAAATCGCGTGCCTGAGAATGGGAGATTTGCTCAGAACAAGAAGCAATCCTACCTCACCTAGACCAGCAGTCTTTTCTAAAGGCAGGAGAGTGGGCAGGAGTGAAGTAGGGTGCCCGGGAAACACAGGGAGGCTGGCTCAGACCCCACGTGCTGGGCAGCTTGCTTCCTGAAAGGGTCTCTATCACTGTCTCCTGGCTCCTCCTCTGGAGGCAGGACCAAACTAGTTTTCTTTTCGTGACAACCAGCAGAAAAAATGCCATTACATGCATATGTCATTGTTGCCATTTTCAAAGACCATTTAACCAAAAAGTAGCTAGTGTCCATGGACCAGGTGGTTCATTTAAGCCATCAAAGGGCTCTCTGCAGCCTGGAAGCTGGCCCAGCTCCCTCCACCCCATGACCCAGTCCTTCATCTGCAAGTCACCGCCCCAGTCCTCTTCTGCTGGTTCTCTGCCCCATTCTCCCCCACACACTGGGCCTCGGAGGGTCCCTCGTGAGGCCAAGTGGTGACCCAGACATCTCTAAGTCTTGCTGTCATCATAGTGCAGCAGAAGGGAGCGGGGAGGCAGTGAGTGGTAATACCCGTTGATTTCTTTGAATAATCTTTTGATCCCAGTCTCTTGGTCTACTTCCTCTTTACAGCCAATAGCTCTTAGATTTGCCCTTCTGAAGATATTTTCTCGCTCTGCTTCATTCTTTTTTACTCTTCTTTCTCTTCTATGTATTTCAGATAGCCTGTCTTCAAGTTCACTAATTCTTTCTTTTGTTTGGTCAATTCTGTGGCTGAGAGACTCTGATGGATTTCTCGGTTTGTCAATTGAATTCTTCCAGAATTTCTGCTTGATTTTTTAAAATTATTTCAATCTCTTTGTTAAATTTCTCTGAGCTTCTTTAGGACAGCTATTTTGAATTCTCTGTCGGAAAGGTCACCTATCCCTAGCATTCCAGGTTTGGTTGTTGGTACCTAACTTACTTTATTTGGTGGGGTCATGTTTTCCTAGGTGTTCTCGATGCTTGATGTCGATGTTCACTGATGTCTGGCCATTGAAGAGTTATGTATTTATTTTAATCTTCACGGTCTGGGCTTGTTTGAACCCATCCTAAAGGGCATTTCTGCACCCATCCTGGGCCAGAAGGAAACATGCCACCCTGAAGGGAAGGACCCGGACCTGGAGGTCAGGAATCTCCACAGACCTAGTCCTTGGGCTTTACAAAACCATTAGATGTAGCCAGGCCATAGTAATTACAGGCTTAGGGTGAGACTGGACTGGCTTCAAGTGTGACCTGGTACTGGTGGCCACAAGGAAATGCCTATGTCACAAATGCCTTTGTAAAAAGGCTTTCCAGATATTTAAAGGGAATTGAGTGTCATGATCTAGTCTTTGGTCACTGCAGCCATATCAGCCCTGGGGGTACTACCTCAAGCCCAGTAATGCTGTGACTCTTGCAGATTCCTGGTGGTACTGCCTTTGTGGACTTGGGTAGGATATGGGAGAATTCCCTGGATTACCAGGCAAAGTCTCTCACTCACTTCCCTCACTCTCTGTGGTGGGCTGCAGGAGTTGGGGAAGGAGTGACGTAGGCATTTCCTTGTGGCCACCAGTACCAAGTCAGACTTGAAGCCAGTCCAGTCTCACCCAAAGCCTGTAATTACTATTGCCGGGCTACATCTAATGGTTTTCTAAAGCCCAAGGACTAGGTACATGGAGATTCCTGACCTCCAGGTAAGGGTCCTTCCCTTCAGGGCAGCAGGTTTCCTTCTGGCCCAGGATGGGTCCAGAAATGTCCTCTATGAACTAATGCCTGGACTCAGGGGCTTCCGGAATTTGATTGGTACTTTGTTTTACTGTGGCTAAGCTGGTACTCAAGTTGCAAAACAAAGTCCTCTGAGCTCTCCCCTTTCTTTTCCTCAACTGGAAGGACTCTCCCTGCACCTAGCAGTTAGGGGAGGGGAGAACCAGGCACTGGCTTGGCTGCAGCTGCTGGTATCTCACTGAGTTATGTGCACCCCAAGTTCACTAGCTCACAGTCAGCACAGTCACAGGAATTGCTCAAGGATTATAGCCCATATGGCCTGACCGCCTTACAAATTTAGTTCAGGCCCCAATCTGCTCTTTTTCTGCTGACGATGGGGCTAGCAGGAACTCAGGCTTTAGGGCAGAAGATTTCCCTCTGGCCAGGCTGGTCAAAATGCTCCCTCCATGGGCACCAGGAAAATTCTGTCCTGTGCTGTGTTCCCCTGTGCCAGGGCAGCCCTGACTTTCAAAGCAAAGTTCCAAGATCACTTCGCTGTCCCTCCCCCAGTCACACAGATCCTTTCCCCATTCTGCAGCATGCTGGCGTGAGTGGCGTAGGCAATGTGAGTGTCCTTTCTGCCCTCGTATATGCCTCTTCCCTTGACACAATGTTCAAACCAGGTAGCATTATGGCTCACCTGATTTTTGGTTTTCTGAGGGTGCTTGCTTATATGGATGTTGTTCAGTTTGATGTTCTCATAGAGGGACAAATCCTGGAGGTTTCTATTCTGCCATTTTGCTCCATCCCTTTCTCTGTTTTTTTCAAATAGCTGCTCCCCTGCCTGTGGGTCACATGCTTGCAGGAGGATTAGACTTCCCGAGGCACTGGGGTGGGGATGGGGGGGGTCTGGCCTGGCCATGTGACCTGTTTTGGCCAATATGATGTAAGAGAAAGTGATGCCGGCATCTCTGAATGGAATCTTTGAGACCATGGTGAAATTCTGCCTTCTTTCTCCTCCCCACACCCCAAATGGGCACTGCTCCTTCGGTGTACATTTTTGCACACAGAAGTTTTTGTAAAGAGCCTCAGATGGCACATCATCCGAGTGAGAAACACAGTCGTCCCTCAGTATCCATGGGGGACTGGTTCCAGGACTCCCTGGGTATACCAAAATCTTCAGATGCTCAAGTCTTTGATATAAAATAGTATAGTATTTGCATACACATCCCCCATATACTTTAAATCATCTCTAGAATACTTATTAATGCAATGTAAATAGTTGTTATACTGTAGTTTTGATTGTTCTTTTTTTTTGCATATTCTTATTAAGTTGGTTGGTTGAGTCCTTGGGTGTGGAAACTCAGGCTGGGGAGGGCTGACGGCAACATGTTAGTTTGTGTGTATACGTAGTTTGCATGCATACATGCTTTGCTTGAGAGCTACTGGAGTTCAGGGTTGTTTGTCACCACTGTAAAATCAGTTTGAGCTATGGGCGGCGCCTGTGGCTCAAAGGAGTAGGGCGCTGGCCCCATATATCGGAGGTGGCAGCTTCAAACCTGGCCCTGGCCAAAAACTGCAAAAAAAAAAAAGAAACAAAACTAGCCTGACCTGACTGGTGATTCAGGTTTTTTTTGAAGAAACTCTTAACAAGAAAAGCCCCAAAGTGCTCAAGCCCAGTGTTTCTTGTGCAAAACAAACACAGCAAGGCCACAGATTAGGCTGACCACCCGCTTTCAGGGGCATTCCCTTGTCTCCTTCCCTAGCCTCATCTCTGCTTGGGGAACCCCAATGAAAGGTCCCACTTCCAGCCTGGGCCTTTCCCTTGCCCACTTCCTCCCCAGGCCACTCCCTGCGGCAGCTGCCACAGCCAGTGTCTAAAGGTCTAAAGTCCCAAGCACTGCAGACCCACAAACCTCAGGGTCCCCTGAGGAGGGCACCATCCTTATCCCAGTCTTACAGGCAAGGAAACTGGGGCCTGCAGAAGTAGAGTAACTTGCCCAAGGTCACACAGGCAGGAAAAGGCAAAGCTGGGATTCAAACACAGGCTATGTGGCTTCCACTGTTGACCAGTGTGCCATGGAAGACCGGTACAGAACCGGAAGAGAGAGCAAAGAGGTAAGAGCAGAGATTCAGCGTGACCAAGAAACACATTTCCTGAAGCTTTCTTGTTGTTGTCTGGGTTTGCCCTGGTGGCAGCCATCGAAGGAATGAGACTGGGGAGAGAGGAGTAATATGTATAAGGAAAGAGCAAAATAAAACACATACAAATAGATGACATCTGTGTGTTTATGGTGTATAGGAATGAACAATGATTAAAAGAATCAGGTGATGTGAAAAATATTTGGTGTTGGTTTGATTGTCTTGTCAGCAGAGTTGAGCTTTTTATTTTGTTGTTCTGTTTTGCTTTTTTTTTTTTTTAAAGAGACAGTCGTTCTGTCACCCAGCTGGAGTGCAAAGGTGCAGTCGTAGCTCACTGCAGCCTCGAACTCCTGGGCTCAAGTGATCCTCCTGCCTCAGCCTCCTGAGTAGCTGGGACTATAAGTATGCACCACTACACCCAGCTGTTTTAAAAGTTTTTTTTTTGTAGAGACAAGTTTCATTATATTGCCCAGGCTGGTCTCAAACTCTTGACCTCAAGTTATCCTCTTGCCTTGGCCTCCCCAAGTGCTAAGATTATAGATGTGAGCCACTGTGCTTGACAAAACATGAATTTCTAATAGTTTAAAAATGGAAACTATCACATGGCCCTGAGGGTAAGACAAGAACCGAAGGAGTCTATCCAAGGTTTGTCCCTTGGGCTTGACAAAAATTATTTGCTGGGCCAAATTTTAGTCAGGCTCCTGAACCTGCTCCCAGGCCCATCCTGTAAAACCGAGTTTTAGCAAAAGAACCTTGTTCAGCTAGAACCCGCCCCACCCCACCCCCCATCCTCAATATCTGATTGGGTTCCTCATCCTCCCCCATCTCCCAGGTGGTATCTGGTCACCCTGGCCTGTCTTCAGCAAGAATCCTGTCAGGTGGGTGTAGCCAGGATCCCCCTGACTCCTCATGTCTCCTCTTAGTAATTTTCCATCCATTGACCCCCAGTTGCTCCTTGGCTATATATTCATTTCCACTTGCTCAAGCTATCTTCAGAATTGAGCCCAGTTCTGTTCAAGTGTCACCTTTCCCCTAACACAATAGTTCTGAATAAAACATGTTTTTAACACTTTAACTACTTCCCAGCTCTGGTTTTTCTTTGATAGGTTCCTAATCAGAACATAGATATGAAACTGGACATGATGTCCTAGTTCCTAGGGGATGTAGTTAGGTAGAGAGATCAGAAGTGACTACCTTGAAGGTTGGGGCAGGGTGGTGGGAAGAGAGCATGGGACAGAGGAGACAAGCAGAACTCCTGGACAGTCTGTGGTCCAGCTTGATGCCCTGTCCTCCGGGAAGCCTCCCAATCACCCTGCCCTCTGAATGACACTCCCGCCACCTCAGGCTCCCAGAGGGTGGGCTCATGTGTAACATGCTCAGCACACTATGATCCCCACTTTCAGATACTTCCCAGTGTTGATGTTGTAATTCAAGAGCACAGCTGCCTCTTGGGTTTCTAAAGGAATACAGGTACTAGGAGTACCTAGTACCTAGCAGCTGAGTCCTTAAAAGCTTGGCTACTCTCAGGAAGTGGCAGGTCTACACCCTGCTGGCCCCACCTGTCCATAAATAGATGGTCATTTCTCTCTCTCTGAGGAGACCACAAGCACACCTAATTGCAGCCCAGAAACACCTGCTGAGAATGCCTTCCCCTGGCCACAGGAGAAAGAACCCGGGTTGTTGGAGAGCCATAGATGGCCCAAACAACCGCACTCCTTCTGAAGCCATCAGAGGAAGCTGGATACTTGGTCTGAGAAAACCATTTGAAAAACCCCACATTTTCTTCCCCCACTGAACTCCACAGGGTGGAGGGGTTGTTCAAATGTAGTTTACAAATGAACAACTTTCTCCCCAATCCCACACTTTCCGGACCCCCTACTCAATGGTCAGACTCCTAGAAATTCTCCAAGACCCAGGCCCTCTGCTTCTTGCTAGGCACATGGCTGGACTACATTTCCCAGTCTCCCCTGTAGTTAGGTATGATCACATGACCAAGTACTAGCCAATGGAATGTGGGCCCATTAAGACACACACACGCACACGCACACGCACACGCACACACACATATTCTCTCTCTCTCTCTCTCTCTCTGTCTCTCTCTTCCAGGTCTTGCGGTAAGACCCAACCACGAGCCTTCTCTGTGCTCTTTCCCCTTACCACCCTATCAGCTTGGAGTTGCCCTAGGAAACTGGATGCTGCACACTGTAGGTGGCAGAATGCCCAGTAGCTGAAGTCCCTGAAGGTTCCTTACCCACTGGCCAAATATCTTGCATGGGAGTGAGAAACCAGCTTTTGGCTTAAAGCTGTTACGCTTGCTTCTTGTTGTTGCAGCAACTAGTTAATTGTCCCTGCTCACGTGTTCTCCATAGCACGACTCCCCACCTGAAGTTCCCCTCCCTCCACCTGAAGTTAGCTCCGAGAGGTGGCGGGGGTATCTTAACCGTGTCCTGAGCAGTGACTAGTGCCCAGTATGGAGTACACACTCCACAACTATCTTCAGGATGCATGAATGAGTGAGCTGTGTTTTAACCATTCTGCACAGGTCTGGGTCTCTATGGGAAGAAAACCTCATTGCCAAGAAAAGAGGTGCTGAAAGTGCTTCCACTTCCAGTTTCCAGTCCAGGTCTGGGCCTGGAAAATTAACTTTTAATTGAACTCACCTTTGGGACCAGCTTGCATGCTCCTTCCTCTTGGACACGCTCCCCAAGTTCCACCCTGCACCCTCTGTGCTCCCCACCCAGAGGTCTCTTTGCAGTTACACCGGCCACGCTGCACAGCAAGAAATGTCTGCCTCTCCTGCCCCAGTATGTCTGTGGCCCTCCAACCAGACTGGGAGACCCCTAAGGCCAGGACTCTGTCAGATTCTGACACTGGGGACAAGTGTTTCTCAAGAAGCAAGCTCTGGGAAATATTTAGTGGGCCTTCTTCTTTAAGTCTTTTCGCTCTACTTCTAACCAAGGATAAAAAGCTTCCCACAACAACCTGGATCCATTTACAGAGGACATAAGCCAGTGCTTGTAATAATCTGTGGATTCTTCTAACAGCCCTTTTGGATCTTAATACATAGCCATGTGCACACATGGACCCTGAGGATAGGGAAACTGGTACAGATGGCTGAGTCCAGCCATCCACAAGGAGCCCAAACCTGGCGACACTGCGTATCAGTACCAACTGGGGGCCACAAAACATTTTTTCCATTGAGGCTTATCTCATGCCTGCTTCAAGTAACCCTGCTCGCACACAAGATTTCTGTCTTTCAAAGCACTTGCCCATTTGGCCCTCAAAAAAGCACTGTGATACAAACAGGACAGTGACTACTGCGTCCATTTAAAAGATAAGAAAACTGAGGGTTAGAGAGGTGAAGTGATGTGTCCCAGTTTGACTGTGTGCTGAGCTTACACTAGGACTCAGGGGCTCGGACATGTCCTTTCCCTTTTTACTTTTTTCCAGCATCCTTGCTGAGCTAATGAGAAAACTTCACTGTGGCCACAGGAAGCCCAGCCAACAAGCCAAGACGAGGGTAAACGGAAACTAACATTGACTTTTGAATTCAAAATAAGCATGGCTAAGTCACTTTGTTTGACTGAAAGTTTCCCCCCCTTCTAATTTTATTCTTTTTTTTTTTTTCTTATTTTAACATGTACTTAAAAACCCTAAGAGCGCCTTCTAATTTTAAACACCTCCTGTGTAGACAAGAGAGTCTGTGGTTAGCCGTGCAGCATTTGCTGCTGCTGTTGCTGTGCGGTTGGGGCCAGAAAGGGGAAAACAGGTACTTACTTGATTTTTCTTCTTTGATGGTGTATTCTAGCACCTCAGACGAGCTCTTGTTCAGGGCAGGGAAGTGAACACACAGCACCAGGTGCTTCAGGCTGCTGTCCCGGCGGACCAGGAACATCTGAAACCACAGGAGGGGAGGGAGATCCATGAATCAGAGATTTGGCTGGAGATGAGGACAGCAGTGAGATGGAAGTCAGAGGAAGGTCCTGGAATGAGGAGGCAGGGTAGGGTGGTGAAGCCTCCCTCGGGAGCCAACCTGGCCCAGGTCCAAATTGGGGATCCTGGCACCTCAATTTCTCACCTGCTTACTGAGTCACTGAGTGGGTCAACTAACCCAATGTGCCCGAAGGTTGTTGTAGACACAGAGTTGGGGAGGATGCCCTGGTCCCCCTGAGATGCTGGTTCTGTAGGATGGGCCTGAATCAGCTGACAATGATGGAGATGGTCCAGAGTCCACACTTGGCAAAACTCTAGTGTACTGGAGTGGGGTTGATTTTCAATTCACACCCCAGCATGTTTGATCCAGGGGAAGATATTGGAAATAATCACAGGTATCAGTCAATTCGTATTCCCCCCCAACCCCATGAAAACAGAAGTAGTTAATATAGAGCTCTCTCTGTAACAGGAACTGTTATGACACTTCACATATGTATATTAACTTGCTCCATCTTCTCCAGCACCCCATGATGTCAATCTTGTTATTATCCTTGCTTTACAGATGAAGAAACTGCGGTGCTCTGATTAAAACAGCACACCACCTCCTTGGGCTGGTGGGATAACTGAGTTCATACCTGTAAGCACTTGGTCCATGAAAGGGCTCTGCTGTCTTTCACAAGTGCTTTTTAGTCTTGGCTGGCCCTGAGCATGCTGATCCTTCCTTCCCCAGTGATGCCTTCTGGAATCTCCCCAGCCTGGGGGCACAATGTCTCTCCACCCCTTCTAAACTCGTCCCCACCCCTGCAGTCTGAGCCTCTCCAGCTCAGCCCCATTCACCTGAGCTAGAGGATCCTGGCCAAGGCTACCAAGGGAAGGCTGGGGAGCAGGGCCAATGGGACATCCCAGAGGTGTGAGGCTTTCAAGGACTACTTCCTTTTCCCACCAAAGCATACTCTGTCATGCCACTTCTTTGGTGAAGCTCCAAATTCTGCTGTCATTGCTATTGATTACTAATATTTCATTTTTATTTATTTTTTTTTTTTGCAGTTTTTGGCTGGGGCTGGGTTTGAACCTGCCACCTCCGGCATATGGGGCCGGCACCCTACCCCTTTGAGCCACAGGCACTGCCCTGATTACTAATATTTTAAAGGAAAATAAAATTCTCAGGACCACCCCCACCCAACTCCTTATGCAAAAGGGAAGGAGGCAAAGCCAGGCAACACCTGCTGAAACTGCCCTTACAAATGAATAAAGGGATACAAGGCGAGAGCTAGCGTGAGGGCCCCAAAGCTCTGTGAACTTAGCTAAAATAATAATAATCAGCCAGTGTCCCATCATCTGCTTGATAATAATCACTGTTTCCGCTGTTTGCTTCTCTACTCTGGAGTCAAGCATAGTTGTTGGTGTAGAACATCTTGTCACTTGTTGGGAACCTACGAGGAGTATCTGAGGTATCTTCCAGGTTCTGCATTCCAGTGACAGACCCACCCAAGACCAAGGAACTGACTCAACTGATCTTACACACTTCCCCCAATGTCCAGCTTCTAGTAACTGACCCTCCCAGACAGTGGCCTCTACCAACCAAAGAACTGATGGTTGTGCCCTGAAACCAGACAGTTAGCAGACCCTAATTGTCTAATCTTCTGCCCATCAAACTGTCTTTAAAAACTCTGTCCGCCCCAATTCTCAGAGTAGTATATTTGAGAAATTCCTTCTATCTCCCTCCTTAGCACTATGAGGGATAAACTCTGTGCTATGAACCCTGCTGTCTCTGGATAATGGCTTTCCTTGGGCAGATGAACCTGGCTAGAGGGCAAAATTGCTTCCAAATGAATGACTGTTACCAACATTAGGCATCAGCCAGATTCACAGAAAGGCAAAAGGCCTCAGGCATCTATAAGGATTGCCTCCAGGGATCATTCATAAGGAACTTCTTTGCTGGCTTCCTATAAACAAAGACATCCAAATTGTAACTTTGGGTCTACAGGCTAAGTCTAGCTTCTAAAATTAGTTTATTCCATTCCACACTAATAATGAATTACAAGTTTCTCTTTCCAGGTGCAGAACAGAGACAAGATCAAATATTCCCCCACCTACCTAGGGAAATCTACAT
The DNA here is from genome assembly GCF_027406575.1 of Nycticebus coucang. NCBI lineage: Eukaryota > Metazoa > Chordata > Mammalia > Primates > Lorisidae > Nycticebus > Nycticebus coucang. The sequence continues at coordinate 91,727,865 of NC_069788.1, forward strand.
AAATTGATGCTTCCTTCACTCTCTTTTCCTCTTAGAACATTTGCCTTATCTTATGTAAAATGCAGATTTTCTGTACCTCACAAAAATGTAACCATTTTGCCTCACTGCCCATGCCCTTGTTCTGTTTTTCCTTTCTGTATGGCCTATCCCCCTTAAATACTGAAGCTTCCAAATTTCTCTGAAATAGTCACAGTCTTGTCTGTGGTTTGTGGTTTTCTCAGATACATCCTCAAACTTCGGCTTATTAAAACATCCATTTATTAAGATTTTTGCCTCAGTCACTTATTTAGGGTTGTCATATTATAATTATATTGCTATACCATCAGAATCATTAATATAACATTATTATTGTTAACAAAACACTATAATAATAATGCTATTATTGATTAATAGCAGCTAACACATGTTGCCTCCCTAGTCTGCCCCAAGCCCAAACACCAGTGCTTTAGATTCCATGATCTCATTTATTTCTCTTATTAAACTGATGGGGGAATGCCATTATTATCCCCATTTTATAGGTGAGGAAACTGAGGCAGAGAGAAATAAGTCATGCTCGAGATCATAGTGTAGTAAAGTGCTGGAGCTGAGATTTGAGCTCAGAGCCTTTGATTCTAGATTTTAGGTACTCAAATTCCCCCCTGCCTGGTTTAAAGAGGGTGACCTTTCAAGTTTTGGACCCTGATCTCTCTGCAAAAACAACAAACCCATTAGTCACTGAACCTCAGTTTGAAATGAGTTGAGCAGCCCTTCTCCTTGACAAGGCAGAGTAGAGAGAGCATAAGAACCAGAGGCCCACAGAGGGAGAGGGAAGAGGTTTTCCTGGGAGTGGAAATGTGAAATAGGCAGGGGTTATGCCAGCCTGGAAGGGGGTTTGCCAAGAGGGCCCCAGCAGGATGTTTTACTTCTAGAAGCTTCTGTCAGCCTCTGTTCTCCACTCTGAAGACAGTGCCTCAGCTCAGCCACAGCCCTGCCCTATTTTGAGCTGCAGCATCACTGAACTTATGCATTAACCTGAACTTGAACTGACCCCAGGGCATTTAATCTTTCAAAGGAAAGAGGTCACTTTGCCTCTTCATAGGTTTAAGGTTGAGCTGCCTCCTTGCCTACTAGGCTCAAGGGAACCAGCAGTGTGTGAGGGGATGTGAGTGTGTGTAGGAGTGAGTATGGTATAGTACAAAAAACATATCTGGTCTTTGTCCCCATTCCTGGCACAGAACTTCCAAAACTTTTGGAATTTCCTGAGCCATAGGAATGTCTTTTGTTACCCATAATGGAGCCCTTTTGACCTTACCAGAGTTTATGCTAACAGGGACTCCTGGTCCACAGAAAGAACAAGCAAACAATTAGAGGATTAGAACTTTCAGTTCCACCCCTGACTTCCAGAGAAGAGAAGTCCTAGAGACTGAGTTTAATAACATGGCCAATGATTTGACTGATCACACATAAGAGATGAAACCCCAATAAAACCTCTGGACTTCAGAGCTCAGTGGTGCTTCCTGGACACACTTCTGTGCCAGGAGGGCGATGCTCCTGGCTTCTAGAAGAGGCATGGGGGCTCTGTGCCCAGCCGCCCCAGACAGTGCCCTCTGTGCTACATCCACATGGTGGTTTTATCCTTTATACTAAAACTGTAATTTTAAGTATAGCACATTCAGTACATTCTGTGACTTGTACTATCAGAGTGTCAAACCTGATCAGGGGAGTCCTCAAATTTGATTTCAAGTTAGACAGAAGTCCAGTTAGCTTGGTGACTGCACTTGTGGCTGTCATCTAAAGTAAGAGCAGCCTTTGGGGTCTGTACCAACTTCAGGCATTGTCTAAATTGAATTGCTGTACATCCAGCTAGTGTCAGAGATCTGGTGTCAGAACACAGAGAGTGAATGAGTGTGGCTAAGTATCGCGAAATTAAATAATTCAAACCGAAAACTACTGGGACTTCAAATTATTCTGAGCTCTAGGAGGAATGTGGCTATGCAGCCTGGGCCACTCAGTATGTAGCTGCAACTTCTGCCTTTTTAATTCCTGTAAGTAATTAAGACCCAATGGCGTCAGAGGCAAGGCCCTCTCAGATTGCTGCCCCTTTGCAAGGACTAATAGAGTAATCTTCCTTGGAATGCAGCAATCTGTAACAACTGCATGCACTGTGGTGTGTGCACTGGTGTTGTAGGAAAACTGCTGTGCTCCTGCTAAAACTGCTATCTCTGCCTATATAAGAGAAATCTTAATTGCTCCACTTTGAAGTGCTTACACTCTTCATTTGGGGTGAGTACCTCTTAGATGGCTGTCCTTAAGCTTTGCACTCAAAAAAGATATTTAATCATATTTTCCAAATCTCATTATTTAAGGTCAGCAGTGTGTGAATGTGAGTGCATGTGGGGAAAACTGTAGTGTACATGTGTGAGTGTGTGGTGTGTGTAGGGGTGTGTGAGTGCGTGGGGAAAAGCGGATGTGTTTGGACCGAGTGCACTCTGGGGTGCCCCAGGGCCTCCCTGCTGAGCAGCAGCTACTGTTGACCCTGGACAGCCTGACAAAGGAAACTTTGACCCTTGACCCTTAGCCAGGGTTGGAGCTGGGGCCTGGCACCCTCCTCAAATGAAACTAACCAGAGTTTCTGTCTTCACAGAGAAAGTGACCCCTTTACACATGTGGTGCCTGTGTGAGAGGACCCGTGGCCAGGGCAGGGGTTAAGAGCACATGCACACAGCAGAGCCCAAGCCGATCCTCCTGTGTCAGGGATGGCACAGAAAGGAAGGCAGGCCAGTGTTCTTCAAACTGGGGCCATGACCCTTTGGTGTGCATGCCACCAATAATTTCTTTTTCCAAAATAAAACAGAAGACCCCCTACCTGTAATATGGATAGAGTTTTTGTTAGTGGCAGGGTCTACATTGTCTAGGGTCACAATACAACATACTGATGGGTACTTTCTCCCCGTACTAGGTCTGACACTCCTGCCCCCACTGATCTCTGCAGGCTGACTGGTGTGGCAGATCATGGTTGCCAGCCTCAACTGGGCCCCCTCTCCCCTTGACACCACCCTGCACATACTATTTCTGGGTGTTTTTCACTTGGTTCAGACATGGACCCTGTTATCCACCATCAAGTTCCTAGAGAAAAAGAAAGAAGACAGGAACTCCTCTGACTGGGGGTGGGGGCAGGGGCCAATCTGTGCTGCTCTTGGGCTCCCAGAGGGCTCTGAGCAGCCAGTTACCAGCTTACACGCTTCCCTGAGCCTCAGTGTTCTGATCTATAAATGGAAGCAATAACACCTACCACCACCCAGCAGAAACAAAAAAATGAAACTTTACTAGTGTATGGAGGATAAAAAAAATAGGAGAAAGAAAAAAAAAACCATGAAACCAAAGCCTTGCCTCTCAATGTTGTATGAGGTGATGGAGATATTGCAGAGGAAAGCACACAATAGTATACTCACCAAGGACCAATGCTCCACCCATCACCACCTCTGAGAGGGTGAGTGTGTGTGTCTAAGTGTGTGTGAATGTGTGTGTGAGTGTGGGTAAATGTGCGTTTTTGTTTTGCTGGCTCCCAGTCTCAGGCTCTACTTAGAACTAGAGTGCATCCAGCACATGTGTTTACTGTGAAAAAGTAAAGAATTGCCTTGAGGCAGCAGTTGGGGGTGGGGTGGGGCAAAACTTACAGATCCAGGGTAAGAGGCAAGGAATGCAAGATAGTAAACAAAAAGAGAGAGTGGTTTGGTCGTGCTGAGGAGCCAGAAGTTACTACAGCTAATAATACAAGCACACTGTGCCAGGCACACAACATTTGGTATGACTTGTCCCCAGGGCCCTTTGGAACATTCTAATCCTATTCCCTTTGATGGGTGAAGACTCAGGTCTTACTCAGCCCGAGGCCACACAGACAGCAATAACTGCGGAAGCAGCTCCCGGGCCAGGCATCTCCCCCGCCACACATATAGCATTTGGCATCTCGCTCTTCTGCCGTTGTCTCCACCTACCTACTCATTGGGGCATAGGGTGGCCACAGGGTGGAAAGTCCCCAAAGCTAAACTATGCCAGCCCTGCCATCCTGAACAGCCATCACCAACCCTTTAAGCATGGCCATAAAGTTCTCACATGGCTCTTCTGCCTGAAAGCCAGCATAAGGTGCTGGCCCAGGGGTAGAAGAGGCCGTGCATTTATGCTGGATGGTGGGGCAGGGAGGGAGGCTGAATTTGGCCTGCCTGCAGGGGTCTTCTGAAACTTCCTTTCCAGGTGGTAGTGGGTGAGGGCAACCTGACAGATGCCCACTGTGGGGACAGCCCAGGCCTGTGGTCTGTATTGGCCAACTGGAAAAAGAGGCTCTGTTCTGTTCCCCTCTGGGGAGGTTTAGCTGCTGATCTAGTCACTAGGCCTCTTCTAGACCTTTCAAAAACAGCAGCAGTGACTCCTGACGAACATTCTAGAATATGGCAAATTCCAAGTGTTTAGCCAAAGTCAGTTCCAGGCAGAAGATTGTCTTCACAAGCTGTTTGCATCCCTCTTGTCCTGTGCCCTCACCAAGTGTCCCCTGTCATACTCTAAGGGGAGTCTGCCTATGATGGCTGCTGCTAGTGAGTGCCCAGGAGGTCAAAAGCTGGAGTGACCACTCAGAGCCCATTTTCCAACACCCTTGGGGGTTCCATGTTCAGTTCTCAAGGTCTCCCTTGCTTCCCTTTCTACGCGCTGCAGCCAGCTGTTTAGTGATGCAGCGAAGCATAAATTCCAGCTCTGCCACTTACTAGCTGTGGCACAGGCAAGTTACTTTTACTTCTTGGGGTCTTGAGCTCCTCTTCTGAACATAATATCTTCATAACATTCCTCAATATGAGCATCATATCCATCATTCAGGGTTGCTGGGAGAACTACTGATCATCTATATAAAATGCTTGGCATAGAGTATGCAATTATTAAATAATACTTAATAATTATTTATTATATTATAGACTGCCCCTATTTACTGACCACTAAAATATATGCCAAGATTTCATATGCATCATATCATTTGATAGGTAAGTGATAATTATTAATGAGATTATTAATATGCTTGCAGCTGGATCAAAGAGACAGAAGGGACTCAAAGACCATTTGCCTATGTGGTAGATTAAAAATAGTCATAGAGTCTTTGCTGCTCCCCCCATCAAGAGATGGAGTTTACTTTCACCTGTTGGTGGAAATAGGGTGGCCTTGGGACTGGCATTGACCAAAAGAACACAGCAGAAGAGACACTGAGGAATTCTGAGCCTAGCCCTTAAGAGGTATGCCAGCTTCCATGCTCACCCTTTTGGACTACTGCAGTCATATGAAGAAGCCTGAGCTAACCTGCTGGAGTCATGTGGCTCATTCAACAGCCAGAACCCACCCCAAGTCATATAGTGAGGCCGTCTTAGACCATCCAGGCCAGTTAAGCTGACAGATGATTGCAGCTGCATAATCAAACCCAGAAAAGACTAGCAAAAGAACTGCTCAGCTGAATCCAGTCCAAATTGCTGACTGGGTTTGCCCACAGAATTGTGAGCAAATAACACGGTGACTGTTTTAAGCCACTGAATGTTGGGGTGGTTTGTTATGCTAATAGTAGGTAATGATACGGCCATGTAGTATACAGACATGGGGCCTCAGCCTCTTCTCTGCCTTCTGTGAGGTACTCCTGAGGAATGCACAGGGTTCATTGGGAAAGTTTGAAAGCCAGTGATAGAGCCAGCCCCTTACTCTATAGCCACAGAAACCATGACCTAAAGAAGTAAAAAGACCTCCTGAGGTCATTTCACTGGTTGACGGCAGGGCCAGGTTAAGAATGCAAGACCAGTGACCTTTAGGCCAGAGTTGTGCCCACTACTATACATAACCTCAAAACTAACCAACCCACCAGTGTTAAATGACCATGCACTCTAAGGAGAGCACCATGCTGGGAGGGTTTATTTTTCTATTTAAAAACAATTTTTTTAATATAGAGCACTTGGCGCACTTCTACCCTTGTAGAATGGCCACACTAATCTCTGTTTCATCCCAATTTAAATATACGTGTTGCCAATGTAAATATGTTAGGGGTTTTAGCTGCCTTGTAACAATTCTCTCCCTGAGGCTCAGAGTATTATACCCACTGTAGAGATGACAAAACAGTGTGGGGTACAGGTTGGTAAAAAGACAGGGAAAGGAATGGGCATCCAAGGGGAAGGTCCATAATGTTGGGCCTTGGGCCCTATCATGTAAGACTTCAGCCCACAGGCTCTGGAGTGAGAATCTCCAAGTTCAGTCCTTTGTTGGCCACTTAGAATTGTGTGAGCTCTCTGGACTGCTCCTTCCTCTGCAAATTGGGATCACGACAGTTCATCGTGATAGCCACTATGAGTTAGCTCCCCAAGAACCAGTCCCCTCTCCCCTTCTTTCTAACAGACTTTAATTCTGACCTGGATGGCAATGTGCCCTGATACTCAGGAGATGTATCATGTTGGATCAAAGCCAGTCATGACTATATTGCTCCCGTTTGCCATTCACCCCTTTCCCAGCCTTCCTCAGTTAGGCATAGCCAATAAAGCATCTGGAACAACATCTGTTCCCTAAAAAAAAAGGACTAAGCCTAGGAGAAGAAAGCCATTTGTTTCTGAATGGTTGAAATGCGTGGAGCAGCTGCTGCCACTTTGCGACCATGGGTTGTAAAACCTGAGGACCAAAAGCCAACACTTTGAAGACAGAGAACAGAAAAATGGAAAGAATCTGGGAATTGAGCCTCCAACCTCACACTTGTCTTTAGGTAAACAATAGTACCCTATGGCTGCAGCTACCATCAGCCGGGTTTGTTGTTACTGAAGCTGAAAGCATTCCCTGCTGATCCAGTGCCTCAGAGAGGATATGGACATGGGGCCTCAGACTCTGGGCATTCCTCTCCCCCTTCTTTCTTTTTTTTTTAATTAATATTAAATCATAGCTGTGTTCACTAATGCGATCATGGGGCACCACCATACACTGGTTTTATAAACAGTTTGACACATTTTCGTCACACTGGTTAACACAGCCTTCTTGGCATTTTCTTAGTTATTGTGTTAAGACAATTATATTCTACATTTACTAAGTTTCACATGTACCCTTGTAAGATGCCCCGCAGGTGTAATCCCACCAATCACCCTCCCTCGGCCCATTCTCCCCTCTCCCTCTCCCCTTTCCCCATATTCTTAGGTTATAACTGGGTTATAGCTTTCATATGAGGTGCTCCTGAGCTGTGCACGAGACTCAATGGGAAAGTTTGAAAGCCAACCATTGAAAACACTACATAATAAGCACTCAATACAAGGTTCTTCCTTCCCCAGGGCCCCTCTACCTACCTCCCAGCCCTAAGGACAGATAGCAAAAGGCTCCTAGCACTCCTGTTCTGACTGTTCATAGACGGCTCCATCAATCAGAAAGGCAGAGAGTGGGCCATGAGGCACCAAGGACAAGGAAAGATGTCCCGATCAGCAGCTCCAGGCTTCTAGCCGCAGGAGTGAGAGGAAGAGCCAGGGTGAGCAGTGAGGGAACATGGGGAGACAAGTGCAAGTGCCGGGGCCACCTCTGCCCGCCTCCAGGACACTCACCTGAGGGCTTCCGGGGGTTCCTATGAACAGAGCAGCTCATATCCATTTCCCACAGTGGGACCCTCCATTGGCCATTGGTCCTGAAAGCCTCCCCTGAAAGCCACCAATGAAGCTTGCTGTGCTCAATGTCCTTACATGACCTCTCTCCTGGCTGGGAACCAGCGATGTCTGGTGTCTGGCTAAGTCAGGCCGTGCCTTCTGTTTCTTCTTTTTTCTCTCCTTTTGTCATCTTCCCCAATGTACTGCATCAGGAATTCTCAGAAAGCAGAAGAATCTTCTTCTGCTAATTTTATAAACTGCTGGGTGGCACACCCACCCCGACAGCCCAATTTTCTTAGAAAACCCAGGATTCCCCATCCCAATCTCCCCTCAAGACAACAGTGGGGCAGTGTTAAGAGCACTGGGCTGTGAGTCGAGACACTTGTGTCCTTCCTAGCTCTGATGCTGGGTTGCTCTGTGCCCTGGAGCAAGGCATCACCTCTCTCTGAGCTGATTTTTCCAGTCTGCAGTGAGGAAGAGGGCTGAAGGTTTCCAGGATTCCATTCTTCCAGAAGATACTCTTCTAGTGTTAGCGCCCTGGGTTTTTTCCTATCCCCCAAGAGGCTTGCATGCAATCCAGGAGGTGGGACAGTCAGCCACGGGAACCCCTCCAGTTTACCTTCAGCCAGCATGGATTTTGGAAAGACTGACTGGTTTCGCTAGTAGCTGGGACAGGGTATGCTTACAGAGAGAATTATGTAACCACTGCACCCTCCCCCCAAAATAAATACCTAAAAATCCAAAGCTACATACACTGTATGTGGTTTTGTTTTTACTAACCAATTTTGGCCTGGACAATCCAGAGCTGTCTGCTTTTCCACTTATGTTATTTTAGGATTTTCCAGTTGCCTGGGGGAAATTTTCCAATCATGCTCATTAGGGCAGGAACAGAAGCAGCTGGTTCTTCCTTATGGCCATAGCTACAGGGGCTGTTGTCTATGGAGGTCAGCAATCCAGTGGCCAGAGCCCGTCCTGGAGAGGTGGGAGTGAGTGGGCAAGCCTGTGGGAAAGGTCTTCACACCCCTGGTCCTGACTTTGAGAGACCTCAGGAGCGCATGTGTGCGCGTGTGTGTGTGCATGTGTGTATACAAAGGGCCGTATGAAAGCCAGCTCACAAATTCTCAGAACCACTGAAGGCTAGAAAGAGAAGAAAGGGACATATTGCCCAATACCTTTATTAAACAAATGGGGAAACCAAGGCCCACCTTTCCCATTACTTATAGTGTAGTTGTAGCGTGGCACAGAGCAGCTTTCTCAACCCGGGCTGCATATCAGTACTACCTAGGGAGCTTTTAAAACATGCTCAGAGCTGAGGCTCATTCCAAACCAAAGAAAGAAGCATTTCTGGGGATGAGGCCAAGACACTCCATGTTTTAAAAGGCAGCCAGCAGTAGATTCAAGTCATGTTCCACCACTTAGTAGCCATGTTACTCAGGCAGGCTCCATCTCAGCACTGAGTTTCCCCACTGACGGAACAGAGAGCCCCCTGTTAGGCAGGGTTGTCAGGAAGTTGAAAGATGGCGCTTAGCACAAAGCACTCTTGCAATAACTGATGACTGTGCCCTTCCTCCTGGCCTCAGCAGGGGCAAGAGACCTGCTTCACTGAATGTTTTCCCCACGACTATTGAATGCAATTGGTATTCCTTGGGCTCACACCCACCCGAGAAGGGTGCCTTGAACCACCTATGTGGCTGGTGCACATCGTAATTCAGATTACTGCAACTCTTCAGCTAAGTCTCTCTTACCAGAAGCAAATGTATAGCTGTTCCTTTCATTAGAAATGACCCTGTTCTAGAAGCAACATACGCAGTTCATTCCAGTAGCCATGAACGCACACAGCATCCAGATCTTGGTTTTTAATAACATTCTCCAGTAAAATGAAACAGGGCTTTAGGACCTCAGCAGGAAATATACAAGATGAGGCTGGAGCATCTTGTGTTGCCAAAAAGTAAGGAAGTGCTCTGACAAACAAACAAACAAGCAACACGCACACACACAAAGATGAGAGTATATCAAAGGTACAGGAGCCAAATAAAAACTCTCAGTGGCCAAAGCTGGAACAATTTGAGCAACAAAATAATTAAAATAATACTGGATTATAACCCCAAATATAAAATAAGTATCCATGATTCCATATTAATATAATTAAATGACTGAATAAATAAATAGATGGGGGAGAGAAAAATCTCTCTGAGCAGAAGAATTCCAAATAACTTATTAGATACTTACTCAAGGAAGGAGAACATAACTCCCCATTCCTTAAGGACAGGATGAGCGTGGTGGCCTCCTTCTAAAAAGTACAGTATGGAAAGGGGAGGGAAAGAGTAATTTTACAGTAGAGAATCCCTACAAACACTACCTCCGCAGGGGTTCAAGTTCAACATCACCAGTGGCAAGCCATGGGACAGTATAGACACTTGGTATGACATGAGAAGGGCATTTTACCTTTGTGGTCTTCCTTCCAAAACCCGTAACCCCAGTCTAACCATCAGACAAATCCCAGTGGAGATACAGTCTACTAAAAAACTGACCGGTAATCCTCAAAACCATCAAGGTCATGAAAAACAAAAGAGAAAATGTCACAGCCAGGAGGAGCCTAAGGAGACACAATGATGACTAAATGTAACGTCTGGATGGGATTGGGGAACAGGAAAACAACATTTGGTAAAAGCTAAGGAAATCTGAATAAAATATGGGTCTTATTTCACACTGATATATCAAGATTGGTTCATTAACTGTGGCAAACAAAACCACACTAAGGTGAAACAGTAACAATAGGAGAAAGAGTGTGAGGAGAAAAGAGTGTGGGGTATGGAGGAACTCTCTGGACTATCTTTGCAACTTTTCTGTAAATCTCAAACTATTTTAAAATACAAAAGCCAGTTTGAGTGCAACATAAATAAAGGAGGCTTTTGATTGCCTTGTTTCTGGATACATACAAACAAAAAAATGGGCCAAAATGTTCCCAACACCTTATCAGAGAAGCAGGCTTCAGGGAGAGGAGGTGGGTGGAGGCATGTGGGTGGGATGTAGTTGGTCAAGGTCATACAAACATTTGGGACAAAGAGGCTGGATCCCCAGCTCCTAACCACACGGCCCAGACATAACCAAGTTCTCCAATGCTTCTCATTGGTGCCAGGAGGGATGGGCCCAGATGGTCTCTGAAGACCCTTTGAGCTCCCACAGTCTGGGGGCCACCCATGTGTCTGTACCTTTTAAAAAACAATGACATCACTGTGCTGGTAGAATTTCAGAGAGTTCTGTGGAGTGCTATTGTGTAGCAAAGGGCCTTGCCAGCATCCCTGAAGATCGCATCATGCTCCTACTAGCTGTGTGACCTTAGGCAAGTGAGTCGACTTCTCAGTGCCTCTATTTCCTCATCTGGAAATGGCGACACTAATAACACCTACCTGATAGAAAACATTGTGAGGGTCAAATGAGATCATGCATACAGCAACCTTGGTATAAACTGGCCAATCTTTGTACCAGGACATGACTTCAGGGCTTTGTTTCTGCTCAGAAATACAGAGTGCATAGGGGAAGATTGGGGAGTAAGGGTAGAGGGCAGGGAAGGCAACGGAAGGCTCATCCCCTCCATTCTGTCATCCTCAGGGCTGACCCAGTCCCTGTAGCCTCGGAAGAGGACAGTGAATGGGCAGGGAATAAGTCAGCTGAAGTCTCAACTGTCTTCTATTCAGGCCCTGGGCTGTAGAAGAGTTCTCAGGGCCTCGACTGCCTGGGAACTCCCCACCACCCACTTGGGTGAAGGAGTGTCTGGACCCACCTACCCTGCCATCCTTCACTCATTTATTCCAGCTAACAAACTGGGCTAGGCCCATTCTGCACGCAGGCCCGAGTCAGACATAGAGTCATAAGGCAGATAAATGCAACATGGCCCCTGCTCCCCAGGGGCCTAGGTCAGCTTGAATCTCTCCAGCCCTGCCACCTTCCATCCCCGAGTGCCCCAGCGAGGCTCATGCCCACCTCTCGGCCTCTGCTCTTCCATCATTCACCCATTCTCCAACAAACCTTCTAACCTCCCCCTGTCCATCCGGCCCATCTATCCTGCATGGCCCAGGTCAGGGTTTGCCTCCTCTGGAAGTCTGCTCAGATCATCCCATCTGGATACACTCTCTCCTTCCCCTAGGTAACTCCCTGCCCTGGCTTTCACAGAGCACTTAGATAACTCCTCCGCATGCCTTTAGGGTCCATATCTGTGCATACAGCCCCTACTAGACTCTCTGATGGTTTCTTACCTATATGTATTGTATAAACATTCCTTATAGCCAAACCCATCCAGTATTGTTTTGACCTTAGAAAATGATGTCTATTTCTCTCCTGCTACTCATTTACTCACTAGGCCAGGGTTCAGACCTCAGCTCTATAGCTCTGGGCAAGTTGCCTCACTCTAGGGCTAGGTGCTATAGGTGCACACACATCCCCCAGGGCCTTGTGTCTTTAGCGGACTCCAGCCCTACATTCCATAGCCAGCTCTGCATCTTTCCGCCCAAGGACTGTTACTGGCAAGAGCCAGATTTCACACTCAAGGCAGAGAGAAGGGGCCAGAAAATGAATCCGGAGACCCTACAAGCTTTGACAGTCAAGAGTTGATGAATGGTACCCAGCTCCCTCACCTCCATGGAGGATAGCCCTGAGATGTGTGTGTGTGTATGTGTAGAGAGAGAGAGAGAGAGAGAAAGATAGATAGATACTGGCTCCCAGCACTCGCCAGGAGTCAGCTCAGTTGCCCTGTAGGGAAATTTCATGATAAAGTCTCTTTTATTGGTTGACTTGGTTTCCCTACTGGTGCTTCCAGGATCACCTTCCAAATAAGCCACTTGCACTCCTTGTTTCTGGATCTGCTTCTGAGCAAACCCAAACTAAAGCACTCCTCTTGGCCTCAGTTTCATTATCTCTAAAATGGTCTAAAACTGCTGAGTCCACCTTGAAGGACTTCAGCAAGATGGTATCTGTAACATATAAGGCCTGGCATTAATAAGCATCCTTCAAATAGAGACCTTAATGTTATTTAACATTTTTATTAAGGCTGGGCGTGGCGGCTCACACCTATAACTCTAGCACTCTGGGAGGCTGAGGTGGGTGGATTGCCTGAGCTCATGGGTTCAAGACCAGCCTGAGCAAAAGCAAGACCCCTTCTCTAAAAATAGCTGGGCGTTGTGCCTGTAGTCCCAGCTACTCGGGAAGTTGAGGCAAGAGAATCACCTGAGCCCAGGAGTTTGAGATTGCTGTGAGCTATGATACCACAGCACTCTACCAAGGGGGACAAAGTGAGACTCTGTCTCAAAAAAAGAAAATTATCTGTGCTCTTTTCAAACTTTTTGAAAAGAGGACTGAATCTCTTGACACAGTGGTCATGATTTATGTCCCGCCCAGTGTGCCCTCGAGGCTCACCTGCCTTCCCCTGGACTGCCGCTCACTGTCTGGTCCCTCCCTACCTATATGCATGGCTCCTCATGACCAAGAACAATGCAGAAAGTGGCCATCCCTCGGCCATCAAAAACCTGCACCTTGGGCTCTGACTCATATTTCATCATGTATCACCTGTCTGTTTATCCATCCATTCATCCATCTGTCACCTACCTACCATCTCCCTATCTTCCCATGTAACAGGAACTCAGCCTTGTGGGGGATGTTCATAACCCCCTTTCATAGTGACAAAAGTGAGGCTTAGAAAGTTCAAGCCACTTGCCCAATTCACAGAGCCTTGCTCTAAAACATCTTTGGACCCCACCACACAGGAAAGTGGAGGTTAAAACCACTTTTACTCTGGTTCTGATACTCTCTAGTCCCTGGATGCCTGGCTGAGCTCTCAAAGTCACAGCAGGCCAGCATGGTCCTCCTGACCATCTCAGGCCTGCCTCTCAGATGCCCAAATGCCCAGAGGGCCCCTGCCAGCCACCCACTCTCTGCTCTCCCCAAAGCAAAAGCCAGGCCTCCCTACCAGCCTCCCACTTCTGAGTTCTGGAAAACACTGGGGTTGAAAAGCTGACCAACCTCTGTAAGAAAACCATCAGGAAGCTGTCTGGGTGGCAGCTGTTCTCATGTGGGAGCCCTCTCAGCTGTGCCAGCCCAGCAGGTATGAGGTGGAGGGATCCTGACTCACCCCGGCTGCCTCCCGGTGCAGGATCCTGGCCGCCTCTGCACAGCCCAGACCTAACTGCAGCCACACTGGGCATGTTTTGACAAGCTTCTCCAGGACACTGATGCCCCGGCGGGGAAGGCAGTTCTTCGGGGTGGTTGGCAGACCAAGCCCCATGCCATCTTCCTCCTCCTCTTCCTCTCCCTCTCCTTTGCCGACATCTGGAATAGAACTGAGAAACAGAATCAAATGATCAACCTATCTGCAGCCAACCCAAAGAGGGCTTACAACAAATGGGGATTAGACTTGACCATGCTTCCTCAGTAAGCATGTGTGTAGCCAGTGGCCCTTTGGGAGAATTAAAAAACAAGACCAAGACAAACCTTGGTCTTCACCTTCTTGTGTTAGAACACAGCAGGTGAGACATAGAAACAAGGAGCTAGAGTACAGGAAGGAATAAATACAACAGGCGCACAGTATTTCCTATCAAAGTAGCTAACCCAGACCCTCCTGAACACGGTGGGTTCAGGGAAACACAGGTGGCATTTGAGCAGAGCCCTCAAGAGGATTTGTTTTAATTTTTAATTGAAGAGAAACTGTCATACAGTGAAATGCACAAATCCTTAGGATGCAGCTCGCCACATAGTTACAGATGTCCTGCGTACCTACTACTCAGATGGACAAAGACTTGCGCTGTCCAAAGCCTTAGCCACTAGCCCTGAGCGGTGAAGGAGCTCTCACAAGTGGCTTATTCAAACTGAGATGCGCTGTAAGTGTAAAACACACACAGGAGTTGTAGGATTTACTATGCAAAAAACTGTAAAATAGTTCATTAACATTTTATATTGAGCACATATTGAAATACTATTTTAGATACGTTGGAATACGTAAAACATCGTTAAATTTAACTTCACCTGTTTCTTTGTACTGTTTTAATGCGGCTACCATAAAATTTAAAATAGTGTATGTGGCTTGCAGTGTATTTCCGTTGGGCAGTGCTGATACTGAACATTTCCAGAGGTTCCTTTTTGCCCCCTCCCCGTCAACATTTCCCACACCACAGAAGGAAGATGAGTTAACACATCAGGGTGGCAAGGGGAGGAGAATCACTGACCCAAAAAACCGCAAAACCAAACTAGAGGGCTCTCTGTGAATGGGCACTGCCTACTATTCATAATTCTGTCCAGTTTGAGGTCCCAGACCCTCCCCAAGACCCTCATGCTCCCCTGCCCTACCCCAGCACACACATATTGGCAAGTTGGTTTTGATTCCAGAAAAGGAGGAAGGACATCTGGGTGCCTCAAATCCTGAGTCAAGTAGGTTGTGAGGCCTGCTTGCATTGTACTGAGGAAGTGAGTCTCTCTTGGTATCTTCGGGGGTAAAAACCCTTAATCAGACAGAGAAGGGGACTTATAAAGCCAGGAAGATGTAGATCAGGGTCCTCAAACTGCGGCCCGCGGGCCACATGAAGCGGTGGGAATTGTATTTGTTCAGGTTTTATTTTTTACTTCAAAATAAGGTATGTGCAGTGTGCATAGGAATTTGTTCTTTTTTTTATTTAAACTATAGTCCGGCCCTCCAATGGTCTGAGGGACAGTGAATTGGCCTCCTATTTAAAAAGTTTGAGGGCGCCTGATGTAGAAGGTGCCTCTGAAGCAGAGGTCAGTGTTGGTGTTGGTTTCAGGAGTGGTAAGGACACTTGCTGTAAAGAGTTGGGGGGGATGAGCCCCATTAAAGGGCATGGAAAAGTGGAACTGCTGGGGGTGGGGTCAGAGGCAGTGGGTGGTAGGTCCCAGAAGTCCTGGGATAGAAGCAGCATTTCCCAAAGAGAAAGGAATAGTCCTGAGGGTTCCTGAGTAGCAGATAGGTTGAGAAATGCTGAATGCCACAGGCCCAGCAGAGCTGCGTTAAGCAGAGGGGTTTACAAAAGAACTGCCGAGGAAAGTGTGTGTGAAGTCATCTGCTCCATGGAATAAAATTCCCTCCTCTGTAGCTGGGCGTTGTGGCCTGTAGTCCCAGCTACTCAGGAGGCTCAGGCAGGAGGACCACTTGAGCCTAGGAATTTGAGGTTGCTGAGAGCTAGACTGAGGCCATAGAATTCTATGGTTCTGGGTAACAGAGCGACACTCTGTATTTAAAAAAAAAAAATTCCCTCCTCTGCCTCCCCCTTCCCAAATCCTCCAACAAGCCCTGGCTTTCAGGAATGCTGGGTGTACTCACAGCTGCATGTGGGTTTCCCCTGGGGGTCCACAGCCTGCAGCCCATGTAAAAGAAACCACCAGGTCACCAGGGAAACATGAGTTCTGGGAAATGGCAGGAATCGTGGGTCTGGGGGAGTGGTGGGCTAAGGCAGCCCTGTGGCTGTCCACAGGCTGCATAACTGGGGCTGAACAGTCTCATTTGGAGCTCAAGGCCAGGGCCATCCCACTGATATTGATGTAACCACTTCCCAGGCTCTGAGTGCAGTCCCAGCATCTCCTCTGGGAAGGAAGTTAAAATGGTGGAGGCCTGAATGCCCAGAAAAGAAGCACTCTGGGGCCACAGGTTCCTCAAACTCCACTTGGAAACACAAAAATATCTCTGGCACAAAAAGACTTTATGATCATCCTTAATCTTCCTTGCTTGGCCTGGAGCCTCCCCCAGGGGCCAATTACAACTCATAATAGCAGCTGGGAGTGAGACCAACAGGCTGTCTGTCCCATTCCCACTCTGCCAGTAACCATGGCTCAGACCTCAGCCCTTTCCCTCTCAGGGTCTCAGTTCTCTCATTTGTACAAAGTGGGCTGGACTGGAAGATGCCTCATCCCCATTTTTTCCAGCAGAACTAAAGCTGCAATCAAACACCGGCTCTGGGAAAAACAGGGGAATTTGCCTGTCGGTCACGCCTGCTGTGAGTAGTTTCTGCAGCCTGGAAGTGCCACACGCTATTCCAGGCACAGGTTAGAGCAGCGAACAAAAGAGAGGGGAAAAGATGGACTCCCTCCCAACCTTCGTGGTGTTTCCATTCTTGGGGAGGAGCCAGGTGATGAGCAAGATGAACGGTGACTAGAGGAGGTTAGATTGGTTGCCTCCTTGAGAGAGGAAGGGGACCCAGGAGGGCTTGCGGCAGTTTAAAAACAAGTGGCCAGGAAGCCCCGCTGTAAAGATAGCTGTGGAGTAAACACCTGGATGCAGGTGTCTGGAGAAAAGATTTCCAGGGAGAAGGAAAACTCCAAAGTCTAGAGGTCTTGCTTCTGGGGGAATGGTGGGGAGTGGGGTGAATAATAAGGCTGAGAATGGGAGAGGGGATGAGGTCAGAGTGGGGCTGGGTGAGGGTCCCAGGAGCATTCTGGAGCCACTGGGGGAGTTGGCTCTAAATCCACTTATATAAGGCAGTTCCCCAGGGCTGAGGGAAGGGGCTGGGCTCCTGGCTAGCTGCTTGCCTGGACCACCTCTCGGGCTTCCTGGGCAAGAAGAAATGGACCTATGAAGACCTGGTAAGATCTGGGTGGCCTCTGGGACCAAGGAGAGACTGTGGGGGGCCAAAGGAATGAACCCGCTTCTCCACCAGCAGAGCCACCAGCATCCTGAGGCATGAACTGCTGCTGTCAAGGTGACCAAGTGGAAACTGTGCCAGGCACCAGCATCATGCGACTGTGCCATCTCACTCTCTTGTGATCATATCCTTCCCTCTGCAGCATGCAGTGGACCCCACTGCCAAACAATCCAGTCCAGTCCCCTAATATTTACAGCATTTCCTTTCTGGGCCTCCTCCCCCACAGACACCCCTTAAGAAGGGCTGAACTCCATCACCCCAATAAAACCTGCCTTTGCTCAAGCTGCTCCATCTCCCAGCACCTCCTTCAAGGTCTCTATTTCCTCCTCCCCAGATTCTCCAACTGGTAGGCAAAAGTACTGGACTGGCACAAAAAGCAATTACCAGAAAAGAAAAAACAGGTGAATTAGACTGCATTAAAATTTTAAAAGTCTGCCTATCAGGCGGGGGAAAAACACTTACAAAATGCATATCTAACAGAGAACAAGCAAACTGATTTTTAAAATGAGCAAAAGATTTCGAGCAGATACTTCGAAGAAGACATAAAAATGGCCAGACAAGGTGAAAAGTGCTCAAAATATTAGTCATTATGGAAATGCAAATTAAAACCACAATGTGACACCACAGCACAACGACTAGAATGGCTAAAATTAAAGCCTGACAACATCACATGTTGGTGAATAACCAGAACTCTCGTTTATTCTTGGTGAGTAAATAAACCGGTCTGACTACTTTGGAAAAAAAACACGGCATTTTTTTAAATAATCCTAAACACACACCTCCCTATGACGCAGCCATTCCATGCCTAGGTATATACCCAAGAGAAATGAAAGTGTATATCCACAAAAAGACTTACACATGAAAGGTCATAGCAGCTTTACTCATAGTAGCTCAATAGTACCCAGTCCTGCTGTCCATCATGGGGACAAAGGCGCAGTAGACCACGGTAGGGCCACACAATGGAAGAACCATAAGCAAGAAAAGGGAACCACTGATATGATGCTGAGTCAAAGAAACCAGATGCAGAAAAGTACATACCATAGGAATCCATTTATACCAAGTTCAAATGGTACAGGTAGGTGTGTATTTACTTTAATCATATGTAACTTTTACATGACAGCAATAAAGAAGAACCCTAAGTAAATACTGAACTCTAGTTCATGATATGTATGCTAACGCTTTCTTTGAAGTGCATAAAAAATAAGGTGCATTCATGGATGGATAAAACTATGTAATAAAGCAAACAGAGAAATATTCAGCGTCGCTGGTGGATATATGAGTGTTTACTGCAAAATTCTTGCAACTCTTGTATATGTTTAAAATGTTTTATAGCCACTTCAGATGGGCCTGCCTGCTATGCTATTAAATAGAAGCCCTAAGTTTAAATATAGGCTGTGTGACCTCTGGCCAATTGCTTTATCTTTCTGGGCCTCAGTTTAATCACCTACAAAAACATAATTGTGCTTAAAGGGTCACTGACAGAATTTGATGACATATCTGTCAAGGGCTCCGCACAGTGCCTGTGCACAGTTCAGTAAATGTTAGTTATTGTTAATCTATCCCTCCAACCCTCCCTCCAGTTGGACTTCTCTTCCTCTTCCTGCTACAACTTTAACATTCTGTAGCCTCAATTTTAGGACTTGGCACATTTGATTGGAGTCACTGGGGCATGCATCTGGGTGTTGCTCATCTTGTGCCTAACATCTGGCCCCAGCGGTAACCCACAAGTTCATGGGCCTGGGAACCATGTGGCTCGACAAGAACACAGCACAACTGCTAAGAAAACACAGTTCTCTTGGAAGAGAAACAAACCACTGGGAGGATCCCTTTCACGGCCTATGAAAAGACAAATAAGACCTGGGATCTTCCCAGACTCCTCACAGTCATAAGCGCCAAAGGGTTGGACCTTAGCCGCTTAGCCTCAAATCCTGGAGCTGCCAGAGGGAAAGACACTGCTTTCCAGGAATCACTCAACCCTGGAGATGACCTCCTTTCTCTCTGGGTGAGCCAGTGCACATAAAAAAGGAGGCCATCCACAGAGGCCTGCCTGCTCAGGGTTCCCTAGGTGGGGTGATGGCAGATGCAAGGATCTCAGGGCTGAGAAGAATCTATAAGAGGGCAAAGGTTGCAGCTCCCAGCCTTCAAGCAATGTCTAGCAGTTAGAGAAGGAGTGGCTGAGGCTGGGGGCGATTTGGACCTTGTACTGCGTCCTACAGAGCCCTTAAGGGACAAAGTGATGTGGCACTGACCAGGCCAAAGAAGGGCGATGAAGCCAACCACCTACTGGAGGTCACTTGAGCTCTCTGGGGACCCATTTCTCATGCAAAATGTCCCACCAGGGAGGGTGCTTGCCAGCAACACAGTCAAAGTTTGTCTCACTGCTGTGCTCCCTTTTTTTTTTTTTTTCTGAGACAGTCTCACTCCTAGCTCCTAGTCTCACTCCTAGTCTCATTCTAGCCCAGGCTAGAATGCAGTGGTGTCAGCCTAGCTCATAGCAACCTCAAACTCCTGGGCTCAAGTGATCCTCTTGCCTCAGCCTCCCAAGTAGCTGGGACTATAGGTGCCTATCACAACACCTGGCTAATATTTCTATTTTTAGTAGAGACAGGGTCTCTCTCTTGTTCAGGCTGGTCTCCAACTCCTGAGTTCAAGGGATCCTCCCACTTCTCAGAGTGCTAGTATTATAGGTGTGCATCTGGCCTGTTGTGCTGACTCTTATCAACCAGTCTGGCTCCAACTGCCAGGGACTGTCACTGAGCCCACAAGGCATCAGATCTGCCATCTGTTGGCAGAGCTAGCAGCCACTCCGACACCCCAGGCCTGCCCTCCTTCTCTTCAGCCTTGCTCCAGCTCTGTCAAGGGACCTGCAAAGGCAGCAACAGTGACCTTGGACAATTAACGGTGTTGTCAGTGCAAACTGATGAGCCTTGCAAGCTGTAGAGGCTCCACCAGGAAGAGAAGTCCTTCCATGACTAGTCTGCCTCTTGGTCATACAGCATAGAGCAATGAGCTCTGACCAGCAGGCCCACAAGCTGCCAATCCCACAGCTTCTACCAGATGCCTGCCCAGGCTGCCTGCCAGATACAGTGTGATCAGACACTCGGAAAACCTAGCCACTTAGCTCACATGGGGATTTTCTCACCAGAAGAAGGTGAGAACTGGCCTGGTGTGTCCACAGCTCCTGGACATGGGGCCTGTGTCCCTATTATAGTCCTACTCCCCCTGGGTGAGAAGAGGGACCTCACTCTGGGGTGGAGAGGCGGCCTCTGGGCTGACAACGTATAGGGCAGAGCAGTAAGAGCAGCAGCTCCCCCAGTCATGGGGCCCTGGCTGGCTGCTGCTTGTCGGGAAGAAAGGTACAAGGTACAGACACTACCCAGTTCAACTCAACATGGCTTTGGGCTACCCGTGTTAGCCCTGGGGAAGTGGTGCAGAGAGTTCTAATGCAGCCCCGCTGTGGAGAACTGAGGCCCTTTGTATAGACTTGGCCAGAACTCTGAGGGATGTGTGATGGCAGGGGAAGCCCCAGAAAAAGCTGTCTCTGCCTCGTCCATAATCCCAACCTTAGATGGAGTGGCCTCCCAACTTCATTAAGATGGAAGGGGTCTAACTGGCTGGAGAGGCTGGTCCTTGCCCCTTAAAGGAGGGCTCTTGGGCCAGTGATAGATGTTGTGGCTCCAGTGATAGATGTCACAGGGAGGCCAGATGGCTCTGGACCAGGCACCATGAGACACAGAAGTGGAGGGGCCAGGGTGGGAGAGTGCCCTGGTAATGCCAACCAGGTAGTAACTTGCTGGTTTCATTTGCTCACACATCCTGGTTACTCACTCATCCTCAACTACCTAATTCAACCTAGTAGAATGAATTGTGTCCCCCCAAAAAATACACCCAGATCCTAACCCCTGGTACTTGGGAACATAACGTTATTTGGAAAAAAAGGTCTTTGCAGATACAATTAAGGATTTTGAGATGAGATCATTCTGGATTTAGAGACCACTCTAAATCTAATGACAGGTGTCCTTAAAAGAAGGAACGACATGGAGAGACATAGTGACAGTCCATGATGAAGTCCATGTGAGGGCAGGGGCAGAGACTAGAGTTAGGATGTCCCAGGCCAAGGAATGCCGAGACAGATAGGAGAGGGAATGGGACAGATTTTCCCTCACAGCCTCCAGATGGAGCCAATCCTGCTAACACTTTGAGTTTGGACTTCTGGCCTTCAGACTGTGAGAAAATAAATTTCTATTGTTTAAAGCTGCAAAGTTAGTAGTAACTTGCTACTGCAGCCCTAGGAAACTAAGACACCTACCCTCTACCTAGCAGTCCCATGTAAAGATGAGGACACTGAAGCACAGAGAGGTCAATAATTCACCTAAGGTCACACAGCCATTAAGTGGTAAACCTGGGATTCCACCCTAAGCCATCTGGCTCCATTGTACTTTTCCAACTTTTGAAGGTTTTTAAAAATCTGTCGTATTTCTGTAACCTTGTGATACCTGGTAAAGAAAGGGTGTTCAAAAATGTCTGTTATCCCCTTGGGAATATATGTGTATACAGAGAGAGACACACAGAGAGATATATAAATATATATAGAAACAATTTCCAGAAGGTTTGTGAGACATAATTAAATAGTCATTGCTCAGTAGTGCAGGAATTTGCTTTACATTTTTATATCAATCATGTATTACTTATGTGATTAAAAGTCATCTTTAAAAGTTTTCTTATCTGGACAATGGAGCTGATAATAACTGGCCCATGATAACACCTCTAATACGTCATTATCCTAGCTGGGGCAACCACGCATGTTTCTCCTGGGAAAACCAGTTGCTTTGGGAATGCAGGCCAACTTAGTCCCACTAAGTGTACCTCATTCCTTTAAGCAGGCCCTGATCACACCTGCTGTTCTTCTCTTGCTATGGCAGCAACATGAAAAATGGACTGAGGTCGGCTTTTTTTTTACCATAGTAAACAATAATCTATTGTTTATTTCAAAATCACTACTAGAGAATAATTTGAATGTTCCCAGCATAAAGAAAAGATAAATGGTGCTAAATATCAATTATCCTGATTTGACTATTATACATTATACTAATGTATCAAAATATCACACGTACCCCCCCATATCTATTATGTACCAATAAAAAAGACAGGAAGCAATGTTACCTAATTCAATCTCAAAATTCTGTTTTTTGTATGAATGTTGATATCTTGATTTGGATCCTTATTCTTGAGAAATATCAGCTGAAGTATGTGGGGTAAAGAGATACAATGTGTGCAATATATTCTAAAAATCAGAGAAAGAGAGTATAAACAAGGAAATGTGACAAAATGTTATTAACTAGTAAATCTGGTTAAAGGAGTGTACACACAAGAATTCATTGTACTATTCCTGTAACTTTTCTAGAAGTCTGAGGTCACATCAAAAGGTAAAGTTTTAAAATCAAATAGACAAAATCCAATGTTATGTGAAATAAGCAAATCACAGAGGGAAGGAAAACATTTACATAAGACATACAAATATTTTTATATCAGTCCTCTGATATAAAGCATCAAAACATACACAACAATTTTAAGTCTTGTCTTTGGCTACATACACCAAATTTAGGTTGATAGCTACCCCCAGAGGAGTAGAAGAAAACAGAATCAGGGAGGAATGTGAAGGAAGCTTCCACCAGTTCTGTAATGATTTATTTATTAAAACAAACTAATAAGCCGAGTCAGTCTCTAGATTTCACTGTGCTTGAAATATTTAATTTAAAACAACAACAAAAAAAACTAAGCTAAGAACCCACTGGTATGCGGGTGTGCGTGCGTGCACACACGCACACACACACACACACACACACACACGCACACCACGCACACTCACCCCTTCCTCCAAGGTCCGAGAGGAACCACACTGAGGAACGTGGTGGAGTTGAGTGGTGTAAAGCTTTCCCCTCTGCCAGTGTATCCACCGGGGCTGGATGACTCCAGCTACTTTTTCTTGGCATTTTAAAGTCAGGTCACCCCTTTTGCAGCCATCTCCAAAGAGGCAGTGACTAAAATGAAGTTCAATCCCTTTGTGACTTCTGACTGAAGCAAGAACCGCAAAAGACATTTGAATGCACCTTCTTACATTCACAGGAAAATTATGTCTTCGCCTCTTTCCAAAGAGCTGAGACAGAAGTACAGTGTTCGATGCATGCCCATCTGAAAGGATGATGAAATTCAGGTTGTTCAGGGGTACTACAAAGGTCAGCAGATTGGTAAAGTTGTCCAGGTTTGCAGGAAGAAATATAGTACCTACACTGGGCGAGTGCAGCAGGAAAAGGCTGATGAAACAACTGTCCATGTGGGCATTCATCTCGCATGATGGTTATTACTAGGCTTAAACTGGACAAAGACAGCAAACAGATCCTTGAATGGAAAGCCAAATCTCACCAAGTAGGAAAGGAAAAGGGCAAGTACAAGAAAGAAACGATTGAAAAGAGGCAGGAATAAAATATCAAATACAGAACTTTCATTAAAAACTGCTAAAATGAAAAAAATAAATAAGTCAGGTCAGGAGCCCCTCAGGGGTCCCCTGGCTGGAAAGTAATCAGGGATGATCCACCTGGCTATCCAAAGAATCAGTCTGTGGGGGCTTTTTGGGAAATCTCACAAATACCATAAGTCACCAGAGCAGAAGCCAGAGAAGGTCACTGAGGCCAAAGACAGCAGCCAATGCCAGAAACTGTGCCCTGACTTTCATGATTCCAGGTGAAGATGCCAGGGGGGCAATGGTGCAACGGGGCTGCAGGCATCTGGGGCTGGCAGAATGCCCCATAGCAAGGCCTTACTGTGATGAACAGATAGGGGCTTTGGGCCTGTGACCCCAGTGAGCCACTCCACCCCACTGTCCGCAGTGTCCTCTGTAAAACAGGCAGACTATGCCACCAACCTTAAGGGTCACATAAGCGTTAAACAGGCCCGTGTAACTACAGCCCACGGCTGACACTCCACAAGTGGAACTACCACCAGACGGAAGGTTTCAGAACAGTTCACAGAGGAAGCTGAACTACGCAGAGACCTTGGGACAGAGCAGGGAAGGAATTCACCTTGGGGAAGGGGGTGGATCTGGGTGTTTGGAGGTAGGAGAGCACACAGACTCAGCACTTGTCTAAGACAATAAACAAACAAACGCACACAAACAAAAAAGCAAAAGCCTTAATGAGTAGTGACTGCCAATGTCCACAATGTAAACACTCCTAGGGTTCCTGATGTCAGGCTCTCAAAGGTTTAACAACCAGCTAGCAACATTTCTCGGTCCTTAACAATAGGCTTTCAGGAGCCTGCCAGCTGTAGCACCACCATGGAACGTTAAGGCTGCCTCCCATCTCAGCTACTCCCCTAACACCTGAGTCCTCTCTTGTACCTTCCCCACCGGGTAGTAGTGGTATTTCTTTGAAGATCTTTAATCACCTGAGCTAGCTTCCTCACTGGGCAACCCATTCTGAGAAGAAATTCTCAATTTCTACCAAGAAGAAATCTGTTCTCCTGAAATCTTTCCCCTTGTTGCCTTTTCTGCGTTTTCTAATGCCTAGGAACAGCTCTCCCAACTCCCTTCAGCTATGGGAAGAAGGCTCCCACCTCCCCACCCTCCTCACCTCCCCACCACCCGTCTTCTGTTTTCCAGGTTGGACAGCCGACTCTTCTACACAGCTATCTGGAGGGAAGGGGTATCCACTGTGGTTAACTCTGAGCTGGGTGCTTTACACACACTGTCTCCATGAATTTGCAAATAAAGTGGTTTGGTTTTTAACACCATTTAAACTGTGCAATTCAATGTGTTTTGATACAGGGGCAGAATTGCATAACCATCTCTACAACCAATTTTAGTACATTTCATCACCTCAAAAAGAAACCCCTTACTCATAAGCAGTCGCTCCCCATTTCCTCCCAACCTCCACCCCCCCCCCCACACACACACACTCTAGCTCCTGACAACTGTTAACTTAACTTTCAGTCTTTATTGATGTGCCTATTCTGGACATTTCCTATAAACGGAATCATACACATGTGGCCCTTTTTATATCTGGCTTCTTTCACGTGGCATAATATTTTCAAAGTTCAACCATGTAGCAGCAGCTAGTATAATTTATCAGTATCTTTGTATCAACGTTTCATTTCTTTTTATTGCCAAAATTCTGCGGTATGGACATACCCCATTTAACTTATCTGTTCATCAGTTGATGAACATTTGGGTTGTTTCTGCTTCTTGGACAATACAAATAATGCTGCTTATATTCACATGTGGAACACATGTTTTCAGTTCTCTTGGGTAGATATCTGGGAGTAGAATGGCTGGATTATGGTAACTCCATGTTCAGCATTTTGAGGAATTCCCTGATTGTTTTCCAAGGTGGTTGTAACATTTTACATTCCAATCTGCAGTACATAAGAGTTGTAATTTCTCTGCAACCTTTCCAACACTTGCTATTGTCTGTCTTTTTGATTACAGCCATTCTAGTGGCTGTGAAATACTATCCCATTATAGTTTTGGTTTGCAATTCCCTGGTGGCTACTGATGTTGAGCATTTTTTCTTTATTGGCCATTTGTATATCTCCTTTGGAGAAATGTTTATTGAGATCCTTTGCCTATTCCTGAATTGGATTATTTGTCTGTTACTTTGTTATAAATTCGTTCTTTTTCTTTTTGTAAATTTGCAACTATTCTGTCCCATTCTACACATTGTTTTGCACTTTCTTCAGAATATCCTTTGAAACAAATTTTTTTAATTCTAAGAAGTCCAATTTATCTATTTTTTTGTTTTGTTTTGTTGCTTGTGGTTTTGGTGTCATACCTAAGAAAGTATTACCTAATCCCAAGTCATGAGACTTTACTCCTGTTTTCTTCTAAGAGTTTTATAGTTTTAGCTCTTACATTTAGGTCTTGGTTTCAGTTTGAGTGAGTTTTTACGTTATGGAGTGAGGTAAGGGTCTGACTTCCTTCTTTTGCACATGGATATCCAGTGGTTCCAGGACTATTCTTTCTTTATTGAATTGTTTTGGCAGCCTTGTCAAAAATCAATAGATCATAAATCATGGAATGCTTTTGAGCTCCAATATCATATTATTTTTATCTTTATGAGTATAATTATGAACCTTCTGTCTTTGTACTTCTGAAATGTGGTGTCACAAAACAGGGAAACAATGCCGCAGGTGTGCCCTGAGCAGCACAGAAAGCTGTGACCATCACCTCAGACACTCTACTCCTATTAACATGACCTAAGGCAGCATAAATTGTTCTGTAGCTCTGCAATACTTTTGGGAAAATAGGGACAATTCATTTGGATTTTGAGGGTGGAATGGCATTGTTGAAATGAAGGGCTATGTAAGGGCTTTATGAGATGAATGATGACAAGGCAAATGCAGTTATTCATCTGGAGAACAGGAATGAAACAAAGGAATGGCACTGTCCGGTCCTGTTGTTTACTACGTGACTTTGCAACTCACTTCTCTCCACGCTCAGTAGCCTCATCAGCAAATGAGAATGTTGGACTAGATCTGGGACGGCAAGTAGGGTGAATTTCCATGTGAACACATTTCAGAAGTGCAAAGACAGAAGGATAATCCTTGTACTGAGGAGCATAAACATAACATGATGTTGGAGAAGCTGCCCAGACTGTTATGCTGAAGCCTGGGCTGAGGGAGAATGCAGGGATCCACCAGGGATGTCTGCCCTGGACTCCACACGCAGGAGTGGCAGCAGCCGTGCCGTGTGTTTACCGAGCACAGATCAGACCAAGGACTTAGGGTCCTCTCAGCACAGTGACTTTCATGATTCTGTGACTCAACTGACCCTTGGCTAGCTTCCCATGAAGACTTGTCTTCTAAGCCAGGCCAGCCCTGCCCCAGTGGACAGCCAGAGGAGGCAGGCAGCCAGGCCAGCATCTCTGTGGCTTTGAGTGTGCCATCTCCTTCTTCCTGGACATGTGTGAAGCTCAGCCACGGTTGCTTCCTTGTTCCATCTGCCCCAGGCTTTGGTGCACATAAGACCAAAAACACAATTCCAGAGTGACCATGGAGTCCATAGGGATGGAAGAGGAGTAGCCAGTTTCAGAACCAGAATTGCTCACAGACATTTAATGTGCAAACACTCAACAAGGCCCTGGTGGGTTCCCACAGATGCTTGGGGGGCTCCGAGAGTGGCATTGGGAAATCCAGTTGTGAGAAAGTTCCCTCTCTCAGGAAAACAATAGGCCTTCCATGACAAGGTGGGGTACGGGGTACACCCCATGGCTCCCTACCCTGGATGGGTCAGCCCCAGCAACCTGAGACGGGCTCTGTGGCCCCTGCCCACAGCCTCTCAGAGGGGAAGTCGGCCTAGGCAGGTCTTCCGGACCCCGGAAGTGCTGAGAGCAGGTCAGGCTGCCTTGGTTCACACGTCACAACCCACATCAAGGGGTCTGGCAGGTCAAAGGCCTTCAAACTTTCCACATCTCTATGTGCTGCAGGCCTGCTGCTACTCAGAGTGTGTCCAGCACTTTCCAGCTTCCAGCCTTGTCTTCCTGCCTCCAGCCAGGTGCCCTGCTGTCCACAGTGGGCTCTGCTTGCCCACACTGACCCCCACATGCGCCCTGGTGGAGCCTGTGGAGGCAGCCCGCTTATTCAAAAAATAATTAGAACAACTCAAAGCTTTGAAAAAGAAAAGTTCTTAAAAGGATTTCATCTGTAGAACTGATCTTGGCTCTGTACAAACATATTTAGAGAACTCTGCTCTCTTGTTCTGGCAAAGATTGTAAATTATAAGCTATTTCCTTCTAGAAACTACCTCAAAGAGATATTTTTTAAATGGGAATAAAGCTTAGAGGACAAAGATGTTCAGCAGCTGTGAAAGACTGGAAATTCCAAGTAGTGAATAAGACTGCCTGTAACATGCTGGCCCTGTCCCCAAACCAAGCTGTGTTCCAGTGTCAGACACATCTACCACTGTGTGCCCAGGCCTAGCATACAACAGTAAAACCACAGAACTAGTTGAAACTGGTTCAAGTTTGTCAATAACAGAATGTTGAGTTGCTTTTCGTTTGCAATGGACCCCCAGGCTGCAAGGCACAAGCATGCACAGGTGAACCAAGCATGTCCAATTAGGACCCTGGAGCCGGCCAGAACAAGAAAGTCAACAGCACCAGAAACTAAGTGCCCCGACTGTGAAGCATGGACCAAATTAAGAAGTGAGGGGAAGCTCGGCACCTGTAGCTCAGTGGCTAGGACGCCAGCCACATACACTGGAGCTGGCAGGTTCAAATCCAGCGGGGGCCTGCCTAACAACAATGACAACTACAACAACAACAAAAAATAGCCGGGCGTTGTGGTAGGTACCTGTAGTCCCAGCTACTTGGGAGGCTGAGGCAAGAGAATTGCTTAAGCCCAAGAGTTTGAGGTTGCTGTGAGCTGTGACGCCACAGTACTCTACCCAGGGTGACATAGTGAGACTGTCTCAAAAAAAAAAAAAGAAGTGGGGCACCTCCTGTGGCTCAAGGAGTAGGGTGCTGGCCCCATATACCGGAGGTGGTGGGTTCAAACCCAGCCCCGGCACAAAAAAAAAAAAAAAGAAGTGAGTGGAACCGTATTTTGTTATAGTGTAAACTTAAGAGCCAAGGACCTGGCACTGCCTGTCTGTGTAACACAATCAAGTTATGTCCGCCTGCATTTTCTATCTGTTTCATAGTTCTCTTCCCATAAAAGCTGCTCTCAGCCCCCAGCCCCTCAGCTGGGGGAGACAAGTTTGAGTACTGCCTCCGATCTCCTTGCTGGTCGACCTTGCAATAAAGTGCCATAGTATTGGCTTCTATGCACATCTAGTACTGAGCCCATTGCTTGGAGAGAAGAGGGTATAAGAAATAATTGTTTCAACAATTAAGTAATTAAGGAAATATTAGTACCATATGAAACTTACAACATTCAACCATTTTGACCTACAAAGAAAGCAATTTTAGATGTTCAACCAAATACA
Source organism: Nycticebus coucang (assembly GCF_027406575.1). NCBI lineage: Eukaryota > Metazoa > Chordata > Mammalia > Primates > Lorisidae > Nycticebus > Nycticebus coucang. The sequence continues at coordinate 91,757,081 of NC_069788.1, forward strand.
AACACAGGAATAATATACAGCTAGTAAGAAGAGCCTCTACATGACTCTCACATATAGCTGGAGGGAACATAATTAGTACAGCCTTCATCAAGGGCTATTTAGTGACTCCTACGACAATTGCAAACATACATGCCCTTTGACCCAGCAATTGTGGGAACTTATCTTTACAGATACAGCTGTACAAATGCAAAATAACACACAGAAAAGGACTCATGGATTTCTTGAGGCATTGTCTGCAATGGAGAAAAGGCTGGAAACAATCTAAACGCCCATCAGTACAGGACAGGGTAAATACATGGACTACTATACAACTGTAAAAAACAAGGAAGCTCTCTGTGCTGATACGGAAAAATGTCCAGGATATGTGGTTAAGCAACAGAGGCAAAGTACAGAACAGCATGTTGTTGTAAAGAAATAATAATTATTTGCATTTGCATAAAGAAACCTTCGAAGAAAATATAGTGAACTGGTAGCGACACAGGGGTGTGACCAGGGACAAGGGAAACAAAGGTAGAAAGATTTTCTAATTTCTTCATACATCTTTTTCTTCATATATTTTTATTTTGAATCCTATGACCATATTACTGGTTTGGCTATTTGTTGTCTTACTTTTTCCAGAGTTTACTATTAATAACATTATAATAACATTTGCAGAGTTTACTATTTACTGTGTGTCATGCGTAGCTCCTCCTGCTTTACAGATAGTAACTAAGCTAATCCTTTTAAAGAATCCTGTAAGGTTACTCTGGTTATCACTCCCATTTTACAGAGGAAGAAACTGAGACAGAGGAGTTAAGCAACTCACTACATCTACAGAATTAGCAAGTGATGTAGCTGGGATGTAAACCTGGGCAGTCTCTTGAGTCTATAGTCCGCTTTCTTAATCACTCTGCCAAATCCCTCCTGATGCCTGCTTATGACTACACAGTAAACATCACAAACATACAATATAAGAATATAGAGATGGAAGGATAGATTTTGTCCGTGGAGCAGAAGACAATGCCTTCAAGGGATCAATTCTCCACAAACTGATCTCCAGAAACAGTGCAATCATCAGTTAGAATCCCAAAGGTATCCAGGGAAAAGGCTCACAGAGATACAAAGGGCTGAAACTATCCAGAACACACCCGAAGAAGGGGTTAGAATTTATTCTGCGGGACCTCACGACTTACTGTGAAGCTACAGTGATTAAGATGGTGTGGTATTAGAGCAGGGACAGACACACAGTTCAGAACAGAATAGTACAGAATAGACCCACGCATACTTAATTCTGCATGGCCACAGCAGAACCTCAAGGAAAAGACTCTCTTTTCAATTAAAGGTGCTAAACAAGTAGGCTTCCACACAGGGGAAAAATGAAATCTAGCCTCTCCTTCACATCTTACACAAACAACAGTTCCAGATAGACTCTGTCCTAATCTAAAGGTAGAAAGCAAAACAGAAAAGCCTGTAGAAGAAAGTCACAAAGAACACCTTCAGGATCTGATGGGAGAGAGAGACCTCTTAAACCAGATGCACATACACTCCCTGATCTTAAAGGAAAAGACCAACAAAATTGGAAATTTTTCTGCTTATCAAGACACCATGAAAAGAATGAAAGCTCAAGGCCTGAGTGAGAGAAGGCATTCATAACACACATAACCTACAAACGGTTCATGGCCAGATGATATACGGATGTGTACACAGCAATAAGGAAAAGATAGGACAACAAACAGCCAAACAGGCAAGAGGCTCGGCCTGGAGCTTCATTCAGAGGATATCAAAATGGCCAACAGCATATGAAAAGGAATCGGAATCTTAAATTAAAACTACATCAAGAGCCTATGAGAATGGGTGCCGTGATAAAGACCGTCTACCAAGGACATGGGAAGGTGTGGAAGAACCGAACTCTCCTACTCAGCAGGTGGGAGGGAAAACTGGCACCACGGTGGTTGTTAATCCTGAGATTAAGAGATTTCTTTCTCCTTATTAACACATTTCTGTACATTCCAAATTTTTACAGTAAATATGAATTATGATTTAAAATCAGAAAATGACAAGTGACAATTTCAAGGGGAACAATAAAAATGCAAGAAGAGTGGCTCGGCGCCCATAGCACAGCGATTACAGAACCAGCCACATAAACTGAGGCTGGCAGGTTCGAACCCAGCTGGGGCCAGCTAAACAACAATGACAACTGCAACAAAAAGTGGCCAGGCATTGTGGCGGGCGCCTGTAGTCCCAGCTGCTTGGGAGGCTGAGGCAAGAGAATAGCTTAAGCCCAAGAGTTTGAGGTTGCTGTGAGCTGTGATGCCACAGCACTCTACTGAGGGTGACATAGTGAGACTCTGTCTCAAAATAAATAAATAAATAAAATGAAAGAAGAGATACCCAGGAGTGAGACCTCCCAGATCTCTTTGCTTGTTTGAGCCTCTCTCTCACACACAATGTAGTGGGATGTGCAGGGATTTGTAAGAACCCCTGCAGTCCCCATGTCTGCTGCACCTCAGCTACCCTGGACAAACCAAGGGGAAGGAACTCATCCCTAGGGAATAAACCTGTTCCAACCCTCTCTTCACTTGGGGCCCAATTACCTTCTCTGAGCCTCAGTTTCTTCATCTGTAAAATAACACAAAACGATATGACAAAAGCTATCATTTTTTAAAAGGGAGAAATATCATTTTCATACTCATGAGGCCAAGAAGCTGGGCAAATTAGGTGGAATTGTGTCTATGGAAAGGTTTCATAAATTCAAGAGGGTGATTGCTATGGATACCCACACATATGTAACGTATAAAACAAGTCCAAAGGAACCACATTGATTCCAAAAATTATTTTTTGACTGCTAGTGTTTTCCTAGTTTATGGTCTAGCCTGTGCTGTCCAATAGAATTTTGTGTGATGATAGAAATGTTCTATATCTGTACCACCCAATATGGTCACCATAAGTCACATGTGGCTACTATTAAACATTTGAAATGTGGCTAGAGAGACTGTTACGTCATTTTAATTAATTTAATCTGTAAAATAGCTCCATGTGGCTAGGGGCTACCATATTGGACAACGCAGGTCTACTAGGCTTTTCTATTCTTCAAATCTTTTCATTGTGTATATGAATTCGTGTATTACCTTGTGGGATTTGTTTTCAATTAAAAAGAATGAATAGAAAAATGGAATAAGTTAAGGAGGGAAATTGTACACATGCTGAGTGTTACTGCCATTAGCCATCACCTTATTCAGAAAGTTTTTCAGGAAAGGAAATTCCAATCCTAAGTCATCTGTTCCAGTGTTCAGTGCCCCTTTCTCTCAGAAGCCACTGCAGGAGGCTAGCTGTGTGTCAAGGTCCTTTCTTGGGTGGGGCCTTTGGCTCATGATGCCCTCCCAAGCCTCCCCAGGCTGGCTAATCCCCTACAGAACTCCCTGGACTTCCAGAGCCTCCAAGCTCCCATGCCCACCTCCCTTCTACTGCCTTTTCCTGCCCAGGAGGGATGAGGCTGGAAAAATGAGTAAGACGACTTGAGATTCAGACAGCTGGGGGTGGCCCCTGCAGGCCACCCTCCTTCCAGGATCACCCATGACATGTGGCAGGCCGCACCTCCCACTGTGAGCCTGGCCTCCCGCGGAGCCTGCAGCTTACTCAGCAGCTGCCCCTCATCTGGGGTTGAGTGGGGGAAATGGGAAGAAATCTGTAGCCCTCTCTTCTGCCACCTGATACTGGGGCTGGGAGGTGGGGAGCACAGGGGAGCAGCAGCCTCTGGTGGGACACAGCTAACCCCAGAAGGGTGACAAGGGCCTCAGTGAACTCACTCAGGCCCTTGCCTACACGCCCCCTGAGACTAGCCTTTCAATGTATATAAAATGAGACAACCTCATAGGGTTGTGAGGACAGAAAGGGCTCAGTAAGTGATTGCTGTGTATAATTCACCCTGGGCAGCTCTGAGTGGTGCAGAAAACTCTTTACCCTGGAATGGTAGCAGGGGGGTCTATTCTAGCCTCTGCTACTGGCTTGATGTGTGACCTTGGACAAGTTTCCCTCCCTCTCTGGGCTTCAGATCTCTCAGCAGTAAAATAGGAGAAAAGACTCCTGCCCCTATATACTTCATAGGGTTGCTGGGGGTGGGGCAGTGAAAATTTGGGGATGGGAGGTGCTTACAAAGTGAACTTTCTAAACTGAAGGGGCTACTGGAAGGCAATGTCGGTTCCCAATGGCTGCCCTCCTATGGGCACTGCCAGTGACATGCAGGTGCAGGCCTGATCTGTGCCTTGTAGGAAGCCACTGCGGTGTCATATCTCTCCAGCCCCTGGTGACACTGAGTCACCTTGCAACCCCCCTGCAGTCACCATGACCACATCTCTTCCATTGGGGAACAAGCATGTCATGAGCTGACATGGCTTGACAGAGCCACCCTCCCTACCCCTCAGCTAGGTCCCCTTTGCAAAACCAGAGGGGTGCTGAACCCCCAGCCTGAAAGCAGCCCACCACAGGTATTTTTTCCTGCGAACATACGTGCCTACCCGCCCCCATCAGATTTTAAAATGTGCAGTCCCTCATGCTAAGGCATAGTCACTGTTGGTGAGTTTGCAGAAGCCTACATTGAAAGGCTAGTGGGAGGAAGCCAAGGGCACTGGCTACCAGAAACTGATTGTCTGTGTCCCCCTGAAGTGCATACATTGAAATCCTCATCTCCCCAAACGATGGCATGAGGAGGAGGGGCCCTTGGGAGGTGACCAGGTCATGGGGGCAGAGCCCTCATGAATGGGATTAGGGCCCTCATAAAAAAGCCCCCGGACAGCCCAAGAACTACCTTAGCCCTTCTGCCACGTGAGGACACAGTGAGAAGACAGCTACCTACCAACCAGGAGATAGGCCCTTGCCAGACTCCAAATCTGCAGGCACCTTGATCTTGGACTTTGCAGTTTCCAGAACTATGAGACATAAATCCATTGTTTATTACTCACCTAGTCTATGGTATTTGGTTACTGTGGTCCAAGCTGACCAAGACACTGGTGATTCAACTTTGGGGACAACAGGAGGCTCTGGGGGGGGGGGAAGGGGCGATAAGGAGACATAACCGATACTCCCTCCACCCACGTTAAAATGACCCCCAGAGACTCCAAGGACAGGGACTGCAAGATGGGATTCTGCCAGCAGATGACAAGGGGAGAGACTGGCAGTAGGGCCAGGTGCCCTGACTGTACCTCCCAGGTTCTTCACCTTGTCTGCCCACAGTGCCAACTTGGGAAGAGGGTAGGGAAGTTGCCCCCTCCCTGGGGCTTGGAAGGCTGGGGAGGTCCCAGCAAGCCCCAGGACCTAGGGATGCAGCACAGGGACGCAGGGACTGGCTAAGGCAGAGGCTCTAGACTCAGACAAACCTGGACTCAGTTCCTGGCTCTGCCACTTACTGCTGAGAGCTTTCATCAAGTTACCTGCTGGGCCTCAGTTTCCTGGCCTGTTAACTGGACACTAGTCCCAGGCTCAGAGGGCTGGTGACAATCAGCTGAGGAAAAGCTCTTAGCAAAGTGGCCTAATGTAAATGCTCATAATCATCTGGGATTAATAGTGTCAAATCTGTGAGTGTCAAGAATCCCTGCTCTTAATTCTATTTCTATTTTTTTTTTTTTTTGAGGGACAGGATCTCACTCTGCTGCCCATAATCACAACTCACTGCAGCCTTGAATTTTTGGGCCCAGGTGATTCTCCTACCTCTGCCTCCCAAGTAGCTGGGACTACAGGTGTGTACGACCATGCCCAGCTAATTTTTAAAATTTTTTGTAGAGATGCGGTCTTGATAATGTTGCCTAGGTTGGTCTTGAACGCCTAGCCTCAAGTGATTCTCTTGCCTCAGCCTCCCCAAATCCTGAGATTATAGGCATGAGCCACCAAGCCTTGAATCTTTGCTTTTTATTCGCCTGTATTGATATGATACCCCCTAAAGAATTCTTGTATCTGAATCAGAGAATATAACATTATCATTGACCACTGACCTTTTTGGAAACTGTCCTTTTCAACCTTTAAATTTCACTGAAGGTGGGAGAGGACCAACACCCCAAGACTGAAGGAATATCCCAAGGACTTGTGCATTTTCAAGAAAAACCATAGATATGATGGGCACTTCTTAACCCAGGCTGCAGATGGTAGAAGTGGAGCAATTAATGGCAGATTTATCTACACAATGTAGATACAGTTGAATTTCATTATTTATGGTGGTTATGTTCTATAAAGTTGTCATGAACACTGAATAGTTAGTGAAAACTGAACTATTGGTGCAAGCCTCTGGTCACAAAATGTTTATCAACCAATCAATACATAACTTTGTTTTACATGTGTTTTTGTTTAAAGGCACCTTATTAGGCTGGCACAGTGGCTCATGCCTGTGATCCTAGCACTCTGGGAGGCCAAGGTGGGTGGTCCCTTGAGCTCAGGAGTTTGACACCAGACTGAGTGACAATGAGGCCCTGTCTTTACCAAAAATAGAAAAATTATCCAGGCATTGTGACGGGAATCTGTAAGTCCCAGCTACTCAGGAGGCTGAGGCAGGAGGATTATTTGAACCCAGGAATTTGAGGCTGCTGTGAGTTGGGCTAATGCCACAGCACTCTAGCCTGGGCAACAGAGTGAGACTCTGTCAATAAATAAGCACATTAATTAATTAAGTTACCCTACTGAATATATATATGCTTGATTCATTGACTTTGAACTTACAGGACTGACTAATGCCTGAATGACGCTTATCTAACTCACGTATTTCTTTCTGTAAGGCACAACACAGTCTTCTTGCCCCTAGAAATGCTAGATAGCCCTTGAGCGCTTTGCCTGGGGACCATTTAAACAGCAAACCACTACCACCAACAACAATAAAATCACAAAAATGCAATAAACATGACACAAAAGGACACAAATCCTGGTCTCAGGACAGGGCTCTCCATAAGCTGGGCTGGCCCCTGGGGGCGGCTGTGGCATTTGAACTAGAGCCCATCACACCTCTTTCCCTGGAGCCTAGGCCAGGTGCCAGCTCTCCACTCATGTTTTATCTTTTGAGGCTGCCAGGCTGCCACCTTGCCATCTTGCCAGCTCCGATCAGAGATAGAAGATATTTTGGGAGAAAAAGGAGACAATTTTTGTGGCAGTTGTAGGGCAGCCTCTGCCAGCCCCAAAACTTTGGGGTGTTCCAAGAGCCATTTATGTGGGCCTCTCATCATCGTGTGGGCAGATCCAAAGCCATAAATCTTGATGAAGTACCTACTGTGTGTAGCCTGCTATGCCACATGCTGCTTTACACAGTGCCCAGCACACAGTATGGCCTGTACCTCCATGCTGTGTGAACAGAGGAAACAATGATCAGAGAGGGCAAGGAGCCAGCCCAAAGTTTCACAGCAAGTCAGAGCAGACCCTGTCAGGAGATTTAACCCCCCAGTCCCCAAATGAGATGTCCACGGCCTCAGAGTACACTAAGAGGGACCACTGACTGGCTCATTGTCAAAGGGGTGAGTGGAGTGGACAAGAGGGAGTGAAGCCAGGGCACTTCAGATGACCATGGAAAACTACACATTTATTTATTTTTTTTTTCTTTTTTTTTTATTGTTGGGGATTCATTGGAAAAACTACACATTTATTGAAAGCCTACTATGTGGCTGACTATTTGAGCTCCTTATGTATATTAACTCATGTAATACAATGACCACTCCAAATTAGGAGCTATTACTGCCCTCATCTTACAGGTGAGGAAAGTGAGGCAGGGACCACAGGTGATCTCCACGCCTGCACGGCACACACCTAGCCCACTGCCAGGCTCCGTCCACTGGTCCCTCAGTAAGGGCAGTGAGCCCACCTCTCCCTGCTCACATGATTCCGCTGAGAAAGAAATCTACATGCACACATTTGTGTTTATAGTGCTTTCCTTTGGAATTGCTAAAGTCTGGAAACAACTCAAACGGGCCTCAGTGGGGGAACGGATAAAAAAACCACTGCATCCGTCCAGTCAAAGATTCTCAGTGATGAAGAGGAACGAGACTACTGAGTCCTGCTGCTCGTGGACAGATCGCAAATGCATTCAGCCAAGGAAAAGCAGCCAGACACAAGGTGACACACAAGACGACATCCTTGAAAAGGCAGAACCTAAGGATGGAGCAGAAATGAGTGACTGCCAGGGTCTGGGGTGGGGAGGGGTTGACTACAAAGGCCACAGGGGGCTTCCGGAGGGTGGTGGACGTTTCTGTCTTGATTGCATGACTGTCTACAGTCTGACAAAATGTACAGAAATGTACACTAATGACAGTAACTTTTACTCCATGTAAGTTATAGTTTGTTATGAGTTAAATTATATTCTCTCCCTCAAAAATATTAAGTCCTAACTCTCAAGACCTAAGAAAGTGACCTTAATTAGAAATATGATTGCTGCAGATATAATTAGTTAAAATGAGGTCATAGTGGAGTAGGGTGGGCCCTAAAGCCAATGTGACTGGTGTCCTTACGAGAAGAGGAGAAGCCCAGATAGGCTCATGGGGTGGGCGAGACGGCCATGTGTCCACGGAAACCAAGGCATCCCAAGGATTTCCTGGGGCCCCCAGGAGCTAGAAGAAAGGAGAAGGCTCCTTCCTGAGGGCCTCTGGAGGGAGCCTCACCCTGCAGACACATTAATTTCAGACTGGGGCCTCCGAAACTCTTGAGAGGGAGATATCTACTATTTTAAGCCAACCAGTTGGTGGCACTTTGTTCAAGGAGCCCTCGGAAATTAATATATAGCTCGATTTCTTTTTTTAAGAGGGGCAAATCTCTGCTCATAATCTCCCAGCCTTCAGGATACAGCCTAAGGGCCTGTGCTGTATGGGCTCTTCTGTACACCCCAGCACCCTGAGTTTACTGGAGAAACTCCCAGATATCACTTATCTCAGCCCTCACCTTCCAGGAAATTCCTTCCAGGCAGTGGTTGGGAAAACCGGACACAACTGACCCAACCCTCCAGCCCCAGCAGCTGAGCAGGGTACCCTGAGCCAGTCATGAACTCCCCACTTCCCAGAACCATAGCTCTGAATATCACTGCTGTGTCCCCATAAGACTGAGGGTCCAAGGGACAAGGATGAGCCATCGGGTCACCACCAGACCAGCACCATGCAGGTCCAAGCAGGGCTCCAGGACACCATGCTGCTGAGATACAGGGGCTGGGAGGAGTCAGGGGCCTTGGCAACTCCCCCAAACCATAACCAAGGCAGCCCAGACTCTCCACACAGCCTCAGTTCCTCGTCTCTGCTCAGGCCCAGAACTGTCCTGGGGTAACCGTCCCTGTGCCAACGTTCTGCAGCTTCTTCAGAGAGTTGGGCTCCCGCCTCACAAGCACAAAAAGCCTGAGGCCAGTCTCAACAGTGCCCTTGCCCAGTAGAGGCGAGGGCTGGGCCAGATGTATCTGATTTTCCTGGCCATATCCTCTGCTTTTGGGGCCATCACCCCTCACATGGCTGCTCCCCACACCCACCCATTTCTCTTACAGGCTCAGTATTAAGCCTGTGCTGTCCCTGGAATGAGGAAGTCGAGTCCCAGTTTTTTTCAGGCCAAACCCTTCCCATGGCTGAACAAAGAGGTGAGGTGACCTCTGAAGACGCCCCAGTGGCCAGTGGTCAGCACAAAGCCTGCTTGGTACCCAGCAAGCACTCAATAAAGAGACAGGGAATGAACGAGTAGATGGCAGCAGCCAGCAAGAAGGCACTGTTGAGACTGGCCTCGGGCTTTTTGTTCTTGTGAGGCCGGAGCCCAACTCTCCAAAGAAGCTGCAGAACATTGGCACAGGGAGGGTTACCCCAGGACAGTTCTGGGCTGAGCAGAGACGAAGAACTGAGGCTGTGTGGAGAGTCTGGGCTGCCTTGATCAGCAGTATCTAGCACAAGGATTCGGGAGTCAGAAACACAAACCAGAATAAACAGCCTCAAGCTTCTGGTGAAATGTAAAACTCATACACATCAATATGAAAAAAATGCTGGCAATCTAATTCTTGAACCAAGAGTCTTAGTCAGTGTGAAACTACCTCCCCTTGCTCCTCCTTTTCCACTCTCCCTCCACTAGGAAATAAGGACTGGCAGCCAGCTCTGCAAAGCAGCTTAGTATTTCTGGCATACAATCTGGTGCTGTGTGACAAGAGTCATAAAACTCTTGTGTTTGTTAGAATTAGGTTTGTCTGTAAGTGATACAAAATCTAAAGTATCAGGCATTTAAAAAAGATAGGTATGTATTCCTCTTATACAAAATCCTGGGTAAGCAGTCCAGAGGGGGAATGATGGCCCCAAATGTCTGGAACCCTCTTACGGTGCTATTCCACCCTGTACCACTTCTACTTTTATGTTCACCTTGGAGTCCAAGATGAACTCCTGCTTCATGATGTTAGCTATAATGTCTGCATTCCAGGCAACGAACAGGATAAAAGTAAGAATCACATACCCCTTCATATCTCCAAACAAACTGCACTCTCCACTTGTATTTCACTGTTCTGAACTTAATCACAAGGAAATTGAGAAATATTCAGCTAAAACATACACCTAGCTAAAATTCAGGGGGCAATGAACAGGCACTGTTTCACTCTTGAACTCAAAGATGGTGATAGATATCAAGGAAATGGTTCCCAAACTCTATCCCCATAGAAGTTTTTAGGAATTTCATTTAAAACAGAGGGGACTGAGGGGTCTGGCACAGTGGCTTGTGCTGATAATCCCTGATAGCACTTCGGGATGCCAAGGTTGGAGGACTATAGGAGTTTGTGACCAGCCTGGGCAATATAGCAAGACCCCATCTCTACAAAAAATTTAAAAGTTAGCTGAGCATGGTGATGCCTACCTCTAGTCCCAGCTACACAGGAGGATGAGGTGGGAGGATCACTTGAGCCCAAGAGTTCAAGGTTATAGTGAGCCACAATTGCCCCACTGCACTCCAGCTTGGGTGACAAAGCAAGACCCTACCCTGTGTCGTGAGAAAAAAAAAAAGAGGGGACTTGGAAAGAAGTCAAGAAGTCAACAAAGGCATATGAATAAACCAAATCTGACTATAGAAATGATCATAATATGATAAGCCCATGAAAGATTGAAGATAGTAACATACGTCTGCAACAGAGCACATAGAAATATGTACAGGAAGTAACACTTAGTGGAAAAAGAGAAACACAAATTAACATGCTCTTGAACTGGTTGCAGATTCAAAGAGATAACAGTGTATAATGCTTTAAATTTCACTATTTTTGTGTAACTGCGTGCAAAGTTTCTAAGTATATTTAAAAAAAAAACAAAACACTTTTTCTGGAAATCAGTAGCACAAGACAGGTGTGGTGGCTCATCCTAGCACTCTGGGAGGCCGAGGTGGACAGATTGCTTGAGCTCAGAAGTTCAAGACCAGCCTGGGCAAGAGGGAGACCCTGTCTCTACCAAAAATAGAAAATGTAGCTGCATGTAGTGGCTCATACCTATAGTCTCAGCTACTCAGAAAGCTGAGGCAAGGGGAGCACTTGAGCCCAAGAGTTTGAGGTTGCTATGAGCTATGTCACCACGGCACTCTACCCAGGATGACAGAATGAGATTCTGTCTCCAAAAAAAAAATTCATAGCACGTGCATGCACACACATGCCCTCCCCCGCCCCCATACATACAGGTCTCACAACCTAAAGAGATAAGAACATCATCTCAGGTACCCTGACAACAACCCTGAGAAGGAGGGAGTGACACTCTGAGGAGGAGGAAGGGGTCTGTAGGCTCAGTGCCTTGCCCTGGGTCACCCAACCACTAAGCAGGAGAGCAGATCTGTGGACTTCATCACCATGGTACAAGTCAAACTTATCCACCCGCAGCCACATGGACCTCAACCCCCCTACCAAGCCCATCACACACAGTACCTCCCCTACCCTCAGATCTGGCTCTGCAGGGCTCCCACATGGTCATCCTTTCCCACTTTCCAACCTGGTGCCTTTTTCCTATCTGGAATACTCTTTTCTGCATATCCCTGATTTCAGTGTCTAAAAGCCCACTTATCCTTTAAGATCGAATTCAGAAGCCTCCTCTACTAGGGAGTCCTTCCTGCTCAGCAGTCCACAGCCAAGTGTTCTAGTGCCTCTGCACCCTTCAATATAGTACCTGTACTTTAATTATGTACATCTCTGTCCTATTTTCTCTATTGGATAAACTAGAAACTCATGGATGTCCAAGTGTTCAGTAAATAGATGGGTGAATTCATAGATGGATAGTTAGATGGGTGGATAAGCAGATGGAAGGGTGGTGGATAGATGGATAAGTGGATATCCCTAACAGTATGGCTGGTTAGGAGTATGGGTGAGGAAAAATGAGGAACATCCACTGGGAGAAGAATCTCTGAATGTACTTTAGACGGATGCTCTGTCAAAAATGTCAAGAACAGAAAGAAGCAAATGTAATAAATGCTGTCACCAGGTGCCATCTGTAGAAAACTAAGTTCTTGCTCTGCACTGCCGCATCCCTAGAGAAATTTAGAATCTCTGACATTGACGGAGATTAAGGAACCTGGGGACATGGAGGTCAAGGAAGAAGTCCCTGGTGAATTCTTTCTTGACAGTTTGATCTTTTAGTCAGCGATCATCAGATTGTGAAATTCATTCATCAGATTGAGAAAGCAAAGCCCTTCAGGTTGGTGAAGAAACACACTTACTGGCCAGGGAATAATTTAGCCCTGGGAATCCTGGTGGAGGGGAAGCCTTCTCTGCCACTGTGGTGAACCTCTGCTTCCTCTGGGCCATCCTACCCATCCTCTCTCCTGCTTGTCTTTCAGGAAACAGGCTCTTGCATCAATCCCTGTTACTTGGTGTTGAATGTCGGTTATTGACTTTGTTAAAGATCCAGGGTCAGTAGTAAAATGGGGGAAGTGTCCTCTAGGAGAGCCCCTCTGAGCAGCCCCTCACTGATGGCCCCCGTCCCACCTCCCTCTCCTGGAATCTCTGGGTCCCTGCCCTGGAGGCTGCAGCCATCGCCCCATAGGATGTGGCCTGAGTGTGTGGCCACCACCTCCTGTACAGACAATAGGCCTTGACCACAACCACTCGCTAGGCTGTTTCTTCTGAAAGGGAACCAACATTTCACAGAAGCCTGGTTCATTCTATCAAACATGTATTGGGTGGGGTGGGGACAGCCCCAGGAATTTTTGGCAAGATGGGTCTTGGTGGCCACTTTCAAAGCTCCTGACCACCAGCGTTGGGGCAGCCCTGCTCCGCCCCCACCCCTGTGGGAAGGAGACCTGCTGAGGCTGAACAGCAGAGAGAAAGAGGTAGACATGATGGTGGCTTATAGACTCTTCTAGAAAGTCTTGAGGTTGACACCATACAATCAGGAAGGCCCTTCTCCTGCCCTGTGGGCATCCAGGCTGAGGAGGGCTCCTCATGTCCACATAGCCCTCTCTTCTCCTTCAAGGCCACACTGGCAGGTGGAAGGATTGGCTTCACTATACAATACTGTGTTTGGAGGAAGAAGGCACACACTGTCACGGACGCCTCCACCTATACAGGAAAGAGCTAGTTCCCTCCCTCAGGGCAGCCCTGGGCAGGAAGGCCACAGCCTGACAGAAAGCCCTTCCCTCAACCGGGGCACTGGCCTCACTTCCCCCTTGGCAGGGCAGCCCCTCAGACCCCATCCCTCTCCAACCCTGCTGGGCAGTTTTCACTGATGACTTCTAAAGCCAGGCTGCCTACCATCTCCTGGGCGTCTCCACAGCTGCCACACGAGATAGTTGGTGCAGGCACCAATCCAGCCACACTCAAGAGACCACTCTAACCCACCTGATGTCTGACAGACACTTTGTAACTCACTGTCCAGCTGGTGAATTCTACCAGGAAGCCATGGGCCTTGACCCAGAGTAGGCACCCCAAAATGAATGTACTTCGTTTAAAACTAGTTTGTTTTATTTTTCAAAATAGCCCCAGAACAATGAAAAAAAAAACATTTCCTTCCAGCACTGGGTCAGGCTCTATGGGTTTTTGTTTCTCATGCATGTCTGCCTCCATGTTCTAGACTGTTCCATAGGCTGCCCTTCTAGCTAGCAGAAGGAAGAAGGGCTGCTTCATCTCCAGTGGGCACTTCAATCCCCTGAACTCCAATATCACTCGAGGTTATAAGCTTCTGCTGCCTGTTCACCACATTCTGAATGTCAGAGCACACAGAGATCTGAAGGATTGATTATTGAGCTAATTTCTCAGATGGAGAAACTGAAGTGCAGAGAGAATAGGGGACTTGATTCCCAGAATAAAAATCCCAAAACGCTAGCGGGGACAGGACCCGAGAGAAATCCTCTAGCCCTACTGATGTCCTGCAACATGCTAGTCCCTGAGTATCCTCAAAATTAGCAAAGGACAGCTCTGCCCAGAAAAAGACGATCTGGCAACCTTGACTGATACACACACATAAGCACTCAAACAACGCCATTATTTTCCTAGTTTCTCAGTGGTCCAGAGCCCTGCATTTGGGACCCACTGATAAAGCCAGAGTTCCCCCAGAGCCTATACAGCCGGCTGATGTCCGTTCCTCTGGCTGAGGACATAGTTCCCATTCATGCTCCAGAGGTGGCTTCTCCCTCCTCCTCTGTCCCTGAGAAGTACTGAGAGCAAAGCCGGGGAAGATAAGATGAAGGGGAGAGGCTAAGTAGGGCCTCTGCTCAATTCTCTGGGTGGCCTCCGCCTTCCAGACTAGGGACAAGTGTGTTGTCCTTGAGGAGGGGTCACCACCTGCTACAGTACAGAGTTGGTTTCCTCACCCCAGTCCTAGGTCTCCTCGCCTGGGCCTCACCCATGATCTGGGCCATCTTGTAAATACCTCCAGAAGTTCAAGTGCGTCAAGACAAAAAAGAGAAATCTGTGCAGCAATGTTTGGAATCCCACTCAGCATATTATCATCCTCAAGTATTTATTGAGTGCCATCTGTGTGCAGGACACAAGCAAGGAACTAAAAGACCTGATCCCTTCCTTTGGAAGTTCATAATATAGGAAGACGTGTTATTAAAGATGTTTTGGCTTCTCTAAAATTGTTAGGAAAGCAAGTGGTTCAAGTGAAAAGGGGTGTGAGTATTCATAAAGGAGGAATCCCTGTGAGCTGGCATGGATTTCTCTAGGGTCCTGTCTCTAGCTGGGAGACCCTTCTATGCCCTAACAGGGACTCTAGCCCATGGACAACAAAGGGTTACCTCACCAGCTCGGGCCTGCACTCCTGCCCCACCCCCCAAGACCCTAGTACATCCTCTGAGAAGCAACTGGGAGTGCAAGGAGCTGGGGGTACAGGGTTTGCTTAGGGTGAGGCAGTCTCAGCACGTTTATGCCTAAGGCCCTCTTTCCTGTGTCTCCTGCTGGTGCCTCCCTACCCTGGCCTGGGTCCCTATTTAGTGATCTCCACAAAAGCAGCAAACGTGAAAAGCGTAAAATGTCCCAGGGCACCTGCATTTTAACCCAGGTAATCCAGAAATCAAAAATGGAAACCTACCAGGAATTGATCTCTGCAGGAAGCAGAGAGCGATGTGATTATATGAGAGAGGACACCCCAGGCTCATCACTATCCTCTCAGGCCTCCCAGGAGCCCCAGAGAAGGGTCTCCCAGCTGGGAGCATTAGCCCCTGAAAGCAAGGAAGCCCAGGTCAGGAAGCACAGCAATATCAGATACTGAATCCATCACTGGCCTGCTCCCGGTGGGTCCCCACTGGAAGAGACCTCTGTCTTAGCCTAGAGTGGATGAGGGGCTCCTTGCAAGGGCTTCAGCAGGACCCCCTGTATTATAACAGGCCCAAGGCTCAGGAGACCTGAGTTCCACTGTTAGTTCCCAGACACTGGGGAAGGCACTTCCTCTTTCTGTGTCTACGTTTCCTCACTGTTGAATTAGGGGACTGGATTAGGTCAGTGATAGCCACATTTTTCCAACAGTGGAATCCTTTTACAAATAAAACTCAAGCAGACCTTTCGTATATCAAACATGCGAAAATGCCTCTGGTCTGCCTGCCGTGGCGAGACAGTGCAGGGCGGCCTACTAGGTCTCTCCCAACTCCTGAAAGCGAGTGGCTTGAGTGGATTCTAAGTGAACCAGGTGACTCAGCACAGCTTCGTCTGTCCCTGAAGTGCTGGCCCCGTGGCAGTCAGAGCCTCACCAGAGTCATCCTTGACTCTTTCTCCCTCATCTCACCTCCAATCAGAAAATCCTTCCCACCCTTGGAGACCCTCCTAAACCAAAAGGTCTTCTAAAATGAATCAAATGTTTTAGCAACAAACCTATATTCATAAAGTAGTAAGATGTACTAGGCCCTGTTCTAAACAGGCCTGAGCTAGTGTTGTTAACCTGAAGCTGTCTATGGGCAGCTGCTTAACTATGAACCCAGCCAATCCTCCTAATGATTCTATGAAGTCAGTCTCATTATTGCCCTCAATTAACAGATGAGACAGGTCAGGTCACTTGCCCAAAGTCACACAGTTGGCAAATGGAGGGATCACAGCCAACAAATGATGACAATGATGATAATAGTAACAATGATTAGGGGTTTACCCTATGGGCCAAATTATGGATAAGTAAACTGAGGCACAGCAGGATTAAATAACTGGCCCAGTAATGAACAAAAAAAGACAAGAGGAAGTGGGTCAGGCCAGGTCATCCCTGGGGAAAAAGGGAAGTTGGTAAGGTCAGGCCACAGACCCCTTCCCTTCCCTTCCTCCCTGAGAAGCTACTTACTAGCTCCACCCTGCAATCTTGGGTGTGGCAGATACCTGACCCTGGGGGGAGAGGGCTTCCCCACGGAATTCCCACAGGATGGCATTTGTCTTTGCAGGGGTCACTTTCAAGGCAAAGCAGCCAGCATCCAGAATCTCCCAGCTTGGGTGGGAGAAGGTGGGTGACCTTCAGATCCAGATGAGCTTCAGGACCCCCTCCAAAATCCTCCCAGCTGAGTGGGTGCCCGTCACCTCAGGCTGCTTCTCAATTCCCAATCTGGGACTGCACTACGTCCAGCTCTCCCGTTTTACAGAGCAGAGAACCAAGTGCCTGGGAGATGAGGTCATATAGCTAGGCCAGTCCCGCCAGGGTGTCCATCTATCAAGCACGCCCCGGACTTTTCAAACCAAAAGTTGCACTAAACGCACTCATCTGCCCTAGCACCCTGAAAGGTTCTGGTTAGGCTTTCCCAGGAATCGGCCTTCGCCCTGGAGTCTCCTCAACGCTTCCCTGGACGACCTTTGAGGCTGGGAGGACCTTCTCTGCTGAAGGTCCCCTCAGGCATGGCTCCCGAGACAGTTGAGATATTTAGAGGGGTGGGGCGGGGTGAGGAATTACCCGGACAGTGAGCGGAAGGCTAGGGACCTCTCTCCAAAGTCTGTTTCCAACCCGTTCGGCTTCACGCATTCCACGCTGCGCCTTCTCTCTCCAGACCTTAAGCAGCCGGTGCACCCTGGACTTTCCCCAAGCATCAGGCTCGCCAAAGGCCTGTCCAAAGGTCACCATACGGGGTCGAGCTAGAGGGGCGGAGGAAGGGATCCCTATGGGCCCTCCGTCCTAGCAGGTGGGTCAACTGTTGGTCTGAGGGAGCCCGAAGATGCAGGGACCCGGGTCTCCCACCCCACTCCCTGGCGGGCCCCAGAGCCCGAGGGCGCGCGGGGGGACTCAGGAAGAGCAGCTGGTGCAACACGCCGGTGGGGCTGGGGCCACGCGTGTTTGCATCCAAAGTTCAGGCGGGGCAGGAGCCTGGTAAGGGGGCTGCGTTTACGCGAGCAGCCCGGGCTCTGACAGGTAGAAACTCACTCTCGCAACCCACCCGCCCAGCCGCCAAAGTGTGCGCTAGTTTCCCGACGAGGAATGTCTGGCTTTAAAAGTTAAGCCAGGTGGTCGGGTCCTGCAGAGTCACCAGGGTCGCCCCTTTCCTCACAGAACCCGGGTCCGGCCTTGGCTGACGCAGTGGGGAAAGGGTAGTCCGTCTCGGCCAATACTCCCGAGGTACTGCGGCGAGAGGTCCCTCCAGGAGCTCCGAGGACTCTCGAGGACCAGAAAGTGGAGTGGGGTGGGCTGGACGCGGGGTGAGCAGGGGCCGTGCAGGATCCTAGGCAGGGAGGAGGCGAGCGCCCCAACTTACCCCGCGGGGTCCCCGCGCGCGAGCGCCCCGGCCCGTCGGATCATGCCGCCGGCAGCTCCGGAGAGGTGCGGGGAGGGCTCAGGCTCCGCGCCGCGCGAAACGCGACGTCCCCGGCGTCCGCATGCCCCAGGCGCTGGCCCTCGGGAAGGGCCCGGGCGGGCGCGCCGCCACCGCGCCGAGTGGGGAAGCCGCCGCCGCCGCCGCCGCCGCCGCCGCGCTCTGGGCGCTCGCTCCCTTCAACTTCCTGTATCGGAGCGAGCGGGACTTTCAGGAAGAGGCTGGCCTTGGTGGTCAAGGGTTTTTTTGTCGAAAGCCATTCGGCGGCGGCTCTCGGCGGCCCGGAGCCCCTCCGGGGCAGACAGAAATCCTGGCGACCGCGTCCCCGGGGCCGGGCCTGGCGGCGCCCAACCTCGGGTGCCACGTCCGCGGGCTGGGGCTGGGGTGCGGGCGGCCCGCGGGGCTCCCGGGAGGGAAACTTAGAGAAAAGTCTCCAATTTGGCGTGGGGCGGCGTGGGAAGGAGGGCTCCCTCCGCTCCTGCAGGCAGCGACCGCTGGCCGGCAGGTGGGGAGGCCCAGAGCTCCCGAGAAGCTCCTCGAGAGGGAGCCACGGCCTTATGTCCCCCTGCGGGAAGGATCCTCGACGTCTTTCAAGAGCAACTCCAGACCTGAGGCAGGTGCCTCCTCCACATTCCTAACAGGTTTCGATGCTGCCTCCCCTTGAATGCCTCCTCCGACGATGAGCTCACTACCTACCAAGGCCAACTGCTCATCCATCCAACCTTATGGGGCAAAGGGAGAAGGCCAGCCAGCTCCAACAAACGCCATGTCCACAGCAACCCAAGTGAGACTGGAAGGCCTCTCTTCTACGCGTCCAGGCACACCAAAAACTCCCAGTCAGTCCCCTTGAGCATTTCACAGAGTGACTGAGCAGGACTGTATTCTACCAGGTCACCTCAGTCTAATGCAGGATTTCTTCACCAGGCCACTATTGACATTTGGGGCCACATCACGCTTTGTTACTGGGGCTGTGTTCTGCACTGTGGGATGTCTAACAGCAGCCATGGCCTCTACCTTCTAGAGAACAGAAGCATCACTCTCTCCTTAGAACAACCAAAAAGGCCTCCAGACATTGCCAAATGTCCTCAAGAGACAAAATCCCTACCAAGGTCTAACACCTTCATTTTATAGAAAAGGAAACAGCCCTATAGTGTTGTGGTAACTTGTCTGAGGCCACATACTAAGGGGACACCAGACAGGACCGAGCCCAGGGCTCTGTGAAAGCATCGCCAGGCCTCTGCCGTCCTTGTCTCTGCCCTGCTGCTCTTTCCTCACACCCTCCTCCCCCATCTTTTTACTAACATTTCTGCTAAATCAGCCTGTCAGAAGTTGGAAAGGAAAAGGAAAGAATCCACCTGTGAGCACGTGTTCAAAGTGCAGCCTCCTAGTGGGAAGTAAAATGGTGCAGCCACTTTGGGAAGCAGTCTGGCTTTTTACCTCAAAAAGTTAAAACATTGAGCTACTATGTGATCCTACATACTCCTAGGTATGTACCCAAGATGAATGAAAACATACGTCCACACAAAAACTTGTACATGAATGTTCATGGCAGAATTATTCATAATAACCAAAGGCAGAAACAATACAATGCCTATCCATTGATGAATGGATAAACACAATGTGGTATATCCATATAATGGAAATTATTGGTTCTTAAAAAGGAATGAAGTATGGATACATGCTACAACATGGATGAACCTCAAAAACCCTGTGCCAAGTCAAAGAAGCCAGTCACAGAGGAATGCATTCCATTTGTATGAAATGTCCAGAATAGGCAAATCCATAGAGACAGAAAGTGAATTGGAGGTTGCCAGAGGCTATAAAGAGAAAAGAGAATGAGGAATGACTGCTAATGGTTATGAGGGTTTTTTGAGGGGGGTGTTGAAAATGGTTTAAAATTGACTGTGGTGATGGTTGCACAACTTGTGGCTATACTGAAAACCATTGGATTCTATGCTTTAAGCCGGTGAATTATGTCTTGATAAAACAGTTATTTTGTTTTTAAAGGGGGAGAAATAGTACAGCCTCCAGGAGGCCAGTGTGACTGCTCCAGGCCACAGTATATCCCCCTCTGCCCAAATTCCTTCAGGTTTCCCTTGTGGTTAGAACCATGCTCCATTGATGATTCCTCTCCTCCAGAGTCCACACGGTCTCCTCCCGGATGGGAGTCATCTTCTCCAACACTTCCATCAATGGGGTTGTAGCTCCCTTTGAAAACATGGGCTTTGAGGACAGACCCAGTGTTCAAATCCAAGCCCAATGGCCTTCTAGCTGCATGGCCTTGGGCAAGACTCTTCCCAGAGCCTCAGCTTGCTGTTCTCTGAAAGTGATGACTACAGATGAGGTGGGTTGGTAAGAAGACACCCCCTTTACGCAGTCATTATTATCCCTTTGTTGTTCCTAAAACAAGCCTGCAGGCAACTCCCAGGCTTCCCCCAGGGAAGTGATCTGTGCAACTGCTATATCTAGAAAACTTTAGTCCCTTCTACGCTGATCTCCACTATTAGTGACCCACACTTCCATGCTCCCTTCTCCCCCCAAAAAGTTCCTTTCAGCTTCCTGGGAAGCTTCTGAGAAACATGGGACAAGCCCCTCAAGGTCTGGATTCCCTGGGAGCAGCCCCAAGGCTCCCCACACAGTCCCATGGAGACTCCCCCCCACCAAGGCCCTCACTGCTCACCTGCTTTGAGAAGCCAGAATTCCTCAGGCAGGCACTAGATGAGGCCCCACCAGGACCCTGTCACTGATAAATGACCACAGATGAGATGGCCAAGATTCAAGACTTCTGAGCAGCCCCTTTTACTTGGCAGCCCCTGGTGCATCTGGTTAAGCTTATGCATCATCAGTATCATTAGTATCAGTCCCTCAGGTCTGGTTTCTCTTTTCCCAGGCTCTGAGAAAAGGGGCAGCCTCTTCTTTGTTCCTACTGAAAACTACCCAGCAGAAATGAGGGCCTGGGCATACAAGACCTTACAATTTAAAAAATGCTAGAAATCTGGATTTTCTAAAAGGAAAATTTCAGATTTCTGAAGATTATTCTGGCTGAAGAAGCAGAGGGCCTGGTCACCTGTGGCATCTGGTTTGGCATCTCCTTCTTCTCTGAAACTCCAGGTGGCAGGACGGTGAGTGTGACACAAGTGTGGTTTGATCATCCCCAGGGGTCCTGGTTTCGGAAGGGATGAGGCCTGAACAGACACACTTAGGATCTCTTCCATAGGACCATGCAGGCTTTCTTGGATGCAGCTCTCTGCAGTTCTCCTCATCATCCCCCCTCTGAAACCCCCAGCCTTCTCCCCTGCCCCCTCTGCTGACAGACCATCTTGCAGCCCTCAAGTTTGCCTGCCTCAGTCGCAGCTAAATAGAGACTGACCAGCATCCTACTATCCCAATTCCTGAGGGGTAATCTGATCAGCCTATCTTGGTGGTGAGGTGTGGGCAATCTCAGAAAGGGTGGTAAAGAACTAGGGAAACACTCCAGAAAGCCTTGCAAGTAGCCCATACTTGTATTATTGGGGCAGCTTCTTGTCTGATGTCTCTGTGTCCCACTCCCCTTTGGCCAGCCCTACCCATCACTGTGGCAGAAACTGGAGGCTTCTAAGATCTTTCCCAGGGAACCCATCTCCCGCCCAGACAGCCAGCTGCATTTGCTCATCTGACCCCAAGGTCTGTTCCTGAATGCTCCCAACGGAAGTGCCCTATTAACCTGCATTTGTTACATATTTCTAGACACTGTAATTACGCTTAGCATGGTCGAAAGCTCCTTGGAAGCACAGAATACATCTTCTTCTTAATATTTTCTCTACCCTCCCCCATCAATATCCAGCAAAGGGGGCGGCGCCTGTGGCTCAGTGAGCAGGGCGCCGTCCCCATATACAGAGGGTGGCGGGTTCAAACCCGGCCCCGGCCAAAACTGCAACAAAAAAATAGCCGGGCGTTGTGGCGGGCGCCTGTAGTCCCAGCTACTCGGGAGGCTGAGGCAGGAGAATTGCCTAAGCCCAGGAGTTGGAGGTTGCTGTGAGCTGTGTGACGCCACAGCACTCTACCAAGGGCGATAAAGTGAAACTCTGTCTCTACAAAAAAAAAAAAAAATATCCAGCAAAGGACTCTGGAAACAGTAGGGACTTAATAAACTCTTATTAAGCTAAATAAAAATGACTTGAAACAAAAAGACAAAGGCTTCCCCATTTCTGAGTTCTGTGCCATTCTGAGGATTGTCCCTGGATTATGCTATCAGAAGAGGGACAAAAATTAGGGCAACAATGTCCTTAGTCCATAGAGTCTACAAAGTTACTGGCACCAGAGAGGCATTAGGAGGTTAGGAAGTCCTGTCCTTGAGCAGCTTAGACACTAATGGGATGAGACATGCCACAAGAAGATGCTCTTGGGAGTGACAGAAAACCCTGACTCTAAGTGAATTGAATACAAAGAAAATGAAGTATCTCATTTAATTTGAAGCCCAGAGATAGAGTGGTAATTAGTTATCTACTGCTGTGTAACAAAGTATCCCCAAATTGAGTGGCTTTAAACAACACATATTTAGTATCTCACTGTCTCTTTGAGTTGGGAGTACACGTTTGCTTCAGGGTCTCTTGTATAGCTGCATTCAAGTTGCTGGCCAGGGATAAGGTCTCATCCAAGTACACAACTGAGGAAGGATCTGCTTCCAAACTCACATGGTTGTTGGCAGGATTCAGTTCCTTGAGGGATTCTAGACTGAGCACCTCAGTTCGTTATTGTCTGTTGTTGGGTGAGGGCTTCCTTCAAAGCCTCACCATGTGGAAATCTCCAACACGGCCACTTGCTTCAACAAAATATGCAGGGCGGGAAGGCAATAGAAAGAATGTGCTTGCAAGGACAGACACAAGTCCCAGTATTATATAACCCAATCATAAAAGTAACATCTCACCACTCTTGCCTCGTACTATTAGTTTGAAGCAAACTGCAGGTGCTGCTCACACTCGAGGGAAGGAGATTTAACAAAGGCATGAAAAACAGGAGGCCAGAATCATTGGCAGCTGTGTTAGAAGCTGCCTATGACAGGCAGACTCCATGTGCAGAACAGTCAGGAACTCACCATTAACATCAGTCACTCAGGTTTGGTCTCTCTACTCCGACTTCTGACTTCTTCAGTGTTAACTTCATCCTAAGGCTGGCTCTCCTGTGATCCTAAGATAGCTTCCAGTGACAATTAAGGATATGGTTCCATCCTGCAGGAAAGGGAAAAAGCGTCCCTCTTAAGCATGGAATAGGTAATATATCGATCTTGTATGGTATGATTGGTCAAGTTAAGTCACTTGCCTGCCCCAGTCACCAGGAGAACGTCATGCACTGATTGGCTTACATTAGTTAGGATCTACACTTGGTCCTGGGATTGAAGGTGACCTTTCTTCAGATCAGGTTGGGGAAAGTTGAAACTTTATCAAAATTAGTATTCTATTGGGAAGGAAGAGGAGACACTAGGATAGAACACTGCCCACACCAAACTCATATAGAAATGACACACACACACCCCCGAAAATGAAGGCTCAGCATATATGAGGAAATTTTTGGAGTTGACAGGTATGTTCATTATCTTGATGACAGTGATGGTTTCATGGGTGTGTGCATGTATCAAGACATCAGATTTTACGCTTTAAATGTGTGCAATTATTATATGTCAGTTATACTTCAAAGAAGCTGTTTTTAAAAGCATGTCATATCTTTAGCTATTATGTTGTAAAAAAAAAACTAAGAAAATATTCTTTCAGTTTTCAAAAACTATTGTGTGATTCTGCAGCGAAGTCATCCATGCCATTGTTATGCTTTGGGTACACCTATTTAGTGTAAACAAAAGTGTTCTCATTTACAACATTCATGTCGTCCTTCAATTGCAACCACAGGTTAGATACAGATAGAGTTTGGCAAACATCAGTTAAAGCATTCTGTAAAAATCAACTGGCTGTGTGGAATTTATAGTAAAGAGTGCTGTCTATTTTATTATTTAAATATACAAGCCCATAAGTCATAGGTATAATTCAAATTGCTCTGATAATATGGCTCATAAAGTTATTATTGAGCCATAATAACTTTATGAGCCATAAAGTTATTTCCGTTGCTTCCTCCCACCCAGTGGAGAACAATCAGGGAAATCAGAGAAGGATTGGACAAGGAAGAGGGAGCCCTTGAGTGGTCCTGGAAGGACTAAGCCCTCAGCACTGGCCACAGGGAGGGAGCAGGCAGCAGGCTCAGGAAGGCTTTCATTTTCTTGGTTATCACATCCTCCCCTTTGGCAGCACTTGAAGTGAGGGAATGAAAGAGACTGAAACAGTGACCTCTGGAAAACAAAGCCACATTCTTGACAAAAGGCCAGATATTAATCATTAACAGCTCGTCATCTCTAAGTTGGCTCATCTACTAGAAGGCAAGCCAGGAGGCTGGGGCTTTCCTCTGGGAAGCAGAGGTCCTACTATAAACCAGGCACTGCAGTCCTACTGTGCACCAAGGTTGGGGGAAGGCTTCAAGGGCAAGGAGACATATTTCTGCCCCTCCCTCAGGAACTTGTGTTCTAGAAGGCAATCTTTAACTGCAGCCAATTCATTCGTGTATACCTCAGTTGGAGGCTCAGGATAGCGAATAAATGTGGAAAGAAACTGAGTACACAGCATTAGTTACCCATTGATGCATAACAAATTACCTTCTAACTTAATAGCTTTGAATAACAATGAACTTAAAAAAAATCTTACACAGTTTCTGTGGGTGAGGAATTCTGGAGTAGCTTAACTGGTTGGTTTGGGAACAGGATCTCTCCTGAGGCTGCAGTCAAGATGAAATTAGGCAGCCATTTTGCCGAGGAAGGCAGAGCAACAACAGAGAAGGAGGCTGGGTCACTGGCACCATGGAGTGCCACACCAGCCTTGGACTAAGCACCCTTACCTTGTTATACATGAGAGAAAAATAAAATTCTACCCTGTTTAAACCACTGTTATTTGAGGGTTTCCTAGAGTAGCATTTCAATAGGGAGAAATTAGGAAAGGGCATCTGAATGGGAGGAGATGGTATAAGGAAAGGCCTAGAAACAGAATCTTACTTACCTCCAAGATATTGATGGGGAAAAAAATAAATTATAGGTACACCTCATTTTATTGAGCTTTGCTTTATTGCACTTCGATGGTACTGGATTTTTTTTTTGACAAATTGAAGGTGTATGGAAAATGGTGTTGAGCAAGTCTATCAGTGGCTTTTTCCAATAGCATGTAGTCACTTTGTGTCTCTACATCACATTTTGGTAGCTCTTGTTTTTTTTTTTTTTTGTAGAGACAGAGTCTCACTTTATGGCCCTCGGTAGAGTGCTGTGGCCTTACACAGCTCACAGCAACCTCCAACTCCTGGGCTTAAGCGATTCTCTTGCCTCAGCCTCCTGAGTAGCTGGGACTACAGGTGCCCGCCACAACGCCCGGCTATTTTTTGGTTGCAGTTTGGCCGGGGCAGGGTTTGAACCCGCCACCCTCGGTATATGGGGCCGGCGTCTTACCGACTGAGCCACAGCCGCCGCCCTGGTAGCTCTTGTAATATTTATAATATTTCAAACTTTTTCAATATTATTGTATCTGTTATGGATCTGTGATTTTTTTTTGTTGAGATGGAGTCTCACTATATTATTCATGCTGGTCTCAAACTCCTGGCCTTAAGCAATTTTCCCCCTCAGTGCCCTGAGTAACTAGGATTACAGGTGCAAGCCCCTGTGCCTGGCTGTGATCAATGATCTTTGATTTTACTATTGTAATTGTTTTGGAGTGTCACAATTGCACCCTTTTAAGATGGCAAAATTAATCAATAATGTGTGTATTCCATTACAGTGACTGGACATTCCTCTATTACCCTCTCCCTCCACACCCTGAGACAAAACGATATTGAAATTAGGCCAGTTAATAACCTTGTACTTGTTAAAGTGAAAGGAAGAATCTATTATCTATTAGGCCAGCTAATAACCTTGCACTTGTTAAAGTGAAAGGAAGAATCTCATTTCTCTCGCTTTAAATCAAAAGCTTTGTGGAACCAAGAATGATGAGGACTAAGGAGGGCAGAAGGTGAGAAGGGGGTGGATGATGGGAGGTTGCTTATGTTTCTTTAATGATGGATGCTTTTAAGGCCCTAACATCAGCATAACTCAGTATATCAATGTAACAAAATTGTTCTTGTACCCCGTGAATATATATATACAAATAAAAAATGAATTAGAAAAATAAATGGAATTAAATTGTACTTTAAAAAATCAAAAGCTACAAATGATTAAGTTTAGTGAGGAAGGCATGTCAGAAGACAAGGTGGGCCTCTTATGCCAGTTAGCCAAGTTGTGAATGCACAGGAAAATGATCTTGGAGGAAATTCAAAGTGCTACTCCAGTGAACACATGAATGATAAGCAAGTAAAACAGCCTTACAGTTGATATGGAGAAAGTTTTAGTGGTCTGGATAGAAGATCAGAACAGCCACAACATTCCCTTAAGCCAAAGCCTAATCCAGAGCAAGATCTCAATTCTGTCTAATTCTATGAAGATGGAGAGAAGTGGGGAAGCTGCAGAAGAAAAGCTGGAAGCTGGCAAATGTTGGTTTGTGAGGTTTTTCCATAACATAGAAATGTTTCCCATAACCTGAAAGTGCAAGGTGAAGCAGTTAAGTGCTGATGTAGAAGTTGTAGCAAGTTATCCAGAAGATCTAGTTAAGATCTTTGATGAATGTGGCTACTCTAAACCATAGATTTTCATTGTACATGGAACAGCCTATGATTGGAAGAAGAGGCCCTCTATGACTTCATAGCTGGAGAGAAGTCAGTGCCCGCCTTCAAAGTTCCAAAGGATAGGCTGACTCTGGTTAGAAGCTGATGAAGCTGTTGACCTTAAATTGAAGCCAATTGTTATTTACCCTACCCAAAATTCCAGGCTCTTAAGAATTATGCTAAATCAGCTCTGCCTGTGCTCTATAACTGGAACAACAAAGCATGGATGAAAACACATCTGTTTATAGCATGGTTTACCAAATATTTAAGCCCACTGTTGAGACCTACTGCTCAGAAAGAAAGATTCCTCTCAAAATAGTACTGCTCATTGACATTGCACCTGGTTACCTTAAGAGCTTTGACGGAGATGTACAAGGAGATCAGTGTTCTTTGTGTGCCTATTAACACAACCCTCATTCTATAAGCCCTGGGTCAAAGAGTAATTTCAACTTTAAGGTCTTATTATTTAAGAAGTACATTTCATAAGGCTATGGCTGCCATAGACAACCCTGAGATAGATCTGGACAAAAACAGTTGACAACCTTTTAGAAAGGATTCGTCATTCTAGATGTCATAAAAAGTGCTCACAATTCATGGAAGGAGTTCAAAATATTACCATTAACAGGAGTTTGGAAGAATTTGATTCCAACCCTCATGGATGACTTTAGGGGTTCAAAATTTCAGTGGAGGAAGTAACTGCTGATGAGGTGCAAATAGCAAGAGAACTAGAATTAGAAGTGGAGCCCGAAGACGTGACTGAATTGCTGCATCTCATGATAAAACTCGAATGAATGAGGAATTACTTCCTATGGGTGAGCAAAGAAAGTAGTTTTTCTTGAGAGTCTACTGCTGGTGAAGATGTTGTCAACACAGTTGAAATGACGACAAATAATTGTGAATACTACCTAAACTTAGTTGATAAGCAGTAGTAGGGTTTTAGAGGATTAACTCTAAGTTTGAAAGAAGTTCTACTGTGAATAAAAATGCTATCAAACATCCTCATATGCTACAGGGAAATCTTTTATGAAAAGAAGAGTCAATGGCAGCAAACTTCATTTTAGGAAATTTATTTTAAGAAATTGCCATAGCCACCCCAGCTTTCAGCAGCCACCATCCTGACCAGTCAGCAGCCATCGACATTGAGGCAAGACCCTCCACTAGCAAACAGATTGTGACTGGCTAAAGGCTCAAATGTTCATTAACATTTTTTAGTAATACAGTGTCTTTAAAAATTAGCCTATATACTCTTTTTTAGACATAATGCTATTGCACACTTAATAGACTATAGGTTAGTGTAAACATAACTTTTAATTGCACTGGGAAACCAGGAAATTTGTGTGACTCACTTTACTGTAGTGGTCTGAACCTGTAATGAGCCCACAGGATCTCCAAAGTATGCCTGACCTACCTGAGAAGGCTTCAGAGCCTTCCACAGAGAGGTGCTATGATCAGCAATCCTCACTTAACTTGTGACTGCATCTTAAACTTCTTTTTACAGTGTGCCTAGCAAAAAAGATGTTCCATTAAGTACTTGAGGGTAAGGATGTGATTTATTTCTATCTCACTTCTCCCTTTTGGGAATATTTACTTCCTCTGAAAATCACATGTGGTGTCCTCAAGACATATATCATGTGAGAAAAACCAGCGTGGTTCATTTGAAATCTCAGGGAGGCAATAAGCCGACCGTTTGTGAAATCTGGTCCCCCATGGGGCTTCTCAGCCAGTCTCAGCCTGTCTTCTGATATCATCCCAGGTGAGAGCCTGCAGACAGGTGCCCATCCAGTAGGAGGATCCTAGGACTTCAGGCAAGAACATTCCCAACAGGGACTTATTTTCCTTTTCTTTCTTTCTTTCTTTTTTTTTTGGGACAGAGTGTCACTTGGTTGCCCTTGGTAGAGTGCTGTGACAGCATAGTTCACAGCAACCTCAAACTCTTGGGCTCCTGTGATCCTCTTGCCTCAGCCTCCTGAGTAGCTACAGGTACTCACCATGATGTCTGGCTATGTTTTTAGAGATGGGCTCTTGCTCCAGCTGGTCTTGAACTCCTGAGCTCAGGCAATCCACCTGCCTAGGACTCCCACAGTGCTAGGATTACAGGCATGATTTTCATAGAGTTGCTGAGGGTGGCTAGGTCCTGGGGGAAGGGCTGGAGTTCTTGCTGCCTTAGAACCACGTAGTCCAGGTTCCTGCCTCAGCCTCACTTTTCTTGGCAGTGTAACCTTGGGTAAGTTTCTTAGCCTCTCTAGGCCCAAGTGTCCTGGAAGATGGGTGGATGTGTACCTACTCCACACAGCTGCATGGGAGAGTTAAAAGGAAAGTGGTCAACAATGTTTGTTGCATAGTATGTTCACAACAAATCTCAGTTTCCTTTTATTGATTGATTCTTTCCTTTGCTGATTTTTTTTTTTTTTTTTTTTTGTAGAGACAGAGTCTTACTTTATGGCCCTCGGTAGAGTGCCGTGGCCTCACACAGCTCACAGCAACCTCCAACTCCTGGGCTTAAGGGATTCTCTTGCTTCAGCCTCCCGAGTAGCTGGGACTACAGGCGCCCGCCACAACGCCCAGCTATTTTTTTTTTTTTTTTTGGTTGTAGTTCAGCCGGGGCGGGTTTGAACCCGCCACCCTGGGTATATGGGGCCGGCGCCTTAGCGACTGAGCCACAGGCGCCGCCCTCCTTCGCTGATTTTTATAAGATTTTTATAAGAGCAGAACAGATGTTCAATACCTTCTACCTGGGGTCCTGCACCAACAGCAATGCCAAGAGGTGTGGGGGTGGGGGGAGAGTTTGGGTTCAATTCTGCTGTTCTTAATTAACATAGCCTTGGATAAGGTGATGTCCTTGCCTCCCAGGGGTCTTCCCGACAGAAGCCTCAGATACTGACAATGCAGGGTGTGCTCCTCACAGAAACTTTGGCCTGCAGCAGGGCAAGCTATATAGTTTTCAGGACCCAGTGCAAAATGAAAACTATTAACTCCCTGCTCAAAATATATTATAGATTTCAAGACAGCAACAGCAGAGCATCAAGCCTAGCGTGGGATCCTTCTAAGCACGGGCCCCCTCTAAGCACACATTCTGTGCAGTGGCACTGATCACATGCCCTAAAAGCCATCCCCAGCCCAGAGTGACCAAAAAGAAGTTCAATCCAGTTTGAACTCCTTTGCCCATTCAGCCTGTGTAACCCTGGTTGGCTGTATGGACCCTTCAACCTCTGGCACCTCCAGCTCCCCGGCCCAGAAGGCCCAAGTCAGCCCCTGCTTGCAGGTTATGGGCCCCACAGGGGGTTCTCTGGGTCTTGCCCATGGGAGGCAGCCTAATTGTGTGCCCAGCAGCGCTGCCCATTTTTGGATTCTGTTGGCCAGTCCAGCCGGCCCTGACTGCCATGCACACAGCCTTTACCAGAGGCCTAGAAGGGAGTGTGGCAAGAGCTCTCAGCCTGCTTTGTTCCCCAGACTGTTGTCTCACACACTCTGTCCGTCCCTCCCAGGCCAGAAATCCCAGCTGTCTCCTCTGTCTCCAAGCCTCAGGGCTGAGCCCAAGAAATCTTCACCCCTGGCCCCCAGGATGTAGTTCTTAAAGTGCTCACCAAGCTAAGAATACTTTCCACTCCCAAGCCTAGTGCTCAAACTTGCAAAACATCTAGAATATGCCTTCCTTTGCCCCAGGGAGATGAACCTCCTGGAGAGAAGGCAGAAGAGGAATAGGACTGAAACCTTTGGACTGAGGGGTTCACTTTGCTGCTTGGTGTCTGTGCTTTGCCTGCAATGATGGCAGCCATGCCTGGGTGTGCACTAAGTTGGAGGCACCAGGCCAGGCAATAGGGATATGTTACCTCATCATGGGCTCAACACTCTGGTGCAGGATGCTTACCTATTTTTGCAGAGGACAGGACAGGGCCTATGAGAGGCTGCATCCCATAGACAACATCCCATAGACTTCCCAGATTCCTCACATTCCAAACTGAACTCATCATGCCTGAGCCCAAACCCGTCCCTCCTCTGGGCTTCCCTGGGTCCCACATCCTCTGGGTAACAGCACCTAAACAAGAGCCAACAAGTCATTTGGCAAACACTGGCCAATCTTTCCTCTCTGCAAAGGCCTCATTCCTTTCCTGGGCTTTGGACTCCTGTTATTTCAGTCTTGTCACTATTCCCCATTGCAGCCATTCTCACAATGAACAGAGTGACCTTTGAGGAATTGCAATCCTACACGTTATTCTTAGTGAAGCATCACAGGAATGGAGAAGTATGAATCCTATGTATTCAACTTTGATATGAGGACAATTGATGACAATTAATGACATGGTGGGGCATGGGGGAAAGGAAGAGCAGACAGAGAGAAGGAGGGAGGAGGTGAGGGAAAGGAAAAGAAAAAAAAGAAAGAAAAGAAAATAGTGGGGCGGCGCCTGTGGCTCAGTCGGTAGGGCACCGGCCCCATATACCGAGGGTGGCGGGTTCAAACCCGGCCCTGGCCAAACTGCAACCAAAAAATAGCCGGGCGTTGTGGCCGGCGCCTGTAGTCCCAGCTACTCGGGAGGCTGAGGCAAGAGAACCGCGTAAGCCCAAGAGTTGGAGGTTGCTGTGAGCTGTGTGAGGCCACGGCACTCTACCGAGGGCCATAAAGTGAGACTCTGTCTCTACAAAAAAAAAAAGAAAAGAAAATAGTGACTAATTCTCACATAAATTGGATTTAATTTTGACCAAAGTATATTACTTGAACATTAACTTTTAATTCAACTTGTAAATATGTTGTTTAGGATATTGCATCCTCATTTATAAGTGAAATGTGTTTGTAATTTCCCTTTATTAAGAATATATTCTTTCCAATTTTAATATCAGGTGTATCCAGATGAAGTAGAATGATTTTGAAGTATTTCTTCTTTTTCTATTGTCTACAAGATTTGGCCTCATCTGTTTTTTGAAACTATCTTTTATTTTTACTTATAAATGTTGTCTATTTTTTGAGACTTTGGAAAAAAAATAAGAAGTTAACCAATGACTCCATACTGAACCTCAGAGTTAAAGCATTCTATGATAGACATACTCTTATCTGACAATGTGAATGTTATTATTATTATATTATTTTTGCATTATTATTATTGCTCAATATTTCATTGCAGCAATCATCTGATTTCTTTTCTGAATGTTATTTATCTTTGTTTATTCTTTATGAGGTTTTTGTTTCTAGTCCTTATCTTAAACATTGTTATTGTTATTACATTTTAAGCCTTTTTAATTTTGTGAAGGCAAAAAAGTAGAAACCAAATAAACACATGTATGTGTATAGAGAAAAATTAAAAAAAAAAACATTCCAAATGAATAATTGCCAAATAATAACAGAAGCAAGCTTACCAACAAAAGGTAATAAAAAACTAGAGGCAGGTGATCCATCCTGGCCTAGTGGCATCTAGGAAGGCCTTGAAAGAAGCATGGGCCCACCTCTACAGGACAAGGGGTGGGGAAGGTGTTTCAAGAGGTATCAGCATGAGGACAGACACAGAGTCATGCAAGATAAAGAGTCAGCGTTCACAGGAGGTGATGTTGGAAATATGACCCAGGTCATGGAGGGCCCATCCAGGTGATTGGGAGTCACTGAATGTTTCTGAGCAAAAGAGGGACAAATCAGCAGCCTGCTTTTGAAGATTCTTAGCTCCCTGAAGGCAGGAAGACAAGCTAAGAACTCATGACATCAGTTAGGTGACAGCCAACAGTGGGGCAGCGATGGCTGGAGCAGAAAGGGAGTGAGAGCTCACAAAAAAGATTGCAAGGGAAGAAATGGGAAGATCAATAATTGCATCCAGCCCTGGGGGTAGTGGGGGGAGATCACACTTTGCCACCAAAGACTGGTGACAGTGATACTACTGCGATACCGTGTACAGCAGGAGTAAATTTGGGGGTGAAAGGATGGATTTTTTTCCCCTGAACATTTTACCACGAAAAATTTCAAACATATAGAAAAGTTGAATAAATTGTACAACAAGCACCCATATACCCACAACCTACATTCCACCATTAAGTAAGTTTACTTAATTTGCCTTATCATACCAATCTCCATTATCCATCCACCTTGTTCCAATTCATTTCAGTTAGTTGCACACACCAGTGTACTTTACCCATAAACACATTAGCTTGTATGTTGTTACCTAAAGCACAAAATATGTTGTGTTTTTTGTCCCCCCTTTTTTATTACTATTTTTTACCAAATGTTTATTATTTCTTTATTTAGAATTTATTATCTTTCACTCCATTACTCCCAATGAAGAACATTTGGGTTGCTTTAAGAATTTTGGCTATAAGCTGTTGTGAACATTTGCCCATTTTTTTTTTTTTTTTTTTTTGTAGAGACAGTCTCACTTTACTGCCCTCAGTAGAGTGCCGTGGCGTCACACGGCTCACAGCAACCTCCAGCTCTTGGGCTTATGTGATTCTCTTGCCTCAGCCTCCCAAGCAGCTGGGACTACAGGCGCCCGCCACAACGCCTGGCTATTTTTTGGTTGCAGTTTGTCCAGGGCTGGGTTTGAACCCACCACCCTCGGTATATGGGGCCGGCGCCCTACTCACTGAGCCACAGGTGCCTCCCCATTTGCCCATGTTTTAAAAAAAATAATTAGGTTTGCACAAGTCTACTTTTGATCATGTTGACTTTGAGACTCTTGGGAGGCATCTAGCTGAAGAGACCAGGAGGGAATTGGACTTGTAGGTAGATGGCTCTGAGAAACACAGAACCTTGGGGCTGGGAGTATCAGTCTGGGGGACATAGCAGAGGGGCTGGCCCTTGCTGCACTTGGGAGGACTCCGAGACAGGTGGGCTCAGCTGGATTGATGCTTTCAAATCTTGGTTTCACATTAGAACCACCTGAGAGCCTTTTAACACTCCTGATGCCCAAGCCAGTGGCACTGCTTTTTAATAAGATGCTTAAGTGGTTTGTGTGCATATTAAGGTTTGTGGTGCTGCCTATGGGAGCTGGGACTCCTGAAACTTCTGTAGAATGAAGGAATTAACCCAAACGTCTGCCCTTCAACCTCAATTTCCCATGATGCAAGAGCTGATGACATGAACCTTCCTCCAGATGATCAGGACCAGCGATGTAATTCACAGAGCCCAGAGCAAAATGAAAATGTAGGGCCTCTTTTTTAAAAGCCCATAAGGGCCAGGCATGGTAGCTTATGCCTGTAATCCTAGCACTCTGGAAAAGCCAGGTGGATGGACTGCTTGAGCTCAGGAGTTTGAGAACATCCTGAGCAAGAGCGAGACCCTGTCTCTACTAAAAATAGAAAAAAACTAGCCGGGCATAGTGGTGGGCACCTGTCATCCCAGCTACTTGGGAGGCTGAGGCAAGAGGTTCACTTGAGCCCAGGAGTTTGAGGTTGCTGTGAGCTATGACTCCACAGGTAACCCAGGGCAACAGAGACTCTGTCTTAAAAAAAAAAAAAATGCCTGGGTGGTGCCTGTGGCTCAATGGGGTAGGGCGCCAGTCCCATATGCCAGAGGTGGCAGGTTCAAGCCCAGCCCTGGCCAAAAACCACAAAAAAAAAAAAAAAAAAAAAAAAAAAGCCTTTAAGAATTTTTATGATGGTGACAACCAAGCCAGGCCTTTCTGATATGGGGCTGTGTGTGACTACAAAGATCCCACACACATGAAGCTGGTGAGGTAAGATTGGGTCATTCTAGACTCATTCATGCTAGCCAATATAAATTATGAGAGTTATGACCAAGCATGGTGGCTCAGACCTGTGATCCTTGGGAGGCTGAGGCAGGAGGATCACTTGAAGTTAGAAGATTGAGACCAGCCTGAGGAAGAGCAAGACTCCATCTCTACTAAAAATAGAAAAAGTAGCCAGGCACAGTGGTGGGCACCTGTACTCCCAGCTACTTGGGAGGAGGAGGCAGGAGGATTGCCTGAGTCCAGGAGGTTGAGATTGCAGTGAGCTACAATGATACCATTGCACGCTAGACCGGGTGAAAGAGCAAGACCCTGTCCTGTCTAAAAAAAAAAAAAACAAATTAGGGGGTGGAAACAAGATGGCTGATTGAAGCCAGCTTTCCACAGAGGCTCCCGTCCAGAAGGAGAGTTAAAGGACAGAAATTTAGCAAGTAACCTGGTGGATTAGAGCTGCACCAACAGAGAAGGTTGAAGAATGCACATCAACCCCGCTGAGGTGAGCTGCGACTCCAAGGATACAAACAAAAGGTACAAAATCCATCACCAAGTGGACGGGAGTCCCCTCCCCCATGAGAACAGCTCAGAGTGCCCCACAAACAAATGAGCAGAGTTCAAAGGTCCCCCCACTCCACTCCACAGGAGAGACCCTCTAAAAACTGGACCTACCTCCCCTACTAGGGTGCCATGGCATTCTCCTGCCAGGCATAAAACTGTATAAAACTGTATATATTCTCTATCTGCAATTCTGAGCTCCCAGCACTCCCCTCCACTCTCACTCTGAGGTTTGGAGGCCTGTCCCCCAGGAGAACAGATTCTTGTGTGATTTCTCGAGGGGTGTGGACAGGGCCTAAACTGCAGCTGGTCAGTGCTGACTCTGCAGCACGGGAGTGAGGAGAGGACGGTCCGCTGAGAGGGAACCATGCTGGAGCGGCAGTACCCCAAGGTGCAAAGCAGCAGTGGTCTTTTGGCAACAATAGGGATCACTCCCAGATATTCTGAAGCCACACCCCCTGCCTCACTGGGCAACCAGAAGAGGCTGAGCATCTACTCAGGTGGCAACCACCACGGAACAGATCTGGGACGGAAACGCAGGCCCCATGAGTAAAGGGTTTGCCTGAGGCGGTACTGGCCAGGGTGGGGCATGGGGACTAGAAACGCATGCACAGAGCCAGGAAGTTCCCAGGGCGGGGCTGACCCAGAGGAATGCTTTACTGAGCCTAAGACACACCTGGTCCTCAGGGGATCATCAGCCTGTAGACAAAGGTAGACAGGTGGCTAGAACTGACAGCTAACCAAATACAAACCTGCAGGAGCAAAGACAGGGCCTGAGGCGCAGGCTCTATGAACTCAAAATAGCTTCTCTTCTGCAGGGGAATTTAGCAGGGACAGAAACAAATTCCTGCAAAGTTGTTCTGTTCTGTTCGGTCAGTAACATCAATTAGGGGCAGGGCTGGAACTGAGTGAACACCCAAATAATTCACAAGAAAAAAACCCAACAATTCCATACATCAATGGGCAAGAGAGATGAATAGAATCTTCTCCAAAGATGACAGATGAATGGCCAGCAATCATATGGAAAAATGCTCATCATCCCTAATTATTAGAGAAATGCAGATTAAAACCACCCTGAGATATCATCTAATCAAAAAAATGCAAAAAAAAATAAAAAATAAAAAATAAATATAGAATCAGGGTGAAAGGATGGTTGCACTCAGTAACAACAGAAATCTGCATACTCATACAAAAACATGGAAGTTAAATAACCTTATGCTGAATGACAGCTGGGTCAGAGATGAAATTAAGAAGGAAATTGCCAAGATATGAATTATCAGAACCTCTGGGATACCGCAAAGGCAGTCCTAAGAGGGAAATTTATAGCACTGCAAGCCTTCCTAAAGAGAACGGAAAGAGAGGAAGTTAACAACTTAATGGGACATCTCAAGCAACTGGAAAAGGAAGAACATTCCAACCCCAAACCCAGTAGAAGAAAAGAAATAACCAAAATTAGAGCAGAATTAAATGAAATAAAAAACAAAAGAATTATATAACAGATCGATAAATCAAAAAGTTGGTTTTTTGAAAAGGTCAATAAAATAGATAAACCTTTGGCTAACCTAACCAGGAAAAAAAGAGTAAAATCTCTAATCTCATCAATCAGAAACAACAAAGACGAAATAACAGACTCCTCAGAAATTCAAAAAATCCTTAATGAATATTACAAGAAACTTTATTCTCAGAAATATGAAAATCTGAAGGAAATAGACCGATACTTGGAAGCACATCACCTTCCAAGACTTAGCCAGAATCAAGTGGAAATGTTGAACAGGCCCACATCAAGTTCTGAAATAGCATCAACCATACAAAACCTCCCTAAAAAGAAAAGCCCGGGACCAGATGGCTTCATGTCAGAATTCTACCAAACCTTTAAAGAGGAATTAGTACCTATATTACTCAACCTGTTCCAAAATGTAGAAAAAGAAGGAAGACTACCCAACACGTTCTATGAAGCAAACATCACCCTGATCCCCAAACCAGGAAAAGATCCAACAAGAAAATTATAGACCAATATCACTAATGAATATACATGCAAAAATATTCAACAAGATCCTAACAAACAGAATCCAGCAACACATCAAACAAATCATACATCATGACCAAGTCAGTTCTTATCCCAGGGTCTCAAGGCTGGTTCAATATACGTAAATCTATAAGTATAAGTATAATTCAGCACATAAACAAATTAAACAAATTAAAAACCAAAGACCATATGATTCTCTCAATTGATGCAGAAAAAGCTTTGATAATATTCACCATCCCTTCATGATCAGAACACTTAAGAAAATTGGTATAGAAGGGACATTTCTTAACCTGACAACAAACCCACAGCCAATATCGTATTGAATGGAGTTAAATTGAAATCATTTCCACTTAGATCAGGAACCAGACAAGGCTGCCCATTGTCTCCACTGCTCTTTAACAATGTAATGGAAGTTTTAGCCACTGCAATTAGTGAAGAAAAGGCGATCAAGGGTATCCATATAGGGTCAGAAGAGATCAAACTTTCGCTCTTCACAGATGATATGATTGTATATCTGGAAAACACCAGGGATGCTACTACAAAACTTAGAAGTGATCAAGGAATACAGCAGCATCTCAGGTTACAAAATCAACATTCATAAATCGGTAGCCTTTATGTATACCAACAATAGTCAAGCTGAAAAAACAATTAAGGACTCTATTCCATTCACAGTAGTGCCAAAGGAGATGAAATATTTGGGAGTTTAACAAAGGACATGAAAGATCTCTATAAAGAGAACTATGAAACTCTAAGAAAAGAAATAGCTGAAAATGTTAACAAATGGAAAAACATACCATGCTCATGGCTGGGAAGAATCAACATTGTTAAAATGTCCATACTACCCAAAGCAATATACAATTTTAATGCAATCCCTATTAAAGCTCCACTGTCATACTTTAAAGATCTTGAAAAAATAATACTTCATTTTATATGGAATCAGAAAAAAACTCGAATAGCCAAGACATTACTCAGAAATAAAAACAAAGCAGGAGGAATCACGCTCCCAGACCTCAGACTATACTGTAAATCCATAGTGATCAAAACAGCATGGTACTGGCACAAAAACAAGAGAAGTAGATGTCTGGAAAGGAATAGAGAACTAAGAGATGAATCCAGCTACTTACCGTTATTTGATCTTTGACAAGCCAATTAAAAACATTCAGTGGGGAAAAGATTCCCTATTTAACAAATGGTGCTGGGTGAACTGGCTGGCAACCTGTAGAAAACTGAAACTGGACCCACACCTTTCACCATTAACTAAGATAGACTCTCACTGGATAAAAGATTTAAACTTAAGACATGAAACTAATAAAAATACTAGAAGACTAGAGTGCAGGGAAAACCCTTGAAGAAATCGGTCTGGGTGAGTATTTTATGAGGAGGATCCCCCAGGCAATTGAAGCAGCTTCAAAAATACACTACTGGGATCTGATCAAACTAAAAAGCTTCTGCACAGCCAAGAACACAGTAAGTAAAGCAAGCAAACAGCCCTCAGAATGGGAGAAGATATTTGCAGGTTATGTCTCCGACAAAGGTTTAATAACCAGAATCCACAGAGAACTCAAACGTATAAGCAAGAAAAGAACAAGTGATCCCATCGCAGGCTGGGCAAGGGACTTGAAGAGAAACTTCTCTGAAGAAGACAGGCGCGCGGCCTACAGACATATGAAAAAATGCTCATCATCTTTAATCATCAGAGAAATGCAAATCAAAACTACTTTGAGATATCATCTAACTCCAGTAAGATTAGCCCATATCACAAAATCCCAAGACCAGAGATGTGGCATGGATGTGGAGAAAAGGGAACACTTCTACACTGCTGGCGGGAATGCAAATTAATACATTCCTTTTGGAAAGATGTTTGGAGAACACTTAGAGATATGAAAATAGATCTGCCATTCAATCCTATAATTCCTCTACTAGGTATATACCCAGAAGACCAAAAATCACATTATAACAAAGATATTTATACCAGAATGTTTATTGCAGCCCCATTCATAATTGCTAAGTCATGGAAAAAGCCTAAGTGCCCATCGATCCACGAATGGATTAATAAATTGTGGTATATGTACACCATGGAATATTATGCAACCTTAAAGAGACTTTACCTCTTTCATGTTTACATGGATGGAGCTGGAACATATTCTTCTTAGTGAAGTATCTCAAGAATGGAAGAAAAAGTATCCAATGTACTCAGCCCTACTATGAAACTAATTTATGGCTTTCACATGAAAGCTATAACCCAGTTATAACCTAAGAATAGGGGATGGGGGAGAGGGAGGGGAGGGAGGGGGGAGGGTGATTGGTGGGATTACACCTGCGGTGCATCTTACAAGGGTATATGTGAAACTTAGTAAATGTAGTATGTAAATGTCTTCACACAATAACTAAGAAAATTCCAGAAAGGTTATGTTAACCAGTGTGATAAAAAGGTGTCAAACGGTCTACAAAACCAGTGTATGGTGCCCCATGATCGCATTAATGTACACAGCTATGATTTAATAATAAAAAAAAACATTATGAGTTCTGCTTTGTTTTATTTTAGTAACCACTACAATTAAAAAGCTCCAACCCCTCATCCTTTTTTATTTTTTCTCAATATATAAATAGAGACAGTTATTCCTTGTGTACATAATTCTTTCAAAAATACAAATATGCATGTGGCTATTAATGTGAATGGAAGCTGTATTATATAGGGAAAGACAACTTGTGCTCATTTATTTTATTGACAGTGAACAGATTTTGATATATTGCATTACAATACTGACTGCTAGATTTCTTATAAAGTTTAGTTTATATGTACTCTAGAGTTTTTCTTCACAATAAAAATAAGCCCATGCCAATGTTTAGTAACCAATAATATCAATTCATTAAAATTTAATGACACTTTTATTAAACTAAGAATCTCATGTCACAGAGCATTCACAGTGCAGGAGGTCACAGTTATTGAAAAAATAAATAGCAGGATAAATATATTATTTACAACTTTTCAATCAATGTTCCTGTTCTGCCTGTTCTCGAGAATGAACAAAGATGGTGTGTTCAGACCAGCGTGCCAGAAATATCTTGTGGGGGACTCGAGCTATGTGTGAACAGCCCCAGCAGTTCTTGGTTTTGGTTGTTTATAAGGAGCTTCTTTCAGAACACAACCATGCTCTATTTATCCGCTACTTGGTAGGTAACAGTGGGGCCCCAGGAAGATCTAAATGACGGTGGAAACCATGCCCAGCCTGCCCCAGGGACAGCTTGGATGGGTGTGGCTTCTGCTCACTCAGCCCTTTCCTTGGCAACCCCTGCTTCTGACTGTGGGCCTAGCCCCATCTGGCCAACAGCCTTCTTTCCCTGTTAGCTAGTCAAAGCTCTCTTTTATGTTCAGACACCAGCAACTACTCCCAGTTGGGAGCTGCCAGGCGGGAAATACAGAGGGCGCCCAGCCTCACAGACCAGCAGTCTTTCCTCTGGGGCTTCCCGGGACCTGGCCATAGCAGCTCAGCCCCAGTTCTGTCCACTGGGTCCTTAACTGCTCCTGGTCCAAGCCTTGTGGAGGAAGCAGATAGTGGTTATGAGGTCTACAGCTCAGAGACACACGGTTGAAAGGTGAGGGCCGAGATGCCCAGTGGCCAGAAAAAGAAAAAAAAAATCCCTAGTAGAATATTTTATCTGGAAGAACAGAGCTGCCTTGCTCACACTCCAGTTGTTTTCAGGAGGAGCTCCTTCCATTGAAAGGGGACTGAATGTTCATCCGAGATGGGTCTGGGCATTTCTGTGCTAGGAATTCTGGAATGGCAGCAAGGAGGGCTCTGTCACCTGGGACCCTCTCTTAGTGCACAAGGTCTGATCATACCACACTGTGCTTCTGGAAACCAAAAGGTGCATGAAGCAGCAACAGTTTGAATTCTGGCAACAGTGGGAACGGCTGTGGATTATGTCGGCCAGTGTCACTGGGCTTTTAACAAACAAGCAGCTGATCCCCAGACCTGTAAATCAGGAAAAACCACACAGCAAAGGGCTTGACTTTCACATAGGCGCACATAGTGTGTATTTTCAGCTCTCAAGAGACGTCTCCCCGGGCCCCCAAGTACTGTACCAGGGTGTCCTGGCAGCAGACAGTTCCCTAGACTGGGGGAGAGCATGTTTTACCCGTGGTCAGAACAGGGAGGAAGATACACAACTTTGACAACTGGACACTGACACTGTGAGACTGGACGAAGAAGGGCTTTGGAGACACACAGGGAAAAGAGGACGCCATGTGCACAAGGTGTTTGAGAATTTAGTAGAGACAGAACCTGGGAGGCATCTGTCATTGAAAGTTAGAATTTTTAAACCCCCTATAAAATAGCCAAAGCTCTAATACCACCCAACTGGCTTCCCTGAAAAGATAGCTCCACCCCGTTGGCAGAACAGGAGGAAAGTGCCTGTTCTCCCAACTTGAAATGTGAGCACCATTTCCTTGAGCTGGACACACGGTCACATGACAGACCAGACGTCTTCCTCCCATTAGCCATCTGGCCTGAAGTTAAGCACAAAACTAGCATCCCAATCTTGTTTTATTAACAAATATAACAACCTATATCAAATGCCATTCTAAAATTGGCATCCTGAGGAGTATGCCCTTGGGGGAGCAGTTCTCTGCAGCAAGGTGAAGGGGCCCCCAAAAGCTTGGTTGGCAAATGGTGCAGCTCGGCGTGAGCAGTGAGGCCTCATGCTCTTTGCCTCGTGGGACAGACCCAGGGAAAGACACCCCCCCCCCACCTTTGTTCCCATGTAACTGACACAGTGGGGAAGATTTACCCAACGTACAGGAGGAGCCCCCTCTGTGTGCTTTAGAAGGCCCTGGGGGAGGCTACAGAGCAGAAAACCCAGAGTAGCTTTACCTGGTGAGGGCACCAGGCAAGCGCAGCATGTTATGTCCAGAGCTGGGTGAGGGATGACAGACTTTCTGTCACCCAAGGGCTGCCCAGAGAGCACTTACAAAAATTTCTAGACATTTTTATGGGCAGGATGTGGTAACAGTGCTGCCAAGAGGTCGACCACCTCAGGTGCCCTGGGTACATCTGCAAACTGCCCCCAGGCAGGGTGACTCCCATGGAAATCATGTCTGGAGGGTATGAGAGAGGAGGCCATGAGTATTTAAAGTACAGCCTATGATTTTTCACCATCATTGGCAAGTTGTTCATTCAAGCAACAAGCATTTGCTGAGAGCCCATCATGTGGGCAGCATAGCCCCCTATTCCAACCTGGGGGAGTATGGCCCTGAAGGGAAGGGGAGGGGAGCAGAGGTGGAGATAAGGGACAGGAGACCAGCTCCTCCCCATTCAGCCAGGGCAGAAAGGTCTCTGCTTCTCCTGGGGTGAAATTCTAAAATGTGACAACAGAACCCTTCCAGTGCCAATTCCTTAGGCTCCACTAATCCATTTCGACTTAAG
This sequence comes from Nycticebus coucang, assembly GCF_027406575.1. NCBI lineage: Eukaryota > Metazoa > Chordata > Mammalia > Primates > Lorisidae > Nycticebus > Nycticebus coucang. Next base: position 91,799,614 of record NC_069788.1, read on the forward strand.
GAAGGGAGAAAAGGAGAGAAGGAAGGGAGAGAAGGAAGGGAGGGGAGGGGAAGGAGGGAGGGAGGGAAGGGAGGGGAGGGGAGGGGAGGGGAGGGAGGGAGGGAGGAAGGCGTGTGGAAAGCAGTGTCAGCTGCTGGTGCTGGGATTCCCAAGGGGGAATGAAAAGATGGTCCCCTGGTCCCTCTTGCCTCCATTTCCCTCCCCCCCACCTTCAAGAGAGGGAGCCCTGGATTCAGGAAGAAAAATGGCCAAGTGGAAAGATGGGTGTCCAGCAATGACACCATCCACCCCTTTCCCAAAATCCTGGGCTGTGTGGGGAGTCCTGTGTTCTGAGTGGTGATGCTCTTAGGCTCACAAACCCCATTAATAGGGAAGAGCAGGTGGAAGAAACCTAGACCCTGAGCAGTGGGCTCTGTTTGTGGTCTACAGGACTGACTGCCCTTTGTGAATACCCTACCTGTTTTAACCTGGCTCAGAGAAGGCTGGTGTCTTATCAGCTGCTTGGGTCTGTAAAGGAAGAGGCAGATAGGACAAAAGCAAGAACTAGTCCCAATAGGCAAGGGATAAGGAGCAGGTGAAGACTCTGAAGGGCAGCCAAGTGTGTGTACAAGGTGGAGACACAGGTTGACAGGGGGACAGGCACACTGGGTTATAGGAAGAACAGTGGTGGAGAGGGACTCTGACCTGCCCATAGAACTCTTAAGCACCCATCTCTCATTGCAGCTGACCCAGAACCTTCCTCCAGGACCAGGTTCTCTGCACACCTTCCACTCTAACCATGCTTGGGCTGATAAGGACAAATTCCAAACCAGAAATTGACAGGAACTACCTGCTCTTGCCTCTAGAGACATTTTCTATCTAAGAGCAACAGTTCATTTTTCTGTTCTGCCCCCAATGAGTAGAACTAAAATTATTTTTAATTGCCTATTTTTGTTGCAGAGTAATTATCCCATGCTAATTAGCTTTGGGAATAAAATACAGGAAGTAATCCTGCGTAGTGATGGAAAGCGTAATTTAAAAATGAAGGCCTACTTCATCAAGCAGTTCTTTAAAGTTGTGATGGAAAAATATTTAATAAAAAAAGATTCTTTTCCACCTATAGTTTACATATATTATAGTTTCCTAGATATAATAAATGCATAGATCCTTTAAGGAAATTACATTGGCACATTAAAGTCAAAAGAAAATTAGCCAGGAGGAGTGCATTACATATTAAAACCTTTTTTAAGTCTCTAATTGCATCTGCAGTATATATTATAATCTCAGATGGATTCTGCTGAGGAAGAGGAGGGTAATTAGGATGTGTTCTCTACAAGCTATACAAGGATTCGGAAACTTGAAAACCACCCGGGACGCCACCAGGGGCCATGTGTCTCGTGCCTTGCCATAGCTAAAAATAGTTCTTGGTCATTTTTAAGGAAAAATAGAAACATTGGATAGGGACAGATATTAGGATATGATCTGCAGAACCCAGAAGTCAATTAACTATTGATGAGGTTTTGCCTTGAACGATAAGAGCCAACCACAAAGGCAAAGTCATAACCGCATTCACTCCTCAAGGACAGCCAACTATGGACTGGCTGCCCTGGGAGAAGGGTGGGCTGGGGGTGCTTGGTGCCCCATTCTGCTCCTTACTAACTGGTCATTGAATTAGAGACCCATGACTTCCCAAAACTGTGTTCTCTATTAGAAGGGGTCAATAACCCCTACTTAACATCTGGGAAAATGAAGAACCAAAACAAAGACAGGAGGATTCTGGAACCTGGAAGAACCTATAAGATGGGAGGGACCACATGAACTAAGCTATTAGAGCAGAGTGGTCCTGGGGGCCCTGAACCCCCCTGTAGCTCAAGTTTATACTGATGAAGCTACAGGGTCCCTAGGCCCCTCTTTAGTGACTGTCTTAGGAATATCACCCTTGTTCTCAACTTGAAGACCACTGAGCCCAATTTGGGGGTAAAGAAATCAAAAGAGAAACCTTAACTTGGTGCAGCTACTAATACTGATGTGAACCCACAGTAGAAGCCTGGTGAGGAGGGCGAGGTCCCACGTAGGCTCGTGCTAAAGGGGAAGTGAGGGACACAAGTCTGAACACTTCCTCCTTTTGAAATTTAGGAGGCCTTAGAGAGCACAGTCACACATTTCAGGGTGGGTCACAATCTGTGTGTCTCAGGAAGGCTTCAGCTATTGGATTTAAACTCACCACCAAGTTTAGAGTGACTCTGGTGAATTGCTAAAAATTTCCTCTCCTCTCTCATCATCATGGGTAGTTCACATACATTCTTCTGTGCAAAATATCCCAATATTCAAAGTGCATCAAATCTGGTAGACTTTCACAATAGATATTAAAAAAATAAAAAAACCTCTCTATAAAATTAACTGTGCTTTCTTTTTAGAAACCATGAATCGTATGTGTTCATAAATCTTTTAAATATATATTTGAGTGCTATGAAGCAGTTGAAAGTGGTTTCATATTTTTCTCTCTTTGAACCAGCCTCCCATTGTTGGTCTTTCATGCGTAGCAAACTACATGGTTCAAGAAACTTGGCTCTACAAATTCTAAATTATGGTTTTCATACTTGCCTTCATCTAACCAGAGAGCAATCTGTTATTTTTTGAGGAAATCTCTCTTCTTGTCATTAACCAGCATTTCTGGCACACTCGGTCCAGTTCAGCAGGCTATGAAATTTGTTGAGCATATAAACAATTGGGTTTTTCAATAGGGTGGTTGCGAAACTAGAGCATTAGCAAAGAAATGACAAACCCCAATAGACAGTGCATCGTACCGCACAGAAGGTCTGGAATGTACAGCTTAGAAACTACAGTCTCCCCGTCTGTGAGTTAGCACCCATTTGTTAGTCTTTCTCCTTTCTCTCTGTTCCAAACCGAATGTCTTAGAGTCAATGCAAGATGACACCCAGAGGATTCGTTTCCCTACAATCATTTCTACCTTTTTTGGTCTGCCTTATGATCCTTTTGTATGGAATGATATTTTTCAAGTATGATGATCTATGTGATGTTTTATTTTTAATATTTCATAGCTCATTCTCTGAATGCATCAATAAAAGTGATACGAATATTCACTTGTTTTCTCTCTTTTGCGAAAAATTGTTTCCATTCTCATTTTTCCAGGAAAGGGGGTGGAAATGTCTGGCATCACGGTCCCAAACCCCCAAAGGTTGAAGCCTGCCCCCTCCAAACCATGCAGGTGCTCCCAGCAGAAGTGGGAGGCTCCCAGCAGCTCACATGTCCAAGGAGCCACCTCTGGCCCAAAGGTGAGACTTGAGAACAACATTCCTATTTTGCACTTGCCCTCGGAGACCTCAGGCTCACTGCCTGCCTCATTTCTGAGGCTGCCCGTGTAACAGAAAGACAAGCTGCACACAGAAGTCTTTTTGATGGTGTGCAGGACAGAGATGAGACACTTGACACAGCCCTGTGGCTGGCCGCTCCGGGCTCTTCAAAGCTGCTCAGATAACAGTCCCTGGATCCTGCCTTGCGGGGGCAGAACTCCAAGGAGGAGGAGGACGCCCAGCAGCCTGGCCTGTGACTAGACAAAGACCGCGATGGCTCTTCCTTCCAGTGTGTGAAAGAACAGACTGTGGCTGCCAATGCAGGAGAGACCTGTGGTGGGGGAAGGAGGGGAGAGGAGGGCGCAGGCATCACAGGGTGTCCAGAACAGCTCCCAGAGGAAGCAGCTCGGCTTTAATCATCTTCTCGGCACATTGGCAAGTTGACGAAGGTGAAGACGTTAAACTCTATCATGATGGAGAAGCACAAGAAGACGGCGTAGAGAACCAACACATAGATGCCCAGCTTCCGGTCCAGCCGCCATTTGTTTAGGTGGATGCCGAGGACCTGGCGAGGAGAGAGCATGGCAGCTGGGCTCGGGGTGCAAAAATGCAAAGGCATTTCTACTGCAAAATGAAACCTGAGTCAGAGACCGCAGAACTTTCTGCAGCATGTGGACAGGAGCAGAGGGACACCACCAGGCTGATCCTCAGTTTGACTAGAATGAGCTCCAGAGGGTTTAGACCTGTCTGCTGAAACGGGGAGTCTCTGTCTCAGCCCTGCCGACTCGGGATGCACAGTAGTTGCCCTCGTGGGCCAGCCCTACCTGGGCAGGTGTGCCACTTCCTCCCACAGCCTGACTGCAGGCACCACGGTCCTCCCTCCCTGGGCATTCCTTAGGGATGAACAGGTTCTTTATCTGGATGTTCCCTGCACTTTAGAACTTGGCATTATGGTCTTTTATCCTCAGGACTCCTCAGCAAATTTTCCAAGACTCCTAGAGACCCCTGGTTTGGCAAACTCCACTTGGGCCATCTCTTGCACGTGTGTGTGTCTGAGTGTATATGTTTGGGGCAGAGGTGGAGCACAGCCCGTCCAACATTTTTCCCTGACTCTCCTCTGCTTCCCTATCCTGTCTGCCTTCTGAGGGCCTAGGCACCTCATCAGAGCAGGGGGTAAGGAATCATGACATGGGTTCTTTAAGGACAGACCAAGCTGGGTTCAAATCCTAGCTCTGCCATTTCCCAACTCTGCAACCTTGGCTAAGTTGATTTCTTCTGCACAATGGGAATAACAATGGAACCTCCCCCTTCAGGTGGCTGAAAGGAGTGAATATGTAAAATGACACAGAAGTAAAGTACTCAGCACAGACCCACCCGTGAGGGAGGCAGGGTGGCCTTAGTTTCTGTGACGTTTTGTCCTGAAGGCCGTCGCACCTCCATTTACCAGCTCAGGTAGAGGGGAGGACTTCTCTCCCCGGACACTAGAAAGGAGACTAGACCAGGTGGCAAGAAGAACAGAAATGCGCTTCACTTCCTCTGGCAGCTTATTTGCTCAAGAAAAAGCTTATGGGGCTGCTGATGCTCTTGGCAAAAACTGGGCTGGGGCTCCCGTGAATGTGCATATTTCCTGGGCTTTATCCATCCCTGATGGGGGAAATGATGGAGGTACACAGAGCCATGTAAGTGACAAGGCAGAATTAGATGTAATGAAGTACGAATTGTAAAAACTCACGGTGAGAGCAACAGAGCCCAGCAACAGCACCACGGAATAGACCAGCCCCCGGCTGTTGATCTTCACCTGTAAAATCAAACACACGGCCCTGAGTCTTTGGTCTGCTGGGAGCCAATCCCTCCTGAGGGCTCAGAGTGCTCCGGTTGATTCATTCCGGAATAAACATAGGTGTTCATGAGTGAGCGTGTGGCCATGGAGGGCTGGGGAAGCATGCACTCAAGTCACTACTCTACTGGTCTGAGGGGATGGCCTGGGCTGGGGATGCTGTGTCAGCAGATGGAGATGAGGAACAGGGGCACCCAGCAAACACAGGCCCTTCCTGCAGATACCCCTGGTCTGCCCCAGAAGCCTTCAAGGACAGTGGGGACAGTGGATGCCAGGGTGCCAAGGAGAAGGAGCAGTGTATCTCCCAAGTCCTCCCCTGACACTGGGTCAACACCACTATCCTTCTTGGTAAAATGCATCCATCTCACTCACTCATCAGGTGGAAGGAACTTACCGTGGACCCATAATTAATAACCATGGTCTGCAGGCCCCACGGTATGCCAAGTCCCACCAGGATGTCAAACACGTTGCTTCCGATGGTGTTGGAGACCGCCATATCCCCAAGGCCTGGAGGGGACAACCAACACATTTCTTTCACCAAGAGCAGGCTTCCAGAAACCTGTGTTCTTTCTTAGAACCATTCCCTCAGTGCTATTCCTTAGGAAGGGATTCCTTCTTCACAGACCCTGTGATTTAAAAACCCTTTTGTGAGGCCTAAGATCTACTCCCTTCATGAAATCTGAAGGCACTGTGTGGGTTGAAGTTCCACATGTTGAAGTCCTAAGCCCCAGTACTTCAGACTGTGCATTTGGAGATTGTCTCTTTACAGACATGACAGCTTAAAATGAAGTCATCAGGGTAGGCCCTAACCCAATATGATGTTCTTACATAAAGGAGAAATGTGGACATGGACCACACACGAGAATGTCAGGCAAAAATGAAGATGGCCAAGGAGAGAGGAGAGGAGGGGCCTGGAACAGACTCTTCCTCAGAGACCTCAGAAGGAACAAAGCCTGCCCACACCTGGGTCTCAGAGTTCCAGCCTCCAGAACTGTGGGACGATAAATTTCCATTGTTTACATTGCCTGGTTTGTGGCAATGATGCCATGTCCACCAGCTGATGTCCTCTGAGGACCCACCACAAACTCTGTCTTATTTATCCCCCCCAGTTGCTCTGGGGGTGTGGGGCAGGGCATTATCCTTATGTGGCAGATGATGTAAAGCATCACAAGAATGGAGAAGCATGAATCCTATGTACTCAATTTTGATATGAGGACAATTAATGATAATTAAGGTCGGGGGTGGTGGGGGGAAGGAAAAGCAGAGAGAGGGAAGGAGGGAGGGGGTGGGGCCTTGGTGTGTGCCACACCTTCTAGGGGCAGGACATGATTGCAAGAGGGACTTTACCTAACAAATGTAATCAGTGTAACCTGGCTTATTGTACCCTCAATGAATCCCCAATGAAAAAAAAAAGAAAAAGAAAAAAGAAACTGGGGCTCGGGACATGCCCAAGGGCACAGTTTGTGAGTGTCCCAGTCTCAGGACTCTGGGTCCAGAATCCTTTATACCAAGCCAAAATGTGTACTTGTGGCCTAGGCCAGGGCACTTATGACCTTGGCTGGGATCTTAGGGTGTCAAATGTGGTGTCCTGGTGGCTTCTGAGGGATGAACTCCCTTTCTCCAACCAGACGAGATACATCTCAGGAGCTGGGGCCCACATCATTGCTCTCCCCCTTCCTGCCCAACTGTCCAGCATCATGGCACAATCCGAGGAACTTACTGAGTCAAGGGGCATGCAAGAAAGAAAATTTTTATAACTAAGACTCATGCTGGCTGAAATCTGTTCCAACCTGACCACTTAGCCATACTTTGACATGACTATCCTAACTTGCTCACATGCAAATGTTTCTGGAACAAGCAAGCTTGAAATACAAATGCTTGTAGCTGCACCATTGCTTTGGTAGCTGAGCAGCTCGGCAGCATCTCAGGCTGGCATCTGGACAGGTGGACCATCTCAATCTGACCAACTGCCCACCCTGCCTACACCACCAGGTCACCTCCTGCTCCCCTGTGTGATGTCCAGGACACACCTCCCTCAAGGGTCCCACGCTTGGATTCACATCCCTCCTCCCTGACTGCCCTAGGCACTGGTCAGGGAGACTCCAAAGTCTTGGCAGTGTAGTCCTCTTAGGGGTGGTATCTCTAGGAAACCAGCCCTCCTGTCTCCCAGTCTCTGGTGGGGTGTAGGAGCATGCAGCATTTGTTGGGGACGGGCTACATGTACCTGGTGAGGAGGCAAGCACTTGTGGGACAGGTCAGGAGAGTACAAAGATGCTGTGTTTGGAAAGGAGGGATGAGTGCTTCTTGGGCTGGGTGCACTTGTGGGGCTGGTAGCAGCTGTGTGACCCTTGAGGACCCTCAGGATACTCTGACTCAAATTCTAACGTGTACATGAATCATCTAAGGATCTTGTTAAAATGTAGATTCTGATTCAGTGGGTCTGGGACAGTACCCGAGAGTCTGCATTTCTCACAAGCTCCCAGGCCAAGCCCATGGTGCCAGATGGGACTACAGTCACAGCTGGGAGGCTGCAGGGAGCCCAGGAGGCAGGACTTCTGCATCAGAGCTACCTGGCGGCCTCCTGCTTTAGGCAGCAGGCTCTGAACAGAGATCCCTGTACCCTTTGTTGTCAAGAAGCTGTGTATTCTTTAACCGTTGTCTGTTGGGGCTCCTGTCAATCACATCAATGTCACTCTTAGGCCAATTATGCACCCCATCCCTGGCCTTACCCTGTCTCGATTTCTGCATTTCTATAATACATTCCACTGTAGCCACTCTGAGATGATGTTTTGCCTCAGAACTCCATCTGTTCCTTGTTCCTAAAAGAGACACTTTGCTGGCCTCACTGGGACCCCCATCCCGACAAGTGTTTAAGTTCTAGCATCATGCCCTTTTCTCCCAATCTGAACTCCTGGGCCACTTGTTTCAACTGTACTTTCTCCTGCCCCTTGACCTTCTTCCATAGTGTCCACCCAGCCAACTCCAACTAGGGACAAACGTGTCATCTGTGCATGGCTGGGGCTGGAGTGACAGAATCCCACCCAAGTTCATGTTACTGAACGTCAGACAGACTTAGTGTGTATCAGTGTCCCTTTTACTCACTGTATTGGGCTGAAGAAGTACACTTAGGACACTCCCACTACCAAACTCATGTCCATCCAGAATCTGTGAATGTGACTTTATTTGGAAAAAGCGTTTTCACAGATGGAATAGAATTATGAAGGTCATACTGAATTAGGGTGGGTTCTAATCTGATGACTGGTGCCCTCGCAAGAAAAAGTCTGGACACAGACACACACACGGGGAAGAAGGCCCTGTGAACACAGAGGCAGAGACTGGACTGGTGCAGCCGTAAGCCAAGGAGCACTAAGGATTGTAGGCAACCACAGAAGGTACAACGAGGCAAGGGAGGACTCTTCCCTCTATCGTTCAAAAGGAGCCCGGCCTTGTCAACACCTGGATTTCAGACTTCTAGCTTCCAGAGCTGGGAAATACTAATATCTGCAGTTTTAAGTTTAACCAGGTTGTTATAAGCCACCAGCTATTATGGTGGCCCTAGGAAACTAATTAACTTCCAATCACATTTCAGTCCCCTTAGCTGCTAACTGTCCCCATTCTCTCTAAGGCTCCTGCCTACCTCCAAAAACACTCCCAACCCTTCTCTGTCACATATTTTCTCAGGTATCACTGACAACCAATTGACCCTTTCTCTCATCATGGAGGAATAAAATGTCCTGTATGTCCTTCTAAAGCCAACCTTTCTCTTAGGGCACTGTTCCCGTCTCCTGTCTCCTATGAGATTCTGCTCCGTCATACACTGTCCCTACCCCTCTACTTCTGACCTTTGAGGAAGGGCTGTGCAAGTCCACGGTGGGGCACTGCTCACTGGCAGGAAAGGGGCCATGAACGAATCCCAGACCCTCACCGCTGTCTTGCCACCATCCCCTCATCACTGCTTGTGACATTTAGTAAGCCCCAAACAAAAGCCACCACACAAACCTTGCTAACGTTAGACATATTCTAGAAACTAGAAGAACTGGAAAAGAGTTGGATGTGGAGGACCCACTTTGTGCCCCTGGGATGAGAACATTTCTTGTTAGCAGCTTATTTGCTGTATTAAGTCTGGGCTTGTTCAGTCTCACATCAGAACATGTTATGCAACCCCCCCAGCAAAAGCTTCTCGAGGTCAGTTCATTCATTGGGGTAGTGTTCTCTCCACAGACAGAAGCTAATAAATGATGCTTTCTAGATGTCACGGTTTTCTCCATAGCAGGACTCGGCAACTGTCAGTCTAAGAGCCACTACTTGGCCAACTATAACTTGGGAAAGGACAACGAGGGGACCTGCACAGTGATGGTGATGCTGTGGGGGGCTGAGGCATGATCCGTACCTTGTCTCGCCACAATTAAGCTGGCCATGCAGTCTGGAACACTTGTCCCTGCTGCCAGGAAAGTAATGCCCATGATGACATCAGGGATCCCAAGTGTGTATCCAATAATAGTCACCTGCAGAACAGGAGGTGGAAACATGAACTCACAACAACACAGAGCATGTGGACTAAGGAAATTTTCCTATTATTAAGACATCATAAGGGCAGGAAACTGGGTTATTTTGGAATTATTGGGATTGCTTTACTTTTTTTCCAACAATGAATGATGTGGTTCAGAAGTTGAAGGTTGGAAGGATAGAGGAAAGAAAGTTTGTGTGTGTGCATATGCTATACAGGTGCTTAGCCCAGGGATGCTACTCAAGTCCAGCTTTACTCTTGCTTCTGAACCCTCCCGATTCTGAGGCTTCAGAAAGGGAAGAAGCTGAGTCCAGGGCTCAGGGACTGGTCCTGGCTCTGCCTGTGACTATCCACATGACCTTGCAGAAGTCTGTCTCCTCAACTGTGAAGTGTGCTGGGGAAATGTAAAATCCATTTCTAAAGCCCCTCCATTTTGACACTGATGTTCAAGAATCATTCTTCCAATCCTTGGAGATGAGGGATGTTAAAGGTGGTGGGGATAGGGGATGGCAGATGGGACTTCCCTGCTCCCCGGCACCCCATCGGGGTATGATGAAAGTAAGTACATGACACTCAGGTGGGACCCCCTGTTTTGGCAGAGATTAAGAATAACAAGGGTGCTATCTTCATTATGGATTTTTCTGGCAAGCTCATTCTATTCCTCTAAACTGAAACTATCTGAAGTTCAAAACCATTGGTAAGAACACTCCATTCAAAGTGGTCCCTGGTCCCCCTGCTTTAAGAAATCGGGGTGGAATTTGTAAGTCAAGATAGGAGGGGTGGGAATGTCTGGCCTCAGTGGTAATCTGCAGAAATGAGTAATAACACTGTTGTTTTTTGTAATTAGAGAAGAAATAATTCCACATAATTTCATCTTCCTAATTCTCATAACCACTCAAATGTCATGAGACATTTTTTTAAATTTATAACATTGTTTAAGGAATATACTTTCAGTAAGAGAAACCATTGGATACATCCTCCCTACCCCCACCCCCACCCTTTTTTTTTTTTTTGAGACAGGATCTCACTCTGTTGCCCGGACTGCAGTGCAGTGGTGTCCTCATAGCTCACTGCAACCTCAAACTCCTGGGCTCAAGTGATCCTCCTGCCTCAGCCTTTCAAGTAGCTGGGGCTATGGGTGTGTATCACACCCAGCTCGTTTTTCTTTTCTTTCTTTCTTTTTTAGAGGTGGGACCTGATTCTTGCCCAGGCTGGTCTCAAACTCCTGGCCTTAAGTAATCCTTCTGCCTCAGCCACCCAAAAAACATGGAGGATTATAGGCATGAGCCACCATGCCTGGCCTAAATACTTTCTTTAAAATATAAAGATGGGCTGGCCTGTAATTCTACTAAGAAAAAATAAAATTTACAAATTCATTTAAAGCACGGTTTTTATCACCTTTGATTGTCTTCTCTTTCTAGGGAGTTTAGATGGTAACTACTTCTAGCTCTCCCCACTCATACACACACACAGCTACAGAGATTTGAATCTTCATTGAACAAAGTCTGGGAGCAGTACTGGCTGCATCTCATGATGAAAGTGGCTAATGTGGGCGGCGCCTGTGGTTCAGTCGGTAAGGCGCCGGCCCCATATACTGAGGGTGGCGGGTTCAAACCCGGCCCCGGCTGAACTGCAACCAAAAAATAGCTGGGCGTTGTGGCAGGTGCCTGTAGTCCCAGCTACTCGGGAGGCTGAGGCAAGAGAATCGCTTAAGCCCAGGAGTTGGAGGTTGCTGTGAGCTGTGTGATGCCACGGCACTCTACCGAGGGCCATAAAGTGAGACTCTGTCTCTACAAAAAAAAAAGAAAGTGGCTAATGTTTACAGTTATGAGCAACCAGTCATGCTGCAAGCTAAGATCATACTGAACAGAGACGACATAAGATTAGGTTGAAAAATTGGGTGTGCTACTTACAAACATTAATCTGACATGCGAGGGCAGTATGAGAGATCTCTCACTTGGTGGCCAAACTGTCCATTATTCAGTGATGTTTGTGATCAGCCCTAACTGGCTGTTGGTTGTAGTCAGTGACTACTGGCTGCTTTAGACAAGGCCAAACCAGAGTGGATTAGGGGTGAGGTATGGAAGAAAGCAGGTCAGGAGGGATGTGAATGAGATCATAGGGGATTGGAGGTTTGAGGGCCTCCATGTCCTCAGTTCAGCTGAACCAAGGCCAGGAAGTGTCAGGTGTGTGGGATGGGGCAGATGCTGGGGCCTGGTGGCTTAGAGTGATTCTGCCCCCGAGTCACATGACTTGTCCCATTCATTAAAAGACCACTACAGAGTGAGTCCTGAGCTTCCTTTCTGGACACAGAGCTCTAAAGGCAGTCCCAGGTGAAAGGGGGAAAGGGAGCAAGTTGAGGCAGTGCCTCCCACCAGCTGGGGTCATGGGGAGGCCCTGCCACAGGGACTGGAAGTCAGTGCGCTAGTGGGAGGTTTAAGGACACTCAGAAGGGCTGGGGCCAGGTGCTTGAAGAAGAACCCCAGTTTGTCTGTGCTTCTCCCTGGGGCACCCCTAGGCGAGGGAGCAGCTAAGTGGGGGATGTCAGGAAAGACCCTCTCCCATCAGCAAAATAGCCCTCCCCCCACTGATCACAGCACCAGTTTGCTCAGGCTCACAACACACAGAGCCCTGGGAGGGACAGGGGAACCCGTGACAGGCTGGGTGGGGGAAGAGCCAGGATTGACCAACTGCCTATAATATGCTAGGCTCTCTTTTCATTTTCCTAATAGCCTTGTAAGAAAGCAGTGATCACTCCCACATCGCAGAGGAGGGTCACCTTGGCTCAGAGTCGAGTCACCTGTCCTATAAGGTTTCATGGCTCACATGTGGTAGGACTAGGCTGCGTATCTGTTCTCATCCTGCAGCCCTGGGTTCCCCACTAAACTGCATCTTTCCTCTGGAGTTAAGGGAAAGGCTGCCCTTTTGTGCTTACAAGGAGCATCTACTGGCCCTGCTATCTCTCAAATCAAGACTTGCTTGCCTCTCTGCTGCTGGTTCCAGGTGTTAGGAGGAAAATGAAACGACTAAGTGATAACCACTAAGGTGTGAAGGGCTGACAGGTGAGCTTTGCCATCAAGAGAAACGCAGCCACGCAGTAACCACTTCCCCTCTCCCTGCTCCCAGGCTCCCCACTGGGGAAGAGGGGAGGAGGAGGGGACCCCGCTGCAAGGTACACAGAGAATAGGAAGGGGGCTCCTGTGTGGCCTGACCCAGCCCAGCCCCACATGGCCACAAAGGTTTACATGAGGAGCTGTTGAGAGCTTACAAGGAGCTACACGATGCCTCTCCTCCGGCAAAACTCCTGTCTGCTGGCGTCTGAAAACTCCAGGAGCAAATTGAGCTCAGGGTAGTGGTATGGGCTCAGGGGACGAACCCCTGGGTTCTAATCCTTGGGGAAATTACTCAATTTCTCGATCCCTCAATTTCCCCATGTATAAAATGGGAATAATAATACCTCCTATGCAATTGTTATGAGGATTTTAAAAAGAACTTATGTGAAGTGCTTAAATCCTTGCCAGGCATATAGATGGGGGCATGGAAAAAGCTGCCTCATGTTCTTCATCATCTCCCACTGACTCCAACCCCTTGACTTCCTGGACCCTAGAAATGAAGGGGGCCTAGCGATCAGCTATCTAGTCACATTCTTCTGCCCATCCCATCAGAAGGGAGTGTCTCAAACTGCCCGTGTGAGGGTTAATTTCCTCCCCCATGCTTGAAGGTGAGCACTGTATACAGCATCCCTGGTACACAGCACAGCACCATGCACCTGCCAAAACCCTTTCTCCTGAGAAATAAGCCTTAGTGAAGTCAGTGACTTGCCCAAAGGTGGCACTGCAGTGGCCGCCCTTGAGCCCGATGCCCCCTCCTGTGCATGGCAGAGCCGGGCAGGGGCTGTTGGTATGGTTCACCCCCGCCCCTGCCACTCACCAGCCACACCATGAGGTAGGAAAACACAGCGATCCACAGCGTGGCGGTGATGAAGGTGGCCATGAAGAACTTCTCCCAGCGGGGCTTGCTGCAGTTGGGAATGGTGACACACAGGAGGAAGATGAGCGGCCAGGTGAACAGCCACTTGGCTTTGTCCCCTCTTGCCTCTGCAGGGGGTTGGGGAAGAACAAGAAGGAGGTGGTTACACACTTGACAGTTTAGTTTTCAAGCAAAATAAGAGAATGCCACCCAGGTGACTCCATAGAATCACAGCCCTCCATTATGTCACTCTGGAAGTAGCAAGACCATTCGGTGTTTGTTGATTGAATAATTTTAGTCAGTTTAAATCCTTCTTGACATGATCAAGAAAGTTGATCTAGGATGAGAACAGACTTACCCAGAAGAGCTGGAATGGGGATGTGGGATACAGATGAGCTTTGGAATCAGAAAGACCTGGGCTGGAAGTCAAGTGACCTCAAGCAATCCCCTCAAGTCCGCCTCTTCCTCTGACAGTAGCAGTTGTAGCAGTAACAACAATAACATAACAATAATCGACATATACAGAATTTGCTATGTGCAGCTGTCAGCACGGTGCTAGGTGCTTTGTATGTTATTAGTTTTCTTCATCTGTTACATGGGAAAATTATCTCTTTCTTGGTTGTTGCAAGAATGATGGGACAGAGTCTATAAAAAACACCCAACATGCAGAGCCAGGCACACAGTAGGTGCTATGGAAACCTTGGCTCCTTTACTCGAAGGTCAGTTAGCTGTGGCAGTTGTGAGACTAATGTGGGTGGACTGGCTGGTGGTCCAGATCTCACTGGCCCCTACCTAGGGAATGTGCACATAATTCAATGAAGGAAAAGTGCTCTCAATAAGCACTGAGCGCTTAACAAATTCTGTGTCCTTAACAAGCCACTGAGTACGGGTGTGTACATGCAGGTTCAAAACCCGCCTGCTGGTCAACAAAATGGTGGGGGACGGTCCCCTGAAGACTTTCTTCTCTATAAAAGCAAAGAAAACAATGGCCACAAAATTCTGAAAATTAACCAAAGGTTTATAGAAATGCAGGGAGCATCTACTTAGAAAATCATCTGGAGCTCAGTAAGAACTGTGACTCTGTGGAGTTTTACCTTTCCCTGTTTATATTCCTTTCACCAGCTCTGGGGTAGCTTTGAAGGCTGGCAGCCTTCAATCACAGTGAAAAACAGCAGCTGAAAATCAAAGCAAAAACAGCCACCTAGCAGCTACCAGAGGGGAATGTGTGCCAGGTTGGAGGACCTGCCAAGTCCATTCCCATGGAACTGTTACGGTGGTTTCCAGAAAGATCCCACTTTAAAGGCGGTCTTTATTTTACTTGAACCTGAAATCCAGCACGAGCACCCTTTTCCTTGGTGGGATGGGGGGGGGGGCTATTGAAAACAGAAGCAGTTATTAAATCATGCTAGTGGAGGCGGCAGATAATAGCTGGGGCAAGCAATAGGCTAGACAAATAGCTTAAAAAGAAGGGCAGCACCTGTGGCTCAAAGGAGTAGGGCACTGGCCCCATATGCGAGAGGTGGTGGGTTCAAACCCAGCCCCGGCCAAAAACTGCAAAAGAAAAAATAAAAGCTTAAAAAGAAAATCTGGGGAATGAGATATCCACAGTGGGCTTTGAACAGCTCTTATGTACTTGTTGGAATCTAAGAGACCACGAGCATGCACAGGGCTGTGCCCAGGGTTGTTCCCTGTTAGGAAATACTCAAGAATGCCACCTCTGCCTAACTGTGAGGCTTTGAGAAAGTAATAAGTAAAGGCAAATGTGTAGTGGTAATGTGCCTGGCACCCCAACACACGGACGCCCTCCGCAGGGGCTGGGAGAACTATCAGACCCAAGCATTTAAGAAAATCTCTGTCCAGTCATTAGTTGACATTTAGGCTAATGTAGCACAGACTTCAGTGACCACACACAACAAAGAATACAGATTTTACAGAATTGGTTCAGAAAAGTCACTAAATAAACAAGCTAAAATAATAAACAGCAACAACAAACCCTGTGAAAAGAATCAGATTTCTAGAGTTGTAGTATTATATTATTTTAAACATCCAGCTTTCAACAATAACAAATGAAAAATTATGAGACACGCAAAAAGAAAAAAACCCAAGATAGTATGGCGCATACGCACACAAAAAATGTGGCCAACTCTTTGTGAGACTAACTCTCTGTTAGTCTCTGTCCTCTCTGTGAGGACATCCCAACACTGATTTATTAGACAAAAGCTTTTTAAAAAGCTACTTAAAAATATATACAAGGAAGTTTTTAAAAGCTATCTAGAAGACGGAAGTATAAGAATGATATCTCACCAGAAAACAGCAACAAAGAGAGAAAAATGGTTTAAAAAGGTCTGGGCACCATGGCTCGTGTCTGTAATTCCAGCAATTAAGGAGGATGAGGGAGGAGAATCATTTGAGGCCAGGATTTGGAGACCAGCCTGTGAAACCCTGTCTTAGCTCCAGGAGTGAGATCCTGTCTTGGTTCTAGGAGTTCAAGGTTGCCGTAAGCTATGACAGTGTTCTGCTGGACTACAGCCTGAGTGACAGAGAAAGACCCTGGTTTATAAAAAACGGTAGACAGAGTGAAACAGAAATTCTGGAGTTGAGCAGTACAATAACTAAAATTCACTAGAGCAGATTTGATCAGGCAGAAGGAAAAAAAAATCACCAACCTTGAGGATAGGTCACCTGAAATTACTTAGTTTGAGGAATGGAAAGAAACAACAATGAAGAAAAATGAATAGAGCTTCAGAGGCCTGTGAGTACCATCAAGCAGACCAATACATATAAAATGGGAGTGCCAGAAGGAGAGAAGAAGGATAAATAGGCAGGAAGAATATTTGACAACATATGAATGTTATGTTCAGAAGTCCTCCCAAATGTGATTTAAAACAAATATATATATTTGTATATATATATATCTGTATCTTAAATGAATATATATATATATATATAAATGAATATATATATATTCATTTAAGATACAGATTCTTCTGAAGTGCACAGAAGACATTTTCCAGGACAGACCGTATGTTAGGCCATAAAACAAGACTTAATATATTTATATAAAAGGACAAAAATCATGCGATGTTCTTCAACCACAATGGAATAGAATTAGAAAACAGAAGGAAAACTGGAAAACTCATAAATTTGTGGAAATCAAATACCATACTTCATATTAATAATCAATGGGTTAAAGAAGAAATCATAAACAAAACTAGAAAATATCTTGAGATGAATGAAAACATTGTAACATACCAAAACTTATGGGAGGGAAAATGGTTCTTAGAGAGATTTATAACTATAAATGCTTGTGTAAAACGTGGAAAGATCTCAAACCAATGACATAACTTTACTCCTTAAGAAACGAATGAACGAACAAAAAGAAAAAAAAAAAAAAAGAGCAAATTAAGTCCAAAGAAAGCAGACAGAAAGAATCAAGATTAGCATGTAGAAATTACAGAGAATTAAAGAAATTGAATGTTGATTCTCTGGAAAGATCAATAAAACTGACAAACCTTTAGCCAGACTGGCCAAGAAAAAAGATGATTCAAATTACTGAAATCTGGAATGAAAGAATAACATCACTATAAACATTAAAAAAATAAAAATCATTATTAGGGAATACTATGAACAATTGTATGTCAACAAATTAGATAAACTATATGAAATAGACAAAATCCTGCAAAGGCACAAACTATCAAATAGTAATCAAAAAATTTCCCTTAGTAAAGCCAGGACTAGATGGCATTATGGTGATTTCTACTAAATGTGTAAAGAAGAACTGCACTTTATAAACACTTCCAAAAAACAGAAGAGTAAGGAACACTTCCTAATTCATTCTCTGAACTGGTATTACCCTGATACCAAAAAAAAAAAAAAAAAAAAAAAAAATCAAGAAAAAGAAAACTATAGACCAATATCCCTCATGAATATAGATACAAAAGTCCTTAATAAAATTCTCACAAATTCTAGGCCAGGTGCAGTGGCTCACGCCTTTACTCTTAGCACTGAGGGAGGACAAAGTGGGAGGATCTCTTGAGCTCAGGGGTTTGAGACCAGCCTAAAGCAAGAGCAAGAGCAAGACCCCGTCTCTACTAAAAATAGAAAAACTAGCCAGGCATTGTGGTGGGCGCCATAGTCCCAGCTACTAAGGAGACTAAGGCAGGTGGATCACTTGAACTCAGGAGTTTGAAGTTGCTGTGAGCTAGGCTGATGCTCCAGCACACTAGCCTGGACAAGAAAGTGAAACTCTATCTCAAAAAAAAAAAAAAAAAAAAAAAAATTAGCAAACTCAATCTAGCAACCTATAAAAAAGATTATACACCATGACTAAGTAGGACTTATCCCAGGAATGAAAGCTTAGTTCAACACGAACTACAGCATGTCAATATAATAAAGGACAAAACTACGTGGCTCAGCACTTACGGCTCAGCATCTAGGGCGCCAGCTACATACACCAGAGCTGGAAGGTTCAAACCCAGCCCAGGCCTGCCAAACAACAATGACAACTGCAGCCAAAAAAATAGCCAGGCCCTGTGGCAGGTGCCTGTAGTCCCAGCTACTTGGGAGGCTGAGGCAAGAGAATCGCTTAAGCCCAAGAGTTCGAGGTTGCCGTGAGCTGTGATGCCATAGCACTCTACCGAGGGTGATGTAGTAAGACTCTGTCTCAAAAAATAAATAAATAAAAGAACAAAACTACACAATCATATAAATCGAGGCAGAAGGCATTTGACCAAATCTAACACCATTTCATGATAAAAACACTCAATAAACTAGGAACAGAAGAAACTTCTCAGTCTGATAAAGGGTATCAGCCTGAGAAAAACCCACAGCTAACACTCACATTTGATGGTAAAAGACTGAAAGCTACCCCCTCACTCCCGCCCAATATCAGTAACAAGATGCAGATGCCTGTTCTTGTCCCTTCTGACACAGAAGTAAAGGTTGCTCGGATTAGAAAGAAGCAAACTTATCCCTCGCTGTAGATGACATGATCTCATATACAGAAAATACTAAGGAATCCACAAAAAGACTATTTAGAACTAGTAAGTTTAGCCAAGCTGTAAGATACACGATCAATATACAAAATTCAGTTGTATTTCTATATACTAACAATGAATTATCCAAAAATGAAATTAAGGAAACCACTCCATGTATAATACCATGACAAAGAAAAAGTATATTTATGTAATGAAAAAAGTATAAGACTTGTATGCGAAAACTACCAAACATCACTAAAAGTAATTAAGGAAGACCTAAATAAATAAATAAGACATATTGTTTATGAATCGGAAGTCTTGATATCGTTAAGATGGCTGTATTCCCCAAACTGATTGACAGATTCAAGGCAATCCTTATCAAAATCCCACTTGCCTTTTCTGTAAAAAAAGGGACAAGCTGATGCTAAAATTCGTATGGAGATAAAGGAACCCAAAATAGCAGAAACAGTCTTGAAAATAGAAGGAAGTTGGAGGATTTACACACTCTGATTTTAAAACTTACTACAAAGCTACAGTAATCAAGAGACAGTGCTACCGGTATAAAGATACATTGATCCATGGAATAGAATTTAGAGTTCAGAAATAAGCCCAGACATTTAAAGTCAATTGACAAGGGTGTCAAGACAATTCAATAGAGAAAGAATAGTCTTTTCAACAAATAGAATAGGCTGTATTCTCGCCAGGCATCCTCGTGTGAGTGACATGGCTTTTAAACCCTGGCTGGCAATCCCTGATGCACTGTCATGATGCCCAGGGTGACATCAGGGGGACCTGGAAGTCCAACTACTTCCTTCAAATTACCCAACTTTTGGAGGATTACCCAAAAATGCTTCATTGTGAGAACAGACAACAGGGGCTCCAAGCCGATGCAGCAGATCCACATGTTCCTTCGAGGGATGGCTGTTGTGCTGATGGGCAAGAACACCATGATGGACAAGGCCATTTGAGAGCATCAGGAAAACTACCCAGCTCTGGAGAAACTGTTGCCTCATATCCAGGCAATGTGAGCTTTGTATTCACCAAGGAGGACCTCACTGAGGTCAGGGAGATGCTGCTAGACAGTAAGGTGCCAGCTGCCCCATGTGAAGTCACCTGCCAGCCTAGGATACTGGAATGGGGCCAGAGAAGACTTCCTTCTTCCAGGCACTAAAATCTCCAAGGGCACCTTTGAAATCCTGAGTGATGTGCAGCTAATTAAGACCAGAAACAAAGCTGGAAGCCAGTGAAGCCACCCTGCCCAACATGCTCCTTTGGGCTGGCCATCCAGCAAGTGTTTGACAATGGCAGCATCTATGACCCTGAAGTGCTTGACATTACAGAGCAAATGCTACATTTGCTTCCTGGAGGGTGTCCACAATGTTGCCAGCATTTGTCTGCAGATTGGTTACCGGTCAGTATCCTTTTCTATCATCAGTGGGTGCAAACAAAACCTGGGTTTGTCTGTGGAGCTGATTGTACCTTCCCACTTACTGAAAAGGTCAAACCCTTCTTGGCTGGTCCATTTCTCCTGGTGGCTGCTGTCCCTGTGACCACCACCACCACTGCTGATCCTGCTGCTGCCACAGCCCCAGCCAATGTGGAAGCCAAGGAAAAGTCAGAGGATTCAGACTAGGATATGGGATTTGGTCTCTTTGACTAATCAGCAAAAGAGCAAACCCAGCCAGCTTTATTTACAAAACAAGGAAATAAAGAATTACTTTAAAAAAAAAAATGGTGCAGAGACAGCTAGATATCCATATATAAAAGAACAAAAAATGGTCCTCTACTACATACTATATACAAAAATTAAGAAAAAATGATTGAAGACTTAAATATAAGAGCTACAACTATAAAAAAAAGAAAAATGGGGCGGTGCCTGTGGATCAAAGGAGTAGGGTACCAACCCCATACGTCAGATGTGGTGGGTTCAAACCCAGCCCCGGCCAAAATCTGCCAAAAAGAAATGAGCACAATTCTTCATGATCTTGGATTAGGCAACGGTTTCTTAAAAGACATCAAAATCACAAGTGACCAAAGAAAAAATAAATTAATTGGCTTTTATCAAAATCAAAAACTTTTGTGATTCATAAGACACTGCTTCGAAGAAGTATATAATGACATAAGGTAAAAATAACACCTATAAAATGGGGGGAAAATCCAGCATATATAAAAGGTTCTTACAATTTAACAATGTAAAAAACTCAAATTCCAGCTTTTAAAATGGGCTTTTGAATAGACAGGTTTCCAAAGAAGACATGAAAGGGCCAATAAACATGTGAAAAAATGCAACTCGAAATGATTTCACAGCCACAAGTATGACTATTACAAAAAGATACCATAACAAGGAAGGATGTGGGAAAACAGGAACACTTATATATTGCCGTTGGGAATATAAAATGCTATGAAAACCAGTCTGACAGTTCCTCAAAGAGTTAAATTATATAGTTACCATATAACCCAGGAATCTCATTCCTAGTCCTATACTCAAGAGGAATGAAAACATATGTCTCCACAAAAACATATATTCAAATGCTCACAGCAGCATTATTCATAATAGCCCAAGATGGAAACAATCCAAATATTCATCAAATGAAGAATAGATAAATTGTGGTATATAAATATAATGGAATGTTCTTCATGCAAGTGGCTGCAACATGGACTTGCATGGAACTTTGAAAACATGTGAAGTGAAAAGTCAGACACAGAAGGCTGTTAGATTCTATTTATATAAAATGTCCAGAATAAGCAAATCCATAGAGATAGAGAGTAGACTAGTAGCTGCCAGGGAAAGGGGGGATGGGGCAGCAGGGAGTCATTGCTCCTAGTACTATAAAAATAGGATAATGAAAATGTTCTGGAATGTTATATTGGTGACAGTTGCACAAACATATAACCAAACCCCTTAATTATATGGCTTATAAGGGTGAATTTTATGGTATGTTAAATGTATCTCAATTTTAAAAAATTGCAAAGTAGACCAGCACTAGCTATTTTAGCTTTCTACATGTGTGCTTAAATCTTCCTAAATCATTCAAGTGTATTTACTAAGAAAAAAACAACAAACGTATAGCCTACTTATAATACTAAGCCAAGAGAAGATGGTTAGCTTGAAATCAGCAAGTCCATGCAGGTACCCACCCCTGATGGACATCTGAGACATCCGTCCTTCCAGATCTTTTCCCACATACACCTTTCTGCACCTTGTCAATTCTCACAAGGGGCAGAAAGTTTTCCTGCCCTGGTTAGTGAAAAATCCCAGGTTATTTTTTTCAGCCCACATCAAACTCATTTAAGTTGCTGAGGCAGCCTGGGGCACGTTAGAATTGACCTAAATAGGGGAAGAATTCACTTTGGGAATTGTAACACTGGACACTTAAATGCCTAGGAACATCTTTGCAGATATATACAAATTCCACAGTAGAGCAATAATTTTCTTTTTTTTCCAGATGCCAAATAGCATCCATTTGGTGTTTCTCTTTTTCACCTGGGATGGGCGCTACATCTGGTTCCAATGCACACCATGCTCTGGCCCCACCCAGGTGGCCAGCATCATGGCTCACCGTGTTCCCTGGGAAATAGCATTCCAACAGCCCAGTCCCACTGCTGTGATTTCAACTGTTGGATGTGATCTGTGAGTGGATTACGAAATCAATTTAGTGAACAGCAGCCACCAGCATTTTCTTAAAAAGAAATAGAAGGCTCAGCACTTGTAGCTCAACGGCAAGGGTGCCAGCCACATACACCAGTCCTGGCAGGTTTGAACCCAGCCCGGGCCTGCCAAACAACAATGACAACTACAACAAAAAAATAGCTGGGTGTTACGGAGGGCACCTGTAGTCCCAGCTACTTGAGAGGCTGAGGCAAGAGAATTGCTTGAGCCCAAGAGTTTGAGGCTGCTGTAAGCTGTGATGCCACAGCACCCTACGAGGGTGACATAGTGAGACTCTATATATAAAAAATAAAGAAAGAAATAGAAAATAGAGTGACCGTGTGTAGTGAGAGTTAAATATTATTCCAGGAAACTTCTATTTCCTTTTTGTAGATATCCACGTATTATGTAAAATATTACTGTGGGTCAAGGTCAAAGTGTGGAAACTCCCAGATGCTCACACTGGTCTCTGTTCTGTTGTTCATCCTGTGTCACCCCCACCCCAGCCTTCCACTCATTTGGCCTGTCTTCAGCCTCCCCATTGTTCTAACTCTTACAGAAAGCTGTTAACCCAGGCAGCCCATGGTGATCTCTCCTTCCTGCAACTGCTTTGGATTATAAGAATATTTGTGAATTATTGAAGCTTTACCCAAGTTGACCTACAGCTTCATTACTTGAAGCCACCATCTCTACCTCTCCCAGGTAGGCTGCAGACACAGCTGATAATGGCTCCTGATGCCCTCTGCATCAGTCTGGACCATACAATTAGCAGGAGGTAATATTAATACACTGTCCTAACACTATGCTCTCCAATTTTATTTATTTTATTTATTGTTTTGCTACCTAATTACCCTGCATGTTGAGGTGTTGTGATCAAAGACCAAGGACAAGACAAACACTGGCAAAGCTCTGGCATCTGACTGAGTTCAAACCCAGGTGACTAACAGAGCAGCTGTGATTAATAGGCAAGGAATACCCTCGAGCCTAGTTTCCTCATCTTAAAACAAGGGTGACAGTAGAACATTGGGGGCTTGGAAACATGATACTATTAGTCAGTACATGGGCTATAGCAGAGTCTCAGTGAATGGCATGTCTCACCATTACTATCAGGGCCATATATCAATACAGACAAGTTCCAAATATGCTATGGCACTGTCAGTCCATGGCTCTCAATGTTTGGCTTGGTAGAAGTCACCTGTATGAGTTTTGAAGTTAAACTGGAAGCCCCTCACAGGCAGGGATCCTTCCATGGTTATGGAAGAGAGCAGAGCTCCCAGCCCAGCCCCTAACCTATGACAGAACTCAACACTTATTAAATACATGGGAGGCCAAAGGGCCCCCCAGAAAATCTGGGTGCTCAGATTGCTCTTTTGAAGTAGAAAGAACAAGATCAGAAAAAAGATCATCTGAAATACACATTTAAAAAAAAATTCAAATAACGGATGTGCTAATTACTGTTTGAAAATCCATTCCCAGGAAGGAAGTCTTACATATTATGCCAATGAAGTTAGATATTTCCTGAGACCAGAGCATGTCAACAAGAAGCATTTCTGGAATGGAAAATCAGAGAGTCCAATTGTACCTGATCAAGGTAAGGAGGTGTGGACAGCCTGGAAATACTGTCACTGGTTGTGTTGGCACATGTTGAGGCTGTCTGGTACAGGAGCTCTGAATCAGTCTATACATCAGCTTCTTGTGAGTTTTGCTAATGTGAATTGGTCTCTCAAGACTTTTAGTAACTCTAGGTTGTAGGAGGCATTCACTGTTCTCAGCTGGTCAGCATTCATTACTCTTTAATGGTGACAGCACGCCACTTTTCCTTTAGGGATCCAACCCTCCATTCCACATTAGTCCAGGTGGTTAGACAGGGCAGACTCTACCTCCTTGCTCTATGGGTGGGTATGAGACTCAACTTTGGCTGATAACAATCCCATAAATATTTAGTGTGTTCATTCTCCATGCTAGGTACTATTCCAGGTACTAGAAATCCAGCAATGAACAAAATGACATCTTGTTACCCTCCCACTGTGGGATTTACACAGATTCTGGGCTAGGTCCATGACCCAACAAGGAATTTTGCTGAGAATCACCGCCTCTTAACACCTATTGCCCCTTTCTACTAACAGAACTCTATTTTGCTTCAGACACTTGGTTCCCAAATAAAGATCTTAATTCCCTAGGCTTCCTTGCAGGTAGGGGTGGCCGTGGACAGTTAGGGACAATGAGACCTAAGTGGAAGTATACTCGGTGGAGCTCCTAGGAAAGCAAGTCTTTCACCCTCCCTCCTTGTTCCTGCTAGGGACACTCTGAAGGTGCAGGAGCTACTTGTCAACCTTGGAAGCAGCTCCCCATTAAAGGGATAGTTCCTTTGTTGCAATTTGACCAGGGCTGGGTTCGAACCTGCCACCCTCGGTATATGGGGCCGGCGCCCTACTCACTGAGCCACAGGCGCCGCCCACTACTTGTCAACCTTGAATACAAAAAGCCACCTGATAAGTATGGACAACAGTAATGAGACACTGACGACAGGCTGCAAGATTCCTTAATGTCAGGATTTCTTGTCACATGAGAAAAATAAATTCCTTGACTTTTAATCTCGTGTGGCTGAGAACAATCCTTACCTTAGGCAGAGGCGCCACCTGTGCACTGGGCCAACCCAACAAGATACAGGCTCAGATGGGGTAAAGCTACCCAGGATGAAGCCAACCTGGGGGAAATCAATGCTGAGATGGATGGTGTCTTGTCACCTCACTTGAGCCCTGTGTCTAGCCTTGATCGAAGGCAGACTGTCCCAGGGAACCTGCCACCATGTGGACTCTTTGGCTTAAACAAGCCTAAATTGGAGTTCTCTAACACTAGAAAAGCCAATTCATGTGGAAATCATACAAATAGAGTTTTGGTGCTGTAGGGATGGTGGACAATGCCCATCCCAGGGGACATCCCCCAACACTACCAGAACCCCTCCTGGCCCTCCACTGCCCTCCCTCCAGGTGCAGGGAGAATTGCTTGTCCCAGACTCAGACTCACCTACAAACATAAACAAGAGAAGGAAGGGCTGCTGCCGCTTCTTTCACTGGGTGCTCAGATTTCTCTTTTGAAGTAGAAAATTGCAATTTAATTATGTGAAAAAACATCTTTAAAATGAACTGTAACAAAACAGATGGCTAATCATACTGGAAGAAAAATTAAGAACAGATGCAGTTGTTGATGAAAACCCTCAAACAAATTAATCTGGACAGTGAGCTAATTAGACACTCCAATCAAGGGAGTGGTTAACTTGTGGTATGGGGAACGTTGGTATCACTGGCTAATGTGGAGTAGGTTTTCATGGATCTTGGAGCTAGGAGTGTTTATAAGACCTGGAAAGTGTGGATTCCAGACCAGTGGTTCTCAACCTTTTCAGAGTCCCCTGGAGAGCCTGCTAGATCCCCAGAGCTAATTGTTTGGCAGGTCTGGGGGAGGGAGGAGAGGGCAGGGGCCTTAGCATTTGCATTTTTAACAAGTTCCCAGGTGCTGCTGATGCTGGGACGTGTCCCAGGACCACACTTCGAGGACCAAAACTCTAGATCAACTCCATTTAAAAGAACTGAGAGACAATTAACATGATAAAATTCACCCACTGAAAGTATACAATTAGATAGTTTTTAGTGTATTCAAAAGCTATGTAACCATCACCACTATGTAATTCCAGAAGATTCTCATCATCCCTGATAGAAACCCCACACCGTTAGCAGTTATTCCTCATTCCCTATTCTCTTCAGCTTCTGGCAATCACTCATCAATTTTCTGTCTCTATAGATATGACTGTTCTGGGCGTTCCATATACGTGTATATGGAATGATTAACATATGGTCTTCTGTATCTGGCTTTTCTCTTAGCCTATGTTTCCCAAGTTCATCCACATTGTAGCGTCTAATCAGTACTTCATTCCTTTTTATAGCTGAATAACATCCCATTAAACAGGTATACCACATTTTGCTTAACCATTCAACACTTGGTAGATATATGGATTGTTTACACTTTTTGGCTATTATGAATAATACTATGAACACTGTAGTTGAAGGTTTTGTGTGGACATGTTTTCAATCCTCTTGGGTAAACAATTAGAAGTGGAGTTGCTGGGTCATATGGTAAATCTACATTTCAGTCATTGAGGAAGAGTCAGACTGCTTTCCAGTGACTGTACCATTTTACATTCCCATCAGTCATTCATGAGGCTTCCTACGTTCCCACATCCCTGCCAATACTTGTTACTATTCCTAATTTTTGATTATAGCCATTCTAGTGGGGGTGAAGTAGTACTTCATTGTGGTTGTGATTTGCATTTCTCTAATAACAAATGATAATGTACATCTTTCCATGTATTTATTGGTCATACATTCTTTGGAGAAATGTCTATTCAAATCCTTTTTCCATTTTCAAATTGGGTTATCTTTTTATTGTTGAGTTTTAAGTGTTCTATACAGATACACACACACACACATACACAAGCACACATACTGGATACTGGACCCTTATCAGATATACAATTTGCCCATGTTTTCTCCCATTTTTTTGGTTAGAAACCATTGCCTAATTCAAGGTCACAGGTATCTATGTTTTCTTCTAAGGGTTTTATACTTTTAGCTATTACATTTAGGAATATTTCATATTGAGTTAACTTTTATATATAAAAGTTATATTTAAATGGTTAAACTCCATTTTTTTTTAAATGTGGCTATTCACTTGTCTTAGCACCATTTGCTAAAAAGACTATTCTTTCTCCCATTGAATGTCACATTATCCTTTGTCAAAAATCAACTGACCTTAAATATATATGTGTATTTCAAGACTCTTGATTCTATTTCATTAATCTATATGTCTATCCTTATGCCAGTACCAGACATCTTGATTACTAAATTTTTATACAAAAGTAAGTTTTAAATTCAGAAAGTGTGAATCTTCCAACTTTGTTCTTTTTAAAATTGTTTTGGCTCTTCTGGTCCCTTGCATTTCCATATGAATTTTAGGATCAGTTTATCAGTTTCTGCAAAAATCCAGATGGAGTTTTTTTTTTTTTTTTTGAGACAGAGTTTCACTTTATTACCCTCCGTAGAATGCCATGGCATCACAGCTCACAGCAACCTCCAACTCCTGGGTTTAGGCGATTCTCTTGCCTCAGCCTCCCAAGTAGCTGGGACTACAGGTGCCTGCCACAACACCCGGCTATTTTTTTATTGCAATTTGGCCGGGGCTGGGGTTTGAACCCACCGCCCTCGGTATATGGAGCCGGCACCCTACCCACTGAGCCACAGGAGCAGCCCCCAGATGGAGTTTTGATAAGAACTGCATCGAATCTAAAGATCAATTTGGAGACTACTTCATCTTAAAAATGTTAAATCTTCTAATCCATGAACATGGGCTATCTTTCCATTTATTTAAATCCTCTTTAATTTCTTTCTATAATGTTTTACAATTTTCAGTATATAACTTTTGTTATATTTATGTTTTGTTAAATTTATCACTAAATATTTTATGCTTGTTCATGCTATTGTAAATAGAATTGTTTAAATTTTACTTTAAGATTGATAATTGTTAATGCATTGAAATACAACTGAATTTTGAGTGTCAATCGTGTATCCTAAAAGTTTATTAATTGTAATAGAGTCATTTTTGTGGATTTTCTAAACACAACATCATGTCACCTATGAAAACAGAATTTTTATTTCCTCTTTTCCAATCTGGATGCCTATTTATTTTTCCTGCCTATTTTCTCTGGCTTCATCCCTTAGCACAATGTTGACTAGAAGAGGTAAGAGCTACAGTCTTGTTTTGCTCCTGATCTTACAGGGAAAGCTTTTAGTCCTTCACCAGTAAGTCATCTTTGGGGTTTTCCTTGATGCTCTGAGTCAGGTTGAGGACGTTTCCTCGTATTCCTAAATTTTTGAGTGTTTTTTTTTTTTTTTTTTTTGTCAAATGCTTTTTCTGTGTCTATTCAGATGATCATGTGGTTTTTCCCTTTATTCTAATAATGTAGTTAATTATATTGATTTTTGTATGTGGAACCAACCTTCCATTCCTAGAATAAATCCCACTTGGTGAACACTATTTTATAAAAGGAAATCCAAATCCCATGAACCAATGGCCAATGAACTACTCAAAATCTCAGACATAATCAGTGGCAGAGCCACAACTAGACTCTGCTTCCCCAGTCAGGGGCCTCTAAGTTGGCCTTTGTGGAGAGGGAAGGAGAAACAGATAGAGGTGGGACTATAGACGAGGCTGGATTAATAAACCACCACCGCACCATCACCCAGCATTTGAAGTTATGCCTCACATCTTAGAGACTGCTTTCACAAATATTCTCTCTGTTCCTTT
The DNA here is from genome assembly GCF_027406575.1 of Nycticebus coucang. Lineage (NCBI taxonomy): Eukaryota > Metazoa > Chordata > Mammalia > Primates > Lorisidae > Nycticebus > Nycticebus coucang. Next base: position 91,828,202 of record NC_069788.1, read on the forward strand.
GATCAGTTTTGGGGGCTGTTCTTCCTGTTTCACATGTAAGTAAACTGACTTACTTATGTAAGTGAATTCAGTGACTTACTTATGCCTCTTAAGACAGCGGGAGGAAATACCAGGCGTTAAATGCAGGTCTTCAGAGTCTAAATCCTGGGTCCTTTGAACTTACACTGTTTGCCTGCCTGGTGAGTCCCCTGATTTCAGGACCCACGAATATCCCTCTGCTACTTATGGCTGGCGTGTGTCAACTGTCAGAGTTGAGTCTCATATTTTTAGCTCATAGATTTGATCTAAACAGATCAATCTAAACTGAGATCAAATCCCCTTGAAATGGGAAACTATCAAAGTTTTTCCAATCTTTTATTCCTTGAAGTAAATGAATTTTAGCATTGATAATTTTCAGTTATTTTTATTACATTTTTATTATATCCTTAAATTAAAACTTGCCATTAAATTGACTATTTTCTAAGGGGCACTACAGTTTTGTAGCTATCAGAAAGATATCCAGGTTCAAATACAAGTTCTGCATATGCCAGCCCTGTGACCTTAGGAAAGGGTTAGTCTCTCAGCATCTCAGTTTTCTCATCTGTAAAATGGGGATGACAAGACTCTGTGCTTCACAGTGCTATTGTGAAAATGAGCCAACACCTATGGTATGTTTAGAATAGTGACTGAGGTTATTTTGAGAGTTACTACTTGATTTTTAGCTACTGTTGATGTTAACAACCAGAGTAACTTATACTTATTGTGTATCTGCTACTATCAAGCACTGGGTTGGGTTGTTTAACAAAGAGTGAAATAGGCTCAGAGAGGTAAGGTGACGTGTCCAAGGACACACAGCTAGGAAGTGGCAGACCAAGGACTCCATTCCATGACCATCCAATACCAAAGCCTCTTGCTGATAACTGTCCTATCTCCTGGAGGGCATGTTTTGATGCTGAGGGCACTAGAGCAGTGAAGAGAAGCCCAGTAGGAGGCAGGAGAGGATAAGACCTACAGCTAAAATAAGTTGCCATGCTGAGGTTTGGGGGGAAGGGGAAGAATGAAGGAGATGATACAAAGAAAACATTAGGTGTCAGCAAGGTCAGAGGCAGGCCCTGCTGAGTGTTGACACATAGTTGTGGGCTGTCGGGGCTAGGTGGACAGAGACCCGGGAAGAGACACTTCCATGGCTGCCCAGTGTAGAGGCCGGGGAAGCTCCTGTGGACCCTTCCCAAGGGAGACAGCCTTGGGTTGGCCTCCCCCTTGCACCAGCACAGTCAGGTAACACTGGCCAGTGTGTGGGACCCTGTTCTTGCTTCCTCATGGAAGCAACTGCCCTCATGGGGAACAACAGGTCAGACTCACAGACCAGGATCTCCCAGGCAATGGAGAAGCCAGGCCCAGAGATCCCCCAGCTAGCGCTAATCCCACGGACCCTCACCCCAGAATTGCAGATGTTCCCACAGCCCCCAGTCTGAGGCTCCAAGTCTAGCCTTGGAACTGGATGGAAACAGGTACCAGATCTGGAAGGCTGTTAGGGGTTGGTGCACCAACTCCTTCATTCTAAAGATGATCCCAAGTTATGGCCAGTGGCATTGTACACCACACAGGGATCTCAAGGCCACTAGCAAAGAGAGTTGTCCTATCCTGTCACTCTTGACTGTGTGGCACTGGGTGGACCCCTACTCTCTCTGAGTCTCCACATCTTCAATTGTGAGACAGTGAAAAACCGTCCCTGCCCACCCACCTTGAGGAACCCCGGACAGACTAAAGGAAAGCAGGAAGTACAGAGCACATGGTCCTGCCTCTGAAGGCCTTGCCTTGCGTGGCAGAGACACCACTGGAATCAGAGACACTTGCTGCCTCTCCACTGCCTGCTCAGCTTAAATGCTGAGCACACCAGCTGGCAGCAGGGCGGGGGCGCCTGGGTTCCTGGTGTTCCCATGCCCTGCAGACCTGGCAGCTGGCCTCCTTCCTCCCTTTCCTTCCGGCTGCCCCTTGTGCTCTAGTGTAGACATTCCAGCTCAGGACAAGGCCCTCCCAGCCAAAGTCAACAGATGAACCAGTCAGAGGGCAACACGCTGGGGTCTGGAAGACCAGGGGTACCAGTCCTGACCATGGTACTTACACACTTGTGTGGGGCTTCTTGATCCTCAGTCTTCTCACCTGGGAAATGGGGGCCCCATGAGCTACCCAACTGGGCTGTTGTGGAGACTCTAAGTACCAAATATAAGATGTTGAGCACAGTGAAGGACAGAGCAGGTGCTTGACAGGGGGTGCTCTGCACAGCTCTAGGTGGGGACCTGCCATCCTCTGCCTCCCTATAAAGCTCTGAAACTGCAGGTTCCTTAGTGGCCCTGTGGTCTGGTCCAAGTCAAGCCCTTAGTGAAGACAGCCTTACTGCTTTTCTTCAACCTCACTACACCCATGGAAGATGACATACAGATTCAGCCCCTGCAGCCCTGTACTCCAACCTCCTTCCAGTGTATCTGCAGATGCTGAAAAGCTAAAGCTGACATTCCCCAGAATGTTCGGGAATCAAATTAGGCTCACCAATTTGAAAAGCAGAATCGTGGTGAGGCCAGACCACCCTTCTGCTGCTTTGAGGCAATATTGTCCAACAGGGCCATGGGGACAGTGGCTTTTGTTGCAGCAACAGCAGCACACCTTCCCCTGTAAATTTATGCAGTAGAACCTCCACAGCTGGCCACCTCCCTCCATTGAGCACCTCCTTAACTTGACCTAATTTTCATAGACCAGACATACACCACATGAATGTATCAGTACAGTAGGCCTAGTTCCTTATGTTGACCAGTTTTCTATAGTCCCTTAGGTGGTTAACTTATAGAGGTTCTACTGTATTTAAAGTTCTTCTTTCAGCAAGCAAGGGAGTTTATGTGGGCTCCTGTGACTGGTGTTCTGTTCAGGACGCTGACATGCCTGATCCTGGGACCACCTCCCACCTCCCCTGCCAGCTCATACTGCACTGCCTACCTGGAGGGGTGGGGGGGGTCATAGAGCAGATTTCCAGGACAGGTGGCTTGGATGACTGCTTCTATCTGGTCGAGACTGTCCCTTAGGTGAGCCACTGCTCTTCTCTGGGCCTCACTTTCCCTCTTTGGAATATAAGAAGGCTGGTCAAAAAACTTCTAAGATCCTATTGAGTCAAACAGGATTGAAAGACTATTTGTTGCTGATCACAGAGAACTTCAAAAGATATTGCCTTTAGTTAGTTAAAAAATACTGAGCCTCCTTTTCCAGGATGCTCTATTTGTTCTTTAAAAAGCCACTCATAGTCAGAAAGTAGAAACAACCCAAATGTCTATGGGTTGATGAATGGATAAAATGTGTCCTCAAACTTTTTAAACAGGGGCCAATTCACTGTCCCTCAGACCGTTGGAGGGCCAGACTATAGTTTCAAAAAAAATACTATGAACAAATTCCTATGCACACTGCACATATCTTATTTTGAAGTAAAAAAACAAATACAATCACACTGCCTCATGTGGCCCGCGGGCCGCAGTTTGAGGACCCCTGAATTCTACGCAATGGAATATCTGACCATAAAAAAAGAATAAAGTACTGATGAATGTTACAAAGTGAACCTGGAAAACCTTAAGCTAGGGAAAGAGAAAGCCAGTCACCAAGGCCATATATTAAATGATTCTATTTACATGAAGTATTTAGAATAGATAAATCCAAAGACATAAGTAGATTAGTGGTTCTAGGAACGGGGGGAGGGTGGAAAAGGTTTCTTTTAGGGGTGATGGAAATGTTCTGAAACTGATTTGGGTGATGGCTGCACAACTTTGGGAACATACTGAAAGCCACTGAACTGTATACTTTAAAGGTGTGAATATTATTACAAGTGAACAATATCGGAACAAACTTACATTAAAAAGATGCTCGGCCAGTGTTTGTTCTAACTGGTCTGTGAACTGACACCTCAATGCTATCAGAGTGACTGAGAAGGACACTTCTTTAAAATCCTGACCTTGGCTTTTGAGACAATCGACTGAATGTGGAATTTCTCTGGTGGCTTCCGAGGCTGAGGCAAGCACAAGATCATTTCCACCACAAAGTGTCTGTGTCTCAGGGGGCCTGGAACAGACAGGAGCTGTGCAGGGAATCGCACATGTAAATGAGCCCACAGGGTCCGCAGTTTCTTGGCTGCATATGCAGATGTGCCGAGCAGCCAGGAGGAAAGAACAGGTGTGTGGGGGGCGTCCGGGGTTCTTTTCTGCAACATCCCTTTACTGAGATTAGAAGGACAAAAAGTACCTCTCTCCTCCTAATCGCACAGCTCTCTCAAGAGCTCTCTGGAACTGAGGAAGCTGGAGGTGACATGGAGAATAAGCCCTAAAGGCTTCCCCAAACCTTCCATCTGTTCTGGGATTTGTTATAATGAAGGACGAGAAGGCTGAGTTGTGCCCCCCAAGTCCTGAAGAGAGCATGTGAGATCCCCAAAGGTCCACGATTCAACCCAACTCAATACAGTTTACTCAACCCGACACAAGTTCTTCAGCTTCCTGGGTATAAACTAGAAGATGCTGGCACCCTGGAGAGAGGTAACCAGTTTCCTTCCAGGCTCCAATGTAAAGGAGAACAAGAAGAATCCTCTGTTAAGTTGTAGCTGGGTTATAGCTTTCATGTGAGAGTCCCAAATTAGTTTCATAGTAGGGCTGTGTACATTGGGTATTTTTTCTTCCATTCTTGGGATACTTTACTAAGAAGAATATGTTCCAGCTCCATCCATGTAAACATGAAAGAGGTAAAGTCTCCATCTTTCTTTAAGGCTGCATAGTATTCCATGGTATACATATACCACAATTTATTAATCCATTCGTGGATCGATGGGCACTTGGGCTTTTTCCATGACTTAGCTATTATGAATTGGCACAGTAACTGAGATAACGCCGGAAAGGCTATGTTAAACCACTGTGATAAAAATGTGTCAAATGGTTTATGAAGTGAGTGTATGATGCCCCATAATCATATCATTGTATACAGTTATGATTTAATAAAATAAATAAATAAATAAATAAATAAATAAATAAAAAAAAAAAAAGAAGAATCCTCTGGCTAGGCTGCAGCACCGTCCGCTGAGCACACCTGGGGTTTGGGGTTAGAATGTCAGTGCCAAATCCCACCTCTGCTCCTCTTTCTGCATGACCTTGGGCAACTTAGTCTCTCTGTACCTTAGTTTCTTCACTTGTGAAATGGAAGAAGGATGGTATCAATTTTCCTAAGGTTATCAAGAAGATTTAAGGTTAGATTTAAGATTTAAGATTTAAGATTTAAGGTTATCAAGCACCCTGCCCGGCCCAGAGCAAGTGCTCAGTATGTTTTTACCTCCTATTACTGTTCCAAGAAACTCCAAAGGCCTGGACTTTTGAGAAACACACTTATCCCACGGTTTCCTCACTGAAATAAGCTGAACTATATCCTAAGCTGAGGGAACCTACCTAAAGTCACATGCTGGCTACGTGACAGCCTGGGGCTCATGTCTGCTCCCATTTGGCCGGGCCCTTGCTGGTATTCACAGGGGGAAGAGGGGCTCCTCATGCAGTGGCTGTGTGACTTGGGAAGTCCCATACCTCTCTCAGCCTCAGTTTCCCTCTCGGTAAAAATGGGTTAATGATACTCACAGGATAATTGTGCAGATTAAACAAAAGCACAAAGAGGCAGCTCTGCCCAGTGGTTAGTTAGCTCGGGATGCTCAGGGTGGACACTGCTCTCCACATACTAGCTGGGAGACCACAGGCAAGTCACATAATCTCTCTGCTATTCTCTTTCCTTCTCTGTAAAATGGAGATAATAATCATCTCCATGATGCACCACAGTGAGGCCTACATGAAAGGATACACATACAGCTCTCAGAACACAGCGTGGCACACAGAGTTCTTTGAGATCCCGCTATGGACTGAACTGTGTCCCCCCTTAATTGGTATGCTGCAGCCCTAACCCCCTAGGGTGACTGTGTTTGGAGAGTGGGGTCCTAACTCAATAGTAGCCTTATAAGAAGAGGGTGACCTCTCTCTTCCCCTCCATGCGCATGTACCAAATAGGCCATGTGAACACACCACGAGAAGGCAGCCGTCTCCGAGTTAGGAAGGAAGCCCTCCAGGAACTGCCCATGCTTGCAACCTGATCTCACACTTCTCTTCTCTCCTGGAAGAAGTAAGTTTCTGTTGTTTAAGCTGCTTAGTGTATGACATTCTGTTATGACAGCCCAAGCTAAGACAAAGACGTCCCCAGTCAACGTCAGCTGCTATAATGAAAGTGGGCATGAAGGCCAGTGTTCCAGTAAGCACTATGTTAATTTCCTTATCCTTCAGGGGCAGGAGAGAAAAGTCCTGGCAGTGGGCTGAGGTTTGGTCTCAGTGGCCTTGCAGGATCACCCAGAATATAAGCTGGTCACAACAGCACACCCTAGGGCCTTCCCTGGGGTCTGTGAGTGACTGTTTCAGGGCAGTGCCAGGACTGCTGACTGTGGTGTCCGTGGGAGAAAGAGTTCTTCTTCCTCTTCCCCCCACCAACGGCCAGCCCCAAGGGTCCAACTACCAATGTGTGAATCAAAAGTGGAAAGAGATGGCTGCATTTGGCGACCACGTACAAATCTACCATCATACCAGGTGGGCATAGAGCAGGGTGCTCCTGGGTGCTGCTGGGCTGGGCCCCGGCAATCTCAGCCATCCCTCATGTGGTGGGCAGGACAGGAGGACAGCAGGCTGGGGGCACCCTCTTCCCCACCCATCGACTGTGCAGTAAGGGAGGGAGACAACAAAGTACATCACATCACTATCCGCGTAGATTCGCCTTGCAAGACTTGAAGCCCCCAGATGGCAGGGACCTTGACTGTCCTGTTGCTATCTAGATCCCCAGAGCCCAGGACAGAGTCTGGCACCCAAGTATCTACTGGCCAAGAGAATCATCTGGTCTGCAAAGTGCCTGGAGCCCAGCACCTGGCATATAACAAGTGCTTAGTACATGTTCATTCTCCATCCTTGACCCCTGGAACGACCCACTGTTCCAGGCCCTCCAGGATTCAGGCACCTGTGACCCTTCTGGAACACTGCTTGTAGTCCCAGTGGGGAGGATAACAGCAGCCATGTGTTAAAGCACACTATGATCCACGTTAACTGTTACTGAGCACCTACTGTATGTTAGCAAGCAGGGACCTAGACTAAATGACATCATTTACTGTTCAGATCACTGCCAGAAGTAAGTATACCACTTCCCGGCCCCCATTTGCGGATTAGGCTCAGGGAGGTGAGGGGGCTTGCCCAGAGCCACAGCGCTGCTGAGTGCTAAGATTTAAACCCAGGACTCCTGGTCTCCGAGCCGGCCACCCAGCCAGTCCCCAGAAACAGAGAAGAACTCCATCAATCTGGCTAGACTCATTCCCAGACACAGGAAACTACACCAACTCTGGGCTGACCAGTGGGATAGCTTCTCCCCTCTTCCCGTAGCCCTGGGTTATGCCTCCCCTGGCCCCCATGATTCTTTCTAGGGGCCCAACCTGGAAGGAGACTAGCACTATCCATCCATGAGAAGCACCCTCAGGGCTCTCTTCCCCCCCCCCCGCCCGTGAAACCCCCACAGGTGGGTGAGTAGGTGTGGAAGGGCCCGGAGCAGGACACATGGGACTTCTCTTGGGTGCAGAGTCTCACTGACTTGCTCCAACTTTTGTAAACCTCTGTTCACACCGGGCTCAACTTTTCTTGCCATCGTAGGTACCCAAACTGAGCAGCGGCTGTGCAACTCCACACAACTTCCTTCACTCCGGGAGGGGGAGGAAACAGAGGAAGTAACTTGTGGTTTCCAAGGGCAACACCTGGAAACGCATCTGCAGGGACACAAAGGGATGCAGGAAGTCCTGGCCTCTGCCTGGAGGGAGGGAAGATAAGCTCACAGGAAGCTTGCCTGTGGGCTCAGCCCAGGGGAATGCCCTGGAGCCACTGGCTTGAGGAAGAAGGCAGCCTCCTAAGCAAGCAGTCCTGCCCCCAAGGAAGGGCAAAACTCCACAGAGGACGACTCAGGAATGCAGAAACCCTGGGAGCAGGGAGGGCCAGGGAGCCATCTGCGCTCAGCCCTTGCAAGACAGCTTTATCTAAGCTTCCCACCCCAGGAGGTGACTTTCCCAGAGACCCCCACAGCCACTTGTCTCCAGTACAAGGACAAGGCAAAAGAGAGGCTAGTCCTGGGTCTCCCTCCCCTAATCCTGCCAAATTTAAGGCTTAAAGAAATGAAGAAATGAGTCATCCCTATGTACTAGGCTCTGTATCTTGGGAAGAGCCTCTGGGTAGCTGCAATGAGCGTGTCCTGGAGAGTCACAGGAAGCCTGTGACCCCACACAGAGTCTGCACTTTCACCATGGCAAACAGAGGCAGAGGACCCCAGCCTGACAGGCCCATGCCACCAACCTGGAGGCAGGCGCTCACACAGAACCAAGGCAAGAGGCAGGGCAGCCTCCATCCCTACAGAGCCACCTCCCAGAGGCACTCAGTGAGCCCAATATTAAATATACAATCCTTTTCAGAAAATCATCAAGTTTTGAAATTCTGCTGCCTTTCAGAACAGTGAATACCAAGAAAAAGGCCTCCAGGAAAGGGGCCAAACAGCTCTGGCCTTCATCTCCCACCTAGGACTGCAGATGACCTCATGGAAGGTTTGGTTAAGGAAGGCAGACTTGGTGGGTTCTGGGACCCTTTCAGACATGCACCTCTCAATTCCTTCATTTGACAGATATTTACCAAGCACCTGCTCTGTGCCAGGCCTGGGCACATAGCAGTGATGCAATAGACAAAGGTACCTGCCCCGTGGAGCTGACACGTTAGTAGGGGGAGACATAAAAGATAATAAAAATATAAAATATTTTAGATGAGGTGACCAAAGAAGTCCATACTAATAAGATGACATTTAAGCAGAGACCCAAGGAGGGCTGAGGCATGAGCCATGTAGATAACTGGGGTGGGGCTTCCCAGCAAAGGGCAGGTGCAAAGGCCCTGAGACAGGAGCACACCTAGTGAGCTATAGAAATGACAGTGGGGAGGAAGCCAGTGTGACCAAGGCAGAGGGCAGGGAGTGTTCAGTAAGGAGCAGGCACTTGGGTGACTGGCAGGCCAGACTCCAAGTGAAGTCTGAAGGGCTGGGGGCAGAATCTCTGTCTCATCTGACTTAGAGTAGATGTCTTCAAATATATAAAATGTAACTGTCTAAAAGCTATTTGTAGCCTTAGAATATCCTGTCCCAGCAAATAAGCAATGCACAGACAAAGTGGCTTTCCTGTGCAGCAAGGGTTGAGAGAGTCTGAGGAAGTCCCTAAAAGTAACATTGGTTGCTTTTTCTTATTGTGAAAGGAGCAATTGCCCTGAACGTTTCAGTACGGTCACTAGGGGTTGCTACTGCTTCCCAAGCCAACAGCTGGTCTGTTCTGGGGCCCAAGGCTCTGGCCTTGGCTCAGCACTGACACGGTTCACTGAGTTCGCCTCCTGAGCCTTCTGGTGCAAAATGTCAGCTGCGTGCACCAGCCCTGCATGGCCTCCAGGTCCAGGCCTCCACCCTGAAGACCTGGGCTTGGCTGCAATGGAGCCCATAGGCCCCAGCACCCTCCAGAACTCACCGGGCATGGAGAAGGGGGACAGGAAGGCAGCTTCGACTGGCACCGGCTCTGGCTCTGGCTCTGGGGGTGGTGGCTGTGGTGGCAGGTGCTGCTCCTGATCCTGTGGAGGGTCTTCCGGGTTTTCCACAGGAACATTCCCGTTCTCGATGTTCTCGTGTCTCCCATTCTGAAGTGGCTTGCTGCTCACACCATTGGCTGAGTTGATCAGTCGCTGCCGCTGGGTGGACAGGAAGCCAGTCAGATACCAAGGTTTGTGATAAAGTGTCACCCTATTGCCCTGTTCCTAGGACACAGCCCTGGAAGATAGGTTTGCCTGAGAATCAGCCTAAGGACCTTGAAATCCATCTAAACTACTGTTCATTTCTATTTGGATGGTTACCAGAAGGCTTTGAAGATTTACTGGAGGGTCTCAGCCTCCCCTTTTCAGTGCCAAATCTACAACCTAGCCCATGATGCCAGCTGCAGCGTTACAGCTACCTGAAGATAGTCACAAGGAAAGCCCTGCACGGTTTTTGTAATTTTACATTTCTTTTTAGGTATGTCATACAAAAAGTACTGACCTCAAGTGCATGGTTCAATGAGGTTTTACATCAAGATAGACTTGTAGAACATTTCCAGCCCCCTAGCAGAGATAACCAAGGTAACTACTATATTGACTTTCATAAACATCAGTTAGTTTTTCCTGAACTTCAACTGCATATAAATGGGTTCAAATATTACATGCTATTTTATGTCTGGCTTCTTTCATGCAACTTAATGCCCCTGAGATTCACTCACCTTGTTGCAAGAGTCAGGAGGTGAACATTTTTCATGGCTGTATCATATTCTGTTGTATGACTAACTCACAAAATAGCCCCTACTTGTTGATGGCAATTGGTTATTATGAAGAACGTGGCTACCAACACATGGGTACATGTCTTTTTGTGGACATATTTATTCATTTCTCTTGGATATTTACCTGGGAGTGGGAATGATAGGTCATAAGGATAGGTGCATATTGAACCATTTTATACTCACACCTGCAACGGATTAGAATCTGAGTTGTTTCCCATCCTTGTCAATGCTGGATATCATCAGTCCTTTCAATTTCAGCCATTCTGATGGGTTTGTGCTGGTACCTAATTGTGGTTTTAGTTTTCATTTCCCCAATGACAAACGATGTTGGACATCTTATTGGATGTCCTCGTTATTTGGATAGCCTTTTCAGGCCTTTCACTGCATCGAATGAGTGTGTTCTCAAAGGCAAACGTCCATGACCAAATCCAAGCCCTGCCCTACCCCCATCTCATTGCAGCTATTGACAAAGGCTGCCTCCCTTCTACCCAAACCCAGGTCCATGGGTTTCTACTAAACCAGGCACAGATGGAGACCATATTTCAAGAAATCAATAGGTTTTCACTTTCCCAAGAACCTACCAGCCTTTGCACAGCTCTCTTTTTCTGGTTCTCAGCAAAAATATTTATGAATCACCTTTGGGTTTTGTGGGCAATGACTGTCACACATGTGACACATACACCCTTGCCCCACCAATTACTTCAGCAGGAGGCCAGAGAACAGGAAACATGTCCCCAAGACAATATTGTTATCACTGTGTGCCCAGCACCTATTATCACTTAAATGGAAACATGTTATTTCTCTAGAGTAAATAACTGACCATTGAACTGCCTTCGTGTTGGTTTTTGGCAGGGACTCCTAAATCAGGAAGTCTAGGGTGGGGTGGGAATTTTTAATTTTTCCATTATAAAGAGTCCATTAACACTTAGCCCACCAAAAAGAACAGAATGCTCTCTGCCTGAGACTCAGGTCCAGCCACTTAGGCATAATACTTTGCTACCCAAATAAAGTTAAATGGTAGGTCATCTTCAGAGTCTGAAAAAACTAGCTATGCAAGGAAAGAACTGTAGTGGAGAGAGGTCTGACTTAATAACATGCAAGGTGGAGACTAGGTGTGGTGGCTCGTAACTCCAGATTAATTGGAATCAACAATAGTACTTAGAAAAATATCTCAAGATAGCTCAATTTGCAGTAACATAGGGACCCAAGACCCAGAAAACCACTCTCAGTAATGGTGGCTTAATGCTAAGAGCCCAGTAAACCGGTTCAGTTACTTATTAGTTGTTGACATTAAGCATTGTGGAAAAGAGATGGGTTAAATTGGTGTGGGCCATCAGGGTCCATAGGATTAAACTGAAGTCGTGATTAAACACAAGGGAGGTGAAAGAGCCACATGTTGGGAGAGACATACCAGAAGGTGTCCGCAGGAGAGCAGCTGGCTGGGGAGGGAACCCTGCCACCATTCCAGGGATGTTACACTCAAGGAAACAATTAGGGGTGGCGACTGCTGCCGGATGTTTGTGGGGCTGCCACGTGGAGAGGCGACAGCTCAAGCAGGGGCTGGATGTTATGAGGGAATAAAGAGATACAAGGAAGGGGCCGGGGATGTGGACCAGGCTGACCCCGAGGAATGCATGCATTTTGTCTCTGAGTCTAGATTTGGGTTGGAATCCCTGCTCTGCCCTGTAGTTGTGTGGCATTGGGCAGTTTATTTCACTTCTCTGATGAATTAGAAATATTACAGTGTCTCAGAGGAAGGTCATGGAGAGGATTAAAGCTGTGGCACTGGTAAAATGTCCTGCATCTGCCTGGCACATAGCAGGTGCTCAGTAAATTACAGCCAGGTATGCTGGCTCAAGAGGACAGTACGCAGGGTTTAGCACAGAGGGGATGATGGAGGCGAGTGACCGGGTGAGACAGGTTCACAGGAGTGGGGGAACTAAAGGCAGGTGTATTTCTGGGCCCTGTTGGTAACTTACCACAGTGGCTTTGGGTGAGAACAGTCAAGTCAGATCAAGAGCAGCTTTGGAGTGAAGGAAAACAAAGCCGTCCTTCCACCTCCCACGCCCTGCCATGTACCCAGCCTCCTGCAAACCCTCTCTTAGCTGCTTTGCCCTCTTTGATAATGAACAAATAAGGTCATCAATCCCATAGGCATTTCTGCCATGCAGTAATTTTTGGCTTTGCAAACATCTCTGTAATGTTCTGGAATTAAAATGACTGAAGAAATGAGACCAAAGGGTCCTAATGAAGAACTAGGATACTGAGCATCTTGTGGGCTTTATTCTCCTTAACTCCCATTCCATGAAGAATTTCCCTAAAGCCACTGTTTAACCTCCAGGCCTAGCATTTCAGCGTGTGTCATCGATGTCTTTAGAGCTGAGTATATCCCGTCCAATATCCTCAGATCAAGGAGGTTAGTGGTACAGCTAAAACTCAGAATTGCAGCTCTCTGAGGCTCCCTGGGCTGCCTTTCAGGGCAGGCCAATCCCAACATGGTCGAAGATGAATTTTACCAGGAGCTTCAAATGTTAGGGGCACAACAACCATTTTATCAACTTATTAAAATCTGTTCTTTGCCTGGCTGCACATAACAACTGTTCAAGTTCCGACCCCCAGTGAGTCCAATTATCACACTCACGAAATCTGGCCAGGATTTGGTCAAATTCCATTGATTCAAATTTTACTGAATTGGACCAAAATGATGTATAATGATTCAAAGCTTGAAAAGGTGTTTCCCTTGTTTAGTACACTTTCCATAGAGAGGGCCCACTGTGTATGTTTAAAGTACGGAAACTTGAAGCATTGTGCAATATCGTTCTTGCATGCAATCTGTGTGATAAACTAATTATTAGCCAGCAAAGTGTGAAGCCTGATGACCACTGTGTACTTCTGAGAATAAAGACTTAAAATTCCTGTATGCACAAATGCAGAAAAGACCAGAAAAGTTGGTAAGCAATAGCCTGTTATCTTTGTTCTCCTATTTGTACATTAAATATTTAAAAATATTTTTTTTCAAATAAGATATACAAAGCATAGTAGAGTGAAGAGGAACTTCCCAGAGGCCATCATCAATGTCTCAACTTTCCTTCCAGAGTTTTTCTGTCCATAGAGAACAGATCGGTGTGTTCATCTTTTTTCTTTCTTGCCCTAAATAACATTTTAAAGAAACAATCAATTCTTCAAACTGGCCTTTCTGCAATTAATTCTATCTACTGCCTACTTAGTGAAACATCTCAGGCTCATGCCTGTTTTAAAGGAAACTTGCTGCCTGTGGGTGATGGTCAAACTTCTAGAGGTACCAGAGCTTCCTTCCTTAAACAGGTGCCACATGAGCAACCTTGGGAGGAATCCAAACACACCAGGGTCCCCTCGCGGAGCCAGAGCCCACCTAGGGCTGCTCACTCTCACTGTCCTGTAAACAACTTACCTCATTAATTATGATCCTGCTGGCCATCCGCAGTCGGGTCCTGGGCCCAAACTTGTTGGTGATCATTATGCGTAGGCCTGCTTCCGGGAAGCTGAACTTGGGCGGGCTGGAACTCATGAGCTCGTCCACCATCACCACTGGGCTTTTGCCATACTGCGGCTTCTCCTTCACTATTGAGCACAAACCATGATTAGCACTGATCCCTCTGAGGACAGCATCCGAGCGCAGGGGACACTGACTTCCCTGTGCCTTGGGAACTCCCCTAGGCTGCAGCCCTGGCCACGGGCAGCCACCTTGAAGTCTGGGTGCCTGGCTTCAGCTCCTCCCGGCAGTCAAGGTGGGACCTTAGCTCTGAAACACCTGCTGACACTGTGTGGTAGAGCCCAGTGGGTCCCTGTTATAGGGCCACCCACAGGCACTCACATCCATGCCCTTCTCCTGGGCTAATTTCAAGGGTCTTCCAGCTTTTCCTCTAAGCCACCTACAATAGAGACAGGGCCCTGCCACCTTTCACCAAGACTGTGTGGGGACCTTTCTTTCCTCCTGTTTTCAGGGGCTCAAATGAAGCTTCCCAAATCAAAAAAGTTACCCAAGAGTAGCAAATGCTTGAGAGCAGTGGATAGCACTGGCTCTGAGCTGTCCATGAGGCCACTTGCTCTGTCTTTGAGTGATTAACTCAACCTTACAGGGGAGGATGCTTCTAACTTTGTTCTCCAAAAGGCAGGCAATGAGATCAAAGATTCGGGCCACAGCCCTTACATAGGCAACTGATACCCAGAAGAGGGGCCTGCTTGTCTGAGCTGCTGGCTGAGCCCAGGGACTCTGATAAACCCTGACACCCTTCAGGAAGGAGGCTGCTCTCTCTGACCCTTTCTTTCCCTTCAGGAGACAGAATAAAGCTACCTAATCTCTCGCCCACTTCCTTGCCACCTTCATAAACAGGTACAGTGCCAGGACTCAGAGGGGCTTGACATCTGATTCCAGGTCCCAAGGAAGTCTGTTTACCAAACTGCTTATGCGCGTGGCATGCAGAAGCAGGCAGAGTTTTCCCCTCCAAAGAGCTGTAAAAACAGATATTCCTGTCCCTATGCATTGGTTACCAGTTTCCAGAGAATATAACAGGGCAACCAGAGAACAGGTCTAGAGAGCAAACCTAGGACAAAGTTAACTGCACAAAAATGCAGAAATACACACCAAACACACACACTCCTCACCAAACAGGCAGCAAGGCGGCTCAGCAGACAGGAGGCATATGGGTTAGAAAACAAAGCCAGGATGACATGCATTGGTTGGAGACTGACGCTAACCTCTAAAGAGGCATGCGTTGTTGAACTGGGCTTGTGGTTGATTTTTTTTTTTTTAAATGCATGTGTTATGCTTGGATGAAAGCCGACTACTTACAATTTTAGAAGAGGAGAAGAGTTAAGGAGACAGATGCCCACAGAATTTGTCAGAGATGCTTAGCGCACGGTGGGTGCCGAGAGTCTGGGGCAGCGTTCTGGATGGTGGTGCAGATGCCAGGGGTTGCGTGAAGAAGGGTATTAGTAGCAGGCTCCTCCTACGGGTAGCCTCATGGCTGGGGTGGCTCTTCTCCTGGCTGAGTCTGATGGCTCTGCTTCTACTCTGAGGAGTAGGGGCACCCCGGCCCCATACCCAGAGCCCCACCCTGCCGTAGGGACACTAGAATCCCTCCCTCAGGAGCCTCCATCTCATGGGCAGGGATGCCAGCAAAACTTCCGGGCTCCGAGCTCCATCCAAAAGAGCCAGGTCCGGCCTGGGGGAACAAGTGGGCTCAAGAGGAGGGAGCCTGGAGCCTTGTGAGACAAGAGCCATGAGACAACCTGGCTCCTAGGACATCTTGTCCTGGTCTCACCTACCAAGTGACAAGGTGGTGTGTCCAAGCCCAGAGTGGCTACCCAGGAGAGAACTCAATGGCAGCATAGTGTTCTGGCAATTCAGCCCAAGGCCAGGCATTGCCCTCCAACCTCCCTGCGCCAAGCCAAAGCTGTGCCCAGGGCCAGGGCCAGGGCCACCTAGAAGGGTCCCATGAGCCTCCTGAGCTAGACTGGTATGGTTTGATGAGGTGGCCAGCGGTCAGGTGGCCCTGGCTGTCATAAGAGTGGTGAAGAAAATGATCCACCCTTCCTTTCTCCAGTTAAGAAGTTGGGTGATAAAAATTTTGATTTTATATGAGAAACACCAAAACTGATGACAGCAAAGTTGAGGCTGAGAAGAGTGTGTGTGTTCTTCAAAGAGTCTCCCAGCCAGCATCCCCTGCATTTCTTTCAGTGGGGTGGTCACACAGAGACCTACGTGAAGCTGAGGATGGGGAGGGAAACTCTACATCATCTCTAGCCAGAAGATTCCACAGCAACACCCTTAGGAAGGGGAGAGTCCCGAAGCCCTGGTTTCCTGGTGCCATGTGGGGTGTTCTGGGTCCCCCTCTTCCTCCTTCTCTGGTCAAGTCTATTTAGGGGACAGTGTCACATGCATGGCCCTCTGGGAGCAACTGATGGGGCAGTAAAAACTACGGTAAAAAGACCCAAAACCTGCATTCCCAGGCTCTCCACTCCCCAGTTCTGGTGGTCCAGGCTGCATCCCCTCTACTTTCTGCACCCTCTCGGGACCACTTTCTCCTTGGCCTTTATCTAAACACATTTACTCTGCTTAAAGTTGCAGAGTAACTATCCCCAGTGCCCAGGGAAGTGGAGGGGAGTCTTGGGCCCGATCTTCCAGTTTTCTAGATTTATGCTGGCCTTAAATATGTTTGGGAGCAGATAAATCATGGGGAAGACTTACTGTCATGGGTATGAAAGTGATGAAGACAGAATCGGTCAGAGCCCATAAAAGGCACCAAGTGGGCAGCAGCCTTGGAGAGCCTAGATTTCCCCAGCAATGGTGAAAAGTCGAGCCCCCCCCGCCCCCTTGAAACGAGGGGTGCTTCCCATGGGGCATTAGGGAGGGGTCTCCTTGGTTGGTCAGTCCCATATGTGGCAGGTAGCTCTGTGAGGAAGCAGGTATTTTCCACTGGCCTGAATGACTCACCATGTGATGTTTCTTTTCTTTGCCATGAAGGCCCAGAGGACTAGCTCTGTCCTGCGGGCCTGGATATAGGGACCTGTGATAGGCCCCTTGGAGCCACTGCATCTGTGGAGCTAAAATCCAAAGGAGTGGCCAACATTGTCCCCACCCCCTCTGAGGAGGTTGTCCTGGAAACCAGCTCCCTCTGGGGTGGTCTGTTCAGCATTTGTGAAAAAGGGCACAGAACCAAACACCAAGCTCAGGGGACTTCCTCTGCTTTGCCCTCAGGGGTGGGCATGGCAACCAGGATGAGGCCTGACCCCCACCCGGGCTACCCCCACAGGCTTCTTCCTTCCCCATAGGGAGAGTCATCCCTCAATAGGGCACCTGTGGTAGGTGTCATTCTCTCAGGGGTTACCTGAGACAGGACAGAACACCCTATTCAAAAGGCACCTGGGAGGAAACCCCTACTCCGATCCAGCCCGGGATGAGGACTATAAAGAAGGCCACAGAAAATGGATTTCGGCCCCCAGATGTCCAAGCCTGAGGCAAACAGTCCCCTCTGAGACCACCTGGTCCCACCAGAGACAACACAGAGGAGTTACCTGACAAAGAACAGGGTTTCGCCCTGGCCTCAGGAAATAATGGAGAAAGACCCGGCTGGCACCAGCCAGAGGCATCCTGTCTGGTTAAGGCCTTAACAATGCCTTGGTGGGACGTGGACCATTTTTTCCATATCCTAACTGGCAGCTGCCCCCACAGGGAATCACCTCCTCTCTGGCTAGATTATTACGGTTTCTAAGGAAGTGTTGCCAGTCGGGCCATGATGATTTGGGGAATTAGGCAAGACATGACAGAGGCCAGCTCCAGAGGCCTAGGACCCCCCGTTTTCAGATGAGGAAGCAAAGAACAATTGAGGAAATGAGACTGTTGCTCCTGGGGGAGGGGTTCCCGGCAGGGCTCTCCGGGCCGTGGGGGATGCCTGCTCAGCCTGGGGCTGCCTTTGCTGCCCCTGTTGCTTCCTCTGGGTAACTGTTTCTAGCCTGAGAGCTGAAGGTCTCTCCAGGCCAGTATCTGAGAAACTACAGGGAGGCCCAGGCCAGCTCTGCCACCCGAAGCTGTCAGCCCCCTGCCGTGAGCCCCTGCAGTTGTCGCTCAGAGGCGCTGCTGCATTTCGGAAGAGCCACATAGGTCTCAAGACTGCTGCAGGGGCTTGGAGAAACTCCCAGGGAGGTACTTACTGATTTTTCTTTTTCCCCTATGTCTTCCCCTCCGTCTTTCCCCCATCTGAGTGACACCAACCAGAGCAACTTCTCCAATACTGACTCTTTCAGGGCACCATGATCAGAGAGAGGTCAGAGAATGACAATTTGCGTGTGTGTAAGAAAGAGAAGAAAAGAGTGGCTTCTGTGACAGAGCTCTGCCATCCTGTCTGCTCAGCCTTACCTTGCCTCAGCAATGGCATGGAGGGGTCATCATAGCTACTGTCACAGAAATCATTACCAGCCTCCAGCTCACTGTTGACCGGGTTGCCGTTGGCAATGCTCTTTTGTTTGACTGTGAAAAAGGCTTGCATCTTCACATTGTACCTGCAAGTGAGGTGAGGCAGAGGGTCAGAGCAGTGGTGGGGAGGGGTCTGCGGGCTGGGCCTTATACCCTGCCCCTGGACATCTGGGCCTCGTGGGTTGTGTGGAACCTCCGCTGTTGGACTGAGTTGACATAGCTTGCTGACACAAGCCTGGGAATAATGTGTAGTCTGGAGGGCACCTATTTTCACTGAGCTGGCAGAGGGGTTCCTGGAATCATAAGAGAGGTTCCTTGGGCATTTTGCCCAAGAAAATGCTTGGCGCCTAATCACTGCATATTATAAGCCACAGTAATAAAGGAATTTCAGCCTGGCCTCAGGGACAGTGTCATAGGAGGCATCACCAGCCTGTCCTCTTCCTCCTCAGCAGATCCCACTTACATGGGCTATGCAGAGTCCCCTTGCACCCACAGCCCCTGAGAGGAGAGTGTCTCTCTCCATTCAGAGAACATCAGGCCAGCTCCTCTGAAAGGTACTCAGAGGTCACTTAAAGTCTTTTTTCTTGCAGTCTGACAGTTTATCACCTTTTTTTTTTTTTTTTGAGTCTCACTGTCACCCTGCATAGAGTACCATGGTGTCACAGCTCAAAGCAACCTCAAACTCTTGGGCTTAAGCGATTTTCTTGCCTCAGCCTCCCAAGTAGCTGGGACTAGAGGTACCCACCACAACACCTGGCTATTTTTTTGTTGCAGTTGTCATTGTTGTTTAGCTGACCCGGGCTGGGTTTGAACTTGCCAGCCTGGGTATATGTGGCCGGTGCCCTACAGCTCCTGTAGATGGAGCTACAGGCACCATCAATCACCCATTTTTAACAAAACATTGTAACTGTTTTATATAAATGTGGGGATTTCTATTTTTGTAAAACACAGAGTATTGCCTTTCTTTTTAATTACCTATGGAGGTGTGAGAAGGAAGATAAATCTGAACATAGCTTGGTTCACAGGTAGTTTTTATGGTTGGTTGGTTTGTTTTTACAGTGTGTGTATGTATGGGGGGGAGGCAAACATATAAATAATAACATTGTATATATATATTATATATAAAATAAAATTCACCATTCTAACCACTCTCATTTTTAAGTGCACAATCCAGCAGTATAAATTATTCACACTACTGTGTAACCATCACCACTATGTCCAAAATGTGTTTGTCATCCCAAATAGCAACTCCGTACCCAGGAATCAATAGCTCCCTATTACTCACGTCCCCTGGCCCCTGCACTAACCTCAAGTCTATAGTCTGTCTCTATGAATCTGACTCTTTCAGATCCCTCACGTAAGTGGAATCATATATCATTTGTTCTTTTGTGACTGATTTTTTTACTTTGCATAATGGTTTCAAGGTTCACCCATGTTATAGGCTGTCAGAATGTCATCCCTTTTTCTGGCTGAATAATATTCTTCACAGGTAGTTTGAGATGATTCTCAACTGGGCAGCTTCTAGAGGGCCTTGAAGTTGCACAACCTAGGACAGTATTGGCATCCCCAGTGGTACCCCCTGCAATTGTGCCAAGCAGTGACCCTGAGAAGTGGTATTTTATGAAGCCTGGAGTAGAGTTTAACCCGCCTGGTTTTTTGAAAAGAGTAGTAATATAGTATTAGGAGATGTACAGAGACAGCAAAACAGAGCAGTTACCCTGGACGTGGAGAAGCCGCCCGGAGCCAGGCAGACAAGATGCTTGCTATTTGTTTGGGGTGCAACCTCATTCTTCACATATCCACCACCCAGCATGACTCCCCTGACTGGGGTGTGGATAGCACCCCCAAAACAGTGTCAGAACACCCCTCCCCCACTCTGACTGCCCCCAACAGGGTGGCCACCAGAGATCTGGTAGAGGTTTTCCTCCCTGCTCTAAGAAAAGGCAAGAGAACACCATGGGACACGGCGTCACACAGCCCAAAGGGAAAGAGAAAGGGCACTTACTTCATGATCAGGATATAAAACCCATACAAGATGATGAGCACCAGGCCTTCCCACCTCAAAGAGAGAAAGACGACAGTGGTTAGAGCATGGGGCATGGCACATGAGACCTGGACCCAGAAGTGCCCAGCCCAGGACCCAGGTGTGTGGGAGGGATGCCCAGCCTGGGGCTGTCTCTCCATTAGAAGCTCCCTTGGTGACAGAGAAAAGGTCAAGAGGGTTCTTTTCAACTACAGGGATTTGCAGTACCACGTGGAGTTTCCCCTCGTTACCTGGGAAAAGGAGGGGCCAAAGCCACCACATCCTCGCATTCAGGGAGGGTAGTGGCCTGCATCACACAGACTTGACCCTAAGAGGCCTCTGGTCGGAACCAGAGAGGCAGTGCATACAGGTGCAAAGTGGCCCATGATCTGGGGACAGGGCCTGAGAACTGAGTGGATATAGTGGGGGCTGGTGGGTTGGGCAGGAGCCTCCTGGGCCACACACTAGCGTGGGGGGTCAGGGATCTTTCTGGGATGCCCTATTGCTACTTTGTTGTGGATGCAGCCCAACCACAAGATCAGTGGGGAACTTTGCACCTCTGACCACAAGCCTCTGAGGAGCCACACAAGCTTTCGTTTGTTCCTAATCTGACCATTACATAGTGATGTGCTCTAGTGCCTGGTGTCGTCTGCAGGTGTTCTGAGAGCTCTTCCTTTGCTGAAACAGAGCCCACAGACCAGCAGAGCTGGAAAGGTACTTCCAGGTCATCTAACCATCACCACCCTACTCCATCTCCACAGGAGGAACATGGCATACAAAAGTGAAGAGACCTTCTCTAGGTCACACAGTGGGTTAGAGGCCAGAATGGGATGAGGTTTCTCTAGGCCTACAGCACACAGCTGCTGTGTCAGGCAGTGGAAGCCCTCAGCCTGACTATCTGGCTCTATTCCCACAAATAATCTATGCAGGACACAGACCTTGAATCACTGTCATGAATAAGAAATCGTTATGGCTTATGAATGTAAGATGCATTCACAGCCTGTAAAATAGAGTAGAAATATCAACTTGTGCCTCAGAAGTTTGTGCCTTAGGTATCTTAACGTAGGAATCAATTCCTACCTCAGTGTTACAAAAGTGAGTCTCTGCAGTCTCCAGGTCACTTTTTTTTTTTTTAAAGTTTGCTTTTTTCACAGTAAGGTCTTTAGATTACCTGGAGTTTATTCTTATATAAGGTGTGAGGTAGGGATCTGATGGTACATTATTTGTATGGATTCCCAGTTTTCCTTAGGAATTTAAGATCTCCTTCCCAATTTTCTGCCTTGTCATGACATCTCTGTCATATCTCACATGACTGGGCTCCATAGTGTCATGCTTATCTTTTATAATATATCATGACATCAGGCAGTGTGGGCATAAAAAAGGAAAGAGTTTCCTCTCTTTGAAAGGCTAAAGGCATGATTACTTAGAATGCAATCCTGTTTACCTTCACAAGTTAATAAGTTTATGTTTGTAAAGTAACTTTTTAAAAGATTCAGTGAACTCAACAACAAGGTTAATGGAAAGTAACAATGACAAAAAAGAATAACAAAAAATAAACTTTAAAAACTTACCACACAATTTCTTCATCATATATGAACTGGAAGGCAAAAGAAACAGAGGGTTGGGGAAGGAG
Organism: Nycticebus coucang; assembly: GCF_027406575.1. Taxonomy (NCBI): domain Eukaryota; kingdom Metazoa; phylum Chordata; class Mammalia; order Primates; family Lorisidae; genus Nycticebus; species Nycticebus coucang. Next base: position 91,850,247 of record NC_069788.1, read on the forward strand.
AAACACATTTATTCCAAAAGAAGAATAAACACAGACCCCTAAGCACCCAGAGTCAGCTCATCCTGGCCTTGTCATGCGGGTGACACAATGCCAGGCTCCTCCCTCCACATCTGAATTTTTCACCTGCAGAAGTTGGCCTATCCTTAGATGAAATCCAGGCTAGCAGGATACTGCAACACGCAGCCCCAGCTTAGCATGACTGTCCCTAGAAACTGTCCTTAGTCTATTATAAAACTTATGCTTTTTAATAGTTCAAGTAGCTGCTGGGTGCTGACTTGGCAGGAGCCTCCCCTTATTAATGGAGCAGAGCTGCTAAGATCAAGAAATCTCTAAGACCAGAAAGATACCTACATATACATGTACATGTTTATGTGTATGGGGGTGTGTGTGTGGCATGCATGTGTGTGTCAGGGGAGTGTATAATTTTCATAATCCCTTTGGAAAGTCCAAGGATGAAAGCCCAGCTTATACAATTTGAAAAGATGCTTGGGGTGACAGCAAGGACCTGTGGCTTCCTAAGAGGATGCTGACACTGCTCGACAACCCCCACCCAGCGTCTTTCACGGTCCTGTGGCTGCCCCAGCATGGCCCAGTGTAGAGAGGCTGCTACCACCGATCTGATTGTAGAGACATGAGGGTTCCTACATATGATGCCAGGAGAGGCTAGGCTTTTTCTGGGCTTGGGCCCATTGTCCCCTCTCCCTACTGTCACAGTGGGTGGCGCACATAGCACCTGCTTTGGGAAGCCACTTCTGAGAGGACCTTCCTGGTCAAGCATCCCCTAAACTCAAGGCTCTGAGGCAGTGGCACCCCACAAAGAGAAGGACATGCCACAACATGAGGATCCTGGGGCACATTTACAGCGATATTTTTAGTGTTTGCCCAATGGACAGCTACTGGCATTTAGAGGCAGTAGAGGACAAGGATGCCAGATAGACAAAAACACACAGGACACTGCTACTGGCTGAATTTTTTCCACATTTGGCCCAAGTCTTGTGTGTCGTGATAAATATTCAGGCAAGCGAAAAACAATGACCTGAGCATTGAACCTAACTTCATCTTACAAACCAAAGTATTTTTACATGGTTTTAGTAAATTTTTAATTTTCTAATAAGGTAATGTTGCTCAAATTGAGGGACAATTACACTTCCACTCTGTTTAGGTTTTCTGTATAGGGACAGCCGATCACCTCATTGGATTTTTTTTAGCATCTTTATACCAAAACATTCACACACTGAAAGATGTATTCTTTTATTACACATTACTTTATTTCTCTTTATATTATAGTTAGGGCATTATGACGGTTTTTTAAAATTGTGTATGGGTAGAATATTTTATCCACGGATTTCATTTGGGGCTATGGCAGACAGCCTCTAAGATAGCATCATGTTCCAACACCTGAAATTCATATGCCCCTTGAGTATGGGCTGGACCTGGCGACTTACTCCTAACAAACAGAATGTGACAAACGTGATAGGGCATCCCTCCTGGGGATTCAGTTACAAAAAGACTGTGTCTTCCATCTGAGCACCTTCTCACCCCGGCTCTGAGGGAGGCCCACTGCCCTACGAGAGCTGCCCTGTGGGATGCTCAGCAAAGGCCAAGGCCCTTTCTGAACCACGGGAAATGGGAGATAATAAACGTTTATTTTAAGTTACTGAGTTGGGGAGAAATTTGTTATGCAGTAACTGAGAACCACTACAAGGGACGTGACTGTCATAAAAAGTTGGCTCTAGGTCTGGTTAGAACTGTCACTCAAGGGCATCTTCCACCCCTAGAGTCTGGGAATGGCATGCACCTGCCCTTGTACCACTACTTTAAAGGTCTTTTGGATTAAAATGCTCCCTGTGAATGACACATTCCTTGGTAATATGTGACTGTCACATGCACTTCACTGTCAAATGCCATGGTGTTGCCCCAGGCCTCAGGGCCCACAGGGCAGCATCCCTCACTAACTGACCCCCCTGAGGAGCTCCTGTTCAGCCTCTGCCTTTTCTTCCTTTCCTCCTGGCTCCTCCCTTGCTCCCAGCTGCTACCTCTGGCTACTCCGAGCTGGTCCTCTCTCTTTCCCACGTTGCAAACAGTGAAACCAGAAACTCTGCTTTTTAAAACTGAGTCTGCTGAAATAGGGAAATGAAGAGAGCCTCAGTTGTGCAAAGTGCTTGTGCTTAACTGCACAGACCAAGAGACATGTGCTGCGGCTTTTCTAAGGCACGCACATCTTCAGAATGCTGCCTGGATTTGCTTGATAACCAAGGAGCCAGTTCTGAGTTTTTTAAGAAAGGGAGTGGTGGTGGGGCTGGGGGAGGGCAGCTGGCCCATGTGACCATGGTTCTCTGGTTACAGTGCCAGGGACAGAGAAGGGCAGATGTCTTAGGACTCTGCAGGACCCTGGCTGACCCAACACCTGGGGTGGGAGGGGCAACTCACCGCGGGCAACTCACCGCGATGAGCACGATGACAGACAGGGTGTAGTACACAGAGTCTCGGCACACGGCCCACCATGTCAGACGGACCACCTGCCAAGCAGAGACCCATCAGCTGCTGCTGTTAGGGGAGGGGCAGTCCTTCAAATTGTGCAGCTGCCCAGACGTGCAGGTGCAGGGCACCCCTACAGAGCTCCTCCTAACTCCAGACCAACTCCTGTCCTCTGGTCCATGGGGAGAACAAGAAAACCGAGTAATGTTCTAAAGCTGGCAAAACTACCCTCTCCTCTTCCAAGGTCCTAACAGTGTGTGTTTCACAGCAGAAGCCAGGGGCACTGGCTCTCCCTACCTGATCAGCTGCCCACTAGTGAGGCCACCTCTCTGAGGTCAAGTCCAACATTCTTTTGTGGCTCTGAGGAAATCTAACAGGGTATCAACAAAAAGCCAGCTTTATGCTCCCTGCTGGGGAGGCCCAAGTCAGGCTCAGGGCTAGCTCAGGGCTGGTATTACAGGAGGTATTTAGCTAGCCACTGCTGGGAAAGGCAAACTCACCTGCCCAGAGCCACAGGAGCTCCTGGCACAGCTGAGACTGGGTCTTGGGTATCCCCACTGCCATCCAACCTCTCATCATAGATGTTCATGCCCCACACCTCAGGGCACTTGTCTGCCAGGCTGGGGTTAGGGGAAACCACTGACCTGCCCAGCAAATAATCCACACACTCCGATTATGCACAGGATGTTGAACACAGCAGAGCCCACGATGGTGCCCACCCCAACATCGCCGTGGGTGATGAACACGCCTGGAAGGGAAAGCCACAAACCCCAGCCCTTAATACATAGCCCTGGCCTGCCCCTTCCTCAGCGTCCCCCTAACACAGAGAAGTAAGTTATTCATTTTTACTATCAAGCAGCAGAACCAGGGAGGTGGAGGTGCCCTGAGAAACCAAATACTCTAATCCTTTTTTTGAGGAATGGCTTCATTGAGATACAATTCACGTGGCATAAAATCTGCCCGTGCAAAGTATACAATTCAGTGGTTTTAGTATATTCACAGAATTACACAACCCAAACCACAGTCTAATTTCAGAATATTACCACACCCCCAAAAGAAATCACATAGCCAGCACCAACTGTCTGTCTTATAGATGAGAAAGCTAAGGCTCTGAACTGGCGAATGTCCCCACTTTCTGGGCACTAAACCTGAGCTCTCTCTAGATCCCATATCCTGGGGCTAGTGGGGATTTCTTACCAATAACAGAGGCGAACAGCTCTGGCGTTGAGCTTCCCGCAGCCATGAAGGTGGCCCCAGCCACATCTTCACTCAGACGGAGTTTCTGAAATAAAAGTGACCACAGACATTCAGGGTGTGACATGAGGGCAATGGACATGATAACTGGACACTCTAGCAGCCCCTGGGGAGCAGGAAAGCAGTGCTGTAACTATAACCAAGCTCCTCTGCTGCAGCCTCTTATCCCCAGGCTCTGAGGGCCTGCCCTCTGCCAGGCCTTCAGCTCAAACCTCCTTCTCCCCTTATGTTCATCCTCCAAGCCCCTGGCCAAGCAACATCTCCTTGATGAAGTCTTTCTGTGTGTCTACCCAGGGCCAGCCAGTTCCCTTGGACATGCAACGTGTCTTATCCTCCACTACCGATACAAAAATTACATGTGAGAAATTTGGGGCCAAGTGCTTGCCTCCCAACTGGGTGATGAGGGCAACAACTGGCCTTTGCATCTTTGAATCCCCTGTGTCTACAACAGGGTCTGGTACACATGCGTGACTCCTCAATCGCTTCCCAACCTCCCAAGGCTTCACTAAGGCACCCTCCGTCCCCACCACATACCTCACAGATCTTCTCTAGAGATGGAACAAAGAAGTCATCACACACAATGGCCAAGGCGTAGAACATGTACAGAGCCTGCGAAGGAGAGAGGAGGCAGGTCGGTCAGGGCACCTGCCAAAGATCCACCACACCCCAGACTAGGCTGCCCAGGCAGAGGCCACGGGACAGAGTGGCAGGGAGGAAAACTCCAGCACTGTAGAGATTTGTTCCCCCAATCCCCTCCTTGGCAAATGGGGAAACTGAGGCCCAGAGAGGAGAAATAACATGCCAACTCAAGCCACAGGATCTTGTGCTTCCCCCTCTTGTGATCTTGGGCTATAATAAGAAATGTGTGTTTGGGCTCTGCCTGGAGCTGCTGTCACACAGGTCCTAAAATCCTAGGACTGTCTCCTGCATGCTCATGAGGTGACTGGTGGCTGAAGACATGCCCTCAGGATGTGGGCTGGTCACTAAAAAGACCAAGGCACGATCAGAGGGTTGGGACTTTGAGTTCTACTCTCCAACCTCTGGGGAGGGGCTGAAAGTCAAGTTGATCACTAATGGCCAAGGATGTGATCAGTCATGTTTATGTAATGAAACCTACATGAAAACCTAAAAAGACATGGTTTGAAGAGTTTCTGGGCTCACATGGAGGTTCCTGGAAGGTGGTGCCTTGGAGGGGTGCATGAAAGCCCCAGCCCTTTCCCCCATACCTCACACTTGGTATTGCTTCCATCTGGCTGTTTGTCTGTGTCCTTTGTAATAATCTTTTTAATAAATGGGCAAATGTAATAATCTTTTTAATAAAGGGGCAAATGGAAGTTAAATGTTTCCTTGAGTTCCATGACTGGCTCTAGCAAATTAGTCAAACCTGATCAGGGGGTCATGAGAACTTGGATTTATCATTGATTGGTGAGAAGCACAGACCACAGCCAGGTGCTTTCAAATGGCAGCTGAAGTGGGGGCCATCTTGTGGGACTAAACTTTCAGCCCTTGGGAGCTGACACTGTCTCTGGGTGACTAGTGTCAGAATCGAAGTGAACCAGGAGACAACTAGTTGGTGTTCACTGAATTGCTTAGTGGATCAGGGGGATAAACCCACACACGTCTTGGTGACCAGAGGTGAAGCAGAATGTGGTAAATTAGCAGGGAAAACACTTAGTCTTTTCCTATCTTAAACCTCTCTTCTTTTTTTTTTTACTTTGTAAATCCTTTTTTTCTTTTTTTTTTTTTATTGTTGGGGATTCATTGAGGGTACAATAAGCCAGGTTACACTGATTGCAATTGTTAGGTAAAGTCCCTCTTGCAATCATGTCTTGCCCCCATAAAGTGTGACACACACCAGGGCCCCACCCCCCTCCCTCTGTCCCTCTTTCTGCTTTTCCTCCCCCCCATAACCTTAATTGTCATTAATTGTCCTCATATCAAGATTGAGTACATAGGATTCATGCTTCTCCATTCTTGTGATGCTTTACTAAGAATAATGTCTTTCACTTCCATCCAGGTTAATACGAAGGATGTAAAGTCTCCATTTTTTTTAATGGCTGAATAGTATTCCATGGTGTACATATACCACAGCTTGTTAATCCATTCCTGGGTTGGTGGGCATTTAGGCTGTTTCCCCATTTTGGCGATTGTAAATTGAGCTGCAATAAACAGTCTAGTACAAGTGTCCTTATGATAAAAGGATTTTTTTCCTTCTGGGTAGATGCCCAGTAATGGGATTGCAGGATCAAATGGGAGGTCTAGCTTGAGTGCTGTGAGGTTTCTCCATACTTAAAACCTCTCTTCTTAAAGCAGCAGCCTCTTTGCTAGCACCGGAGTCTACCCTCAAAAGGCAAGATCTAACCCTAAGGGCCAAGAAGGAAAATTTTAAGAGCGCCCTGCCGAAACAAGTGGCAGCTTGAAACCTATAATTTCCTGGGATATTACCTAATGCTAGCACATGTTAAATTACACAGGCCATTTATAAACTGGGAGGTTTGTGAAATAAAGAATCCAGACTCTTATACTGGATTTTTGCCATATGACTGTGGATAAGTCAAAGCTCTAGGTTTCAGTATCCTCATCAATTTAATGATGACACAGGAACAGATCAGTAATTTTAAAATGGTTGTGTCTGGAGCTTCTCCATGCCCAGCACATACATGCAGCTATCCAGTGGGGCTTCCCTGAGCTTGTCCTACATGCCAGGCACATTCTAGGAATCAGGGATATGGTGGGAAGGATGTCAGGAAAACCCTCTCGTAACATACCCTAGTGAGGAACAAACCAACAGCCAAACAGGCATCTATAACTCCCAGGAAATAAGTACAAGGGCCCCGAGGAGAGAGTGTACTTGATGCATCTGAGTAACAACAAGTGGAACAAAGCCAGTGAGGCTGGAGGGAGAGGCAAGGACCAGGACCCACGGAAAGGAGAAGGGTTTTACTTTAAGCATCAGGGGAAGCCATTTCTTTCTTTGAAGAAAAAGTGATATGGAGGTTCTGTTTGCAAAAGAGAAAGGCCTGGCAGCCTCAGCTAAATCAGTGTGACAATTCACAATCAATTAATTATGATTAAATAAAGTGGACGATATGTTAGTTGTGGCTGGGGCACCTAAGGTAGGTGTACAGTCTAGAGGTGACTGCCCCTGTATTTGACCCATCATCTTTTAGGCGGAAAGCACAAAGAAATATATTTATTTCTTTTCTTTCTTTCTTTTTTTTGAGACAGAGTCTTATTACGGTTGCCCTCAGTAGAGTGCTGTGGCATCACAGCTCATGACAACTTCCAACTCTTGGGCTTAAGTGATTCTCTTGCCTCAGTCTCCCATGTAGCTGGGACTACAGGCGCCCACCATGATGCCTGGCTTTTTTTGTTGTTGTTGTAGTTGTCATTGTTGTTTGGCAGGCCAGGGCTGGGTTCAAACCCACCAGCCCCAGTGTATGTGGCCGGTGCCCTAACCGCTGAGCTACAGGCGCCAAGCCAGAAATATATTTCTTTATAGCAGGGTGTGAGTAAAGGGGAGAGAGCAAGTGGGAGAGGCCTGCTACAGAGTTCAGGATTCTAACTCGAATTCGCACTCCTAGCAATCACTCTCTCCTCAGATGCCCTCAGAAACACTAGCAAGAAAGCGGCCCCAGATAGCACCCTGATTTCCAGCTCCCGGGCCAGGGAGCACCGCAGACAAAATGGGCTCCTAAGTTAGGGTCTTTTCGTGCTCTAAAGAAAAGGTTGGCAAACTTTTATATAAATAGTAGTATTTTAGGCTCTGCAGGTCAAATGTTCTCTTTCATGACTACTCTACTGTTGTAGAACAAAGGCAGCTACAGAACGGGTGTGGCCTGAGTTCCAATAAAACTTTATTTATAAAGACAGGTGGTGAGCTAGGTTTGGCCCTCTACTCTCAGTTGGTAACCCCTGCTCTAAAGAATTCCTTTAAACTTCTGGAGGTGTGCTCAGTTTAGCATAAAAGGCTTTGTCTCAGCTACGCCAAGACTTTCACAAGGCAGGGTTATAGGCCTGTGGGACAATCAGCCATGTCCAAACTGCCTAGGGAAAGGGGAGGGAGTATAAAGCCAGAGAAGCCAGAAAGATAATAACTCTATCATAAAAGTAATGAATAGGCTTGTCATTCAAAATTTGCCTATGAGTCTCATTCTAATCTTCATTTTTATTAATGGCTTATCCTGTTAATTGAAGCTTTACTTATTCATTATTCTCTAGTTGTTACTATCTATGTGGGAATCCCAGATTTCACTTTCTTAATTATCTCGTGCAAAGACTAATACATGGTTGGGTATAAACACACAAGCAGATGGTGCTGGGTGGTCGGGGAAGCTGATCAGGAGAAGAATTTTCTGTGGTTGATCCAAAGTAGAGAAAAAACATTGAGCATCTTTGTCTCCTCATACCATATAATAGAGTCAGCAAACTTTTTCTGTAAAGGGGCAGATAGTGAATATTTTTGGCTTTGTGGGCCATAGCTTCTCTGATGCAATTACTCAGCTCTGCCACTGAAGTGCAAAAGCAGCCACAGATAATATAGAAATGAGAATGGCTGTGTTCCAATAAAACTTTATTTACAAAAACAGGCAGAGGACCAGACTTCCCCATGGCTACGGTTTATCTAACTCCATCACAAGTGAGTGACCTGTAATTTACGTTTGAACCCATCATTTCTTCTTGAATTACTACTTGAACTACACCATAGTCATCAAGGCCTATCTGAATATAGAGGAATGTTTGACTAGAAGTGCACCCAAGTTTTAAACTACAAATACTCTTTGACTTACGATGGAGTTAGGTCTCAATACACCCATCTCTAAGATGAAAGTATTGTTGAGTCAAAAAGGCATGTAATACCCCTAACTGACTGGACATCATAGTTCAGCCTACACTCCCTTAAATGTATTCAGAACACTTTCATTAGGCTACAGTTGGGCAAAATCATCTGGCAACACAGCATCTGTTGTCTACTCTCCTGATGGCATGGTGACTGGGAGCTGTGATTTGCTGTCATTGTCAGCATCAGGAGAGAAAATCTCTTGCCTATCGCTGAGAGCCCTGGGAAAGATAAAATTCGAAAATCAAAGTACAGTTTCTACCAAATGCATATCACTTTTGCAACATCATAAGGTTGAAAAATCCTAAGTCAAACCATCTTAAGTCAGGGAGCATCTGTCTAGCTACATAAAGGTGGTAAAATGTAAGGATAGTCCAGGGAATCTTGACAGCGAGCACACAGAGAGGACTGACCGTGTGCCATGCAGGGCCTGATGCACTCGACTCTTGTCCATACATCATGTCTATTTTACAAAAGCAGAAGGTGTGGGATAGGAAAGACTTGAATTCCTGTGCTGTGTGACACTGGGCACATCACCTAATACACTGAAGATACCATTTTTCTTGGTGAGTAAAACAGGTCCCAAATCCTCTCTCCATACAGGGCTGTTACAAGCATGAACCAAGACTGCAGATACCCTATGGTTCTGCCTCACTGTGAGGAGGCTCCACATAGCACCAGCTTAGTGACATCAGTCCACGAAGACCACTTACACCAAGAATATGCAGCAGGATGGCTCCATGCTGTCGCTCCTTATTGGAGAACAGGTCTGAGGGGAACTCATGAATTGCTGGAAAACAAGAGGAGACAGCAGACCATTAGTTATCCGTGGGACTCCTGACAAACTCACTTGACATTTGGGAGTCCACCAAGGACCTACAGAGCTGCTTGACTTGGGACTGAGCAGAGAGATGGCAGCAATCTCCCAGTCCAGGGTAGACTGCTCAGGGAAAAGCAGATGGATATTCTAGCACCTTGGAGTTGACCATGTGTTAGATGTGCCTTGTTTTTTTTTTTTTTTTTTTAAAAACAGTACGAAATGCTTCACACCTACTAGGATGGCTATAATCTAAGAGACAGATAATAACAAGTGTTGACAAGGAACACTCACACGTTGCAGGTGGGAATGTAAAGTGGTCCAATGCTGGAAGACAGTCTGGAAGTTTCTCAAAAGATTAAACACAGAGTTATATGACTGAGCAATTCTATTCCCCAGTATATACCCAACAGAAATGGAAACATATGTTCACACAGAAATTTGTAAATGAATGTTCATAGCTGCATTATTCCTAATAGCCAAAATAATGTGGGAACAATCCAAATAAAATGCTCAGGATTTGAGTACCTTCCCTGTACTCCCTTGCAGCTCTGAGCAATTCACCTGCCTCAGATTGTTTATGGGTAAGAGAGAAGTAATTTCTTCTCACCTTTCTGCCCTATTTGAGATGACCAGTAGATTAGCACTTCATGAACAAATGCAGACACAAACAAATGCCATTTCTACAGATCCCCAGTAAGATACGCCACAGACTGATCCTCATCATACAGGATAGGCCAGAAACTTCTAGAAGGCAGACATTCACACTGTCCTGTTCACCACTGCATCCTCAATGCTTAGGTCAGGCCTGGTACACAGTAGGTTCTCAGTAGACCTTAGCAATTAACTCAATAAACCAATGAAAAGAATATTAATAAAAATAACAGTCTTTATCATCTCATCCTATTATCCCTGCAAACCCCTCAAGTACCTGGAATGACACCTGGTTCATAGTGTGCACTTGATAAATGCTTGTTAAATAAACTTCCAGGACAGAAATCCCTTCTCTGTAAATATAATTTAGCCCTCAGCTCTGAAAATGCTGGCTTCTTCTTTATATGGAAACTTCTCATTGTTAAGATCAGATTTTTCCAGTTAAGACACAGAAAACACTAGCTCCCCAGATACCCAGAAAATGTTCCCGCTTTGAAACAAGCAGCATTTAATGAAAAATAGATTCTTCTACTTCTCACACATCTCTCCCTCCCTCCCTCTCTTTCTCTCTCTCCTCTCCCTTTGTAATCAAAGTTCTTTAATAGAATTGTTGCTGTCAGTTCAAGGACATGGATTCACTTCAAGGTTTTTCAGCTCAGGGATGGAGAATTACAAAGGGAGAGGCTCTCCATTCCTGAGGCCAAGATCTTGTTTCCAGGAGAAATGCAGTTGTCTGGGATATTTCAGGGTAGATCAATAGACACTTCTGCCATGAAAATTCGAGACATTTCCTGATTCTCCAAATCAGTGTGTTGGGAGCTGGTGATTTATCCAAGCCTGGGAAGTAGAATAACATCTTTGAAAATGTTTGGAAAAACTAGAATCTTTCAAAATTAGAATAATATCATGCCATCTTTCTGCTGCTGAGGATATGTCTGTCCTCCAGCAGAGAGGGGATGTGGATTACAAATAAATGGCTTTGCCCTTGGTAGGAGCAGATGACTAGACACTCCGGCCCATGCCTTGCTCTGCAGCCCCCATGCATACGCAAGAGGGCCACAGAGGAGAGAGTGAACGCCATGCGTAGCCTTTATTTGCCAGCAAAGACAGACAGTGGGTAAGGAACAGAGCTCCCAAGCTGCCTGTGACCTACCATGCTGTACCCCATCCAAGTCTTCCTGGCATATCCTAAAGCCATGGGCAGGCCCCATAGCCATCAATCACAATCTGTTTTCAGATGAGGCTCAGAGACATGACCAGCTCAGGGCACCCAGCCATATAAAGCAGGACTCACAGCAGTACCCTAAGTTCCCTGTCCAGGATTAGGGGCTGCCTCTAACACCGAGATGTTCTGGCCAAGTGGAAATCAAGTGCATTGTGGATTGAGATGCTGGTTCAACCACCCGTGAGTCTGAATGACCTTGGCTGCATTGTTCAACCTCTCTGGTCCTCTGCTTGTCCAGTGACAATTTGCTGCAAAATGCAAAGCAATGAAACAGTCATCTTCATTGTGTGTGTGGTGTGCCCTGCAAGGCTACCAAATGCTGCCAAAGCAAGCAGATACCCACCCCAGCCTGCCCAGGAGGCAGCTGATGGTGGGGACTGTCCACTCCCAGTCAAATCCTCTAGAAACTGGCATGGGGGCAGGATTCAGACCACTGAGCACTCTCAATGGAAACTAGACCCCCCAACTTTGCCACCAACAGCTGCAGCTTGGAACCACACATGTCCTATACAGGAGCTCAACACAGTGTCTTTAGAAGTGGATGGAGGCAGGGCTTGGTGCACCTTGCCATCCTAGCATTCTGGGAGGTCGAGACAGGTGAATTGCTTGAGCTTAGGAGTTTGAGACCAACCTGAACAAGAGTGAGATCCATCTCTACTAAAAATAAAATACCTAGCCAGGTACTGTGGCACATGCTTGTAGTCTCAGTTACTCAGGAGGCTCAGGAAAGAGGATCACTTAAGTCCAGGAGTTTGAGGTTGCTCTGAGCTATGACATTACCATAGTCTACCCAGGGCAACAGAGTCAGACTCTGTCTCAAAAATAAATGGAGAAAAAAAAAAAAAACAGAAGCAGAAGGATTTAGGCTTCAGAAAGTGCTTTTGCCCTTTATGGCCTGTGTGACCTTGGTAAGTTGCTTAACTCCTTGGTGGCTGTGCCCTCACCTATGATGGAGATCACAAAAGAATCTGGGGCCATAAAGAGTAAGACAATTTACACCCAGCACTGAGCTTAGCCTGGCTGCCCAGCACTCTGACCATTGTCAACTTACAGACTTATCCTCTGCTGCCCATTTTCCCCACAGCTCCACAAGACACAGCCTTGGTGTGTGAAAGCAAAGGAGAAGACAAAACTGGCTTTGTGGGGCAAGAGAGAGCAAGTCAGCAAGAGAATGAGACAGAGTAACAGATTAGACAGGCCACATTTGACTCTGAACACTGGACTGATTTAATCCTAGGTTCGTGAGAAAACCTTCCTTCTCCTCCCATGGGCTTGCTGGGATCAAGAGTTGCTGGACCACGTTCAAGGGCGTGATGCTCGTGTGTCTTAGAGGGGGTGAGCCTGCCCTGTCTGCTCAAATCCCCACCAGGGCATAGAGAAAGATCAGTGGGGTACACACATTGCTTTCAAGGTCACACCTAAGCCTTTAAGTCGCAGAAATCCGGAGGTCGTAGGTGCAGGGAAGGGGGAGATGTATCTGCAGGTGGAGCTGAGCTTAGGCCAACAGGGATGATCCCAGCACCCTCTACACCTGGTGGTGGGGATGTATGTCAGAGAGGGGCAACAGGAGGTAAGGCGACCACTCACCACTCCCTTTTAAGATTCTTCCCTTTGCCCAGAAGTGGCTTTTGGTCCCACGCGTGCCCAGGCATTCCTGTACCCCAGATGTCTGCCTCCCTTACACACGTCCATCCCCAACTGTGTGGGGGGCCCGGGGGATCTGGAGGAGGCCCTTCCTGCCATTTGTCTTCCTAAACATTGGAGGGGAAGCCTCAAGGTCCTCGGAGACAAAAGCACACCTCAATCCTCCCAGCAGCTTACAAACTGCCAATTGGAGGCCCCAAGACACACTTGAGCTTTTTTGTCTACACACAAAAAGCTACTTGGGTGATGCTCTACATTACTGTTGCCCCTTCAAGGCTCTATACTTTGCCAATATTGCCACTAGTTCTCAACATGTATGAATTTATCCAACCAGTATTTACAGAACTCCCATTTAATAGATGTTGGGCTCTCTCTTTGGGAACTGCTGGATGAAATTCTGATGTACCCTGAGGCATCCTCGGACATAGCAGCTCTTCATCTTGGAGGGTGATCTCCCTTTCAGAGAAGGCTAAAGTTATTCAAAACGTGGTAGATTATCAACGTGGAAAATACCTTGATCCTGAAAGAGTACAAGTCAGTGCCGTTTTTTGATCATTTGCTATATGCGGGGCACTAGGCTAGGTGCTGAGCCCATGAATGTGTCCATCTGGTACAGTGAGTAAACACATGACTGAGAGGCAGTGAGAAAAGCCAAAGTTGGGAATCCAACCAGCACCAGGCTCTTCTTATCTGAGCATTTTACCCACATCAGTTGCACAACCAGGGACGATGGTGTCCTCTTCATCCAAGGAGAAGGCTTTGTGTTCCGGAAAACTTCAAGGGTCATAGAGGTTATGCTATTGAAATGTACATTGCATTTTGTAAGTCAATTCTGCCTATGAATTTAGGGACAACCTGTCACTCATCTTCCTTGACCTTGAAACATTTAATAAAACTGACTACTTCCTATTTATGCAGGAATGTGTGTATGAATAATGCATGAATGAATGAATGGATGGATCCATCTATCTTACATACAGTTAAATTCATGTTTTATGGTATGTAGGTCTATAGGTTTTGAGAAACCCATATAAGACATCACCAGCTGTGTATCTCCCATCACATCCCTGAGATACGAAAGTTTCTCTATCATCAAAATTCCCTTGTGCTACCTTTTTACAGTCAACCCCTCCCTGTACCCCTAATCCCTAGTTATTTAAACTACCTACTCTATTTTGTTACAGCAACCCAAATGGGCTAAGACAAATGGGAAATGCAATGATCAAGTCCAAAAACACCCTATGTTAGGAATGAGGAAGTGGATGCTTTGCCAGGAGAGCCTCCCAATACTTAGGTCTCTATGACCTCACTTGCTGGTGGAAACAGTAGCAGGAAGAACATGCTACTTCTTTTGAGCCCTTTGAATCCTCTCAATTGGCTGAATCGACTTTACACTCAGAACCCTAGCTGCAAGGGAACCGGGGCTCTTCAGAACAGGAGGTAGGGCCGGTATATGGGACCCCAAAGGGCACAGTTGCACACCTGTGTCATCCCATGGCAAGCATGGAGGTAGGTGTTTGGGAAATGTCCACTGAGGATTATACATCTAGCCTTCCACATCTCTTCTGATACTAACTCAGGAGTTACCAATATAAGCTGTGCTCAGAAGGATCTGCAGGAGACAGTCTCGCTGACCCCGCTTTCTCCTCTCTGCTTTTCCCAAACTGCTTCTTGGATGCTACACAGCCACCTTTATCAGATGGAAAGTTTTTGACAGAGATGTGCTTTCTTTCTGTGAGATGCTCATCTTTCTTAAGCCTTTCAATTAGTCAGCTCTCTTTAGGGAACATAAACTGTGAATTGAATTTTCTTTAAAGGAAAAAACTGCCTCAAAACATGCCAGTCTCTCTCTGCTTTCTACCTTCGTTAAAAATAACCCCACCTTCTAAGCCCTGACGTTTATTCTGAAACGATGAAAACTAGACTGGAAGGCTGGGAAGTAATTTAAATAGCTTCAGATTTCTATCATTTTAACTTATATAAGGTATGTGTTTTAGAAACCACCCAAGTGCCAGAAACTGAAAGCAAAAAAAAATTGTGATTTTTCTCTAAATTGTATGGTTTAAAATAACTCTTGCTAAGAATTTTATGCCTTTCATGGGCAACGGTTGGAACGTCTAGGTTTTTATACCCGTCACCCTCACGTCCCAAACGGGAGTAAAAATAATTAGATTAAATCATTGGTTTAAACTCTATGAAAAGGAGTTAAAATCCTATTTTCTTTTAGTACATTCCAAAAGAGATGAAGTACCACAAAAAAATAAAAATACAATTGGAAGACTCAGCAATAGGATTGCTCTTTCCAGGAGCAACCGTCATGGAATTTAACAGCTGACCAAGGCCCCAGATATGATACAGCTCAGTTATTCTCCACCCAAGAGGGAGACTGGGCTGGTTAATATCACAGGGGCAATGTTTTCTAAGCCATCCCTGCTATCCCCACCTGCCCTGATGATGCTGGACATCTTTGCCCTGCCCCTTCAAGAACCACTTAATCTCCCAGTTTAAGGAGAACACAGAGCCACAGAGCTGGGCGTGGTGACTCACACCTGTAATCCTAGTACTCTGGGAGGCCTGAGGTGGTGCAATTTTTTTTTTTTTTTTTTACAAAGCTTCACTCTAAGTACTTTATACATGGTTATTTCATTTAATCCTCACAATGAAATATTATTAGCCCCATTTCACAGATGGACTAATTAGGGCAGGTTCAGGTTAAGTGAATTTTCCCAAGGTCACACAACCAGGAAGTGGCAGAGCTAAGACTGAAATCTGGGTAATCCAGCTCACAATGGCACTTGAGTGGATCACAAAAGCCAGAAAACGTTTCTTCTCTTTGACATAAGACTTCCTTGTTGTGACGCTGTCATTGCAAGGATGACTGAGTAACCAGCTGGATTCATACACATGGAAAAGGCACGTGTCAGTCATTACGGGCCTCTTCTAGAGAAAATTTTCACCTCATCTTGACTAATCACATCTATTTCTGAAAAAAGTTCACAGTCACAGGTAGCAGGGGTCAGGACTTCAACATACCTTTTGGAGGAAACAACTCAACCCATAATAGCACCACATCTGTTGACTGATTAGCCCTTTATTCATGAAACACAGGCACTGAACATAGTTCCTGTATTAACAAGTTCTAAAAAGCTCTTAAGAGCAACATCACTGGGTCTTTTATATGCTCTGATGCTCTGATTTCTCCAGGACAGTCCTAATTTATACCCGCTGTCAGTCTAATTAATAGTATCTCCTTCACTCTCAAAAATGCCCCAGATTGAATGATAAATTTCATGTTCAATCTGTTCAGTAGGTGCACAATGACCTGGAGTAAAATCAATACCACTTAGCAAGGAAAAGTCAAAGTCATCCGTGTTAACATGTCAAGAAAATCCTTCAACGTGGACACTGGGTACTTCCTCTCCTAGACAGCCCCAAGTTCAACAAGGTGAGAGATGCCATAGGGTTCTGCTTGGACTTGGAGGTGCCTCTCCAGGTGAAGCTAAGGGAAGGTGGATGATTTGCCAAGAACACAGGGTCCAGGCTGCCTGCTAAAAGGGAAGGGCCTGGAGGGAAGCTAGGATGACCCCTCCATTTACCCCTGACAACCTCCAGTTCTGAGGTCAAGGCCAGACAGCAAGTTTGATGTGATGGTGAGTTTTCTGTGTCAACTTGGCTGGGCTGCAGCACCCAATTGTTTAGCTGAATATAAATCTAGGTGTTGCTATGAAGGTGTTTCATGCATGTGCTTAACATCTATAATCACATAACGTAAAGATTACCTTCAATAATGCAGGTGTGAATTCAACTCCACTCCCATCAATTGAAGGCCTTAAGAGCAGAAACTGAGGTTTCCTGGAGAAGAAGAAATTCTTCCTCCAGACTGAGCATCAGCTTTTATCTGCGAATGTCCACCCTGCTGGTGTGACCTACAGATTTTGTACTTACCGGCTTCTGGAATCATGAGAATTAATTCCTTAAATGTATCCCTTTATGGATACATACAGCAGTATGTGTGTATATACCTCCCACAGGTTCTGTCTCGCTGGAAAACCCGAAGAGGTACACTGGAACATGAAAATGGGAGTTGGAATACGAAGGAGAAATCACACCTGCCCCCAGATGAAGCAGAGCCAGGAGACCAGCACTTAGAGCTCAAGTGCTGAGCTCCTGACAGCTGTGGGCCAAGCCGCCCCCACCCCAGCACTTAGCTCCAGCCCTGTCTACCTACCCCTCCTCCAAAGCGTCCTTGTCTAGACATGTTTCTCCTTGGCACAATCCTGCCTCTCTTTCTAGACCTAATCCCTGCTGGTCCCCTGAGTAGCCTTAAGGCAAGAAGTCTTAAGTCAGGATTCAGCACAAACGGGCTGAGTTTGTCAGCTCTATTTGGGAAAGCCCACTGAGATCTGCCTGGAAAGGACAGTACAACGTCTCCTTTTGTAAACCTGTTGACACAGCAGGCCGTTGCCTGCTGAGTGCTGGCTGAGCAAATGCAGACACGCATTGCTTAATGTAGGTACATCCTGAGAAGTGGGTCATTAGGCAATTTCATTGTTGAGCGGACATCCCAGAGTGAGCTTAACAAACCTAGTGGCAGAGTTCAATACACACCTATGGTATGGTCTGACCTATGACTCCCAGACTACAAACCTGCACAGCATATTATTATACCAAGCACAGACAGCAGGCAATTATAATGCAATGATAAGTATTTGTGTATCTAAACACATCTAAATATAGAACAATTACAGTAAAAATACAGTAAAAAAGATAAAAAATGGTACACCCATGTAGAGTACTTACTGTGAATTCAGCTTGCAGTACTGGTTGCTCTGTGAGTCAGTGGTGAGTGAATGTGAGACCCTAGGACGTTACTGCACACCACTGTAGATTTTGTAAACACTGCACACTTAGGATACACTAAATATTAATGTATTAAAACATTTTCTTCAATGATAAATTAAGCTTATTGTGACATTTTTACTTTATGAACTTTTACATTTTTAAAAACTTTTTGACTCTTTCAGTAATAACACTTAGTTCAACACACAAATACACTATATAGCTGTACAAAAATCTTTGTATCTTATAAACTTTTCTCTATTTTTTCTTTTAAAACTCATGTTAAAAAACTAAGACCTGCACACACACATTAGCCTACACAGGGGCAGCATCCTTCAGCTGTCACTAGGCGACAAGGATTTTTCAGTTCTGTTATAATCTTATGAGACCACACTGTATGTGCAGAATGTCACTGACAGTAATATTATTATATACTGTATGACCGTACATAGTCCTCATAAATACTTACAATTCTAATGAGACCATCTAGCCACCATAGTTTAACTAATAGGATGATGCAGATTGTGGGTAGAAGAAGAAACCTGGTAGGAATTGCACCGATAAATTACTTTGGGTAGTGAGGACATTTTAACGTTGACTCTACCAATTTATGAGCATGATGTGTTTTTCCATTTGTTTTTGTCATCTATGATTTCTTTCTTCAGTGTTTTGTAGTTCTCTTTGTAGAGAGCTTTCACCTCCTTGGTTAAATATAGTCCGAGATATTTTATTTTCTTTGCAGCTATTGTGAATGGTATTGAGTCTTTGATTCGACTCTCAGCTTGACTGTCATGGGTATATAGAAATACTGATGATTTCTGTACACTGAGTTTGTAACCTGAGAGTTTGCTGAATTTATTTATCAACTCCAGGAGTCTTTGGGGGTTTTCTAGATATAAGATCATATTGTCAGCAAAAAGCAATAGTTTGACCTCCTCTTTCTTGATTTGGATAAGCTTTATTTCTTTTTCTTTCCTGATTGCTCTGGCTAGCATTAGGTAGACAGAAGTGGTGACAGTGAGCACCCTTGTCTCGTTCTGGTTCTTAGTTGGAACGCTTTCTACTTTTTCCTTTTCAGTATGGTGTTGACTGTAGATCTGTCATATGTGGTTTTTATAATCTTGAGATACATTCCTTCTATGTCTAGTTTGTGGAGGGTTTTTATCAGGTAAGGGTGCTGAATTTTGTTGAATGCTTTTACTACCTCTATTGAGATGACCATATGGTGTTTTGGTTTTTTTTGCTATTTATGTGATAAATCACATTTATTGACTCCTACATATGTAGAACCATCCTTGCATCCCTAGGATGAGCCTACTTGGTCATGGTGGATTATTTTTTTGATGTGCTGCTGAATTGGTTTGCTAATATTTTATTGAGGATTTGTGCATCTATTTATAAGAGATTTTGGCCTGTAGTTTTCTTTTTTGTTGTTGTTGTTGTGTCCTTTCCTGGCTTTGGTATCAAGGTGATACTGGCTTTGTAGAATAATCTGGGGAAGATTCCCTCCCTCTTGGTGTTATTCCATAATTTCTATGGTATGGATACCAGCTTTTCTTTGAAGTTCTGGTAAAATTTGGCTGTGAATCCATCTGGGCTGGGGATTTTTTGTTATTATTGTTGAAAGATTTGTTATTCCTGCTTCCATCTTGTTGCTCATTATTGGTCTGCTGAGGAATTCTATTTCTTCCTGATTGAATCTTGGGAGAGTTTGATATATGTCAATATCCTCTACATTTTTGAGTTTATGTGTGCAAAGATTTTCATAGTATTTGAGGATGATGTTTTGTATTTCTGTGGTGTCAGTTGTAGTATCTCCTTTTTCATTTCTGACTGAGTTTATTTTGGGTCCTTTCTCTTCTATTTCTGGTTAATCTAGCAAGAAGTCTATCAATTTTGTTTATCTTTTCAAAGAACCAACTTTTTGTTTCATTGATCCTTTGTATTTTTTTTCTTCATTTCATTTAATTCTGCTCTGATTTTAGTTACTGTTTGCTGTTCCTTTTCTAGTTCTGAGACATGTTTTTAGATTGTTAATTTGTGATCTTTCTGTCTTTTTGACACAGGCATTTAAGGCTACCAATGTCATATTTCAGATATAGAAAAAATAATTCTGTGCTTGGTTTGGAACCAGAAAGCGTCCTTTAGCAAAAATAACAAACCTGGAGGCATCACATTATCAGACCTCAAACTATACTACAAGGCTATAGTAATCAAAACAACATGGTATTGGCACAGAAATAGAGACACAGACCAATGAAACTGAATAGAGAACTGAGATATAAAACCACCCTCATATTGCCATCTGATCTTTGATAAAGTAGACAGTAATATACTCTGGGGAAAAGAAGCCCTATTCAATAAACGGTGCTGAGAGATTAGATAGCCCATATAGAAGACTGAAAAAAGATCCACTTACAATAATTGATTCAAAATGGATACATCATCTGAATATAAGTCATGAAACCATAAGTATTCCAGGAGAAAATGTTGGAAAAACTTTTCTAGATATTGACCTGAACAAAGAATTTATAAGAAAGACCCTAATGTCACTCCCAGCAACAACAAAAATAAATGCGACTTAATTAAATTAAAAGCTTCTGCACAGCTAAGGAAATAATCAACAACAAAAATAAATAAAGAGGGCTTGATTAAACACTTCTGCACAGCTAAGGAAATAATCAACAGAATAAATAGACAAACTACAGAATGGGAGAAAACATTCCCAAGCTATACATCTGATAAAGGGCTAATAGAACCTACAAAGAACTCAAGCAAATCAACAAGGAAAAAACAAACAAAAACATTAAAAAGTGGGCAAAAGACATGAACAGAAGCTCTTCAAAAGAAGATAGACAAACCGCCAATGGACACATGAAAAAATGTTCAACTTCACTAATTATGAGGGCAATAGAAATTAAAATTCCAATGAGATGGCAAGTTATCTCTGTTAAAATGGCTTCTCTTAAAAAGCCCAACAACAATAGATGCTTGTGTGGATGCAGAGATAAAGGAATGCTTCAACACTTTTGGTGGGACTGCAATCTCTATGGAAAATAGTATGAAGATTCCTCAAAGAACTAAAGTACTAAAAGTAGACCTACCATTTGATCCAGCAATCCTGCTACTGGGCATTTACCCAAAGGAAAAGAAGTCATTTTATCAAAAAGATGCCTGCACTTGAATGTTTATTGCTGCACAGTTCACAATCGCAAAGATGTGGAATCAATTCAGGTGCCCATCAATTCATGAGTGGATTAACAAAATGTGGTATATGTATACTATGGCATACTACTTAGCCATGAGGAAGGATGAATTAAGGCCTTTTTGTAACAATTTGGATGGAACTGGAGACCATTTACCTAAGAGGTATCTAAAGAACGGAAAAACAAACACCACATTTACTCGTCATTAAACCGGAACTAACTGATGAACACACATGTGCTCAGAGGGAAGATTCAATGGAAATCAAGAAGGTGGGAATGTAAGGTACACTACCTGGGTGATGGGCACACTTACAAGCCTGACTCAAGCATAACAAAAGCAACCTATATAACCAAAATCATCTATATGCCTGTAATATTTTGAAACAAAAAAAAAAAAAAAGGAAGGAAGAAACTGATAGTCTTAATATACTTCTGGGTATATTACACACAGTAGGTGCGTAAATAAGCATGTAGAAAGAAAGTTGTAACTTGGGCATATGACTCTTTTTTCCTAAAATCTCGTAAGAACAAAAGTCTGCCTAATTTCCTTCTATGTTCAGTGCTTATTCTCATCCTTGGCTCTGGCAAAAATTTTTCCACCATCAGCTCAGCGCTCGTAGCTCAGTGGTTACGGCGCTAGCCACATACAACGAGGCTGGTGGGTTTAAGCCCAGCCGGGGCCTGCTAAACAACAATGGCAATGGCAACAAAAAAATAGCCGGGCGTTGTGGGGGGCACCTGTAATCCCAGCTTCTTAGGAGGCTGAGGTAAGGGAATCGCTAGAGCCCAAAAGTTTGATGTTGCTGTGAGCTGTGACACCACAAAGCCGACATAGTGAGAATCTATCTCAAAAAAAAAAAAAAAAAAAAAAAAAAAAAATTTTTTTTTTCCACCTTAGAGTCACTAGGGTCTGAATTTTATTCCTGGCTTTCCTCTGTGAGCCTGTGGAAAATTACATAGCTCCTTAGTTTCCACAAAATGACTGTGAAGTCTGAGGAGGTTCTTAGCTTGTTACAGATGGGAGATTGACCAGAATCACAGAACAAGAAATGAGATGAGCCACTTTAGTCCACTGAACCAACACCTTTTCTGACCCACTGTGCCCTTCCTTCAAAAATACCCACAAAACTGAGGGTGAAGAATCCAACAAGACACACTGGAGTAAAGGCCTGGACAGCTCAGTCCTGATCTCAGTTTGAACACTGTTATTTTGGCAGCACTGGCCTCCGTGTTCTCCTCTGGATGAGGACAGCATGTGGTGATGCCTGGCCACAGTGGTTGCTCTGCTCAGTGGCTGTTGCTCTGAGCAGGGCACATGGCAAGTAAGAAGCTCATGGTTAAGACAGGAAACGTCTCTCTGCTTCCCATTAGCCTGCTTCTCTCTTTCCCTACTTACTGGTCCAAGCGTGTGGGTCCTTCCCCATGCACACTACACTTCGCATCTCATCTGAACAGCTGGAAATGCTGACAGCACAGAAGTCTCCAGCCTTTCTCATCCCTCAGCCCGCAGGGCTCCACCATGGGCAAGATCAAGCACTGCCCTTTCCCTGAAGGATGGCAGGGATTTCTCTCCTCAGAATTTTAGGCTTGGAATTTTAAATTCATGCATATTTCACACTGCCATCTTCCACCATTTATGAGCCTATTCTGGGCCATGGGACCAAAGACAATGGGGTCAAACTTCCAGCCTTGACCACTGACAATGGACACGCCATGCTGGGCTCTGGGACCAGAAAAACAGAACGTAATCGGCCCCGTTTCCAGAGAGAGGCTGGCACAGGAATGTGTAGGCGGGAGGTCTGACCTCCAGTTCCAAAGCAGCCTGCTTCGGGAAATGATCAGGGAATAAAACAATTCACAAGAAGGTCAACAGAAAAGCACAACTCCAGCCCTTCCTCAGGAGAATTCTGAACAAGGCCAGAAGTGTGTTAGCGGGGAGTAGTCATTATGAGCACCTTCCAACAAGAGGTGAGTCGGTACTTTTCCACAGTGGTTCCAGTACTGGATTGGGTACTGTGGCAGGCACCTGTAGTCCCGGCTACTCGGGAGGCTGAGGCAAGAGGATCACTTGAGCCCAAGAGTTGAGGTTGCTGTGATCTAGGCTGTAGACTGTCACACAATATGACCGTACAACAACTGAGTATGTGATCATTTTTCTAGTATTTTATAATCACGGCAATCCTCTGCCTGCACATGCATGTACAAAGATGACCGATGGACATCATATATTGCCTGAAAGTGACCAAAACCCCAGAGCACACAGCGACCTCTACACATGCAGAGAGTGTTTTCTAACGTTATTCTGGGTCTAAGGCTATATTCAAGTGTGGTCAGTGAATGAAGTGAATGAGCTGTTGGGTTTTTTGCTGTTGTTTTTTATTTATTTTTTTTTTTTTGAGACAGAGTCTCATGCTGTCACCCTGGGTAGAGTGCTATGGCTTCAGCCTAGATCACAGCAACCTCAACTCTTGGACTCAAGCAATCCTCTTGCCTCAAGCTTCTCCCGAGTAGCCGGGACTACTGCCACAACACCCATCTAGTTTTTCTATTTTCAGTAGAGTTAGGGCCATGCTCTTGCTCAGGCTGGTCTCAAACTCCTGAGCTCAGACGATCCACCCACTTTGGCCTCCCAGAGTGCTACGGTTACAGGTGTGAGCCACGATGCCCAGCCTGGTTTTTGCTTTTTTAATTTTTTTTAATGATAGCTAATTTTTTGAAAGTTTTATTTATTCTTTTTATTTTATAGAGATAGGGTCTTGCTATGTTGCTCAAGCTGGACTCCAACTTCTGGGTAAAAGTGATCCTCCTGCCTCCACCTCCTGAGTATGTGATCACAAGCATGCACCAGCACACCAAGCATGTCCATGAACTCTTTGCCACACATCCCTGACAGAAGAGGAGCCGAGGGAGCATTTAAACACATGTAAAGCAATGTGACAGTGCAACAACCAAGTATGTGATCACTTTTCTAGGGATTTTTCTAGTATTTTAAAATCATATCAATCCAATAAAGAAATAGGTCTTTCACTACCGACAGTGTGAGATGCACTCATGTGGGGAGGGGGTTTTCAACCAGCGGTGACCATCCCCCTACTTATGACACCAGAGACATTTTCGATTGTCGTAAGTGGGGGAAGGGTGCTACTGGTATCCGGTAGGGAAAGCAAGGGGTGCTGGTAAACATTCACGATGCACAGGACACCACCTGTAACAAAGAATTATCCAGCCCAGTAGCGTCCAGGTGAGAAACCTAGTCTAAGTTAAAATGATGGCTGCTGTCTCTACTCCCTAAACACTGATGCTTGCCTCACTGTGCCTCCTTGTAATTAAAACCTCCATACTCTCCTTCTCACACGTGGTTTATCTGCCAGTTCACATGCTGCTAAAGCTCACATTCTCCTTTGTGAAAGAACTCTCTCTACCCAAACCGGTAGAAACATGCAAGAAAATTCCAATGTCACTCCTTCCCCTTCACCCTGTCCTCTAAGTTAAAGTCTCATTCTGTTGACTCACATCAACCTCTTCTGACAATGGTATATCTTTTGCCTATCCCTATCCATGAATTAGTGGGGGTGGGCAACACACCCCTGTCCATCCTGCTATGATTTAATATTTTTATTCCATCAGCTGTCGTCTCCAACGTTATGTTCCCACACAACCAGCAGGTCTGTACCTGGAACAGAAGCTGCTCCCAACCCAGATCTTGACTTTCATTCCTTCTGACAAGCACTGAATGTGGGGCATCTGCTGGGAGGATTTGTGCTTAGGGCTGTGAGAGAATAAGGATAAATCGGGCGACGATTGCAATCTACTGGGGAGGGGGAACAGATGTGTAGCTAATGGTGACTGTAGCAAGACAAATGCCACAGGGAAAGGTTTAAACAGAGCTTCAGTGGAACACAGAGGGGGAACAATTAACTGTAGCTCAGAAGAGATGACTAAGGGAAGAGTGGGAGATGGGAGAACTGGGCCCTGAAGGATTTCCTGGGAGACGTGCAGGAGGAAGGAGAGAGACTTTCTAGGCAAAGACACCAACTGGATGCCAAGAGAGGGTGGTGGGAGGGAGCCCAGGAGGCTGGGAATTCTATGCAGGCAAGATCCAGGAAGTTCTAGGAGGCAGGGGAGGATATGACAGAAGCATGAGCTTGAACAGACAAGAGGCCCCTGAGTGTCAGGAGAAGGGCTCTGGCTGTGTCCCAAGGACATCATGGAGCACCAGATGATGTCTGAGCACAGGACAGACAGGATTAGAGTATTTTAAACCAACAGTTGGCCCACTTCTTTCTGGAAAGGGCCAGATAGTAAATATTTTAGGCTCTGCAGGCCATATGGTCTCTGCTGCAATGCATGAAAGCAGCCGTATATAATACGTAAACAAATGGGCATGGCTGTGTTCCAATAAAACTTTATTTATGTTCACTGAAATTTGAATTCCGTATCATTCTCGTGTGCCACAAAATGTTATTATTTTTGAGTTTTTTCCCAACCATTTAAAAACATAGAGACTATTTTTAGTCTGCAGGCTATATTAAAAACAGGTGAGGAGCTGGATTGGCCATGGGCTGGGCTTGGTTTTAGAGATGTCATTCAGGGTGCTGGGGAGGATAGAAGGAGCAGGACCTCAGGCAGAAGCTGTGGGAGCAAGGTGACAGTGAAAAGGAAGGGACAGATGTAGAATGGTGATGGCCATGTGACCCACCTGATGGAGGACTGATGGAGGAGAGGAGGGAAGCACCTGTGCCCTCCAACGAGGAGGCCAAGGGCACCGTGGAGGCCAAGGGCACCGTGGCACCATAGCACCATGACCCTGGGCAGGGAAGCAGAGGGGCCAGGAAGGTTGTGGCCACACTTCCTATGCTCAAAAGGATAGAGGTGTCCAGCCCAAATGCAGGTCAGCCTATCTCAGAAAGTCTGATCACACCAGAGCTGGCCACTCAGTGCTAGGGTGTGGATAAAGCTAACATCCAACCCTGCTCAGCATCATAAAACCCTGGTTCTCCTTGAGGGAACCCTTGTTCTTTTTCCCTGAGTGAGGCTGGTCCTTCCCCAGGTTCATTAATAGACAAATGGTCCAATGTGAGTCAACCCAGGAATTTTCTGGAATCTTTTGGACAGGAGAAGCTAGCTTTCTGCTAAATGCGGAAGTGATAAATTGCATGCATGTACTTTTCAGGGCTCATCTACTGAGACAGAATCATCTCTCAGAATCATCTCTTAGTCTCAGCCCCCAAACTCACTGGATTTGGGTCCTCTTTCTCTGGGAACTAATTTCCTAGTCTGTAACTAGGCTAGAGAAGTGACTCTTGATCTCAGGTTAGGGCTCAGATTTGCCCAAAAGGCGCTCAAATCCACATGAATTGAGACAGCATGAAACCAACACCCTTCCCACGAGGTCCACGCATCCGAAATGTACAGATACTTGTTTGGGGATGAATTTCCATGTTATTAATCCATTGAATTGGTGATGTTTGGTAATTCTGTTATCCAAGTGAGAATTACCCTGCACCTTTATCCAGACACTGCATAGGCAAGTCCGACCTTCCCTGTCTGGGTTCAAATTCTTGCTCCATGCTTACTAGTGGTGTGGCCTTGGGCAAGGTTCTTAACCATTCTATGCTTCTGTTTCCTATTTGTAAAACAGGCATAAATTACTAGAGCACCTGCCTCTTAGAATCATTCAGAAGGTGAGGAGAGATGATTCTGTACAGGGTGTGGAAGAGGACCAGGCACACAGCAAGGGCTCTGTACACGTTTGCTATCCTGTGTGGTCAATGACACAGAAAACTATGACACTCTCTCATGGGTATCTGTGGAAGTTTATGCTTTTAAAATGTGTCCTTGGGCGGCACCTGTGGCTTAGTGAGTAGGTCACTGGCCCCATACACCGAGGGTGGCGGGTTCAAACCCAGCCCCAGCCAAACTGCAACAACAACAAAATAGCCAGACATTGTGGCGGGCGCCTGTAGTCCCAGCTACTCAGGAGGCTGAGGCAAGAGAATCGGCTAAGCCTAAGAGCTGGAGGTTGCTGTGAGCTGTAACGCCACGGCACTCTACCGAGGGTGACAAAGTGAGACTCTGTCTCTAAAACAATAAAATAAAATAAAATAAAATAAAATAAAATAAAATAAAATAAAATAAAATAAATAAAAATGTGTCCTTATGAAACTATTAATAGTGTGTTGTCACCGATAAGGACCATGGCTGCCCTATC
Source organism: Nycticebus coucang (assembly GCF_027406575.1). NCBI lineage: Eukaryota > Metazoa > Chordata > Mammalia > Primates > Lorisidae > Nycticebus > Nycticebus coucang. The sequence continues at coordinate 91,877,415 of NC_069788.1, forward strand.
CCGGCAGACGTATAGAAGACTGGGAGGCAGACACAGGGGACCTTCTGGGGCTAGTATTGTTTCTAGATCTAGGTGCTGGTGACATGGACATGTCTAGTTTGTGAAAATGTATTAAGCGTGCTTTCTTTTAGGTATGTTATCCTTCAATAAGAGCGCTCTTAAACAAAAAAGACAGATGCATAGCTCTGAATAATAATAATGTTTAATGTGTTGGCCTTCTCCATCCCTTGCTCTTGGGCAGCCCCAGCATCATGGTGCTTCACAGCCACAAAAGCTTCTGGTATTGTATCTCCTCCTCTCAGGACCTGGAGTTTCTGAAGTCGGCTTGCTGGACTCCTTTGTGGTCTCAGAGGCCCAGAGCAACTTGAATGACTGAGCTGGTAAAGACTGGAGGAGACTGAACTGTACTCAGCATTGGACTGTCCTGACCCTGCCCCAACCTCTGTCCTGTGCTCAGCATTGGATTGTCCTGAACCCACAGCCCTGCCCACACACAGAGCTCACCCCCTTTACCCTACAAACTTAGCCCGGAGATCCTGAGACCAGATTTCCTATCTAGCACATTTTTCCCTCGCTCAGAAAACTCTAGCTTCTGGGGATATTCTGTCTAGTGCCAACAGTAATGACTTGTGATTCACAGATACAGTAATCAAAGTTCTCCATGACCATTGCTCAGTTTTCCTACAGGGAAACTTCTCATCAGGAGAACAAGTATAGATCAGCTTTTAAAGGGAAAAAGTAAAACAAACTGTTGTCAACTCTAGTATCAACTCCAGTAGAGAAATAAAGCAATCCACATTTGTCAATCATTACATCACCTAATTCTAATTACCACCTCAAAGGCAGATCTCATTATCCCCATTTTGCAGATAAGAAAACTGAGGCTCCAAAAGACTAAGTAACTTGCCTGAGGCCAACCAGCCTATAAGCAGGAAAGCCAGAACCCATCCCTAAACCCCATCGGCCTGGATCCAAACCATGAGATTACCTACTGTGGCTCATTCCTCTCAGCCATCATCTCCAAATAATTAGCCTACCTATGAAGCCTTCCAAGATAAGATAAATGCACAAGGTAAATTAAATATACCTGCTTATAAAGAGAGGGAAGCTCTCTAGGTGTAGGTACTAACACATTGGGCACTGACTGCCTGCTATTCTGGGATAAACAAGTTCAGTAATGAAGGAAGCCACTTCCTTAAACAAATAAGCCCAGAAGACTCAATTTAACCACAACAAGCATAATAATAGATTCTAATCCCAGATCAATTTAGTCAAACCCCACCTCCCGTCTTTTTTCCTTCCATCTTGACTCATTCCCCCTTGTGGATGTGAAACACACACACACATACCTTACACAGAACCGTACGAGCTTCCCCTGACAGTTCAATATGTTGGCTTATTGGAAATTCACACTGGAAACGCTCCTGGCCACAAAACAAAATTAAGACAAAACACACACACACACACGTATACACATACGTGCATGCATATGTAATCTCTCTGCCATTGCTGTATCTGATCACTGTGTAAGCTAGTTCTTTTTCTTTTTAATTTTTTTTTTTTTCAGGTTAATGTGAGGGTACAAACCACTAGGTTAAAATATTTGCATTTGTTAGGTAGAATCCCTCTTGCAGTTGTGTCCCACACCCAAAAGATGTGCCATATACCCTTACATTGTGCCCATTAAATGGGAGCACACCCACCTTTTCCCTCCTCCCCCCCTCTTCTCCCCAACTTGAATTGAGTTTTTCTCTTCTGTGGGTGTGTATTCGATCATCTTCATATAAGTAGTGAGTACATCGGATACTTGCTTTTCCATTCTTACGATACTTTACTAAAGAGAATGTGTTTCAACTCCATCCAGGTTAATACAAAAAAGATGTAAAGTCTCCATCTTTTTATGGTTGAATAGTATTCCACGGTATACAAATACCACAGTTGTTAATCTACTCCTGGGTACCCTGCAAGCTAGTTCGAAAACTACAGTCCATCTTTAACGCTATAGAGTACTGCTAGAGTGAGGTCACTAGCTAACTGCTGCCTTGCCATCTTACCTACTCAGGGTCAGGGCTGATGGAAAAATTTCTACTACTTGTTCAGACTTACCTCCTTGTTACAAACAAACAGCTCCTGAGGCCTGTTCTTAAATTTACCTCTCTTTGGAGGGGCTATGACTCCCAGTTTGAGGGCTAACTGATCTACTTGGTCTGCCTGGCTGGACAGATGCTACTCCTGGGATAGTGAAGAACTTTCTGTAACAGTTGATTTAAGGGCACCCAGAGGCTAATTTGCCCAAAGTCACACAGCAAGTGGCAAAGTTACCTTCATGACTATACTGTATGGCCTCTTTACTCTGGGAGATAGACACACCCAGGCCACAGAACCTAGTATTATATTTCTTTTTGATTTATATTCAAAACTATGAGACTCACTGTTTGCTTATACATTCAGTGAACCGAGACTCTGATAAACCCATAGTGAAGCTTATACAAACATCTTCTTTTAAAAATGCAGTTATTTCCCAGAGAAAAGCAGATGTCAATTTCATATTAGTGTAAATTTGCCCCATCACCTTTACCTCTTTACTCTGGGTGCCCACAGCACTGAAATGAGTAGTTGGGCTGAAGAGAAGGCAGGCACGTGACGTAGGAACACAGCATTATGTGCAGGGGGTGGGGTGGGGTGCAGGGCCCAAAGGGAAGTTTTTAACAAAATCTGTGGGGAACAGCATTAGCAAGATATAGACAAAAGAAAAGACGGATGAGAGATGCCTACTTCAAAATGTGGCTAAAGGATGGGAAGCAACTCTCCCTGATTGATGAGGTCCCCTTTATGAGATCTCCAATTCCAGCCAGTGCTCCTCGAGCTTTAGATAAATCTGCTAGCTTGAACTAATTCTGTATGTGGGGACAGAGGGGAAAATGGTACGGTGGGCTCTCCCCAAAGATGCATGCTCCCCTTCCACGCTGGAAAGTCACTGCTGAGAAGCAGCTGTCCACCGAGAGAACCCTGCCAATCACATCACAAGAGCCATGCATGACTTCTGTGCCAAAGTGCTTCAGAAGTAGACATGTCTTCTCAATTTTCACTCCCCTTCTGCGGGGACCTGAAAGCCACCTGCTCAGAGGTCCAAGATAGAAAGAACCTGGATCCCTGTCACCACCTGGAAGGGTCCCTGCTGAACACTCACTGCTGGTTTGTTGTGGGAGTGACTAACTTCTATGGGGTAAGGATATTGAGATTTCAGGGTTACTGTTGGGATTGTTATCCTAAATAATCTGCAAAGAAATAATATTTTCTGATTTTTCAAGCATATGGCTCTCAAACAATCTTGAAGCTTCTGCCTTAATACCTGGTTTGATCGTGGTATATGGGTCACTCCAGGTGACTCGAAGGAGCTGGGATGCTCTACATGGCTGTCACCAAGGATATATGCCCAGGACAGGTGACTATTCATGTATAACTCAATATATTTCAAGACTATCACAATTAGGAAGTCGATGGCTTTACTAACTTAAGTTGTATGTAATCCCACTTAGCACTCAATAATCCCGCCTGCCTCACAGAAGTATTTTTAGAAGCCAGGCTAACCAATTTTGTCTTACTTTAGACATGCAACTTACTTATTCTAGCAAGCATTAATATTGTTCAGCTTTGCCCTTGTCCCTTGAAACAAGAGTATAAGTTGATTAATGTTTTCTGAGGACCATGATCAGCAAGCTACAAAGTGCTTAAATGTTATGGAACTAATATGTGCCATCACTCTTCTTTAGCCCATCACCTGGGAGATCAGGCCATAGGTTCAGATGAATTTGAATATGTTTGTCTCATATTTTTCTTTTACTTTTATGAACATGGTATTTAAAGGAAAACCAAGAATGAATTTGCTGCTGGTGAATATATATCGTCTTTGTCTGGACTGGATGCAAGGAAAAGGCTGGAGCATTTTGTTGGGGAAAGGACTGAGATGCTTCCCTCTCTCTCCAGGCTTCATTCCTCCTGAACTGCCACTCACTGCCTGGCTGGGCAGATACACATCCTGGGGTATTGTAGAAATTGCAGCAACTCTCATAAGGGACAGAGAAGTAATGTGCCCAAGGGTGCACATTAAGTAGCTTGTCATATACTGCATTTGTTTGTTTGTTTCTTTTTTTTTGTTGTTGAGACAGAGTCTCACTATGTTGCCCTTAGAAGAGTGCCGTGGCATCACAGCTCACAGCAACCTCTTGGGCTTAAGCAATTCTCTTGCCTCAGCCTCCCAAGTAGCTGGGACTGCAGGCACCTGCCCACAATGCTTGGCTATTTTTGTTGTTGTTGTTGTAGTTGTGATTGTTGTTTGGCAGGCCCAGGCTGGATTCAAACCCGCCAGCTCTGGTGTATGTGGCTGGTGCCCTAGCCACTGAGCTATAGGCACCAAGCCTGAATTTGTTTCTTTGTCTCTACATTTAGTCTATCCCAGCCCTCAGCAAGCCTAGAATTAGAAAAAGTCTTCTTTAAGACATTTTGCATCCATGAACTAGAATACTGTCATAATAAAGAGACAAATCACTTATGTCTATGACTTGAATGATACCCTCCAGGGTTGTGCAGTGCACAGCCTGAACAACCTTTTCATGGTGTGCCCCTAGTTCCTAGCAGCAGGCAAACAATGGGGTCCAATAAATTCTTGTGCACTTGATTTGTAAGTGTCAATGGCTAACTCAACTCTAAGAGGCAGGCACTTTCAGACTCCTCCTTGTGACAGATGAGGCTGTAGTCTTTTTTCTTCACTGTGTCCTCCTGCTGTGCTGGTAGAGAAGCAAGGACTGCAAGTGGCTGGATACCTTGTGTGAGTTCCTCCTCTCTGAGAGATGCAGATACTCTCAAAAGTCTCATGTTCACTTCAGCTTTCGCTTCCACTTCCCAATTTCTCTTCTCAAGCAGGGATTGGCAAAAGCACATGTTGAGATTTATTTTCTTCCTTTAGTCAGTAACTCCTCAAACATACCCAGGTGACTCTTATTTACACCAGGCATCAGGAGTATTGATAAAAGCGCTTTCTAACTTGCATTTGCAAGGTGCAGCATCTCCCATTAAATACCAATGCCCACAGAAATAAATGAGAAAAGGCAAAGATAACAGGGAACCCATGCGCTTAGGATGCTTTTAGGCCTGACAGAAGAAACTAAATGAATTAACGTCCTATCACTGCAGCTCATTCTGACATTTATGTGATCAGTTACATACTGCTCAATGATTCCCCATGGAAGGGATTGACACTCTTAATGAACTGGGGTTCAAAAACAAGGGTAAAAAAGAACAGTAGTCCCATATGGCCCAAAGAAGGCAAGTGTGTCCACAGTGTCCTAGTCAAGGCCCATGGACTCTTCTCTGGTTTAACTGCACTCTGGCCCAATGTGTATTTTTTTCCCCAACTCTGAGCCAACATCTTCTGGTTCTTTTCCAGTTTTTCAAGGTACCCCAATGACAGATGATTAACAGAACACCACCAACTCCAACCTATTGGTACTTTAAGACTGTGTCCCACCTGCCAGTCACTCATCCCCAAGCCCCATCCTCCAATGCTCAAACAAAGCAAATTCTCTGCAAAGCTTCTTCAGATCTTATTCAACTAATTACTTTCACAATGAATAAATTTGACTATAATTGTCTTAATTATCCAATCTGATAAAAATTGCTTATTAGGAGAATGTGCTAGACTACCAGGGGAATAAATGATCAGCCCCTTCATACTGCAAAGCCCTCCCTGGAAGCTAGCTGAGTTCCCAGCCCTAATAACTCACCAATGTCAAGGTGGATATAAGTAACTAAAGATGCTTCAAGATTTCACAGCCCTACCCAGAAGGCAATTGAATCGCATTCTATCAAACCGTGGCACAACATTTAATTTAAAAGTCAAAACCATGAAATGTGGATTTCTTCCTTAGATAACACCTTAGGCATGGAAAGTAACAGTAATATGAAGTTATTTCCTATCCCGATTTTGTGAAACCCAACTGTCTTTTCCTAATTTCTTCTAGATATATTTTCTTTGCCCCTTATTGGAAAAAAAGAAAAATCTGGTCTGAGAATAGCTGATCTGAACTGTTTGTATTCATCATACCAAATGGGAACTCTTTATGCCTGTCTCATAGGTGCCAAAATCAAGGTGAGACTCAGCTGCATAAGCGAGTTTGTGGCAATTTAGACCCTACAGAGCGACATTTTTAACTCAGTGTGCATGAAATTAACAACATGTTCTTTGCTGAGAACCCAGGGACTGCTGAACTCTATATCCTATGAAAAATGCATTTTAAGATCAATCAAAGCCTGAATAAATTAGCAGGGTTCTCCCCAGGTACTGCATGAAAGCACTGGCGTTTAAATGTCGTCAATAGGATTGGGTTGTTAGGATCGTTAATTAAGACCTTAAATCTTGCTAGAATCCCCCTGAAGTAGGCTTCTTGACCCTCCTCAAACTCTGTACAGTCACGGAGTGTGAGGTCAGGTTGCAATCCACATGGTCCCTGTTCTTGAGGATCCCACCCTGGGAATGAAGCAGGGACTGAGTTGACGAGGTAAGGGAGAGTGCTGCCCCCAGGACAGGCATCCCTTATGCAGGCACTTCTCCCAGGTTTCCACTGAGGTGGGAGGTGCAACTGTGCAGTGGTCCAGAGCAGCTCTGAGTAGGCAGGGCCTGGCAGGGACAGCCATCAGACAGACTCTAGGGCTGCCTGTGAGGAGAACGGCTAAATGGCTAGCAAGGTTGCAATTGCTGGCCAGAGCTAAATTTTGGGAAAAATGGAGAATATTGCCATGCTGGTAATCCTCTGCACCTGTGCGGCCCAGTGTGCCCAAACAACTGCAGGAATTGAGAAGAGGTATGTTCTAAGCCACACCAGGTGGGACAGATGTGAGGGGACCTGTCCTGGCAGCCCCAGGCCAGTCGGGCTCCTAGGAAGCGAAGGGCTGAGGCTAACAGGCCTTGTCTTAGGATATAGAAAACTTCGAGAAGAAGTAAACATCAATAAAATCGCACCTTGGAGGCTGACCCATTCTGTAATCTTTCCCTTCTCTCCTTCCCACCTCTAACAGTCTTACCAGTTCTTCCTCCCAAGTGATTCCCCCACGCCCACTGCCCTGCAGCCACACGGGGTGCCTGCTCCAACCTCCAGCCCTGCTGTGGCCATCCTAGGCCATCCTCAGAAGCCCTCAGTGACCTCTATTGCTCTGAAGATGACATCATCCTTAGTCTAGCACTGAACCGTCCCTGTTGCCAAATAACTTCCAACTACCAATTTATTGAACAACTTAAACCAACACAAACACTGAACATATTTTACAAATGAAAACAAAGCCACTATTAGTGTGTGGACCTAAAGGGATGACAGTCATGGCCATGGCTCTTATCTGCCCTGTCCCGATGGCCAGGACCTGGGCTGAGGGGCTGTGACACAGGAGGTCACATGTGTGCAAGGCATGCCACAGGAGGGTCTCATTTTGAGTTACTTGGCTTGTTCTCAACAAGAACACAGTGAGGGCTCAGGCTGGGCTCCTGCTGACCTGTGCAATCAGGACTGATTTGGAGCCATATCCTATTCATGCTATAAATCCTAACTATTAATATGCCATTTGCTTTTATATTTACGGTGAGAAAAATAATACAGGTAGGAAAAGACTTTACCCGGCAGGCTGTTATTTTAATTAAATCGCAACTTGCAAAGCTAGATAATGACAAACAGAACTTCCAGAAATATTTTCCATTCCTTCCAAAACTGGCTTTGGCCAGCAATTCCAACCTTGCTAGCCATCTAGCGGTTCTCCTAACAAGCAGCCCTGGAGTCTGTCTGATGCCTGGCCCATACGTTGTCCCTGCCCACTCAGACCTCCCCTGGCCCTCTGCACAGTTGCTCCTCCGTCCCTCCCCCACAGCAAGCCAATGTAAATTCCCCTGGAACCCAGACAGGTGCCCTCCCTCCCCTTATGCTTTGGCAACTCTTCTCATGCAAAAAACTCTTTCCGCCTCTTCCTGCAACTGGGGAAAGAGCACTGGGCTGGGAGTTAAGAAAACTGCATTTGGCTCATCACAGATTCATTTTCAAGCCAAAGACAGAAACCCAAATAACTCAAGGCCGTGATCATTCAATTAGTCGCTCCACAGATGGTCGCTCCACATGGTGACTCAGGGACTCCTCCCAGTGCTGCCCAGCCAGATGCCAGGCAGGAGCAGAAAGAGCTGGGCACAGGAGGAGGCTTAATTTTCTGTGGGATTCTGAGAACAGATACGTCTGCATTCCAAATGCAAATTTCAGATGATCCACTGTGAAAGATTTCACACCAGCCTCCAACGTCAGAACAACTGAGAACCAATCGCATGAATTACCACAGCAAAGGGGTGAAAATGTTTCCTTTTCACACAATGCTTCTTTATGCTAAGACTTTATAATCTGTCGAAACTCAGAGACAAATAAGAAGAAAATATACACTTTCTTATAGTTTCCTACCAGATTAAGAGAAAATTCATTAGGGGCAGAAAAAAGTCTGTATGAGAGAATGCTAGCAGTCTGGTCAGGAGGGCGTCTGCCCTGAATGTCCAGGCCTGGGAGTCACAGAAATCACCTGGGACCTGCTGGATCCCTGTGGATCCTGCAATCCAGGCTGGAGTTGAGAAAGCCTACTCCTTGGGCTTTGCCTTGTGGAAACGAACAAGGCAAAGCCTAAGGAGTAAAAGCCCCTGGGGAAGACAAAGGCGCATGATCTGGATAAAGTAAATCTGCATTTCATGTGGAACCAGAAAGGACCCCATGCAGTTGGAGCAACCTTATGCAAGAAGACCAAATTTGAAGGCATCAGTTTACCAGATTTCAAGCTGTACTAAAAGGCTAGAGTAGCCAAGTCAGCATGGAAATGCAAATCAGAAACTACAATAAGACGTCACCCAACTTCAGTGAGAATGGCTCCTATCAAAAAGTCCTAAAACAACAAATGCTGGCATGGATGTGGAGAGATGGGAACATTTATACACTGTTGGCAGGACTACAAACCTCTCTGTAAAGTTGTATGGAGATACCTCAAAGAACTAAAAGTACACCTAACATTTGATCCAGCAATCCCACTATTGGGTATTTAACCTAGGGGAAAAAATACATTTTATTAAAAAAAAAAAGAAAGAAAGAAAGGAAAGAAAAAACACCTGCACTAGAATGTTTATAGCAGCACAATTCACAATTACCAAGACGTGGAAACAAACCACGTGCCCATCAATACATAAGTGAATTAATAACATGAAGTATCTGTATACCATAGAGTACTACTCAGCCATTAAAAATAGTGAACTTATACCTCTTGTATTAACCTGGATGGAACTGGACACCATTCTTCTAAGTTACTTATCACAAAAAATGGAAAAAACAAACTTCTATATACTCACTATTAAATTGGAACTAATTGATCCACACTGCTATGCACCTACAGAAATAATATTCATCAAAATCAAGAAGGTAGGATAAGGGGATGGGTAAATTCACCCTTAATGGGCACAAAGAATACTCTCTGAGTGATGGACATACTTTAACTTTGACTCAAACTGTACAATAGCAACTTACATAACCAAAACATTTGTACCCCCATAATATTATTAAATAATAATGATAAAAGATGGACCAACCTGGGGGAAAAAAGAGAAAATTCACTAATGCCTGAAAGGCAGGAACCAGACGCTTGTCCATATTAGAATCTCTGGGGTTGCACAGTGTCCAGAATAGAGATGGATGCCCTATAACCACACATGCACAGCAAGTCTCCACAGAGGGAGTGCAGAGGGCAAGGGTGGGGGACAAAGATTTTTAATTAGCTCTGCCCATACAGTATCACCACTGCCATCTAAACACCTAAAAGAATTTGGAATATCAAAGAGACACAAGAGAGTAGATACATGGAAAAGTAGAATACGAAATCGTGCATGCTGGGCATAAAACCTACCCAATCACAGATGAAGAGCTACCGTTGCCCTACAAGTAAATTGTTGCAGAGAAGCAGCTGTGGGTGGATTTTTAAATATGCCATTAAGCTGTGGAGCAATGCATAAAGTTACATTCATAGGTTAGGCCCCCTTTCCTTTCTGTTCTGATTCCTATATCCTAGTCTTTGATCAGGAGCAAAGGCTCCCACACTTTTTGGGTTTTTTTATTTATGTTTTTACAGTGTGGTCCATGAAGGAGAAACAAAATCACTCAGCCTCAGCTATTTCCACTTCTCAAGTGACAAAGGATTCCATAATGGAAAAGGAGCATCACTCCACAACAAATCGCAAGGGTGATGGCAGGGAAGGAATGTGATTTATTCTGAGGACATTTCAGTCTAATTTCTACAAGTGATAAGCCCAAATACGCAAACATGGCTAACTTTACCCTCTGATGCAAACAACCTACACCAAGCTAGACTGGCAGTGGAGCTAAACCAATGGGGATTTGCTTATAAATGAAAGGCAAGAAAAGCAGCAGTTAAAAACCATGACCACAGCTCAGCGCCTGTAGCACAATGGTTATGGCACCAGCCACATATACAAGAGGCCGGAGGGTTCAAACCCAGCCCGGGCCAGCTAAACAACAATGACAACTATAACAAAAAATAGCCAGGTGTTGTGGCAGGCGCCTGTAGTCCCAGCTACTTGGGAGGCTGAGGCAAGAGAATGGCTTAAGCCCAAGAGTTGGAGGTTGCTGTGAGCTGTGACGCCACAGCATCTACCGAGGGTGACATTGTGAGACTCTGTCTCAAAAAAAAAAAAAAAAAAATCAAAAACAAAACAAAACAAAAAAACCATGACCACATCTGGATAATAAACAAAAGGTACCCCCAAAGCACACTTCTCCAAGTCAAGGGTATTCTAACCTTCTGCAAGTACATGCGTGCAGTTAGGCCTGGACAATATTTCCAATAGCTGAGTGAGTGCAATCCAGACTTCTTACAGAATCTTAAATTAGGGGCCTCAGATTCTAGAAACTCACTAATTTTAGTTTTCAAATAAAAAGTCTTAGCCAAGCAACCCTTAATAGCTTGCTTAGGTCATTAGGAACCCTTGATTATTTCTGCATATGAAGTTTTTAGAGCTAACTGTAGGTGCATGATTTGCCCACAAGAACTAGAGAGATTTGTTAATATTTTTTGAAATCATCCCTGGCCTATAAGGAAGGCCCCTTAAGGCTTTCAGTTAAGCCTCAGACACTGCTCTGAGAATTAATGCTAGAGAGATCTTCTGTAAGACTGCAGTGTTCCAGGCACTGGGGGTGAGAAAATTAGCTTCTACACACAAGTGTGGTAGTATGGCCCTGATAAACTCTTAACCATGGCACCTGAGCCCCCACCCCTGCTCAGGCAGAAACAGGGGCCCAGGCTTTCTAACCACTTCTAAAGAGAATAAGATGACAATTTACAAACCTATCTAGGATCAAGTGCAGAGCTTGTAGGCTGCCTCATCCACCCCAGAGGCCACTCAGACCTCTCTCCACTTCCGTGAACCCCTTGGCTTTTTGCCCTTGTCAACTCATGTCATCTAGTCACATTCTGCTCTAGCTGGTGAGTTACCTGACAGTGACCTTAACCAGTATCTTTCTTACTTTGGTTGGAGGGAGCTGGGAAATGTGGCTTGGAAGCAGAAGAGCCTAGGTTGATGGATTTAACCTACCATTAAAAATTTATAATTTATAGAGAATTTGTAAATGGTATTGCTGATATGTAACATGCATTTTAAGTGATAGTTATGGTTCAGAGTATTTTAAAAGTTATTTGGAGAATAATCCAAATATCTTAAATATGTATTTATACTATAAATTATAATATTATTTAATATAATAATGTTTTGGAGAAACAATACATTTCTTCTGAAATAAAACCACCTGATCCTAATCTCCTGTATGATGGTTTTGAACAGGCGTCCTCAAACTTTTTAAACAGGGGGCCAGTTCACTGTCCCTCACACCACTGGAGGGCCAGACTATAGTTTAAAAAAAAAAACTATGAACAATTCCTATGTACACTGCACATATCTTATTTTGAAGTAAAAAAACAAAACGGGAACAAATACAATCATACCGCCTCATGTGGCCCACAAGCCACAGTTTGAGGACCCCTGGTTTTGAACAAAATTTTACACTGGATTAAGTACTACAGTTAAAACAGTAATATGACAATTGCAGTAATTTCCCATCTGGATTACTATTTAATGGCTAGCAGAAGTCTGTATTCCTTCAGAATTTTAAAAGCCTTAGAGTGAATGTGATTTCCCCAAACCAAGAAAAACAATCTCATTTATAAAGAGAGAGAAAAAATAATAAACACAAAACTGTGAGAATAAAAGATGAGGGGAAATTGGACCATGGCCCTATTTGTACTGAGGGCACAGACAGAACTGTTATCTACGGTTACTTCCTTCAGCAAATGAATAGGCCTCTTGGAGGTGGTCAGCATCCTTGAAGCAAGGCCCCCTGTACCACTGTGCTGCAAGAAATACCTGGTAACTATGGTGAGGACTATGACAGGGCCCCAGAGACCTGACAGCATCAACTGTTCCTTAGAAACCAGAATGTGTCCTCACTGCCAGTGCATTTTCCATGTAGTCATTCAGGGACCCAGGCTCCTTCTATCTTGTGGCTCTGCCTTCTCTCAGGCTCAGGGTCTTACACATGCATCCAATGGACAGGAAAAGAGAAGAGATGGAAGAAGCATAACCACTGCTTGACAACCTTGGGTCTGTAAGGGGGCCTGGGAAACGTCCCTGGCTAGGCAGTAATTGTTCACAACTACTTTCCATGGGAAGAGAGAGCCACAGATCTTTGGAGGGTGGCTAGCCGTGTCTGCTCTGGCAACAAAAAAGATAAGAGTTCATAAATTTAGAGAGGCAGCTTTAGTTCTATTTATTTAGTTAGTTTATTTATTTTTTTTTTTTGGCCGGGGCTGGGTTTGAACCCGCCATCTCCGGCATATGGGACCAGCACCCTACCCGCTGAGCCACAGGCGCCGCCCTAGTTAGTTTATTTTTTAAGACTAGTTAAGGGCAGTAGAAAGAAGAGCAGAAAGAGGAGAACAAAGGAGTTAGATCTGTAACTGTGAACAATGAAATAACTCATTACCTTTGGACTAACCAGCTTTACTACTTTTTTCTACAGGGTGGCCATAAAATTCATGTGCAATTTAAAATCACAGGAACTTTATGTCCACCCTAATTATATAGTATATACATATTTTTTACTTCAGATTGATATGAGGGTACAGATGATTAAGGGGATCACACCTGCAGATTGGGAAGCAGGCCTCCAGCAGAAACTGGAAGGAGGGGAAGAGAAAAGGAATTTATACCAAATGGATTGGCCAAAGATACATAGTCTATAGGTTACAGAAGGAGCTATGAATATTCGTGAAGGGTGTCCTAATACATGCACACTGAATAAACGTGGATTACATGCCGTCAATGTTCTTCATGTCTGCCTTGGGGTGGAGAAACTTAAATGAATCACAATTAGGCTCTATACATCCAAAGGTGAAGCAGAGACACAAAGGCACTCAGTGTGTAGCCTCTGTAAATCGGCCAGAACCAGCCCCTGGTGGCTGGTCTCATATCTGCAGAAAGTTACTGAAATCATTCTCTCCTCCAGTCAAAGCTGTAGTTATAGCTTATGGAATGGGGAGGGGGATCAGTTAGTTGACATCTGGTGTGGGTGAGCTGCAATTGTTCCAGAATTGCTTACCTCAAGGCCAGTGCTTGTTTAGCTGTTAGAGAAAAAGAAAAATCTTGTGGCCGGTAGAACATAGCTTGTTCTTTAAGTGTAGGATGGGTGCTTAACCCTTGCCTGACATGACCTTAGGTCTTGTTTATAATGTGGTATCTTATTGACACAAAGAGTCTGTTCCATCTCACGCGGGGCCTAGGGCTTTGTTTTTCTTTTGCACTGCCATCCGTGGGTGTAGAGTGCAGAGAGAAGGGGGTGTGGAAGAACCACCACCCACTTCTATTTTTATCAAGCTCTGAGTTTCAGCTCAGAAGTGCCAAGTCTTTCATTGGGTTAGAGCGACAGGTTTTGTTTGTGTCCCAGGCCAACTTTTGTGCAAACCCCAGGTGCAGAGTTTGCGTGTGGATCTATTGGGTTTCCCTGAAGTGTGTCCTGGTGCCAACCACACATTGCAATAGGGAGGTAAGCTCCCCCGCGTCTTACCACTTTCCATGCCCCCAATGTAGTTGATTGACATGTATTTCCCACCCCTCCCCCCCGTTCTTTCACAGTATTGCCTTAATACCACCACCACCACCACCCGCCATGAGTGCCCTCCTGGCCTGGGCCTTGGTGACTTTCTGCATCAGCAGAATGAAATCCTAGACTTTTGAGAATGGATCTTCAGAAGTCTTGTAGCTTTTATCTGTGTCTCTTGGGATTTTCCCTTGTGAACCCAGCTGTCATGTTCTGAGAAGCCCAGGTGACACAGAAGTGTCTGGTCTGCAGCCTCTGCCGGGCTCCCAGGCACGGCAGCACACCACCGTGAGTGATCAGCCCCACTGAACATTCAGATGGTGGTGACCTCAGCCAGCATCTGACTGCAGCTGCATGAGAATGCTTCCTGACGGTGGCCCCACACACTCCTCCTGCCTCCTTCCCACAGAACCGCCAGCCCTAGTCCCATAAGGACACTCCTGGAGGCCCCTTCCTCAAACAGCTTTTTCCTCCTTCCTAGCACCTTATCGGTTTTATGGACCCTTCTCTTTTGCCATTATCAGAAATTCATTGTATATAATCTTCCAGGGGTAAGGCGGGAGTTTTGGATTTAGAGCTCAGTGTGCAGAAAGCTATATATCCTAAGCTGAAAAACATGTTACGATTTTAGGATCATTGAAAGAAGAGACAATAATAAAAAAAAAAATTGTTTCCTTTTCTCCTGGGTCCCTACACTTTGTCAGCCTTGCTTCATTTCATCCTAATGGGAATCTCTTGGTATTTCTTTGGTGCTCCCACTGCCTGTCACTTGCCTTGTGAAGGTGCGGGCCCTCAATGCAGGTGACAGCTTTTCATCTCTGCATGTGGTGGCAGGAGTCAGCCTTGTTTCTGGTGAGCACTCTAATGACACACCCAGGATTGGTTGGTTGTTGTGCATGCCCAGCTGAGTGGCCAGTGTTCATTTCCAGAACTGCTCACTGAAGGAGGTATTGGAATGGGAGGTGGACGTCTAGGTGCTTTGTTATGGTTTAAGTGTTGGTATTCCCCCCCCCGCCAAGTTCATATGTTGAATCTTAATCCCTAGTGCGATAATATTAAGAGGTAGGTCCTTTACAAAGATGCTTGAGGAAGCCTGTTCATCCTTCTGAGTACACATAGAAAATATCATCTATGAAAAGTGAGCCTTTACCAGATACCAGATCTCCCAGTGCCTTAATCTTGAACTTTAAAGCCTCTAGAGCTGTGAGCAACAAATTTCTGTTCTAAGGTATTTTGCTATAACAGCACAGACTAAAACGTGCCTCAGTGATGCAATTGCAAAGCTCTCCAAGCGGGTGCAGAGATGGCAAAGGGTGAAAGGGGTGGAACCAATCAGTTAGGGTTGACTTTCCTTTGCCATGATTTGCAGAATCCACACTATCGGTGAGCAGCATCTCTTACAGAGGACTACTGTAGAAGCTAGACGTAAACCCTTATTGTGCTAAGACACTGAAACATGAGAGCCTACTACTAGGTTGGCAAGCATTATCCCACCCAATTCTATCCCTCCTCCCTGGCTATACTCAACTCAAGTTTCCTAAAATAGGAATCATAATGTTCCCCGCTAGGCCTGGTGCTCGTGCCACTTTGGTAAAAAGTTGCTGGCACTGAGTAAGAGCAGTGATACAGAAAGGCCAGGGAAGGCTTTTGAGGCCTTTGAGGATGCCCAGCCCAAACTGGGCAGAAGACAGAATAGAGCCACCGGGGCTGTTTCCTCATTTTTGTCACTGCCCCTGTTTCAAATTTAGGGCTATGAAGGAACAAAGTTTCAGAAAGCATTTTAATAAAATATATTGTCACAGCTCAATGTGGAGGAAAATCAACTGGAAAGAGAGCCACGCTTTCACGAGGGGAGGGGTTAAAATTAAGGCAAAAACGTTAAAGAGTGTTTAAAAATATCTGCAATGTAATAAGTGCTGACAGGCTGATGAGACTGAGGAGGAGGCGGGTAACTCAGGCCTGCCTGGCAGTGGCTGTGCCCTCTGCTTGGGAGGAGGCTGGAACAGGTGAGATGGCGTGGGCACGCCTCAGCATGACGAATTAGAATGTTCTCCTTCTGTGAGGGAGGGAGAGAGCTGTCAGCCTGGCCGTGAGACACAGAAGACAGCCGTGGGGATGTCTTGGCTGCACAGGCAGGGATAGCCAGGAGAGGGAGGAGAGAAGGGGCAGGAAGCCATGTGAGCAGACGGAAGAGGAGAGGAGCAAATTCAGAAACCAAACAAGGCCCAGAAGAAAACAAGCTAAAGAAGATGCTTGGGACCAGGACTCGGTGGGGAGTACAGGAGCCCAAGGGTGAAAGAAGGTTTGAGCAGCTGAAGTTTAGGAGCCCCGGGAAGACACAGGAAACAAGAGCTGCTAATGAGGCCATGGCAGCCCCTGGGGCTTAGGGACAGAGAGAAGGCCTCACTTCTGGGGAGACAAAAAGGATGGAAAACAGGGAGAATACAGCCATGTGGCACTGGGAATGTGGCCTGCCACCAGGGAACCTGGGCCAAGTCATTGCCCCTTCGCCCCAGGCCTCTGTCTCCCCTGCAAGTAACAATCACTAGGTCCTTGCAGACAGGACCTGCTGGGGATGGGAAAGGGAGAGAGCAAAGTCACAGGGAGCAGCTCAGGGACCCCCTGGGGTGGGGCCTGGGTTTCCAGAGCCCGAACCCCGGCCCAGACTGCACAGACTATCAGCTGCTGAGGAAGGGCTGGGACAATCTACACTCTACCAGGGGCAGGAGGTTCAGGGGAACAAGCAAAATTTAAGAGTCAAATCTGCTTCGTTTCCCAGCTAAGCCATTTTCCAGCCGAAATATCAGGGAGGCTTGCTTTATGTGAAATGGGGCCAACAGTGCCCACCACACGCGTGTTGTGAGCACGCAGTGAAAGGACAAAGGGGAGGCATCCACAGCTCAGAGGTGCTCAGAAAAGGTTAGCTTCCTTCCAAGGGTGAGGTGGAGATGACGGCCAGCTTTTATCTTAGCTTTTAATATGGCAAATGTCAAATATACAAAGGAACGGAGGCAGGAGCGTAAGGAACCTCCACAAAGCCATCATCCAGCTTCAACAGTTACCAACTCTGAGCTGATCTGGCTTCATCTCACACCTGCCCACCCACCTTGTGGCCTCCCCCACCCAGTTTACTGTGATGAAGATTGCAATTTGTCAGGTTATTATATTTCTACATTAAGTGAGCTAGTGCATACAACATAAAATGAGTTTATTTATTTGAAACAAACTAAACAAAGTCTGGATTTATTTATTTATTTATTTTTGAGACAGAATCTCCCTCTGTCATCCTGGGTAGAGTATTGTGGTATCATCATAACTCACAGCAACCTCAGACTCTTGGCCTCAAGGCATCCTCCTCAGCCTCCCAAGTAGCTGGGACTATAGGCGTGTGCCACAATGCCTGGCTTGTTTTCTATTTTTAGTAGAGATGAAGTCTCTCTCTTGCTCAGGCTGGTTGTGAACCCCTGAGCTCAAGCAATCCACCCTCCTCGGTCTCCCAGAGTATTAGGATCATAGGGGTGAGCCACCGCCCTCAGCCAAGACTGGGGTAAAGGCCCAGAGGCCCTCTGTGCTGTGCATGTGTGCTGACTAGGAGTAGGTGTCAGTATCTTCTGGGCCCCGGTTTTGGTCTGGGGTCTTCCCTGGGGCTTGAAGTCTTTGCCCCAGACTTCCGCCCATCACTGGCCTTGACAGCCCCCAGGGGAAGTACAGAAGTCCCAGAATCACTGCCTAGGCCTGGAACTGACTGCCCTGCATGAACAGATGGGTGAGGACACCTCTAAAGTCCCCTGTCTTCCCTCTTGTTGCTGGGAGGGCAATCGAAGGCACAGCCCCTCGACCCCACTGTCACACAAGTATGCAGTGAGGAGGCCACTTAGTGGCCTGTGAGCCTGGGGGTGGCAAGTGAGGCTGTGGGCAGCTAAATCCAGACCTGAGACAGCTATCCCCAGTCAATGCCTATGGGCCTCTTTAGTTAAAGAGAAGGTTGGGAATTGGCCTCCAGAAACTTCAAAGAACCCTGGAGAACATGACTGGGACTCAGCCTGAGCACCGGCAGCCCCAGCACTGCAGACCTCACTGCTGGGTCCTGGGAAAGGCTCAGCCTGAGTCTGCCCCCAGGAGCCCGCCTTGCAGTGACAGGGACATTCCACAGGCATCTCCTTTATACTGCGTAGTTAAATCTCACACACATGTCCTTCTGAGGTCTCTCACAAGGTCTGAATAGGCCACAGTAGAGGAAAACAGTAATAAACAGGGTACCCGGGGGAGACTGGGCATGCTGATCCTAGGATCAGGCAACAAAGAAGAACACTGTGTATGAAAAGGTCAAAAACAGTATGGAAGCGCCACAGAAAGTTAAACAGAGTTATCACATGGCCCAGCAATTTCATTTCTGCGTATGTACCTAAAAGCATTGAAAGCAGAAACTCAGACAGATTTGCACACCCTGTTCACTGTAGTGTTATTCACAACAGATTGGGGCAGGGGCCAGGGTGCAAAATGGAGGTGGTGGTGAGAGCAAGGCTCCTTGCCAGAGCCTGTTGAATATAAAGGTTGAAGTGCATTTGCGCTCACAGCCATCTCTGAGAACATGTTTCTCATGGTATCAGGGCCTCCTCCCCCAACTCCACATCTCACCTGGAATTTCAACACAAAGAATGAGCTTCAAGGTTAGCGTCACAGGCCAGCAGCCCCAGCCAGAACTGGGCAAATCATCGCACACACAAGTCCTAATTCTGCTCAGATAATCTGCTTACATGTTAAACACGGATTAACAGAAATGTCAAACAAACCCCTTTCACGGGATGGGCACACATCATGAATTACATGCTCCTCTGGTTTTCGCTGGTTTTGCTGGGGGTGAGGAGGGAATGAGGTTCACTTTAAATTATAATTCTGGTTAACAGGAGAGACCACTTATCATTTGAGAGTTTACCAGGAGTCACACAGTGCACTATAAGCTACTCTCCCCTAATTCCAAAAAGAACGCAGACAAGGCAAGGTCTGCGTCACTTGTGGCTGGATGCCAGGCACCTGCCGATGGTAGGCACTCCAGGGAAACTGTAGAACAGGATTAAAGACAGACTCACACAGAAATATTAAATACTTTATGTGCATTCTATTAAATTATTCTACACAGCAACTGTAGGAGGTAGAACTGTTATGGTTCCATTTACAGCTGAGAAAACTTGAGCACAGACAGTTTAGGTGACTTGTTCAAAGTTACAGGAGACAAACCAAGGCCAACATCACTCCAGTGCTTGTCACAACATTCCATGCCACATACTTTGCCTCTCCAAATGTCCCTTCCCGCTGAGCTAGAAATACCTACCAGAAAGGAAAATATGAAATCCTGATGGGAAACACACCCAATAAGCTCTTCAGATTGGAATCTTGGAGTCTGAAAATCACCCTTCTGTGGGATCTCATAGGTCTTTCAGATGGTCCTCCAAACAGGTGCCGGCTCTGCAGCCTCTCCAGATGGAAAGCTGCCTTGCTGACATGAGATTGGGCCGTCTGGAAGCCCTTCCTTCTCTGTAACTCGCCTGTCTGGTCACAGAGGCAGACACAGCACAGCCCCCCTCACATCTCTCTTTGCATCCCAGGAGGTGAGATATCAAGTTCAAGAACAGCATCAAGTCTGGGGTACAGGGCTGGGAAGAAGGAATATGCAGTGAGCAGACACCGTCCTTGCAACATCGCAGGTCAGGCTTGCTGGGGCTCGTCCCTCTTCCCAAGCAGCCCTGGGAGGAAGCCGCCACTCAGAAGCCTGGAGCTGTGTGTCCTTGACCCTGCCACCTCCTGCTGGG
The DNA here is from genome assembly GCF_027406575.1 of Nycticebus coucang. NCBI lineage: Eukaryota > Metazoa > Chordata > Mammalia > Primates > Lorisidae > Nycticebus > Nycticebus coucang. The sequence continues at coordinate 91,897,444 of NC_069788.1, forward strand.
CTCATTTCTCCTCCTCAGCAACAGGAATGACCTAGTAGCCCCTCTCCCAAGTATTTTATAAGTACAATAATATCCAGAAGGCCCTGGGAGGTGCTGTATCTTTTTTTTCTCTCTTTTTTTAATTTATAAAATGATTTACATTCTACATTTACTAAGTTTCACATATACCCTTGTAAGATGCACCACAGGTGCAATCCCACCAATCACCCTCCCCGGAGGTGCTGTATCTTAACAGAGAGTTGAGGCAAGACCCAAACTGGACAAGATCAGTCAGATGGTAACTCTAGCAACAGCAGCAGCAATGGACACTTGTTAAGTGCTTGCTATTTATCAAGCATAGTTCTAAGTCTTACATGCTGCTCCCTTTATTGCTCAGAACCCCCCCCATCTTGTAGATACTATCCTTATTTTATTGCAGACAGGGAAATAGGGGTACAGAGAGGTTAAGTCACTTATCTGAAATCACACAGCTAGTGTGAACAAGAGCTAGGATGCAAACTCAGGAAACATGACCCACTGATCTCAATTTCTTAAACATTATGCTTTTCCTAATAGGTGCAGGTCTGAGCCAGGCTTTAAAGGAACTGTTGGGCAGGGTGGTTGGGGGGGAGAGGGAAAAGGGGAGATAAACCAGATCCCTTTCTTTGCATCCTGCCAATGGGGTCACTCAGCAACCAGCCCCATATTAACAGCCTCCTGACAGCTCTAGTTTAACATGCATTTAAAGCCTCAGTATCTTCTAAGGCCTGCCTAGATGCCTCCATGAAGCCACCCAGGATTGACCTGTTGGGGCTTTAAATTTGCTGCCCCTTGGTAGAGCCTGGAGACCTTTCTGCCTGTCTTTAAACCTAATTTATAGCTCCCTGCTCCAGGGCAGGCTTCTCATCCAATTCAACTTTATATCCTCCACCCCACCACCTTCAGCATAGGCATAGAGTAGGCCTCCATGCACATGCTGATAACGTTTCTAGAAATCATCATTGACCTTAAAACCCCCTCTTCATTAAACTTCCCTGACAAAAATACTAGCTCTAAAATATGCACACCATCCCCCACTTCAGTCTTGACAAATGCAGCCCTGAAATTTCAAGTAAATTTTAATTACAGAAGAGAGGCTAAAACCTCTGCCCAAGAAGGCCTGTCATTTTCCTTTCTTATGCTGGTAATTTCCAACATTACTATGCCCCAAAGGCCCTGCCGGCCGGCCGAGCTCTTCTGAGGGACTAGGGAGTGTATTTCATGCTTGAGTTGGGGCAAGGCAGACAGAAATATTTACAATGCCCAAGTGGTAATCAAAAATTCATTTTGCTTTGTGTTTACTTCGTTCATATCTCATTTGAGTCAAGCTGGAGTCATTAAGTGGTTTGCTCCGGACTAATTCTAGCTTATATCTCAGAGCCGCTCTGCTCAACTGACAGCATGCTCTCTTGCGCCTGTGAGCAAGGTGCAGCCAGGCAGAGCTCAGTGACACTAGCGATGTCCCCGAGGAAATTCCAGGCCTTGGGGGTTGGGCAAGGTAGCTAGAGGCCCCAGGGACTTGATGCGGAGTCTAACAGGATGTCTAGATGCCTGGGAAGCACCTCGCATCTTCTTACATTAACATAGGCTCACTCAAGCCCATTCCACGCCAGCTCCTTATGGGGTAGGGAGGGCTGTTCGGAGGGTTGATTCAGTCTCTCTCTGCCTTTGGCAAGTTTCTAGTTTAGCAAAAGAGACCAAATGAAAAACCAACATGTCATTGGCTTGCATTGCAGCTGGGGGAGTGCAGTGGTAACGGAGAAAAAAGCAGCTTGCTCTGCCTGGTGTGCAGACAGGTAACATCCCAAAAGAGGGACAGTTTGGCAGTTCCTTCCAAACTATGCAGAGCAGTATCTAGGGGCAGAAAAGGAAGTAGATTCCAGGCAGGGAAACAGCATGTGCAAAACCTCTCACACTCAGATGTTCGTCTTCCATCCGCAGCTCTTGGGAGGGAGTCAACTGTGCATCTGAACCTCATTTCTGCTGGTGCCCTCCAGGGTCCACACGGAGGGGTATATAGGAGAGTGGGGCCCAGAATCAGGCTAGGGAGCAGGGTAGGGTGCCTCCAGCTTAGGCCAGGCTTCAATAATCAGTGGGTCTCTTCCTCTGCCTTCTATGTGACAGTGACACAAACACATCTCTCTTATCAAGATGATTAGGAAGCCACATAGATGGGCTAGTGGAACCAGTCGGTTGACTACCCCCAGGTCCACACACGGCCCTTGGGGCCAGGCCCAAGGCAGGAGGATGAGGAACAAAGAGGAGAGATATTAACCAACAGTCGCACTGCTAGACAGTGATGAGCCAGGAGGGGCTCTTTTCCACCACACCAAGAGGCTGTGTAACCTAGAGGAGACACTTCCCATACCTGCCACTGGGGGGCAGAGTGCAGGGGCAGGACCTGGCGCAAGCCAGAGGACCCAGTCCACTTACGGCCTCTTCCTCTAAAAATCATATCAATGTACACAGTTATGATTTAATAAAAAAAAAAAAAAATTCTCTAAGGTGGATTTACAGGGCTGATCAATTCTTTTGTTTCCAGGTAGAGTCAGGTGGCCAATACATGATCTGCCAAGGAGGTAGCTTGGACTTGCACTCTAATTCCTGCTCTGACAGCATTTGGTGGCACGTTCCCATTCCCTCATTCTTCCTACCTCATAGGTATGGGGAGGGGGGGTTCCATGACTAAGCCAAATACCTAGCATTGTCTCTAAACAGCCTAACCTGGTACCTTATTAGTATCAAAAATACCAGCTAACACAAATTGGGTGCTCATTATGTGCAAGGCACTGTTCTAAGCACCTTACACATATAAACACATTCAATCCTCACAATGACTGAGACAGGAACTACCATTATTTCCATTTAACAGAAGGAAAACTGAGGCATGGAAAGCCTAAGGTGGCCTGACATACAGCTTCAAGTTGTATAGCAAGGTTTGTCTGACTTCAGAGCCAGAAAAGATATATATAATATTTCTTTTATGAATATATATACATATAACATACATTCTTTTTTGCAGCCAGAGTTCTCCACTCTCTATAGGCCGGGCGCAATAGCTCATGCCTGTAATCCTAACACTCTGGGAGGCCGAGATGGGTGGATTGCCTGAGCTCATGAGTTCGAGATCAACCTGAGCAAGAGGGAAACCCCATCTCCAAAAAAATAGCCAGGCGTTGTGGTGAGCACCTGTAGTTCCAGCTACTCAGGAGGCTCAGACAAGAGGATGGCTTGAGCTCCCAAGAATTTGAGGTTGCTGTGAGCTATGACACCACAGCACTCTACCAGGAGGAGACGAAATGAGACTCTGTCTCAAAAAAAAAACAAACTTCCTATAAAACTTCATATTCATACTTGAAAACGTGTTCATTATAGAAAATTTTCAAAATATAAAGCAAATACAAAGAAACTAAAATTCACCCAGACATTTTCACTCAACATTTATTCTAAAACCTCACATATTTTTTTTGTATATTTTTATATGATCCAAAATTGGAATTTTACATTACTATTAGTTACCTGCTTTGTTTTTCTGTTCTTCTTTAGTAACCTAGCACCAAACCAAGTAGATTTGTTAGCTTAGATGCTTAATTGTATAAAAAGTCAATGACCTTATTTATGTACCAGTACCAACAGTACCTCTACCCCAGGCCCTTCCTCTACTGCACTCACAGGGACACAGTCCATCAGCCTGTGCTCAGGGGACTTAGATGCACATTCAACTCCACTTATGTTCAAGAAGTCCTTGTCAGGGCCTTCCCACATGCCAGGCACTGGGCAAGGCAAGGGGAACCAGCAGTGAATGAGGAAGGAAAGGCTAACTCTTCGGGGCTTACATTTAGAGCAGAGCAGCTGGCAATAAGCAATAGGGTAATTACAGCAGTTCCTGAGCAGTGAAGAGTGATGGACTGGGTATAATTGGGGAGGGGGCCACCGGAGTCTGGGATGTCTGGGAAAACTTCTCTGAGGAAGCTGAGCTGGGCCCTGAATAATTCAAAAGATCTGCCAGAACAAGGCTCAGAAGAGTGTTCCAGAAAGAGGGAACAGGAAGAGCAAAAGCCCTGAGGCAGGAAGGGGCTTCAAAGGAAAACCAGTGCAGATTAACAGCTGGGGAATTGGTCAATACACTTCAAATAATAGACAAGGAGATAGATGTGAATTGCTACAATAAGGCAAAATGTCTTTAAAGAACTTGCATGCATTTTTAAATGACCTGTCTTGGGTTTCCTATCGACTTCTGAAAAGTGGTTAATTAAAGAATATACATAGACTGTCTAAAACAGGGCTCTTCACCTTAGGATCATGCGAGCAGCATTAAACAATCCAGTGTCTAGGCCACACCCCACATGACTTCATCATAGTATTGCCAGAAGAGGGGGCACCTGACCAGTTTTTACAATTTTGTAGAAGCCCCCAAGTGATTCCACTGTGTAGGTATGGCTGGGAATTGCTAGCCTAAATAGGTACAAACAAAGCAAATATCATCAAACAACTGAAGCACTTAAAAATACTATGTAAGTGCACCTGAAAATTCTTTAAGTGATCATCAGCATTTTATGGCCTGTGGGCATCCTCTGAGACCACCACCTCTTACTGTATGTACCCCCTTCCAAGGGTGGTTTTCTACTGAACCTTCATAATAGGCCCAAGAGCAAGAGTATCGCCCCTTCTGCACAAAAGGTGACTGAGCTCAGAGGGGTTCTCTCCCTCATCCACGGTCACTAGGCTCATGAGCCCCAGTGCCTAGAGTCTGGCCTGAGTCCCTAGCACCTCCATAGCCTCGCCTTGCCCACCAGACCTCCCCACCCAGCCCTGTGCCCTTCACCCCATGGGGAACAGAGAGAACAGCCCTATCCTGTGGGATGAGAGTCCTGGTACTGGCCCAGCAATGTGTGACCCTAGGCAAGAGCCGTGAGGGCCTTCCTAGAGCTGATGAACCACACCTGTCTCAAAATCAGGGCGGGTACAATATAGTTGTTGTTGTAAGGGCCCAGGTTTTCAGAAAAGCATAGCCTCTTGCTCTACCTGTTCGGAGAAGCTCCACTTGGTGTGGGCCAGGGCACTAAAACAAAAGCATTATCATCACTAAGTTATCAGAACCACAGCTGCTGACAGTATCTGCCCAGACACACAAAAGCCACCTTCCATCAACACCTGCCCTGGCCTGGGAAAGGGTCATCCTTGTACTCCTGAGCCCTGCATGGCTATGTGTGGCTGGGAGGGGGCAGAAAGTACCCTCTCTTACTGCTAGAGGCCAGGAATGTGGCCAAATGCCATCACCTCCCTCAAACTGACCAAACCCCAAGGATTACAAGGGATAAGGAAGGCAAGCTGGCCACCTCCTAGGAAACACACTCTGGTCCTTCCAGCTTAACATTCCCATCACGGTTTTCTTTTAAATGAGGACTCAGGGCACTGACAGAACATGGGGTACTCTCACCTCTAGCTATGGAACTGGCCCTGTACCCTGCTCTGTCCTCAGCTGCAGAGCACCCATGTTTCGACTTCAAGTGCTGTGTCCTCCTGCCGTTAGCATCCCGAGTCCTTCTACATTCCAGGCACCACAGGCCATGGTAGTGCAGCAGGTGTGGTGAAGTCCTTGCCCTGGAGGATTTGCTATGCTGGTGGAGCAGAGGTGGCCCCACCCCAGTGGCACGGTGTGATCCAACATCAGGGAGTGTTGAGTGCCAAAAACACGGCAGGGTGAAGATGAAATGGGAGGAGCCAGGCAGACCACAGAGGCCTGGAGGGCCAGAAGCCTGGGGAAGGGGCCTTCAGCCAGGGCATGGTTTGGGCAAAGGCCCAGCAGGAAATATCCACATGCTGGTGAACAGAGAGGTCGGTGTGCAATGGGGAAGAGGCGGGATATGAGGCTGAGCAGCAGGAATATGGGTTTCAAGCATGGCTGCCGGCCCTCGTGGGAACAAGCCCCAAGCCCCGTGGGACTGTGCATCACCCAAGATGCCAACAAGAGATGGAATCTGGGCCCCCACATCCCTCAGGGCTCTCAGGCCTTGGATGGGAAGGGCCAGGAAAGGGGAGACCCTAGGGAAGAGGAGAGGACGGGGTTAGGGGGCATCTTGCCACACCCCTGTGCCAGAGGCTTCCCACCCAACTCGAGCCCTAACTCTGTCCTCTCCCTCCTAGGCTATCCCTGCAGCCCACACCGTGCTGGTCCCGAGGGCTTCCCCTGCAGCCAGGGAGGAGGCAGCTTTGGGCCTTTGGGTTCGGGGCAGACAGTGAGAACAATACTCACTTTCCTCTTCAGAGCCCTCTCACCATGTGAACTCAGCCATCCTCTAGACACTTGAAAATCTGGGCAGAAAGCATCTCCCCTCTTACAGAGACCTGGGGACCTTCCCAATAAACAGAAGAACTAAGACTCAGGATGCATTCCCAGGCCATCCCCCTCTTTCCCTAAACCAGAGACACCTTTTTTTTTTTTTTTGAGACAGAGTCTCACTATGTCACTCTTGGTAGAGTGCCGTGGCATCACAACTCACAGCAACCTCAACTCTTAGGCTTAAACAATTCTCTTGCCTCAGCCTCCCAAGTAGCTGGGACTCCAGGTGCCCACCACAATGCCTGGTTATTTTTAGTTGTTGTTGCAGTTGTCATTCTTGTTTAGCAGGCCCAGGTCAGGTTTGAACTAACCTGCCTCAGAGTATGCGGCTGGTGCCCTAACCACTGAGCTACAGGCAGCAAGCCAAAGGGAACCTTTTCATTCCCTTAAAAGTCACACTAGCCATAGTACTAGGCTCCCTCTCCCATTCTAAGACATCATTTTGCTCCATTTTTTTTTGGTTTTTGGCCAGGGCTGGGTTTGAACCCGCCACCTCTGGCATATGGGACAGGCGCCCTACTCCTTGAGCCACAGGCGCCGCCCTTTGCTCCATTTTTAATAAAGACATGTGCTTCATTGCTGTCATCATTAACTTCAATATATTAAAATTTAAAACTTCCATTCAAAAGATACCAACAAGAGACTGAAAATGATGATACTGGCAGTCCACACCACCTGGAACTTAGATACAGATCAATCAGAAAAAGTTAACCTGATAGAAAACCAAAGACTTAGACACATCCCAGGGAGGAAAGATATCCAAATAGAAAAAAAAAAACCCACAAGAAAAGTGCTCAGAGACATTATTCTCTAAGGAAATGCATAACAAAACCACTGGACACAGGAACAGAAATGTTGGTCAGGATGTGAAGTAACGAGAACTCTCATCCATTCTGGTGGTAGCATGAGGTGACCACTTTGGAAAATCATTTGGCCGTATCTTTGAAACATGTACAGACACGTTTCCCATGGCCCAGCAATTCTACTCCTGTGCACCCAAGAAAATCCACATGCATGTCTCTTGAAAGGCATGTGCAAGGACGCTCACAGCAGCATTATTTGTAATCGCTCCAAGCAACGTAAATGCTCACTGATGGATGGACAAAGCAATCACTTATGTATTCAAACTATGCAAGTCTACAGAGCAATGGGAAAGAGTGAACTTTTCCATGCTAAGCAAACCCATCACTAAGTTCTGCCTATTTCACTGGCTGCCTCTTCCTCAAATCCACCTCTCCTCACCATCCTCGATGATTAGTCCTCATCACCTTCACTACCTCAAAGCCTCCTGATAGCCCGGGCATTGGCACTTTCACAGCCCTCTTCCACCCAGCAGCCAGAATGATCAATCTAGAATGCACCCTGACCCTCTGCTCCCCATTCCACCCTCAGAAGGCCCAAGCCCCTCTACACGGCACACCAGGTCCCTGAGAGCAGTCCTTCCCTGAGCCCAGAGCCATGCTTCTCTCTTATGGCCCAGGGACGGCCACCTCAGCTCCCCCTCAGCTCACACTATTTGGTAACCCCATTCCTCTGTTCATGCTGTTCTACTTTCTTAGAACACCCTTCCTGCCCTTCCTCTACGTGGAGATTGACTCTTGTCTTCAATACTCAGCTGACCAATACTACCTCAGCTTTAATATGAAACGAGCCTGGACAGTATTCAGGTAATATGCCCATTAGCTCCTTGAGTGTCACGTCCTCCATTTGAGCAAATGGTTCTCCTTCCCACCCTTAGTCCTAGCATAGTATATTTCATCTACCTACTCAAGGTCTCCCTTCTCGGCACATTCTAGGCACTTCATGAGCAAAGACCGTGCCACATGGCTCTGAGGCAAGGAGAGGCAATGGGTAAATAAAACTTCTCTAATCCCCTTTGGTCTAGACATGGATTATTTTCCTCATTTTACGGATGAGTAGTGAAGGAAACAGGCTGTGGAGTGAAACAGATCTAAGTTTGAATCCTAACCATGCCACGTATGGTTAGGGTTGGGGGTCCCTAGATAGGTTTTTCTCATCCTCCTGGGTCTTACCTTTCTCATCCATGACAGGGTGGGGAAGACAGGTACCTGAGATAACTGATGAGATGCTGGTGGCAGGTGGCAGCCACGGTGCCCTTGTGGGGCTTCACAGCTTCAGCACTATTCTCATTCTGGGCCAGACAGTTCTTTGTCCAGGGGTCAGTCCCGTGTTGTCAGGATATTTAGAAGCCTCCATGGCCTCTAGCCACCAGATGCCAGTAGCAACCCACTACCACCCCAGGCTCCAGCTGTGACAACTAAAAATGTTCCAGACATTCCCAAAGGTCCCCTGGGGGTGGCTGAGAACCAACCACTGACATAGATTTTGATCCCAGGAACCTAAAAACCCTCCAGGCACCTGACCTAAAGCAGGTTTAACCAGCCAACTTTGGAGCTGTGAGGATAATCCCTGCATGGAAAAACCGCGGTGCCCCAGCTTGAGTCAGGGCATTCTTGCCACCTCTCAGCAGGAGCTGGACAGGTACAGGCCAGCTGGTAACCTGGCAAAAGGCTTCAGAAGCCCTGGCCAGCTCCAGTCCAGGTTTCCACATGCAGAACACAGCAGTCAGACTACAGAGGGAATAAAAAATTCCATCTTCTAAATTCCCCCCATACAACCTTCTTGGCCAGAACATGAGTGGGCCAGAAGTGCTCAGCTTACTTATGGGAATAAAGGATTGTACTTCAGCCTATCAACCCAATCCCCAGAGAAGAACTGGGTAAAAACTTGGAACTGTTTGAGGGGACCTAGTAATTGATTTAATTTCTCATGTTTCCCTGGTCTTACTATCAGACGCTCAGGGAAAAGGTGAGGACATAACCTCACTGCTAAGCAGATTAAGGTTATGTTGTAACTGTAGCTAGAAGGCAATGAAAAAATATGGACTCTAATGTGTTGACATTTTGTTACCTAGGACTCCAAAAATACAAAATCAAAATATAGGAGCAAGTTTTCAAAGAAATCAAAGATCTATTAATGAAAATATGTCAAGCAGGCAAATTGCAAAACATTGCATCCAATGTGTAAAGGTTCCCTAACTTTAATTGTGTAATAGAATGCTGAAACTTATTATTTGAGGCTCAATATATTGAGAACACAAATTGAAATTCTGACTCAGATCTCAAATGCTGAGCATCATGAGAAAATGCAGCAAGAGCTGGTGGCACTTAGAGTTAAGGAAGGGAAGGCAGGACTGGGGAGTGGTTGGGAGAGTCTTCTGGAATCCCCAAATCCTCTGCAAATTTGTAGGGGCCCATGTAATAGGCACCCACCTGTGGGCGTAACCTTGAACAGTGGATAGTAGCTGCACAGAGAAGCTTCCATCTAGAGATCAGCTTGCAAACTGACACTGCTCTCCAAGGGACTGATTGTTCACATACCATTGGTCAGACAGAGTTGGGTCCTTTAAGATGAGGTCAGGTTTGACCCTGGCCATGGCAATACCTGGGAGACCTATGGACAAGTTGCTCACCTGCTCTGAGCCTCGGTCTTTTCAATTAAGTGGGAACCACACCACCTCCTCTACCTGCAAGAAAGAGGTCTGGCACGGGACTCAGGCAGGAGGAGTCCAGTTGATGCTGGTACTCGCTCCTCCACTCCTCCTTCTGGGCCTAAGCCCTACAACAGTGGTTCTCAATCTTCCTAATGCCTTGATTTATTTTCATTATTACAAAGGGGTCGCGATCCACAGGTTGAGAACCACTGCCCTAGACTAACAGGGGCCCCCATCCCACCTAGGACATGTGAGGTAAAAATCACAAACATCATGCAGGGCCAAAATCATTCCTAATGATCCCCCAAAAACTTTGATCTCCAGAACCCAGGAATAGAGAAGAACAAAGCAAAGAAATTCCTTTCTTATACTTTTTAAACTCTCAATTCCATGACAGATTAAAAATCAAAGAAGTTTCTAGGATTCTCTCTGCATTTGAGGTTGGGCCTCCCTTGCTAAGGGGGCAGGAGAGGTGCAGGTCTAGTTTGAATACATAGTCATTTCCCAGGTGCAACAACGGTATATGATAATAGTGGTTATATAATTTTTTAAAAAAAGAGTCTTGGCAGGCCCATAACTCAGTGGGTAGGACGCTGGCCATATACACCGAGGCTAGCAGGTTCAAACCTGGCCTGGGACCAGCTAAAAACAACAATGACAACTGCAATCAAAATATAGCCGGGTGTTGTGGCAGGCACCTGTAGTCCCAGCCACTCAGGAGGCTGAGGCAAGAGAATTGCTTAAACCCACAGGTTGGAGGTTGCTGTGAGCTGTGACACCACGGCACTCTACCGAGGGCGACATAATGAGACTCTGTCTCAAATTTTAAAAAAGAGTCTTATAGAGATATATGCTGCAGTATTTGTGAATGCAACCTGATATATGGGATTTGCTTCAAAATATTAACATGAGAAAGACAAAGTGCAGTGTTAGCTACGAAAGAGGACCAGTCACAGGGGACAGCCATTGAAACCAGGTGATAGAAACGTGTGTAGAGGGTAGCGTGATCATATTACCTTTAATTTTATAGGTGTTTGAAATTCTCCACAGTAAGATGTGTTTTTTTTTTTTTTTTTTTTTTAAGGAAAAAAAGGCTAAACACAATTAAGCACACACACAGCTAAGGGATGGTCCTCCTTCTCAATAGAGAAGTCTGATGTGTGGTCACCGCAATCCAGAGTTCACTGTCCACTGGACGTGGAGATAGGTCATTTCCAAAACCTTACCCTCAATAGTGAGGTTTTCTGATTTATGAAAGAAATAGAAGGAAAAGTAATTATCTCAGAGCCTAAGAACACTCAAGCTCAGAGGATATTTCCAAAACACTTCAGATGAATGAGGCGAGGCAGGGGCAACAGCCTACCCTGCAGAGGAACTGAGCCCCGTGGGTGGAAGCTGGTGCCCTGCGTGTCCTCCTGAGCTCACTCTGATGCCAGCTGGACCTAGGCAAAGCTCTCCTCCTCCCAGGGCACCCACTCTTCTTAAAAACCACAATGATGCCTTCTTTTTGGCAGCCTGGCGAGGTACAGATGTCATGTAAGGCCATTCCCAAGAGTAGGTCCAAGAATGTGAAATGAGTGTCCATTTGCAGTGCCACTGAGACCCTCCATGTCTGGAAGTGTTCTATTCTGCCTTCATACTTGACAGAAGGCTCATCTTGACAGGGAATTCTAAGCTTGAACAGCTCTCTTGCAGGATTTCTGAGATGCTCCCCACGGCCCCCAGCGTCCGCTGGTCTACCACTGGTCTACCCCATCTTCATGCCTATCTCCCACTCGAACTATGAGAGACGTGGCTCAGGAAGGCCTGAGGGAGTGACCCAAGAAGCCAGAACCAGATCCTTGGATTTTGGAAACCTGGGCACATTTTGCTACAAAACATGGACTCTGAGGCACCTGGATTATGCCTGCACATGTGCTGTTCCATCCCAGCTCTGCAATCCACACTGTCAAACCACGTCAGTTATGTACAGGCAGGCTTCAAGTTACAAACATCTGACTGATGTATGACTTACCCATGGAGGCTGTTACAGGTAACAGATAAAAGTACATACATACAACTTCCATACAAATGCAACTTAAGAACAAACCTACTGAACATCTCTCTTTCGGAACCTGGGGACTGCCTGTGCCGCAGCCGTGCAGCATCGTTCATGGCAGAAGCCCCTGCCCACCTCTCAGACAGTCTAGGGATTACCCACCACTCTCTCTCCTGAGTAAAACTCAGGCCACCAGCTGCTGATGCTCGAGGGCAGCAGCCGGCCAAGGTGAGAGCTGGACACATCCTGGACTCCCCACACCCTGCTATTCTCATTTGTTTAGTCTGGGATAGGGAGGTGGCAGGGAAGGTGAGTCTGTCTAGTGAGACTCACATGCTGAGATCCAAGTACCAGGTCTCAGCACACTGGAGACCACCCCCTGACCTGTGGCCCTCGGTACTGGCCCATGCCCGGTGCCTTTAGATGTCTGGCTCCTTCCCTCACCTTGCCCGTGTCACGATGCAGGTCAGAGACCTTTGAGTTTTTCTTGGCTGCCACAGGCCACAGAACCACATGATTTCCTGAACTCCCCTTTATCCCACACCCCTCACACCCCTTAAGAGGAAGAACCAGAGCCCAACAAGGGTCAGCAGGTGTCTGACTAATGACACAAACGAGAGAGACACTGCTGGCAGAGAAGATGGGGGTCTCCTCCCAGGTTCCTGGCCCACCCCCTGCCTTGGTGCCCATCACAGACTTAGCTGGGCCCAAAGGCCACCCCAAGAACAGACCCAAGAATGTAAAATGAGCATCCATTTACAGTGCTGCTGAGACGCTGCATGTCTGAAAATGTCTTATTCTGCCTCAATACATGACAGAAGGCTCATTTGGACAGGGAATTCTAGGCTTGAACAGCTCTTGCAGGATTTCTGAGGTGTTCCCCGCGGCCTCCCGCAGTCAAGCATCACTGCTGAGAAGTCTGGGGCCATTCTGGATCCAGATCCTTGGTAAATGGCCTCTTTCTCCCCCTCTGGAAATGTTTAAATGCTTTTCTAAACACTGGGGATAATTTCACAGTGAGAGGCCTTAGCGAGGCCTATTTTCATCCATTCTGCTGAGGACTTAATAAGCTTGTCATTTGCAAATTTGTATCTAAGAGGTGTTCTCAAATTATTTTTTTTAATGATTTCCCTTTCCACTTTTCTGTCCTCCTAGAATAGTCTCATTATGCTGACAATGGACCTTCTACTCTCATCCTCTAGTTTCCTTACTTTTTCTCTGCTTCATTTATTTATTTATTTTTATTGAGACAGAGTCTCCCTTTGTGGCCCTTAGTAAAGCGCCGTAGCATCACCGCTCACAGCAACCTCCAACTCTTGGGCTTAAGCGATTCTCTTGCCTCAGCCTCCCGAGTAGCTGAGACTACAGGCGCCTGCCACAGCACCCGGCTATTTTTTGCAGAGACAGGGTCTCACTCTGGCTCAGGCTGCTCTCAACCTGAGCTCAGGTCAATCCACCCGCCTTGGCCTCCCAGACTGCTAGGATTACAGGCATGAGCCACCGTGCCCAGCCTGCTTTTTTTGTTTTAATAAAAATATGTTGGAAAATACATAAGTATTTTCCAGTAGTGTTTCTCAAATGAATAAAGGTGAATGAATGCAATCAGAGCAACAAGTTCATAAACACCATTCATGGAATGTAGGTGTCTTCTAAAAGTCAGAGAAATTCACACAGTGACAACAGCATCGCCTTTTATACTTGTGTGGGAGGCAGGATGAAATTATAAACTCCACCTTCCTGACATCCAGAGGCAAGAATTCCCCAGTGTCACACCGTACATGGCCGCTTTAGGCATCTCTTGTTCCTAATGCTTTGATTGTGCTCCGGGATCTGGCAGACTTTCAGTTCAATTGTACTTATTTATTTATTATTATTATTATTTTGTAGAGACAGAGTCTCACTTTATTGCCCTAGGTAGAGTGCTGTGGCGTCAAGCAACCTCCCGGGCTTAGGTGATTCTCTTGCCTCAGCCTCCCAAGTAACTGGGACTACACGCGCCTGCCACAACACCCATCTATTTTTTTGTTGCAGTTCGGCTGGGGCCAGGTTCAAACCTGCCACCCTCGGTATATGAGGCCAGCGTCCTACCCACTGAGCCACAGACGCTGCCCACTTCAACTGTACTTAAATTCTATGGATTCCCTTTTGCAGTTTTTATAACGACTTATCTCAAAGACTTCTCAAACCTAATCCAAAGTTTAAAAAATACAACGAATACTCTTTTACCTGGATTCACCAATTAGTACTTGCATATTTCATGGAAACACTTGAAGAAATTGCCAGTCACTTTCTTTATGGAACACATTTGTCTTGCTAAACCATTTGCTAAATGACTTACTGCTTATTCTTCTGCTTTACACCATTCCAGCTTCCAAAGTTCTTGATACTTTCTCTTTATTGTCTGAGTTTTAGATTAAAAAAAAAATAATAATCCCCAGCTACTCGGGAGGCTGAGGCAGGAGAATCGCGTAAGCCCAGGAGTTGGAGGTTGCTGTGAGCTGTGTGACGCCACGGCACTGTACCGAGGGCAATGAAGTGAAACTCTGTCTCTACAAACAAACAAACAAACAAAAAAAAATAATAATCATTTTACTGTTCCCCTAACAGGCCTCTGGGAAGAAGTAGAGGTGAGGGGGCAGCGCAACCTACTGCCCTTGGTGGTGAACCTTTATACTTAAACAACAGCTCGAGTCCCAAACCCATTTACTACAGCAAATTCAGAGGCACTTCTCCCCAAGATGTCTCCAAGACTGCTAGGAAAAAAATTAGCCATAATTCCAAAATGAGGAAGATGGAGGCCTTCTGTTATTTCAGCGTCACACTGGAGCCCTCTTGAATAAATCCAGCAAAAAGGTCATCCAGCTTTTCTGGGAACATTAACTTGGACGATTTACTCCTAATTGTGGCTCAGACTTTGTAAGGTCAGATGTTAACTTGTTGGAAATTAATAAATTGCCCCTTGTTTCCGTCTAGAAGAATAAAAGATAACCTCAAAGGTTACAGTTTCATGGCCCTAGGACATTAGGATGTGAATGTAAGCCGGCTTTGTGTCTAACTTTGGAATCTCCTTCCAGCATTTTTTTGCAAACGAAATATGTCTGTCTCCTGTATCTTTCCTGGAACCAGCTTTGTCATCCCACTGGTTCCCTTCATTAATGAGTTAAACAAGCCTTTGACACATGCTTACTGTCTATTTGTATAAGAATTATGTGTTTAACGTTTTCAAAAATATACTTTGACAGTTCTCCAAGTGCATCTGTTTCTCCAAGTTCCTGCTTCTCTCGAATGTTCATTCTCTACTCCTGCAACTCACAGGAAGAAAACGCTGGCTTTTCCCTTTCTTCTCCATGCTCCCCACAATGTGATATCACCTCCTCTCTTTTTCATCCCCCCAAAGCACTCCAACCCACAAAGCCCCTTCATGTGCAGAGACTGGGCATTTGGTGCAACAGTATGCAAATACCACCTGAAGTTGAATGTCAGTCAGCTGCACGGAACTGCACAGACCGTTCCCTGCAGGGTGGGCAGCCCTCCTCTTTGAGGGGTTTGCTACCCTCTTTTTTTAGCTGTTTCTCCTGTGGAGAGCGACCTCTCACCCTTCATCCTCCTTTGTTCCTGTTCCCCTCCCAGGCAAAGCCTTTCAGCTCACTACCTCACATCTCATCTTCTTCCAAGCTAGGCTGGGGGCCAATGTGGAGATAAACAACCACATTGCTCTGCCAACCGTGTGTGGGTTTGAATCCCAGCTCTCCGCTTACTATCTGAGCAACTCTGTCCTCCCTCTGCCTTGGTTTTCTCATCATGTCATTCCATGTCAACTCACTTGTCGTGAGAACTAAGTGAGTTAATGCAGTGGTCCTCACAGTTACGACGGCACCTAGCACACTGCAAGTGCTTGAGAACTACCAGGCGTACAAGCCCCAACCTCTATCCTTGATAGCAAAGGGCTTGGGCTTTCTCGTGACCAACATTGAAGGCAGATCTGCCAGCCTCTGCCTTTGCACAGTATCTTTTTCTTCCTTCCTGCTGCACCAGAAGGTGGTAAAGTGACAAATGAGGGCTCTTCAATAATCTCTGGATGGTGCCCAGGGCGTCCGCCTGCTCTCTCAGTCCTCTTCTGGGAACACAGCATCCCAACGCCATGTAGGAAGCACATTCCTCTGCTAGAGTCAGGAGGGCTGGGAAAGTAACTACCCCAGAGCTCGAGGCCCCACTGCAGCCCTGCCGTGCCCTCACCATGTCACTCTGAGCAAAGTAGTCAGGCTCTCTGAGCCTGAGGTTGAAAAAGAAATGGGGCATTTCTTTTTATTTTCTCCAGGGTCATTTTAAAAACTTGGAAAGACAATCCTTATGAAAACCCACAGAAAAATATAAAATGAGAATGATCACCATGATCCTCATTATCTAGCTGACAAAGGGTTAGGTCACAATCGGTGTGAATTTTTTGTCATTTAAGCCTGAAGTCATTCCAAGGTTGTGCTGGCCCCACTGTTTTATTTCTAAGCTCCAAACCTCAGAGGAAGATATTCATAGCACAGGGTGACATTTCAGAGCAAGGAGATTCCCATCCTCAGCAATGAAACTGCAGGGTAGCCCTGTGCACAACACCCCAGTAAAATATGACACCAGGCAATATATTCTCTTTTGCTGCAGGACACAATGTCAGTGCCATCTCCAACAATCATCCTGCCACCTGCAAACCCTCCTGGCTGAACGAGGCTGCTGTGACCCTGTCCTTCTGGCCAGGAACCAAAGCTATGCTTACCCTGCACATCTGGCTAACAAATTCCTGTGCCTGAGGGGATGGACTCTGGCTCCATCATCCCAGGACCATCTGCCTACCAGAGAGGTTTTGGCGCACTGTCAGGACCATGCTCGTGGGACACACTGCCTTGCCTCCTTCCCAGAGGCCTGGCATTCAGGTCAGGTGCTCCAAAGGGGTGGACAATGTGCCTGACCCTCAGCAGCACATCCATCTTCCCTCTCACATTAGCCAGCCTTTGCCACAATCATTTACCTTCTTAGTGCTTCAATTTCCTCATCTGTGAAATGTGGGTATAAGGGTGCCTATCGCACTAAGGGCTATGCAGAATAAACCAGTTTACATGTATGGAGGATTTATAACTGTGCCTGTCACATGGCAGCTCTCTAGTATAAGCTGCTCACCATCAGCGCCTGGAACGTGGCAGATGCTCAATGAGCCACAGGGTGGGTGGTATTTGAACGTGGGCTCTGGGACTAGACTGCTTAGCTCAGATCCTACCTTTGCTACTTACACCTTGTGACCTTGGGAAAGTTCATTACTCTTTCCATCTCTGCCTCAGTTTCCTCAAGTAATGCTGGAAGAATTAATAGTTATGATACAGGAAATTCTAAGAACATGGACCCATTAGAAAGTAATCAATGAATGTGAGCCGCCAGCATGATCATCTTTGACCCTTGTGGGGACCTAAGTGTCACAGCACACCCCACCCCATGTGACTCTCAGAGTCTGGGAAGTGAGGCTGGCGGGTCATCACCCACACAGCCCAGTATAAGATATGCTGCCCTGGGCCCCCGCATGGGAGAGGGTCTAGGAAGGAGAGAAACACAGACCAGCCCCAAGAGGATCCCACTTGACCTCCTTGGAAACACCTGAGGAGTAGAGTGTCCAGCTAACCCCTCCTGGGCCAGCCCATCTGACAGGTAGGCCTGGGGTACGAGCCAAAAGCCCACTCCGAAGCTGCTGCACCAAAACAAGGATCAGGATAACAGCGAGCCTTGGAATTGCTGCTCTGCAGTCCCAATCTCATCAGTACCCGTATGGCCTAGCAAGGTGAACGTAGGTTGAACTCCAACTTTTCCCCAGAGTTGCCAGCGTCTACCAGACAATGTGAGCCAGAGGACAGGCAAGTGGATCCTTGCCCTCAGGGAGCTCCCAAGACAGGGGTGGCACAGCCCTGGGGCAGCAGGGGCTGGGCAGACTACAAGATGTCAGCACCGAGTAGCCTTGCTGACGACAGGGAACAGCCCAGTTCAGACCCAGGGGTTCCAGGAGTGTTCATGGGAGAGGCGCTGCCTAAGCTAAGCTGCAAGAACGTGGAGGGAGGAGGACCAGGCGGTGGGAAGAGACTCTCAGGGAGCTTGTGGGGCCCATTACAGACTGCAGGGTGGAGGCCAAGGGCAAGACAGCAGCTTTCCCAAGACGTTCATCAAGCACCTGGCCCTCGGCTAACACTGAGATGACACAGGATGCAGGAGCTACTTGCCCTGATCACTGACATAGTACATCCTCCACAGGGGGTAGACAGAGAGGCCCTGAGCCCTCTGAGTGGTCACAGGAGGTGAGACCCAAAGCAGGAGAAGCCAGTCACAGAGATGATGGGTCAGCACTGCACAATGACCTCGTGTCCTGTGCTCTCCTCCCTCCCACCCCGCAGCTCCAGAAGGAGCTCTGAAGTCAAGGGAAAGGCTGGGTGTTCTGAAGTCACCCCTTTGAGCCTCCAGCCTCCACCCTGCACGCCATTGTCCCTGTGCGGACACTTGATTGTCCCAGGGGTCTGTGGGGAACTGTGTGCACCTTCTCTTCCATTTCATGGTCCTCGAGAACAGCCAACCCACCTCCTCTTTTCCTTCCTGCCCCGTCCGCCCCCAGAAGTCGAGAGAGAGACAAGGGGCACCCAAGGAGGGACCCATGATCGTCATTCCATCCATTCTGTGAAAGTCTGGGACCATCACATCCCAACCATTGGCTGTGTGGGGAGCAGAGGAGCTCACAGCGTGCCTGGAAATACAGCTAATGATGATAAGCTAATTATGTGACACACTAATAATTATAATCTAATTATGTCATGAAAGCAGTAGTGGAAAAACAGAAGGAATAACTAACTCTGCCCAAGAGCATCACAGAGGCTTCTGGAAGGGGTGCTGTGTACCAGGTGCTGAAGGAGGAGTCACTAGGCAGGGAGGCCAGGACAGACTCAGGCCCAGGGGCAGCACAGCTGGGGACCCACCCATGCATGAGGACCCTGAGGCTGAGCAGCAGGGCCAAAGCACAGGGTAGTCCAGACTCCAGACTGTGGTCTATTCCTCATCCTGAGGCCAATGGAGAAATCTGGAAACTTTAACCAAAGGAGGGATGTGGGCAGTGAGAGCTTTCAGAAGATCAGCCTGGCAGCCACGTGCAATCCTCATCAAAACCCCATGACTGTTGGTTTGTATGGTTAACACAGCATCAAGCACTTTAAAGTTCAAAGGCGTGCTGAGCAAGAGGCAGCCACTGGAAACACGCTGGTGCCCACTGGACCACAGCACACAGTCTGGCCTCAGACAGCACAGGGACAGATCCACTCCAGCTGCAGATGTGCAGGCACCCTGCACAGCTTCCGTCCCACTGCACCTGACTCTGCACTTGGCCCTGAGCTGGCCTGCTCAGTCTGCCCTGCAAATGGGACTCTGGTCCAGGTGGGAAAGGCTGGTCCTCAAAGCTCACCTTGAGCTGAGCAGTCAAAAAAGGTACGGAGTTTTCCCCACCTTGGTGTTGCTTCCCTCTTCTTCTTTGTTATTAGTTTGTAAAACCCACTGAAAAAATCTAAGTTTCATTAACTACTGCTTGGCAAAGGCAGGAAGGAAACAAGCTGAGGGAAAGCCAGCTGGGCTGAGAGCCTCTCCCCGGTGCTCCCTGCCATGTGCCACCTCCCAGCACAGTGTCCGGCATACAGTAGGCATCCAGTTTGCTGACTGAACATCCACACACTGCAGATCCTGCCCAGAGCTGCTGCATCTCTCTGTACATTCATTCCATAAAACTGCACAGGGCCAGGCTGGTGACATGGAAGACTCACAATGTGGCATGCTGTGACAGGGTAGCAGGCTACGGAAAACACTTCTCTTATGTTTCACCCAGATCTCCACTTCCCTGTTAGCTCCCAAGCTGGAAGTCGTCTCTGCCATGAAGCCAGCCCTTTTGTGGATGTCCATCTGCATCAGCAGCAGAGAGGATGCGCTGGTCCAGGGGCTAGGTGTGAATCTTCAATGAGGCTCATTCCCACCCACAGCTGCCTGGCAAGTTCACACACCCGGGTTCATCCACCCAGTCCCAGTGTATTGGAGAACGGCAGGAAGGGAGCAATGGGCTGTTGGGAAGAGAGGGCAGGCGAGATGGGAAGGGCAGAGTGAGAGGGGAGCAACAGGTACTCGGAAGGCCAGGAGGTGGTCCAGCCTGGAGGGCGGACGTACCCAGGCTCCACAGTCCTGAGGCTCTCTCTCCAGAGACCCAGAGAAGCCAGAGACAAGAGGCTAGACCACAGTGGCAAGCAGTCTAAAGAGAGGCACCTCTAGATATCAAGGCAGGACCAGACTGGGGGTGGACAGAGAAGCTAAGATCTGAGTTTGCATTTTAGCCCTAGCAAGCAAGAGCAGGAAAGTTCCAGGACTCAGCCCCAAGACCCTGGTCAGGGCACCACACCTGCTGTGAACCCCGTGCCCCAGGCCATCCTCAGCATTCATTACTTCAACAAATACCTCCTGAGCACCTGGGAGCCAGGCAGTGCTGGGGGAGAGGGGCGTCTTCTCCAGACCCCAGGATAGGGTGCTTCCCAAGGTGCTGTCTTTGACTCCCACCCAAGCTCCCACGTCCAGCCCCATTTCTCTGGTGCCCTCAGCTCCATTTCCAACTACCAGCTGGACACTTGTTTCTCTCTGGAGGACCCATGGAGACCTCAAAATCAGCACTATCCAAGCTAAACTCATCACCTCACCCCACCCAAGCACTCCCACTCAAACTGGAGTCACTTTGCCTCCCCCTCCTCACCCTCCAGTGTTATGACCCTGCTCTGTTCCACCAAGCACAGCACATTTGTAGTTTTCTCTCCCCCTCACATCACAAGGGCAAGGACTTTGTTTTACTTTATTGCTGACCCCAGCAACTAATAGAGGTTAAATCTGAGTCTGTGGATGGAACAAATCTAATCATGCTCCCCCTGCTCTTGAAAAGTCTCCCCTCCATTTTTTGCCTTTCCACATCACCCTTCATCTGATTTTCAAAAAGCAACTTAGATGGTAACTAGCTTCTCATGTAGCTGAGCTCTTATGGTTTAAAATAATTAATTAAGCTACCTCTTCCCTCCCCAGCCCTGCCTCTTGACCCCAGAACATCTTCCAAGGAGGATATCTGAAGACCAAGATTGTTTTTAAACATTTTTTGAGCTAGTATAGGGAACATATTTGCACTTTCAAATGCTACTTTCAGGGGAAAAAAATCCATTCTGTTACATAATCAGTCAACATGTTGGAGATCAGAAATGTGTGGGGAATACTGCCAACTGCAGGGAAACCTTCTGCAACACTCCACGGCCATGGGTGGATTCTGGCCCTGAACACCTGTAGCTGATTATATCCTGACGCCTCCTACCTGAAAGCAGAGCCTCCTGGACTTGCTGGGAGCACAGCAACACCATCACCTTTTTTAAGATTAAAATGTTCCCTTTCATTTCAAACATACATTCAAAAGGCTTGATTATTTTGTTCTAATTATTGTTGCATACAGAATGTCTTGTCTCCTGAAATGCATGGTTAATGTGCAGCCAGGTTGGACACCCTAAATTTTACGTGGGGCAACTCTGAGAGGAGGCTCTGTGGCAACCTGGCTGTGTGGTGTGTACAAAGAGAGATAGCAAATTCGGAGACTGAGTTTGCCACTTAGTAGCTGGGTCACCCTGGCAAAGGACCCCAAGCAGACAGAGGATGGGCCATATATCATTAAACATCTCTTGTTTGTGCAATTAAACTTCTCTTTTTATCAAAAGACACCCTTAAGAGAAAAAGGGCAAGCTGTAGACTGGAAGATATTTGTATCAAAAACCAAAGAATTCATATCAAAAATATGTAAACAACAACATCCACAAATCAGTAAGATAGCTTATAGAAAAATGAGTAAAAGATATAAACAAGCACTTCAAACAAGAGGATAGCCAAGTGGCCACAGATTGATACAAAAGTGTTCAACCTTGTCAGAGATCAGGGAAGTGCAACCACAATGAAATACTACTACACCCTTGCCCCTGAAAGGCCCTAATTAAAAAGGCTGCCAGTGCTAAGTGTTGGTGAGGATCTGAAGCAAACAGGACTCATAAATCCCACTAGAGGGAATGCAAACGGATGTAAATGCTTGGAAAACTCCTTGCCATATATAGGACTAGGCAATTCTAGTTCTAGGTATTACCCAACAGAAATGTAAGCATTTGTACCAGGCAACAAGAACAAGGATGTCGGTAGGAGCATGACTGGTATTAGCCCATATAGGAAACAACTCAAATATCTGACAACTGCCAATGGATAAATTGCCCAGTATCCCACTGGATGAAACTCTCACAATGAACGTGAACTACAGCTACAAGGAGAACATGAATAAAACTAATGGCACCGAGTAAAGAAGACACACAAAGTGTATTTTTTAATAATTCTATTCACGTGAAGATTTTTCTAAAGGCAAAATTAAACCCGTTTTCCCTAGTTTAGGAAATGCAAGTGATTTCTGGGGGAAGAGGAAGGTGTGGTTGGCAGGGGGCATGCAGGAAGCCCTGGGGGACTAAGTGATCATGACAAGGGTATTCGCTTTATACTTAATTGTTCTATTTACATTTATGTTTTATGCATTTTTCTGTATGTATCATAATGTTTGGTAATTTTTTGAGAAGCTTTAATAAATTAACCTAGTTGTAATGAGAATGGATTTGGGTGAGGAAGAGGAAAGCAGGGAGCTGGGTAAGGTGCCCTTTCCCTAGACCAGCCCAGCCCGCTAGGCTAGAGGAGTTCCTTGGACTGGACTAGCCACCTGCACTAAACCACACTCTGCTCAGCCAGATCATCACCCTGGAAGGACACCTGAGCTTCACTAGCGCACCTGGACTGCTGGTGTTGTCATGAGATGGCAGGTGGGGGTAGGGATATGGCAAGGGTTCCATATTGATGATATTAAGTTGGAGATGCCTACTGGACACCCAAGAGGAGGGGCCCAGAAGGCCAGGAGATATTTGAGCCTGGAGCTCATCACACTATGATGAGTAAGGACAAGCTGAGTGTGCAGCGGTCACTGGGCAGTCCAGACAAGTAGCTCATCTCTCCTGCATGCCAGTCCCCCAGGCCCGCAGAGCGCACATAGCTCAGCATACAATAGAATATTTGACGTAATGGGATTCCAGCTTGTTCTTGCAAACAGCTGGACCCACAAACCAAGGGTCAACATAATTAAAGACAAACATGTTTCAAAATGGGTCACCACCATTTGCTCTTTCGATGGAGGGAAAGAAAGATCTATCCCTGTTGCACACATTTAACTGGCCTCTCTAAACAAACTGCCTTTTTCTTTTCCACTTTCCTATATAATATTTCCACCTGACGTCTTCCCTAAATAGAACTGAAACAAGTAATTTTAGGATGAGTAAAATTTTTGAGTAGAAAAGAACCAATTTTAATTTCTCTCTCTACTCCATACTTTTTGACAAAGCAGGCTAAAATAGCAAGCCTGCCAGGCGCAAATTCTCAGAAGTTAACTTACTGAAAACACACCATCACTAAGACTTAGTTTTATGCTTTAAGGAGTTCTGTCTTACAAGACTTCATGCTTCCATGTATTTCCTTCCACCAAGGCAGCCGACGACTGGCCGGAACAAACCTCCTTCACTGTCACAATTTTGAAATGTAATTTTTTTTAATCTTTAGAAATTGTGGTAAAATACACCTAACTTACAATGTACCCTAATGACCATATTAAATGCACAGTCCAGTGGCATTAAGTAAACCTATATTGTTGTGCACCCATCACCACCACCCAACTCCAAAACCTTTCTCACCTACCTAAATTCAAGCTCTTAGCCAATGAACAATAACTTCCCCCATTCCCTGGCAACAGCCATTCTGCTCTCTGTCTCTATGAATATGACTCCTCTGGGTACCTCACATAAGTGGAATCATATAGCATTGCCTTTTTGTGACAAGCTTATTTGACCTAGCGTAACATCTTCAAGGTTCATCCATGTTGTAGCATGTGCCAGAATTTTCTTCCTAAGGCTGAGCAATATTCCTTTGTACGTATAGACCACATTTTAAGTTATCCAATCATATGCTGATGGACACTTTGGTTGCGTCCACCTTTTGGTTCTTGAGAATAATGCCACTATGAACATGGGTGTACGAATATTTCTTCAAGTCCAGAAATGCAACATGTATGAGTCTTCACAGTTAAATTTAATCAAGCTGACCAATTTCTGTTTTTATACCAGGATAGCTGGTTCTTTCTTGCAACCAGGCTGTCTGTCTGGACCTTTATTGAGTTTCGCAGTTGTTCTCTCTAGATTTTAATTGTGCCAAATCCTGCAGCAGATGATCCTAGTTTCATCCCTCCAAGGGCGGCATGGAATAGCTTACGTCTCAAGAAACTGGGAACTGTGGTTCCAATACGGATGGGAGACTGTAATTATCCAACCAATACTCATTAAATCTAGAAATACAACTGAGTAAAATGCAGAGGAAGCTCCTTACTCCTCTCAATCCCAACACGAGCGAATTCCCCACCTCCAATTACCTGAGAAACCTGCGCTATTCAGCAGATTATCTGTGTAAGATTCACTCAGTACTTAAAGTGTTTCTTCTGTACCACACACCGCGTGAAGGGTTTGGCTCTATGTTAGACGTTCAGGGACACCAAGCCATAATACGTGAGGGTGACCAGCACACCTGAGTTATCAGGTAGGCAAGGGGCACAGAGAGAAAAGATCTGGAGAGAACAGCAGGTGCCAGATCCCAGAAAGACCTAAATGGTGTCACATCATGGAGCCTGGATTCATCCTGAATCCCTGGGGCCGCACTGGAGCTCTGTCCTGAAGAAGAACACAATTCAGGCTGCTCCAATTTACTAAGCTATGTTCCAGGCACTGTATTAATTCCTCTAATCCTCACAACAAACCGAGCACTATTATGGCCATCCATATTTTACAGTGAGAGAAACTAAGGCACATAAAGATCAAATGACTCGTCCAGACAGTACGTGATAGACATCTTGGCTTCAGGGCCTGCATTCTTACCACAAAGCAGTATTACGAAACATTCCCCAGATGGCTTACACACACATCCATTCTATTCTATTAGAAATGGAGATGAGTAGAAATTCTACTTGGCACATAGACACTTTGCCTATTCACTGTGACTGTTTCCTCCCCACCAGACTGTAAGCTCTATGAGGGCAGGCACTCATCCATTCCAATCTCTACTGTGGTTCCCAAACTATAAAAGTACCTGCCATATTGTAGGAATTCTACTATATAATGAACAAATGAAGGAAATTAACACAGTCAAGGTCAGATAATGTGGAGTATGATCACCTGGCAAGGCTTGCTGGGGGCTAAACACACCTCACTAGAGGGCAGGGGAACTCACCATGGTCTCAGACCTGGTTCAGTTTCTGACAGGCAGTTCCTAAGGGCCAAGATCATAGGCAGGACATGGAAAACCAAGAGGCAATTTAGTTCAATTCCTCTTAGTACCTGACTGTGGGGTGACACCAGCACTTGCCAGCACCTCCTCTGTCCGGGCCACCATGCAGGGAGCTTGCCTGAGGACGACAGCAGATGCAGGCGGGACCAGTGGGGCTGAATCTGTGCTCTGCCGTGGGAACTAACCCTGCTTCAGGGAACCAAACACCCAAGGTCCCCCTCCTGGTCACGTCTAGGGGTATTCTTAGGGAACCTGGCCATGACAATTTTCTTTTTGACAACACAATCTAAGTAGGGCGCAAGTGATGAAATCCCTGCATACAAGAGGACATGAACGATAGTAAGCAGAAAGGAAACACAAATGATTCAAATAAGAAAAAAATGTTCAACCTCATTTCACGAATGAAATAGAAACTACACTGAGATGCTATGATTCACCAAGTCTGATGACACAGGATATGAGGAACAGTCCTCTCATCCATGGCTGCTTCAAGAGAAGCTGCCAGTGGGTGCAGACTTGATGGAGGGCCATTTGGCACCATGTATCAAAATGACAAATTCACATACCCTCTGACTCAGCCGTTCCACTCCTAAGCCACTCCTGTTGGTTTTTACCTTCTTTTGCTACAACAACAATCGAAATGTAGCCATGTCACTAGGGAACCAGTTAAACAGATCATAGCTCATCCTTACAACATAACACTATGAAGATGATTAAAGGGTGGGGGGGGAACATGTACTTGTTAATGATTTGAGTTGGCCCTCAATGGTGAAAAAAGATAGGTAGGGAACATATATGTCATGCTTTTAATTGTAACCTGAAATACATGAGTCATCACATAACCCTATGTTTTACACATACACAGACTGGTAAAGGTTTAAAGGGTTGCCTTCGAGGAAGGGCTTTGGATAGCTGTGGAACAGAGGTGGGAGGCAGAGGTTTTATGATATCATCTTTTGAACTTTTAATTTTTGAATCCTATGAATATATTACTACCTATTCAAAGACTTTGTGTTTTTAATCATGCCCTACACTGAACTGCAGTTACTCCCCAGCGGCATCTTCTTAAAAGCACCACCAGGAAATCCTAATCAAAATTTGGGGGGTTTCCAACCAGAATCACATTCTCAGACCACTGGACTTATTCCACCAATGGCTGATAGTATTTCCTAACTGTGGATTTCATTTTTAACTAAGAGAAAACCCCAATTCCTTTCTTAAATGTTCTTAAAAAGGTGCCTTGCCCCTATGAAAGTCCCCCTGAAACTCTAGCTCACTCTAACTCAAGTTGGAACAGACCTCAGCAGCTACCCTTTCCTTCCTCTTTGGGGAGATTGAGAAATGTGGGCCAGGGAACAAGTGGGTCTTGGAACTGCCTCCAGCTTCCAAGTGCTTAATGGCCCTGGGCCTCCACTTGCCATCAGCAAAATGAGAAGGACACCCACATCTAACACCCATAGTCCAGAAACAGATTCCATTCTAATGGCAATGCAAAGCCTAGAAGGGGAGAACCCACCATCAAAGTCCAAATTCTGTCTCCTTGCCTGTAAGGTCCGACTTAACATGGCCCCAGTGATCTTTTCATCTCCCACCTCCTTCACCCTGCCATTCTAGTCCAAGCACCCTGAACTCACCTGTGTTGCTGTAACTCCCCATCCTCTCCCCTCTTGGGTCTCTCTCCACCCAGGTAACTTCACTTGTCCAGTGTGTCTCAAGTTGAACACCCTTATTTGGGGACAGCTCACCTGGTCAAACCCCCACCCTCTGCTCAGACTGCCTCCTGCTCTGTTCACAGTGCCTCTCACTTGTAGAGTGAGATCTTGTTGGAGATCTCTCCTCCCTTGAAGACACTCCACACACACACACTTTTCCCTGGGAGTTAGGACTCTTGTCCACTGTCACCTGTAATAGCCCTGACCAAACAGAGGGGCTCAGATGTGAGTTCCCTTCCTCCCTTTTGTGACCCCCCACCCCCGGTATCTCCCATTCTTACTCCCATTTCCCTAATTAAAACTAAGCCTATACCTTGCAGGTAAGAGAGAGAACACTCAAGAATGATTTTACTGGGCACAGGTGTCACTCAGACCAATAGAGGCAGGAAAAAACTGAGCAGCATTTAACAACAGCAGCAGCTTTTATTGAGTTTCAACAGCATCCCTTGAAGAAGATCTTACACTTCATGGGAAGGGAAACAGAGCAGTTTAAAAAAAAAAAAAATCCCAGGGTCCTATAGTTTGTAAGTGTTAGAGCAGCCTGTCCTGCTAACTACTTTTAGTATGCCTATAATTTATTCTGAGTTTTCAGCATCGGCAACGTGATAGGGTGGTGGTTGGAGGCAGGGTTCAGCTAAGCCCAAGGGACTATTGGTAGAAATTTATTCTTCATACTTCTGGACACTGGAAACCTGGGGCCAGGGTGCCAGCACATTTGGATTCTGGGGAGGGCCCTCTTCTGGGCTGTAGACTTCAACTTCTTGCTATGTCCTCACATGGCAGAAAGAGAGGAAGCCAGCACCCGGGCCTCCCCTTACAAGGGCACCAAGTGTATTCATGAAGACCAAGTGCATTCATGAGGGCTCCCACTCTCATATGACATAATCACCTCCCAATACATCATATTGGGGATTAGGATTTCAACGTACGAATTTGAGGGGCCATTCATCCATTGCAGGTAAGTCAGCATGAAACCTGGCCAAGTTCCGAAATCCTGCAGCTGTCTCTGTTTCCCATCAACATTGGGTACACTGCTAATCTGCATTATGAATCAAGTTTACCAGTAATTTAGTGACTTGGTCATTAACATATTAGATGTTAGAAATGGACTTCGGGGCAGCGCCTGTGGCTTAGGGAATAGGGTGCTGGCCCCATATACTGAAGGTGGTGGGTTTGAACCTGGCCCCGGCCAAACTGCAACAAAAAAATAGCTGTGTGTTATGGTGGGTGCCTGTAGTCCCAGCTACTCAGGAGGCTGAGGCAAGAGAATAGCTTAAGCCCAGGAGTTGGAGGTTGCTGTGAGCTGTGATGCCACAGCACTCTACCGAAGGCAACAAAGTGAGACTCTGTCTCTAAAAAAAAGAAAAAGAAAGAAAGAAAGAAATGGACTTCCACTGATGAAATCAATGGCATTTGAGACATGTGAATAGGCTTAAATACTTTGGAGGTCATCCCCACCCTCAGGAGACTAGGGTAGAATCTTGCACATGTATTCTGGGTCCTTGAAGATAGTGCCCAAGGCCTGATCCCAAATGGTCTTGAGTCTGGCCACTGGTTTGGGAATATTCTGGTTGCCTGATTGTGACTGTACAGCTAACTGAATCCTAACACTTGAATATTGTTGATTCTACCTTGAGTTCATTTCTCCTATAAGTTATAGTCAGAATGCCTGAAAGGGTACAGTGTCAGGATTTTATATATCTCACTGTGACATCTGACTACCAACTTGCTTTCTTTAACAGTGGTTCTCAACCTTCCTAATGCTGCAGCCCTTTCATACAGTTCCTGTGGGTCACAACCCACAGGTTGACAACCGCTGCTTTATAACCTGGTGCCAAGGTTGCTGAGCAGCAGCTGGCTTTAACACTCATTTAACCCAAAAGAACTTAATTGCATGTGATCAAATTGGCAGAGGTCAGTTTGCAAGAACTACTACTCTACATTGTCTTTCTAGCTATGGAGACATCAACGGGCTCAATACCTTCCTAAGCCCACAGCTACTATGCAAAATACATTTTTCTAGGCTCGGGCAAGTTTCCCTCAAAGTAAGAAGATCTCCCCGGTCAGCTTCAAATGATTCCATGGGGTCAAATATCTGCCAGGGAGAGTGCAAGTGTCTGCCCTGTGGAACTGGTGGGGCAGCACATCTTTAAACTGGCAAGAACAGCCTCCTAGGAACACAATCGTTTAGGAAGCTCCTTTATCCGTCATCCAAAAAGGAGACATCTGCTCTTGGAAACAAGACTCTTGGCCACAAATAGTATTTGAGAAAGTGAGTCATTAAAACAATTGAAACACATTGCTAGCAAGTCACCCAATTTGAATCCCAAAAAAATTCAATAAAAGCTTTTATTTTTAAATGTCTACAGCACCGTGAAGGTCCTTGAAGTGATGGAATCTTGACTGTATCACTGTCAATATCTTTATGATTGTGTTCCATAGTTTTTCAAATTTTACTACTGGGGAAAGAAAACAAGGGAAAGGGTACATGGAACCTGTATTCTTTCTTACAACTCCATGTGAATCTACAATATCTCAAAGTGGGATGTTTAGTCTAAGAAAGCTAAAAAAGAAAATGCCCTACACTCCAGAAACATCTTCCAAGATGGGCATGGGGGGGAGGGGGTGTCACACCTGTAATCCCAGTGTCTTGGGAGGCTGAAGTGAAAGGATCGCTTGAGGCCAGGAGTCTGAGACCAACCTGGGCAACATAGTGAGACCTTGTTTCTAAAAAAGGAATGAAAAACATATGCCAACATGGTGGCACATGCCTGTAGCCCCAACTACTCTGGAGGTTGTAGCAGGATGGCTTCAACCCAGGAGTTGGAGGCTGCAGTAACCTATGATCCTGCCACTGCACTCCAGCCTGGGCAGTAGTGCAAGACCTTGTCTCTAAAGAAATAAAATAAAATGAAGAAATATCTTTCAGTCACTTTTATTATTTAGGACATTGGAAACCTGGAGAGATATTCAATAGCAATCCTTATGCCAGCTTTCATATAGGGATTTTTAAAAAAAAAAAAAATCCCAGGGTCCCATAGTTTGTGTTAGAGCAGCCTGTCCCACTATCTACTTTTATTATGCCTATAATTTATTCTGAGGGTGGCCATAAAATTCATGTACAATTTAATTTTAAGTTGAACGCTATTTTAAATTGCAGGTGAACTTTATGGCCACCCTGTACCTGGAAACAGGGGAGTGTTTCATTCTTTCTCTTTTGTTTTGTGATGGTTCATTTTAGGGATTCACAGAGCCTGCAGCATAATTTGGCACCTTCCTGAGAGCTGGTAACTCCAGATCATAAACCAAGGTCCAGGGCTAAACCTTCAGCACAAGGTTCGGATTTCCTTCCTGAGTCTAGCCTCCCTCCTGTGTAATATTCTCTGTAATCAATGCCTGGCTCTGCCCCTTGGTGGCCCTGGGCTCCAAAAAGCCTTCAGAAAATAGTCCAAATTTAGTCCTTTGATTCAAAGTTTTGAATCAAATCCAAAACTTTGATTCAAAAGAATTTTCCCCATTTTTCTCTGAGGTAAGGCTCAGAGAAAATACCTCATACATGGGCTTAATGATTCTGTTTCAGATTTCTCAAGTACTTTGCCTTACTATGAATCTTAGGGAAAAAATGAACTCAAAACTAACCAATGGAAAATACAAAAGTAATTACTGTGCAGTCTTTATTTCTGATGGTGTGCAGTGAAGGTTCAGAGGAAGGGACCCAAATGACTAGGGAACTGGGAAGCCACCAATTAGCTTTGAGACCTAGGGCAGAGTCAGCAAACTTCAGCCCAGGGTTACTAAAGCTTTATTGTAACACATTTATTTGTTTATGGATTCACCATAATGGCAGAGTTGAGTGGTTGCTACAGAAATTGAATGGCCCTCAAAGCCTAAAATGTTTACTCTTTCACCCTTCACACAAAGGGTCTGTTGACCCCTAACTTAGAGTCCTGATATAAATATTGCTATGTAAGTACCAGGCACCATTCCTAATGCTTTATACCCCTTAGCTCATCCAATCTTCACATGAATCTATAAAGTGAGGATCATCTCCACAAATCAACACACACGTGTCCCGATGCCTTTGGCTCCTGGAAAAGTTCAGCACATCCAGCAAAAACAAAGGTGAACAGTCTCAGTGTGGGACACCAATGGATGTGTGCCATACAGGATGGCCATAGACTTCACATGCAATTTAAAATAGTGTTCAATTTTAAATTGCGCACGAACTTTATGGCCACCCTGTACCTGGAAGAGGGGGAGTGTATTACGTCAATTCCATTCGGAATACTGGCTAAGAAGGGTTATCACTAACTCCTCAGGAAGAATAAATAGAAGATGATATCTGACCCCACAGAAGGAGCTGTACTTTTTTAGTAAGAATAAAGTCATTGTAAAGCATTCCCAGTTTCATGACTTTTTTTTAGAAGGTTAAAAATAAAGTTTTTTCAGCTGCATTGAGCCATACTGGAAACGGGCACTACAGGGAAGGTAGCGCAACAGAACCCCGACTCTTGGAGTCATTCTTACCCCAGCCCATAGCACAGAAGCAGGGACACGGAACCTGGCACATTCAGAATCTTCCAGGACAAGGGAGGCCACACCCCAACCCAACCCAGCTCTGTGGTTTTTAACCTTGGCCACACATTCGTATTACTGGGGGAGATTTAAAAACCACTGCAGACTGGGTCCACACCCAGAGATAACAATTTAATTTGTCTGGGGTATGGCCTTAGCTTCAGGTGCTTCAAAATCTCCCCAGGTGACTAACAAGCAGCCAGAGTTGAGAACCACACAGCCCTAGTCCAAAATACCACTTCACAGACGTCATGATCATTTTCCCCTTTCTCAAGTGAAATCATTGCTGCAAATGGCTATTACTGCTATCCTAATAACAGCTTGACGATAGGCCCTTTTAATTTTTTTAAGTAAGTGGTTATAACAATGATGGATCTCTCCCTTATGACCTCAGTTTTCAACCCAACGTGTTATACTGAAGAGACACTTCCATCCTCGACCTCACACCAACTCTCTCCTGAGGCTTATAATAATTAATGTTTCTTGAACACCTCCTGTGTACAGAGAGACTGAGGATTCATGACCTCACGTCTGCCACGCAACCAACCTGAGAGGTAGGTTAGACCATTCCCAGTTTGCAGAGGGAAAAACTGAGGCTGCAAAAACAATGTAGGGTCTGAGAATAACAGACTTTCACATTCCAGCACCACTTTCTACAGCACCGCGTCTGCTATAAAATCTGAACTTGTAAAGGAAATAGAATGCTTCCATTTCCTCCAAAAGAAAAGGAAATATTTCAATGAGCTGACATTCTTCCAGTCACACCAGCCCCCTTGTTGCTCCCAGAGCCTGTGCACTCCCTGTTCCCGTGGCCAGAAACACTCCTCCCCACCGTCCACTTTCCTTTGCAGACCGAGAGGCCTTCCTGAACACCCGATCTGAGGCCCCCCAACCTATTCTAGTCAATTTCTCCTTATCCCGATTTACTTTTCCTCGCGTTATTTATCCCCTGACATTATACATTTGCTTATTTGCATATTGATTTTCTGCCTCCTCCACTAAAACATAAACTCCACAAGGGCAGGGACACTGTGTTCAGTGCTGTCTCCTCCGTGCCTGGCACACGGGGGTACCCAAGAAATGTTCCCTCTCCCACTACACCAGCCCTTATTCTGCACCAAATCCCCTACCAAGCACTACACTTAGGGAAGGTTAATGCATTTAACCTTCACAAGACAACCCACCTAGGACTGTCATCACCATTCCACAGATGGGGAAACAGAAGCACAGAGGGTTAATAAATAAGTTGCACAAGGTCACTGCCAGTAAGTAGCAAAGCCAGGATTCAAACCCGGCAGAGTGCACACTCTTAACTGCTTTGCGGAATGAAGGAATGGTTAATGGATGGAGGATGCTACTCGGCCGATGGATGAGCAGGGCAGGCCAAATCAAGCCCTGGCTCAAGTGAATCGCCTAAGTGCCTCCTGGGGCTGCCTGGAATTTTACTCTGGATGCAGTGTACCCTAACTGGGTCCTCCCACCCCCTACCAGTGCATTTGTCCTCTCAGACACTTTACACCTCTCCCTTTAACAACCGTGCAGCAGGAGCACTTCAGGAGGCTTCAAAGCAGGGAGAGAACTTGAAGTTCACCAAGCGCCTGGTGTGTCTCCCCAGACATCGCATTTTCACACAGCAAAATGTAGCATTTGGGAAACAGGCAGTGCTTTAACGCTTGGCAAACCAGCCAGATGGACACTGAGCCCACTCTGTCATCTCATGTTTATGATGGCCCAACAGGACAAAGCTCCCCCTGAAAATAAATGGGGTGCTCTCCCTCACTCACCTTCAAGAAGTTGCCATGTCCACACCTCTAGTCAGTCTGACCAAGATGGGTCTCTGAAATCAGACTATCTCCATTCCCACTGTTTCTGCCCTCCTCTCCTCATGCCTGGACACCCTGACTAGCTTCCAACACCTCCCAGGACCAGTCCTTCCTCTGCTTTAAGGTTGGAGTCATCTCCCCAAGGCACATTCCTTAGTATCCACCCATGGGTCAGAAGCCTTCCCCAGCTCCAATTGCCTCAATAAGAAATTAAACTCCTTATCTGGATGCTGGAAGCCTGCTATCATCTGAGTCAGGATGACCTCTCTTCTCCACACATCCCCTTCACTGGCCACTGCACATGAGCAAACCATACTACTCTACTACTGAGAGACTGTATCAGTCAGTTTTCACTAGGTTATGCTACAGTAACAAACAACCCCCAAAATATCAGTGGCATACAACACACATTTATTTCTAATTTGTATCACAGACTAGGGGTGACAAAGGGATGGCTTCTCTTATTTCCTACTCTAGAATCCAGGCAGAAGATAAGTGCCATCTAGGATGCACCATCCTCCTGAGAAAGGGAAAAAGAGTAGGCACAGCAGAAACGCACATGGCTTTCAAAGCTTCTGCTCAGACACAGACTAAATCAGACCTACTCACATCCATTGGCCAAAGCAAGTCACATGTCCAATGTCAATGAATTGAACACCCTATTAAGCAAGTCGCATCCCTACCTATAGAGAAAGAGCTGAAAATAAGGAAATGCAAACAATAATTAAAGCCATCACAGAAAGTCCTGATTCAGGGCCTCGGTCTATGTAGTTCCCTCCAGCCATAGGGTCAAAGGTTAGCCATACTTTCAAGGCCAATTCCTCCATAAAGGCCTGTATTAAAAAAATCTCTTCTTGGCTTGGCACCTGGAGCTCAGTGGGTAGGGCGCTGGCCATATACACTGGGGCTGGTGGGTTCAAACCTGGCCCAGGCCTGCTAAACAACAATGACAACTACAACAAAAGAATAGCTGGGTATTGTGGCAGCCACTTGTAGTCCCAGCTACTTGGGAGGCTGAGACAAAAGAATTGCTTAAGAGTTTGAGGTTGCTGGAAACTGGGATGCCACAGCACTCTACCAAGGGTGACATAGTGAGACTCTGTCTCCAAAAAAAAGAAAGAAAAAATCTCTTCTTCCTCTGAACCAGTGTTTTTCAACCTTTTTTATCTCACGGGACACTTGAACCTATAGTTAAACTTCTGTGGCACACTTAAATTATGTTGATTTTTAAAAAGAGTAAAAAAAAAAAAAAAAGAATACACTTACTGTGCTTTGAATTTCCTTCAAAAATAATTGAATTAATGATCTTTAAAATTTTTCACAACACATCTAAGATCCTCTCATGGCACACCAGTTGACTATCACTGCTCTAAAGCATGATGTGATTCATCTGCTTCTCCCATGTGTGTCTGTATCTCTCTTCCCGAGAATGTATTTTAGTCATTGTCATTTCACAGTTGACCTTTCCCATCAGATCCCTGAAGATGGAGTCAGTCTTCCTACCCATGGTGTTCTGCACACGGCAGACATAAGCAATCGACATTGATTTAGTGAGGGACCGTATGGAGGAGAGACCAGATCTCCACTTGGCTCTGGGGAGTGTGTGTGCATATGTGCTTCATGTCAGAGCAGAGTTACTCTTCTCAGCATGAGCCAGTAATAAACTTTTCTTCTGTTGTTAAGACAAGGTGTCACTCTGTTGCCCAGGCCTCCAGGCTGGAGTGCAAAGATGTCATTGTACCTCTTCAAATTCCTGGGTTCAAATAATCCTCCCACCACAGCCTCCTGAATAGCTGAGACTACAGGCACACGCCACGACATTCTGCTAATTTTTCTATTGTTAGTAGAGACAGAGTCTCGCTCTTGTTCATAATGGTCTGGAACTCCTGAGCTCCAGTGATCCTCCCACCTTGGCCTCCCAGAGTTACAGGATTGCAGGCATGAGCCTCCACACCAGCCCCACTAATATCTAGATTCACATTTCCTGTTCCCTCTCACATCACCTGTGCCTTATAGGGTGAGCCTTGTTTGACTCATCTACACTTGGCGAAGTATTTCCCACATCAGAGGCTCTTGGATTTCTTGGACTGAAAAAAAAAAAAAAAAATGAAAACCTAGTAAGTGAGCAGATTGCCTGAGCAGACTTCAACCCCAGAGGTGGCAGAGAGGCTTGAGTGGAGAACCCAATCAGTCTGGGAAGCAGGGAGAAGCTGGCTGGGAAAATCTGGCTTGAAGGATTAGCTAACTTAAAAGGAAGCATTATTCAATCACATGGAGAGTGATGGGAAATTGCTGATAAGTCTGAAAATTGTTGCTTACTCTGACTGCCAAACACTCCTGAAAAGAGACATCAGGGTACCACAGTTTTATGACACAAGTTGTATCCAAAAGGCTACTCTTAAGATATGATTATGGAACAGGAAAAGAGGGTGAATGAACAGATGAGCTGTAACAAAACCATACCGAGCAAACAATGAGGAATCCTGTCTGCTGTGTCACTTCAAGGTTGCATCTGTCACTTGTTGCTGCATTGACATTGTCTTATACAAAAACAGGGACGAAGAAGACTAGGTAACAGCTGTCCTGGACAGTCAGCTACACAGCAAGCTGAGCAGGGACAGGTGTGGCTGTACAGCAATCCACAAAGATGGGTCCCCAATGCCTGCATTCTGCACAAGCCGGAGACCACTTCACCCACATGGGATCCTGAACACATACCCTCAGATCCAGTGGGGCAAGCATCCCTGCTTCAAGGTCCACTCTTTTATGAGAGGTTGCACACTCAATTCAGTGCAAAACATGGAAGATGACGGGCATGGAGGAGTCTGACACCAGAGAGGGAGGGGCAAACTTCACCCTCTGCCTGCGTAAGTGCATGGAGATCAAGGGCAATAAGGAGCCATAAAAACTCTTTAATGGGGAGATGCATTCAAGAATCAAAATCAGTATCTTCGCTATCACTTAATCTTTACTCTTGACATCACACATCTTAACGGAATCAAACAGCCTAAGGACATTCTGCCAGTTTATTCAAACCATGTTTGTGCCAGTCTCCACATGGAAAAAAGTAAAAGGACAGTCCGAGCCCTGTGACACTGCAGTCAGGTATGCCAAGTCAGAAAGGGCTTTTCTTTTCCCCAGGCTCTGTGGTGTGGCTGGGGACTGGTTACTAGGTTTAAAGTGAATGTGTGGGCTTGGTTACCATGGGTTCACCGGCTCTGCCTCTGCAAACTGCGCTCGTGGGCCCAGGAAACAAGTAGATTCCCTTGGGGTCCACCTCAGCCAGCCCTCAGAGTACCGCCTAAAGGATCTCTTTGGGGTTGACTGCTTTATGGTTGAGAAATTCCTTACAAAAGACCCCAGGATCACACAGTTCTGGCAAGAGAGAACAAAGTCAAGCACTTAACTTCAGTAAAGATGGACTTTCAGTTTGTCTGCCCAGGCCATGAGATGCTTTAAAACTAATGATTTCAATGTCTTTACGTCATTCCTCCACATTATCATATGTCAGACTGAAGCATGATCAGGCAGTCAAGTCTGCCAGACCCTGGAAATCAAACAGGGACAGAGGACCACTAAATGGCAGCTCCGGAGGTCAAATTGCACCAAGGCAAATCCCTGTCTCAAGGGAGGGGCACCATTTGCAAGTGTAGGCCATCTGGCCAGGAGCATGAAGGCCAGAGATGTCATCTCCCAACCTCAAAGTGACAAGGACAACAGCAGTGAAATATTTGAACGGTGGCACTCAGTACACAGCAACTAGCCCTGAAAATCAGAAATGCTCCTTCTAATCTGCAGTCAGCCCTGCACATTATAGTAAGGCACTTCCAAATTTTGGCACTGGATTACAGCCTGTCGTCTTCAGCTCCTTGGTGATTTCTTGTGAGTGCAGGCCTGCTCCTACTCCTTGAGACAGGACCATCCCCAGCATTCCTAGCAGAGATGGACAACAGATATTTGTCAACGTTCGTGGACCTGGGGAGGGCCAGGGTTGCCCCCTCCACTGCGCTCTGCTCTCACCTTTCTGTGCCCTGGCAGGCCTGTGGCAGGAACTCCAAGGTGGAATCCTAATCTGGGTGGGGTGATTCACAGATCTGCACTTGATGTCCTAGGGACATGACAGCTTTCAGTTCTTGACCTGGCCCTGAACTGCAGCTGGATGTGAATCTCAGCAAGTCTCCCAACTGATACCTCTCAACACTGGCTACTCATTAATGTCACCTGGAAGCTCTGCCCAGGTCCCAACCATACAGAGTCCCATTTAACTGGTCTAGGGTAGGACCTAGTCATGGGTATTTTTTTAAAACTCCACAGGACATTCTAAAGCAGCCAGGATTGAGAACCTCAGCTAAGGACCTCAGTTCCCCCCACCACCACTGTGACACAGAGGGAGAGGGGAAGTGAATTGGAAGGTTCAGCATTTCTCCACCCCCACCCCAAATCTGGGAAATACTAAGATTTAAACAGTTTAAAGCTCAAATAGATATTTGCACACCCAAGTTCACAGCAGCATTATTCACAGAAGGTGAAAACAACCAAGTGTCCGTCAGTGGATGAATGGATAAATTGAAAGTGTTATATACAGACAGTGGGATATGATCCAGTCCTAAAAAGGAAGGGACTCCAGACAACTTGGACGGAACCTCCAGGACCCTGTGCTGAGGGAAGTATGACAGGCATAAAGAGACCAGCACTCTATGAGTCCACTTATGTGGGTGCACAGAGCGGTCAAATTTTAGGATCAGAAAGAGTTAAAATGGAATGATAGTGTCTGGGGGCTGGATGGCAGGAGGAGTTAGTGTTTAATGGGTACGGAGGTTCAACTGGGGAAGACAAAAAAGTTCTAAAGCCGGATGATGGTGATGGTTGCATAATGTTAATGGACTTAAGGACACTGAATTGTGACTGTGACACGCTTTCTCATGCACCAGGTAGCTGACGGGCATTATTTCTTTTGATTTTGCCAGGTAAGTACTATGACTCCATTTCACTGATGGAAAAACTGAGGTTTAAGGAGGCCCTGTCCCTTTTCCAGAGCCACATAGCTCACTGGCAGAGGGAGACCCTGACCCAGGTCAGGCAGACTCTACATTCTCACTATTCAAAGTGTGGTCTCTAGACCAGGGGCACTGTTAGAATTGGGGAGCCTGCTGGAATGCAGGCCTTCAGACTTCCTGCACCCACATTTTCACAGGGCCCTGGGCCACCATGTGCACATAAAAGATGGAGCAGCACTTCTCTGAGCTACAAGCCACACCGTCCAGACTTCCTGGATCCCTTCTCACTTTATGGGGTGAGTCTAAGGACTCCTGGTGAGCTTAGGGCTGGAGGCGGGAAGCAACATCTCCCAGTGCATGTGGTCTGCAGACAGGGTGCCAGCAGCCCCTGCTTTCTCCCTTCTTTCTCCTGACACACGTGGGCAGTGGGTCATGGCAGCCTGCAGGTATGTAGCTACTTTCCACGCCAGCTGCTACATTGAGAATTTTGCTGGCTAAGGAAAAAACAAGAAAGGATTTACTGATCAAAGGGATTTCAAAGCAACTCTTTCAAGGGCCTCTGAGGCCCACAGAAGAATTACCCAGAAATTAGAGAGTGAAAAGGCACAACAATGCGGTGAGTCCCTTCTGCTGCCAGCACAG
Organism: Nycticebus coucang; assembly: GCF_027406575.1. Classification (NCBI taxonomy): domain Eukaryota; kingdom Metazoa; phylum Chordata; class Mammalia; order Primates; family Lorisidae; genus Nycticebus; species Nycticebus coucang. The sequence goes on from NC_069788.1 coordinate 91,936,576, forward strand.
AATGGCTCTCTACATACCCTCTGCCCAGTCTAATCAACACATCCCAGGTACCAGATTTCCTTTTGCTTGAGGCACTTTAGGAGAGCACTTTAGGAGAGGAGAGCTGCCCCTTGGCTCTTCTGCCTGTCAAGAACTTCCTGGGTGCAGCCCCTAACAGCCCAGCCAGTCACCACAAACCATCTCAAGAGCCCCTTCTTCACACAGCCCTCTCTCACATAGGCTTAGCTAATAAGCCAGAGCTACTTAGCTTCTCTAATCTCTGCTCATAAGTCATTCTATCTACTCCATTAATCGCCTTTATCGATGCTCCTGTGGGTCTCCAGAGTTTCCACTGCTTTCTGGTCCCAGGCTTCTCCAGGCTGAAGCCCTCTCATGTCTGGCTCTCTCCACAGCTTGTGCATTTGCATGTCCTGTGTTACCCAAGCACCCAGCCCAGTGCATCATCTGGACAGCGCCCCACCCAGCAGGTGCCCAGAGGTGGGCAGTTAAGCAGGTCGTAGGGCAGACAACAGCCCAGCTTCCAGAGCAGTGCACCCCAGGCTTGATCCACCCTCATGGGCCAGCACACCCATCAACTCAAACACAGATCAATTGAAAATATTTCCTTTGTCCCTGATCTTGCCAGGTTCTCTCTTACCACCCTATTTCTGCAATCACTGTATACACCACCAGAAACATTCCACCCTCCCCATCTGTCCGGCCAATACCCACTGTGTCAAAGCAGAGCTCAAATGCTGCACGTGAAGCCTTCCAGCCACGCTGGACATGAGAGTGTATCACTCCAAGTCACATGTGGCGGTAACAATCTACCTTGTCCTTCCAACCTGCAGGCTCAAAGAGGACAGGGACTGCCCTCCCTAGTCCTGGCCCCCACGTGTGCCCAGTGAGCATCTGTTAGATGCATACTTTGGAACGTAGTATGTACAATATATCCCAGGCTGTACTTGGATAAGGATCTTCTTGGACTAGGACACTCTATAGGGGTGTTAAGGAAGGAAGAAATGCTTCCCATAGTCCTTGGAAACTAGGGCAGCCATGGACGGTTTCTCTGCATCTGTGATCAGAGCCAATGACTCCTGCCCATCATCATTTTGCACATCCAGCATCTGCCTAATTATACAGATTCTGCCTCTTTCAACCTATTCCTTAACCCCCACACAAGAGTATAATTTTTGCCTAAATCTCTTTGCAACAGTTCCTAATTAATCTAACTTCACTTTCGTTTGCTCCAAACTTATTAAGCATAATGCTAAGAAAGAACTTGCATGTATTATCTCGATTTAAGCTATCTTCCTAAAACACAGAGCTGCTCAGAGACCATCCCTGGCTCCCACTACCTACAAGGGAGAGAGAGCACAAAGGCCTTTGAGTGTTTAAGGCTTTTGGTTCCAACATACACTACAGGATGAGTCCCTAGCCACACCCACCCACACGCCTCACACGTCAGGCTTACCCAGCACCTATCATTCCCTCACCTTCCTCCCCCAGGAAGTACAGACTCTGGATTCAGGCTGCCCAAGTTCAAATCCCTGCTCTGCCAATTCCAAGCCAGGGGTCCTATTTAACCTCTCTGCCTTACATCTTTTGTGAAATGGAGATGGTAACATGACCGCCACCACCTACCATCTCCGGGTGTTGAAAAGAGCAGGGAGGTGATGGCAAAGCACTTCTACTGGTGCTGACTGCACATCTGCTCCATTATTGGCCTTCAGAACTCACACTTTCCCATCTCAATGCCACCTTTGAAGTGATTCCCCCTTTGATCCTGACATTGAGGACTTAATTGTCTCACCTCTGAACTCCCCACCAGAATTGTGGCACTTTGCATTCCTCCAATTATCACAGGTTAGTTTTGTAGGTCTCTATCCTCTCAACTTGAGTGGAAGCTCCCCAGAGGCAGGGCCCACATCTAGGACCATTTAAATTTCCCCACGGGATCAGCAGACAGGGCTATTCAATCACCATGCGTCCAGCAACCACAGTAAAACCAAGGATGGCTTCCTTTTGCTTTCACCAAATAACCATAGTAGGTGGTTATTTTAATAAACACATATTTTAGGTAGAGTGCTAAGCACGCTGCCTTGGGATCTGCCTAGCTATCCCTGAACTTGGCATATATAATGAAATCAGGAGCCAGCCAAGTGCAGTGTGAGATGAGATAAACCAGCAGTGGGGTCACGAGAGCTGGTATGTGGGGGGATGGTCTGATCTGCTTCACCTTTCTACTCTAGCCACATGCTCCATCAGCAGCCTTTGCCTCATGTGAGCCAACCACAGTGCTTCACAAATCCTATTTGCGGTTTTATGGATCAATTCTGAAAGCCCCAGATAACTGACTGTCTCTATTTGACAAGGAAGGGACGTTCTTCAAAGGGTTAAGGGTCTACGACAATCATGCAGGTATCAGTAATCAGGTCTGCACAGCGCTCAGCATTTAATTTTTAAAAGTCTGTGGGATAAATTACATCATTATGCCCATTTCATAGACAGGAAACTAAGGCTCAGACAGCCAAAGTGACTTGCTCAAAGTTGCACAGACTCTGTGTATCTGGGCTGGAACGCAAACTCTGCTGTCCAAATTCCCTCTCATTCTTCATTCATCGGGTCCCACCTCACCAAACACACTGAGCATCACTGCACCCTCAAGTCTGAGCAGTGTCTTGGTGTCAGCCACGCAAAAAGTCAACAGCATCTTGTCCTCCAATAATTACTGATCAGTAAATATAAGCTCCAGATATTCACTTTTAACTTTCACTCAATACAAAGCAAGGGCTGCAAACTTCATCCTCCATCCTTCATCAGAGGCCAGTTCCAAAAATTTATCCCGTAAAGTTACAGTTCAATTTAAATTCATGGTCAGAGGTAGTTTCAGCAGCAAAAACCTGTGCCACACTCTGTGCAAGGCACTCTAGCAAGCAGTTTATGTAAAAGAACCATTTAGGGCTCACAACCCTGTGATAAAGGTAGTATGTGGCCTCCTCTCATGCACATGGGCAGGCAAATGTGCCAGGGAAGTTTAACTGTAGGTTCAAGTGTGCTGTGAGTAAAAAAGGTTAAAAAGCCATTAGGTTAGAAGGTAAGGTTGCTGGTTCAAGGTCACATAATAGGAGCAGAGACAGCATTGGAAATCAGGCACTTTGGCTCCAAAGTCCAAGTTCTTAACCTCTGAACTCTGATCCTTAACTCCTCTTGGGTGTGTCCTGATCTTTCGCAAGGCGTGGTCAGGCTTAACGGGACAGCCAGAGAAACAGTAGCTGCTTCTGTGGCTGAGGGGTAGAAAGAGGTGGCCTTCTATCCAGTCACCATTTGCTGTATGCTGAGTCCTGTGTCTAACTTCAGTCTCCAAGAACTCAAAAGCAAGAGGAGACAGAATGGCAATACCTACATTATTATAATTGCAATCTGTCGTGAACTGCTACTGAGCCAAGCACAATTTGTGAACTGAGGTAACTTTCCTAACTGTGGCTTAGCAGGGCCACCGGAACCAGTTTGCCAACTTCATCCTGGGCCATCTCTCAGGTACCACCACCACCCCATCCCCCCCATTAAAAGGAAAAAAAAAAAATCAAAGTAACCTGATTCAGTTGTATCCCTAGCTGAGCACTGACTCTTTGATAAATCCCCAAAGCCTAATTACTTACTATTGTGCCCGGTAGTCTTATGAGGTGTTTGTTTTCTCTTTCCCCTCAGACAGCCAATGAGCAAGGTGCAGTGTTGCTATCAGGCATCCCTCCAGGTCCAGGAGAGGCCGCTGCCACTTCTCAGGGAGCACTCTCAGATGCACCATGCTGTCTGCTTAGAGGTATGTCCACAATCCACACCTGTCACCCTTTGAGGCCAGGCTCAGACGCTGTCTCCTCCAGGGAGGGCACCTTTACCCACACTCTGTCCTCCATAACACCCCCATAAGGGGATCCCCCACCATGATATTTGCCGGACACAACTTGGTCTGTTATCTGAGCCCCAGGCTATGTCTCCCATACTTCCTGGTGGCAAGGACTGGGTCCTTTCCAGCTTCAGAGCCTAGTACTGTGCAGGGCATGTTGACATGAAACATGCATTGCATTTAGTTTCTCAAACGTACCAGGAGACCCAGGGCTGGAGCCATGCGCTGTGCTGAACTGGCAAGGGGACCTGCAGGACCAGAAACCAAGTGGCTATGTGTTCCCATCTCTGCAGGGGAGACCCACTGGGCAGAGAGCACCCAGGCTTCTCAGCCACACAGTGACCTTCTTTCCTTTCCCAAGGGGGACATCCACTGCTTTTTCAGAAGAAACAGTAAATTATTCCAGCACATTTATTTTTCTTCCTCTTTAGTAAATTGCTATGCTCCAATGGCCTCTTCAATAGTGGACAATGTTAAATTTTAAAAATCCCTTTTCATGTGTTCAGCTTTTCAGTCACACTGAACGACCAGATCTCTTTCACCCAAGGCAACACATGGCAATGCTTAATGATTTCCATTTTTAACTCAGGGAGGAACATTTCTCAGAGTTCAAGAGGAAGACGAGTGGGCGCTCTCTGGATTGCAGGAGGCCACACAGCATCAAGAGCGGAGAATCTGCAAGTCAGGGGATAGCAGATGGCCCAGCAAGAAGGAAAGATTGCTAGCAGATGGTCCCAATAGTTGGGATAAGGCAAAAACACTTTTGATTGCAAACAAATCGGTATTAGAAACATACCCAGAATTGGGGCCCACATAGATGTTTGCTGTTGCAATGGACAGGCATTCCCCATTTCTCGGAGGGACACCCAGACAGTGACAGGTTGGAATTTGCTACAGAAGTTCTCATCTCTGGTTTGTCTTTTTCTATGTCATTTATTAACAGTGATGAATAAAGACACAGGGTCACAACTCAGAGCACTCAAATGAAAAACCTGGATCCACAGAGGGTTTTTAGGGAAATCAAACTATATACCTTCAAGGTAGACACATGTCATTTCACACCTACCCAAACCTATGGAATGTACAGCAGAGTTAAGTCCTAATGTAAATAGTGGCTTTAAGTTAATAACAATGTATCGATACTGGCTCACCAACTATGACAAACATGCTACAGGAACACAGGATGTCACTAACACAGGGAACCGTGGGCAGTGAGAGGTGTGATAAAGAAACTTTCTGTATCTTCTGCTCAATGTTTTTTTGCAAACTGAAAGCTGCTCTAAAAAAATAAAGCCTATTAATTACACACACACACACACACACACACACACCTGGCTCTGCTTTTTGTTGGCTGGATGACCTTGGACTAGTTACTTAATCTCTTTGGGTTTCTTTTTCCTCATCTGCAAAGTGAGAACAATTACAGCACCCACCTAAAGGGCCAGTTAGGAGAAGCAAGTATGTTAATATGCAGAAGTGCTTGGAATAGTGCCTGGCAAGTATTACCCTAGTATCAGCCATGATGCTGATACTGACAATGATGATGACAGCAGCTACCAGGTGCTCCATATGGCTTAAATACTGGTGTATGTCACGTGGCTTAAGTCTCTTAGCAGCCCTGTGAGGCAGGTAGGAAGAGCTGCTATTTACAAGAGAAAAATCCTGAAGCTTCAGGAGATTATGTAACTTGTCTAAGATCACATGGCCAGTAAAGGGTGAGCTGGGACTCAAACCCATGCATCTGCCTTTACCATGCCAACTATCATCTCCAACGGAGACAGCCTTTTCTGGCTGCCTGAAAGTCTTTGTACTTACCCAGCAAAAGCCAATCCTAAAACTCGGGCCCTCGGCTTCTAAGCCACTGATCAACTATGTGACATCCCATCCACCCCCAAGGCAGGAAAAGAGTGGACACACAGATAACAGGTTGCTCTCTTCCTCAGCCTCCATTCACCAGCAGGTTGGTGGCTCTGCCAGCCTATGGCTGTCCAACATGATTGGTGACCATTTCCCACAAAAGACACCTGGCTTTCTGGAAGTTACCCTGCCCCGGCAAGCTCCTCCCCAAGCTATAGCTCCCACCCCTGCAGTCTAAGTCAGGAACTGAACTGTGATCTCCCTGCCAGCAGTGGTAAGATCAATTCTTGCTCTTATAACTCAGGATTGGCTTTTACGTAGCAACTTCAAAACTTCATCTATGTGACTTGTCTTCCAAGCCCGCTGGAGCAGCATTCTAGCAGACGTTTGTTCGGAATCCAGACGCTCATCTTGCTGGAGGTCCCACTGCACCACCTCACCCACTGGTCCTTGTCACAGCTCCAGGTCCGTCCTCCCACTCTTGATTGCTTGTGCTTTCTGCATCTCTGCTCTCTGCACCGGGGAGCCTGTGGAGACCCGCCACAGAGGGTACCTGCCCATTGCTCTCATCTCCCCCACCCCAGGCTCAGCACTAGCTCCTGTGCACGCCCCAAGCTGACCACAAAAAATGCTGCATCTACTGCCTATATCTGTCTCTTCTGCCCCTGAAGACGAAACCCCTTCATCCTCAGACTCTCCTTAACACCCCTCCATCAGCCTTCTATCCTGGGGATACACAGCCACTAGGCATCTCAGAAGACATATGTGGAAGGAAGAAAACCATGCATGACAAAACAGATCCTAGAGGACAACTTAAATCCCCCCCAAAACACGAGAGGGAAAACCAAGCCCCTCTTGGTGCCCTCTCTTCCTCTTGTTGAACAAGGTACATAGGATATTGGGAACCCAAACCAACAGAGGTCACATAGTGGATGACGAACCACCATGATGAAGCTCAAATGCAGGAGAAACCATGCCCACCCCTGGTCAATAGTCAAAATGTAAAACAGCACCTGTCAAAACCCAAGAAAGTTGTTTCTATTTAGAATTAAGTTCTATGAGGTATGCAATCCTCCAGCATCCTAAACCCTCCAAAGATATATTAAAAAAAAAAAAATCAAAACAAGAAATTTATTTCCAGAAGAGACCAATAAATAAATGCTTTGCGGGCTGTTTACTTGTTAACTTGTTCTTAGAAAATTCAATTGACAAGTAGTTTTTCAGTGCCTACTGTAAAAGGCATGGTATCATCTCTGGGGTAAGCAAATAGAAAATGATAATAAAAATAGAATTTAGTGTCTGAGTATGAATTACGTGCCAAGCGCTGCTTTGAGTTCTGATGGGTACTGATTTAATTCTAACAAGCTTATAAGGTGGGTCGACCCTTGTCCACCTATAGAATTGTTAGAAATAAAGGTCTATTGTTTAAGCCGCTCTGTCTATGGTATTCTGTTATAGCGGCCCAAGCTAAGACAGTTCCCAAGGGACAGATCACTCATGCAGTTGAAAAATATGCACATAACTTTTGACTCCTCAAAAACTTAACTGTTAATAGCCTCCTGTTGACCAGAAGCCTTACTCATAAACAACTGGATAACACATTTTCTATGTTATATATTTTATGTACTGTATTTTTTATAGTAAAGTAAGCTAGAGAAAAAAATGTTATTAAGAAAAGCATAAGGAAGAGAAAATAGGTTAACTCTTCATTAAGCAGAAGTGGATCATCATAAAAATCTATCCTCATTTCATGATGAGTAGGCGGAGGAGGAAGGGGCAGAAGTAGAAGGAAATCTACGTGTAAGTGGGCCCTGGCGGTTCTGTTCAAGGGTCTACTGTAATTATCAACTCCTTCCCAATTTACAGATGGAAAAACTGAAGCACATACTGTGGTTTTAAAAAACAACCAAGGCTGCATACCACACCTTCTGGGGGCAAGACATGATTGCAAGAGGGACTTTACCTACCAAATGCAATCAGTGTAACCTGGCTTATTGTACCCTCAATGAATCCCCAACAATTAAAAAAAAAAAAACAAAAAACAAGGCTTCCACCTTTTATGTTGTAGTTGGGGGAGGTAAATAATCTAACAATGGATAGGATTGGCACAAGTAAGGTCTGAGACGATGCTGTGAACAGCCAGTGACTTAGAAGGCTGGACCAAGTGACTAGGGAAAGCTTTTGGATGTGACAGTGACAAGGAGGAATCTGCCATGGAAGATCTGGATGAAAAGTGTATGATTTCCAAAGCTCTAGAAGCTGCCGCCAGAACACATACGTCAAGGGTTCTGATTTCACGGACTAGGGCTGGGCCGTGGCATCTGCATTTTTCAGAGTCCTCCTGGTGTCTCCCACTTGCAGATCCAGGTTGAGAAGCACCATCTTCAGCTGTCTTTAGACACTCCAGTTGCCACCACCAAGAGACGCAGGGAAACTCATTGGTTCCTTCTAGAGACTGAATATTTGAGACCCCATCCTAAAATTCATATTTTGAGGCCCTAACCCCCAGTGTGATGGGGAGGCAATTAGGATTAGATGAGGTCATGTGAGTGGGTTCCCCATCGTGGGATTAACTCCCTGATGAGAAGGAGAAGAGAGACCAGAGAACTTGTTCTCTCTCTCCACAAAGTGTGCATAGAGCAAGAAGGCAGCTGCGCAAAAGCCAAGTAGAAACCCCTCACGAGACACCAGAGCCATTGGCACCTTGATCTTAAACTTGTCCACCTTTAGGATTGTTAGAAATAAACGTCTAATGTTTAAGTCACATGGTGTTCTGTTACAGCAGCCCAAACTAAGACAGATGCCAAGGGACTCAAAGTCACTATCACTCCTTCCAAATTCATCCACTTTGCAAAGAGGGACTCGCTTTACTTTCTCAGTGTTTGCTCTGCACAGCCTGTGAAAATAAACCTCCAAGGCCTAGAGGTTCAGCTCATGCCTTCAAATCTCTGGGGAAAAATTAATTATAAATTTTCCATAGACATCATTGGTCAAAAATAAAGCAGATTTTATTTTAGCTTCTCTACATTAAAAAAAAAGCAACCAGTTTTCAGGAAAATAGCTCTGTTAAACTGGTGTCAACATTCAAATATTTGTTTGAATAGCTTTTGTTCAACATTCAAATATTTATTGAATACCCACCAAAAAAACAGTGTTCTAGCCCAGTGCCTCTTGGCCTTTGGTGTGCAAATGAGTCACCTGAGGATCTGGTTAGGGTGCTGATTCTGATGCAGTAGGTGGTCTGGGGTGGGCCCAAGATTCTGTATTCCTAACAAGCCCCCAGCTGATGCTCTCACCCCAAGTAGCACGTCTTTAGGTCAATGAGCACCAACTCTGACTTCATCTTGAAATCACCCAGAGAGTTCATAAAAGGTATAGATTCCCAACCAACTAAATCAGATACTCTAGAGGAGACCCTAGGCACTTAAAAATATATAAAGTTCTTGTGGTGCCTTGAGAATGCGGCCAAACGTCTCTTATGACCACAGAACAGGTAGGCCTTGAGGGGAGACAGATAACAATGAAATAAGTGACTATAGACAGTGATAGAAGTCATAAAAACAATACAGGGTAATGTGATAAGGGGGTGACAAGATCGAGGTGGGGGTGATGGGGGCTTTTACACAGAAACACAAGTAACAAGATCACAACACCACCACCAAGATCTGGGGAAAGGACCCACCAGAACAAAGAGCTCATTATTTTCCAGAGTCTTCAGGGAAGACTAAAGCAAGGTCCCATTCATGTTTTTAGGGAAAGGAAGTTACTCCTCACACTTGTAAAGAGGAGCATTAGAAAGTACAGAAGATAAGACACAGCTTCCCCTACCCTGGAGGATCCTGTGAGTTAAAGTGGGACACCAACCACGGCTGGTGTTTTGGCACAGGAGGAAAGCTCCATCTTCCAACATCCCTAAAAGACCACCACTGGCAGAGCCGGATATGAGGCCCTCTAATTGGTGGAGGTGGGCGCAAAGCAGAAGCCTCAAGAAGTTGTAAGACCCTGCAATTCTTATGCAGAACCTGTGCTAACTGTATAGAAAGAAGGCAGCCATTGGATAACACCACCTGTCACCCCTGAAACCCTAACTTGGACCTCTGGCCCACCCTCCTCTCAGTGTCTGCCCCTGGATAGGAGCCTGTGAACAGATGTAAGGAATTGAATGTCTGCCCCCTAAGTGCCCAACCTCTCCATCTCCCAGGTGGGGTCCTGGTGTTAGGTGAGGCAGCGTCAGTCCCCTCCCTCCAGCTGCACAGTCTATGACTGAGGGCTAAGCCAGTCTGGGGCCCAGCACTGCCATGGCCAGATCAAGTGGCTAGAGTGGTCTCGTGGCCTAGGCCAACTCAACCTGACAGAACCACCAGCTTCTACAGAAGCAGGTCAGCCACAGGTTTGCTTTTCCCTAGCAAAGGCTAAGTAGAAACCCCTCTGAGGTTTCTGAGTCTGGGAAGACATAAGGTTGGACTTGCAGTAACCATCTTTCCATGACAGAACACAACTGAGTCCAGACAGAGAGAAACAGAATCATAGACCCCTCTTACTTTGATCCCTCACTTCTAGTTACTAAGCCACTAAATTCCCTTTTTTGCTAAGCCCTATTTAGGGAGACTTGGCTCATTTAGACACCGAGACTACAAAGAACCACATCAGGCCAGCTCACCCCTCTCTGAGCACCTAAAGTGCCTCCTGTGGGACTGCTCAGTGGAGCATCTGCAGTCCCTCACGGTCACCAAGTTCTCCCTGGGTTGAGATCCTGTCTTCTCTACTCCATTATAAGCTACTTGATAATAAGGGATGCATTTTATACTAACTTATACACCCCACTCCCTGTTAAGTATCCACAACAGGGCTGAGCACACAACAGGTGCTTGCTGCAGACCTGCAAAACAGACAGGGAGTGGAGACCCTCCTGCGCCAGGCAGAGGAAGCTGGCGGGGAAGGCAGGCCCCAGCCCCCACCTGGCCTGAGGAGAGCAGGGGGCTGGTGTGGTGCAGTAGGTAGGTGCAGCGTCTGGAGCCAGGTGACCAGGGATGCTCTGCCAGCAGAGACATGTTGAGAAGCCACTGACCTTCTAAGCTTTGTGTTTCTCATCTTGGCAAAAACAAGGTAAGGATTAAAATGCACAATACATCAAAATGCACTTTCATTCCACCACTTGACCAGTATTTACTGAGTCCTTTCTGTGTGCCAGGCTCTACTCCAGAAACAGTCAACACAAAGTCAATGTGATGTTAACTACTGCTGAATGTACTGTCAATTTCCCTTTATTTCCCTCACTATTAGAGGGACAGGGTAAGATCTTCCTTTCAAATACAATGGACACTTTATAAAAGTTAAAAAATAATTTTTGATCACACAGTATCAGATGCCGATGATACAGAGATCACAGTGAGGTGCAGGAGAACTCTAAAGGAATGGGGCTCCAACTGAAACCCCATGCTCAGACTATATAGGACAGGAGTTACTGGAGAAGGGTACAGACAGCCCAAGACGAGGACATCAGGGACCCAGAAACCAGTCAAAAATTCCCTAATTCTGACTCTTTATCCAGAGTAGTAAAGTGTCCCCAGGTGGATGGTGTCAATTCTACCATTTCAGGTCCCTGAGATGGGCCCAAACATTAGCCATCCCTGGCCTTATGCATGTTGATGGTATGGAGTCAGTGTCCCTTGGCACACATCAGCGCAACCCACACAACCACTAGCCTGGCTGATAAGAGGAGAGGTGCTGGGGGAAGGGGATGACAGGACGGCCACCACTGCCTGCTGGTCCCCAGGAGAGGGGCCACTCAGGAGTGGATGCCTAGGTTCAAAGGGAATCCCAGCACTTCTCTACAAGCCTGTGCCTGTCCTTCCCACATCCCAGCATACTTCTCAGAAGCTGATGGTGTAGACGTTTATTTCTTGTACTTCTAAAGGTGGGCAAGTTCAAGATCAAGGTGCCAATGACTCTGGTGTCTGACAAAGACTCTCTCCTTGGCTTCCCTTGAGGGAAGACCTCACTTTTTTATACACGTGGAACCAACTAAACATTTTAGTCAGCAGGCCTTGGTTCCAAAGCCAGTTTCACCACTTACAAGTTTGGTGTGTGTTTCCTCCCCAAATCTCTCCAGACCTGTAAAATGGGTATGAAACCTGCCTCATAGAGGGTGACCGTAAAACACACTCAGACTGTCACCCAACCCTGCTCCCTGGGGCTCTACCTCCCTTTATACACAGTCCCAGGAAGAGCCTAACCAGACTCGCCCAACAACCCTGAAGAAGACAAGTACTATTCTGATCATTTTACAGGTGAGAAAACAGAGATTCAAAAAGACTATATGATTTTTCCAGCAACTCAGTAGAAAAGACTACTATAATAAAACTTTAGTTCCCTAGAGGCTGTTAAATACCCCACCCCACCCCACTGGATCCTTCTTACAGAGACCCCCAAGAGTTGGAGCCAGAACAAAGCCCAGAACTGCCCCATCCGAGGCCTGGGCAGTGTCCACAAGCCTTGTTGCCTGCCAGTACACGCTCTTCCTTTGATGATCTCCTTCCTTTGTTTAAGCAAAACCTGCCTGCTCTGAACCCCAGGAGAAGTCTGAAGAAGAATATTAAAACTGCTTCCCAGGGCAAGCAGAATCAGTCTCAGGGGCCAAATGACACCCTGGGAGTCCCCAAAACAGAGAAAGGGCCCCAGCACCCCAGAGTGTCCCACCCTAGCAGCTGCCCTGGCTCCAGCCCTGGTGGGTCATCCAGAAGTGCCATCCACCAGAGCAGCTGGATTTGCTGCCCCCAAAACTCCAGCAAATGGACACAGTGAGCACAGGGAAAGCAACAAAGCTGTCTAAGCAAATAAACAAAATCAAGATAGTGAGGGAAAATACTTAGCCTTCAGGAGTATTGTGAGAACAACAAAAAAAAAAAACCTTTAAACTCTTGAATGTGACCTTTTTAGTTGTTGGATAAAGAAAGCACTTGAGTTGCTTAGCAGCACAACTAACTGATGATTGTCTGTTACTTTTCAACACCTAACAGAGCTACTCTTTCCCACTCAGGTGCATAAACACCAAAGCTTTGGTTGTAACTGCCCACATAAGCACTGTCTCCTGTCCAGACCCAGTGTCTTGGTAGACAGGGTGGACAAGAATCTATTTCTTACCAGGATCTGTGCAGTTCTTGGTTGGCTGAGTCATATTCACTGTTGCCATCAACTTTCTGTTTCTCCACGTGTCTGGTAGGACTCGTTTGCTAGCAGAAGCTGTTTTGTGCCCTGGATTGGAAAATAAGTCATAGATACCATTAGCCACAATGTGATGGCTGTAGTCCTGAAATGCCCTTACATATGTGTATCTATAATGGCTATGTCAGCAACAGCTCTATTTGACTATTTGCAGGGGTCCTCAAACTTTTTGAACAGGGGGCCAGTTACTGTCCCACAAACCAATGGAGAGCCAGACTATAGTTTAAAAAAAAAAAAAAAAAACTGGGTGGTGCCTGTGGCTCAGTGAGTAGGGCGCCAGCCCCATATACCGAGGGTGGCGGGTTCAAACCCAGCCCCGGCGAACTGCAACAACAAAAAAAAAAAAAAATGGCCGGGCGTTGTGGCGGGTGCCTGTAGTCCCAGCTGCTCAGGAAGCTGAAGTAGGAGAATCATGTAAGCCCAAGAGCTGGAGGTTGCTGTGAGTCCTGTGATGTCATGGCACTCTACCGAGGGCGGTAAAGTGAGACTCTGTCCCTACCAAAAAAAAAAAAAAAAAAAAAAAAAAACCTACGAACAAATTCCTATGCACACTGCACATATCTTATTTTGAAGTAAAAAAAACAAAATGAGAACAAATACAATCACACCACCTCATGTGGCCCGTGGGCCGTAGTTTGAGGACCCCTGATTTAGAGTCACCTTTAGGGAGTGATGCAATGATCAGAAGTATGATATCACCTTACATACAGTAGTCTGTTTTCCAGATCTAGTTCATTGTTTCTAGGCCCAGATGTGTCAGCATATGCTCTGACCTTGGCTGAGACCACACTGATCTCAACCCATAACAGGTGCAACAATGGGCTTAAACAGGTAACCATTAAGTTCTATTTCAGGAAACATACTCAGGCAGCCCTGCTCTGGAGAAACTACAAATGGTTACTAAGTCAGCAAGCAGGTAAAGACACGGATAGGGTCTGGCCCAGTACTTCTCACACTTGAATGTGCACACAAATCACCTGCGCATCTTGTTAAAACATGCAGGTTCTGATTCAGTATGTCTGGACTAGTACCCAGGATTCTGTACTAACAAGCCTCCAGGTGATGCTGATTTTACTGGTCCAAGGGCCATAAACAGAACAAGAAGGAAGAATTCATGGATGCCCAGAACCAAACTTACAAAGTCCCAAAGGGAATTCCTGATCCAGCAAATAAAAATGATTCTCATTTCAAGATCTTTATTCATTTACTTCTCCTGATGTGCTCACTGCGTCAGCTGGGAAATAATACCTCTTCTATAATGCTGACATCTGAGGGCCTCTAGGTATTTTTTTTCTGGTGTGTAATTAAGGGGAAAAAACACTGACTTGCCCAATTGCAAAGCACCAGGTATTAATAACCTTCTGGAGTTTCACAGGAAAGAGCTATTTTTTAACCTTCTATCCTCAAACCACAAAGTTGAGGCCTTGAAAGGCAGCATTTTTTAAAACTTTAACCAAGTTCCGCTGATTTTTACCTATCACTATAAACCTCTCTAAATTGTCTCTAGATGCATTTGGCCTAACTGCTCAAAACACCACCTACTTTATCCATGTCTTGGTTGCTAAATCACCAGCATTTCTTTTGTTTTTACATTAAAAAAAACTAAAGGTTCACAGCATCCAACTCAAAATGAGAATATGGGGAAAGCGGATGTCCTCTTAAGGTTACACATGGGCTCACATCCCCCAGATTCTGTAAGTTCCTCCTCTTTCCCCACTCCATCTGAAATTTGCATGTCCTCAGGGATTCCCAAATCCCTGTTCTAGCAAGAGGGAGTTATGCGTTGCAGCTCTACACACCAGTCCTCTCCTTCCGTGGGGATTAAGAGGAATTGAGGGAAGCGGTACTGAGCCGTGGCAGTGACAGCAGTCCCCCACGAGGCAGACTGTCCCAACGCTTTTAGCGTTTGAGGAGGACGTGTCAAGACACCCAGGGCTACGCTCTGGATCAAGACGGAGGCAGGTCCCAGCCTCTGAAGTCTGGGGTTTTGAGGGACGCACTGCTCAACCCCAGCGGATGGGAAGAACAGAAAAGCGGACCAGTTTTGCCCACCCCAGACCCAGAGAGTCAACGCTGCTGCGCTGCCTCTTCCCTGCGCACTCCGGGGACACAGGCGGTACCGGCTTTTGTCTTAGTAACACCCGCCTGCAGCCGCGTCCCCAGCCCCCAGGGGCCGCGCGCAGCTCAAGGGAACTGGGCACCACAGTTCAGAGCGTCCATCAGCCCTCCCGGGTGCGCTCTACCTGCCTGGTGGGGAGGGGACTGGATGAACCCTTGGGACCAACCTGACAAGAAAGGAGGGGGAGACATCTCGGAGCTGCCCCCAAGGCTCCCCAGCCAAAGCCCCCCAACTTCCCAAGGGGAGAGGGCCGTCCCGGCACCTACCCAAGCTGCCGAAGAGGCCAGACGCACAGCACACCAGGGCCAGCACCGCGCACACAAAACCAACTTGCTGCGGCAGCATCTCTTGCCTCCTGCGAACTTTGCGCTGTCGGGTGGTCCCGCGGAGCGCCATCTCCGACCGCCTGGGTGCTGTCCCTGGGAGAGGATGGAAAGCTTCAGCGGCCCGAGGTCTATCAATGGCTGAATGGTGCGGGCGATAAGCGGCTCAGAGACGACGAGCTCCGGGCCAAAGCCTCATGGCCGGCGGTCGAGGTCCGCGGGGAAGCCCGGAGGGGACTGGGGAGGTGGGGGCGCCTGGCGCTACCGGAGCTCAGAGTCCCGCGTCCCGCGTGCGCGCTGCGCGCACCATGGCTCCGTGGTAGGAGGCGACGCCGGCACGGTGGCGCTGGCGGCCCGGGCTTGCAGGGCTGGCGCAGTCTTGGCGCTGGAGCTACTACCTGCCCGCTCGCCCGGCCGCAGCCCTGGCAGCAGCGCCCGAGGGATCCCGGGGGCAACACTCAGTGCACCCTCGCGTCCCGCGCCGCCGCGCCCAATCGCAGCATCCTCCTCCTCCAAGTTTGGCGCGTCCGCCGGCGATGTTTTCCTACTCCTGCCTAGCCAAGCTCCGGCGGCCGAGGGCGCGTAGAGGAAAGGCGGGCTGGACGCGCGGGACCTGCGATCCTCTCCTCTCGGTTAGCGGCCTCGACGTCGGCCCTCCCAGGGGCGCTCTCTCCGCGGGAACTTTCTCCCGGCTCCTTGGCTGCCGGGTGCCTGCGTCTGCTGGGCTGTGGAGCCTCCGTCCCGCTGTTCTCTCCTCCCCTCCTGCCCGCCTCTCACCCCCCTCCCCAGCACGTGTACTCCTCCCCTAGGGCGCACTCCCCCGTGCGCTCCTCCCTTGCCCCGTGAGGCCCAACTACTGACCAGTGTAATTTCCTTCCTTCTGCCTTTTTCTCTCCCTCCTTCCCTATGGAGTCAAAATGAGCCTCCTTCCTTTACTCTCTGAGGCTGTTGAAGACAGGACAAGGGTTTGGCACCGCTGGGGACTCTCGGAATAAGGGTTTCTGCGAAGCGGTCGGTCCTGTCCAGGCTCCCTAAGACCCCCAGAGACGACCCGAGGCCCCCAACACGCCCCTGGGGCGGGAGATGGGTGAGAAGAGTAATTGCTCCTGCACAGCTAACAAACAGACTTGCTCCAAGCCAACGGGCGCCTGTGCCCGCTGGGACTGGCTCCTGCGGGGCTCTCGGGGGCAGAAGCAGGCGGGGGAACCTGTGTTGCGGGGCGGGGCGTGACATCGACCTGCAAAAAAGCTGAAAACCAGGCGGAAAGAGAAACCTGAGAGTTCTGTGGCTCCAACACCCAGTGGAGCTTTTTGATGTTCCAAAAATTCTTGCCTGGTACACAGGGCTTTCTGGTTTTGTTTTGTTTTTCCTCCTCCTTTCTGATGGGCTCTCTAGTGTAAACTGCTTTAAAAATGAGGCAAGAGGGAAATTTTCAGGAGAGCAGCTGAAGTGTAATACAAGTGCAGGCAAGCGGAGGGGACCCCAGCCCAGAGCGTCTGTGACCACCCCTGCAACTGACTTCCTTCCTTGGTTCCTCACCAATTCATCAGCACCTACTGAGGGCCTACTAGAGGGTAAGGCCACTTAAAATCCTTTCTGGAACAAGGCCAACTCTGCCTTATTAAGTAAATACATACCCACCAGGGTGCAGGCCCTGTGCCAGGTGCCTGCCAGGGAACAGAACAACAAGAAGGTGTATGAGAGCCAGTCTCTGCTTTCAAGGAACCCTAAATCAAAAGCAAGCCATATCATTCAATAAATGCCCATGAACTAGTGTTCTGGAAGTCCCCCTTGTGTAGAACGTGTGATGATCCCTTAACTATGGTGTGGTCCATAGTTAAGGGATCGTCCAGCAGTGTGGGTATTGCCTGGAAGCCTGGGAGACCTACAGACTCTGGGGTTCCACCCCAGACCTACTGAGCGTACATTTTTTGTCATGAGATCCACTGGAAATTTGTGTGCATGTTCAAGTGTGAGAAGCATCTCCTTCTCAACCTTTTCCAATTCTAGCAGGTCACCACCCATGTGGTTCCCTTGGGACCAAGTAAGCAAGGACCATTTTGCTTGTGTTGGCCTGGCACAGGGATACAGGTGCCAGTGGGGCAGGGAGGGAAAAGGTTCACTGATTATTTTCACCAGTTTCATTTCAATACCAACAAAGATCCTGAAGGCATGAACATCAAATTAATTACAGTGGAAATCCCTAGAGGAAATGAAAAGGAAAAGACCAGTGTTCTGTTTTTGTTTGTAGAGGTACCTACACATGGATGTTCACCTTCTATACCTGATGAGCACCGGTGGCTGAAAAGTCACTTTTTCATACATTTGCAGAATTTTCTTCTCATTGACTGGACTGTACAAGGATGCATTCATTAATAGCAAATAGATCATAATCATCATTAAATGTGACACTTGGAGAGTTAGCCAAGGGCCCTTAGCATCAAATTTAAGCCAAGAGTAAAAGTTAAAGTGATAATATGCTGCTGTTCTGACCGTAAACCGTGTGAGGGTCATTTTGGTTAAAGCAATGCCAATGAACAAAACAACATCTCATTACTAGAATTTAATATTATCTTAAAACGTTTGTCCATAGAGCTCACCTAGGGCTGGTGAAAATACATATTTTTGAATCCAGAATGAGCTAAAGGCTTCGTTAGGTGTCTGTCTTTAAACATTTAACCAGCTGTTTAATAGAACGTTTCTTTTCTTTGAATTTTTCACCTGCTTTCAGTTAATAGTTAGAACCTGTGGATTAATTTCACATGCACAAATGGATTCCTTTTATTTGACAGTTTGAAAAGTGTTTAGTTTGAAATTGTATTTTTTTGCTTTATTGAAATAGTGCCCATTACCAAATAGTCTCAGCTCTTGCTCTAATGACTCTCTCTGAAGCAGACAGAATTTAGTTTTATGTACCTTTTAGAGTTGAGGCATTCAGGAGCATTTTCTACATCAGCAAGGCCATGCAATAAATGGAAAATGCATTCCTGGG
The DNA here is from genome assembly GCF_027406575.1 of Nycticebus coucang. Classification (NCBI taxonomy): domain Eukaryota; kingdom Metazoa; phylum Chordata; class Mammalia; order Primates; family Lorisidae; genus Nycticebus; species Nycticebus coucang. Next base: position 91,954,977 of record NC_069788.1, read on the forward strand.
GTTATCCTGGGTCCTAGATTCGGGATGTCTCCTCTGCCACCATAGTGTTTTCTGATTTGACACAGTAGGAAATTGCCTACAAGGCCGTTTTGTCAGGAAATCTCAGTCTGTGAGAGGTGGGTACAATGATATTTTTCCTCAAAAATTCTTTCCAATGACATGATGATCCTCACCATTTAATTAGTATCTTACTCAGTTTTTTAAAGTTTACTTGACTAGGATGACGTTCTCCAAGCCTTCTGGTTCCTACTCTGCCTTAAAGATGAACAGATTAGTCAGCTCCAGCAAAGCAGCGATTCCTAAACTTCAACGTGCCTTGGACTCCCCTGGAGTTTGTTAAAACTCAGTTTGCTGAGTCCCACCCCAGCATTGCTGCTTTAGTAACTGAAGGGTTGGGCCTGAGAATTTGCATTTCACACAAGTTCCTGAGTGTAGCTGAAGCTGCTGGTCCAGGATCCACACTTTGAGAACCATTGAGTGGGGTTATGCAGCAGCAAAAGTAACAACTAACAGGAAAACAACACAAGTTTGCTTCTGACTTGTGCTTCTGGTATATCGAGAGGTGTGTGTCTCCCTTGAGGAGGGTCACTCGGGTACCTGGGAGCAGCCACACATTGCTGTTTGCTGTGCCTAAGGGAAAAGAGGCCAGTGAACACTCTGGCCTAGAGCTAACCTGCTCACCACCTCTCACCACTCATTGGCCAAGGCTGGCTACATGGCCCCATCAAAGAGGTTTGGGCTGAGATCTGAACTCTGCAATGGGCAGCCCCAGTGATGACCACATCAATGCAAACCTAGCCCCTGTTCTTTGCTTTCTAAGACCATTCCTGCCTGCCCCTTCCTCTTCCCTAGAAGGCCCTGACGTGCTTCTCCATTCAAGTATTTCTATCACATTGATGTGTGGTGTAGACGAGATTACCTGTCTCCTCTTAGCCAGGGAAACTCGGGACTTGTCTACAACTCCAAACACAGTGCCCAGCCCATGAGGTGCTGCATAAATAAAGTATTTAAGGAAGGAATAAACAAACACATGTTTGCCTATCTGTGGAGAAGATAAAGAACAGTTGCCTCTGTTGGATGGTATTCGCTCTCACCATCACTTCAGCCCCACCCAGACACTGACCTCACCTACACTGTCAAGGTCACCAGTGACCTGTGAATATCTCTCAGTAGTCACATTATTAATATTCTTGACAACGCACATGTGTGTTTTTTTTCTTCCTTCTCTGAATAGCTCTTCTCGGTCTCACTGAGGTGCTCCCCTCCTTCAGTCCTCTGGGATTCTGTTCTGGCCCCTCTTCCTGGGAGACCATGTCACCTCTCCGCTGCTGACTCAGGGTCTGCATCTCCAGCTGGAAACTCAGTGATTCTGATCTGATGTGTGAGGGGTGATCTTTGCCTTCACTTCTCTCCTGTCCTCCCTGCCAGCCCACCATGGACCAGGCCTCAGATCTGCGCATGTCTTGCCATCTCCACTGACACCACTCGGTGCATTTCTCACCAAAGTCACTGCAGCAGCCTAACCAGTCCTTTGGCCACCCCAGTCTTTCTGCCACATTCCTTTCTCTGCCCAGCAGCTAGAGTAATCTTTCTGGAGAAAGAAGAGTCTAATCACATCCCTTCCTTCTATAAAACCCTCAGAGGCTCCCCATTGCTCCCAAGATAAACTTCCAGCTCTTTATCTTGGCTTTTAAGATCCTGCATGATCTAATCAGTACTTGCAACATCAGCTGCATCTTCGCCTTTGCTCACCTGGGGAGCTTTTCAAGTACTTGGTTGGGGAGTGGGTTGACTTGGGCATAATTTCCTCAAGCTGTGGCCAGGGTGGAGAGTAACTACTCCCCACACCTGTGTGGCCCCTCTAGCCCAATCTGTCATCACAGACTGGCAGCCTCTTACCAGCTGTTTCTTATTATTCAGGGGTGACCCTTATTACATTTACCTGGAACATGCTTCCCACTCAAAGCTCCTTTTACCTAGCTGACTCCTCCTTTTTCTTGCAATATTAGAGATCATTTCCTCTCAGAAGCATTCCAGGACTACAGAAGTCTGACCTAAGAGCCTCTCTTCTGTGTACTAATGATACATTACATTTCTATCTAATAACTCGTGTTGTATTATAATTGTCTATTTCCTTATATGTAGTTTCCATCAGACTCGAAGCTCTGTGAGGACTACCATGTTTGATGATACCTGGGCTTAGAAGTTGCTCAGTAAAAATTCATGGAAGCAAAAGCCAAGTGTACCAGGCTCACACTCAGCAAATGTGACTTGACCTGCCATGTTTCTCTTATTGATGTCTGCCATATGCAGTGTTTTCACTGTCATTCTATTCTCTCAAGCATCATAACAGCCCTAGAGAGTAAGAAGAGCCATAATTAGCATCCCCATTTTATGGATGCTCAGGAAGCCAATATCCATCACAATTAATTGGCCTGCTCAAGTTTGCATGAGGAGTCAGAGGGCAGGGAGGATTTGGACACAGTGCTCTGCCCTTTGCATACCTTCCACCCTCCACTCCAGGCCACAGCCGCTCACCCTAATAGTCTAGGACTGGAGTTCCGTAAAATCAACTTTTGTTATACATTGTGAGCCTGCTTCTCAGATTTTGGGGATTAAAACATGGAAGTAACCAGTCTCTTTGCTCACCATTCATTCAGAAAACATTTACTGAGCACCCAGCTATCCAGCATTTACCCTGATATATCTTACCACACCATAAACCTACAAGGAATGTATCAGTTAAAGAAGACTAATGTACCAGTCTAAGAAATCCAATTCTTGAGTGACTTAACAATCACTTTATTTCTTTTATGCAATAGTCTCCCTATAGTGGTGCAGGTGTGTAAGGTAACTCTGCTTCTCACTTCACTCAGGGACCCAGGTTTCTTCCACATTGTGGCTCTCCTATTCTCTAGGGCATTATTGTCATCTACATGGTCCAAGCTGATTCACTACCATACCTGGGATGCAGTCAACAGGAGAGAGTGGCCCATGTCACTTCTCCTCACATTCCACTGGTTGAAATTTAGCCATGTGAACACACTTAATCAGGGATGCTTGGGAATGTCCAGCTGAGCAGCACGTACCTGGGTAGAATTCTGCTGCTGTGGAAGCAGAGAAGGGCCTTTGTGAACAACTCTCAGCCTCTACTAGAGCCATGGAACTGTAATTAAGTGATTTGTTTAAGATCCTCTAGGGAATAAGTCACAAATCCAAGCCTCTGCCTCCAGATACAAAGCCCAGAGTTCCATCAATTCTTGCCCTCGGCTCACCTGTCAGTCTAATTGTGGGGATGAGGCAGGTAGGGCCAACCACAAGGGACAATGGGAAGAAGTATTTGGCCTTGAGCAAAGTACTTAGCCCAAAAGGGGTCTCCCGTTCAAACCCTTGCTAATTTTCTGCTTTGGATTGGTCTCTGCTTGCTCTCTGTGAGCCATGACATTGCATAAAAGCCAGATTTTCCTTCATGATCAGTGCACTGCACAACTAAAAGCAGCTTGAGTTTTTATTTTTCCTGCATCTGTGCTTTATTTGGTTTTCACATTTCTAAAGCTCTGGCCTCTCTGCATCATTGGAAAGGCCTGACTCCATGGGTAGAAATGATGATTTACCATGAGGAAAATGACAAGTCCTAGGAGAGAAGGATGGATAGGCGTTGGAGGACATTTTTTTCAAAGGAAGAGAGAATCTGCCATAAGGGGAATTACCAAATGCAGCTGGGACTACTGAAACAGACCTGTCTCCTGCTCATGTGCACAGTTGCCAAATTACTCCCCATCAGAAGCCAATATCACAAGATGAACATCCTTCTAGTCCTGCACTTTGTCAGGAAGTGTTTTTTGCCTTGCATTTTAATGAAGAAAAGTTTCACTTTGCCCACTTTGGAGGTTCCTGTACAAACATTCCTGCTAATTCCCACTCAAGGGTTAGCCAAGGCTGGGAAGACAGGGGAGGACAAAGCTTCAAGGACAAAGCCCATTTTCAACATGGGCTACTGCCTGGGTAACCTGAGTAGCTCTGCATGGCATCTGGGCTCCATTGTCCAGAATGCGGGGGCAGTAAGCCCAGGAGGCCACTTTGGGCAGCTGTCTGCAGGGAGCTTGCCAGCACTTGCTAAGACATATAAGTTCTCGTCCCCAGCTAAAGAACTAGGTGTCCTTGGGTCATTACCCAGATAACACCAGAAACTTGGAGTCAAACAACTAGACAATTGCAACCAGGTTCAGCCCCTCTCAGAAGATGTCTTAGTCCCCATCAGATTCGGTACTTTGCACAGTGCTTTGCTGCAGTAACTCTAGCTGCCCCCAAATCTCATGGGCTCAGCACTTTTGATGTTTATTTCTCAGGGACGTGAAATCCAAGCATGGGTGTATAGTAGGTGGCTTGTCTCCAAATGGCTATTCAGAGATCCTGGTCCCTTCCATCTTGGGGCTGTGTCTTCTTCAACACACTGCTTCTCGGGGTGCCAAGTGCATCTGCACTGAAACAGCAGAGGGGGAAAGACATGGATAATCTTGTGTGGAAGGTTTTTAAAAGTCAGACCTGGACATGGTGACTTCACGTCCACCCTCATTCCATGGGTTAGAACTCAGCCTGACGGCCACAGCTGCCAGAAAGGCTGAGAAATGGCTTGGCAAGTAGACTCTGCCATGCAGAAGCAAGAATCTTGCCAGAGTCTCAGCAAGAACAATCATAATAATAGAGCATATTTATCTGTCCTTGCGCTGGGCCAGGCAGTGTTCAAACCACTTTGGTATCTATGGACCAGTTTAATCCTCCCAACACCTCAACAAGGTAACTTCATTAGAATCATCAGTTTATTGCTATAGGGGGCCCAAGGCTCTGAATAGTTAAGTACTGGCCCAAAGTCACACAGCTAGTAAGTGACAAAGCTGGGATTCAAAGCCAGCCCAGGATCTCTGCTCTTAAGCATCCTGCCTCAAGAACAAGCATTCCTGTTCAAGCCTTCCTTTTATAGATGGTAAAACTGAGATCCAGAAAGATAAAGCCAGACTGAAGCTCAAATCTGTTCTAGGTTCAGCACACAGCCTCCTGCTCAGAGATGCTGTCTGTCCATCGGCACTCACTTAGTGAATGAATGGACGGCCTTTGCCTATGATCAGGTATTTTACAAGTATCAAGCACCTCTTCAGCCCTAGGCACCAACTTTTGTGTGGGCCACCATCCTGGCACTGAGGTAAAAAGCTGAACAGGAGGCTGGGATGAATAGAGACTCTGCCCATTCAAAAATAAATTAGCAAACTGCAACTCTTTTTGGGAATTAAAAAAAAAGGCCCAGAGGAGATTTACCACTGGGTTGCATAATAAAGTGCCCCCCAAAGTAATACTAATACTTTAATGGCTGTTATGCAATGCCAATGTGTTTGTATGACTCATCGTTTTAAATTAATTTAAAGGATTTCTGATGAATATTATTGGTTAGTTTTGTGAGCCTCTCCCTGCCCCATCCCCACTTCCGCCCCCTTTTCACCAGGTTCTGAAAGCGAACTCTAGCTAATTCTTACCTGTAGAGTGGACATATTTCAGGTAGGAAAATGCAGACACTTCAGAAAATGTCAGGAGAGAAAGGAAAGAGCTCTTTCATCATCAAAATACACAATAACATAGGGTGGCGCCCGTGGCTCAAAGGAGTAGGGCACCAGCCCCATATGCCGGAGGTGGCAGGTTCAAACCCAGCCCCGGCCAAAAACCACAAAAAGAAAGAAAAAATACCCAATAACATTCTTCCCTCCAAAGGCTAAACCTGTCCTCCTCTGGGTCACTGCATGTGAGAAGTCACAGGACCTGCCCCTCAGAGAGAATTCTGATCCCTCGGGCTGCTGGAAAATAAACAAGGGTATAAACTTATGATTAGGATTGTGTTTCAAAGTCCGCTGACCAAAAGGCAGCAGATGGCCAGGATGGCGAACTTCAGAACTCTGCCTTTGAATTCGCACTTCATAATGTCCCTCTGTAGATCTGGATTTCCTGTTTTTTTATTCTTGGTTCCACGAGAACCTCGTCTTGGTAGCCACACAAAGGCCCGGCGGCCCGCGAGCATGTCTGGATGTGCAGGCTGTGCTTTGTAATAAGGGGAGGAGGCGCTCCTGCGACCATTTCTCCCTCTCTCAACATGGCTCTCAGGTTTGCACCCGAGGAGCCCGTGGCGGAGTGGTGGAGGCTCTCTGGTATGTATCTTCGGGTGAAAGAGACAAAGTGTCTGGCCTTTAGGAGACACATACTTACAGGACATTTGTGCCCTTCAGGAACAACTTAATAAATGGAGCCCTGGTGACCTGGAAGAGAAAGAGTCTTTCTGATACAGCAGTAATTTTCTGCCTGCCACAACGCATTAATATTCAATAGCTGAAATCCATAACGAAGACTCACATGATGAGCTTTAAAAGCATTCTTGCTGGGACCAAAGAAGAAATTGGGGGTGTCCTGGCCTGCCTAAGACGGAGCTGCAGCTGCCCTCTCGTTTTCCCATTTTCTGTTCTCCTTTCTATCTTTCGCTTCCCCACTTCCCTACCTCCTATCAAGAGACCAAAGTCTCATCTCATGTGTTTTCTCATTCAAATTCCTATGAAATCAAACTTCATTTCTACTCAGGTATTTGCTGATAAGAATTTAAGCACTGGCTTGGCGCCTGTGGCTCAAGCGGCTAAGGCGCCAGCCACATACACCTGAGCTGGCGGGTTTGAATCCCGGGCCCGCCAAACAACAATGACGGCTGCAACCAAAAAATAGCCAGGCATTGTGGTGGGTGCCTGTAGTCCCAGCTACTTGGGAGGCAGAGGCAGGAGAATCGCTTGAGCCCAGCAGCTGGAGGTTGCTGTGAGCTGTGATGCCACGGCATTCTACCCAGGGTGACAGCTTGAGGCTCTGTCTCAAAAAAAAGAATTTAGGTACTACTGCACTGCAGTCCAGCATCTCTTTGAAAGTCCTAAATCCTATAGACCTTGTTCCCCATGAGAACACAAATTATACACACCAGACTTCGGATATAATTTCTGGAGGAGTGCAACACTTCTCCCAAAACCCATCTTCTAAGGACTTCTAAGAACCCATAGTTGTTGAGGGGTCCTCACCCCACTCCCAAGACTTCACCAAGGGCTGTTTATGGTTTAGAAATAAACTAAAATGCCAAATAGTATTAGACACTTAAAGAAGTAAAGATCAATTTCTTGTTGCCTCTCCAAGGACAGAAAGAGAATTCTAAAGCCAATACTGAAAGAGTGTAGAGGTTCTATGGTTAAATACATTTTGGAAATACTGTATGCTACCATCCCCTTTTGGAGTTCTGTAAGGCATATTAATGGCTCTGAGAAGATCCACAGCAACGAAACACATTTTAGTTTGTGTAATTCAGCATTTCCACAACTTACTTTGTCCTGGAATTGTTTTTGTTCCTATTGCCAGTTAATATCCCCATAGACCTGGTGTTTCAGGGAATGCTGATAGAGCCTAATCCCTGCAACTTACATATGGGAAAACTGGGGCCCAGACAAGGGACATGACTCCCAGGGTCACAGTGAGCATGGGGTGGAGCTGGGCCTCAAAGCTCGCTCTCTTGGCTCAATTGTCCTTTCTGTCTGGCAAGCTGCTCAGTAAAGAGGTCTCCCCTGAGGATGGGGGTTACTCTTCCCAGCCCCCTCTTTAGTCTGAGAGGAAATGGAAAAACATAAGGCAGAAACAGCTATGTCCAAGACACTTAGGGCAGGGGGCATTGTCAGCAGCCCAGGATTAAGGTTTAATACCCTCCTCGGGTCATCATAGCCCAGAGCCCTGACATGTGTGTGTGTGTGTGTGCGTGCGTGTGTGTGTGCGTGTGTATTTTGTCCCATGCCTAATATGCTGAGGGTCTGCAGTGCTCCTTAGGAGGGCCCCTACAAACCCAGCACTGTGTGGGTTACAGACCAGAAAATGGGGGTAGGCATGGCTCTCAGATCTACTCTTATGGATCTGGTAAACACACCTCCATCTCTGGGGAGGCCCAATGGGCCATGCTGGGAGTACATCCAGAACATGCCTTCATGACCAGGTAAAACCAAATTAAAGGGAGTAACAAGGGCTCTGATGGGTATGAATGGAACACACTCTGAGCAACGACCCACCCCTACCAGGCACCTGCTGGTGGCATATCCCCAACCACACTATCTGAGCCTCTCTTCAACTTCCCAAGGCCATGAATATTGCTTTGCTCATTGCTAAAGAGCAATCATTTGATCCTTTCAGCAATCATTTGATCCTTTGCTCAGAAGTCAAATGATACTAAGGGTTGCTAAGAAGTTGAAAGCAAATGGTCTGAGGTTTTCCTATTTAAAAAAAAAAAAGCAACCATCTTCTTGTCTTGCTTATAACCATGTGGAGACTGTGTGCATTATTATGTGTGGGTAGAGACTAGAAATAAAAATAGCTCCTTTGATAAAAGAAAATACGGATGGCTTTAGTGGGGGATCCGGAGCCATTCCCAGGACAGCAGGCTGAGTCCCTGCATCCCTTACGGAGAGAAGGTACCTGCACAGTGCTGGTCAGTGGTGTCCATCTGGGCTGACAGACATTGTGCTGAAATTGAGAAGTATGATTTGGCATCTAGGTGCAATGGGAAAGAATGCCCATGATCCCTGGGGGTGCCGAGAAACACACACGGTGAGCGTTCTCAGCTCCTGGACAGCCTCTTGCCCTGGGCTTGGTTCCATCGCAAACTATGACAGCAAGGAAGTTGCATCACTTCTCAGAGCTTGAGGTCTCTCATCTCTACATGAGGGGGGCATCCCTGTCAGTTCTATAAGTTATGCTGAGTTCCTCTTGCACTAAGTGGCCCCCAAAGAAAGAGCAAAGTACTCAGTGAGTGACCTTTTGACACCCCCCCCCAGCCCAGCCATGGTCTGGCAAGGAGGTCTCTTGTCAGGAGTCTCCCCAGCACCCCACTTCTCAGCAGTTTCCTAATGGCAGACCTGCTGGCTCTAACTCCAAACCCCTAAATTGGGAAATGTTCAACTGCAGATTGTTTACATTGTGTATTCAGAGTACGAAGTGGTGTTTGAGAAGCGTTGCCATGGAAACAGTGAAGTGAGGCAGCAGCTAACTATGAAGAGAAATAATCCAATCTTAACACGCACAAGCTACGCTCGTGGGCTGCTGTAAATGAAATATCACGTTATTGGGCAGGCAGCCCAATAGCTCCTGTGCCTTGCCTTTGTCTTAAAAAATTAGAAGAAATAAAAAATTTTTTTTAATTGAAAGAAACTACCTCTTGGATCTAGCTGATTGAAGAAACTATAACAACATTCTGAGGCTCCCTGACTTTGGGCCCCATGCCCCTCCCAGCTCTAAGAGTTGATTTCTCTAGGCTGATGGCTCTCAAACTTTGTGGACTTGGGACCCACTTGAGCAGGACAAAAAATAAAAAAATCCCATGGTCCACTGCCCCATCCGGTCCCAATGTCCAGGGGAAAAGGTGTTGGGCAATATATGCAAGGCTGCTGTAATGCACATTTGGGGAAGCCAGAGGTGCATGCACACATCTGCCTTTGCAAGGAACATGTGGATGGGCCACATTTGAATCAGCATTTATGACGTTAGTATTTACTCAAAAATTATAGACTCCCAAATGGTAGGTGCAAAATAGGCATCACTACACACTGCAGGGTTAATCAAACAACCCACCGCAAACTCCATAGCTATGGGGGAAGCTGAATGTACAATAACACATAGCCAAACAGCAAGAAGAGTAACAATTGAAAAAGCACAACCAACCCAAGACAGCACCAATGAGAAGCTGGCAATGTGCATCCTTCCCCAAGACTGCAGGTTCCCAGCCTTCTCTGCTGCCAGGGGCTGGGCGGCCGCCAGACTTCTTAGCAGAACACTGCGTTAAGTCCTCAATCAACTCTAGCGATCAACTCATGGTATTTTAGAAACACTGAATGTTAGAAATCTTTAATACTCATTTATTGAGTAACCTTGGCTTTGCGTGACAAGGACAGACATTAGGGGAGTGCACCCTTTGCCTGGGGGAAGGGTTTGCCTGCATCTTTCAAGAGGACCCCTGAAGCCACCCGCTTCAACTCCGTGTAACGTGCTGCTGAGAATTCCCATTCCCCACACCGCCTGGAGCCAGCGGGTTCAGAGTCACCTGGGGAGTTTTGAGAAAAATACCTTCCTCGGTCACTGCTCTGAAAATTCTGATCCACAAGGTCAAGGATGGAGCTCAAAAATCTGCATTTTCAGAAGTGTCCCAAATATGGAAGTCCTGGTCTCTACAATCAGACAGATCAGGACTCAGCTTCAGTCCCCTCCCACCTCCTCCCAGGGACCTTACCCTGGGTAGAAGAGCCTTCACATCTCAGTCTCTCCCTCTGGGTGTTGTGGATGAAAGCCCGCCTCCCAGGGAACATTCATTTGAAAGCATGGGGCCAGGTTCACAAGGGAGGCATTTTATTATTAGCCTACATCTACATTACACATGTTCTTTTGTATGTATCAAATGCTTCATAGTTTGGGTTTTTTTTTTAAAAAGTCTATTCAGGGGAGAAAAAAAGAGAATATGATTTGAAGTCAAAGCGACCAGCATTCAAATTCCAGTTCTGCCATGAGCTGTTCCCACTAGCTGTGTTCCTTCCCCTCTCTAAGCAGCAGTTCATGGTCTTCAAAATGGAAATAATAATCCTTACCTCTCAGGGTTCTGTGAAGGTTGAAAAACAAATTTACCTTAAAATCTTTCTGAGAGGAATCCAGATATAACCGTATGAATACAGTAAATGAATGGATAAAAATGCAAGAAAGTACACAGAGTGCTGGGCGCGATGCCCTGGGCAGAGGAGGAGTTCTATGGGTGGTGGCCCTGCTTTCCGCTGGTCCTGACAGGTCTTCCTGGCCAAGCCCATGTGGTGGCTCACGGCCAGACAAGCACTGGACACCCCGGTTGGACAGAACAGGGGCTGAGAGCTGAGGTTCTGCTGGATGGACAGAGAAACAGCAGCTCCCCTCTCAGGTCAGGGGTGGCCAGCACCCCAAGTCCAAGGGGAGATTCCCATCAGGGGAGCAAAGCCAGCTTCAAAGAATTGAAAAGAAGAAAATCTGGAGTCACTGGTACGTCTTGTTGCATGGGCTCAGGAGTGCAAATAGCATCATGCCATGGCAGGGGCCAGAGCTCAGCTTACACTTCTCCACTTTGACTTTACAAGCTGCCTCCCACTCCCGAGGCTCAGGATTCCCTCAGAGGTGCCTATACACACCCATGACTGAGGTCCAGTCCTGTCTATCCTCACCTTGTGTCCATGAACTTGGGCAGCCCTTCGAGGTAGGCAGAGCCCACAAATGCTGTTGGGGACATGGGTGGCTCCAGCTCCTGCTGCCCACTGTGGCTCTTCTAGGAGGAAAGCGAGACAATCCTGCCTATAGCATTCCATGCAGAACCGGCCTGGGCGCCCAGCATTTGGGTCCTTCAAAACTACTTCTCTGACCACTTTCCTGGGGCACGAACCCTCCACCACTTGACTAAGACAATTATCCCAGAGCTCAAACTTCTATTACTCTCTGATCTCCGTTCCTTGTCCATTGAAAGTCAGCCCTTCAAAACTGTCTCCAGTCACTCTCCTGAAGAATTCTATTGCAGGGGCTACATTGCTATTTCCTGACACCTGGGCAAAGTCACCCCCAAGGGGAAGAGCTGGGATGTTGGCTATTTTCCTCCAAGGAGGCTCCTCTGCTCCCTGCCCAGTTCTTCCCCAGCAGTCTCCAAGCGCAGCAGAGCAGTGAATATGTCAGGGACAGGTAATGCACAGGCATTAGTGACGTATTCTGTGCTAGGCCCTGTGCTGGCCCCTGCAGAGACAGAGGCTAAAAAGACTCAGGATGTTCACAATCTAAGAAGGGAGACCCATGTATAAATAATAGCAGGGGGAGTGAGTTGGGGCTTAGACCATGACCCCAACACCAAAGGAATGGTGCTGGGGGACTGTCATGACTCTAATTCTACCAGAGACTGAGCTCCCAGAAAGTAACCAGAGCAAGACATTGGTACAGAGAGAAAAGTACAAGACTAATTAAGAGAATTAGCATCCAGAGAAGGCAAGAAGGAGCAGGTAGCATCCCCACGGTCACTGTGGGGATGCCAGAGCAGGTCAGATGCTCAGAGCCTGAGAGTGCTGGGTCTTGATGTTGTATGAGTGATGAGGAAGGTTAATCTACTGGCCTAAAGAACAAAGAATTGGTTTGCCAGATAAAATACAAATACTCAGTTACATTTGAATTTCAGATAAATAACTATTTTTTAGTATAAGCATGCCCCTTTGCAATACTTGAAATTATTGGTTGTTTGTTTATCTGAAATTTATCTAAGTATCTTACCTTTTGATTTGCTAAATTTGGCAACCCCAAGACACACAGGTTTATTTCTCTGTTACTTAAGAATGTGACTTGTCTGGATTAGTAGACGGCAGCTCCACAAGTCATTCAGGGACCCAGGTTCATCCTCTTGCTTCCTCATCCGTTGAGGCAGAACTTCTCAGGTAGGGCTCACAGATCAGGAAACTTGTCAGTGCAATTCTGAGGCCCTCCCCAGAAACCCTTTTGTGACTCGGAAGAGCTCAGGTTTGAGGAGCACTGTGCTGGGGTTTCCTCACCTTTGGCATAGGTCCCTGCCCATCCTACATTCCAGCTGGTGGGGAAGGGGAGAGGGAGAAGACAACATGGACAAGCCTGCCCAATTTTTTTAACCTCAGTCCAGGAATTGTCTCACATTCCACTGAGAACCAGTCACATGGCTATGCCCACCCACAAGGAAGACTGGAAAATGTCATCTCTAGTTAGGTGGCCACATGTCTAGCTAAAACTCTATAAATAATGGAAGGAGAGAACAAATTTTGTTGGGCCACTAACAATTTCTGCTGTACATGTCCTCTGGTCACCCTGGCAATGACAACATGGAGGACTGAAGCAGCATAGTGGGCAACGGGGGCTCCTGAAGTCAGGGCATGACAGATCTATCTGCAGAGAACAGGGGAGGGCAGAGGGAGTGGACAGATGATGTGGGGGGCTGGCCATGGCCTTCTTTTCTTAGCGTCTGAGTCTGCCCTTTTCAGCAGTCCCAAGCACTCCCAAGGCCCCCATTGCAATGTCCCCAGGTTAACCCCTCCACTGCAACATTCCATACGTTCTTGATTTCCCCCCTCTCAAATCCCTCCTTCTCCATCCCATTATTCCAGGTGAAACCTAGATAAAAATGACTTATGCCAGTCATGGGTGGCATCCATAGAAGCCCGGGATTAATTCAAAGAGGTAATAGTAATAGTTTTATTCTGTTTCTCAGGCTACAGGTGGAATATGTTCAATGGTCCTGTGTTAAAAGGGATGTTGGTAACTTAGAACACCTTTAAAAGAGTGACAATGACCGTGAGGGCATCTCAAAACTTTGGAGAGTTCTTTGCCTTAAAGAGAAAGACCTGGGAGTGTAAGGCAAGAAAATTATCATCAAACAAAAAAAGGGTTGTCCTAGAGAAGAGCTCGGCTTGTTTTACAGCCAAAGCAGATGGACCCGAGAGCACGGGGTGTAAAATACAGGAAGATAGACTTGAGTTCTGTAATATAAAGGAGAACTAATGCTGAGGTTTAAACAACAGTGGAAAGGAGCAGTTGTCTTGTGAAGGAGTAAGTTTCCCATTGCTGGAAGCATCTAAGCAGAAGTTAGGTAACTACTTGACCCGAATATTCCAGAAGAGATGGCTCAGATTAGATGAGACTTGGGTTAGTCCCACCCAAAGGAGTCTTTGGTTCTAATGTGTATATCCTGGTTCCCCAAACAAGTCTTTTAGTCTTACTCTCCTACCAATAGGTGGGAGTTCCTGCCCCCTGTACCTCATTAGGAGTATTATAAGGGTCAAATGACAAAATGGCAAAAGCCCCTTTAAATGCTAGTCTAAAGCTCTGATAATAATGATGGTGGTGTCAATGACAGGTATTTCTATCCTTCTGTCACTTACAGGAAAGTTTTAGGGATGCAGTGCTTTCAATAATCTAAAAGAGTGAAATGAGGTCTGACACTTTAGGCATGAAGGAAGGTTGTCAGGGACCTGGGGCGGGGGGTGAAATCATCTCAGGTCACACCACCTCCTCTGCCCACATTTATGACAAGTCTGGCAAGAGCCATACTAGCTGGAACTCTGCGCACCTGGCACGAGGTGGTGTCCACACTCTGCCCCCGAATATAAAACTCACCTGGCGTTTGAGGCTATTGAGTGAGATTCCACGGGCCTTGGGCAGGAAAACACCCTTCTCATTACAGCCCAGCTTGGTTTTGCTGAGGTATCTTTCAAAGTTTCCAGCAGGGGTGGGGGCACATACATTTGTATGTGTTTCAAGGCGAGTTTGTTTCAAAGTGGGCTTTGAATAACACCCCAGTGCAGAACTGAGCCATTGTTAAGGGGATAAACGCTGGGCTGACGTCTGTGGGCTTATTGTCTGAACTGCCGTAACTACCCAGGAAGAGCAGGCTTACTGACCATTGTGAGGACGCACTTGACCAAAAAGCAGAGGGGCGTGGGGGTGATGGGCTGAGCTCTGTGCTGACTACCTCACTTTGCTGATTATGTAATTACAGGGCTAGAGAAAATTCCATCAACGGGCACCACACAGCTGTGGCAGAGTGAGAATTGGTGCTCCTGTCCCTCTTCTGTCTCTCAATAGCCATGCTGACAAAGAAAAGGCAGCTACCCATTCCGTAGTCCACTGCAAGATTTCCTTACATTCTTCCTTTTGCCTGGTTAATGGTTTCAATGGGCAGGGCGCAGCGTCCTGAACAGAGACAAATCACAACTGGCCCCTTACCTTGAATTCTAAACTCCCATATTAAAAGGTTAAAAATATTCCCTTCTTGGAAGTGGAAGACATTATTCTTAGTAAAGCATCACAAGAATGGAGAAGCATGAATCCTATGTACTCAATTTTGATATGAGGACAATTAATGACAATTAAGGTTATGGGGGGGAGCATAAAAAGGGAAGGAGGGAAGGGGGTGGGGCCTTGGTGTGTGTCACACTTTATGGGGGCAAGACATGATTGCAAGAGGGACTTTACCTAACAATTGCAATCAGTGTAACCTGGCTTATTGTACCCTCAATGAATCCCCAACAATAAAAAAAAAGAAAAAAAAATATTCCCTTCAAATAGTGACATTTCGGAAACCTTGATGTTTATAATATTTTGTTAAATTATCTCCCATTCAGAAAGAGCGAGATATAGGGGACTTGATATGGAAGTACAAGCATTCAATATTATTAGGATCAAAGCTTTAAATTTTAATTGATTAAGCAAGTAATTTTTATGGGTAAGGGCTACTTACTCATATTCAGATTCTAGGATTCAAACCCAGGTTTCCAGTATTGCTCCCAGAACGACTTCACAGCTTGCCTGCTTTCAGTCATGTGGTTGATACATACCGATTAGGTCCCTACTATGGTCTGGTAGTAAGGCCATGAGTCAAAGTCGCTGCTCCTAGAGCATACATTCCGGTGGGAGAAGGCTTGTGTTTTCTGATGCATGTGAGAGTACCTCGTAGAACATCTTGCCTGATGCCAGGCACTTAATCAGTTGTTAATAAATATTTAATAAGTGAATGAGTGAATGCCCTCACAGTGACCTTGGTCCACGACTCTTCATTCCTTCCCCCAAACCCACGCAGATACAGTATTCCAGCTAATAACGCATCCCAACAAAGGTGAGGTCACCTGTGCATGGGGACATTAGCTCCATTCCAGGGAGCAATTTGTAACTTTTCTCACGAAGCATGAACTTGAAATAATTTCCACATGGCAGGTGCACAAATTATTTCTCCAAGGGGAAGACAATTTCATCTTTCCACTTTTCATCATGCAAATCTTCCAACCACAGTTGGTAATAAGTAGAAATTGATAAATGAAATCCAGAATTCACATTTAACTGTTTGGAAGAACAGTTATAGATGGAAAAATAGTCAGAACAGAACAGGGGGCTGGTGAGAACAGGATCTGTGTCGAGATGAAGCCAAGGTAAAAGGCAGAGCTGAAAAAAAAAAAAAAAAGGCAGAGCTGAGAGGACAGAGTTTTAGAGGGAATGTTTTTAAAATTTTAATATGAGAATTTAGAATTCAAGGTAAGGGACCAGTTGCAATTCGTCTCTGTTCAGGACGCTGTGCCCTATGAAGTCAGGCTGAATTGTCTCGGCAGGGAATTCAAAGCCTTTTACATCCAGCCCCTACTGGCCTCTCCAGTCTCACCTGGGCTGCTCTCCACCCTGCACTGTGCTCAATCCAGCCTGCCCCAGCCCCTGGCTCTTTCAGGACATGTCTCTTTCAACCCTGTGCCTCTGATCAATCTGTTTTTTCTTCCTGGAAAACCCCTACTCCATCCTTCAAGGTCAAATTCACATGCTGCCCCTTCTAAAAAGTCTTCCCTTAGACCAGTCAAAATTTAGCCCTGCCCCTCTGCATACCATTATGGCTCTTTGTTCATGCTGCGCTCCTGTAGAGGGTTTGAATCCCTACTCTGGCTAGTTCGCAGGTCTGTCTCTTCTACTAGAATTTGAGTTCCTAAGCCTTAATTGCCTTCAAATGTTCAGTACTTAAAACTGTACCTAGCATCCATGAATGCTACGGCAAGAGGACATAAATATGAATTAAATGTGAGGTTTATGTCAAGGGGAAATGCTCATTGAGTAGGAAGGATCGGACGCTGTACTCAGTTACCGGTGCGGGATTATAGAACAGCCATTTGGGATGAAAGACTTTTACTGGTTTGGGAGACGTAAGAGCTTGGAGGCAGACTGATAAACCACAAGCAGAATGGGGAGCGGATGGGCCATAGGCAAATATCAACTCTAGAAAAAATAAACAGCAGAGAGAGAGGTCAGAGCATTTGTCCTTGTCCTTCCTCTGTCTTTATGATACCTATGTCCAACCATACAAGTCTGTGTAAAGACAATACATGGAATTGCGCTACTTTTGAGCTACTGTACCAACAGAGGCAAGTACTTGTGACAGAGGAAGCCTAAAATATTTACTATCTGGCCCTTCACAGAAGACGTTTTACCCATCCCTGCTCTGCACTAACTGTACATGGATAGCCCATTACCTTAATGTCCATCTGCAGACTGGCAGGTGGCTCCTCTCCTAGGGCCACCAATCCCTCTCCTTGCTCCTTCAGGCTGAGTGGGGTGATAGCTTCCTGCTGTCATGGGTCCCTTGGGGCTTCAGTCCCTGTTGTTTCCCTTATTAATAGGTCCTTCACCTTTAAACTTTCAGTTCAGGAGACTGACTGATACTCCACTGTATCGGTACAATTCCTAGATTCCATCTACTCCGGAATTTTTATCAAGAAAATGCTGGATATCACTCTACACTGGGGGTCAGCAGACTATGACCCATGGGCCATAGCTGGCCCTCTACTTACTTTTATAAATAAAGTTTTATTGGAACACAGCCATACCTATTCATGTTTGAATTGTCAATGGCTACTTTTGCGCTACCACACCAACAGAGGCAAGTAGCTGTGACAGAGAAAGCCTAAAATGTTTACTATCTGGCCCTTCACAGAAAACATTTGACCCATTCCTGCTCTGTACTAACTGTACATGGCCAGCCCATTACTTTAATGTCCATTTACAAAGCGTCTTGTAGGGATTTCTGCTTCTAGAATTTAATTCTCTTTCCTGTCTTCTTTCCATTCTTATTATTTTCCCACCCATACTTCACAGGTCTTCAAATAGATCTTGCCAAGACATAAATCAGACCCTCTTTGTTCTCCTTCAGGGGCTCCACTATTTAAAGCCTAAATTGTAGAGCACAACCTCATTTGCCAAATTGATTATCTCCCCAGCTTTTCCAGGCTACTCATGATTATACTGATTTCTTAAACACTTTTGGGGTGGGGACTGAGGTAGGGCAGGAAGCTGAAATACTGAATGTATAGGTCAATTTTCAAGCTCATCTGGATTTCAGAAATGTTACAGCATAGAAAACGGAAGGTGCCCCTCAGAATTGAGGACGTACAGTAGCGGAAGGTGAGGATGAGGGTGGGAGGTGCTCCAGGACACCCTCCCAGGGGCTAGGGCAGAGTTTGGGGGTAAGAGAGACTCACTAGGGATTCCACCTTTCAAGAGACCATTCTTCAATGAGTATGGAGGAATAGTTAGAAGAAAGAGGGACCAATTACAGGGAGGCAGAGCAGCTGAAGGGTGCTAGGTGTGGATTGAGGCCTGAGGCTGGAGCCAGACATCAGGGCACCGACTTGGAAGAAATTCGGGAGATGGACTGATTGGGAGAGAGCCTAGGGAGCAGGAGAGGAAGGAGGCGTTAGGGTGGCTCCCAGGCTTCTGTCTCAGGGAACCCAGAAAAACCCAATATGCACTCTGAGGAGCTCATGGAAAAATCTTATATTTCCTGGATTCTTAATCCCTGGTTCAATTCTTACCCCTTAAAGAGGCTACAGTATAACTGATGTACCTATTCTTGATTTTATGAATTGCAGACTGGAACCCACAGTCTAGGCCTACACAAAAGAAGGGATGGCCCCAGACGACTTTCATGTGCCTGAGGAGACTGGCCCAGAGCTGCCGGTAAAGGGGAAGAGGGTTTCCTTTCTTCTGGAAGTTTGCACTAAGGGTCATAGGTGGATATAGGAATTGGTGGGAGGTATCCTTGTGAAGGATTGCCTCTGCCATTCCTGAGAAATCACAATGCAGGGGCCGCAGGGGCCTGGATAGCAGGGGAGTTAGCACTGGTGGTGGCTGTGGCAGCAGCTTGCTCTAGACGCTTCAGGTGCTGAAGTCAGGGCTTCCCAGGACAGCCAGGTCACTGGGGGTGAGGAGATAAGCTAAGTTTGCTGAGGGAGACTCTTGGGGTGCAGCACTTTCTTTGGTACAAAATCAACAAGAGAGAACATGGCAGGACTGAAGGGTCCCATGTGGATGGGAATAGAACCTCGGGAGAAGGCACTGGGTTGTTGGCTCATGTGGAGTTTAAGTCAAAGCAATTAATAGGATAGGGTACTTCCCCCAGCTCCACTCAGATCTAAGATCATTTGCTACACTGAGAACAGGGCAAACCCTTCTCTTTGCATAGGGTTTTGTGATTTGATTTCAAGACTGCTCACACTCATTTTCAAACATGGGTGAGGCAGGTAAGAGCAGGAATCATTATCCTCACTTACCCTGCTGAACCCCCAGGGGCCCCTATGCTATTCTGAAGTCCCAAGGTTATTAAGGGATGGAGGAGTTTCCAGCCTTGGATAGTGTTTATTACCTCCATGGCAAGATGATAGATCATCCAACTGTCTCTCCCCCATACCCATAATCAGGTCTTGAAACAGGTCCCTTGGAACAATCAAACCTTTCATTGCATCAGAAGAGACCTCGGATGAAAGGGATGCTCTCCAGGACTGAGATTGCCTTCTGTGTCCAAATTTGCCATGAAGCTGTTGACTCGAGTATACGTTGGTTCCAGCCCTACTGAGACATGCATTATATAGAACAATGTTTTAATTCAGCCAAAGTATATCTTTTTAATCACAATAATATTAGAGAAGATAATTGCCCCCCCCAAAAAAAAAAGTTACGTCAATTATTCTGGATTATTTGATTAGCCTTAATAACCAACTTCTATTTAAAAATAATCTATCCAATTAAGGAAGCCTCCAATTACAAGGAAGTTGCAAGGTTTTCTGAATGCTACTTAATAAGGCTTTTAGTGTGAAGCGTATTGTGTCATTTTGTTCTAACGCCACAAAAATCTGTCTCAGAGGAGATTAAAGTAGGGATTCTTCAAAGGAGATAATTTCTGTTGAAGTGCATAGTGAGTTCTTTATGCCGAGACTTATCTAAGAACAGTGAATTCATTCTACTTGAAACTTTTCAAAGGAAATGTAGGGTTTGAGAGGGTAAGAAAGAGGATGAGAGGCATGGAAGGGCAGAATTGGGGAGAAAGGAAGGGTACAAATTTCCTTAAGGATAAAAATAATTTAGAAAAGAAAATATGTAAGGCAGGTTGGTGTGGGTCAGTGAGAAGACTGGAATGGAGCAAGAGAAAAATGTTAAGAGACCCAAATTCTAGTTGTAGGTCTTCTCTGGTTTTGCTAGTTGACCTTGAGCGAATACATTTCTTAGTTCTGAACTCTGCCCAGGGAACAGACTGCTATTCAATCCCAGTTGCCTCTCCCTTTCCCATTTTCTTCCTCCCTCACTAAGAAACTAGGTTTCGTGGCCACTGTGATAAAATCAAAGCCTCAGATTTGTGTGAAATTTTCATTTCAACCTAGTCCACTCATATTCTCTCTCATTCATCCCCCAAAACAACTCTAACAAATTGGCCAGGCAGGAATTACAGATCCACTTTATAAAGGAGCCCTCTGAGGCACACAGAGCTCAAGGGTCTTATGCAAACCCCAGCAAGCAAGTGGCAGAAGCAGGTCTCCTTGCAAATGCACTTCTTCCAGAACACGAACATTTTCTTGGAGTTAATTCATACCTAGAAAACAAAGTCCTGTATTGTTTCTATAACTGAATCTCTCCTATCTAACTGAACTGTGTTGTCCAGTTGGTAAATTACTTCCAAAGATTGAGCATTCTTTAAGTTTGGAGGTCAGAAAAGTGACAGAAGACTTTGGCAGGTGGCCTTAGCAAGACAGTGAGGTATCTGGTATGTTGAGGACGTGTGTCTCTGAAGAGCCAGGGAGATGTAGGTCTTGCTAAATGAAGACCTTAGGATCTATGGTGGCCGTGTTACTTTCCTGGAGCTGCCATGGTAAGTGGCTTGATTTTTTATTTTTTTATTGACAAGTGGCTTTAAACAACAGAAATTTATTCCCTTATAGTTCTGGAGGCTAGAAGTTCAAGATCAAGTTCAAGATGGTACAGGGCCATGCACCATCTGAAAGGTCCAGGACGTATCTGCCTCTTCTGCACCTAACAGTTGCAGGCAATCTTGGTGTTCCTTCACTTGCCGCGGCACCCTCCAATCTCCAGCTCCGTCATCATGTGCTGTTCTTCTCTGTGTCCAGTGCTCTCTGTCTGAATGATCTCTTCTTAAAAAACAGCAGTCATTGGGCCAGGGCCCACCTCGATTTGGCATGACTCCATCCTTCCTTTATTGTAGCTACAAAGATTTTGTCACATGTGCAGGTGACAAGGGTTCAGACTTCAACAAATCTTCTTAAGGAGCGCAATCCCCCCCCCCACCGCAGTGGCTGTACCCCCATTCTACCACTTCTCCGAGATTCAAAAACAATTGTTAGGAAAGCTTCCTACAATGGTAACATTTCAGATGCTTTGGCTTTGAAAAAAAATAATCTTAAGAACTTCAAAGAAAAATATTTTTCTGCATTTGTGCAAGAAAGGGATTTCAATATCCCAATATCCTCTAGCCAATTCTTCCCAGCACATTTTTATAAGAAAATTGAAGCCCCTCCATTGGGAACCCACCAGATATGACAATCTACTAAAAGCTAACACAGTTTATAAGGATCTGAGTAAAGTAACTATTTGTTTGTGGAACACGTGAGATCACTCTCACCCTACACTTCAGATGCTCTTTATATGTATAGTAGTTATGCAAGAAAGCAGCTTTGGTGCAATGCATTTTAATACTTGTCTTAGTCCACAGTTTCTGAAAAGATACAACGTTACCAATTTTTGCCCCACGAAAGAAGTGCACTTTTGCCAAAATGTTCAGGAAGATGGCACTTTCATTATACGTAGTACGAATTACTGCCAGGCAAATAAAATAAAACAGTATAAAAATTATAGAAAATCTATCTAATGTAATTTTAGTACACATCATATTTCTTGTGCCATTATAGAAGGTGTTTTGCTTTTTGCCAAACTAAACTAGAGGTTTAGTACTGTATCCACTTAGGTTATCTCTTTCTGCTTTCCTTCCTATCCCTTGATTCTTTGTATTTTCTTTCCCAATTTGAGAAAAGAAACATATCACAGTAGATGTTCAGTACACATGCTCTCTCCACTCACTCTATTTTGAGCTTTGAAAGAAACACCCCATATGCTGGTCTTCTAGCCCCCTGGACAACATCATTTCTGCAGCTGAGAAGCAAAAGCTTTCCTTAGGAATCTGGTCCCACGCAAACTCAATAGTAGGTTCTGTGAAAGAAGCACAAGGCTCGGCTGCTTGGCTTTCTTCTACCCAAAGTACCTAAGTCCTGATTCTAAAATGAGAAAAGTAAGATCCAACATAAACACATTGTGATCTCCTTTTAAAATCATCCCTTCCCTCTCTTTACTAGACACCCGTGGGACCTCCTTGGGATCCCACACCTCTCTCCCCAACAGCGCCCACTTTCTGTCTGAGGATCCCTGAGTCAGGAAAAGCTTATTCCAAATGACTTCTGCTGTGAGCATGGAACGTGGGATAAGGCCTGTCGAAGCTTTTCATGGCTCTGGCCCTGGCCACAGCGATTGACTCAGGACAGGGCAGGTGCCCTGGGCTGGTCCACTAAGAAGGGATCTAGGACTTTCACTACAAATGCTGAGACAAACATCTTCTATTGTCGATTGGCCTGGACTGAGGAATACTGTTACTCTGGGAGCTGCTGGCAGCCACTTTGTGTCCATAAGTAAGTGGTGCCAGCCTTTGGGTAAAGTCAACACGAGGGGTGAATGGAAGAATAGAGAGAGGGCCCTTGGTAACATTGCTGAGTTGCTGGAGCAAGCCTCATGCAAAACCTGCTCTTCTGTGGACCATTTAGCCGCCTGGTTCAATATACTCCCTTCCTTATTTAAGCCTGTGTGAGATGAGTGTTGTATAATTTACAATTGAGGATCTTTTCCCCCTCCCTTATTTCTCTTTGCCACTCTTTCCTATACACACGAATATTCTGTTGATGATGACTGAGGCATGGTGAGTTTTGAGGCATTTGTGGAAATTCAGTGGCAGCATGTAATACAATGTGTCTAACAGAAATTTCTGTGACAGGTATAAAGGTCCTGTAGCTCCGCTGCCCAACACAGTAGCACACACAGCTATCAAGCCCTTAAGATGTGGTTTATGTGAATGAAGAACTGAATGTGTAATTTATTTATTTTGAGAATTTGAATTTAGATAGTTACATGAGTGACTGTATTGAGCAGCACAAATCTAGGAGGAATTTGAAAGCAAGGAGCCAAGAGACAGAAATCTGGGAGTCTCCAAGGTGCTTGGAGTGTGTGGGGTGGGAAGAGAAGAGAGTGCAGAGCAGACCTTGACATTCAAGTGCAAGTGGAAGAAAAAGACCCAGCAAAAGAGAATAAGAACGTGCAGATAAGAAGGAGGAAGAAGATCATGAGCTACAGGTGTCCTGAAAGCTAAGGGAGGCACGTTTCAGGGAAGGAGGGGTCAACAACTGGTAAAAGGGGAGAAAATAAGACAATTGTCCATCGGTCTCATTAACAAGAAGGTCATTGCTGGTCTTGGGAAGAGCAACTGCATGATGGGAGGGAAGCCAGTGGGTTTCAGAGATCAGAACTGAGACACTTTCGGTCAGGGTCGTTAGTGGCCATAAAGAAGAACCGACCGTGGAATGTCATCCAGGAGCCATCAGCCAAGTAGAGACTAAATTCATATTTCCCTGAGTTTTTATCTGATTCACTTTGATTTGTTTCCAGGGGACATGGTAACATTTCTCCCCCCAATTACCCTTTAGAAGTTCTGTCTAAATTTCTAGGCACCATGGCTCTCTGGAAAACATGGCAGTGTCCCCATGTTGTAATCGCTGATTCTCATTTCTATACAGTTGGCTTAGGCCGCCAAGCAGCAATTCATTCCAAATCGCCATCTTCTCTTTTCCACCTCTGATATATATTTATTTGGGGCTTCTATTTTTAGTCTGTCTTGAAGGAGAAAAAAAAAGTAATGGGAATTCACAGGATTTATTGCACAAATTACTTCTCTGGCTCCCTGCGACCTCCATCAAGGCTCCTGACAGTGGCATTGTATTTCTTATTTATTAGAATTTTAAGTGCTCTGTTAGGTAGTTTACAAGCTCTCCTTAATGTCTCTGTAATCCAAGTGCACAGCAGCCACCAAAAATTGATCACAGGTCATATCTGACCCATCTTTAGATTTAACTCACGTGAAGTCTTGCCTTCTTCAACTCCATACTGGTTTCTACATAGAGGTGGTTGTGAACCTCACATAAAAGCCCCAAGGAGACCAACTTCAAAGCTATTTATAATGTACACACATGGAGTATTGTTTACCCTTGATAGTAATGATCAAAGTGAAAGCTAAAAAAGCTGAATAATTTCTGAAAAGCATTGCACTTCCCACGATTAGTTATGACTTATAGATCACTCTTTAACCCCTAGTTATAATGAAGTTTTTGAAAAAATTTCTTTTTCAAATGGACTCGTTTGTTTCAGGCTCTCGCTGTACAGAATTCCATCAGGTACAAGAATAATAATCGTGGTTTGTTGAAAGCCATCCTACACCACTCCTTGGAGAGCTTGGAGGACCCTCTAGACTCTAGACCAGGGGTTCTCAAACTACAGCCCGTGGGCCACATGCAGCCCACGGAGGACATTTATCCGGCCTGCCAGGTGTTTTTGCCACAGCTGCCTTTCCTGCTTAGTAGCCAACTTGTCCCGGGCCGCAGTGCGCATGTGTGGAATGCGCGCCAACTCTCCAGCTCCATTCCTTCTCTCTGTCTCTCCCCACCGGGTGTTACTGCCGTCCTGCTTAGCAACCTACTGTCCCGGCAGCAGTGCGCATGTGTGGAATGTGCCCCACACTCTCCAATTCCCCTCCTACTCTCCGACTCCACTCCTTCTCTCTGTCTCTCCAAGCCCCTCTTTCTCTCTGTCTCTCAACTCCTCATCTCAGTCTCTGGTGTAATCGGAGGAGTCACCAGGTTGCCTGTGCAGAGACTGCTGCTGCCTAAGGACCAAGGTAAGAACAAGTTAGGATCTTTTTTTTTTTTTTTTGAAGTTAGGAGGTCTATTTTTTTTTTATTATTATTTTGTAGTTAGTAGGGCCATTTTTTACAGTTAAGGGGGGCCT
Organism: Nycticebus coucang; assembly: GCF_027406575.1. Lineage (NCBI taxonomy): Eukaryota > Metazoa > Chordata > Mammalia > Primates > Lorisidae > Nycticebus > Nycticebus coucang. Next base: position 91,980,001 of record NC_069788.1, read on the forward strand.
TTTTTTTCTGAAGTTAGGAGGTCTTTTTTTTTTTTGCAGATAGGGGGCACCTTTTTTGAAGTTAGAAGAACCTTTTTTTGAAGTTAGGAAAGCCTTTTTTTTTTAAGTTGGTTAGTTGGTTGGGGGGTAGTTTCTAGGGGGGTTGCATCACAGTGATAACGCAAATAGTCAGCGCTCAGTGCTAATGCAAATTGTCAGTGCTCAGAGGTAATGCAAATGGTCAGAGCTCAGAGGTTATGATAATTGTAAGTGCTCAGTGTTAATGCAAATGGTCAGTGCTCAGTGTTATCGCGTGGGGGCCCCAAACTGGTAATCTGCCTAGAGCCCCATGGGAACTTAATCCGGCTCTGCAGACAGCCAAGGAGTAGGAAACCCAATTTAATTGCCAGTAAGTGCATTTATATTCTGATTGCTATTCAGTTGTGTATGATGTTGTATGTTGTGTGCTGTGTAAGTCCCGGTTCACACTGTTGCGATCTCTGAGCATATGGCTGAACTCGCATTAGATTCAGAAGAAAAAAGGCATAAGTGCCTTCTTTTTTCCTGCAGTGGAATCTGATCACATGGGTCTTCTCACCCATGCGATCAGATTCCTGTGCGAGTTCACAGATCGCAGTGCGGTTCGCACAGGGTAGTGAGAACTGGAAAGGTGGTGGAGGAACTAGCTCTGTAATCATGCCTGTTCCCACACTGCACCAGTGTGAGCCTGAGGTAAAAGCAGAGTTCCACCATATGGGCACTGGCGAGGCTGAAATGATGTGGACTGGCAAGGCTGTGTTGATGGACACTGATCAGACTGCATTGATGGGCACTGATCAGACTGCATTGATTGTCTCTGTGTGGGCAAAGTTATTGCTGGTATATTGTTTTTGGAACACTATATATATATATGTATTTTACTAATAGCAATTTGGAATCCCTAGGAAACAATGATATCAAGAAAGAGAAAAATCGACTCGGAGTGTAGGATATTCAAAGAACAGTGGACTTATGATTACTTTTTCATGCAGTACAAAGAAAGAGCTGTGTGTTTGATATGCCAGAATATAGCTTCTGTGTTCAAAGAATACAATTTGTGTCGACATTATCAAACTCAACATAAAGATAATTATGATAGTTTGGTCGGAGAAGTGAGAAAAGATAAAATATTAAAACTGAAATATACATTGAAAACTCAGCAAAATACTTTTGTGAAGCAGAAACAGCTAAATACTTCATCACTGTGAGCAAGTTTTCAAGTTGCCAAGATAATAGCGTGCACTGGCAGACCATTCGTGGAGGGAGAATTTGTTAAAGAATGCCTTCTTTCTGTTGCCAAAGAGATATGTCCAGAGAAGGCTAATTTATTTAGTACAGTGAGTCTTTCAGGACCCTCAATTACACGAAGGATTGAAGAAATGGCAGACAATTTGCATCAGCATTTGCAAAACTCCACAAAAATCCTTTCCTATTTTTCCTTGGCACTTGACGAAAGTAATGATGTTCGTGATTCTGCACAACTTCTAATTTTTATTTGTGGGACGAATGACTATTGTGAAGTCACAGAAGAGCTGGCTGCACTGCAAAGCATCAAAGGAACAACTACAGAAGAGGATATTTATGAAAAGGTTTGCCAAACCGTGAATAGTTTGGAGCTGGACTGGGCAAAACTAGCCAGTGTGACAACTGATGGTGCTCCTGGAGTGGTGGGGTCTAAAAAAGGAGTAATTGCTGGCAATAACCAAGAGATGGACAAACATAACCACTCTCATCCAATAGCCATACACTGCCTCATCCACCAACAAGCACTGTGTAGTAAACCACTGAAGTGGGACTCTGTTATGAAAACTGTGGTATCTTGTGTTAACTTCATTAGAGGTAATGCACTAAACCACAGACAATTTCAGGAATTTCTGTCTGAGCTAAATGTTGCCTGTGAAGATGTTCTGTACCACACAGAAGTTCATTGGCTGAGTCGAGGGAGAGTTTTGAAACATTTCTAGGCCTACTTCCACAGATTACAGCTTTTCTGCTTCAAAAAACAAGTACCAGAGCTCAATGATGCAGAATGAAAATGGCACCTTGCCTTTCTGATAGATGTAACAGAGCTACTAAACAAATTCAATGTGCAACTTTAAGGAAAGGGGAAGCTCATCTGTGATATGCAATCACATGTGAAAGCATTTGAAGTAAAATTAGGCCTCCTCATCAAATAAGTGAAGGAGGAAAATTTCTGCCATCTCCCCACAACTCAAAATCTGTTAGCGGAAAATCCATTGGTTGCATTCCCAAATAAAACATGTGTGGATTCACTGGAAAAGTTGCAAAAGGAGTTCCAATTTAAATTTAAAGAGCTTCATCTCCATGAACAGGACATACAGCTTTTCCGTAACCCATTTTCTATTGACATTGAAAATGTGGATATGATTTACCAAATGGAACTGGCTGAACTGCAGAATTGTGACTCTCTGAAGGACACATTCAAGTCAAGCAGCCTTCCTAATTTCTATGCATCTGTCCCCTCTGAGACATATTCTAATCTCGGGAACCATGCCCTCAAAATGGCAACCATCTTTGGTAGCACTTATGTCTGTGAACAGACTTTTTTCAGAATGAAACATCTGAAATCTCCAACCAGATCTAAACTAACGGATGCACACTTGCATCACTTGTTATGACTAGCAGTCACAAATATGGAACTGAACATTGACTATCTCATTAGCCAAAAGCAGGCCCATGGTTTCCATTGAAATACTGGTAAGTTTGTTGATTTAACATTACTTGTTCTTCATTTTAAATATTGTATTTGTTCCCATTTTGTTTTTTTACTTCAAAATAAGATGTGCAGTGTGCATAGGAATTTGTTCATAGTTTTTTTTTAAACTATAGTCTGGCCCTCCAACAGTCTGAGTGAGGGACAGTGAACCAGCCCCCTGTTTAAAAAGTTTCAGGACCCCTGCTCTAGAGTGTGGCCCTGGCCACATGTGTTACATTCTACACTTTTTCCTTACCCTGGGCTGTAGCTGATGCTGGGTCTTTTCAAGCTTCTTGCCTTAGCAAATGCCTTCCTTCTGCTTCCAATGTTTTCTCCTATTTAGCCATCAGCAAACTCCTATTGTTCTTCAAGACCCCTATAGATATTTTCAAGCCTTGAGGGTCATCTCTGTGTCCCCTAAGCAAAGATAGCTTTTCCCTCCTCTAGGCACATATACCCTTTTATAGCTTGAGTACGTTGCTTTTTGCTTGTTTATGGATTTTTCTCCCCCACCAAATTGTCCCATGGAAGGGGCCATATTTCATTCATTTATCCCCAAAGCCTATCATAGGGCTTGATGCATAATAGAGACCCCATAGCTGGATGGAGAATGTGTGAGGGAATGAATAGATGATGTCGATGGACTGCAAAGCCAGGTCTGCAAAGTCAATGCAATGCAGACAAGAAATTTCGATTAAAACAAAATTATCTCTGGGCAAAGAAAGTATGCTGGAAAGAAATGCTAGACAGGGATTACAGAGCTGGCTCTGGCACTAACGTCCTGTGTAAGTCATTTCCATCTCCAGCTCGTCACTGTAACCTGTGGCCCATGAATCCCTAATACCTCTTCTAGCTCTAACTCCTTTCAATCTCAAATCCCTTATGCTGCTGGTAACTTGCTACATGACAGTGTCAATAAACATCAGATATGGAGAGAGAAGGAGCTGTTTTCACGTGTTTGGGTCTAGCTTGTTTCCAGCATTAGGACAAAGGTTATATCTGTATTTCTTTGTAAAAACTTCTTTTTCTCTCCAGCATTCCCCTCCCTCCCCAGCACAATATTAGTATGGAAGAAACTCCATGAATATTGTTTGATTGATTGATGTAAATATTTCAAGCTGACTTCCTCCATTTGTTGAGCATTCTTTCATTCATTTCTTCAATCACCCATCCATTCAACAATTCATCCACACATCCTTGTATCCTTCCAAAAAATACTTGAACACCCTTGGGTACCCTACTCTGTGCCAAGTACTGAGGTAGTGGCAGCCACTATTATGGTGGGGATGGCTGTGGGTGGTGGTTGTGTGCTCATCCTAGTGAGAATAAGTGAACTGCACCACTGGGAAGCTCTCCCATAAACGAAGAAAGGATAAATGGGCAGTGTAGGGGAGCCTGGATGGTTAGCCTAGATAAGACAGAAACTCATATACTTTCTCTGTATGATACAAACAGGCACAAGCAAGACCATTCCCTAGAAGTTACAGAGAAGCAGACGTCAGCCTAACGCATGAAATAGCTGGCTGGTAGAGCAATCTGAAAACAGAATGGGCTGCCTAAGACGGTAATGAATTCTCTGGTACTGGAAGTGAATGTAGAAGGGCTGGATGATCATTTGCTGAGGATGTCACAAAAGGAATTTGGGCATGGAATGGAGGGGTTGGACCAAGGGACCTTCAAAGTTCCTTTTGCTCTCTAAAGTTTCAGAATTCTAGGAGTAAGGCTACATTGTGTCCAACTCAGCACACAGCCAATCCATTTAGTGTTTGCCATACTTTCCTTCCCTGAAGCCTTTAATTCTGCTGAAAACAGTTGGCAGAGAACCAGACAGCCTCTCTACCAGATCGGTTGGTTTGAATCTATGAAAATAGTTTAGCAGCAGGAATCCTTAGAGAGATAAAATTCTCAACTAGGAAAAACAGACAGGAAGAGATCTGTCCTGAAAAAAATCAGATGGGTTTCAACCACACCCACCTCTTCAGATTGAATTTGTACCTTAATTCTCAGTATCAGGCGGAAAATTCTCGTCATTCTTGGGTCATCAGGAACTGAGGAATATCCTCCAGCCTGCACTCCTATGGCTTGGAGCCAGAACAATGTGGTCCCCCTTGTGGAACGATGGGTATACTAACAATTGTGCCCACCACCTCTCTATTCCCTGACAGTTTAGTCACACTCACAGAACACAAATCTGAGATTGCCTTTTTTCATATGAAAATTTTCAATAGATCAAAGAAAAGAGTTCTGAGTTGTTCCTCTACTCCAAACTCTCCAAGAATCTCATTTAACCCTGCAAACACAGGAGACAAATGGCAGGGAAGCAACTTTGACTAACAGCTGGCAATGAGATTGAAATGAGTCTCCCTGGTCCTTTTGTTTCATTTCACCAACACGTGAGTTCTAGGGGCAGCCTGTGACTCTCTTTCATTTCTCCATAGGAGGGGCAGGTGAATGTGGCTGTCTGGAGAGTGGGGTTTATTGAACAAATAAATCTCTTTGGCTAAATATGAACCACGCAGAGGAAAACAAAGGAACTGCTTTTTAATGACCAGGGCTTAAATGAAGCCCAGCAGCCTACGGCGGAACCTCAATTAAGAAGAAATGGGAAATTAGAATCCAAGAGACCACTTACACTTACATAAATATTTACTGGGTACTCACTATATACCAGGAATGGTGTTAGTTGCTGGGGTTTAAAAGATAAATGAGATATTCTTCTTGTCCTCCAGGGGCTGACATTGTGGAGGAAGACTGCTGTTTGGGAGTAAAGGGAAGAAGACAAGGGCGTGAGATGTGTTGTGATCATGGTATAATTTAATGCTGCAGAAACAAATGCTCACCAAGAGAGGGGCATTGACCTTGTCCTAGAAGATATGAAGGAGTTTGCAAGGGGGGAAAGGAAGGGGCGTTAGATCCTCCAGGCAAAAGGAGGAGCGTGTGTAGTGGAACTGGGAAAGGCCAGGCCCCGTGGTGCTGGGGAACCATGACAAGTTCAATGCAAGTCCAGTTGTGTTGAAGGATGCTGGATAGGTGGGCCAGACCCCAACTGTGAAGGTTGTAGGTGCCATAGAGACTTTGGACTTTTTTTCTATAGCCAGAGGCTCACAAATTTAAAGGATGTAGAAACATCTAGAGAGCTTATATCAAAATATTGATTCCAGGGCTGCATCCCCAGAAATTGTGATTCTGTAGGTCTAGGGTAAGACCTGGAAATATGCATTTTGACAAGTCCAGCTGCAAAGATAGAGGAAGCTCTCAGTAAGAGCTGGGAACTGCTAAGAGGGAGAAGGGAGACTGTAGTCGAGGAAGGACTTCTCAGCTGGAAGCCTGGAGTGGGGAATGGAGAATGATCATCATGGTGTTTCAGAATAAAGGTGCAGCCTCTCAGAGGGACACATCCAGGACCAGTTCTGGCACAATATGAAGAGGCCTCGCTCTGGTTGAGAGTAGGAAAAGTGACCTGGAGCAATGAACCCAGGAAAAGTAACGTGGGCCCGGGAGAGAGGTTGGGGCAGGATCTGCCAGTTCAGCGGCAGTGCCCAGGGGAGGGTGGCCGTCCAGGGGGAGCCAACCCTCGAGTATGTGTTGTGCCACTAATTAAGCCTGAAGCCCCAAGGTGGGGCAGGGCCTGGCCCTGAGGCTTAAAGTGCAGCTGAAACACAAACAAGTGTGGAGGGAAGCAAGCTGGCCTGCCCCTGGTGTGACTCCCACAGAAGCCCTGCCCCACTCAGTGACGTGGCCTGTGATGACACCAGTCCCTAAGGTTCCATTCCAGCCAGACCTCCAGAGGATACGGCTGCTCAGGCAGTTGCCAGTGGCTTGGTCCAAGTGATGGGGCTCAGAGGAGTTGTTCCTTTAGCCATGCCCCTCACCCACGGGCTCTCTTGTGCTAGCAAGCAGAGTGACAGAAATCCAGACGCCTCTATGGTGACCAGCCCTGTCATCTAAACTCATGATTAGTGGCCAGCACAGATGCCAGCCCGTTGTATCTTGTGGTGTTAAAAGGCTGGCTTGTGGTTGCCCTGGGCTGTGTCCGGTGTAGCTATGCAGAAGGCTGAAGGAATGCTAAGTCCCCAGAGAGCCACCGTGACCATCCCAGCAAAAGGTGTCCTTAGGCTTGTGGCTTAGAGCAGGATTTCTCAATGTCTATTTTTTTTTTCTTTTTTGGGACAGAGTCTCATTTTGTCACCCTGGGTAGAGTGCCATGGCATCACAGCGCACAGCAACCTCAAACCCTTGGGCTTAAGCGATTATCTTGCCTCAGCCTCCCAAGTAGCTGGGACTACAGGGATTTCTCGATGTCTTATAGTCTCAATTAAAAATATATTTAGCACTCCCTTTATTATCTTAAATGAAATTTATAGATAATATAACTACTCAACTCATAATTTCAAGACAATATATCATGCCCTGACTCTAATAGAAAGGATATTAGGAAAGTAAATTCTGATCATGTATTTCACAGCTATACCAGAGGACATAAGGAGGGAAATGCTTGCAGGCAGAGCCACCACGGATGAGAGCGCAACGCACGCAAGCCAGCTTGGAGATGCTGGATCGTGACTCACGCTCTGAACAGTGTTACCAATAGAGACACAAATTTCTCAGCGTGTGCTGAAGAAAACGTGTGTTTTCTAAACTGGTGAATAATTTTTGGTAAAGTTCTGAACAAAATAAGGCACAACCTCCCCTTGATTTGGTTGGCTGTGCTTTCCTGTAAAATGTGTGCCCTTAAATTTTGCAAAAAGAAATACTCTGTGTTGATATGTAAAATAGCTTTAGGTGCTAAATTCCTACAGAAGAAAAAGAGTGTTCCTTTTCTTCAACAGAAATATAGGAGAGATGTTAGGAAGATGTGAGTGACACAGGACAGTTCATCACATGGGACTGTGCCACACGACTCCTCTTTGGCTCCTGCCCACTGCACACTGTGAGGTCCCCAACTACCATGACAACTCAAAGCATGCACCCACAGATTTCCATCTTCTGGGGGTGGTGCTATCCCTGTGAGGACCACTGCAGGGGAGTTTACAAAGCCGTTTCTTGTACACTATCTGACTGAGCCTCCAACTGAGGGAGAAAAAGCGCATGGCAAAATTGAGTCCCAGAGAGGATATGTCATGTGTCAGGGAGTCAGCAGCAGAGAGAAGACCCAGAATCTCTGAATCTTGGGATTGGATGATGTTATGGGCTGGACTATGTGCCCCGCAAAGTTCATATGGTGAGGTCCCAATTGCCAGCATCTCACAATGTGACTGTATTTGAATATAGGGTCTTTGAAGGAGGTAATTAAGGATAAATGCAGTCATATTGGTGGGTCCCAATGCAATGCGATCAATGTCCTATAAGAAGGGAAGAATAGGACACAGACACACAGAAAGAAGATCACCTGAAGTCTCAGGGAGAAGACGGCCATCTACCAGCCAAAGAGACAGGCCTCGGCAGAAATCAGCCCTGCCGACACCTTGATCTCAGACTTTCAAGCCTCCAGAATTATAAGAAAATAGATATTTGTTGTTTAAACCACCCAGTCTGTGGTTCTTTTTTAATGGCAGCCCTAACAAACTGATACAGATGGGATTTTGGAGATAGTCTGGTCCGTCTGTCTGCCCCGTATAAATGGCCTTGGGATGACCAAAAGCCAATCTCCCGCCTGCCCATCTACTATTCTCCACATACCACAGAGCTGAAAATGCAGACACCACCTTTCATTCTATAAGCCAGAAGAAGTAATTCACACCCCACCAGGTTAGCTCAAAGAGTCTCCAATAAGAAAAGTCAGTAGGGAAACATGTCACAACCCCTAATTGTGTCTGAAATGTTAGCCAGACCTGTATGGCCCAGATGAGATCAAATCAGGCCAATTATTACCCAAATTATGTTAATTACCCAAATCTCTGAGTTGAGGCCCTGTCTGCTTGACCAAAGGGAAACTTAGTCATTGCCTGGTGTTCTTTGATTCACCAGGTAAGGTACTGACTCATGTCTGGAAACTAGCATTTTGGCCCTCAATCTTGTTTATTCTGAGGGTAGGGCAGAAAACCAGGTGCCCCAAGATGGCCAGACTCTCCCCACATGTAATCCATGGCTGCCTCTGTTGTCCCATTCTCAGCTGTCCAGGACTCTGGCCCTATTATCTTGAGCCTACCTAAGTAAAAATTCTTTCTCTGTTATGCTTAGAAAAGGAGGGTCCTCTAGCAAAGTGACCTGAGCCCCACTATGTTCCAGCTCCTTTCATACCACCACCCCCACAGATGTATCCTACCAAAGCACACAGGTAGTTCAGAAACAGGCCTCAGGGTGGCTCCCTGACCAGCAGCTGACCTGACCCCAGAGCCTACCCTCCCCTCCAACCCAGTCACCTTGGAGCCAAGACCACTGGCAAGTTTAGAGTCCTTATTCCCCTGTGTGGTTGGTTCCTACTAGGCATTCTCATGAGACGTACCTAAAATCGACCCCTTGAGCACTGCTCCCCAACATCATCTCCACTTTCCCTCTCCCACTTCCAGGGTTAATTTTCTCCCTGGAAAAATACAGGTTTAATTTATTTATTGTTGCTCTCTGTCACTTAGCATGTGAATTCTAGGAGGGCAGGGGATGGAGATATCTTGTCAAGCTCTATCTTCACTCAGTACTTACTAAAACAGTGCACTGTACACAGTAGGCACCTAATAAATATATGTGGGAGGAAAAGAGGAGCTGCTAAGCTCCAGGCCCTGCTCAGACACAGTGCCCTTGCCTATCGGCACAGGGGGACAGAGAATCATGGGCAGCTTCATTGTCCAGTGGTGGGGACTGGATTGTGCTTCTGCAGTAGGTTGATATGAGTTTGCTATCTTGAGGGAACAGGTCGGCACAGCAGTCCTATCCAACTCCTATTCATTTATTCCTCTACTGTTTCCTTGGTCCTGCCTGTGTGCCCAGCATACAAAGACAAGAAGACACAGCCCCTGGCCTCCAGGAGCTCATCGTCCAGTTGATAAGAAGGATCATTGCAAAGCAACTAGTGTTCCAGCAGAAGAGGCACAGACAGTGACCATCCTCGCTTGCCGAGCTGGGTTTGCTTCTTGGCACTTGCACTAGGTCCTGGAAGGTAAGTTCATATGACCAGAGTGGGGCAAAGGGCATTTACTCATTGAGATAGAGATAGAGATAGAAGGTGGGGCAGAAATGTGGAGGCAAGAGAGAGCGATACAGACAGACTGGACTGGGTAACGCAGGGGCCCACGTGAAGCAGTCTGAGCTTTATCCTATGAACCAGTGGTATTGATGCTTTTCTCCGAGGGACACTCTGGGTTCCTTACGACCACCTGAGGGGCTGCCAGGGGATATGAGGATAGGCAAAACTCTGAAATACCCACCTGCTTTCAATAAGAACCTCTTCTCGGATCTGTTTAACACAAAGGATTTTCTCACAAGATTTAATTTTAACAAAGAACTTGAAAACTAGTGTTAGCCAGTACTGGCCACTAGAACTCTAGTCACATGTGGCTGTTGAGTACTTGAAATATGGCCAAAGTGGCTGAGAAATTGAATTTTTAATGTGATTTAACTTTCATTGATAAAAATTGAAATTGAAGTAGCCACACATGGCTAGTGGCTGTTGTGCTGGGCAGCACAGCAAGGCCTTAAGGAGCCAATGAAAATCCTGGAGAAAGTGACCAGAACTACACCTTAGAAGCAATGTGACCCCATAATATACTTACAAAGTAGGTAAATTTATCTCCATTTTGTTGATGAGGAAATTGAGTCTCACAGAAATAACGTGACTTGTTTAAGGTTTCTGAAGTGGGTCTTGAAGCTAATTCTAATTAGCTTCTAATTCTAATTCTCAACCTGGGAGCAAGGCAGGGACACTAGCCCCAAAGGGATATGTCCAGGGGATTTACATTAATTTTATCATTGATAATTGTGACTGCACAGGCCCCTTATTTCTATGGGTTTGTGGCTCGACAAGCATAGAAGCTGATACTCAAAAGCATCCAGACTGAGTAGAAGAAAAGCTTTATTGTGAGTCAAACTGGCAAGGAAATAGGAGGCAATGCCCAAATCCATCTGTAAAAGTTGGGGCATGGGGGCAGGTTTTATAGGCAGAGAGAAACTATGGAAGAGATAGAAAAATGCAGTGAGATGATCTGATTGGGTCATACAAGAGGTGATGCCACATCCTTGGCTCTTGAGTCTATGATGTGACAAAACAGGGCACTCTGCTCTTCTTAATTTGGTCCCTATTCCTTGATTAGAGCACTTAGGTTGTGCCTGTGGCTGACTTTTTCTTTCTGGCTGGCTTTGGGATCTCTAGTTGGGTATGCTTGGGGCCTCTGGGCATGCTCAGTGTACATGACTTGCAACCTGGGTAAAACATAGCTGAAAAACAACTCATTTTGTTACCTTTTGTTACTGACGAAGTTGAACCAGATTGAACTGATTCTTGAGTTACAGCCTCTTGATGTGCTAATTGGTTCTATACTGGATATGCCCCAAATTCTACTTTAGGGATAATGAGCCAAGATGAGAGTACAAGAAATTTTTATTTGTGGAGTTTTCTTAAAAGAAAATTTCCCACTAAAATTTCTTCTTAAGTACATACAGTTGCTTTCCTGAAATCATCCACTAGGGGGTCTTGGTTTGAGGAAGGATACCCGAGAGAAGTCTGAAAGAACAAAGACTTCTCACAGAGGCCCAAGGACACTCCTGCAAGATCCTCCCCATGGTAACCCAGCCCTTAGGAACTTGTAAAACTTAGCTTCCTGGGTCCTTGAAACTAATGCTTGCTGCTTACTTCCACTTCTGTAAACCGTGCACGTGCTTTGACATCTCCAATGAGAGGCAATATGGTAATTCCTTTGTCTGTCTACTTGTGAGTCCAGTAAAAAGACGGGAACAGAGCTGACTGGGGAGCTCAGCCATTTGGATCTAGTCCTCTGCATCTCTGCTGACTGAAATGAAACCCCTTCCTTTTCTATCACCAGTGTTTAGGTGATTCTTTCTCTCTGCTTTCTCTTTACTGCACCTAGATTCCTGCTACAGAAGGGGCCACAATGGCCATTCACATAATCTTGTCATCTCAGGGATGAGGAAACTGGGACCACGAGGAAGTTTTGCTAAGGCTGCCTGGGCAGAAGGCAGAAGGATACAGAGAGAGAGACAGAGAGAGCACTGATGAGAATTCAACTCTCCTGGATCCTGGGCTGAAAAAAATATTCCCCCAAGGCTTACTTCCTGCCATCTTGTGCAGACTCTAATCTAAAAGATGGGGAAGGGAAGACAGAGGCTAGGTAATGGGGGCAAGAAGGGGAAGCCCCTAGGAGGGCCTCATGACTGGTTGCCTTTCTTTAGCATGTCCTGGACAAATATACAGTCTATGAAGAAGCACTTGCTGTGAGCCTTCTCTTGAGCAACCCAAGACCATGTGTTCCAAGGGCTAAAATCTGGGATGCTCTGGTTTCTTTTTTTTTTTTTTTTGGCTGGGGCTGGGTTTGAACCCACCACCTCCGGCATATGGGACCAGCACCCTACTCCTTGAGCCACAGGCGCTGCCCATGCTCTGGTTTCTTTTTTGCTCAGCAAGTGACTTTCTCTTCCACTGGAACATAAGCTCCACAAAGAGACAGACTTTATCTGCAGTCTTGCCTGGTGTCAGGATCAGTCCCAGGCCATGGGAGACACATTGCAGCCTTTGCACGAGAAGTTCAATAAGCACTTGTTGAATGGGCTGGTAAAGCAGTTAAAACTTGTAAACAGAGAGATTGCATTTGATCCTCAGGAAGCTCAAAAGAGGGACATGAACAAGCAACAATGAGCTGAATCTCAAAAGACGGTGAGGGAGGGGCCTAAAAATAGGGCATGGGGACACCATTCCAAGTCAGCAAGGAGAACAATGGCCCAACGGGGAGAATAAGCAAGGCGTAGTTAAACTGCATTCACTCCTTCATTTACTCACTCAACCAACTTTCACAAGGCACCTGCTGTATGACAGGCCTAGGACAGTGTGTTGATTAATATTATGTGTCAACTTAACTGGGCTAAGGGATGCCCAGATATCTGGTAAAACATTGATCTATGTCTGTGAGGGTGTTTCCAGAAAATACTAGCATTTGAATCAGGAGATTGAATAAAGATGACCCACCCTCGTCCATGTGAGCAGGTGCCATCCAATCCACTGGGGCCTGAATAGAATAAAAGGGTGGAGGAAGAGTGACTGCACCCTCTGTCCTTGAGCTGGGACTTTCATCTTTTCCTGCTGTAAGACATTGTAGCTCCTGGGCGGCGCCTGTGGTTCAAGGAGTAGGGCGCGGGTCCCATATGCCGGAGGTGGTGGGTTCAAACCCAGCCCCGGCCAAAAAAAAACACACACAAAAAAAGACATTGTAGCTCCTGATTCTTGGGACTTTGGACTTTGATCACAATTGATTCTTCCCCCACCTCTAGTCCTTAGGTCTTCCACTCAAATTGGGAATCACAGCATCAGCTCACCAGGCTCTAAGGCCTTTGTACTTCGCCCTGATTATACCACTTGCTTTTCTTGTTCTTTAGCTTGCTGACAGCAGATCATAGAACTTCTAGGTCTCCATAATTGCATGAGCCAGTTCCTGTAATCAATCTCCTCTTACATAACTATATATATATATATCCTGCTGGCTCTGTTTCTCTGGAGAACCCTGACTAACACAGACAGAGAACAATTATGCAGACAGGTTAGTGGAGCCACAGACTACCTCGGAACCAGCAGAGGATTTAAAATATGAAGGGATCTCCTCTACAGGAACACTGGTCTGGCATCAGACAGCAGAAAGGAGAGGACCCCAGGCCCCTCACCTAGGTGGTCCCAGCATGTCCCCATGAACCCTTGGCAGCCTGCAGTTTCATGCAGCCCTGACTGTTAGAGCTGGAGAGACCTCTGATTGTTGTACTTATTATCAAATGAGATAACTGCAGTTAGAGAAGACAAAGGGCTTGCCTAGGGTCACACAGCCAATTAGATATTTCATGTCTTCTTATATTTTGGATTAAAAGACATTGGCCACTTCTAGGCTTTGCTTAGGGTGGTTTTCTAAGGAAGAAAGAACAGGCTGTGCCTGACCCAGGTTTCAGCCATCATTGAAGAAGCAAGTGGTCTTAATGGTGGGCCCTAGGGAAAACAGAGAGGACTGTCACCCACCACATGGGGGGCTTGCTCTGCAGAGGCACCAGGCTCTCCTTGAGCTCCCTTTGTCTCCTGGGTGTCCCAACATGCACCTCAGATCTTCAGCAGTACGACCTCAGTCTCAGAAGTCACCACATGCATCTTCTAGTCCAACACCTCACCAGAGCCCAAGTCCCCTCCCAAAGGTCCCCACCCCATAGTCCTGAAGCCCTTCACTGTAAACCCAGCTCAAGAGCCTTGATGGCAAGAACCTGACTGGCTCTTTACATCCCAGTAACAGCATGGAATTCAGGTTCAATGAAAGAACAAATCACAAAAGAGAGAATCAGTGAATACATTCCTAAATAGAGACAGTCCCAAAGGTCCTCATACATACATACATTTGGAAAATGGGAAATTATTTAAATGTACCTTTATTTATAGATTATTCATTATAGATTTTACAAAATATTTCTCTATGTTTTTATATATAAACATAGAAATATTAAAATATAAAATATAATTTGAGTATGTTAATTTTCCTATGTATGGCAACCTTTGGGACACCCTGTATTTTCAGAGTTAATGCATTCTCTCCATGCCGTGGGGATAATAATAGTGCCTACCTCACAGGGTTTTCAGAGAGTTAAATGAATAAATTTTTTTTTTCAAGACAATAATCTCAGGGCAGAGCCTGTGACTCAACGAGTAGGGCACCGGCCCCATATATCAGAGGTGGTGGGTTCAAACCTGGCCTCGGCCAAAAACTGCCAAAAAAAAAAAAAAAAAAAGAACAGCAAGACAATAATCTCACTCTGTTGCCCCAGGTAGAATGCAGTCACTGCAACCTCAGACTCCTGGGCTTAAGCAATCCTCCTGCCTCAGCCTCCCACATAGCTGAGACTACCAGCATGGTGACAGGCATGCCACCATGCCCTGCTAATTTTTCTGTTTTTAGCAGAGATGGGGTCTTGCTCCTGCTCAGGCTGGTCTCAAACTCCTGAGCTCAGAGATCCTTACCCTTCGCCTCTCAGAGTGCTAGGCATGAGCCACTGCGCCCAGCCATAAATAAAATGCTTGGAGTAGTGCCAGCCACAGAATGTTATGTGTTTGTTAGATAAAATGGAAAAGCATGTAATTTTCTTATACTTCGTGTCCCATCTTTACATAACTCTTCTTTAAAAATTCTTTTTTTTTTTTTCTTGAGATAGGGTCTCGCTCTGTCCCCCTGGCTAGAGTGCAGTGGTATCATCATAGCTCACAGCAACCTCAAACTCCTGGGCTCAAGCAATCCTCCTGGCTCAGCCTCCCAAGTAGCTGGGACTACAGGTGCATGCACCAGAACACCTACCTGATTTTTCCATTTTTTGTTGAAACAGGGTCTTGAACTCCTGGTCTCAAGCAGTCTTCCTGCCTTGGCCTCCCAGAGTGCTGGGATTACTGGCATGAGCCAATGGTCCAGGCCTAAAAATTAATACGAAAGCAGAATGGTAGTTAGTCTTCCTGTAACCTGGAACAACACTCTGGAATCTTCTACTCTGTGGATGAAAGCTGATCCTTCTCTCCCACAACTGCCCCTAGATAGCTGAATTCTGTTGTCCGGCAGCCCTGAGGCTTTCTCAAGCTGAGAACCATCTTTCCTTTCTTCCTTTTCTTTCTTTCTTTCTGGAAAGAGTCTTACTCTGTCACCCTAGGTAGAGTGCGATGGTGTCATAGCTCACAGCAACCTCAGACTCTTGGGCTCACGTGATCCTATTGCCTCAACCTCCCAAGTAGCTGGGACTACGGGCACCCACCACAACGCTCCACTAGTTTTTCTATTTTTAGTAGAGATGGAGTCTCACTCTGGCTCAGCCTGGTCTCAAACTCCTAAGCTCAAGCAATCCTCCTGCCTCACCCTCCCAGAGTGCTAGGATTACAGGCATGAGCCACTCTGCTCAGCCCAGGACCATCTTTCTTACCCAACTGGGTTGGAAAGTCCTTAGCTACTGCCTCTGGTCTGGCCCCTACCCTCTTGTAGAACTGCATATTCCCTGGCCCTAGGAGCATGGGAGCACTCTTGAGAGAGGGAAGAGCAGAGCAGCTGCACCTCAGGGCTGCCAGCTGAGAAATAGTCCTCATCCCTGCCCTTTCCAGGCTCCGTGCTTGGCCCCACATTGGTGCAAGACCCTCCCAGATAGGACAGAGTGCAGATCAAATTTATTCAGCTCTTTTCCATTTTCCTGTTCTTGCAGGAGTCGATCCTAGGCACTCAGGTCAACCTCTGAGCCAGACACCCAGCCTATACTCCAAAACCTGCACCTGTCCATCCCAGTGAGAGGCAGAGATTATTTCTGCTGCTGGGGTGCTCACATTCCCTTCCCTCTCTCCCCTCTGCCAATGGGTCTCCTGGAGAGAAGGGACAGGATACACTACTTGGCACTAAGGTGTGGGTGGGTGTCTTAGTCCATTGAGACTTGGTATCTTAAGCAACAAACATTCATTTATCTGGAGGGCAGAAAGTACAAGATTGAGGTACCAGCAGATCTCATATCTGGTGAGAGCTCACTTCCTAGTCCATAGACGCCATCTTCTAGCTGTGCAGAAGGTGGTGGGAGAGGAAGCAAGTTCCTAGACCTCTTCTTTCAAGGGCACTAATCCCATCATGGGGGCTCTACCCTGATGACTAAATTATCTCCCAAATGTTCCGGTAACCTAGAACTACAGGGGCCTTAGGATTTCAACATATGAATTGGCGGTGAGCAGGGACTCACAATGTAGTCCCTACCGGTGAGTGATGCTGTCTTACTGGTTATCCCTCAATGTTTTAACACTGGGCCCTTAGGGCAGGTGAAGTAGCCTATACATGACCACCTGGCACCTTATCCCACCACTTGGTCAGCAGGAGAAGGATGTGGCCATTGACTGAGAGTGGGACCTGTGCCAGACACAGATGATGATCAGAAACACCTACCAAGCTGGTCATTATGAAGACATCTTTGGTTTAGCCAGATGATACGATCAGTTAAAGGTCACACTGCTAGAAAGGGCAGAACTTAAACTAGAACCCAAGCCTGTCTGACTCTTTTGAGGCACCCTAACTCCTGGTGGCCTCGAGTGGCCTCTGGGGACATGGCAAAAGCAAAAGAGAGGCTTGTCTGGGAAAAATTCTGAAACTTTTCTCAAACCTGCCAGCCCAGGTGGACCTTAAGTAGTGCAATAAATTTAGGTAACTTGTACTTAGTCCCTACTGCATGCCACACACTTGGGAGGACACCCTTATGCCCCACCCTGGGAGCACTTACATCATAACCCCTTCCCCAGACCCCTCAGGGGCCGTACTCCGCTGTGACCTAAGATCCAGGCACTTTGAGATCTGGCCCCACCTTCCCCAGCCTTGTCACCTCTCCGCATCCCTCTGGTTTCCTGCTCTCCTGTCTCTAGGCTATATTCCAGAATCTATCCTGGCTTCTGACACACAGTGGACTCTTTTTTGTTTGTTTGTTTTTTGGGGGTTTTTTTTGGAGATAGAGTCTCATTATATTGCCCTCGGTAGAGTGCCCGGGTGTCATAGCTCACAGCAACCTCCAGCTCTTAGGTTTAAGCAATTCTCTTGCCTTAGCCTCCCAAGTAGCTGGGACTACAGGCACCCACTACAACACCTGGCTATTTTTTGTGGCTGTTGTCATCATTGTTGTTTAGCAGTCCTGGGCCAGGTTCAAACCCACCAGTGTGTGTGGCCAGTGCCCTAACTACTGAGCTACAAGTGCCGAGCCTACACGGTGAACTCTGGATAGATGTTTGTTAGACTGATTTGTTCCAGTCTGGGGTGGGGAGCACTGGTCCAGGAGACAGCTATGCCAACAGTTGATTAAGCCTAAAGCCCAGAGCTGTGATTCACAAACAGCTGTAAACCTGGCTCAGGTGACCACTGGGCCCTGCCCCTGAGATCTGGGTAAATGTGAGGTAGGACCTGGGAATCTACATTTTTGGCAACCACCTCAGTTGGTTCTGATGTAGGTTGTCCATGGACCTCCTTCTGAGAAACTCTTTTTGGTGAGATTTGGGCTAAGCAATGGGGAGTGGAGGTGGGGGTCAGGAAGACTTCATGAAGGTAGTGCCATAAACACAGGGCTTGGGAACCAGAGAAAGTGATTCCAGGAAGCTTCCCTTGGAGGTGGCAGTGAGGATAGGAACTATGCAGATAATAGTAACCGGGCAGATAGTGTCATCCCAAACCATTGTCACTTTATGGCTTCCACCTCCTCCTGATCTTACTTCTCCTGACACTTCTGGAGGGGATGAGCCAAAAGGAGAAACTTCACAGGAACCTCGTATTCCCCAAACCGGTCCAACAGGCTGGCAATAATGGAAACTGACAGAGAGGATTGGTGGGGAAGAGTTTTTGTAGCCAAGGTCAAAGTCAAGAATGACCACATGAAATATGGTGCTGAAGACTAAAACCACACCCCGCCACGCTGAAGGTCTCCACCCCACACCCCAACCAGGGTCCCAGGTGCACTCCTCCTCTTCCCCCACACCAAGTGCCCCAATCCACTCATTCTTTCCTCACCTCTCTGCTGAGCCTCTTCAGCTCAGTAATCCTGGGGTAGGGATGGGGGGACACACACATTTGCTCTTCTGGCCCACAGATATTTTTTAATCAAAGAGAATAACCTCTAGGAAGTGAACATCTTACAATCTGGGTGCTGTGTTTTATACCCTCTGTATGATTTAAGAAGACCCACTCCCCAGATCACAAGCATTACTACACCCACATAAAATTCCTCAGAAGTCCCAGCAACTCATCACACCCCTGGGGAAGCCCAAGCACATGGCCACTTCTGACCTGGGGAAGAAAAAATAAATCTCCAACATCAGGAGAGACTTTCTGCAGCCTTTGCAAACATTTTAGAACACCTGTAACGAAGCCCACCCCCTGCCTAGTTTATACAAAGACATCTTGGCTTAGTTCCATCTCCCAAATCTGAGACAAATTGCCCCTCCCTCAGCAGGCCAGAGAAGTGCTTTCAAGGTGAGGGTCTCCCAAACATGAGGTAATGGGGGAAAAAATCCCAGCTTGAATAACATGTCAAAAATAATAAACTTGTCCTTTGAGCTGCAGTGAGAATAGTACAGAAGTACTGACGACATTCCATTAACACCAGGCGTGCTCATCGTGATTGATAGTTCCAATAAACAGCCGGGGAGTCAGAAGTGATTGATTAGGCCATCTCTTTAAAATGTTCCCAAAAACTGCCTCAGAGAGTGTACCTGCATCTCCATAAGTGAAAAATGCACGGTCACATAATGTCAGCCATATTAAATTCTCACCCTTCTGTGTAGGTATGTACAAATGGATTTGCTGATACCCAGCCTACGAGTGAGGTTGCAAATTTTAGGAAGGTGTTATACACCATGTCGTGTACCAGCTTCTCTGTGTGGTCACCCTCTGTGTTGGCAGGCCGCTCAGGCTGGGGGCAGTGATGTAGAGGTCACTGTTAGAATCTCCCTGCGTCCAGGTAGTTCTGCTTCAGTTGATGTACTTCTAGCTGTGGCCGGTTGTCCTGCGTGACCATGACATGCTACTGATCCCAAGAGGACCTTGGAAGGCAGTGTAGGGGGCCAGAGGGATGCCTGGCTGCCTCCTTCCATCACAGCCACGCTTCACGGAACTGCTTCTAATTCCCTTCCACACTTCTTCCACCTTCATTCACTCCCCAGCCAGCATGGGGTCCTCCACACCTTGCTCCCATGCCAGTGAAAAATGACTACAGCTGCTGATGACCACCCAGTGGACAGTGTGCACACCTCCAGGCTTGTGACGCCAATGATGACTCTCCCTCAGCTGTGTACTCTGCGTTCCTGGCTCCCATGACAAGTGCTGCCCCAGACCTCTTCAAACTCAGGGTGCTGTTTCCCATCTCCCTCTTGTCCTCCACCTGCTTAAGGCTCGGTCCCCCCAGGGTTCTGTCTTGGCCTCCCTCCCACTCTACCCCCAGAAATGCAACCGCCACCTCCACACTGAATGGACATCTCCACCACCCACAGACGCCACCACTCCACATGTCCAACACACAAGTCAGAGTCTTCTCAGAGCCTGTGCTTTTCCCCATTGCCCACACCCGCCTGATTCCACCATCTGCATCTCTCACGATGGGATCTTCCCCTCTTGACCCCCCTCTATCGATACCTTATGTCTGGTCTTCATAGCTTGTGGGGGTATCTTTAAGGTGTTTTCTGCTGCTCTAACAGAATGCCACAGACCGGGTAATTTATAAAGAATAAAAGTGTATTTGGCTCATGGTTCTGGAGGCTGCAAAGTCTAAGAGCATGGCGCCAGCATCTGGCAAGGGTCATTCCGTGGCAGAAGGGTGGAGGACACAAGACAGAGGGGCGTGGGCTGAACTCATCCTTGGAGCCACACCTATAGTAATTAACCCACTCCATCATAACGACCTCAATCCCTTTATGATCATCCCCCATGACTTAATGACCTCTTAGAGGCCTCACCCCTCAATATTGTTATAATGCCAATTCAATTTCAAGGAGACTTTGGGAGGGGACTCCAAGCCCTTAACAATGGGATTACTGACATTTCCTCCCATATGGTCTCCCTGCCTCTTCTTCGTCTCTGATGGAGCTCTCCACTGTCCAGAGTAATTTCTCCAAAATACAGATCAAATCACACCCATCCTACCTTATCCCTCTGTGGCATCCCACTCACTGCCACAGCATACAAAGTCCTTTTTACAGCTTACAGAATTATCAGGCTCTGGCCCCCCACGCCCTTCCCCAGGCACCCTAAATTCCAGTCATATAAAACCACCAATGTCCTGCCCTGCCCTGCAGGCTTACACCGCATGCCTTTGCACACTGGGCTCCCTCTGCCTGGATGTTCTTCTCTGCTTCTCTGAGCATGGCTTCCACTGATCCCTCAGTAAAGCCTCTGACTCTGGCTACTAAAGGCAGAGCCTGAGATAGGGTTTCCTGCTCAAGCAATTTACTAGAGTGCCCAAGAAGAAGGGATGTAAGGAAAGCAGGAGAGGAGAGGGAACAAACCTATCAAGAATGTGGACTCAGCCGGGGACAAGTGCCACCTTCTGAACACCTGGGAGCTATGGATCATACACTGTACCCAGAGCTAAACCCTCCTAGAATCAGGCAAAGGGGCAGCTCTTTGTAGCTGTGACCACTGGCCACTGGCCAAGGTCTTTGGAGATGCTGGGAGGAGGCACCCTCCCAGGCAAGGCAACTTTGTGGCAGAGGAGACTTCCCCAGAGAAGGAGCGGCTATGAGGGGTTAGTGACCGACATTTGCAGCAGCTGGGGAGGAGAGCAAAAGGCAGGGGACAGGGCCCCAGCAGCACACACTGTACTGAGGACTCTCAAACTTGAATAGCTCTAGAATTCTCTGGGGAGCTTGTTGGCACACAGATTATTGGGCTCCACCCTAGAGATTCTGTTTCATGAAATCTAGGTGGGGCTGACACGTTGCATTTCCAACAAGTTCCCAGGTGACCATGCTGCTGGTCGTCTGCACTTCACCTTCTCTCCACCCTCCCTCCCTCACCAGGGTGGGAATGACCACAACCTCACTCCAATCACCCAGGTAGATTGTGCCCTTTAACCGTGACATGTCATCCCAATGGTCTAGCTCTCACCAGAAGAGCACTGGACAGCCAGGGATAATCTTGCTCATCTTTTATATCCACACATCCAGATCAGTGCTGGGCACAGGATAGCCCTCCATAAATGTGTCTCAAATAAACACAGGAATGCCTACAACAAAGATGCAAATGTATTTCCTACTGCCCCAGGGTAAGCTGCATAAACTGCAATTTTAAAATACACTGCCTGGCTCCAAGGATGGCTGCAGAAGTCACCTTTGGAGGGAAGGAAGTGCTAATCATTTTGAGAAATGCTCTTCAATAAATATTGTCACTGTGCAGAAGTCAAGGCAATTTGGGGAGTGTGAAAATTAGCAGCTAAGCTGCCCTGCGTGATGCATTAGAGCAGTAGTTCTCAACCTGTGGGTCGCGACCCACAGGAACTGTATTAAAGGGTCGCTGCATTAGGAAGGTTGAAAAACACTGCATTAGAGTATTTGCACTGCAGAGGAGCACCTTTGAGAAAGAGCAGGATTTTGATTGAAAGGAGGGGGAAGGACATTAGCGACCAGGGCACCAAAAGGGCAGAGGGTGTGGTTCCCCCTATGGGCATGGTATTTGGAAATAAACCTCTTATTAATCTGCAAAAACAAAACAAAACAAAAGGGCAGAGGGAATGATTGGGGCTCTGTGGTGGGGACAGAGGGGTGGTGAGCATCTGCAGTGCAGGCCACACGTTGCCCATGCCAACAGCAGCAGGTGGGGGAGAAGGAAACAGAGCCTTCCTGTGGGCGAGGGTCCCAGGCAAACAGGAGCCTGGAGACCCACTCTCAGATACAATGTTGTCCTCTTTCCCACAACATCATTCCCATGTATACAGAGAACTTGTGAAGCAAGAGGCATCCTAGTTGTATTTGGGCTTTGGAAGACCCCAAAGGGTGGGCCATGAAGGAGCAGCCAGGATAGGACAAGATGAGATACCCTGGGGTAGATCAGCCGTCTAGGCTAGAGGCTGACTGAGAGGGGACTCAGGGATCTCCCAGGACATGGCACTATCAGTACCAACACTAGGAAAGTTCTGGGAAAACCAGGAACAGCCGGTCACTCCACTGGATGGGGTGGTCAGGGAGAACTAGGACCCATCTGTGGAGCCCATCAGCATTCCTCTGAGATATTCCCTGATACGCTGGGAGTGGAACTAACACTGGCCTTCCATCTCTCAGAAGGAGGACCAGGCTAATGGGCTGTTAACCAGAAGGGCAGCCCTGTGAAGGCTGGGCACCCGCAAAATGTAAGGGATAGTCTAGGCATCTGAAGGTAATTGAATTTTCAATATTTATATCATGGACTAATAATTTTATGCTGGCCTTCGTTGTGAAAGAATAGCTAGTAGAGAAGACAGAGTGGACTGAGCTGTGGACTAGGAACCATAAGACCTGAGCTCTAGTCCCAGCCCTTTCATAACCAGATGTGTGACCATGGATAAGTGAGATATTGCAGGCCTCATTTTCATCCTTTGTTAAAAAACAAAGGAAGAAAGAAGGAAGGAAGGAAGGAAGGAAAGAAAAAAAGAAAGAAAAGAGAAAAGGAGAAGGAAAGAAAAGAAAAAATTGAAGGTTTAAACTAGGTCCAGTGTTCTTTTGTAGTTTGGTGAGACTATGGCCCCCCTCTTAAAACAATGTTTTAAAACACATATAATAAAATTGGGTTTATTATTTCTCAGCCTTTTGGCTAAGATCAAGCATATAAGATAGGATTTATAAGGGAGAACAATTATATTGTCATACAATTATAAACATAGTGAAAAAATAAATTTGTTACATGCTAATATATGTGCTCCTTAATAAATGTAATAAAGAATAATACCCAGCAATAAAAACTATAATTTCAAAGTAGTTGTGAGAAAAATATTTCAAGAGGCCTGCAACAACCGTAATTTCATGTGACAGTATTTATGATTCCTATTGACAACATCAAGGTGCTGCCTAATGCTGCTGTGGACTATTTTCTACATTAGTAATGTAGGAAGGAAATGCTACCCTTCACTTAGAGATAATTGAAAATAAAAATGTGATTTTTTCCCTTTCTGTTTTTCCCCAATTTTATCCATGAGCCATGCATGGGCTGAATTGTGTCCTCTGACTCCAAAATTCGTATGTTGAAGTCTTAACCCCCAGTACCTCAGACTGTGACTGTCTAGAGAGAAGGCCTTTAAAGACGTGACCGAGATTAAGGGAGGTCATTCAGTCCAATCTGACTGGTGTCTTTATAAGAAGACGAGAGAAGGACACAGAGAGACCACCCTGTGAGGACACCAGGAGGGGATGGCCATGTGCAAGCCAAGGAGAGAAGCCTCAGAAGAAACCAACCCTGCTCACACCTTGATCTTGGATTTCCAGCCTCCATAACTGTGAGAAAATAAATTTCTGTTGGTTAAGCCACTAGTCTATCATATTTTTTATGGCCCCCTAGTAGACTAATACAAATGCCCATACTATAGAAACCAGTTAAGAATTCCAGAACTAGATAACCTCTCCAGTGCCCTGGACTCTGCCCACGCTGACCACACCTTTCTGTGCTGGACAAGAAGGGCTACATGGATGAAAATACAAGACTGTCTTCTTTGGGCCACTGTGTAACAAGCCAAGGTGAGAGGGAGACCCAAGTGCTCCCAAGCCTCCTTCTCTGGCTGTGACCACTGCTATCTCTGTGTGTGGAGAAGAGCCTCTCCATCCTCCACTCTGAATGTGAAATCTGCAAGAAGATCTCAAGGACAGCCACTGTGCACGTCACAGTGTATCTGCAGAGATCTTCAGCCTGATGGGTTATATATATGATTTTGACCCTTAGGCTCAGTGGATGGTGCCTACAAGCAAAAGAACATTGGATGGTGCCTACAAAAAAAAGAAAAGTTCGAGGACTGAGATCTCCTGCCAGGTACTGGTGAAAAGCTGGGGTTGATTTTCCCAAACTCTTATACCTTCCCCAGCACTGAGGAGGTGCCACTGCCCGACCAGGGGACATTTGCTGTGTGGGTGGTGAGAAGAGTGTGGACTTTCTAGGTTCCTGGAGGAGAAAGGGAGGCAGAGAGAGGAGAGAAGGGGGAGTCAGAAGAAGAGAGATGAGTATTGAGGAAGAAGATAAATGAAAGAAGAAGGAGAGAGGGAGGGAGACTGAGATAGTAGGAAGTAGAAGAGAGGGATGGAAGGAGAGAAGAAAGAAAGAGAGTGGGAAGGAGCAGGTTACTGTCTCATCTCCAGCCAAGGCTGTTTGAGACTCTCTTACCCTCCAGAGACTACCAGGGACTCAGAAACAATGGGAACTAGGAGAAGGCCATAGAGAGAGCCCCTTCCCCCTCTCCCCCACCACCAAGTGAGCGATTCCTAGCGGTCAGAGCCCCAGCTCCAATCTGTGGCTGGGGAAAAGGCATTACTGTAGAGCCTGAACTCCTAATTTTCAGAAAATGGGCGAAGAGGCCTATCTCTCAGGCTGACCTGTGGCTATCTTTGGGAAGAGTTGTCTCTGTGCATGCAGGGAGGCTGCCTAACCCAGAATTCAAAACTGTTCCTCCTCCCAGAGCCCTAGCCCTCTATCTTCTCATGGAAAATTATTGGTATAGTTTATTTTCTTAATGCTGGTTTGTTTTTTCAGTCCTATTGGCCCTGATAGGATGTTTAATATTTCCCTGAGGAATAGGGTGAAGACACTGCAATCTCTGCAGTAAATACCTAATTAGGATGCTTCTGAACCGTGTATTATTTACTTGGGAGAATGTATCTTGGGTCAGTGTGCAATTAAGGAGGTTATTTACTCAAGAGAGGGAGATGGTTCCGGCAGGTCCTGTGCTAGAATATGTCATTAGGTGCTGCTTAAAGCGTCTGTGGTACTTGGAAGTCACTCTCTATTTATTTTTAAGAAATTTGCCTGTTACAACATCCATAGGGTTGAGCCACTGGGATGAGGAGGAATGAGTTCTGAGTCTACCTATGTGGTTGAGGGAAGCAGAGAAATACTCTGGATCACTATCCAAATAAACAGGTAGCACTTAGTGACTTAGAGCCAAACAGACCCATTGATTCAACCAAGAATCTACTGGGCACAGTGCTTGGTGTTTTAATTTAGTATTCCATTCAATCCTCAGCACAGTCCTGTAAGAGGATATTATTCTTATTTTATAGATTAAGAAAAATATTTGAAAGCATGTACTTTCAGATTTCCTGAAGACCACATTTCCTGATCCTAGGATTGTTTGTCCCTCTGAAAATAAAATCTTCTCCTTTCCTTCCAAGAAAGAAAAAAGGAAGGAAGGAAGGAGGGAGGGAAGGAAGGAGGGAAGGAGGGAGGGAAGGAAGGAGGGAAGGAAGGAAGGAAGGAAGGAAGGAAGGAAGGAAGGAAGGAAGGAAGGAAGGAAGGAAGGAAAGAAAGAAAAGAAAGAGAGACTCAGTGAAGAAACATGCCCAAAGTCATAAAGCTAATGAATAGTATAGCAGCCACACTCAGAGTCCAATATAATACCAGTGTGTTATAAACAGAAGAGATGCAAGACACAGACTTTTTCTGAAGAGGAATATTTAGGGAAGCCCAAAGTCAAGAGGAAATAAAAACAAGGACAATAAAGGAATTCAAAAGCTCTGGAGCACATAGCTACATTAAACACAACCCAAGTACTACACAGATTAACATAAATCCTAACACTAAAAACGTATTTATCTCAGTGCCTACTACAACATGTCTAGCTTTCCACAAAACATTACAAGGCATATCAAAAGGTAATAAAAAATATAATCTGAAGAGACAAATCAATCATCAGAACCAGATTCAAATATAACACAGATGTTATATTATCAGACAGGGGATTTAAAATAAATATGACTAATATGTAATGACTCTAGTGAAAAAGAAAGTGGAGAACATAAGGATAGTGTAGGCAGAGAGCTGTTATTCTAAGAAAGTATCAAAAGGAAACGCTAGAGGCTGAGAGTGTGGCTCACATCGTAATCCCAGCACTCTGGGAGGCCAAGGCAGGAGGATCTCTTGAGCCCAGGAGTTCAAGACCAGCCTGAACAAGAGTCAGATACCCTCCCCCCCCCCAACACTACAAAAAACATAAAAATTAGCTGGGCACAGTGGTACATGCCTATAGTCCCAGCAACTGGGGAGACTGAGGCTGGAGGATCCCTTGAGACCAGGATTTTGAGGTTGCAGTGAGCTATAGTGATACCACTACACTCTATGTGGGGTGAGACTGTCTCAAAAGAAAAAAAGAAAAGAAAGTTTTAGAAATCAAAAACCTCTAAAAGCAGAAATGAAGAATGATTTGGGATTTTTTTGTTTGTTTGTTTTGTTTTTTTGAGATAGAGTCTCACTATGTCACCCTTGGTAGAGTGCTATGGCATCACAGCTCACAGCAACCTCAAATTCTTGGGCTTAGGTGATTCTTTTGCCTGAGCCACCCAAGTATCTGGGACTACAGGCGTCCACCACAATGCCTGACTATTTTTTGGTTGTAGTTGTCATTATTGTTTTTAGCAGGCCCAGGCAGGGTTCGAACCCACCAGCCTAGTGTATGTGGCCAGTGCCCTAGCCACTGAGCTACAGTGCCAAGCCTGAAGAGTGGCTTTGATGGGGACATCAGCAGACCTTAAAGGGCCAAAAAAGAATCAGAGAGCTTAAAGAGAAGTCAGTGGAAATTTCCACAACTGAATTGCAAAGAGGAAAAAGAATGTCAAAAAACAGAATAGAGTAACCAGAATAGTGGGACAATATAAAATAGTGTAGCATATCCATCATTGGAATGCCAGAAGGAGAAGAAAAGAAAATGGGGAAGTGGGCCAGATGTATTTGAAGTAATAATAGCCATGACTTTCAAAATGTAGATCCAGGAATCTTAGAGCACACTAAGAGGAATGAATACAAAAATAAACAAACAGGGCGGCGCCTGTGGCTCAGTCCGTAAGGCGCCGGCCCCATATACTGAGGGTGGTGGGTTCAAGCCCGGCCCCGGCTGAACTGCAACCAAAAATAGCTGGGCGTTGTGGCGGGCGCCTGTAGTCCCAGCTACTCGGGAGGCTGAGGCAAGAGAATCGCTTAAGCCCAGGAGTTGGAGGTTGCTGTGAGCTGTGTGATACCATGACACTCTACTGTGGGCCATAAAGTGAGACTCTGTCTTTACAAAAAAAAAATAAAATAATAAAATAAACAAACAAACAACAACAAGAAAACCCACACACCTAGACACATCATATTCAAATTACAGAAAACCAAAGGCAGAGAAAGTCTTGAAAGAAGCCAAGGAGGAAGGAGGAATGTAGGGAACACCTTACCTATCCAAGGACAAAGTTAAGAGTTATGTCTAAACAACATAGTTGTTACAGACAACAACTACGTAAGCAGGAAGAGATTGGAGTGAAATGTTCAAAGTGTTGAAAAGAAAAAAAACAGCCTAGAATTAAATATTATTTTTCAAAAGTGAAGGAGAAATAAAGACCTTCTCAAACAAAAACTGAGGAAATCCATTGCCAGCAATTTGTACTATAACGAATATTAAAAGAAGTTCTTTGAGCAGAAGGATGATGATGTAAGTCAGAGACCTGGGCTTATGTAAAGAAAGAAAAAGCATCAGAAGAGGACTAAATCAGAGTAAAAGAAAATCTCTCCTCTTTCCCTCCCTCCCTCCCTCCCTTCCTTTCCTTCCTTCCTTTCTTTCTTTTTTTGATTTGTTTGTTTTTTTGAGACAGTCTTACTCTGTTGCCCCAGGCTAGAGTATCACAGGGTCATAGCTCATAATAACTTCAAACTCCTGGGCAAAAGCAATCCTCTTGCCTCAGCCTCCCAAGTAACTAGGATTAGATGTGCTTCCCACAATACCTGGCTAGTTTTTCTGTTTTTAGTAAAGATGGGGTCTTGCTCTTGCTTAGGCTGGTCTTGAACTCCTGAGCTCAAATGATCCTCCCACTTCTGCCTCTCAGAGTACTAGGATTATAGGCATTAGCCACCACATCTAGCTCCTTTTTCTTTTCTTTTCTTTTTTTATTATTAAATCATAGCCGTGTACATTAATGCAATCGTGGGGCACCATACACTGGTTTTATATACCATTTGACATATTTTCATCACACCGGTTAACATAGCCTTCCTGGCATTTTCTTAGTTACTGTGTTAAGACATTTATATTCGGGTGGGGCCTTGGTGTGTGCCACACTTTCTGGGGGCAACACATGATTGCAAGAGGGACTTTACCTAACAATTGCAATCAGTGTAACCTAGCTTATTGTACCCTCAATGAATCCCCAACAATAAAAAAAAAAAAAGAGAGAGAGAGAGAAAAAAGACAATTATATTCTACATTTACCAAGTTTCACATGTACCCTTGTAAGATGCACCACAGGGGTAATCCCACCAATCACCCTCCTTCCGCCTATCCTCCCCCCCTTCCCTCCTTCTCCCCCTTCCCCATATTCTTAGGTTATAACTAGGTTATAGCTTTCATATGAAAGCCATAAATTAGTTTCATAGTAGGTCTGAGTACATTGGATACTTTTTCTTCCATTCTTTTTTTTCTTTCTTTTTTTTTTTTTATTAAATCATAGCTGCATACATTAATGTGATCATGGGGCAACATACACTGGTTTTATAGACCGTTTGACACATTTTCATCATACTGGTTAACATAGCCTTCCTGGCATTTTCTTAGTTACTGTGTTGAGACATTTATATTCTACATTTACCAAGTTTCACATGTACCCTTGTAAGATACACCACCAATCACCCTCCTTCCCCTCCCTCTCCCCCTTCCCCATATTCTTAGGTTATAACTGGGTTATAGCTTTCATATGAGAGCCATAAATTAGTTTCATAGCAGGGCTGAGTACATTGGATACTTTTTCTTCCATTCTTGAGATACTTTACTAAGAAGAATATGTTCCAGCTCCATCCATGTAAACATGAAAGAGGTAAAGTCTCCATCTTTCTTTAAGGCTGCATAATATTCCATGGTGTACATATACCACAATTTATTAATCCATTCATGGATCGATGGGCACTTGGGCTTTTTCCATGACTTAACAATTGTGAATTAGGCTGCAATAAACATTCTGGTGCAAATAACTTTGTTGTAATGTGATTTTTGGTCTTCTGGGTATATACCTAGTAGAGGAATTATAGGATTGAATGGCAGGTCTATTTTTAGATCTCTAAGTGTTCTCCAATCATCTTTCCAGAAGGAATGTATTAATTTGCATTCCCACCAGCAGGGTAGAAGTGTTCCCTTTTCTCCACATCCATGCCAACATCTCTGGTCTTGGGATTTTGTGATATGGGCTAATCTTACTGGAGTTGACGGTATCTCAAGGTAGTTTTGATTTGCATTTCTTTGATAATTAAAGATGATGAGCATTTTTTCATATGTCTGTAGGCCATGCGCCTGTCTTCTTCAGAGAAGTTTCTCTTCAAGTCCTTTGCCCAGCCTGAGATGGGATCACTTGTTCTTTTCTTGCTTATACGTTTGAGTTCTCTGTGGATTCTGGTTATTAAACCTTTGTCGGAGACATAACCTGCAAATATCTTCTCCAATTCTGAGGGCTGTCTGCTTGCTTTACTTACTGTGTTCTTGGCTGTGCAGAAGCTTTTTAGTTTGATCAGGTCCCAGTAGTGTATTTTTGAAGCAGCTTCAATTCCCCGGGGGATCCTCCTCATAAAATACTCACCCAGACTGATTTCTTTCTTTCTTTCTTTTTTTGAAAGCAGTCACTGTTTATTAACTGACCAGATTACAAAAACAATCAGGGCAGATACGTTAGTTCATTCTTCTAATAAGCCTATTGATTTGATCTTCCCTGTTACCAGCATCTCCACCTTCTACAAAGTGGGTTGTTTTTTTCTTCATTCCCCCCATGGAGATGATAACTTAAAGGGCCACAAGAAGTTATTTGCTTCTTTGAAGCATTTTCCAACAGTATAGATCTCATGAATCAGATCCTCCATGCAGATGATGCCATATTTACCAAGAGATCGCGCAATCAAACTGTTATCAGTCAATGCAATTCGTTTCTTACTGATTTTGCCATAACCACGCTTGTAGATTAGCTCATTTACTGACTTCAGATTTGGGTACCCCCATGCAATATATGGTTCTACAATCCTCAGCATGTTGATGGAAGCCTTGTTGAGCTTAACAAAATTTCCATTGAAGATCTGGCGAAGGCGAAGAAGCTGCAACACTTTTCGGACCTTTGGACTCACACCATTGATACCTCTGATCCTGATGACAAATGCCAGTTTTGGTTCTGCAGGCACATAGAAGTTGCCAGCTTTTCTTGCCATCCTAGCCATCCGAATCTCAGTTCTGTACATGTGCCTATATTCTTTATGATAATACTTAGCTTTTTCATAGACAAGCTTCCTCCTTGCCTTTCAAAGCATCTTTTGGGCACACTTCTTTCTCAGATGCTTAATCTTCAGCTCTGCGAAATTCTTTCGCTTTTTCTTAAGAGTTTCTGTCACAGCAGGAACCTTCTTTTTCTTCTATTCAACACCCAGCATGGTTCCAGCTGGAAAAAGAGGCACCCAGACCCATTTCTTCAAGAGTTTTCCCTGCACTCTCTTCTAGTATTTTTATAGTTTCATGTCTTAAGTTTAAATCTTTAATCCAGTGAGAGTCTATCTTAGTTAATGGTGAAAGGTGTGGGTCCAGTTTCAGTCTGGCTCCTTTTTCTTACTTATCTAAAATATCAACTTTAAAGCAACATTAGGAACAATGTACTATATTGGATTTTTTATCACAATAAAAAAAGAAGGCAGAAAACAATGGGGAAGGCTATGTTAACCAGTTTGATGAAAATATTTCAAATTGTATATAAAACCAGCACATTGTACCCCAGGATTGCATTAATGTACACAGCTATGATTTAATAAAAAAGAAAACAATGGGGAAAAAAGAAAGAAGGTAAAATTCATAGAAAAGAGTTAAAAACTGATAGATATTAATCTATCAATAATCACATCAAACATGCCACCACAGCAACATACTAAAGAAGAAAGTCACATGATTGATCATCCCAATTGACACAGAAAAGGTATTTGACAAAATATAACACCTATTTACTAACTCTCAGAAAACAAGAAATAGAAAACTTCTCAACTTGATAAAGAGCATCTATAAAAACCTACAGCTAACCTCATTATTAATAGTAAGAGACTGAACATTGTCCTCGTAGGATGAGGAACAAGGCAAGGATGTTTTCTCTCACTGCTCCTATTCAAAATCATACTGAAGTCCTAGCTAGTTCAATAACAAGAAAAAAATAAAGAAAAGGAATACAAATTGAAAAGGGAAATTAAATTGTCTTTATTCACAGATGACATGACTGCTATGCAGAAAAACCCAAAGAAGCTAAACAAAAACATTCCTGGAACTAGCAAGTGAGTACTGCAATGTTACAGAATATAAGAGTAATATACAAGTGTTAATTGCCTTCCTATATACCAGCAATGAACAATTGAAATTTGAAACAAAATGATGCTATTACAATGCACCTTTAAAATGACACACCATATAGGCATAAATCTAACAAAATGAATGTATATATGAGAAAGTACAAAATGCCAGTGGAAGAAATCAAAGAAGAGATAAATAAAGGGAAAGATAGTCTGTGCTTATGCATAGGAAAACTCAGTATGTTCAAATGTCAGTTCCTCCCAACTTGACACAAATTCCCATCAAAATATCAGTGAACTATTTTGTAGATATCAATAAACTGACTCTCAAATTTATACAGAAAGACAAAGAACCTAGACTAGCCTACCAGAGGTCCTCAAACATTTTAAACAGGGGGCCAGTTCACTGTCCCTCAGACCGTTGGAGGGCTGGACTATAGTTTAAAAAAAAAAACTATGAACAAATTCCTATGCACACTGCACATATCTTATTTTGAAGTAAAAAAATAAAATGGGAACAAATACAATCACACCGCCTCATGTGGCCCGTGGGCCACAGTTTGAGGACCCCTGGAAACAAGAGAACTCATATAATTTAAGACTTACTATAAAGCTACAATAATCAAAAGTGCACGGTATTGATGAAAGAATAGATACATAGACTGGAAAAGAGCCCAAATAATACACCAAATGCACTCAACTGATTTTTTACAAAGGTGCAAAAGCAATTCAATCGAGAAAGAATAGTCTTTTTTCAACAAAAAGTGCTGGATCAGATAAACATCCAGATGGGAGAAAAAATGAACCCAGATACAGATCTTATACCTTACACAAAAACTTATTCAAAATGAGTCATACTAGGCGGGCATTGTGGCAGGCACCCCAGGTACTTGAGAGGCTGAGGCAAGAGAATCGTTTAAGCCCAAGAGTTTGAGGTTGCTGTGAGCTGTGACGCTACAGCACTCTACCAAGAGTGACATAGTGAGACTCTGTCTCAAAACAAACAAACAAACAAACAAAAAAAAAAAAAATCAAAAGGACAAGTTCATATCCAAATACCTGAAATCTGTGAATGTCATCTTACTTGGAAACGTGATCCTTATGGAATGTTTAGTTGAGAATCCCAAATGAGAAACATTCTACAAAACAACTGACAAGTACTCCTTAAAATTGTCAAGATCATCAAAACACAAAGGGAAGTCTGAGAAATTGTCCTGGCTAAGAGGCTTCCAAAAGAGAGGCATGAGGAATAAATGCAATGTGGGATCCTGGGAGAGAACAAGGACATTAAGGAACTCTGAATAAAGTATGAATTTAAGCTAACAATAATATATTAATATTGATTCGTCAACTGTGACAGATGTACCTTACTAATATATAAATATTAAGAGAAAACAGGAATGAGGTACGTAGGAACTCACTGACTATCTTTACATTTCTGCAATTCCAAATCCATTATACATTACAAAGTTTATTTTAAAAGAAAAAATTAATTTTTAAATTAATTTTAATTTTAGGTCCTGTTATTTAGG
The DNA here is from genome assembly GCF_027406575.1 of Nycticebus coucang. NCBI lineage: Eukaryota > Metazoa > Chordata > Mammalia > Primates > Lorisidae > Nycticebus > Nycticebus coucang. The sequence goes on from NC_069788.1 coordinate 92,013,414, forward strand.
ACCTAAAATAATTAAAAATAAACCTCCAGACACATGCACTGTCCAAAGATGACCTGAACCAACAAAACACACACAAGGTAAGTTGAAGCATCTATGCTATTTACCCTTGTGTAGAGGCCTGGAGATACAAGGAGAAAGACACATCGAGATCAAATTCAGGAGGCCCATCTTCAGGAGGCTCGCAGTCAAGATCATCTTCAGGAGGCTCACACCTGTAACCCTACCACTCTGGAAGGCCAAGGAGGGGAGGTTGCTCTGAGCTCAGGAGCTCAAGGCCAGCCTGAGCAAAGCACCTGAGGAAAGAGAGACCCCATCGCTATCAAAAAAAAAAAAAGAGAGAGAGAGAGAAACTAGCTGGGCATTGTGGCGGGTGCCTGTAGTCCTAGCTACTCAGCAGGCTGAGACAAGAGGATAGCTTGAGCCCAAGAGTTTGAGGTTGCTGTGAGCTGTGACATCACAGCACTCTACCTAGGGTGAAAGAGTGAGACTCTGTTTCAAAAGAAAAAAAAAAGGATAACCTTCAAAGAAGATTCAAGCCCAGATGGATGGTGACAGCAAGACATAAAAGTGGGGACATCATGCCCCTAAGTCCATGCACTGAACTTCTTGCCCAAAAGGAGAGGAAAGGAGAGTCAGAAGTGGCTTGTTATCTGTAGCACCGCAGGGAAGAAAAATGTCTGTCTGGAGAGTGTCCCTGGACATCATGGGAAGGAAATGGCCTTTCACACTCCTTCTGCTCTCAGTGGAGGCTCTGAGGCCCTAGGCCTGGGCACGTGGCTCCAGAGATAAGAACTGAGCTTGCTGCCACCACCTCCACCCTCCATCCTCAGGCAGTTTATCTAACCTTCTGCGTCTCAGTTTCCTCATCTGCAAAATGGGCAACTGAGGATAATAATAATAATACCAACTTCTGAGAGTTACTGTGAGGATTAAAAATGTATAGATAACACTTACATGGTGTCTGACACACAAAGTCTTGATAAATGGTCACTATTAATATTTTAAATACTTTTCTACACCAAATTTCCCCCATTAGGCCAGATTCGTTAGTTATTTCTGGCAGGAAATATGTTTCAGCTCGCAAGGGCCCTTTCCTGACCCCACTCCCTGGAAGGGTGTCTCATCCTGCTGGTATAAGGAGTCTGATTCAAGTGAGCTAGCTGGGGCAGAGTCTCTCATTAATTTCACCTAAGAGGCCTCCGATTTCAGGCAGTTGGTAAGAATGCACTGGACTTACACATTCTCAAGGAGTCAAGGTCTGGGAAGTAAAAAATCACCCTGGGGTTATATGGGGGCAGGAGCAATGTGCACTCTGGGTGACTGAGGGGAGGGGAGCCAGTGATCAGAGGCCAAGAAAAAAATGGTGCAGGTTCCTGGGAGGCCCAGCTACACTTCCTGAGACTCAACTCCATCAGATTCCTTGTCCCTTTCAGTAAAACTTGCTTTTCACTTGAGTTTTTTGAATGGGTTTCTGTTTCTTATAACCTAGATGGCCCTGACTGAAATGTTGACATACAGGCCTCTTTACCCACAGTCTTGGCACCCAGCCTGGTTCTGGATCAACAGCTGCTTAAGAGATGAATGAACTAATGAATGAATGAACAAATGAAGGATCTAACAACACAGAGACAGGCCTGTCCAGACTCTCACCTATTGCTAGTGTCCCAACACACAGCCTCAGCCACCTCTTACTCATGGCCCTTTGGTCTGAGGAACACTTCCCTGCAAGTCCCAGGTTCCCAAAAGGTCCATGGAGAAGATGTTCATGAGTTAGATGCTGGAGCTCCTGACATGCAGGAGTGTAGGGAGAAACATTATTGATCAGTGGGAAGTCAACCCAGGGTGGCTAGCTGTTTTCAGGCGACAGGAAAGGGTACCCACCTAGTTGATGTGCCAAGCCATGTGCTCTGGGCACCTGGAGCCTGCACTAAAGGTCCTGAACCTACTGACCCCTCAGGCCATTTCTCCCCCTTTCCCTCCTCTGCTCCAGACTGCAGCAGGGCTGACCCTACTGGCCACATTTCCCAGTTTCCTTCTAGAGTCAGTGGTGGGAAGTGGGGTGGGAGAGGAAGAAGCTGGGACATTTATCCTCCTCCCTCTCTGCTTCAGATAGCACCCTGTCATCTGGAAGGAGACACTTCATTGGAAGAAACCAGATCCTGAAGAGGCTCAGCAGAAACTATGGGAAGAGGGATACTCTCTAGGCACCCTTGGGCCACTTGTCCCTGAAGGTGGCATGTGAAGACTTGGGCATATCCCAAGGAGAGGTGCTGACATGGATATGTGGGGACAAATGGCAGGGATGGGTGGTAAGTAGGAGGGTCATAAGCTAAAGATTCAAGTGGACCAGAGAAAGGCTTCTTTAGAGGGTTCAGCAAAAGAAAAGAGGCATAAACTGGGGCGGCGCCTGTGGCTCAAGGAGTAGGGCGCCGGTCCCATATGCTGGAGGTGGCGAGTTCAAACCCAGCCCTGGCCAAAAACCAAAAAAAAAAAAAGAAAATAGGCATAAACTAAAGTAGGACAGACCTTGACAAAAACTGCCTGACAGTCAGGGTGGCTGAGACAAATCCTTCTGTAAAAAGCTGCAAAGCCTGTGTCCCAAAGCACAGGGTCATGGAAATGTCCATGCATCCTACCTCATTCCTATTTCCTTTACTACCTGGGTGACTGTGACTATGTTAGACCTCATGGGGCCTAGGTTCCTTTATTTGCAGTAGAGGAACCAAGAGGCAGAACACCATGTGGTGGGGACAGAACAGAGCACAAGTAAGAGCTGGGCTTCTGGAGGCAGCCAGATGTGGGTTTGAAACTCAGTGTGCCTTCAGCTAAGGGACGTGTATAAACCACTTAACATTTCTGAGGTTTAATTTCCTCTGGAACCAGCAGGACTATTGTTCAAACAGATAAACTTCTTCAGTCCAATCTCTCACTCTGTTGCCTGGGCTAGAGTGCAGTGGCATCATCACAGCTCCCTGCAACCTCAAACTCCTGGGCTTAAGGGATCCTCTTGCCCCAGACTCCCAAGTAATTGGGACTATACCACCACCAGACCCAGCTAATTTTTCTATTTTTAGTAAATATGGGGTCTTAACTCTTGTTCAGGCTGATCTGGAACTCCTGAGCTCATGTAATCCACCTGCCTCGGCCTTCCAGATGCTAGGATTATAGGTTTGAACCACCTTACCCAGCTGGTCCTCTCTTGTGGCAGTCAAGCACATTCTAAATGATACATTTAGTTTTCTCATTTCTCCAATGTGGGTAATACCACCAGGTTCTTGTGCAGATGAAAGATTAACAAATGCTAAAGCATCTGTGAGTGTCCCTTATTACTTTATTGGCCTGAAAACTAAAGGCTTTAAACATGAGGGAGTGTTGTGGTGAGACTATTAGTCCCACGGTAACCTACAGAGATGATTCAACACCCACAGGGCCTCCTATTGGGGGAAAAAATCCCACACAATTGTGTGGACTTTCCTTAATGCTTGTTATACGTATCTAATTAACAGAACTCAGAAAACCAATTTTTCTCCATTTGAAATTTGATAAATTTAAATGTTCTCAAATTATTAGAAACAATTACAAACAATGCATTTAGCTCTTTTGAATACTTCAGATACCTCAAACAGCATACATACTCTTCAGAAACACGGTGGTTACACAATTTATTAATAAATACACTCTAAAATAACCACCCCATGTCCATAATCTGTTATTCTGTACTTGATACATTAGTGTCCCAAGATTGTTGCTACATTTATTTATCACATTATTTTTGTATCATCATGGGTCTTCAGTAATATTTTATTCCTTCCAGGGGGTATGTGTTGGGGTGAGTGGGTCATTAGTTTTACCAGACCCCAAATGCAGAGAATAATTTCTCAGATAAGCTGAAGACATAGAATTGGTTATTGGCCATTGATTCTTGGCTGGGACAGGGGACATGGAGACAAAATGCAAGGTGATTCAAACATGACTCCCAGGTCTTTAGGCTGGGTCCCTTTTTTATAATAAAGTTTTACTTGTGTTAGCATGAGAATTTTAAGCATTTGTCTTTTTATGGATTTTTTGAAAGTTTCAAAATTTTATGTCTTCTCAAATATGATACAATGAGAAGGACACTTTGCCTGTGAGGTCTTCTTCTCCCGAAATCCATCGCTCTATTCTAACCAGGAGAAAAACACCAAATAACCATAAACTGAGGGATGTTCTACAAAATACCTGAGCAATACTCTTCAAAATAGTCAAGGATACGCAAAACATGGGAAGACTAAGAAACCATCACAGATCAGAGGTGACCAAGGAGACATGCTGATTAAATGCAGCATGGTGCCTTGGATAAGATACTGGAAGAAGAAAAAGCCTGATGAAATCTAAATAAAGTCTGGAGTTCAGTCAACAGTAATGTACCGATGTTAATCTCTTTGCTTTAACAACGTACCATGGTCACGTAAGAAGTCAACCTTAGAAGAAACTGAGCGAGGGATAGTCTAGAACCTCTGCAACTTTTCAGTAAAGCTAAAGTTATTCTGAACTGAGTTTATTTTTTTAAATGGTATATTAGGCTGGGCTCCTCCAGAAGCAGACCCGGAGTCAAGGAAGTGAGTGGAAGTCATTCCTTTGGGAGGCAATTCTAGAATTCACCTGGCAGGGAGCTGGGATGTGAGACAGGCAAAGGAAAGAGTCAGGAGAGTCTGGGTGGCAAGCAGGTGGCCAGGGCTCAGGCCTGCCGGGAAAGATCGAAAATAAGGCAATAACACCTCCGATAGTTCACATTCCCATCAGCTGTTGGGTGAGGGCTGCCCCAGGGGTGGACACTTCCAGTCTGCCCCACATGGGCCATGCAGGCTCAATGGGCACAGACAGCCACAGACGGAGCTGCAAGGCTTGCAGTTGGCAGCTGCCCAGGCCAGGGGATCCAGACAATGATGTGTGCCCAGGGGAGATGGACATGACCTTGTTAAGCATCACTGCTTTCTTTTTTCTTTTTTTTTTGTAGAGACAGAGTCTCACTTTATGGCCCCCAGTAGAGTGCTATGGCCTCACACAGCTCACAGCAACCTCCAACTCCTGGGCCTAAGCGATTCTCCTGCCTCAGTCTCCCGAGCAGCTGGGACTACAGGCACCCGCCACAACGCCCAGCTATTTTTTGGTTGCAGTTTGGCCGGGGCTGGGTTTGAACACACCACCCTCAGTATATGGGGCCAGCGCCCTACCGACTGAGCCACAGGCACCGCCCAGCATCACTGCTTTCTGAGCCTTTCCCAGCACTAAGTCTTCCTGTTAGCACCTCCTGGCTAATAGCACCTAACCCGTTGTCCTATCATTATGATATACTGACCTCGTCTGATAATATTATTTAAAAACTTCTGTATTCTTTATTAGAATTTTATGCTAAGTAATATACGGCTATATAAAAATTTCATCTTCTGCTGGAGGAAGGATGGAATCTGCAGAGTGAGCTCTCCCCCTCGGGACAGTTCCGTAATCTGTGACATACATTTGGCTGCGTCTCTTGCTGCCTGCTTGTTGTGTGTGCCCACCTGTGCTGTTCAGCTGCGGGGCCCTTCCTGCTTGGATCTCGTGTGTGACGTCCCCTGATCGCTGACCCTGCCTGTCTTTGCTACTCTGCCTATTTATTCTGGGATTATTTAGTTTACTCACAGTTCCTGGTGTTGACTCTTTCCTGCTTAGGCAGGAAGAACAATGACATGTTCTATCAGATTCTAACCAGGAAGACAGGGTCATTTCAATAATTTACACAGAAGGAATTTATCAAAGGGAATCGGTTATACAGCTGAGAAGCCAAACAGGGGAGCTGAAGTGACCCAGATTTTAGCAATAGTAGGAAGTTACTAGCACTCATGGGCTGGTGGGGGCAAAGGAGGAGGAGGAGAGGATGCTGCCAGAGCCCAGGGACCGGGGTCCCCCAGAATAAGCTGGTGCCATGGTGGCTGCAACAAGACAACACCCCTAGCTATGGCAGCGATGCAGGGAAGGAGCACAGCCAGTGCCAGGGACACTCCTGAAGGCGGAGCCACCAGGGGGACTTAGCCTAGCTTTTCCTTTCCTTCCACCCTCCAGCCTCCTTTCCAGGGGGCCGCACCCAGCCAGAACCTGGGGACCCACAGCCTGCAGGGGCTGGTCCCTGCACAGTACAGAACAGAGGAGGGGGAAGGTGGAGGGTGCACCTGACCTCACGCACCTCCCCAAGTGTAGAACAGTTACACACTTTAGAGAGGAAACAAAATCCTAATACCCATTTATACTACCTTACTCATTAAACTGAAAAGTAAATATATCCTCCTCGGCATCCTCCTCAAATGAGTCAACTACCTTTTCATGGAACTTTAGACTAACTTTCTCATTTTCAGACTTCTGAACTGAGGGCCTTCCAGGAGTTTACTCCAATGAATCACATTATTATACGGCCAAATAGTTAAATGTGTCTGTGTGAGCACCTGTAAGATACACGTGGCATCCTCGAAAGCCTTTTTCCTTTCTTGCCACATTAAGATGATCCAGAACTTTCTGTCCTATTTGTCTCCTGTCCTAATATCATACACGGAATCCAAAGTCCTGATTTCATCAGTAGAGAACAAGCATTAAAGATCAAAGTCTGCCTGTAAGGAGCTTACTTTTGGTAGCGACAAAGTTGGAAATATTTCTTTTTATGAGAATATGAATTTATTTTGATAGCTCCAATCCCACACAACACCTTGCTAATCCTCACTTTTTAAAAAAAAAAAAAAAGGTGTATAGGCTCGGCACCTGTGGCTCAAGCGGCTAAGGCACCAGCCACATACACCTGAGCTGGCGGGTTTGAATACAGCCCAGGCCCACCAAACAACAATGATGGCTGCAACCAAAAAATAGCTGGGCATTGTGGCAGGCGCCTGTAGTCCCAGCTACTTGGGAGGCAAAGGCAGGAGACTTGCTTGAGCCCAGGAGTTGGAGGTTGCTGTGAGCTGTGATGCCACAGCACTCTACGCAGGGGGATAATGTGAGGCTCTGTCTCAAAAAAAAAAATGGTGTATAAATTAGCCAGGTGTGGTGATGGCATATCTGTACTCCCAGCTACTCATGAGGCTGAGGGGATCCCTTGAGCAGATGACTGCAGTGACCTGTGATGGTACCATTGCACTCCAGCTTGGTGACAGAGTGAGATCCTGTCTCTTTAAAAAATAAAAGGTATTGTTTCCATGACCAAGATCTTTGCTGACCTGGTCTTCAGGGAGAATTGAGGAGAATGTTGGCTTCAGAAAGGACAGAAGCACAGACAGAGTGCTCTGCAAAGGGGTGCAGATGAGCACCAGAGTGAAGGCCTGCTGGGCACTGCTCGTACGGGTCTTCTGCACCGTACTACTTAATTGTCACAGCCCCCTGCAAGCAGGACCATGATGCTTATGCCCACTTCACAGAAAAGAAAACAGACTAGATAAATTAAAGTGCCAAATGTCCTGCCACACCCAAACCCAGCCCGACCACCTGCAGAGCCCATGCTCTTGACCTCTGCATGCACAGCCAGACAAGGCCTATGCAGTCCCCAGATGCACCGCCCACTTTCACACTGCCAAGCCTTTCCCATGCAGTTGGCTCTTCCCTCCTGTGCCTGAAACATGTGCTCGACCTTCAGATTCCAGCTCCAGTGCTCCTCTCTGTGTTCTTCTGTTTTTGTACATCTCAGCACACATTGGAGCTCTGTGTGTGTGTGTGTGCGCGCATTGCACACACACACGTGTCCCTCAGGACACACTCACAAGGTCAGGCTGTCTGACTCACTCACCTTCACATACACACTGCTCAGTACCTGTCCGCAACAGGTGCTCAAGTCATACTTGATGAAGGAAGAAAGAGGGAAACCTGGATCTTAGGCGGCTCAGGGACAGGCTTCCGGCACCTGACTCTGTTGAGGGATTTCCCCACCCCCACCCATCACTGCCTATTTATTAAAGGGGCCTCCCCTCACCTGCATCCGAAACACGCGCCAGTATTAGATGGCTGCTCTTCTTAAGATGAGGGTCTTTTTCTGCTCAGGGAAACAATAGCTTGACTTGCTTCTACCTCCAGGGTTTTAGGTAACGATCTGAGAGGGCAATAAGGAATGCTGGAGTAAGGTCTGGGACCAAGGACTGGTAGTCACCTCTGCTGAGAAATCCCCACAAAGCGAGTGGGCTCTTGTTGGCTTGAGACTCCTCTCACCTGCTCTCTCTCCCTCTTTCTCTCTCTCCTTTCTGTCTGTCCTTCTCCCTCTCCTCTTCCCCCTTCTCTCTCTGCCTTTCTCTGTCCCTCCCTCCCTTCTCTCCTCTCCCGCCACACACACACACACACACACACACACACACACACACACACACACACACACACACACACACACACACACACACACACACACACACACGCGCGCGCTGCCTCGGTAACCAGTGCCGACTAACGAAGCCCGGATTCTCTGATAATACACCAGCAGGAGCAAGGTTCTCCCTAACTAAGCCTCCAGTGAACGTGTGAGTCCAGCCGCCCGCACCACCGCCTTCCAGCACATATGCCACACCGTGTCGTTTGTCAGGATTCCTCCTCGGATGCAGACGTTGTGAACATTCGGGCAGGACCGGGGTTGGCATTGCAGGGCCTGCTTTAATGACTGCGTAATTAACACCGTGTGGTTCTGCCAACTGCCAATGCTCGAGTCCTTGAAAATAGTCCCTTCCCCGAAATAGGTGAGTCCCCTCCACTGCCACTGCAGTTCACAATACTGACTCAGCCACAAGGCCTGTATGTGTAGAAAAGCTCCCCAAAGAAATGATTAGTGTTGGCATAGCAACAATATGTTAATTGTGTCTTCCCTAAAGCCGGCCCAGCAGGACCACTACCTGGGGCTGGTCCAGTCACTATGCACTTGAAAATAGAATAAAAACTGCATTCCTTCAACCAGGTGCTATATTTCAGACTGTCCCCTCCATTTAACCCAAGTTAAGAAGGTTTAGGTGGTTTTTCATGCTACTGTGCTGAAATAGAGAAAAGCTAACGCTTGATCCATAAGACTGTCTCAGTGTCAAGACATTGAACAGAAAAAAGGTCACTATCTTCTTCCTTTGTCTGCATCTCTGAAGTCCAACTCATGACTGAAGGACGGCTCCTGAATTTGGGGAGAGGGACAGTTTATAACAGTTACTCCACTTTAAGGTGCAGACAACTGAATTAAACAGGAAAGAAGATTGTTAACTGCATGTGAGGACATCCATGCAGGGGCAAGGGCTGGTGGATTTTGTGGCTCAAGGATATAACCAAGGTCTGGAGTTCTCACCAAATGTCTGCTATCCCATCCTCAGCAGCAAAGTCATTCCACAACTGGACCCCAGCAAAGGCAGGGAGAGAGATAGATGCAGACAGAGACAGAGACAAGAGAGAGAGAAGGAATCTGGCTTCTCATCCCTCCCCCAAAGGAAGAACGGTTTCCCAGAGACATTCATCAAACCACTTCCTCCATCTCCTCGTCAGAATCAGGACACATGCCCATTCTAGAACATGTCAGTAGCAGGGTAAATGGATTATCCTCCCATGCATCTGGATCACTCCTTGAGCTGAACTTGATTCTTCAAACTCAAGTTCTGCTGTCCTCTGTGGGAAAGGCGGACTGAAAAGTGCAGAAGCCACTGCTCTGTCCCCTCCATGAGCACCACATATTCTACCACTGCAACCTCCTCTTAGTCACCCTCAAGCTCAGGCTCCCTTGCAGGGAGCCTGCAAAGTGGAGGAAACCGAGGAGGGTGGAGCCCAGTAACCCTCCTCTCACCTGGGGAAGAGGAAAACCCATTTTAGCACAGTCTCTCTTTAATTCTCAGTAGTGATGTGTGATGCTCTCTAGGCAGGAGAGCTGGGCTCCATCCACAGGCAGCAGCAGGACCTGCTTTCCAAAGGCTGGGCCAGGGCCGTGGAGCGAAGCTCCTAACACTCACTGCTCAACCACTATCCAACCTCCATCCACTTCCTGCCTGAGTCTTCAAGGACTCTGAGAGGAAACCGTGCTCCAGGCAAGCTTAGCCAAAAAGGAACACCTTATGAGCAAAAGCCATTTCTCAGCACAAGTCCCCTCATCATGAACCTTTTTATCTGTCTAATACCTGCTTGGAAGAGGTGTGATATTATGCATAAAGAAATACCATTAGTCACAGATGATTCACACAAGAACCTCTATGATCAAAAACATAACCACCAACCAGTAAGAAAGTAAAATGTAATCTCACTAGTTCTGAGTAATCCAAACAGCAACAGCAGCCCCTTACCAATCTCTGGTATTTCACTTACCTTTTATCATTTGATCTTGGAGCAACATGTTGAGACAGGTGGAGAAAACAGCATTGTCTTCCCGTTTAATAAGATACAAGCCTCAAATACTTAAATAATTTGCTTAAACATTGGTGAATCTCATACATGTATCTAACAGAGGACTTATATCCAAAATATATAAAGAGCTCTCAAAATTCAACAGTAAGATAATCAACAATCTAATTTTTTTTTTCTTTTTTGAGACACAGTTTCACTCTACCGCCCTGGGGTTGAGTGCCATGGTGTCATCATAGCTCACAGCAACCTCAAACTCTTGAGCTCAAGCAAGCTTGCCTCAGCCTCATGGGTAGCTGGGACTACAGGTGCCCACCACAACCCCCAGCTGGTTTTTCTATTTTTAGTAGAGACAGGGTCTCACTCTTGCTCTGGCTGGTCTAGAACTCCTGAGCTCAAACAATCCATCTGCCTCAGCCTCCCAGAGTGCTAGGATTACAGGCCTTACCCAATGAGCCCAGCTCAACAATCTAATTTCTTTTAAATGACAAAGGGCTTAGACACTTCACCAAAGAGGAAATAAGAATAACAAACAAACTGAGACTAAGGAGCAGCTGCTTCCCTCTGTTGGTGCATCTATCACACTGAGACTTCTACAGAGAGTAGGGCTCAAACCTTAAAAAAAAAAAAAAAAAAAGACAAGTAAGCACCTGAAAAGATATTCATATTCAACATCATTAGCCATTAGGAAAATGCAAATTAAAACCACAGTGGAAAACCAATTCACTACGATGGCTATAATAAAAGACAGACAAAACCAAAAGCTCACAAGGATATAGGGCAACTGGAATTCTCTGCATTACTGGTAGGAATGCAAAATGGTACAGCCACTCTGGGAAAGCACGTACTTTCTATACGGTCAAGCAATTGCACACCTAGATATTTATCCTAGAAAAATGAAAACCTACGTTCACATGAAAACTTGTGCACAAGTGTTAATAGCTAAAAAAAAAAAAAAAAAAACCCAAATATTCTACATCAGAGAATGGTTATACAATAAAACAGAATGGCTCAGTAGTAAAAAGGAATAAACTATTGATACACAACGATTTGGATGAATCTCAAAGGCATTATGCCAAGTGAAAGAAGCCAGTCTCAAAAAGTGACATACTGTGTTATTTCCTTGAGATAATGATCTCATAAAGACAAAACTGAAGTGATGAGAACAGATCAGTGGTTACCAGGCCTTACGGGTGAAGGAACAGTCTACAAAGGGAGTCTTTTGAGGGTGATGGAACATGTGTACCACATAGTTATATATGTTTTAAAGTGTATAGAACTATACACCAAAAGAGGGGGAAAGCCAGTTTTTACTGTACTATAATTAAAAAAAATTTTTTTTCAAGTGGTGATTTGTGACCAGGCCAACTTCTTGCCCACATCTCCAATGTAGTACACAGCCTAAAACTGCCAAGGCTTAGCTCATGGCACAGCCCTCGGGCCCCCTCTTGGCTTTGACATTTTATCTTCCTCACCCTTCTGCTGTCTCAGCATCCCTGCAGAGCAAAGACCCTCCCAGGCCTGAACTCTTCCGACTCCAGAAAGGCAGGAGGGCTGCAGACACTCTGGACAGCCTCTCAGTGAGGTCCCCTGCCTAAGCCTGATCTCTGATTCCTCAGACGCCTTTGGTGCAAAATAAAGCCCAGACTCCTCACCCAAGCCTGGGGCGACAAGGGGAGGTGCCATGGGGGATGGCGACTTCCCAGCCTCCTAATCCTGGGTGGGACAAGTGCACTTCCCGCATTCAGTGGCAACATGGAAAGATTCCATCTCTAAACTTGGCCCCATTCCTTCCATTTGTTGAAATGTTTTTTATTTTCCTTTTCCTTAGTTCAAGTCTATTTAACAAGCTTAATGTCTACAGTTGGCTGAGATCTGATTTCCTGCTTCAAAAACAATACATCAAAACAACAAAGGTCCTTCTAACCACCCAGAGTCTAAAGATAAGGAGGCACCTCTGCTCCAACAGTTGCCTGTATTCAGGTCAGCTCAAGCTGGAGGTGGAGGGGTCTCCCCAAGTCCTGAAGTCCAGGGTAGGTAACCCAGGAAACCTGTGGGCTATTCTGGACAAGTTAGGCCTTAGAGGGTCATGATGGATTTTTGGAGCAGATGGTTCAAACTAATGTGGTGTTCCTCGGAGGGACTCTCCCAGTCCCAATTCAAATCATTTGGCATTATTAGTCCCTATTTGGCAAAGACACCATTGAGGATAAAGGCTCCATCTTCTTCCATTGGGATTCCCACCCCCATGCCTAGGCAGAACATATTATTGATTGACAAGGGCTGCCTCACTGAGCTTGGGGTCTGCCCCAGCAGGGTCCTACAGGGGAGGGAAGGGTGGAAAGTGACTTCTAGAAAGCAAACCAGTTCATAGCTGCTGATCTAGAATTTTCCCCACACCAGCTCAGCTCCCTGGGTTACAGCCCAGACCCAACAGGCAGAAGGAGTTGTTTGCCAATGCAGGTAAAGGAAAGAGAAGGCTGACTAATTTTTATAGAACTCCACGTGCTAGGAACCGTGCCAGACCATGTATTAGCTACAATGTGTGGGTACATTCTGTGTACCAAGCACTTTGCATATGTCATAAAGGTCCCAGTTTGATACAGGTGTGCCTAGACATGTCTGGAGGAGGATCCCATCAAATATCTATTTCCATGAGGACAGAGAAATCTCCTGGGAGAGAATACACACCAAGAAAAAAAGAGCATTACATGGCGTGAGTGTGGTACTACCTATGAGGATTAGTTTCAGCTGATGAGCTGGAGGATGGACGTGGACTCAAATTAACTATAGCTTGAACAAGATAGAAGTTTATTTTTCTTTTCTTTTTTTACATTATTTTATTTTATTATTTTTATTGTTGGGGATTCATTGAGGGTACTGATTGCATTTGTTAGGCCAAGTCCCTCTTGCAAGCGTGTCTTGCCCCCAAAAGGTGTGGCACACACCAGGGCCCCCCACCAACCTCTCCTTCCTTCTTTCTCTCTCTGCTCTCCACTTCCCCCACCCCCACCGTGTCCTTAATGAAGTTTATTTTTCTTTCATGCAAAGAGGTCCAGAATTGATGGCCCAGTACTGGTATGGCAATCCCACAGTAACATCAGGAATATAGATTTCAATCTTTCTGACCCACTATTTAAGGATGGAGCTTCTAGCCACAAGCTCTCTTTAATGCTCCTAGATGGCTATGGTGCTCCAGCCATCGCAACTCAGGCTGTTGGCAGAAAGAGAGAGGGAAGAGGGCAATAAAAAACACACCTCCAGCTGTGTCAGTTCTTGAAGCAGACTTCCTTACACACACACTTTTGCTTACATTCTGTTAGCCAGAACACGGTTACATGGACATACTTGAACTCCAAAGGAGAAAGCTTGTCTTTTGCCCCAGGTGGTAAATGGCCCAGCTGGAAACCGGGATTCACTTCTTAAGGAGAAGAGAAGATGGATTTCTGGATAGGCAACCAAGGGCTTCATCTGTGATGACCTCACCAGGAAGCCTAACCTCAGATCCCTCTGTGATTATGTGTCTGAGTTTCAGAGTTGGGAGGCTATAAGAAAACTCTAAAAGTTGGAGGGGGTGCTAAGGAGTGCTAAGTGATGTTCCTCCTGCTGAGAGTAACATAAAAGAGGGGAGAAAATGTTTTTCCGTGCTATTTCCAAACCATAGCTCAGCTTTGCAGACTCCTGAGCCCAGTAAAGGATGATGGTCAAGGTGACTGGTGAGGTAGCACCAATGCAGAGGGTAGCCAGCCTCTGGGGAGCACACGTGTAGGGCATCCCCAAATGGTCTTGTAAATATTTAAAGAAGGGGAAGTGGGGGTCAAGAATCGGTGAAACTTGCATTACTACTATCAAAGCGATCCATTCATGCTCAAAACTAACGAGACTGCGGGAAATGCCAGGATTTGTACGTTAATCCTCACAACAAGCTGATGTTATACCCAAAGCGAGTGGAACAGAGAAACGCCAGCACACTGAGTCCAAAGTAAGCAGGGGTCCTTTATTGGCCAGCGGTCAAGAGCAAGCTTACACCTCAAAGTCTCTCAACCTCCAAAGCAGGGGTACAAACCCTTTAGAAGTTGCTTTTGGTAGGGGAGGGGAGTCCTTAACGCAAGCTGAGTTTCATAAAAGCCAACACCTGGAAGGATAAAGGGACAGGGGACTGCTTGCAAGGTAGAGCTGTGGTTTCACAGGAGTTTGCAGTTTTTGCTAAACTCTGCAGCTTTCAGCTGAGCTTAAAGGGGGAGTGTTGAAAGCCCTTAGCAAAGGCCTTAGCAGAATGGAGTAAGTCTGGCTATGTGTACAAAATGGAGTTAGGGCATTACACTGGGAGGTGCTTAGGATGAACCCCGTTCATACAGCTGAGGAAACTGAGGCTCAGCAGAGTAACAGACTCAGCATCACGAAACTGGTAAATGTCAGAACTGTGATTAAACCCAGGTCTGTGGATCTCAAAAGCCCTGTTCTTTTTGCACCACACTCTGCGGTGACTTTCTTCTGCTCAGAAGAGTCTGAGGCTGCAACAGGCAGAACAAAGTGGGAGGACAAATGAAGCCTGAAAGACACTTGTGATTTTTTTCTGCTCTGAATCATTTCCATTGGGGAAGAATCCTGTCCCAGTCTGTATAATCAGGGGTGTCAACTGTGGTCCCCACCTCCCTGACCACCCAATGGGCAGCTAGGCTAAACTTAAATTCAGGTAGTCTTGGGTGGCACCTATGGCTCAGTAGGTAGGGTGCCAGCCCCATATACCAAGAGTGGCAGGTTCGAACCCGGCTCCAGGCCAAACTGCAACAAAAAAGTAGCCAGGTGTTGTGGCGGGCGCCTGTAGTCCCAGCTACTCAGGAGGCTGAGGCAAGAGAATCACCTAAGCCCAGGAGTAGGAGGTGGTTGTGAGCTGTGACGCCACAGCACTCTACTGAGGGCGATAAAGTGAGACTGTTCACCTGTGGCTCAAGGGGTAGGGCGCCGGTCCCATATGCCGGAGGTGGCGGGTTCAAACCCAGCCCCGGCCAAAAAAAAAAAAAAAAGAATAAATTCAAACAAATATTCAAATAAGTAAATTCAAGTAGTCTTTTTCCCAGGAGTTTGAAACTTTAGTTGATATTCATAAAGATCGAAAGGAGAGGCAGAGTTATCTCACAACAGCCCCCTAAAGCAGTGGTTCTCATGCTTCCTAACACCGCGACCCTTTAATACAGTGTCTCATGTTGTGGTGACCCTCAATGAAAATAATTTTATAGTTGGGGGTCACCACAACATGAGGAACCACTGCCCTAAAGAGACATCTTTTGGATTCCTAAGGTGTCACATAATGTGGTCCCTGGTCCCATCATTCAGTTCTATGAGCTACCAGAGACGCCAGAACTCATTCTCCCTTTTTCCATAGGAACAAAGCTTGGAGTTTATTGAATGTGTAAATGTATCCAGCTTTAAAGGCACTAACTCTTTTAGAAGATGCACATTTTTGTCCCTTCTTTCTCCTACCCAGAATGCAGATATGATGGTGGAGCTATACTGGTCAAATTGCAGAGATAAAGTGAACTTGAAGACAGAAATCAGCCCTAAAGATGGTGGAAAGAAAGATAGAAGGAGCCTGACCACTGAGAAGTTTGTAAAACTCCCATATCAGCCCCGGATCACCTTCCTTCTGGTTTTAGAAGAGATAAAATATCTGTCTTCCATCTTATATGTGTATAGGCCAATATTATTTCAGGTCCTGGTCATTAGCAGCAGGAATGCATCCTAAGCAATATAACCATTTTCTTAACCGAGTTTGAGTCAGTAACTTTTCTTCTGAATAGAGATAAATCTGGCTCCTTGTAACCAGGAGCCCAAGCCTTCAGACTCTTCTAAGGTAATTTTTTTTTTTTTTTTTGAGACAGAGTCTCACTTTGTCACCCTTCGTAGAGTGCCATGGCATCATAGCTCACAGCAACCTCAAACTCTTGGGCTCAAGTGATTCTCTCACCTCAGCTTCCAAGTACCTTGGATTATAGGCACCTGCCACAACACGCAGGTATTTTTAGAGACGAGGTCTTGTTCTTGCTGAAGCTGGTCTCAAACCTATGAGCTCAGGCAATCTACCCACCTCAGCCTCCCATAGTGTGAGGATTACAGGCGTGAGCCACCACGCCTGGTCCACTCCTAAGGTAATTTTTCTCTCCTAACTAATACTTTGGTCCTTGGCCCTGTGCTTCTGAATTCCCCACTGGCAGATGAATCTTGCAGACTGTAGGGACAGGTGTGCATGTGGGGCTCCATGTTCACTGGGACTGGTTCTAGAGGACTGGTCTCGAGGATCGTAAATATGTGGCAGTCTTTACATCAGCAGACCGCATAAAAGCTCTTGGTTTTCTGCTTACTGATGCTTTATAATTTTTACTCTCTTAACCTCTCTAAGCCTCAGTTTCCACATCTTTGAAATGGAAATGAAATAGAATTCTATCAGAGGAAAGTTGAGGGTTTCAAGGTAGTGGAAATAGAAATGCTTTTCAAACCGTAATGCTCTTTATACATCCTTACTCTTACTTTTTGATTGTCAAATTTAGCTATGGTAAGGGATGAATGGTCTTGTGGACTAGCTTGGGAACCCAAATATTTACAGCACTGATTATGTTGTGAAATCATTTCTTAAGTTTCAAACAACTCAATTTTTTTTCTTTTTGCAGTTTTTGGCCGGGGCTGGGTGATTTGAACTCAACACCTCCAGTATATGGGGCCGGTGCCCTACTCTTTTGAGCAACAAATGCTGCCTGATTCTTTTTTTTTTTTTTTTTTTTTTTTTGAGACAGAGTCTCACTATGTCGCCCTTGGTAGAGGGCTGTGGTGTCACAGCTCACAGCAACCTCCAACTCTTGGGCTTAAGTGATTCTCTCGCCTAAGCCTCCCAAGTAGCTGGGACTATAGGCACCCACCACAATGCCCAGCTATTTTTTGTCACAGTTCTCATTGTTGTTTAGCTAGCCTGGGCCAGGTTCAAACCTGCCACCCTCGGTGTATGTGGCTGGCACTGTAACCACTGTGCTACGGGCGCCGAGCCATACTCATTGATTCTTTTTTTTTTTTTGTAGAGACAGAGTCTCACTTTATGGCCCTCGGTAGAGTGCCGTGGCCTCACACAGCTCACAGCAACCTCCAACTCCTGGGCTTAGGCGATTCTCTTGCCTCAGCCTCCCGAGTAGCTGGGACTACAGGCCGCCACAACGCCCGGCTATTTTTTGGTTGCAGTTTGGCCGGGGCTGGGTTTGAACCCGCCACCCTCGGTATATGGGGCCGGCGCCTTACCGACTGAGCCACAGGCGCCACCCATATACTCATTGATTCTTAAACTGGAGAAGGCCTGTGCTGTTACCTGTTAACTCTCTAGCTGTTGTGTGTGCTAATCAAATATACATTTAACAATTTAAATGACTTTTAAATGAAGCATTCACACCCAGATACCTCTCTTTGGAAGTGATCAAAATTCAAAGTTTCATAACTATATGTTTGGATTAAGTTAGGACAAGCACAAAAATATTTCACTGTTTTCATTGTTCTCAGCATCCATCCCATTGTGCCTAGGGCAAAGGCTCCCATAAAATCAGTTTTTCATAAATTGAGACAGAAAGTTTTCCCTAAGGTTTTCTGTTTTTAAAATAATCTTTTCCTTTGCAAATTTATAATTTCCATAGTGCTTTTGGACAAAGTGGATCATCCAGACTCAAAATGACCCATTAGAAGGACAGATATTATTTTCACCATAATTTCAGAAGGATTAAAGAAAAGAGCATTGCTTTGCTCAGCATTGAACACTTGCTATGGTAGAAGTGGGACTTGGGACCACCTTCCCTTCCTTCTGCATCCCCAAGATGCAAGATGGGCAGGGTTTGTTTGGGCTGTAGCTTAAATTTTAAAAGCCAGCGATTAAAGTGATCACTGAGAGAATAACTTTCATACTTTAGTTTGCCAAAGGATGGCCTGAGAAAATTATGGGAGAGATCTGGGCAAGATAAAAGAATCTTTGTGTTAATATATTGTTGTAGAAGTCCTGCTACCTAAAGTGTGGTCCTGGCTTGCTGCCCGTAGATCAGAAGTTAGGGCACCGACCACATGCCCTGGGGCTGGGGGTTTGCACCTGGCCTGGGCCTGCTAAACAATGACAACAGTAACAAAACAAAACAAATAAACAAAAATAGCCGGGTGTTGTGGTGGGCACCTGTAGTCCCAGCTACTTGGGAGACTGAGGCAAGAGAATCGCTTAAGCCCAAGAGTTGGAGGTTGCTGTGAGCTGTGATGCCAGAGCACTCTACCGAGGGCAACATAGTGAGAAAGGAAAGGAAAGGAAAGGAGAAAGGAAGAAAAAAGAGTAGTCTTGGGGTCAGCGGCATGAGCTGGGAGCTTGTTAGACATGCAAGCCCCTTCCAAACCTACCGTATAAACATCTGCATTTGAACGAGACCCCCAAGTAGTATGTGCACACAGGAGTTTGATAAGCCCGTCCATGGATGATTTGGACATGAGTTTTCTAGACTCCACTTTCTTAAACAGAGTCCTGAGGGAAAAAAAATCACTTATTTATTTATATGGTTAATTAACTTGATTCTGTGAACAGGACAACTCCAGTAACTAAATAACTGACCGATTGACTGAAGCTTTTTAGCTGGTGTGACAGCAGCTGTCAGACACAGACTGGGAAATCAGTCTTAAGTACAGTCATTTGAGATGGCCCTCACAAACATTAGTTCTCATCTGCTCAGCAGCCCTACAGAGCAGGGTACACTGCCGCCATGCCATAGATAGAAAACTGGTTACCAGAGATCAGGCGTGACTTACCCAAGATTACACTCACTGTTCATAAGAGTCAGACCAAATCCAGCTAGGTGCAGTGGCTCTCAGCCATAATCCCAGTGATTTGGGAGGCCAAGGAAGAAAGATCACTTAAGGCCGGGAGTTCAAGACCAGACTAGTACAAAAAATAAAAAATAAAATGATTCATATCTAGGACTGTCTGACCCTTTATTGTAGGGCCTGATGGTACCCTGGTTTCAGTTACTCTATAGCAGTGGTTAGAAAGTTATAAGAAATGAAGAAAGTCAGGGGGTGGGGACCAGCTACGTACCACATCTGACTAGAGGCCCACAGTACTCAAAAATATTCCAGCCTTTGACTGTCCCTACCACCTGGGGGGTTATTAGAAATGCAGACTCCAGGGCCCTTCCCAAGATCTATGACATCAGAATTTCTGTGTTAGGAAAATTCAAATGCACAGTAGTAAAAAGGTTGAGAAGTGGTGGAATTGAGTGAGCCCCGGCTTAGAGTCTTCACTCCTGAGTGTTAAGTTCTAAGTTTACCAAATCCTTAGACCTTCCCATCCCACCTGGCTCCCAACTCAGCAGGTAAGATCTTCGGAGCCTCTGAAGTGCGGAGCCGTGCCATGAGCTGGTGCGGCCCGTGCCCGTGTTCACTCTGGGAAGCTGAGGCAGCTCCACCCTCAGCCAGCCTGACTCCTGCACGGATCCTACTCTAGGCCCCAAGAGAAGTCCTGGGATTGTGACATTAGCCTGAGAGTCTCCAGGGAGCAGATGAAGCCAAGGAAGAGAGGCAAAGGATTACCTGGCCCAAAACTGACAGAGACTAACCGTGGACGGGGAGAACGGCAGCCAGGCCAGACACTTCTACTACCTCAGAAGGCGCTGCCTCAGTCTCCCAGGGGATGCCCTCACCCTGTCCTTAAGGGCTGCTGGTGACCAGTCTGCCCCCACCCCAACCCTTAGGGGCCCCATCTACATTCATTCTTCCCATCCTTCTCTTTCCAGTGATTCCTGTTTGCTAAATCTTCCTTGCCTGGGGCCAAGACCATCTGAAGCCTGACTAGAGCTTACATAAATAAGTGGTCTTGAGAGGGAACTGGGAGAGAAAAGCCATTAATCTGGAGGACAGACAAAGAAAGACTGGCAGGGACATGAGAAAAATCACCCAGACACAGGCTTACGAGGAGTTCAATACTGTTGGCAACACTACACACTTTGAGGGAAACCTGATATGCCCGTGTCTGGTACTTTTAAATCATCAGAATACTTTTCCATAAAGGCCACTTGATATCCAGGAAGGCTTTGGAATTATTTTAGTGGGCTTTGTTGAGCTCTTTATTTTCAACATCAGGAAGTTGTGTTCTGCCAGAAGAGGATTACTTGGACATCACAATGGAACCAATAAGGTTCCAGAAAAATTTAACATGGCCCCAGCCTATGTGAGACCCTCTTGGACAACTTGACCAAGGCTGAGGCTTCTCTATGGGGTCTTCTCCATCTATAACTTTTTAAATCCAGGTGTCTTAGTTTGCTAGGTTACCGTAACAGAATACCCCCAACTGGGTGACTTAAACAATAAAAATGGGGCCAGGCATGGTGACTCAGGCGTTTAATCCTAGCACTCTGGGAGGCTGAGGCAGGAGGATCACTAGAGCTCAGGAGTTTGAGACCAGTCTGAGTAGGATCAAGACCCTGTCACTACTAAAAACAGAAAAAATTGTCCATGTGTGGTGGTACATGCCTGTAGTCCCAGCTACTCAGGACAGTGAAACAGGAGGATCCCTTAAGCCCAGGAGTTCATGGTTGCTGTGAGCTGTGATGATACCTCTGTACTCCTGTTGTGATTAACAGAGTGAGATTCTGTCTCAAAAAAAGAAAAAAGTAAAAATGTATTTTCTCACAGTCTGGAGGCTGGAGTCCATGATCAAGGTGTCAGCAGGTTGGTTTCCAGTCAGGCCTCTCTTCTTGGCTTGCAGACTGCCGCCTCCTCACATGACCTTTCCCTGTGTGTGCACACTTCTGGTGTCTCTTCCTCTCCTTAGAAGGACCCAGTCCTATTTGATTAGAGCCCTACTCTTACGACCTCGTTTAGTTTTAGTTACCTTCTTAAGGGTTCTGTCTTCAAACATAGTCACATTGAGGGTAAGGGCTTTTGAGGGGGAAATGAATCAATCCTTTAACACCAGGGTTGAGAAACTGGGATATAATCACTTGGCAAAATATGGTAAGCAGAGCCTATTATGTGGTGGAGTCTTTCCACCATCAAAGGTGGAAAAGCTACAGCCCTAAAGAAATCTCAACTTTTGGACCTCGGTTTCTTCCTCTGTGAAGAATGAAGTGCACCGTAGCACAGTGGTTACAGGGCCAGCCACATACATGGAGGCTGGCAGGTTTGAACCTGGCCGGGCCAGCTAAACAACAATGACAACTACAACAAAAAATAGCCGGGCGTTGTGGCAGCTACTTGGGAGGCTGAGGCAAGAGAATCGCTTAAGACCAAGAGTTCGAGGTTGCTGTGAGCTGTGACATCATGGCACTCTACCCAGGGCAACATCTTGAGACTCTGTCTCAAAAAAAAAAAAAAAAAGAGTGAAGTGGTACAAGGAACATTTTTGGGGTGCTGGGCCCCCTAGATTCTAGTCCTGGATCTGCTACCATCTGACTATTGTCAGACACATGTGCCTTTCTATGACCCATTTTTTCCCTACATAAAAAGAAGGATTAACTCAACAACAAAACCCAAACAACCCAATTAAAACATAGGCATTGAACAGACATTTCTTCAAAGAAGATACACAAATGGCCAATGAGCACATGAAAATATGCTCAATATGACTAGTTATTAGGGAAATGCAGGTAAAAACCACAATGAGATACCAATTCACATCCATTAGGATAGCTATTATCAAAAACAGAAACTAGTAAGTGTTGGAGAGGGCACAGAGATATTGGAACCCTTGTGCATGGTCAGGGAGAATGTAAAATGGTGTGGCTATTGTGAAAAACAGTGTGGCAGTTCCTCAAAAATTAAACACAAAATTACCCTATGACCCAGCAAGCCCACTTCTGGAAATATACCCCAAAGAATCAGGGACTCAAACAGATATTGTACACCCATGTTCATAGTATCGTTATTCACAATGACAAAAGATGGAAGCAAATCAAGTGTCCATCAATGAATGAATGGTTAAACAAAAATATGGTATAGTATATTCACACCATGGAATAATAACTGGCCTTAAGAGGAAGGAAATTCTGACACATGCTATAATACATTATGTCTGAACCTGAGGGCAACACGCAGGCTGAAATAGGCCAGTCACAAAAGCATGAATACCGTATGATTCCACTTATATCAAGTAGCTAAAGTAGTCAAATTCATTGAAACAGAAAGTAGAATGGTGGTTTCCAGGAGCTGGGGGAGAGAAAATTGGGAGCCAGTGCTTAATGGGAATAGAGTTTCAGTTTGGGACAATGAAGAGTTTTAGAGATGAAAGGTGGTGATGATTGCACGACAGGGTGAATGCACTTCTACTACTGAACTGTACACTTAGAAAACAGTTTCAGTGATACATTTTATGTTATGTATATGTGGTATTTTACCAACAATAGAAAGATAAAATAAAGAGAGGTGCTGGGACCCAGTCTAATGTGTCAACCAGTTCTAAAATTCTCTGCCTCTTGGTGCTAACAGAGCCTAAGAGGAGATTTCCTCATTTCCTGCACCAAATGGCAAAATCAAATCCTCAACTCTTTCCAGGCTGTACTGACCAGACCTGTTTGGGAAACAAACACCTGATCAAGATCTGTGAGTTTGGCAGGACTTTCGTCTAGCCCAGGGAAAACTGAAGCCCCTAGAAAACCTTGCCTTTGCAGGCAACTTGAGGCAGGTATTTTGTGATCCCTGGAGGAAAAGGGTTTTTTAATCTGTGTTCTTAGACTTACTGTATTTCTGGACTAGGTAAGGCTTCTAGGACTTAAATTCAGAAAAACTTGACTCGGAGCCCGTCTGTTCAGTATTCGGAGCAAAATCATGGGGAGTTCTTAGGCCTAAATTTGGGGTTTGGATGGTTGTTTAAAAAATAAGTGAACAAACAAACAACCTCCTTCCATCACCACGCAGATGAATGTAGTGTCTTAAAACATACTGCCTCGTGAAAGGAAGCAAAATGTCATCTTCTGCTTTCCTGATCTTTGGGCATTCTAATTTCAGATGTCTGCCCTTCAATGAGACAAGTGGCTGTGAGTTTAAATGCCAGATTCTTGATTCAGAATATCCTTGAAGGACTCAAGAGTTTTTGTAACTACTCAAAGAGATGGTTTCAAACTTGGGTGTCCATCTCACCTGGTGCTAAGTACATGGAAATCCCTGGCCAGAAGCACATGTGGTAGGCATATGCAGGTTTTAACTGTCCATCTCCTTCAAATGCCAAGGCTAAGGCTGAGATGATCTCCAAGAGCCTCTATGCAACCTGAGATTGAGGAAAATGATCTCATATACCTCTCTGTCCCCTGTATGGGAGCCTATTTGGGGTCCCTAAGGCTTGGTACTCGGTAAATATCTTCTGAATTGACTTAAATGTCATCTTGGATGGTATAGAATATAACATACAGATCAAATTCTCCTGATTCCAAATAAGCTAATCCTTCATCTTCCTAGCTTGGTAAATAAAGAAGAAAAATCCCAAACTTGTTCTTTGCACAAATTAATACACAAATTATAAAATCTTATATATTGCATTACTTATATGACCCAGTATTTTTTCATTCATTAATTAATTTTTATTGATATATAATAGCTATGCATATTTGTGTGGTACATGTGATAATTTGGTACATATATAAACAAAGAAGAGTAATTGGGATATGAATTTCCTTAAACTTTTTTTTTTTGTTTTTCAACGGATAAATATATTTTGGGTTTTTTGTTTGTTTGGTTTTTTGAGACAGAGTCTCACTTTGTCACCCCTGGTAGCGTGCCCTGGCATTGTAGCTCACAGCAACCTTGAACTTTTGGGCTCCAGCGATTCTCTTATCTCAGCCTCCTGAGTTGCTGGGACTACAGGCACCTGCTACAGCACCCAGCTATTTTTAGAGATGGGGGTCTCACTCTAGCTCAAGCTGGTCTTGAACTAGTGAGCTCAGGAGATCTGCCCACCTCGGCCTCCCAAAGTGCTAGGATTACAGGCATGAGCACCTTGCCCAGCAAATTTCCTTGAATGCTTTTCTTTAGGAACATTCAAATTATTATCTTCTAGCTATTTTAAAATGTACAGTTAATTAATGCTAACTATAGTCACTCTGCTGATCTATCCATCAGGTCTTATTTCTTCTAAGTGTGTGTTTGTACTCATTAATCAACTTCTCTTCATTCCCCCACACCATCACCCTTTCCAACCTCTGGTAACCTGACCTAGCATTTATTAATCCTGAAAAACAAAGACAATTATAATGAGGGGTTGGTAATTAATTTTTCTCATTTGGGTTTACCCCCTCCTACCTAATTTTCTCTTTATAATAAATGACAAATTCAGAACAGGGGTTCTGTATGCAGCACAAACAGATGGGCCACCCCTGTGTGAGACAGCGAGGACTATCTGTAGATACACCCACTGGCCACCTCATCCCTAAATATTGAGCACCCTCAGTCTTGCCACTAGGTGTGTTTCTGAATAAGCTCCAGCATAAATCAACTTGGGCAAAATCCTTGCATTTTGTATTACACTTTATACTTTCCAAAGCACTTCATTATTTACCTATGTCATTTAGTCTCATAACCACCTGGTGAACTCAAAAGAATTCCCATTTTACGGAGTAGAAGACTGAGGCAAGGAGAGGTTGAAGTGATTTGCTCACCTGAGTTAACAGTGGAGTTTGGATTCTAATTACTTCCTTACGCCTCTGGTTTAATAATTTCCTATTTTTAGTGCACATCTGTAAGTTTAAAACTTAGCATCTCCCTGAGAGTTTTTGAAATAGTCTGTGTATCTTTCCCTGGGCTCACAACAGCCAGTGCCGGCACCTGATGCCTGCCATCTGCTGGTCATTTCTCTTCTGGGGCAAGAGCTTTCTTCTGAGTTAACAGTCTTCTTAGACTCTGTGCTATCTAGCACTTTAGTTGATAAGCACAGAACCCCTCTCAGGAATTTAGGGATTTATGGTCAGGATTCACAGGCGGGAGAACTCAGAAGCAGAGGAAGAGCGAGGCCTTCCTTGGGAGAAACAGGGAGGGCTGTCGGGCTGGCAGGTTGGCTCTGGGTCCAAAATGGCCCAGGCTCTGCAGTGGCAGAGATCTGCAGAACTTCAGCCCAGCCTAGAACTCTCTTAGTAACAAGACTCAGCTCTCAGGGAGCAACAATCAGAGTGTTTCTGTTTTGCCATCATCTGCCTAATTCACTGCTGCTCAGAGTATATAGCGCTAAAGTTCTAAAGTCAGTGCATTAGATGAACCAGGAGAGTCCATATTTGCCCTGGGAAAGTCTTTAAATTCCTCAAAGAGTGCATTTTTATGTGGTTTTATGCCTATAGCCCCATTTTGATAATACATACTACATGCAGAACGTGTGGGGTTTCACCTTCACAAAAACGTTTTGTCTGGCATTGTCCTTAGGGGGTGTCCTTCTATCCTTGAATGAACATTTGGGGCAGTCCCTTGATTTTTTTTTTAATTAATAAAATTTACACAACACAAACTTAACCATTAACCATTTAGAGTATGCAATTCAAAGACATTTGGTATATTTACAGTGTCGTGCAACTAGCACCCTCTATCTTATTCCAAGACATTTTCGTCATCCCAAAGGAAACATCATACCCATTAGCGGTCCTCCCCGGTTACCCTCTCTCCAGGCCCTGTCAGTCACCAGTCAGCTTTCTGTCTCTATGCACCTGCTCATTCAGGTTGTTTCATACACACCTCAGTGCCCTTGTGCCTGGCTTCTTCCACTTAGCATGTTTGAGATTCCTCCCCACTGTAGCCTCAGTACTTCATTCATTCGCACAGCCCTTTGACCTTTGCTTACTCTTTGATTTTAGAAAGTCCCAGTAACTTTCTTTGCAAACATTGTCTCAATTCAGAAAATCAAATCTCCAGTCCAATCCACTCTAAAGTCTTGACTCAAAAGTTAGTTTTCTGTCCCTCCTCCTGCCACAGCCACCTGCAGAAGGCCACTTCCCTGGGGAAAGGCAGGCTGTGCTCCTTCTCTCCCTCTCTTCTCCTCCATATTTGCAAACTTCTTCTGGTTTCTGGCCACTCTGAAGGGAGAGCAGAGAAAGGGGGCTGGGCGTGGTGGCTCACACCCGTAATCCTAGCACTCTGAGGTGGGTGGATTGCTTGAGCTCAGGAGTTCAGGATCAGTCTGAGCATGAGTGAGACACTGTCTCTACTAAAATTAGAAAAACTAGCCAAGCATTGTGACAGGTGCCTGTTACTCAGGAGGCTGAGCAAGAGTATCACGTGAACCCAGAAGTTTAAGGTTGCTGTAAGCTAAGCTGACACCATGGCACTCTGCCTAGGGTGATAGACTGAGATTCTTGTCTCAAAAAAGCGGGGGGTGGGGGTGGGGAATTGATCCCCTGACTAGCCCTGTGGTAGTATGGTGTCAAGCTCTCTGATCCCATTGGTATTTCACAACCTTGTCCTTGGGTCTTTCTCTGTCTCCTGCCAGGGCCTTGCAGGTGCAAACGCCTTGATGTGGACAAGACATTCTACCCTTTTTCCTGCTCCCTACCGGCTCCATGCAGTCTCTGCAGCATCCCATGCCCTCTCCAAAGAATCTTCTGAGTATAATTTGTAACTCTCCAGATTGGTCTCTCTTCCATGGGGATAGGATCCCCTAAAAATAACAGAAATTACGTAGATGCATATATACAGAGACCAATGAATGGTTAATTAAAAAATTATTCCATTCAAAAACAGTATTTAAAAATAAAATTCTTCCTCAAAATAAAAGTCATGTGTTTGAACAAATTTTTAAGGATTTAATTTTTAAGCATTTTAAAAACAACATTGGTAGAATAATTATTTTTAGTATACAATCAAGTCTTTTAATCTGTTTTGTTGCTATACCTCATTCCAATACTCTGTCAAAAATATTCTTTCAGGCTTTTCTTTTTTTTTCAGTTTGGGCTTGTTGTTTTGGATTATTATAAAGGTACCTGAAATTGTCTTCAAAGTTGCATTTTATTTATTTATTTATTTATTTATTTAGAGACTGGGTGTCACTTTGTCGCCCAGGCTGAAGTGCAGTGGTTAGATCATAGCTCACTACTGGAACCCCTGGGTTCAAGCCATCCTCCCACCTCAGCTTCCCTAAGTGCTGGAATTACAGGAATAAGCCATCACTCCTGGCCCAAAGTTGCATTTAAATTGTTAATATGTTTGAAATTGTTGACACTTTTAAAAGACTTCTCTCTATAGACCATTATATATATATTTTTAAATTATTTATTTATTTATTTTTTTTTTTTTTTTAGGAAAATAGTCATTGTTGTTTAGCTGGCCTGGGTCGGGTTCGAACCTGCCAGCCTTGGTGTATATGGCTGGCACCATACCCACTGTGCTATGGGTGCTGGACCTAGACCATTATATTTTTAATTGAGAAACTATTCTTTACTGGTGCTGAGGTGCTTGGTGCGCTTAAGGATATTTTGCTAAATGTAGAAGATTCTCATTTCTAATTTATTTCATATTGAAATGTATAAATATTTCAGTCCAAATGTTTTCACAGACATGTCTCTTTGCCTCCTTTCAGAAAACCTTTCTTTGATAAACACTGTTACAAGATGAAAAAGTATCAAATAAGTGATCTCTGCTGATGATTCTTTTGAATGTTTTGCGAGACTTAGATTGTAAGCCTTTCTCAATTTTATTCTATTTTGGTACAGAATATAAATTTATACCAGTAAAAATAGAAACTCCAGCAAAAGATTCTCCCCTTAAGATTTCCTAAAGCACAATAGTTGATTGTGCTATGCATGCTCTCACCCTTGAATTTGTTCAGTTCCAACCTTGACCCTTTAAGGATAAATCTCCAAGCCTTCCTGTTTCCAAGCTTTGTTTTCAATGATTGCAATTTGCTAAATGTTTTAAAAGCTGGAGTTTTATTTTAGTGTTCCATATATTGAGCACTTTTATTAAATGTTTCCAAATAATTTTTGAACAAAATGCAGAGGAGTCAATTAAAAAACAAAAAAGTTGATATCATTATAAGACTATTGGGCTGATTTACAAAATCTGCAAAAGCTCAGATACTTCTAAAATCTGGTTAACAACCTGCAGCAAAGAAAAAAAAAGTAAGCTACTATGCCAAAGTTTTTTAAAATACCACTTCAGCTCTTTCATAGTTACACAGTATGCATAAAAGTATTTGTAACATATAACAACTACAATTTCTATTTCAGTTCATACTCGTGAGGAGAATGTAATGGCTGATTTGAATGAAGTAGAAATTACATGTACATCATAACCAATTCCAAGGTCATTGCTGCTTGATAGTTAAATTTCGTAAAAACGTTTTAATCATGAAGCTGTGTTTCACCAAAATATATATTTGTATTGAAACAATTTTATCTTCAAGGCTGAACATTTTAAATTGACAATAATATTTATTATATTCATTTTGGATGTTTTATCTTTGACAGAATGAACTTCCTAAAGCTTTATTTTGATTCCATGAATGGGTTGAAATTGGGTTGTAGTGTATGTCAGAATAAAACTCTTATTAGAGTTAACTGACCTACTTGGAACATCAGACAATATTGATATCAAACGGGTATCATTTAACTACTTGCAAAGTTGTTCTGCCAACAAAATCCACACGTTAACAATTATCACTTCTCTCTGTATGTGTACAAGAAAACTTGGAATAAAAAATGAGCAAGATTAATAAGCAGGCATGGTGGCAGGCATCTGCAGTGCCAGCTACTCGGGTGGCGGAGGCAGGAGGATTGCTTGAGCCCAGGAGTTGCAGGTTGGTGTAAGCTAAGATGACACCATGACACTGTAGCCCAGGCCAGCAAGACTGTTTCTCAGGAGAAAAAAAAAATGAGCAAGATAAATTTTTATTGTGGTAAAATACACATAACATAAAATATATCATTTTATCCATTTTAAGTGTACAGTTCAGTGACATTAAGTACATTATTGTGCAACCATCACCACTAGTCATCTCCAGGATATTTTTGTCATCCCAGACTGAAATGCTATACAGTAGCTCCCCGTAGTCCCTCCCTCCAGCTTCTGGCAACCACCGTTCTGCTTGCTTCCCTTATGATTTTGATACTCTAGGTACTTCAAATAAGTGGAATTATACAATATTTATTATTTTGTGACTGACTTATTTTACTTAATGTAGTGTCTTTAGGGTTCATCCATGTTGTAGTGTATGTCAGAATTTCCATCCTTTATAAGGCTGAATAATATTCTGCTATGTGGGCTCGGCGCCTGTGGCTCAAACGGCTAAAGTGCCAGCCACATACACCTGAGCTGGCGGGTTCGAATCCAGCCTGGGCCCGCCAAACAACAATGATGGCTGCAACCAAAAAAATAGCCGGGTGTTGTGGCAGGTGCCTGTAGTCCCAGCTACTTGGGAGGCGGAGACAGGAGACTCGCTTGAGCCCAGGAGTTGGAGGTTGCTGTGAGCTGTGATGCTGCGGCACTCTACCCAGGGCGACAGCTTGCGGCTCTGTCTCAAAAAAAAAAAAAAAAAAAAATTCTGCTGTGTGTATACACCATACCACTTTTTTTTTTTTTGAGACAGAGTCTCACTTTATAGCTTTTGGTAGCATGCCGTGGCATCACAGCTCATAGCAACCTCCAGCTCTTGGGCTTAGCCAATTCTCTTGCCTCAGCCTCCTGAGACGTTTTTTTAAAATTCCACTTTAAAATAGCCCACCACAATGCCTGGCTATTTTTGTTATTGTTGTTGCAGTTTGGCCAGGGCCGGGTTCGAACCCACCACCCTCGGTATATGGGGCCGGCACCCTACTCACTGAGCCATAGGCTACGCCCTACACCGTACCACATTTTGTTTATCCATCCATTGATGGACACTTGAATTGCTTCCATCTTTCATCTATTATAAATAATTCTGCTGTGCACATGTGTGTTCAGTATCCATTTGAATTCCTGACTTCAATTCTTTTGGACTTACACCTAGGAGAGGATTTACTGGATCATACAATAATTCTGTGGTTAACTTTTTGAGGAATCAGTCTACCATTTTCCACAACAGCTCTATTTACAGTCCCAGCAGCAAGGATTCCAAGGGTTCCAATTTCTCCATATTCTTTCCAACACTTGTTATTTTCTGGTTTTTCATAATAGCCATCTTAATGGGTGCAAGGTGGTATTTCACTGCAGGTTTGATTTGTAGTGCTGTAAAATTAGTGAGGATAAGCATCTTTCTGTGTACT
Organism: Nycticebus coucang; assembly: GCF_027406575.1. Taxonomy (NCBI): domain Eukaryota; kingdom Metazoa; phylum Chordata; class Mammalia; order Primates; family Lorisidae; genus Nycticebus; species Nycticebus coucang. The sequence goes on from NC_069788.1 coordinate 92,043,956, forward strand.
GATGGGCCATTTGTATATCTTCTCTAGAGAAATGTCTATTCAAGTACTTTTCCCAAAATATAAGCAAAATTAATTTTAAGGAACAATCATTTGATAATAGACAAAGCAAACATGGTTCACAGAACAGTGTATACGTGTACTTGTCTATGGGTACACGTGTTCAATCATCCTCCTTGAGCATCGTCTCCTAAAAATAATCAATACATTTTGCTGTCGATGTTTCTTTGGCAGATTTTTGTGTCTTCCCATTTTCATGTGGTCAGTGACTTTGGGCCCCATGTGTGTTGGCAAACATCAACATTTTCTGCTAGGTACGTGTTCCTCATCATCTTTCTTGAGATAAACAGAAATGCAGTACTTAAGTTGTTATTAAATATGCATGCGAATGTTTTTGAGCTCTTTGTGGCCAAAAGGGCATATTGTAAAATGTAAAAATCATTACAAAACAATCCAGTGAAAACTGAGAGTTGCACCCTATGCTACATGACAATGCAACAGTAGCCAGAACAATTCAGGCTTCTCTCTCCATGCCTGGGATAGGACCACTTAGCCTGCACTTCCTGCATAGTTTTGATGCACACCTAATCTGCAACTTCTTGTTTTTCCCACTGATACTGTCAACTGGCAGCCTGGTGGCTTTGACCCTTTTGGAGGCCACATCGCAGGCTATTGGCACAACTAGTTGTTGGAATACGAGCTGATATTCCAAGTGCCCACAGGGTCAGCGGCACCATATCTGGTACTTTCTCCTCCCACCAGGCAAGACTGGTGGCAGTCAGCTTTCTGTGGTGTCAGGGTGTACTTTATTCAGGAGTGCCCTCCATGCTGTCTTCACAAGAGAGCTGTTGGTCAAGCGGCGCAACAGGGAAAGAGAGAGATTTCTAGGAAACTTCTGAATTTAACCACAGATTAAAGTGCTCATGTGTGTTACATGAGAGCATAGTGTGAAGCTAGAAGTTTCGATGGAGGTCTACCAAACCCATCTGGTGGGCATGAATGGAAATATTATGATAATATACTTTGGGCTCTGTGCCTGTAGCTCAAGCGGCTAAGGCGCCAGCCACATACACCAGAGCTGGTGGGTTCGAATCCAGCCCAGGCCTGCCAAACAACAATGACAACTCCAACCAAAAAATGGCTGGGGGTTGTGGCAGGCTCCTGCAGTCCCAGCTACTTGGGAGGCTGAGGCAAGGAGAATCGCTAAAGCCTAGGAGTTGGAGGTTGCTGTGAGCTGTGATGCCACAGTGCTCTACACAGGACAAAACAGCTTGAGGCTCTGTCTCCAAAATAATAATAATAATGATAATAATATACTTTGCTTAAAAGTAAAATGCTAAACCAGTTCAGACTCCAAGATGACAGACCTAAACTGGGACCATCCTGGGTAAATTAGGGCAGATGATTGCTTTCCACTGGCCCCCAACTGATCCATGGGAAAACGCATACATATTTTGCCTGGATTAACTCTGCCTTCCATCCAGCGCCAATTCTCATTTGCTCCTCCACCAAGGTAGTACTAAAACCCATTTTCCTTGTCTTAAAGATTGCCCAGGGAGGAATCAAACTCTAACCAGTGATAGATGCTCTGCAACAGCTTGGCCACAAAAAATAAGCGGCAGGGAACTCATGCCTTTGAGAGACAGACCACCTCACTATTGAGTGACACAGAACCAGCCAAGGCACTAACCTGGCAACTAGGAGGGCAAGTTCTGGAGTCACACTGCCTGGGGCCCGGCCCAGCCCTACACTCAGCAGCTGTGTGAACCTGGAGAAGTTACTCAAGTGCTCTGTAAAGTGAGGAGAGGATTTGCCTCATAAAATTCAAATTCATGAATTCATGAATCAAATTCATTTAATGAATTTGAATTTTAGACTGCATTTTTTTTTTAACTGCTGGGAAGGAAAACCAACAACAAATAACTTTTTAGAGTAAGTAGGCCCCAAATTTAACTGAGTATACTGGGTCTTGATTTGCTAAATCTGACAACCCGATTGGTGTCACAGTTAGGACAGAGCCTGGAATATAATAACTTACAGAATCAACTGCTGTTGTTAAGGCTTCAAGGAACAGCAACCTTATAGCGAAAGGAAAGGATACTGTGAGTGAGCAGGGTCTGAGTTCTTCCCTTTGTTTCCCCTGTTAGGAGGCCACGTGGATCTTCATAGTCAGATTCTCTCAGCCCATCTTTTCTTGGCTTCTTCCAAATGTCTCCCTGGTGGCTGAAGGATGCCTCTAGCCTCAAGTCCACATGACCTAGAAGATCCAATCCTGTCTTAGTTTGGGTTGTTATAGGAGTAGATGATGCAAAAAAATAAAAAAAGGATGTAGGTAAATAGTTTATGTGAGAGGCATCCCAGAAACTCTTGTAAGGGAGTGAGAATGTGGGGGAGGGAAGATGGAAGTCAATCAGGGGTGATAGATAGATAGACAGACAGATGAGTCTCACTCTGTCGCCCTGAGTAGAGTGCTGTGGCATCATCATAGCTCATAGCAACCTTCAGACTCTTGGGATCGAGTGATCCTTTTGCCTCAGACTCCTGAATAGCTGGGACTATAGTGCCTGCCACAATACCTGGCTAGTTTTGTTTTTGTTTTTGTTTTTTCTTTTTCTTTTTAATAGAGACTGGGTCTTGCTCTTGGTCAGACTGGTCTTGAACTCCTCAGCTCAACCAATCCACCTGTCTCAGCTTCCCAGAGTGCTAGGATTATAGGCGTGAGCCACCATGCCTGGCATCGGGGCATTATCAAACACACTATCAAACATAATTTAAGCTTATCATCACCATTGGCAACTGAAACTCCATCCTGTGGGGAAACTCTAGAGAGTTATCCCAATGGAGGGATGAGGAATCTGGGTATTTACCCACTGCCTCTGCTCATCATGGGGAGGTCTGGCGCCAGGGTCATTAACTCTCTGGCACTTCTGGCTTCCCACTGCCAGATGATAGTCCTCAGGAGCACACAGGCCAGGAAGCCACCCTGGGTCCAGTACTGGCCCTTACTCCATTCCCCATGGCTAGTGGTCAGGGGCTGCGGGTGAATTATGACCTGCTCCTTCCATGGAGGCTTTGGGCTTGGGCAGTCGTCACAGAGACAGGTGGGGACAGCCCTCCATGCACAACCACGACATGATAGTGAACCATGTTTGTGTTTACGTAGGAAGCTAAAAATCTGTCGAGTCTGGCCCACTATGGGTCAGGAACCTTCCAGAACAGATCCAATCCATCTCTGGCTATAGGAAAAGAGTATCTTTCCCATATCTGAGGCTGCACACATGGGTCTCCATGCCTTCTCCTTTCTAAACTAAATCAAACTCCTCAGTTTCTTCCTCTCTTCTTCATATCATGCTTGTATTTTCATTTGGTCAGAAGAACTTTCAGTCCAAAAAAGCAAAGGGGAGGGAGGAAGCAGACATGGGGACTTGTGTTCTGAACTGGGCTGAGTGTGGCAAGGCAGGCAAGGCTGGCTAGAGAGGATCCATGGGGCAGAGGCCTAGGCCTTGGTCTGAACTCCCCGTCACCAGCACCTCAGATGGTGCTGCAGCTGCCGCCTGCAGGGAGAGCCACCCAGCGGAGGGGTGAGGACCCTGCTCCAGACTACTCAGGCCACGCCATGTGTCTGAGAAATTCTGAAGTGAACAGTCCTCTGGTGGCTGAGGGAGGCTGCGCCACCACCCATGGGATCCCAGAAAGGCAAAGGCACTCTTTGTAAAGAGAATGTCCCCCAAGATAGACCCATATCTAGGCCATTTCTCTCCATGTGGACTCTTGAATAAGGGAAGTTTTCATCAGGGACGTGGACTAGAATCGAGACAGACCACAAGCAGGAGAAACAGAGCAGAGCCAGAGCAGAAGGAACACAAACACCCACGTGTGCTTAACAGCCGGCTCTCGCCTGAGTTCCGTCTCCGGGCTTCAGCAGCTCTAAGTCACCCTGACCTTTCTTAGACCTGCACCCTCCAGCGTCCAGCCAACAACCCAGTGCCACTCGTGGGCTTTCTTTAATCATGAGCAGCTCCTGTGTCGTCGTCATCAGAGTTGGCTTTTCCTTGAGCAAAGGTTACCAGTTCTATTAGTTTCCTGAGACTGACACAACAAAAGACCACAACCAGGTGGTTTAAAGCAAGAGAAATACGTTCTCTACAGCACTGGAGGCCAGAAGTAGAAATGCCCCTCTGGAGCTCTGCGGGAGGATCCGCCCTGTCTCTTCCTGCTTCAGGCGGCTGTCAGCAGCCCTTGGCCACAGCAGCTTGTGACTCCATCACTCTGCCTCTGTCATCATCTTATAGTCTCCTCTGTGTCTGTGTCTTCTCTCCTGTCTCTTATAAAGACTCTTGTCATTGGATAATCCAGGGCAATCTCATCTCGAGATTCTTAACTGAATTACATGCACAAAGACCTCTTTTCCAAATAAGGTCATTTTCACAGGTTCTAGCAGGCATCCTCAAACTTTTTAAACAGGGGACCAGTTCACTCTCCCTCAGACTGTTGGAGGGCCGGACTCTAGTTTAAAAAAAAAAAAAACTATGAACAAATTCCTATGCACACTGCACATATTTTATTTTGAAGTAAAAAAAATAAAATGGGAACAAATACAATTACACCGCCTCTTTTTTTTTTTAAGTTTTTTTTTTTTTATTGTTGGGGATTCATTGAGGGTACAATAAGCCAGGTTACACTGATTGCAATTGTTAGGTAAAGTCCCTCTTGCAATCATGTGGCCCGCTGGCCATAGTTTGAGGACCCCTGTAAGGATCTGAAGTGGAACATACCTTTTTGGAGGCTACCTTTCAACCCATTATACCAATTAAAAAGTCTGGAAAAAATCGCTCATGAAGTAGTTATTGAATGCCCACTCTATGCCAGATTCAGGCAGAGCTCAGTCTCCTTTGCAACAACTCCCCAAAGCCTGGTTGTGTTTCAGAGAATGACTCCACCTCCATCCCGCACTCAGCGCCTGGCCAGCTATTGAAATTGTCCTCAGCAAGTCAAGACCCTGACCAATAGGGGAGGGCCAGGGCTTTCCAAGCAATAGGTCACTTTCCTGGTCAATTTGGCTGTGAAAAACTGTCCAAAATCAAGGGGTCTGCAGGACCCTCCTCTCTGCCACTCTAGTTGGGGAGAATGTTTACTGCTTATCCCAGTTTCTGGTGGTGCCAGTCCCAGGAGTTCCTCTGCTTCCATTTTCTTTTCTTTTTTTTTTTTTTTTTATTAAATCATAGCTGTGTACAATAATACAATCATGAGGTACAATGTGCTAATTTTATATATAGTTTGAAATATTTTCATCGAACTGGTTAACGTAGCCTTCGTGGCATTTTCTTATTGTGTTCAGACTTTTATATTCTACATTTAGTAAATTTCACTTTTACCCTTCTAAGATGCACCATGGGTGTAGACCTACTAATTACCCTCCCTCCACCCATCCTCCCCTCTCCCATCCCCTCCCTTGCCCCTTTCTTGTGCCCCTTTCTTGTGTTTCATATTAGGGCTGAGTACATTGGGTACTTTTTCTTCCATTCTTGAGATACTTTGCTAAGAAGAATATTTTCCAGCTCTGTCTGTGTAAACATGAAAGAGGTAAAGTCTCCCTCTTTCTTTGCGGCTGTATAATATTCCATGGTCTGCTTCCATTGTCATCCCTGCAGTCTCTGCCTGTGATTGCCCCTGGTGTTCTCCCTGTGCCGCTGTTTTCACATCATCTTCCTCTTTTCATAAGGACACCAGTTACATTTGATTAAGGGGCTAGACTGCTCCAGTGTGACCTCATCTTAATTGCATTTGTGATGATCCTGTTTCCAAAAAGGTCACACATTCTGAAGTACTGGGGGTTAGAATGTCAACATATATTTTTGGTGAGGCCACAGTTCAACACACAACCATAAGCAAAAGGCAACCACGGAGTCAAAATTGGGAGGCACTGGGAGCTTGATACAGAACCCTTGGCATGTCTCAGACCCAGGCCTACACACCTGATGCCTCTGTGGCAGGCCTTTTGGGTCCCAGGCCCATCTTGCTAGGCTGAGTGGAATCTATAGGTGACCAGATGGGGAGGATGGGCCCCAGCCCTGCCAGGTGGCCCTTATTCTCCTCCCACCAAGAGGGGGCCTCCATTGAAAGGTCAATGCCTTTCTGGAGTTGACTAGAGAGTCCTTTACTAAACTCTCCTCCAGGCACCTGGTGTGAGCAGGTCCTCTGCTGCCTCCCAAGGCCTTCACTGGTTCTCCCTCCACAATCTCTCTGTCCCATCTTCTATCACGGTCCCTCCTCTCTCTACTCCACCCACTCCAGCCACCTGCCCACGCTTCTACTTCCCCAGGCTCACTCCTATCTTTGCACAGCTTTCTTCTGGTGCCTGCAGTGCTCTTCCCAGCATGCTGATCCTCACTCTCACCCCACTGCAAAGCCTTGCTCGGTTGTGGCAGGCTAAGTGAGGGTTTCCCTGACCACCCTTCCAAGAAGTGCAACGCCTGCCAGCCCCCACACTTCCAAGCCCCTTTTGCTTCTCAGTTTTTTTCAGAGCACTTGCTTCCTTCTAGGACACTATGTAGCATCTGTGTCTGTCATTATACTGGCTGTCTCTGCTGCCTCTGGAATGGAAGCTCATGGAGGTATGCCCAGTACCTAGGATGGCGGTGTGTACGGGCATTCATTCACTCAGGCATTCATTCGGCAGGTGCTAACTGCATGGGACCATGTGGCAGGCACTGTGTGGGCACGAACAGTCTGCACCTTCATCCCCTGCCCCTCTGATTTCTCTCTCTTTCCTGCCCTCCAGCTTGCTGCTGCCCAAACCCTCTGGCCCTGCATTGCCATCCTCAGTGCCTTCCAGAACCCAGCTAGTGCTGGGCCTGAGGTCTGTTTTCTGTGGCTAGGATGACAGAGTGAGCGAGCCCCTTCCATGTGGCAGCCTCTCAGGTGAACCTCTCCTGACTGTCCCCACTGCTATTCGAGGTTGGGCACTTTGAAGCCGGAGACTTTCTTTTTCATTATATATATTTTTTGACTTTTAAGAAACATTTATTATGGGCGACACCTGTGGCTCAAAGGGATAGGCGCCAGTCCCATATGCTGGAGGTGGTGGGTTCAAACCCAGCCTCGGCCAAAAACCACAAAAAAAAAAAAAAAAAGAAACATTTATTATTATTGTTTTTTTTTTAGATAAAATGTCTTTTTTAAATTTCAAATTAACATGAGCATACAGATGTTTAGGTTACACTGTTTTCATTTCTAAAGGAAAGTCCAAGTTGTAGTTGAGCCCTTCAGCCAGGAGGCGTGCTGAATATCCCCACATTGTGCACATTAGGTGAGATCCCACCAATCACCCTCCCTCCTCCCCCACCTCCTCTCCCCTCTCCAGAGTCATTTTTAACTTCTTCTTTTTTTTTTTTTTTTTTTTTTTTTGGAGTTTTTGGCTGGCTGGGGCTGGGTTTGATCCTGCCACCTCCAGCATATGGGGCCGGCACCCTACTCCTTTGAGCCACTGGTGCTGCCCTCCAGAGTCATTTTTAAACAATGATAAGGTCTACCCAGTCAGCACTTCTGCAGACAGCCTTTGTGACTGCTTCAGCTCGCTTCCTTCCAACCCTCTGCTGTATGTCAACCTCTTTCTGTTCACTATGAGCTTAGCAGCCTCTCCCCCCCTCCTCTCCCTCCCCTCCCCTTCCCCCTCCTCCTTGCCTAGGCTCACCAGACATCAAACTAGCCCTGCTGGTGCCCTTGTATTTCCCAAGAGTGCCTTCTGCTCTTCCTTGTGTCCACAGCTCTCAGTTGTGCAGGGTCAAGCCTGGGGGGGCCTGAGAGAGACTCTATTCTGTGTTCTTTCCCTTTCTAGAGTCTGTGCAAAAACCTTCTCCTTCATTTAAAAAGTCTCAGAATTCTTGGCCCTGCCCGTTGGTTCATTGCACTTGCTCAGATGGAGCTAAACCCCAGCAACAGGTACACAGATTTTCAGCTATTGTTTGTCTTTTTGTTTCTTAAGTAAGTTTTCTTGCCACAGGTTTAGAAGTGCACACAAGGTGTCGGGAGCCGGGGAGGCAGTGAGGTGGCCCAGGGCGCTTGGGCTGTCTACAGCCAGGGTCTGGGCCTCTGCCCTGTCCACCCAGCACCCCTCCCTGTTATCTTACTGTTGAACCTCCTGGGGAAGGCCCTCCTGGACTGGGCCTTGGTCTCCCATCCTCTCCTTGCTTATTGTGCTTGGCACTTGTCTTCCTGGACTTGACCTTGGTTTCCCCTTGACAATCTTCTAGTTCAAACTCCAGCATACCCTGGGTGAGAAGCCTTTAGCAAACATTCCTCCCAGCTCAACCTGGTTCTGTCATCCTCTTATTCTGCAAAAACCCCTCAAGTCTACCCTTCACATGCTGAGGGAGGTGCTCAGGCCAGGCACCATAGGTAGGAACAGATGACATTCCTGAGCGTGGTGACCTGGGTTCTGGCAGAAGGGGCAGAATAGAAACAGGTATTATATAACTCTTAGATATACCTCCTGAGGGTTAAAGGTATGGAAAAAAAATGGGTAGGTGAATAGTTTATCTGGATGTAGCTTTAATGTAATCCAGAATACAAACATCTCAGGAGCTGGGTGCAGTGGTTCACATCTGTAATCCTAGCACCCTGGAAGTCTGAAGTGGGTGGATTGCTTGAGTTTACTAGTTCAAGACCAGCCTGAGCAAGAGCAAGACCTTGTTTCTAAAAAACAACCAGCTGTTGTGGCAGGTGCCTATAGTCTCAGCTACTTGGGAGGCTGAGACAAGAGAATAGCTTGAGCCCAACAGTTTGAGGACTTTCCCTTAGAAATGAAAACAGTGTAAGCTAAACATCTGTATGCTCATGTTAATTTGAAATTTAAAAAAGACATTTTTATCTGAGCTATGATGCCACGGCACTCTACTGAGGGTGACAAAAAAAAGAAAATAAAAAATCTCGGGCGGCGCCTGTGGCTCAGTGAGCAGGGCGCCGGCCCCATATACCGAGGGTGGCGGGTTCAAACCCAGCCCCGGCCAAACTGCAACAAAAAAAATGGCCAGGCGTTGTGGCGGGCGCCTGTAGTCCCAGCTACTCGGGAGGCTGAGGCAGGAGAATCGCCTAGGCCCAGGAGTTGGAGGTTGCTGTGAGCTGTGTGATGCCACGGCACTCTACTGAGGGCCATAAAGTGAAGCTCTGTCTCTACAAAAAAAAAAAAAAAAAATCTCAGGAGAGGTGTTCATGATCTAGTTTAACTGGATAGATGGAGGAGATTGGGGCTGATTCTAGACCTACCCATAGGGGCACAGGGTGAGGAAGAGAGGGTGGGATAGGCCACGAGAAGGGAGCAGTGGCAGGTCCATGGTACCTGAAGAATACATTAATAAGCAACAGATAGTTCCAGATAAAAAGGGCTTGAGGGTACCAAGGCAATGTTAACCCGGTGGATAAGCCAGGTGCGGGAAATACCTAAAAACCCAACAGGTGGACAGGTGGTAGCAAGGGCACATAGAGTGACAAAGTTCTAGCGATTATGCCTGTGGATTCAGATTAAGTTATTAAATAGTGAGTTTCAGAAAGTTGGGCATGGACTGTCTCAAGTTCTCCTGCTCAAGGGTTAGAAAATTTGAATGCCTTTTGGAACAGGCAGGTTAACATAACATATAAGACCACAGGGAGGGGTGAGGATGACACCAGCCACGGAGGGCACATCTGTGGTCGCCACCAGTGCTGTGCCCCATTAGTGCTGACTCAGCCTTCCAGGCACCCAATAGGATTTACCTTCCTCTCCTCCTCTAAAGCTCAGAGAGTCGTGTGACTTGCCCTGGCAATACAATCTGGGCAGATGGAGCATGTGTGTTTCCAGCTCTAAGGCCCAGCAAGCTGTTCACTTGCTCCCTTCCTGTCACTTGCTCCCTTCCTGTCACTGCAGCAGTGGTTGTGCAGGCACATGTCAAGGCAAAGCTGCCACCAGCCTGAGTCCCTGAGTGGACCCTGTCAGCAGCACGCCCCGCTGACACGTCCTTGGACATGTAGCATGAACAGGAAATAAACTCTAGTGTTAAACCACTAAAGCCTAGAGTTGTTCGTCACCGCAGCATAAGCAGCTCTCCTAGGAGAGGGCTCTTCCCAAACGGATGTCAGGGCAGGAGACAGCACTGAGGTCGAGAAGGATCAGGGGACAGAGTGGAAAGGCCTCCTCTGTGCGTCTTTGTTTCCTTATCTATAAAATGGGACAACACAAATCCACCAAGTGCCTCCTTTATCCCAGGCATGTGTCCAGAGAGCAGGGGAAGGAGGTGGTGGGGCACCTCCTTCCTGGGCCCATGGCCCTGAGGCTGGAGCTCAGAAGGAGCAGGAAGGAGGCGGCTGAGGGCAGGGTAGGCGCGAGGTCAAATAGAGGTTTTGAAATAAAAGCCCTCGTCTTACCTCCACCCTCTCTCTGTCCCCTGTTCCCAAAGAAGCTCCAGCTCAAAGCAGGCCAAGCTCCTCACCCTCCCTCCCGGCTCAGCCTCTGCTGACTCCCCAGGCTGCTCAGTGCTCTCTTCTTCCTCCCACTTGTGGTAGCTGGAGTTCTTTCCGCCTACTTCTTCCTGACCCTCAACACATCCCTAAATCAGTGGTTCTCAACCTGCCTAATGCCTCGGCCCTTTAATCCAGTTCCTGTGGGTCTCGACCCCCAGGTTGAGAACCACTGCTCTAAATGTTCAAACAGTCCTGGGCCTCATCCTCCAAACGCCCATGCACCTACCAAATCAGTGTTTGTTGAATGAATAGACATCTCTTTAAGCACTTGACAAATTCAGTCAGCCATTCCACTGCAGGTGGTCCACTGTCACCTGGAAACCACCATCTGCACACTGGCTGTCCCAAGTGTGCAGGAGCCAAGCAGAAGTGGGCTCCCCTGTGCTTGTTCCCAAACCACTCTTTATGGTGGTGATGAGCCGGCCTGCTCCACCTGTCATTTCAGGAAAATAAGCAGACACTGCCCTCAGGGGCCACAGTGAGATCAGCTCCACTGTCAGCACATCCCAGAGAAGCAGACAGGCTCCAGGAGTGCAGGATCAGGACTCACTAATAATTAATGCCTCACAGACAGGCCTAATCTTTGCCACTGTCTGGAGCTTCACGCTGCAGTGTCAGAATTCAAATCCCATGGCCTGGGACAGCAACTTAGCCCAGCAGAGACTGAGTTCCCAGTCTGTAAAATGGAGGTGCTAGCACCCACCCTTCTGGGTGGTTTGTGCTAGCAACTGGCTGTGGGTTCTGAACACGTTGACACACAATCGTTAAGCCTGGTGGCTTACCTCTGGTGCCTTCTGACCCCAGGGAAGTAGGCTAAAGCCAGCCTGGGAAGATTATTTGCAGGGAATTAGTGCAGGCGAGAGCAGGATTAGGCCAGAGGCCCCGCAGCTCCCATCTGCAAAGAACTGGTGCCCCCTTTAGTTGAGAATGTGCACTTGCTACTCAAAATGTTTAGAAAGGGTTTACAGAGGCAGAGTCAGTCATGAGCTAGAGAAGCCCTCTGAGGAGCTGCCTTCCTCATCCGCCTTGAAGGCAGATGTTGTCCTGATCCTCACCTATTTCTCCTCCAGAACCTCTGCCACCAGACAACAGCCAGCATGCACCAGTTCTTCAGAGGATGGGCAGGTATCTCCGGGAATGAGGACACCTGGCTGGTCACTGACCTGCCACTTCCTGTGAGACCTGGGCAAGCCACCTTGCCCTTTAGAGCCTTGTTTTCTCACTTGTGAAATAAGAGAGTGCTGGGAAATGGTCTATGCATGCTCTTAAGACAGCAGATTCAAATTGGAAGGGAGGAGATTGAGGGGAAAGGGTCAGTTTTGGATTCCTACTGGGTTTAAAGGCAACAACAGTAGAGAAAGACACCAAATTGTCACCTACAGGAAACAATTCACTGTCAAATGAATGAATAAATGATGGCTGAATGAATGCACGCATGTAGGCACGAAACAGTGAATGTGGATGATGTACAGTGCTGTTAAAGAGCAACAGCGTGTCCTCTGGAAGGATGTGGAAATGATAAGACCACTTCTGAGGGTGAATTATATAATCCACATAAAACCAGAATTATTCAAAGATACTTTAAATAATATGAATGCTTAGCTTTCATTGAGGATTTATTCACCGGGCTTATTCTTTGTATTATATAACTATAACCTCCTTTAATCCTTGCAGTAATATAAAATAGGTAACATTATAACCCCCAAGTTACCAATGGGAAACTGAGGCACAGAAATGTCCAAGGCTAATCTTGACGTCTTGCTTCAGAACCCAGGGCTAGTGTTCCCCAGTACTGCCCCCTGGAGTTGGAATGGCACTGAGCCCAGAGTGCACCTTGGCTACCACAACACTGAGGTGGGTATTATTTACCTGAGGCCCGGCCACCATCTTTCCCTCAAGGGTCAAGCTCCTCCGCACTGAGAGAGGAGGGAGAAGGTCTGGGCTTCCGGCTCTTTGGCTTTTCCAGTTAGAAACCCTCGGGTTCCCCCCTGTCCTGTGCCACCTCTGCCTGATGCCACATTCACAACTCTGCTGGCTGCTGGAGGACACAGAGCTCCCTCTCGGGAGGGGGGCTCTGGGGTAGAAGCATCTCCCCAACTCCTTGCTTCCCTGCACCACACACAGGCCTGGTCTCAATCCGGGATCCTTACCTGATGTGCAGAGGTGCATTTCTTCAAGATCATTTGGGTGTCAAGGTTCCTACAGGATAATTTCAGGAATTGGAAGGGAGACCCCCAAGTGTTGCACAAGGGCTTAGGGACCTGGAATTTGGATAAAAGTTCATGATGAGCTTGGGTCCTTGGGTTGGTTCTTATGTAATATTCTTGCATCCTTCTGGTCAGACAAGAAAGGACTGAAATAACAGATGAATTCTTTTTTCCGTCACACTCACATGATTTTGAGCCCATACAATAACAGCCTTAAGTAAATATGCTACCATTTTTCACCAACTGTACAATGCAGCATTACTTTATATAGCATTAAGAAGAGGGGGAAAGCTACGAATGAAACTTTGACAGGCAAATAAATTTAAGACTCTCTTGATTTTGGAAGTGTTACAATATGAGAAAATGTGCTTCTTGGAATGGATGAAATGTGGTGTAACTTGTTTTTTTTTAGATAAGGAATCTGTGACCTTGTTGTAGGTTATTTACTCAAGGTCACATGGAAAATGAGGACAAATGGTTTTCAAGACTCATTCTGTCATGAAATCCCAGGTCTCCCACTATCTGACCACCCTCCATTAGGGGTGTGTAAGTCAGGAAATGGGAAGGCCACCCTCTCAGAGAGAGACCCAGGTCAGTGACGGGCTATTTATGAAGGATGAGACTTTGCCTTATGCCCCAGTTACGCTGTAATTGCTGTGATCTCCGAGAACACAGAGAAGGGCTTGGTGTGTAGCAGGCATGGAGAGGCGGGGTGGAGGGCAGGTGCTGGGAGGGCAGGAATGAACGGCAGGGAGACCCCAGTGAGGACAAGGAAGCCCAGAGCCCTGAGCCTGGATGAGTCCAGCCTGGAGCCCCATTAACAGGAGGGGAAATCACTGCTAAGGAGACCTTCAGCGCGATGCAGAATAACAAAGCACTTTGTATATTACAAAGCACACTATGAACGTTTCCTAACATTACCAGCAAAGATACACAGACCCAAGCTGTTGCCTGGAGCCTGGTTCAGTACGTGATTGCATTCAAAAGAAACCCCAAAATGAAAAGCAAGTTAAGCTTTTCCTTAGTTTTTGAAAATTGCCAAAAAGGGACTCAGCTTCTTCCTTGCTTGTCATGTGTGATACAGGTTCTCTCTCTTACAACACCCATCAGTAGCTGCGCTGAAACTTAATTCAGGCTCCAGCCTCAATCTCTCTCTCTCTCTCTCTTCCCTCTCCCTCCTTCCCTTTCTCTTCCCCTAAATTCCCAAAACTTAAAAGAAAACCAAGCTGGGCGATGGGCTTGCTTTCTCTTTTCTCACCATTTTCCACATTTTAGGATCTACCCTTTTTCTCATGCAGGTGGATCTCTACCTTTTTTTTTTTTTTTTTAATTGCAGTTTTTTTTTTGGCCGGAGGTGGGTTTGAACCCACCACCTCCGGCATATGGGGCTGGCGCCCTACCCCTTTGAGCCACAGGCACTGCCCCAGATCTCTACCTTTTTAAAAATAACTCAACCTACATTTTCTTCTCCCACAAAATTCATTTAATTCTCTCTCTCATCATATTTAGCACATCAGGAGGACGAGAGATAAAAATCTACCTATCAAGTACAAGGTACATTATTCTGGTGACAGGTAATACTGAAAGCCCCGAGTTCAGTACAATACAATTGATCCACATACCAAAAAACACGGGTACTACCTAATTTTTTGGAAATAAAATAATAAAAATAATAATTAGCACATCAACCCTATAGGCTCAGAATCCAGCTGCTAGGTGGGGGTGTGGAGTCATGTTAATCATGTTTGTTTCTTGCATATAAACACAATCATCAACAATCTCTGAACCTATCACACAGCAGCTGCTGGACTCCTGATTGGCAGGGAAGAATAATGCAAGGTGTAAGTTCTTCTGGTGATTAAGCTATTTCTGCATACATGCAAACTTAAGATTTCCCTTAAAAGTATCCCTCAGAAAAGGAAGTTACCTTATATTCAGGTCCTTACAAAATCTACCATATTAACAGGAAGCTCTCTTGTGTCTTGAAAATTAGAAGTATCTTCTTGAGAGGCTACAGTAGCTTGAAAAGTGCAGTCAATGCTAATTTGGGATGCTAATAAAGATCCTGACGCCCGCCTTATACAAACGGTGGCCCAGGAGACACAAATGTTCACTATAGATTTAGTCCTTAGTCCAAGGTAAGGACCTTACAATGGTGTGAGAAGTTGTTTAAAAAAAAAAACAAAAAACTTTTCAAAGACTACTAAAAAACGATGCATTTAGAACTTATGATGTAGAAGTCAGGAGTATGTTTCCACATGAGGAATTGTTCCCTGCGTTCCCAGTAACAGCATCTTGCATAGTTTCAAAAAATGTTGCCTTTCAACCAGAATGGACTGAGGTTGCACTGTCAGAGGACTCCTACTAATTCAGACAAAGATACTGATGTCAACAAACCACCAGCAGAGTTTAAATCAAACTGCTCCATGAAGTCCTAGCGCTGTAATCCTAGCATTCTGGAAAGCTGAGGTGGGCAGATTGCTTGAACTCAGGGCTTCAAGAGCAGCCTGGGCAAGAGTGAGAGCCTATCTCTACTAAAAATAGAAAAACTAGCTGAGTGCCATGGAGGGCGCTGTAATCCCAGCTACTTGGGAGGCTGAAGCAAAAGGGTTGCTTGAGCTCAAGAGTTTGAGGTTGCAGTGAGCTATGATTCTATAATGTCACAGCACTCTACCCAAGGGCAACACAGTGAGACGCTGTCTCCAAAAAAAGGAAACTGCTCCATGAAACATGAGTGGAAAAAGCGAAATTTCTAAATTAATTTATCCTTTCATATAATATGTGACTTTTAGATATACATTTTTTACATTAAAAAATAAATATAACAAGCAGCTGTTTATTTCCCTAAAAGTTTATATATTTAAGTTGTCCTGAAACATTGGTTTTTGTTTGGCAGTGTTTCAAATCTTTTCATTGGGAAATGGGAAATGGCTTTGTATTTAGAATTGCCTATATGAATTAGGCTTATGTGGGCTTAGTAGGAACGGATTTAATGAGCCTGGAGTTAATGTTCTGGTCTGAAGGGAACTAAAACCTGCATTTGCCTGAAATTTCAGGATGATGGCTCCACCAGAACATTGCAGACTTCTAGTGTTAAAGATCTTCCTTACACCAGGCCAGCTGCTCTTCATATTTGCTGCAACTTTAAGAGCAATTCTACAGATGAAACACTCAAGACAGAGCAGACAAGGGTCAGATGAACCCCTTAGAACTGTCCTGGGAAACATGAGGCTAGGAGTTCCCTCTTTGTAAGACCCATGGTATGTTGGAGGAGTGGGTGAGAGGGCTGAGTTCAATCAGCATTGCCCTTTGTTCTTCAGAGATTTCCTCTGAAGAGAAAATGTCCTCACTGTGGGATAGAAACCCTGGGTGTCCCGCGTCCTTCCAGGGTGGAGAACACAGAGTGAGAACAAGGAGCAGTGCAGAGAGAGCTATAGCTCAAGAGGTCACAGGGGAGGCCTTGCCTGGCCACCTATGTCCTGCCTCCTTCTACCTTCATAGAGATAACCAGTAACATTTTTTCTCCTGGGAGTCAAGGACTAAAGATTTTTCAGATCAAGCATTAGCAAATTCCAATCTACCCTTAGCCATATCTCTTTTTAATAACTCCTTTTCTCTGTCATTAAGAATCCTTTAGAAATCCAAACTTAACTTTGTACTCCTTTTAACAGAAAAGAAGAAAAAAGCACTTAAAGAAATTTGGTTTCAGGCTTAGCACCCGTCGCTCAGTGGTTACGGCGCCAGCCACATATACCAAGGGTGGCGGGTTCAAACCCAACCCACAAGCTAAACAACAATGGACAACTGCAACAAAAATAGCCAAGCATTGTGGCGGGTGCCTGTAGTCCCAGCCGAGGCAAGACAATCGCCTAAGCCCAAGAGTTGGAGGTTGCTGTGAGCCGTGACGCCACAGCACTCTACCACGCGTGACAAAGTGAAAAACAAAAAAGAAAACAAAAAGAAATTTGGTTTTATATTTTGAAAACATTTTTAAAACAAGGAAAAATCTCTGATTTGGCAACATTTTCCACTCAAGAATTCTCCAAAGATGGGCGGCGCCTGTGGCTCAGGCGGTAAGGCGCTGGCCCCATATACCGAGGGTGGCGGGTTCAAACCCGGCCCCGGCCAAACTGCAACCAAAAAATAGCCGGGCGTTGTGGCAGGTGCCTGTAGTCCCAGCTACTCGGGAGGCTGAGGCAAGAGAATCGCTTAAGCCCAGGAGTTGGAGGTTGCTGTGAGCTGTATGAGGCCATGGCACTCTACCAAGGGCCATAGAGTGAGACTCTGTCTCTACAAAAAAAAAAAAGAATTCTCCAAAGAATCTTGATTTGCGAGAGTAGCTGACTGAAAATCATTTACTGGTCTAGGTGTGTGGTGTTTGGGTTTCAGAGGGCTTGTCTGTCTGGCCTATTTGATCCCCACGCAGCAGCACTGCCAGGTAAGCAGGGCACATGTTAACTCCAGGGTGTGAATCAGAGGAAGCTTAGTTTAGAGAAAAATAAAAACTGACACACATCTGTGTGGCTCTCACCATTGTTTGGTTTTATCAGGGGGGTGTTTTTCAGTGAGAACTCTTCTATTCCAGTTTCAGAAAAAACAGCTCAAACTAGCTGAAATGAACAAATAAAAAAAACAAGAGGAAGGAGGAAGTCATCAGTTTATGTGAGTTCAAGAAGTGGACTGAGGGGAACTCAAATATCAACCTCTCTCTCCCCTTCCGAATCTCCAATCTCGCCCTCCCTCACTCCCTCCTGCCTCCATCTTTAGCTTTTTGCTTGTGTGGATGTCATTCTCAGGCAGGCTGTCCTCTAAGATGTGGCGAAGAGGCCAAACTGATCACCACCCCTAGGATCAAATCCTGCCCACTCAGCAGGCTGGTGGAAAGCAAGTCCTCCTTCCACCATTGTTTTTCAAAGGTCTGGTGCTGGGACTCTGGCCTGGACTGAGTCACCATGAACCAGCCACCATGGCCCTGCCTTGTGTCACATGCCCTCTCCTGGCACTGAGGGCCTATATGGTCCTTCCCCTTCAGAGCTGGGAAGGGACGAGTTTCCAAGAGGAAGGCCAGGTGTTTTCTGTTTAGTAGAGATGGGGGAACAGATGCAGGGTAGGCAAGACATCCATTATTATCACCGTTCTCACTATTCACTTGAAGCAGAGAGTCCTGGGTCCCATAGCCAGATCTCAGAGCCCAGGTCTCAAGATCCATTTCCACACGGGTAGACAGAAATCCACGGACATGGAGTTAAAATGACATCTGGACTCAGTCCATCAGGTGTCTTCCTTTAAATTCACACCTATTGTCAGAAAACCCAGCTTGCCTTCACCCAGGCTAATCACCACCACCACCCCTGTGAAGCAACACCTTTCATTTAGAATACATTCTCAGCTACGCAGTATGTCAATGGGCAAGCCTCAGGTTCTTCCTACAGATTTGCTGGGAGGCAAAGGGAAAACCACCCAGGGCCTGGCCTCCGTTTCTCCTTCTGAGGTTCCCCAGCTGGCCAGCAATAGGAATGGCTCAGTCCATCTCCCCCAAATCCCTCTTCCTTTCCATCACCCTGCTCCTGGGCATGTGACTGGTATAGTTCCCTTCTACTGAAGTGACTCTGTCCATGTTTTTAAGCATGTTATCATAATTATCAAGGCCAGGACTGATTGCCTTATTTCTTTTTCCTTCCCCAGAGTCCAGTGCCTTGTATATACTCAGCTTTCAAGAAATGATTCTACCCAGCACTCTGGGAGGCTGGGGTGGGTGGATTGACTGAGCTTACAGGTTCCTAACCAGCCTGAGCAAGTGCGAGAATCCCATCTCTACAACTAGCTGGGCGTTGTGGCAGGAGCCTGTAGTCCCAGCTACTCAAGAGGCTGAGACAAGAGAATCACTTGAGCCCAAGAGTTTGCAGTTGCTGTCAGCTAGGATGTCACAGTACTCTACCGAGGGCAACAAAGAGAGACTATCTCAAGAAAAAAAAAATGAATGATTCTAACTTGCACCAGCCCTACTTTTGGGGTGACTTGAGCGTTAACATTCACTTGGCCAAGCAAATGCACAACGTATGACAGGCATTGCTCACTTCTGTTTCTCAACGTTCTGATCACAGATTGTTCTAGAGTGGATGGGAGCAATTTAAGGAGGATATGAATCCCCTTAGGCTTACTTTGTTAATCAGTGCATCACTCGGTTGCTTCACGGCATACAAGGGCCATCCTGAAAGTATCCAGCCATGTACTACAAAAAAATAGTATTAACAATGGCTGGATACTTTCTGGATAGCCTTCGTATTTTTTTGTTTTGTTTTGTTTTTTTGCAGTTTTTGGCCAGGGCTGGGTTTGAACTGGCCACCCTTGGCATATGGGGCCAGTGCCCTACCCCCCTTAGCCACAGGTGCCACCTAATTTTTTTTTTTTTTTAGCCTTCGTATTTTTAAAACAAAATGTATCCAAAAAAACCAAAAAAAACAAAATGTATCCAAATGATACTCCCTTTTAGTTTCTCACAATAAAAAGCATCTCTTTTGCATTTGTAGATACTTTCTAGAGATAGAGATGAATTAATTTATTTCATTTCCCTTAAATTTTTATGTAGGTTCTTTAAATTCTATCCCCTACTTCAGGCTGAGAATAGAGAGTTAGCTTATCCAGAGCATTAAAGATTTATCTCCTTCATTGCTCTTTATAGAACTTCTCTTATTTCTAAGGAATATCTCATTTGCTTACATTATTCTGCAGAAGAGTTAAAGAGGATATAATGTTTTCTGAAGCCCTGTATGAATTTTCAAAAATCTGTAGGATGCTGACTTTGTAATAACTCCAACTAATTACCCTTTTTGGGATTAGATGTTAGGTTGAGACCTTTAGGTTTACCACCATTGAAAACTGATAAATCTGATTTATTATGAACAAAACAAGGTTTCAGTGTGAAAATACCTCCTGCGTACAGCCATTTGTACATGAAAGATTTTTCCCTGTTCAGGTTTTTTTTTTTTTTTTTTGTAGAGACAGAGTCTCACTTTATGGCCCTTGGTAGAGTGCCGTGGCCTCACACAGCTCACAGCAACCTCCAACTCCTGGGCTTAAGAGATTCTCTTGCCTCAGCCTCCCGAGTAGCTGGGACTACAGGCGCCCGCCACAACACCTGGCTATTGTTTTTTGGTTGCAGTTTGGCCGGGGCCGGGTTTGAACCTGCCACCCTCGGTATATGGGGCCGGGGCCCTACTCACTGAGCCACAGGCGCTGCCCCCTGTTCAGGTTTAAGGAGATCTACAGTAAATCCATCCAAAAAAAGGGATGTTGGCTGCAAGTACTAAAATTGTGTGCAGTTTTCCCCTTCACTGGGAACAGTGGGCTGAATTAATGTGGTATTTGTTTTCTACACATTTCTGATTGTGATGGTAACCAGTAAGGGGAAAGCCGTGTGGAGGATGACAGTTGTGGAGACCCCAAAAGGCATTCGTTGGCCAGGTCTTACATTTATTGCTAATTCCCCACAGTGTCCTGGATCTAAAAAACAGAATGGCATACCCAAAAGAGCACAATGTATTTGTCTTGGATGACCGAATTGTGATGTAGAAAAGGATCCTATGAATTATCTAGTTGAACCCCACCGCAGGTCCATTTATGGATAAACTGAGGGTTGGAAAGGACCAGAGACTTGGCCAAATCTCTAGTCAGTGTTCCCTCCACACTGAGACACTCTTTTGTTCTCACTCATCATACTTGTCGCTCACATTGGGTGGCTGAGGCGGGACAAGATCACAAATCCCATGTGTACGTGTTCTCACTTGAAACCATGTTCAATATTAAAACCTGTCCAGACTTTTTAAAGGGCAATGAGATGGGCATAGGTAAGACGACACTGTGATGCCTTCAAAGACAGAGGTCCATTTGATGTAAGGGTGGACAACAGGAGGCCAAGGGGCCAAGGGCAATGGTTCTGAGGGCGGTGGGTGTCCCCAGACAGCCTCCCCTGTCTCCCACTCTCCCTTCCCCACCCCTCTTTCCCCATCTCCTCTACTGCCTCTCTCCAGCTCCACTGTGTGCTGGTACTGAGGACAGGGGAGATTAGGATTTTCACGTGATATCACAGTTTCCTTTCAAATTATTCATTGAGGAAAAAGAATTAGTACAATTCATCAGTGTAACCTGGCTTATTGTACCCTCAATGAATCCCTAACAATAAAAATAAATAAATAAATAAATAAAAGAATTAGTACAATTTATTGAATATGTGGAAAATTTTCACCTTTAATGCAGATGTGGATTAGAGTCTTCCCTCAGCTATTTACAGGTCAGAGTTTTAAAAAATGAAATCATACCTATGTATTATTCTGTAACTTACTGGCATTTTAATATACTATAAACGTCTTTCCAGTTCAGTATTTAGTATCCATCTATCAATCTAAATTATTTCTTAATGTAAGTGCGAATATTCTGCAGTGTGAGTATACCATCATCAGCCCAACTACTCTTCTGTTCATGGCAAACAATGCAGTAATAAAATGTCCCGCTGTGTCTGCCAAACATCAAGTCCAAATCTCAAGTTCTCTATCTTCCTTGGCTATTTTGAAGCCTTCATATTCAGAAATGGAATTTGAACAGATGTCAAGGTTAGGAACCAGAAAGACCCACTACTAGGCATTTTGTACATCTCCCCTTGTTGATTTCATAGGTTTTCCTTAGATTCTCAATTTGCATTTAATACTAATCCTTTCCCTACTTTATTTCAAAGGTGGAAATCTCAAAATGTTAAATCTGTCTGAAACAGCTCTAACAGCGGCAGAAAAATGCTCCAAGAGTGGGACAGTAAAGCAGTGTCAGGCTGTGGGAGCATTTAGAACGGGGAACATCATGCGATTCTGAATTAAACCCCAGCTTTGACTAAGACATCCATTGCTTCTATTTTGAAATGGAGGTGAGGAAAAGCAAGTCAAAGCCCTGGAGATAAACAGAGCCTGAAATTTCAATCCAATGGACAGGGAAACATACAAGTTTCCTTTATAGATGGGCAGGAAATACCTTTGTCTTGTTTTATGATGTCTTCACATTCTAACTTTCAATCCATACAACTGACTCCTTCCTCTTTTGAATGCCTATTTGTTGCCTCATTAGGATAGATCTGTAATCACAGTTACTCCTTTGAAGTCCTTAATCGACCCTAGTCTAATAGTGTGAATTTTGGAATACTCAGAAATCGGGATTTGTGACCTATGGGTTTTTTTGGGTTTTGTTTTGTTTTTTAGAGACAGGGTCTCATTATGTAGCCCAGGCTGATCTTGAACTCCTGCCTCAATCTCCATACTGTTAGATTACAGGTGTGAGATACCATGCCTGGCCTACTAATAATTGACACCCACAGAAATTTTTTCAGCCTCCCAGAGTCTTCACCTCCTTGTGAAGTGGGGATAACTCATTAGATCTGGCAAGTTCTGGTATAGGCTATTATGAGGTGTAAACCAAAGCAATGGAAACACTGGGCCTGGTGTATTAAATAGCATATGACATGCTCTATTTATGGCTTGCAATTTATTTGTGTGTCACTGATTTCCTATAGAAGTTAAAACTTTCAGAGCACTCCAGAGCTAACTAGGCTGATAGAGGCCTCACATAGCAGGAAACAAAGTTATGGCATGAAGAATTCACTCAGGACTTAAAGAGCCCTGCTAGTTCCCAATGTGAAACATTTTTAATAATTACTAGCAATAAGGTAATGAGGAGAGTAACCAGTGTAACAAATATTTTTAAAAATTGTTCTATTTCCCCCTAGTTGATCAGGGTCAAATATGGTCTCACAACTTCCGAGAGAGAGAAATATTCAAAATTAAAAACAATACCAAACAAAAACAACCAACAGAAGGCAAATAGACATCATCCACGTATGTTAACACTAGAAGCAAATTCTTGGAACAGTAATGTTTTGGGAGATGGTGGTGGATAGGTTACTGTTGCCCTCATTTAACTGTTGAATGTTGCAGAGTACCACCTCTTCCCAAAGAGTGTTTACTTACATGTATAGCACATAAAACCAGTTCATTACTGGGGATGAAGGAACAAGCAATTTACCTGATGATCAGCTTCTTGGAGGCTTGTAGTGATCCTGAGTCCATTTCTTTGTAAGATACTCTCTCTCCCAAAAATGACCCCTATTGCATATTTCACCCTAAATATCCTTAGTTCCTATTTGCTATGGTTTCCAGGTCCCTCAACAAGCTGGTTACTTTCCTATGGACCTAAGTCAGTTATTAATGTTTGTAAAAAGTGGTACTTGGGCTGTTTGCAATTACTGTATTTGCTAGAGTTAATATCGCCCCTGATGTATGGCTTTAAATGGATGCACAAATGTCTGTATTTCAGATTACAAAGAAAAAACTGGAAACCATCCAACAAGTGGGAAGAGCTAAATAATGATATAGCCAAATCATGGAGTATTTGCAGCCATTCAAAGATGTTTACAAACATGGGAAGATTTTTCTGTAAAGGCACAAAATACAGAATTGTATACTCATAAATTACATGAACATTTCATTGAAAGAAGATGAAAACAGACCAAAATGATAGTACAGGCCATTTTTCTGTTTTGCTATGCCTCATAAACTTTAATAATATGCATTAGAGGGGAACCTTATAAAACAAAGGGGGGAATGTTTACTGCAGAACACCTCTAAGCAGGGTCTTTCTTACTAAAAGAATAAAGCAGGGCCATTACCACCTTTAAGTTTTTATTTTTTATTGATCCATAATATTTGTACATGCTTATGGAGTACATGTTATATTTCAAAACATGCATACAAAATGCAATGATCAAATCAAAGTGTTTAGAATATCCATCACCTCAAACATTTCTTTGTGTTGGGAACATTTCAAATACTTCTATTTTGAAATATACGATATATTATTAACTATGGTCACCCTACTGTGCTACTGTTCTGTGAACACTAGAACTCACTCCTTTTATTTAACTGTATGTTTGTGCCCATCAACCAACCTCTCTTCATCCCCCTTATCATCACACACACACACCCTTCCCAGTCTTTGGTAACTACCATTCTACTTTCTACCTCTATGAGATCAATTTTTTAGCTCCCATGTATGAGTAAAAACATGTGATATTTGTTTTTCTGTACCTGGCTTATTTCACTTAATATAATGACCTCCCGTTCCATCCATGTTGCTTACTGCAAATGACAGGATTTTATTATTTTTTGAGGCTGAATAATACATCAATGTGTATAATACATACTGCATTTTCTTTTATCCAGTCATCCATTGATGGACACTTAGTTTGATTCCATATCTTGGTGACTGTGAGTAACGTGGCAATAAACATGGGGTGCAGGTATCCTTTTCACTGATTTCTTTCTTTCCTTTGGATAAATAACCAGTAGTGGGATTCCTGGATCATATGATAGTTTTTAGTTTTTGAGAAATATCCACGCTGTTTTCTACAACGGCTGTACTAATTTACACTCCCACTAACAGTGCATAAGAGTTCCCTTTTCTCCACACCCTTACCAGCATTTACTTCTTATCTTTTTGATAACAGCCTTTCTAACTGGGCTCACTGTGGTTTTGCATTTCCCTGATGATTGGTGACATTGAACATTTTTTCATAAACCTACTAGTCATTTGTATATCTTTTGAGAAATGTCTATTCAGATCCTTTTTTTTTTTTTTTTTTTTTTGTAGAGACAGAGTCTCACATACCACCCTCAGGTAGAGTGCCGTGGCATCACACAGCTCACAGCAACCTCTAACTCTTGGGCTTACGTGATTCTCTTGCCTCAGCCTCCCGAGCAGCTTGGGACTACAGGCACCCGCCACAACGCCCGGCTATTTTTTTTTTGGTTGCAATTTGGCCGGGGCTGGGTTTGAACCCGCCACCCTCGGCATATGGGGCCGGCGCCCTACTCACTGAGCCACAGGCGCCGCCCTATTCAGATCCTTTTTAATTGAGATGATTTGGGTTTTGCTATTGAGTTCCTCATATATTCTAAATGTTATTCCTTGTTCAAAGAAATTGGTAAATGTTCTCTTCCATTCAACCAGTTTTTTTTACTCTGTCATTTCCTTTGCCATGCAGAAGCTTTGTCTATATATAGTCCCATTTGTCTACTTTTCTTTTTGTTGCCTATGCTTTTGAGATCTTAGCCATAAAAATCTTTAAAATCTTTGTCTAGACCAACATCCTGGAGAATTTCCTCTGTGTGGTCTTCTAGTAGTTTTCTTCTAGTAGTTTTATAATTTGGGGTCTTATGTTGAAGCCACCTTTATTTAAAGTCTATTAGTAATTACAGAGTCCATTAGTTTATTAGTAATATGGCCTTAGTCTATTACCTTTTTTTGGCAGCCACCTTTATGCTCAGCATAGACCAATAAAACTTTTTTTAGAACCTAGACTTCTAGGCTTTATCCTCTCCATCACGTTTGTGCCCTTGGTTTAGAAAGGTGACATTTCACTTTCTCACATTTATCCCACTATCCAAACGTGTCAGTATCCCTTTAGGTACCTACTTTGTTTTCTGTAAGAGCTGCTTCTTTAAGTAGAAGGTCATCTGCAAATTTTCTTAACCTCACCAGTATCTTCAACCAGAAAATTTATTAAACTGTAAAGTAAGGTGAGGATAGAGCCCATGAATTCAGACAAGCACAGATTCATCAACAAGGAACCTGCAGAAACAACTCTGGAAGGGTAAGAAACCTAATTGACCAAATCCTAATACAACCTCACTTTTCCTCTTATCCAAAGATTTTATGGAAAATTGTTAGTTTTAAACATTCCCCGGAAAAAGTTGCTTCAAGATTTGCATGCAGCCTATAGATTTTATTTTTGATTAACAGACACTATTTTCTACTACTCTATAGGAGTAGCATAAAATCAATAGTAAAGATGAAAGAGTATTTCTAGATTAATGCATTATGCATTGACACAAGAAAGTTTGCTCTGTTATACTTCATTATAGGAAATGTCTAAAGATAAAAACGTTTACACCTACATTAGGTCATATAGTATAAATTCCACTGTTATCCAGAGGAAATTCTGAGTAATACATTCAACGTTACTTTGAGGATTCTTGTTTAAAAGCTATTTTTATTAGAGCATTTTTTCTGTAGATCAAGTGGCATGGTGAAAGTACTGATTCACCAGTGATCAGCTAGCTGTGACTTCGAACAAGCCACTTGGGAAACCTGCCCCAACCCCCCACCCCCACCCCAGCAAGTTTCTTTAAGTTGTAAAAGTAGAGGTGATACTTAGCCTTTAGAGTTGTGATAAAGATGGAAGGGGGCAATGTGGCACTGAATAATCATCACCGTGTATTAAGATGCTCACCATAGGCCATACACTCCAAGTGCTTTCCCTGGTTCACATCATTTAATCATGTGACCCTAGGAATGGTATGACAACCATCCCCATTTATCTGAAGAGCTAAGATATAAAGCAACTGGCCCAATCACAACAGAAAGTGGTGGCCCAGGCATTTGAAGCCCCTGACTCTGGAGCCTGTGCTCTTAGCCACTGTATCTGTAGAGTGGATGTTTATTGAGTTTTTGCTTCCCATTCTCCTACCTTTTGGTAACAGGCCCTTAAATTCTTAGGGAGAATTCTCCCTATCTGTATCTAATTGGCAAGACTAACAATCAAGGTGCTCCCTTATCTCTCTCGCCAGAGTCAGCACATAACAAAAACCAAGCTGAAGCCAGCACATGGCTATATTCTCAGCTCCCCTGGAGACTAAGGTGAGAGGATTGTTTGAGCCCAGTAGTTTGAGTAAGACTCTATCTCTCAATTAAAAAAAAAGGCTGATTTCCTTCATGATATTGTATGTTGAGAGACCCAATTTGTAGCTGACACATTCCTTTAGTAGGGCTTTGAAAGACTGCCAGGCCTGAATCCCCAGAGCTATCTGAGGTTACTCTCCCAATAAACTCCTTTTTTTCCTAGTTAGCCAGAGATAGCTTCTTCTGCTCAAAACTGAGTATCTCTAATCAAAACCGCTACACACTGTAACATGTCACACTGAGAACTAGAGGACCAATGACAGACTCTAAGCTTCAGTTTCCTCCTCTATAAATGGGAGTTAATAACAGTACCCACACTGCCTAGTGTTACAATTAAGCAAGACATGTAAAGCACTTACATCATTTGGTATATCAAAGTATTCAATGACGGCTACTATTGCTAAGGGCTCAGTTCTTTTTTAGTAAAAGGGCACTTAAGCAGTTATTCCCATTAGGTGAAACAAATCTCTAAAATGGAAATAATTATGGTTATAGACTCCATTTTCTTACAGGTAGGAATAAGTTCTAATAATTATACAATTGCCCACATTTGTTACATAATTGGACTCCATCCTAAGCTTTCCAAAGAATCATTTGTCCAGGGGTACAATATTATTCCTCCCACAACAAATTGTTAAGATTGAAGAATAACTGACTGTTTAATAAAAGAACACCTCAGCACTCAGTATAGTGAACTTGGTCCTGACACTCCTAAAACTTAAGGGGGTGGATGATCCAAATGATGAAGTGACAGGCAAAGTTTTCTGCAAGGACAGTTATAAAGTAATATTAACACATTATTTAAGATCCTTAAGTGCTAATGTGTTCCAGCTTAGAGAGCATTTTGGATTGAGATTGCTATTCCTGCCATAACCATTACTCCTCTCAAGACTGGATTTATTGTTTCCTTTCTCTTTGTATTTTTCTCCACTAACACCACTCCCTATCATAATTTAGACACTTGCTTTAACATTATATACAAGTAACAAGGAAAACATTTTAATAAAATAAGCAAGACAAAAACCCAGACTATACAGTCCTAGTCAAAGCAAAAATCTTCAGTATCTATGCTTATTTCACCTTTGCTAGAATACCACACAAATTAGAACGTTTGTTTTAGCAATACCATCTGAGCCTAAGGTGCCTTCTTTAAAATACCCACTGTTGGGTTCAATTGGCAGGGTGCTGACATGGATCAGGGAAAGGGAGAGAACTCAGTCCTTGCAGCAACAATATGCACGAGGCTGGGAACAAAGGAGCCAGCCCCATGCTCGGAAGACTGGAAAGTAACAAAAAAGCAAATATACTGAAGACTGTGGGAGCCCAGTTTTTAAACACAGGGTACAAGTTACAAATGTGTAAAGGGAGAAGCCTGGGGCAAACTCTATGGAGTAGAAGTGGAAAGGAGATGAGTGTAGACTTGTGGTTTTTCATATACATAACTGGATGGATGAGGAAACAAACGTAGCTGCATGTATTTCCAAATTTGTCCACTGAGAGGACCTGGACAGCACAATGGCAATGATCACAGCATTGCACCCAGGTCTTGGTTCTAAACCATTCTCCCTTAAAATGAACCAGGACTTTAGGGGAAATGGCTGATTTCAGGACTGGAATAGAGAAAATGAGTCCGAAACATCTTGTGGTGCCCCAAAGTAAAGAAGTACTCAAAGAACCATGAGGAAGACACAGGAGCCAGCTTGAAAATGCTCCCACTAGCCAAATCTGAGACAACTGGAATATCAAAATAAATCACGATCATCCATGTTCTATACTGATAAAAAATTAAATAAGTAAATGGGGAAGAAAAGAAAGTGCTGTCTTACAGAATGCCCGCTAAATGTAGCGACAATGGTAGAATTAGAAAATCACCGTTTAAGGCTGGGTGTGGTAGCTCACACCTGTAATCCTAGCCTTCTGGGAGGCTAAGGTGGGTGGATAGCTTGAGCTCATGAGTTTGAGACCTGCCTAAGCAAAAGCAAGATCCTGTCTCTACTAAAAATAGAATAACTGGCTTGGCACCCGTAGCACAGTGGTTACAGCATGCCAACCACATACACCAAGGGTGGCAGGTTTGAACCCAGCCCAGGCTAGCTAAACAACAACAATACAACAAAAAATAGCCAGGTGTTATGGCAGGCGCCTGTATTCCCAGCTACTTGGGAGGCTGAGGCAAGAGAATCACTTAAGCCCAAGAGTTGGAGGTTGCTGTGAGCTATGATGCCACAGCACTCTACCAAGGATGACATAGTGAGACTCTGTCAAAAAAAAAAAAAAAAAAGTAGAAAAACTGAAGCAAGAAGATCACTTGAGCCCAAGAGTTGGAGGTTACCGTGAGCTAGATGCCATAGCACTCTACCCAGGGTGACAGCTTGAGACTCTGCCTACTCCCCCCCAAAAAAGAAATAGAAAATCACCATTTAGCAATAACTGATTCAGATAAAAATCATCAGTGGATACTCAAACTAGGGATAAAAATTTGAGAAAGAATAGAATATTGGCATAATTTCAAAATAGCTCCCCACACAGTAGCCCTTCCTCATAAACTAATACCTATAGTAATCATTTTGCTATGGATGGATATATCAAAACTCTTTAAATTTATACCAGAAAAAAAAAAAAAAGAAGAAACAAATGTGAGAAAAATAGTAATACTTAGTAACTTCATAGTGGAGAAATTCTGAAGCCATCATAAGCAATATTAAAAATTAATAGCACCAGTAATGAGAAAAATAGACACTATGTGCCTGCTAATAAAATGTGGAAAAGAACATGGCATCGCTTCTCTGGTATTCCTGCCAAAAATTCATAACCTGAACCTGCGAAGAAAACATCAGACAAAGAGAGGGCCATTCTACAAAGAAGAGTGGCCTGCATTCTTCAAAAACATCAAGGTTATAAATAAGGAAAAATCAAGGAACTGCTCCAGATTAAGGAAGACTACAGGGAAAACATAACAAAATGCATGCATTATCCTGAATTGGATCCTAGATCATAAAGGAAAGCTTTATCATCAGGACATTTTGGGAATAAATGACAACATTTGAATGAGTTTATGGATTAAATGGTAGAATTTTATCAAAGTTGGCTTAGTGGTTTTGATGGAAGTATTGTGGTTATACAAGTGTGTCTTTGTTTTTAAAAAATAAACATTGAAGTGTTTAGGACAAATGGAACATCATAACTGCAACTTAGTACCAAATTATTCAAGAAAAAATGTGCACAGAGAGAATGAGAAGGTAAATACGGCATAATATTAACAATAAAGGATTCTAGGGGAAGCATATACAGGATCTTTTAAACTATTGTTGTAACTTTTCTGGAAAAATTTAAAATTATTTCAAATTAAAAAGTTAAAAACTAGGGCCCAGGCATGCTAGCTCACATCTATAATCCTAGCACTATTGGAGTTCAAGGCAGGTAAATTGCTTGAGTTTAGCAGTTTGAGACCAGCCTGAGCAAGAGCGAGAACCTGTCTATACTAAAACTAGAAAAATTAAGGAGGCATGGATTACTTGAGCCCAGGAATTTGAGGTTGCTGTGAGCTATGATAATGCTATGGCACTCAAGCCTAGGCAACAGAGTGAGACTCTGTCTCAGAAATAAATATATAAAATAATAATAGGATAAAATAAGTGGGATGAACTAGATGATTTCATTTTAACCATGAAATCCTAAGATTATAAGTTGTAAATTTCAACTGCTTACCCTCCCCCATTTAAATTGATAAACCGATTCTAAAACGCACATGAAAATGCAAGGTGGGTGATGAATACACTAAAAACCCAGACCTCCTCACTACACAATATATACATGTAATAAAATTAAACATATAACCCCTGAATATATTAAAATTTTAAAAAGGAAAAAAATAGAAATAAAAATGTAAAAGACCCTCAAAGAGTCAAAAACAATCTTGAAAGAGAACAAAGTTGGAGAATTCACACTTCCCAATTTCAAAACTTACTACAAAGCTATAATCAAGACACCATGGTACCAGCATAAAGGCAGACATATAGATCAATGAAATAGAATTATGAGTCCAGGAACAAACCAAACATTTATGGGCAAGTAGTTGTCAATAAGAGTGGCAGAACAATTCAATGCAGAAATATAGTATTCTCAACAAAGATTCTAGAACAACTGGGTATCCACATGTAAATGAATAAAATTGAAATTGTACCCCTACCTCACATCACATATAAATATCAAATCAACATGAATCAAAGACCTAAGAGCTAAAACTATAAGACTGTTAGGAAAAAAAACTGGTGCAAAATTTCATGACTTTGGAAGTAGGAATGGTTTTTTTTTTGTAGAGACAGAGTCTCACTTTATGGCCTTCAGTAGAGTGCCATGGCATCACACAGCTCACAGCAACCTCCAACTCCTGGGCTTAAGCGATTCTCTTGCCTCAGCCTCCTGAGTAGCTGGGACTACAGGCGCCCGCCACAACGTCTGGCTATTTTTTTTTTTTTTTGGTTGCAGTTCAGCCGGGGCCGGGTTTGAGCCCACCACCCTTGGTATATGGGGCCAGCGCCCTACTGACTGAGCCACAGGCGCCGCCCAGGAATGGTTTCTAATACATGGCAGCAACAGTATAAAGAACCAAAGTAAATTGGACTTTATCAAAATTTAAAACTTTTGTGGGACACAATTATAAGAGGGACTTTGCCTAACAATCGGTGCAACCTAATTCTTTGTACCCTCAATGAATCCCAAACAATAAATTTATAAAAAAATTTAAACTTTTGTGTTTCAAAGTACACTATCAAGAAAGTGAAACATAAGCCACAAGTGGGATAAAATATTTTCAATCATATATAATGGTTTAGTATCCAGAACACTAAAAATCTCTTATAACTCAAAAAGATAAACTAATTTAAAAATGGACAGAGGATTTAACAGACATTATTCCAAAGAAGATATATAATCAGCCAATAAGCACACGAAAAGATGTTCAATATCATTAGTCACTGAGGAAATGCAAATCAAAACCTCAGTGAAATACCTCTTCACACACACTAGGATCATTACAAAGCACCATTCTTAATAATAGCCAAAAACTGGAAACAACCCAAATGTCTATCAATAAACTAGATAAAGTGAATGTGGTCCTTCCACACAATGGAATTACACTGATACATGCTACATCAACGAACTTTGAAAACATGCGAAGTGAAAGAAGTCAGATAAAAAAAGACTATATATTGTATCATTCCGTTTTTATGAAATGTTCCAGAGAAAGCAAATTCATGAAGACAAAAAGTAGATTAATGGTTATCAGGGGCTAGAAAGAAGGGAGAATGAAGAGCGATTGCTAAAGGGTATTGGGTTTCTTTTTGGGATGGTGAAAATGTTCTGTAATGTTTATACAACTCTGTAAATACACCAAAACCAATGAACTGCATATTTTTTTTTTGAACTGCATATTTTAATAGTGCATTTTATGTTATATAAATTGCATCTAAATAAAAAAAAAAAAAAAAAAAAGGAGAATGAGCTGCCTTAGAAAATTGATTTCTAGCCAGGCATGATGGCTCATACCTATAATCCCAGCACCTATAATCTCTGGAAGGCTGAGTAAGGAGGATCATTTGAGCTCAGGAGTTTAAAACCAGCCGGAGAAAGAGCAAGACCCCTATCTAAACTAAAAATAGAAAAAATTAGCTGGCTGTGGTGGTAGATGCCTTCCAGCTACTCAGGAAGCTGAGGAAGAAGGATTGCTTGAGCCCAGGTGTTTGAGGTTGCCGTGAGCTAGGCTGGGGCCATGCACTCTAGTCCAAATGACAAAGCAAGACTCCGTCTCAAAAAAAAAACACAGAAAATTGATTTCTTTACCTCCATTTCGGGCCACCTACAGACTCATGAAAAGACAGAAATGTCTGTAACAATATTTGATATTAATATCCCACTGCAACAAATAACTATAATTTCTTTTTAACTGAATTATTTGCAGATAATCAGCTGATAGTCTATATGTTGTACTTAATATCTTGCTTTTAAATAATGAAGGTCTGAAAATTCCTCTGAGTTCATGATTTATTTCACAGTTTTTAAAAATTATATTTTTCTTTTTTTTGGTTTTTGGCCGGAGCTAGGTTTGAACCTGCCACCTCCGGCATATGGGACCGGCGCCCTACTCCTTGAGCCACAGGCGCCACCCAAAAGTTATATTTTTCTTAAGTAACTGAAGCTAAGACAAAAGTCTTCATGTTAGAAATTTTAGTAATATTGTCATCTAGAAATAGGTACAAGCATTACTCTTGCAATGACATTATTTAGCACAGTCATCTTCAAGCAGTAATTTAAAATTAATTCCTGCTCATAGGACAATAAAAAGTCTAGGCAAGAAACAATTTTGCTAGTACAATGTAATACGTATAACCAGATGCTTTAAACCATGAAACAAATGTAGATTTTCTTGGCTCTGAAATAAATACAGGATTATAGGCTTACTCCATACAGTAGTATGAATTTAAGTGAAATTTTTTCAAAGTACTGAAGAGAAAACAAACTCTTTATATTCTTCTTTTCTAACATTGTTTTGTTTATCTGGATTTTTGTATCAGAAAGCTGTAAACTTTGAATTAGCACTATAATCCTCAATAGAGGTTTTGTAAGCACTTAAAATAGAATGAAATACTAATTCTAGTCTGATATCATTGGGTTGTTCTATACATAGTTCTATACATAAGTTAAACAGGAAGCTTGATCCTTCTAAAAATGCTAACTGTAGAGAGGAGGGATTAAATACTTGTGAAAGGAACATCAAGGTCTGCCATGATCAAGCTACTTTCTAAAAAGTCATCAACAGATCATAATAGCGTGAAATGGCTTTCATTGCTTAGCTCAACAAAAATTTCACGTATTGTTCTTACACTCTTGAACATAAGTGGTTTATACCATTACCAGCGTAGTTAGCCACAAGAAAGACATGAACACAGAAAGAATAATCTTACCCAACCACTGCTTGGGTAACCTTAAGACAGCAAAACTTAAGAGATAAAAAGATTTACACCTTTTAATTAAATTATACCGTTACCTTATAAAAATGTGAGGTTCAACATTTGTAGTCTTTAAAACTAAATAGTTTCCAATACAGTAACCTAGTTGATGGTTTACATGTGTCTAAAATGTATGCAGAACCCTTAAGACTTGAACACATTATGGAGTTCTTTTGAATTATGTACAAATGATGGTATCATAATTCAAACTGGAAAACAACACAATTATAATAGAACAAGATACAGGAGAAGTAAAAATTGATTTCTGAACCAAATGTGTACTGTCTTACGTCTAGAGTGAATCACTGGGAAATACGGTCATGGAACGGATATGTTCCTTGTCAAAATAATTGCATATTCAAATTAGAAGAGTCATAGCACATATGCTTTTTTCATTTCTTAAAAATAAATGTCAAAAAACTGTTTTACCAGTTTTGTTTAGTTTTTTTGTGGCATGACTTTTCTAAATAATTCTCAGTTTTCATTCCAGAAAATACAAGAAACAGTTTGCAAGAACTCATGCAAACACATTTCTCTTAAGGCCATGAACTGGTTTGCATTGTTTTATTCAAGTAGAAAGCCCTTCTAGAATAAGGGGTTTGTAAATTAGGAAACCAATCACCTTCAATTCTTGGGCCTATACACTTGCTAGGAGCTCTATCACTCTGAAAGCCAAAAGACAGAATGCTCATTTAAGCATTAGCAAAATGTTCTCTATTTACATTTTTAAAAATCTAATACACGTTAAGTTTTTCTGGCAGATTCTTTTTGTATGTTACAAAACAAAATAGCAAAAGCTTAGCATAAGAATCCTTTTTTCTTAGAAAGGTCAAGCACATACTTCTTGACATCATGTCCTTTACACAATGGCATATTGTTCATATAAAAGGTCTCTTATCCTATAAAAATCTTGACAAAGGCAGCCTTCTAATCCGATGCGACCAGTTTCCGTCTAGAAACCAAGTTAAAAAAAAATTCTTTAGTATATTTTCTATTCATTAATATGCAGATATAATAATCAGAACATATGAAATAGATTTTATGATTGGTCAGGAAATGGGTTTCTCTGATTCACAGAAGATGGATATAATATTTAAGTCATGAATTTTACATAGACATAAATGTCAGAGGATTCAAATTACAAAAATTTACAATAAAATTATGTATCATATCTTCCAGAACCTTCTAGTCAATAAGACTTTAATAAGTCTTCAAGGTCACCATTATGAATATAAATTACCAAACTTCAGTTTTGTGAAATTACCAAGCAAGAATTATAGAATTCAAAATGATAAAACATCCGAAGTATGTGTTTCATTTAGCCATTATTAAAAACACACTTACTCTACGGACTGCTACTTGATTGTTGCAAACAAGCACACCTCCTACAAATTCAGCTTGAATACCCTCCCTTAAAAGAACTTGCTTGAAGTCTGATAGTCTTGGTTCGTTCATAAAAACTGACTGATGTCCAGGAACCTTAGATAAGGGCAGGGGACAAGAATAACTTCAAATAAAACACAAGACACAAGATGTACTGACTTGAATAAAGTAAAACACCACATCATCGCTAAGATATTCTATTATTCCCTGAAGTCCTTTGACACATCATTTCAAGACTGTAAATCACATTCCAAGTTGTTATTCTGAATTTTACCCCACTATTTAACATTACAAAGCCCTTCACATTTTCTGAATGTTTCACCATCAATTTTATTAGTCATGCCTCATAATAAGAGAGATAGTTTGGTAATGTTATGCTCTTCACTCAACCCACTCGCCTAAGGGGGTCAACTAGAGTGCCAGGAAGCAGAAGTGAAGCAAAAACGCATTTTCCAGATCCCAGTAGAGGATAATTCTTCTCTAACCCCATTTCCACTGCCCCTCCATCCTCAGAAGAAATGCAACAGATGTTACAGGTTTTACAATGAGAAAAGAAAGTGGCTCTTACCTAGTGCTGCTCTATTGAAATTGCTTTAAGAAGCACTAGCTCTAATACTCAAAGAAAAAAGATAATTCCTCCTTCCAATTTCAAGAGTAGTATTAGCAGGAAATTCAATGACAGAGGCTATCTCTCTATTCTTAATTTCATTGCAGGCTAAAGACATCACTTGATGTGCACAGAGGACTCTTACGGTTTTTGTAATATTGTTTTAAGGTTAATTACCTAGAATCTTTGATAATTTACTAGATACTGCTTTGAGAACATGTAAATACTCGAATTATATCTATATTTAATAAAATATTTCTAACTATAACAAAACCACAAGTGATTTGAACTGAATTGACAACATTAAAAATGGAGTGCAACAATAAGATGTTCTTATAAAACTGTTAATCTCCTGATTGGAAGCAGGTAGGTGATCCTCACCACCACATTTAGTATTTAAAAATACATACTGTGGCCAGGCACGGTGACTCATGCCTATAATCCTAGCACTCTGGGAGGCTGAGACAGGCTGATTGCTTGAGACCAAGAGTTCCAGCAAAAGGGAGAGATCCTCTCTCTACTAAAAAATATAGAAAGGGCAGCACTTGTGGCTCAAAGGAGTAGGGTGCCGGCCCCATATGCCAGAGGTGGCGGGTTCAAACCCACCCCCGGCCAAAAACTGAAAATAAAAAAAAAAAAAAAAAAAAAGAAAAGAAAAGAAAAATATAGAAAAATTAGCTGAACATTGTGGCAGGTTACCTATAGTCCCAGATACTCAAGAAGCTGAGGCAGGTGGTTCACTTGAACCTAGAAGTCTGAGGTTGCTGTGAGCTAGGCTAATGCCATAGCACTCTAGCCTAGGGCAACAGAGTGAGACTCTTGTCTCAAAAAATAAATGAAATATAATAAAAACCCATATGGAAAAAAAAACCCACAAAATAATTATGTACCTTAAAAGACTGGCTAAAGATTTCCTTTAAATTATTACCTCTAGCCATACAGAACTGATACATACGTAGATGCACATACACAAACACGTCTTGAGTAATCCTTCTTAAGAACTCCAAAATTGGGCGGCGCCTGTGGCTCAGTGAGTAGGGTGCCAGCCCCATATACAGAGGGTGGTGGGTTCAAACCCAGCCCTGCCAAACTGCAACAAAAAAATAGCCAGGTGTTGTGGTGGGCGCCTGTAGTCCCAGCTACTCAAGAGGCTGAGGCAAGGGAATCGCCTAAGCCTGGGAGTTGGAGGTTGCTGTGAGCTGTGACACCACAGCACTCTACTGAGGGCAATAAAGTGAAACTCTGTCTCTACAAAAAAAAAAAAAAAAACCCTCCAAAATTAGGCTAAATATGACATATATTTTAAATAGTTAAAAACAAAAAAGGAAAACTAGAAGGATGACAGATTAAGGAAGAGACAGAAAAAGCACCCGCTTTTTTTTTTTTTTACCTCATGAGGTGGCAAGGGCTCCAAAGTAGGAATGATCTCACTTTCTTCACCTGTTTCTTTCTCATCATCTCCAAACAGACTTTTCATGGCCTTTTGTTGTGCTATAACGCTAGAATCTGAAGGAGCATCTACTTGCATTTCTGAGTCTTCTCCATCATCCTTCAGTTCTCCTTCTTCTAAAATAACTCCTGTGTCCACTTTGGAAACTCTCATGTCTAAGACACCATCTATCCAAGCTAATTCAGCATCTTTTGCTTTACAAAACTGAAGGGAGCTGACCAGTGAGTCTTTTAATCTCACCTAGATATGCAAAGGAAGAGGGAGAAATAAAACCTACAGGATACAGATTAACAAATTAAATATAAGCAAATTAATATCATTTTCTAACTCAGGTAATGTAATTAAAATTTGAAAATCTTTCACTCATTTATCTTCACAATGACCTAACTACCTTTAAGATCATTAGGGCCCCTGTCTACTTGCCAAAGTAGAGGTTCTTAACCCCAACAACAAATTGGAACCACATAGCAATTAAAGAAAAAAAAAAAAGAAAGAAAGAAAGCCAGGGCCTTTTCTCCAGTGTTTCTCATATAATCTGAGTTCCTTTGGCTCCCAGAAAAGCTTCCCAGATGATTCTCATGTGCCGCCAAGGTGGAGAACCACTGGTAAGTCTCATCTTCTAGCACTCGGGGTACTTCGGGAGCACTGTACTGCTTGTGCTTTTCTGAATATACCATAGAATTTCACACCTCTATATTTTTGAAATGTCGCTTCTTCCTGCTCTGCCCAGAATAATTTTCCTGAGTGGTAAGTTCCAATCCATTTCTTCCAGATACAGACATCACTTCTGTCTTAAACTGACTCAGGCTCCCTTTACCAGATTAAGAGTTCATCTCTCCATGGTGCTAGTCCTGTATTCTATACCTGCTTCCACTTGTTTCAATTAGAACCATCTATCTGTGACATCTGACATCTAAAACTTTTGAATTCTTTACACTCATCATTCTCCTCACCTCTGTATTTTTGCAGATATTGTTTTCTCTGCATGGGACACTCTTTCCTACTCTGTCCACCCAACAACCCACCTAATATCCATTAGGATTCTGCTTAGTTATCACTTCTTCTAGGAAACCTTTTCTAAACCTCTAAATTTAAGCGGGGTTCCTCCTCTTTACACTGTCATAGCATCCTAAACTCCTCTCTCAGGGGTATGACAATGTGATAAATGCTATTTCCTTTTTATAAGCCATAGACTGTCAGGGGACCATGTTTGTCTCACTCATCCCTATATTCCTAATATATCTGTCCTAATCTGCAACAAAAAGTATTTATTTCTACTCAGTGCCAACTACCAGCCCACCTACCTGGTAGATGTGTGTTTCACTAGTGGCATCAACTGTTTCATGTAGCTTTGGCATGTACACTTTAATATCTTTCCCACCAAAAGCACGGCAGCACTCAGCCAGATCTTGACTGGCCTCTGGTGGGCCATGGACAATAATCAACTGTCGTGGTTTCATCTGATTAATGATTTTTTTAATGGAATCTCCATCAGAGCGTCCTTCATAGTCTATGTAAGTAACCCTGGCTCTGTAATAAGACATGATTGATTATTCAAGATTACTTTTCTGATAAGTTAATTCTAAAAAATGGCTTTAATAAAATATATATAATATTAACATGAGAATTTGAGAAATATACATGTATTGTGTTGTTAATACATATTATTTAGGTTTTAGCTACACCCAAAAATATGTACTAAATGATATAACTGGACAAATAAACCACTTTATTCTCTGATGACAAAATCCAAAATGATCATTTACTCGTAATATTAATTGTACTAAGTAGAAAGGATGAAAGGGTTTCTTAAATAC
Organism: Nycticebus coucang; assembly: GCF_027406575.1. Lineage (NCBI taxonomy): Eukaryota > Metazoa > Chordata > Mammalia > Primates > Lorisidae > Nycticebus > Nycticebus coucang. The sequence continues at coordinate 92,082,694 of NC_069788.1, forward strand.
TTTGGATCACAGAAATATTTTCTAGACATTAGGGCACTACAGATGCATAAGTCAAGGAACATATTTTATGAAACAAGCAGTTACTCAAAAAAATTAAATTGGGGGACAGCGCCTGTAGCTCAGTGAGTAAGGCGCTGGCCCCATATACCGAGAGTGGCGGGTTCAAACCTGGCCCTGGCCAAACTGCAACAACAACCAAAAAAGATAGCCGGGCGTTGTGATGGGCGCCTACTCGGGAGGCGGGGGCTTTCACCTAAGCCCAAGAGCTGGACGTTGCTGTGAGCTGTGACACCATGGCACTCTACTAAGGGCAATAAAATGAGACTATCTCTTAAAAAAAAAAAAAAAGAAAGATAGAAATTGGGCAGGTGTAATGACTCACACCTGCAATCTTAGCACTGTGGGAGGCCCAGGTGGGAGGAATGCTTGAGGCCAGAAGTTGGAGACCAGCCTGAACAAGAATATGACCCTATTTCTACAAAAAAAGTTAGAAAAATCAGCAGGTATGGTGGCACAAATCTGTAGTCCCAGTTACCCAGGAAGGTGTGGCAGGAGAATGGCTTGAGCACATGAGTTTGATGCTATGATGACACCACTGCTCTTTAGCCCAGTTAACATGACAAGATTCAGTCTCAAAAAAAAAAAATAAAAGAAAAGAAAAAATTAAACTGTGAGTTGCACTATTGTCTGTCACCTGCTTCTAAACTTATTAAAAAGGCCAGAAATAATGTTTCCTTATATAAATGTACAATTTAATGTTCAACCTCCATCACCAATTCAATTACTTTGGCATTCAAATATCATTAATAAAAATACCACCACACTTCACAGGTCTCTTCATGGAGAAATTAAATTTTAAGAGCACAAACTTAATAAAGGATATTCAGAAATTTCAATTTTGAAGCTATGTAAATTATATAATTCAAATGCCTGAAATTTAATCTTATAATCTAATTGCAAAGTCCAACAAAAGCACTTACTTTATTTCAATAGACTCCGTAGTGGAAATACACTTAGTAGGAACATCAGATAAATCCTGATCCATAGGTTCATCTCCATTTGTCAAACCAGATTCTAATTTGCTTTTTTCTTCTTCAGTAGCTTGAAGTTCTGGCACTAAGAAATCCTCTGGTCTAAATAATAAGTCTTTAATTAGAAGCAGTAAAAAGCAAGCTAATATTATGTAACATGCAAAACTAACTAGTAGGTGGCATAATTTTTAGACTTCTCCTGTATTTCAAGATCTAAACATACATTTGATCCAAACACAATGCAATTTCCTAATATCAATTATCAGATGACTGGATAATGTTTTTCATAACCATTTAAGTGTGTTCTTTGAAACACACTATATGGACTGGTGAATGGCCCCTAGACAGGCTGTTAGATTAGTGGCTATTACAAGTACTGTTGCAACCTAGCCCTGTATTTTTTTTACTAATTCTTTTTCTCAATTTCTGTGATTTTCTTTGCCAAATTCCAATACTTAACAAATCTCAGAACTTCTCTGACATCCTTAAGACCGCCCCTTCGTTACTTCCTTCCTACCCGAAGAAAGTAGATGACTCTATCTGTACATTATCAAGAAGAGTAGGATAAAATATCATTCTCTCTCAGAAGCCTTGATCTTTATTTCAATGTACTATTAACACATCTATCTTCTCATTTTTACTTCCAATATTAGAGTCCTTTTCTAGTTTAAATTAAAAAAATTTTTTTAAAACATTCTCTCTCTGACTCCTGCATTCGTCATTGCCCCACTCCCACTCCTCTCTGAAAATCCAGGCCTGTATTCTCAAACACCCAGATTGTTACAGAAGCTTCTTAGCCCCTGGAGTACAACATCTCCAGCTGAAATCCACTAACAGCAGCAGCAGTAGCAACTACTTTAAGTACGTTTACTATGAGTCAGGAGTCAAGTTCTAGGCTAAGTGGCTTATAAACATGACCTTGATTAATTCTTATCCTCATTAATCAAATAAGGAAATTGAAGCTAAAGATCACTGTCCACTTTAAACAACTGGTCATTCATTAAGTGGAATATTAAGCAAAATCACCAGTGTTAAGTTGCTATGTTTCCTCTTTATTGTTTTGAAGGGTCAAGTAAACAGTGGAGTTTTTCTAATTAAACCAAAGAATGACCTAATTCCACTATATGCTCAAGATAACATTAGGAAGTACAAAAAATATATAACAAAGGGACCTGAGTGTGTTGGGAGACAGGAAAAGTTTCCAGTATTAACTGAGGCCACATTTAGGACCTAAAAACCTGGGAGGGGAAAATGTAATAGGGCCAAAAGAAAAACATGCAAAGGCATGACATAAAAAGATCACGTAGAGGGTGGCACCTGTGGCTCAAGGAGTAAGGCGCCGGCCCCATATACGGGAGGTGGTGGGTTTGAACCCGGCCCCGGCCAAAAACTGCAAAAAAAAAAAAAAAAAAGATCAAGTAGAAAGAAACAGAGAAAGCTGATACCACCAGAGTGGACAAAGCACACTGCAATATATGGAAGGAGAAACCAGACTGTGAAAGGCATTACGCATCATGCTAAGGCAGCTGACATTTACTAGGGAAGCAATGAGAACCATGAAGGATTTTTACACAAGATGGTAATGTTTTCAAAATTGCTATTAGAATATATGATTTCAGTTGTATTTTTAAAAGTAGGTATAGATTTTCCCTGGCTCCACTCATGTTATCACATATTCTTCTTAATCTCTTACCTCATGAAATTTGTGTTACTATTTGAGATAAAACTCATTCCCCAAATGTAATATCACCAACCATCAAAATTCTTCCTATCTCATGTCTTTCTCTTAGGCATGTCCCTTGCCTCTTAAGTGGGGGCAAAAAAAGTCTTGATCATCTTTCTAAACCTTTCACCCAACTAAGTAATAAAACTAGTAGTTTTCCCTTAATATTAATTCCCGAGATGTTCCTTGGCATTTCTATTTTTATGTTTCAAACTGTAAGTTTTTATATCTTTCAGGCCAAGGTATTCAGAAATTAACACAGTACTTAGTGACAAGAAAGCCCAAATTCACTGAGCTGAAATGATAACATAGACAATAACTCCAATTTGTAAGAATGAAAAGTTTCTTTGCTTACATACTTGATAATCTCTCCATATTCATCCCATTTAATTCTTTCTTCTGGGGCAGGAAACATAGGGTAAGACTTTTTTGCCTGTTTGAAGAAACTTCCTTTACGACTCCCTTCACCTTTCATCATCAGGTCATGTTTTGTCTTATGAGCTGACGGCTGGTCAATATCTTCCTCAATGTCGCTCTCATCACTAGAATCTATATCTGCCCTAGGAGGATTTAGGAACAGGTCAAGGTCATAAAATCCCACCTAAATTCTGAATATTTATAGAATTATTACTGAATATTCACAATTATTAATTCAATATTAATCCAAATGATAATACGATTATATGCTGCATAACATCTCCGTCAACAGCAAACCACATACACAAAGGAAGTTCTGTAAGATTATAATACTGTACTTTGTACTGTGCCTTTTACACAAATACTTAACCATTGTGTTTCAATGGCATACAGTATTCAGCACAGTAACATGCTGTACAGTTTTGTAGCTTAGGAGCAATGAGCTAGACCACACAGCTTAGGTGCATCACAGGCGATACCATCAAGGTTTGTGTAACTACATGCTATGGTATTCACACAATGACCAAATCATCTAAGGACACATTCTCAGAACATATCCCCATCATTAAGTTGCACATGACTAGAATACTATGCAGCATTTTGTAAAACGTAACATTAACTACCAGTTGATAAATATATCATAGTATTATCACTGAAAGGACTTTGATATTCTAGCCATTTGAAAGATTTATGTGACAAAAGTGACAAAGTCTTAAGAAAATTTAAATGTTTTTCAATTAAACATTTAAGTCGCAGAAATATATTCTTCTCAAATTATATACATAAACTTATAATCTGTCTCAAAATGACTCACTCTTTTGACTGCTCGAGTTTTTTAGCAGCTTCTTTCTTTAGTTTTTCTTTTTCCAAGTATTCCTCAAGTTCTTTCCCTTCAAGTTTCACACGCTTCCTCAACTGAAGAAAAATGACAGACAAAAGAAAATATCAATATTAAGGGATTTAGGCAATGGAATATGAGATATGTCATATCATTAAATTGATTCACCATCTTAAATTAAATTTACCTCTGAAATTAATGAAGTTTTCATTACATACAGTTACAGACCCTATTTAGATTAGTAATAAAATTGAGTTGTCACATCTTTAGGATGGGTTTAATTTAAATCAAACTGACTAAAAATCACAGTCAATCAGGAAAGGAAAATACAGTTATGTATTTTTATAGTAGATAAGGTCTATAAATGCAATAAAATCCAAAAACCATAATGGAAAAGGTAAATAAATACAGCAAAGTGAAAGAAATGAATAAAATCTCCTGTTGACATAAAGCTCATGAAATTTTTAAAAAACAAAATAACAAAAAGGAAACTGAAAAAAATATCTGCAGCACTTTAACCACGACATCTTCCAAATTAGTTAAGAAAAGATGGTCAGGCAGGGTACAGTGGCTTACACCTATCATCCCTGAAATTTGGGAAGCCACGACAGGAGAGCTGCTTGAGCCTAGGAGTTCAAGACCAGCCTGGACAACATAATGAGACCTTATCTCCACAAAAAAAAGAGCCAGGTGTGGTGACACATGCCTGTAGTTCCAGCTCCTGGGGAAGCTAAGGCAGGAGGCTTGAGCCCAGGAGTTTGAGGTTACAGTAGGCTATGATCACTGCACTCCAACATAGGTGGAAGAATATGACTCTGTCTCAAAAAAAAAAAAAAAAAAAACCCAAAAACATACAAAGGCAATTTACAAAATAAGACAGAAAAACGACTAATAGCCATAAAAAGATGTTTTACTGATAGTTTTTGAAAAATGTAAAAGTTATAATTGTTTTAATCTACAAAATTGATAGTGCTCATTACTACAGGAGGAAAGTGTATCCTTATCCATTGTCTATGCGAAAATCATTGTCACTGTGTAAGAAGGCAATGTGCTAACATCTGAAAATAAAAAAGCCATTTGTCATTTGATATACTATTTCTACTTCTAGGAATTTTTCCACCGAAACAATCACATAAATATGCAAAAAAAGCACAATATGACAATGTTTGTAATAGTAAAAAAAAATGGACACAACTTTAAAATCAATCAATATGGATGATTAAATCAGTAGTTCTTACACATTTATCTCAGGACTACCTTATGCACTTTGAAATTAGAGAACCCCAAAGAACCCTTTTATTATGGGGGTTATATTTATTAATATTCACCATATCAGAAATTAGAATTGAGAAATTTAAAAAACATCTGTTCATTAAAATATAATAAAACCTTACATGTTAATATTAACATATTTTTACAAAAATAGTTATATTTGATTCGGCGGTCGCCACTGTGCAGACTGGATCCTTCTAGCTCTCGCACCTTGCTCTGCTTCCTCCGTGACCATGTCTGACAAACCCAATGTGGCTAAGATGGAGAAATTCGATAAGTCGAAATTGAAGAAGATGGAAACGCAAAAGAAAAATCCACTGCCTTCCAAAGAAATGATCAAACAGGAGAAGCAAGCAGGAGTTGTACGAGGAGAGCGCCTCCAATAAGCACTGTACATTCCACAAGCATTTCCTTCTTATTTTACTTCTTTTAGCTGTTTAACTTTATAAGATGCAAAGAGGTTGGATCAAGTTTAATTGACTGTGCTGCCCTTTTCACATCAAAGTATCCAGAACTACTGACAAGGAAGGCCACACCTGCCTTTACCATCTGCCTGGCAGGGAAGGAAAAGAACTTGCATGTTGGTGAAGAAAGAATCAGTGTGGGATGACAGTGAAATCTAGAGTTAAAACTAAGCTGGCCCACGGTTTCTTGCAGGCTGTAAGATGCAGTTTAATCAGAGTGCCATTATTTTTTGTTCAAATGATTTTAATTATTGGAATGCACAATTTTTTAATAATGCAAATAAAGTTTTAAAACTTATTTTTAAAAAATTACATTTTCCAAAACAAAGAAAAAGTGGTAAGTATAGCATTGTTTTACATTTTTACAAATCTCTTCAATGCCTAGTTCAACAGAGATACCTGCATTCTCACATCTGCTACTCCACTCAATCTCTTCCAATAGTTGTTTTGGTAAAAGCACAAACACAAAAAGCCTCATACAGATAAGTAGTTTGAGAGGTAAAAATATTTAAATAGCCTTTTATGGATATATTTTTCTGATACTACATTAAAACTCAAAAGGTAGAGTCCTCAAAAAAAAAAAAAAAAAAAAAAAACTCAAAAGGTAGTAGTTTCTTAAAGGTTAGTTTTAACATAGAATCTGAAAACATACTAATAGATTTTTTTGTACTTGCTATATTAAAACGTATTGGCTAGGCACAGTGGCTCATACCTGGCATAGTGGTAATCCTAGCAGCGCTCTGGGAGTCCAAGGTGAGAAGATCACTTGAACTCAAGGGTTTAAGACCAGCACCTGAGTGAGAGTGAAACCTTGTCTCTACTAAAAATAGAAAAATGAGCCAGGAATTGTGGCAGGTGCCTGTGGTCCCAGCTACTCAGGAGGCTGATGCAGGAGGATGACTGCAACCCAGGAATTTCAGGTTGCTATAAGCTAGGCTGATGCCATGGCACTCTAGGCTGGGCAACAGAGTGAAACTATGTCTCAAAAATAAAAACAAAAAAACTTACTGATGTATCTTACATTCTGAATGGACCTTTCATGCATGTGTTATTTTGCATCATGCACTGGCTATTTGGAAAATACTGATTTACCAAGTTATACAAATCTTACAGATAATATTTTTAAAACCACATCTGTAAAATCATCACTAATCTCATCAGAAGTCTTTTCAGTTTAGCTGTCAATCTCAGTGATGGGGTATGAGGTTTTCAAAATTCCAATTTCCACATGAAAGTTGGAATTTCATCAGACTTAACAACACATGTTATCAGTTGTTCCCTTTAGATCAACAGGCTCAATTTATTAATTAAAAAACAAACAAACAAACAAACAAAACAGGCCGGGCACTGTGGTTCATGCCTGTAATCCCAGAACTCTGGGAGGCCGAGATGGGCAAATCGCCTGAGCTCAGAGGTTCAAGACAAGGCTGAGGTAGAGCGAGACCTTGTCTCTAAAAATAGCCAGGCATTGTGGTGGGTGCCTGTAGTCCCAGTTACTTGGGAGGCCGAGACAAGAGAATTGCTTGAGCACAAGATTCTGAGGTTGCTGTGAGCTGTGAGGCCATGGCACTCTACCAAAGACAGAGAAAGTGAGACTCTGTCTCAAAAAAAGGAAAGCTTTTTTCAAAATAAATATCTGCCAAACACCAAAGTCTGAATAATCATGTTATTATTTCAAGTAAATGGTGTTCTAAGAAAAAAAGTGGCTAGTTTACAAACAAATGCACAAGTATTTTTCTTAAGAGTCCACTATTAAGTATCCAACACAAATACTTTATGCATACTTCCCACCTTGCCAATAAATTATTTTTTTAATATTTTACTAAAAGAATTTAGTAATATTAACTTTTCCTGCTTCATCAAGAACATTTTTTTTATTTATTTTTTTTGAGACAGAGCTTCACTATTTCCCAGGCTAGAGTGCCATGGCATAAATCTAGCTCACAGCCACCTCAAACTCCTACATTCAAGCAGTCTTCTTGCCTCAGTCTCCCAAGTAGCTAGGGCTATAGTTGCCCATCATCATACCTGGCTAATTTTTCGACTTTTAGTAGAAACGAGGTCTCACTCTTACCCAGGCTAGTTTTAATCTCCTGGACTCAAGCAATTCTCCTGCCTTGGCCTACCAGAGTGCTAGGATTATAGGTATAGATCACCGTGCCTGGCACACTTTTTTTTTTTTTTGTAGAGACAGAGTCTCACTGTACCGCCCTCGGGTAGAGTGCCGTGGCGTCACACGGCTCACAGCAACCTCTAACTCTTGGGCTTACGCGATTCTCTTGCCTCAGCCTCCGAAGCAGCTGGGACTACAGGTGCCCGCCACAACGCCCAGCTATTTTTTTTTTGTTGTTGTTGCAGTTTGGCCGGGGCTGGGTTTGAACCCACCACCCTCGGCATATGGGGCTGGCGCCCTACTCACTGAGCCACAGGCGCCGCCCCCGGCACACTTTTAATATGTTTTTATTAATTCTATAAATGGCTTGTCCATCCTAATGGAATTTCTAGTAATTAAAATTTTTGAATTCAGCATTTCATATCTGATGAAACTGTTTCAAGTATTTCTAAGCTATTAAATAATCCGAAAGACAATATTTTAGGCTGGTATGCTTTCTCTGCATCTTTACTCAACAATTCTGTATTTATAGAAAATATATATCAAATTTTAGTTACTAATGTAATGCTTTTCTTCAGTAGAGTTATAAGACAAAGATGCCCTTACCACTTGCTTTTAATAAACTAAACATTGCTTAAAATGGCTGCTACGAAGACAAAATGAAAAGCTGTCATCTAAAACATTGCATAAGTCTGGCAGTTAGGAACCATCCCATTCAATTATCAATTGCTATAAATTTTAATAATACGAGGTTTGGAAAATTAATAGATTTAATGGACCAGTTACTAGCAAACAATCTCTTGGTGTATTAGTCATTTAAGTAATTGTCTCGCTTCTGTAATGGGAGATAAAGCGGCAAATGTGGTGCAGGAACAGGTTAGTATATTTAGTGATGGAAAGATAAAGGAATTGCTGTCTCACTTCTATTCTCCATTAAGTTTGAGACAAGGTCATGTGCTATGGATGAGAGCTGAGAGTTGTAGGATCTCTTAGGAAAAGGAATGTATAAAATTGCCATAAGAGAGTGAGAAAGGGATCACTCTACAGAATTTTGAGTGTTAGCATAGGATGCCCTTTTGAGATTTGACGTCATAAAGGTGAAGGGAAACCTGTCCACACAGTAGTGTCTAACTCTAGTAACATGAAGTTGCTGAAGCACAGGTACAGATTAAGCAAATGGTGTAACTAGGGTAAAGGCTTTTCTAGGTTAAGTGAAATAGAAAGGTAAAAGAGTTAAAGGTATTTGCAAAATTATGATTACTAATAAACCACTGACTCTAAATTAGAAGGTGAGCTTCATGACGGGAAGTCTCAACATGCCCAAAGAGTTCTGGCATGCAAGTAATAGAGAGAGTAAGATCAGAGTGGGATGTTTGAAGCAGAGATCTAGAGATGATTTGGCCATATCATGATAAAGTTATGGTATGACCAGGGGAGTGGACAGCATGATAGTGAGAATGGATGGCTAAGGAAGAGTAGAGAAAAATATAATTACAAAATAGATGTCAAGGAACTAAGAGAGTCAATGAACTGGACAGATCATACATCTGCATGTTAAAGTCATTAAGAATGGAATCTTAAGTACAAGTGGACGGGAAGGCTATGAATCAAGGTTTAACATCACCAATGAATGACAAAGAATGATCAGGAGGACAGTAAATGTCAGAAACAAGGAGGGGTCAGCATGTCATCAGGTGAGATGGGATGAATTGCAAAGGGAACAGAAATAGCTTGAAAGCTGCAATACAACAAGAAAGACACTTACCCAACTCAAAGTACATGAAATGAGAAAAGAAAAAAAGAGCACCTACTTGAGAGGGTTCTAGGGAAAAGAATATCATCAGGAAACATCCAGATGTAAGTTAGGGAAAAGACAGGAAAACAACTTTTCAGACAGCCTGGAAAAACAGTATGTATGTTACCCTCTGGGTATGATTCCATAGGGTTTCATGGAAGAGTTCAAGAATGAGAATTAAGGTGCATGTTAATGACCTTGGCAGTGACTGAGCTCATGGACCCTCATCACATCATCAGAGACTGCAAAGAGTGCACACAATCAGTCTGAAGGCCCAATTTGGCATGTGGGACATAGTGTGCTGACCCCTGCCCTGGCATGTTTGAGTAGCAGCAAGTATGGAATAAATGGCCTCAGCAGAATGCTTCAGATTCTCAAGATCACTGATCCTGCCCTCTCCCTGGCTTAGTCATTCTCTGGACTGTAGCCTCTGTGAAGGAAGAAACTAGCTGTGTAGGGACCCTCCCAGACCTCCAGAAGAGCTGCGCTGGGACCTGCGATAGGCACCCTCCCGGACCCCAGTAAGCGCTGCGCCAGGACCCTCCCGGACCTCCGGAAGAGCTGTGCAGGGACCCTCTGGGACCCCAAGAAGAGCTGCACAGAGACCCGTGACTGGCACTCTCCCGGACCTCCAGAAAAGCTGCACCCACCCAGACCCGGGCAAGAACTGCACCAGGACCCGCTACCCGCTACCCGGCTCACTGGGCCTCCCCACGCCCTGACCATGAACTCTGGGAGCCTTGCAACCTCGTATCCTCCCTCATGTACCCTCCCTGCCTCCACACCCACCCACTCGTCTGGCCAGGGACTCTGGTAGCTGCGTGCCCTCCGGAGCCCTTCTCCTGACCAGAGACTGCTGGAGCCTTGGGCCCTCTGTGCCAAAGTCACTGAGTGCCAGGAACTCCCAGTACCGTGTGCACCACCTCCTGTCCTGTACTGGATCCGGGGGTGTCACACTCGGAGCTGCTCCCACAACCAGAACTCCCTGGCTGGAGCAGCCCAGAAGAGCTACACAGGGTCACTCCCTACAAAGATCCGGCAACAATACAGTGATGCCCAAGGGGTCTATCTGGGACACAAACCACCCCAACTCTGAGGACAGCCAGAGGCAACTGTGAGAAACAATCATGAGATGAAATAAAAGGAAAAGCTCTGGCAATATGAATAATCAGAGTAAATCAACTCCTCCAAGGAACAATGGGGCAGACACAGCACAAGATCCCATACACAAACAAATAGCTGAGATATCAGAAATCAAATTCAGAATCTGGATAGCAAATAAGATCAAATTAGAATTCCAAGCAGTAACCCAAAAGATGTCTCAAGAATTCAACGAATTCAAAGACCAAATGACCAAAGATTTTGACACATTGAGACAAGAAGTTGCAGCCCTCAAAGATCTGAAAAACACAGTAGAATCCCTCAGTAACAGAATGGAGCAAGCAAAGACAAAGCTTTCGAAAGCTCCCAAACTCTCAAAGAGGAAGAGAAATGGAGGGTAAAAACAGATCGCTCTCTCAGAGAGCTCTGAGATAATTCGAAGAAAACCAGTATTCATCTTTTAGGGATCCAGGAAAGCAATGAAATGGCTTCACAAGACACAGAGTCCCTTCTCCATGAGATTATGAAACAGAACTTTCCAGACATGCCAAGAGATTCTGAATTTCAGATAGCTGACAGTTTCAGAACCCCAGCACGACTCAACCTGAATAAGACATCCCCCAGACACATCTTAATCAATTTCACTAAAGTTAACATAAAGGAGAAAATTCTGAAAGCAGCCAGCCGAAAGAAAACCATCACCCACAAGGGGAAAAATATTAGAATAACCATCACCCACAAGGTCTCCGCTGAAACCTTTCAAGCTAGAAGAGGATGGTCATCGACTTTTAATCTCCTAAAACAAAATAACTTTCAACCCAGGATCCTGTACCCAGCTAAACTGAGTTTCATTTATGATGAAGAAATTAAATACTTTAATGACATTCACATGTTGAAGAAATTTGCCACAACTAAACCACCTCTCCAGGATATTCTCAGACCTATCCTCCATGAAGACCAGCATAATCCTCCACCACCACAAAAGTAAATGCACCTAGAAACTTTTGATCAAATTCCAACTTCCACAGTCACAAAAGGATTACAAATGTCCGTCCACCAGACTCTTGAAAAGCTTATCAATATTCTCAATTAATGTGAATGGTTTAAATTGTCCTCTAAAGAGGCACAGGTTGGCAGACTGGATAAAAAAAACTCAAGTCAGATATCTGCCGCATTCAAGAATCGCATCTTATATTAAAAGACAAATATACACTCAAGGTGAAGGGATGGTCATCTATTCTCCAGGCAAATGGAAAGCAGAAAAAAGCAGGCATTGCAATCCTATTCGCAGACGCAATAGGCTTTAAACCAACCGAAATAAGGACATTTCATATATGTTAAAGGCAATACTCAATATGATGAGATTTCAATTATTAATATTATGCACCCAACCAGAACACACCAAAATTTATAAGAGAAACTCTAACAGACATGAGCAACTTGATTTCCTCCAGTTTCATAGTAGTTGGAGATTTTAACACTCCTTTAGCAGTGCTGGATAGATCCTCCAAAAAGAAGCTAAGCAAAGAAATTTTAGATTTTAACTTAACCATTCAACATCTGGACTTAACAGACATCTACAGAACATTTCATCCCAACAAAACTGAACACACATTCTTCTCATCAGCCCATGGAACATACTCCAAAATCGACCGCATCCTAGGCCACAAATCTAACCTCAGCAAACTTAAAAAAATAGAAATTATTCCTTACATCTTCTCAGACCATCATGGAATAAAAGTTGAACTCAATAACAACAGGAATCTGTACATCCATACAAAAACATGGAAGCTAAACAACCTTATGCTGAAGGATAGACGGGTTATAGACAAGATTAAGAAGGAAATGACCAAATTTTTGGAACAAGACAACAATGAAGACACGAGTTATCAGAACCTCTGGGATACCGCAAAGGCGGTCCTAAGAGGGAAATTTATAGCACTGCAAGCCTTCCTCAAGAAAATGGAAAGAGAGGAAGTTAATAACTTAATGGGACATCTCAAGCAACTGGAGAAGGAAGAACACTCCAACCCCAAACCCAGCAGAAGAAAGAAATAACCAAAATCAGAGCAGAACTAAATGAAAATGAAAACTAAAGAATTATACAACAGATCGATAAATCCAAAAGTTGGTTTTTTTGAAAAGATAAATAAAATTGATAAACCTTTGGCTAACCTAACCAGGAAAAAAAGAGTAAAATCTCTAATTTCATCAATCAGAAATGGTAATGATGAAATAACAGACCCCTCAGAAATTCGAAAAATCCTTAACGAATAGTACAAGAAACTCTACTCTCACAAATATGAAAATCTGAAAGAAATCGACCAATACCTGGAAGTACGCCACCAAGACTTAGCCAGAATGAAGTGCAAATGTGGAACACGCCTATATCAAGTTCTGAAATAGCATCAACCATACAAAATCTCCCTAAAAAGAAAAGCCCAGGACCAGATGGCTTTACGTCAGAATTCTACAAAACCTTTAAGGAAGAACTAGTACCTATACTACTAAAACTCTTCAAAAATATAGAAAAAGAAGGAATATTACCCAACACATTGAACGAAGCAAACATCACCTTGATTCCCAAACCAGGGAAAGACCCCATAAGAAAAGAAAATTATAGACCAATATCACTAATGAATATTGATGCAAAAATACTCAATAAGATCCTAACAGAATCCAACAACACATCAAAAAAATTATACACCATGACCAAGTGGGATTTATCCCAGGGTCTCAAGGCTGGTTCAATATATGTAAATCTATAAATGTAATTCAGCACATAAACAAACTTAAAAATAATGCAGAAATTATTGATGCAGAAAAAGCTTTTGATAATATCCAGCATCCCTTCATGATCAGAACACTTAAGAAAATTGGTATAGAAGGGACATTTCTTAAACTGATAGAGGCCATCTACAGCAAAGTTTAGATTTTAACTTAACCATTCAACTTCTGGACTTAACAGACATCTACAGAACATTTCATCCCAACAAAACTGAACACACATTCTTCTCATCAGCCCATGGAACATACTCCAAAATCGACCGCATCCTAGGCCACAAATCTAACCTCAGCAAACTTAAAAAAATAGAAATTATTCCTTACATCTTCTCAGACCATCATGGAATAAAAGTTGAACTCAATAACAACAGGAATCTGTATATCCATACAAAAACATGGAAGCACAGCCAATATCGTATTGAATGGAGTTAAATTGAAATCATTTCCACTTAGATCAGGAACCAGGCAAGGTTGCCCATTGTCTCCATTGCTCTTTAACATTGTAATGGAAGTTTTAGCCATTGCAATTAGGGAAGAAAGGGCGATCAAGGGTATCCACAGAGGGTCAGAAGAGATCAAACTTTCAGTCTTCGCAGATGATATGATCTATATCTGGAAAACACTAGGGATTCTACTACAAAACTTTCAGAAGTGATCAAGGAATACAGCAATGTCTCAGGCTACAAAATCAACACCCATAAATCTGTAGTTATAATATACCAACAATAGCCAAGCCGAAAAAACAGTCAAGGACTCTATTCCTTTCACAGTAGTGCCAAAGAAGATGAAATATTTGGGAGTATACCTAACAAAGGACGTGAAAGATCTCTACAAAGAGAACTATGAAACTTTAAGGAAAGAAATAGCTGAAGATGTTAACAAATGGAAAAACATACCATGCTCATAGCTGTGAAGAATCAACATTGTTAAAATGTCTATACTACCCAAAGTAATATATAATTTTAATGCAATTCTTATTAAAGTCCATTGTCATATTTTAAAGATCTTGAAAAAATAATACTTCATTTTATATGGAATGAGAAAAAAACTCAAATAGCCAAAACATTACTCAGCAATAAAAACACAGCAAGAGGAATCACGCTACCAGACCTGAGACTGTACTATAAATCGATAGTGATCAAAACAGCATGGTATTGGCACAAAAACAGAGAAGTAGTTGTCTGGAACAGAATAGAGAACTAAGAGATGAATCCAGCTACTTACCATTATTTGATCTTTGACAAGGCAATTAAAAATATTCAGTGGGGAAAAGATTCCCTATTTAACAAATGGTGCTGAGTGAAGTGCCTGGCAACCTCTAGAAGATTGAAACTGGACCCATACCTTTGCCCATTAACTAAGATAGACTCTCACTGGATAAAAGATTTAAACTTAAGACATGAAACTATAAAAATACTTGAAGAAAGTGCAGGGAAAACTCTTGAAGCAATCAGCCTGGGTGAATATTTTATGAGGAGGACTCTCCAGGCAATTGAAGCAGAATCAAAAATACACTACTGGGACCTGATCAAACTAAAAAGCTTCTGCACAGCCAAGAACACAGTAAGTAAAGCAAGCAGACAGCCCTCAGAATGGGAGAAAATATTTGCAGGTTATACCTCCAATAAAGGTCTAATAACCAGAATCCACAGAGAATTCAAACGTATTAGCAAGAAAAGAACACGTGATCCCATCTCAGTGTGGGCAAGGAACTTGAAGAAAAACTTCTCTAAAGAAGACAGACGCACGATCTACAGACACATGAAAAAAAAGCTCATTATCCTTAATCATCAGAGAAATGCAACTCAAAACTGAGATATCACCTAACCCCAGTAAGAGTAGCCCACATAACAAAATCCCAAAACCAGAGATGTTGGCGTGGATGTGGAGAAAAGGGCACACTTTTACACTGCTGGTGGGAATGCACACTAATACGTTCCTTCTGGAAGGATGTTTGGAGAATATTTAGAGATCTAAAAATGGACCTGCCATTCGATCCTATAATTCCTTTACTAGGTATACACCCAGAAGACCAAAAATCACAATATAAGAAAGACACCTGTACCAGAATGTTTATTGGAGCCCAATTTGTAATTGCTCAGTCATGGAAGAAGCCCAAGTGCCCACCAACCCACAAATGGACTAGTAAATTGTGGTACATGTATGCCATGGAATATTATGCAGCCTTAAAGAAAGATGGAGACTTTACCTCTTTCATGTTTACATGGATGGAGCTAGAACATATTCTTCTTAGCAAAGTATCTCAGGAATGGAAGAAAAAGTATCCAATGTACTCAGCCCTACTATGAAGCTAAATTATAGCTTTCACATGAAGACTATAACCCAACTATAGCACAAGACTATGAGGAAAGGGCCAAGGAAGGGGAAGGGAGGGGGGAGGTTAGGGTGGAGAGAGGGTGATGGGTGGGGCCCCACCTACGGTACATCTTAGAATGGGTACAGGCGAAACTTACTAAAGGCAGAATAGAAATATCTACATACAATAACTAAGAAAATGCCATGAAGGCTACGTTGAATAGTTTGATGAGAATATTTCAGATTGTATATGAAACCAGCACGTTGTACCCCTTGATTGCACTAATGTACACAGCTATGTTTAACAATAAAAAATAAAATAAAATAGATTAAAAAAAAGAAAACAAAAACAAAAAAAAAAAAACAAATGGTGCTGGTTGAACTGGCTGGCGATCTGTAAAAGACTGAAACTGGACCCACACCTTTCACCATTAATTAAGATAGACTCTCACTGGATAAAAGATTTAAACTTAAGACGTGAAACTATAAAAATACTTGAAGAAAGTGCAGGGAAAACTCTTGAAGGAATCAGCCTCGGTGAATATTTTATGAGGAGGACTCCCCAGGCAATAGAAGCAGTATCAAAAATACATTACTGGGCCCTGATCAAACTAAAAAGCTTCTGCACAGCCAAGAACATAGTAAGTAAAGCAAGCAGACAGCCCTCAGAATGGGAGAAAATATTTGCAAGTTATACCTCTAATAAAGGTTTAATAACCAGAATCCACAGAGAACTCAAACATATTAGCAAGAAAAGAACACGTGATCCCATCTCAGGGTGGCCAAAGAACTTGAAGAGAAATTTCTCTAAAGAAGACAGACACACGATGTATAGACACATGAAAAAAAAGCTCATCATCCTTAATCATCAGAGAAATGCAAATCAAAACTGCTTTGAGATATCACCTAACCCCAGTAAGAGTAGCCCACATAACAAAATCCCAAAACCAGAGATGTTGGCGTGGATGTGGAGAAAAGGGCACACTTCTACACTGCTGGTGGGAATGCACACTAATACGTTCCTTCTGGAAGGATGTTTGGAGAATACTTACAGACCTAAAAATAGACCTGCCATTCGATCCTATAATTCCTTTACTAGGTATATACCCAGAAGACCAAAAATCACAATATAAGAAAGACATCTGTACCAGAATGTTTATTGTAGCCCAATTCGTAATTGCTAAGTCATGGAAGAAGCCCAAGTGCCCATCAACGCATGAATGGAGTAGCAAATTGTGGTACATGTATACCATGGAATATTATGCAGCCTTAAAGAAAGATGGAGACTTTACCTCTTTCGTGTTTACATGGATGGAACTGGAACATATTCTTCTTAGCAAAGTATCTCAAGAATGGAAGAAAAAGTATCCAATGTACTCAGCCCTACTATGAAGCTAATTTATAGTTTTCATATGAAGGCTATAACCCACCTATAGCACAAGAATATGGGGATAGGGCCAAGGGAGGGGAAGGGAGGGAGGAAGTTAGGGTGGAGGGAGAGTAATGCGTGGGGCCACACCTGCAGTATATCTTACCCTGTTTCCCCGAAAATAAGACAGTGTCTTATTTTAAGGTGTGCTCCCAAAGACGCGCTAGGTCTTATTTTCAGGGGATGTGTTATCTTTCCTGTAAGTAGGTCTTATTTTCAGAGGATGTCTTATTTTCGGGGAAACAGGGTAGAATGGGTATAGGCAAAACCTACTAAATGCAGAATACAAATGTCCACATACGACAACTAAGAAAATGCCATGAAGGCTATGTTGAACAGTTTGATGAGAATATTTCAGATTGCATACGAAACCAGCACATTGTACCCCTTGATTGCACAAATGTACACAGCTATGATTTAACAATAAAAAATAAGTAAATAAAAATAAATAAATAAAATTACCTACAAGAGAAAAGGAAAAAAACCTTAATAAGATACCCTTTTACATTTATCAGAGTGGGTAGAATGAAAAAGACTGAGAACACTAAGTATTGGCAAGGATGTGGAACAACTGGAATTCTCCCACATTGCTGATGGAAATATAAGAGGAACAAATCACTTTGGAAAAGTATTTGACAGTACCTTGAAAAACTAACCATACATCTGTGTGTGTACTATAAATCTCTATACACCTATATACTGCACAAATGTGTGTGTACTCAGAAATGTACACCATACGTCTTGAGCATGATCGTCCACAGACAAGTATGCTAATAGTCATAGCAGGTTTATTTATAATAGCTCCAATCTGGAAAAACCCAAATATTCCCAATCAGGAAAATGAAGAAATTAATTGTCATATGTTCTTTCAATGGACTGTTATGCAGAGATGAAAAAGAATGAACTATTGATCTGCACAGAACATGGATGAATCACATATACATTATGCTCGGCAAAAGGAGCCACACATGCAGAGTGCCGCTGTGTGAATCATCTGTGAAGTTCAAAGCTAATCTACCATGATGTCAGAATGGCACTACCTGGAGAGATGGGGATGCAATGTTGATTTGAAGAGATGAGGAGAGCTTCTGGGGGGTTAGGTGTGTTGCACATCTTAATCGGGGGTGGGGTGGCTACATGGTTGTACCCATATGTAAAAACTCACTTATCTGTATACTTGAGATTTGTAAACTTTGCTGAATGTAAGATATATTTCAGTTTAAAAAAACATCCAAAAGGATGAAAATAAATTTGAATAACCCAGTGAAAAATAAAAAAAAAAAGAATGAGAATTACCAGTTAAGGACTTTGAAATTTGTGTACTTGGGCGGCACCTGTGGCTCAGTCGGGAGGGCGCCGGCCCCATATACCGAGGGTGGCGGGTTCAAACCCAGCCCCGGCCAAACTGCAACCAAAAAATAGCCGGGCGTTGTGGCAGGTGCCTGTAGTCCCAGCTGCTCGGGAGGCTGAGGCAAGAGAATCACCTAAGCCCAGGAGTTGGAGGTTGCTGTGAGCTGTGTGAGGCCACGGCACTCTACCGAGGGCCATAGGGTGAGACTCTGTCTCTACAAAAAAAAAAAAAAAAAAACTTTAAAAAAAAAAAATAAGAAATTTGTGTACTTAAAGGCTCTCCATTGTTATTCTGATTCTGATAAAACTACTAAAACAACTGTAAGGTTTATTTTTGGTTAATGATTTCTATATATCATACACAATACATCTCCAAACAGCTTTAAGATAAAATTCACATCTAAGTGCTTACCTCTATTTCTGTAATTTTTTCAGAAGGATTATCAATTAGGAAACGTGCTAAAGTCCCAGGAGTAGTTCTGTAAGTTAGAATAATTGAGTTCTTAGGGTCCTGACACCACTGAATAAAGAGATCCCTTGAAAATCCACATTCTAGGTCAGGTTGGCTTGCAAGTACAACTTTTGGGCTAGGTACTCGAGCCAAGTCAGAAAGACCATGACATAAAGAGAGATGGCGAAACTGAAATGGATTATTTCTTTTGTCTTCAAAACATCTCATCAATTTATCACTCATCCATTCTACCTAAAACAGGGAGAAAAGATGACAGTAATTAGAAAATACTATATTGTTACTTCATTACATTTTCTAACAACCAAGTAATTCAAGTTCTATTTTGTTTTAAATCATTTTTTCCCCTGGTTTCATAAATTTGTAGGTTGGACAAGCAGTTTATTTTCTACTTCTATTCTCCATTAGAGCTTCCCACTCTAATTATCCTCCCTAAAAACCTAATTTTGCATTATATTTCCCTTATAATTACCTTAAAGTCTTTTTTTAAAAACAGTGGGTATTTTGAATGAATATTTTACTTGCAGAGTTAGCTTATTCAAGAGAAAGAGTTCATTTAAAAGTAACAAGAACAATAAATTCTGACATTTATATCCTATAGGGTAGATTCTTGTCACCATTTTACAAATGAGATTGAGATACTAAGAACTAGAAGAGTAGCTCATGCCTGTAATCCCAGCACTCTTGGAGGCCTAGGCAGGTGGATCGCTTGAGCTCATGAGTTCAAGACCAGTCTGAGCTACAGGAGACACCATCTCTAAAAATAGCCAAGTGTTGTGGCAGGTGCCTATACTCTGCTACTGGGGAGGCTGAAGCAAGAGAATTGCTTGAGCCCAAGAGTCTGAGGTTGCTGTTAGCTATGATGCCACATCACTCTACTGGGGGAGACAAAGTGAGACTCTGTCTCAAAAAAAAGGAATTAGAAGAGAAGCAACTTGCAATCTCCATTCAATCAAATGGGGATGAAAATAGAAACCACTTCCTATAATATGTAAGGACTGAACACATGTAAGGTACACAGAACAGTAACAGATTATTACTAACAATCTCTTCAACAGAAAAATAAAATTCAAAGGGCAATTAAGATACCATATTCCATAAGCCCAATAACCATAGCAAATTTATTATAAATGATAACATGAAAACAAACCTGGGACTTAGAAAACTCCACCACGTTATAGCTGACATTATTTAAAAGTGCCAATGAGTAAACACCCAGTCCTGCATCTTTAGTTCTCCAAATCTGATCAAGAAGTTGAGCAAGTTCCAAAACTCTGCCTGCTGTGTCCACTGCTATTAATACATTTCCATCACCTCGAAGTGTTTCTAGGACATTTGCTAGAAAACAAGAAGGTAAATTCCCTATAGAACATAACAATACTAGGCTACAAAATTAAAGCTAACTTTATTTTCTTGTTATAAGACTGTACTTTATAAATAAGCAATTACTAGACCAGGTACAAAATGAAAGAATTAGGTCATCACAACTACTTTTGATTCTGTTGAATACGTAGTATATCTTTGTAAGAGTAGAAAGAAATACCATTAACTCTTAATTTTCTTCACTGAAAAATTATAAATCATTGTCCTCAACACCTGACACATCATAATACACATAGAAAATTCTATTTGTATCACTAGGAAAACTGAGTAACAAGGCCAAAGGCAACCAGCCTGGGTTTCCATGGTCTCACTTGACCACTCCAGTGAACTCTATGATGAATTCTTGTTTTATATATATATACACACACACAGATACACACAAAATTATATAGTCATTCCTCAGTATCACAGAGTATTGGTTCCGGGACCCACCTCAGGTACCAAAATCCACACATGCTCAAGTTCCTTAAATAAAATGGCATAGTATTTGCCTATAACCTATGCACATCCTCCTGTATATTTCTAATCATCTCTGATTACTTACAATACCTAATATAATGTAAACATTATGTAAATAGTTGTTATACTATATTTTTACTTGCATTATTTATTGTTGTATTGTTAATTTTCATATTTTTTTCAAATATTTTCAATCCACAGTTGCTTGCATACTGAGATGCAGAACTGGGAACACTGAGGGACAGCTGTATATAACACATATTTTATATGTATGTATACCTATAGAATAATATGTAGATCATGCTCCCATCCAGAACATCTTTATAGATTCCCTTGCTCTAGACCCACTGTGCTGCAAGCACACTGGTGTGCCATGAAAGGATCTTAGCTGTGCCGTGAAAAATTTCAAAAGATCATTAATTAAACTATTTCCAAAAGAAGTTCAAAGCACAGTAAGTATATTCTTTTTTTTTTTTTAACAATTTTTTTGATCAACATAATGTTAAGTGCACTGCAGAAGTTTAACTATAGGTTCAAGAGTGCCATGAGATATAAAAAGGTTGAAAAACAATGGCATAGATGAAAGTCTGCTTGGAAATACCTGGTAAACAAAACTCTAACGACAACAAAAAAACCCCCTAAGAATTGAAGAGCTTCTTAAGATTAGTGTAACACATTGTTCTAGTTATACTTTTTTAGTAGATAGTGGCAATAGTACCTTAAAAATGGATGCCAACTTTTCCGACTGAAATCCCATATACTCAATTCTTATAAAAAAAAAAAAATGTAATGTGAAGAAGCTTGAGTCAAAGCAGAAGCAAGCAGTAATGGCCCAGAGGCACTTCTTCATAACCAAGACTACTTTTTTTTTGAGACAGTCTCAATATGTCACCCTTGGTAGAGTGCCGTAGCATCATAGCTCACAGCAACTTCAAACTCTCAGGCTTAAGCAATTCTCTTTCCTTAGCCTCCCAAGTAGCTGGGACTACAGGCGCCCACCACAACGCCCAGCTATTTGTTGCAGTTGTCATTGTTGTTTAGCTGGTCTGGGCCGGATTTGAACCCACTAGCCTCGGTGCATGTGACTGGCACCATAACCACTGCGCTATAGGCACCAATCCCCAAGACTACTATGTAGTGGACTTCTTACATCCTCATTTCTCTCTTTTGTTTATTTTTCTTTTAGAGTGTTTTTCTAATACATTTTTATGACATCTTTTTATGAGGGTCATTATGAAAATTTTGAGATACACAAAAATCAAGAAATGTAAAATCAGCCAGGCATAGTGCTTTGTGCCTATAATACTAGCACTCTGAGAAGCTGAGATGGGAGGATCACTTTAGCTAAGGCATTTGAGACCAGCCTGAGCATTTCTATTAAAAATAGAAAAATTAGCCAGGCATTATGGCAGGTACCTGTAGTCCCAGCTACTTAGGAGGCTGAGGCAGAAGGAAATGTGAACCCAGGAGAGGCTGAGGTTGCTGTGAGCTAGGCTGACATCATATGGCATTCTAGTCTGGGCAACAGAGTGAGACTCTGTCTCCAAAAGAAAAGATAAAAAGAAAGGATGCTGCTGACTGTGTTTCCTGGAAATGAAATAATGGACCATAACATAGTCTGTCTCAAAACTTTCATAGTGACCCATATATATAGACATATACCCGTGAGTGCCAGGAAGAGGTAGCTATGTGCTGAATAGGAGGGAAAAACCATCCTTACACCTATTATACAAAAGTTAAATTTAACTAAAATAACTTCTTGTATAAAATACTGATAAGGCCGCATAATATTTACTCAAATATACTAGAATTCACCAATGTGTTATGACCAAGGAAAGTGTTCAACAGAATAAACAGTTCATTAAAAAGGACATTATATAATACATACTCAGAAGCTGCTCATCTCTCTGTTTTCTTCTAGGCTGCACATATGTAGCATTAAATGAATCTGTGATAAGCAAGGAGGGTCTGCTTAACATTTCCAGTGAACATCCATTTAAATGGCTATAACAAAGTTTAAAAAGAAGAATATTTTATATCATTTCAAATAAATAACAGCATCTTGTACTTAAAAAATAAGGGACTTCTTTTATAAGGCTTTCCCCCTACCTTTAACTATAAAAGTATATATGGTTTATCCCCTCTAACATATAATAATATACCAAATAAGAAATCTGATTAATTCAAAAAAGTATAAAGAGGAAATTAAAAATCTTCCAGAGTACCATTATTCAGAAATAATTGACAAAATATCCTGGTATACATCCTAAGCATAAACATTTTTTCTATGCATACATATTTACTTTATAAAGTTGACAATCCATATACACTCTTATATACTCAGTTCTTTTTGGGGGTGGGGGTGGGGGACAGAGTCTCACTATGTTCCCTTGGTAGAGTGCCCTAGAGTCACAGCTCACAGCATCTCAAACTCTGGGGCTTAAGTGATTCTCTTGTCTCAGCCTCCCAAGTAGCTGGGACTATAGGTGCCTGCCACAACACCCAGCCATTTTTTTGTTGCAGTTATCATAACTGTTTAGCAGGCCCCGGCCAGGTTCAAACCTGCCTGCTTCGGTGTATGTGGCTGGTGGCCTAACCACTGAGCTCCGGGCGCCAAGCCATATACTCAGTTCTATATCCTTATTTATCCCCATGACATGAAAATGTTTTTCTAAACCTAATTTTTAATAATTATAAAAATTTTCTATTATGTGTTATTACACTGTATTCAATTCGACCATTTCTCTTTATTGCAATTTAGGTCAGTCTTTTTGCCATTATAAATAAATAACCTTTCAAAGAGCACTTTTATGGAAAACTTCAATGATATTCTGCTTATTTCTTTAACTCACATTCCTAGAAATGTATTTATTAGTTTATATAGCATTGCTAAACAGCTTTCCAGAGAGATTTAGTCTTTTCCAGAAAGCTTCAACCATAAAGAATAACGAACCAAGTTAAGCCAGGTGTGGTGGCTCACGCCTGTAATCCTAGCATTCTGGGAGGCCAAGGCAGGTGGATTGCCTGAGCTCACAGGTTTGAGACCAGCCTGAGCCAGAGCAAGACATTGTCTCTAAAAATAGTGGGGTATTGTGGTGGGCACCTGTAGTCCCAGCTACTTGGGAGGCTGAGGCAAGAGAATCACTTACGCCCAAGAGTTTGAGGTTACTGTGATCTGTGATGCCAAGGCACTCTACCCAGGGCGACAAACTGAGACTCGGCTCCCCAAAAAAAAGAAAAGAAAAAATGACCAAGTCACTCTATACTTGCCAGAAGAATATCACCATTTAAAAAAAAAAAAAAAAAACCATTTAAATTGTTTTTTTTTTACTTTATAACTTTTGACCTTTTTGCAACTGATATATTTTCTTTTTTTTTTTTGAGACAAGTTTCACTATGTCGTCCTCAGTAGAGTGCCATGGCATCACAGCTCACAGCAACCTCAAACTCTTGGGTTGAAGCAATTCTCTTGTCCCCACCTCCCAAATAGCTGGGAATACAGGCACCTGCCACAACACCTGGCTATTTTTTGTTGCAGTTGTCATTGTTGTTTAGCTGGCCTGGGCTGGGTTCAAACCTGCCATCCTCGGTGTATGTGGCTACTCTTAGATATATGTAAGTCTTTGGCCAACTTTCTGCAAATACAGCAGAACCTCTATAAATTGACCACCCAATATCCTGTAACAAACTGGTCAATATATGTAGGTGGTCAACATAAGGAATTAGGCCTACTATACTAATACACATGTGGTGCATGTCTAGTCCATGAATTAGGTCAACTTAAGGAGGTAGTCAGTTATGGAGGGTCTACTGTATTTTCCTCAGTTCATTGACTTTTAAGTTTAGCTTAATGTTCTGGACATCTAAAATTTGTATGTAATCAAGTCTATCAGATTTTTCCTTTGTAACTTGGTGCATTACCTTTATGCTTACAAGGTCTTTCCCAAATTAGAGATAAGAGTCATCAATTCTATTTAATTCTAACCCATTTGAAATGTATTTTGCTATATGATAAAAAGATACAGATTTCTTCCCGCAAAGTGGTTATATTCCCTAATACCATTTACTAAAATATCCATTCTTTCCTCATTACTCTTGATTATAAGAATCTAAAATTAAATTTAATGTTGGGTGTGGTGGCTCACACCTATAATTCTAGCATTTTGGGAAGCCAAGGCGGGTGAATTGCTTGAGCTCAGGAGTTCAAGACCAGCCTGAGCAACAGTGAGATCCTGTCTCTACTAAAAATAGGAAAAATTAGCTAGGCATTATGGCAGGTGCCTATAGTCCCAGCAACTCAGGAGGCTAAGGCAGGAGGATTGCTTGGACCCAGGAGTTTGAGGTTGCTGTGAGTTGGGCTGATACCACGGCACTCTAACCTGGAGTAACAGAGTGAGACATCTCAAAAAAAATTTTTATTAGTCTTAAATATTTCTTAACAGAAAGATCTTGAGGACTATAATCCTAGCACTCTGGAAGGCTGAGGAGGGTGGACTGATTGAGCTCAGGAGTTCAAAACCAGCCTGAAAAAGAGAAGGACCCTGTCTCTACTAAAATAGAAAAACTAGCTGGGCATAGTATCACACGACCAGCTACTGGGGAGGCTGAGGTAAGAGGATTGCTCAAGTTCAAGAGTTTGAGGTTGTTGTGAGCTATGATGCCACAGCACTCTATCTAGGGTATCAGAGTGAGACTGCCTCAAAGGAAAAAAAAAAATCCTTGAGGCTACTATAATCTAATACAAAATAGCTATGAAATTACTTTACAGATAAAACAACAACAAAAAACTCATGAGACTAAACACCAGTAATTTTATAGTAATGCTGTGAATACCAAAGGAAGTGTATAAAATTATGACTAGTATTATGTCCCCTTTTAAAAGAAATCTGACTTTTTACAGAGTAGTTATATTAGATGGTAACTACTGACTTCACAAAACAAAACAAACCCATACACAAAGTTCTGCTAGAGAGGTCAAGAGTATACAAAATATAATTTAGTATATAAAAATCCATCTCCTTTGCAACATACTTATACATTTTATAGAGTACATACTTAAGTGTAAATTTAAAAAAATCTCTTTATGCCTTAAACCAAACTTTTCCCCTTACTATACAAATAATTAATTCTGAAAATATTCATTATTTGATAATTCCTGATCTAAAAAATCCAACTCTGATTTTATTTTTCCCTCCAAAGAATGAAATACCAATTACATTGCCTTTAGCTTTTGTTTCAGTATACCTACATCTCCCTCTTGTGGTTGAAGTCAACTGCATAAACAATTTCTTCCTCTCCATCTTTGACTATTTTCCATATTGTTCCACCTATCATATGACCAGCTGGCAGAGGTGTGATAGACAAGCCATGTCCTTTACCTGTGTCAACAAGATAATGACAATATTCAGGTTTCTTTTATAAATCTAAAGAAAGGTTATTTATTTTCATAGGTAATACTGTATCTGTGACAAAATTCAGAAGTAAAAATGCATATGGTGAAAAGTCTCATCCTCCTATCCCCCATCCCTCACTGGAGGCAGATACTCTTGTTATTTTATTATGTTCTTGCAGACATATTTGTGCTTATAAAGAGAAGGCTAAGATGGCTTTCTTGTTCTTCTTAAAGATGGAACTAAAAAGCTATCACACTGAATTACTTAGTATAACTAATAAATTTTAATATTTATATTGTATACACAATTATCAAGTATTTCTATTTTTGCTAACCTCTAAACTGACAGAATTAAGAATTCAAATTTCATTATGGTGAAGAATTTATCCTATAGAAAAATTAAGTACAAGGAAAATGATTAAAGACCATTGTGACTTCTAGGCTAAATCTTTAAGAGTCCATTACAACATCATTTTTTCAATGCTAAGATTCATTTTTATAAAAACCTCTAATATAATTCTCTCTCTAGATCAGCGGTTCTCAACCCCTTTTTAACAATGAAAATACATCACGGCATTAGGAAGGTTGAGAACCACTGCTCTAGATGATATAGATTACTATATGCCTTCCTAATCTAATTAAATAATTAACTTTCAATGCCTAATTGTAGACTTCAGTCATTTTCTACTCTGCTACCATAGCCCTTCATTTAGTTCAATCACTACATTTAGCCATCTCAGCTGCTGTCTCTTCAATCTAACTATAAGCTCAGAGGAGAAGGATCTGGCCGCATTAACTTTTGTACATTATACACACTAAACTAAGTAAGTCTTTTCCAGGTTAATATGAAAAAAGACCTACACAATTAACTTTTTTTTTTTTTTTTTGCAGTTTTTGGCTGGGGCTGGGTTTGAACCTGCCACCTCCGGTATATGGGGCCGGTGCCCTACTCCTTGAGCCACAGGCACCGCCCCACAATTAACATTTTGTTAGTAATTTAGTCTGAAATTATTGTAAAATTCTAATGAAGTTCAGAGTTCTATATCAAGATAGAATATGCTAATTTTCTATTCCTCAGACCACAGTGCCAGTTATTTTTCCAATGAATTCTCAGTATTTTTTAATAGGTTAAATACCACTAGTCCAACTATTTACCATTGGAAACATATTTTACCTTTCAAATTCACAATTTGAGAGAATTTTAGCTGCTGTATTTTATCAAATGCTGCATCCACATCATCTAATGTAAACAGTGTAAAGTCTTCTGTATTGTGTCGAGACTAAAAGAAAAACATATTCATGTGATTATAAAAGAGGAGAAATTAAAAAACACCAATTATAAAAAGTAATCACTGAAGTAGTGTTTAAAAATTTTTTTAACTGCTTAAATTACCTGGTAAAGATCATACATAAACATCTGTCCCATTTTATAAACAGGAATGGTTGCATAGATAGCACAGTTCAGACCCAGCTTTCCGACAGCGTATGGGAGAGCACCAAGATGGAGAGGATCCGGATGAGACAATAGTACTGCATCGATCTGGTGAACATGCCTAAGGACACAAGCAAAGTAACTACTTTCTCCAAACTTGTTTTTTCAGGGTATACACAAGATATTCAAAACTACTCAGGCCGAGTACAGTGGCTCACACCTGTAACCTAATACTCTGGGAGGCAGAGAAGGTGGACTGCTTGAGCTCAGGAGTTAAAGACCAGCCTGAGCAAGAGTGAGACCCTGTCACTACTAAAAACGGAAAAACTGAGGGAAGAAGATTGTTTGAGCCCAAGAGTTTGAGTGTTGTGAGCTACAACGCCATGACACTCTACCTGGGGCATAAGAATAAGTCTCAAAAACAAAAAAACCCCAAAACACCGTTCATCAATTCTGAATAGAGGACTATGCTGGGATGGAAGAGCAAACCTAAGAGCTAAAATTATGATACCTATGAATAAAATAAAAAAATGAAATAGAAAAATAACAAAAACCAGGAGACAACACAATTAAGTTGATTTTGAATAGATATCTTGTATACTATTAATTTAAATACAAAGAACTGAGCTAGAATTTCAGACTTTTTTTTTTGCAGTTTTTGGCTGGGACTGGGTTTGAACCTGCCACCTCTGGCATATGGGGCCAGTGCCCTACTCCTTTCAGCCACAGGTGCTGCCAGAATTTCAGACTTCTTTTCTGAGATAGAATTTTATTGTTGCCCTCCGTAGAGTGCTGTGGCATCATAGGTCACAGGAACCTCAAATTCTTCAACTCAAAGGATCCTCTTGCCCCAGCCTCCTGAGTAACTGGGATTATAGGTGCCTGCCACAACACTCAGATAATTTTAGAGATGGGGTCTTGCTCTTGGCTCAGGCTGGTCTCAAACTCGTGAGCTCAAGGGATTGCCTACCTTGGCTTCCCAAAGTGCTGGGATTACAGGTGTGAGACACCACAATTGGCCAATTTCAGACATTGTTAAAAAGAGAATTTTTTTTTTTTTTTTTTTGAGACAGAGACTCATTTTATCCCATGCTGTCCCAAAAAATCCTTCTACCTCAGCCTCCTAAGCAATTAAGACTCTAGGCCCAAGCCACCAAACCAGACTAAGGAGAGAATATTTAAATGGCCACGTATTTATTATGGATATTCATCAGCTTTTTAACATGGTGGCCAGCAGCATACTCATTATAATAAAACTTCAATTAATCAGAGAAGCATATGTTCTTATTGCCAAAAGAAATTAACAAGATGGCGGGGGTCGGGGGTGGGGTTTGGCTTCAAGTTCTAAGTTTTTAAAATATTTAAACTTTCCTCCCATAATTATTATAATACTGCAAACATAATTGAATTTTTTAATGGATTGGGATCCTTTTGTATTTCATGATCATTATTCTGAGAACCAATTCACAATTTTTAGCATTAAAAGGTAATAGAAAATAAGCCAATGTAATCCAGCTACTGAACTTTGACATGAAAATATTTCCTCTCCTCAAATTCTTACGTAGTCTTACTCTTTCCTAAAATTAGGGTACAAAAATTTCTACTGAAATCCATTAGCCAAGTAACAACTTAAGATTTTGCTCAATTTCTAGAAAAAAGCTTAAAATTTAATCAAAACTTTATAAGATAAAATGGTCACTATTTACTTTTTGGCATTAAGTAAAACTAAATCTTTTACCATAAACTAAATTAGTGCACAGAAGCAACTCTATGTAACATCAAAATAGTATTACATTGTAGCAAAGAAAAGCTGACTTAATAAAAGCCTAGAAATATGAAATGTAACTTACTTTCTCAGGGAATCTATAATATCCATAGAAAAGTGCTCATCCCAGCCACAGTCCAATAAAAATCTAAACTCATCAACTTGGAGAAGATAGCAAAGAGCAGATTCTTCTTGGACCCCAGACAGGGTAGTCAATTTGATAATAGATGTCATTTTTTTGGTCCAGTAATAACAAACTAAAAGATTCTTTAAAAAGAAATGAAATCACAATGAAACATAAAGCACAGTTTAACATATGTAATAGACACAATAAAATAACTTCAAGTTGTAGGTGTATCAAAAATTCCATAAACATGGAAACCAAACACTTTAAAATCCATTTCTACTATGGCCAAGTTAAAAAATATAAACATAATTTTACACTCTTTTGTTTACAATGAGTCCTTCAAGGCTCCCCAGTAGGGTATAATGAAAAGTAGTGGATTCTGTAGTCAAACAGACCCTGAAGTGAATCTACTCCTGTGAGATTTGGGGGTTAATTAACCTTTCCTCACCTATGTACCCCATTAGAAACACAGAACATTAGTATTAATATATACGTGAAAGGGATGTTGAAGGATTTCGAATAATGTATAAATTACCTGGGATAGAGACTACTACCACATTCAAGTTCCTAAATAAATGTTACTAAATTAATGCACTCACCCTTCAAAGAGAATTTGTTCTTTTACCTGTGGGCCCTCCCATTAGACTCAGTGGCTCACGCCTGCAATCCTAGCATTCTAGGAGACCAAGGAGGGTAGATTGCTTGAGTTCACACCAGTAATCCTAGCACTCTGGGAGGCCAATGCAGGTGAACTGCTTGAACTCAGGAGTTCAAGATCAGCCTGAGTAAGAACGAGACCTTGTCTCTACTAAAAAGAGAAAATAAAAAAAACTAGCTGGGTGAGGTGGCACGCACCTATAGTCCCAGCTACTCAGGAGGCTAAGACAAGAGAACAGAATTTGAAGGCTAAGAGTTTGAAGAAGTTACTGTGAGCTGTGAGGATGATGAGGCACTCTAACCAGGGTGACAAAGAGAGACTATCTTAAAAAAAAAAAAAAAAGACAGAAAAACCAAAAAGCACATACACATAGGAATACACAGAAATTCATGTATTTTTCAGAGCATTTAATGCTAAGAACACTTGCACTGGAATGTAAGCAACAAAAAATAAGACAGGGCCAGGTACAGTGGCTCACGCCTATAATCCTAACATTCTGGGAGGCCAAGGCAGGTGGATGGCTTGAGCTCAGGAGTTTAAGAACAGCCCCAGCAAGGATGGGACCTTATCTCTACTAAAAATAGAAAATTTAGCTAGGTTTGGTAGTGGATGCCTCTAGTCTCAGCTATGTGGGAGACTGAGGCAGGGGGATCACTTGTGTCCAGGAGTTTGAGGTACTGCAGTGAGCTATGATGATGTCCTGCACTCTACCTGGGTGACAGAACAGGACTCTCTCTCAAAAAAACAAAACAAAACAAAACAATAAAAGCAATGGTAACTTATGTTCGTAATTCCTAAAACAGAACCTGATGAACCCGACACATTTAAGTCCTAACATATATCTGGTTGAATGTGTGTTGAGATGCCTACTACATGTATTTCAAGAAAATGTAACATGAACACATCTACTGGGATTAGGACCTAAAACTGTGTGCTATTAAGCAAACGTTATCAAAATATTAACAAGGTTCAATTCCACAGAAACATTTCAGATTTTAGCTCCTCAAAATAAATTAGACTTTTTTGGTTAACTAAACAAGTAGGAAAGAAGGCCACCGAATTACCTGATGATCTCTCCCCAACTACCCAAAGTCATCAACAAACAAAGGTAAACTGGGCTCAGTGCCCATAGCTCAGTGAGTAGGGCACTGACCACATACACCGAGGCTGGTGGATTTGAGCTGGCCTGGGCCAGCTAAACAATGACAACTGCAACAGAAAAAAATAGCTGCGCCTTGTGGCAGGTGCCTGTAGTCCCGACTATTGGGGAGGCTGAGGCAAGAGAATCACTTAAGCCCAAGAGTTTGAGGTTGCTGTGAGCTATGATGCCATGGCACTCTACCAAGGGCGACAAGTAAGACTCTTACTCAAAAAAAAAAAAAAAAAAAAAAAACAAAAAACAAAACTAAGGTAAACTGTCAGGGGTAATCCCACTGTATCTTCCATATTTTTTACCTGGGTTATAGCCCCAAATCCAAGACTCTGAGGTTATCAATTATCACTGCTGTATACATCTCCTAATTAGACCCAATTCCTACCTCTTCTCCCTCCCAAATCCTTTCAGTGTGCTCTCTGAAACTACAATTATACTCACCTAGAACTTCAACTGCTCCTCTGGAAATTCTCTTCACCTGTTTGTCTTCACAGATGTTCCCTAATGATAATATTTTTGGGATTTTAAAAAAAACTCTTATATCCTCTATACCTCAAAAGCAGCATGTATGTGTTCCTTGCTCCTCAATCCACCTTTCAAACCACGTCTTCTTCCTCTTTCAAATACCTCAGTCCCATTAAAGCTTATGCCACCTAGAAGTTCACTACCACCTTTCCACATTTCCTCCTCACTGTGGCATCCATTAATCTGACCTTGTTCATTGACAACTTTAGCTCACCACATCTTCCTTTCAGTAACTTCAATGTTAAACTCTCAGTTCCTTGACTTTCTTAACTCTAATAATCTTCTTCATTTCACTTCAGTCCACCCCCCACCATGGTTACACCCTAGGCATTATCACTACCAGTACCTGCAGTTTTCCTCTGGGAACCAGGTTTGTAATGTAGTTTAAGCCAGCATTTCTGGACGGGCTTGTTGACCAGAGTTCAAGTTTCTCAAACCCCTCAAGGCTAGCACAGGATGTCTGGCACCTGGCAGGCTCAGAGCTAGGATTCTGGGGGTCTCGTTGACCACAGTTCAAGATCCCATGCCACCTTTTTTCTGGGCCACAGATGGCCCTATTGTTACCTGGTGGCTAAGAACAGAATGCCTAGCAACCAACGATTACTATCATCTGAGTCCTGCCCAGACATATATAGAAATCACTGAAGCGAGTTAGGAAAGTTTATCCTCACCCAATTTGTAAAGTTTTAAGTTGTAATCACATGGTTAGCCTACATGATTTTCCCTTCGTTTCCCTTCTTATAATTTTTTTTTTTTTTTTTGAGATACAGTTTTACTATGTCACCCTTGGTAGAGTGCCATGGCGTCACAGCTCACAGTAACCTCAAACTCTTGGGCTTAAGCAATTCTCTTGCCTCAGCCTCCCAAGTAGCTGGGACTACAGACACCCACCACAACGCCTGGCTATTTTTTGGTTGCCATTGTCATGGTTGTTTAGCTGGCCCGGGCTGGGTTCAGACCGGCCAGCCTTGGTGTACGTGGATGACATCGTAATCACTGTGCTACAGGTGCCAAGCCCCTTCTTGTGATTATTGATTACATGAGGTACCTTGCTTTGAATAACTCAAATTAAGTTTATGCATTT
This sequence comes from Nycticebus coucang, assembly GCF_027406575.1. Classification (NCBI taxonomy): domain Eukaryota; kingdom Metazoa; phylum Chordata; class Mammalia; order Primates; family Lorisidae; genus Nycticebus; species Nycticebus coucang. The sequence continues at coordinate 92,115,774 of NC_069788.1, forward strand.
ATTTTTGAGACTAAGAGAGAACAGTCTGGTGCTATACTTGCTGGCTGCACTTGAGATACTGCTAGCTAAGTGTATGCCTCTCACTGGCTCCCATCGGTTATTTCAGCTGAGATAACTGAGTCTGAGTTTTGTCTCTCGTCAACTACCCTCAGTGCAGAACCTGGCAAAGGTAGTGGGGGATCCAGGCCCTCACAACTTCCAAATTTCACCTTTAAGCACCCCACTCTATCACCTCCACCTTACTTACTCTAGCATTCCCACTGCAAAAATCCTTTGGATTCACTGGTATCTCTAAACACTGACCACTTTTTCAATATACATGAGCCCCTCTTTTTTCATGATCCTTTACGATTATTTTGCAAACACTCAAATAGCTTGTTCTTCTAGTCCCCCCTAAAGAATGTTGCCAGATTGAAAAACCAAAATCATGCAATTGTGCTGTTTGCTCTTTAAATTCATGGCCAAACATCTCAAAACAGGCACAAAGAACTACCTGTCAATCCTACTTTTCTTGGTAGGTCGACTTTTAACCCCTGAAACTACTATTTTACAGCTCTTCTTTTCTGCTCAAGCATCACCCACCCCAACCTCTACTCTTAGCTGATAATCTCCCCTCATTCATCAATCAGAAAATAAAATTAGACAGTGATTCCTCATTTTCCAGACACTGTATCTATTAACCTATCTGCACGTACACTGTTGTGCCTCCTATTATATGGCATAGCTCTGTTTCCATCCAACACCAATACCTGTATATGCTATTGATCCCAAAAGTCTGAAAGACTTAATTTCATTCTTTCCCCTGCATCAGTGTATCACTTGGGTTCCATTCCCATGAGTACATGGAGATACTCTCCCAACTTATTTATTTATTTATTTATTTAGAGACAGAGTCTGTCTTCATCACCCTTGGTAGAGTGGCATAGCGACACAGCTCATAGGAACCTGAAACTCTTGGGCTTAAGTGATTCTCTTGCCTCAACCTCCCAAGTAGCTGGGACTACAGGTGCCCATCACAACACCCAGCTATTTTTAGAGACGAGGTCTCGCTCTGGCTCAGGCTGGTCTTGAACCTGTGAGCTCAGGCAATCCACCTGCCTTGGCCTCCCAGAGTGCTAGGATTACAGGCATGAGCCACTGCACCCAGCCCTAGAATTTCCCAACTTATAAGAATCTTCTTAACCCAGCAACCACAGCATCATTTGTTTCCCATCCAAAGCAACATTTCTCAGAATATTTGTCTACAAATATGTCTCCACTTCCTCACCTCTCATTTATACTACCAAACTGAAGAAGCCAAAAAAATATCCATTGGCTTAAGTTGTACAGATATTTATCAATGACCTTTATAAAAATCTTCTCCTTTTATCACTACGGTTACCAAGATCTATAACTGGGCTTGGTGCCCATAGCTCAGTGGTTAGGGTGCCAGCTACATGCACCGGGGCTGGTAGGTTTGAACCCAGCCAGGACCTCCTAAACAACAATGACAACAATAACAAGAAAATAGCCGGGCACTATGGCAGGCTCCTGTAGTCCCAGCTACATGGGAGGCTGAGGCAAGAGAATCTCTTAAGCCCAAGAGTTTGAGGTTGCTGTGAGCTGTGACACCACACCATAGCACTCTACCGAGGGTGACATAATAAGACTGTCTCAAAAAAAAAAAATCTCTAACTGGTTTGTATATTTACCCTGCCTCCAATTTATTATCTCAGAGACATTCTCTGATCACCCTAAAGTCCTTTTCCACTACAGTTATATTTTATGACATCATCCTATTTTCCTCAAAATACCTAGTGCTCACTATAATTGCTATTTATTTACTTTGCCTCTTTTCTCCTCTTGACCTTCACACAAGAATGTGGACTCCAACAAGGTAAAGACCTTGTCTACTGGCTCGGTGCCTGTAGCTCAGCGGCTAGGGCACCAGCCACATATACCAGAGCTGGCGGGTTCGAATCCAGCCTGGGCCTGCCAAACAACAATGTTTGAGGTTGCTGTGAGCTGTGACACCACAGTACTCTACTGAGGGTGACACAGTGAGACTCTTGTCTCAAAAAAAAAAAAAAAAAGACCTTGTCTACTTTGAACACAGGTACATTCCAAAGCCTCCACAATACCTAACACATAATCATGGTCAGTGTCTCTTCTATGAATGAAGCACAGAAGGATTAAAAGAGCTTAGTGCTCTTACCACACCTATCTACCTGTATTTTCCTTGCTTGGGAAAGCTCTGAGTGCAGGACTAAGCTTAACCCATTTTTGTATCCTCAGAAAATGCCCTGCACATAGTGGTTGTTCAATAAATGTTGATTAGTTAAAATTTTAAATGTATTGACTTAATATGTTCTTATCTGAGGTATGAAAAGTACAAAGACATTATCTATTTGATGAAAAATGTTTAGAAATGCAATTTTGGAAAGGACACAGGGAAGTTCTCTGCAAAGAGCCTCCTGTGCCACAATTACTTTAATGCCCTAATAGAAATTTTTTCTACTCAAAGCTTCCTTAATTTCTACTTTCTTCATTTAGATTCTGAAGTAAAAATACAAAATATCTTACAGCTAGAATTGAATGAGTTCATGTTAAAACTTTTTTATAGAAAGCCAGAAAATGAAAAGACAGTTTTCCTACAATTGCTCATAATAAAGCTATATCATTATTAGACATTCATTACTTACTGATAACTTAGTTGTATATATGATGAAACACTCTGAGTTCAGAAGAGTTCTCTAGAAATCTAAAAAATAAACAAATAAGAACCTTATGAATATGGTATGATTTAGTTCTGTTTATCATTATGTTTAATTTATCTAAGGCACCAGGAGCAGCAGCAAGTAGTATAATACATGGCCCTTTAAAAAAATTGTCATAATACTAGGAAGCTTAAGCTTACATAAAACAGGAATAAAACAAAGAACACAAAAACATAAAAATAAAGAACAAAACTGGTTATAATCAAGAATCAAATATGCAGTTTAGAAAGTAACATTTCAAAATTGTCATTAGCTTATGTTATTGAGAATCATAGAAGAAGTGGGCTCTAAGATTATTCATTAAAGATTGGAAAGACCTGGGTATAAACAGAGAAAACCAGCGGTTTCTCAACCTGTGGGTCATGACCCCTTTTTAACAATAAAATATACATTCCTAATACATTAGGAAGGTTGAGAACCATTGTTCAAAACAAAGGAATAACAAGAGTATAAGCGCAAAACAGAAAACTTACAGTGTACCAGTGAAAATGCTAGCCTGGCATACTTTCACATAGCAAAAAATTATAGACCCAATGAACATACAAGGGCCAGACAATGAAGGGCTTTGGGAACTCTATGGTAACAGAGAAACATTTTTTTTTTTTTTTTTTTAATTTGGCCGGGGCTGGGTTTGAACCCGCCACCTCCGGCATATGGGACCGGCGCCCTACCCGCTGAGCCACAGGCGCCGCCCAACAGAGAAACATTTTAAAATTCATTACCAAGGCGGTGCCTGTGGCTCAAGGGAGTAGGACGCCAGCCCCATATGCCAGAGGTGGGGGGTTCAAACTCAGCCCCGGCCAAAAACTGAAAAAAAAATAAAAAAATAGGGCGGCGCCTGTGCCTCAGTGAGTAGGGCGCGGGCCCCATATACTGAGGGTGGTGGGTTCAAACCCAGCCCCGGACAAACTGCAACAAAAAAAAAAATAGCTGGGTGTTGTGGCGGGCGCCTGTAGTCCCAGCTGCTTGGGAGGCTGAGGCAAGAGAATCACATAAGCCCAAGAGCTGGAGGTTGCTGTGAGCCGTGTGACGCCACGGCACTCTACCGAGGGCAGTAAAGTGAGACTCTGTCTCTACAAAGAAATAAATAAATAAATAAAAATAAAAGTCATTACCAAGTAGAGAGTGGCATGATACAGATATTTCTGTATTTTAGGGAAAGCAGCAGTCATGTATGATTGATTGGATTAGAACAGTGGTTCTCAACCTTCCTAATGCTGTGACCCTTTAATACAGCTCCTCATGTTGTAGTGACCCCCAACCATAAAATTATTTTCGTTGCTACTTCATAACTGTAATTTTGCTACTGTTATAAATCGTAATGTAAATATCTGATATGCAGGAGACCCCCAAAGGGGTCGCACCCAGGTTGAGAACTGCTGGATTAGAAGATAAAGCAGGGAGATAAAGAGGAAGTATTTAGCACACAACTTTCTTCTCTAACTTGGCTGGTTCTATTTTGGGACTAAATATCTTTAGCCTCAAGTATATTTTGTAATTCTGTGACAGCAATTATTACTTAAGTAACCAACACTTGAAACTTCACATGCTGATTCTTCCCTTTACTTCTTAGACAGTCTGTTAGCAACTCCCTTTCTTCCCTCAGAAGGCCTTGCACACATAACAATCCCTCTCTATTCCTATTGCCAATACGTCAACGCAGGGCTTTATTACCTTACATTTGGGTTTCTCTGTCTCCAGCCTTTCATCTTTTTATTTCACCTAAATATCGCTGCCAGATAGATCTTTAGAAACACCCTTGCAGGGTAGCACCTGTGGCTCAAGGAGTAGGGCGCCGGTCCCTTTTGCCAGAGGTGGCGGGTTCAAACCCAGCCCTGGCCAAAAACCACAAAAAAAAAAACAAAAAAAAAAACAAAAAGAATGTTAGAAACACCTTTGCACATATTACTCCTTGCTCAGAAATCTTTGAAATTTTCTTAGTTTTTGAGAAAAACAAACTCAAAACTGAATCCCTTAACTGGCAATGGAGGGTCTCAGGAAGCTACCTTGACATCATTGCTCAATGACTCAAGGAAGAAATGTCTCAAGCTTCCAGCTCATATTTCTACTTCCTTACAAATTCCATCATTAGTCTAAACTGGAACAGCTCTGTGAACAGAAATACAATGCACGCCACAAATGTAACTTCAAACTTTATAGACACACTGAAAAGCAAAAAAGAAACAGGTGAAATTAATTTTAATATATTTTGACCCAATATATCCAAAATATTACCCTTTAAAAAATGTAATCATTTTAAAAAATGAGATAATTTACATTCTCTCTTTATACTAAGTCTTCAAAAATCCAGTGTATATTTTATATTTATAGTACATCTCAATTCAAACTAACTATGCTTCAAGTGCTCAACAGCTACATGTGGCTAGTGGCTACTGTAGCCCAGGTCGAGACTCTATCAGGGGTCCTCAAACTTTTTAAACAGGGGGCCAGTTCACTGTCCCTCAGACCACTGGAGGGCCGGACTATAGTCTAAAAAAAAAAAAAAAAACTATGAACAAATTCCTATGCACATTGCACATATCTTATTTTGAAGTAAAAAAAACAAAACAAGAACAAATACAATCACACCGCCTCATGTGGCCAGCAGGCCGCAGTTTGAGGACCCCTGCAAATGCTTTAGACAGCAGAGCACTGAGTTCTGTCACTCCTAAAGTGCAGGTGGACACCATTCTATTTTTATGTACATGTCTCAGATTGGATTTTAATGGTATCAGCTCAAGTCACCTTCTTACAAATTGGCAACCACTATTTGAATCCTATTTTAAGATTTACTTGATGTCTGATACCCTTTATGGTCCTACCTCCATGGAGGTACTCATTGCCTTACCTGACAGACTGCCAATTTCCTTTCATCTAGTTTTCCTGGTCCCAGTTGATCCTTCATACAGCTGTCAGAGACCATCCTAAAAAGCAAATATCCTCATGCCCACTCCATGCATGAAATATCCACCTGCTTCCTGCTAACTACTGAAAATCTAGACTCCTTAGGTGGAAATCAAGATCCTTCACAAGGTGATCTCAACGTACCTTTTGCTTCACCAATTACCCTTGCATTAAAAATGCTCCAGCACATTTATCTCCTCACTCTTCCTAAATATGCTAAAGCTTCTTAAAGCTCACTCTCCCTAAATATGCTAAAGCTTCTTAAAGCTCACTCTCCCTAAACATGCTAAAGCTTCTTAAAGCTCTGTATCTCTGTGCAGTATCCAGGCACAAACTTCTTTTAATCTTTTGTGACCCAATTCAAATATCTGACCCTTTATAAACGTTTTCATCGCCCCCAGGCAACACTGGTTATTTTGTGTCACACTGGGGGTACAAAGCAAGTAGAGGTAATCGTCTTTGTATTTCCAATATGTGCTCAAGGCAACATAAATGGATACTGAAGGAAGGAGGACTCCTCCTAATACTGTGTAAGTTCTTCGGGGCACTGATTTCGACTGATGCTAACTACTTCATCTCTAAGGATCTATCGCAGTTAATTGCTCTTTCAATAATGACCGTGCATATTAAAGACAACTATGCAAAAAAGTAGAGAAAATTATAGAATCGGGGTAGCCCTGGGGCTCAGTGATTTGGAAGGGTCTTCCCGGGTCAGTTCTGGAGTGGGGAGTAGCGGTTGCCTAACAGGGTCACAGGGGTTGCAAAATTAAAAATAAGGGATGGGCAAAAATGATAGCTCAGGTTCGTCTGGTCACGGAGGCCAGACCTGCCAGGGTTAGAGCTAGTCTGACTTCTGGTTTTCTGAAGAACACGTAAAATAGTATGAAGTCTTGGGAAATTGCAGTGATAGTGGAAGCACTCCAGGGTGAAGGCGGGAGGGCGCCGAGGCCAAGACAATGTTAGTAAAGCATCGGAAGGATATTTGGAGTCAACGAACTAAAAGGACGCCTACTCTGGCCCCAGTGTTTAGTTACCTCGTAGTCTCTCAACCCACGACTCGGAGAGGCTAGGCTGTGGCCACGAGGCGTAGGAACCAAAGCTGGAGTCGGGTTAACTCCTCCAGCCGCAAGAGTGAAAAGGCGGGGGAAACAGGAAGGAGGGAAGGAGAGCAAGGGAGTGAACCCAACGGACTGCCACAAAATAGCGGGAGTTGTAGACCCATAAAGAGGCCACTTCTTCCCTCGCTGAGCACCTCTGCCAGGAGCAATCAGGACAGTCGCAACCGAAGCCGCGGGGGCACGTCCTCTGGGTAAAGCGGGTAGGCAGTCAGAGCCCGGCTCTCCCGGAGAGTCAAAGACGCCCCTCCCCCATCCACAGGCCCTCTCCTTTCTCCCGCCCCACTTGCCTCGTCAAGCCTCCCCCAACGCCGTCCACTGCCCTTCCCAACCCCTAGACGAATCCAGGTTCAAGAGGGACAAAAGCTGGTGGCGTTCATTCAGCAGCACTCGCGGAGGTAGGCCGGCAGGAGGCCCTCCGTGGCTGCCGCCATTTTGGATCTGGAGGCGAGCCGCTGAGGCGGGGGAGACCGCGGGCCGTACCATCCTGCTGGGGGCCCGGGAACAAAGCTGCCGGAGGGCGACGGCACCTAGCCCAACGATTCTCATCACTTTGGACCGGAGTTTTAAAGACGAAAGTTATTTATAATTTTTAAAAGCTAAAAAATGAGAAGATTCAAACATCATAAGGAAGAAGAGGCATAACTTGTCGGTACCACCCCTCTCCTCCGCGCGGGCGCGGCGAGTGGCGGGTCCCGAGGTCGCAGTTTCCGCTGGCTGGTGGCTGAGCTGGTTCCCTCCAACCTTGGTCGTGGGGTTGTTGTCGGCAGCGGGGTCGCAGGTGCGTCTAGGGATCCAGGTTGGCCGCGGCGCCGCCGATCGCGGTTATGGAAGTGGGAAGGGTTGCAAGAAAGGTTTCAGTGGCGTGTTATGTAAAGGGTGGTCTTGGCTTCCCCACGGGCTTCTGAGCGAAGGTGACGGGGAAAAGAAAGGAAAATGGGGGTTTCCTTGGGTGGGTAACAGGTTCAGGTTTCCCACCTGGCAAAGGATAGTCTGAACCTGTCGTAACTGAAAACGTCTTTAGAGACGACCCGGTGATCTCCCCCAGCCGGATTGCAAAGGAGACTGGCGAGGATCTCACTCGTAACCTGCAGCAGGCGAGGGGCTGCTTCGCCGGGAGCATCTTACATAGGTCCAAGTCTCAGCCTTCTGTCCCCTGGCGAACCTCACCTTCATTTAAATCCCAGACCATTCCCCCCAAACATGCACTCACATTCTTTTACTTTTTAAAGACGTGATACTTAAATTGTGCCTGGTTTCAAGGGTGTTTATATCACTGAAACCTCAGAGTTTCACACCTCGAGGAATTTGATTCCATCAGGCATCCAGCACTGATTTCATAGGTTTAGTCAACACTTAGAGCAATACAGAGTGCTACGGGGGACAGAATCTATCTATTTCCAACCTGATTTTGGAGTGACTTACAAAAATGAGATACACAACAGATACAGTTTTCAGTTAGTAGTTAAGGGGGGGAGGTTCAAGAAAAATATTAGGAAAAATAAGATTAAAAATGAAGTTGATGTAAACGCTCGAGAGAGTAAAGCCCAGGAACTTGGACCTGCCGAGGCGGAGGTCGCTCACGCCTGTAATCCCAGCACTTTGGGAGGTCTAGGCGAGAGGATCTTGATGACAGGAGTTGAAACCTGCCTGGGGAACAGCCAGACGCGCCAAACCCCCAAACTTTGTTTACAAACAAACAAACAAAAAAAAAAAACGATAAAAATGAAAAAGAGAGCTGAGTATAGAGGTACTTCCCTGTTCCCCTTAGCTGCGAGGAGAGACCAGAGGCGAATCCCTTTGAGCCCAGGAGTTTGAGGCTGCAGTGAGCTTATAATTACAGCCACTGTGCTCCACCATGGGTGACAAGAGTTAGACCTTTTCCCTAAAAATAAAACAATTTAAAAAAGAGCGTGTACCGAGGAACCAGCAGACTGCTTGGGTTCTAGTTGCACCTCTGCCATTAAACTGCATCTATGACATTAGGTGAAATATTTTACCAGGATTGTCCCTGAATTTCTTTATCTGAAATAATATAAACCTGTTTCATTGTAGACCTATTAGTTGATACATTATAATAAGTATTATTGTGAGGATTATGAGTTGATTATGAAAAGTAGTAAAAACTGTGCCTGACATTGCTTTGAGATTCAGCTCTTAACTAGACTGTAGACAAAAAAAATTGGATCATTTTGGTATCCAAGGATACCTGACTGGGTACGTGATTCTTTGAGTCCATAAGACAAAACCCAGTTCGTTTTTAAGGGACTCCTTAGCTACTCCTGTTTCTGAAATAAAAGCAAAAGTCTTTTTAAAGAGTCTTCTTATAAAGAAGACATTCATAATAATAGTACAGTGCTCTAATGGGCAACCATGTGGATATTGCCCCATGAAAGAGCAGTTTGTCCTGTTCTATTAAGATCCTTCTCTCATCCAAAACCTAGGCTTGCCTCAACGGAGGGTACTTCACTGCCACTTGTCTGTCAGATACGGCTCTCTCAGGGTCTTGGGGCCATGACCAAGAGCCAGTCTATACTCCTCCCCCAATCCATTTGCCAGGAATCATTCACTTCTTTTTTTTTTTTTTTTGTGGTTTTTGGCCGGGGCTGGGTTTGAACCCGCCACCTCCGGCATATGGGACCGGCGCCCCACTCCTTGAGCCACAGGCGCCACCCATAATCATTCACTTCTTATGTCCTAAATCTTAGCCCTCACTGGTCATTCACTCCAAGTACAATAAACAGGATGAATTATGTTGAGTGCACTGTCCCAAAGACTTAAATAGAGATTGTACATTTGTTGTGTGAAATGCTTTTAGAACTAAGATTTATCATTTACCTCTTAGGGATGGAATCACGGTTCCTTCATGGTAGTTCAGTCCAACTCTGTATTGTAACTGTACAGAATCCTTTTATCTAACAGTCACCAGTCCTTTTATCTGGAGTCTCTGTAAAAGCCTATATGCAGCAAGAGCCACAGGGCTTGTCTCATCTCTTCTGCTCCAAACCACTTTCTTAGTTTCTGGTCCTGTTGAAAGAATGGCCAACAGTAATGGCTCATAGCCCGCAGGTGGCCAGGGGTTTATTTAAGACTGTCTTGGGCTGGGAATCAGAAGTACTTTTTTTGGTAGTGGTTAAATACAACAGTCAGCTGTGCCAAGGGTAGAATTGACCTCTCTTTAAGAAATGAGGATCCTAATAAGGACAGATGGCAGAATAGTAAGACCCTTGAGTTTACTGAACTTGAACACTGAAGGTCACATGAACACAGAGACTTAATATTGTCTAGTATTTTGCAGTTTAATGCTTTCAAAGTTACATACCATTTAAGGTGCTTATCCTTATTCCTATACTGGACTAGCTCAAGTCTATAAAGTAATTAAGCCACTAACTTGGTGGACACTCAGTATCACAGAAAGTATTCTAACTGCAAATAATGTTACTTAATGAAGGCACCATCTTAGGAAATAAGTTTAAAGTTGGTGTTACATTTTATACACCCAAGAACAATTTGCATGAAAATCAGCGGAGGAGTTCTTTCAAGGGCCTCACCGTGGAGGTAAGGCCAAGGAGACTTTTAAAAAAGGCTCCCCAGGTGATTTTAATGTTGAGTCAAGTTTGAGAACTCCAGCTGTAGACGATAGACTAAAACCTAAAACTGATACTAAATTGTAAATTATATTTTTAAATATGTCATTTACTTACATCATAATTTTCTAGATAAGTAATGTTCACACTAGAACTTACTGGGTGCAGTATTACACTTTATGAAACACAGTATCTATATTATTTGATTTAAATTTCCTGATCATTTCCTAATCTGGGGATAGTGGGTGTTTAATTGAAGTTTAAGAAATAATTAGAATTGTGTAAGCATGTGAACTACTGTCAGAAAGAAGGCAGGAATTCAGTCTGCATAGTCCTAGCACAGCTAAGTGCTAAGACCCTTTCATGACAGTAGTGTAGTAATCTCTTTCTAGGGTGTCATCCCATGTCTTCTCTGGCATTGTATATAATGCATTCGTTAGATGCAAGTGCATACAGTGTGGTTTTATTCCATCTGTATGTACAACATTTTACAGAACATTGGCCATTCGACTATGTTTTTATTGAATTAATGCAAATTTGCTATTTCCCACATGATAAAAATTACAAGTTTAGAATCCCTGATACAAAATGTCAAAATCTGAAATGTTCCCAAATCTGAAACTTTCTGAGCACAGATGTGTGGAGAATCTCACACCTCACCTCATTGATAGGTATAAAATTACCTTCAGACTAAAGTGTATATGAAACATGAATGAATTTCATGTTCAAACTTGGGTCTCATTCCCAAGATATCTTATGTGTACATAGATATTGCAATATCTGAAATCTGAAAATTTTCTGATCCCAAGCATTTTGGATAAAGGATAATTTAACCTTTAGTTCTAGTCTTCCTCCTCCTCTGTCTTTGGAAACTCTTAGAACTTAAAATATTTTAAACAGCATAAATATTGATGTGGGGAAGGGTCTCATAGAGAGGCAATGTGATATAATTAAAAGGGGCCAGAGCTTTGGAGCAAACCTGAATTTGAATTCCACCTCCGTGTTTAATTGCTATTCGGGTTTAGCTGTTTCCTTACCTGTGAAATGGGGGATAATAATAGTTATTTCACATTGTATATAGGCATATATGATGGCCCTGATGCCTAGTTTGTAGTTATTTAATTGATATTACAATCTCCTGTGACATTATTGAATATTGTTTTTTATGTTTCTCTTGTATCTTTTTTTTTTTTTTTTGTAGAGACAGGGTCTCACTTTATGGCCCTTGGTAGAGTGCCATGGCATCACACAGCTCACAGCAACCTCCAACTCCTGGGCTTAAGTGATTCTCTTGCCTCAGCCTCCCGAGTAGCTGGGACTACAGGCGCCCTCCACAACACCCAGCTATTTTTTGGTTGCAGTTTGGCCGGGGCCAGGTCTGAACCCGTCACCCTCGGTATATGGGGCCGGCGCCTTACCGACTGAGCCACAGGTGCCGCCCTCTCTTGTATCTTTTAATGTCCTTTGTTTGATTTAAATTTCCTGATCATTTCCTAATCCAGGGATAGTGGGTGTTTAGAATATATATTCTAAAATTAGTTTTCAGTAATTAGAGCTTTACCTAAGAAAGCCTCTTTTACAGCCTGAGCCAGAGTGAGACCTTGTCTCTAAAAATAGCCAGGTGATCATATCAATGTACACAGCTATGATTTAATTAAAAAAATAATAATAATAAAATAAAAATAGCCAGGTGTTGTGACAGGCACCTGTAGTCCCAGCTACTTGCAAGGCTGAGGCAAGACAATCGCTTAAGCCCAAAAGAGTTGGAGGTTGCTGGTAGCTGTGATGCCACAGCACTCTACCGAGGGGAACAAAGTGAGACTGTCTCAAAAAAAAAAAAAAGAATGCCACTTCTGGTAAAGTAGTATTATTAAGTTTGTTTTGGCATTGTGAATGGTCCTAAAGATATTTTATATATGCAAAAGTTCTAAATCAATACAAAGAAGGTGAAAAAAATCCGCTTTAAAGGTGGGGTGTAGTGACTCATACCTGTAATCCTAGCACTTTGGGAAGCCAAGTTGGGAGAATCTTTGAGACTAGCCTGGGCAACATAGCAGGACCCCTGTCTCTACAAAAAGTTAAAAAATTAGCTAGGCATGTTAACCATGACTGCAATTGCACCTAGTCAGGAGGGTAAAGCAAGAGGATTGGTTGAGCCTAGGAATTTGAGCTTTCAGTGTGCTATTATGATGCCTCTGCACTCTAGCTCAAGCAATACAGTAAGACCTTTTCTTGAAAAAAAAGGCTGGATGTGGTAGCTTACACCTGTAATCCTACTCTGGGAGGCTAAGGCAAGTGGATTGCCTTAGCTCAGGAGTTTCTTTTTTTTTTTTTTTTTTTTTTGTGGAGACTGAGTCTCACTTTATCGCCCTCAGTGGAGTGCTGTGGCATCACACGGCTCACAGCAACCTCCAACTCCTGGGCTTAAGCGATTCTCTTGCCTCAGCCTCCCGAGTAGCTGGGACTACAGGCGCCCGCCACAACGCCCGGCTATTTTTTGGTTGCAGTTCAGCCAGGGCCGGGTTTGAACCCGCCACCCTCGGTATATGGGGCCAGCGCCTTACCGACTGAGCCACAGGCGCCGCCCAGCTCAGGAGTTTCAAGACCAGCCTGAGCAAGCACGAGATCCCATCTCTACTAATAAGAGAAAAAAGAACTGGGTGTTGACTGGCATCTATAGTCTCAGCCACTTGGGAGGCTGAAGCAAGAGGATTGCTGGAGCCCAGGTGTTTAAGGTTGCTGTGAGCTATGACACCATAGCACTCTACCCAAGTGACAGAGTGAGACTGCCTCAAAAAAAGAAAAGAAAAAAAAGTAAACTGATCCCTTTCTATAGCTTCTGTGGCTGTCTTAAAAAAAAAAAAAAAAAGAATCAGCTTTTGCAAGTAGAATTTTTTATACTCTCCATTTCTCTGCTCTATATCATATTAGACCACTGGTGAAGCTAGAAATAAAATTGAATAAACAGACTTTAGTGCAATATAATCTTTATACTAATCATTGTCACCTATATAATCCTCATCAATTACATTTTAAATACTATACTATATTCTAATGCCAAGCAAATTTAAAGAGGTTTATTATGCTTTTAACGTCTCTCTCGTATCCAGGGCTATCTTCTTGTTTCAGATGCAATTTAAAAGATTTGAAACATTATTTCACTGTCTTTCTGTTAATCTGTTTTTTTCTCCAGCAATCATGGTGAACTTACTTATAGTTGTGCGTGACCACTGGGTTCATATACTTGTCCCTATGGGATTTGTCATTGGATGTTATCTAGACAGAAAGAATGATGAAAAGCTAACTGCCTTCCGGAACAAGAGTATGTTATTTAAAAGGTCAGTATGTGCAATTTTTTAAATCAGCAATTGGCCAGCTTTGGGAAATATTCTTTTTAATATTATATGTCCCAAAAAATCAGGAGGGATAACTTTTCCCCCTGAGGACCTAGATTCAAGTAATACTATTTTATAGTCTTGTTTGTTATTTGACCCTTGGATATAAAACTGCTATGGTTACCTCTGGAGTGGAAAGGTCTTCAGTTTATGAACTGGCTATTTCAGATATTTGAAAGTCTCATTGTTCAAAATTCAGAGTGCACTTTAACATAGAAGCAAAGTTTTAAACCACCTGTACATACATATACAGCTTTCACATAGATTGTCATATAGTTTCTTAAGTCATGATGTTGCTGAGATAAGCAACAATACCCAAGAGCTTTAGAACTTGGTGGTTAAATGATAGCAGCTAGTAGCTGCCTGGTCTCACCATGTCCCTAGACATGGCTCCTCTGGCAGCAGTCAGTTAAGAGTTAGCAAGGCAGGATATCTGTCTGCCTCCAGGTATGCTGCTGCATTGAAGGAAGCTCAAGGGGCAAGAGAATTGAGCAGCATCCATAGTCAGTATGTGGAAGTGGGAGAGATGGTTCACAAGTCAAGGATTTTGAGAAAGATAAAATGAGCTGACAGAAGTCTAGAAAACATTAAATGAACTCAGTTGAGTAAGATAATAGTTTTCATTTAAAGGTAAACTAAGAAATTACAGTTCTTTTTTTTTGTAATCAACACATAATAAGTATACATATGTATAGGGTACATAGTGAATTTTTTTTGTCTTTTGAGACAGAGTCTCAAGCTGTTGCCCTGGGTAGAGTGCTATGGCGTCACAGCTCACAGCAACCTCAAACTCCTGGGCTTAAGCAATTCTCTTGCCTCAGCCTCCTGAGTAGCTGGGACTACAGGTGCCTGCCACAACGCCTGGCTATTTTATTTTTGTTGCAGTTGTCATTGTTATTGTAACTGGCCGAGGCTGGGTTTGAACCCGCCAGCCTCCGTGTATGTGGCCGGCACCCTAACCACTGAGTTATGGGCGTTGCCCCATAGTGATAACCTATAACGTATACTGATCAGGTCAGGGTAATTAGCATATCCATTATCTCCATCATTTATCTTTGTGTTAGGAACATTCAACATCCTCCTAGCTATTTAAAACTGTATTATAGTTAACTAGAGTTATCCTATGGTGGTAAAGAATACTAGAACTTATTCCTCTTATCTAGCTGAAATTATAGTTCTTTCATCTAGAAAAATGAAGATTTGGTAAAAGTCTAAAATCATGAAAGAATAGCCTGAGTATGATCAACTGAGTGTAAAAAGTTTTAAATGGGTCTGTTTAGTAGAATATAAAATATTGATCTGCACAAATCTTGATGATAAAAAAACTAAAATATTGAATTTATATTCTTCTGACTTCCTATTTTATTTATCCCTTCATCAAAATTTATTTACTATTTTTTTCTTTCCACACAGGGAATTGAGACCCAATGAAGAAGTTACCTGGAAGTAAAAACTGGCTGAATTACAGAATGTTCACATTTTAAAAGTTATAAAAGAAATAAAAACATGTTTATTATTTAAAAATTTGAAGATTTTAGTATGGTTCTTTTTATACTGAGGTAATCTTTCAAGCATTATAACAAGCATACTTGGCTTAAAAAAAACTATTGGAGCCACATATGGTGGTGGATGACGGTAATCCCAGCTACTTGGGAGGTAATCTTTCAAGCATTATAACAAGCATACTTGGCTTAAAAAAAACTATTGGCGCCACATATGGTGGTGGATGACGGTAATCCCAGCTACTTGGGAGGCTGAGACATGAGGATCACTTGGCCAGGAGTTCAAGGCCAGACCCGTCTTTAAAAAAAAAAATGTACTTGATTGTATAAGTTGGTGTTAAATTTATAATTGGTATTTAATTTTTTGTTTCTCATTTTGTACTGCAATGCTATTAAATTAAATAGCCAATTTTTTCCTTAAGATATTTTTCAGAAAAAAATTTTTTCAAACCATGTGTTTCAAGAGAATTTTTAAAGGATGATGCTAGGATTTTATTTTGTAAAAGTCACTTAGCTGAAAACTTGAGTGACCTTGGGTTTGGCAAAGATTTTTCAGATACAAACACGAACTATACAAACATGAACTCAAAAAACAAAAACATGTTTTAAAAATCAGTAAATTGTACTTTACCAAAATTTAAAACTTTTTCTCTTCAAAAAACACTAAGGAAATGAAAATGCAGCTACAGATTGGGAGAAACTATTTGTAAAACATAACAACTTATATCTAGAATTTGTAAAAAATCTTTATAGCTTCATAATAAAACTACCTAGCTTGGCACACAGTATAGTGGTTATGGCGCCAGCCACATACACAGAGGCTGGTGGTTGGAACCCAGCCTGGGCCAGTAAAGCAGCAATGACAACTGCAACAGAAAAATAGCCGGGTGTTGTGGCGGGCACCTGTAGTCCCAGCTACTTGGGAGGCTGTGGCAAGAGAATCGCTTAAGCCCAAGAGTTTGAGGTTGCTGTGAGCTGTGACGCCACAGCATTCTACTGAGGGCAACATAATGACACTGTCTCAAAAATAATAATGATAAAACAACCTAGTTTTTAAATAAAAGTAAAAAATTTTAACATTTTACCAAAAAAGATGCAAGTATGGCAAAGCAAATGAACAGATGTTCAATCTCAGTAATTACATGCAAATTAATAATGCCTACTCAGTCCATTTGCATTGAACTGAGGGACCTGAGAGGCCAACACCAGCAAGCAATCTGAACCACCCTCCTGTGTTCCTGACTGGCTTTTGTTGAAATCTCAAGCATGCAAAAATACAGCATGGTGAATGCTTCAAAGAGAGAGTAAAGGTTAAAAAACAAGGAGTTTAACACTTAACACATTCTGTTTACTGCACTTCTGTCTTGCCTTTTTCTTATCACTGCTAATTTATTACTTAGGGCTGAGACAGTATGCTGTGTCTAGCAAGTATTGTTTTTAGTACTCTTGGCCAGCAGTGATACTTGGCTTTTTCCCAGATTTTGTCCCTAGTGCCTACCACTTTCAACCCTATGCTCTATCCTGCAACTAGGGAAATGCAAATTAACAGCATAATGAGAAAGTACTACACACCTATCAGAATGGTTAAAATTAAAAACTGACCTTGCCAGAGCAACTGGAACTCACATACTGCTGGCAGGAATGTAAAATGTTGCCACCAGTGGTTGAATCACTTTGGGAGTAAGTTTAGCAGTTTCACAGTTAAACATATACCTACCACAGGACCCAGCTATCCCCGCCTGAGATATTTACCAAAGAGAAATAAAAGCATATATCTACACAAAGACTTACATGAATGCTGATAGCAGCTTTATATGTAACAGCCAAACAGTAGAGATAACAAATGTCCATCAACAAACGAGTGGATAAGTTGTGTTGAATCCATATCATGGAATATTACCCCACAGTACAAAGAATGTTCAACTGTGTAGTGAATTTCTGGCAATCCCAGTACTTTGGGAGACCAAGATGAGTAGAGCATTTGAGACCAGGAGTTTCAGATTACAGTGAGCTATGATCATACCACTGTACTCCAGCCTGGGTGACAGAGTGAGAACCTGTCTCTTAAAAAAAAAAAGAATAATATGTTGATCCACAACATGGATGAATTTCAAATTAACTGTGTTGAATAAAAAGCCTGACCAAAAAAGAGCATACACTAATCATTCCATTTATATAAATACAAAATGTATAAACTGCAAACTATAGTAATAGTTTGCCTGGGAGATCAGGGTCCTGGGAGATCAGAACGGTGTTGGAAGAAAGAATTACAAAAGGGCATGAGGAAATTTGCATATAATGTGTTCATTTTCTTGACTGTGGTGATAAGTTTCATAGGTGTGCATGTCATCTGTTTGTTATATGTGTGTGTTGAGATTTATCAAAGTGTATGCTCCCACGCTTCTTTATTCTGCATACACTTCAAACGCCATAAAGGCAAGGATTAGCCTTGTTCACTCCTCTTCAAATTTTATTGTAGCAACATAACATAAAATCTACTACCAACAAAAAAAATTTTTTTTTTTTTTTTGGCCAGGGCTGGGTTTGAACCCGCCACCTCCGGTAGGCCAGCGCCCTACTCCTTTGAGCCACAGGCACCACCCTACAAACAAAATTTTAAAGGTACAATAAATATGTACTACTATTAACTGTAAGTACAATTTTGTACAACAGATCTCTAGGAATTATCTTGCCTAATTCAAACTTTATGCCCATTGATTAGCGATTTCTCATTTTCTCTCTCTTTGCCCAGTGCCTGGTAATCACCATTCTACTCTGATTCTATGAGTTTGGCTATTTTAGATAGCTCATAGAATCCTACATGATTCCATGTCCTTCTACTGTGGGACATTGACTGGCTCATTTCACAGTATACAAGGTATGGTGTTAACACAAAGGATTTTTCCTCGGTGAACTTTCTAGAAGCCGAGGGAAGAAGGTGGTGTGACTAGAATCGTGAATAACTGGTAGAGAAGGAATTTGGGGAGAAAAATTGGGACAGGTGGTTGGCCCAAATCATAAGAGCTTTTTAAGCCAGTAACAGGATGGCAATGGGAAGCAACTAAAGGATTTAAGAGGATATGTGTACTTATTTAGGAATCTCTCACAGTTTCATGAAGGTAAGACTGTCTTTTTTGACAGTCACAGTCCCATTGCCTGATACACCATAAGTTTTACTCATTAAATGAAAGAAAAACTAGCAAGATTTGCCTTTTTCTTTTCTTTTTTTTTTTTTTTTTGAGACAAGAGTCTCATTATGTCAATGTCACCCTTGGTAGAATGCCATGGTGTTATAGCTCACAGCAACCTCAAACTCTTGGGCTCAAGCAACTCTCTTGCCTCAGCCTCCTGAGTAGGTGGGACTACAGGCACCCGCCACAATGCCCAGCTATTTTTTGTTTAGCAGGCCCAGGCCAGGTTCGAAACCACCAGCCCCAGTTCATGTGGCTGGTGCCCTAACCACTGAGCATAGGCGCCGAGCCAAGATTGGCATTTTTGAAAGATCACTGACAGCACCATGAATTGGACATCTTGACTGGATGACCAGTTCAGAGATCCTTGGACTGGACTATACAAGACACCAAGAGGGCTTAAACTAAGTAGCAGCAATGAAGACAGAGAAAAGAGAGGAGGGGACACGTAGGGGACTTGTTGGAAGAAGAGGTGAGGTGGAGGAGTTGTGGGGAAAGAATCAAAGATTCCCAGATACTCAGTGTTATAGTTTGAATGTTTGTCTCTCTCCAAAATCATATGTTGAAATATAATGAATATAATCCCAATGTATTGGTATTAGAGGCGAGGCCTTTGAGAGGTGATTCGGTCATGAGGGCTAATGGGATTAGTGTCCTTATCAGAGGTCTGAGGAAAATTGTTTGCTTCTTTTCTCTGCTACCATGTGAGGACACAAAGAAAGTGCAATCTATAAGGAACAGGCCATCCCCAGCCACTAAATCTGCTGGAGCCTTGATCTGGGACTTTCCAGCTTCTAGAACAAACAAATTTCTATGTATATGTTATAGGCAATCCCCAAATTACAAACATCTGACTGATGTATAATTCACACTTACGAACGGAAGCTATTTAGGTAATAGGTAAATGTATCTGTGCCAACTTACATACAAATTCAACTTAAGAACAAGCCTACAAAACCTATCTCATTCTGGGGATTGCCATCCCCAGATTAAGGTATTTCATTACAGTACCCTGAATGGACTAAGACATCTGGCTTCATTAATTCATTTGAAAGATACCAAGGACAACTGAAAAAAACAAAGAAACAGAAAAAATCGTTTGCAATTTTTATTCACTTGATGAGATTTCTCTACAGGACTGTGAACTGTGCACAAAAAGATGTTGAAAAATGGCAACTGAATCCACCTGGTCCACACTGACAGTCTGCATTCTCCTGCCTCCCACTGCCCCTTCTGCTCCTCCAAACTGGTCTCCATAGCAACACCAGCACATGGACCCTTGTAAATCCTCATGTTGCTGACTTCTTGGATGCAGCTGAAACTGATTGCTCCTTGAAATTTGCCTTCCCAGGGCTCCAGCACTACTAGACTCTCCTGCTGTTCCTCCCTTCTCCTTCACTACTGTTCCTCTGACATTGGGACTCAGTTCTGAATCCTCAGTCTCTTTCTTTTCCCTTAGACGACTTTATGTATTCCTATGATTTTAGTTACCTTTTGATGCCAAAAACTCCCCATTCTACAGCTCAAACCTGCCTCCTGAACTCCAAACCAGTATCAAATCATTACTCACCATAATTACCAGAATGTCTCACAGGTACCTCAAACTCAGTATCTCCAAAATGTAAACTCTTTGTTGTCTTCTCTTCCCCAAACCTTGTTCCTCCTCTAGTGTTTTCGATCTCAGTGAATATAGTTCCTGTCACAGTGGCTGCCTACACCAGAAACAAGCATCATCACCCTACCACTTGTATTCCTCATTCTGGAATCCTCTTCAATCTCTCTACTTCCTAATTATCACTCAAAATGGTCTATTCCACAGCTACAGTGATCTAATAGGGGCATCTGACCATGTTTCTTCTTTTAAAATCATTTTACTACATATAGCTGCCCACTGCCTTTAAAAAGTACATCTTATTCTGGTTTCAAAGTGGCACCTTACTACCTCCACTCCCTCCCACTTTACCGGACACTCACACCTCCCAACTTGCTCTTTAGGGACAGAACGCTTACACTAGTAAGAAGCAGCGTGGATTTGAATCCTGCCAAGGCAACTTGCCACATGTATCTGATGTTCAATGCTATGCTGTTCTAAACCTCTCTGAGCCTCAGTGTCATGTGTACGTGATACCATACGTGAAACCAGAATTTCTCTCTTCAGTAGGTTCTTGGTCTTGGGATTCAAAGAATGAATCCGCAGACCACAGATCAGTGGTAAGAAAGGATTTATTTACAGAAAAGAATACAGAAGCGCCAGAGCTCCTGGCAGAGAGAAAAAACCCAAGTCAGGAGAGAAAAGCTCTCTCTCTCTCTGTTTCTAGGCTCTTTGTCTAGGGGAATATATATATATATATATATATATATATATATATATATATATATATATATATGCCGCATGGGGCACTGGGTAGTTAGATTTAACGGGGCTTGGTAGTTACATTGGCATGTCTCGAACATCGTGTCTGGGTCTCAGTAGTTACATTTAGTGGGGCTTGGTAGTTACATTTGGCATGTCTCGAACATCGTGTCTGGGCCTCAGTAGTTACATTTAGTGGGGCTTGGTAGTTAGATTTAGCAGTGTATGGGACATCGTTTCTGGGACATTTCTGGAACAACGTCTGGGTCGCAAATGAATGACGACAATCCCTTTCATTCCCAGGCTTAGGAAATGGGCCCCCACTGCGCACCCTCGAGTCCGCTGGCTTTGCTGCTTGCTGCCACCACACCAACATTGCCAAGGTGGAAGCAACTGGTCCACGCTCCCCTGCTGCATGACCTGGCTGGGATGCCACTTGTCCTGTATCATATGGTAGGAATAATATCCACACCTACATCAAAGGTTGCTGTATTAAATTCGTTACTACATGCAAAGCACTTAAAAAGTGTCTAGCCTATAGTAAAACATATAAATATTATCATTTTTTACACAAGTGCTAAGTTTGGGGAGAATACAATGACGCCTTTTTCTTACTGAAGATTTCAGTGGGGGAGGAGAAAGATATTAAGTAATTATATACAGATATAATAAGTAGAAAATACAAAGTAATGTGGAAAGCCAAAAAACATACAGAACTCGAATGGGTGGTCCAGACTTGTAGAAACCTAAGAATCCATACAAACCGCGGGAAGCAGAGATCCTCCGGGCAGCAGGCGGCGCTGAAGCACCCTGCAGATCGCCAATAACAAACTACCAACCATCTCATGTCCCCGCGTTTACCGCCCAGCGTCCGCGCGCTCTTTGCTGCACATGATTCATATCCTCGGGGGTGATTGGTCTGTGCGAGGCACGTGGGCAGGGGCGGGGCGGGTGGGATGGGTGGGCGGGGGAGTAGGTCTGGGGGGCGGGGCTGGAGGGGGGAGTTCGTGGGGGGCCGTTGGCTCCAGACAAATAAACATGGAGTCCATCTTTCACGAGAAAGTGAGTGTCGGCGTTCGGTGGGGAACTGTCCGCGGTGCGGTGGCGGGCGTGGAGTGCAGCATCGCCGTCTCCTGGAGGGCTGGGTGGGGCCCCAGGCGCTCTTATACCGACCTCGCCGAGCAAGGTGGGGACGTTCGAGTCGCCTGTTTCTTCGGCCCGGGAATGGGAGTTTCACCGACGGCCCCATCGCATCCCCAACCGCAGAGGCCCCTGCCGGGGAGGCAGGAAGGACTGCAGGCAGGGTTAGGGGCGTCTCAGGACGCGGGAGCGGGTGGCACCGAATGGGTTAACTTCTGCCTTTCTCCGCCACTTTCCGTCGTCTTTTCAGGGGATTCTTTCTCCCCTTCTCTCCCTAGGGTCTAGGTAGAGTCACCTCCGGGACACCTTCCTCGACTCTTCTTTCTCGGTTCCACTCTACTCCCGCAGTCCCGCCCCAGCAGAATTTTTCTTCTCTGGGCTCCTCGATTCTCTATTGGAATCTCCCATGCCCCTTAGATCTTTAGAATTTTGTTCATGTCCAAACCCTGCACTAGATTCGTGAGCCTCTCGAGGGCAGGAATCTTGGTTCGCCCATGGTGGGGCCTTGGCACTTAGTAAAGTGGGAAACCCCTCGTTCTCCTAAGCAAGGACGTCGTCACTACAGTTTTTATTACGGGATGTTTTGGTATACCCGTCTTTCCGGAGCAGGAGGCCAGGTTTGTTTTTAGGTATGAGGGGTCGACTGGAATAATTTTGTTGCAGTCTGCTTAGCTGTTGTGACTTTAGTTCCTCAGTGACCACGCACTTTAGGATACTGTGTGGTATGTGGAGAAACTGGTCTTTTCGCACGTACGATTATCAGGCATTTGGGTGTGAGTGAAACCTTCCTTAATCAGGACACCTTTGGCACGTGTTATCTTGTTTCATAATAGTTTCATGTCTGGAAAGGGTTGCTGGTAAGGCTGTTATTTAGTAGGAGGGTGCAGGGGTTTTTATTTTATTAAATACTTGTGAATGATCATTTATTTATTTTAGAGATTTAAAAATTAACACGCACATCAGTCAAAGACAAAAGCATGGTATAAATCTGTGGTGTGAATCTAAACAAATCGTTAAATGCAATGCTTTTCTTTTTTTTTTTTTTTTTTTGTGGCTTTTGGCCGGGGCTGGGTTTGAACCCGCCACCTCCGGCATATGGGACCGGCGCCCTACTCACTGAGCCACAGGCGCCGCCCTAATGCTTTTCTTTATAGAAAACATCAGAAGCTTTTGGAACTGGAACAGACTGAATTTTGAGTGGAGGAAGGACTCTTTAGTATAGTTACCACTAATTTTTGACTTTATTGACATTTATGAATCATGGATGGACAAGAGAGATTTAGTTGGTTAGCTAAAGAGATTGGTTGAAAAGTAAACATGTACTTACTTTTATTACTGATTTTTCCATGTCTTTGGTGTAGGACCATATTTCAACATAGAAGATTTTAAACATTACTTCATGAGATTTGTACAGTATATTTTGATTGTATCCAGTTTGGGTAGATTTCAATGAAAGTCCTCAACCATGATACCAAAAGAAGCTGACACCAGCCTAAGGAGTATCTACTTATTTGAAGGAAGTCACTCTTAATTATCATCATGTGCATAGCTTTAACTGTACTTCATAAATACATTTACTGGGGCCGGATGTGGTGGTTCATGCATAAATACATTTACTGGGGCCGGATGTGGTGGCTCACAACTGTAATCCTAGCACTCTGGGAGTCCAAGGTGAGTTGGATTGCCTGAGCTCATGGGTTGGAGACCAACCTGAACAAGAGCAAGACCCTGTCTCTAAAAATAGGTGGGCATTGGGGCAGGTGCCTATAGTTCCAGCTACTCAGGAGGCTGAGGCAAGAGAATTGCTTGAGCCTGAGAGTTTGAGGTTGCTGTGAGCTGTGACGCCAGGGCACTCTTCCGAGGGTGACAAAGCAAGACTGTCTATACACACACACACACACACACACACACACACATATTTACTAATATCAACTTATAAGTCCATAGCAAATGAACTCTTAACAGATTAAAGTTCTTTGATCATATTTCAAGAGTATGAACCTATAACCATTGGGTCCATTGGTAAACTCCTATGTAGTCCATTTTGGGGATGTCTGTGTTTAACATGCCATTTTCCAATGCTCCCTTCCACTCTACAATACGCCTATAACCCTTGTTATTCTCTGGGTTGAAGAGGCAGACAACCAACTTTGGTCCTAAAGAAGCTATGTAGGTGGGGATATCTGCCTACAAAGGACCTTGCAACCACTTCTTGGATTGATCATTGGTTTTATTTATTTATTTAAACAGAGTCTTACTCTGTTGCCCTGACAGCAACATAGTTCACAGCAAACTCAAACTCTGGGTTCGAGTGATCCTCTTGCCTTAGCCTCCCGAGTGGCTGGGACTATAGGTGTAAAACCAGCTGGTTTTTGTATTTTTAGCAGCAATGGGATCTCAGTCTTGCTCAGGCTGGTCTTGAATTCCTGAGCTCTGACCTGCTTCAGTCTCCCAGAGTGGTAGGATTACAGGCATGAACCACCATGCCTAGCCTGGTTTTCCCATTTTAGAGTCGTCACTTTGAGAACCTTTTATTAAGTTAAAATGTGAAGAGTTTTTCACTGATATATTTTCAGTGTCTGAGATAATAGTTGACACAAAGTAGGTGCTCAATAAATACTTGACTGGATCAAGAGAAAGTAGGTGCTCAATAAATAACTTGATTGGATCAATAAATACTTAAGATGCATGAGGTGCTGTTTATCTGAAGTCAACAACTTTTCTGTAAATATGTTAAGTCTTTGCAGGCCATATACCCTCTGTCCCGTATTCTTGTTTGTGTGTGTTTTCTATTTTTTTTTTTTTTAAGAGACAGAGTCTCACTCCATTGCCCTTGGTAGAGTGTACAGCTCACAGCAACTTCCAGCTCTTGGGCTCAGGCCGTTCTCCTGCCTCAGCCTCCGAAGTAGCTGGGAACACAGGCACCTGCCACAACGACTGGCTGTTTTTTGCTGCTGTTTAGCCGGGGCCAGGTTTGAACCAGCCACCCTCAGTATATGGGGCCGGTGCCCTACTCACTGAGCCACAGGCGCCGCCCTTGTTTGTGTGTGTTTGTTTTCTCCAGCCATCTAAAAATATAAAATCTGTTATTAACTATTGGGGTGGATTGAATTAGGTTCAGGGGCTAGAGTTTGCCAGTCCCTAATTTAAACCCTAGTAATAAATGACCCTAACTGCTGGGGGTTTTGTTATTGTTTGTTTTAGTTCTGGTGTCTGCTGTCTGTCATTTTGGTTATGACTTCTATTGCTAACTACTTTTAGTGTAACTATGCCATTTGTATTAGTACTTTTACTGTGAATTGAGAATGATAACCAAACTGGTTGGGCTTACGGTAAAAATTAGTGAGAAGTTTGAAAAGATGCTGAGCACTGACTTTATGACATTTGTCATTCCCTTTTATGTTTGCTGGCTGTTGGCCATCATTAGGATATTTGAGGTTCAGGAAAAGCCAAATTCTAAATAAGTGACTTGAGGAAGTAGTAACACCACAGACTTTGAAACCTCTGCCCAAGTTTGAATCCTTGCTCTGCCATTTACTAGTTGTATGATCCTTACTTCTTGATTAATATCTCTGTGCTCCATTTTCCTCCTCTATAGTATAAGGAAAATAACATGACTTAGAATTATTAGTACTTAGAGGGCTTCCTTGGCAGGTAGTGCTATAGAAATGCTGGCCATTGCCATTCCTCAGATGCTTGTGTTTGCTGAACCTCATAATAAGGGGTGGGAGAGCACTCAGAGTAGAGGAAGAAGTGCTGATGGATGGATTGTGTGTCCCTGGTTATCCCATTTCTCAGAGCCCCCTTAACATTTATACTTGGTTTCTGAACTAGTTTCAGATTGATCCTGAAAACTTGGGGGGTAGAGGGGGAAAGGTTCGGTTGTAGTTCCCTTTTATAGTTTTATGAAATATCTTGGTAGAACTGCAGTTCATTCATCCTCTAGCCAAAACATCGAAGTCTGGGTCTGAAATCTTGGAATTTTGATACTGCTGAACTTTGGTTATTATAGCTTTGGTTAAAACTTGATGAGAAAGAGATGGCTGGGGGATAATTTGAGGTGGAAGTTGGGAAGAAAAAATGCATACTCTCAGGTGAGGTCATTGTACAATTTTTTTGGTCCCTGTAGAATTTGATCCATCTTACGATGTGATTTTTAACTTTGGACTGAGCAGTTTTTTCTTTCCTTCCATTAAATAATATTAGAAAGACAAAAGTTAATACTTCTGTAGCTATATGGTTTTATTTGGACAAGGTTTGATTTCAAGTGTTTATTTTTCATAATATAAAGCTGTTTTGTATATAGTGAAATTTTTTTTTATTTGTTTTTTGTAGAGACAGAGTCTCACTGTACCACCCTCGGGTAGAGTGCCGTGGCGTCACACAGCTCACAGCAACCTCTAGCTCTTGGGCTTACGTGATTCTCTTGCCTCAGCCTCCCGAGCAGCTGGGACTACAGGCGCCTGCCACAATGCCCGGCTATTTTTTTGTTGTTGCAGTTTGGCCGGGGCTGGGTTTGAACCCGCCACCCTCGGCATATGGGGCCGGCGCCCTACTCACTGAGCCACAGGTGCCGCCCTGTATATAGTGAAATTTTAATCAAAATTTGGGTTTCTCTATTTCTTTCCTTTTTTTTTTGAGATAGAGTCTCATTGTGTAACCCTCAGTAGAGTGCTGTGGTGTCACAGCTCACAGCAACCTCAAACTCCTGGGTTTAAGCGATTCTCTTGCCTCAGTCTCCCAGTAGGCTGAGACTACAGGTGCCTGGCTATTTTTATTGTGGTTGTCATTGTTGTTTAGCTGACCTGGGCCGGGTTCAAACCTGCCAGCTTTCATGTACGTGGCTGCTGCCGTAACCACTGTGCTGTGGGCACCAAGCTGTGTGTCTTTATGGTAACCATAGTTTGTGAACCCCAAACTGAGGCATATAGCCTGACAGCAGGACAGAACATTTGTGTTGGGACTATTGCCAGAAAATCTAGTGTGTGGTCACCATATTAGGTAGCTCTTGATGTGAAGAACAGCAGAGGCTTTTTTCTTGTTTGAATTTTTTTAAATTAAGGATAACACATAGAGGAGTACACAAATCGTAACAGCTCAGTGCACTCAAAGTGGGTACGTACATGCCTGTAGTCCTAGCTACTTGGGAGGCCAAAGTGGGAAGATAGCTTGAACCCAGGAATTTGAGAGAAGCCTTGGCAACACAGTGAGACCCAGTCTCTTAAAAAATAAAGAAATAAAATAAATTACTTTAAAAAATAAAGAGTACAGGTGGCTCACACCTGTAATCCTAGCACTGTGGGAGGCTGAGGTGGGTAGATTGCCTGAGCTAATGGATTGGAGACCAGCCTGAGCCAGAGTGAGACCCCGTCTCTAAATAGCATAGAGTCCCAGCTACTATGGAGGCTGAGGCAAGAGAATTGCTTAAGCCCAAGATTTCGAGGTTGGCTATGAGCTATGAGGCCACGGCACTCTATGGAGGGTGAGAAAGTGAGACTCTGTCTCAAAAAAAAAACAAACCCAGAGTATAGCTCAATGAATAGTCTAAATGTGAATACACACATAAACAATACTTAGGTCAAGTAACAGAAAATTTACCTGCATCTTATAAGCCTCCCTAATGTGTCACAGATTAGTTTTGCTTGTTTTTGAGTTGCTATGAGTAGACTCATACAGTGTATACCACTGTTTTCCTTTTTCATTTTTTTTTTCTTTGAGACAAGCTGGGTAGAGTGCTGTGGTGTCACAGCTCACAGCAACCTCAAACTCTTGGGCTTAAGTGATTCTCTTGCCTCTGCCTCCCAAGTAGTGGGACTGCAGGCAGCTGCCACAATGCCCGCCTATTTTTTTGTTGCAGTTGTCATTGTTTAGCTGGCCTGGGCTGGGTTTGAACCCACCAGCCTTGATGCATGTGGCTGGCGCCCTACCCGTTGAGCTACAGGCGCTACCCTGTACCAGTGTCTTTCTTTTTCTTTCTTTCTTTTTTTTTTTTTAGAGACAGAGTCTCATTTTGTTGCCCTTGGTAGAGTTCAGTGGCATCACAGCTCACAGCAACCTCCAGCTTGTGGGCTTAGGTAATTCTCTTGCCTCAGCCTCCCGAGTAGCTGGGACCACAGGTGTCCGCTACAATGCCCGACTGTTTTTTGTTGCAGTTTGGCTGGGGCTGGGCTTGAACCCACCACCCTCAGTATATGGGGCCAGCGCCCTACTCACTGATCCACAGGTGCCGCCCCTGTACCAGTGTTTTTCAACTGTTTTTATCTCACAACACACTTGAACCTATAATTAAATTTCTGTGATCGCCAAAAAGAGAGTAAAAAAATATATACTTACTGTGCTTTGAACTTCTTTTGAAAATAATTAATGATCTTTAAAAATTTTTGTGGCACACCTAAGATCCTCTTGCATACTGATTGAAAATCACTGGTGTAGGCTTGGTGCCGGTAGCTCAGTGGCTGTGGAGCCAGCCACATATGCCGGGGCTTACGGGTTCGAATCTGGCCTGGGCCTGCTAAAAACAACAATGACAACAACAACCAAAAAAACAGCCGGGCACTGTGGCAGGTACCTATAGTCCCACCTATTTGCGAGGCTGAGGCAAGAGAATCACTTGAGTCCAAGAGTTCGAGGTTGCTGTGAGCTGTGACGCCACAGGACTCTAGTAAGGGCGATATAGGGAGACTCTGTTTCAGAAAAACAAAACAAACAAAAAAAGAAAATCACTGGTGTATACTCTTTTGAGTCTGTCTTTTTTTGTTTAACGTTTGAGAAATTGATCCGTATTGTTCCAGAGAGTTGTAGTTAATTCATTCTCATTGTTGTATAGCATTCCTTTGTGATTTCTATTCTGCTGTAATCCATACTACCTATTTGGCTAGTTTCTAGTTTCAGGAGCTATTATAAATAGTGCTTCTATAAACATTCTTAAAAAGCTGGGTGTGGTGGCTCACATCTGTAATCCTAGCACTCTGGGAGGCCAAGGCGGGTGGATTGCCTGAGCTCACAGATTTGGGAACAGCCTGAGCAAGACCCCGCCTCTAAAAATAGCCAGGTGTTGTGGCAGGTACTTGAGCCCAAGATTTTGAGGTTACTGTGAGGTATGACGCCATGGCACTCTACCCAGGGTGTCAAAGGGAGACTCTGTCTCAAAAAAAACAAACAAACCATTTTTATACATATCTTTTGATGAGCCAGTCTTGCATTTTTTGTTGTTTGCATTATGTACCTAGTAGTGAATTGCTGTATCACAGGGTATGTATATGTTAAGCTTTGTCTGTAATCCTCTCCAACATTTTAGCCATTCTGGAAGTTTGTAGTAGTAACACATGGTAGTTTTAAATTACATTTCCCTAATGACTAATTAAGTTGAACACCTTTTTTTGTTCTATTTAGCCATTTGACTGTCCTCTTGTGAAATGCTTGTTTGTCTTCCCTATTTTTGAATGGAATATAAATAGAATATCTGTATATCCCTTTAATTCACATA
Organism: Nycticebus coucang; assembly: GCF_027406575.1. Classification (NCBI taxonomy): domain Eukaryota; kingdom Metazoa; phylum Chordata; class Mammalia; order Primates; family Lorisidae; genus Nycticebus; species Nycticebus coucang. Next base: position 92,145,203 of record NC_069788.1, read on the forward strand.
TTATTCAGTAGGAGTTGCTCTCTGGTGGTAGAAAATACAGTAGAAGGAAAAAGGTGGAAACAAAGTCACTATTATAACTGTGACTTGAGGGTTGCTGGGCTCTCTAACTCCAAGCTACTAATTTCTTAACCAAATTATACAGATGCACTGAACTTAGCTCTTTGTTTCAGTCAGAGATTGTCTCAATGCTGCCTCCCTATTCCATCAATATACACATTCTCTTATCTTAGCAGCTGAATTTTGTTCCTAAAAAATTGATTCATTAGGAGAAATACCTGTCTTGCAAGGTGGTACTCTTTAGGATCATTATCTCCCATGTGACATAGCTCAGAATAACTCGTATGATATTAGATAGGTTGGGTTGAGGAATAGACCTTGTAGGGGAAAGAGAGAACTTAGAGGACCAAGGTTAACAGGAGAAGAATGTTCTCCTGTCTGTTGTCATCTTACAGAGAGGCAAACCTGGGGTCTGTGTTAACAGGGATGAATCTCATCCATTTGTGAGTCTTCCTTCATATAGGGCAACATGGGAAGGCAACATTGTTGGGGTAAGGAGGGTAACAAGCAAGCTACTCAGTGCCAGGTGGCCTGGAGTTGGATTCAGGATGCCAGTTATGTAAGAAAACCTGCTGCCTACCACCTGGAGACTCTGGACCCATGGAAAGTTGTTACCCATCTCCCATGAGAAGGATGCCAGTGATCTCATGAGGAGCTGAACTTGGGTACTTGGGTGTACTCCCTCTTGCTGGCTTGTCCAGGAGTGAGCAATAGGGTTGTTCGGGACAGTTGAGTTCATTACACATTACATATTGTAATGTTATACCTATACATGTTGTAATGTCATTTGTAGAGGTTCTGTTTCTTTACAGAATCAGAATCTCTACAGAAGATTGTGGAAAGAATTCTGTTGTCTGTACAGAGTTCCCTGAAGAGAGAACCTCAGCTTTACAACTATAAGTCTTAACAAAGAACAAATTTTTCTCTGACCTGTATCAATTCTTGAAATTTGAAATTCCATGAATAAGCATTTAGATTGCATAGATTCTTGTTAAAAGAATAAACGTTTTAAGGCTAAGATTGTGGCCCATGCCTATAATCTGGCACTTTGGAAGGCCAAAGTGGAAGGATTGCTTAAGGCCTTAAGTTTGAGAACAGCCTAAACAAGAACAAGACCCCATCTCTATGAAAAAATGGAAAATTTAGCTGGGTATAGTAGTGTGTGCCTATAGGCCCAGCTGCTTAGGAGGCTGAAGCAGGAGATGTCTTGAGCCTAGAATTGTAAAGTTGCAGTGAGCTATGATGAGGCCACTGCACTCCAGCTTAGGCAACAGAGTGAGACCTTGTCTCAAAAAATGAATGAATGAATGAATGAGTGAATGTTCTAGGGATTAAAATTTCCTTTCAGCATATAGGTAATTTGCTGTGGAATCTCCAAAGATGTATTTATTTTAGGTACTGAAAATGAGAGAAGCTAAATGTTTTATATAGTAGTTTTTAGGTAAATACAGTATTTTGGATAGGTGATATGTGTTTAAAATAAATCATTTTAAGTTTTTGATCATATAACTAATAGTTTTATTAATGGTAGAATTATAAAATACACGTGAACAAATGAAATTGCATGTACTCATGTTAATCATGCTTGTGTAAAGCTAAAAAGGTTCAGTTTGCTATGTTAAAAGTTAATGATTAAATTTTTTAGGGGAAGATACTGTACAAATCTGTTTAATAATCACATTTGAACTTTTTCTTTTGGAAATATTAGCAAGAAGGCTCCCTTTGTGCTCAACATTGCCTGAATAATCTGTTGCAAGGAGAATATTTTAGCCCAGTAGAATTATCTTCAATTGCACATCAGCTAGATGAAGAAGAGAGGATGAGAATGGCAGAAGGAGGCATCACTAGTGAAGACTATCGCACATTTTTACAGGTACTGTTTTTAAACACACTAAGTCACATTTTTTTAAAAAAACCTGGATACTGGGGGTGGCACCTATGGCTCAAAGGAGTAGGGCACCGGCGCCATATACTGGAGGTGGTGGGTTCAAACCCAGCCCCTGCCAAAAATTGAAAAAACAAACAAACAAACGTGAATACTGGGCGGCGCCTATGGCTCAGTGAGTAGGGCGCTGGCCCCAATTACCAAGGGTGGTGGGTTTGAACCCAGCCCTGGCCAAACTACTGCAACAAAAAATAGCTGAGTGTTGTGGTGGGCGCCTGTAGTCCCAGCTACTCAGGAGGCTGAGGCAAGAGAATCACCTAAGCTCAAGAGTTGGAGGTTGCTGTGAGCTGTTGACGCCATGGCACTGTACCGAGGGTGACAAAGTGAGACTCTGTCTCTAAAAAGGAAAAAATAAAAAAAAGTGCATACTGTTTAAAGAACACTCTTTCTATAAGGATCTGACTGGTTAAATAACAACTCTATTCTTGACTTTGTAAATGGGAATGCACAAGATCATATTTTAAACATGCACACTAATGACATTTTATCCTTTCCCCACCCCCACTCCTGCTTCAACTACCTATCAAAATGAACAGCAGCCTTCTGGAAATATGGATGACAGCGGGTTTTTCTCTATTCAGGTAAGTAGTAACCAGAATATATTAAGCATTGTTTATGTAGTCACTGTAATGATGTGACTTTCAGAAGTTCTTCCAGTAGATTGTGTATACAAAATATCAGACTATATTCTACAGCTTTGGTCCTCAACCCCTCTGCAGTGGACTGGTACCAGTCCATAGCCTGTTAGAAACCATGCTGCACACTATCACCACCTGAGTTCTGCCTCCTGTCCCATCATGCCCTCCCTGCCCTCCACTCCCAGTTTGTGGAAGAACCATTTTCCATGTAACTAGTCCCTGGTGCCAAAAAGGTTCTGGTTGTGGCCTGTTAGGAACTGGGCCACACAGCAGGAGGTGAGTGCAGGCAAGCGAGCTAAGTTTCTTCTGTATTTACTGCTGTTGCCCCTCTGAGCTCTGCCTCCTGTCCTGCCTCCTCACCCTCATGTGTGGAAAAATTGTCTTCCATGAAACCAGTCCCAGATGCCAAAAAGGCTTGAGACTACTGCTTTAGAGTGCTAAAGTTTTATATAGACAAACATGAAAATCAGGATTGTAGTTTCTTCATTTTAGCACAGTGCTCTAACCAACTGAGCTAACTGGTCACATGGAATCTTCGTTATGGAGGAGGGCTTTAAAACGTATATCAGGATGCTAATAATATTAATTCTGATAAGACACACTGTTTCAAACTTACTGTTTCTTGGGAAAATTTGAGAAAATGCAATACTTTGGTACTTTCCGTTTAAATCAGCCTACCAGGATTGGATTCCTTCCTATGGTTTGTGGCTTTTGATTTTTTTTTTTTTTAATTATAGCTCCCTTTGAATTCTATCATTGTATATATAAGTACTTGTGAGATTCTTTTATCTTGAGTTTTTTTTTTTTTGTTCTGTTCCTAATACTGTGAGATATATCCAGAGTTCTGTCAGAACCTCTCCAGAAGAACCTACTTCCGTAGATATTTTCGTTTGTATTTTTCCATGTTGTGTTTCATTGTGCCACTGTAACGGGTAGTGGCTACTGCAGGGCTAGAATCCGCGGTCAGAGTTGGCCCAGCTCTCACCATTTCTTGTCTTTGCTGTGCTGCTCTTGGTGCCAGACCACATTTGTCCACTGGTGCATTCATATTTTGTGCATGCTAATACCTGGTTCACTTGTTTCTTTGTTGAGTAGGCAGTGAATTTTCCAAAATTTCCTTTTTTTTTTTTTCCTCAAATAGTTTGAAATCAGCTTTGCCTTTCTTTTTTTTTCTACAACTAAAGAAATCTAAACACATGAAACTTTCTGTTTAAATACCCAGGGAGAACTTCTTTTATTAGACATGTGATTATTGACTTTGTAGGTAGTGAGTTGAATATAACTTTTCTTTTTTTTTTTTTTTTTTGGCAATTTTTGGCCAGGGCTGGGTTTGAACCTGCCACCTCTGGCATATGGGGCCAGCACCCTACTCCTTTGAGCCACAGGCGCCACCCCCGAATATAACTTTTCTAAAGGAACACCCACAAGAGCCAAGTTATTAGATATATGTTGTGGACTAGTTTTAAAAACAGCACTTCCTTATAGAATATACATATGGATTTTTGAGGCACTTTCGTCAAGGTGTGGTTCTCTGGAACATCTTAGAAATATAGTATAAAAAACACTCTTTATGTGTACGTTATTTATGGATTTAGTGATATACCTGTACATACATACTTTTTAGACCATATTCATCTTAATTTATACATTAAGAACGATTGTTTAGATAACTAACATGGCTATACTGCTTAAATTTAAAATTGAATGGCTTAGCTCATAAAAATTGCTATTTTTTTTTTAACAGGTTATAAGCAATGCGTTGAAAGTTTGGGGTTTAGAGCTAATTCTGTTCAACAGTCCAGAGTATCAGAGGCTCAGGATCGATCCTATGTAAGAGTTTATTTTGTGTTTCCTATATATCTTTTCCTAAATTTCATTTTTAAAGTTATGCTTTCTTAAAGCAGAGAAATACACTATATTTTAAATTCTTTTGTTTTGACATTCCCTGCTTCCTGTTTCTTCCCTCAGACTTTACTATTTCACCTTTTTTTTTTTTTTCAATGAGGCAGAGTCCCGTTTTGTTTCCTGAGGTAGAGTGCAGTGGCATCAAACCCCTGGGGCTCAAGTGATCCTCCTGCCTCAGCCTCCTGAGTAGCTGGGACTACAGATGTGCACCACCATGCCTGGCAAAGTTTTTTATTTTTTGTACAGATGAGGTCTCACTATTGTCTAGGCTGGTATCAAACTCCTGGCCTCAAGCAGTCCTCCAGCCTTGACCTCCCAATGTGCTAGGATTACAGTTCTGCCCCAAGTTCACCTTTTTGATGTCCATAAGTATCTGCCCTTTGAGCCTTCCTGAAACCCAGTGCTTTGGCCATATAACTCCCCTTTGAGTAGTATGTGAGGCTGTCGTTTTGGCATGGCATCACTAGGTTACTGTGTAGGGCTCATACAATTGTGTAAGTTTGTAAAAATCAATGATAACTGTAAATATAAGCTTTAAATTACCACAAATTTTATATAATACTTTCTAGTAAATTAATATGAACTCAATATTTCAACTTAATATTGTGTATTTTTTTCTAGAAATGAAAGATCATTTATATGCAATTATAAAGAACACTGGTTTACAGTTAGAAAATTAGGAAAACAGGTAATATTTCTCCTCCTTCCCTGTCTTTTTTTCTCATTCTATACTCCATTCAAAACTCAAAACGTGAGGGATTGATGCCTTTGAAAGAGGAAACTGACCAGTAATGTGGCTGTAGCATGATTTCAATCTTGGTAGATAGGAATTTGCCATTTTAAAGGATAGTGTCATTTTCTCTCATATTTATTTGTGATAACCATAAACAATTAAACTATATCAGAGAAATTCTGTATGAAGATAATGCAAATATATTTACTTTTAAATGGGTTTTCATGTGATGGATATGTTCTGTCAGTTAATTATTACATTTACATATTTATATTTAGCATAGTACTGTCAAAAAGCCTGAAACAGGATCAACATGAATAAAAATCATGTTGGGTTTTCTTTCTTTTTTTTTTTTTTTTTAAGAGACAGAGTCTCATTTTGTCGCCCTTAGTGGAGTGCTGTGGCAACCTAACAGCAACCTCCAACTCCTGGGCTCAAGTGATTCTCCTGCCTCAGCCTCTCAAGCAGCTGGGACTACAGGTGCCCGCCACAATGCCAGGCCATTTTTTTGTTGCAGTTCGGCCAGGGCTGGGTTTGAACCCACCACCTTCGGTACATGGGGCTGGTGCCCCACTCACTGAGCCACACGCACTACCCAACCATGTTGGGTTTTTTTTTTTTTTTTTTGGCCGGGGATGGGTTTGAACCCACCACCTCTGGCATATGGGACCCGTGCCCTACTCCTTGAGCCACAGGCACCGCCCCCCATGTTGGGTTTTATATAGCAAAGTTATTCATATGATTCCAAAATGCCATGTAATATGTAAATCTACATAAAATCACTTCTTAACAAAGACATGGGATGTGTTCTGAGCAAGCTATTTTAAGAAACAGAATAAGTTGGGCAGCGCCTGTGGCTCAGTGAGTGGGGCGCCGGCCCCATGTGCCGAAGGTGGTGGGTTCAGGCCCAGCCCTGGCCAAACTGCAACAGAAAGATAGCCGGGTGCTGTGGCGGGCGCCTGTGGTCCCAGCTACTCGGGAGGCTGAGGCAGGAGAATCGCTTAGGCCCAGGAGCTGGAGGTTGCTGTGAGCTGTGTGATGCCACGGCACTCTACCGAGGGCCATAAAGTGAGACTCTGTCTCCACAAAAAAAAAAAAAAAAAAAAAAAAAGAAACAGAATAAGTTAAATTCCATTATATTAGAATTTTGGTTTTTTGGCCACGGCTGGGTTTGAACCCACCACCTCTGGTATGTGGGGCCGGCGCCCTACTCCTTGAGCCACAGGCACCGCCCTATATTAGAATTTTGATTCTTTGAAAGAGGGTTATTGAAAATCAACTAGTGGCTCAGCGTCCATAGCATAGTGGTTATAGCACCAGCCACATACACCAAAGGTGGCGGGTTCGAACCCAGCCCGGGCCAGCTAAACAACAGCTAAATAACTGCAACAAAAAATAACTGGGCGTTGTGGCAGGTGCCTGTGGGCCCAGCTGCTTGGGAGGCTGAGGCAAGAGAATTGCTTAAGCTGGGGAGTTTGAAGTTGTCAGCTGTGACGCCACGGCCCTCTACTGAGGGTGACACAGTGAGACTCTGTCTCAAAAAAAAAAAGAAAAGAAAATCAACTAGTACAATAAAAAGAAATGAACTATTGATATAGGTAGCACTATGAATGAATCTCAAAATAATTGTGCTGAAAGGAAAAGCCTTTCAGACACAAAACTACTACCTACTGTGTAGTTCCATTTATATAAAAGTTTAAAAAAATTGAACTAATCTATAATGACAGAAAGCAGATCCACCAGTGGTATGTGGATGTGACGGGGGAAGAGGTATAGGAAACCTGGCAGTTAGGCATGTGTTATGAAACCATGGTTGTAGTCATGGTTTCATAGGTGTACAGCAGGTGTCCTCAAACTTTTTAAACAGGGGGCCAGTTCACTGTCCCTCAGACTGTTGGAGGGCCAGACTATAGTTAAAAAAAAAAACTATGAACAAATTCCTATGCACACTGCAGATATATTATTTTGAAGTTAAAAAACAAAACAGGAATAAACACAATCACTCCGCTGCATGTGGCTTGCAGGCTGTAGTTTGAGGACCCCTGGTGTACAGTGTACAAATGTTAAAATGTTTCAAATTATATACTTTAAATACTACTTCAGTTTATTGCATGTTGGTTACACCTCAATCAATAAAGCTGTTTTAGGTGAGGAGTGGTGGCTTATACCTATAATCCTAGCACTCTGAGGGGGTGAGGCAGGGGTATTGCTGGAGCTCAGGAGTTTGAGATCAGCCTGAACAAGAGCAAGAGCCTATCTCTACTAACAATAGAAAAACTAGCCAAGTGGTGGTACATCCCTATAGTCCCAGCTACTTGGGAGGCTACAACAGGAGGATTGCTTCAGCCCTAGAGTGTGAGGTTGTGAGCTATGATGACACCACAGCATTCTAGCCTGGGGCAACAGAGGGAGACTTTGTCTCAAAAAGAAAAAAATATATATATATGTTTTTTAAAAAATAAAATAGGTCATGGCATAATTTTCACACTAGGAGGCTGAGGCGAGTAGATTGCTTGAGCTCAGGAGTTGAAGATCAGCTTGAGCAAGAGTGAGACACCATCTCTACTAAAAAAAGCAGAAAAACTGGCTGGCACGGTGGTGCATACCTGTAATCAATCCCAGCTACTTGGGAGGCTGAGGCAAGAGGATTGCTCAGGCCTAAGAGTTTGAGGTTGCTATGAGTTATAATGCCATGACATGCTACCCAGAGCAACAGAGTGAGACTCTGTCTAAATAAATAAATAAATAAATAAATAAATAGGCACACATGGTGGCTCATGCCTATAATCCTAGCATTCTCGGAAGCTGAGGCAGAGGACTGCTTGAGCTCAGGAGCTGGAGACCAGCCTGAGCAAGAGTGAGACCCCATCTCTACTTAAAGTAGAAAAACTAGCCGGGCATAGTAGCACATGTCTATGGTCCAGCTACTTGGGAAGTTGAGGCAAGAGGATCACTGAAGCCCAAGAGTATGCTGTGAACTATGATGATGCCAGGGCAACAAATGAGACTCAGTCTCAAAACATAAAAAAAAAAAATAGAACCAGGCCCGCTCAGCATGTAACCTGAGGACTCTGGGAGGCCAAGGTGGGTGGATTGTTTGAGCTAACAAGTTTGAGACTTGCCTGAGCAAAAGCAAGATGCTGGGCTCAGTGCCCATAGCGCAGTGGTTATGGCGCTGGCCACATACACTGAGGCTGGCGGGTTCCAAGTCTAGTTCATGGCTGCTGAACAACAATGATGATTGCAACAAAAAAATAACTGGGCGTGTGGCGGGCCCCTGTAGTCCCAGCTTCTTGGGCAGCTGAAGCAAGAGAATAGCTTAAGCCCAAGAGTTTGAGGTTGCTGTCAGCTGTGATGCCACAGCACTCTACCCAGAGCAACATAGTGAGATTCTGTCTCAAAAAAAACCCAAAAAACAGGATGCTGTCTCTAAACATGGGGTATTGTGGTGGGCACCTGTAATCCCAGCTACTTGGGAGGCTGAGGCAAGAGTATTACTTGAGTTTGAGGTTGCTGTGAGCTATGATGCCACGGCATCAGGGCCACAAAGTGAGATGGTCTGAAAAAAATTTTTTAAAAATAAAAACAAATAAGTAAATTTAAAATGGTAAATAAAAAGCAAAAAAGAAAATAATGTCAAGCAAGAGTGCATTGAGTTAAATCAGTAAAAGGTAACTCAAGAACAAAACCTTGTTATTCAAATTAGCCACCTAGAAACAGCTTTTTCCTAAATGATTATTAAAGTTCTTCTTGAGGAGCCAAGAGCAAGTAAGGAACTGGGATGTACAGGCTTACAGTAGAGACTGATCCAAGTGGGCATAAGCTCTTGGGAAAAATGAGGATGGAATGCTGCAAAGATTATTTAGCCTCTGAGTTTTATTTGTAACTTTAAGAAATTATGATCTAGGTTGGGCCTGGTGGTTCATGCCTGTAATCCTAGCACTCTGGGAGGCTGAGATGAGTGGATTGCTTGAGCTCAAGAGTTCAAGATCAGCCTGAGCAAGAGTGAAACCCATCTCTAAAAAAAAAATAGCCAGGTTGCATAGTGGACACCTGTAGTCCCAGCTAATTGGGGGGCTGAGGCAAGAGGATCACTTGAGCCCCAGAATTTGAGGTTGCTATGGAGCTATGATGCCACGGTACTCTGCCAAGGGTGTCAAAGTTGAGACTCTGTCTCAAAAAAAAAATAAATAAATAAATAAAATAAAAAATAAATTATGATATAGTATTCTTTACTTTCTGTATAAAGTAAGCACTGGATTTTTAAAGTCTGAAGACTTAGACTCCAAAAGTTCTTTTTTTTTTTGGAGACAGAGCCTCATCATGTTGCCCTTGGTAGAGTGCTGTGGTGTCACAGCTCATAGTAGCCCCAAACTCTTGGGCTTAAGCAATTCTGTTGCCTCAGCCTCCCAAGTAGCTGGGACTACAGGCGCCCACCATAATGCCCAGCTATTTTGTAGTTGCAGTTGTCATTTTTTTTTTTCTTTTGAGAAGAGTCTCACTATGTGGCCCTCGGTAGAGTGCTGTGGTATCACAGCTCACAACAACCTCAAACTCTTGGGCTCAAGCAATTCTCTTGCCTCAGCCTCCCAAGTAGCTGGGACTACAGGCGCCCGCCACAACTCCCAGCTGTTTTTTTTGTTGCAATTATCATTGTTGTTAGCAGGTCTGGGCCAGGCTCAAACCCGCCAAACTTGGTGTATGTGGCCCGCGCCCTAACTGCTGAGCTGGGTGCCAAGCCCTCCAGAAGTTCTTTTGCTTTGATTTACAGAGGGGTGTCTCTTTTATTATATTGAGAGGTTTTTTAATTTTTAGTTTTTCAAAATTGAATTTTCTCATTTAGAACTATTTTATCTTTGACAAATACTGATGTCAAACTTTGGTTTATCATCTTTGGTTCTAATTTGTACTTTTGCTTAAAATTGTATTTTTCAATATACTGTGTCTGAGATTCCTATATAATGAAAGAGGTGACTGAATAAAGTATTATCAGCAATGTCAAAATCAAAAATTGGATAGTTGGTCACAGTATTGACAGTGAAACTTTTTGTATCTTTCAGGTTAAATTAGGATTCCTATGTGGTAGTGATAAAAGATGCTAATTATGTGATGGTAGTTTAGGGACTTTTTAAAAACATTTCGCTGATTATAAATTCTCTTCCTGGGATGTCTGATTTTCTCATAATTGGAGTTTTTGATCAAAATTATCATGAATGGGAAAACTTTACGTACTTTCCTTCAACATCAATATGATAGATGTGATTGGAGTTGTTGGACTTTGAAAGAGATTTAATTATAGCTATTAATAAAGATACCTCAAAATTAATATTGACTATTAGACTCTATTTTGGGGAGATTTAAAGTGTATAGTTTAAGGCAAACTTTTGTTTTTGAAAAGGCATTTAATAGTGATACATCTGTAATATTTAATTTCATTTTTTTAAAATCAGGCAGTTACTTTAAAAATTTCGTGGTATATTTCCAGTGTAGACAATATCTTACTAATTTAGATGGATTCTATCTATTCTTAACTTGTGAAACTTCCTTATTATCTATAATGCACACTAACTTAAATATTGACTTTTTTTTTTTTTTTACAGTGGTTTAACTTGAATTCTCTTTTGACGGGTCCAGAATTAATATCAGATACATACCTTGCACTTTTCTTGGCTCAATTACAACAGGAAGGTAAATAAAGACAGCAGATTTTGAAATGTTATCTTTGGGAGTAGCTAAATAAAACTGGCTTATTAGCTGTGAGTGTTAATACCATTTTTCTGGCAGTGGGATTGAAATAATCTTTATATTTAACTTGGTGAACTTCAGGCTGTGATTCATGTGAGCTGCAGAGTTCTCACAGACACCTGCCCCTACTCTGAGAATGCTGCTTTCTTTGCAGTCCTTCTCAGTACAGGCAGTCCCCAGGGTGCGAACAGGATAAGTTCTGTGGGTTTGTTCTTAAGTTGAATTTTATATGTAAATTGGAATAGGTATATTTACCTATTAACCCGTGATAGCCTCCATTCGTAAGTGTGACTTGTATATCAGTCAGGTGTTTATAACTTGGGGACTGCTTGTAGTGGCTTTTTTCTTCTCAGCATTACATACCATAGGACTCAGGAGGGGTAGATACTCTTCCTGTACTTCCTCTCCCCTTGTAGGCCACTGGTCTTCCTTATAACTCCAGCTAAACTTTTGAAATACTAAACTACCCTCGGCCCTTTTGCAATCATCCACGAGCTTCCTCTTTTTTCATTGACAATTTTAGGATCTTCTGCTTCAACTCCTTTTATCATTCTTAACAATCTCTCTCTCTCTCTCTCTCTCTCTCTCTCTCTCTCTCTCTCTCTCTCTCTCTCTCTCTCTCTCTCTCTCTCTCTCTCTCTCTCTCGTTAGTAAATCTAATCAATCTAATGCCTTGCTTCTTACTTTAAAAGATTATTTATTCTTATGTAGCTATTATTAGTAACCATAACCACCCATAAATCCCAATTGCAAGCTTTTTGCTCTTTGACTACCACCTCCTGTCTTTGCACCATGTTTTTTCTGTTTTTCTTCCCCCACCCCATAATTCTTTTTTTTTTTTGAACAGGGTTTAAAAAAATCAATATGTTGCCCTGGCTGATCTCAAACTCCTGGGTTCAAGCAATCCTCCTGCCTCAGTCTCCTGAGTCCTATAATTATAGACACTTGTTTTCTCATTTAATGAGATGTTTCAGCTTTATCTTATATATTTTATGCCCTGTATTTGAATTCTTATTTCTCTGAGATCTAGCATTCTTACTGCTACTGGGTTTATTGTCATGTAGTTATTTTTAATTCACATTTAGTATTATAGTGTTTTTATTTAACTTCTTTTTTTTTTTTTTTTTTAATTTTTGTAGAAATGGGGTCTCACTGTGGTGCCCAGGCTGGTTTTGAAGTCCTGGTCTCAAGCAGTCCTCCTGCCTCAGCCTCCCAAAGTTCTAGGATTAAACTCCTGATCAACTTCTTTGATTTTATATATTTGTTATGTATTCATATCTCTTTTATAAACTAAAATTTGATTCCTAAGTATGTCCTCTCTTCTTGAAACGCTGTCTCTCTTGGTTTCCAGGCCATCCATCATGCTCTGGTTTTCCCGTTTTAACAGATTTTTCATTGTACCTAGGTTACCCATTATTGCACACATTATTTGATTATATCCTTATAGCAAACTATGAAGATACCAGTGTCAAGTGTTTTAACAACTGAAGAAACCAAGACAGATGGGTTAGTGATTTAAAGAAACCTGGCAGCTAGGAAGTGGAAGAGCTGGAAATTAAACCCAGGCAGTCAAGGAACATGGTGGCCTATACCTGTAGTTCCAGCTACTTACTTGAAAGGCTGAGGCAGGAAGATCACTTGAACCTAGGAGTTCCAGACTGCAAGATGCTATGATGATACCTGTGAATAGCTACTATATTTCAGCCTGGACAATGTAGTGAGACCCCATCTATAAAATATAAATAAGTAAATAAACCCAGGCTGTCTGATTCCACATCCTTTGCTTTTATCTACTCCTTTACCTGTCTCTGATACTGTTTAGTGAGTAGCCTACTTTGTCAGACACTGTTTTAATAGGGCCTTTTACAGACATTGTTTTATTTACTTTTAATAGTCACTCAATAAGATGATTACAGATGGGGAAAGTGAGGCTCAGAGACTAAGTAACTTATCCTAGGTTACCCTGCTAGTTAGTGTAAGAATCATTATTTGAATCCAGGGCTTTCAGAATCCTCAGCTTATATATTTTTCATCATACTGTGCTTCCTCTGCTATTATTTTAAATCAGTTTTGAATCTCTTAGTAACTGTTTTTCCTTTTGGGTTTTCTTTTTAGGTTATTCTATATTTGTTGTTAAGGGTGATCTGCCAGATTGTGAAGCTGACCAACTACTACAGATGATCAGGGTCCAACAGATGCATCGACCAAAACTTATTGGAGAAGAATTAGCACAACTAAAAGAGCAAAGGTAAAAATTAGGCCTGGAGTATAGAATATGTGATAGTGTTTTCATTATAATAATTACATTTTTATGCTTATTTGGGGTATGTGGTTCTTTTGTTGTTGGTGATGCTTACATTTTAATGAAATTTATTGGTTCAAACTTGAGTCAGCTCTTTGAATTACTTAAATATATTAGATTCAAATTACATCACAATCTTTATTACTAAACCTCATCTGTCAGAAAATGTTTAGGTTTTGACTTAACGTAAAATCTTTAGATTACAAGTATCTTTGTATTATTTATCAACTACAACACTGGTCTGTAGTTATCAGTGCTTTTGTTCTTTAGAGTCCATAGAACAGACTTGGAACGAGTTTTAGAAGCAAATGATGGGTCAGGAACATTAGATGAAGATGAAGAGGATTTACAGAGAGCTCTGGCACTAAGTCGCCAAGAAGTTGACATGGAAGATGAAGAAGCAGATCTCCGCAGAGCTATTCAGCTAAGTATGCAAGGTATAGATTTCAGTGTGTATTTGACCTATTGTTGAAAATTGATTGTTTTTAGTTTTTCTAGATGTTAGTAACATTAGTAGTTTTTTGACAATTACATTTCTTGTAATGGCAATCACTTTTTACAACCTATATTAGAACTAGTTGTATTTTTACTTCCGGTTATTTTATTTGGTTATAATACTGTGCTAACACAGTAATAATGGGAGGTTAATCTTTGTGGGTGTCAGTTGGCCCTTACCCATACCAGCTTTTTCATTAATGTGTGCCATTCATTGGATTTGACAGGAGGGCCTGGACTTGATTTTACAATCCAACACTTACTGGCATGCAACATAAAGCTTAAGCCCACTTTGGTGGGCCCACACTGTCTGTGCTGTAAGCCCATCTAGACAGAGAGAGTTGTTGAGGCATATCTCCCAAAGTGGCTTAATTAAAAGTATGAAGTGGATTTTTTTGGTAGTTTTTGTTTTGGGGACAGATTTATTCTCTGTTTCCCAGGCTAGTCTGCAGTGGCATCATCATAGCTCACTGCAGCCTAAACTCCTGGTCTCAAGTGATCCTCCTGCCTCAGCCTCCCAAATAGCTGGGACTAGAGGCACTCACCACCATACCTGATTAATTTTTGTTTTTCTATTTTTTGTAGAGATGGAGTCTCACCCTTGCTCAGGCTGGTATCAAACTCTTGGCCTCAAGTGATCCTCCTGCTTCTGCTTCCCAACATGTTAGGATTACAAGCATGAACCACTGCACTCAACCTGTTCTTTGATTTTATGTAATTCATATGAATTTTCTTCTACATTTTTTACGTTTTATTTATTTATTATTATTATTTTTTGAGACAGTCTCACTATGTCGCCCTTGGTAGAGTGCCATGGTGTCATAGCTCACAGCAAACTCAAACTCTTGGCCTTAAACGATTCTCTTGCCTCAGCCTCCCAAGTAGCTGGGTCTACAGGCACCTGCCACAATGCCTGCCTACTTCATTTGTTGTTGTTGTTATAGTTGTCATTGTTTAGCAGGCCCAGGCTGGGTTTGAACCCGCCAGCCCAGGTGTATGTGGCCGGCGCCCTAACCACTGGGCCACAGGCACCAAGCCTACATTTTTTTTTTAAAGAGGAGCAAATGTCAGAAAAATCTGCTTCTACTTTTTGAAATTGTTCATTAAATGAATTCCTTAAATATATAAATAAAATTGAGATTCCATTAATAAAATTATTTTTATCCTGAACTTTTCTTGCCTTTAGCCTCACCTCTGAGTATTTTATATGGTGTGCAATCCCATTTTTGGTTAATCGAACCCTACTGGATTAGCCCAGTAATGGCCAGAAGTTAGCTTTTCATAATTTCAGGCTTTTTTTTTTTTTTGAGACAGCGTCTCACTAGGTACCCTCAGTAGAGTGCTGTGGCATTACAGCTCACAGCAACCTCCAGCTCCAGGGCTTAAGTGATTCTCTTGCCTCAGCCACCCAAGTAGCTGAGACCACAGGCACCTGCCACAACACCTGGCTATTTTTGTTGTTGTTGTTTTAGTTGTCATTGTTGTTTTAGTTGTCATTGTTGTTTTAGCTGGCTCAGGCCGGGTTTGAACCCGCCAACCTAGGTATATGTAGCTGGTGCCGTAACCACCACTATGCTACGGGTGCCAAGCCAATTTTAGGCATTTTTATATAATCCATTCTTCTTGCCACTTTATAATTTGTGTAGAATCTCTGGTTAGAATAGTTTTCTTTCTTTTTTTTTTTTTTTTTTTGAGACAGAGTCTCATGAATGTCACCTTTGGTACAGAGTACCATGGCATCATAGCTCACAGCAACCTCAAACTCATGGGCTTAAGCAATTCTCTTGCCTCAGCCTCCCAAGTAGCTGGGACTAAAGGCGCCCACCACAACAACTGGCTATTTTTTTTGTTGCAATTGTCATTGTGTTGCTTAGCTGGCCCAGGCCGCGTTCAAACCTGCCAGCCTTGGTGTATGTGTCTGGCGCTGTAACTACTGTGCTATGGGTGCCGAGCCTCTGGTTAGAATAGTTATCAGGTGAGAACATGGAAACATTTAAGTTGTTATACCCGAATGTTTAAGGATAGAGGAGACCAGAGAATAGATTTGTTTTATCATCATCCACTTTATGTTGCTTTGAAGACATCTACTCTGTGTTGCTTTGAGGACTACTGTGATTTTTTTTTTTTTTTTTCTGAGACAGAGTCTCAAGCTGTTGCCTTAAGTAGAGTGCCGTGGCATCACAGCAACCTCAAACTTCTGGGCTTAAGCGATTCTCTTGCCTCAGCCTCTCAAGTAGCTGGGAGTATAGGCACCCACCACAATGCCTGTCTAATTTTTTGTTGCAGTTGTCATTGTTTGTTTGTTTGTTTGTTTTGAGACAAAGTCTCAAGCTGTTACCCTGGGTAGAGTACAGTGGTGTCACAGCTCACAGCAACCTTAAACTCTTGGGCTTAAGTGATTCTCTTGCCTCAGCCTCCCAAGTAGCTGGCACTACAGGTGCTCGCTACAACACCCAGCTATTTTGTTGTTGTTGTTGTTGTTGTTGTTGCCATTGTTTTAGCTGGTCTGTGCCCGTTTCAAACCTGCAAGCCTCCATGTATGTGAAAGGCGCCCTGAGCTACGGGCTGCCAACTACTCTGATTTTGAAGGTGTAGATTCATTAGATTAATGAATCTTACCATGTTAGTTGTTAGTTAGTTGTTAGTTGTTCGACTTACATTCTCACATCTTCTGCCTCACAGATGGGTTATAGTATTGGTTCCAGTGGACATACATTAGAGTTGGACTGCCTTAATCAAATTTCCCCTGAGACTTCCATAGCTTTTCATTTATTTTTTAATTTTTTTATTTTTTGAGACAGAGTCTCACTTTATCGCCCACAGCTCACAGCAACTTCTAACCCTTGGGCTTAAGCAATTCTCTTGCCTCAGCCTCCCAAGGAGCTGGGACTCCAGGCGCCTACCATATCATCTGGCTATTTTCTTGTTGCAGGTGTCATTGTTGTTTAGCTGGCCTGGGCCAGGTTTGAACCTACCAGCCTGCGTGTATGTGACCTGAGCCTGACCCACTGAGCTAAGGTCCTGCCCCATAGCCTTTCTTATAAGTCGTAGCAACAATATTTTTTTTTCTTGAGACAGAGCCTCAAGCTGTCACCCTCACAGCAACCTCCCAACTCCTGGGCTTAAGTGATTCTTTTGCTTCAGCCTCCCAAGTAGCTAGGACCACAGGCGCCCACCACAACACCCGGCCATTTTTTTTGGTTGCAGGCGTTGTTGTTTGGCGCACCCAGGCTGGATTTGAACCCGCCAGCTCAGGTTTATGTGGCTAGCGCCTTAGCTGTTTGAGCCACAGTAGCAACAATATTTTTTAAAAATAAAATTTGAAAAGCTTGCTTAAGTGAGTATAAACTTACTGTTTTTTGAATTATTAAATAAAATGATTATTTTGGGTGTTTTGTTTTCAGGTAGTTCCAGAAATATATCTCAAGATATTCCACAAACATCAGGTACAACTCTTACTTCAGAAGAACTGCGGAAGAGAAGAGAAGCCTACTTTGAAAAGTAAAGTAGTTGGTACAAATTAAAATTGCATATTTAACATTTGCTTTGGCTATTTTGACTAGTTACTGCCTGAATTCTGTGAGCATTTGGATATATTTGTAAATTTTTACAGCCAATAATGTGTGTGAAATAAAATATAGTTTTAGGGAAAAGTTTTGCCCCAATATTGGATAAATTTACATGAAATAGCATGAAGAAAACCTTATAAAATTTCATTTGTTAGAAAGAAAATGGAATTAGACAAGGCAGGAACAATGCCTATTGATCTTTTGAATGTGCTTCTTGGTTACCTAACTGCAAAACTCTTTTTATCAATCAATAGGAAAAGAGCTTTTGAGGTAGGGGAGCACACTCAAATAGAAGTGATAGTTCATTGTCCTTTCTGTTGCCACTTGGGGGGGGATCCTGCAGGCCGGTCAGTATCAGAGGCAAACGTAAGTCTGAATCAGCTCCTAAAACTTACTTTGTGCCTAGCTTTATAAGTGCTCACTAGCTTTGTTTTACTGTTTTACCTTCTGAAAATATCTTTCTTTTGGGTAACTCATTCACAAATCATCGTCTCTTTTTCTTTTTTTAAAGAAAAATGAAACTCCATCTTATAGATCATGAAATCTTTAATAGATAATCAGATCCTCTGATCCCAGGTCAGAAAACAAAAGACCAGTGGCTGAATCTGACCTATTATTTGCTATATTTCATCAATTCTAAGATACACATATTTTTCACCTTGTAACATCTCTGAAATCGAGAAGCAATTTACAATCATAATTGACAGTATTTTAGTAGTATCTAAAATATTGGAGCATTTTACATTTGATGATATAAAGATAATATTTACCTTTTCTCTGTTTTTTTTTTTTTAAGTCACAACTCAGAAGTACATGAAGGAAAGTTCTGAACAGCTGACATCCTCTTAATGTGAGATATTTCTAGTCTTTATTCAGTGATAGATTAATGGATTTAATTATATTTAAAATTTCAAAGTAGTGTTTATTAGTGATTTTCACTTTTAAATTTTAAAATTAATTTTTAATTCCCATAAAGTTCAAATTTGTACAAAAGTAGAAAAATTGGCATAATTACCCAGATTTAACAAGTATCATCACCATGCCAATCTTGTCTTTTTATGTTCCCATCTTTCATTCTCCCACCTGCAAACTTAGATTATTTTGTAGTACATCTTAATCATCATATCATTTAATCTCTAGCTATTTTGTGTGTCTCCAAAATATATTGATTTTTTTTAAGCATAGCCAAATGTTGTCATCAGGCAATAATAATCACATAATTATTAATGATAACTCTGAATCATCAAATATTTTGTTAGTGTTAAAAATATCTTAAACTTAATTAGATAAAACTAATATTTTACAGTTACAGTGCTAGCCATATACACCAAGGCTGCAGGGTTCGAACCTCTCCTGGGCCAGCTAAACAACAATGACAACTGCTATACAAAATATCCAGGTGTTGTGGCAGGCGCCTGTAGTCCCAGCTACTTGGGAGGCTGAGGCAAGAGAATTGCTTGAGCCCAGGAGTTTGAGGTTGCTGTGAACTGTGATACCACGGCATTCTACTGAGGGCAGCGTTGTAAGACTCTGTGTCTCTAAAAAAACAAAACCAAAAACTAATATTTTAGAAAATTTATTTTAAGAAATACCAACATTAAAAGAAAGTATACTCCCACCATTCTTCACTAACTGATGTTAGTATTATGGCATATTCTGTTCTTGTCACACAGATACACTTATACTGTTAGACCCATTTTCCCCTGATAACACGTAGGGTTTGTGGCTGGGCAAGGTGGCTCACACCTACAATCCTAGCAGATGGATTGCCTGAGCTCAGGAGTTTGAGACCAGCCTGAGCCAGAACAAGACCCCATCTCTACCCAGCCAGAACAAGACCCCATCTCTACAGGTGTGGTGGGCACCTGTAGTCCCAGCTCCTTGGAAGGCTGAGGCAAGAGAATCCCTTGAGCCCACGAGTCTGAGGTTGCTATGAGCTGTGATGCCTCAGCAGCCAAACTGAGACTCTGCCTCAAAAAAAAAAAAATGTTGGTAACAGGCTGCATAATATTTCATAAAGGAAATAGATATGGCCTAATTTATATATGAACCTTGTTATTTTTGCTAGTATACCTAATATTATAATAAATAATTCTTGTACTGGGTCTATCCTTCAAATCTCTCATTTCTTTTAATTATTCTAAGGATGTCAGATTATTGGAGTAAAAGATATCAACATTTTTAAGGGCTTAGTATGAATTTTTGAATTGCTTTTCAGAACAGGTCCCAAGTGATAGTTCTACCATGTTTATTTCAGACTTTTTTTTTTTTTTTTGCTGGAATAAAATGATTTAAACAGATATTCGTCTTAGAGAAACTATAAACTTCGCAAGTACATTTAAGAAATGGAAAATATCTTTAAACAAATTTTTTTTAGATTTTAGGGGGATTAAAAACATAAAACTTCCAATAAATTGAACTTTTTATAGTATTAGTAATAAAGTTAATTTGTTAACATTCTGTATTGACTAAGTTATAACAAGCACAATGCTAGCAGCAATAACTCATGCTTTTTAGTGAACAGAGGTTTTAGTCAACCAGTACCTTTTTTTAACATGTGTGGTATCCGTAAACTTCATTCCTAATTGGAGGGTAGTTGACTGGAGAGGAAAGTACACGGTGATGGGTACCAGCTTTAGCGTTCTGGCTTGACCTTAAAAATACTGGTGAGAACTTGGAGAGAGAGAATATTTTACATAGTCACATGATGCTGAGAAGAGTTAAGAGCTAACTTTCTGGTGTTTATTTTTAACAATGGAGAGCTTTTCAAAACATTATAGAACTCATTAGTAGAATAGCTGAGAAACTAGTATTTGCTTTTCACTCAAATTCCTGATCATTCGCCTAGATGGGTCTTTGTGTTTCTAGCTTCTATCTTTGGGAATTAGCTCTAAGGTTAGCAAGCTAACTCTATGTTCTCTCATACCCTCCCCAAGCTATCTCTGGTGCTAACATGTTACTCATACAGTTTTGCAGTTGTTTATTCCCCATTTTCAGTATTTGAACTTGATACTTAATATAGTAAACACAGTATTCATGCATAAAGAACATAGGATTTCTCTCTATTGCAAAAAAATACTGTTAAAAATGTACCTATTACAAATCCATAGTTAGTAAATAATAGTTGTTCAGTAAAATTTTCATAGCCTTGACATTTTTTTAAGCAGTCATCTTGAAATCCATTTTACCTGTCATAAGATCCCAAACAGAACTCTATTAATCAGCTATGTCACTATAAAACCTGCTGTAACTCACATGTTATGAGCATCAAATTAGGCAATGTATATATAACTGTTTTATGAAGTGTAAAGTATTCCACAGATAAGTTAGCATTCTTAATGTCTTTTCTGGGTATATATTTGAAATGATGCATTATCCTTTCTGTGAAGCAACAAAAGTAAGGAAGGATGAAGATGGATACTGTATACTACGAGTAAAGGGAAAAATACAACAAGAAGACATTTCAATCCTAAATATCTATGTGCTCAATTCAACATGCTCCCAGATTCATAAAATCAACCCTAACCCGTCTGAACAATACAATATCCTGCAGCACCGTAATAGCCAGGGATTTCAACACTCCACTGACAGAACTGGACAGATCCTCCAAGTAGAAGCTAAGCAGAAAAAAAAAAAAGATGGACTTAAACACAACTCTAGAACAAGTGGTCTTAACAGACACATACAGAATATTCCACCCCAATAACATTGAGTGGATCATTCCAGTTCATGGATCATTCTCCAACATTGATCATATCCTAGCACACAAAACAATTCTCAACAAATTTAAAAGAATAGAAATTATAACTATGTATCTTTTGTTTGTTTGTTTTTTGAGACAGAGTCTCACTTTGTTGCCCTTGTTAAGAGTGCTATGGCGTCATAGCTCACAGCAACCTCAAACTCTTGGGCTCAAGCGATTTTCTTGCTTCAGCCTCCTGAGTATCTGGGACTATAGGTGCCCGCCACAACACCTGGCTACTTTTAAGAGATGTGGTCTGGCTCTGGCTAAGGCTGGTCTCGAACCACCCACCTTGGCCTCCCACAATGCTAGGATTATGGGCATGAGCCATGTGCCTGGCCTTTATACCATGTTTGGACCATAATGGAATAAAAGAATTTATCTCCAACAAAAACCTTCATCTCCACACAAAATTGTGGAAAGTAAGCAACTTTATGCAGAATGACAGCTGGGTCAAGGAAGAGATTAAGAGGAAAATCATTAGACTCCTTGTAGAAAACAACATTGAAGCCACAAGCTATCAAAACATCTGGAATACTGCAAAAGAAGTACTAAGAAGGAAATTTATCTCATTAAGTGTCCATGTCCAAAGAACAGAAAGAGTACAAATAAACAACCTAATGAATCATCTCAAGGAACTAGAAAAGGGGAGAGTAATACAATTCCAAAACTAGCAGAAGAAAAGATGTACCAAAATTAGATAAGAATTTCAGATCCATGAAATTGAGAACAAAAAAAACAGTTCAGAAAACTAATGAAGCAAAAAGTTGGTTCTTTGAAAAGATAAAATCGATAAACATTTGGCCAGATTAACTAGAAACAAAAATGTAGGATCTCTAATAACCTAAATCAGAAACAAAAAAGGAAGAATAACAACAGATACCACAGAGATAGAAAAGATCACTGATCACTACAAAAAACTATTCCCAGTAGCTGGGCATTGTGGTGAGCACCTGTAGTCCCAGCTACTCGGGAGGTTGAGGCAAAAGAATCGCTTGAGCCCAAGAGTTTGAGGTTGCTGCGAGCTATGATACCACAACACTCTATCGAGGGTGACCAAGTGAGACTCTGTCTCAAAAACAAACAAACAAAAAATGCAAATCCATAAATGTCATTCACCCCTTAAATGGAAGCAAACTAAAGACCATATATCCTCTTCTCAACAGATGGAGAAAAAGCTTTTGACAAAATTCAGTATCTTATAAGAATACTTAAGATATCTTTTTCTGAAAAGAACACTTAAGAAAATAGGCCTAGAAGGGACATTTCTTAAACTGATGGAAGGCATCTATGACAAACCCACAGCTAACATCATAATGAATGGAGTAAAAGTGAAAGCATTTCCACTTAACTGGAAGCAGACAGTTATAACTATGGTTATTGCTATCCAACATAGTGTTGGGAGTTGTTGCCAGTGCAATTAAGCAAGAGAAAGATGTCAAGGGCATCCAAATGGGGACAGAGGAGATTTTTAAAAACTATGTCTTCTCAGATTGTCAGCTGTTTTTTGAGTTTATATATACGAAATACAGCTTGAGCATCCTTCATTCAAAAAGCTATGAACTGTTTCAGATTTTGGATTTCTTTATAGGATTTTGGTATTTTTGCCTTATATGTGAACATACCAAATCCAAAAATCCCAAAATCTGAAGTGCTCCAGCGAGCATTTCTTTTGAACATAATGTCAGTACTCAAAAAGTTTCAAATTTTAGAGCATTTTGGATTTCAGCTTTTTGGACTTGGGATGCTTAATCTGTAATTTCAATTTTACATAAAAAAAATAGTACACAGAGCTACTTATACCTTTCACTCAAAGTCCCCTATTATTTCTGAACCACTTAGGAATAACTTGCAGACATGATTTTTTTATTATATCTCAGTACCTCAGTGTATATTTCCCAAATATAAGGATGTGTGCCTACATTATTTACAACATTAATCATGTTTAAACATTTCAAAATGTGGATATTTATGACATTGTTTTTCTTTTGAAAAAGAAATACAGGGGAGCTTAATGCAATAGATACTATTTTTTTTTGAAATAGAGATTATTGAAAACTTAATAATGTGTGGTAAATAGTTTTCATTTTTTTCATTTGTCAAGTATTTGGTGAATGCCTACTATGTGACAGGCATAGTTTTAGGCACTGGTGAAACAGATAAACAAGATAAGGTTTGTGTTCCATTAGCTTACATTCCAAAGGGGGAGACAAACAGAAGAGTACAGGTAGCAGATGATGATAAGTTTAAGGTGAGAATAAAAGGAAATGCTGAGATAGTGAGAATGCCAGGTGGCTATGTCAAGTGGGTGGTCAGGAAAGGCATCTGGGTGTTATTAAAGCTCCAACTTGAATGACAAGGAGCCAGCTATGGAGAGATCACATTAACTTACATGGTAATTTGAGATGCCTTGTCTTCTGAAAGGTGCTTATTTTCAGTGGCTTCTAACAATTTTGAGGATCTATAAACCAACACTGATTTGCATAAGAGTAGTTACCAATGAACTTTTGTGGTGAAAATATTTATCTCTCAATTTGTTTAATAAATTCAAATTTTATATCTAGGTTTCCTAGGATCAGCACTTCTATACTCAGACTAATTGCTCTTTCTTTTGTCATGTTCATGCCAGTGACTATTTTGATTTGTGGAACAATTTATTTTCCATGTGAATAGTCTTTCCCATGGTATAATTATATTTAAGTTTTGTTTTTTTTTAACATATGTTCACTTTTGAATGTTTTAGGCAGCTGCAGCAGCAGAAGCAGCAGCAGCAGCAGAAGCAGCGGGAGGTAGATCCACCAGGGCAGATTTCACATCCATGTGAAAGGCCAACCACAAGTTCAGGAGCACCAGGGAGTGATCTAGGTACAGCCCTTTGACCATTCATCATGTTTGTTGCCTGCATGTTCTGTTGACACACAGATTTTATTTTGTAATATTTTTTTCTCTTTTTAATTATATTAAATCTCTTTAATGAATTTGTAATCTACTGAATTTCTCTGAGCACACACACTAGAGATTCAATGAATATTTCATTTTAATATAATACTTTCAACTTCACAGTAATTTGTATCTTCTCCAAAATTTCCTCAGATATCTTACATGTAGTTTACCACCTAAAAAGTGGAAAATACTTGAGTGTAATCTCAATAACAACAAAGAGTATTGAGGTACTTATCAGGCTTTGGACTTAAGCATTGGCTAGTTATTGGTAGTTGAAGTCAAGTGAAAAGTAAACTATGTCTGACAGGATTTGTAAGAAGAATATGTAAAGAATTCTCATACCTGAACAATAAGAAAATAACTCAATAAATGGGTGAAGGACTTGAAAAGATTGTTCACCAGATAAGATATAAGGATGATAAAAAGCACATGAAAAGATGCTCATCACTAGTCATTAGAGAATGCACATAAAACCACGAGATACTGCTATACACCTATAAGTATGCCTTAATAAAAATAATGACACTAACAATACCAAGTACTGGCAAGGATCAGAGCAAGTGGGATTCTTGCACACTGCTGGTGAAAATGTAAGAGGCTTGGCGCCTGTAGCTCCAGCAGCTAGGGTGCCAGCCACATACATCGCAGCTAGCGGGTTCAAATTCAGCCTGGGCCTGCCAAACAACAATGACAATTACAACCAAAAAAAAGAAAATAGCTAGGCGTTCTGGTGGGTGCCTGTAGTCCCAGCTACTTGGGAGACTGAGGCAAGAGAATTGCATAAGCCCTGTGAGCTGTGACACCATGGTACTCTACTGAGGGCAACAAAGTGAGACTCTGTCTCAAAGAAGAAAAATATAAAGAGTATAGCAACTTTGGGAACCAGTTTGGCTTTTTTTTTTTCTTTTTTGTAGAGAGAGAGTTTTGTTTTTTTTTTTTTTTGGTAGAGACAGAGTCTCACTTTATCGCCCTCAGTAGAGTGCTATGGCATCACAGCTCACAGCAACCTCCAACTCCTGGGCTTAGGCGATTCTCTTGCCTCAGCCCCCCGAGTAGCTGGGACTACAGGCGCCTGCCACAACACCCGGCTATTTTTTTGTTGCAGTTTGGCCGGGGCTGGGTTTGAACCCACTACCCTTGGTGCCCTACTTACTGAGCCACAGGTGCCGCCAAAGAGAGAGAGTTTTGTTTTATTGCCCTTGGTAGAGTGCTGTGGCATCACACAGCTCACAGCAACCTCCAACTCCTGGGCTTAGACAATTCTTTTACCTTAGCCTCCCGAGTAGCTGGGACTACAGGCACCCACCACAATGCCTGGCTACAGTTTGGCATTTTTTAATAAACTTAAATTAACCATGTGATCCAAAAGTCCCACTACTATGTACTGTAACCAAGAAAACAGAAAACTGAGATTCAAACAGAAAGTTGTATTTGAAAGCTTATAGCAGCTTTATTCATTATTGTCAAAAACTGGAAACTGTCTAAATGTTGATCATCATTTGGTGAATGGTTGTACAAGCTATGGTACATCTAAACAATTGAATTCCTACTAAAAGGAATAAACTGAAACTTTTTCCTACACCTCCTGTTAAGTATAATTAAAAACCCTGGACATTTGTGTAAAACAAACAAAATCTCAAAGGTAAAAAGAAGACAGATTTATCTAGAGACTTTATGATCAGAGAAACAACATGGTCTGGATTTTCTTTTTACCTCATATATTGTAAACTTGGTGCTAGAGTCGTTTCAGGCATAGACTAAGAGAAAATTCCCAAGTAAGCTGGTTCCCTGTAGCCAAATGGGACTTCCTAGCAAGACAAAACCTTTTAGATAGTAAACATGTTAGTCCAATCAAAACCACAGAATAAACTATCTCTGGAGCCCAGATGTGTACCCCACTCTGGCAGAAATGATATACACTTCTCCACTTCCTCAGCCAGCGTGGTGTCAGAGAAAGCCTTTTATTCCCTCTATAAGGTAATGAGGCTCCCTTTCCCGTGGTATTAGTGGTCACAGGGAGCCAGGTAGTAAGTAGGCATCTCTCTGGCTCCCCACATGGGTGATGTCACTGAAGATGCCTAGTAGGGAATCAAGACTGTTACATACCTACCAGTGTCAGTAGAGGCCACATGGGGATCAACAACAAGGGCTTCCTCTCTTCCCAGAGAGAGATCAATGGAGGACCAGTGGGGAGCCAGACCTCCTATTAGCATTCTATGGCAGTGGTTCCTCACCACCACCACCACCACCACCCCTCATCATTAGAGACCTTAAAGGAACCAAGACTTCTATTCTTATCCGGCAGTAGCAAGGTGGCTCTCCCTTTTTCCTGCCAGTGCTGTGTCAGAGTTTGGGAAATCTTGCTACAACAAAAGATTTAAGTAAGACATAGCATAGTACCCAAAATGTCTAAGATGCTGTCAAAAGTCACTCATCGTACCAAGAACCAGAAAAATCTCAACTTGAATGAGAAAATACAATCAGCATATGCCAACACCTGTGATGGCACTGAACTGCCTGATGAGGATTTGCTTTCTCTTTTTTTTATTCTTTATTAAATCATAATTGTGTACATTAATGCATTTATGGGGCATAATGTGCTGATTTGATATACAATGTGGATGAACATAACCATCTCCTTGCTTATTTATTGTGGTAAGACATTTACACTCTATTCTTTATAGTTTTGAAATGTATCATTGCATTATGCAGATTAGGTGAGGTCCCCATCTATAATCATTAGAGAAATGCAAATCAAAACTACTTTGAGATATCATCTAACTCCAGTAAGATATGCTTTCTCTTTTCTTCAAGAATAGTCAGCTTTCTATTTTTATTTTATTTTATGTTTTGATCTGGGATTTTGCTTTTTTACCCAGGTTGGTCTTGAACTCCTGGGCTCAAGTGATCCCTCCTATCTCAGCTTTCTGAGTAGCTGGGACTATAGGTGTGGGCCACTGCACCGGGCTCTCATAAAGATTTTTAAAGCATCCATCATAAAATTGCTTCAGCAAGTAATTATAATGAACATGCTTGGGGCAAATGAAGAAATTGAAAATTTTAGTAAAGAAAAAGAAGTTACAAAGAAGAATCCCATACAGATTTTCAAACTGAAAAATAACAATAACTGAAATTTTAAGACTGCAAGGTATAGACTCAACAGCAGAATGGAAAGGACAGAATCAGTGAGCTTGAAGACAGAACAATAGAAATTACCCATTCTGAGTAACACAGAGTAAAGAGACTGGAAAAAGGAATGGAGCCTTAAGAGACCTGTGGCAAAAAGACCTAAATCTGTGTCAAGAGAGTTTGAGGAGATGAGAAAGAGGGTGGGGCTGAAAGAGAATTTGAAGAAGTAATGGCTGAAAATTTCTCAAATTTGGCAAAAAACAAAAACTGATAGATTGAAGAAGCTGGATGAACCTCAGATAGCCCAAGAAATTTATACCAAGACATATCATAGTCAGATTTATGAAAATTGAAGAGAAAATACAAAAATTTTGAAATCAGTAAGAAATATCCTTACCTACCGTGATTTGAATGACAGTAGATTTCTCATCAGAAATCATGGAGGCCTGAAGGAAGTGGTACAACGTTTTTTTGGTACTGAAAGAAAAAACTGCTAAGCCCCCTGAAATATCCTTCAGGAGTGAATAGAAAATGAACAGAATTTGTCTTCAGTAGACCTAGCCTAAAAGAATGGCTAACGAAAGTTCTCTATAAAGAAATAATAAAAGAAGTAATTTTGGAACATGAGAAAGGAAGGTAGACACAGGTAACCACAATAGACTTTTCCCTTTTTTTCAATTTTCTAATTTACCTTTGACGGTTGAAGCACAAATTAGAACATTAACTTTTCTTTTACAGTATGTGTATAGGAAATATTTAAGGCATTTGTTATAAATAAAGGAGGGTCAGGGGACATAGAGGGACACAAGCTTTCTATATTTCATTTGAACTGGTATAGCCACTTTGGAAAAGAATTTCTTTTTTTGAGATGGAGTCTCACTTTATAGCCCTCGGTAGAGTACTGTGGCATCATAGCTCACAGCAACTTCAAACTCTTGGGTTCAAGCGATTCTCTTGCCTCAGCCTCCCAAGTAGCTGGGATTACAGGTGCCCGTCAGAGCACCCGGCTATTTTTAGAGACGAGGCCTCCCTCTGGCTCAGTCTGCTTTCAAACCCAGGCAGTCCACCTGCCTCAGCCTCCCAGAGTGCTAAGATTACAGGTGTGAGCCACTGCACCCTGCCAAGAATTTGTTTCTTAAAAAACTGAACATACCCTGACCATATGACACAACATTTACACTCCTAGGCATCTGTCCCAGAGAAATGAAAATTTATATCCAGACAAAATCCTGTACACAAATGCTTATGCATAGAGGCTTCATTTGTCATAATTAAAAACTATAAACAACCAGAATGTCCTGCAGTAGATGAATGGTTAAACAAAACTATAGTACATCAGTAACATGGAATACTACTCTCAGGATTAAAAGGAAACCAAATGTTGATACCAGGGGCAAGTTGGGTGGATCTCAGGGACAGGGTATTATGCTGTATCCAAAAAAGTCTCAACAGGTCTCATACTGTATGATTCCATATATGAAACATTGTAAACATGGCAAATACATAAAAAAAAAAAAAAATTGGTGATTGCCAGCAGTTAGGGAAGGTAGGTGGAAGAGAGGCAAGTGTGAATATAAACTGATAGCAGGAGGGAGATCATTGTGTTTTAATTGTGTTGGTGGTGATTACATGAATCCAAGGTATAATAAAAAATTCTCCGCAGAGAATTATAAACATTATGCCAGTGCAAATATCTTGTTTTGGTTTGACTTAGATGTAACTATTGGATGAAATTAGGCTAAAAAGTATATAGTATCTCTCTGAACTATTTTTGCAACTTACCTTGAATTGGTAATTATTTCAAAATAGTGTTTTTCAAAAGCTTGAATTTTTGATATAACAACACATCCCAAATGCATTTGCTAAGTGAAGGAAATTATTTGCAAAAGACTACATACTTACTGTGTAATCCCGTTTATCTGACATGCAGGAAAAGGCAAAACTCTCAGAGAACATACCATTGGTCATCTGGGATTGGGGATTTGGCCACAAGAGGGCTATGTAAAGGAATTTTCTGGGTCAGTGGAACAGTTCTCTATCTTGATGGTGCTGTTTGTTTTACAACCCTGTGCATATATCAGAAACTATAGAACTATAAAAGCGAATTTTACATGAATTATTAAATCAAAAGGGCCAGTCATGGTAGCTCACACTCATAATCCCAGCACTTTCAGAGGCCGAGGTTGGAGGATTACTTGAAACCAAAAGTTTGAGTCTGACCTCATAGTGAGACCCTGTCTCTACAAAAAGGACAAAAATGAGCTGACCATGGTGATGCCTGCTTGTAGTTCCAGCTATGCAAGGAGGATTGCCTAAACCCAGGAACTGAGGTTGCAAGGAGCTTTGTTAATGCCACTTGTACTCTAGCTGGGGGAACAAAGTGAGACCCTGTTTCCTGCCCTAAAAAGGAAACTTGTCCTCAAATGTGAATACATTTTCTAAGAGCCTACCTTTTTTCCAAAAATTTCTTAAGAAACGTGTGTGTGTGTGTGTGTTTTTCTTTTTCCCAACAGGTGATGCTATGAGTGAAGAAGATATGCTTCGGGCAGCTGTGACCATGTCCTTAGAAACTGTTAGAAATAATTTGAAAACAGAAGGGAAAAAATAATACCTTTTAAAAAATCATTTCACTTATTCATACTTTCCAACATTACCCTGCGTGATTACAACATAAGGTTCATTTTGGTAATGTGTCAAATAGATGAGAAAATTAAGACTTTTAGGTGGGTTGCAAACAAATTGATGACAAAGTGGAAAAATGTGACAGTGGTTAAGACTAAATAATGATCCTTTAAATATTAAACAGTGATCCTTTCAATACTAGCCAAAGAGGCATTTAGCAATTAAAGAAATTTAAAATAGTTTTCTAAAGGTTCCTTTTCTATGTTTTTGAGTGTGCAATATCTAGCATGTCTAAAATTAGGGCATTGTTTTGAGGATTTTTGCAGACCAACTAGCTCTTGCCACAAAACTTTTTTCATAGTTTGGTTTTCTTTTTCTCTCTTCTGTTACAGGTAGTTTGGCTCACTTTCATCATAGTTGCCTCTATTTCTCATTAACCAAATTAACCTTTCAGGAAAGTGTGTCTTTTCTGTGTTGATAATAGTAATGGTTCGAGAAGGATAAACGGTTCTCCGTTCAACTATGTATCGTGCACTTGAGTGTTTTTCTCATGTTATTTCCTCTGATCACAATTTTTCTGTACCTGGGTTTCATTATTTTTCTACAACTCTTTTGAAAGATGGTAATCTATTCTGAGGTTTTGCTTTTTAAACCCTCTATGATGGGATCATTATTTTATGACTCCGGTGCATTCCTAAACTCTGAAGTCAGTCCTGTGCAAGTATTTGAGAATAAATGAACATTAAAAAAACGTGTGAGCACGTGCTTTCCCAGATGCTTTTCAATTATGTTAGAACTTTACGGCTTTGTTGTAACCCCCTTTCCTTGCGCCTTATTATTCTCTTTCTTCTCCAAGTGAGAACAAATACGAGCATAGTAATGCAAGCAAGCTTCCTTCTATTATAAAACTTAATATACCCACCATGAATGTATGGTAGATGAAATTTGACCTTCAATTTTAATAGCAGTTTCATATTTTTTTGTCATCTGACTGGAGCCTTTTCTTCTATTCACATTTATGTCATGGAATATACATGTCTGCTTCACATCTTTTAGTATGTATTGCTTGCTGGAGATGGTGATCTGGAACATGAAAATAATTCACTAACAAAAATTTATTTACCTTGCATCATGTTTAGATAGCTTAAGAACTATAGAAGTCACAACCTTAGTGGGTCTGTTTATAAGAAAGTCTGTACTTTTTTATTTTTCATTTTTAGAAACTGTATGTCTAAGGCATTGTATTATAAAAAGTTGGCACTCATATACACAAACTAATGTGAACTTAAAATTCATCATACACTTATTTCATATTTTAGCTTAGCCTTCTAGTGTAAATCTGTAGCTTTATTGATTTTGGCTGCTATATAAGGAGATCCTCTTCTGTCCTGGTGATTTAAGAGCATAATTCATTGATGAGCATCTCCTATTTTTCCCTTACTGGCAGTAGGGCTTACACCTACTATTAATAGTGCTTCCCATTTTCTCATTTTGGGTTCAAACCCACCTCTGTTAATAGTCACCACTGAAGGTAGATTTTGGTAGACTTCAAAAAACTTGTTTTACTTGAGATTCCATGTGCTTCACAGCTTGCAAAACATAATAGTATACAAATCTTGCAGGAGCAATGGTTAGTCCAGCTGCTACCACTGTACTGGCCATGGCTCAGGCTTAGCTCCCCTGCCTGCACCGGGAGCGCTATCCTAGTCCAGAGGTCTTGGCCACTAACTATGCACCTTTACCAGAGAGCAGTGCAGCCATAGGCTGCAGGCACAAGCCTCCTGAGCACTGCTGCCCTACAAAACATGGCAGTGGAAGCTGCAAACTGAAAGTCTTTATTGACAAATATTTTTTAATTGAAATGTACTGAGTTTTTTATGGGGTCAGTACAATAGTCTGATTTTCATGAAAACCATGTCTCTCTGAAATGGGTGTTATAGACGCTGTTGTCTCTTCTCCATCACCTTTTGAATGTTGAATTGTTCATAGGCTAAAATTTAAGAAGAAATTTCAGCTGACAAGGTAAATAATTAAAGTATAGTATGACTGCACATATTTTATCAGGGAAAGTTTTTGAATCTAGGATTTATTGCTAAATGAAGAGATAAAAAATCTTTTATTTATGATTATTTGAAATAGCTTTTTCTTTGATAGAAGAGTTTTTTTAGTCATCATTTTGTGCCAATTAAAGTTTTTTGAAGTTTCCCTTACACAAAATTTAGACAATTTTAAAATCTGAAGTTTTCTTTTAGGCTAGATGTGGTAGCTCACACCTGTAATCCTAATAACACTGTGGGAGGCTGAGATGGGTGGATTGCCTGAGCTTGTGAGTTCAAGACTAGCCTGAGCAAGAGAGCCCCATCTCTATGAAAAGTAGAAAAACTAGCTGGGCATTGTAGTGGACCTCTGTAGTCCCAGCTACTCGGGAGGCTGAGGCAGGATTGCTTGAGCCTAAGAGTTTGAGGTTGCTGTGAGCTAGGCTGATGTCGTGGCACTCTAGCCTGGCAACAGTGAAAGTCTGTCTCAAAAGTCTTAACAGTTGAAAATGTTTTAGTATAATTAAAAGTGCAAGGGATATAAGAGTTTAATAGTACTAATTTCATATTTACAAAAATAAATATTTTAAGACTTAAACGGGTATGTAATATCCCAAGTATGTTAGTCACATAATATTATCCATGGATATTTGGCCATTGCTTTTTCCCATTGAATAGTTACATTAAACTTCATACATTTGATGAGCTACCTAACATAAAAATGAGAAAAGCAATATGCATTTAAACTTTTAACTTTAGAATTTATGAAGTTCATATATATATACCCTAGTTAAAGCACTTAAAAAAATATAGTAGTATGGGGCAGCGCCTGTGCTCAGTGGGTAAGGCGCCGGCCCTATATACCGAGGATGGTGGGTTCGGACCTGGCCCAGCCAAACTGCAACAAAAAGCCGGGCGTTGTGGTGGACGCCTGTAGTCTCAGCTACTCGGGAGGCTGAGGCAAGAGTATTGCCTAAGCCCAGGAGTTGGAGGTTGCTGTGAGCTGTGTGATGCCACAGCACTCTACTGAGTGCTACAAAGTGAGACTCTGTCCCTACAAAAAAAAAAAAGAAAGAAAATATAGTAGAATGTTAACTTTTAGTTGTTAAGGACTTTTTAAAGCAGAACTGAGCACACATTGGATATGTTTGAATGTGTTGTTTAGTTTGTTTTGCAATTGTTCTATTTGGCAGGCCTATCCAAAAACACTGGTGAACTGCCATCTTGTTTGGGTTGGCTTAAATTTAATGAATATTTAGATTCCATTTCTTAATTGATTGGCCATTAAGAAGAGATGTCAATACTTAAAACCATAGTATCAAACAGTTTAGGCTGGCTGTGGTGGCTCACACATGTAATCCTAGCACTGTGAGAAGTGAAAGTGAGAATATTGCTTGAGCTCAGGAGTTTGAGACCAGCCTAAGCAAGAGGGAGACCTTGTCTCTACTAAAAATAGAAAAACTAGCCAAGCATTGTGGTGGGCCCCAATAGCCGTAGCTACTCAGGAACTGAAAAAGAGTATCACTTGAGCCCGTGAATTTGAGGTTGCTGTGAGTTAGGCTGTCATCATTGGCACTCTAGCCTAGGGCAATAGAATGAGACTCTGTCTCAAAAATAAAAAAGTGTAAAAGTTATACAAAGCTAGTTTACTCATCAAGAACTGCCATTTACTGCAGACCACTTGCAAGAAAGTTGGGAACAATGAAATTCACAACAACTGTCCTGCTAAGAATCTTATAAAGATTTCCATTCTGTTTTACCAATTGGGAACACCTTGATGTTTAATATTTAAACTATTGGTATCATTTTTCTAATGTATAATTTGTATTACTGGGATAAAATATGTACAGTGGTAATACTAGTGCTTTAAAGTTTAAACACACTTTGGCAATACCACTTTCATATTTTCAGATGTCAACGAATTTAGTAAGTAGTTATTTATGTTTTAAAAATTCAGAGTAATCTCTGATCTAAAACCATCAATATACATTTTTTACAGTAATTAACGTGCAAATATTTCAGTAATATAAATTGTTTGAAAAGGTTGCTGCAGGTAAATGCTATATTTAAACTTTTAAGATCTTGGCCAAATAATTTATAATTTACAGAATATTTTCTTTAAGGAGGTGCTTTTTTTTTCTTTAAAACTTGATTTTTCCTAATGCTTTATTCATAATGCCAAAGTTATAGGCAAAACTACCAGTAATCTATATTGTTTTATTTAATATCAAGTTGAATAAAATAAATTTTATTCTAGTCAGAGCCTAAATCACATCTTGAATGTCTACATGTTTGTTACTATTTTTAAAATCAAGAGTTACTAAATTTTTTTAAATGGCACATTGGACCTATACAAAAAAGATTGATTCAGTGCATAATCAAAACATGATTTAAGAATCTTAAGTTGAAAACTAAATCTTGATGTTTTAAATTCTTAGGATTTAATAGTTAATATTGAGATCCTATTAAAAACTTTATCTGCCAGCTACTAAAATTAAAAAATAAATAAATAAATAAATAAAACAGGGCGGCGCCTGTGGCTCAGTCGGTAAGGCACCAGCCCCATATACTGAGGGTGGCGGGTTCAAACCCGGCCCCGGCTGAACTGCAACCAAAAAATAGCTGGGCGTTGTGGCGGGCGCCTGTAGTCCCAGCTACTCGGTAGGCTGAGGCAAGAGAATCGTTTAAGCCCAGGAGTTGGAGGTTGCTGTGAGCTGTGTGATGCCATGGCACTCTACAGAGGGCCATAAAGTGAGACTCTGTCTCTACAAAATAACAAAACAAAACAAAAAAAAGAACTATTCAGAATTGAATAGGCTTCAGGCCACTATTTTTAAAATGAATTGTTTGTTGTATCTGGACCCCAATAGGTATGGAAATGTGATACATAACTTTAATAAAAACCATATCAGATGAACGAATCATTTCAGCAGTGTACATAATTTTTTTTTTTATTCAAAGTAAAAACTTGGATTCGTGAGGTGGGTGGATTGCCTGAGCTCACAGATTCGAGACCAGCCTGAGCCAGCGTCAGACCCCATCTCTAAAAATAGCCCGGTGTTGTGGCAGGCGCCTCAGCTACTTGGGAGGCGGAGGCAAGAGAATTGCTTGAGCCCAAGAGTCTGAGGTTGCTGTGAGCTATGATGTAACAGCACTATCAAGGGTGACTAAGTGAGACTCTGTCTCAAAAGAAAAACCTTTCATTCCCAAGTCCTTTATCAGCACCTTTCGCTAATAAATGAGCTGGCTTTATATTGTTTATTGAAGTCTTAAACATAATAAAAATATTTTTGTGTTCTACTTTCATGAATGAAAACATTTTGACATTGTTGGTTAATTCTTGAATTTTGATTTTATTTTCAATTTGAAGAAAATCTTTGCTATTTTTACTTTTCCAAAAATGGCCTGGTATTTTAAGAATTAATGCCAAAAACATAGCTTCTAATTGGCTTGTTTAGTAATAGTGTATCTAAAACAATGTCAAGACTGTTAGACAAAGCAAGTGGGAAACATTAGTGAAATATATATGGACATTCCTGATTTGTTTAGGAAGTGCTTATTCGTCTTGTGTGTAGTTCAAAGGGGAATATTTCCTGGAATCTTTGTAATGTTTTTTTCTTTGAAAGAGGAAAATGCACATTTGAAATGTGATTATCTAATCCTATAACACTGGACTACTAGGAATAACTTTCTAAAAAATTACTCTTCTGTATAAATATTTGAAATTCAAGTACAGAAACCATGTGAAATAAAAAAAAAGGATCATCTTTTGGCCATGATACAAGTGCACTGTGGCAGTGCTGTTTGCTCAGGAACCAACTCTGTGTGTGCTTGTCTCTCCTAAGTTGGTTTGCTGTTGATACACACACAGGCCTTCCTGTCTGGTCCTTCGAAAGCCGGGCTTCCAAAGCAATGTTGAACACTGAGGATTCTATTGTTAATGTGGATGTTCAATGAGGTGTATTTTAAATATCAAAGATTATGAAATAAAGATAATGTTTGTTTTTCTATTTCTGTTTTGTGTTATTAATTTATAGCCTTACTATTCAAGGCAGGGTTGGAGGACCAGCATCTACATCACTTGAGAACCTTTCAGAAATGCAGAGTACCAAGTCAGAACCTGCATTTTTTTCTTTTTCTTTTTCTTTTTTTGTGGGGAGAGATGGAGTTGCACTTTGTTGCCCTTGCTAGAGTGCCATGGCATCACAGCAACCTCAGACTCCTGGGCTTAAGGAATTCTTTTGCTTCAGCCTCCCCAGCAGCCGGGACTACAGGCACCTGCCACACTGTCCGGCTATTTTTAGAGACAAGGTCTCGCTCTGGTTCAGGTGGGTCTCGAACCTGTTGAGCTCAGGCAATCCACCCACCTCGGCCTCCCAAGTGCTGGGATTACAGGCATGAACCACTGCGCCCAGCCAGAACATGCATTTCTAATAAGCTCCCCAGGGACTTGGCATGCACCATTTTATGGATTGTCCTCAGCCTGATGCAGTGAAGAGTAAGGCCAGAGGAGTGCATCGACAGTTCATTCTAGTGGACTGCTGCCGGTGGGTTCATTATGACTGGACCCTCCCAACTTCCACAAGAAGCTAAGAATTCCAAATTTCTATTTGGAATCTGAATTTTTAAAAAATGTTTGTTCAATTGTTTTTTAACCATGAGGGCCAAAAATAGCATGCTACCAACAATTTTTAAGAATGCTATTTTTCCTCATTTTATCCAACTCTGGATACCAGAATCTAAGTGTAATAACTGGAATCTACCTAGACCGGTTAAGGATTATATTTTCCTCAAATCTGATATTGAGGGTTATGTATCCAATTTAGCTTTGATTAGTATTGGGCACATTTTGAAAGGATTTTAAAAGTTTTTACCTGTACCTTTTTAGCATAACTTCCTAGTTTAGCACTTAGAACCAATTCGTCGTTTGGATGCCAGATACTAAAAAATGATGGG
The DNA here is from genome assembly GCF_027406575.1 of Nycticebus coucang. Lineage (NCBI taxonomy): Eukaryota > Metazoa > Chordata > Mammalia > Primates > Lorisidae > Nycticebus > Nycticebus coucang. Next base: position 92,182,020 of record NC_069788.1, read on the forward strand.
CAGCTAGACAAAGATGTGGTACCATCATACCTGCCCATGGAAATAGGAAGTATAGTGCTCTGGGATGGGTCAGCAGCTTCTTGTCTGTGAGAAACAGAGACGGCTGAGACTAGCAGGTAGTGAACAAAAATGAAATTGGGATGTAGGCAAGATCTTGTCATGTAAGGTTTTATAAATGAAGGTAAGTTTGGGTCATAGTTATGTTTTATTACCCCAAGCAATCTAGCTCCACTTTCTAGAATGTTCCTAAGCCTATTTTAATCTTATAAAAGGCCTATTACCTACTTTTTCTACCAAAGAGCAATCTGTGACACTGTCCACTTTCCATAGCTCAAAAAACTGGCTTAAGCCAGGCCCAATGACAGGTGCCTGTAGACTGAGGTACTTGCCTGTAGGCTGAGGCATGAGGACTGCTTGAAGTCAGGAGTTTGAGGCTGTAGTGCACTTCAATTGCTCCTAAAAATAGCCACTGCACTCCAGCCAGGGCAACAAATAAGTCTCTAAAATATTTTTTAAATTTTTAAAAAATTGGCTCCACACCTGTGGCTCAAATGGCTAAGGTGCAAGCCACATACACCTGAGCTGGCGGGTTCGAATCCAGCTTGGGCCCGCCAAACAATGACGGCTGCAACCAAAAAATAGCCAGGTGTTGTGGCAGACGCCTGTAGTCCCAGCTACTTGGGAGGCTGATGCAAGAGAATTGCTTGAGCCCAGGAGTTGGAGGTTGCTGTGAGCTGTGATGTCACAGCACTCTACCCAGGGCGACAGCTTGAGGCTGTCTCAAAAAAAAAAAAAAAATTATTATTTTTTTAAAGTTACTGTGAAAACTCTGGGAGGCCGAGGCAGGAGGGTCACTTGATCTCACAGCCTGAGCAAGAGTGAGACCCAGTCTCTACTCAAAATAGAAAATTAGTGGGACATTGTGGCAGGCATTTGTGGTGCCAGCCACTTAGGAACTGAGGCAGGAGGATCGCTTGAACCAAGAGTTTGAGGTTGCTGTAAGCTAGGCTGATGCCATGGCACTGTAGCCTCGGTAACAGTCAGGCTCTGTCTCAAAAGAAATAACTGTAAAAACCTGGCAGAATTTTTAACTCTGAAGATTTTAACTATCTTTGATCAGAATTTTAGGCAAGACTCCTACCGCCACTTGCACATACTTGTTTTCCTTTTTCTGTTAAAGCTATGCGATTTTTGAATCACTATTAGACAACTATATTTCAGTTTTGAAATCTTACCATCATAGCTGGGCGTTGCGGCGGGCACCTGTAGTCCCAGCTGCTCGGGAGGCTGAGGCAAGAGAATCACATAAGCCCAAGAGCTGGAGGTTGCTGTGAGCCGTGTGATGCCATGGCACTCTACGAAGGGCAGTACAGTGAGACTCTGTCTCTACAAAAAAAAAGAAATCTTAGCATCATGTTTTTGTTGTCAATACACATCATCAATTGTGATTAACAGCTGGATATCTCCCAGTTACACTCCTTTTGTCTTTCTCAGCTAATTTTAGTCGAGGAGGTCATCATATGTAATAAGCATATGCAATGACATCTTAGCAGTTCACTTGACCTTCAAACTCTCTGTTCTTCCCAGAGTTGCTTAACCCTATCTTTTAAATTACTTTTGTTTTTCCCTTATGGTCTTGCTCTGTCTCCCAGGGTGCCCCAAATATCTGAGCTCAAGCATTCCTCCCACTTCAGCTTCCTAGTAGCTAGGACTACAGACAGGCACCATCATGCCATGGTCTGTGAAAATAATTTTTTAAAGGGTTCCCAGGAAGAAACAAAGTGTACAGGGGAGTAAGAAAGTGGGCCAAGAAAAGGAGGGAAGCCAAGCAAAGGTATAATATTTGGGGCCAGGCACTGTGGCTCACGCTTGTAATCCTAGCACTCTGGGAGACCAAGGCAGGTGGATTGCCTAAGCTCACAGGTTTGAGACCAGCCTGAGCCAGAGCGAGACCCCTAAAAATAGCTGGGCATTGCGGCAGGTGCCTGTAGTCCCAGCTCTTAGGGGGCAAGATTGAGCCGAAGAATTTGAGGTTGCTGTGAGCTATGGCATCACAGCACTCTACCTGGGGTGACAAAGTGAGACTCTGTCTCAAAAAATAATAATAAAGGTATAATATTCAGCAAAGTCTCAATCCTGCCAATGAGTCTGGAGGCAGTATATTCACATCTTCGAGTTGTCATAAACAGGGCAGGTGAACTGCATCATTTAAACTCTCACTGGGAATATAGGCATTGCGAGCTCCGGCAGCCTCAAGCAAGTTATCTGACAAAGAGGTGCTGGCTGGTGTGCACAAAAATGTAAAAGGATGAGGAGGTACAAGAAGGTCACAGGCATCTTCTATGCCATGCGGCCAAACAAAAAATGCAGTTTACTTACTACATAGGAAGGAAAGAACAGACTCTGGGCAACAATGATCAGATACTTGCAAATGAGACAACAGAAGAGAGGTAACATTTCTGGAAGATGAAAAGTAGATGCAGGAATGAGCAGAACTAGGAAGCTGAATACTCAGCGTTGAAGAGATGTTTGCCCAGGAGTACACAGGAAATGAAAGCAACAACTATTGGAAGGGGGAGGTGAGATGTGAACTGAAATTAGGTTTCATTAAAAGTCTGTGAAAGGAACAGCAGATTCCCTAGAGAGGAGGCATCAGTAAAAATTATTTTAAATAATTTGTAGAATGGGCAGCGCCTATGGCTCAGTGGATAGGGCGCCAGCCCCATATACTGAGGGTTATATGTAACTGGTTCAAACCCTGCCCCAGCCAAACTGCAACAAAAAATAGCCAGGCGTTGTTGCGGGCACCTATAGTCCCAGCTACTTGGGACACTGAAGTCCAGGAGTTGGAGTTTGCTGTGAGCTGTGACGCTACAGCACTCTACCGAAGGCGACAAAATGAAACTCTGTCTCAAATAATAATAATAATTTGTAGAATGGTTTTTGAAAGGGCTCACTAAGTGCATAGCATAATGAAACAAAAACAAATCCACATCAAAGGACAATGAAATTTGTGAAACAAAATTTGAATATCCAACAAATTTCCAGAAAAAAAAAAAACATAGCCCAGAGAATAATCAGAAGAAAATAGAGCAGGAAAACACAGGGCCTTGGTTAGAGAGGCCTGAGTCTAAACCTATTGATAAAATTCTTGATGATTTATTGAAAACCAAATTAGGAGCATATTTTACAATTCTGTTGACAAGTTTTAGAAAGATTAGTGATTCCACAGTAACAAATTGTGCAAATTTTAAAAAATGGACTCTGGTAAGAAAACAAAAAACTGAAAAATCTATGAAACGTAATGTTTGTTGACTCAGCCGCAATGAACAAGATGCAAGTAGTCATATAAAGTAAACACTGATTACTGACTTTACCAATGACCATGAAATCACTACAGGGTGTCCCTAAAGTCACAACTATTTTAAATAATTTACAGAACTAAAATATTTTACAAAATATTCTCCATGTTATTGCCACCTCTTTGTAAAATTTTGTAATGATTATTTTATTAAATAAAAGTACATTTGGCTACAATTTCCCATTTTTCCCATGTATGGCAATTTAAGGCAACTTTCAGGACAACTTGCATAAATAAATCCATTTGGATAGTTTTCTCAGAACAAAGGAACTGTTTTCCCCATAAGAGTATTAATCCCACTGCTTAAGTAACAGAAACCAGCTAGCAACTGATAATATATATTCTTTTGTCTTGCTGGTTTTTTTCTGTTTCTCTCTCTTGAGGTTTCACAATTCTAGGTTCAGCCTAGATCCCACCACATGGAGCCACTGAGGTCCATGGACTTGGTCTTATGTGATACATTTGATTGAATGATTGAATGATGATAAAGAATGTGGTATCAGGCTTGGTACCTGTAGCACAGTGGTTACGGTGCTAGCCACATACATTGAGGCTGGCGGGTTCATACCTAGTCCAGGCCAACTAAACAACGACAACTGCAACAAAAAATAGCTGGGTTGTGGTGGGCGCCTGTAGTCCCAGCTACTTGGGAGGCTGAGGCAAGAGAATCGCTTAAACCCAAGAATTTGAGATTGCTGTGAGCTGTGATGCCACAGCACTCTACTGAGGGCAACAAAGTAAGCCTGTCTCTTAAAAAAAACCCAAAATAATAATATGGTATCAGCTACAGTGATATTTGGCAGGAAAAGGAAGGAAGGGGCATCTTCAGTTAAAATGTTATCAAACTTGCATGTCTTTTAACTTTTTATTAAATATTTCAAACATATGCAAAAGTAAGACTATGTATATACCCTATATATACCACCCATTTTCAACAATTATTAACTCCTGACAATTCTTATATTACCTACCCTGTTTCCCATTATTTTGAGATATATCAAAGATATCATATCACATTATTCAACATAATGCTTTATGTTTCTTGGGCCATAGTCCATTTTTTTTTTTTTTTTTTTTGGTTTTTGGCCAGGGCTGGGTTTGAACCCGCCACCTCCAGCATATGGGACCGGCGCCCTACCCCTTGAGCCACAGGCGCCGCCCCCATAGTCCATTTTATAGAAAGAAATCTCCCATAAGGAACTTCCGGGACATGGCTCTCATGTTAATCACTTAATACATTATGTAGAGGCATATATTTGTATTTGCTTCATTAATTGAAGTATCTTTGTGTCATGAATTTACAGAAATGGGAATCCAGAGAACTTACACCTATAGGAAGTATGAGCTCAATTTACAATAGCTAACCTTTTCACCATCATTTAGTAACCCAAATAGGTGCTAAATTCACGTCATTCCCGTCCCATTCTGAGTAAAACCCAGAGTCCTTACAATGACATACCAACCCTCTGTGATCTTCCCCCTTCACACCCTTACTTCTGGGTTCTCCTTTCTTACAGCTCTTCCCAGTCCATTCTGCTTTAGCCATTCTTGCCGTCCTGCTAATCCTCTATCTCAGTGGTTCTCCACCTTCCTAATGCCGCAACCCTTTAATACAGTTCTTCATGTTGTGGTGACCCCAACCATAAAATTATTTTTGTTGTTACTTCATAACTGTAATTTTGCTACTGTCATGAATCATAATGTAAATATCTGATATGCGGGATGCATTTTCATTGTTACAAAAGGGTCGTGACCCACAGGTTGAGAGCTGCTGCTCTCACTGCAAAAGATTCTCTTGCCTCAGGGCCTTTGCATCAGCAGTTTCTTTCTGCCTGGACTGCTCTTTCCCAGATCACAATGTCTCACTCTTATTTCCTTCAAGTCTCTGTTCAAAGATCACCTTATCAGTGAGGGCTTCCCTGACCACTCTACAACATTATTAAATACAAGTACTTCCTCTTCCCACATTCTTCCCATATTATCCCTGTATTTTCCCCATAACAGTCTTCACTACCTATCTTAAATTTCTTACATTTTATTTATTATCTTTACCTTCTCAGTAGAATGCAAGCTTCGAGATCAGGGAGGGACTCTGTGTATTTTCTCTCTTGCTGTATCCCCAGATATAGTGCCCAGTGCTATATCCCCTACAATTATCTAGAATATTTGTAGACACATCAATAGGTTGGTGATGGGGGAGACAAAAAAAAAGTTGCTGATCAGTATGCTACATTTTCTTTTGACAGTATCTTGTTCTGTCACCCAGATACAGTGAAGTGGTATCATCATAGCTCACTGCAACCTGAAACTCCTAAGTGATCCTCTTGCCTTAATCTCCCAAGTAGCTGGAACAACGGGCACACACACCTGATTAATTGTTCTACTTTTAGTAGAGATAGGGTCTGGCTCTTGGTCAGGCTGGTCTCAAACTCCCAGCTCAAAGAATCCTCCTGCTTGGCCTCCAGTGTGCCAGGATTACAGGTGTGAGCCACCAGACTGCCCCAGTAAGCCACAAGTTAAAACTTTACAAACACCTAAACAGAAATCACCATCTACTGGGCACTGTTTCAAGCACTTAAAAATACTACCTCATTTAATCCTCTTAACAACCCCATCTAGGGAGCACTATTATTACTATTCTCCAACTTACTAATAAGAAACTGATGTAAAAGGTTAAGTAATCCACCAAGGTTATATAGCTAATAAATTACAGATCCAGGGAGTCAGGTCTTATAGTCTGTACATCTAATCTCTGGGCTATGTCTTTTTATTTTCTTTTAAACTTTTTTAGAGGAAAGGTCTCGCTATGTTGCCTAGACTGGATTCAAACCCCTGGGCTCAAGAGATTTTTCCACTTCAGCCCCCTAATGAAGTGGGATTACAGGCATGCCCTACCATACCCAGCTGATATCTTTTACATAAATACAGGGACAGCATTTAATAAGCACTTCCAGAACGAGATGCAAATTTTCTTTTAAAATCATTCGGATTGGCTGGGTATGGTGGCTCATGCCTGCAATCCTAGCACTCTAGGAGGCAGAGGCAGGTGGATTGCTTGAGCTGGGGAGTTGGTGATCAACCTACACCAAGAGAGAGATCCCATCGCTACTAAAATAATGGCTATCGCCCATAGTCCCAGCTACTCGGGAGGATGAGTTAAGAGGATTGCTCAAGCCCATAAGTTTGAGGTTGCTGTGAGCTATGATGCTATGGCACTCTACCCAGGGCAACAGAGTGAGACTCTGTCTGTAAAAGAAACCAATAGGCTCGAGGGCTGTTGGTACTGGCCACATAACATGGAGACTGGCGGATTCGAACCCAGCTCAGGCCAGCTAAACAACAATGACAACTGCAACAGAAAAATAGCCAGGCATTGTGGCGGGTGTCTGTAGTTCTAGCTACTTGGGAGGCTGAGGCAAGAGAATTTCTTAAGCCCGAGAGTTTGAGGTTGCTGTGAGCTGTGATGCGAGAGCACTCTACCCAGGGCGACATAGTGAGACTGTCTCAAAACAAACAAACCAATAAATAAAAGCATTTAGGTTTCAGGGAGAGCTACCATTGCCAATGCCATCAGATTCCAAATATCAACATTGGTACTCCCAATGTTCCCTTAGAAAAGTGCAATCTGTGGTAACCCCTCCTGTGAATAAAATCAAAGAGGAAGGTATCAATAAATGTAGGGCAATGCTTTAAAAAACTGCAGACCTGGGCGGCCCCATGTGGCTCAAGGAGTGGGGTGCCAGCCCCATACACGGAGGGTGGCAGGTTCGAGCCTGGCCCTGGCTAAAACTGCAAAAAAAAAAAAAAAGAGAGAGAGAGAGAGAGAAACCCCTGCAGACCTATCATATCCCTTTCAAAACAAAAAAATCTGCTAGCCTTCCTGGCCAGGGGTTGTGTGCTGCACCAAGTACTTCAAAGTCACGGCACAGCCTTTCTTTTAGGAAGAAAAGCAAGGAAGGCTGGTGTTTTACAACTGCAGTGCATAACTGAGGACCATGGGAGGGTGGGCACTTGCACTGCTAGCGCCACGAAAGTGTTTACGTTCGAACGGCACTTCTCTACTAAATTGCCATTCTGTCTTTTAATGAGTCATTTAAAAAAAGGCTGTCTTAACTTCATAGGTGAATCAGCTGCGTGTATAAAGCCCATAGTATATTAAAGGTCCGGGTTTAAATTGTGAGCTGGAAAGTCACAGAGGAAATTTCTAACACACAAGGAAAGCGTGATTTCTGCTTACACTTGAATTGCAATTCATCCTTTATATCTTTGTATACTCAATTCTTACCATAGTAAGCACTAAGCAGCCATTCAGAGGTTGGCTAATCGATACAGTAACCTTTGGTAAGTTATTAGAAGCCGCTTCCTGCGCAGTGGAACGACCCTGCCAAGTCTCCTCGCACCGCTGGGTATAGTTTGAATTGGGCGGCGCCTGTGGCTCAGTCGGTGAGGTGCCGGCCCCATGTACCGAGGGTGGCGGGTTCGAGCCCGGCCCCGGCCAAACTGCAACCAAAAAAATAGCCGGGCGTTGTGGCGGGCGCCTGTGGTCCCAGCTACTCGGGAGGCTGAGGCAGGAGAGTCGCTTGGGCCCAGGAGTTGGAGGTTGCTGTGAGCTGTGTGAGGCCACGGCACTCTACCGAGGGCCATGGAGTGAGACTCTGTCTCTACAAAAAAAAAAAAAAACACTCGATTTCAACACCACAATGAGGGCCTGCAGGATTCTCCGGCCACGCCGGCTACGGGGTCACCCATCAACGGTCGGTGGCGACGCCGGTGATTCTCCCCGCTACGCCTCCCTTGGCCAAAGCCGACCGGCTACGTGGAGGTTGACCTTGCCCAGGGCTGAAGGCAGCCGGCCCGGCCAGCTCTCACTCGGTCCTCCGCAATCCCACCTTCCCTTGCGCCAAGGACACGTCTGGCGGCTTCGCAGAGCCCTTCTACGCCACCGCAGCGCCTCTCTATGATCCGCTGCCGCTTTCAGGGCGGGTGTCAAGGCGGCCGGTGTCGAGTTGGCAGGAGTTGCCCACCGAACTGGGGAAAGTCGCTAACACAGAGGAAGAAGTCGTCCAGCCTGGACTGTGGGAAGCCGTGGGAATGAGTAGAAGGCTCGGCGTGGGTGACCGTGTCCCTAGAGACGGGCTCCGGGTAAAGTCCCAGGCCAGGCCTCTGCGTTCCTAAGCAGAGCACGGCTGTTGGTGGGAGCCCCCAAAGCCGGCTTTCCCTGGGAACCTCGCTTCGTGTTGTCACATCCTGAGCGTTGCCGACTAGTCTCACGAAGACGGCGATTAGAGGACCTTTGGCAGGATCGCCCGAAGGCGCTGGACGCTTTTCTCGGAGTGAACCAGCTTGTTCCTTAAACCGCAGCGATGTCCTGGCTTGGGGGCCTCGGTTCCGGCTTGGGCCAGTCTCTGGGTCAAGTGGGAGGTAGCCTGGCTTCCCTCACTGGCCAGATTTCAAACTTTACCAAGGATATGCTGATGGAGGGCACGGAGGAAGTGGAAGGTAACAGCTGGAGCGAGGGGAGGGACGGCTTTGGGGGGACCCGGGAACGTCTGTTTGGTCCACAGTTCCATCAGTCATGAGACGCAGATGGGTCGACAGGGGGCCACTCCTTCCTTTTTTTCTTTACATTCCTTCGTTTGCCTCTTTTCAACCGATTCGCCATGGTGAAAGACCGCTGGGGTTCGGGGAAAGAGTTCTGGTTCTCCTACCTTTGAATACTTTAGACATCTCAAATACTCTGGAGTGAAGCTGCTCCTACGTTAGTAAGTTTATTTTTGTTTGGTTCTTGCACGCCTACCACTTACTTTGCCCTCAATTTGAGGGGCGGATCTGATTTTTACTGTCTTTATTTTGACAGTTTAAAGAATTGTGTATGACAAATAGTCACTGTTTTGGTTTTCTTTGATTTTTGTAGCATGATAATTGAAATAACTAATAATTTAAACATTTGGTGACCCGCCGTTTCTTTCTTAAGTATATTGTTTCTTAATGAAACATGTCTATGTTTTTCTAGATAGTTATTTTAAATTGTGCTTATTGTGATGTCACATTTCAGCATTCTGGATGAAAATGTATTTTTGTGCTTAATTATCCGTTTCTCCTATTTTTTGACAGTAGAACAGGGAAGATACCCTATCGTTAGAGTATTCTTAGCAGCCTTCGCTCATTTTTGAAGTCTCATCTTGTTTTACTAATGAATAGTGACCCAGGGTTACATGATAATTGATGATTAAGTTAATGACTATTTTGGTTTCTTGACATTTCTTTCCTCAAGTACTGTTTGGATACAAAGAGTTGTTTAATTTCAGTCTAAGTCTTTGCTTCAGGGAAATAATGGACTGATCTTTTAGATGAGAGCTGATCTTTTTGACAATTTCATTTCTTAAAATTTACAAATTAGCATTCTGGCCTACTTTTAAAAAATCTTGATTTAACTGAACCTTCATACTGATTTGGTTGAAATAAAGATCGTTTGATAGATAGTGTTTGTATTTAGAATTTTTGTGGGAGTCTGTTTTGAAGGGAGGAAGACTAGAGATCTGCAGAAATCCATTTTACTGCTTGGGGTGCCCCTTGAGTGGGCATTAGGTGGGACAGGTTTGGGGATGGGAATGAAAGGACTTCTCCATGTGTGAAGGAAAATGTGGGACCTTGGAGGGAGTCAGAAGCAGATAAGGGCTGGATAACCATGAGAAACTATGAGAACCTATGACTGGTCTCTCTGTGTATCCTAGATAGAGGAAAATAGTTGGCTGTTACTTTGACCCAAAGGTAGAGAATATGCATGCCCCTGAATGTTTTGCAGGTTTAATTCATTTTGTTCTTTCTAGCAAAGGTGCTCCTGTATTTTCTTTCTTTCTCTTTCTCTATTTATTTATTTTGAGACAGTCTATTCTGTTGCCTGGGGTAGACTGCCATGGCATTCAGCCTACCTCACAGAAACCTCAAATTCCTTCTGGGTTCAAGGGTTCAAGCTATCCTCCTGCCACAGCCCCCCATGTAGCAGGGACTACAGGTGCCCACTACAACATCCAGCTGATTTTTCTATTTTCAGTAGAGACTGGGATCTCACTGTTCCTTAGGCTGATCTCAAACTCCTGAGCTCAAGGGATCCTCCTGCCTCAGCTTCCCAGAGTGCTAGGACTATATTCTCAATCTTACAGGTTTCCCTGTCTACCCAGTTTCCTAACCTATAAGTAAATCTTCATGTCTTTGTTTTGTCTTGTTTTTCATTTCCTACTGCATTTGATCACCAAATCTTGTTCATCTTATGTCAGAATTATCCTTCCCTTTATTTCTCTTGGCCCTGTTATTTGCAGGTTAAAATCCAAACTCTAAATTTTGGGAGGCCAAGACCTATTCTGTCTGGGTTCAACCTACCTTTTCTAGTTGCCACACTGTTTGCCATACATATGTACATTCAACATACATGTGCATGCTTATACACAGAACTTCTGCCAGAAGTCTGTCAGGTACCTACACAACTTCAGACCTCTGTATGGAAAGCCCTCCTCTACTTCTCCTTTATCTGGAAAACAGTTTCCTGTACAACATTTCTCACATGTCAGGTACTTGGTGAAATCATTCTGGCTCCTAAGCAAGTTAAGTTGATTATATGATATGTGTCCTAATAGGACTTAGGGATCTTGAAAGTACTTAGCATGTTTAGTTATAATTTAACTTTCTCCTTGATGGCCAGGGTGGAGATGGGATTTTTTTTTTATTTTTTATTTTTTTATTTTATTTTTTGCAGTTTTTGGCCAGGGCTGAGTCTGAACCCGCCACCTCTGGCATATGGGGCTGGTGCCCTACTCCTTTGAGCCACAGGCACTGCCTTTTTTGGTTTTTATATTACCAGTATGTGGCATACTAAATGCTTGGTACATACTAAATGCTAAATAAAAATTGTGCAAGTGGGTGATTAGAAATCTTCAAAGTTGCTTAATGCTTTTATTCTTTTCTCTTTGTATTGCAGTTGGACTTGCTTAATAATTTATTGGTTTTGTTAAGTTATTCAAAAATATGGTCAAGGTGGTGCCCATAGCTCAGTGGGTAGGGAGCCGGCCACATACACTGAGGCTGGAAGGTTTGAACCCAGCCTGGGCCAGTTAAAACAACAATGACAACTGTACAACTGTAACAAAAAATAGCCCAGCATTGTGACTGGTGCCTGTAGTCCCAGCTACTTGGGAAGCTGAGGCAAGAGAATCGCTTAAGCCCAAGAGTTGGAGGTGGCTGTGAGCTGTCATGCCAGGGCACTCTACCAAAGGTGACAGCTTGAGGCTGTGACTCTAAATAAATAAATAAAATAAAAATAGGGTCAGTACAGTTTATTCATTCAGTAAGTATTTATTGAGTGTTTACCCTGTGCCAGCAAAGAATAAGAAAAACAGTTCCAAAATAGCACTTTTGTTACAACTTGAAAACCATCTCTAGTTACAATATCAGAAGATTGCTATTCTATGAAACACTCTACTGTTTTATTCAAAATTAAGAATTTGGGCTTTTAAATCAGATAGACATGGTTTGAAATTCCACTTCCATATATTGTATTACAAGTTTTGGGTTTTGGGGCAAATTATTAATTAAATTACTCCTCAAAGGCATAGTTTCCTTATCTGTTAAATAGGGGTAATCATACCTATCACGAGATTGAGAAGATTGAATGCAATCATGAGTGCAAAATGCCTAGAACTGTGCCTAGCAAATTGTAAACATTAATAAATGGTAGATGTTCTATTTTCCACGATTAAGAATATTTTTGTCTGCACGATATCTCCTATTTATTTAAATCGGCCAGGATTTGGCAGTGGGGGAGCTGTGGAGGGGTGGTAGAGTCTACATGGACTTTTAAATCCCTCTTTGAAACAAATTCTAAACAAATTAGATCATACTTTGTTCTCTTTAGAGTAACAAGTAGATAATGCTTTCAGAGTTTCAAGCAACATGCATAAATAACCACAGAGACAATCCTACCTGGTGGTTTTCAAAATGAGAAGAGTGTGATTGTCACTGTAATTTATTGCATGCTGCTTGTATTTTTCTTTGATTTAAACTGTTCTTCAGAGAAGTTATCTTTATAATATTAAAGTGTTGTGAGTAATGGAAAAATCTAGTACCTAGAAAAACTGTTGATGATTTTCTAACAGTATTGGTACCCTGTTTCCCCAAAAATAAGACAGTGTCTTATTTTAAGGTGTGCTCCCAAAGATGCTCTAGGTCTTATTTTCAGGGATGTCTTATCTTTCCTGTAAGTAGGTCTTATTTTCGGAGGATGTCTTATTTTCGGGGAAACAGGGTAGTACCATTTGGCACTGCTGGGCTTTGACTCTACTTTTGAATGAATTGTACAAAACTAGACTAAGCTCATTCCCACTTTTAATAAATGATGTCTATGTTGCTTTAAATGTTTTCGGTACATTTTTATTTTTTGTTTATAGGTTATTAATTGTTTGATAGTATTAGGAACAGAATTTAGTAAAAGCCCTTATGTACCAGTTGGATAAGCCAACAGAGTAAGAGTTTTAATTTGCAAAACTTAATTTCCTGCAACAAAATTTTAATGAACATTTCCAGGGGATAAGGGTAGACATACTAAGGTATAAGATATAACCACAAAAGAATGACTTATATGACAATGAAGAACTTTAGTGACCATAGAAAGTTGTGATGAAAACCAAGGTGATATGTCTTTTGAATTTGCTCTCATATTAGTCAACTATTCTGTTTAAACTCAGTAAAATATATTTTCCTGAAAATGCCTATTTGTTTTTTTCACATGGTATTGATCAAATATTGTTTCTTTTTTAGCAGAATTACCTAATTCTAGGATAAAGGAAATTGAAGCCATTCATGCTGTCTTGAGAGCAGAGGTAAGGAAAGTTGAAGATTACTATTAAACTTAGATTTTTCTTTTTTAAAGCCATTAAAGTTATTCAAACTTGAGTACTCTCTCTGTCACTCTTTCTCTCGCTCTCTTTTTTTTTTTTTTTTGAGGCACACTCTCATTCTGTTGCCCAGGCTAGAGTGCTGTGACATTAGCCTAGCTCACAGCAACCTCAAACTCCTGGGTTCAAGCAATCCTGCATCATCCTCCATAGCTCCTTGGATTACAGGTGCCCACTATAACACCTGGCTATTTTTTTTCTATTTTTAGTAACAATGGGTGCTTGCTCTTGCTCAAATTGGTCTTGAACTCCTGAGCTCAAGGGATCCTCCCAGCTTGGCTTCTCCGAGTGCTAGGATTACAGGTGTTAGGCACTGTGCCTGTCTCATTTTGGTACCATCTTTTGTCTCCTCTTGAGCTCAGTTCTCTTGAGCTTTTTTTTAGCCTTCCTTAGATGAATATATTTACATGTTACTATAGTTTGGAATTCTTTAATACTCCCTTTTCTATTTCTGTATGCTGGAAGTAGGAAAACTGCCAAATGTAGAAATAATAGTGGCAACAGTTTATAATTATCAAGGATTTACTGTGTTCTAACAGTGTGCTAATTTGCAATAATAAATGTATTTAACTATTGCATGAATAATGCAATTCTGTTTAACCTAGAGCTTTTTATTTTTTCAATCTAGAACTTTTAAATTCTGTATCAGTAAAATAATATTTGGATACAAAGAAGATAAGATTATGGGACTAGAAAATTAATTTTTCTGTTTTATTTATTATTACTGCCTACTGATGATTAGTTCTAGGCATTGTACTTCATAGGGATGAGGAAAGGTTGGAAAGGATTTAAAGGAAAGCCATAAATAAAATGAAAGGATTTAAAAATGGGATCTGTTGTAAAGGACTAAACAAACTCAATTACTATATTTAGACTTGGGATAAGAACAGTAAAGGAGTATGTAACAATAGTATTTCAGCAAAAGATATTCTTAGAGGACTGTGGTAAGCATATTTTCCCTTCTACTAAGCCCATAAAAACATTGAATTTAGAAATAAGAAAATATATACAGACAAGCATTATTAACACTGATCTGGATTATCAAGCTGAGATTTTGGAATTTGAAAATAGAGGGATCTCTCAAGAGGGACTAGTATTCTGCCTCAGTAGAAAAGGCAGTTTAATGGCACTTAAGAGACCTTAGCTGTAATTACCTAATAAGGAAAGTAGGTTCCCTAGTGATAGGTGAATGTAATAGTTTCTTTTTAAGCCTGAGGTAGGAAATTGTGCCGATAGTTCTTGAAGAAATCCTTGAGCTAGTGCTTGTTGGCATAGAAACACCCAGAAGTGTGTGTGGTGGCATTGACTTAGGTGAATTCACTAGTGTGCATTTGGAGAAAAAACGTAAAGTTAATTTGCTTAATGAATGTCTCCTCTGTATTGAGCTTGAGAAGGAAAATAGAAATCTTGTGTTCTGTTAATCTCAATTTTTTTTTTTTTGTAGAGACAGAGTCTCACGTACCGCCCTCAGGTAGAGTGCTGTGGCATCACACAGCTCACAGCAACCTCTTGGGCTTACGCGATTCTCTTGCCTCAGCCTCCCGAGCAGCTGGGACTACAGGCACCCGCCACAACGCCCGGCTATTTTTTTGTTGCAGTTTGGCCGGGGCTGGGTTTGAACCCGCCACCCTCGGCATATGGGGCCGGCGCCCTACTCACTGAGCCACAGGCGCCGCCCTAATCTCAATTTTTTTAATGCTTCTCATGGTATCATTGAACTATGACAGGTATTGTAGTGTTTAGAAATAATTGATTTTTGATAAAACACAACTTCAAATGCAAGCCATCTTCCTTATTTCACATTTATCCAAAGTAGTGAGAGCACTCAAATACGAGAGGAAAACAGACTGTTGAATTTCCCAAAGACTTTATTTTCTTAAGTAATTATGACTGTATGTGGTTCTCACCTTTTGTGCTAACTTCATACTCTCTTTCTGTGGCTATGCAGGGTGTCCCTGTTCAGGACTCACTGCTGTAAGAGAATATAGGGACAAAATGGCTGAATAATTTTAGAAAGGTTTAGTGTAGACACAGGGCATTGTGTTTTCCAGAGGAAATTAGATTTGTTTACAGATGTTAACATGTGTAGCTAACTTAGTTGGAAATCTTGAGTTGCAGTTAACAGCCACCAACCTAACTCACTTAATCCTCTCAATCTTTTTCTATTAAGTCATCTTATAATTTACTGAAGTATGCATAGTGAAGTAAGCGACAGTGAAAAACTTCATTAGATATTTTAATATCTGAAATACAGCATATTTCATTAGATATTTTAATAACTGAAATATAGCATAAAACCATATTTTTCTGGTTTTGAAAACATATACTCTAAATAGGCAATGTTTGAATTCAGTAACTCCTTACTAACTCTTATGCTGGCATGTATTTATCTTGTAAATTCTGATTTTAGATTTCAGTTACCTTCCTAATATATTTAAGGTTATCATTACTCCTTGAGTGTGTTATTAAAACCAATACTTTTGAAAACTTTGGCTCATGATCTTGTTGAAGAGCAATGACTTCTATCTTTGCTCCATGACATGATTATGAAACGTTTTTATTCTTAGATTTATAAATAACAATTAGAATGATGAGTACACAAAATTTTTTCATTTCTATGTCATCTCTTTTCTCCCAGTCACATTTGTATATACATTTGCCTTCAGTGTTTATCCATGTATGAACCATATCAAGTAAATGTTGGTGTACAGATTTCATACATATTGAGTATTGCCACATATTTATTTAGCAAAATAAGATGGTTCAGGTCCTTGTCACAAAATGTTGCAGAGTAAAATATTTTCCTATTGAATGGCTAATTAAGGTGAAACCATATTTCCTTTTTTTAAGAAACATATTGTTAACTCATCCTTTTTTTTGAGACAGAGTCTTACTATGTCCTCCTCAGGAGAGTGCCATGGTGTCATAGCTCACAGCAACCTCAGACTCTTGGGCTTAAGCAATTCTCTTGCCTCAGCCTCTGGAGTAGCTGGGACCACAGGCGCCCACTACAATGCCTAGCTATTTTTTGGTTGTAGTTGTCGTTGTTTGGCAGGCCCAGCCTGGGTTCGAACCCGCCAGTTCTGGTGTATATGGCTGGCGCCCTAGCCACTGTGCTACAGGTGCTGAGCCAATTCTTGAGTTTGAGAAAATTCAGCTAGAATATTGCCATTTAAAGATTTACCTGAGATTTTGCTCCTTTTATACTATTTCATCATAACTAGAGAGCTACTTTCTGTCTCTCTGCGTTTATCTTTTGAGTTCACTAATAATTGTGAGATGTTTTCCTTTGTCAATTTTCTTCTCTTTGAACGTAAATTATGAATTTTTCAACTGTGTTCAATAAAAGCAAAAAGAAAAACTGCAAAGATTGTATCTTTATACTGATGTTTCCTTTTAAAAACGGTGTGATACTTCAGGCAATACAGCTAGAAAACTGGTTCTTTCACTATTGTATCATTCTTCAAGGTGATTTCATAAGTCTTCTGTTTTCTTGTAATTTTTAGTGTAGTTTGAAATAGTTCATGAATAATGTTAGAATAATTCCCAGGGTGATAAAATACAGAAAAAAACAGAATGTTTCAAAATTCAGAGAAAAAACAAGATGATTATGATCGCATCATTCTTAGATTTGTGAAAAGATCCAGTGGACCCTTATGATAATTTTAAGCTAAAATAAGTTTTATTCTATTAAAAATATAGGTATAGGCTCAGCGCTCTTAGCACAGTTGTTGCGGCGCTGGCCACACACACTCAGGCTGGCAGGTTCGAACCCAGCCCGGGCCAGCTAAACACCAGTGACAACTGTGACAACGACAACAAAACAAACAAAACTAGTCCGGCATTGCAGCAGGTGCCCGTAAGTTTGAGGTTGATATGAGCTGTGATGCTATGGCACTCTACTGAGGGTGACATAATGAAACTCTGTCTCAAAAAAAAAAAAAAAAAAAATATATATATATATATATAGAAAGAGAGGTACATTTTCTTTTTATTTGTTAGAGGATCTCTAAGAAGGAACAGAAGTCATAAAAGAAAGAAACTAAAATTCCAGTGGACACTGATGTTATACCAAGTGTTAAGGAGGAGGGAGCATTTTAAGGATGAGTGTCATGAACCCCAAGAGCAGAAATGTAGCCAGACTTTAGGAAGGGGCTACAAATATAACTGGAGGCAATCAGTAGTCATTCTTTCTCATTTATACTCTGCTCTTCTTTGTGTCCATTTATTCTTTTCTCCTTTCAGACCAGCTTCCTTTGCTTCATATTCCATGTATGACCCCTGACAGCTGTGTTGATGTGTTAGGAGTTCAGCCATATGAAGAGAATCTGTCCTACGGTGCTTTCTCAACCTTTCTGACTCTCATATGGCTAGGGAGATGAGGGCAGACAACGAAGGAGGTATTGATAAAATTTATAGGTTTTACGTTCTAGTTATTAGTTAAACAAAGAACTCGAGGTATTTTTGTGTGAAAAAGTCTAGAATGGACTTATATGACTTTAGTATATTGTGTTGCTCAATTATATGTGGTGTTTTTTGTATTAACAGCTCACAGAAAAGTATGCAAAAATCAGCCAGTAGAATAGAAGCTAATTAGTTGTGTGACTGTTAGTCCTATTTCATACTATTCTTTCTTTTCTTTTTTGTGAGACAGAGTCTCACTTTGTCCCCCCTGGTGGAGTGCTGTGACATCATAACTCACAGCAACCTCAGACTCCTGGACTCAAGCAATTCTCTTGCCTTAGCCTTCTGAGTAGCTGGGACTACCGGTGCCCACACCTGGCTATTTTTAGAAGCAGAGTCTCCCTCCACCTTAGGCTGGTCTCAAACTTGTGAGCTCAGTCACCCTACTCAGCTCCCATAGTGCTTGGGATTACAGGTGTGAGCCACCTTTCTTTTCTTTTTCTTTCTTTTTTTTTTTTTTTTTTTTTTTGAGATAGAGCCTCAGTCTGTTGATCAGGCTAGAGTGCTGTGGCATCAGCCTAGCTCACAGCAACCTCGTGCTTCTGAATTCAGGTGATCCTTCTGCCTTAGCCTCCTGAGTAACTGGGATGACAAGTGCCTACCACAACGCCCAGCTAATTTTTCTATTAGGGATGGGGGATCTTACTCTGCTCAGGCTGGTCCTGCGATCCTCCTACCTTAGCCTCCCAGAGTGCTAGGATTATAGGCATGAGCCACTGGGCCTAGCCTCTTAGTACTATTTCTTCAGGATGACCAAGGTCTATGTTAGTTTTCCGGGGCTAGAGTCTCACAGTAGGATTTGTGGTTGTAATTATTCCTTTGATTTACTCCATTGGTTTTCTCTGGGAATTCATGCAGTCTTCCCAGATAATAATTTTCACATTTGTTATATCAAAAGTTCTTAAAATCTGAGAAGAAAACAGATGACATCCCCAAAGTTCAAAAGACTTCACCTTTTAGCAGGAGATTTCTTTTCCACTAGCAGTCTCCTTTTTCTCAGTCATTATTGGTAAACTGTGTGAACATATTAACAAAATGCTTAGTAATTTATTTGTAGTAATTTATAAATCCTTTATTCTAGACAGTTTCTCCTGCTGCATTATGTTCTTATGTTCATTCTACTGATAAGGAACGATAATAGGTTAATTTAATATTTAGGTACATAAAATTTGAGTAATTTTTTCATGCTTTCCAACATCTTAAAAGACTGTGACATCTAGGTTTATGGCTTTAGACTATTTTGTATACTTTTAACAGTAGTTTTCAAACTGAGTTCTAGTAGTGGTTTTCAAATTTCTAGGTTCCTCATGGAGCCTGGGAGACAAACAAACAAGTAATGTGGATTTTAGCCACCTCCTACCTATATTTCAATCAGAAATCATTTTTTAAATAGTACTGTTTGGGGAAAAAAACAAAAGCTTAGATATAATCTGTTCATTTACTAGACATGTATTGCCTGCTCTGTGCTAGATAGTGATTATGGGCAAACCTATGAGGATAGGGAAACATTAATTCGTGACTTTTTCTTAGCAGAAAATCAAACTGAGCAAAATGTTAACTTTTCCTCATTAGTTCAGATTAAAATTAGGCATATTCTATATATAATGTACTTAATGCATTTGTAACTTTAATTTGAAAGTCTATTAAAGGCCAGAATTTTTTCTGGACCTGGTTTTTTGTTTGTTTGTTTTGTTTTAATATACGAAGACAGGATCTCTCTCTCTGTTGCCCAGGCTGGAGTGTGGTTGTGGCATCTTAGCTCAGTGTGACCTCCAACACCTGGGCTCAAGTAGGCCTCCTGCCTCAGCCCTCCTGAGTAGCTGGGACTAATGTAGGCCTGTGCCACCAAGCCCAGCTTATGTATGTATGAATGTGTGTGTGTCTTATGGATATGTGTGTGTGTGTGTATAAATGTATACACACACATATAATATACATGTGTGTCTATATATATGCATAGGCATGGCGAGACCCAGTCTGTATGTGTGTCTGTACATACATATGTGTTGATGGATGGATGGGTGGATGGATGGATGGATAGATAGATATAGATACTCAGACACATGCACAGACTGGGTCTCACTCTGTTGCCCAGGCTGGTTTCATATATCTTGGCTGAAGTATTCTTCCCTCCTGCCTCAGTCTCCTAAAGTGCTAGAATTATAGGTGTGAGCCACCAAACCCAGCCTGTCTGACCTGAGAATTTTTTTTTTTGAGACAGAGTCTCACTAAGTTCCCCTCGGTAGAGTGGTGTGCTATCACAGCTCTCCGCAACCTCCAACTCTTAGGCTTAAGCAATTCTCTTGCCTCAGCCGCCCAAGTAGCTGGGACTACAGGCACCTGCTGCAATGCCCAGCTATTTTTTTTTTTCTGTAGTTGTTGTTGTTTGGCAGACCCTGAACCCGCCAGCCCTGGTGTATGTGGCCAGCGCCCTGGCTGAGCCCTGTCTGAACTTTTTATATTTTACAGAATTTTTTGTGTTAAGCAATACATTTTTCATAATGTCATGCATATAGCTGTTACATGTTTTACTTGTGTTCTTTTTATTGAAAATACTTTTTTATTTAATTCTAGAATGAAAGACTTAAGAAACATTGTACTGATCTAGAAAAGAAACTTTGTGCTGATCTAGAAGAGAAGCGTGAGACGACAGAGCTTCAAATAAAGCAGCAATCTACAAGTTACCGAAATCAACTACAACAGAAAGAGGTAAAGATTATCACAGTTATTTCACATGTATTTCACTGTGATGTATTTAGGAAGGTTTTAAGAGTTATAATATAAATCAAGCTATATTTAGATCCATAAAAATATTGAAAGGTTCAAGAACCTGAGGCAGGAATATTGTTTGAGCCTTGGAGTTTAAGGTTACAGTGAACTGTGATGATGCCACTCCTCTCTAACCCAGGCACCAGAATAAGACCTCATCTCAAAAAATAATAATTGAAAGGGTGTTACATTTAATAATTCCCAACTCAGTTTGATTATCACTAACTTAATAGTGATAAACCTTTCTGTTGAGTTTATATTACATAAACCTTTGTGGAGTTTATTTTCTTCTTTCCAAAAGAAGAAAGGCTTTTACATAAAATATCTTTAGGCATCTGTATCTTACAATTTCTTTTTTTCTTTTTTCAATGTCACAAAATAATGTTTTATTTTTTTTAAAATACTTTAAGACGGGGCGGCACCTGTGGCTCAGTTGGTAAGGCGCCGGCCCCATATACCGAGGGTGGTGGGTTCAAACCCGGCCCCGGCTGAACTGCAACCAAAAAATAGCTGGGGGTTGTGGCGGGCACCTGTAGTCCCAGCTACTCGGGAGGCTGAGGCAAGAGAATCACTTAAGCCCAGGAGTTGGAGGTTGCTGTGAGCTGTGTGAGGCCATGGCACTCTACCGAGGGCCATAAAGTGAGACTCTGTCTCTACAAAAAAAAAAAAAAAAAAAAATACTTTAAGACAGGGTCCAAGGTGGCCTCCTGGGCTCAGGCAACCCCCGGTAATGCCTGTCTGTGCAGAAGGCTTTATGGGGGGGTGGGGCTGGCAGGGCACAGAGCAGAGGAATCCCAGGCCAGAGCTGAGGGAAGCTCAGGAGGTCGGGGTGGCAGGCTGTTGGAGGGAAGGACTGATGAGTGTATCCTTCTAAGTAGAAACAAGTTGCTCTTAAGATGCCTTCCTCAATCAGCGCATCTTAAATTTCTGATTTATGAAACCTAATTTATCGTCTAGCCTAACCATAAGACAATTTAAAAAACAAACATAATTACCATAGTTAATAGAGTACAATCTTTGGATAACCTTAGATTATTAGACCTTTTAATATTATAAATTTATAAAAAGGTCAGTGTATGTAAAGTACCTTCTCTAAAACATGCTTTATAAATATATAGGTAGAAATCAGCCATCTCAAAGCAAGACAGATTGAGCTACAGGATCAGTTGCTGAAACTTCAGTCAGCTGGTCAGTCAGCACATTCAGAAGCTGGTGGCGTATCAGCAACAACTGCATCATCTTCTTTTGGTTATGGGCTTAGTCATCATACTTCAGCTTTCCATGATGATGGCATGGACTTTGGTGACATAATTTCATCACAACAAGAAATAAACAGATTGTCAAATGAAGTTTTAAGACTTGAGTCTGAAGTTGGCCATTGGAGGCATATTGCTCAGGTAAGTAAAATTTTTGTGACTTTTGAAAGCTGAGTAAAAATACTAGGCTTCTGTAGAAAGCTGGAGCCTTGGTATTAGAGAGAATCCTGTACTAGAAAATAGAAAACCTGTATTTTACTTCTGCCAGTGACTTTCTAAGTGATTTCGGTCACATCATCTTTCTCTTCCAGCCCCAGTTTCCTTTTCTGTACAATATTTGGAAAAACTTTTCAAAAAAGAATTTAAAACAACTGCTCTGTTTTATTTTATTTATTTATTTTCAAACAGAGTCACATTTTGTTACCCCCGGTAGAGTGCTGTGGCATTATAGCTCACAGCAACCTTAAACTCTTCGGCTCAAGCAGTTCTCTTACCTCAGCCTCCCAGGTAGCTGGGAATACAGGCACCTGCCACAATGCCCAGCCGTTTTTTAGAGATTGGGTCTCACTCTAACTCAGGCTGTTCTCCAACTTGTGAGCTCAGATGATCCACCTGCCGTGGCCTCCCAGAATAGGCGTCAGCCACCACGTCTGGCCCTTAACAACTCTATTTTATTTTATTTATTTTAACAACTGTGTTTTAAAAACTAAAACATTATAAGTCTAGAACTCAAATGAGATAAAAACTGAGTTGCTGTGGTTGAACCCAGGACCCTTTCCCCTGGAGTCCCTGGAACTTTTCTGGTGGAAGCACTAGGACTCCAAGGCACTGTGTTTGAAACTGGTTGCTTAGATGTTCTTTGGAGGTTCTGTTACCTCTAATTATATGTAAAATGAAAATTGGTGGTATAAAACAGGAAAACTATTTTGTGTTATTTCTTATGCCATATAAAATCAAATTCTTATTTGGGGTTGTAAACTTCCTTCTCAGGAATCCTTTTTGTCTTACATACCACATTTGTACAGATTGAGTATCCCTTATCCAAAATGTATGGGACCAGAAGTGTTTTAAATTTCAGATTTTTTTGGATTTTGGAATATTTACATAAACATAATGAGACATCTTGAGGATGGGACCTAAATCTAAATGTGAAATTCATTTACGTTTCATATATCTTCTACACATAGCCTGAAGGTAATTTTGTACATTTGTAATAGTTTTATGTACAAAACAAAATTTGTGTTAAATACTTATTTATATGTAGAATTTTCCATTGCAGTGTCAGGTTTGCACTCAAAAAGTTTTAAATTTTGGAGCATTTTGGATTTTCAGATTAAGGATGCTCAACCTGTATACTAGGGAGGTTATCAGTAAACCTGAAACCTGTAATAAATGGAATAAATTGTTCCATTTGGATTTGTTCTTATTAACATAGGAAAAAAGCAGTATATAAGCAAAGAGATTGTCATCTTTTTGTGAATTTAATCCAGTTATATAAGGGAGAAAGCATCATAATTTAAATTTTCTCCTTGCTTCCCAACTTGTTACACATTCCCAGTACCCAAAATAAACCTTAGAGAAGATAATCTGTTTGTGCATTTTATCTCCAAAAAGCAGTAGTTCTTAAACTGTGTATGTGTGAGAACAACTTGGGGAACTTGATAGCATTGTAGACTCCTTGTCATACCTTCAGAGAGTTAGCATATTTAGTAGCATATTTTAGGGTCTTGAAAAATGCATTCATACAAATAAGTATCCCAGGTGATTTTCATAATCTGAAGAATGTATTTTAAGAAACATTACTTAGGATAAGATTCCATAGGAAAGGCTCGGCTCCTGTGGCTCAAGGGGCTAAGGCACCAGCCACGTACACCTGAGCTGGCGGGTTTAAATCCAGCCTGGGCCCGCCAAACAACAGTGACAGCTGCAACCAAAAAATAGCCGGGTGTTGTGGCGGGTGCCTGTAGTCCCAGCTACTTGGGAGGCAGAGGCAGGAGAATCACTTAAGCCCAGGAGGTGGACATTGCTGTGAGTTGTGATGCCATGGCACTCTACCCAGGGTGACAGCTTGAGGCTCTGTTTCAAAAAAAAAAAAAAAAAAGATTCCATAGGAAAGAGAAGGGTATTGGGTATGTTCTCTTGAGCATATCTTAAATGCATACTATATGACAGACCTGTACTGGAATATAAAGTAAAAAAGGCATCATTGGGACCTTTCAGGGGACTTAATTTTCTAGCAAGGCATTATAAAAATTAATATTTGTATTACACCTTACAAGATGCTCCCCTGTTTTATCCTATCATTTTATTATTATCCTTAGTAACTATGTAATATATTTATTACCTCTGTTTTGTATATAAGGAAATTAAAAGTTTTAGTATATCCATTGCCACAGTGATTAAGTTGTGATTCAATCATGTGTTTTGACTCCAAATCATGTGTTCATTTCACTTAATACTGTGTTCCTTCTTTGAGCACTAGAGCAGCTTTTGATTCATAAGTGTGCTAAATAGTAAATGTTAATAAACTTAAGTGAACAACATGTAGCTTTGAATGAAAAAATAATCCAAAAATTATTTATTTACTTGTCAGACCAAAGATTGTTCTCTATTGGAGAGTAAATCTTCTGGGTAAAATAATTTTTTAAAAGATTTTTACTGAATCATTAACATTAACATTAGATAACTTTCTATTTTAGAAATTTCCTTTTAGAAAGGAAATTATCTCCACAACTACATTTTGTTAAGCTAAATAAAATAGTCTATAATTTTTTCCATCTTTATTTTGTAAAACTCCTTGCTATCTTCCCAGTTAATAAATTCTTGAATATGGTTTCTTTTGTTTATTATGAATTACTCATCATAGGGCTAGATTCTTTAAAAGGTACTTGGTATTCTTCAATCAGAATTTCTGTTTGGGAAATGCCTCTCTTTTGAAAAGTATCTTGAAGTTAGTTTATGACTTTCTACTTTACAGGAAACTCAGTATGATTGCTTATTTTCTAATCCTCGTTTTCTGTTCTAGACTTCTAAAGCACAAGGAGCACATAGCTCTGATCAAAGTGAAATCTGCAAACTACAAAATATCATTAAGGTAATCAAATTGTTGGCTTATAGTGGCTATTAATATTCTAAAATGTGCCTATTAAAAGCATAAGCCTAAATTAGTAAGTCTCAGTTATAAAAGTAATTTGTAGATTATGATATTGATTTATTTTTAATGTTTTGGATTTGTTTATGACAAGGTATATGAAAATTTGCATCTTTCCAGAATCACTTGGTTCTGAGCATTTATTAAGTAGTTTAAGACTGTATACTCTATCTTATAAAACTATCTTTATTAAAACAGAATTCCAAGGTTACTGAGATTTCAGAGTTAAGGGTTAAAGGATATTGACAAAATAAAATGTCAATATGATCATTGTAAATAATGATTTCATCTTAGTGGAATTTTCCTAGTTGTGTCAATTATTATGTCTTAAAAGAAAAATCTTAGGGCGGCACCTGTGGCTCAGAGGAGTAGGGCGCCAGCCCCATATGCTGGAGGGGGCGGGTTCAAACCCAGCCCCAGCCAAAAAACAAACAAACAAAAAAACTGCAAAGAAAAAAAAGAAAAATCTAAGTTATATTTGTTGTGGCAATGAATTATTATTATTATTTTTTTGAGACAGTCTCACTTTCTTGCCCTCGGTAGAGTGCCATGGCATCACAGCTCACAGCAACCTCAAATTCTTGGGCTTAAGCGATTCTTTTGCCTCAGCCTGCCAAGTAGCTGGGACTACAGGCACCAGCCACAATGCCCAGCTAATTTTTGTTGCAGCTTGTTGCAGTCATTGTTGTTTAGTAGGCCTGGGCCGGGTTTGAACCTGCCACCCTTGGTGTATGTGGTTGGTGCCATAACCACTGTGCTATGGGCACCGAGCCAATAAATTATTTTTAATGTTTAAATTACTGTCAGATACAGACTTTTTAGCTTTTATTTTATTATTAGTAGTAGTAGGCTCTAGGGTCAGACCTATGTTCAAATACTGGCTGTTTATCTACCAGCTGTCCTACTTTGGGCAAGTTTACTTAATCACTCTTAGCCCAGTGCTGACACAGAAATAAGTGCATAGGATTAAAGAATAACTTTTACTTGTCTTCCCAGGAAATAGAAGCTAATTTAGATTGATACTCTTGGTCACAAGCAACAAACACCATCTTTAGCTAATTAAGCAAAAGAGGATTTACTGGAAGAAATCCAGGACTACTTCCATAGAATTGAAGAAGGAGTTGAGTATTCTAGTCTCAGGAAGGACAGGAGTGGGAACAGCTTCAGGAATTTGGGTAGGGAGAGTCATAATACTGCCTTCCCTTATGGAGGGACTCAGCTCCAGATCTTGGTTTCTGGAGGGGTCACTGATGGTCTCAACGTGGGTATCGAGACATCTTGGTTGACAGTCTGCAAATACCTTCAAGACTGATGAAAGGCTTAGTGAGAGGATGGGGTTAGTGGGACACCAGGTACAGCTTGGCCAGAGGATTGATACAGGTGGTGGAATATGTCATTAGGAAAAGGAAAAGTTCATGGTCACAGATAATAAGAAAAGATATTTTTGCTCATCTTTTCTTTCATTGTTTTCTTGCTGATGTTCTTTTATTAAAAGGAGAAAAACTGTTTTTAAAGCCTGTAAAAGGAAAGAGTAGAGTCTTTCAGAATTGTCTTGATTTGGGACTTATGTTTAAATTCTCTTCAGTCTTAACATTTTCAAAGAATGATTTTCAGTGATGCAGACTTCTGGATAGCCGTGAAATCAACAGCTTACATAAATTTGTCACAAATTTGGTTGACTTTGTTTTTATTTTTTAAGGAACTTAAACAGAACCGAAGTCAAGAAATTGATGATCATCAACATGAAATGTCAGTATTGCAGAATGCACATCAACAGAAGTTGACAGAAATAAGTCGTCGGCATCGAGAAGAATTAAGTGACTATGAAGAACGAATCGAAGAACTCGAAAATCTGTTACAGCAAGGTTATTAGTTTTATTAATTTAACATGCTAATTAAATGAGAAATCTAGCACTCTAATGGCATAATTAAATGAGAAATCTAGCACTCTAATACTGGGACACTGCTGTAAACTTGGACTATGTTCTAACGAATGAGTAAATGACTAGTTCTGCTCATTTGCTAGAAATTTGCAATGATACCACTTACCACTGTCAAGGTTCTGCAAAAATGGAAAGGTCCTTTTGCTTTTGTGGTAAATAGTTATAATTCATAGATTTTTTTTTTTTGTATTGTTTGGTGAAACTTTGGTATAAATGATGATGAAGATATTTTAATTTTCTTTCAAATTCAGTTACATAGGCCTTTTTAAAGTGGTTGATTCATATATCATTTCCCAACTTCTTATTTATTTAGAAATGATTAGTTTATTATGGTAATTAAGTTTTATTTTTATACTTTCCAATTTCTGACCTCTCTTATTCTTTTAGTTGTAAATAGGAAACTATTTCTTAGTACTTGACATTTGATGTCCTGTTCATGTTTATGTTCTAGGTGGCTCTGGAGTTACAGAAACTGATCGCTCTAAAATTCATGAGATGCAAAAAAATATTCAAGTTCTACAAACTGAAAAAGTAGAAGCTACAAAAAAAATTGAAGAACTTGAGGATAAAGTAAAAGACTTAAATAAAAAATTATCTTCTGTAGAAAACGACAGAGATGTTTTTAGGAGAGAGCAAGAACAGCTAAATGTGGAAAAGAGACAAATAATTGATGAATGTGAAAGCTTGAAATTGGAATGTAGTAAACTGCGGCAAAGTGATCCTGGGACAGAAAATGAAAGGACTCTTCCACAGAGCACATCAGTGGAAGAAGTGTTCAGACTACGACAAGCACTGTCTGGTATAAAATGTTTGAAACTTTCGGATTGGTTTTTCTTGCCTACTTAATTGTATTTAGAGACAAACACTTGAATAACTGAATACTTTGTGAAAATGGAGTAATCATGGAAATGACTATGATGACTATCCATAATGAATAATTGGATTAGAATTATTTGGTTTGGATTCAGTGCCATATTTAACTGATGGCAAATAGGAATTTTCTATTAAAAAGGGATTACGTATTGACTAGGTATTTCTCACCCTCCCTTTTTTAAGTATTTACTTGGAACCCATTGACTTAGAAATCCAAGTGGATTTCTGAGAAATATTTATGTACATAGACATTGTTGGGAAGAGGTATGGTTCTGTTTCTTTTAATCTGTACAGAAGTGAATACTTTAACTCATCAGCACCTGGATCTTCCAGTTAGTGAATGCAGCTTTTCTTCAAAAAAATTTTTTTTGCTTTTGAAATGATGTGGGGATTGAAGCAAAGGCCTAAATGATAAGAGCCATAGTTCTTCTACTGTTCTCCATGCTCAAGATGATATTTAGTTACTCTGCTATTACTCTGTGCACAAAAAATAAGTATTAAATAAAATAGGCCAAATATCAGTGCCAGGAAAACAAAGGGAGCTCTTTTGCTGAAAAGATGTGTTTTATTTTGTACTTTGTCTTCTCTTCATGGTGTAAACTCATTTTATGAACTCATTTTTTCCCTCCTCTGGAGGTTTCCAGCCCTTGTGTGCTTGTGACCACCCCCTCCATCTGTGTCCCTTACCCAGTAGTTTATCATGAGCTCCTTATCTGGATGGCCAACTCTCTGTACATCTCATGGAGATTCAAACTAAGGTTAGGTTCACAATCATGTGTTCTTCTCCTCCCCTCCCTTTCCCTGCCTTGGTGATTGACAGCATTTACCAGGCTCCCAAAACAAAAAGCTAGGTCTCATTACCTAGCAAGTCCTGGAGATTTTATTTCTTTAGCCTCTATCTGGTTCAGTGATACTTCAGGATTGTTTCCCAGAGCAGGGCTAGAGTTTCTCACAGGTGTATCAGTCCAGGAAGCTGCCATGCAGGCAAAGGGAAGGCAGTGTGGTAGAGTTCTGGACTTTCTTCTCACTGACTTCAATCAAAGTACCTCTGTTCTTTTAAAAATAAATGATGGGCTTGGCGCTCTCAAGTGGCTAAGGCGCCGGCCACATACATCAGAGCTGGTGGGTTCAAATCCAGCCTGGGCCTGCCAAACAACAATAACTACAACCAAAAAATAGGTGTTGTGGTGGGTGACTTTAGTCCCAACTACTTGGAAGGCCGAGGCAAGAGAATCATGTAAGCCCAGGAGCTGGAGGTTGCTGTGAGCTGTGAAGCCATAGCACTCTACCCAGGGTGACAGCTTGAGGCTCTGTCTCAATAAATAAATAAATGAATGAATAAATAAATAAATAAATAAAAGAAATTTATGAAGCTGGGTATGATGGCTCACACTTACAATTCCAGCAATTCAGGAGGCTTGCTTGAGGCCAGGAGATAGAGACCCTATCCCTTAAAAAAAAAAAAACAAAACTATACATTTGTAGTTTGAGCTATATGAGAGGCTGAGGTAGGAGTATTGCTTGAGCCTAGGTGTTTGAGGCTACTGTATGCTATGATTGTGCCACTGCATGACAGACAAGACCCCATCTCTAAAAATAAATAAGTAAACTGACATTCATTTTTCATTTGAATTTATTTGCTTAAAAAAATACCTATTGCCCTAGTCCTTTCCCCTGTTTCCATTTCATTGCCATGGAATTATTTCAGCTGATCACCATTGCTTTTTTTTTTTTTTTGTAGAGACAGAGTCTCACTTTATCGCCCTCGGTAGAGTGCCGTGGCCTCACACAGCTCACAGCAACCTCCAACTCCTGGGCTTAAGCGATTCTCTTGCCTCAGCCTCCGGAGTAGCTGGGACTACAGGCGCCCGCCACAATGCCCGGCTATTTTTTGGCTGCAGTTCAGCCGGGGCCGGGTTTGAACCCGCCACCCTCGGTATATGGGGCCAGCGCCTTACCGACTGAGCCACAGGCGCCGCCCCATCATTGCTTTTTGTCTATGTTCCCTGTAATAGATCTCTCGATGGCGCAGTATAGCATAGTGGTTGGCCATGTGCAGTGGCTCAGGCCTATAATCCTAGCACTCTCGGGGGCCAAGGCAGGAGAATCATTTGAGCTCAGGAGTTTGAAACCAGCCTAAGCAAGAGCAAGACCTAGTCTCTGCTAAAAATAGAAAAGTTACCTGAGTGTTGTGGCAGGCAACTGGAGGATTGCTTGAACCCGCAGTCTAAAGTGGTTGTCAACTAGCCTGCTGCCACTGCCCTCTGGCCTGGGGCAACAGAGTGAGACTGTCTCGAGCTGTGTGACTAACTAACTGACCTCAGGCAAGTTAACATCTCTGTGCCTTGATTTATTTATCCATCAGTAGGAGAGAACAATAGTATCTTCCTCCTAGTTGTTGTAGTAATGAGGATTTCTATAAATTACTAGTGACAACATTCTTTTTAAGACAGTATCTGGTCAAAAGTCAATATAAAGTGTCAGTTGTTTTTATTCTCTGGTCTTCATAATTTCTTCTTTAATCCATCTTTTTTGTTAAACAGCCAGAATAATTTTTCAGAAATGCAAAGCGGGTTACTCCCCTGCTTTTAGTACTTTGTGTGTCCCACTGAACTTTAGGATAAAGTGTAAACTTCTTAGTTGGAAATACAGTGTCCATGATGATCTGGTTCATGTCTGCCTCTTCAGCTTTTACTCTTCCTGTTCTCTTAACATTCTAAGCTTTAGCCACACTGAACTTTCTTTCTGTAGGTCCTTCAACCAGCAGTGTTGCCTCTTCACTCTGTTCCCTTTGCATTTGCTGCTTTCTCTGCGTGTATCTCTATGTCTCTTTTAGCTGACTATTAGTGTATTGATTCCCTGGGAGTTACCTTGTGCTGCCACTTCCCTGGCCCCATTCGTTCCCCCTGTTAGCTGCCCACCCACCCCCACCCTTGTTTCAGACAGAGTCTTGCTCTGTTACTCAGACTGGAGTACGGTGATGGGATTCATAACTCACTGCACCCTCAAACTCCTGGGCTCAAAGTGATCATTTTGCCTCAGCCTCCCAAGTAGCTGAGACTATAGGTGCACACCACTATGCCCAACTAATTTGATATCTTAATAGCCCAGGCTGGTTTTGAACTCTTAACCTCAAGTGATTCTCCAGTTGTGGCCTCTCAAGTGTTGGGATTATAGGTGTGAGCCACCACATCTGGCCAGATGTTTATCCTTTTTGCTTTCACAGCACCTATACTTCCTATATTGTACTATATTATAATCGTGGGTTTGCTGGTTTGTTTGCTCTTCTGAATTATAAGCTCTTTGAGAGCAATGACTACATTCTTCCAGCTTTTGTCTACCACCTGGCCTCTTAGTAATAAAATAAACATTATAAATAAAATATTATATATAAAAATAGAGTAAATGGACTGGGCGCAATGGTTCATTTACTGCATTTTTACTGGAATTACAGGTGGCATGCCTATAATCTCAGCACTCTGGGAGGCTGAGGTGGGAGGATCATTTGAGTTTACAGGTTCAAGACCAGCCTCAGCCAGAATGAGACCTCATCTCTAAAAATAGCCAGGCATTGTGGCGGGCACATGTAGTTCCAGCTACTTGGGAGGCTGAGGTAAGAGAATCACTTGAGCCCAAGAGTTTGAGGTTGCTGTTAGCTATGATGCCACGGCACTCTACCAAGGGCGACAAAGTGAGACTCTGTCTCAAAAAAAAAAACAACAAAAAACAATTCAGTAAATGCTCAGTGTTTCCTTAATGAATGTTAAATCAATTATTTCAGTTGAACTCAGGATATTGTCTTTGTGCTCCTCTTCTAGAACCTCTTCTTCTTATAGACCTATTGGTAATGCCAAATTGAATGGTCTTTTTATCAGCACTCATGTCTGAATCACTTTATTTATTTTTCCTTTTTTTAAATGAGACAGAGTCTCACTTTGTTGCCCTTGGTAGAGTGCCGTGGCGTCATAGCTCACAGCAACCTCAAACTCCTGGGTTCAAGCATGAAGCACTTTAGATAATGGAAAGATTGTTGTATTCTTGTGGTATTAATATGTATTTATTGTTTTTAAGTTATTTCTTTTAATCTTAGATCTAAAACTATTTCTTGCTACTCAAAGTAATCAACTCATTTTGAAACATAGTTGTTATTTGTATTGTTATCAAGGCAATAACTTATGACTCATCCAGAATAGTTACAATTCTTTCTTATACTTTTCCATAAATTGGATTTCAACATACTTTTAAACTGGCATTTATATTATTTATTTGATATATTCAAAATAATAATATAAAATGAAAATGTTCACTCAGAACTGTTAGTGCTGGCTTGGCACCTGTGGCTCAAGCGGCCAAGGCGCCAGCCACATACACCTGAGCTGGCGGGTTCGAATCCAGCTTGGGCCTGCCAAACGACAATATGACGGCTGCAACCAAAAAAGTAGCCGGGCGTTGTGGCAGGCACCTATAATCCCAGCTACTTGGGAGGCTGAGGCAAGAGAATCGCTTGAGCCCAGGAGTTGGAGGTTGCTGTGAGCTGTGATGCCGTGGTACTCTACCCAGGGCGACAGCTTGAGGCTCTGTCTCAAAAAAAAAAAAAAGAAAAAGAACTGTTAGTGCTTGCTAATTGAACTTAGATATATGCTTTGTTTTAAATGGGTTGCATTCCTGAGTTTAAGGTATGTAAGTTATTCTACATACATTAGAGGTAGTAAGTTATTCTAAATAATTTTAATGTCAAATTGCTTTGTCTTTACAGATGCGGAAAAGGAAATAATGAGACTGACTGGTTTAAACCAGGTAAATACATTTAAGGAGGAAAGATTTTGTCATTGGTTTACAAAGAAAAATTTGCTTATTTTGTGTGTTTTGGTTTGTTTGTTTGTTTTACAAATACATGTGAACTAACCCCAGAAACTTTTGTCTTATAAATTAACCCTGGGAATTTTTGTCTCAGTAATCTTATGTTTTCCGATTAATAACAGAAACGTTAACTTTTTACATTATAAATTGATGTAATTTAAGAAGTTTCATAATTGAAAAATGCAGGTATATCTCTTTGAATATTAATTTGACAAATGTTATATGTGTAGAGATAGTAGAAGCAATCCTATACCAAAATAAGGAATGAGTTTTGATTTTTCTTAAGGAATTCAGGAGTTGTTTCTAATAATTTTCAAATAAATCCTCATAAGAATGTCTAAAATGAATGACCACCTGTGGGTCAGTGGTTCTCAACCTTCCTGATGCCGCGAGCCTTTAATACAGTTCCTGTGGGTCGCCTCCCACATGTTGAGAACCGCTGCTTTAGGGGGTCCAAGGGGGTCCAGTGTTGCATTCTTATAATTTGTTTTGCATTCTTAAAATTTTTATATGTCATAGAAGAAATACTGAGTAGAAGCACACAGTTGTATAGCTTGCCTGCTTTTCTGTAAACTAGAAATTTCTTATTATCTGAAAACACTGGCTTTAACTTTTTTGTAGGATAACAGTCTCACTGAAGACAATCTGAAACTTAAAACGCAAGTTCAAGTTTTAGAAAAAGAGAAGTCAATATTGAGTCAAGAAAAGGTGGGTGCTGTAAAAATGGGGGGCAGAATTAAAATGCTGTGTATATTATAGTTCACAGCTAAGGGCCAGTTTTTATCAAAATTAAATGTTCAGTTATTGGGAGTCCTGAGGAGAAAGCTGATCTCACTAATGTTTGTCAGGACAAGTTGAAGTACCTGGGCAAGGTTCAGAGTATGAGACTGGCCAGAGTTTATGTTTAGAGATAAGTTATTAGGCACACTGATATGAGCAGGAAGGGTAAGTAAAGGCCTTGTTTTGGTTGCAGATGAAGTCCTGACAGCAACAGCATGCACTGGGGGATTGGGCCGTCTGGAGTAGCATACTGAAATGACCTTATATAGGGTTTATCTGCCTCAGAATGTGTCTATTGTGGTGGACAGGAATTTTTTAGTGGTAAGGGGTAAAGAGGGGCAATTTCAGTGGTGGAAATCAGGTCTTTTTTTGTGTAGAAAGGATGGAATAGATAGTGTGTCTCGGGAGATGTATTTTGGTTTGTACCACTTTGGGGTGATTCTTTGGCTAAGGCAGGTGCTTAAATATAAGACATTTGTAACCTGGTATTATTAACTTAAAGGCTGATATCTTAACTCAATTTAAATACTTAGCTTTTTAAAAGTAATACCTACTTAATGATATATATGTTCAGTAATATATATTGACAAACTACAAACAGTATAAGTGGTATATCCTTTGTACCTCTTTTGCTTGGTCTTTTACCAATTTCTGGTATTTCTTTCTATACTATATCTATGCATGTGTGATTATATATATATAAATGGCTTTTAAAAGCAAAAATGTCAGATACCATCATTACTGTTCTTTCACATAGATATCTTGACATTGTTTTTAGCATCTTTCCACATTAGCATTTAAGCAATGTTTTGCTCAAAAAGGGGCTCTGTTGGTGTTAAGTGGGAAAATACTTAGTTGTGTGCACTGTCCTATGTACTGTTTGATTCTTGCTACCCCTTTTTCTACATATTAAATGCCAATAGTGTCTCCCAATCATTTTTTAATTACTGTATTATACAGGCATATTTTTTCTTTGTTCTCTTACTCTTCTCTTTATTCTGTTCTTTATCAGTTTGACCTAGGTATATTTTATAGTTTGCAGACCTCTTGGTGTATAGCTGATAGTAGGACCTATAATATTTGATTGTGTAGCTATTCCTGGTAGCTATTTCTCTTTTCTTTTGGTATTAAGTAGTCTGTTGTAACACTTTCTTGAACTGTGTCTGCCTTGGGTCTTCTTACTAACGATGCCAAAAGTATCTACAAGGCTGTGTATGCTCACAAGATCTACCTGAAAAAAAATGTTTGTGGTTTTCCTAATTGAATAGATAACTTTACAAAGACATAAGGGAATGCTCTTTCCATCTTTCAGATGTAGGTTAGAATAAACTTTTGAGTTAGAAGTAAATAAGAATTATAATGAAGATGCTTTAATAATACTTTTGTTGGATCTCTTTTATGAGGTCCATATCAGGCTCTTTTAATTAAGGAATTTAGGCTCTCAAATGGGGACTTTTTATATAAAGAAATTGGAACTAGAAGATAAGCTTACAATCATTGCATCTTGTCTAGGTTATAGAAATGTTTTGTTTGAAGCTGCAAATAAAATAGCACACAAAGGCTGTAGTTATTTATATATCATTATTGAGATATACTGTTCAGTAACGTTTCTAATACAGAGCATTTACAGTAGATTCTCAAGTTATGTGTATATATATATATATACACATACATATACATATTTTAATCTTTTGGTGTCTCCTTTTTGACAGTATTGTTGCCTTTTTTCCCTTTTAGGAAGGACTTCAGATATCACTTTTAAAATTGAACAATGAATATGAAGTAATCAAAAGTACAGCTATGAGAGACATGAGTTTGGATTCAGAATTACACAACTTAAGACTTAATTTGGAGGCAAAGGAACAAGAACTTAATCAGAGTATTACCGAAAAGGAAATACTGATAGCTGAGTTAGAAGAACTGGACAAACAAAACCAAGCAGCTACAAAGGTAATACTACTATATTAAGGACAGTGAGGTAGACTTAATACTGGATCAATGTGTAAAAACCAATGGCTGTAATTTAATTTTGTGATTTTAGTTAATGTTTTAGTTTATTTTTATTTTTTTATTTTTTTTTTATTTTTTTTTGTAGAGACAGAGTCTCACTGTACTGCCCTCGGGTAGAGTGCCGTGGCGTCACACGGCTCACAGCAACCTCTAACTCCTGGGCTTCCGCGATTCTCTTGCCTCAGCCTCCCTAGTAGCTGGGACTACAGGCGCCCGCCACAACGCCCGGCTATTTTTTTTTTTGTTGTTGCAGTTTGACCGGGGCTGGGTTTGAACCCGCCACCCTCGGCATGTGGGGCCGGCGCCCTACTCGCTGAGCCACAGGCGCCGCCCAATGTTTTAGTTTATTAATGCTCTAGTCAT
Organism: Nycticebus coucang; assembly: GCF_027406575.1. Classification (NCBI taxonomy): domain Eukaryota; kingdom Metazoa; phylum Chordata; class Mammalia; order Primates; family Lorisidae; genus Nycticebus; species Nycticebus coucang. The sequence continues at coordinate 92,217,797 of NC_069788.1, forward strand.
AGAGGTTGAGAAGCTTATTTTGTAAAACGCTTTGTGGTACATATAGTCTTAGTTGTAATTACTAAACTCTGCTCTTAGGATATATAAACATATGAGTTTGGCTGTGTTCAGTAAAATTTGCTCCATGAAAACAAGCTTGTTGATTCCTGTGTAAGTGTTTTAAGAGTTGAAAATGACACATAATTTATTGCCTTTGGCTTTAAATCCTTATCCATAAAATGATAAAATGAAAAAAAATGGCAAAATTGACTTGCTGTAAGATGTTAGTAAATAATTTTGTAGGGGATGTTGTGGTAGAGAAAAATTATTTTTAAAAAGAATTAGAAATATCTGAGATTATTATTTTATTATGTATGAAATTTTATAAAATTTTCTTTGGGTAGTAAAATGAGAAACTGTGACATTACTAGCAAATTATTTTTTCTTTCAGCACATGATTTTGATGAAAGATCAACTATCAAAACAACGAAATGAAGGAGATAGCATCATCAGTAAACTGAAACAGGATCTAGATGATGAAAAAAAGAGAGTTTGTCAATTTGAAGATGATAAAATAAACATTACTAAAGAATTAGATGTACAGAAAGAAAAATTAATTCAAAGTGAACTGGTCATAAATGATTTATATTTAACCAAGCAGAAGCTTGAGGATAAAGTAGAAGATTTAGTAGACCAGCTAAATAAATCACAAGAAAATAATTTGAACACCCAGAAGGAGAACTTTGAACTAAGGGAAAATGTTAGACAAAAGGAAGAGGAGCTTTCTAGAGTCAGAATTGAGTTAATTCAGTCTCTTAATCAAGACTCTAGCAGTAATTTTAAGGATAACTTACTAAAAGAAAGAGAAGCTGAAGTTAGGCACTTAAAGCAAAATGTTTCAGAACTAGAACAGCTCAATGAAAATTTAAAGAAAATTGGTTTTGATCTCAAAATGGAAAATGAAAAGTTGGTTTTAGCATGTGAAGATGTAAGACATCAATTGGAAGAATCTATTGCTGGTAACAATCAGATTTCTCTGGAAAACAGTACTATTGTGGAGACCCTAAAAATGGAAAAAGGACAGATAGAAGCAGAGTTGTGTCGGGCCGAAAAGAGACTGTTGGAAGAAGCAAACAAGTATGAGCAAACCATTGAAGAACTGTCCAGTGCACGTAATGTGAATGCCTCTGCCTCACAGCGGGAACAGGAATGTCTGATTAAACTCAGTCAAAAGAAAGACTTTGAAATAGCAGAACTCAAAAAGAATATTGAGCAAATGGATGCCAATCATAAAGAAACTAAGAACACTTTGTCATCTAGTTTAGAAGAACAGAAGCGATTGGCACAGCTTATACACGAGAAAGCAATTGTTATTGAAAAACTTCAAAAGAGAAGTTCAGAGCTGCAGGGGGAATATTTTCAGGCCTTAAGAAAAAATGAAATTTTGAAGCAGACCTTAGAGGAAAGGGATAGACGTCTTGGATCCATGAAAGAAGAAAACAATCATCTACAAGAAGAACTGGAACAGCTCAGGGAGCAGCAGACTGAAGCTGCTCCTGTGGCCGACCCTAAAACCCTTGACAGTGTCACCGAACTAGAATCTGAGGCGTCTCAGCTGAATAGACTCAAGGATCGTCTTGAAAAAGAAATTCAGCGTTATCAAAAGATAATTGAAGATCAAAACCAGAATAAGATGCAACTACTTCAGTCTTTACAGGAGCAGAAGAAGGAAATGGATGAGTTTAGAAGCCAGCATGAGCAGATGAATGTCACCCACACCGCGCTCTTTATAGAGAAAGATGAGGAAATTAAGAATTTGCAAAAAACAGTTGAACAAATCAAAACCCAGCTGCATGAAGAAAGACAGGACATTCTAACAGAGAATTCTGATATTTTTCAAGAAACTAAAGTTCAGCGCCTTAATATAGAAAATGGAAGTGAAAAGCATGATTTATCTAAAGCTGAAACTGAAAAGTTGGTGAAAGGAATAAAAGAACGAGAGCTAGAGATTAAACTTCTAAATGAAAAGAATATATCTTTAACTAAACAGATTGATCAGTTGTGCAGAGATGAGGTTGGTAAACTAACTCAAATTATCCAGCAGAAAGATTTAGAGATACAAGCTCTTCATGCTAGAATTTCCTCAGCTTCCTATACCCCAGATGTTGTTGACCTTCAACAGCAACTGCAGGCCTATGCTATGGAAAAAGAACGAGTGTTAGCTATTTTCAATGAGAAAACAAGGGAAAACAGCCATTTAAAAACAGAATATCACAAAATGATGGATATAGTTGCTGCCAAAGAAGCAGCTCTCAATAAGCTGCAAGATGAAAATAAAAAACTGTCTACTAGATTTGAAAGCAGTGGCCAAGATATGTTTAGAGAAACTGTTCAAAATTTATCACGTATCATTCGAGAAAAAGACATTGAAATAGATGCCTTAAGTCAGAAATGTCAGACTTTACTGGCAGTTTTACAAACCTCTAGCTCTGGTAATGAGGTTGGAGGTGTCAACAGTAATCAGTTTGAGGAGCTCCTACAGGAACGTGATAAATTAAAACAGCAAGTAAAGAAAATGGAAGAGTGGAAACAACAGGTTATGACCACAGTACAGAACATGCAACATGAGTCAGCTCAGCTTCAGGAAGAACTTCATCAACTTCAGGCACAAGTTTTGGTTGAGAGTGATAATAATTCTAAATTACAAGTGGACTATACTGGCCTGATCCAAAGTTATGAGCAGAATGAAACCAAACTAAAAAATTTTGGGCAGGAATTAGCACAAGTTCAACATAGCATAGGGCAGCTTTGTAATACCAAGGATCTTCTTTTAGGAAAACTTGATATTATTTCACCCCAGCTCTCTTCTGGAGCATTGCTTACTCCTCAGTCAGCAAAGTCGCTTACAGTAAGTACATCTCGTGTATCAAGTGAGTCTTCTCAGTCTCTTCAGCAAGAGATAGAAGAGCTCAGGAAATCACTGCAAGAAAAAGATGCAACAATTAAAACTCTTCAGGAAAATAATCACAGATTGTCTGACTCAATTGCTGCCACTTCAGATATGGAAAGAAAAAAATACGAACAAACTGATTCAGAAATGAAGCAGCTAAAGGAGAAACAAGATGTTTTACAAAAATTACTTAAGGAAAAAGACCTCCTAATCAAAGCCAAAAGTGATCAATTACTTTCTTCAAATGAAAATTTCACTAACAAAGTAAATGAAAATGAACTTTTGAGGCAGGCAGTAACAAACCTGAAGGAGAGAATATTAATTTTAGAAATGGACATTAGTAAATTAAAAGGGGAAAATGAAAAAATAGTAGAAACATGTAAGGGAAAGGAAACAGAATATCAAGCATTACAAGAGACTAATATGAAATTTTCTATGATGCTGCGAGAAAAAGAGTTTGAGTGTCATTCCATGAAGGAGAAGGCTCTTGCTTTTGAGCAACTATTGAAAGAAAAAGAACAGGTATGTTCTGGCTGGAGTATTGTAGAAGGAAATTGGGTGTGGAGGAGATTTTTAAATTCATACTTTATTGATACTCTCTTTGAGGAGGACTGAATTTGTTCCCTTAGGAATATTTATTTCAAGGTGTCAAAATTCTAAATAAGTTTTCTTTAGAGGCATCTGGAATTATCTTCCTCAAATTATTAGACATTTCCAAATATTTTTATTTTTATTTTTTTAATTATTGCAAATATTTAGTGATTTTAAAAACAATAATAAACACAAGTTCAACTTCAGTTGCATTTTCAAATATTTTTAATAACACATTAATTTTTGACAGCTTCTTAAGTAGAAAAAAATAATTTAGTAGCAATTAATATTTTTCTCCAGAAGTGTGTTCCCAGAGGGAATTTTGAAGTCATGTCAATTTAACTGAAATTTTAGGTATATTTTGTAGCTGCTAGTAAGGGTTAATTAACATTTCAGAGATTCTAATAGGTATGGGAAAGCACTGTGAAATATGCAGTGTGTCTTTTATCATGATCTAAAGTAAAAAAAAAAAAAAATATATATATATATATTTATTTTACATTGTGACAAAGTGTGTGTGTGTATGAGAGAGAGAGTAAAAAGTTGGGAAACCAGAAATGGCCCTTACTACATGTGATATTCTGTTTAAAAGATAATATGCTGGATGACTCATTGATTTTTATGAATCATTTAGTTACCACCTGGAATTTGAAAAGTTTTAGCTATGAGCAGTACTTTTCACCTAGTAGGCTCAGTAAATATTCTGATCCCAGCTCTGTCACTTGATGTGACTTGGAGTGTGTTTTGACCTTATTGGTTATTCATTCAACCATAAAACAGAGGGTCATAGCAGTTATATGAATAGTGCCAATAGCTTTTGATAAATTTAAATTTTTACATGCTATTCGTTTTACATGCTCTTTAATAAGATTATTTAATATAATCGCCTGTTATATTAGGTTATTAAATCTGAAATGTATGATTTCAAATCAAAGTTTAGTTTATTATATCTCAAACAAGAAGCAGTACAATTAAAGTATGCACCTCATTGTTGACACAGTTTTGCTATCTTAAAAGTAGCTTGTATGTGCCAGTAGGGAAGAAGCCTGGGGGGGAAGTGGTGATGAAATCGCAAAGGATGTTTTCTACAGCTTGTTAAAAACTGAGTATTTTTCCTTGTAAGAAGTGGTCCAAACTCTGGAAGAAGTGGTGGTCAGTTGATGCAAGGTCTGGTGAATATGGTGGATGAGAGAAAATTTCTAACTCCAGCCTCTGCATTTTGGAAGAGGATTGGCCTATCTCTGTTGACCAGTCTCAGCTGCTAAATTGCAAGTGTCTTCAGCATGTCATCCAACTGGTTGCAGTAGACATCTGCTATAATCGACTGATCAGGTTTTATGAAGCTGTAGTAGATAAATATCAATGCTGTACCACCAAACAGACACCATTAGGTTTTTTTGATGAATATTTGGTTTAGACTGTTTTAGCACTCCATCTGTGTGCCTCCATTGTGCTGCATGCTTGCAACTGTTAAAAAGAAGCCATTTTCAGGTGGCACTTGTGGCTCAGTGGGTAGGGCGCCGGCCCCATATACTGAGGGTGGCAGGTTCAAACCGGGCCCGGCCAAACTGCAACAAAAAAATTGCCAGGCATTGTGGCGAGTGCCTGTAGTCCCAGCTACTGGGAGGCTGAGGCAAGAGAATTGCCTAAGCCTAGGAATTGGAGGTTGCTGTGAGCTGTGTGATGCCACAGCACTCTCCCGAGGGCGATAAAGTGAGATTCTGTGAATATACAAAAAAAAAAAAGAAGCCATTTTCATCACATGTAACAATATGATGTAGAAAAGGTTCTTTCGCCTTTATGTCATGACAGCAAAGAAAGGCAAGCTTTGAGACAGTTTTTCTTCTAATGCTTCCTCAGTTCATGTGGAACTCATCTATTTAGCTTTTTTTACTTTGCTGATTTGTGTCAGGTGGTCCATATTGTTGGCATAGTAACATCAAACCTTGTTGCTAATTTACACAGAGTTGAGATGGATTCAGTTCCGCTACAGCTTTCAGCTCATTATCCACCTTGGTCCCAGGTGGCCCACATTGCTCATTGTCAAGATTAAAATCACCAGAACAGAACTTCTCACATCATCAACATACTGTGTATTGATTAGCCACATCTTTCCCAAACATTTAGTTAATATTTTGAGCTGTCAATGTTCATTTATTCAACAATGAAACTCAAAAAAAGCACCAACTTTCGACTTATACATGATCTCACAAAAATTGCTCTAGAAAAACATTTGTAAGATAATCACAAGCCACAACATGCATTTGAAAGAATTGAGGTTGTCCCTTCACAATTAAAAACAAAAATCCAAGAAGTGTCAAAGTGAAATGTCAGAAATATCAACTGTCAAAGGAAATCAGACATTTCAGGGTGGCGTCTGTGGCTCAAAGGGGTAGGGCACCAGCCCCATAGGCTAGAGGTGGCAGGTTCAAACCCAGCCCTGGCCAAAAACTGCAGAAATCAGACATTTCATACTTAATAACTTAATACTATGATAGATGCTGTGTAGGGCTTGTTTGATAGTACCTTTTTACTGTGATGCCATACTTTTAGTAATAGAAATTTGGAAAAGAGATGAAAGGCAGAACAAAAGAGTATCAACTAGTGATTCTTGAGCATGTACGTGCTGCCAGGTGCAAGATATGAAATGATTAAACCTTATTTGCCAATTAAGGTCTCTCTAAGAGTATTGGATTAAAGTTATGAAAATTTCCTTTTCTTCTTTGCCATCTGAATAAGTAGGTATACCGATGGTTATTGTTGAGGTTTTTCGCCCTTCAAAGATAACTTCTGAACTTTGATGGACTGATCTATAATTGATGTGAGAAAGACTTAGAGGCTAGAGCTTCCTGTTGCTCACTAACCAAAATTGGATTTAATCTATATGATGGCTAAAGAGTAGAACCCAGGAATGTAGGACAATGAAGTCCTCCATTGTATGTATTTTTTTCTTTTGCAATTTTAGGATTTTGTTCAGTTTAGTTCTATTTCATTGACATTTACAGATCTAAAGTGTACAGATTTTATTAAGGCTCTCCTACCTTTTAGGAAGCTTGCCTAAGTTAAGTAGTACGTAAATATTATTTTACTTGGAGGTAATTAATATAAAACAATTTCTTCTAATACTCTGTTTTAAGAGTACTTTTAGATTATACTTTAAATATAATAAATAGTATTTTTTTTTTTTTTTTTGAGACAGAGTCTCATTTTGTCGCCCTCAGTAGAGTGCCAGTGGCATCACAGCTCACAGCAACCTCAAACTCTTGGACTAAGCAATTCTCTTGCCTCAGCCTCCCAAGTTGCTGGGACTACAGGCCTCCAGAACAACGCCCGGCTATTTTGTGGTTGTAATTGTCATTGTTTTTTTTTTTTTTTGAGACAGAGCCTCAAGCTGTCGCCCTGGGTAGAGTGCTGTGGCATCACAGCTCACAGCAACCTCCAACTCCTGGGCTCGAGCCATTCTCCTGCCTCCGCCTCCCAAGTAGCTGGGACCACAAGCACCCGCCACAATGCCTGGCTATTTTTTGGTTGCAGCCATCATTGTTGTTTTGCGGGCCCAGGCTGGATTCAAACCTGCCAGTTCAGGTGTATGTGGCTGGCACCTTAGCTGCTTGAGCCACAGGCACTGAGCCTGTAGTTGTCATTGTTGTTTGACAGACCTGGACTGGATTCAAACCTGCCAGCTCTGGTGTATGTGGCTGGCACCCTGGCTGCTGAGCTATAGGTGCCAAGCCAGTAATATCCTTTTTTTAGGGAGAAAGAGATGCCCTCAATAGATTTTTCAAATCTATTTAATTTCTCAAATATTTGTCCTTTCTCTGTGATGTGAAAAAGAAATTAACTGAAAATTTATTTGGGTTTATTTATTTGTTTTTGAGATAGTCTGACTCCGTTGCCCTATGCTAGAGTGCCATGGTGTCCTCACAGCAACCTCAAACTCCCCAGGCTCCAGACATCCTCTTGCGTCAGCCTCCCAAGTATCTGGAACTGCAAGGCGCCTACCACAACGCCTGGCTAATTTTTTTTTTCTTTTTTTTTTTTTTTTTTATCCCCCCCCCCCCCCCAATAGAGTGCTGTGGTGTGATAGCCCCCAGCAACCTCAAACTCTTGGGCTCAAGTGATTCTCTTGCCCCAACACTCCGAGTAGCTGGGACTATAGGCACCCACCACAACACCTGGCTATTTTTAGAGATGAGGTCTCGCTCTAGCTCAGGCTGGTCTCAAACCTGTGAGCTCAGGCAATCCACCCACCTCCGCCTCCCAGTAATTTTTCCATTTTTTTAGTAATGCCTGAGTCTTGCTCTTGGCTCACACTGGTCTTGAACTCCTGAGCTCGGTGATCCACTAGCCTCAGCCTCTTAGATTGCTAAGATTACAGGCGTGAGCCACAATGCCAGGCCCTGAAAATCTATTTGGAAAACATTGGCCTCCCTGTCCCAGAGAGGGTATTGAGATGAAAGGAACAGATGGTTTTAAATTAATATTTTAGTTTTAATGGGATGCACCATATATGTATAGTTTTGGAGACAGAGTCTCACTATGTCACCCTCCGTAGAGTGCTGTGATGTCATATCTCCAACTCTTGGGTTTAAGTGATTCTTTTGCCCTGGCCTCCCAAGTAGCTGGGACTATAGGCACCCGCTACAACACCCAGCTATTTTGTTGTTGTTGTTATTGTTGTCATCGTTTAGCAATCGTGGGCCAGGTTTGAACCCACCAACCCTGGTGCATGTGTCTGGTGCCCTAAACACTGAGCAACAGGCGCCAGTTATGTATTCATTATATATTCTTGAATGAAAAGTTTACAAACAAACTTAAAATGTACTAAATCATAAATAGATTCATTTAATATGCATATTTTTAAAGAATTAGAGAAAAGAGTTGGTTGTAAACAGCCTGGCACTTTATGTGCTTATTTTTTATTTTGAGATAGTCTCACTTTGTCACCCTCCGTAGATGCTGTGGTGTCATAGCTCACAGCAACTTCTAACTCTTGGGCTCAAGCAATTCTCTTGCCTCAGCCTCCCAAGTAGCTGGGACTACAGGCGCCTGCCACAATGCCCCCACTATTTTTGGAGGCAAGGTCTCGCTCTGGCTCAGGCTGGTCTTGAACCTGTGAGCTCAGGCATTATGTGCTTTTTAGAATTCCATCTATCATCTGAAATCCATGGCCCCGCTTTTACAGTGAAGTTACTTTCTCTAATAACAATTGTGGATGCTTATGAATGGACAGACGAGCATGCACACACATTTTGTTGATTTGGGTGGGAGTTTGTGAATACTTTGTTGTATAGGGTAAATTTGAAGAGATTTTTATCTTTTGGGTTCCTTTTAAAACATTCCTAATAAACTTTTAGAATAGTTTTAGATTTATAGAAAAGATGCAGAGATAATGGAGATAGTTCTCAAATAGAGATAGTTCTCAAATACTTCAGACCCAGTTTCCATTGTTAACATTTTACATTGCTATGGTGCATTTGACACATCTAATGAACCAGTATTGAGGCATTACTATTCACTAAAGTTCACAGTTTGTTTGAATTGCTTGATTTCTACCAGTGCCCTTTTCCTGTTCCAGGATGCTATCCAAGATACCACATTATATTTTAGAAGTTGTGTTTCCTTAGGTTTCTCTAGACTGTGTCAGATTGTCAGACTTTCCTTGGCTTGGATGACTTTGACATAGCTTATTGTATTTTTAAATTAATTATTTGATGAAGAAACATCTTTTTTTTTTAATGTATTTTTCTTTAAAGCTGAAGTTATTTCTTTCCAAAAGGGCAAGACTGGGGAATTGAATCAACTCTTAAATGCAGTTAAGTCAATGCAGGAGAAGACAGTTACATTTCAACAGGAGAGAGACCAAGTCATGTTGTCGCTGAAACAGAAACAAATGGAAAACAGTGCCCTACAGAATGAGGTATATTCATGCTTTAAAGGAACAGTGAATCAATAGTTTAATAACTGTTATGTAAGAGATCTTGAAGGATTATCAATCAAAATTAATTTCTCTCTTTGGTCATTCTTCTTTGTCTTCCTCCGATGTGCTTTAGTAGGATTTTGATGTCCCCAGATGCATTTTATTGATTTTCAAAAGTGTAAACCATGGCGTATCTTGGATATAAGAAAATGTTCTTGCTCATAAAGTATGAAAAAATTAGACTTACTGAGAAAGTCGTCTTTCTGAAAGAATATTTTGTATACAGAGCACTTTTGTATAATTCCACTTCTACCATAGCTTCAGGGAATAAGATCTTTTTTTTTTTTTTTGAGACAGAGTCTCACTATGTTGCCCTTGGTAGAGTGCTATGGTGTCACAGCTCACAGCAACCTCCAACTCTTGGGCTTAAGCAATTCTCTTGCCTCAGCCTCCCAAATAGCTGAGACTACAGGTGCCTGCCACTATGCCTGGCTGTTTTTTGTTGCAGTTGTCAGTGTTGTTTAGCAGGCCAGGGCTGGGTTCAAACCTGCCAAGCCAGCCTCAGTGTATGTGGCTGGTGCTGTAACCCCTGTGCTATGGGCACCAAGCCAGGGATAAGATTTTACAAAGTAGGGCGACACCTGTGATTCAGTGAGTAGGGTGCTGGTCATATATTGAGAGCCTGGCCCCAGCCAAATTGCAATGACAACAACAACAACAAATAGCCAGGTCCCAGCTACTCAGGAGGCTGAGGCAAGAGAATTGCCTAAGCCCAAAACCTGGAGGTTGCTGTGAGTTGTGACACCACGGAACTCTACCGAGGGTGACAAAGTGAAACTCTTGTCTCTAAAAAAAGATTTTACAAAGAAAGCTTTGTAAAAGCTTTTCTTTTACAAAGATGAAAATCATCTTGAATATTCATCTGGAAGCTTTCTTTGTAAAATCTTATTTATTTATTTTTTTTTTTGAGACAGTGTAAATTCATCTAAAATTAATATACCCCAGTAATGGTAAAAAGATTTGAGAAAGTGGTTTGGTGGAGGGTCTTGGAAGGGAGTATTTTATAGAAGAAAAATAATGTCCTTTACCTAGGTTCAGCGTTTACGAGACAAAGAATTTTGGTTAAACCAGGAGCTAGAGAGATTGCGTAATCATCTTTTAGAATCAGAAGATTCTTATACCCGTGAAGTTTTGGCTGCAGAAGATAGAGAGGCTAAACTAAGAAAGAAAGTCACAGTATTGGAAGAAAAGCTAGTTTCATCTTCTAGCGCAATGGAAAATGCAAGGTAATTTTTTCTTTTTTTGCTTTCATTTTAACTGAACATTTCTTGAATGTTAGACTCAGTAGCATTTTTTGTTAGCTCATTCTTGCAAAATTAATTACCTCCATTTTACTGATGAAGAAACTGAGGGTAAAGAAATTTAATAACCTACCTAAAGTTAGATACAGAATGTGTGTGTTAGTGAATTTCACCCTGGAGTCTGTAAGTTGTTTTTTTTTTTTTTCTTTTTCTTTGAGACAGAGCAAGACTTTGTTGCCAAGGCTGGAGTGCAGTGGCATTATCATATGCAGCCTCAAACTCCTGTGCTCAAGTGATCCTCTTAACTCACCTAGTTTTTTTTTGTTTTTGAGACACAGCCTCAAGCTGTCGCCCTGGGTAGAGTGCTGTGGCATCATAGCTCACAGCAACCTCCACCTCCTGAGCTTAAGCGATTCTCTTGCCTCAGCCTCCCAAGTAGCTGGGACTACAGGTGCCTGCCACAAAGCCCGGTCATTTTTTGTTTGTAGTTGTCATTGTTTGGCAGGCCCAGGCTGGATTTGAACCCGCCAGCTCTGGTGTATGTGGCTGGTGCCTTAGCTGCTTGAGGTAAAGGTGCCGAGCCTTTTTTTTTGAGACATAGTTTCACTTTGTCACCCTGGGCAGAGTGCTGTGGCATATCTCACAGCAACCTCAAACTCTAGGGCTCAAGCGATTCACTTGCCTCAGCCTCCTGAGTAGCTGGGACTACAGATGCTTATCACCACAATGCCTCGCTATTTTTTTTTTTTTTTTTTTTAGAGCCGGGTTCTTGTTCTTGCTCAGGCTGGTCTTGAACTCATGAGCTCAAGCAGTCTATCCACCTTGGCCTCCCAGAGTGCTAGGTACAGGCGTGAGCCACCATGCCTGGCCCCTTCTTAAAATTTTTTTGTAGAGACAGGGTCTCACTGTGTTACTCAGACTGATCTCAAACTGCTGACCTCAAATGATCTTCCTGCCTTAATCTCCCAAAGTGCTTGGGATTATAGGCATAAACCACCACACCTGACCTGGAGTCTGTGACTCTTAAGTATCTCTGGCATTCAGACTGTATAAATCCTAACCTTCACTCTAGATAATGCCTCTTACCATGGTAGGAGTGTAATGTGACATTCTCACTGATTTAATTACTTCTGTCCAGCAACCATATAATTTAATGTATGTGCTGTTAGTTTTTATCAAATGATCTGAGGTTGAATTTGGTGTAGTTATGAAAAGGTAGGGAGTGAAATAAGTAGCAATGTGAAGAACTTGGTCACTATGAAGAATTAACTCTTGCTTTATTAGAATGTTTAAGTAACTTTTCTGCTATATATTTCAAAATTTTATTTATCTCAATATAATGTTTTCTCTCTCTTTTTTTAAATTACAAAAACATTGTATTTTCTACTTTAGGAAAATCACACAAAACAAAAGAACACAAAACAGAATGCTACCCACCAAGGGATAATCTTTTTGTGCCCTTTTATGCTTTTATATTTGTGTGTGTATATCTTTTTTTTTTTTTTATTGTTGGGGATTCACTGAGGGTACAATAAGCCAGGTTACACTGTTGCAATTGTTGGGCAAAGTCCCTCTTGCAATCATGTCTTGCCCCCATAAAGTGTGACACACACCAAGGCCCCACCCCCCTCTCTCCGTCCCTCTTTCTGCTTCTCCTCCCCCCCATAACCTTAATTGTCATTAATTGTCCTCATATCAAAATTGAGTACATAGGATTCATGCTTCTCCATTCTTGTGATGCTTTGCTAAGAATAATGTCTTCCACTTCCATCCAGGTTAATACGAAGGATGTAAAGTCTCCATTTTTTTTAATAGCTGAATAGTATTCCATGGTGTACATATACCACAGCTTGTTAATCCATTCCTGGGTTGGTGGGCATTTAGGCTGTTTCCACATTTTGGCGATTGTAAATTGAGCTGCAATAAACAGTCTACTACAAGTGTCCTTATGATAAAAGGATTTTCTTCCTTCTGGGTAGATGCCCAGTAATGGGATTGCAGGATCAAATGGGACGTCTAGCTTGAGTGCTTTGAGGTTTCTCCATACTTCCTTTCAGAAAGGTTGTACTAGTTTGCAGTCCCACCAGCAGTGTAAAAGTGTTCCCTTCTTTCCACATCCAACTGCCAGCATCTGCAGTTTTGAGATTTTGTGATGTGGGCCATTCTCGCTGGGGTTAGATGGTATCTCAGGGTGGTTTTGATTTGCATTTCTGTAATAGATAGGGATGATGAACATTTTTTCATATGTTTGTTAGCCATTCGTCTGTCTTTAGAGAAGGTTCTATTCATGTCTCTTGCCCATTGATATAAGGGATTGTTGGCTTTTTTCATGTGGATTGAGTTCTCTATAGATCCTAGTTATCAAGGTTTTGTCTGATTGAAAATATGCAAATATCCTTTCCCATTGTGTAGGTTGTCTCTTTGCTTTGGTTGTTGTCTCCTTGGCTGTACAGAAGCTTTTCAGTTTAATGAAGTCCCATTTGTTTATTTTTGTTGTTGTTGCAATTGCCATGGCAGTCTTCTTCATGAAGTCTTTCCCCAGGCCAATATCTTCCAGTGTTTTTCCTGTGCTTTCTTTGAGGATTTTTATTGTTTCATGCCTTACATTTAAGTCCTTTATCCATCTTGAATCAATTTTTGTGAGTGGGGAAAGGTGTGGGTCCAGTTTCAGTCTTTTACATGTGGATATCCAGTTCTCCCAACACCATTTATTGAATAGGGAGTCTTTCCCCCAAGGTATATTCTTGTTTGGTTTATCGAAGATTAGGTGGTTGTAAGATGTTAGTTTTATTTCTTAGTTTTTCTATTCGATTCCAAGTGTCTATGTCTCTATTTTTGCCCAGTGACATGCTGTCTTGACCACTATGGCTTTGTAGTACAGACTAAAATCTGATATGCTGATGTCCCCAGCTTTATTTTTATTACTAAGAACTGCTTTAGCTATACGGGGTTTTTTCTGGTTCCATACAAAACGCAGAATCATTTTTTCCAAATCTTGAAAGTACGATATTGGTATTTTGATAGGAATGGCATTGAATAGGTAGATTGCTTTGGGAAGTATAGACATTTTAACAATGTTGATTCTGCGCATCCATGAGCATGGTGTGTTCTTTCATTTGTGAAAATCCCCTGCTATTTCTTTTCTGAGGATTTCATAATTTTCTTTGTAGAGGTCCTTCACCTCCTTCGTTAGGTATATTCCTAGGTATTTCATTTTCTTTGAAACTATGGTGAAGGGAGTTGTGTCCTTAATTAGCTTCTCACCTTCACTGTTATTGGCATATACTAAAGCTACTGACTTGTGGACATTGATTTTATATCCTGAAACATTACTGTATTTTTTGATGACTTCTAGGAGTCTTGTGATTGAGTCTTTGGGATTCTCTAAGTATAAGATCATGTTGTCAGCAAAGAAGGAGAGTTTGACCTCCTCTGCTCCCATTTGGATTCCCTTTATTTCCTTGTCTTGCCTAATTGTATTGGCTAGAACTTCTAGCACTATGTTGAATAGTAAAGGTGATAGAGGACAACCTTGTCTGGTTCCAGTTCTAAGAGGAAAAGCTTTCAGTTTTACTCCATTTAGTAAAATATTAGCTGTGGGTTTGTCATAGATAGCTTCAATCAGTTTTAGAAATGTGCCACCTATGCCTATACTCTTCAGTGTTCTAATTAGAAAAGGATGCTGGATTTTATCAACTGCTTTTTCTGCATCTATTGAGAGGATCATAAGATCTTTATTTTTGCCTCTGTTAATATGGTGGATAATGTTTATGGACTTGCGTATGTTAAACCAGCCTTGCATCCCTGGGATGAAACCAATTTGATCATGATGTATGACTTTTTTGATGATAAGCTGTAATCTATTGGCTAGGATTTTGTTGAGAATTTTTGCATCTATATTCATGAGTGAGATTGGTCTGAAATTCTCCTTTTTTGTTGGGTCTCTTCCTGGTTTTGGTATCAGGGTGATGTTTGCTTCATAGAATGTGTCGGGGAAGATTCCTTCTTCCTCGATTTTTTGGAATAATTTCTGCAATACAGGAATGAGCTCTTCCTTGAAGGTTTGATAGAATGCTGGTGTGAAGCCATCTGGACCAGGGCATTTTTTGGTTGGAAGATTTTTTATTGTTTCTTTAATCTCAGTGCTTGGAATTGGTCTGTTCAGGAGCTCTATTTCTTCCTGGCTGAGTCTAGGGAGAGGGTGTGATTCCAAATATTGATCCATTTCCTTCACATTGTCAAATTTCTGGGCATAGAGTTTCTGGTAGTATTCAAAGATGATCTCTTGTATCTCTGTGGGATCAGTTGTTATTTCCCCTTTATCATTTCTGATTGAGGTTACTAGAGATTTTACTTGTCTATTTCTTGTTAGTCTGGCCAGTGCTTTATCTATTTTATTAATTTTTTCAAAAAAGCAACTCCTTGTTTCATTAATTTTCTGAATAATTCTTTTGTTTTCAATTTCATTGATCTCTGATTTGATTTTGGAGATTTGTTTTCTTCTACTGACATTAGGCTTAGATTGTTCTTCTTTTTCCAACTCCATAAGATGGCTTGTGAGTTTGTTGATGCGCTCTCTTTCTGTTTTTCGAATGTAGGCATCTAAAGCGATAAATTTTCCTCTTAAAACTGCTTTTGCAGTATCCCACAGGTTTTGGTAGGTTGTGTCTTTGTTGTTATGCTCAAGGAAGTTAATGATTTCCTGTTTTATTTCTTCCTGCACCCATCTGTTATTCAATAGAAGATTGTTTAATTTCCATGTCTTTGTGTGGGGTCGAATGTTTTTGTTAGATTTGAGTTCCACCCTTAGTGCCTTATGGTCTGAGAAGATACAAGGTAAAATTTCAATTCTTTTGATTCTGTTGATATTTGTTTTGTGTCCCAGGATATGATCAATTTTGGAGAATGTTCCATGGGGTGATGAGAAGAGTGTGTATTCTTTTTTTTTTTTTTTTTTGTAGAGACAGTTTCACTTTATGGCCCTTGGTAGAGTGCCATGGCATCATACAGCTCACAGCAACCTCCAACTCCTGGGCTTAAGCGATTCTCTTGCCTCAGCCTCCCGTGTAGTTGGGACTACAGGCACCCGCCACAACGCCCGGCTATAAGAGTGTGTATTCTTTATCTTTGGGATGGAGTGTTCTATATGCGTCTATCAAGCACAGGTGTTCTAGGGTCTCATTTAAATCTCTTATATCTTTGTTTAATTTCTGTTTAGAGGATCTATCCAGCTTTGTAAGAGGAGTGTTAAAGTCCCCTGTTATGATGGTATTATCGGATATCATATTGCTTAGACTGAGTAAGGTCTGTTTCAAGAACCTGGGAGCATTTAAATTGGGTGCATAAATATTTAGAATTGAAACGTCTTCTTGTTGTATTTTTCCCTTGACCAATATAAAGTGACCATCTTTGTCTTTTTTGACTTTAGTTACTTTAAATCCACATGTATTTGAAAATAAGATCGCAACTCTTCTTTTCTTCTGAATTCCGTTTGCCTGAAAAATTGTCTTCCAACCCTTGACTCGGAGCTTTAATTTGTCTTTTGAAGCCAGGTGTGTTTCTTGCAGACAGCAAATGGATGGCTTGTGTTTTTTAATCCAGTCAGCCAATCTATGTCTCTTCAGTGGGGAATTCAAGCCATTAACATTTATTGAGATAATTGATAAGTGTGGTAGTGTTCTTTTCATCTTATTTTGTGAGAGTCCATTGCTTAGTTTTATCTTTTGCATCAGTGTGGAGGTTAGGTTCTGCCCTTTAATTTCTGAGTTCTTACTTTGCTGCTGATCCATTGTGATGGTCAGTGTGTAGAACCGGTTGAAGTATTTCCTGTAGAGCTGGTCTTGTTGTGGCAAATTTCCTCAATGTTTGTATATCCGTAAATGATTTGATTTCTCCGTCAATTTTAAAGCTTAGCTTAGCAGGGTACCAAATTCTGGGCTGGAAATTGTTCTGTTTAAGTAGATTAAAGGTAGATGACCATTGTCTTCCTGCTTGGAAAGTTTCATTAGAGAAGTCTGCAGTCACTCTGATGGATTAGCCCCTGTAGGTCAACTGGCGCTTACTTCTGGCAGCTTGCAGAATCTTTTCTTTTGTCTTGACTTTGGACAGGTTCATCACAATGTGTCTTGGAGAAGCTCAGTTAGAGTTGAGGTTACTTGGGGTCCGATATCCCTCTGAAAGGAGTGTGTCAGAATCTTTGGTGATATTTGGGAAATTTTCTTTTATAATATTCTCTAGTATGGCTTCCATTCCTCTGGGGGCATTCTTCTTCCCCTTCTGGGATTCCTATAACTCGTATGTTGGAATGCTTCATAAGGTCCCATAATTCTGACAGTGAACGTTCTGCTTTCTCTCTCTTCTTTTCTGCCTCTTTTACTGTCTGAGTTATCTCAAGAACTTTATCTTCTACCTCCAAAATTCTTTCTTCTGCATGGTCTAACCTGTTGCTGATACTTTCCATTGCATCTGTAAGTTCCCTCATTGACTGCTTCAGTTCCTTCAGCTCTGCTATATCCTTTCTATATTCTTCATATCGTTCATCTCTTATTTGATTCTGTTTTTGGATTTCCTTTTGGTTATTTTCCACTTTATTAGCAGTTTCCTTCATTGTTTCCATCATTTCCTTCATTGTTTTCATCATGTGTATTCTAAATTCCCTTTATGTCATTCCTAACATTTCTTTATAGGTGGAATCCTCTGCAGTAGCTACCTCATGGTCCCTTGGAGGGGTTGTTCTGGACTGGTTCTTCATGTTGCCTGGCGTTTTCTGCTGATTCTTCCTCATGAGTGATTTCTTTTATCTGTTTCCTTGCCCTAATTTTCCTTTCACTTCCTCTTGCTCTTTAAGTTCCCTTGCCTGTGGACTAAGGTTTCGATGAGTCCTTTTGGTGTAGGACCAGAAGGATGAGAAGGTTGAAAAGCAAGAAGGGATGAAAGAAAGAAGGAAAGAACGAAAAGAAAATAGAGAAAGGAGATGGGTTAGGTAAAAGGAATATTGAGAAAAAGAAGAGTGGCGCAGAAAGAGGGAGACAGAGCAATATAGGTGTATAGTAGGGTACTTTGACACAACCTTAAAAAACCCCAACCTCTGGGGGTGCCTGGTTGGGTGGTTCCCTTGAGGTGAGCAACTCTTTACTAACCTGATCAGACACAGTACCCCACCTCCACCAAGTGGGGAAGAAAGACAGAAATGCTATAAATGAAACCAAAACAAGCAAACAGAAAACTTCACGGGATAAAATTGGGTGAAAAACCAAATAATAGGGGTAGAAACACTAGCAAAAATGAAGTTCTAGTTATTGAAAAAGGCAGCAATGGGAAATTGTATTTATACTAGAAAACCGGAGAAAGAAAAGAAAAAATCTGTAGGGAAAAGGTTGAAATTAAAAAACAAAACAAAAACAACAACATCAAAATAAACAAAAATCAAACAAACAAACAAAAAAACTCCAAAAACAAAGCAGTGCATATATTTTGTTGAATATTGTCTGGGCAACCGGTGGTTTTCTGGGGTATGAGATGTTAATTACAATGCTGATATGGCTGGAGGTCTCCACTGATTTCTCAAAGCCCACAGGGTAGACACCCTAAGTTTCTCTTCAGTCCTCAAGGTCCTAGGGTGGACCTTGTTGGGGCACTTCTCTCACAATGGCTCCCTGCGGCCTACGGCCAAACACTATTAGCTCTGTCCGTCAGGCTCAGCTGCTCAGTCTGGGGTCCCAGACAATGCACAAAGTTCTCCGCACTCCCACTCAAGCTCTCCCCAAGGCAGTTCAACTGAGTGCCAAGTCCAAGAACACCAAAACAGTTCAGAGGTAAGGCCTTTCCAGTTTGCAGTCTCGCTGCTACTGCACTTACAGCTGTCGGCGGGATTAGACCAATGGAGCGCACGCGATTACTTGCCAGTTTTCCACTGTTTTTGTCCTCCTCTTGGGTCCAGAAGTCTCTCGCGACTCTCTGTATCCTCAAAGGGATGATTATAGGCAGATCCCACCAGCCAGAGATGCCTGGAGTCTTATCTCCCTCATGGTGCCCAGATGCAAGGAAGCTGTTTCTCGGCCGCCATCTTGCGCTCTGCTTTATACCACAATTTATTAATCCATTCATGGATGATGGGCAGTTGGGCTTTTTCCATGACTTAGCAATTATGAATTGGGCTGCAATAAATATTCTGGTACAAATATCTTGTTATAATGTGATTTTTGGTCTTCTTGGGTACATACCTTGTAGAGGAATTATAGGATTGCACGGCAGATCTATTTTTAGGTCTCTAAGTGTTCTCCAAACATCTTTCCAAAAGGAATGTATTAATTTGCATTCCCACCAGCAGTGTAAAAGTGTTCCGTTTTCTCCATATCCACGCAAAATCCCAACATCTCTGGTCTTGGGATTTTGTGATATGGGCTAATCTTACTGGAGTTAGATGATATCTCAAAGTAGTTTTGATTTGCATTTCTCTGATGATTAAGGGTGATGAGCATTTTTTTCATATGTCTGTAGGCCGTGCACCTGTCTTCTTCAGAGAAGTTTCTCTTCAAGTCCCTTGCCCTCCTGCAATGGGATCACTTGTTCTTTTCTTGCTTATATGTTTGAATTCTCTGTGGATTCTGGTTATTAAACCTTTGTCGGAGACATAACCTGCAAATATCTTCTCCCATTCTGAGGGCTGTCTGCTTGCTTTACTTACTGTGTTCTTGACTGTCCAGAAGCTTTTTAGTTTGATCAAGTCCCAGTAGTATATTTTTGAACCTGCTTCAATTGCCCGGGGGGTCCTCCTCATAAAATATTCACCCAGACCGATTTCTTCAAGAGTTTTCTCTGCACTCTCTTCTAGTATTTTTATAGTTTCATGTCTTAAGTTTAAATCTTTAATCCAGTGAGCGTCTATATTAGTTAATGGTGAAAGGTGTGGGTCCAGTTTGAGCCTTCTACAGGTCGCCATCCAGTTCACCCAGTACCATTTGTTAAATAGGGAATCTTTTCCCCACTGAATGTTTTTAATTGGCTTGTCAAAGATTAAATAATGGAAGTAGCTGGGTTCATCTCTTGGTTCTCTATTCTGTTCCATACATCTACTTCTCTGTTTTTGTGCCAGTACCATACTGTTTTGATCACTATCAATTTATAGTATAGTTTGAGGTCTGGTAGCGTGATTCCTCCTGCTTTGTTTTTATTTCTGAGTAATGTCTTGGCTATTTGAGGTTTTTTCTGATTCCTTATAAAACAAAGTATTATTTTTCAAGATCTTTAAAGTATGACAGTGGAGCTTTAATAGGGATTGCATTAAAAGTGTATATTGCTTTGAGTAGTATGGACATTTTAATAATGTTGATTCTTCTCAGCCATGAGCATGGTATGTTTTTCCATTTGTTAACATTTTCAGCTATTTCTTTTCTTAGAGTTTCATAGTTCTTTTTATAGAGATCTTTCACGTTCTTTGTTAGGTAAACTCCCAAATATTCCATCTTCTTTGGCACTACTGTGAATAGGATAGAGTCCTTAATTGTTTTTTCAGCTTGACTATTGTTGGTATATATAAATTTATGAATGTTGATTTTGTACCCTGAGATGCTGCTGTATTCTTTGATCACTTCTAAGAATTTTGTGGTAGAATCCCTGGTGTTTTCAGATATACAATCATATCATCTGTGAAGAGTGCAAGTTTGATCTCTTGTGACCCTATATGAATACCCTTGATCACCTTTTATTCCCTAATTATGATGGCTAAAACTTCCATTACAATGTTAAAGAGCAGTGGAGACAATGGGCAACCTTGTCTGGTTCCTGATCTGAGTGGAAATGATTTCAATACTCCATTCAATACGATATTGGCTGTGGGTTTGCTGTAGATGGATTCTATCAGTTTGAGAAATATCCCTTCTATACCGATTTTCTTAAGTGTTCTGATCATAAAGGGATGCTGGATATTATCAAAAGCTTTTTCTGCATCAATTAAGATAATCATGGTATTTGTTTTTTAATTTCATACTATTTTGTAACCTATTTGTGTCACTTGATAGTATGAGTTTTGATAAATATTAAGCCATATATTTTTGTAGTAGCATTTTATGGCTATATAGTATATCAGTATTTGGATTTGCCAGAATTTCTTTAACCCAGTCATTTATTGAGAATTTAGAGTGTTTCAGCTTTTTAAAACCACTGAGTGCTGTCATGCTCTGTACTACTTTAGCCTTATTTTTCACATTATCCTTATCCAGATAAACTATATTACTCATTTCCTCAGATAGAGCCATTTTTTTTTTCTTATTTCTTTTTCTTCTGCTGCTTCTTTTTGTATTACTTCTTCTATCTGGAGAGTGGGACCTAATCCCTAACATTTATTTATTTTTTTTTTATCAATCTCACCTGTTCTTCAAATTCCATTTTCTTCCTGAAGGGTGCTTTGTTTAGTATCCTGCTCCCTCATATCTAGAAACAAACCAGGTGTGAGGTTTTTCCTTTGAACTTGCATGGTAAGTTTTTTTGTTTGTTTTTTGATAATACAGTCATGTTTTACTTTAGGCTACAGGTAATTGGTTTATTTATTTTTTTAATTGTTGGGGATTCATTGAGAGTACAAAGAACCAGATTACATTGATTGCATTTGTTAGGTAAAGTCCCTCTTATAATTGTGTCCTGCCCTCAAAAGGCGTGTCACATACCGTGACCCCCCCCACCTCCTTCCCTCTCTCTGATTTTCTCTTCCCAGGGTACAGATAATTGTTGATCTGTCTTACAGTGTCTTCCACCCAATGATATGTAAGGTCACTGATAGGTCAGAATTATGTCATTCATTTTGTACCCATCAATATACAGCATACAATATACATAGCTTCTCAGTAAATATTTGTTGTATGTGCAACTCAGATCTGCAAACCAGGTTATGGTGTTTTGAGCTCTTACTTAACAATATTAATACCTGGTATTTATTTACTTTCTAAGTGTCATCATGACTAATTTCATGTATGTGTGCAGTTACCCTTTGAGTGATTTTCTAGTCAGCAAAGTTGAATAAAGTCCAGAGAAATTTGGGGACAGAGTTCAGGTCTTCCTGTGATCAATTTACTGTTCCTTCCACAAGAGGGTGCTATTGGGTAAAATCTCTTCAAAGTGAGGTAGTTGATCTTAATGAGCTTTAATGGGCTACTCTTAAATAAGAACTGTATATTAAAAACCCAGGAAGACTAGTGCAGTATTTTGAATATAATCATTATATATTAAGGAGGTACATCAATGATAGAAGCCTGGATAGGTACTCTGTAGATCTCTTAAGGATCTCTGGATTATTATTTGGGGTAGGGGTTATTGTATTTAATCTAGGCAGAAAGATGATAGTAAAAGATACTTTAATATCTAGGCCAGTTCATCAATGGGTTAATCTTTGGATAGGCTTAAGTTCACCAGGATTGCAAGTGTCGAAAGCAGGGAAGCGTCATGGGATTCTTTCCTTATTGGAACCTAGACAGTATGACTTCAAGGTTCCTTGTAACATTTTATGGTAAATTACATCTTAAAAGTTTGGAAACATGAAGGTTGCAGGCTATTTGTAAATTTTTCTTTTGCTGACATTTCTTGTTTACCGTAACTCTCAGTCTTTAAAAGGATTGCCACTTGTTCAGTCACTTTCACAGGAAGGCTGATTGAGTTAGTACAAACAAGGAGAATGAAGATGAGGAATCCTTCAAGTTTCTTTGAAATGTAACTTTAAAACAACAAAATGTCAGCAAGCTCAAGTTCATAGGGATAGAAAGTAGAATGGCAGTTTCCCGGAGAGGAGGGAGTTATTATTTAATGGGTGTGGAGTTGCAGTTTGGGAAGATGAAATAAGTTGTGGAGATTGGTGGTGGTAATGGTTGCACAACAGTGTGGATGTACATAGTGCCGCTACTGAACTGTACACATTAAAATGGCAACTTATATGTTATTTATATTTTGAATAAGAGTTTTCCACGATAAGAAAATGTAAGGAAGATGTTTTATCTTGTCAAAGTATCTAAATACTTTGAAATCTAACTTAAGAGCAATAAGATGTGGGGATAGTTCCTCTAAATAGATAGAAGCAGTTTGACTTTTATTCTTTGTTTGAAGCCATCAAGCCAGTGTGCAGGTAGAGTCATTGCAAGAACAATTGAATGTGGTCTCCAAGCAAAGGGATGAAATTGCACTGCAGCTTTCTGTGTCTCAGGAACAAGTAAAGCAGTATGCTCTGTCACTAGCCAACCTGCAGATGGTGCTAGAGCATTTCCAACAAGGTAAGTTGTACGGTCAATCTTTCAATAAAGAAAAATTATAGTCTTTAGTAATTTTACCATATTTGGGTGCTATTTTAGATTAGGCAAAGGGAAATCTTCAAAAGGTTACCCATTTGTGTGTGTGTGGGGGGAGTTGAAGTAGTCCTCAACAAGTTATTTAGATTCCTTTTATAATTAAGAATAGGAAACATACACTCCTATTTGTATAAGTAATCAACACACTGAAGCCCATAATGGCATAAATGTATTCATGATCTATGTACAAATGGCTTAATAAAAAAAATAGGAAACATAAAATACATTTAGTAATTATTAAAATTTGGTTTTATTTATTTAGTTTTTATTTGGAGACAGGGTCTTGCCCTATCGCCCAGGCTGCAGGGCAGTGGCACTGTCAGGGCTCACTATAACCATGAACTCCTGGGCTCAAGGAATGCTCCCGTCATTGGGAGCATTGGGACTACAGGTTTAAGCCACTGTGCCTGGCCTAAAAATATGTTTTAGTATTGCATTACCAGTTAAGGTGAGAGTTAAGGAATCGTAAGGGTAACACAAGGAAAGATGACCAGGTTATAAAGAAAGGAATACAGAGAAAGAAAGAGATACACACGTTGAAAAGATGGCTACGTTTTAAGATAGCGGTTGGAGGTTGAACTTACATTGGTGTTAATCATTGATAATTACTATCCTTCGAAATATTAACTTGTTCTTAGCTATTTATCTGTACTTTGAGGTAACTACATTTTCTAGTCCAAGTGAAAATACCTTTTGGAAACATAACAGCAACTAGACCTGTTTGATTCTGAGAATCAAATAATGCTTTTTCATATTCTTCTTTAATCAATTAAAATCATTCACCCATCCATTTGTTTATTAGTGCATTTGGTAATTCTTTTTTTTTTTTGAGACAGAGTTTCACTTTGTCACCCTCAGTAGAGTGCTGTGGTGACATAGCTCATAGCTCACAGCAACCTCTAACTCTGGGGCTCAAGCAATTCTCTTGTCTCAGCCTCCCTAGTAGCTGGGACTACAGGCACCCACCACAACGCCCGGCTATTTTTAGAGACAGGGTCTCGCTCTTGCTCAGGCAGGTCTTGAACTTCGGCCTCCCAGAGTGCTAGGATTACAGGCATGAGCCACTGCACCAGCCTCCATTCAGTAATTCTTGACAGTTAAGTGCTAATGGGGACAAGGCAGGAGTGATTGGATATGGGGATAATGAAGTAACAGGATCTTATAGTTTTGTGCCTAATCAAGACTTTAAGTTTGTACCTGTGTGTTCTTTAGATGGTTGAAATCTTGAATTTTAAACGTAAGAATTTTCTAGATCTGCTTTATGGTATAAATTACTTGACCGAGTGTGCATACAAAGTGATATGGTCCTGAGGCTGTAGAGCAGTGGTTCTTAACCTTCCTAATGCTGCAGCCCTTTGATATAGTTCCTATGGGTCACAACCCACAGGTTGAGAACCACTGCTGTAGAGAAATCATGGCCAAAGAGGAAATATTTCAATGGAGTTAATGAAGAAAGAGAAGAATCTGTTCGATAGACAGGTGGAGAAGGGCTTAAGCAGAGAAAACAATGATCTTTGTACTTTAGTTCAACTTAATATTAGCACTAAGGCATGTAAAATTTTCTTGATGAGACATTTGAACCATTTTTGTTAGATTTTTAAAATTTCAAATGTCTTAAAATTGCAGTTTTATCATACAGTTGCAAAGTACTAATGTAACTTTCTTATAGAGGAAAAAGCCATGTATTCTGCTGAGCTAGAAAAGCAAAAACAGCTCATAGCTGAATGGAAGAAAAAGGCAGAAAATCTGGAAGGAAAAGTGATATCATTGCAGGTAAGTCAAAATAGTTTTATCTTGTAGATTTTATTGTTTGTGAAAAAATTACTTACAGAATCTTTACCTTAGAAATAATTTAGACTGTTCATGTTGTTTGAGTGGCTGCTCTGTATCTAGCCCTCTGCTGGGATGTAACAGTTAACAAGATACTTAGGAATTCCCTCAGGTGACATGGTTTAGAGTAGATACAGCAAATGTGAGATTATAGGACATTTAAATTTTTTAACACACTTGGGTGTCTTAGATCTCTGGAAAAAAATCTCAATTATTCTACAATTTTAACTTTATAATTTTTTTCCTTTCAACAAAATAACCATACTGGGTACTGTATTTCACATGGATTAAAGTAAGTTCTATTCAATTATATCTTTTCTTTTGCAGCATCAGCTTTAAAATATTTTTCTCTTTATTATTATGCTATATTTCATACATACAAAAATTATATAATATATAAATAAACATGAACACCTATGAGGAGATGTGACACCAAAATGACTTATTTTTAGGTTTAGGGGAAACTTTTCCAAGTCACAATTAGACTCTGACAATAGCTAATAGAAAGTAATAAAATTTATCTACCTGGCATTAGTGGCAATTGTGCTGTTCAGGAACATTAATGTCTCAAGTAAGTAAAGATGTATATTCTATTAAATTTTTATTAAGTATTAAGCAGCTGTAAAAAAATGTAGATAATATCTATGAAATGTGAGAATAGCACAATACAGCAAGTACACGTGTACTCAGCACCCAGTGGAAGAAATGGAATGTCATCCTTTGGAGTTTCTTATGCCTTCCCCCCATCTCATCACTTTCCTACTTCTTTGTAGATAACCACTATTCCGAAATTGTATATTTATCTCCCCAACCCCATTTTTCTTTACAGTTTTATCACATACAATTGCATCTCCAAACCACACATTGTTTGGTTTTGCATAAGTTTTCCGAGGCTTGCTTTTTTTTTTTTTTTTTTTTAGCATTATGTTCATGAGATTCAGCCATGTTACTATGTGTAGATGGTTCATTATCTTTACTGCAGTATTCACTGCATGAATATATAATTTGCCCATTTTACTGTAAAGGACATTTCAGATATCTTAGATACAAATAAAATGATTGTGTACCTCCTCATGTTCATCTCCTGGTACACACGTAAAAGAGCTTCTTTTAGGTGTGTATCTTGATTGGAATTGCTGAGTTAAGGGATACACACACATACGCACAAGCAACTTCATTTTTACTAGATGATGGCAAATTGTTTTCTTTCTTTTCTTTTCTTTTTTGAGACAGACTTACTCTGTCACCTTGGCTAGAGTGCCCTGGCGTCAGCCTAGCTTGCAGCAACCTCTAACTCCTGGGCTCAAGCAATCCTCTTGCCTCAGCCTCTGGAGTAACTGAGACTACAGAAATGTGCCACCATACCTGGTTAATTTTTCTATTTTCAGAAGAGTTGTGGTGGTCAGGCTGATCTTGAACTCCTGGAGCAATCCTGCCTCAGCTTCTCTTTTTTTTTTTTTTTTTTTGTAGAGACAGAGTCTCATGTACTGCCCTCAGGTAGAGTGCCGTGGCGTCACACGGCTCACAGCAACCTCTTAACTCTTGGGCTTACGCGATTCTCTTGCCTCAGCCTCCCGAGCAGCTGGGACTACAGGCGCCCGCCACAACACTCGGCTATTTTTTTTTTTTTTTGGTTGCAGTTTGGCCGGGGCTGGGTTTGAACCCGCCACCCTCGGCATATGGGGCTGGCGCCCTACTCACTGAGCCACAGGCGCTGCCCCTGCCTCAGCTTCTCATAGTGCTAGGATTATAGATGTGAACCACCACGCCCAGCCAGCAAATTGTTTTCTAAAGCCATTTTGCTAATTTATTCCTATCAGCAGTGCCTAAGAGTTCTTATTCTACATCCTTATCAACACGTAGCATTATCAGAACTTTTTTTTTAAAGGCAGAGCCTAGCTCTGTCACCCCAGGTTGGCAGTGACATCATCATAGCTCACTGCAATCTCAAACTCTTGGGCTGAAATAATCTTCCTGCCTCAGCCTTTTGAGTAGCTGGGAGTATAGGTACACACCACAATGCTTGGCTAATTTTTCTACTTCTAGTAGAGAAGGAATCTGGTTGGTTTTCTGTTTTTAGTAGAGATGGGGTCTGGCTTTTGCTCAGGGTGTTCTCAAACTCTTGAGCTCAAGCAGTCCTCCTACTTCAATTGCAAATGTGATCCACTGTGCCCAGCCCATTATCAGATTTTTTAAGTTTTTGCCACCTTTGGGAAGATGATTTAGTCCATTTCATGCTGTTAAACAGAATACCACATCCTGGGTACATTATAATGAAAAGAAATTTATTGGCTTACAGGTTGTGAAGGCTAGAAAGTCTAAGATCAAGGGGCTGGCATCTGGCAAGGGCTTTCTTGCTACTTCATCCCACGGCAGAAGAGCAAAGAGAGGGTGAAAGGGTGGGAGAGAGCACAAGAGGGGGCCGAACTTATCTTTTTATAAGGAACACACTCCCATAAAAAGTACATTAATCCATTCATGAAGACAGTGCCCCCATCGCCCAAACACGTCCTTAACACCATTTAAGGCCACACCTCTCAACATTGCCACATTGGGGATCAGTTTCCAATGCATGAACTGTGGGGGACACATTCAAACCCAAACAGAATGGCTATCTTCTTGTGATTTTAATTTTCATTTCCCTGATTACTAATGAGGTCAAGCATCTTTTGGTATGTTCATTGACCATTTATGCCTACTTTTTGGTCAGTTCATTAATACATTTAAAAGAAATATACATATATGTATGTTTTACCCTCTACGGCCCAGTAATTTTACCATATAAAAGATATATTTTATCTAATACTTTTAGTTGTTTCCAATGGGTCCAGAATATCTAGTCTATTAAACTGCTAGAATGGCAGTCGAAATTTTTTTTTAACTAATCTTATGTTTTAAATTAAAAAATGTAAACTAGAGGAAGAACAAAATAAAATTAATATTTAATATTAATTAATCTTAATAATTTAATATTAATAAAGATAACAGCTAAAATGAAAGAAATAAAAGCCAAACAAGTGATAAAAGGAATAATGAAATCTAAATGCTGAGTTTTAAAAAAGTCTTAGTGTTGTTTTAAGCTTTAATAATT
Organism: Nycticebus coucang; assembly: GCF_027406575.1. Lineage (NCBI taxonomy): Eukaryota > Metazoa > Chordata > Mammalia > Primates > Lorisidae > Nycticebus > Nycticebus coucang. Next base: position 92,245,788 of record NC_069788.1, read on the forward strand.
TAATAATTATTAATACTGTGAGCTAAAAAAATTTTTGAAAGTTTATTTATGGGGAAGATGAAGAGAAGCTGTTAGATACAAACATATATTAAACTAGAAGGAAACAAATTAAGCGTTTGATAGTGGAGTAGGGTGTCTGTATGTAAAAAATGTACTCAAATGATAGATACTCTAAATACCCTGACTTGATCATTATGCATTATACACATGTTAAAAATGTCTCCGCACTGCATAAACATGCAAAAATAAGGAAAAAAAGTTTAAATTTTCTTTATACTAAATTTAGTTTTGTGAATTTGAATAATACATTTTTTATTTTAAATTTATTATTTTAATCTTTATCTGTGTATCCGTCAGGGCTCTACCCTTAGAAGCAAAACCAGTAGGGTGTGTGTGTATATGCCAAATTTGTATGTATGACATATTTGTATGAATACACACATAAATCATTTATTATAAGGAATGAGCTATGTGGTTGTGAAGGCTGAAAAACAGGTTTGAAATTTGTAACGTTGTCAGTTAGTAGGGGCAGACCACATCAAAGGCAGGCTGGAACTCACAGGCATGGGCCAAGGCTGTTGTCTACAGCCAGTCAGGAAAGGAAAATCACAAGCAGGATGGAACTCCACAGGCATGGGTGGAAGCTGCTGTCTATAGAAGGAATTTCTTATTTTTATTTTGGATATCTAAGCCCTGCTTTTATAAACTTCCAACTGGTTCAATCAGGCATACCCATACTTACCCAGGATAATGTACCTTTCTCAAATTCAACTGATTAATGACTATGATTACTTTTGCAAAATACCTTCACAGCAATATGTTTGTCATAGTTGTCATTACTCACACCAACCTCAAAGTCCCAGGCTCAAGCGATTTCTCTTACCTCAGCCTCCAAAGTAGCTTGGATACAGGTGCCCGCCACAATGCCCAGCTATTTTTAGAGACGGGTCTCACTCTTGCTCAGCTGATCTTGAACCCCTGAGCTCAGGTGACCCACCCTCCCAGAGTGCTAGGATTATAGGTGTGAGCCACCGTGCCCAGGCAATTAACGATCTTTAGAAATATTGTTGGTGCACCTAAGATTCTCTCACAGCACACCCGTGTCCTATGGCCACGGTACACAGGTTGAAAACCAGTGTACTATAGAGTCAGTAGACAAATGGCAGTTCTGGTAAACAATACCTGTATAGCACAAATGACAAAAAGTCATCTCTACTGCACAAGGTGTTCTTATAAACTGACTAGAGAAACCTCAGTAGCATCATGGGCAACGTATGCAGAGAGGTTTCACAGAAGAGCAGATCCAACTAATCCAACTATCCTGAAACATGAAAAAAAGGCTCAGATTCACTAGTCAAGGATATAAAATTTAAAGTAGCAAAGACATAATGAAAGCATCACTTTATTATTTTCTGAAAATTAAAAAACAGCATTTGTTGCTGTATTTCTTGACGTTCCATATGGTTTTTGTTTGATTTCTTTCTGTTTTTTCTCTTAGACTTCTGTCACTATGCTGTCATTTAGTAGCATCTGCTCTTTTTATTTAATTCCTCTGACAGAGGCAGTGTCGTATGGTGGAAGAGTATGAGTTCTGTGTTTGATACTTTTATTAGTCTCATGAACTTGCCTGTGGTCACAGAGGTGCCGCATCATCAGCTGAGTAGTAAAGGGGCAACTCTCAGATGCTTCCCAGCTTACATTGTGTGAACCTGTTTTTGCATACTGCTTCATAATGAAATTTCCTCCCTCAGGAACAGTTGGATGAAGCAAACGCTGCACTGGATTCAGCATCACGACTTACAGAACAGTTAGATCTAAAGGAAGAACAACTTGAAGAACTTAAAAAACAAAGTAGGTTTTTTTGCCTTTTCGGTTTTCCCCTCTGTAATACTAGTGTTAAGTCAAATATAATCTGCCACATATTGGCTCGGTTGCATGAGACCAACTTTATTAGACGTCCATTTCCATTACCTGTGACTGATTTGCTTCAGTTTAAGCATGAGCCTAGCAAAACCAGAGTCATTAAGTTGACCGTGGATGTCCAATTAGTTTTCCTCGGTGTTGAGGCAGTGTTTCTGTGTTGGTTGTCACCCTGTTGACCAAGGGAGTTCATATGACTGATCTGACTTTTTATGGTTATGAATTCTTTTTTTTTTTTTGTTGGGGATTCATTGAGGGTACAATAAGCCAGGTTACACTGATTGCAATTGTTAGGTAAAGTCCCTCTTGCAATCATGTCTTGCCCCCATAAAGTGTGACACACACCAAGGCCCCACCCCACCTCCCTCCTTCCCTCTTCCTGTTTCCCCCCCATAACCATAATTGTCATTAATTGTCCTCATATCAAAATTGAGTACATAGGATTCATGCTTCTCCATTCTTGTGATGCTTTACTAAGAATAATGTCTTCCACGTCCATCCAGGTTAATACGAAGGATGTAAAGTCTCCATTTTTTTTAATGGCTGAATAGTATTCCATGGTATACATATACCACAGCTTGTTAATCCATTCCTGGGTTGGTGGGCATTTAGGCTGTTTCCACATTTTGGCGATTGTAAATTGAGCTGCAAGAAACAGTCTAGTACAAGTGTCCTTATGATAAAAGGATTTCTTTCCTTCTGGGTAGATGCCCAGTAATGGGATTGCAGGATCAAATGGGAGGTCTAGCTTGAGTGCTTTGAGGTTTCTCCATACTTCCTTCCAGAAAGGTTGTACTAGTTTGCAGTCCCACCAGCAGTGTAAAAGTGTTCCCTTCTCTCCACATCCACGCCAGCATCTGCAGTTTTGAGATTTTGTGATGTGGGCCATTCTCACTGGGGTTAGATGATATCTCAGGGTTGTTTTGATTTGCATTTCTCTAATATATAGAGATGATGAACATTTTTTCATGTGTTTGTTAGCCATTTGTCTGTCTTTAGAGAAAGTTCTATTCATGTCTCTTGCCCATTGATATAAGGGATTGTTGGCTTTTTTTCATGTGGATTAATTTGAGTTCTCTATAGATCCTAGTTATCAAGGTTTTGTCTGATTGAAAATATGCAAATATCCTTTCCCATTGTGTAGGTTGTCTCTTTGCTTTGGTTATTGTCTCCTTAGCTGTACAGAAGCTTTTCAGTTTAATGAAGTCCCATTTGTTTATTTTTGTTGTTGTTGCAATTGCCATGGCAGTCTTCTTCATGAAGTCTTTCCCCAGGCCAGTATCTTCCAGTGTTTTTCCTATGCTTTCTTGGAGGATTTTTATTGTTTCATGCTTTAAATTTAAGTCCTTTATCCATCTTGAATCAATTTTTGTGAGTGGGGAAAGGTGTGGGTCCAGTTTCAGTCTTTTACATGTAGACATCCAGTTCTCCCAACACCATTTATTGAATAGGGAGTCTTTCCCCCAAGGTATGTTCTTGTTTGGTTTATCAAAGATTAGGTGGTTGTAAAATGTTAGTTTCATTTCTTGGTTTTCAATTCGATTCCAAGCGTCTATGTCTCTGTTTTTGTGCCAGTACCATGCTGTCTTGAGCACTATGGCTTTGTAGTACAGACTAAAATCTGGTATGCTGATGCCCCCAGCTTTATTTTTGTTACAGAGAACTGCCTTAGCTATACGGGGTTTTTTCCGGTTCCATACAAAACGCAGAATCATTTTTTCCAAATCTTGAAAGTACGATGTTGGTATTTTGATAGAAATGGCATTGAATAGGTAGATTGCTTTGGGAAGTATAGACATTTTAACAATGTTGATTCTTCCCATCCATGAGCATGTTATGTTCTTCCATTTGTTAATATCCTCTGCTATTTCCTTTCTGAGGATTTCATAGTTTTCTTTATAGAGGTCCTTCACCTCCTTCGTTAGGTATACTCCTAGGTATTTCATTTTCTTTGAAACTATGGTGAAGGGAGTTGTGTCCTTAATTAGCTTCTCATCTTGACTGTTATTGGTGTACACAAAGGCTACTGACTTGTGGACATTGATTTTATATCCTGAAACATTACTGTATTTTTTGATGACTTCTAGGAGTCTTGTAGTTGAGTCTTTGGGGTTCTCTAAGTATAAGATCATGTCGTCAGCAAAGAGGGAGAGTTTGACCTCCTCTGCTCCCATTTGGATTCCCTTTATTTCCTTGTCTTGCCTAATTGTATTGGCTAGAACTTCCAGCACTACATTGAATAGTAAAGGTGACAGAGGACAACCTTGTCTGGTTCTAGTTCTAAGAGGAAAAGCTTTCAGTTTTACTCCATTCAGTAAAATATTGGCTGTGGGTTTGTCATAGATAGCTTCAATCAGTTTTAGAAATGTGCCACCTATGCCTATACTCTTCAGTGTTCTAATTAGAAAAGGATGCTGGATTTTATCAACTGCTTTTTCTGCATCTATTGAGAGGATCATAAGATCTTTATTTTTGCCTCTGTTAATATGGTGGATAACGTTTATAGACTTGCGTATGTTAAACCAGCCTTGCATCCCTGGGATGAAGCCTACTTGATCATGATGAATGACTTTTTTGATGATGAGCTGTAATCTATTGGCTAGGATTTTGTTGAGAATTTTTGCATCTATTATGGTTATGAATTCTTGATGAATTCATGTGCATGCTACCTAAAGCCATCCGATCTGTTAGAGAGGGCAGTATTTTCCAATAAGAGTAAGTTTTTATGGAATGAATGGGTAAAACTAGATTTTTATGATTGTTGATGATGTTTTACACATAGGCATTCATCACATACAGGTATTTTTTTGATGTTTGTAAGGTATCTCATAAGCCCTGTCAGTTCCCTGAAGTAAATTCTGTGTTTAGGATCTATCAATGGGGCCTCAAATAATCGGGTCATTTGTAGTGCTTTGTTAAATCTAATAGCTGACAAAGATAGCATGTCCTCATTTACTCTCTGGTTTAGGGGCAAGTTGAAACTATTCTAGGGCTGCATTTAGTAATAATTCAGGGCTTTTAGATAGATTATAATAGAGCCCAGAAATGTATGAACTTTAGGTGCCTAGGTTAGGCATAGCAGTAATGAGGCATGTAATGAAGAAAGTGAGAAGTACGTACCAGCTAACGTTAAGTAAAAATTTGAAATAGGCAAAAACGGAAGGAGATGGCTTGGCGCCTGTAGCTGTGATGCCACGGCACCAGGGCGCCAGCCACAGGCACTGGGCCTGATGAGTTCGAACCCGGCCAGGGCCTGCTAAACAACAATGACAACAATAACAAAAAATAGGCATTGTGGCAGGCACCTGTAGTCCCAGCTACTTGGGAGGCTTAGGCAAGAGAATCACTTAAGCCCAAGAGTTTGAGGTTGCTGTGAGCTGTGAGGCCACGGCACTCTACCGAGGGTGACAAAATGAGACTCTGTCTCAAAAAAAAAAAAAAAATAGAAGGAGATGGCAGAAGTACTTTAAACAACAGAAACAGTAAGTTGAACACTAATGAGGTAAGCAGAGAAGGACCACTGATTAATGGATCTCAAAGAATAAGACAAACAATATGATGTGAGGTAGTTGTCATCAAAATAATTTATTTCTGAGGCAAAGTGTTGCCCAACTAAAAGTTCTCTACCTTATTTTACCTGGCCAGCCTAGGAACTCTAATAAATCTAGCAGGGGGCCTGGAAATGGGCAGCAAAGAAATAATTATATAGTGAGTGTCTATTATGGACATTTGATATAACATATACCGTATTACTTAGTCTTCCCTTCATTTGCTTTTTGTGAATAATTCTAAAATAGGTGGTATTTTATAAATTAAAGAAACTAAGATTTGAACTTTGATTTAAACCATTACAAAAGCTTATGATCTTTCCATGTTGCTGTATTTACAGTATCACTTGTATTTTATTTTGTTTATTTATTTCAGATTAATACGAGGGTATAAACGATTAGGTAACAATGTCTGTGTTTGTTAGGTAAGCTCCCTGTTGTAGTTTGGCCCCTTACCCAGGCGGTGTGCCGTATACCCTTACATTGTGCCTGTGAGGTGAGAGCACACCAGTCCCCTTCCTTTCTTCCTTCTCTCCTCCCTTCTCCCCCCAACTTACATTAAATAGAGTTTTTCTCTTGTGTGGTTGTGTATTAGTTTGTCTACTCCATCTCCCTTGAAGATACGGTAGTATCCTCTGTATTGTGCTCTAAATGTTGAAATGGTTGCCTTTACCAAGAGGCAGTGTTTATTGGGAAAACAATCTAGTTAGATTGAAGATTTCAGCATATTCTGAAAGACATATGGGCAACCCAGAGGAGACATACTGGATAGCTGCAGGGTTAGCTGAAGACTATTGGAGGTGAAAAGGCAGTGATGTGGACTGGCTCATTGGTTTGTGACAACTCAAGTGCTGTGTGTCATGCTACTATAATATCCAAGGCCATGTTCTCTTTTAGGCATCTACCTGAATCATTACCAGTAGTTGAATTATAACATAAACATTCTGTGGCTTATGATAGTTGTGAAATATTACAAGTCTTTGCAATACAGTTTGAATATCCCTAATTTAAAAATCTGAATGAAATCCAAAATGCTCCAAAGTTTGAAACTTTCTTTTTTTTTTTTTTTTTTGAGACAGAGTCTCAAGCTGTTGCCCTGGTGCTGTGGCATCACAGCTCACAGCAACCTCAAACTCTTGGGCTTAAGCAATTTCTCTTGCCTCACCCAGTAGCTGAGACTACAGGCATGCGCCACAACTCCCGGCTATTTTTTTTGTTGCAGTTGTCGTTGTTTAGTTGGTCTGGGCTGTGTTTGAACCCGCCAGTCTCAGTGTATGTGGCTGGTGCCCTGCCAGCTGAGCTACAGTTGCCACCCAAAGTTTGAAACTTTTTAGTACTGACATGGTGCTCAAAGAACATGTTTACTGGAGCATTTAGGATTTTGGATTTTTGGGATGGAAATGCTCAACCAGTAAGTATTATGATGCAAATATTCCAAAATCTTAAAAAATCTGAAATCTAAAACACTCTGGTTTCCTTTTGGATAAATGGTGCTCAGCTTGAATTTAGTACTTCTTCAGGTATCCATTTAAACCCTCAGTGAAAACCTGGAAAAATATTTCCAGGTTTTCTTGTTTATATATGATAAGGCTTAGGTGACCTAGGGTCCTAGTCATGTAAAATATTATAATCAATACTCATTGTGAATGTATAGGAACTTTGGTCTTATTTTGTAGAGGCAATATGTGTATCAGCTGCAGAAAAAGCTCTATTTGATTATGCTTGTTTGTACAAGCAGTGTTTGAAAGGACAGGCAAGAGGCCAGTGTTAGATAGGAATGCGAGTAAAGAGACAGTTCTGTTATGTCTTTAAATCATTCTTGCCATTTACAGCTCTTCTTAAAAAATCTGTTTTCTAGATTTTTTTTTTTTGGAGACAGAGTTCCAAGTTTTTTTTTTTTGGAGACAGAGTTCACTTTGTCACCCTTAGTAGAGTGCTGTGGTGTCATAGCTCACAGCAACCTCAAACTCTTGTACTTAAGCAATTCTCTTGCCTCAGCTTCCCAAGTAGCTGGGACTACAAGCACTGCCACAATACCTGGCTACCTTTTTTTTAGAGATGGGGTCTCGCTATAGCTCCATCTCGCTATAACTCAGGCTGTTCCCGAACTTGTGACCTCAGGCAATCCACCTGCCTCGGCCTCCCAGAGTACTGGTATTACAGGCATAAGCCTTCTCGCCCAGCCTACTTATACAAAAGTTTTGAGACAGACTGCTATGGTCCATTATTTCACTTTCAAGAAACAGTCAACAGTGTCCTTTTGGAATCACTGTGCAAGCAAGTTTCAACTTGCTCAGCTTATTACTGTTGCTAGGAGGGCTCTGTTTGGTTCTGCCTGCATGGATTTTACATTTTTGGATTTTTACATTTTTACATTTTTTACATTTTGGATTTTTGTGTATCTCAAAAAATTTGTAGTGACCCACAAATTACCTAAGTGCTTAATATTACTTTTATATCTCTAAATACTAATGTGATTTTATTTTCTCAAAGCTGCACTCTTGATAATATAAATAAAACTTTGGGTGGTGCCTGTGGCTCAAAGGGATAGGATGCTGGCCCCATATGCTGGAGGTGGCAGGTTCAAACCCATCTGGCCAAAAACTAAAAAAAAAAAAAAGGAATAAAACTTTGATTGGTTTGTTTCAAAAGAATCACTGTATATTTTCTCTCATAGATAAACATTAAGTACTTTAACTGTTGATTGATGTTGTAATACTGTACTTTATTTTTAACACAAAACCTGGCCAGACAGCAAAAATATTTGCCAGGAGAAACATTTTTGAAAAAGACAAATTGGCTTTTATTGTAAGAAAGTACATAGAGACTTGAATTGTAGAGGCAAAGTATTGTTTATTTTTAAGCATCTGTAGACTAATGATTAGTTGGTACGCAGTTTCAACATTTAAACAGTACAAGGAAACTCACTTTGCAAAGTAATTTATTCAAAATGGTTGATTACATCATTGCTGCTAGTAATGAGATGATTCTGTCTGGACCCGAAAAGAGATCTGTTGCATATAGCACCAATATTAAAACAGTAGATTGTTGGTAATTTCAGTCATTTCTTAAGAGTACATACATGCATCTGTAGTTATGAATTAAGGGTGTTTATAGTCCTTTTTATGAAAAGTATGAAGATAGATGCCTATCAGGCATTAAGTACTTAATGAGAACCAACTGGCTTGGCTTCCTGTTAGGTGCTGTGTGAGATGCTAGATAGGATCCCTTTTCAAGGAGCTTAGCTAAGGAAATGACATATGCCATAGATACATCATAGGTTAGTTATTTAAAACGGGTACATTACAGTGATCATAAGACTGTTCATATTTAGTTCCTCTTGTCTAGAATCCCATTAAGGGTCAGATACCATTCCCTGAAGGAAAGGAACTTGAGATGGCCCTCAACCAATAGAAAGGAACTGTAATGCTCGTCCCCCTTCCTCTCTTCTCCAGCGTCTCCCTTCTCCCCCTCCCCCTCCCCCTTCTCTACCCATCTCTCTCTCTCTGAAAGTAGCAAGGAAAAGAAACTCTAAGATCCTATAATTTAATAGAAAATGTTGCCTGGTAAAAGAATTAATGCTATCTTTCCTTTTAGAAATTGTCCTTTCAATGTTTTACCTGAAAATGTTCTTTTTCAATATAGTTCCAAAGACTTATTGCACATGCCACCCTATATCTAAACATCCAAACTCAGGTGATTGGTCTGTGAAGTACATAGGACATTGTTTAACTATTCTGAGTTGATCAGAGTTCATAATTTCTTTTCCTTTTCTTCTTCTTTTTTTTTCTTTGAAACAGAGTCTTACTCTGTTGCCCCAGGCTAGAATGCTGTGGCATCAGCTTAGCTCACAACAACCTCAAACTCCTGAGCTCAAGTTATCCTGCTTCAGCCTCCCTAGTAGTTGGGACTACATGTGCCCACCACAATTCCTGGCTAATTTTTCTATTTTTTTCTATTATTTTTTTATTAAATCATAGCTGCGTACATTAATGCGATCATGGAGCACCATACACTGGTTTTATATACCATTTGACATATTTTCATCACACTGGTTAACATAGCCTTCCTGGCATTTTCTTAATTATTGTGTTAAGACATTTATATTCTACATTTATTAAGTTTCACATGTACCCTTGTAATTTTTCTATTTTTAGTAGAGATGGTTTCTCACTCTTGCTCAGGTTGGTCTTGAACTCCTGAGCTCAAGTGATTCTTCTGCCTTGGCCTCCCAGAATGTAGTATTACAGGTATGAGCTACCATGCCCAACTGGTCATAATTTCTATGGAATTGTGATTGATGAGAAAATATACACCCATGTAAACCTAGACTATAGCTGAACCATTACAAGATATATTATCTTGCTATATAGACGGCCAATTTTGACATTTTCCTTTCACTTCTTGTTTTCTATCATCATCCTTGAGCTAAATACCTGCTTAAATGAAAATGGGTAAATTGAAAAACCAAAAAAAAGGGTGGCGCCTGTGGCTCAGTGGGTAGGGCGCCGGCCCCATATGCTGAGGGTGGTGGGTTCAAACCCAGCCCCGGCCAAACTGCAACAAAAAACTGCAACAAAAAAATAGCTGGGCATTGTGGCGGGCGCCTGTAGTCCCAGCTGCTCGGGAGGCTGAGGCAAGAGAATCACGTAAGCCCAAGAGCTAGAGGTTGCTGTGAGCCGTGTGACGCCACGGCACTCTACCGAGGGCGGTACAGTGAGACTCTGTCTCTACAAAAAAAAAGAAAAACAAAAACAAAAAAAAAAGCACAGGATTGTTCTTGTTTTGATAACCATGATTCAAGTGTGTGGTAAATTTTGTGATGTATAAAGAAAAGTAAGTTTTTGTAAGCAATACAAATTTAATTCCAGCATCAGGAAAATCTTGTAGTCTGTCTGCCAGTTTGTGGCTGTATCTTAAAGGGCCCCATAACTGATTTTTAAAAAAACAACGTTTAGTGGCTGCTTTGAATTTTTTTATGACACTAGAATGGAAAATTTCTTTAGAGTATTTTTGAAAAGAAAATCTAGAAGGTTTAAAATGAGTCCCAGTTAGATCCACTATAATATGAAGCATTAAAAAATGTTTTAAAACTATAAATATAAAAGGAGCTTATAATGTTTTTCATGGAACTACCCTTTATGGTGCTGGATAGTAGAGTTTTTATTTTAAATAAAGACATTCCGTTTTCCAAGACATGATTTATACAAGAAAACATATAATGTCCTGTTGAACATAGGCCAAATACATTCCCAGACGCTTTGTTACCCAAACCTTTTGAGGGATTTCTTTATAGATGTTTTTGGCAGAAGTGGTGATTTTAGAGGAAACATATAAGTACCAGATGCTGTTTTCTGAGTTGCCATAAATGGTTAAAAAATTGTGATGATATAAACATCTGGATCTACTAGACAATGCCAAAGTAATGAGTTAAGTGCGTATCAATTAGGTAAATAATTAGGCCCTTTTCAACTTAATGGTTATATTTTTTAATTTTATTTATGTATTTTTATGTCATAAAATAGGCTTTATTTAATGTGTCTTACAACATGACATAACTGCTTAAACTATAACTGGCACACAGCAATGGTTATATTTTTTAAACTCTATCTCCCTGATATTCATATCTAAACTGAACTATGTTTTATAAATTGCGGTTTTAAAAAATAATTCCTCTAGATATAGAGGAAAAAGTCAATTATGGAGCGATGAGAATGTTTTGAGTTAATGTGTGCTCTCTTGTTTGCTTTTGTATGGACTAGTATGTCATTCAGAACATAAATCATCTGCTCTTTTTGTCCTGTGTTCTGTTCTTTCCAGATATTCTCTCTTCACACAGAAAATTACTAGTTCATTTATTTCTCTAATAGTTTTTGTTTATTTGTATCTACCAACCACTACAATAGGCACTAGAGATATAAAGACAAGGGGAAAAAAAGACAAGGAAACAGAGTTCTTACCTTCAGGATTCGTACAGTCAGGCAGGAAGGGAAGACGTGTAATCAAATACATGCAAGAAATTGTTTTGAAAGGAAAGAGCTAGCCATTCTACTGGTGATGGTGGCATGGGAGGGTAGAAATGGCTAGTGAAGGGTAGGCTTGATCTTGCTTAAATGATAAGTACGCTAAGAAGGCAAGGAGTTGGGAAAAAACATTCTAGACCAGGGGTTCTCAACCTTCCTAATGCTTCTTAATGCTGCAACCCTTTAATACAGTTCCTCATGTTGTGGTAACCCCCAACCATAAAATTACTCCCATTGCTACTTCATAACTATAATATTGCTACTGTTATGAATTGTAATGTAAATATCTGAAATGCAGGATATATTTTCATTGTTACAAAGGGGTCATGACCCACAGGTTGAGAACGGCTGTTCTAGATAGAGGGAGGAATTGCTGTGGAACTGTGGCGCAATTTGGAAACTGTCTAAAGATACAGTTGACTAGTAATGACCAAGAGTGATGTACATGTGTGTGTATGTGTATGTATGTATGTGGCGTAGTGGTGTGGAGTACTGAGAAAGTAGAGGTGGAACTGGGTTGCTGTATGAAGAATAAGTCTCTTTAAGTATGGGTCAGAAGCACAAATTATCAACTGGAGCCAAAATTGTAATACTAAAAAGCGGATGAGACTTTGCTGGTCAGTTGATGAGTATTTCTTATGAAGGTGGCAGATTCTCTGCTTTGTTCAGCTGTTGCCACACAGGAATGTGGACCTGGTGTTGCCAAATCTTCAGATCTTTCAAGAAACACTGTAAATCTGGATTTTGTTTTTGATGAAATATCTCAATTTTTTGATGTGACACCTAATTTAAGTTTTTGTACAAATCCCTGTGGGCTGAATAGAACCCCATGGGCTGGATGTAGTCTCTGCAGAAGGTAGGGGTTTTCAGAAATGAGTTGAGGTTCCGGTTGCAGCTTAGAGACAATTTTTTGATGTGCCACCTAATTTAAGTTTTTGTACAAATCCCTTGTGGGCTGAATAGAACCCCGTGGGCTGGATGTAGTCTCTGCAGAAGGTAGGGGTTTTCAGAAATGAGTTGAGGTTCCGGTTGCAGCTTAGAGAGCCTTGTGTCCTTAGTATGTTTTCTGTAGTGATGAGGATACATGTTCGGTACGTGAAAGCCTTATAGTGATAATACTTGTCACTGATAAAATTGCATTCCTTTGGAAAATTCCTGGTTTATATAAACCTTTTAAAATTAAATAGATTAATTCTGTGTTGTTTGGCCAGGGAGAGAAAAATTAAATAACTTACAATAAGTCACTCTTTTAAAAAACTTTTCTGTTGCAGTATAGAAAAATATAGTACAGATTATCTGAATTCGCAATAAAGTTGAGAGAGGAGAATGGAAAGGGAAAATAAATTTGATTTGGTTACAATAAAAATATTTATATAAAACCTCTTTCAAGTGCACATAGTAAGTCCAATTAACTGCAAATAATCCAATAGATTTCAACCTGATTTTTTCTTTTTTTTTTTTTTGAGACAGAGTCTTACTCTGTTGCCCTGGGTAGAGTGCCATGGTGTTAGCCTAGCTCACAGCAATGTCAAACTATCAGGTTCAAGTGATCCTCTTGCCTCAGCCTCCCAAATAGTTAGGACTATAGGTGCTTGCCACAATGCTCAGCTAATTTTTTTATTTTTATTTTTTTAGTAGAGATGTTTTCTCTCTTGTTCAGGCTGCTCTTGAAATTCTAAACTCAAGCAATCCACCTGCCTCAGCCTCCAGAGTGCTTGGGATTACAGGCATGAGCCGCTGTGCCTGGCCAACCCATTCATTTTAATCACAGATTATGATCTAATGGAACTCAAATTAACGAGATTATACTGTGTTAATAAAATCTTTTCCTGTGATTTCATTGCCAGAAGTTGAATTTTGAAACATTAGTTTTTATTCAGCAATTGAGAGTTATGATTATGGGACAAGAAAGCATTTACTAGACCTAGCATTTACTCTAGACCAGTGGTTCTCAACCTGTGGGTTGCAACCCCTTTGTAACAATGAAAATACACTGCAGCATTAGGAAGGTTGAGAACCACTGCTTTAGACCTTAAAATTCTGCTCTGATATGGTTGAAAGAATTGAGTTAAAAGACAAACAAGGTGCTAATATAGCTTAACTTCATATTGCAAACGGATATTGTATCTTTAAAAAATGTATCTGGTGTTGGGTGGCGCCTGTGGCTCAGTCGGTAAGGCGCCAGCCCCATATACCGAGGGTGGCGGGTTCAAACCCGGCCCCAGCCGAACTGCAACCGAAAAATGGCCGGGCGTTGTGGCGGGCGCCTGTAGTCCCAGCTGCTCGGGAGGCTGAGGCAAGAGAATCACTTGAGCCCAGGAGTTGGAGGTTGCTGTGAGCTGTGTGAGGCCACGGCACCCTACCGAGGGCGATAAAGTGAGACTCTGTCTCTACAAAAAAAAAAAAAAAAAAAAAATGTATCTGGTGTTAAAAGTGATCTTATATAAGTTGAAATGTTGTAATAAAAAGACCATCTAGGCTCAGCACCTGTGGCTCAAGTGGCTAAGGCGTGAGCCACATACACCTGAGTTGGCAGGTTCGAATCCAGCCCTGGCCCGCCAAACAACAATGACGGCTGCAACCAAAAAATAGCCCAGCATTGTGGCAGATGCCTGTAATCCGAGCTACTTGGGAGGTGGAGACAGGAGAATCCTCCCAGGAGTTGAAGGACGCTGTGAGCTGTGATGCCATAACACTCTACCCAAGGTGACAGCTTGAGGCTCTGTCTTAAAAAAAAAAAAAAAAAAGACCATGTAATTTCTAGCTATTGGTTTGGTTACATTTAATCAAATGAAGAAGCTACATTTTCTTAGATTAGGTTTAATATTGGGTCAGATTTAAATTATTTTTATGGTAGCCAATGCAAATAAGACATCACACCTAATGTATTTACTGACAAACAACATATATATTTATATATATGAAATCATCTAAGTTTTTTCTTCTTTCTATTAATTCTTTGCCTTGGTTCTTAAAGATGACAAATATGATAAATGGTGGGAAAAATCAGAAAATACTATCATTAAACAAAGTGATATGTATGATACTGATTATAGTCAGATTGAAAATGAATTCTTTAGTTATTTTAAGAAATCAGACAAGTGATGAGTACTAATGTTTTTTATATAATAGCACTTTACTGTTCAGAAAAGATGTTTGATCATTTAGTTGATTCTCTCAAAATCTTTTGAGATGAGTATGCTCCTTTTACAAAATAGGAAACCAAGTCTCCCCCTGATGATAGGACCATGATTTATGTCCAGGTCCTCTGACCCTCAAGTTCTGTGCTCTGTCTACTTTTTCTTCCCAGTGGGGTGCCTGTTCAGTAAATCTGACTTTGTAAGGAAGGAGTCTGATTCATTTAAAGATGTAGTGTGATTAATTTTAAGATGTTCTCTGAAGACAATATTATAGTAAACTGTCATTAATCACAAATGAAATGATGTGTTGATCTGTTGCGATCAATTACAGTTATGTTCAATTTTGGTTTTAAATCTAATGTTGCAGACTTTGGCGCCATCTCTAGGTGCTTCAGAGAAGAGACTGATACGGCAAGTTTTACGGTATCCACCATTTTGAGGAACTCTCTCCAAACTAAACTAAATCTTAGTTGCTCTGTTGCTTAACTTCAAAGTGTCCCCCCACCTTATTTTTATATACTTCCAAAGAATTATTTTGGCATGTGAGATTATTTCACAGGAATATTGTATTTGGCTTAAAACCCATTTTAAACAACTGTATTTTGCCTGCCCATATAAATACAGTTCTGATTTCAAATTGTGGTTTCAGTTAGAGTTCAGTTTTTGTAGAGAAATATTCAGAATCTCTGATGGTACAACAAGGGTGCCTGGAGAAAAGGAGGCATTGTAGTGACCTTTGAAGTGGGTGTTTCACATACATTTCTTTTCCAAACCTCTCTTAGTTAATATCATCCTTATAGTCCCTTCCCCTAAATTCTGAGTTTTTTTCCCCCTAGACACAAATGTCAGAATACATTTAAACTACTACTCGAATTTGAAACAGCCCATTGCATTCCACATCACATTAGCTCAGAGACTAGCTATATATTCTGATAGCGTAAGAAATTTTGACCCTGTTGTTATTTTGGCCTTAGGGATATTTTGACTCTACATTTCTGAATACAGAAATTTTAATCAGAATTATACCAATCTTAGTGAGTTTTCATCAAGAAAATATTTATCATTTGAACTTTAACACTATTTGATTTCTTCATCAGATTTTCATAGAACAAAGTTAAAATTTTCTAACTTACTTGGCTAAAGTCATTTTTATCAGAACTCTGCTTTGTGAATTTCACTCTGAAGATGTCTATTTATTATTTAATTTTGTCTTTTATTAAAAAAAGAAAGAGAATAGTGTTTATATCCTGATTATGTTCTAAGATAGTACTATCTGATAGAAATACACTGTGAGCCACATGTAATTTTAAATTTTTTAGTCACTATATTAAAACTATAAAAAGATAAAGGTGATATTAATTCTGGTAATATACAGAGAGTGCCAAGAAATGTATACATATTTTTAAGAAAGGGAAACACTGTATTAAAATTGTAATACTCAGGGAGGCACCGGTGGCTCAGCTGGTAGGACGCCGGCCCCATATACCGAGGGTGGCGGGTTCAAACCCAGCCCCGGCTGAACTGCAACAAGAAAATAGCTGGGTGTTGTGGTGGGCACCTGTAGTCCCAGCTACTCAGGAGGCTGAGGCAAAGGAATTGCCTAAGCCCAGGAGTTGGAGGTTGCTGTGAGCTATGACACCATACCAAGGGCAATAAAGTGAAACTCTCTTAAAAAAAAAACAAACAAAAAAAACACTTATAGCCGGGCGTTGTGGCGGGCGCCTGTAGTCCCAGCTACTCGGGAGGCTGAGGCAAGAGAATCGCTTAAGCCCAGGAGTTGGAGGTTGCTGTGAGCTGTGTGAGGCCACGGCACTCTACCCAGGGCCATAAAGTGAGACTCTGTCTCTACAAAAAAAAAAAAAAAAAACACTTAAAAAAATTGTAATACTCAAGACATGGTTTGACTTCTGCAATTACAAGAGATACAATATACATTATAAATGTTATAGGTATATATTGAGTATTATGTTTTTAATATTTTTTCCTTTCTTAAATGTATATACATTTGTTTGGCATCATCTGTATTTTATTTAACCAAGTATACCTAAATTACTATCATTTTGCCCTCTGTTTCTCTACTGCCTTTTTATGGTCTTAGGGAGGAATGCTGGCTCCTACTTGAGCTCTTGAGTGGGGTGGTTAAGTCAGAACAGTGACGAGAATTGTTCTCCCTCTGAATAGTTTAAACTTCTATTTACATTCAGAATGTAGTGCTAGAAAAGGCTCAGGTAACAAGGTGCCCATAGTATACATGTGCACATTAATAATCTAAAATGTCTTCTACTGACTTAGACTCAGTAATAGTCCTCTCCTCTCTGTCTCCTCTCCTCTCCTCTCCTCTCCAAGTTTAAATTCCTTACTGGAAAGACAGGAAAGGAAAAGTTTGTAGTAGATTTTCCAAACACAAACCTTGCTTTTATAATATGGTTATGGCAACCATCTCTATTTTGGTTAAGTTGGCCTATTATATGAATGACATTTTGCCATTTAGACTTTTAAAGTTTTGAGAAAACACAAGCCATTACAACAATTAAACTAGATGTTTTATATGTGCATTTTGTGCCATAAACCAGAATGTTTAGGCATTGTACAGAAATATTATTATTTATTTTTTATTGAGGCAGAGTCTCACTTTGTCACCCTCAGTAGAGCACTGTGGCATCATAGCTCACAGCAACCTCAAACTCTTGGGCTCAAGCAATTCTCTTGCCTCAGCCTTCTAAGTAGCTGGGACTAAAGGTGCCCTCCATAACACCTGGCTATTTTTTTTTGTTGTTGTTGTTTGTTTTTGTTTTAGCAGGCCCAGGCCAGGTTCAAACCCACCAGCCCTGGAGCATGTGGCTGGCACCCTAACCACTGAGCTATGGGCACCCTTGTATAGAAGTGTTATACAGGACAGAATGAAAACATAGAATAGACAGATCTGGCTTAATCTGAAAGACTCAGAGGAAAATTCTTCAAGGAAGTGAGTTGGAATCAGAGACATGAAGGGTGAATAGGAGTAGCCAAACTGATGGAAAAGAGCTTTCTGGACAAAAGAAAAAACATTGCAGAATTCTTACAGTGGGAATTAAGAGTCTAGAAATATATATTTATTGTCAATTGACTTTGACAAAGGGCCAAAAAGAATAGCTTTTTTTCACCATATCATGCTGGAACAACTGGATGCAGCAACACTATGGAAGAATTAAGTTGACCCTACTGCTGTTCCATGCATGCACAAAACTTAACTCAAAGTGATCATAGACCTGAATTGTAGAGTTAAAACTGAAACTCTTAGAAGAAAATATAGAAGTAAAACTTTGCATTGTTGGGTTAGGTAAATGGTTTCTTAGATACGATTCCAAAAGCACAAGCAACCAAAAAATAAATAAATAAATAAACTAGACTTCATCAATATTAAAAACTTTTGTGCTTCAGAGGATATCATCAAGAAAGTGAAATGACAATGTACAGAATGGGGAAAAATGTTTGCAAGTCATATATCTTGTGGGGAAACTTGTATCCAGCTACTACTAGGAAAATGTAACATAATTCAAAGAACAAATTTGTGGAAAGAGGTAAAAATCTAACATTAGGATGTATTTCTTAATTTGAAAGTAGAACTCTGCTGCAAAGCAGTCTCATTTCTTTCAGAATAAAAACTTAAAATCTAGCTTGATTAGTGAACATCTCTTTCAGCTCTGACTATCCAGTTCTGAGGTCACAGGTGTAAACCGCATATTTAACTGAGTGCTTCTTAGTCTAGGAATCCCAGCCCTGGGCATGGTTGAATTTATGAACAGTGCCCCTCTAGTAATTCTAGACTTTGCTTTTAAAATTGCTTAAATTCTAACTATTCTATTAAGATTTTGCAGATTTTGCTTCTTTTAAATAATTTTAAAATGAAATAGTGTAAGAACCTTTTTAAATCAGTCATAAGCTATAATAGCTTGATTGGTGTGGTAGAGCCAAGGACCTAAATTGTATTTTTGTAGTTTCCTTATCCTAGAATAAATTACCCTATCAGCTACACCCTGAGCCGTGGTCTTAGTTGTGTCAGATAGTCTTAGCTCACCAAAAACAGAAAACAGAGTTCAGCCAGGAAAAGAGAAGAAGGAAAATTTAAAATTGTCCTTTCCGTTCCCTCCCATTAAATAAGAGTGGCTCTGGAAATGTTTCGTACAAGGAAGCAGTGATGAAAATCTCTTCTTTGCTGTTAAATTTCTAGAGGATAAAAACCTTTTTTGGTTTTTAAATATTCTATTAACGAATCAATTACTTTATTGGAGGTAAACCACACGAGTTAATGCATACTCTGGCTTCTAGGTAATTTTTGTATCCAAGAACCTAGACCCCTGGACCAATGAAAAGATGGAAGTAATTGAGTAGTCCTAATTAGAATAAGTGCATATATTCAAAGTTGATAGTAAAGATCTCATAAATTTCATTATACCTTCATCCAGACTATTTTAATCAGTTAATGGCTACCTTTATTCACATATTTTAAAACAGATGAGCTCCGACAAGAAATGCTGGATGATGTGCAAAAGAAATTGATGAACTTAGTAAACAGCACAGAAGGAAAAGTGGACAAGTATGTTTTTTCCTTCTAATATTAATATGTTTCGTGAAAATTGCTTTTTCTACATATAAATGTTCATATGTGATTAAATTGTTTTAAAGTCTTTTCTTTCATATATATATATATATATATATATATATATATTTGTGTTTGAGGGCAGTTTTTGGGTTTTTTGTTTGAGATAGAGTCTCACTCAATCACCCTCTGTTGAGAGCTATGAAGTTATAGCTCACAGCAACCTCAAACTCTTGGGCTCAAGAGATTCTCTGGCCTTAGACTCCCGAGTAGCTGGGACTACAAGTGCCCACCACAATGCCTGGCTATTTTTAGAGATGGGGGTCTCACTCTTGCGCAAGCTGGTCTCCAACTTCTGAACTCCAGCGATCCGCCTGCCTTGGCCTCCCAGTGTGCTGGGATTACAGACTTGGGCCACTGCATCCAGCAGATGTAGGTATTTTTAGTGAGTGTTGAACAGAAGGACCTTTTTTTTTTTTTTTTGAGATAGGGTCTCAAGCTGTACCTCTGGGTAGAGTGCCATGGTGTCATCATATTTCACAGCAACCTCTAATTCTTGGGCTCAACCAATCCTCTTGCCTCACTTTTTCTATTTTTAGTAGAGATGGGGTCTTGCTCTTGCTCAGGCTGGTCTGCACCTCCTAAGCTCAAGCAATCCACCTGCCTCAGCCTCCCAGAGTGCTAGGATTACAGGTATGAGCCACTGCGGCTGGCTACTTCTCTTATTTTTTAAAGTAGATTTTCCCCAACTGATTCTTTTTCTGAAAACCATGTGAAAGAGTTAAAATGTCCTCCCAGTGTGAAGTACTTGGAAAACAAAAAGTTTATTTTTACTTTTCTTTACTAATCCCTTTATTGTCCTTAAATGAACACAACTCTTGCTCAAATGTATTAGGTCTGAAACCCAGATACATGTTCAACATTTAATTTTTTTTAAATGTAGGTATATGTATCATTAACAAATGCATAGTAACTATGAATGGGGAAATAGAAACATGATGTTAAGCACAAAAATATTTGTCAACACTTAAGTGTCTGCTTTGGATAAATATCAGCCCACAGGCACTTAGAATTACTAATGAGATACCCCCCTCAGTCAATTACTGGGTTGAACAAAGATAGCTAATAAGTAATGTTTTAAAAGGCATATGTTTAAGGTTTTTTTTGTTTGTTTGTTTGAGACAGAGTCTCACTATGTCATCCTCACAGCAACCTCAAACTCTTGGGCTTAAGGAATTCTCTTGCCTCAGTCTCCCAAGCAGCTGGGACCACAGGTGCCTGCCACAACACCCAGCTATTTATTTTGGTTGTAGTTGTCATTGTTGTTTGGCAGGCCGGGGCTGGATTCAAACCCACCAGCTCCAGTGTATGTGGCTGGTTTCCTAGCCGCGGAGCTACAGGCACCAAGCCTGTTTAGGGTTTTTTGAAATATTCTTAATTAGACTTGTCAAGATTTTTTAAAAAGTCACTTTAAGTATTTTTGTTGCTTAGTCTTTTTTTATAATTAAATCAGTGGTTCTCAACCTTCCTAATGCCATGACCCTTTAATACAGTTCCTCATGTTGTGGTGACCCCCAACCATAAAATTATTTTCATTGCTACTTTATAACTGTAATTTTCCTACTGTTATGAATTGTAATGTAAATATCTGATATGTAGGATGGTCTTAGGCGTCCCCTGTGAAAGGGTCATACGACCTCCAAAGGGGTTGCAACCCACAGGTTGAGAACCGCTGAATTAAATGTTTGCTTACTATAATTAAATATTTACATGCTTAGTATTTGGGTACACTCAATGTTGAGTTAGCTTGAGCTGTTTCCACCTTTATTTTCATAGAGTCCTAATGAGAAACCTCTTTATTGGACATTTTCACACACCAAAAAATCAGCGTCATGAAGTGTTACGATTAATGGGAAGCATCCTGGGTGTCAAAAGGGAGGAAATGGAGCAGGTAACTGGATTGTGAACACCCTTCAGAATGTATTTACAACTAAAATAGTGGCATCATAGAAAATTGTTTCCTTTTCTGTATATATCTTTTACTGTATACAATTTTCTCAATACTGTAGAAATGGAATCATTTTATACTACATTGAAGAGGTGGATTTGTCAATTTATATATGATATTAAGTGTTTTGTAAATTAGAAAGTACTCTCATATCAGGATGCTGAAATTTTGAGATATAATACCTCAAAACTTTTGAGATTGTGCTTGGGATTGCACTTTATTGTATTTATCCTCTCTATTGGTAGGAAACATTTATTAGGAATTGGACTTGAAAAGCATGCTTTGCTACTATCCGAAATCATGTGAACGTAGTCTTTATTTTCTCTTTTCTTGTATTGATAATATTTTTCTGTTTTAAAATCTTTCAGTTATTTAATGAAGATCGGGGTGGTGTTACCAGGTGGATGACTGGGTGGCTTGGAGGAGGATCAAAAAGTGTCCCCAACACACCTTTGAGACCAAATCAGCAATCTATGTTTAATAGTGTAAGAACCGTTTTATTTTTACTGAATATGAATGCGTATCACATTCAATTGCAAAGAATCAGATTATTAGGTTATTTTATACAGCCTTTTCATTTTAAAAGTGTGGAAACTATGAGATCCAGAGAAGTGAGCTTAAGGATAGCAAACCGGTTTTATAATTTTATTGCATATTATTTTAACTTTTTATATGACGCTTTTATTTTTCAAAGTATTGATAGTTCCTTTCTTTGTGCTTGATCATGTTGCCATAAGCCCCATAAGCAATATTGCTACTAAATTATGAACCTCTTGAAGATAGAGCTTTATTTTATTCATGTATGTATGTTCCAAGTCATTGAACCAATGAATATTTATTGAGCACCTGCTGTATACCAGATTGTTTAAGCATTGAGAATGCAACTACAAACCAGGTAGATACAGTGCCTGTCCTCAACAAACTTTACATTCTGATCAGAGGAAGTGATTCATGGTACACAGTAGGCTTTAGGTGAACATTCATTGAATTGAGTAGTACTATGAATTAGAATATGCAGTTTCTTTCTTTTATTTTTTAACAAAGAGGACATTGAGGATAGGTGACTTATCCAGAGCTAGTCAAAGACAAAAACCTGTTTTACTTAGAAGGTATAAAATTTAACTTAAAGGAAAGGTCTACACTACATTATTTTAATCTGATAATATTATTAGTGATGTTTTTCCATATTCATTTGTTGAATCTTCGTTTAGAAAATTATGTTTAATGTGTTTCCTTCAATATGAGTTTTCATGTCTGTGTGAACAGTTACTAAAATGATAAGATGTGATGTCTTAAGTGCCATTCACTAATGGCAAGAAAAATAAGTCTTATCAGTTAGCTCAGTGGTTCTCAACCCTCCTAATACCCTGGTCCCTTAATGCAGTTCCTGTGGGTCATGACCCACAGGTTGAGAACCGCTGAGTTAGCTAATTCTGACTATGAGGTGTTTGAAATGAGGTTGTCATCAAAGATTATTGATTAAATTATTGGTTGAACACACTGGTTTACCCTATAATCCCAGCACTTTGGGAGGCAAAGGTGGGAGGATAGTTTGAGGCCAGGAGTATGAGGCTAGCCTGGGCAACGCAGTGAGACCCTGACTCTAAAATAAAAAAAAATTAGCTGGGTGTAGTGGCATACCTCTGTTGTCCCAGCTACTCAGGAGGCTAGGATGGGAGGATTGCTTGAAGGCCAGGAGTATGATGCTATAGTAAGCTATGTTCATACCAAAAATCTTAAATGTTTGTAATGATAATCAAGTAACTAAAAGGCTGACATCTTCAATTGTTCCCAAGGCTAATTTGTAAAAAGTGATTCAAATGGCATGTTAGTTTTTTTTTTTTTTTTGCAGTTTTTTGGCTGGGGCTGGGTTTGAACCCGCCACCTCCGGCATATGGGGCTGGTGCCCTACTCCTTTGAGCCACAGGCACCGCTCGGCATATTAGTTTTTAATATTTAATTACAACAACTGTTACATTTTCTTAGTTATAGTGAATATTATGTTATTATTTAGCCTAATACAACCAAAATATTTCTTTTTTAGTCTTTTTCAGAACTTTTTGTTAAATTTCTGGAAACAGAATCTCATCCATCTATTCCACCACCAAAGCTTTCAGTTCATGATATGAAACCTCTAGATTCACCAGGAAGGAGAAAACCAGAAAGTTGTAAAGGTAAAACAAGAAATTTATTTTTTCCTACAATTGAAAAAATTGAATGTTTAATCTATGATAATGTCTTATGGTAATATTAACTAAATTTTTAGTGTTTTTGAACCTGTATAATGACTGCTTCCAAAATTCCTATAAAGCATCACATTTTAGCCTCATATATTTTTGTATCAATCTGATAATTAGTTGGGTTAGATTAATTTAAATCATACGAAAATTTCTCCTTTGTATATCAGAATAATTCTCTCTCTGAGTCAGCCACTTGTGAGTTATTCTGCTGGAAGTGGTGATGAACTGATTAAACCTTTGCTTGCTCATCTGTTTCTTACTTACAGTGCTTATTGCTAATCAAAGATAAATGTGTAGTTTAATAGTTTGAGAAGAGTTTTTTCCACCTTTGAAAATCTAAGCATTACATTTCGTAACCAAACCTTGGCATATTAATATATGTAAGCACAGTTTAGTAAGCTGACTTAGACCTCCAAGAATGTTAGGAAGTGTCCTTATATGTTGAAACATCTGCCTAGAAGTGAATGGTTGGTAGTTGTAAGCATGTGTGCGTATTTTTCTGTCACAGTAGGTTGTAGGGGTCTTATTAATATTCATATCACACACTGGCATACAGTAAAATTTCTTGAGTTGAAATTGAAGTATAATCACTAAACTATAAACAAAGTCTTTATTGGAAGACCTCTTTTCTGAAATTATTAGCACTTAATATAGATTAATATGTTTGGGAGTTGCACTGTAAAGGTGCATGTTGTTGGCTAGGTGTGGTGGCTCATGCCTATAATCCTAGCATTTTGCAAGACCGAGGTGAGAGGATTGCTAGAGGCCAGAAGTTTGAGACCAGCCTGAGGATCACAGTGAGAACCTGTCTACAAAAAATACACAAAAAATTATTTGGGCCATGGTGGCTTATATCTAGCTACTCAGCAGGCTGAGGCAAGAGGATTGCTTAAGTTTAGGAGTTTGAAGCTGCAGTGAGTTACGATGATGCCACCACATTCCAGCCTGTGTGACAGATCAAGATTCTGTCTCAAAAAAAAAAAGTGTATTTTGTTATGTACTTAAGTGTATATTATATGTCAGATACTTAAATTTGGGTGAAATAGTAAAGGATTTACATTCTGAAATTTTATAAGCTTTCTGTTATTTTGACAAATATTTCTATTTTTCTGGACTTGTATCTGAAAATAGGAAAGTTATTGTTTTGTGAAATGTAACTTTTAAGCTAGGAGGCATATAGACTATGCTGAGAACTTCTTTTCTTGTGATACTAGGTTGTAGTATCTTGAAGCAAACTCCTGAATTCACCACGTTAGGCTCTTTCCCTCCTCCCTGTCTTTTCCCCTTCTTTCTCCTCCTCCCTTCCTCTCCCTTTCCTCCCTCTTCCCTCCTTCTTCCCTCCCCTCTCCTTTCTTTCTTTTTCTTCTTCTCCTCCTTCTCCTCATTTTTTATTTTTTGGGTTTTTTTTTGGTTTTTAAGAGACAGAATTTCACTCTTCTGCTGCCCAGGCTGGAGTGCAATGGTCTGATCATAGCTCACTGTAGTTCCTGGTCTCAAGTGATCCTCCTGCCTCAGCCATCCAAGTAGCTGGGACTGCAGGCACATACCACCATCCCCAGCTACTCCCTTTTTTATTTTATTTTTTATTGTTGGGATTCATTGAGGGTACAAAGAAGCAGATTGCATTGATTGTCCTTGTTAGGTAAAGTCCCTCTTATATTTGTGTCCCACCCCCAAAAGGTGTGTTACGCCCTTTTTTAAACCAAGTCCAATGCCTACCTTGATTTTTATTGATCAGAGATAAAAGCCGGTGATGGTCTGAGTTGATATAGGGTTTACATGGGAAAAAAGCAAGCTTAGTCTTTAATCTTGGATTTGGAAGTATGTCAGGTGACACGGAAGCTTCTCCAGAGTCTGGGAAGTTGTCATTCACAGGATGGTACCACTTGGGAGCTCCTGAAGTGCTTAATGATAAGTAGATTTGGTGACTCTGTCTCAGTGCTTTTTTTGTTTTAGGAAATCTCTTTTGTTTGAGTTTCCCATTGCTGAAGTAAGCACCTTCAAAGAGTTTGTTTGTCTCTTACCAATGAAGTTGTTACTAGTCTTGAGTAATAAAACAGAATCTGTCCACTAAGACATTAGCTCATAAACTAAACAACTGTTCCAATAAAAGTGAATTGTATCAGCTCAATTTACAGAGAAATAATCTAATTGGGGATTTTCAAATCTTTGAATGCCTAAAAGATAATATATACATACATTGTTTTTTCTGTTGGTAAATTAATATTGATTCTAATTATTATCATTGTAATATGGGTTTTTTTTTTTCCTGACCATTATAATTATTTGGGGAAAACCTAAGTCCTCAAGTCTTTCATCTTTCAGGTGTTTAAGAGTTTGCCTTAAGGCCAGGCATAGTGGCTCACGCCTGTAATCCTAGCACTCTGGGAGGCCAAGGCGAGTGGATTGCTTGAGCTCATGAGTTCCATACCAGCCTGAGCAAAACTGAGACCCTGTCTCTACTAAAAATAGAAAAACTGAGGCAAGAGGATCTCTTGAGCTCAAGTTGGAGGTTGCTGTGAGCTATGACACCATGATATTCTACCCAGGGGACAGCTTGAGACTCTGTCTAAAAAAAAAAAAGGTTTGCCTTAAAACATAAGCAACACCTTTCAAAAAGTTGCTATTATAGTAAGTGAAGTTGCTATTATAGTAAGTGAAGTTTATCAGTTATATAACTGGTAGTTAAATACACAGCAGTAGCATTGAAGTGTTTAATTAGGTGTTAGATATGTGTGCACATGCTCTTCTTTCCCCCATGCCTTTCTCTTATTTCTCCTTATTTCTTTCACCCTTCTGTGAGGGTTCACCTTTCATGAACTCTGCTTGTAGAATGCAATACCCCACAGCATATAAATTAAATTTATTTGGAGGCCAAATCTGGGAACCTAAAACACAAATACAGCATCGTTTTTATTAGAAAATGTTTTTGAATTACCAAGAGTGAACTTTAATCAGATTTTTGTGATACAAATTAGTATTTGTGTTTAGGAATTGAGACTGTTTATGTTCTCATTTTGAATAATTAAAGGTTACCACCCCCAAATTGTTCTAAATCCCAGTATTACTACCACCAAGATGAAATTTTAAAGTTGATAGTAGTGGTAAATCTATTATTCATATATGTCTATGTCAATTAATTTAACTTTAGATAGAACTTTCTTCATGCTTTTACTTGTATTTAGTTTAGAGGGTTATTTCATTTTCACTTCTATGTGAGGATAGTAGACTAAGGAATCCATATTTTATCATTTAGATACAAGTGAATCCAGGTCTGGCAGAAGAGCAGATGTAAATCCATTCTTGGCTCCCCGATCTGCAGCTGTGCCTCTTATTAACCCAGCTGGACTTGGACCTGGTGGGCCCAGGCATCTTCTTTTGAAACCCATCTCAGATGTTTTGCCCACGTTTACACCTTTGCCAGTGTCACCTGACAACAGCGCCGGAGTTGTGTTGAAAGACCTTTTAAAGCAATAGATGATTCTCGAGCCAGAGATGAGATAGCACTTTAAAGAAACCATGAACACTACATGTACGTACTTTATCACAAAGTGGCCTTTTGGAAAAAGTCATGTATTTGTTTGCAACTGTACTTTCTCTGAATTTAATAAAAATATTCTTAATGCTTTTAGTAGTTGCAGGTATTAGAAGATCAAGTGTTTGCTGAATGATCTTTTTTCTTACCTGATTTGACCTAAATAAGCTAGGAAAATTTGATTTATCTGTTACCCTAATTTACAAAAATAAAGACAGACAAAAATATCAGTAGTTATATATCAGTTTTTATGTCCTTCTGTGATTTTCAAACTCATTTATAGAGACTTGTGGCTTATCTTTTAAAGATAATTGAGTTTTTAATGAAAAAATACAAGTAGTGACTTCTCTGCATTGTGCAGAAAATCAGTCTGAAGCATATGTTAATCTTTAGATTGCTTTGTATAGACAGGCCAAGAATAAGATTGTCCCTGGGAGATCATAGGTGCTCTGAGGCGAGATGTATGTTTGGTTCTATGCAGTTTTATCACGTGTGTAGGTTCGTGTGGCCACCACTGAAATACAGAACTCTGGGTCACAAGGACCCCTCATGCTGCACTCTTATAATCAAACCACTGCTCCCTGCCCCTGGCCTTAGTCTATGGCAACCATTAACTATTCTCCATCTCTATAATTTTGTTATTTTGATAATGCTATATATGTGGAATCATATAGCATGTAACCTCTTGAAATTGGCATTTTTTCATGCAGCATGAGTCCCTTGAGGTCCTTCCAAGTTGTTGTATGTCTCATAAGTTTGTTTCTTCTTATTGTTGAATATATGTATATATATACACACAAACACACATATGTAGAGAGTGCAGACATATACATTCGTTTTAAGAGCAGAGGTATCTGTTCAAAGATACCTTAAAACTAAACGTTTCTTCACACAAATACAACTTTCATGTAAATGTTAAATTGTACAGCCAGCACACCTGCATACCTGTAATTAGCAATATCACTAAACGTGTCACCTCCTGCCTCTGTCTGAGGTGTGCCTGTCTATTCCTATCATGATGGTCACTGAGGGCGTTGAAATAACTTCAACAGCAACAATACCATGTGTTTGAAACTATTTTCTTTTTTGTGTTTTTCCCCCATTTGTCTGGGTTTTTTGTTTTTCTTACCAGCAGAAAAGATTTATTTAAGGACAATTAAACGACATCCAAGGCCTTAACTTACTGACACAAACTAAAGCAGCCATTTAAAGCATCGGATATTTAGGTACAAGACATGCAGTAGGGAAATGCTTCGCCATCTGAAACTCATACCAAACTTTGCTTGATGGACAGCTTGTGCTTGGGGGTGGCTGAGGGGAAGAGCATGTCAGCAGAGGTACATATTTTCACATTGAAGAGAAGAAGGGAATACCGTTAAGGCCTTCCCACAGGGCACTAGGCTGCCTTGCAGAAGGCCACAACAGAAAAACGGACTTCTCAAGCTCGGTGAATTCCCTTGTAGACCTTGGCTGTATCCTGCAGCAAGCAGTTCTCTGAATTGGCACCATGGTTCACTGGAAAAGGCATTTATCCATCAAGTTCATAAAGATGGCCATTCACATTGTTAAAAAGAGTAAAATGAAAATTCATGTTGTCATCTACCCAACATTGGCGTTCCTTTACCATGGAATCATGGACAGTTTGGCTTTATTCTTTTCAAAGCAATTTGCTCTGTCTTCAGGAGACATTTTCTCTGTTTCAGAAAGAAACTGTTTCAGGATTAATCCATCCTCAAGTTCCAGTTTGTCTTGGTTATTGGCAACAGTGTGTATAAGTCCAATTGCACCACAAGAGTTCCCAGTGGTCTGCTTCGTGAAGTACACTTTAGGACTAACTACTTTTCTCTTCAGTTCTTCAGTCTGTTTTTTCCTGAAGTTCTCATGCTGGGTCATGAGGGGAAACAGCAGCTGCATCACACAGGCAGGCACTGGCCCCGAGACCAGGGACTCCTCCTTCAGCCCAGCTCATCTGTGAAGTGTCCCTGCCCAATAACCACCCCCAGCCAAGCCAGCACTTTGTTCAGCATCTCGCCTTCTCGAACTGAGAGCCAAGTTACAACCCAGAGACGACAACAGCAAAGAGTATTTCTTTACTTTTGTATGAACCTCTCATAAATCCTGACTTGAAACTTAATTATTAATTATCAGGATGTTCATATTTATATTAGTTGGTTGAAGTTGTACATTTAAAAAGACAATTCTTGGAAGTTTTGTATACTTAGATATACCTTTAAAATGGGAACATACAACAAGGAAAGGTGAAAATGAGACAAATCCAAATATGTAAATAGGCCTGGCTAAACCCAGACCTAAAATTTGGTTTTGCTGTGATTAACTTTCTAATGTGTTTGGGACATTGGAAGTCTTAATTATGTGTTGATGGGTAAAAGTTGTTTTTCTGAAAAATTAAGTAACTGAGAATGCTGCTTCAGAATGTCACCTGTCTCCTTAGTTAACTTTATTTATATTATCATTATTTAGTATGCTTTAAAGGAAATTGTCATACAAGTTCTATACATGGTATTAGCACTGTCAAGGTTTTACCCGTTTTAGTTTCTTTATGATATTATTACTCTTGGGTTTTTATATGCTCCTTATAAAGTTACTGTCACTGATGATCCTAAATTATTTGCTGCTTGCCGTTGAAGTTTTATTTCATTGTAGAGCAACTGAAATACTAGTTTTGAAGTTTAAAAAAAAAAAAAGACATAGTTCTTCATTTCGAAGAAATAGCACATACAGAAGTTTTCTCTTTTAGCTTGTAAAGGAGATCCATGGTGGGTAAAATTTAGTATGTCATCATATTTGAAATGCCTTTTATGACATTTTTGAATATTTTCTTCCCAACTAAAACAGCTTGTCCCCCTCACTGCATAGTTAACATAAGTGTTTAAAGTTGTTGTGGGCGAATTGTGTAGCAAAACATCACCGAGCATGATATTACATGGCCACTAGTTAAATAAGCATGTAACCTTGTCCTAAAGCTATGGTACCTCATGTTTTTCTTGTATTATTGAAACTCTAGCAGACTGGTACGCATACTAAGTGTTCACAGATCTAAACCAGACATAACTCATTGACTTTTCTGAAACTAACTTGTGTCAGAGATGAACCATCTGCCCAAGGAATCTTCTCAGTAACCAGTGATGAAGCATATAATTCTAATGTTAGCAACAGGACATTGCTAATAGTGCGTTTAACTGCAGTATTTTAACTACAGCAATTTTTCTGTTTATTTCTCTATCCACTTAGCAGAATTTGTGGTTGAATTCCACCGTAGCCACCAGTTTTTCACCACATTCCTAATGGTTTCCAACCTCTATACTATAGTAAAAAATTCTTCTAGCCATTGAATTTGATTTTAGCACAATATCGGATGATAGGATTGTTTGAGTTTTAATTCCTACCATTTGTGAAGTAAAAAAAAGAGAGGAAAGAAAAAACAAAACTGAACAACAGGAAAAGGGAGTGGCTTTCTTGGACCTAGCTAATTAAAACATTCAGTACCCCCTCCCAATAAAGCCATCAGTTTCTTTTAATCTTTTAATGGTTAATTGAAAGGGATAAAAAAAATTATCAAAATACTTATTCAATTAATAGAGGGGGTGGAAAGCTATGTCTTCACGGGACAAGAAAGTGATGAGAATTATTTAGAAAATGTTATTATGCATCAAACTTAAAAGCATTTGAATTTGGTTTTTTAAGCTAATGAAGTTGTTTGCATATCAAAGTATAATATTTAAAACATCTTCCACCAATAAATTGATCTTTAATTTTGTAGCTGTCAAGTATAGCTGAGATTTATTTTATATATTCCTATGGAAAAAATACTTTTAATGTTCTGACATTTGTTATTAATTGCCAGTCTTTGCTTTTTAACTTATTAAGGTTTCTCTATTTAAAAATAATAAGTGGTCTTTTGATTTTTAGGGAAATATCTACATATGGGAAATTTCTGACCCAACCTTAATATTAGGTTGTGTTTTATAGAGCTAAAGTTAATGCATTTTTTAATTTCTCAGCACTGCAAGGCAAAAAAATACTCCAAATAAAAATGATATATGTAAGTTGGCAATGTCTTCATCCATAATAAAAAAAATTTTTTTAGCAAACAGCTGCTGACTTTTTCTTTAGAAGGGGGAGAAATGACTTACACATGTTGTTTAGAGCAGCAGTTGATGAACTCAAATAGAAGCTAAAGTCTTTAAGTGTTTGCCAGATGTCTGCTGTTAGGCTACTCCTTGTACCTTGGAAATTTAAATATTAACAATTTAAAAGATGCTGAAAATTATGTAGGAAAAGAGAATCAGAGAGGTTTTAGTCGGCACTTCATTCTTTTTCTTTCAGAAGGTATTATGCATCATTGGCCATTTGGTCTTTTTTATAAATGACGTGTTGTTTTTCTCAGATGTGGAACATTTTTCACTGTACATGTGATGGCAGTATTGAAAGGAACATGGGTTTTAAAGTTGATAGCTAGATTGGATTACTGATTTTGACCCTCTCTGTGCAATTTCTTTTTTTTTTTTTTTTTTGAGACAGGGTCTCACTCAGACAAGGGTGAAAGTGCAGTAACATCATCATAGCTCACTGCAACCTCCAACTCCTGGGTCAAGTGATCCTCTTGGCCTCAGCTTCCTGAGTAGCTGGGACTACAGGGTGCACCACTACACCCAGCTAATTTTTCTATTTTTTTTGTAGAGACTGGAGTCTTGCCATGTTGCTCAGGGTGGTCTCAAATACCTGGCCTGGTCTCAATCCTCCCGCCTCGGCTTCCCAAAGTGCTGAGATTACAGGCATGAGCCACTGTCCCATCTTCTATGTGACCTTTAACAAAATTATTTTGACTGTGGGTCTCATCTCTGAAGTGAGATAATATCCACCAAGTAAACATCATGGGGTTGTAAGTAGCAAATGACACATTCATTCATAATGTTTCTTAAATGGATAAATGTTCACTTGTGGAAATGCTTTCTAAAGTCCATAGTTGTAGACAGATGGTAAACGTGGTAAATGTTAGGATTATTACTGCTAAGAAGGGATAAGAATGTCAGGGACAGGAGTGTTACTGAAGCTAAGAGTTCCTTCCACAAGGTAAGGAGAGGTCAAAAGCGTGAAGTGATTGCAGCTCCGAGTGCCTAAAAAGACTGGTGAACTCAGGGAGCAGATGATGGTGGTTGGCTTGGCAGAGCAGTGTTGGTGGAATGGTGGGAGCAAAGCCGTATTGTCGAGTGGGCGATGAGCACATGGAGCAAGTGTTTTGGGCAACTCTGCTGAGAAACCATACTGCAGTGGGGCAAGAGGGTTTTAGGAAAGGACAGCAGGGTGAAGGGAGAGTTAAGCTTTAAGCTGAGAGACACAGCTAGATAACTGGGCTGCAGAAGGAGGAGAAGGAAGAGCCTGAGCAGGGGGTACAGAGTATCAGAGCACAGGTGGACGAATTCCCCTTACATAGGAAGGGCACCGTTATTAGGACAGGAGTGATAGAAGAGAGGGAAGATGCGGATAGCAGGTGGATTTGGGAGGAGAGTAGTTGTGGGAATTTTCCTCTGTGTGGTTGGAGGCGGGCTTGGCTGCTAGAAATGAGGGTAGGGGCTAGGGCTTGAGAAGCTCACAGATGAGATAGATAGACACATGTCCAGATTACCGTCGAAGTGGGAGAAATGCTCTCGGGGCCTTGAGTTGGGCCTGGCAGATTGATGGGTGGTAGTTAAGCACATCTTGAAGGGAAGAATGTTTGAGCCCTTCAGAAGGAAGCAAGCTAGGAAATCAAGATAGAAGTCAAGCAGTTCTTGCTCTGACCAATTCTAGTGGAATACAAAATGTTACTAACCTGAACTTTGTCTTCCTGTCCTTGGGACTCAGGTCATGTGAATAATGATATGGCTGAGGGTTTTATAGCCTGTTAGTACCATAATTTAGTACATACAGCAAATTAATAATCCATTTTAATTGCACCAATGTTTGTCTTAGAGATAAAGAAAAATTCAAAAGTAATAATAGATCACTTAAGGCAAATATTTGAACCTTTAGTTGGTTTTCTGTCTTGGCTCCTGAAATGGAGTCTTCCTGTGCATCAGACGTCTTTTAGCCCTCCTGGGGTTAAGAAATTCATAATTTGCACCATAATTATATTTCAACTGTGATAATTCTCAGCTGTGACTGTTTTCACAAAAGTAATCTTTTTAGCTCTAACATTCTTTTAACTTCAGTGAACTATTTTTGACTTCAAAAATTAAATCTCAATGATTTGAAAATATTTGACTGTAACTTAACCTAAATAAGACTTTGGTAAAGTTGTTTTCTAGATATCCTTGTACTCTCTTAAAAATGTAGGATATGGGCGGCGCCTGTGGCTCAAAGGGGTGGAGCGCCGGTCCCATATGCCGAAGGTGGCGGGTTCGAACCCAGCCCTGGCCAAAAAAAAAAAAAAAAATGTAGGATACATTACTTCTTTTTATAAAATACAGGCATTTAGGTGTTGAGGGAGATTATGAGTTTTCCTGCCACAATGTTGTATTGTTCTCAATCCCTTCTAGCCTCGTGTAAGTGGGAGTGTCCTTGTAGCCCAAATGCATTTATTTCCCAGAGGACAAATTCTTCCCCCCAACCTCCCAATTGTGAAAAGAGACATGATTTTGTTTTGTAAAGAATTAGAACAAAATAATACAAATTTTCCCCAGATTTTCTCTTCAGTGCCTTCTATTTAAGGGCATGTGTGTGTGTGTGTGTGTGTGTGTGTGTGTATTTTTTGAGACAGAGTCTTACTTTGTCACCCTCGGTAGAGTGAGATGGCATCATAGCTCACAGCAACCTCAAACTCTTCGGCTCCAGTGGTCCTACTGCTTCAGCCTCCCAAATAGCTGGGAATACAGGTGCCTGCCAAAACGTCTGGCTATTTGTAGAGACGGGGGTCTCATTCTTGCTTAGTCTGGTCTGGAATCTGTGAGCTCTGGCAATCCACCCACCTCAGCCTTCCAAAGAGCTAAGATTACAGGCATGAGCCACCATGCCTGGCTGTTCAGGTATATTTAAAGAACCATGATGTCTTCTGTGAATAAACACATTAATCCCTTGACTAAAGGGATATTCAGACTTCCCCTCTGAATAAAAAGAGGGGGTGGTGATGACAAAATTCCAAATCTAATGAGGTAATTTTTATTTTTGAGAATTCATATGAAATGTTTAGTTTTTGAAAGTATATTGGGTCATTTTAAAGTTTTCTCCCTAAAACATTTCCATGCTACATGTGAATTTACTACTAGGGTGGCCTTTGCTACATGCTTCCAACCTATATGGCTCTCTTTAGGATTATGCTTGCCAACTTGGTTATGTTGAAAAATACAATAATGGTAAAGATCAATTATTCATAAAATTGCTATTTGAGAAAGCAAGATTTCCCTTTTCCTAAGTCTTTTCATTTTATTTTTTTCCTTCAGACATCAGTTTTACTTGCTGAAAGGAAATTTTACCCCTGGTGTCATCTTTACATGTGTGCATTGTGTATGTGTCAAATATTTAAAACATTTAAGAGGAAACAGTTAGATATTAGGAGGCCCATCTGGCTATGGTAGTGTGAGAGGTCAGCCAGTTGTCCCTGCAAAAAAAAAAAAAAAAAAAATGCAAAAGTAAAGTTGTCTAAAACAACCATCTTGGGACTCAGGAAATTGACCAAAGGCAGACAAATTGAGAATCACTTTTATTAAAAGTTTCTCAGCTTTATGTAAGAACCACCGGAGTGTGTGGCTTTCCTACCTGGGACTTCCTTCCCTCACCCCCAAAACCTCCCTGCTTTTCTAGCCCTGAGCCGGTTGTGAAAACCCTTAGCTTTGCTGCCGGAGGGGATGGACTCAATGGTGGAGGGTGAGGGCAGCAGTGTAAAACCCGTGATGTCAATTAAAAGTGGGTACTTGGAAGGAAACAAATGGAGAAAACTCAGCTTTTCTAGTCTGAGGTTGCAATTCCAGATGGGCAAGCACAGATCAGCAGAAATTTAACTTAGAGATCTGAACTGAGAGAGTCATAGAAGGGTCCTGGCTGGTGGGAAACCATTCACGCCCAGGGGAGCCCCTGGAAAGCCCTGTGGAAAGAAAAGCTCAGGCCAAGGAGAGGCTGGCCTTTGAGCTGCTCAGCCCCTGTATAGCTGTGGAAGCCTCTGGGCTGGAGGTGTTTAACCAGCACAGCCTCTGCTGACCCCTGGGAGTGACCTCTGGGAAGGCAGACTGAAAGATAAAAATGTAAAACTAAACAGAGACATTAGTAGCCACACTCCCTTATGGGGAAGAAAGATTCTGCAATTTAAATTCAAACGAGCTTTAAAAAATCAGAAAAGGACATCAAAATCAATAATTTCTACAATATAATCTAGTTGTCTAGTTTTCAACCAGGAGTTACAAGTAATGCAAAGAAGATATAGTATGACCTATACTCGGGGGGAAGAAAACAGTCCAAGAAACTGTGTGGGCCTTGAGCAGTGTTTTTCAACATTTTTTTAATCTCACGGTACACTTATAACTATAATTAAAGTTCCACGGCACACTTAAATTATGTTGATCCGAAAAAAAAGAGTAAAACACCACTTAATGTGCTTTGAACTTCTTTCAAAAATAATTTTATTAATGATCTTTAAAATTTTCATGGCACACCAGCCAAGGCACACTGCTTGAAAATCACTGTTCCAGAGATTGGATTTAACCCACAAAAACTTCAAAGCAGCAATTGTAAATAGAATGAATTAAAGGAAAGTATGTTGAAAGACTACAGAATGAGATGCTAAACACTTGCATACATATTACCCAGCTTTATCAAATCTTAACATGCCGTATTTTCTAAATAACAAAAGGTCTTTTTATTAAAGAAAATTTTGAACATAGTCACAAAAGTAGGGTAGCATAATGAATTCATGTACCCATTGCCAGGTTGGGTACATAGATGATCAAATAATATATAATGTATGCCTCTCCTGGTCCTGCATTCTCCAAGAATGTTGTTGAAATGTGACATCCTATCTGGATACACAGAAGTTTACATGGGTTCAGGCCCGTGAGGCTTGGAGGTGCCTTGACCAATCCCTGGACCCTGAGTCTGAGGTGTCTATACTTTGGACCTTCCCTGGCATGACCTGCTGAGTCAGCTGGTGTCCACCGCTGCCCTAGGGGAGTACAGGAACCCAGACCTCAACTGCAGAGCACAGGCAGCAGGAAGCTGGGGTCACTCCTGCGTCTCTCAAGGCTCCTCTCCCCATCAATCCCACTCTTACCAAGTTGGAAGCTGGAGGCAAGGGGAGCCGAGGTGTTCTCCAATTCTCGCTCAGCTAATCTGGGGCTCCTACATGGTCCTAACTTCAACTCTTACCTCTGGGTTGAACTCAGGTAGTTTCTTACTCCAAATTCATCCTCTGATCCTCTCTACTTCTTGACTTTTGCCCTAAATTTATTATTATTATTTGGTTACAGAAAAGCTATTGTGATGCCATAAAATTTCTCTACCCTATGACCTTAGAAAATCTTTCCAGCAAAGCCTATGTTTCAAGACTGTCTCATTGTAGACTCAAAAAAGTCTAATTTGAAATGAACTTATTATCCTTTTGCTGTCATACTTTCTCATCCTAGCCAACTTTCAATACAGCTTTAGATTTGTCATGTTAGACTAGAATGTTCCTTAGAGCAATCCCAGGGTGATTAGAAATCATATCCATAGATTATTGTGTCAACTCAAAAGAAACTCACCAAGTGCCCATGAATATTATCGGTGGATCTGGGTCACAGGTATCCTGACAAAAAGGCAGGTTAAGGGAGAGGAGAGAGGAGGGGAAAAAAGGGGAAATTCATACTTTTAACATACATGGTAAAGTGAAAAAATCTATTAAAACTCATTTTAAATTTAATTATATAATTCTTCACAAACAGGTAACCAGAAGGAAGAGTTAATGAACTTCTACAAACCCATAATCCAGTTTTGACAATTAACACATAATCCAAGTTTTGCCAATCTTATTTATCCTCCATTTTTTTTTTAGTACGACTTTCTAACTGACAAAGATATATTGGAAATCATCATTAACAATAATTATTTTAAAAATGTATTTTTATTTTATTTTTCTGAGATGAAATCTTGCTACATCACCCAGGCTGAAGTATAGCAGCATGATCATAGCTCACTGTAGCCTTGAACTCCTGGGCTCCAGCGACCCTCCCACCTCAGTTTTCTGTACAGCTAGGATTCCAGGCTTAGCCACTACACCTGACAACAATAACTCTTTATTATTATCTACCGCCCAGGCCGTATTCAGATTCTCTCTTTGTACAGGGTATCTGCATATGAACTTTGTGGACACCGCGTATTATGTGTCTTTTCACACACTTGGTCAATTCAAATCAGGATCCAAACACAGCCCAAATGTTGCCTTCGCGTGTTATGTTTCTGTGCCAGCCACTTGCCTCTGCTATCAGATCCACTCATTGTCCTGGCCCTTCCTTGCCCTCTAGTGTCCTTCAAACTATTCTTTTCAGGTTCTTTTGCCAAACTGGCTTCCAGATGAGCTCAGCCAATGGGAAGTATGCGTGGGACACTTGAGGGATGGGAGGAGGGAGAGAGCCAGGTCATTTCTCTCAGATCTCTGCCTCTGGCAGTGACTGCATCACCTCAGTGAACCAGCTCCCCTGCAGTGTCCACAATGATCCATTTCTTACAGGTGGTTCCAGCTCCTGGGCTCTGGTAATACCGTGCCACCTTCTCCTTTAGCCCCACACGAGGTAGTGGCTTCCTGATGTCACATATCTCCCAGCTGCTCCAAGATTCCGTCTGACTCTCAGCTCTTTCAACACTTTGATACCTATTTCCCTGTATTAAATTCCTCTGTCAAACCACCTGGTCTAGGCTGTTTTTCCCTGGACAGACCCTGACCGATAATGACATTTCCCCCTCTCTTTGTATTTCTTTACACCTCTCTTTTTTTCTTCTTTTTTCCTATTGATTGTTCCTCATGGATCTTTTAATTTTTTCCTCTGTTCTCTATATTTCTTGCAACTTGGTAGTCAAGTTAGATCTAGAGCCGTGCTGGGCAATATGAGAGCCACTAGCCACATGTAAGTATTTAAAATAGAAACTTTTTGTTAAATTTAAATAAAAACATTTTCACTGGCCACATTTCAAGTGTTCAGTGGCCACATGTGGCTAGTTGCTGCCATATCGGGCAGCACAGATACAGAACGTTTCCTTCATGGCAGAACGTTCAGGTGGACATTGCTGGTCTAGAAGCTTGATTAGATTCAGATTCAATACTTTTAGGCAAGAATACCTAGGAGAGAAGACTTCATTAGGATGACTTAATAGCTGTCTAAAAATGATTTAGAGCCACTGACAGAGTAACAATTTCTCTTCAGAACCACCTGGGGAATTTGTTAAAAAGCAGTTTCTTTGGTCCCCACCCTGTAACCACTGGATCAAAATCTCAGAAAGTAGAGCCTGGTATATGAATTTTCACAGGCATCTCAGATGACTCTGTTGCATTCTGACATTTGAAACCACAATAAGTTTTTCACACTTGTGTTCTAACTATAAAAATGGAACAACTATGGAGGGGGCTACTAGGGACAACTGAAATGACTTGAAGGTGGGGAGAAGGAGATGTACATTTTAGAGCTGATATGCTTTCCCTCCCTCCCTCCCTTCCTCTCACTTTATCACCCTGGGTATAGTGCCATGACATCATCACATCTTACAGCAACCTCAGGCTGGTCTCTGCCGGGTCCTCCGGCAGTCGCAGTTGAGGGAAGTTCAGGGCCAGCCTGACCTCGTCCGAGGGGCTGAGTGGGATGGTGAGTGTTGGCGACTTGAAGAAAACCACACGGAGCTGGGAGGCTGTCAAAGCAGGATCTCAACTTTATTGCGTCAAGCAGCCGCTTATATAGAGCGTGGGGAAGGGGTGGGGAAAGGAAGCGGGGGATGAGGTAGGTGAAATGGTGTGATGGGTGGTATAACAGGGTTGGGCCAATGGCCTGGTATCATGTTGGCTGTATCTAGGTAGAGGCAGTTTCAAGCCGGGCCTTGCTGAGTCATTGCTACACGGAAGTAGTTGGATGGATCTACTAGTCAAGCTCGGGAAGTTGCACTAGGCCTCAGGCACATGGCAGGGCCCAACAATTCCCCATTTTGTTTTTTGTATGGCAGAAAAACATAGTCCCTGTCTTAGGTTGCCTGCTCTTGAAGTTTCAGTCTTACCCGTCATGGGGATACAAACGTCAATGGTTTGGTCCCTGTCTTAGGTTGACTGAACGCAGAGTGATCTTACCTGTCTTTGGGTACTATGAATGTAATCCACCGTGCAGCCTCTCCATATCCTGTCTTAGGTTTGATCCCAGTTTTGGGATCTTACCCGTCATTGGTGCTATGGAGGGTGGTTAAGAATAATAGTTAGATTCGTGGTTAATGAGCTGGTGATATCGGACCTCGACCTGATTTAAGTTTATTGCCTCTAACCTTTTTAACAGGGTCCAAAGGTGATAACTAACATAAGGGTAAGTAAGGGTCAGGGGAAGAAGGTAGGGTAAAAAAACCATGTAGGCCCGTTCTAAAATTTCTTTTCTTCTCTTTTCTAGATCTTCTTGGAGTGTTTTGATCTTGTTTTGCATGATCCCAGATGTGTTGGCATAAAAGCAGCACTTCTTCTGCAAAAATAAACAGATGCCTCCCTAGATGCTATGAGACTCCGGATAGCATTGGGGTCGTGCATTCCCTCGTCACTGGGAGGGGATGAACATCATTAGCATCATCAGCAGTGGAAGCAGTTGCTTCCTCACTGGGGGTTCCTTCTGGGGGGGGAGTAGAAAGACACTTCTCAGGGGCGTTAGACCCCCTGGATAAATTAAGGTTATCCCCTTCTTGTTGGGGCAAGTATTTAAGGTCTCTTGCCAGAACCCAAATGGTTTTTTTCTCGTTTTGAGGGAAAACACATTCAAAACCTCTCCCTGCTGTAAGGAGTGGGTCTGGTCCTCTCCACCCTCCCGTAAGTGGATCTTGCCATCGGATCTAGATGGAACTATAGGTCACCGATGAAGACCAATGCTTTTGAAAGGGAGATAAGTGCGGGTCTTCTTTGGAAAAATTTAAGATATTTAGTGTGAATAGAGCCTTTTTCAATTGATCGTGAGGGGGTATAGACTCCTCCTTTTGTTTTTGTAATTGACCCTTAAGGGTTTGGTTGAATCTTTCTACGATTGCTTGTCCTTGGGGGTTATAGGGTATACCAGTGGAGTGAGAAATTTTCCAAGTTTGGAGAAAAGTAATAAAAGGTTTACTTGTGAAGCAGGGACCGTTATCGGTTTTGATTTGGTTGGGTAGGCCTAATGTGGCAAAACATTGGAGCATATGGCTTATAGCATATTTAGTTTTTTCTCCTGCATATGCTGATGCCCAGCAGGCATGGGAAAAAGTGTCGATTCCAAAAGGGGCATAATGAGTGATCTATTTGCCAGAGGTGGTTAGGCCAGAGGCCCCGTGGGTTGGTCCCTGCAGGTTGAAGTGGGGGAACTTGAAGAAAAGGTTGGCAAGATTGACAGGTGCGAACGATCTTTTTTAAGTCTTTGGTGGGAACCTGGGGGTATTTATGTTTTAGTCCTCTCCAGTTGGTATGAGTGAGTTGATGGAAATGAGTGGCTTCTATAACTGTGTTACATTGGGGTTGAGAAGCTAATTGATTGGCTAATTTATTGCCGGTTGTTCCTCGGAGATGTTGTATATAGATAGGATTAGATCTTTGTTTGAGTAAAG
Organism: Nycticebus coucang; assembly: GCF_027406575.1. Lineage (NCBI taxonomy): Eukaryota > Metazoa > Chordata > Mammalia > Primates > Lorisidae > Nycticebus > Nycticebus coucang. Next base: position 92,286,551 of record NC_069788.1, read on the forward strand.
TTCTAGCTTGGATCATTAAGGGAGAAATGGGGTTGGAGTCTAATCTAATATGAGCTTAGAAGGTTCACAACATAGAGGCTATCTGAAAATAAGTTGAAAGGTTCGGTGACAGCGTTCAATGCCATAACTACTGCAAAGAGTTCTTTGAACTGAGCTGATCCTTCAAGTTCTTGTAAAAGGGACTTCGAAGGTGTGGGCTCTTGTGCTTGGAGCAGGGGTGGATAAATAATTACAGAAGCTCCCAGGTGCCCCCCCATCCGTGAAAATAGTGAGAAAATTAGGGTTAGGGTGAGCAAGGAATAATCGGGGAGGCTTCCAAGTTAATTGGGAGAAAGAGTTCATCCACTTATAGGGTCCATAGTGACAATCAATTTGGCCAAGGAATCCTTCAAGTGCCAATGCAATTCTGTTGTTATTCCTGTGGAGCCAGGAAAAGTCAGTGGCCCTATATGGGGTAATGATGAAATGGGGTTCAATACCGAATACTCTGACTGCTATGTCTCTTCCCTTAATGATGCAGTCAGTAATTTGATTGATCATGGAATACACTCTGGGGACCCCTCCCACTGAAAGATGGATCCAGTGGATAGTCTCCCCCTTTTGGGCTAGAGGGCGGTACATAAAGTTTCTCCAGGAAAGAGGTAGAGGATAAGGGGTATGTGGGGATTGAATCTTTTTAAAGAAACTTGGTTTATGGATTGTTGAATTTTAGTCAGTATGTGTTGACAATGAGGTGGTAATGTTATTTGAGAGGTTAAATCTAGGCCTTTTAGAAGATTAAACAGGGGAATTATCTCCTCAGTGGAGATAGGGATCCAAGGTCTTAGCCAATTAATTTCCCTGAGTAATTTCTGCAGCTGGGGCAAACTATAAGTTTCTTGAAGGACCTGTTGGGGCTTAATAGGGGAAACTGTATCTAGGGAGAGGACGGACCCCAAGATTTTAAATGGGGGGATGGTTTGTATCTTTTCAGGAGCTATTTGAAAAGTATTCTGGCGGAGGATAGTGAGGCATTCGGTGGTGAGTTCTTGGAGGTTATCTGAATTGTGACTTCCTAAGATTATATCATCCATATAAATGTAGAATAGTATGTCAGGTCGCGTTAGTAATGAAGTGAAGATGTGTGTCAAATAATATTGACAGACAGGGGGCTATTAGCCATTCCTTGGGGTAGGACCGTCCACTCAAATCTTAAATCTGGCCCTCGGAAATTGGTTGAAGGTATGAAAAAGGCAAACCTTTCCATATCGTTTGGATGGAGGGGAATAGAAAAAAAAACAATCTTTAATGTCTATGACTGTGAGGTGGTAAGCTGTGGGAATTGCGGGAATACAGGGGAGACCTCTCTGGGGGGTTCCAAGAGGGATCATCCTGTCATTTATTTTTCTGAGGTCTTGTAGGAGTCTCCAGGAGCCATTGGGCTTCTTGATTATTAATACTGGAGATTTCCAAGGGCTAGTAGATGGTCTTAAATGTCCTTGGTCTAACTGTTGGTTGACTAACAAATGTAGATGTTGGAGTTTATTTGAAGGGAGAGGCCACTGCTCTACCCATACAGGGTCCCAGGGTGTCCATCGAATTTGGAATACGGGGGGATGAGCAGTGGCCTTTAGAATTGGGGGTGAACCTGGGAGTGTTCTTAATTGATTGGTTCGAGGTATGGGTCATCTGGATGATAATACTGCCCTCTCTGTTTTTGTTGAAATCGCTTTTCCAGTTTATCTTGGGGGTGACCATCCTGAGAGTTGTTATGTTGGGTGGTGATAAATGCCTCCGCCTCACCTAAAATATCTTGACCCAGGAGATTGGCAGTTAGGCCCGGGACCACAAGCGCAAGCACCGCCCCATGGTTTCCACTAGGGTCCACCCAGGGGAGCCAGGCGTCGGTCTCCCAGGAGGTAGATCGGCCACCCATGCCTAACAGGGGTGGTCTAGGTATTAGCCGCCAAGATTGGGGTACTTCCTCTTTCCTAATAACTGTGCTGTCTGCCCCAGTATCCATGAGGAATTTGAAGGATTTATCTCTAATTGTAAGGGTTATTTTTGGTCTCATGCCCACAATTAGGGGAATGGTCCAAAGAGTTTGTCCTGGTCTGCTCCCCTTTTTTAACGGGGCTGGGGATAGCCCCACAGGGAGTTTAAAGGCTCACCTTTGAGATTGAATTTGGATTTGCAATCGCGGGCCCAATGAAAGCCTTTTTTACAGCGAGGGCAGGGGGTGTGGGGGCCATTCCCCCCTGGTGGGTCAGGGGGGCATTTGGTTTGGTTAGGACATTCCCGCTTGAAGTGGCCCTCTTTACCACACCCAAAACATGTCCGCTTGCCTGCAGTAGGGGCTAATTGAAGGGCATTAATAAGTGTTTGGAGTTCTTCCTGGCGGTCTGCCTGAAGTGCTGAAACCATCGCCCTTGCTTGATGAGACGTGGAACCAACATCTCGAGTAGCTATGATCCACCTCTCCATCTCTTGGTTTCTTAACCTGGCACAGGTGAGCTTACAATCAGTGGTCATGCCATCCCAGACTAAAGAATGGACAAATCGGTCCCATAACTCTCCAGCAGGGAACTTTCTGTTTAGGCTTTTTGGACTCTGTCTATAAAGGTGGAGAGGTCCTCTGTGTGTTTCTGATTGATTCCCGCTATGGGGGATTCAGTGGGGCCCTCGTCTAATTTCTTCCATGCAGCTAGCCCACTGGCTCTGACCTGATCTTGGTAAGGAGCAGGAATAGCTGCCTGCTGGAGACCAGTGGAAAATTGATCAGCCGTACCATAAAGCATGCCATAAGTTATGGGTATGGGAGGTTGGGTGCTCTGATTACATTCTCCCCGAACATAGCACTCCTCCTGGAAGTAGGCCATCCACTTAAGGAATGTGGGGCCCAGGAGTACCGCTTTGGCTAGTTCTTTCCAGTCTCGGGCTACACAGGCTTGGTGTGCTAGCCCTTCAAGTATGGTTTCTGCCCAGGGTGAGTTAGGGCCGTCCTCAGAAACTGCCTTTTTTAGATCTTTGAGATCTTGAGCCTCCCAGGGGTACCAGGCTGCTGGGCGATTACCTCCGGGATTAATATTAACCGGAAAAAGGTTGGTAGCTCCGCCCTCAGTTCCGCTTTCTCCACCATATGGAGGAGGTGCAGAGGGGTCCCGGAAAGGATTAGTTGGAGGATTCCCAAAAGGGTTGAGGGAAGGATAGAGAGGTTTGGGTTGACTCCCCGGGCCAATGAGGTCTGCCAACTCAGGGCTCTGATCTGGGCTGGGTTCTGCTTTGGGACTTTTATTCTCCGCTTCTCTCAGGATCGATGCTCCCTCCGCTTTCTTGGGGGGAGGGGGGAACAGCCCTTTAAAGCAGATACAGTAGGGAGTGTCCCAAGCGGGGGAATCTCCCCCCTTTTTATATGTGCTCTTCTGATTAATCTTTCAACCCTATCCCAGGTGTCCCAGTCAAAGAGGTTGCTCTCTGGAAGCCAGGGTGCGACCTTAAGTAAACATTCCCAGGCTTGAAGGGTCTGACTATTTGAGAGGTCTAGTCCTCTGCTTTTCAGTAAGATTTTAAGGTATTCCAAAGCAGGGTCAAATTTGGAATTGGACTTCCCTATAATTTATGGGGGTATACTCACCCGCAGACCGATTGGCCCATCAGCAATCTTCATGTGGGGAGCCGAGTTCCTCACACAGGGCACCAATCTGCCAGGTCCTCCGGCAGTCGCAGTTGAGGGAAGATTGGGGCCAGCCAGACCTCGTCCCAGGGGCTGAGCGGGATGGCAAGTGTTGGTGGCTGGAAGAAAACCACACGGAGCCCCACGGAGCCGGGAGGCTGTCCAAGCAGGATCTCAAGTTTATTGCATCAAGGAGCTGCTTATATAGAGCCTGGGGAAGGGGCGGGGAAAGGAAGCGGGGGATGAGGTACGTGAAATGGTGTGATGTGTGATATAACAGGGTTGGGCCAATGGCATGGTACCACGTTGGCTGTATCTAGGTAGAGGCAGTTTCAGGCCGGGCCTTGCTGAGTCATTGCTGCCCGGAAGTAGCTGGACAGATCTACTTCTAGTCAAGCTTGGGAAGTTGCACTAGGCCTCAGGCACATGGCAGGGACCAACAGGTCTCGAACTCCTGAGCTCAGGCAATCCACCTGCCTTGGTCTCCCAGAATGCTAGGATTACAGGCGTGAGCCACTGCATCTGGCCTAGGGCGGATATGTTTTAGAACATAGTTCACCATTTATGTGTAACTGTCAGATCACTACTTGCTTACTATGGGCAATGCATGCATGTCTGTGATGGTTTCACCACCCCATTAAAAATGAGAAAAACTAGCAAGATGATGTTTCATAAGCTCAAACATTCAAGCTATGAGATCCAGTCTCTCCAACATTTGTTATTAAAATTTCTTTCTCTTATGAAATATGATATACTACCCTGTTTCCCCGAAAATGAGACAGTGTCTTATATATCAAGGTGTGCTCCCAAAGATGCGCTAGGTCTTATTTTCAGGGGATGTCTTATCTTTCCTGTGAGTAGGTCTTATTTTCGGAGGATGTCTTATTTTGGGGGAAACAGGGTATATGATGGCTGTATATATATATTTTTTATTTGACAAAATTAAAAGTTGACAACATATTGTTCTCACCACGTTTTTTGAGGTAGTTAGTTAATTTTACTAGAGAATCTGGGATCCACTAATATGGTCTCTCTTACATGGGTTGTAATAGGAAATGAGGTAATTTGAGCCTCATACCATTTTACAGTTATATTAAATATATTAGGTTTTCCTCAAACCTCGATCCAAATTGTCAGAAAATAGACTAGGAACAAAACAGAAGTCGCAAATTGAAGAATGTCACTAACTATTCCTTGAGTGCAACTTTGGGGCTCCACAGCAAAGAATCTGCTGGCCTAAAATCTTTATAGTATAGATCTCAAATTTTGCACCTGATTATATGTTAAAACCACAGTCAAAACAATCCATAAGAAAAGCTAAATTTCCTGGAAATTCCAGGTATGGGCAGAAAATCCTAACATTCTCAAAAGTAAAGTTGGTTGCCTTAAAAGACAGTTAAAACCACAAGTAATGGGGAAAGAAATTCTGCATCAAAAGTTAGGAAACCTAGGTGCTAATCCCTGGTTTTGCTTCTGATTATATGATCTTGAGTAGTTTTCCTTCTGGGCCTCAGTTTTCACATTTGTAAAAATATTAAATGATTCATAAGGGTCAGGATTCAGTCTCCCCCTCCAGGCAGCGTCTTTTGTTTTCACATTCCCAGGACTGGTAGGGACACTTCTTATATACCCCCATGGCCTTGACCTGTGCATACCTACTTGCATGACTGACCAATTGCACTTAAAAAAGAGAGATAGAAAGGGACCTAAACCTTATCAAGGGTCTACTGTGCATTAGCACCTGCTGTACTTTATAAACCCTGGCTCCTTTACAATATCCTGATAGATTTTTATGCCAGTTTTACAGCTGAAAACTAAAATAAAGTTAAGTTTTAGAGCTGAGGTTAAAGAACTTGCTTAAAATCCATGGGCATGGTTGCTCATTCCAGTAATCCTAGAACTTTGGAAGGCCAAAGTGGGAGGATCACTTGAGGCTAGGAGTTTGAGACCAGTAAGAGCCAGACCCCATCTCTACAAAAAATAGAAAAAAAATTAGCCAGGTAGGGTGGCAGGCACCTATAGTCCCAGCTACTCAGGAAGCTGAGGCAGGAGGATCACTTGAGCCAGGAGGTTGGGGTTGCAGTGACTTATGATGATGCCACTGTACTCTAGCAGGGGGCAACAGAGTAAGATGCTGTCTCAAAAAAAAAAAAAAAAAAAACTTGAATAAGAGGCTTCAATATGAATGAAATAAAAGTTCTTGCCCAGAAGATTCTAAAAAGTTAATAGAATTCCAACTAATATTCAGTAAGGTTATTTTGGAGCATGGTGAAATAATTCTAAACTTCACTTGGAAGAGGAAATGCTGTAGACGAGCCAGTATTTTTTTTTTTTTTTTTGTAGAGACAGAGTCTCACTTTACTGCCTTCAGTAGGGTGCCATGATGTCACAGGACTCACAGCAACCTCTAGCTCTTGGGCTTCCGTGATTCTCCTGCCTCAGCCTCCCAAGCAGCTGGGATTACAGGCACCTGCCACAACGCCCGGCTATTTTTTGGTTGCAGTTCAGCGGGGGCTGGGTTTGAACCTGCCACCCTCAGTATATGGGGCCGGCGCCCTACTCACTGAACCAGAGTCTCGCTCTTTTTCCCTGGCTAGAGTGCTGTGGCATCAGCCTAGCTCACGGCAACCTCAAATCCCTGGGTTCAGGAGGTCCTCCTACTCCAGCCTCCTGAGTAGCTGGGACTACAGGTGCCCACCACAATGCCCAGCTATTTTTAGAGATGAGGAATTACTCTTGTTCAGGCTGGTCTCGAACCTGGGAGCTCAGGCAATGCATCTGCCTTGGCCTCCCAGAGTGCTAAGATTACACGTGAGCCACCAAGCCCAGCCCTTCCAAGAATCTTTTTGACCTTTTTTTAGATCATAGGGAGTGAACTAATTACCCTGACTTGGAGCCTGATAAGTCATGAGAATACAGGGATTTGGGGAAATTTCCCTGAAGGAGTCAGACATTCCCTTCTATGGAGGATGAGAGAAGTTAGGAATGGGAAGAGGGATTTATTTAGGAGTCATCTGCATCACGGGGATCAGTGAAGCTGTGATTATTCCCAGGACTGGAAGGAAGTGAGGAAAAGTGGAGAGTTTGGATCAAACTCTGGAGGATTCTTTGGTTAGGGAGGAGAAAGAAAAGGCTGGAGGAAATGAAGTCAGATTTAGAGGGAAAACCTAAAGTTATGGATGCAAGGAAGGAGACAAGTCATTAACTCCTGGTACTTCACAGACAGAGGGAAATTTACAGTTTCAGAAGGAGGAGAAAGGTAGCCTGAGGGGTGGGGGGCATCTGGGACAACAAAAACTCCCATCCCCACCGAAAATTAGGAAAGCCTGTGGAGTGGAGCCTTTGCCCAACGCTGAACTCAGGTGTTGGATGTTGCTTTAGTTTTCTCATTGTTTTGGCTCAAGTTTAAGTAAGAAGTGAAAGGCCTACTAGTGTTCAAAAATGAGAGGTGGGGAGAGAGAAAGAGTAATGATGGAAAGGCCCATTGAGTTCTGGAATATTCCTGGAGAGCTGAGACTAAGGGAGGGAACTAACCATGGAAGTAGTGAGTCAGAGAAAGCAGGCTAGCTAAAATGGAAGGAATAAGGCCTCTAGAATCAAACAGGCCTGGTTTGGGCTGGGGTTTGGAATGCTTATCACCTGTATTGCCCTAATCTCTCAGGGCTCATTTATCTGCAAAATGGAGGGTTTCCTAATTCGCAGGGTTATTGTTGGGGTCCAAGGGGAGGGTACCTATAAAGTCTACCATGACATAGACACTCAAAAACTTCCTTTTTCTTGTTTTGCATTTGCTCATAGAAAGACATTATGATGTACTGGTAATTATTTTTGGATGGTGGAAAGAAAATAAATAACAATATTAGTATCAAAATATATAACTAAATATATAATTGTGTGAGGTTTTCCATAATTTGACATATTGCCTTAAAAAAAAAATTGCTCATTTATCTTCTAACCCAGAGCATAGTAAGGAAAGTGAGCTTTCCTGGAACTAGGAAGGTCTCATCCAGCAGAATGATAGATAACCTTTTACATTTATGCCACAATTTACATTTCGTAAAGCTGTTTTGTTGTTTTGATTGTATTTGATTCTGATGATGGGAGGCAGGGTAGATGTTATGATGCCTAGTTTGCAAATGAAAAAGAAAAAAATACTTAGAAAAAGAAGCCACCAAGGGTCAATCCAGTAGTCGAGCCAAACAAACTTCATTTTCTTTTTGAAAACAGACCTGGTAGATTAGAAAATGCCATGGATAACATGTGTTTTGATGTTAGAAGAACATTTGATAATCTCTCACAAAGTCTTTGTGGACAAGGGGAACTGTGTTCAGGAATAGGAGGCTTGTTAGCTAGAAGAGGGAGGAGCTCTGAGCTGCAGAGGGCAGAATTAGCATCCATAGAAGGGATGATTAAGGGAAGCAGGTTTGGGTTCAACTCAAGACAAAATTTTCGGAGGCAGGGTGGAGCAAGATGGTGGCCGAGTAACAGCTTCCCTGCAACTGGCCATGGTGAGTCTGGGGAGATAAGACTCCAGGTATCTCTGGCTGGGGGGATCTGCCTATAATCATCCTTTGAGGATACAGGGAGTCAGCAAGGCACTTCTGGACCCCAAGAGGAGGACAAAAACAGTGCAAAACTGGCAAGTGGTTGCGTGTGTTCGATTGACCTAATCCCTTCGGCAGCCATAAGTACAAGCAGCAGTGAGACTGCAAACAGGAAAGGCCTTACCTGTGAACTGTTTCGGTGTTTTTGGACTTGGCACTCAATTGAATTGCCTTGGGGAGAGCTTGAGCAGGAGTGCGGAGAACTTTGTGCATTGTCTAGGGCCCTAGACTGAACTGCTGAGCCTGATGGAGCTAATAGTGTTTGGCTGTGGGCAGCAGGGAGCCATTGTGAGAGAACTGCCCCAGCAAGCCCCACCCTCAGGGTTGCAGAGCAAGGATGGGGCGGAAGCTAGTAACTTAGTGAATGAGGAGCCTAAAGGCGGAGACTGAGTTGCCTTACAGCCTTAACCCTCAGGGGCAGAGTGAGACCAGTTTTGGCACACTGGAGCCTTGGGCTGTTGCCCTGGGTAGAATGCTGTGGCGTCACAGCTCACAGCAACCTCAAAATACTAGGCTTGGTGCCACCCAGAGCTCCATAAGAGCTGCGCTGCGACCCTCGACCCCCAACCCACACCCGCTGGGCCTCCGCATGCCCTGACAAAAAACTGCGGGAGCTGCGCAACCCTGCGTCCTCCCTCCTGTACCTTCCCTACCTCCACACGGCCCGCTCATCTGTACAGGGACTCTGGTAGCCACGTGCCCTCCAGAGCCCTTCCTGCCTCTGCGCAGAGCCCTTCTTCTGGCCAGAGACTGCTGCAGCCTTGGGTTCTCTGTGCCAAATCACTGGGTGCCAGGCACTCCTAGAACCGTGAGCACCACCTCCAGCTCTGTTGCTGGATCTGAGTGTGTCACACTCCAAAGCTGCTTCCACAACGAGAATTCCCTGGCTGGGGCAGCCCCAGAGGAACTACACAGAGTCACTCCCTACAAAGATCCAGCAACAATAGAGTGATCCCACTGGGGTCTAATTTTGGAGAGACACCTCCCCAACTCTGAGGATGGCCAGAGGCAACAGTGAAAAACAATCATGAGGCGAAATCAAAGGAAAAACTCTGGCATTATGAATAATCAGACTAGATCAACTCCTCTAAGGATCAATGGGGCAGACACAGCACAAGATTCCATGCACAAACAAATAGCTCAGATGTCAGAAATCGAATTCAGAATCTGGATAGCAAATAAGATCGAATTAGAATTCCAAGCAACCCAAAAGATGTCTCAAGAATTCAACGAATTCAAAGACCAAATGACAAATGATTTTGACACATTGAGACAAGAAGTTGCAGCCCTCAAAGATCTGAAAAACACAGTAGAATTCCTCAGTAACAGAATGGAGCAAGCAGAAGAAAGGATTTCTGACATTGAAGACAAAGCTTTCGAACGCTCCTAAACTCTAAAAGAGGAAGAGAAATGGAGGGCAAAAACAGATCACTCTCTCAGAAAGCTCTGGGATAATTTGAAGAAAATCAATATTCGTCTTATAGGGATCCCCGAAAGTGACAAAGTGGCTTCATAAGACATGGAGTCTCTTCTCCATGAGATTATGAAGGAGAACTTTCCAGACATGCCAAGAGATTCTGAAATTCAGATAGCAGACAGTTTCAGAACTCCAGCACGACTCAACCCAAATAAGACATCCCCCAGACAAATCATAATCAATTTCACTAAAGTTAATATGAAGGAGAAAATTCTGGAAGCAGCCAGACGAAAGAAAGCCATCAGCTACAAGGGCAAGAATATTAGAATAACTGTAGATCTCTCTGCTGACTCCTTTCAAGCTAGGAGAGGATGGTCATCAACTTTTAATCTCCTAAAACAAAATAACTTTCAACCCAGGATCCTGTACCCAGCTAAACTGAGCTTCAATTATGATGGAGAAATTAAATACTTCAATGACATTCACATGTTGAAGAAATTTGCCATAACTAAACCAGGTCTCCAGGATATTCTCAGATCTATCCTCCATAAAGACCAGCGTAATTCTCCACCACAAAAGTAAACTCACCCAGAAAATTTTGATCAAATTCCAACTCCCACAGTCGCAAAAGGATTAAAAATGTCCACCGGACTCTTGAAAGGCTTATCAATATTCTCAATTAATGTGAATGGTTTAAATTGTCCTCTAAAGAGGCATGGGTTGGCTGACTGGATAAAAAAACTGAAGCCAGATATCTGCTGCATGCAAGAATTGCATCTTACATTAAAAGACAAAAAGAGACTCAAGGTGAAGGGATGGTCATCTATACTCCAGGCAAATGGAAAGCAGAAAAAAGCAGGCATTGCAATCCTATTTGCAGATGCAATAGGCTTTAAACCAACTGAAATAAGGAAGGATAAGGATGGACACTTCGTATTTGTTAAAGGTAACACTCAAAATGATGAGATTTCAATTATTAATATTTATGCACCCAACCAGAATGCACCTCAATTTATAAGAGAAACTCTAACAGACATAGCAACTTGATTTCCTCCAGTTCCATAGTAGTTGGAGATTTTAACACTCCTTTAGCAGTGCTGGATAGATCCTCCAAAAAGAAGCTAAGCAAAGAAATTTTAGATTTAAACTTAAGCATTCAACATCTGGACTTAACAGACATCTACAGAACATTTCATCCCAACAAAACTGAATACACATTCTTCTCATCAGGCCACGGAACATACTCCAAAACCGACCACATCCTGGGCCATAAATCTAACCTCAGCAAATTTTAAAAAAATAGAAATTATTCCTTGCATCTTCTCAAACCACCATGGAATAAAAGTTAAACTTAATAACAACAGGAATCTGCATACCCATACAAGAACATGGAAACTAAATAACCCTATGCTGAAGGGTAGATGGGTTATGGACAAGATTAAGAAGGAAATGACCAAATTTTTGGAACAAAACAACAATCAAGACACGAATTACCAGAACCTTTGGGATACTGCAAAGGCAGTCCTAAGAGGGAAATTTATAGCACTGCAAGCCTTCCTCAAGAAAACAGAAAGAGAGGAAGTTAATAACTTAATGGAACATCTCAAGCAACTGGAGAAGGAAGAACATTCCAACCCCAAACCCAGCAGAAGAAAAGAAATAACCAAAATCAGAGCAGAATTAAATGAAAGTGAAAACAAAAGAATTATACAACAGATCAATAAATCCAAAAGTTGGTTTTTGAAAAGATCAATAAAATAGATAACCCTTAGCAAACCTAACCAGGAAAAAAAGAGTAAAATCTTAATTTCATCAATCAGAAATGGTAAAGATGAAATAACAACAGACCCCTCAGAAATTCAAAAAATCCTTAACAAATGCTACAAGAAACTCTACTCTCAGAAATATGAAAATCTGAAAGAAATTGACCAATACCTGGAAGTATACCACCTACCAAGACTTAGCCCAAATGAAGTGGAAATGTTGAACAGGCCTATATCAAGTTCTGAAATAGCATCAACTATACAAAATCTCCCTAAAAAGAAAAGCCCCAGGACCAGATGGCTTTATGTCAGAATTCTACCAAACCTTTAAAGAAGAACTAGTACCTGTATTACTAAACCTCTTTCAAACTATAGAAAAAGAAATAAAATGTATGTTAAAAGATAAAGAAACAAAAACAAAAACAAAATATAGAAAAAGAAGGAATATTACCCAACACATTCTACAAAGCAAACATCACCTTGATCCCCAAACCAGGGAAAGACCCAACAAGAAAAGAAAATTATAGACTGGTATCACTAATGAATATTGATGCTAAAATACACAATAATATCCTAACAAACAGAATCCAACAACACATCAAAAAAATTATACACCACGACCAAGTGGGATTTATCCCAGGGTCTCAAGGCTGGTTCAATATACGTAAATGTATAAATGTAATTCAGCACATAAACAAACTAAAAAATAAGGACCATATGGGCGGCGCCTGTGGCTCAGCGGGTAGGGTGCCAGTCCCATATGCCGGAGGTGGCGGGTTCAAACCCAGCCCCGGCCAAATTAAAAAAAAAAAAATAAGGACCATATGATTCTTTCAATTGATGCAGAAAATGCTTTTGATAATATACAGCATACCTTCATGATCAGAACACTTAAGAAAATTGGTACAGAAGGGACATTTCTTATACTAAGAGGCCATCTACAGCAAACCTACCGGCAATGTCGTATTGAATCGAGTTAAATTGAAATCATTTCCATTTAGATCAGGATCAGGCAAGGTTGCCCATTGTCTCCATTGCTCTTTAACATTGTAATGGAAGTTTTAGCCATTGCAATTAGGGAAGAAAAGGCGATCAAGGGTATCCACATAGGGTCAGAAGAGATCAAACTTTCACTCTTCGCAGATGATATGATTGTATATCTGGAAAACACTAGAAGTTCTACTACAAAACTTTTAGAAGTGATCAAGGAATACAGCAATGTCTCAGGCTACAAAATCAATACCCATAAATCTGTAGTCTTTATATATACCAACAATAACCAAGCTAAAAAAACAGTCAAGGACTCTATTCCTTTCACAGTAGTGCCAAAGAAGATGAAATATTTGGGAGTATACCTAACAAAGGATGTGAAAGAGCTCTACAAAGAGAACTATGAAACTTTAAGGAAAGAAATAGCTGAAGATGTTAACAAATGGAAAAACATACCATGCTCATGGCTGGGAAGAATCAACATTGTTAAAATGTCTATACTACCCAAAGCAATATATAATTTTAATGCACTTCCTCTTAAAGCTCCATTATCATATTTTAAAGATCTTGAAAAAATAATACTTCGTTTTATATGCAATCAGAAAAAACCTTGAATAGCCAAAACATCACTCAGAAATAAAAACAAAGCAGGAGGAATCACACTACCAGACCTGAGACTGTACTATAAATCGATAGTGATCAAAACAGCATGGTACTGACACAAAAACAGAGAAGAAGATGTCTGGAACAGAATAGAGAACCAAGAGATGAATCAAGTTACTTACCATTATTTGATCTTTGACAAGTCAACTAAAAACATTCAGTGGGGAAAAGATTCCTTATTTAACAAATGGTGCTGGGTGAACTGGCTGGCGATCTGTAAAAGACTGAAACTGGACCCACACCTTTCACCATTAACTAAGATAGACTCTCACTGGATAAAAGATTTAAACTTAAGACATGACACTATAAAAATACTTGAGGAAGGTGCAGGGAAAACTCTTGAAGGAATCGGCCTGGGTGAATATTTTATGAGGAGGACTCCCCAGGCAATTGAAGCAGTATCAAAAATACACTACTGGGACCTGATCAAACTAAAAAGCTTCTGCACAGCCAAGAACATAGTAAGTAAAGCAAGCAGACAGCCCTCAGAATGTGAGAAAATATTTGCAGGTTATACCTCCGAGGAAGGTCTAATAACCAGAATCCACAGAGAACTCAAACGTATTAACAAGAAAAGAACACGTGATCCCATCTCAGGGTGGGCAAGGGACTTGAAGAGAAACTTCTCTAAAGAAGACAGACGCACGATCTACAGACACATGAAAAAAAGCTCATCATCCTTAATCATCAGAGAAATGCAAATCAAAACTACTTTGAGATATCACCTAACCCCAGTAAGAGTAGCCCACGTAACAAAATCCCAAAACCAGAGATGTTGGTGTGGATGTGGAGAAAAGGGCACACTTCTACACTGCTGGTGGGAATGCACACTAATACGTTCCTTCTGGAAGGATGTTTGGAGAATACTTAGAGACCTAAAAAATAGACCTGCCATTCAATCCTACAATTCCTTTACTAGGTTTATACCCAGAAGACCAAAAATCACAATATAAGAAAGACATCTGTACCAGAATGTTTATTGCAGCCCAATTCATAATTGCTAAGTCATGGAAGAAGCCCAAGTGCCCATCAACCCACGAATGGACTAGCAAATTGTGGTACATGTATACCATGGAATATTATGCAGCCTTAAAGAAAGATGGAGACTTTACTTCTTTCATGTTTACATGGATGGAGCTGGAACATATTGTTCTTAGCAAAGTATCTCAGGAATGGAAGAAAAAGTATCCAATGTACTCAGCCCTATTATGAAGCTGAATTATAGATTTTACATGAAGGCTATAACTCAACTATAGCACAAGACTATGAGGAAAGGGCCAAGGAAGAGGAAGGGAGGGGGGAGGTTAGGGTGGAGGGAAGGTAATGGGTGGGGCCACACCTACACCGCATCTTAGAATGGGTACAGGCGAAACTTACTAAATGCAGAATACAAATGTCTACATACAATAACTAAGAAAATGCCATAAAGGCTACATTGAACAGTTTGATGAGAATATTTCAGATTGTATATGAAACGAGCACATTGTACCCCTTGATTGCACTAGCACTAATGTACACAGCTATGATTTAACAATAAAAAAATAGTGGCTCAGTGAGCAGGGCGCCCGCCTCATATACCAAGGGTGGCGGGTTCAAAACCGGCCCCGGCCAAACTGCAATAAAAAAATAGCCGGGCGTTGTGGTGGGCGCCTGTAGTCCCAGCTACTCAGGAGGCTGAGGCAGGAGAATCGCCTAAGCCCAGGAGTTGGAGGTTGCTGTGAGCTGTGTGAACCACGGCACTCTACCGAGGGCGATAAAGTGAAACTCTGTCTCTACAAAAAAAAAGAAAATGCCATGAAGGCTACGTTGAACAGTTTGATGAGAATATTTCAGATTGTATATGAAAGCAGCACATTGTAGCCCTTGATTGAACTAATGTACACAGCTATGATTTAACAATAAAAAAAGGAAAAATATCAAGACAAAATTTTCTAACAATTTGAGCTGTTCAACAGTGAAACAGCCTCTTTTGTGAGGTTGTGATTTCCTTGCCCATAGCAATGGATAATTTACTATTTATTAAAGGTGTTTTGGAGGGGATTGTGGACGTAGAGAATGGAAATTTGGACATAGTGATAATCATGAGGATATCTAACTTTTATTTCATTACCACAACCCTGACAGGTAGGTGTTAACATCTCTATTTTGCAGTTGAGTAAACTAAGTCATCCAACTGGTAAGTGGTAAAACCAAGACTCAGGCCCAAATCTTTTCTGGTAATCTTCATTTTCTTCCTTGTTCTAACAGTGCAATTTCATTATGGAAACAATCTCTGGTCCAGGATGGGTCCCTGGACAGTTTTGTTTCCCAAGGGTCTCAATTTGCTCTTGAGAAAACAGGCATATTGAGCTTCTTTCTTTCTCTGTCCTTCATGAGAGTAGATAGTCGCAGAGAGGTGAGGGGACTAAGCAATTTAACACTCTTTCTACTCCAGCAACTAGCTTTTTTTTTTTGAGACAGAGTCTCACTATGTCACCTATGGTAGAGTGCTGTGGTATCACAGCTCACAGCAACCTCAAACTCTTAGGCTTAAGCAATTCTTTGCCTCAGCCTTCCATGTAGCTGGGACTATAGGTGCCGGCCACAATGCCCAGCTATTTTTTTTGTTGTTGTTGTAGTTGTCATTGTTGTTTGGCAGGCCCTGGCCAGGTTCGAACCCACCAGCCCCAGTGTATGTGGCTGGTGCCCTAACCACTGAGCTATGGGCGCCGATTTATTTATTTTTTTCTAACTAAATGAAGCTCATATTTTGAATAGGTACATGTATGTGGTACAAAATTCAAATTATACCATAAAGCAAGCAATGAGGATCAGATTTTCCTCATACCTGTTCTCCAGCATCTACCCAATTTCCCTCCTAGGAGACTTTTACACACTGAGTGTTTGTGTCCCCTCAAAACACATATGTTGAAACCCAAACCCCCAATGTGATGGTTTTAGGAGGTGAGGCCTTTCGAAGGTAATTAGGTCACAAGGGTGGAGCCCTCAGGCATGAAAATCAAGAGACCTCAGTTTCCCTCCTTCCATGATGTGGGAACACCACAAGAAGGCCTTCTGCCACCTGGGGAGGGCCAGCACCAGAAGAAGCCAGCCAAACTGGCACCCAGGTCTTGGACTTCCAGCCTCCAGGACTGTTCATATTAAGTGTTTACTGTTTAGGCCACCCAGTTTATGGCATTCTGCTTTAGCAGCCTGAACTAAGATAAACAATGCTAGCAATGTCTCATGCATCCTTTAAGAGATGTCTTTTCCGCACATGTGCGAGCAAGATATTGTGTATATATATTTTTCATAATTGGTGGCTTTACACACAGTTCTACAACTTACGTCTTACACTTATTAATGGCTTTGTGTGAAGTTACCAATATTCTACTTTTTTGACCTACAAAATATATATTATTTTGATCCTTCAACATCAGCACATTAAGAAGATGCTACACTATTTCTGAAGAAGATGATCCACTATTTCTGGTCCTTTTTGTTTTCTGTTACACACAAGACTTCACAAACGCTAAGTTCTACATACTCCTGTGTAACCAGCACCCAGATCAGTAATCAGAATATTATTAGCACCCAGCAAGCCCCTGGGCCCTCTCTCAGGCACTACCTGACTTTGAATTTTATATAAATAGAGTTGTCCAGTATGGACTCTTATATTTTTTTTTTTATTGCTTGCTTAATAGCCCAATATTGGAAGTCTCTTCCTTTTTTTTAAACCCTATTGTGTTGTATTGATGGACCTAAAGGGTATTTATACTCTTTTGCTATTACAAACCATGAGAGGATGAACAATTTTGTAAATACAATAGTTCTTAAAACAGGTTTTATGGGAAATTTCGAACACATTTAGAGTAAATAAAATAGTATAATGCACACTTAGTTTCGATAACTATTGACATTCTGCTGTTCTTGTTTGGTGTAATGTATTTTCTTTTTTTTTTTTTTTGTAGAGACAGAGTCTCACTGTACTGCCCTCGGGTAGAGTGCCATGGTGTCACACGGCTCACAGCAACCTCTAACACTTGGGCTTACGCGATTCTCTTGCCTCAGCCTCCCAAGCAGCTGGGACTACAGGCGCCCTCCACAACGCCCGGCTATTTTTTTGTTGCAGTTTGGCCGGGCTGGGTTTGAACCCTCCACCCTCGGCATATGGGGCCGGCGCCCTACTCACTGAGCCACAGGCGCCGCCGGGGTAATATATTTTCAAAGTGGGATTCCACTCCCCCCACCACCATGCCTTTTGGTAAAGTCTAAAAATGTTAGACTTTAAGGCTCCGCGTATATCAATGAATAGCTGTGTGACCACGAGGAAGTTACCTAACCTCTCTTATCTCCACCTCCAATAAAATGTTGATGATTCCTACCACATAGAGCGGTGGTGAGAAGGGAGGACCTGGGTCAGGGCTTTTCCGCCGGGCTACAGGGCTGCGTTCGGGGCCCTATAGCGAAAGCAGGTGGGAAAGGAGAGGCGTGGGCCGCAGCCAATCCAAATGGTTCGTAAAGTCCAATACGATGAATGTAAAGGGCTTAGCATCATGTTTGAGCGTTTTCCCCACAATTCTGCTTTCCCAAACCGTCTCTTTGTCTCTTCAAACCACCTTTTCACTTGCTAAAGTCACTTTTGAGCCAAGAGACACTTTCTAATTAGAGCAAGAAAATGCCAGGAAGAGCCAGGGGATGCGGGCGGGGAGAGCAGAGTGATCTCACTGCAATTTGCACTGCACAAGCTCAAGTCTCAAATTCGCATCCGCGGGATTCCGTCCTCCTCCTTCCTCCACCCCTTTGCTTCGGGAAGATCGAGCGTGTCCCAGCGCTTGCTCTAAGTCCCCATCAACTCTTAGTTCCTAGTTCCTGCAGCTGCGTTCGTCGTGAGTTCAAGTCACCCTCTTCCCGGAGGCGACAACTTCCCCGCCAGTCCGCGCCCCGCCCGCGGCGTGAGCGCCCCTCCCCCGCGGCCACGCGGCCGGCCCGCCCCGGCGCCCCCCAGCGCCCCCCAGCGCCCCTGTCCGCACCCCGCCTCCGGCCGCGGCGCTCGCCACCGAGCCGGGCCGGGCAGGGCGCTCCCCCCAGCGCCGAGCTCTCGGCCCTGGCAGACGCCCCAAGATTGTTGTGAGGAGTCTAGCCAGTTGGTGAGCGCTGTAATCTGAACCAGCTGTGTCCAGACTGAGGCCCCATTTGCATTGTTTAACATACTTAGAAAATGAAGTGTTCATTTTTAACATTCCTCCCCCAATTGGTTTAATGCTGAATTACTGAAGAGGGCTAAGCAGAACCAGGTGCTCGTTCCGTGGCTCTCCAGTGGCTCGGAGGACCCAGGCGCGTTCCCCGTGTCCTCCCCGCGACTTGCTGCCCCCGCTGGGATAAAATAGCGGCGAGCCCTTTCGGTTGGAGGAGGCCGGAGCGCAGGGTACTCCTCCCGGGTCCTGCCCGCCAGCTCGTTCTTTTCCCCTTCGCTTCTGCTCCTTGCGCGTCTTGGACATGCCAGCATTAAAAAGGTAGGTTCCTAGCGCCGGACTTTCCTTCTCCAGGGTCTGGAAACCTTAGTCAAAATATGATGGGTGGAAAATGGCTATGGCTGGGATTCAGGCTGTGTCAGGATATTGGAAAAAGCATTAGCTAGTGATGCAATGATATTGTTAATTATAAAAAGCTGCGCCTCTGCAATTTCCATCTAGAAGCCTTCTTTTGGGAGTGGGTATTTTTTAACAGTTCAGGAGTCAGCGTCTGAGAGAGGGCTGCAAAAATTTCAGTGCTCATTCCTGTCTTCTTTTACTTTTTAAGTTTTTTTCCGGAAATCGCAGTAACATCGTATGCCGTTAAAATTTTTTTTTAAATATATTTTTAAATTTGGGAGACCATTTACTAGTTCACTAGCAATTCTTAGCAATTATTCTGCTGCGTCGACGGTTGGACGAGCAAACTGGCTTGCTGAACATTTCAGGGCTGGATTTTGCTCTATGTCTGTGTGGGATTCACAAAGGGCATGGGACCCAGAAGTTTCAAGCCAATGAGAAGAGGAGACTGCAGACGGCGATACATGTAAGCAAATGTTTTGCTGTTCTTTAAGGAAATTGCAGTTCCAGTGGAGTAATCCTGAAACCTTGAAGAACTTTACCTAGATGGCATCTGCACAGTCTTTATTCAGCCAACTCTGGAAAACATTGCTGCTTTAAACAAATTAACTGTGTGTGTGTGTGCGTGCGCCCACGTGTGCATGCTGAAAACTAAGCTGTAGCAATGTCATTCTGGATTGGGGGCCAACACTTCTCTGACAGACAGTCCTGATATTTGGTTGGTCTCTCCAGCTTTCCTTGTATTTTAGCTGGTGCATATAATGGGGGAACCTACCTCCTTTAGAAAGTTCCCGGCAGCTCCAACCCTTCTCCCCTAATATTCCTGTAGTGGTTCATGTTTGGAGTTTTCTAGGGTTCTTCATGACACGGTGCAGCTATGGGTGGATGTGCGATGCTGTGAGAGCGTCAGTACTTGGGTGTTATTTCATTTTAGGAAAACCTGCTCTATTAGCCTAGAACCTGTTTGGCACCCTGTGACCCAACTGTGGCTCTTCCAGAAGGCTGGGCTTGAGGCGAGACGTGTCCTGGGTCTGCTGCTAGCCAAAGGGAATGAGAGAGTGAAGAGTAGGGGGAGAAATGGGGTTAGCACGTCCTTTCCACTAGCTCTTGAAGTCCTCTGCATTGCAGTCAGCCTGTTCTGTCTCCAACATAAACGAGACAGGATTTTATAACCAACTGAAAGGGAACTTCATGTGAAGAAACAGGAAAACATTGAAATTCATAATATACAGACTGGAAAATAAATTTGTTATTGTTCTTTCATTCCTTCCAGATATAAATCTGGCTGTTGCAAATATCAAAAAGCCCTGGGATTTGGCTATGCACTTTATAAGGTCAGAGCTGTCTCTAGTGTTCTAGAATCTGGCTCACACAGACACTTAGATGAAACGAAAACTTGTGGATGGTCAGGGTCTTTATTCTTTGGATCGGGGACTAGAGGAAGGAAATGGGCTTGCATCTCCTTGTACCACGTCAGGGCTGTGTGACCCCTCTGAATGTCACCTTAACTCTGGCTGTCTGGTACCCAAGGTTGCTGAATCAGATGAGCCATGTGTCATGGATGTGAGTGAGCTTTGTAATCTGTCAAATACTTTTTATAAGGGGAGGGATTATAATGTGGCAGCAACAGACCAGTGAATCCAGCCAGGTCCCCAGGTCCACTGCCCTATTAAAGAAACCATCAAGATCACCTCCTCCTCCTCTTCTACCAGAAAGTCTTCTCTATCCCTACTCCTCATCCTCCTGTTATGGCCCTCAGTGGGTATTTCTCAGTGCCTTTACCAAGGTCAGCTCCCCAGCCAGCTCTCTTAGGTTGTGATTATTTCATAGTTTTGCAGCAAAACACATTAAGAAAAAGTGTGATCTAACACATTATCTCAATGAATGGAGTGAGTAGAAGAGTCATGGTTGTGTTTGGGGTGGTTGGGGTATCTGGAATCCCCTAGGCCTCTCTGGAGTACACTGTGCCCCGTACAAGCACATGGTGGAGTTATAAATGTATGGGCAGCAGGAGAGCCGTGTGTCCCCCAGACCTGAATATATCTTGGGCATTTATATTTGAATTCTCACCTCTGCAGGATACTCACCATTACCATTCTGGCTCTCTGTCTTCCGAGTCCTGGGAATGCACAGGTAAGATTTTGATTTTTTTTGATTATCTAGAAGTATATTAAAAACTAGGATGAGGGAGTCCAGCATGTATTTTACAATCTAGGCTTGCGAGGCTGGGCACAGTGGCTCATGCCTATAATCTTAGTACTCTGAGAGGCCAAGGCGGGTGGATTGCTTGAGCTCAGGAATTCAAGACCAGCCTGAGCCAGAGCGGGACCCTGTCTCTACTAAAAATAGAAAAACTAGCTGGGTTTTGTGGCAGGCGTCTACAGTTCCAGCTACTTGGGAGGCTGAGACAAGAGGATCGCTTGAGCCCAAGAGTTTGAGGTTGCTGTGAGGTATGATGCCACAGTGCTCCACTGAGGGCAAGAAAGTGAGAATCTGTCTCAAAAAAAAAAAAAATCTAGGCTTGTGAAGGTGGGGGGGCTTTATAATTTACCTAATTTGAGCCCTTGATTGCACAGACATTACACTTGGGGAAGCTGATACTTGGACCAGGTGATGTAATTTATCAGTGACAGAGCTGGCACTCAATCGCAGTGTCTTGACTCCCCCATCCAAGACTCTAATTTTAATCAGATCATACTGCCTTATTTATGACCCAAAGAGGGCGTTGATTTATCTACAATGTTAAAAAGTAAAATGTGCTCTAGTATTTCTGGGCAACTGTTCCCCTGAGATGTCTGCATGTGGCTCAGGAAAGAAATGAGAGAAGCTCCACCTTTGAGCGGGGCTGGGGGCTGCAGGCCGGAAAGTATTTTCTCCCTTCATATTAGGAATTCTGAAACATATTCAGGCCACTGGAGATGAGACGGATCTTGGGAAGAGTAGTAAGGAATTTTAGACCTTGGAGCGACCTTGGAGTCTTCTAACCCATCCTCGTGGTGTACAGATGAAGACGTGTAGGCGCAGAGAGGGCAGTGGGTACACTTCAGGCACATGGTGACCTCTGATAGTGTGCAGTCCGAACAACCACTTAGAACTAAGTAGATACTATCACCGCTGTTTTACAGATGGGGAAACTGAGGCATGGAAAAGTTATGCTGCAGCAGGAGCTAGTGTGAGAATTTGAAGCCAGGCAGTCCAGCTGAGTTGAACCCATGCCAACATTTAGTTGGAGAGCCTAGGCTGGAACCCAAGTCTCCTGATGTACAAAACTTTCTGGCAAGCCTCCTGGCTTGTCTGCTCCATTTCCTTTGCCCCAAGGCCCTGGGACACCTGAACCCTCTCTTGGGAGTGCAGGCCAAATCCATCATCTCCACAAATCAACCTGTAGCTCAGGGAAGCACAACCTCTGAAGCCGTGGGGAAAGCCCGGGCAGGAGCTTCCACAGCCAGAAACACACTGCTGGGCTTATTCCTGTAAGATGTCAGGCTCCGGGGCTGTCCTAATCATCGACCCCCAAGACATCTTTTTAAAGTGTGTAAAGTTGTAGCTCAGGTTGTATGTAAAACAGACAAACCTCTGGAACTGTCAAGAGTTCTCTCTTTATGGAAGCATCTTTGTGTAATTGTCTTGCTGAGGTTGTCACGCAGGCATTTTTCCCAATTCTGTTTTTCTTAGAAAACTGACTGCCTCGGCTATTTAGCTTCAGGTAGAAGATTTTTAGATAGATGATTTCAGGGAACAAAGAACTCACATTGGATGCTCTAAAGTTGAGGCTACACAGCCCCTAAAGGAAGTGTCATTGTCCTTAAAAGCAGCCGTGTTCGTTCCCAGAAAGGAGATGGGGCAGGCTGCACTGGGCACTTCACGTGTGATTATGATCACTTTTCGTAAGTAGAACATTAAGCCTGATAACCGTCTGCTTAAAATGGGGGATATGAAGAAATGGGGCAGGGAGTTTAACAAGTAATGCTAACTGTAAAATAATTAGATAAAAGTGAAAAAAATGAATAGGGGTGATAATACAGGTATTGGTATCATGGATGCCTCTTCTCTTTATTACATTTTCCCAACTTTCTGTGATGCAGCTGTATGACTTTATAGCAAAAAAGAAGTGAAATGATCGTGCCTGTTTCTTCTCTCACCTTTCCCGCAGGCACAGTGCACTAATGGCTTTGACCTGGACCGCCAGTCAGGACAGTGTTTAGGTATGAGCCGCTGAACGTCCTTCACTGGGGTGTGGGTGTTCAGGCCAGTTGTAGGGTTGGTTTTTCTCAACTGTTGCTCTGCCCATGGGAGGACACAGGGTCCACTAATGATTGAAGTCAGTCATGCCCTTCTGTCCATCACTTCATTTCGCCTGTGAGGAGTCTAAGAATTGGCCTCTCTTCTCAAGGAGCTTTCTGTCTGTGTGAGTTTCCTAGGGCTCTTGTAACAAATTACTCCAAACTTAGTGGTTTAAACAACACAAATTATCACCCAGTTCTCAAGGTTGGAAGTCCAACATGGGTCTCTACCAGAATAAAATCAAGGTATCATCAGGGCTGTGTTCCTTTCTAAAGTCTCCAGGGGAGCCTGCATTTCCTTGCTCATGTGGGTTCTTGGCAGAGGGCAGATTCTTGTGGTTGTAGGACTGAGGTTCCCATTCCCTACCTGCTTCCAGTGGAGCACCATTCTCAACTTCTGGTCATAGCCCTTATTTCCTGTTGATGGCCCTTCCTCCATCCTCAAAGCTAGCACAGCAAGTCAAGTGCCTTTTACTCTTGGAATCTCTTCTTTTTCTGTTTGTACCATCTCTCTGACCAATCCTTCACCCTCTTCTTCTTCTACTTTTAAGGACTCATGTGAATACCTTGGGTCTACCTAGACAATCCAGGATGATCCAGCTGTTACTTTAATTCCCCTTTGTTGTGTTACCTATCTGTCTTCATCTTCCGAGGATTAGGAAGAGGACATTCTGTGGGGCATGGGGGGCATGCTCTCAGCACACAATGCAGTGCAAAAGATTGGCTTAGACATTGTGAATTTAGAGATAGGTGATAGAATAAAGTAATTGCCAAGTGGAAGTGAAAACTGTGGACCCTGCAAAAGAAGAGGAGAGAGTGATGCTTTCAAAGCTTAAAAAAGAAAGTATTGATGGGGGGCACATTTGAATTGGGTGTTGAAGGATGAATAGGATCCTGAGAAATGTCATTCCAGGTAGAAAGAACAGCATAAGCAAAGAACAGGGTGGAAAGAATGTTCAGGGGATAGAATAGTTTATTGCAGTTGGAGCATAGTGTATGTATATACTTTCTTGGGGAAGTATTTAGCTTTTAAATTATATTTGCTTTAGGCCAAACATTAATCTTCCCTGAGCTCACATCAGCTATGCACCAGAGTGGGGATAGGTGGTCTGAAAAACGACAAGTGGCAAGGAATAAAGTCCTGCTCTGGGAAATCTGAAAATTTAAGTCCACTTGATTTAAAGTAAGGATCTTTGATTTGACGATGTGACCAGGGAATGAAAGAGGAGGTAGTGTTCTTTTCTGGCCCACCAGTCTGAACAACAATTTCAGGCTTCAAGCTAGAGCATAGGCTGCTGCGTCCTGAACCTCAACATTCCCCTTTCCCGAGTTTCTCAGATGAGATGGGGGTGAGCTATCAGGAGGCAGGCATCTCTTCCTCTGCCTCAAGTCCCACATAGAGCAGACTCCAAGGCTGGTGAGAGGGCCCAGTATCTGGAATCAGGTCTGCTGCTTGCTGGTGCCAGAGTTCAGGCTTCTCCTAGCCCCACCCTAACAAGGCTGACTTTCTAGAGAGCACCTCCCCACCCCAGGCTTAGCAGGCACAGCACCAGCCAGGCTGGAAATGGGCCCTGTTGCCTGGCACAGTGTGAGCTGACATTAAAACAAGTCTCTGCTTTCTTAACTAGCTCTCGGCCAAGCCATGTCTTACTTGATGCAAAGGACTCTTTCTACCTTGCCAGCTGTTATTTAGAGTAGAAGTGGGAGCAATTCTTAAGCCTATCCTAGTCCAGAGTGTAGTATGTGCACACAGAGTACATGACATGTATTTAGATGGTACATCCACAGGTAAACACTTTATTTTAATAGTTATGTATTTATTTATATTGCTTTTATTTATGATAATTGAGAAAAAAATACATTTGCTTGGGTTTCAAATGCAGGCTCATTTGAAAGTATTAAGTACATGATACTATGGGTTTGTATTTTCTGTTGATTGTAACAGAATACCTGAAACTGAGCAATTTATAAAGAAAAGAAATTTATTTGCTTTATATTTATATTTTTAATTTTAATTTTTATTTTTAATTTTAATTTTTATTGCTTTATTTGCAATTATGGAGACTGTGAAGACTCAGATCAAAGTGCTGCATCTGGTGAGGGCCTTCTTGCTAATGGGGGCTCTGCAGAGTCCTAGAGTGGCCTAGGACATCATGTGGAGAGGGGTCTGAGGGTACTAGCTCAGGTCTCTCTTTCTGTTCTTGTAAAGCCACCAGCCCCATGCCCAGGATAACTCGTTCATCCATTAATCCATGACTAGATTAAGCCATTAATAAGGGCATAGCCCTCATGACCTAATCACTTTTTAAAGGTTCTGCCTCTCAATATTGCTACATTGGGGATTAAGTTTCAATATAAGTTTAGGAGGGGACATTGAAACCACAGCAAGGTTTTTGTGGATAGAGTCAATATCATGGTGGTGGTATTTGAAATGCTGGTGCTTGGATGATGCTGGTCACTTTGATTCGGTTCAGGCAACATGATGAGCATGCGGTGAGCTGGGAACCCTCTAGGTGTTTGAGAGCGGCTGTTGGTGAAGTGTGTTTGGGGGTCCTTTGTGCCACTCCTGGTACAAAGCTCTGCTTAAATATGCGCTGTGTACAACATGCTTGGGGGTCACTAATGCTCATCCTTTCTCGGGCCTTCCAGATATTGATGAGTGCCGGACCATCCCCGAGGCCTGTCGAGGAGACATGATGTGTGTTAACCAAAATGGCGGGTATTTATGCATCCCCCGAACAAATCCGGTGTATCGAGGGCCCTATTCGAATCCTTACTCGACCCCCTACTCAGGTCCATACCCAGCAGCTGCCCCACCACTGCCAGCTCCAAACTACCCCACGATCTCAAGGCCTCTCATATGCCGCTTTGGATACCAGATGGATGAAAGCAACCAGTGTGTGGGTGAGTGGCTCGGCCTTTTTCCTCCTCTCTTCGTGCTTGGTGAAGACACTGTCTGAATCTAGCATGTCCACCCCAAATTGGTTGTTAGCTACCATTCACTGCCCCAGCAGAACAGTGTCTCACTTTCTACATACTCTTCACTTCCAGCAACTTGTATCTCTGGATCCATGCCAACCTAGGAAAGTTAGTTTGCTATTTCATTCACAGTTCTCCAGAAAGTCAATTGGTTTTTTTCTGTATTTTCTCTCTCTCTCATCTACAGATTTTAAAATGAGCTCGTATTTTCTTAATTAAATAATGAATGCACCTAGTCAAACTTAGTAGTAAGTGAATCCCAGAGAGAAGATCTGGGAAGGACCAGAGCTCTGCATTCAACAGCCCTCACCCGTGAGGGTCAAGGCTGACTGCTCTGGAAAGAAAATAGGTTACTTGGTGGGAACTAATGTTCTTTGGGCCAAAAGGAGCTCATCAGATGGGAACACATAGCAAAAGTAGAACTCTGGGAAGAAGGAGATATACTATGTCCTGAGCTGCAAAGGAATTGGCAAAGGGGACATGACCAGTGTCCCCGAGAGTTTTAGGTTTTGTTGGCCAGTGTGGCCTTGGAGAAGAGTTACCTGTGATCCTCCCTGGTCTCTTTGGCTATGGTCAGACCAAAACCTTGTAACTGTCTTCAGCTTGATTCTAAACGTTTTTGATCGTGCACCCTATCTGCAAAAATGTTTTAAGCCTGGACCTCCATGACACAGATATTTACAAGTTATATACATCCCCTGTCATACTAATGGTTTGAGGAGTATAAAGCTCACATAAGAAATAGGACATTTTAAAGGAAGTGATAAAAGTAAAAGTGAACTGAAGTTCTCATCTTTCCTTCCTATATCCTGTAAGTTTGGGAGATCATTGGTATTCATAGTGAGATTTTGTTGGTTCCCTTTCAGGGCTCTGGAGTGTTGAGCTGTAACCAACTCTAAGAGAGGCTGTGTTGATTATAACATCTTCTATCTGCTTGTGGGAAGGAGTGTGCATTTCCATTAGAACACATGTAGCAAACATGCAAACAAGTATGCTAGACAGCTACAAGGGAAAATTGGATACACCTGAGCCCGAGCTTTGACATTCTCACTGGGCTCAAAATGTGGGGTGGTGAGTATGTGTGTGTGTGAATGAGAGGGAGAGAGAGAGATGGGGGAAGTGGGGAGCTGGTTGATATTTTCCTTGAATATAGATGGGGTGCAAAGGGATGAAGGGTGGCTCAGTCAAGCCATGTACAGGCTTTGGTAGGGAAGATGATGACATCTTCTTTAAAATGAGCTCATATTTTCTTAATTAAATAATGCAACAAGCAGCAGAACAATAGACCATTGCAATTGGAAGGGACTTTTTACCAACCTTTAACTTTAGCCTTTTCATTTTATAGAAAAGGTAATGTTAATCCCAACCCTAGGAGATCACAGAGGTAGACTGTGAGTCCTGCTCCTCTGACTTTTCCCATCTGTGATTTCCTAACTATATGACATGACCTCTCTCAACTGGTAGAGAAGAAATGGTCCTTAAAGAAAATGCAGAAATAGAGAAGTGCAGTGGGAGCAGGTGGGGCTGCTCTTCCAGGGGGTTGTGTGGCTAAGCAGAGGGACCAGCTCTACATATGCACACCTTGGGGTGAGGAGAGGGTGTTATGACACTTCCAAGGCACTCCAGGTTTTGAGGAGAGGTCCCTGGTGAGCTGTGGCATAAGCATCTCTAGCTGACGTCTTAGGCCACTCTGCGTGTCCCCCCTGCAGCTGGGAACTGCTGCAGGGCCTCCCTCCCTCCCTCCCTCAGACCTCTTTCTGGGGTCCCAGTGCCCCTGACAATGAGGACATGGCTGGGAATCCTACTCACCCCGGTCCCTCTGACGTCATGCCTTTCATGGCTCTGAACCTGTCACACGGGAGATGCGGAGGCTTCATAATGGCCCTTTTGTAAGAAGAATACAATCCAGGAACCCTAGTGAGGACTGGCACCAGGCCCATCCATTTCCAAAAAGTACAGCATTATGCATTCATAAGTTCCACGTTCTTTCTAACTTCCCTTCACTCCACCCCATGGTTTCCTGATTTACAGAGGACTTTCAAACAGACCCTCAAGGAGGTCTCTCTGGGCATTGTAAGAGGAGGCATGGGAGGTGGGGAGAGAAGGGACGGGGAAGGGAGGCCCTTTCTACCCACTGTTCCTTCCAGGAACTGGGAGGGGAGAGGGGTGGGCCTGGGAACAGGCACAAAAGGGAAGCAAGGCATGGTGACAGAAGAGGAGGAAAGAGAGGGGAAGTTGCTGAGAAAGACAAGGAGATGAGTCTGGAGTTGTCACCGCCCAAGAAGGAGAATGTGGGTGGTTTTGGAGCACAGGTCTGATCCTGTGAGGAAGCATCACACGAGCACTATGTACATTGGGGAGAATCAGGAAATATTTCTGAAACTTTATTGTTCTAGAGAGGTGACAATATCTCCAAAGGAGTCTCATCCCCCTCCTCATCGAAATAAAAAAATAATAAACAACAGTAACAGCAGCAGCAGTGATAATATCAAGCACTTGGATGGTGCCTGTGTGCCAGGGTCACTACATGAATTAATGTCCTCAATCCTCATAACAACCTGGTGAAATAGAACGGTTTCACCCACGAGGATGCTGAAGCACAGAGAAGCTAAGAAACCTGTCCATGCTCACACAGCCAGTGAGATGCCAAACCAGGATTTGAACTGTTCAAGCTCAGGGTAAGGAGACTGAGGCTCAGTAAAGAAAAAGTTTGTTCAAGTTCTCTCCGAGAGTTAGTGTGGAAGTCAGATTAAAAACAAGGTCCCTGGCTTGGTGCCTGTAGCATAGTGGTTATGGCACCAGCCACATACACTGAGGCTGGCGGGTTCGAGCCTGGCCCTGGCCAGCTGAACAACAATGAACAACTGCAACAAAAAGAAATAGCTGGGCGTTGTGGCGGACGCCAGTAGTCCCAGCTGCTTGGGAGGCTGAGGCAAGAGAATCACTTGGGCCCAAGAGTTGGAGGTTGCTGTGAGCTGTGACACTATGGCACTCTATTGAGTGCGATATAGTGAGACTCTGACTCAAAAAAAAGAAAAAATAAAGAAAACCAAGGTCCTTTCTCTCTCTCTTTAAAGACAGTTTCTGCTGTGTAAAATTTTGAACCCAGACAAGAATAGGAAGACCATGACGGATGCTTAGCTCCTTACTATCCAGCTTTAGTAGTCATTGACACCGGCACAAAAATTTTCTTTTTTTTTTACCCTGCATTCGGTGCATTGATTTAAAGCAAATCTCAGACATCATAAAATTTCATCCTAAATATTTCAGTTATCTTTAAGAGATAAGGATTCTTTACAAAAAATTTGAAAAACATCCCTCCTCACCCCACCAAACCACATTATCATTATCAACTTCCATAAGCCAACCCTAATCCCTTTTTATCATTAAATATCTAGGTAATATTCAAATTTTCCTGGTTGTCTCATGAATGGCTTGTAATCTCACAAATGGTAAGAAGAATTGCTGCAGCTCCTGGCATAACATGGCTCCAGCAAAAGGCTGCTTTTTCAGCCGCAAAGCATTTCACAAATGTTAGTTACTCTCAGAGCCCCTCAATTTGCCATGGAGCCAGGTCAATTAGCAAACCAGAACTTGGAATGTCCACCTACAGCGATGACAAGTTGAGCCCCAAAGCATATGGAACCATCTCAACAGCCTTTTTTCTATTGGTTTGTTTGAATCGATTCAATCAAACAAAGCCTACAAATTGCATTGGTTGACAAGTCTCTTAAATATCCCTTGGTCTTTATTTTTTCCCTTGCTACTGTCCTTGTTGGAGAGGCTGAGTTCTTTGTCCTACAGAATTTCCTACATTTGGGATTTGGCTGGTTGCACTCTTGGGGTAGTCTCTAACTTATTTCTTCCTCCCCTATATAATTTTATATAAACGCCTAGTAGATCTAGAGACTTGATTTATTTGAGGTTTAATTTTGAGGACAAACCACTTTGTAGGTAACATCCTTGATCTTTTGCTCTCTCCACTCCCTGGTTTCTTCTCCTAAAGTGTAAGAAAGTCTTCCTTGAGGAAGAAATGGGTACCCTTCCTTTTGCTGTGGTTTACTTTTTCTGGGCTTTGGGCCTACTTCTGAGGAAGAACCTCCTCCTTTTTGCCCAAGCTGGGGAGGTCCCCAGTACCTCTGAGTGTCTTTCTTCTCTGTTTTGGGTGTGACAAGACCTTACTCCTTCTGGAGGTGACAAGACCTTACTCCTTCTGAAACAAAGTTTGTTTGGCCTTAGACTCAATTCCACAAGCTCTTAGATATAAAACTGGATTGGTTGGGACCCTTTTTCAGACAGGATAAACGGTGACCCAAGAATTACAGTGTATAAGCCTAACAAATTTTGTGTCATTCAGAAAACTGGCATCTTGGCCTGAAGGCCTCCAGCTATAGGGCAGCCTCTGCCAGGGTTGATGAGTGGTTGGAATGTCACCCAGATCCCAGACCCTTGGGTGATCTGGTGACCAGATTCTCAGGGGAGGGAGAGCCAGGCAGACATGGTTACCTGGCAAGGAAGGGCTGCCAAAGACCTATCCAGAACACAGCCAGGACCCAGACAGAAGGCAGGCACTCTCTCTTTCTCTCCAGAACACAGTCAGGACCCAGACAGAAGGCAGGTGTGCGCCCGCTCGCTCTCTCTCTCTCTCTCACACACATACACAGAATTCTGGGCTAGCCTAATAGACACAAATAGACATCCTCAAGAAGGATGGTTGAGGTTAAGGACGGTGTATGCTGAAGGCCCAGGGTGTGGCATGAGTTTCAGTTGAGCTGCTGAGGCACCTGTGATGTGGGCCTGCGTTTGGGACCTTCCTCTCATGGCTGCTGCCTCTGAGACCCGGTCCCAGGATGAGGCTGCCACTTGTCTCTTCATGCTCATCCCCTGTGGGGCTCAACTTGTCATCACTCTGGGTGAACATTCCAAGTTCTGACTTTGCTAACTGACCTGGATGAATGGCACATTTAGGAAGCCCCATAAATAATTAGAGTTCATGAAATGTTTTGGGGCTGAGAAAGCAGCCTTTTGCTAAAGCCATGTACTCTGGAGACCTCCAGGATCCTTTTGACCATTTGTAAAATTATAAGCAATGTCTTTATTCTTTCTTCTGGCCTGGGATATTTATGTTTAATCAGAGCACCCAAGCAGGCAGAAAGCAATACATATGGATCCTTTTGGTAGATGGATGGTGTGGGCCTGAGGCTTTCTCTTGAGTTATTTTTCCTGAAAGTCAGCCAATTAATTTAGTCAAGTGATGTTTACAGAATGCTCATTGGTGCCAGGCTCTGGCCTAGGCACTTAGGAAGACACGGAGTTTGGGCGCAGCCATGGGGTCGCTTTAGAGCAGGCGTCCTCAAACTTTTTAAACAGGGGACCAGTTCACTGTCCCTCAGACTGTTGGAGGGCTGGACTATAGTTTAAAAAAAAAAACTATGAACAAATTCCTATGTACAGTGCACTATCTTATTTTGAAGTAAAAAAACAAAATGGGAACAAATACAATCACACCGCCTCATATGGTCCGTGAGCCGCAGTTTGAGGACGCCTGCTCTAGAGCATGTGGTGAAAGCAAGGTGATTAAACACAAAGCAGTAGCTGAAATTCAAGGTGGACTCTGATAAGTTTTCAAGATGGTACAAAGAGAACGGAGAGATATGAAGGCTCTGGAGTGGAGGGGCCTTGATTCTCACCTTGGTTTGGCCACCTTTACCTGTGAGACCTGGGGCTTGGTTTCTTCATCTGTAATATGGGTATAACAATGCCTGTCTCACCGATAACATATAAAAGCACCTTGTTTGGTATCTGCACAGAATTATTACACAGTAAATGTTAATTGGGAAGGATTCGTTGAGGAGGCTGCTAAGGTCTTGGGATGATGACCCATGGAAAGATTTGGAGTCTGAAGGTGCATTGAAGGCCTAATTCTTTTTTTTTTTTTTTTTTAATTTTTTTTTATTAAATCATAACTGTATACAATGATATGATTATGGGGCATCATACACTCACTTCATAAACCATTTGACACATTTTTATCACAGTGGTTAACATAGCCTTTCCGGCGTTATCTCAGTTACTGTGCCAAAACATTTACATTCTACATTTACCAAGTTTCGCAAATACCCCTATAATATGCACCACAGGTGTGATCCCACCGATTCCCCTCCCTCTACCCACCCCCCCCTTCCCACTTCCCCCTATTGTTAAGTTGTAGCTGGGTTATAGCTTTCATGTGAGAGTCCCAAATTAGTTTCATAGTAGGGCTGTGTACATTGGGTATTTTTTCTTCCATTCTTGGGATACTTTACTAAGAAGAATATGTTCCAGCTCCATCCATGTAAACATGAAAGAGGTAAAGTCTCCATCTTTCTTTAAGGCTGCATAGTATTCCATGGTATACATATACCACAATTTATTAATCCATTCGTGGATCGATGGACACTTGGGCTTTTTCCATGACTTAGCTATTATGAATTGGGCTGCAATAAACATTCTGGTACAAATATCTTTGTTATGTTGTGATTTTTGGTCTTCTGGGTATATGCCCAGCAGAGGAATTACAGGATTGAATGGCAGATCTATTTTTAGATCTCTGAGTGTTCTCCGTATATCTTTCCAAAAGGAATGTATTAATTTGCATTCCCACCAGCAGTGCTCTTTAACACTTTTAAAATGACCTAAAATCGAGCTCCATACACCCCTACCTTTCAGTCCTTTTGGGTCTTTGCCCAGCTAAGTCTTGATGAGTCTTCGCTCAGAATCTGCTTGGAGATGCCAGCAAAGCCTGGGTTTATTTAAATTGTGAAACAGAACAGTGAGAAGTCAGTCCAGTGTGGTGAGTGGGTAAGACAAGGCCAAGAGCGTGCAGGAACCTCAGGCCCCAGGATGGCAGGCTGTGGTTGGGACAGATGAGGGAGGAGTGGGTCACCTCTATGCCCACAGACTTTTCTTATTTTTTTGTACAGGTCTCTGGCTTGGGCTGTAACTTGAAACTCAGCCCTCAGGTTGAGACCAGAAGGAAAATTCGTGATGCTGAGGCCACATGGTTCTTTAGCTCGCCCAGACCATTGGGGCTGTGCAGGCCTGGAGAGCCAGTGGGACCCAGGACTGAGGCAGGGGCTCCACAGTGGGGTTTGCTCAGATGTCCTCATGAACCAGCCCCAGCAAGATTGTTCATGAACGGCTCCCAACCAAGGTTTCCCATCTTGCTTCACGTATTCCCCTGTCATTGCCTGGATAGTGGGCAAGTGGCTTAACCTCTCAGAACCTTAGTTTTTCTGTCTGTAAACAGGGATAATAGCATCGACCTCCCCCTCCATAGGGAATTTGGAGAATTTAGTGAGATAATGCGTGTAAATGGTCTGACATGGAGGCCGGCTCATGGTAAGGGCTTCATCAGGTAGTTATTACAGTCATTGTTTTTATTATTTCCAATCTCATCATTCCATTATGACTTCTCCTATTCCCAAACCCTAGTCTTCTTATGGTTATTGTTTATTCTTTCGCCTGATAATTAGATTTAATAGCATGTACCTGGTAGAGGGTTGAGGGTTGAGTTCCTGCCACTTTTCAGCACTAGGAGTTGGGATGAACTTGTGCTTATGAGGGGACCTCAGCAGAGAAGAGACTTGAGGAAGTTATCCAGAATAGCTCTTCTCAAAAGTTAACATGCGCAGGAATCACTTGGGGAAGGCAGATTCTGACTCAGGATGTCTGGGGTGGGCCCGAGGTTCTGCATTTTCTCACAAACTTCCAGGAGATGTGATACTTTTGGGCCAGAGACTGCACTTTGATTAGCAGGGCCCTCATCCATCTATCTATTTTTTTTTGATAGCAAAAAAAAGAAAGAAGGAAATTTAAAGAAAGGTGGAAATTTCATTTTAATTTTATTTATTTATTTATTTTTTTGAGATAGAGTCTCACTTGGTCACCACTGGTAGAGTGCCGTGCCGTCTTAGCTCGCAACAACCTCAAACTCTTCTCAAACTTTTGGGTTCAAGTGATCCTCTTGCCTCAGCCTCCCAAGTAGCTGGGACTACAGGTGCCCACCACCCACCACCACACCCGGCTATTTTTTAGAGACGGGGTCCTGCTCTGGCTCAGGCTGGTCTTGGACCTGTAAGCTCAGGTAGTCCACCCGCCTCGGCCTCCCATGTGCTGGGATTACTGGTATGAGCTACCACTCGGACCTGGAAACTTCATTTTTAGAAGAACATATTACTTTTATTAAAAAAAAAAACAAAAACTGAAAAGAAATTGTTTTAGAACTTAAATTGAAGTATCATGCTGTGGTGGTAAAGGGACAAGATGAAATGTCAGTAAGAACTAGATTTTCATTCCAGGTTTGCTACTTATTAGTGACATTTAGAAAGTCACTTGGCCTCTCTGGCATAAGTTTTCTCTGTACAAAAGAAGGGATTATATCACACTAGGGATCTTAGTCTGAGGTCTGTGGATAGAAATCAGGGTATCTATTTTTATGTTTTTTTTCCCCATTAACTTCTAATTGAAATTTAGCATTATTGACTATTATATAGACAACAGTCCATAGGGCGGTTAGACATACCTGTCACATATCACATGATAGCTGTGGCAGTTATTTTGAAATGTTTTGAAGTATCTGAAATACAGTAGAACCTCCATAGTTGGCCACCTCCCTAAATTGACCTAATTTTCATAGAGCAGACATGCACCGCATGTGTGTATCAGTACAGTAGGCCTAGATCCTTATGTTGACCACCTGCAGATGTTGACCTATTTGTTATAATCTGTTGGGTGGTCAGCTTACAGAGGTTATATTGTATTTTAAAATGTTATTTTGAAATCTCATTCATAATTACCACTTCACAATTGTAAAACTATCTTGTAAAAGATAGTTTATCTGTTGCCTAACCTTGTTCTTTAATGCACTGATAAAGAGGTTTATATATATTACTGTATCACACACTCAACAGAATTTTTGATGACAGTATTTCAATTATCTGGTTTTCTTTTTAATCCTCTGAGTTTGATTTTTTGCAATTAAAAGCATTATTCTGATTGGGGGTGGAGGGTCCCTGGGCTACTAAATTGGTTGGAGGCACACACACAAAAGGTTTAAAGTCCTTGAATCAGATGATTTCTCAGGCTCCCTCATACTCATGAATGATGTCCTATTCTAAATCTTCCCAATATTTAGGGAATGTAAGTTTTGTGCCCAGCCTGGATTTTCTGTTAACTCCTTCTCAGCTGTGTTGCTCAGGTACCGAGGCTCTTCTCTACTGGGGTTCAATTCAACTAGCCCACATGCTCAGGGACACCTCCTGCTGGGAGCGACCAATTCTCTGTTTGCCAGGAGGTTGCTCCCACTCCCAGCTGCAGCCCGCTTTGGTAATTGGCACTGGCCCGTGGTGAGGTCCGGTGCACTGATTGGCCTCACGTGCTGGGTGGGGCCCCACTGGTGGGACATGCTTAGCCGTTGGTGCCTTTGTGTAGTCGGTCACTTCCCCAGTGTCTAGCATGGAAGTGTTTTCAATGACCTACAAGTTTTTCTTGGCTCTCATCTGATGTTCTTTGGTCTGTTCATGTTTCTTTTAATTATATTCCACTCTGGAATTAGCCAGTTGTGTGTGAAAAGTAAATGGTGTTGCAGAGGATGGATGAAGTGTGGACTTCTTAACAGCAGGACCATTCAGCTTGTGATAGTTCTGGCAAAGGTGGGTGCACGACCAGGTCTGAAGCGAGTGCTGGCTGGAGGACAGGAGGTCACGGTTACCTGCAAGGTTGCAAATGACCTCAAACACCAGGGCCAGTTCTTTTTTTTTTTTTTTTTTTTTGTGGTTTTTGGCCGGGGCTGGGTTTGAACCTGCCACCTCCAGCATATGGGACCGGCGCCCTACTCCTTGAGCCACAGGTGCCGCCCGCCGGGGCCAGTTCTGAGCTGACTGGTTACCCTTGTGTTTTTAAATTAGTGAGAGGTGCATGCTGTGTTTCTTAAAGAGGTGCAAGAGCTCTAAATGTGTTGAAATGGAGAGATGAGATTGTACTGTCTCTTTTGTTGTCAAAGCTAGAAATAGATTTCTTTTCAAATATCTTTTGATGTAAGTACATTGATCCATCTCTGGTGAACTCTAGAACAGAATCACTTACAAATGTTCCCCACGCAAATTAGCAGACTGTGTAGATGGTTCTTCTCTGTTTTTAGGGGTGGTGTCCAAAGGCTACCTGCTGCCCTTGCCCCCATCCCAGCTGTAATGCAAGAAACACAGTGATTTGAGGGCTGTTTGTGTGATTAGGAATGGATTAAATGAAATACAAGGATCCATATGAATGAATACAAGGCGTTTGTTTTATGGAGAGTGTGTGCCTGAGCACAATAAAACGGACTGAAACAATAAATTAGGAATCATATTTGATGAAGCCAACAATAGCCTCCTGTAAAAAATCGGTAGGTCCCAATTATAATATCAGCTGTTAGAGACAAAATAAAAGGCGATCTTTATTTCTCAATGGCCCCGGAGTGAGCAGTTTGTTATGGCAGAGAATAGTGGGTGGTTATATGATGCAGAGGAAAGAACATGGGCTTTACGCAGTCTGGGGTTTGAATCATCCTGGTACTGTTGCGTAGCTCGGGGCTTTAAACCCTTTGGGTGTGTCCCATCTACTAGGTGGGATGATAACGCTTACCTGGAGGGACTGTTTTGAGTCTTAGTTAAGGATGGATGTGCTGCGTATCTGATAGTCAGGTCTGCCCCGCCCCAACAATCACTGCCATCATTACCTGCCCCCTGCAAGCTCTTTATCTTCTAGGAGCAGCAACTCTGTTGGCCTCACATCTCACCTGTCCCTTCCCAGTCCCAGACCCAGAGATGTGGCCAGTACTTATTGGTTGTGTTTCCCAGCTGGGGGGATTTGGGGAGGGAGACTTGAGGGGGGAGGATCTGTGATCACCACTGACACTTCGTCCTGGCTATCTGCACTCTGACCCCTCTCACGCGACAGAAGCAGCTTTTGAGCCTTTTTGTGGGGCCCTCTTTGCCTCTGGGAGTGCCAGAGAGCAACGTGAGTACCTTTGTGCTCCTCTCCCAGGGTGGGCGGCCTCTCTGGGCACATGGACCACACAGACCACACGGCACCCTGGCCCAGCAGGTGGTGATGGGGAAGTGCTGGTGGAGTGGGCCCACCCCTCATTAGAGAGACCCCTAAGCCAGACAACCTGCCCCCAGCAGGCATGTCTGGGGCTGAGTATAGGGGCAGAAAAGCCAGGGCTTCCCAGTAGCCCCAGGGCACTGCGGGCAGGCAGGTACCTATGGCTCTCTTATTTCATAATGAAGGGCATGGGTGTCTGGGGTTTGGAGAAGTGGGTGGGGTGTCTGGTGAGGGGATTCCTGAAATGCAGTGCATCAGCTTTCATTATTTGTCTATAGCCTCTGGCAGAGGGACCTCTCAGAAAGGGAGTGTCAAGGACCAGGTACAGTGGTTCAGTCCTGTAATCTCAGCACTCTGGGAGGCTGAGGCAGGAGGATTGCTTGAGGTCAGGAGTTCAAGATCAGGCTAAGCAAGAGCAAGAGCAAGACCTCCTCTACTAAAAATAGAAAAACTACCCAGCCTTGTGGGGGGGGCATGTAGTCCCAGCTACTTGGGAGGCTGAGGCAGGAGGATTGAGACCAGGAGTTTGAGGTTGCTGTGAGCTATGATGATGCCACTGCCATTCTAGCCTGGGCGACAGAACAAGACCTTGTCTCAAAAATAAAAATGTAAATAAATAAGTGATTTATTGAATGAATGAATGGGAGGAAGGAGTATGCAGGTGACAGGGGCACCTTCACTCCTTCCTCACTGGGCCTCTCATCATTCACCTTAGTGCACCCTGTACTGACCCTGCCCATTGAGCTGAGTGCAGGGAGAGGTCTAAGATGACTGAGAGACTCCTCGTTCCTTGAGCATCCTGTGGGCTGGGGCCATGTTCACTGTATCTGTCCCACACCTGGCATGGTGCTGGGTGCTGCTGGCATTCAGTGAGTGTTTAATGGAATTGAATAAACAGCATAGCTGAGGGGCTGAAGGGAAAAGATGAATCTGACTTCAGGTCAGATTAACTTCACCATCCTTTCCCCTAAGGGGAAACTCAGTTGGAGGCTGTGCTCTTGAAGCCCAGCCTTTGAGTGGCTCCCAGAGATCTACCACCACCTCCTTGCACAACTCCAGAGGGCGCCATTCAATTGCATGACATGTCATTGGCAACCTCTTGGAGCCTAGCAACTACCCGAGGCTCCTGTTTGTCTTGGAAACAGAGGAGCGTGCATGAGGAGGGGTCTCTGGGCCATCTCCTTGGGGGCTGGCAGGGAAAGGACATTCACAGGATTCCTTCCCTGCAGAGGGCCTCAGACATCAGACTGGATGTCAAGGATTGACCTTCTGTTCTCCAGCTTGTCGGAGCCGGGCCAGAGGGGAGATGGGGACAGCCAGTGCTGGGCCCTGCCCCAGGCAGCCAGCAGGCAGACTCCGGGACGGCTGGTGTGTTGGGGCCGGGGAAACCATAATCCTTGGGGTCTTGTCAGTGTTATCTGATTTTCTTTCAAACGAAAACATTTGTGGAAACCCAGCCAGAGTAGATTTCTGAGCTCGACATATTTCACAGGTCTTAACATGTCCCCCAAGAGTCCATGAGGTCAGACAGGACAGACTTCACATCCGGAATCAGTATGAAATTGGCATCTTCAACAGTTCCCATGGGAGGAGGGTAAGAATTTGAGGGAGATTATATGAAATAGTGCAAAGACAAAAAAACCCAGACTCTGCTTTATTCTTGTAGGGGAGAAAGATAAGCCATCTGTTTTCTGCATCTGAGCTGGTGAGGGATGGCTGTGTCTGCCGGGATCACTGTGGCTGAGATGAGCATGGTGAGACAGGGCTGTGTGGGCAGAGTCAGGAGTGACCACTGCATCCTGCCCATGTCCTCTGGTGCACATGCCATAACTGTAATATCTAGACATTGGTGGTTATTTAACATCTCTCCACCAGCAGAACTTTCTCTCATACGGTTGTATTTCTAGCCCCTGATAAATATTGGTTGAATTAGCATAGAAGCTACACAGAATTGTATAGCTTCAGAATTGTATAGCTGAATTGTATGTATAGGATTTTTTTCTAGGACATTTGTAGTTTAGCTGAGAAGCCAGGAATATGGTTTCATCTCCATTTTATTTAGCTCCAGAGAGCAGGTAGTGGCCTGGGACCAGGTGGCACTGGCCTGTGGTCTGCTGGCTTCTCACTGTGGGAGGCTGGATACTGAGGTTACATCTTTCACTGACTCTCTTCCTGGTAATAATTCACACTGGAACACTAAATGCTTCCACATCC
This sequence comes from Nycticebus coucang, assembly GCF_027406575.1. Taxonomy (NCBI): domain Eukaryota; kingdom Metazoa; phylum Chordata; class Mammalia; order Primates; family Lorisidae; genus Nycticebus; species Nycticebus coucang. Next base: position 92,325,813 of record NC_069788.1, read on the forward strand.
ACTAACTCACTGAATTCTCACAACAGCCCAGTGAGGAGGCCAGGTTTAATGATACTGTTTCCTTCATTTTAGAGAATGTTTAGAAGGGCTCCATGACCATCTCATCATCTCAGAGTTCGTAGACCTTGCCCATCTGATAAGATCATGGCTACACTGGCTTCCTTCTCTTCCCCACCTCAGGGCCTTTGCATTCTTTGTGCCTTCTGTTTGGAACTCTCTTCTGGCTCTTCGGGTCTTTCATGCTTCAGTGCAGTTCAGATGGCACTTTCTTAAAGAGCCCTGCCCTGACCATGGTGTCTGAAATAACACCAGTTACTCTCCATCATGGCCTTTGTCATTTTCTGTCTCAAGTTTAAGTGTAGGAGGCCTTCAAAACATGGATTTCTGGTCCCCCCATGTCAAGTTTCTGATTCAATAGGTCTGGGTAGGGTCTGAGCTTTCAGATGATGCTGATGCTCTGGCCTGGGGACCACATTTTAAGAATCACTGACTGAAAACTTCTCATTGGTGCTTGGCAAGTGTTTCTTAGCTGAATATTGACTAGTAAACGAGATGAGGTATATATTAACCAGTGTGATGTAAGTGGTCCTAATTCTATATGAAACCAGCACATGGTACCCCATAAAGGCATTAAGGTATACACAATCTATGTATTTACGATTTAATTAAAATAAATAAATAAATATTAAAAAAAAGAAAACTCGGTTGGAACTCCTTTGTAATCATCTTACACCTAAGAAGAAAGAAGGTCAAGCATTTACAGAAACTTTGGGAGCTATTTGGACATTTCTTCTTTTTCTTTAACTTTTTTACACTTGAGACCTTTCTCAAGGATTATTATTAATTCTGTGAATAGATTGCATGAATGATTTTCATAAAATCCCGGGTGATGAATTGGACTTTCTGGGTTTAAAGAAGGCTATTGGGATTCCAACCAAGCCCCAGGACATATCAGTAAGAGAATTAAAGTTTTTTGACAGGCTCGCATAGAATACTCCTCATATTCCATATACCACTTCCCAAGTGGTATTTTCAGAACCCTTGGTGTTTGAAGTCTCCTATCCTTTGGTTCCAGAAGAACCAAGTTGAAATTTTGCCAGAAGTTGGGTTTTAAACCCGACAGTTTATCTTCCCTGAAAAAGAAGAGTTGAAGAGCAGATCTACAGTAATTATAGATCCCCAAAGCTGTTGCTCTGGCCAGGGGAATGGCAAAGGTAGGCTTGGGCTGGCTTGGCCCATGCTTTATGCTTCTGTTGTGGGGTAGGGCTTCTCTGAGGAACCACGGGGAATGGGGTCTGCGGGTGGGCAGCACGGTGGGTGGGAAGCGTGGTGGAGAGGAGGGTTGCCCACTCTTGCGGAGATCACCATGTGGCTGCTATGGACTGAGCATCCTTGGAACAATTCTGCCCAAGGGAATTGAGGAAGTCTTCACAAAGAAGCGACATTTATAGTTTAGCTGAGAAACCATGGATATGATATAATGTGATTTGCCCAAGATCAACTAGCAAGCCATTTGCAGACCTGGGATAAAGCCCAAAGTCTCTCTCTCTTTTTTTTTTTTTTTTGTGAGTCTCTGGTTTTTATTTTTATTTTTTAAGTCTCTGGTTTCTAAATTTCAAAAAACAGTGTTGTGTTGTGGAAGGAGGTTAGATTCAGAAGCTAAATGACCCTGGCAGGTCATGTGTCCTCTGTGGACTGAGGATGGTCTTTAAGATTACTTTAGATACTATTTATTGCAAGATACTGGAGATAACCATTGACCAACACAGATATTGACAATACTGGGGCCTCTTGATTTTGTTTTCCCATGTTAAATTTTATATTCTAAGCATAAAACTGAGCTACATTTTAAAAGTTGCTCATGGCTTCAGTTCCTTTAACTCAAGTCTGGTTTCACAAGAATTCTCACCGACCCAGTTATGTGGGCATGCCAGCCTTAATCTTCTTTGTAAATCATAGCTCTCTTCTTCCCATATTCAAGCTCAACGAACAGTTGTAAGTTGAGTACATTTGCCTGCTTGCATTATCTCTTTCCAAAGACGTAAAACATGGGGCAAGAGCCCCTAGTCCTTTAGTGGGAAGACAAGCCACAGATGGGATAATAAAATAGAAAGTCATTAGGGCAACAGGAGATGGTGCGATTTGGCTTTGGGCTCTGAAGAGGAGGGAAGGCTTGCCAGAATTGCATTCCAGGGCAGCCTACTGACCATGGACAAGAGTATGTGTAGCTCTGAAATCAAGCCCAGCGAATCACACGCATGCTAATAGGGTCTCACCAACAAGAATGCTGAAAGAGCCTGGGCAGGGAGGAGCGCTGGATGCTTTGTTTCCCTCTGGGAGCTTGGATGGCAGCTCCCAGTATGGGAGGTGCTTGGGGCTGGGGAAAAGCCCTCAGAATGTATTGGTTTGCTAGGGTGGCCACGACAAAGTACTGCAGACTGGGCAGCTTCAACAACAGATTTGTATTGTCTCACAGTTCTGCTGGCTGGAAGTCCAAGACCAAGTGTTGGCAGGGTTGGCTCCTTTCGAGGGCTGCAAGGGAAGGATCTGTTCTCAGCCTCTCCCCTTGACTTGTAACTGGCCATCGGCTCCCCGTGTCTTTACTTTGTCTTCCTTCTGTGAGTGTTGGCATCCAAATTTCTTCTTCTTGCAAGAATACTAGTCATACTGGATCAGGGCCCACTCTGATGGCCTCATTTTAACTGAATTACCTCTTTAAAGATTGTATCTCCAAATGCAATTGTATTCTGAGGTTCTGGAGCTCAGGACTTCAATGCATGAGTTTTGTGGGAAACACAAATTGCCCCCAGTCTTCTTCCTCCAGCAGGGACCCTTCTGAGGTTGGAGACCACTGAGAATGCCATTCTTTCTTCTTATCCTTAATGCCCCAGCCTGTCTGTGATATTTTCTAGGCAGCTTTCTTTGGTCTTTATCACCCTCATCCCAAGCCCGTTGGATGCCCCCCACTTTGAGTTCTCATAATACTTTTTTTATGCCTCTATTGGGACACTTATTACCCTCTACTGTTTCCTTTTGTTTTGTCTTTATCTTGGCTTTATATTGATACATAATTTTTGTACATATTTGTGGGATATGTGTGGTATTTGGTTACATGTGTAGTCTGTAGAATGATCAAGTCAGGATATTTGGGGTGTCCATCACCTAAAGTATTTGTCATTTCTATGTTTTTTTTTCCAACAGTAGACAAGAAATATAATTTTAATTAAAAAAGGAAGTGGTAAATTGCTGCTCAAGTCCTCCAGCATCTCCGTGTCAAGGGAAAGACGCAAGTGTGTGGGAATGGGTGGTCGGGCTGCTGCTGGTGGTGCTGGAGAGATGTTCCAGGTGGGCAGAGGTGGCACATGTCTCTCGTGTTGGGAACATTTCAAGTCCCCTCTTCAAGCTACTTTGAAATCAATCTTAGGCATGTGTCTGTGCTCCCTACTTGTGAAAGTCTCATGTCTTGATTGTCTTTATAGCTTTCTCCTATCCCTTACCTTGCTTGTCTTGCATGTAGAGCAGGGTCAATAATGTTTGTTGGCTTGTTGAGACGTCAGCCATCCAAGAAATTTGCGTAATAAGTGCAGGATAAACAGGAAAAAGAAGCTGTTCAAAAACAGCAGCAGCAGCAGCGTGCTTTTCCTTGGACTCTTTGCACTCACAAAGTTGAGCTACTGGATTTATAAAGAAAGGAAGCCCTTTCCATCCTTCCATCCTAGTTTGACCACAGTGGGTCAGTGGAGGAATCCACAGATTTGGGCGCTCAGCATTCTTAAACCCCCAGAGTTCACAGAGAATGACTCCTTTGGCCAGTCTTGAAGGGACTCTTCCATCCCATCTTAAATAATGGCATTCTTTGGGTCCATCTCCATGGCTACTCCTCCTTCCACCCCCTGTCCGGTGACCTTCGGCCTCCTCGTTTCTTGGCTGGAAGTCTGGATCTGCTGTAGAGAGCAAGAGCAGTTTCAGCCGAGCTAGGGCTCCTTCCCACGAATCAGGAGCCACACCCCCCGGAAAGCCTGACTGTGCAAAAACAGCCGGGTTTTGGCAGAATGGTTTTGAAAAAACTGCTAATAACGTAAAAGCACTTTGTTCTAGAATGGTGTATGGAGGATGAAAAATGTACCCTCAGATAAGGCAGTCACCTGTCTTGTTCAAAGAAGATTCATTTGAGGATTTCCCAGAAATATCTTACTTTACCTCTCACCTTTATTTTGTTCTAGACATGACCCTTCTGACTGGCACATGGGTTGTAGGGGGCCTGGATATTGGTTCCTTCAACTCTTGGCATGGGTGGCAGGGGTTTAGGATGCCTGGGTCCTTGGGCCAAATACTTTTTCTCACTCTGTTGTGCCTTACACACTTTTGTAACGTTTTATAATGTGCCTCAACATGAAAAAGATTAGGAAAGATAATTTAGACTGATGTACTCTGCAGAGATTTCTGGGAACACAGAATAAGTTTTTCTTTCTTTTTTTTTTTTTATTATTGGGGATTCATTGAGGGTACAATAAGCCAGGTTACACTGATTGCAATTGTTAGGTAAAGTCCCTCTTGCAATCCAGAATAGGTTTTTCAATAGTTACCTATTAAGATAAAATAGATTCACTTGTTACTCTTGATGCTATGGCTTTTGATGAAGTGGATGCCAACATTAGGACTCTGTTACCCCATAAAACTGTGGGGAAATGTAATTAAACTCATCAGGACATTTTGGTTGCAAGTGACAGAAACAAAACAAAACAGCAAATGACAAAAACCAAAAAAGCTACCCACACACAATTTGTTTTTTATAGCTAAATTTGGGAATAGGGCTAGCCTCAGACATGGCTGGATTCAAGTGCTTAAGTAGCATCATAAAGCCCTGTTTTTTTCTCTCAAGTGGAGGATCCTGGCAGCACAAGGCTTATGTCTTACCTGTTTAGCAGACTGCCTTAATCCCTGGACCTCCAGCGAAGGGACACAGTTGGGCTCTGATAGCCAACTTGGATCACATCCTCAACTCTGAATTCATCAGTATGCCTAGTAACACTTGGGGCTTTAGTTTACTCACTCCTGGAGCCAACAGGGAGTCCTAAGCTACCATGAACACATGGACTGAAAGTGCAGAAAGGTGGTTCCTTAAAGGAAAATTAGGGTGCTGTTACTAGATAAAGAAGGTTTTCGATCTGGGTGTGCAGAAGCTATAATCTGAGATCTCAGCTGCCACCTGGAAACAGGAAACACAAGGACCAAGAGTTTGTTCTAGGCCAAGAGTGACAGGTAAGGAAGGATGAGCTCAGCCATGCGTACACCCTTCCCTGAAACTGCGTAAGGAAGGATGAGCTGAGCCATGCGTACACCCTTCCCTGACACTGTGTAAGGAAGGATGAACTCAGCCATGTACACCCTTCCCTGACACCGCATAAGGAAGGATGAGCTTAGCCATGTGTACACCCTTCCCTAACACCGCGTAAGGAAGGATGAACTCAGCCATGCGTACACCCTTCCCTGACACTGCGTAAGGAAGGATGAGCTCAGCTGTGCGTACACCCTTCCCTGACACCGCGTAAGGAAGGATGAGCTCAGCCATGCGTACACCCTTCCCTGACACTGCGTAAGGAAGGATGAGCTCAGCCATGGGTACACCCTTCCCTGACACCGTGTAAGGAAGGATGAGCTCAGCCATGTACACCCTTCCCTGACACCACAGAGTGACCACCAGTGATGAAGGGGCCGGGGGCTGCCATGTGAGCTTCTCACCTGTCCTCAGGGATGCAGGTACCCACACTAGCTCTCCCTTTCATTAAAAACTGACACGAATCCTCTTTGTGAAATATCTGAAGAGATGCCTCGTGCCTTGCCAGAATTCTTCTGTGCTACTGTGTTTTTCATCCTGCCCTTAGGGGAAAAAAAAAAAAAAGAAAAGAAAAGAAAACAGAGTGATGGCTCATTGCCATGTATAACCATCATCATTGTCACCGTCATCCCATATCAAGGCACATATGTGTACCCAATCTAGTTTTATTCTAATGTGGCGATACCTGGTCATGCACTCTAAAATTGCCTTCACTCAAATGTGCAGAACTGTTGGTCTTTTATCTCCTGGCCCCTTGTCATAGTAAATCTTGGAAATGGCTTTGGCCTTTTCATCTGTAAAATGAGAATAATGCCTAGATAGAAGGTCTTCTGCAAGGATGAAAAGAAAGGACATATACAAAGCACATGACATTGTCAGGTGAGCATAAGATTCATAGCTGTAGGTAGCCATATGAGTATATTGTCTAAAGACAAGTTTTGTTACAGTAACTTCTGCCTTTGAAAAAAAATTGTCCTGCCATTTACTTACAAAGTACAGGAGAGCTTCTAAGAGCTTTTGAGCTGGAATGATGGCCCGGGGGTGCACCACTGCCCCATGACTAAGAAAAAAATCTTAAGCAATTAAATAATACTTTTCTGAAAATGGGACAGAATTGTGCTAGGAGCTCAGTGCTGAGGTATCAGAAATAGACTGGAATCTTCCCTGAAGGTGTTTAGGGGAGAAGCATCCATAGAAAGACCTCAGGGACCAGGCCAGGATATCTGGGTCTGACCTTCATCTCTGCCCCTAACTGAGTGTATGACCTTGGACTAGTCTTAAACTCCCTGAATCTCAGTTTTTTCTTCTATAAAATGGGGACAGTTCAATCCTGCCTACCTCAGAGGATTATCAATGAGATAGTACGGCGTTTAGTTCCTAGCAATCTGCAGAATTGTTTCTAGAGCATTTTAAAAAATTGCTCCATTATAATATTTGTCAGAGTGTGTTGTAGCTATTGTTTACGTGACAGTCTCTCTGAGTAATCTGTTAACTGAATTGTGGAAAGAACTAATGCAATATTTGATGTACAAGATATATAAAATTATACATAACTTTTATGAAAACCAGAAGCTTGTTGCCTATGCATCCATGAGAACCCAGCACCCAACCTGAGAACCTACTGATGCAGCTACACCTGAACTTCTCCATCCTTGCTCCTTTGACCTCTGAGGTCTTCTGAGACTTATTTCATTCAACCATTCAACATTCTATGTCTGTGATTTCCCCCTATATTGTGTGTAGCTATAGTTTATTTTTTGTTTTTGCGTAATTTTCCACTGTGAAACTAGACTATAACACAATTTATTAATTCTTTTCTTTTTTTCGTCAAAAGACATTTGGCTTGTTTTTAGTTTTTTTCTGTTAGAAAGAATGATGCTATGATTATTCTTCTGGCTACCTTACAACTGATCTATAAAGCATGGAAATTTGAACTTTACAAAATAATGCTCTCCAGTTTTCTAAAACAGTTACACCAATTTAGACACTCATCAGCCTTGCATAAGGATTTCTTTTGATCCACAATCTCACCAATACTTGGTATAGACAGACTTCTTAATTTATGTCAAACTAGTAATCATAAAATGATTTTTCTTATGTTCTTATTTGGATTTCCCAGGTAACTAATGAAGTTAATCATCTTTTAGTAAAGTTATTGGCAATTTGGTGTTTTCTTTCTTGTGAAATTGTCTGATGTGTCTTTTGTCCATTTTTCTACGCAGTTTTCTTTCTTTTTTTTTTGTAATTTGTATGAGCTCTTTGTATATCTATTCAGATACAAATCCTATATCTACTTTTATGGGTTACAGATACCATCTCTCAATGTGTGGCTTGTCTTTCCAGTACCTTTATGATCCTCTCTCCTCCTCCCCTCCTCCTCCCTTCCCTCCCCTTCCCATCTGACCTATCATCATTGTATATTTTTATGGAGTACATAGTGATTTATGTTGTTTTTTAGTAACAGACATTCCTAATTTTAATGAAGTTGAATTTATTAATCTTTTGTTTTATAGTTAGTGTTTTTGTGCTGGCTTGTTTGAGAAATTGTTCCCTACACTAAGATCAAAAATGGATTTTTAAAAAAGTTTTAAGGATTTGCCTTTCCTTTCAGTCTTAAACGTATTTAAAATGTGTTTGTGTCTGTGCTATACTGATCCAGTGTTACTTTTCTCCATACAGACCAGTCATCCCACCACCTTTTACGGACTTCTCCCACCTTTGTCTGCTGCTCTGTAATGCCCCTATCTTACCCATCAAGTGTCCACAGCTGAATTCTGTCTTTCTGTTCTCGCCTTTCTCCTCCATTATCAATTTGTACATCAGTAGCACTTTGTGTCAATTATAACTTTATGGTAAGTCTTACCTGATGTGTCAGGTTCTTTTGATCCCTTCTTCAGTAGTGTTGGAGCTATTCTTCGTCTAAGTACCTTAAAAACCTTTGGTTGTAATCACATTAAGTTTTTGGATGAATTTGAAGAGAACCGAAGTCATTTTTTTGAGTCTTTATATCCTTGAACATTCACTCTCCTCCCTTTCAAAGGACTTCTTTGATATTTTTGAATAAGGTTTTTATAATCTTCCTCAAACAAGTCTTGCACATGTTTGTATATTAATTCCTAGGAATTTATATTTTGTGTTGGTGTATTAATGGTATCTTTTCAAAATTTTAGTGTTCCTTTTATTGCTAGTGTATATAAATGCAGTTTATTTTCAAATATTGATCTTATATCCAGATATCCAGTATCTTTTAACTTTTAATACTTTGTCCATAGACGTTTTGGGGTTGTTCTGACAATCACACTACCTGCTATGAATAATACATGTTTAGTTTCTTCTTTTCTAATTCTTTTTTTTTTTCCTTCTTTTCTAATTCTTACGATTTTTATTTATTTTTCATGTCTTACTGCACTGGCTGGGATCTTTAGAATAATATTGAATCTATATATAGATAATGGGCATCTTTGTTTTTTCCTAATGGTAAAAGGATGCTGTTTAATGTTTCATCATTAAGAATGAGTTTTGCTAACTTTCTTTAGATACAGATCTTTTCTTAATCACCAATGTTAAATACTATCAAATACTGTTGGGATAATAATGTGCTTTAAAATATACTTATGTGGGGAATTACATTGATAGAATTTTATTTTTATTAAACCACCCTTATATTCATTTCTAGGATTACCAACTTGGTTGTGGTATAGTATAATTTGTTTAAAATATACTGCTAATATTTTGTTTAGGATTTTTGTTATCAATGTCTATAAATTAAAATTCCTTTCTTGAATTACTCTTACTAGCTTTGGTATTCACATATTAGCTTGATAGAGTAAGATATTCTTCCTTTCCTATTCTTTGAAAGGCTAAAATGATCTACTCGTGAAGAGTTTATTAGAATTTGCCTATGAGATCCTTGAGGTCTGATATTTTTTTTGTGTGGATGAGAAGACATTTAGCTACTGATACAATTTCTTCAACTGATATGGGATTTTTTTTTGGACTGTCTACCCCTTCTTAATGTCTATCCCAATTTGGCAAAGTTCTATTTTCCAAGAATTTGTCCATTTAAAGTTTTTAGATTTATTTGTGTGACTTTTTCATAGCACTTTTTGTATTATCTTTTTAACTGCTAAATCTATAGCTCTGTAGCCATTTTCTTTCCTAATACTTTTATAGTATTAAAAAAAATCCTACCCAAATATTGTCAAAGTCATATCAATTTTATTGCCTATTTTCAACGAATGCATTTTTGGTTTTGTTGATCCGTTTCTTTCTTTTGTTTTTTCTTTTTCTTTTATTAATTTCTGATCTTGTCTTTATTATCTTTTTTTCTAAATTTTAGGTTTCTTTGTTCCTTTTCTAATTTCTTAAAGTAGTTTCTTAGCTCATTACTTTTTTTTTTGAGACAGAGTCTCACTACCCTTAGTAGAGTGTCATGGCATCACAGCTCACAGCAATCTGTAACTCTTAGAGATTAAGAGATTAATCTCTTAAGTGATTCTCTTGCCTCAGCTTCTCAAGTAGCAGGGACTACAGGCGCCTGCCACAACACCTGGCTATTTTTGTTGTTGTTGTAGTTGTTAAGCAGGCCCTGGCTGGGTTTGAACGCATCAGCCTCTATGTATGTAGCCGGTGCCTTAACCACTGCGATAGGTGCTGAGCCAGCTCATTACTTTTAAGCCTTTTCTTTTTCTTAATATCAACATTTAAGACTATACATTTTTTTTTATTTGCAGTTTTTGCCCGGGGCTGGGTTTGAACCCGCCACCTCCAGCATCTGGCACCCTACTCCTTTGAGCCACAGGCGCTGCCCGATTATACATTTCATTGTGTGTCATACAAGTTTGGATATATAGTATTTTCATTGCTGTTAAGTTATAAGAATTTTTCAGTTTTCACTGTGCTTACTTCTTATGGTTCATGATTTATCTAGTGATGAGTTCTTAAATTTTACACAGTTGGGGGATTTAATTTATCTTTTTGTTATTGATTTCTAACTGAATTTCATTGTCATCAGGGAATATGATCAGCATGGTACTAATTCTGTGAAATTTCTTTGGAACATGATTTATTCACTGTGGTATACACAGCACCTAGCATGACGCCAAGAATGGAGAAGTTGTTTGGTAAATATTTGCTCTTATAATGAATGACAGATGGGTGGATGTCTATTGACCAGGCATCGGGGAAATTACCTCTTCCTGTCCAGACAAATTATCCAATCCTACTAGCTACCTCATATTCAAAAATGGCTCTGCAAATTAGCACCAGAAATGTAATCCCTCCATTGTATTCTGTCATGCTCTTTCTTTTCCTCCTTTGGCCTGGGAAGCAGACTGAGTGGGTAGCTGAGAGGATACTTAGAACACTGGTAGTGTGAGGCCATCAGATTCAGTCTTGAGTAGAATGGAATTAAGATAATGGCTTTCCTTCTTATTTCTCCCATGATTCAGAGGAAAGCATTTTTTCGCTAATGTAATAGCCTCTATAAATATATTTTAGACAGTATTTCCTCCAGTGGAATCTCTTATCACATTGAATCCTCCAAAATACTCAGGCATGATTCTCTCATTTAAAAGATGGGAAAACTGACGTAAAACTACAGTGTCCCAAAAGTTGCCCATAAAGTTGCCATATATAGGGAAAATGGAAAATTGAAGCTAAATGTACCTTTATTTACAAAATATTCGTTATAGAATTTCACAAAATATTTATGGAATGTTCTCTATGTGTCGGCCACTTCTTTGTAAAATTTAGTAATGAATCCTTGTTGTATGAGTATATTTCCTTTATTTTGTTTTTTGTTTTTTTTATTTTTTTTAATTAAATCATAGTTGTGTACATTGATATATTCATGGGGTATTTCCTTTATTTTGAATCAATAACCACTTTGTCCCATTAAAGACAGAAGAGAGAATTAAAGAGGGAATCATTACCTTCTTGATCTTCTAAGCTCCTGAGAAGTTCTTTTTGAAGATGCCTGTTACAGAAGTCTTAAAAGAAGTCCAGAAGGAAATATTAGAAGATTCTTATTTCAGAGCAAGTCTCAGGAAATATTTACAATATTTATGTATTATAACAGCATGTATATATTGTATTCAGATATTATAATAATGTTCTACATTATCATGATATTTATACATTAAACATTAAACAATGTTTAGAAAACAGACACTTGACATGGGGCAGAGCAGAAAATAGATAACTTAATTGTGCTCCCAAATCCTTTTTAAAATGGCATCAGGTCAGGAGCTTCTTCACTATGCAGGTCACCCTCTTTCCTCATTTTCTCCCTACTTCCTAGTGTTGGGTCCAAGGTCATGCCCTCATTTTGGACGCTGAGGAGAATTGTGGGCATCTCTCAGCCCTATTTCTGTCTTTTCCTCTTGTATCCTCCAGAGGGCCTCCTTAGCTCTGCATAGGGGAGAGGTTTAGGCAGTGAATAGTGAGGGCAGGGAACTCAGTGGAGCCATAGAAGATTGAAGAGACCTTTCTAGATAGAAGAGACCTCAGAGACCTCCTTTTTTTCAGAGAAGGAGACAAGCTGAGAATGACTTGCTCGTGGTGCCCTGTCAAGTTGGTAGAAAGTTCTGGGCTAGGCCCTGGCTTTCAGTTCTTTCTTGTTCTCTTCTTTTAGTAGGTGGGCTCCCTGCCCCGCCCTCCCCTCGTTTCCCATTCTTCTTTCTCCTACTTCTTGACATGAAGCTATACAGTCAGTCTTGATTGAGGTGCACCTCTGTGCCTAGCACTGTGTCAAGAACTTGACATGTGATTCTCACAAAACCCTCGGAAGTAAGCACCATCATTAACTCCTTTTACAAATGAGGAAACCAAGGCTTTTAGGGGCTAATAATAAACACAACTTTAAAAACTTGTTTAAAATTACATAGCTAAAGAAAATAGGGCCAGTAGGATTCGAGCTATATCTGTCTCCAGAGCCCGTGTTCCCTCCTACCGACGTTGTACTCTGAACTGAGTTGCCCAAGCCTTGGGATACCCCTCATCACGTCTAGACCTCTTTGTTTCTACTTCCCTCCTTCCCTGCTGCCATCCCTTCTCCACCTTCATCTTTCTATGCTTCTATCCCTTTTCTCCCAGATTCTCCACTCCTACTCAGGGATACATGATTCCTAGTTCCTTCGTGGAGGAAGGGAGCTTCAGAAGCGATGTGGGCCATTGGGTAGAGAGTTAAGCTTCTCTGGAGTACAGGATAGCCCTTGTACTTATGTTTGTGGAGTTTTGTTTTAGATTACAGGTTAATTACTCTTTAATTAGGGACAATTTATAAAATTTAGACTGGAATTCAAGGAAGAAATAGGCTCTTATTTACAGATAGGAACTTTTATTGTAGTAAAAACACATAGTATAAAATTTATCATCTTGACCATTTTTAGATCAGTCTGAGCCAGAGCAAGACCTAGTCTCTAAAAATAGCCTGGCGTTGTGGTGGGGGCCTGTAGTCCCAGCTACTCGGGATGCTGAGGCAAGAGGATCGCTTGAGCCCATGAGTTTGAGGTTGCTGTGGTTTATGACTCCTTGGCACTCTATGAAGGGCAGAAAAGTGACTCTTGTCTCAAAAAACAAAACAAAACAATAAAAAACAAAGCAATAAAGTGGGGACAGTAGTACAAACCTCATAGGATGGTTGGGTGGGTTGAATGAAACAATGCATGTAAAGCACTCAGCACAATGTCTGGCGCAGGTAAGCCTTTAATTGCAGCCAGTCATTATTAGTGTGATCATTAATACCTACGTGGTAAATGCCCAGTTAAGGGTTATGATTATTAGCTGTGTGTCAGGCTCCGTACTAGGGATGCAGAAAGGATTAAGGTAAACGGTCTCAGTCCCCGAGAAGCTCCTGTTTTGTGGGAGAGAAAAACTCATTGTGTGTCTTGTTGTTCCCAGTGTGACTTTCAGAAGTCCGAGGCATGTCATATTCCAACTCAATCCCTTGCCTACTCTCAGGAGCTCTTCCTTTTTTTTTTTTTTTAGACAGAGTCTCACTATGTTGTCCTTGGTAGAGTGCTGTGGCCTCACAGCAACCTCCAACTCCTGGGCTTAAGCGATTCTCTTGCCTGCCTCCCCAGTAGCTGGGACTACAGGTGCCTGCCACAATGCCTGGCTATTTTTTGTTCTAGTTGTCATTGTTGTTTAGCTGGCCCGGGCCGGGTTTGAACCCGCCAGCCTCGGTGTATGTGGCTGGCGCCATAACCCCTGTACTACAGGTGCTGAGCCTCAGGAGCTCTTCCTAATCTTACCTTCCAGCTTCCTCCATCTAAACACCTGGATGGAGGAAAGGACTGATCATGCTTTCCTTCTCCTAATGTTTAAGTCTTCATGAAGAATAGTTGTCCAAGGGAGGCTTGTTTCTATTCTTTGACTTAAATCCCATATGAAATGAAATATCAATATCCTTAGAGCAAACCCATGAGCACCCCACCCTCCACATCCAGGTCCTATGCAGTGACCATGACCCTGGCCATACATGAGGCCAAGCCTGACTGCCATTGGTGGCAACCAAAAGACTTTGGTAGGTGATGTCCAAAACGCTTAGTAAAGGCAGATGCAACTCAATGGGAAAGGGGCATATTTGGATTTAATAGATGTGAGTTTCCAAGAAAGCCTTCTTCTTGGGGAAACAAATGGAAGAAAACGGATTGTGTTTATAGAGAGAGCATTTGCCTTCATCCTCTTCATCAAAAATAGAGTAAGAAGAATACTACCCTTGGAATTAGAAGGTTTGGATTCCAACTCCAGATTTACCCTTCATGACCTGGGTGTCCATGGTCACCATACAAACTCTTGATCCCTCAGTTTCCCCACCTGTAAAAAGAGAATGACACATTCCGTGAAGAAGTTAATTTGAAGGTTAAATAAGATCGTGTATGTGGAAGCATCTAGCACAGTGTCTTACATAGAATTGGTGCCCAAGAAACTTGTATGGAGTCCAGATCTAGGTGTTTATTCAGTGCCTACTTTATTGATTTTATTTTTTATTGTTAATTGTGGTAAAATACATTAGAGATAAAATTTAATGCCTTATAACCATTAAAAAAAATAGATGTTGAGCTTTTATGCTAGTGGCTGGGTCAAACAAGGATACAGGAATTGCATTACAACTTAAAGTGGGTATAATAATAATATAAGAGCCAACTTCTAGGGGCACCTGTCTTAGTCATTTTTAAGTATACAGTTTGGTAATGTTAAATATATTCATGTTGTTTTGCCAATCTCCAGTGCTTTTTTATCTTGCAAAACTAGAACTCTCTACCCATTAAACAGCAACTCTCCTCTTCCCCCATCCCCCCGGGCCCTGGAAACTAGCATTCTACCTTCTGGCTCTATGAATTTCACTAATCTACATACCTGCTGTAAGTGTAGTCATGCAGTATTTGTCTTTCTGTGACTGTCTTATCTCACTTGGTATAATGTCTTCAAGTTTCACTCATGTTACAGCATGTATCAGAATTTCTTTCCTTTTTAAGGCCGAGTAATATTACCTTGTGTGTATAAATACCGCATTTTGTTTGTCCATTCATTAGCTAATGGACATTTGGGTTATTTTTCTACCTCTTGGCTATTGTGAATAATTCTCCTATTGAACATTGGTATACAAATAACTCTTCAAGATCCTGCTTTCAATTATTTTGTATATATACCCAGAAGTAATATTGCTAGATTATGTGGTAATTCTGTATTTAATTTTGGGGAGAACCACCCTACTGTTTTCTATAGCAGCTATACAATGTTACATTTCCACTAGCAATGCTTGAGTGTTTCTCCCATATTCTCACCCACACTTGTTATTTTATAGGTTTTTTTTTTCATAGTTGGTTCATTCTTTTTGTTTTTGTTTTTTTTGGTATTTTGATATCAGCTGTCATAGTCTGTTTTGTGTTGCGATAACTGAATAGAGAATAGAGGTTTATTTAGCTCATGGTTCTGGAAGCTGGGAAGTCCAAAAGCGTGGTGCTGGCATCTGATGAGGGCTTCTTGCTGTGTCAGAAGGCATCCCATGGCAAGAGAGCAAGGGCACTTGTGGCAGCTCAGGTCTGTCTTTCTTTTCTTATAAAACCTACGTCTCTTCATGTGTGCCCCATCCTAATGATCTTATCTAATCCTAACTACCACCCAAAGGCCCCACCTGTAGTCACTATATGACTTTTAGTTGGCTTTCCCACTCTCTTAGTACCTCCCAATGGCAACCGAATTTCAATACATGAATTTTGGGGGGACACATTCAAACCATAGCAGTCGTCTGGGTTATGAGGTGAGTGACTAGTTTTTTTTTTTTTTTTTTGTCTTCTTTGCAGTTTTTGGCCGGGGCTGGTTTTGAACCCACCACCTCTGGTCTATGGGGCCAGCACCCTACTCCTTTGAGCCACAGGCATCACCCATGAGTGACTAGTTTTAAAATGAATATTCTATGGTAGACACTGTGCTGGGAGTAGGGGCTACAAAGACGAAGTATGATTCCTGCCTTTGAGTCACTTGTAGTCTGATGGTTGGACTAGACCAGTGTTAATGAAACTATAAACACTTGCACCAGCCTCATCTGGATGCCCATTAAAAGCACTGATTCCTGGAACTCTCTCTTTCTTTGAGCTCCTGAATCAAGGGCTCTATTTATTTCCTTTGAAAAAAAAAAAAAGTCCAGGCGTGGTGGATCATGCCTATAATCATAGCACTCTGGGGAGGCTGAGGCAGGTGAATCACCTGAGCTCAGGAGTTCAAGACCAGCCTGAGCTAGACCAAGAACCCATCTCTAAAAATAGCCAGGCATCGTATTGGGCACCTGTAGTCCCAGCTACTTGGGAGGCTGAGGCAAGAGGATCACTTGAGCCCAAGAGTTTGAGGTTGGTGTGAGCTGTGATGCCAGGGCACTCTACCAAGGGTGACAAAGTGAGACTCTGTCTCAGGAAGGAAGGGAGGGAGGGAGGGAGACAAGCTTTCCAAGGAGATTTTTTTTTTTTTGAGACTGAGTCTTACTCTATCACCCTGTGTAGAGTGCCACGGTATCATAGCTCACACCAACCTCAAACTCATGGTCTTATGCAATACTGTTACAATGCCCAGCTAGTTTTTCTATTTTTTTTTTAGCCGGGGCTGGGTTTGAACCCGCCACCTCCAGCATATGGTACCGGCGCCCTACTCCTTGAGCCACAGGCGCCGCCCTTAGTTTTTCTATTTTTAGTAGAGATGGGTCTCACTTTGCTCAGGCTGGTCTTGAACTCCTGGGCTCAGGCAATCCACCTGCCTCGGCCTCCCTAGGATTACGAGCGTGAGTCACCAAGGAAATTCTTATGCTTACCATTGGGCTAGATCAGGAGTTTTCAGTTGGGCTGCACATTCTAATCTATGTCTGAGCCTCTCTCAGGGGTTCTGATTTAACTGGCCTGGGGTGGACTCCTGTAATATATTTTAGAGCCTCGTAGGTGATTCATATGCATAGCCAAAGTGAGAATGTTGAATTAAATGATCTTAGTTCTTTCCAGCCATAAAATTCTGCCACCAACTGCACTTTTTAGTCCAGCAAATGTTTATTGACTTGTCTCCTCTGTGCGAGGCTCTCAGTCAGCAAGGTCGTGAAGGCCAAATCAGACTGGGCTCAAATAGAAAGGCTTGATCCAACCATACTGACCACCAGGATAACCTGCAGGAAGTCCCCAAACCAAGAGGGCGTGGGCTCATGGAAGCCCACTGAGGAAAGTCTTTGTAGAAGATGGAACAATTGACTGTGCCCAGTGCTGCTGAGCTTGTGTGAAGGATGAAGACTGAGAAGGAGAATGGCCATTGCGTTTGACACTGAGGAGGTCACTGGTGGCCTCAGTGAGCAAGGCTTATTTTTTTTTGTTTATTTTGAGACAGAGTCTCACTATGTCGCCCTGGGTAGAGTGCTGTGCTATCACAGCTCATAGCAATCTCCAACTCTTGGGCTTAAGCGATTCTCTTGCCTCAGCCTCCCAAGTAGCTGCGACTACTGGTACCCACCACAATGCCCGGCTATTTTTTGTTGCAGTTGTCATTGTTGTTTGGCAGGCCTGGGCTAGATTTGAAGCCACAGCTCCAGTGTATGTGGCTAGCACCCTTAGCTGCTGAGCTACAGGTGCCGAGACAGTTTTTAACTGTTTCTTTATTAGAATTTCTTCCACTGCAGTTACTGACACTAGTTAAAAAGAATTTATGAAGAACCTAAAGGAGCAGGCCCTTATGAGCAGACGCTTGACCCAACCCTGTAGTGTCAGGGAACAAAGTTTGGGGGAGGAAGGCTTACTTAACTGTGACTTTTTTTTAAAATATGAAAGTCACATTATTCTGATTGAAGCTAACTCACAGAGCCCATCAAAACATATTTTATGCCAATTTTTGCTGAACTGGACTTTTATGAGGGGGTCTTACTGGGGAAGACATTCCACTTCCCACATAAGGGAGAAAATGGTTATATTTTTACCTCTTCCCTCCTTCCTCTTTCCTCCCCTCATCCATTTCTTCATTTTATTTTCCTTGTTCCCATTCTTTCTGCCTCCATTGTCCTCCTCCTCTTCCTCCTGCCTCTTCCACTTGGCATGTGACACCTTTACAGATGGGTTCCCTTCTCATCCCCTGGCCTGCCCAGCTCTCACCCTGTTCACCCACACAGATCTGCTTGTGTTAACTGCTCCAGTCAAGCTACTCTCTGCCTATGCTGTACCTCAGTGGCTCCATGCCCTTGAACATGCTGTTTCCTACTCTTTTATTTTGGCTAACTCCTACTTATGTGTGTTAGGGTACACTCTAAGTCGCTATAACAAAGAGACCATCAGTACACTGATGGTTTATATAAGAGAGAATTTTATTTGTCTGTGATAGTACAGTTCAGAGGCAGGGGTGCAGGGCTGGTAGGCTGAGTCCAAGATGACTGTTCCAGCTCTCACCATCACACCGGCATCCCAGCCAGAAGGAGGAGGGACAGGACAAGGGCACTTGTATACCTGTTCTGTTTAAAGGCATGATGCAGGCATTGTATATGTTACTTTTACTTGTATCCCACTGGCCAGAGTTTAGTCACATAGCCACACTGCACCATAAGGGAAGCTAAAAAATGTAGTCTTTAGTCGTGAGAATGGATGCTGGAGAATGATAACAGTCTCCAGCACAGGATCCTTCTAGGTTCATCCAAATGTCTCCTGCTGTAGGAAGCTGTTTCTCCCAGGAATGCCTGCATTTTTCTCTCAAGTACATTTACCAGACTGAATTGGGATTAACTGGTACCATGCCTGTGCTTTACTAGACTGTAATCCTCAAACTTTTTAAACAGGGGGCCAATTCATTGTCCCTCAGACCGTTGGAGGGCCGAACTGTAGTTTAAACAAAAAAACTATGAACAAATTCCTATGCACACTGCACATAGCTTATTTTGAAGTAAAAAACAAAATGGGAACAAATACAATTCACACCGCCTCACGTGGCCCGCGGGCCGCAGTGTGAGGACACCTGCTATAAACAGACATGGCCCTCATGTCATTTACCTTTGAATCCCTAGAACCTCTGAGAGTATCGGCCCATGGTGGGTGGGTATATGTGGTATGAATCACCCTGAATAGACACATTGTAGATGGTAACACACTAGCACTGTGCCCTTTCTGGAGTGAGGGAGGACTGGAGGGTCTGGCAGGTCAGCCGGTTGGTTGGCCCATGTGGCACTGCCTTGCCTCCCTGCCTTCCACACTGGAGGGAGTCAGCTGGCAACCACAGAAGGATGGGTGGGGAAAGGCAGCCCCCATTTCTTTAGCCAGGTAAATGTGCAATCCTAAAAAGTGTTTAATTGGTTCAAATATTTATTTTAGGTTCAAGCAATATTATCTAACTCTTACCAAGTATACCGGGTGGTGGGAAACAAGACATGGCTGGATGCAGCCCTGTGCCATTTGTGTGTGGCCCTCCCTTCCAGACCTCCAGGACACTGGCCACCCCTTGACCAGGAGATAGCATCTCCCAGGACTCTTTCTGTCTTGATCCTCTCCCTACCCCTATGGGGCCTGCATGCTTTTACCTCTTCCTGGCACCTGCCGAGTGTTCACCTCCCCTTGAATCACAGACTCAGCGGTCACTCTCTGATATGCTGGACTTGTCTTAAAGATGAGGGTAGGCAGCTTGGAACCCTATCAGGGAGACGGGATGGGGAAAGCATCAGAGACTAGTAGAATGAGTTGGTCTCTGAATGAAAAAGTCTATATATTCTAACTTAACAAGAATATTTAATGGGCCGGGTGCATTGGTTCATGCTTGTAATCCTAGCACTTTGGGAGGCCAAGGCAGGTGGATTGCTTGAACTCAGGAGTTAGAGACCAGCCTGAGCAAGAGTGAGACCCCATCTCTACTAAAAACAGAAAAAAGTTTAGTCAGGCATTGTGTTGGGCACCTGTAGTCCCAGCTACTCAGGAGTCAAGGTATCACCTGAGCCCAAGAGTTTGAGGTTGTTACGAGCTATAACACCACAGCACAGAGTGTGACTCTGTCTCAAAAAACAAACAAACAAAACAATATTTAATGAATTTCAATATTATTTCATATATTTTAGACTACTGTAAGGGTCCAGGAAAAGAAAGCAGTTGTTCAAGGCTGATGCTAATGGCATAAGTTTTCATGTTGTTCAATGCCTGGTATACAGGAGATAATCAATAAATGCTTTATTGAATAAATAAAAATAAATAACAGGCTGATTAAGGAAAGAAATCTATGTTCTTACATAGCCTATTTCTCATAACTGGCCTATTTCTTGTTATGTTGAAAGAGTCACATGACACTTTTCCACCCTTGTCCTAGGAGCCTAGATTTGGGTACCAGGAATGGGTGCATGTGAGGAAACCCTTTCTTATGTCATGGTCCAGTATCAAGATCTGCCCTCACTTTCCAGATTTAGGACTTTCCCTGTTGTATGTTTCCATCCCTTTGCAATCCTGCCACATGCTTGTCTGTGTGTGACATCCCATAGCCCTCTGCAGTGCCCTTCCTGTTTGTCTTCTGATTCTAGGAGGGCAGGTGATGTTAGCTCCATTTTAGAGACAAGGAGGCTACAATACAGACGTGTACAAGATCGCCCTGGTGAATTAGTGATGAAATCAGATGTGGTGGCAAGGTCTTTGAACATCAGGTGTGAGATGAGTGCGCGTGCAGATCTCATTGTCACGCTCCAGTAGTGACCCAGCAGGGATGCTGTGGCTGATGATGGGCTGATAGAGGTCTTGGTGTAACTTGCACTCCTGGGTATTCTCACAGCCCACAGTGGGCTGAGGGTTTTGTCCCTAGCCTCCAAATTAGATTGGATTTCTCATTTATATCCTAAGAGGTCCTGTTGTCAATTTTCAGGCCAGGAAGAAGGTTGATCTTTTCCCTTCCCTGCTGTTCCTCCCTCCTGTGGTAATTGAGAATAAAGTTCTTTCTCATCCGTGATGTCAAGCTCTCTGGGGAGAAAAGAGAGAACCATTCATTCCCTTAGGCCAAGCGCATGGACTGAATGTTTTTGTCTCCCCAAATTCATATGTTGAAGGCTTAATCCTCAATATGATGGGGCCTTTGGAGGTGATTATATTTGGATGAGGTCACAGGGTAGAAGCCCCCTGGTGGTATTGGTGTCCTTGTGAGGGGATGAAAAACCCCGAGTTCTCTGCTGTGTGTGGGCTGTCCCAGAACCCAACCGTGCCCTTATCACGGACTTTCAGCCTTCAGGACTGTGAGAGATAAATACCTGTTGTCTGAGCCCCCTGGTCTTTGGTGTTTCTGTTGTAGCAGCCGAAGGACGAAGACACACATCCACTTTCAAATCTGCCCTGAGCTCTGGGTGGGAATAGACTTGTGGGCTCTGCACGCTCAAGTCCAAGGTTCACTTGGAGCTAGAATTGTCAGCAAATGTCCACCAGATAGTCTTTATCCTGTGGAAAAGAGATACGGGCCACTAAAGAGGCCACCAACGGTGGCTGGACTGGTCTCTTCTGGTGTGTCCTGTGGCTTAACTGAATTTCCCTTCTTGCTTTCAGAAAAATCTTAAAGTGTCTTCAATTCCTGTGTAATTCACTTTTATACTACCTAGTCTGCCACATACTGTATCAGGTACTTAGGATACAGATGTGCTTTCAAGACATGCCATGCTGCCAAAGTTTAAAAAGTGTGCCATAAGGTGTGGAAGGAGTGAATGTACAGTTTGGAGCAGTAAAGCCAGGTGTCCATTTTTGCGTTTTGAGGGTGTTTTTACTGTACTTTCAGCAGGGAGGGATTAGAGGCTGGCAGGCAAGTTATGAAGTTATTACAATCATTTAGAGAAAAGACAGCAAGGACCTAGAGTCTTTGGGAAAGAGGCATTTAAGGAAAGAGGGGAATTTGCAAGATTTTTAGGAGCAAGATTGTCTGGCCTTGGCAATTGTGTGAGAGCAGGAAGTGAGGGGGAGATTTGAGGGTGATTGAGGCTGCTAGCCTGGGACATTGGAGAAGGGTGGCACCATTAACTGAGACAGGTGGTGTGGGGATTAGGGGGAGGGGACAGGGAAATCCCAGGTGATGGTGCTGAGCATAACAGAGAATGTAGGTGAGGATGTGGGTAAGGAACAGGCACAGAGGGAACGAAGGTGGGGGAGTCTATGGGGAGGTGAGGGGAGATTCCAGGATTTAAGACCCATAGTTATAGGCCATGTTCACAAGTACTCAGCTAAAAGGGGATTCTCCATATTGGAGGAAAGACATTGTCCTTTCTTCTAATTAGAATTTTTTCTATTTTTTTGTCATCATTTTTGTGAGAATATTTCTAAGAACTTAGTTAAGATTCAGGGAATTGCGTTTACTCACAGGAAATTTGAACAGCACCAGTGAAAGGGAGGGAGAGCCTTCTGCAGCACATGATGCCCTCACTTCCAGCATTGCTTCACCAGGCACCCAACCACCGCTGGGTGGAGTTGAATAATGGCTCTGTCTGTACACCAGAAAAGCATTCTGTTTTGGCTGGACTGTGCGAGCGTCCTTAATAAGACTCCAAAAATCACAATGCTCTTATAACCAGCAGGCTTATCTTAGAGAGGGAAGAATCCAATTAGGAATTTCTGCTTGACTTTTGAACTCTTAAATTCCCTTCTAGACGCTTGAATACCTTCTGAAACTCTGAGCATAGCATTGCATTGTATAGAACCAAATACCACTCAGAATGAGAATAGCAACTGGCCACACAAAATGTGGTCCCAGAGCCAGCAGTGCTGGCATCACTTGGAAGCTTGTTAGGAATGCAGACTTCACTGAATTAGAACCTGCATTTTCACAACAACTACACTGATTCATATGCACATTAAAGTTTGAGAAGTATTGGTCTGGCACGGTAGATTCCAAATATGGTTTTACATCAAATTCATCTAAGTAACTTTGAAATGATACAGTTTTCCAAGCCTCACTCCCAGAAATTCTGATTTAGCCAGGAAACTCTCTTGGGTAGCTAGGTTTAGAAACCACTGATATGTATAGATTTCAAAATCTTCTCTGTTCATGGACAAATGGCAAGAATTTTAGTAAATGGAAATCTAGTTTGAGCTCCACATCTGATTGCTTTATATTCACAATAATGGCCAAAGCCTCATGGCCTTAAAACACACGCAAAGACACACACACACACACACACACATATCTAGATGGACAATAAACAGCCTTGTCCTTTACTCTCAGGACATCTTGATGCATGATGCTCAAGAAGGACTTGTGCTTCCCTTTTCCCCCAACACAGTGACCATTCACACATTGGCAAAAGTTGAATGGTCTTGGCCAATTCACTGCCCTGTTTGAAAGCAGCTAAAGTCAGCTGATGTTTACCAAGCACTCAGTGGATGAAAATAATTACCCAAGAACCAAACAATGTGATCCCCATTAGTTGCATAGTTTGTCTCTGCAGAAGGTCAGAGCTGGAAGGGGCCTTTCAGCATTCTCCTCGGGCTCTCATTTCATGGATAAAGTAAGAGAATCCACAAGAGGCTGGGGCCTGAATTCCAGCTGATTTCATCCAAGAGGGAAGGATATTTTGTTGTTTGGAAAACGGACCACATATTTGTTGCCTAATCAGAGGCGCAAAATGAGCAAGCTTTGTATTCCACACTTAATATCAAGCATTGGGGAAACTGTTGTAAACAAAGAAAGATCTGGCTCCTAACGATTGCTCAGGATCCTGAGACACATGGAGTGCAGATGTCCTAGGAATTCAACAGCAAGTTCTCAAACGCTGAGATCTTTAATTAAACAGGTGTTTGGGAAGTAGGTCTTGTGCAGCTTCCAGCCTTGGCTGGCTTGTCTTGCTGAAAAATGGCACGGACCCAGCCCAGCAGCAGGCCTGAAACTGGCTTCACTTGGAGGCGTAGGAATGTGTCATTGTTATTTTCTTCTTTCTTATCAAGCCCCATTAGCTTGAGCAAGGAAGGAACAAAAATGGGCTGGGAAAACATGTTATTTCACTGGGTAAAAATTTACTACCAAGGAAATGATTTTTGCTATGTCCAAAAAAGGAAGAGTGGAGGCCTTGGAAAGGTGTAGTTTTCCAAGTCCTCTTGGACGGCTTCTCCTGGTGTCACCCAGTGAGAATGTTTCCCTTTGGCTGATGCCATTCTCAAACAAGAACAGAGACGTTCGGCTGAGGTTATGTACACAGGCTCACAAAGGCAGACCTTGCTTATCCACTTTATTGGAGCAGAGAAGGCACGGGAAGAGGGAAGAGTCACAGATTGTGTGAAGGTTGATTATATGTGGCTGTGGAGTCCAGGAAGACATACATAGCTTCATGCTTTTGGATGCCTACAATTAGAGAGTCATAGGTGGAGCTCTAGACGCCCATCTGTGACGTTGAGACTGAAAGCCTGTGAAGAGACATGCACCTTGCCTTCCTTTACCTCTTATCCATCTTTCCTATTGCATGGCTGGGCCTCAAGGGGAAGTCCTTGGCCTTGATTGTGGTTGAATCATGGGACAAACCATACCTTATAGCCCACTGAGCCTCAGCATTGTTGTCTTTGGTGATTTCCAGAAAAGAGTCTGCAGGAGGCAAAAACCAAGATTCCCCGTCTTCTACAGCTGTTAGAAACAGCGCCTCTGAGGGGAACCGAACTAAAATTTCCTGGGCACCTGCTATGTGCCAGGCAATGGTGATAGGCCCTGTGTAAATGTTAATTTAAGAACTCTCAGAGCAACCTGTGAGCCAGGCCCCACTAGCCCTGTTTTCCAGAACACCCAATAATCTGAGAGGGTGCTAAACTTGCTTCCCATCATTCAGGTCTCAAATATTGGAACCTGGATTCACACCCAGCTCTGTCTGTTCCCAAAATTTTTATTTTTTTACTTACTACCCTTTTATGGGGAGGTCTCAGTCCTTTGGTATTTTTTTCTTAAACTTTGGTGCTAGGAGAATGGCCTAAAAAATATTCTCCTTGTGGGCAGGGGAGAACCATTAGTGTTTTGTCTCATTTTGTACAGTTTTTAAAGGACATTTTCTTTCAGTTAGAATTTACATTATGAAAACAGTTTTTTTCCCTTTAATTTTCAGGAGTAAATGGTGAAATGTAAATGCTTATATGTATGTAATATGAGCTGACAAACATATGCATGTTATTTATATTCAAACATATTTCTGCATATTTATAGCAGTACATGAAGCCTGTTATACATATTCATAAACATTTTTATATAATTATAATAACCTGTGAGTTAACACTAAGGTCATACTTGGGAGCAATAGTTTTTATATGGGACAGAAGGGGGGTTGTGTAATGTTTTCTGGGAACCAGCCCACTCCCAAGGGGAGGACATAAAATGGACATAAGCCAACAGCACAATCCAGGGAAGTCCTTTGAGAACACCGTCAGCTGGAAGAGCAGAAGTGCCAGTCCCACTCCAAGCGCTAAAACCATCGGTAAGTTTGGAGGCTGCAGCTTCTTCTCCTGTTGTCTCTTCATCCATTTTGTTGCCCCCTGGATTGTGGGATAGTTATATTTTGACGTGTTGAGGCCAGTTTCTCTGTATTATACCTCTGTGAGAGCTTGACTGTATTTGAAGGACATGCTTTTATCCCTTTAACACGCTTGCCGGGTATTCCTTTGTACATACCGGTCTTAGCCCCAGCGACACACCTGCCCACAGGAAGCTTCCTGGCTGGGGATGTGAGACATAGGTAAGGGTATGCAATCTGAAATGAGCATCCTTAACATGTGGTCCTGGGGCCGGGAAGCCCAGATAAAGTTACACAGGTAGACAGGTGCAGTGCTGGTGTTTTCCAGGTTCTTGGAAAGTCAGTGGGAGCTTTTCTGCCATTGCCAGGGTCCTGGTCACCTGGACAGAGGAGAGGCATTGCCCCACCTGAGAGAACAAAGCCATGGTGGCTGTGGCAAAGTCCTCCAGGTGCCCAGGCAGCTGGACAGGAGGGAGCAGGCAGACGGAACAAGATGGCAGGAGGAAATATACTTGGTGCCAGCTCTCCCAAATGGTCTGGAGGTTTAGGAGGATGCACCCTCCCTCCAGCCACCGTAGGGCATAAAGAATGAATGAGGAATGAGTGAATAAATGATTGAATGTACCCAGAATTCTTTTCTCTTAGGAGACTCTTCCTAGCCATTGTGCAAGGAAGGAAAGGAAATAACAAGCTCCGTTTGTGCGTGAGGATCCTGACACTTGCTCAGGTTGCCGAAGCTTGTGCTTTTCCACCGATGCAGAAAGGGATGAAGGGAGGCCCTGCCAAAGAATGTCCTTGGAGTGATTCAATGTATTTTTCCTTCTGTTATTTAAGTCAAATGTATTTAATGTAAGCAATTCAGCTGTGAGCTGGAATGCGTGATGAGTCTTTCAGCCCCACGTGGAAACCCACTGTGTGAACATTTCCAGTTTTAGCTCCATCAGGTGTGTAAGCTGACAGTGGTTTGGATGGTGGTGGTGGTTTTTAAAGTACATACCCTAAAATGGTCTTGTCAGCTAGTTGGCTGGGAAGAACCTGCCTGGGGCTGACAGGCATTAATGCTTACTGTTCATGCTTTCATTCATCTAGTACTTTTGGATGAATGAACATTTGCTGTGGACGCAACAGAATACCAGGTTCTAAAAGTGGGAGACGTGCCCCCCCTAAAATCTCCAGGGATGTATTGAGTTCTCAGAATATACCTCATATTGACAGTCCATGAGTTAGTGAAAGTCAAAAAATTAATTTTTAAAGTGCATCTCAACAGAAGTGAGATATAACTGAGTTAATTCAGTAAAAGTGGTGGAGTTGGAAAAGAGTGAACTTTGAAGATTTTGTTTCTAGGCCTGAGTGCTTTGCCCATACTCACCTGCAGGAGCGTGCGCACACACACACACACACGCCTGTGTTTGGGTCCTTTATGCTCTTCTGAGCCCAGGTTGCTCTACCCAAGTGTGTCCAGTTTCTTGATGTAGGACTTTGTGGGTATCTTACATGTGCCACAAGTTGCACAAGTACAGAGTCTTGGGAACTAGCAATCCCCAAGATCCAGTAAGAGAGCTCCCTCTTTGGTCTCCCTCACCCTCTGTTCCCCTCCAGGCGGGAAAAAGAGCAGAAATTCCTGAGGCAATATTGTTCCCAGGGCACAATTGCCATCCATCACTCCCCACTGAGACAATGTAAATATGCCCTGGCTGATAGTGGCATTATTTATTGTCACGGGCTTTGATATGGATTTGAGCAGGAGGGACTTATAGCCAAGCATTATTCGCCTGCTCCCTGGGGAGGCTCTGCTCACTGAGCAGAGGAGGGTGGAAGGGAGGTGCTGGACAGAGGCCCAAGGCCTTACAGCTGAGAACAGCACTGAGGCAAGGGTGCTCATGGTCAACATATTGGGCTGGAGTGGAAGCTGCCGCCACCTTGGAACCAGGTGCTGGAAGGCTGTCCCTGTTTTAGAGGAGTAAAAGCCGATTCCATATGATGGCCAGATACCTGATCATTTGGGGGTGGGATGGGGATTGATCAGTATCATTAGTGTTGAGTTGTTGCTGGTGGGTGGTGGATTGTGGCAGTGTCACTTGAACCCAAGGGCCCTTGTCAAATGTTTCACTTAATCAGTTGTGTTGGCTTCCTGAGTGTGCATAATGCAAAGCCCTGTGCAACATAATGCCCTGTCCTCAAAGAACTTACACTTTTGGGTCCTAGACCCCATAACCCCCACCCTCACCATCCATATTTAAAGAAATCATCTGAATGGATGATGGTCAAGTCTGCAGTGTGCAGTGTCAAGAGGCAGACAATTTGAAAGTGGGTCAATAAAAGGCAGCAAAAGCCCAGTCTTCCCTGAACCAGCTGGTCCTGGGCAATATGACCTATCATTCTTGCACAGAGTAGACTTGGAGTCAGACAGGTGGGAAAGGCTCAGCTCTGGGCTCAGTGCTTATTTGCTCTTACCGCTCAGTTTTCCCATCTGTAAAATGGGGATCATGAGCCCAGTTCACTGGGCAATGTGAGAATAAATACGGTAATGAGTGAGGTATGAGGCACACAGCCCAGGCTCAGTGAATTGTAGCTTTTCATGTTATTTCTGACTGCATGATGGAGCTGAAGGAGAAGGTGAGGTGAGCTCACCCTGACTCAGTAATGAAGAGGGAAAGGAAAGTGCACTGGTAAGGTGCAGGTGAGGGCAGGGCTGACGAGGAGAGGAGTTGGAGTCTCCAGGCAGATCCTGGCTGCTTGGGGACCCCTGTGGAGTGCATTAATGCATGAATGTTTAGTGAAAGGTCTCCCTTAGGTCAAAGTAAGTTTAGCAGAGGTCTGCTTCAGGATGCTGGGTGCTCCCCCTAGAAGTGCAGTGTAGGGGAGAAGAGGGAAAAGCATGTTTCAGTTTAAATAGTTTTGAGCACTGACCATGTACATTGCCTATGCCAGATGTCTTGGGAAACATGGATAGGGCATGATCTCTGTGCACTGAAGCTCTGAGTTAAAGAGAAGGGACTCGGATGCAAATACCTTTACTCTGTCAGACGGGCCCCATAGCAGCATGGACAGATCCAGTGTGAGCAGAGAGGGGTTAGCCCCTGGAGCTCTGGAGTGAGTAGAAGCCTGGAGGGCTCTGGGAAGCTATGTGAAGGGGTAGGAGCCTCAGGCCAGAAGATTTTCACCGGTGAATACAACTGAACAACTAGACAGCCAGCTTCTGTTGGCAGGAGATGTTTCTTTTACTTCTGCTTTGCTCTCATAGTCCTGTGTACACAATAGGTACACCGCAGACCCCTGTCTAACACATGAATGAATAAGCCTAATACAAAAAAAAAAAAGCCTTTTAAGTCAAGTCATAGTTATTGTCAGAGTGGACATACTTGCAGATAGCAAGAGCTTGGGATGGCAGAAGAATCCCTAAGGATGTGCGTTCCCTTCTTAGTTGTTTCCCTTTGTGGATTTCTGGTGAGCAGACTAGCTCTGCCCTCTTCTGTTAAAGATCAGTGTCTCCCAGAAGGGCCTGTCAGGGAGGTGTTTCCATCTCCTTGGATGTAACCCAGTGATTTTATCAACTGCCTCTCAGCTAAGACAAATAAACCTCTGGCACCTCTGGTGGCTCCAGGGCTCTAGATAGATGTACGTGACGTTCTTTGGAATATGTCTGTGTTGCAGATGTGGACGAGTGTGCAACAGATTCCCACCAGTGCAACCCTACCCAGATCTGCATCAACACAGAAGGAGGATATACCTGCTCTTGCACGGACGGATATTGGCTTCTGGAAGGCCAATGCTTAGGTAACATTCTGGGGTTCACAGAAACTTTTTTTTTGAGACAGAGCCTCAAGCTATAGCCCTGGGTAGAGTGCTGTGATGTCACAGCTCACAGCAACCTCAAACTCCTGGGCTTAAGTGATTCTCTTGCCTCAGCCTCCTAAGTAGCTGAAATTACAGGCACCTGCCACAACGCTTGGCTATTTTTTTGGTTGTAGTTGTCATTGTTTGGCAGGCCCAGGCTAGATTCGAACCCATAAGCTCTGATGTATGCGGCGGCCGCCTTAGCTGCTTGAGCTACAGGTGCCGAGCTCACAGAGACTCTTGAAAGTTAATGATTGCCAGGAATGTTGAGAGATGTGGGCAGAGCTGACTGCCTAAGGGTAGTTAGTATGCTTTCCTTTTGGGGGAGGGGCTTTTAAGGGGGTAGAAGGCTATTGAACTTGTGTGTATCATCACTGTTGAAGATCATTTGTCACCATCACTATCAAGTCCTCACTATAGATTTTGATCGTATTTTTGTGTGTGTTTTTGAAACAGAGTCTCAGTTACCCTGTGATTGAGTGCTGTGGCATCATACCTCACAGCAACTTCAGACTCTTAGGCTCAAGTGATCCTCTTGCCTCAGTCTCATGAGTAGCTGTATTTGGGACTACAGGTGCCTACCAAAATGCCCAGCTAGTATTTTTACTTTTAGTAGAGACGGGGTCCTACTCTACTCTTACTCAGGCTGGTCTCGAACTCCTGAGCTCAGGTAATCCACCCTCCTCAGCCTCCCAGAGTGCTAGGATTACAGGTGTGAGCCACCATGCCCAACCTTTATGGGCAAGTTTGATTTTACAGAGACCATCCTCCTCCCTGCAGGAAGTTCATATTTAAGCAAGGAAGCGATGGAAGTGTTATTTTGCTCTAGTTAGAAATAATACTCAGAAAAGAGAACTCTTTTGCTTAGTCACAGAAATGTTCCGAGTCTCAAATGTGGATCAGTAGATTCTGATCTCACATTGGTTCCTCCCCTTGCCACGCCCACCCCACTAAAGGCACCCTTCCCTTTTACTCTTAAGGAGTTAGTCATTACCAATTGAGAATTTTGTCCCTTGCAGTTGGCATCTGCTATGTGATCTTTCTGTTTGTTTTTACTCAACGGTTGTTTTCCTTTAATCTCCCCTCTATTTTTGGGTTTAGCCAAGTGAATGAATTCATAGCAATCTCAAGCTGTCACTTCAATTTCTAATTCTAGGGTGCAATTTCTATGCTGTGTTTTCTTGGAAAAAGCCCTGCCAGTTTGAATTCTCTAAGACACTATTTCATTGCTTGAAAGTCAGTCCTGGAGGATCTGAGAAACAGATCCAGATGGTATCATGGAAACAAAAAAAGAGAAGGTGCTTCTTTCCAAGTTTCTCTTGATTGAGGCCGAGTTTGGGATCTGCTTGTGAGCCCATTCTGAAGCGTCTTCGAGGCTTGATAAGCCAGCGTAGACTTGACTTGTTTTTCCTTTCCAGGCATATGCATGGGCGTTTCTGAATATGATGGTTGCTGTGCATTTAAACCACTTTTGCTACAATGGAAAATTTGATGCTATTGATTTCAACATAAGCATATCAATGAGACAGAGTTTTTTGTACAAGAACTTAATGTGTAGAATTTCAGAGCTGGAAGGTATTTCTATATCATGCCATCCAACTTTTATAGAGGTAAAAACTGAGACTCAAAGACGGGGAACAGTTTGGACAAAGTTAAAGTGAAGTGGGTCTAAGTCCCCTGTGTCTCAGTCCAGCTTTCTTCCCACCACAAGGGGCGCTAGAGAGCTAGAGGAAACCTGGATGCCTGGGCCCCATTGTGGAGACCTTTTACTGGGAGAAGTCCCCTGATCTGAGGGGTTCAACTTGAACATTCCTCTGCCTGGGAAGGTTGTTCTCTTCCTAAGTGTGAAGCTTTGGAAGGGATACTTCCAGAGGCCTAATGTGGTGCCATGTGGCACAGCCCATTCACATTTCACATCTGAAGTGAACCTCTTTCCTAATTATGGCTGACTCATGTGTCCCCCAGCCAAACTCTCCTTTCTCTTGCAAAATGCAAGTTCCATAGCCACCCACCAGTTGTTCTGGACAATGGGGCAAGAGGCTGCCTTTTATCCAAGGTGCCCTTCAACAAAGGGTACCCTCTCTGTCCCTGCTGCCTTCCTGAGCCTTGGTGATGTGCCCAACTGCAGCTGGGAAGAGGTCAAGACCAGCAGCTGTATAAGCCAGTGGGTTTTCCAAGCAGAAGCTTCCCAGCACCCAGCGGATAGTGGGGTGGACCAGCTAAAAAAGTAGCTGGGACTCAGGACACAGAATCTGAGGAGGGCTGAACAAAAGGTAAAGGGTAGAGATGGCTTGGGGAGGTGGAGTTCTTCTTGCAATGGAGTCAGGCACAAGAACTAAGGTTCTGAGCTGGCCTCTAGGGGTCCCAGATGGACCCTGGTTCCAAAAGAACTAGAATATCAGGAAGGAACACAGTTAGTTTAGGAGGGAGGTGAGGATAAGGACCACTTACAGCTATAGTCATATCAACTGGCTACAGCAGGAGCCAGCTGTACAGGGGAGGACTCTGTCTCTGTCTCCAGGCTGGTGATTTCATTCCCTCCCCAAGCCTACGGGATTGAATTATCTAACCCATTGTTCCATTGACTTGGGGTGTTAAGATGTGCTTTCCCCATGACATCAGGCTCCCCGTTGATGGGTACATGTTACAGGTAGGTTTATATTTCCCTGCTCTGCTCAGAGGACCCATTCACCCTTGGTGCTGCTGCTTTCCCTGGAAAGGCCAGCTGTGGCTCAGGAGTGGTAGGTTTATCCAGAGCTTTATGTTCGCTCTGGTGCAAGGAGATCTAAGGCGAACTCCAGCATCCTCATGTTACTGGATTCATGAGTCTCTAGTGCCGCCCAGCTCATCCTGGTCTACGCTGGCTCTTGTTCCTCACAGCTGGACATGTTTGTTATTAATGGAGCTGGCAAGGAGCCTATTGGAGCAACACTATGGTTTCTTCTTACATATTAAGCTGACTTGTCCCTTCCTAGGGCAGTGAACCTTAGAGTTGAATCTTAATGTTGGATAAATCGGTGTTAGATAAAATCTGAGAGGCCTTCTTGCCCAACATCCCACTTGAAGCAAAAATTTCTTCTACAACTTCTGGAAGTTGATTCAGGTGTCCATGTGACTGAGACAGGTGGGGGAGGTGTAAAAAGTTGTAAGGAGATTGAGACATGTAATCCAGAGAGCATCACCATCCCTGACACTTAGTAAGGACCATCTGGCACTGGTTCCCTTCACTTCCTCTCATGATCCTGCTCCAGAAGCAGTAGGCAAATGCACCATGCTAGTGGTGGCACTGGTGAGTGAGAGGGAGACCTGTCTCACTTTGCTTGCATTTCTGTTTCCAGACATTGATGAATGTCGCTATGGTTACTGCCAGCAGCTCTGTGCAAATGTTCCTGGATCCTATTCCTGTACATGCAACCCTGGTTTTACCCTCAATGAGGATGGAAGGTCTTGCCAAGGTATGTGACACTCACGATTACTTGGACACAATGTGAAACACTAGATGCAGTCTTCTTTGGAGCCTGACAATTGGCATTTGTGGTAAACGCTGCTATTAAAATGTGTTCCCGTCTTTTGTCACTGCTCACCCATCCCCATTGCTTATAGATACCTGAAACTTGACCTGAGGTTGTATGAAATATCTCAGAAGTGCTCTGAGAATTGCTGAGGGCAGAACCACAATCATCTATCAGTTGGGAGCTTAACAGTTTCATGGATTTGCTTCTTTTCTGTTTCTGCTCTCCAGAAGTAGCCCTGGAGAAATGTCCTTGCATGTCTTGTAGCCTAAATTCAATTCCTGAGAGCAAAAGAGGGGTGTTTAGGGCTCCTGACCCTGGATGAATCATAAACACATATGTACTATTCAGGGGTCTCACAGGCAATGTTGAGGCCTCTCACTGCAGTTTTCCCTCAGCCCATGATAGGAAGGCCTGTTACTTAGCAGAGAGTCTGGTGGTAGTGAATTTCTCCTATTGTTCAGCATGCCCCACAGCCAGAATGAAACACAGGCATTTTCTCATTTTCACGTGATTACTGCCAATACTGATAAGTAAGGAAAACAAGCTGCATGCCTGTGTGGTTTCCATCTGAGGGTTTCTTCTGCTCAGGAAGTGAATGGGAGACTTAAGACTCAAGGAATCAGTGTAAGTCCTACTCTGGCCCTGAGCTTATCCTCAGCTCACCACCCCCAGCCCAGGCCTCCAGCCCCTGGCAAGTGCTTGGCGCAGGTTGGAGGCAGTGCCAAAGATGCAGAATGAGGTCTTTGTCTGGAGACCTCAGGCTTTGCAGCGCCCATTTCCTTGTCACACCATTTGAGTTCTGGCCGGCAGGCTTCTGGCCAGCTAGTTGGAGGATATTACGTCTCCATTAGTTTAATCATATCTAAATTGTTGGATAAACAGGAAGGCATCAGTGTTAAAGAGTTTGGTCCTGGATTCTTTCTAAATCTCTCCTCCAAAGCTGGTTCAGCTGATTTTTCCAAGAAGTCTCGACAGCTCTTTGAGGTGCCAGGAGGGGTCATTTTCTTCTGAGAGCAGAGGCTGGGCCAGGGGGTTGAGGAAACAGATAGAATAGGGTCCTTTCCTTCCTATGTGAGCAGACCGCAGGCGCCTGGCTCCCTTGCTGCTGCGATAAGTGGCTTAGGGCAGATGCAGGATGCTCTGTGCCAAGGCCAGGGATTGGGGGTGCCAGCACAGGTTTTGCCTCAGAGGCTGGCACGGTACACCCAATACCTCCTGAGGCGCAGCTGTGCCCAGCAGAGCCAAAAGGCACCTGTGTCCTTCAGGCCTCTCACTGACGCTCTGTGACAAAGAGCAGAGAGTACACCTGGCAGTGGCAAGTCAAGCAGTGGGCCAAGGCAGCAGGCACAGCCCCAGGCCCTGCACACAGGCACCTGGCCATTGGGATATTGCATCAGCAAGGCCTGTGGGCAGCAGGCCGCTACGTACTCCGTTGAGCTTTTGCAATCCTTATACCTCATGTATGAAAGAGCACGTTGCACTCTGCAAAGCATCGTCATGTCTGTTCATCTCACTGAACCCCAACAGTAGCCTTATGAGATAGGCAGGCAGGCGTTTGTGGCCCTGCTTCACAGATGAGGAAATCAAGATTCAAAAAGGTTAAGCAGCTTGGCTCAAGTCGCACAGCCAGGTAGGTGGTGGCAGAGTTGAGAGTAAAACCAAAGGCGCATGCAGCCTTCCTGTTCCCTGAGTCAGACTGGCCTGCTGCTGCTCTCAGGGGATTCAGAAGGGTGTCCAGAGAGGGCTGGCAGGAAAGGGCAGCAAGAACCCCAGCGGCAGAGTCCTTTTAGTCCTCCTGCTCTCCCGAAGCAGCTGAGGCCTGTGACAGGGTGAGGCTTGAGCTCATTCATCTCCATGGGGCCAGCGTCTGGCCAGAGGCTGAGGATGCCAGTCCCAATACGTGTAGTCACCAGCACCGTCCTGTGAGGACTTGCACTCCATGGCTTAGCACTGTGGGTATTTTCCTGGCTGCCCCTGCCTCACAGGGAGAAACCCCAATCTCCATGGGCACCAGGGAGGCTGGTGTCTTGCTGGATTCTCCCTGCATGGCTGTTCATTTACTTATCTATTTTCCACCTGAAAGCTCCAAAGGCGCCAGGAAGCAGGGATTTGTGGGCATGGGATTAGCCCTCCCCTTTAAGAAAAGCTTCTCAAGCTGCTCACCATGCAGGTTTCTAACTCTGAAAGCGCTCCGATCTCTATCCTGAGTCTTACGAGGTTTACCTGGCCTTTCAAAGCCAGGTAGAAAATCTCTTAGCTGGAACTTTGGTCATGGGCATATGGAGTGTGGGAGAGAAGTCTGTCTGTCTTCACAGACAGTGCCAGTGAAGAAGGGGGCTCCTCGCCATCCCCCACCCCCGTGAGCAGTGCAGAATGAGTCTTGGGTATTGTGGAAAGACCCCTGACTCATGTACCAGTTCCTCCTATGCCCTTGTTAGCTTACATCTCTCATTCTTCAGCAATGTTTAAATGTGTTCACCCGGGTGAAGCCATTACCATGCTCAAGATAATCAATGTCCTCTTACTCCTCGTGCCTCTGGATGGTGTTCTCCTTAATCTGGTTAACATGTAAAATGGAGCAATGGTCCTGAAGCAGAGTTGTAAGGATTGAGTGAGTGTGAGATCCTTTTATAATTAGTGAAGTTATTACGTGTAATAAATATGTTACTAAAAATGGGCGTGGTAATTTGTTTTTCTTAAACTTCAAAGTCAGTGAGGGCATGAGAAAAGCTAATTGGTGGTGGAATGAGCAGGTGAAGGGAAGGAGCAAGGATTGCTGGGATGTTCCTGTTGGTGAGCTTTGGGGAGTAGACTTACTAGCAGGTGTATGGGTATATACATTTATACATGTATATTCAAATGTGTGTGGGCATGTTGCTCCCCCATGCTTAACTTTTGGTCCTGGAAGAGATATGTGGATAGAAGCTTTCGTTCTTCTTTGAACACTTTGGGGCTTGAGATCTTGACGTGATATGTCATGGACAGAGATCCTTGGTATCTATGAATTTGGTCTTCTGGTGGTAGTAGATGTTTTTCCTGATGCATTTTCTACTGGTTGTGAGAATGGTCAGTGATATGCTCTGGCTTTCCACAGATGTGAACGAGTGTGCAACTGAGAACCCCTGCGTGCAAACCTGCGTCAACACCTATGGCTCTTTCATCTGCCGCTGTGACCCAGGATATGAACTTGAGGAAGATGGAGTTCATTGCAGTGGTAATGAGCCTTGGCACTGGAGCCTTCCACCTGTCCTGGGAGCCTGGGAAGGGGTGGAGGGCAAGAGGTTCCTTCACAGGTGTTTCCTCTCATTTCCTGGACATATGTCCAGTGTGGGACATTTCCCAGTGCTGTGAGGTCACAACCATACAAAACAGAGATGAGTCACTTCCTGAGAGGTGAGGTGGAGTGTTATCTTTCTTGTCATCTGACCCCTAATGCAGAAATCACTGGAGCTACCCTCTAGGACCTGAGATGGGGGTTGACAAGGGAGAAGAGACACCCAGTTTTGCATGTTGATTTGAGAGTTATCTGTCCTCACCCAACACTGACTCAATCATGGAGATAGCACAGACAGTATTTACAGAGGGCAGTGATCCAGGGTAACAGCATCTTTCATTAGGTGTGGTTGTGTGTGGTGGGGGTGGAGGGGCACATAGAATGAATGATTTCATGTATGCAAGCTCACATACTTTGTGAACTTCTGAAATCTCTGTGAATAATCTAGTTCCAGGCCTGACATATAGTGAGCAAACAAAAAGAAGTTCTTGAATCAAAGGAAGAACTATTGAGTGTTGAATGAATGAAATCTTAATAATTTGTTGCAAGAACATAGCATCAGGTTTACGAGTATAAGACCCAGAGGCTGGCTGGCCAGGTTCAAATCCAGCTTTACTGTTTGCTCATTATCTGTGGACTTACCTAGGTGATATTACCTAACCTCTGTGAGCCTCAGTTTTTCTTCTGTAAAATATGGGGAGCAATAGCACCTCCTTCTCAGGGGTGAGGTGTGGATTAAATAAGATGAGGATGGAAAACATTTAACTCAGTGCTTGGCACATAGTGAGCCTGAGGGATTGACAGGTGTCTCTACGACTTCTACTAAAGATATGGAGTGAATCTACAAACTTAGAAGTAAACTAGGACTCTCTGTGTTATGCTGGGCTGGGGCCTGAGACCTGGGGCTCTTCGAGGGTCCTGGGGGACAGGGAGGGAGCATCACAGAAGCAGATGTTACCAGAGCACACTTTACTCTTCAAATCAGCAACCTAATTCTGCTGCCTCATGACCCATCACCTGAAGACCCCCGAGAGAGACAGGAGAGAGGTTTTCCTTTTGGATGTTAGTGGCATTAGGTGTGTACTGCCTGAAATTATCTGATGGTGGAGAAGCAGCCTCGTTTGCACTGACACCCTCTCTGGGTGATTCCAGCCACTGGGTGAGTTAGAGAGTAATTTGAGGACAAGTCACATGGGGAAACTAGTGAAAGCAAGTTTTTGGGAAACAACAAATGCAAGAAAAACATGTTTTCTTTGGCGTGCTTATTGAATGAGGCTCAAATGGGGGCTCTGTTGCCAAACTCTGTGAGTGATGAAGAGTGGCTTTCCTGGAAGTCTGCTTCTGCATCAGCTGCCACAGCCTATGTGAACAAGTTGTAAATCACATGGACAGTGGCTCCCCCTCCACGTCCCATTTCTGCAGACAGAGGGTGGCCCAGCTCTAGGCTGGTTCCAGGCTGGCTGGAAGCTGCTGTTTCCATGTCCCCCAGAGGATCTGAGGCAGGTGAGCTACAGAGAGATAATCTGCCTGTCTACCCCATGCCACTCTAGAGTTTTCTCTCTCTGGGAGGTTTTTTGACACAGTGAGGTTTTTGTTTTGTTTTGTTTTTTATTGAGACAGAGTCTCACTTTGTCACCCTCAGTAGAGTGCTATGGCGTCATAGCTCACAGAAACCTCAAACTCTTGGGCTTAAGCGATTCTCTTGCCTCGGCCTCCCAAGTAGCTGGTACTACAGGTGCCCGCCACAACGCCCGGCTATTTTTTTTGTTTAGTAGGCCTGGGCCAGATTTGAACCTGGAGCATGTGGCCAGCGCCCTAACCACTGAGCTATGGGTGCCCCCAACACAGTGAAATTTTAATGTAAAAAAAACCACGGCCTTTTGGATCTGTCCCACTTAGCTATGATTTAAGAACTATATTGTTCTTCAACGTGGAGAGGTAGCGGAGTGTTTGCAGGAAGGATGACGCTGCTACAGTTGCCCCCTGAGAAGACGAGGGGCTGGGAATATGTTTTCGGTCTCAGGGAAGAGCTCTGTACCTAGAAAACTCGAGTGAGAAAACACATCTCAGCCCATGGGCAGGTCAGAGATGGAGGGTGGATTCACCTACAGGGAAACAATAAGTCCATGCCATGTATAAATGCAGCCAAGCTGGAGGTAGAGGCTGGTGAAAACTTGTTGGAGGTACATTTCAGCTCCATGAAGGAAAGAATTTACTGATGATTAGAACTGTCCAAATATCCACGGGTGTCCTCAGTAGTAGCAAGCACCCCATCACCAGAAGTGTTCAAAAAGTAAATTGACAACTCTTGCTGGTAAAGCCATCACATGTATCGAGAGAGTGCGGGACCACGGCATTCCCTTCCCCAGGTTGTCTGTGATTATAAATAGCAAGTATAACTTGTCACCTTCAGATATGGACGAATGCAGCTTCTCTGAGTTTCTGTGTCAACATGAGTGTGTGAACCAGCCTGGCACGTACTTCTGCTCCTGCCCTCCAGGCTACATCCTGCTGGATGACAACCGAAGCTGCCAGGGTAAGGCTGTGTGGAGGGGCCTGACTGGGGGATGTGTGAGGTGGGGCTGACTCAGGGGTCATCCGACATCTTCATCTGGGGACTCCTATGCAGCTTTGGGAGGATGGCAGGGGTGAGGGTAGGAGTGGGTGTTGGTGGCACCAAGAGTGGCAGACCTAGGAAGGACGACTCATCCTTTAGCCAGAACATGGGCCACTCACATTTCTGCGATGAACTCGGCAGGTTCATGGTACCCTCTAAGGGCGGCTTCCTGCCTCCTCAGACAGGTCTCTGCGGTCTTTCTAAGGACCACTTCAGACCCAGCCAGGACATTGTGGCATGGCTCTGCTCATGGACCAGAGTCCAGGCTTTCTCATGTGGCCTGGGGGCAGTTTGGTCAGCCTTCCTCCACTGACTTCTTAGAGGATGGTTGCCAGGGAGACCTCATGCACCTGACTGCTATGTTTCTCGAAGGGTGGGGTCCCAGGGGTGAGTCTTTTTCAGATTGGCTGCTTGGCCTGATTTCTGATCCCATGCTTCCCCCAAAGGGGGTCAGTGCAGGAGTGACTGACCCATTCTCAGCCTCCCTGAAACCTGTACTGTCCCAACACCAAGCAGGAATTCTCTATGGAGGTGCTGGGCAATAGAAATATCACACAGGCGACCAGTGGGAGCCATCTGTGTAACTTTACATTTTCTAGTAGCCACATTAAAAGAGTAAAAAGAAATGGATCAAATTACTTCTAATACTATATTTTATTTAATGCACTATATCAAAAATAGCATAAAATAAAAATTATCAGTGAGATGTTTTACATTTTTTTGTACTAAGTTGTCAAAACCTGGCATGTATTTTCTACCTACAGCACATCTCCATTTGGACTAGGCGCATTTCAGGTGCTCAGTAGCCATGTGTGGCCAGTGGCTGCCACATTGGATAGTGCAGCTCTGTAGTGAGACCCAGGCAGCCCTCACCGCCTCCCCCCACACCCGGCCCAGGGCCAACTCTATGCACCTGCTGCGTGCCTCAGCTTCTCGTCTACCCTGCATTTCAGACATCAACGAGTGTGAGCACAGAAACCACACGTGCAACCTGCAGCAGACTTGCTACAATTTGCAAGGGGGCTTCAAATGCATCGACCCCATCCGCTGTGAGGAGCCTTATCTGAGGATTAGTGATAAGTAAGTCCTGGCTTCCCCTGGAGAAGTGGGAATATGGGTGAAGGGTGAGGAAGCTCAGGAAATTTCACCCTAGAGTATGACTCCTTGGTATATGAGGTTGGAATTGATTTCGTAAACTCCTCCCAGAAAAAGTGCTACATACCTCATTGCTGACTATCACTAGAGTCACTAGAGGGCCAAAGGGGGCATTTCCAAGGTGACCGTAGTGATAGTCAGCAATGAGGTATGTAGCACTTTGTCTAGGATGAGTTCATGAACTTAATTATCTGATCTTGCAAAGAATATTTTGAATTAAAGGACCTTAGAGGTCAACAGGCATAGGAGGGGGCTTTTCCCCGGCTCAGAAGGCTGGAAGTATGCTCTATCACCAGCCAGGAAATCAGGAGAGCTGGCCTGCTACCTACTACATGTGCTGGAGTGTGTGTGTGAGGGAGAGAGAGTATGTGTGTGTAAAAGAACAGAGTAAAAGAGAGCAGACTGGAACAGGAAGCATCAGAGTACACTGCACATAGCAGGAGCCAGTATTGTTTTTTGAAACATTTTTTTTTTCAGTTATCTGCGTATGCAGTGCAAAATGCGTTACCATGAATTGTTATCAAAAAAGTGTGCAAAAAATTGTATTACAAGTTATAAGATCTGAAACATATCCCTACCTACAACAAAATACTTTTAAAAGTATTTCTGTAGATGACAACGTACGGAAAGAAACACACACACCCACTGTTCTCTATTACTCCCCCTCATACCAGAGTTATGTGAAGATTGTCTAGAAAGCTAGCCAAGAGCAGAGGCAGGGTTATTGAACCTCCTTTTCCCTCTAACGACTTTGTTCTGGATGCAGAAGATGTTTTAGATTTGGGCTCTTCAAATGTAACTCTCATAAGACTCACCTGGAGACCTTGTTAGCCAGCTGGTTCTAATTCGGTGGGTTTGGTGTGGGGCCTGAGACCTGGCAAGCTCCCCAGTGAACTGAATGCTTACCTGGCCTGTTCTACGAATAGTGAGGTGCTGGGGAGTTGGCCAGGGAGTTCTCAATACTTGAGAGTATTTAGCTTGTGCTAATCAAGTCTATGATTTCATCATAGTCAACATTTGACTAGATCACCAGATGGCAATTATTAGAGCTGAGAAGAGAATTAAAGTGGATTTGGAATCCACTTTGGAAGCAGGACCAACAGGTTTTGTGGATAGATTAGAAGTTAGGGAGAGCAGCAGATACACAGCCAGGCTTCCAGTGTTGGCCACCAAAACATTTATCCACAGCGAATGCAGCAGGATGGTAGTTTTCTGTTCTTGGCAAACTAGGAGTTCCTTGTCCTTTCTTTAAGTCCTTATTTAACCATCTCAGCTCCTCTTGGCCATTACACATACAGACACATACGTACACCTGTGTTCATCTCTGCCCTCCTCTCTTCCAGCAGTTACCCCTGAGCAGTGCCAAGCTCTTGCACTGGAGACAAAAGGATAAATCCGACACACTCATCTTGTGCTCTAGAAATGCAACCTCCAAGAGAGGAATTCATGGCTCTGCAGTGTGGTTTCCACTCTGATCAAAAATTGGCAAAAGAGGACAAAGCTGGGACAGGCAGGTCCTTTAGAGAGGTCTTCACTTGTTGCTAGAACTATGCTTCTAAGCAGCCCTTTAGAACAGGGCTCTTTTTTCATTACTCCAGGTTAATTTGAGGGTACAAAGAATTAGGTTACAATGTTTGCATTTGTTAGGTAGAGTCCCTCTTAATAATTATGTCCACCCCCAGAGGTTTGTAATACACCTGAACATTGTGCCCATGAAGTGGGCATCCCCCACTCCCTTCCTCCTCCTCCCTCATTCCCCTGCCCCCGCCCTCCACCTTGAATTGATTTGAGTTTTATTCTTATGTGGCCATGTATTAGATTGGCTGCTGGCTTCATATTAGTATTGAGTGCATTGGATTCTTGCTCCTCCATCGTTGTGATACTTTATTAAGAAGAATGTAGAAAGGGCTCTTTGACTTCTGGTTCAAGGGCACTCTGTGGCAGAGCAGAGCTACCAGTTTCTATTCCTGGTTCTCCCTGGTTTGCTCCACGCTACTCTTGTCAGTGGCCAGAGTCTGAGCCAATTCAACTCCCAGCACAGAGCTGGTATAACTGGTGAAGTCTCTGGTGTGATACCGAGAACCGTTGTTGACTCTCTCCCCCCAGACACCGGGTGCTCTTTTCAGCTCCTGGCCCTGTCTGGGTGTCCTGTCTCCTGCCAGCCTGAACAGGGCTTGCTCTCACCTTCACCCATGCTCCAGCGTGTCCAGCCTCCCTGCTTTTGTGCATGTACTTTCTGTCACATGGAAGGCATTCCTTGCATCTCCACAGAGTCAGATTTTGGTTCAGATACCACTTTTCTCAGCTGTCTGGGATTCTCTTCAGCTGGGAGCCATCACTCCCCCAAATAAACTTCTTTTAGCAAACCATGATTTTCTTTGTGACATGTGGCATTTTCATGTGACCATTTTGGTGCCAGACACATTTTGACTTGGCTATTTTGATGTGGCCTTTAAAAAACGAAACTAACAATTCTTTGTATTCATTCGTTAATGTTAGTCAAGCTCCTGGTGTGTGCTGGGTGCTGTGGTTTTTGTTCTTAGGGAGCTTAGTGTCTAGAGGAGGAGAAGGCCATTAAAAAAATTGTCACGCAAATGAATCCATACTCATAGACTGTGATAGGTGCTATCAACAGGAAGAATAAAAATGAATAAAAAGAAAGAGTAGGCTGGACCTGGTCCAGACTAGGGAGCCTGAAGGCTTCTCTGAGGAGATGACACCAGGCTGGGATGAGATGGTGAATCAACTTTAAACAGAGAGTGGACGAGCAGAGGGAATAGCATGTGCAAAGGCTATAAGGCAAGAGTGACCTTTTGCCTCTAGGGAATGGAAGAAGCCTGAGTTGCTGTAGCCTCCTGAGTGCAGTGGACAGGGGCCTAAAAGGAGGTTAGGGAACTTGACAGAGGTTGGACCCTATGGGGTCTTAGAGGCTAAAATGGGTGTTTAGTTTTTATTCAAGTCACAATGTGTGGCCACTGAAGCGTCTTAAGCCAGGGAGAGAACCTGATCTGATTTATGTTTGACAAATAGCACTCTGACCCACTAGGAGGCTATCACAGAGGTCCAGGTGAGAGAACATGGTGCCCTGGACATCGTTGGCAATGACAATGGAGATGGTGAGAGTGTGAGAGTGATTGGATTTGGAAGCTATTTTGGAAGGAGGACTGACAGGTTTTGTGGATGCATTGGAAGTTAGAGAACAGCAGAAACACAGCCAGGCTGACTGCCAGCATTGTCCACCAAGGCATTTATCAACACATGTCCTCATCCTACTGTGAACTCTGACCCCCTAGGTGGAGTCTCAGGGATGAGGTGAGACAAAAAGGTGGGGGCGGGGGGGTTAGGGATGAATCAAATGGTGTCTATAGCAGGGTTTCTTTGGTAATAGAAGTCAATGATTTTATATTAAGATATGCTGTTACTAGTGTTTCAGATTAGCTGCATTATATTAGAGATATTTCTCCTAGCAGAAGGGGAACCATTTGAGATTGGGATCTTATTTATTGCTGAATTTCCAAAGTGTTTAATGTAACATCTTGTACCTAGTAAGTTCTGAGCTCTTGTTTATCAAATGAAAAGATTCAATTATGTTCCACACAGAGTGAGCTAAGTGCAACAGAGAATATAAAAGGATTTCTGAGACATGTCAATCTAATATATAATTTCTTTTAAAATTTCCTACTGAGTGTCTATGACTGAAGAAGTGGAGGGCTATGTGACCAGTGGTACATTTTACTGCCTAAATACA
The DNA here is from genome assembly GCF_027406575.1 of Nycticebus coucang. Lineage (NCBI taxonomy): Eukaryota > Metazoa > Chordata > Mammalia > Primates > Lorisidae > Nycticebus > Nycticebus coucang. The sequence goes on from NC_069788.1 coordinate 92,369,233, forward strand.
TGACCAGATATAAAGTGCATTGGAGAATGTTCCAGTGTTCTGAAAAACAGACATCTGAGGTTCATTCTCTATCTGGTAGCCAGAATGTGATTAGTGAGAAGAGGCCGTCCTATAGAAAACAAAGAGCTCCCCTACCTGCTGGAGAGTTTTTAGACTAGAGCCAGGAACAGAGACATGCTACAGGGTGTAGCAAAGGTTGTCCATAAAGTCACCATACATAGAGAAATTGTAGCTAAATATACCTTTATTTACGAAACATTCATTACAAAATTTTACAAAGAGGTGGCCAACATAGTGAATATTTTGTAAATACAGGTACATTTAGCTGCAGTTTCTCATTTTCCCTATGTATGGTGATTTTATGAGTGACTTTTGGGACATCCTATATAGTTACAGCATTTGGATGATAAAAATGGGACGTCCTCATTTCCATTGTTTCCAGACAAGTAGTAGGGATGACCAGCATGTGGAAAGGATTTACTGAGTTCTGACATGATCTCCCCTCCTGACAGCCGCTGTATGTGTCCTGCTGAGAACCCCGGCTGCAGAGACCAGCCCTTCACCATCTTGTACCGGGACATGGATGTGGTGTCAGGACGTTCCGTTCCTGCTGACATCTTCCAAATGCAAGCAACGACCCGCTACCCTGGGGCCTATTACATTTTCCAGATCAAATCTGGGAACGAGGGCAGAGAATTCTATATGCGGGTAAGAAGTGGGAGGGGAGCAGGGGTCACCATCTTTATCAGTGGACTTGTGTTGTCCCACCTAGGAACATGCGCCATGAACACAGGTAAGATCGCAGCTGGGAGGGACGGGTATGAAGAGAGCAGGTGGTCCAAGGTCTTGGTTTCCACCACTTTGTTTTGGCCTTGCAAAAGCAGCTTTTCCTCCCTGAGCCTTGGGATCCTCGTGTGAGATGAGAGGTTAGGCCATCCACTCTTTCGACAAATATTTATTAATATACCTAATGTGCCTACAATGTACTTTTAGACAATGTACTTTTAGATACTGAGGAGATAGCAGTGAAGAAAACATCCCAAATCCTTGTCCTTTTGGTACTTACATTCCAGTGAATGTGAAGTCATGGCCACAGAAGTGGGCTTTGTCAGTATTTTCCAACACACTGGCCATAGTGCTTCTTAAATCTAAATGAATTAAATGAAGTTAAAAATAAAATTAGGCTGTTCTGAAGGCAGTATGTTATCTCAACTGTTCCCAAGTCACTTACAGGTCAAAGACTTTGTTCTGCGTGTTCTCCCATTCTTACTACTGCACTTGACTAGTCCTAAAAAAAAAAAAAAAAAATTAAATTTCCTCCATGGCCTTAGCCCCCTTCAGGGGCTCAATGGCCACATGTAGCTATTGTATGAGATGGCCAGAGACAGAATGTGTCTGTCACCATGGGAACGTTGATTGGACAGCACTGATTATCCATATCAGTAAAGAGTTTTAAAGCATACACATCCTAAAATATGTTTACTTTTTTGTAAATTGCACACATATAATACCGTGCCATTTATATGTATTATTGAGCTCTGTATCCTATACCTTCCAGGGTGATTGCTCTTCTTTAGAGACCACAGGCTTAGAGCAGTGTTTTTCACATTTTGGTGTGAATTTGGGCACTTGTTCAAAGAGCAGATTCCAGAGAATCTGTTTCAGAAGATGAGGAGCTAATTCAGGCCCCATGTATTAGCTCCCTGAGGTTGCTGTAACAGATTAGCATAACCTGGTGGCTTAAGACAACGGACATTTATTCTCTCATAGTTCTGGAACTCCGAAGCCTAAAGTCGGCTTCACCGAGCTGGCATCAACATGTTGCCAGGGCTGTGCTTCCCCCAGAGGCTCTAGGGTAGAACTGATTTCCTTGCCTTTTCTTTTTTTTGTAGAGATAGAGTCTCACTTTATCGCCCTCAGTAGAGTACCGTGGAGTCACATAGCTCACAGCAACCTCCAACTCCTGGGCTTAGGCGATTCTCTTGCCTCAGCCTCCCGAGTAGCTGGGACTACAGGTGCCGCCATAACACCCGCCTATTTTTTTTTGTTGCAGTTTGGCTGGGGCTGGGTTTGAACCTGCCACCCTTTGTATATGGGGCCAGCCCCCTACCCACTGAGCCACAGGCGTCGCCCTTCCTTGCCTTTTCTAGCTTCTGGTGGCTTCCGGCATCTCTAGACTATGTCTGTACTATTCATGTGGCTCTGTGGCCTCATGGCCTCCTTTTCCTCAGCACGTATCAAATCTCCCTCTGTCTCCCTCTTACAATGACAGTTGGGATTAGATTTAGGGCCTATCTAGGTAATCCCCCTAAGTCCAGATCCCTAATCACATCTGCAAAAACTCTTTTTCCTTATAAGGTAACATTTACAGGTTCTAAAGATTAGGACCTGGGTATCTTGGGGACCATTATTCAGCCTACTGCACCCAGGAATCTACATTTCTAATAGTTACTGTCAGGGTCACTGTGGGGAGCTACACTCAGAGGATAGGCCCAGGGCAGTTTATCAGCTTTTGTCAGAGACCAGCCCAAGGGCCTATGAAAAAAACACACCTCTGAACTCTCTAGGGCAGCGGTTCTCAACCTGTGGGTCGTGACCCCTTTGTAACAATGAAAACACATCCTGCATATCAGATATTTACATTACAATTCATAACAGTAGCAAAATTACAGTTCTGAAGTAGCAACGAAAATAATTTTATGGTTGGGGGTCACCACAACATGAGGAACTGTATTAAAGGGTGCGGCATTAGGAGACATTAGGAAGGTTGAGAACCACTGCTGTAGGGCCTCTTTCCCCACACCGTGGCAGAGTCTTTCAGTCCTTGCCTCTGGGACTGGAATGGTCTAAAAACAGGGAAGTTTCATAAGCAGCAGTTAGAACAGATTAGAAAAGGCCCCAGGGACTGGTGTATCCTCATTAACATGTTTTTGGCCAGACCCTAACAGAACTAGGTCAACCCAGGGTTGGGGGCTTTGGAAAAAGTTGAAATAAGTAGGGGAGAGGACCTTTTGCAAGATGAAAAACATGGAGCTATGTTGATGTTTGTCCTTTCCCAAACCTGGAAGCCCTGGCTGAACAGCAGAAAACCATGTCTGTGAAGCTTCTTCTGTAGACTTGCTATCCTTGGGAAAATAACCCCAACCCTCTGGCATGGTTCCATCTGGCCTCTCTCATCTGTACAGACACGGTCCCAATCATAGAACACACAGATGCCCCTCTTAGGGATTTAAAATATCATCACTGCTACCATCTTCTTCTGGTTTTTCCTTCCCTGAGCAGGGCAAAGATCTGCAGTGTGGTCTTGTCTAGGCGTGATTTTACTGATACACCTATGTTAGTGGGAGACCACCAGCTAAGATCCCCCTAGCCCCAAACATTCCCTGTGCGAGACACCCAGTGATGGTTGGGGAAGAAGATTGTCCTATAGGTGGGCAAGATAGGAGGGAGACCCCTATCCTGGAACTTTCTTTAGTGCTTAGATTGTCTCAGCAACTCAGAGGCCTTTGAAACTCAGACCTTTGGACTATGTGTGGCTTGTGCCCTCTCTGAGAATGTTGAGAAGGGTCCTCATGATTTAGTATTTTTTCTGAAGAAGATGCAGGATGCTGAGGAGACATGGGGATGTAGGCCTCCCATGAGAATGGTTGAAGGAACTCAGGGATGGGGGTGGGAGCTGCTGCTTTGAAAGGTCCCAAGAGCTATACCTGGGGAGAGAAAAAGGGCCTTGATGGGAGCCCTGTGAAGCTAAGGGGCTTGGGGGCAGGAAGATGGATAGACACCTGCTGATAAAGCAGACTTTCCGAGTGTCCAGACTGTCCAAAGCTGCAGGACCCTCCTGGGAGGCCCTCATAGTTGTTCTAAGCAGGTTCTGGAGCAAGGCTGACCTGCCTCACTCTGCATTCTACAATTTACCAGACCTGGGGTTACATAGCCTCTCTGGGCCTCAATTTCCTCATCTGTAAAAAAGAGGTAATAACAGTATTTACTTTAGGATTAGATAAGATTATCTACTTAGCACAGCACCTGGAACAGAATGACTGTCCTTATCAAACAAGTGGGATGTGGTGGGGCTGAAACATTCAATAGCTTTATTTTTCCCACCTTGCTGGTTCAGACCTGTGCACACCTGGGTGACATCTCAGATTGATCTTAACATGTGCCAGGAACTATTCTAAGTGCTTGCTACATAGATTCACAGGTATGTTCAGCTACTATTGGATTGTCTCCTCTCAGAAGTCCATATTGGTTTAAATGGAAACCTCTCAGCCTCTCATTCACTGGGAAGTTTCTCCCTTTCCCCAGTTCAGAGCAGGGAAGAGGTGTGGTTGGCCTTTGTACTGCCCTCTTCTTTTTCTCCCAGCAACGACCGTGCTGGCTCTGGCTCCTCCAGAGGTGGGAGTGGGGAGGAAGTAATAGAAGGAGTGAGCTTGGTAGGGCCAGAGTCTTCCTCCATCATTGCTATAGTAACCAGGCATTGGTGCCCTCTCTGGGTACAGACTCAAAAGCTTTTGCTTTCACAGGATGCTTTTGTGGGCTTTTTTGAGATCTACCCAAGGACTTGACCCTGACCAGTCCCTGATGTGGGCAGTAGGGCCTGTAGTTGACCAATTGCCATCCAAACCTCTCTGCCTCTATTTCCCGTGCAGACTTCCCTTGGTGATGGGGGGAGAATGTCACTGCATCCTGGCAGGCAGACCTCACACGAGGGCTTTTTAGGAAGCCAGCATCAGCACCCCTGCAGTGCCCTTTCCTCACTGTGGCATTCAGGGGTGTCCAATCTGTGGCCCACAGGGTGCATGCAGATTATTTGAGGCCTGTTTTGCTCATCTGTGTTGTTGTATGTTGTAAAAATTATTCACAGACCTATTTTTTTTTTTTTTTAGAGACAGAGTTTCGCTTTATCACCCTCAGTAGAGTGCCATGGCGTCACACAGCTCACAGCAACCTCCAACTGCTGGTCTTAGGCAATTCTATTGCCTCAGCCTCTCGAGTAGCTGGGACTACAGGCGCCTACCACAACCCCCAGCTATTTTTGTTGTTGTTGCCGTTTGGCTCTGGACGGGTTTGAACCTGCCATCCTCGGAATATGGGGCCGGCGCCCTACCCACTGAGCCACAGGCGCCACGCCTCACAGACCTGTTTTTCACTCATCAGCTTTTGTTAGTTTTTATGTATTTAATGCATTCTTTGTCCAAAGTGTGGCAGATTAAAAAAAGATTGGACACCCCTGCTAGGCTTTCGTCTCTAGACTTGAAACCCCCTTTTGATTGAGGTGGAAGCTGGTAAGTACATTTAAGAAGATAATAGGTAGGCTGGTGGTGGTGACAGAGTGAGGGAAACAGATCTGGCTTTGGACCACCACTTTACAAGTCCTAGGCACCAGCAATAATTACCATGCTCAAAGCATCAGCAGCAAATTATATAGTGGTTGCCATGTGGCCAGGCACTATTCTAGGTGCTTGCTACATAGCAATTCTTTCATGTTCACAGCAATCCTACTTTTACAGATGAGAGCACGGAGGCATAGAGGCTAAGCAAACTGCCCAACTAGTCTCACGAGTAATAAGCACCAGAGCAAGATTTGAACCTAGGCAATCTGGCATTAAAGTCTGTGCTCTTACATTTCTCTTTAGAATATGGAGTATTTTAACCCACTCTGCCAGTTCTGGGGTCTCAACAGAAACTGAGATAACAAGAAAAGCTACTTTAACATTGAGTAAGAATAGAAAGTATTCAGTAACTATTAGTTGTTATTATATGGGTACCATTATTGTCCCCATTACTGCTGCTGCTATTGCTTTTAGGAGGCAGTGAGTTCCTGGGCCTTGGAGAAGCTGGGAATGCTCCCCACGGGGGCTGGAACATTTTGTGGGAGGCTGGGCTGGATGGCCCATTCAGGCCCCTGTACCCTGAGATTTACTAAATAGATTACAAGCTCTGGAAGGAGCTTCATCTCACCCCACACATACTCATGTGCACACACGCACACACATACATCAGCATATGCACCCACACACACACACATGCCCTGTTCACAACCTTATTGGCTGTACGTCTCACTGAGCCCTAGACAGAGGACCAGTGATTGGCTCTGGCTGAGAGGCTCGGGGACACAATTAGGGCCAGAAGAAATATCAGCGGGGTTCAGATTGTGCCAAAATGTATTACTCACGCAGATCAAGTGGCAGGACCAAGGGAGGCAGAGTACTTGCTTGCCACACATCACACAATGCCATCCCACAAGTTGACTCAGAACAAACCTTAGTGTGTGTGTGTGTGTGTGTGTGTGTGTGTGTGTGTAAGTGAGTGAGAGAGAGAGATATCAAGGCCCAAGAAGACATATGGCTGGTGGGCTATTGACTTTTCCCTATTGCCTATTCCCACTGCAGTCAACTTCACTAGTATTCAGTCAGTGGTGCCCATTCTTCCATCACTGATGCTTATTTGGTACCACTGTATATGTGGTTTCCATTAGGCAGTGAGTTCCTAAGTAAGCAGGATGTGGCATCTGCCCATGCACATTACTGTGGGGAGGGGTCAAACAACATAGCAAACACAAGTGACTGTGTTTGCAAAGACAAAGTGATTCTCAAGTGGTGTGGGATGGTAAGGAAATGGAGAGGTTCTGAGAATTCATCATAGAGCATCATGGTTAGAAGCAGGAGTTTTGAAGTCAGATACTGTAGTACCATGCACTAGTTTTGTGGCCGTAGGTAGTATCCTTAACGTATTTATAGTGTAGGTTTATGAGGATTAAATAAGAGATATGTGAAAGGTTGTAGGCAAATGCTTGGCATCACCACCATCCTCCCTCCTCGTCATTTTGCACCAATGACCACCAGGCCACCAATGCCCAGGAGCTCTTGGGAGGCCTATTTCATTAATGCCCTGACTCTGCCCTAAAAGCTGACTGTGGAGTGGACAGCAGTCTTCAGCTTTCCTGGCAGACACTTGAGCACTGCCAGGTGCTTGTAGGTTGGTGTTTCTCAGGGTGCCACACATCTGACCCAGAAGACTGGATGTTCCAACTTGTAACTCTTCCAATGGGAGAGTCTAGGTGTCTTTGTACTCCGGAGATATTTACTAGGAAAGCCCAAAGGAACAAGTTGGAATTTCTACTTGCTGCCTTCCCACTTCCAGACCTTGGGCTCTGCAGATCTCTTTCCAGATGGTTGCCCACAGCAAGTCCTTGACTCATGGCCTTTGTTTATGCAAACAGCAAAAGCTGGTAAAATATTTGTACATGTAAATGACATGGTCATTTCCCTGTGTGTCTGAACCCCCTCAAGCCCTGGCTCAGGGCTCTGAAGTTTTGTGAGGGTTGACAAGGAAGTCTGAGCAGTTTTCTGCATGAGGAGGTGCCAATAACGTTGATGCCGACGGGAACAGAGGGAGCCAATGCCAAGAGGAAATTGTGTGGCTGTCAGGCTACTGATAGCCCAGTGGACAGGGGAGGTTCCAGCACCTGGCGCACACCTGTCTACCAGTCCCACCCTTGTCATAATTGTGGCAGCTCTTGGGGATGTTCAGAACTTTATGGGAGCCCTCCCTCTATGAAGGCAGATAAAACAATTGGTGTGTCTTTAAACAAGCCAGGTTCCTGGATTTCACAGAGCCTATCACTTCCAGTTTCTGAGCCCGAAGCTGGGCTCTGAGCTTATGGGAAGTCATTGTCCAGCTGTCCCTGTTCTCCCTCATGCTGTTTCCTCTTCAGGTGCCTAGTATTTGTTTATTGCACTGAACCCTGACCTTCTCTCATTTAGGACAGTGCTAGAGAGAAGAAACAAAACACACGTTAGTTTCTTCTGGTAATTGCACAGTGAAAAAGTCCTAGGTTGGGGGTCAAACAGAAGCACCCAGATGAAAACTCTTGGCTCTGCCTGGGTAACAGGGTAACCCTAAGCAATCACTTAATCTCACCTGACTTCTGTTTGCTTATCTATAAAATGGGGGAAAGAATGAGACATACCTTTTGAACCACCCTTACACAGGGCAGCCAAGGTCCCCTGCCCAGGGCCTGTGCTTTTAGATCAGCACTTCTTGGATATTTATGGATTGCCTGGCGATTGTGTTCAGCTACAGATTCTGGCTCACTAGAGCTTTGGTGGGACCTGAGATTCTGCATTTCCAACAAGTTCCTGGTGCTGCTGATACTGCCAGTCCATGAACCATACTTTGAATAGCAAGGCATTTCAGGGTTTTTATGAGAATTAAAGAAGCAGATACACATAAAAGTGGCTAGAAGAATGCCTCACACAGGGTGAGTGATCAATTGATGTCAGTCCTCTCTTCCTATATCCTTGAAGATTTTAGAAGAGGATACAGTGGAAGAGAAAGTTTACAGGAAATTACTAGGACCATAGTGATAGGGTCACAGAATGGTGAAACTGGAGATGATTCCAGGGTATTTGGGAGGGCCTCTTAAATAGATTTCACCTTTCCTAGGCATTACCTAAAAATGTGCTGAACTGGAAAATCATGAAATAGGTCTTTGGAATTGTTAGTTTTAAAAAAGCATCCTAGGTGCTTTTGGTGCCATTCGTTTGGAAATTACTGATTTGGTCCAAACTCTCATTTTAGAGATGAGACCCAGAGGGGTGAAGTGACAACCCTACGTCCTATAGAAGTTTAATCAATGATTCACTCATTACTCAAGATGTATTTTCTGAACACCTACTGTGTGCAAGGCACCATGCTAAGTTCTAGGTAGACTCCATGTTGAAAAGCGTGATCCCAGTCCCTGTTCTTACATAGCTTTTAGACTTGAGGATACCTAGACATCAGACATGGGCCAAATAGTGTAGACAATTACACTTAGTAATATGTAATACACTTTCCATCCTTTGCAAAATAGAGGGTGCAATGGCAAAGGTCACTGGGAACCTGACTTAGATTGGGGAATCAGGAAAGGCTTCTCTTAGGGAGTGACCAAATAGGTGAGACTTGAAGGGTTAGCAGGGAAGAGCCAGGTAGATGGAGACCAGGCTAATCCAGGGGACTAGTGCAGCACAACTGAGGCACCTGGGCAATGCCAGTTTAACTGAGGTGAGCAGAGGAGCACCCTGGTTGAGGTTGCAGAGCCACAGCCCAGGCCTTAGGCTTATGTAAGGCATTCTTTAACTAGTGTTCCTGGTCTGTCCACAGCAAACAGGCCCCATCAGTGCCACCCTGGTGATGACGCGCCCCATCAAGGGACCCCGGGACATCCAGCTGGACTTGGAAATGATCACTGTCAACACTGTCATCAACTTTAGAGGCAGCTCTGTGATCCGACTGCGGATATATGTGTCGCAGTACCCATTCTGAGCCTCGGGCTGGAGTCTCTGATGCTGCCTCTCACCAACACCAAAGGACAGAAGAGAGGAAATGAGGGAGAGAATGAGAGTGAGACAGACGTTATACCTTTCCTGCTGAACGTTTCCCCGAGGAGTCAGCCCCGATGTCCTGAACCCCACCTGTACTATTGCAGACCTGTCACTCTGAAGGACATGCCATCCCCCAGCTCCTATGATGCAGTTATCAAAAAGCGTTATCATTGGCCCCTAATATGAGATTGTTGGTGATTTAACAATTCATTTCCACTTAAAAAAAATAGATTAGGTTTGCGGGGGTCTGAGTCTGTGTTCAAAGACTGTGAACAGCTTGCTCTCGCCTCTTCCATCCCTTTCTATCTCTTTGCTGCTTTGCAGAGGCCCCATGAGCTCACAGGGGATGCTGGGCATAGCTAGATTGCTTCTTGCGTGCACTGAGAAGGCAGTGGAAATGAACCACAGCAGGACCTGAGTTTTTAAAGAGTCTATTTCAAAACCATGTCTGGTATTTTTAGCCATCAAAGGAGTTTTAGTTGTCCTTAAATTTGTATAAATGTTTAATCATTTCTTGTTCATTTTGAGTATTTTTTTTTAAATAAGTGATAGGATTCATTCAGAAGGCCTTCCGACACATGCTACGTTCTGTCTTCTCAAACCCAGTCTCCTCTCCATTTTAGCCTAATGTTTGAGGATTCCCTCAATCTTGCTTTCATTAGAATTTTTGCCCAACTGGGTTTGAAGGCAGAGGTCTCCAAACTGATTAAATATCTGAAGAGATCTTGTGTTTGGTTTATTTTGACATTATAGGTGATTAGCATTTGGGTCTGGTTCTAGTCCTTTATTATGTGCTGGCTTAGAAAGCTCTCCATAGAGTGTGGCCATCATCTAACGCAAATTGATGGCATGTGGTGGGGCAGAGACATGGCTGTGGCAGAGAAGTTAAGAGGATCATCAACCCTGAGTCCTGTTTTGTTTGATTAGAAAACAACCAACAGTTCTTCTCCTATGTGGATTATTTCTGTTACTCTTGCAGAACAGGAATGTATTTATGTTACTTTTGACCAGCGGTCCTCAACCCTGACTGCATCAAAAGATAACTAGTAGAGATTTGAAGAAAGGACTGATTCCTTGGGATCTTCCCCCAGAGACTCTGGTGTAAGAGGGCTTAGGTAGGGCCCAGCCATCTGGATGTTCAGAAATTCTTAGAATAAATAGCCAGAGGAGGGGTGGGAAACCGATAACTGTGGGTCCACATGAGGCCTTCTGGATCCTTGAGTACAGCCTATTGACCAAATTCAAATTTTATAGAACAAATTATTTTATTATGTTCCATCCCAGGAATTGAACTGAGGGTTCAGGAAAAAAGCGTACTCCCTGACGGCCGAGGTTGAGTCTTCGGACTGATCTGTGGCTGCTCCTATTCTACTTCTGGTGATGTGTTTATTAAAGACCTCCTGTGCCAGGAGCTGTTCCCTGGACCCCTTACAAGGTCAGTTCTTCAGTGGAGGGAAATAGCACAGCCAGCTCCCCACAGCATCCTCACCGCTGCAGGTGCACTTTCTCACCCAAAGAGCATTACTCACACCCACCACTCAACTTGGCTGTTGGCTGTGGTTATTCTTTTCTCTATCTAAAACCTAAGCACATCCAAACCATACCCAATTGTGCTTCTTCAGTCAGATTCAAGTGATGCTAACAATAACATCAGGGAAAAAAAGGCTCAGAATGCTCCAGTGTCAAAGCTGAGAAGGCCAAGAGCCAAGATCAGGAGGTGGCAGTGAGCCTGCCCGCCCTACCCCTGTGTGGGGAGGTTCAGTTGTCAGGAGCTGATGTGGAGTTAGACATGCTGAGCAGCTCAAGCACGGAGTCACTCTGAACAACTGACTCTTGAGCTCAACACATGCAGGGGTAAGGTTTCCTTTAACTTCTGAAAAAGAAGGCAGGGAAGCTTTGTCTTGGTGATCTGAGGACCCATTGGTTTCAGAGGTGCCACATTTGGAACCAGACCTGAGTCTCTCGGGTTTGGGTTTTATTTGTTCATGTCAAAATGTGGCTTCCTGCTTCTAAGAAAAAAGGCACGGAGAGACTCATAAAAGCAGGCTCAATGGGCTTCTCAGACCTCAGATTGCTTTTTCAAAACATGGTCGGATGAGTTCAGTATAAATGAATCAGAAGCATGTGGGATCAATTTACCTTAAAATACACTTGGGCCTGAAAATTAAGGGAGAAAAAGGCCTAGGGCAAAATGTGTACTGTAAGGTCAAACCCAAAAACATTTGGGAAACAGTTACAGAGGCTCCCATAGCCCCCAAAGTCACCCACCCCTTGGGAATCATCGGATGTTATTGTTTTTTCCATAAGATTTGGGGTAAGCCCACCCTCTGAATCCCAGCACTGTGCTCTGCTGTGGAATCTAATGGGGCTGGGCTGTTTTTTGGACCCTGAGACCTTTGGGCTCCCCGTGCCTTTCCCTTTAGTTTTGCCCCATCCAGGAGCTGGGCCAAGAGCTTGGTCAAGAGCTTGCCCAGTAACCCCCGCTCTAAACGCCCCATCAGGTCCTGCAGAGTGCAGGGTGCTGTGAGAGAAGGGGTGCAGATTCAGAGCTGGGACACCTGCCCAAAGTCCTTGTGTTACCACCTCATCTTCTGAGTTCCATATGGATGAAAACTTCCATTCAGTTGCTTTTCATTCTAAAGTTTTGTGATTCCTTGAAATGTACTTTGGGGATGACAGCCAGCATTTCCATTAAACTGCAAGTTCAGAATTTCACAGTGGTTTGCCAATCATAACACTTTCAAATTGGCACAAAATCCACCTACCTGTTGCCTCTTGGGCTTGGGTAACACACTGAGAAATTTTCTTAGGTAACAGTCTTGGCCCTTGGGGTATTATTTGTCCAGATGGTGAAAACATTTAAGTAGGTCTGATTACTTCATTTTCAGTGGTTGAAAGGTATTTTTGTGGCCTGGGTATTTACTGTAATGTACCCAGCTTGTTCATTCTGAGCCAGGAGAGTCACCTACAGAGAGATGACAAAGAAGCAACTATTCTTTGCCCCTCCTCCTGGCGGATGAAATCCTGTTTGTAAAAGGTCTTTGTCTAGAGGGGATAACATCCTTTGTGGAGCATCTGCTTTGGTCGAGCCAATTACTGGATTCAAAGACATGAATGAGACAGACAGTCCACTGATGACACATTTATCCAAAGGCTTATGCAGTCGATGAGACCAATCTGGGATAAAATGTGATAGGTGCATTAGCAGTGTGAGCAACACGTATCTATGTTACACAACAAAAATTCTTATGAATATTTATAGACATGTGTTTGAAATTTAGAATAAGATGACTTTGCTTGGAATTATTAAAGGAAACACTAAATAAATGTTAGGTGAAATTTTTCTTTCTTTTTGATACAATTTGTATGTACTTTGAAATGCAATATTTCTTTTTTTTTTAAAAAGTGAATACTTAGTAAAACTCCTTTTTATTTTGGAATTGGCCAACGCTCATCAGCTACAAACAGATATACAGATTGTTCCTTGCACTGCTATTTTTGTTCTCACATTCTTAGTCCCTTAACAGATGGTTGATATCATCATTATTATCCCTAAGCATAGCTTAGGGATTTTTTTTAAATGACCAAAAGGCTCCAGGACAAAGGCATGGATAGAGGCAAGATTAACCACTTAGGTAGCTGTTTTGGGGATGGCAGCTTCCAGCTAGAACCTTTGGCTTGATAATGGTTCCTAATAATGAATCTTACCCAGCAGCTATCAGAAAAATAAATCATTAAAGTGAGAAAATAAGTGTCAACACAGGAATGATTTATTGAATTGCCATTTTGGTGTTCTCTCATCTGGGGAAATTACATGTTGACAGGCAGGGACTAACAGCATTTTTTTTTTTTTTCAGGAAAAATAATGTAAAAATGAAGGCAGGGTAAATTGTCCATTGGTAACAAATATCAATGTTATTATGATGACAATCTATCAGGATTTGATGAATTATTAATCTTCATTTAGGGACAGATTGGATAGTTTAGTTCCATTTAAAAGTAGTCTTTGTTTAGAGAGGATTGTTTTGGTTGTAACCTATTCCTTTTTCTAATTCTTACTTTTTAACCTTCTACTCAGAAGGAATTTGATTTTGCAAAACTGGTTTGTATCTCAAGATACTGTACTTTAAAGTACATGCTTTGAATTTTTCAGAGCTTTAATGTGCACACCATTCATAATTCATCCCTAAGGGGAATGTGGATTACTGTTATATTTATGAATGTTTTCTACGCCCTGCTCTTAAAACACTTACAAAGGGGGGGGGGGCCTAAATTATTGAAAACAAGCTGTGGTATTTGCAAATACCTTAGCTCTTCATAGAGATGCTATAGTTTCCACATTTCTTTGTTATGGTTTTTGTTTTGTTTTAGTTCCACATATAGAAAGACCTCATGGATTCCACCCCAAGGCTGGCATTTCCGCATGACATCTTGCCAGTCTTTCTGAGAAGCAGCCCTATGGGCCAATAACATGGCTGCTTTTTTATTGTGCAAAGGCTCTATTAAAATCATAGCCTACTTCTTTCAGTAAAACCATAGTTGGCCAAGGGGATCCTTTCAGAATTCATAAATATTTGGGGAGAGCTGGACCCTCTTGCTTCCTGCTCTTTTTTTTCTTGCTGGAAATTTGGAATGTGTTATCTTTTTGGAGCCTTCAGTGTCTTTAAAAACAATTCTATCAGCATCATTTTTCAACGTCAAAGCCAGGAATTTTCACAAATAGGTGGTGAAGAGCTCCCAGGTGTACAGGCAGTCCCTGACTTACAAACTTCTAACTGACGTCAGACTTGCACTTAGGAATGGAGGCTATTATGGGTAAGAGGTAAAGGTGCCTGTTGCAAATTACACACAAATTCAACTTAAGAACAAACCTGTAGAACCTATCTCGTTGGTAACCCAGGGACTGCCTATACTGTAAGAATCTTGGGACAATAAGGCACCCCTCCAAAAGGAACAGCTTCCCTCATCTGGAGCAATTGCAGGGCGGAGAATAAGTTGCTTCTTCCAGCTGATGTGGAGCCAAAGCACCCAGTGCTGTCCATGCTTTCCTCAAGATGCAGGCCTCCACCTTGGGGAGGAAGTTGCCCTGAGGCTGCTCTTGCTCTTCCTGTTCACCAGATTTCCCTCAGCCCTCTTTTACTCCCTGGCTGTTTCTTCAACCAAGACCAACAAACCTGCTGATGGCTGAGGCAAGAAAGAGGGAGGAAGAAGAGAATGGAGATGGGGCTGGCTCTCTTTCTCTTCCTGCCAGTGTTAAACTTGCCGCTTTACTTCTGAGAAAGAGCTTGGAGGCTCCTCTGCCCCCTCCTCTTCCTCCTCTGCACACTCCACCCATCCCTCTTCCTGATCTCCAGCTTCGTGCTGGAAGGTGGTGGTCAGGGGTGGGTCCTGTCCAGTGAGAGGGACAAAGGACAAAGCTGTTTATGCATTTTTGCTTCTTCTCCCTCCAACTCCTCTTTTCTTTTTTCCAAGCATAAAACAAAGCCACAGCTTCCTTTTTCTTATCTTTATCCTGTTGTTTCTGCTTTAGGAAAGAAGGTATTTTTATCCAATTATGTGAGCATGTGTCTTCCCTGCGGCTGTTCTTCACAAGGATTCATTCCCATGGTTCTTCCCAATCTCCATCTCCCCACTCTAGGGTCGACTTCTTTCACTCCAACATCCCTTGTTCAGGAGCCGGGCTACGCTCACTCTTTCCCAGAAATACCCTTTTGAAAATCTTTCCAGCACTCCCTTTGTCTCCAGTCTTCTGGCTTCTAGTAGTTTGATGTGGTGTCTTTATTCTTTATGTAATCTGGAGCAGAGGGGCTGGGAAAAAACTGGAGTTCCTTTATAGGACAGGGCACAGCAAAAGGCCAGGGTTTCTTTGGTAAAAACAAGTTAACTTTCCTCATAAAATGTAGTCTCTCACTCTTCACAAATTTGTAGAATTAGTCATTCAAATGATTTCCACATAGTACATAGAGTGTTTTCATGGGCAATAGTCCTTATTTAGATCAATCTACATCTTTGCAACCTCCACCCATATACTACTTTTTCAGAGTAGAGTTGAGATTTGGCTATGACTTAAAGGATGACCAAGAATTCTTCAAACATGGAAGAAAGGGAAGGGGACTAAGAAGACCAATGTGGTTGGAACAGAGGAACCAGGAGTGTGTGTATGGCAGGGAGTAATGCAAGTTGAGGCCAAATTACTTATGGCTGTATGTGCCTAACTCCGTTTGACTCCATTATGGAGGCCAGACTTTCACAGGAGACTAGTCCACGAAGATGCTAATCCATGTTCCAACATCAAAGAGTTCACTTTGTTAATGAGTTGGGGAATCTAAATCCTGAATCCCCTCCTTAAACATTCAAAATGGATTTTAGAAAATTAAAGGTTCTTAGAACTCCTGCAATAAAAAGGAAACCTGTTTAATTTTGTATAAAGGTTAATCAAACATTTTTGCAAGGGAATTATTTATCCCTTACATCTCTGAACCCCAGCAACAACTATTAACATCTACAGAAGCAATTATCCATAGAAGTTGGAAATTACTGTGTGATGTTGGGAGCTTCGTTTTGTTTTGTTTTTAGGAGAGACACATGATCTTGTTTACAGGAAAATCACTCTGGATATGTCTGGAGGTAGGAGTTGGAAGTTAAGAAGAAATGGTTGCAATTCACATAAGAGATGTGTAAATTAATCTTCCCAGAAGTATAAGGCTGAGTAGTTCCTTGCTTAAAAATCTTTACTTACTTCCCTTCTGCCCACAGGTTAAGGTTCAAACTCTAACACATGATTGACAAACCCTTCCATGATTGATGCCTGCCTGCTTCCAACCCCAGCTCCTACCACTGTTCCCTCTTTTATAACTGATTCTCAAACAAACAAACAAACAAGAAAACAAAACTCCCCCAAATGGTGTGTCTTATCCACTCCCCTCCAGCTGTTCTTGCTGAACTCGTCTCATTGGCGGGAATGGCTTCCTTATGTTTGTCCATTTGACAGAATGACAAAGACCTATTTGTCAACAGTGGCCAGCACCCTAGGAGCTGTCCAGACCTGTCCCTGACCCCCATCATCTCCCTGTATAGAGGGAATCACTGTTTCTATATCACCAGTGTTTCTGTGGTGTAGTTACCACCTGGGCTTTGAAAATGCAAACTTCTAGATGGCACCATTTTTTGTCACCATAGGCTTAGAGGTTATTAGCACAGTGCCTGGCACACAGTAGGTAGTTTGTATTCTTTCAGTAAATGTCATGATAGGAATTGATGTGAGAAAATGGAGAGAAGGGGAGACATTCAGGAAAAACATAGTAGGTGGAATCAGTAGGTCTTGGTTGTTTCTTGGGTCTGGACACCTTGGAAGCTAAAGAACACCCCGGAGTGACCTAACAACCTCAGGAGGAGGAGTTTTGGTAGATTAGGAAAATGAACTTCATTTCAAATTTTTAAAAAAAATTTTATTTTGGCTCGGCGCCTGCAGCTCAGAACCTAGGGCACCAGCCACATACACTAGAGCTGGTGGGTTCGAACTCAGCCTGGGCCTGCCAAATAATGACAGCTGTAGCCAAAAAATAGCCAGTCATTGTGGTGGGTAACTGTAGTCCCAGCTACTCGGGAGGCTGAGACAAGAGAATCGCTTAAGCCCAGGAGTTTGAGGTTGCTATGAGCTGTGACTCCACGGCACGCTACCGAGGGTGACATAGTGAGATTCTGTCTCAAAAAAAAAAAATCATTTTTTGTTGGGGTAAGATTTACACACAGTGAAATGCATGGCTCTTAATCACACAGATGGACAAATAAAATGTGCTGGATTTGATGACTGTAAGACATCCAAGTGGATGTACTCTATGGGTGGTCAACAGTATGTATTGAAGGGGAGAATTCGGTGCTAGGGATTGAGCTCTGGGGTCTTTGTGAGAAGGGTGCTAGGTGCAGATGAGGTGGCTCCTGCGTATGAGAAGCCACAGCCAGGCAGCCACTGCAGACCTGAGCCCACATCTGGATGCTAGGATGTCTGGAGTCCTCTTATTGATTACCAGAATGTTTTCTTCTTCCTTTGGCTATTTTCTGGGGTTTTTTTTTTTGGCTGTGCTGGGCTTCCTTTTTGTTGTTGTTTGTTTAGAATGTGAAAGGGTTAGAAAGTGTATAGGAGAGTGGAAGAGATACCGAATGGGATGGTCACCGGTAATTGGGAACATGTTTAGAGAACCCATTCTTTGAGCTATGTGACAAGATAACACTCATGAAAATGCTGTTTCTTCATCCACTCACAGTGAGTTAGCCAATCGCTTCCTGAGTGAGGAGGTGGGCTCCCACCTCCAGTGATTACCGTCATCACATACAACACATGAGGAAAGAATTCTAAGATAAACAAAAATGATTCATAGCCTGAGATGAAAACTGAAAATTGCATTAACCATGCTATCTCTTAGCTTCCTGAAGCAACAGAGTCATTTGTTAATTAACAATTAAGAAAATATTAACAGATGTTCTGGGTTGGAGGTTAACATTCATTTCTCCTCAAAGCATATTGCATTTAATGAAATGTACAAGAAAAATTCTTCTGGACAGAGGAGTTCCTGGTGGGAAGATTCCTAGTCAGAAAGTCTGGAAATCTTTGGTTCTTTGGCCTGTTCTCTCTGCTGTGTGTCTTAGGGCAAGTCACTTGGTTTCCCTGAGTCTCAGATCCTTCTTTTGTAACCTGCAGAAAATGTTCACACTGAATCCTGTATTCACTCAACTCCTCAAGGAATATTTTTCAAGCTTCTACTGTTTCTGGCACTAACTTGGTTAAAAATCCCCTGCTAAAACAATTTTTTGCTCCAGTCCCTGGCAGCCATCACTCTTAATTCAAAAGCATGCTTCTGTTCTTTCTGCCAGAGGATGGAAAAGTGTGCTGCTCACCGCTCTGGTTCTTTATAGGAATTTTGTTCTGGCTGGGGTGACTGTGTGTAATAGTGCCAGTCTGGTGAGGGTGAAGGAATGTTGAGATTGGAGTTGCACAGACCTGGATTTGAGTCCCAATTCTGTCACTTACTAGTTTGTGACCTGGAGTAAGTTACTTAGGTTCTCTGAGCCTCACACTTTTCTCTAAGTGGAGATGATAATACTCACTTCTTCAGGTTGTTTTGAGAAGTAAGGTAATGTATGTGGAAGTGCTTGTCCTTATAAGCAGACGTTGCCCCTCCAACTTTTTTTGCCTCAAACATTTCAAATATCCGAGCCATTCACCTGACTCACAATTCAGTTTATAAATAGTTCCTGGAACTTGAAGGACCAAACTGATCCTATTTCCCTCAGTATCTCCTTAGCACTTTTCTTCTCAGTGCACTTCAGAGAAACTCGAGAGCAGGCCCATTTCATATCCTCTTGCTACAAACTAGGATGGTGGTTTCTGGCAATGTTTTTCACTTTGGCAATACATTGTGGGTATACTAGGGAGGTCATTTTAATGAAATTTTATTGACAATCTTTCAAAAAAGTATAAAATTATAGACCATGACAGCTGAAAGGATCCAGAAATTCTGTCGTTAAGGGCCAGCTCCCTTGTTTACAATGGGGACTCAGATTGGGCAGTGAGGGGTATTGACCAGCTCTGGGTACCATGGTGAGTTAGTGGCAGATTGTAAGATAGGTCTCTGGGTAGCTCTTGATCTAATTCTCTTCCCCCTAATCCATAGGATCTTTCCAATCCTGAGGAATTTTAATTTCTTGTATCTCGAGTGATCTGAAAGCTGTTTACTTACCCCACAGGGCTCTCCTTGTCCTTTTGTATCGAAGGACATTCACTAATTTAGACCACTTTATTGACCTTTCACAAGAATTCAATGAGGTAAACTTGGGTACCACGAGGTACAGCAGAAGCCACAGAGGCCAGAGTATGTGGCAACTCAAATTAGATAAAATATATATCATAGGAAAAGGATGGAAAGACTTCAAAGGCCTTGAGAAAACAATCTTCAGTCTGAAGGTTCGTGATGTAGAATGTTCCCAAAGTGCTCCGGGATTTGACATTAATTAGGGTTATGGACAAAACAGCCATAGTCTGAACAGCTCTGGCAGACCATCAAGGTGTTTGTTGTTGACACATCATTCACGTGAGCCACAACCCAGTTTATAAACAGTTATAATGTTTATAACTAGAATGTGAAGGACCACAGTAGCCCTTCAAGGACCACCATGCACACCTTTCCCCACCTTCCCTCCCTCTTTCTTCCTTCCTTCCTTCTTTCCTGTTTCTTTTCTTTTCTTTCCCAAACTTACTTTGAGCACTTTTATATGCCAAGTCTTTAACTCTGCCTGTAAAGAACTAGTGACTTTTCTATCTCCTTGTTCTCCCTTCAGAAACTCATCTATCTTTCTTCCTCATCTCTCTGCCTTTTGTCCTTTTGTCCTTCCTTTTCCTTCACCTCTCTGGTTTCACCTTCCTCATGTGTCTTTGTTTCATTTATAACCAGAATCAGCTCTGGTCTCCTGGCCTATGGGCTATAGATAATATTGCCATGAACTCCTCATTCTATGCCCTGTAGAATTCCAAAGCTCTCCTACATTTCTAAAATTCCGATGGAAGGTGAAGGATGGCTTTTGATTTCACGGTCACCTCTGACACCAATCTCTGAACTTCTCTTGAGTTCATTTGATTCATAGGCCACTCACCACTACCACGAAAGCCATCCCCACTAGTTCCTCACCAGTTGACCCTGACATGCAACTCTGCCTCTTCCTTCATCTCCACAAAAAGAAAATGAAACTACACTATAGGGGGGATTGAATAATGCCCTCCTAAAATTTATGTCTATCTGGAACATCAGAGTGTGACCTTGGTTTTTGCACAAGTTAAGATGAGGTCATACTAGAATAGGATGAACCCTAAAATCCAGTGACTAATGTTATTATAAGCGGAGAGGACACATAAAGATACACACACACACACACACACACACACGAGGCCATGTGAAGAGAGAGGCAGAGTTGAAGCGATAAAGCTGCCAGCCGGGAAACACCAAGGATTTCCAGGAAGAAGCAAGGGAAGATTATTGCCTGAAAACTTCAGGGAGAGCACAAACCTGCTAACACCTTGATTTTGTACTTCTGGCCTCCAGAACTGTGAGATCATACATTCCTGTTAAGCCATCCAGTTGGTGGTACATTGCTATGGCAGACCTAGGAAAAAAATATACTCCATTTACATTTGGTGTGTAGTCAAATTTACTCAAGTTTTGAGAGTAGAGGGCAGGAGAGAGAAGGATCTACATTTCAGCTCTCCATCACTTCTGTTCCACTGTTTCCTTCTTTAACCACCCATTCTTCCTTTTCCCTTCTCTACTTGCCTCTTCATCCCTTCTTCCCCAAACTTCAAATTCATTTTACCCTATTATGCAGAACACCAACTCCCAAACTGAGCTCTTAGCCAGGCTTTCTGGTCAAAATCCATCCGGATGCTCAGCTGCACAAAAATACTTCACAAGGATTAGCAGTTCCCTCTCAGAAGGGAGATGTGGAATTGTAAAGATATTCCTGCCCTCCTTTTGGGAAGACATAGTCCTTCTCTATTTCCATGGCCTTACTAGAGTAGACTTACCTTTACCTTTACCTCACCCCTTAGAATGCTCAGGGTAAGTCTAGAGGAACCTGTCCATCTGTCAATTGGTCTAGATTGACTGGGTTGTTCCCTATGTCTGGATGCTGCCCTGGACACATCAGAGAGATACTAAAGGAATACAAGAGGTCATCTTGCCCTTTAGAAACACTTCAGAAGATGATCAATCCTTAGCTTTCCTTCTTTAAAAGCTTTGGTCAGTTTTTTTGCTCTTTCCATCTTCAAATAAGAATCCCTGGCCAGGCTTGGTGGCTCACACCTATAATTCTAGCACTCTGGGAGGCTGAGGCAGGTGGATTGCTTAAGCTCAGGAGTTGGAGACCAGCCTGAGCAAGAGCAAGACCCCATCTCTAAAAAATATCTGGGGGTTGTGGCAGGTGCCTATAGTACCAGCTACTTGAGAGGCGGAGGCAAGAGGATCACTTGAGCCCAGGAGTTTGAGCTTGCTGTGAACTATGACACCATGGCACTCTATCATGGGTGACAAAGTGAGACTCTGTCTCAATTAAAAAAAAAAATCCCAAAAAAAAAAAAAAATCCCTTACATTCTACTTCCTCCTGATTCTCCTCTGTATTCTCTCTTCACCTATGTGTCTATGAGAGCAGAGCTTTAAAGAGTTCTGTCATTCCTTATTTAATTTTATTTTTCAATGCTTGAAGATTTTTAAGACTTATAGGGCAATGTTTTTTCTTTCCAATTTCTTAGGAAATGAGGAAAATCAAACCCAAGGTAAAGCAAGATCATCTGTGTTTAAGTGACGGAGGTGTCCCTAAACCCCAGGCCAATGCCCTTCTTGCAAACTCCATGGATTTCTTAGAGTGGGTGTGAGTTGTAGCCATTAGCCTGGAAAAATCCATTTCATTTAGACTAGCCATCTCTTGTTAGAGCTGGAACTCTGGATTGAATTGAATTCTGGATACTTAAGCTTGATTCCATTTCAAAACCAAGCTGTGTTTTAAGAACAGACTTCTAGCCTAATTTTAAATTAAGACTATTAATCGGTTTCAAGAACTCTGTATTTTGACTCTGGCTTCAGAAAAATATTCTTACTAGGTTACACGGGTATTTTGAAATTCAGTCCTTTCTTTTTTTTATTCAATAAAAGTTTGCACAAACAATGCATCCCACAGGAGAAACTTACGCCAGATCCCAGATGTTTAACACGTTTGCTTCAGATATTAGAGTTCATGGCCTCTTGTGCTTGTTAAACCAAAAAATGTAAGCTCATAGAAATGAGTTTTAATAACTAGGAGTGCTACAAGGTCAGGTTGAATTCTGGGCAATTGCAGCACTTCAATAAACTTTTTGATCACAGATTATGCGTATGTGTGTTTATAATTTTTTTAAACAACCCAAGAAGAGAATTCAATGAAGATGAGTATGAACTGTTTAGTTTTGATTCATTTCCACTTAAATTCAATTGATCTACATAGAAATATTGAAAAAGTTCCTTTTCTGATCCTGACATTGACCCTCTAGTTTGTAATCACTTACCTGGGCCTGCCAGGCAATGAATCAACTATCTACTGTTGA
This sequence comes from Nycticebus coucang, assembly GCF_027406575.1. Taxonomy (NCBI): domain Eukaryota; kingdom Metazoa; phylum Chordata; class Mammalia; order Primates; family Lorisidae; genus Nycticebus; species Nycticebus coucang. The sequence goes on from NC_069788.1 coordinate 92,391,725, forward strand.
GTCTTAGGGTTCAGAAGGCCATTAAAATGGTGAAAATCTACTGGGGTACTGACTGTGCCAATCATTAGGCTATTTTCTTTGCATATATTACATCATCTAACCTTCATACCTGTCACTTTCCATGCTACCCTGAGTTCCAGACAACCCTCTTCTGTCACCTTGATTATAGGCAGAGTCATCTAGCTGGTCTCTCTGCTTCCGCCTCTGCCCTATGTCCTCTGCAGTCTTTTCTCAACATCTGAAGCAATCAGTATAAATGTTAAATCAGTTCATGCCATTCCTTAAACCATTCAATGGCTTCTCCCCCTATTTAATGTTTAATAATTACCATGCCATTTCCTTTACCTCAAACCTACCCCATGCCCCTCTGCCTCCTATTTCTAGCCTTCCTCCTCTCCTTCTCTTGCTGCAGTTACTTTGGCCTTCTCACTTTTCCTCAAATAGGCCAGGCAAGTTTCTTCCGTATGGTTCACTGGTCAAGCAAACGTTAAAAGAGACACATTAGAATATATAAATTAAGGTAAGACAGTGGGAGGTAATTTGTTCTAAGCAATTAACAAGTTAATGATCTATTAGTGGGGGTAAAACAAAAAAATGAAAGTCCATGATAATATTTGCTGTTGGGAAATTTGGCCCAAAACAGGTTTTCTTTACAATTTGAAAAAGTCAAAGTTAGTGAAGCAAAGCATTTTTTATTCCAACAGAATGTGCCTATTGTTTGAAGGTTGTTCATTTTCACCTAGGATACAACATTCAGGGTTGTGAAATTGACATTAGGGACATCTAGTACCTGTGACTAACTTATTGAACCACTTGAATGAAAAACTAAAGCTACCTTAAATAGTTAGAAAATGAATCATTTGGGGAAATATGTTTTAGATAATTCAGAAAATATCTTTTGAGGCACTAAACTTTTAAAATAACTTTAGTACTTTTTATGGATATTAAAAATAACTTTGACTGCTTTTTGTCTTAGTAGCCAGATTCTTCCATGCGTAAAGTTTTAGTTGGTGACGATTCAGGATAAACATCAGTGGCTACACCCTGCTGTATTATAATACAGTGGGTAGGTCTTTTGCCCACATTGAATGGCCCCAGGCTGCTGTGCTTCTAGAATCCTTTTGTCTCCTTTGTACAATTTCACATGGGCTTTTGGGAAAGAAAAAAGAGGCAATTTGAAGCCTAAGAACTTTGTGGGAGCCTCAGCCATTGTGACCTTTCAAATGGAGAGATAACTTTATGTGCCAATTCAAGTGAAAGGGACTTAGGTGACTTTAAAAACCTCCTTCTTCTCCATTCTGTTGCTCAAACAGCCCTAGAGCACTGGATACTTACGGAACTCAGCACCAGACACTTCAACACACTATTTAGCCTAAACAGAGGAAGAAAAACTCAAGAGAAGATGGAGGAGTACTGGACACAGATTCCATTCACTTTGTAGCTTACTTGTAGGAAGCTCTGTTCATGACACTGAAATTGTTATTTAGCCCAAGATTGACTTAACTTGACAATATAGATGTTGTAAAATGGTCTCATCATATAATTCAGATTTAAATACTGCTTTAAAGTGTACAAAATGCTTTTGTGTTTTTTCTTTCATTCATCAAATGTTTGTTTAGTATCTACACCACTGTCCCAGGCCTTGTAGCAGACATTTAGGAATGAAAAGATGAATATGGCCTTGTCACTTCCCTTTTATTATTTTCATCATCATAATGAAAATATGATGGGGAAAGGTTATTATTATTCCCATTTCGTAGGAAAGAGATTGAGGCTTGGGGAGATTCTCACATTGTGACAAAAAGGATTAAAGCCAGAACTTAAAGTCTGCTGCTAAGTCCCATTTTTTTTTCAACCAGTCCCGAACCATAAACAAATACTAAGAGGCAGCAATTATTTGAAGCAAATGAAAATGTATGCAAATAATAAAATGGAAATGCCAAAGACTCAGTGCCAAGGAATCTTACAGGGACACAGTTTTTTTTTCAGTACTCATATTAAGTCTCTCGTGTTTAAGTAACAAAAACTAAATATGGGTCGGTGCCTGTGGCTCAGTCAGTAAGGCGCCGGCCCCATATACCGAGGGTGGCGGGTTCAAACCCGGCCCCGGCCAAACTGCAACCAAAAAATAGCCGGGCATTGTGGCGGGCGCCTGTAGTCCCAGCTACTCGAGAGGCTGAGGCAAGAGAATCGCTTAAGCCCAGGAGTTGGAGGTTGCTGTGAGCTGTGTGAGGCCACGGCACTCTACCGAGGGCTATAAAGTAAGACTCTGTCTCTACAAAAAAAAAAAAAAAAAAAAAAGAGACAGTCTCCTTTAAAAAAAAAAAAAAGAAAAAAAAACTAAATATGCATTAACTTAGGCAAAAGATGTAATTGGTGTGGTTTATACACTAGTAATATGGGAAAAGTAAGGCTGAAATTTATGTCATGACTAAATATAACCAAGAAATCTAATGCCTTTGGAACTCCTTACACAATCTCTAATCTTTACTTCTCTTAGCATGTTAACTTTGCTCTCCTTTGTTATAGATTGACTTCTTTTGCCTCAGAAACATAACCACCAAGGTGTCTTATATTACTAAAAACAGGACTGACTGGTTTTCCCTATTTATACTTTGAAAAAGAATTCTATGGAAGGATTCTGATTAACCATCTTGGGTCAGATTCCTTTTCATGAACCAATAAACTTTGACTAAGAGAGTGAAATCATGGTACTCGTAGGCAACCTCCATCTTTGGGATGGAGGAAGGGTCATTCTCATGATCATAGTAAAAATAGATGTTTACTCTGAGCATCCTAAACTTAATTCACAAAAATATTTTTTTCAAGAAATATCCTCTTTAATTTCTGGAAATGAAATATTTGCTAAGCTCTATCATGATGTTGTGCCATGTTTAAAGGAGTCAGTACAATGCCAAAAGTATAAAACAGAAAAAAGTCAGCTTAGCCCCTATAGCTCAACAGCTTGGGCGCCAGCCACATACACTGGGGCTGGTGGGTTCGAACCTGGCCAGGGCCTGCCAAACAACAATGACAACTACAACCAAAAAATAGCTGGGCGTTGTGGTGGGCACCTGTAGTCTCACCTACTCGGGAGGCTGAGGCAAGAGAATCACTTAAGCCCAAGAGCTGGAGGTTGCTGAGAGCTATGATGCCAGGCACTCTACCCAGGGTGATATAGTAAGACTCTGTCTCAAAAAAAAAAAAAAAAAAAAAGAAGAAGACAGAGAACAGTCATGTAGTAATGCTAAAGAGTCCTCATACTTTGGTAGCCAGTTTAGGAAGTGAAAAAGGAAAAATTTTCCTTTAAAGAAATACGGCCCAGAACAGAGAAAGCAAATCAGTGAAGGATGGGGAGATAATGATTATGAAGACAATGTAAGCGTATGGCACAAATGACAAAAAGCTACATAAATTTTTAGGCGTGGCTGTAGTCATTTTGGAAAAGATAGGAGGCAGAGTACAGAAACTCTTGGATCTAGAAAAGCTATTAATCTTCTGGTCTACTCCCTTCACTTTTCTTATAAGTAGACAGATCCAAGGAGAAGTAATCTTCCCAAGACTATCATAAATCCTTAGTTATTTTGTGGCAAAAATGGGGAAAATAATGACACCAATTCTTGCATACATCAGGAAGTTTTTCTTCAAAGGGAAATTTAATAAGATACCAGAAGTTAAACAGTGCATTCCACCTCCTTCCCCCAGTAGACTGACCATTGCAAGAGAGGTGTAAACATGTATATGGCTGATGAAGGTGAAACAGGTGATAAAAATGGGAGATGCCAAAAAAGGGGATAAAGGAAAAGTTCAGGGCCAAATGGGTTTTAATTTTGGACCACTTGTATCAAGCTAGATCCTCTACTAACTTACTCAGGATAATCATGAGCCTGAGGATTTACTCCTAGTTAGTGTATGCCTAGGCTGGCCACAACCTGAGGGTTTTCCCATATACCCACCTCTTTTGTCAAATGTCTTAGGTCCATTCTCTCCCATAAGAACCAACAATGTGATTTGAGAAACTGATCTTAATTTAAGGGGTAGACCTGATTAGTGAAGATGATACCTTATCCTCTTTTCCAGTATTGGTTCAAGAACAAGAATGTGGCCCAGTTCTGGCCAGAGAGATGTTAAGAGAGGTTTACTGGATTCTGGAAAAGTTTCTCTCTCAAGAGCAATCCAAGGGAATTCATTCTATCTCCCTCACCTGAATTGAAGAAGGAATGTTTTACTGTCCCTGGAAGCCATTCTACAACCACAAAGGGAACTAAATTGAGGTTAAAGCTTATACAATGTAGAACAGAGAAAAGGGAAGGAAAATATTCAATGATAAATGGTTGAATTGCTAAATAAATGAGTCTGAAAGCTAATCTACCTTTGGGCTTCTATTTAGGTTAACCTTATCTGTTATCTATTGCTGTGTAACAAAACTTCCAAAAGCTTAGTGGCTTAAAACAACAACATTTTATCATTGTTTGGTTCCCAATACATAGGCAGGGCTCAGTGGGGAAGGCTTGTATCTGTTCCTCAAAGTGTCAGCTCAGACAGCTTAATGAGAGCTCTAAAAGTCCACTTCCAAGATGACTTAGCCACAAACAGTTGGTCCTGGCTCGATCAGATGTCATAGGCCTATTCCTTTCCACCTTGTGAGTCTTGCACAGCTGCTTGAGCTTCCTTAGAGCATGGTGGCTAGATTCCAAGAGCAAACATTTAAAGAGAACTAAATAGAAATTGTATCACCTTTTATGGCCTACCCTTGGCCATCGTGCAGTAACATTCCCACTGTACTTTACTGGTTGACCAGTCACTATAGAGGGTATAGATTCCAACTTTTGTTGAGAGACATTTTAAAGAATTGTGGACATCATTTAAACCACCATACCAGGTAAAACATTTCTTTATTTCTAGGACCATTTGAATTGTGTTTTCTGTTATTTGTGGCTGAAGGCATCCTTACTGGTACAGTTACTGTCATCTCAGCTGTGGGCAACAGAATGTCCTACATTAACACCTCTCAATCACAATGCCAATTGTAACACAGTTACCAGTAATTTCTTGCTAGCAATTTAATACCAAGGTTTTGCAATCATTTACTTTTTCAAATCAGAGCAGAATCAAAAATAGCATAAGAGTCCTTTATTTTGATTCAAGTCCTACTTCAAAAATAGCATAAGAGTCCTTTATTTTAATTCAAGTAGAATTTTTTGAACAGGGGATAAAAGGATGGAATCAGAGCAAGAACACTCAAGATGATACATGGGAGCTTTGCTCTAGGTTGAGAGCTATTGGCCTGGATGCTTCTCTTAGTAAAACAATTGGAAGGAAGTTTAGAGTTCCTTTGTTCAGGCGCAAATTCTTTTCTTCTCACATAAGCTCCAGTTAAGTCAGTGGGGCTGAAAACTTGTCAACAAACATTTGACACTACCTTTCCAGTTCTGGTGATCTGTTGACAAGAGAAAGGAGAAGGAAATTCTCCTTGCTCTTTTGCATTGCCCTACCCCATCATTAACTCTGTTTAATGCAAGAAGTCCTTTTGTAGTGTCCACTGTGTTCTTAGCACTCTGCTAGGCACTGTAGAAATAACGACAATAAGATGTGTTTCTCTAAGACTGGAAAATAAAAAATTGAAGGCAGTCAGACAGCAATAGAAGGCTATTTAAAATTATGTGCTACATCAGGTGGATAGCTTTATAAAGAAAAGTAAAAGAAAGAAAAACTGAGCATTTGCTGGATTTTAAGATGCTTCTCCATCTGGAGGCATAGCAGCAGATCCTTTGGCTGTCTCCTCCTCAGTTACCTCTGACTGGACCTGATTATCTGACCTAGGGGTACCCAACCATGGACACAGCCAGCAATCTACACCTTGTGTTGGCCTGGAAAATATAAGCTTTAGGAATCTGGAAAGGAAGAAGTGGTTACTTCTTAGGTAATGGATCCTGAGCCCAAAGGTCTACTAGATTTACCACCAAGCAAGTCAGTAGGGAATCAAGTGCAGACTGAAGCTTTGAGGGACTGGAGGCTCAGAGAAGCTGATTGGGATATGCAGGTGTGTAAAATAAAGCAGTCTCCGTGAACTGAGAGGTTGAGTGGTGTCTGGGCTGCCTCAGGTCCTACCCTTTCAAATTGTTCAAATTCCTGGATATGGTGCCATCATTTATTTACCCAAGGTAGGAGGAAGTAATACCATTCCCTACTTTTTACTTGAGCTTATTTGAGTGAGTTTCTGTTACTTGTAACCATCAGAACCCTGTTTAGAACAAGTTAAGAATCCATAGAAGAGATGACAGTTCCAATGGGCTTTGAGTAATGAATTGGGTTTATGTAAAGGCAACACCTATGTTTGGGCTTTGCAGTTGACTAGCTGAGCCTGTGGTTTAGTGAAAGGAGCTTGATCTTTAGAGTCGCATACAACCTTGGGTTCAATTCCTGGCTCCTTGATCACTTCTTTGTGATCTTAGAAAACTTAATTATCTGTGAAGTCTATATAATAATACCTACCAGTTCCTAGAAGGTTGCTGCAGGAATTGAAATAATTGCATATATAAGACCCTTCAGCGCTGTGCTTGGCACATAATGGACCAATAGAGAATGTTAGCAATTGTCATTCCAGAGTACACTGTTGTGCATATTTGAATGGGAGAAGGGAAATAATTTTCAACAGTGCTTCCAATTATGTAAGATCATTTTGATTGAAGCATTTTATATTTCCCAACATTTTAGGAGTGGCTTTGCATATTTGGGGCGTGTGTGTGAGTGTGTGTGTGTCTGTGAGCACGTGAATATGCGTGTTTGTTTGGCAAGGGTGTTGTTTGTCTCCCCTTCCCCCTTCTGTTGAAGCTGTAGTCATTATGTTCTCAGACACATCATTGTTCTTAATCAGGCATGCAGTATGAGATGAATAGGGGTGATGAGTTAGTCAGGCTGCCAAGCAAGTTCGTGTTTTTCAAGAATTGCCAAGTTGCTTCCTTAGGCGATGTTTTAGGAATAGAAGGGTGTGCTTTTCTGGCCTTCACGGACTCTCTCCCATCCTTGGAGTGCTGTCACCTCACAGGGTGGATATGATACCTCTTTTTAAAAGCCGCTTTATAGAGCTGCAGCCCAGCTGTGCTGGAACTGTATTTGTGTTTTTTTTCTTCTTCTGGTAAATATAATCCACGTCAAGTAGGAAATGGATTTTGGACCTCCCACATTTCCTCAAAAAATAATTCCTGCCATCATCAGTCCTTTCATAAACTAGAAGGGTAGGAGAAGCTAGGGAAATGCTGGGACTGGTGGAGAAAGAAAGAATGTCTGAATAAATAGGATTGGAAAGCATTTTGAGGCCCCTCCCCCTTTAATTCATACACAGATCAATGCAAACTTTAACAAACTAAACATCTTAACTAAAGTCTTTAAAAAAAATGCCTTTGGATATTTTGTTCATCTGCCAACCACATTTATTCATGAATTCTCCTTATGGATTTAGAACACGTTTAATAAGAGAAGAAGAAAGCTTTGGCATCCTAAGCTGCCTGGGGATTTTGCTGGGCGTAGGAGTTTTCCTGAAACTCTGATGAAAACAAGAATTACAAATGATAGGCTTTGGATTGTACTTCAGATAGTGCCTTTGAGTGGCATTTATAATCATTATTCTTCAGAGGTAAGCTTCTGAAGAGTTTTTAAATCTTTCTCTTCTCTCTCTGCCTTGATTCACATCTAACTCAAAGGACAAAAAAAAAAAAAAAAAAAAATCTAATAGAATCTCACTGAGGGTGCAAAGCTGAATTCTTCAACTTACCAATTGGTGCTCTCTAGTGACATAGAAGGGCACTGGTCTGGAACTCGGGCCACAGTGGGGTTAGATCTTCCTCATCCCAGAAAATCATAGTTAGAGGATATGTCAGGTAATTATTGCTGTGTAACAAATAGTTCCAAAATGCTATGGCATATATAAAAAAAAAGATCACCTTTCTGCTGTTCATCTGGGTATTAGCTGTACTAGGCTGGATTTTTCTGGCATGACACTGTTCCATGGATCTCTCTCCATCTTTAGACCAGCTAACTGGCTCAGACAAATCTTCTAGCATTGGTAAAAACATAAGCGAGCAGGCAGAAACACCCAAAGTCTCTTAATGCCTAAGCTCTGAATTTGAACACTATTACTTCTACCTCATTCCATTGATCAAAGCAAATCACATGGTCAAAACAAAAATTCAAGTGGTAGTGAAATAATATTCTACTCCTTCAGCAGAAGGAACTTCAAAGTCATAGCAAAAGGGCATGGATGCAGTGCAGGATGAAGTGCTAGGGTCAAACTGTAATCTATTATAGAAAGGAAGGGGTATGATTATGACTATGCTTCCAGTGAGCAGAATTAATGACTTTGTCTGTAGCTGTGACAGGCTAGTCCCTTCTGTGGTATTAATGATGGCATTGTGACTGATGCTATTAAATACTCGATATTCTTCCTAACTCCCCTAATGTTGCCTCCATGTCCCTCCTCAGGCGATCTTTTAACTATCATTTAGTTTCTTGGTTGGCTATTTCTATAGGGCATAGTGTTTTGGCCATAGGATAACAAATGTCTGGTCCCTGTGACAACGGTATTTCCCATTCTACATTAACATACAGGTGTACTATTATCTACTTTTAGTGAATCTGCCCAAGCTTCCTTCTTCAAGAGAGATTTTCTTAGTATGCTGAAGGGGGAAAGAAGCAAGTTTCTAAGCTTGACAAGATGAAAGTCAATTCTTTTATTACTGTAAGTTCGTACTATAAAGGTACCCTATCATGATGTGATTTTTTACCCAATTTTTGTAATTACTATATATAACCCTAAAACTTTTCCTTCCATAGTGGAAGGGAAGTGTGGTACAACCCACATAATCTTACCATTGGGTAGCCAAGTAAATGCATGGTTGGTCTATCAGAAGGATTCAGTCAGGGAAGCAGAGACTAGAGTATTACCTATCTAGGAATATATCTTACAGAATTATGGGAGAAACTGCCGCACCCACGGCACCACAGCCGAAGTGAGGCGGCGCTGTCCGCGTTTTAGAACGCTGGTAAGGAGGCTTGTGCTCCACGGAGCTTCGCCCCCAGCGACCCCTGCACAAACGGCATCAGAAACGGTGCTTTACGTGCCAAGTCACCCGCAGGAGCTTGAACGACCGTGGCAGAAACTGGTGATATAAAATTCTGAAAGCAAGAATGAAGGAAATAGAAAAGTCACTAACCAGTTCTCTCCTGAAGCCCCAATACAGGTGAACTTGTGGGGTCAGAATTTACAATGAGCCAGGCACATCTAACTGTTGGCATGGTACTGAGGAGGCAAGTTGTGAAAAGTCTATAGATAGGTGTCACCTCTAAGTTGTTGCTGCTTCTGAAAGTCTTCCACCAAGTCCTGGAGGCAGGCTTGTGTCCTCTGGTGGTCAGCAGGGCCAGCAGCTGAGAAGAAAAGCTAGACAGGGGGAAAATGACCAGCCAGAGCCTGCCGGCCTCTTTGTGTCTATCTGCCACTGTGTCTAGTCATGATGATTTTCAGAGAGACCAGCTCTGATTCCCTTCTACCTTCCAAATCTCACCCAAATTTCTCTTTTTGGCTTATCTAACATAGAACCACATAAGGAAAGAAATTTGGGGAAACCATAGTTCCGGTTTATGTACATCGACACAGAATCTACAAGAGTGCAGAGTCATTTACTTTAGATTTGAGGCATTTCTTCCAATCCATACAGAGTTCACAGAAGTGGGGATATACCTAGTTGTTTCTTGGCTCTACTTGGTGAATCTGGGGACCTTTGTTCTACAATCCTGGGGCAGTTTCATAGGGCCTGCTCTAAGGTCCTCTCATCCTCTTTGGACTAGCTGCTCAATCTGGGTGAGTAAATTATGTGATTGGTAGAAAACTTCCTTTTTGTCTGAATCCCCTATTTCTTTGTTTTCTGGCTCATGGCCTTCTTTTAATCCCACTGGTGCTACTGCTCTTGTGTTAGGTGCTAAATACCTTTCATTTGCTTCCAGTGACACTGTCAGCATTTCGGTACTATGACATTTTATTGATTAGTGGGATTTGGAGGGAGTTATGATGAAGGGAAGGGGGTGTTTGAAGGAAGGCTTTGTGGGAGGGCACTGAGAAAAGATGACTTCATCAAGACTAGATGTCTTGGTGGAGCATTTATGACCAGTCATTTTCCCATTGTAACCTTAGTTTAATGGGTGCCTGGTACCCAGGTAAAAAGATGATGGAGGAAGGAAAGAAAAGAGAAAGTCATCACACTACAAATAGTTCCTAGTTTATTCAGCTATGTGTACTGTAGATTAAATGTGCAAAGTCCTTAGTAAAATATTCACAACCCTTCAGAGCCTACTTTCCTGTCTTCTCTTCGATATACATGCACTCAACTTCGAGTCAACTAGATCTCCTGAAGCCTACTCAGGAAAACCCTTCAAAGTGCATGGAAGAGACTGAGGGCTAATAAAGATGATGAAGATGATGTGATAGTTATTCTATGCTTGTTTTCAGGTTAAAAAGTCAGCATTATGATCAGGCAGCCAAACATAGCCATTAAGAATTTTCTTTATCCACTTGGGAACAAATTTAAAAGTTTCATGACCTTAACAACCCTCTTTGATAAATTTTTATGTTCCATGTTTCTCATGTAATTGTTAAAGCAAGAGATAGAATTTTCTGTATGTTTTATGTAATCTGTCTGTCATCATTCATGACAGCGCTGATCAGACTAAATAAAGCTAGCTATTGAGGGCAAAAGTCCCCAATATTAGTAATTTTGTTGCTGCCCGACCAGGTTCATCTGCCCACTGCCCAAGAGGAAGTCAATATTCAGAGACAGCAGGGTCTACAGCAGAAAGTTTATTCCACTTTGTGCTAAGTGGGGGGACAGGAGGAATTTCTCAAATCCTCCTTCTAGATAATTGGGGACACAGGGTTTTAAAGGCTAGTTTGAAAGGCAGGGGATTGGGTAATTAGGTTTGCTAATTGGCTAAGTTTGGGGCAAAATTGTAGGGGTCTGGAAATCATTTTGTTTTACTTCAGCTACTGGGGTTATGATTCTAGTTGAGTCAGTTTCTTGGTATGGGTCACTGGTCTGGGCGGGTTAGCCAATCCACTAAAATTCGGGGCCTGGAAGATATCTTAGGAACTACTGTTAGGGTTCCAAAAGGTGATTTTATCTATGGAGAAAGGAATCTTTACTACTGCCAGCTGTAAGTAAACATGGGACATTGACTAACTATTATCAAGCAAATGAAGGAACAGTGGCCGATTATTTTCATTATGTTTAGCTAAGCCTATGGAGAATGGGCAAAGCAGTTCAGCTTTGTGCTCAGGAAGAGGAATTGAGGCTCAGTGAACGTCCATGATGCTTTTGAAATGTCACTTTCTCTCTGAAGCAAGTGTGTAGGCCTGCACCTCTTATGTATTAGGCACTCAAGAATGTTTGTTAAACAAGTAAATGAATGAATGAATGGATGAATTATGTATAGGTTCTGCTATTATGTTCTTCTAAGGCATAAAATTGAAAGGAAATAATTTTGGAGTAGTCAAAATCTTTCTGCTACTCCCCACATAATTCATATGACCATTTATGTTTGTGAAATTATTTCACAAGCACTCCAGGGTTTTTGAAGCTATATTTTCATTCATTCAAGAAACATTCGAGTATCTTCTATGTGTCTAGTGCTATGCTATGTGCTCAGGAAACAGAGGTGGAAGTCGTAATTCCTGCCCATTTAATGAGCTTAGTGAAAAGAGGAAAAAAGGCCAATAATTACAGCTATTATGTAGGTGCCTTGATAGAGATATAGATGGATTTGTGATGAGAGTGTGGAGAGAGGGAACCTAATTCAGTTGGGAATGGTGTTGTGGAGTTTCATCTTTCCGAAGAGGTGATAGATACATCAACTGACTGAACATGAATTTGCCAGTAGATATCCATAAAAGAGAGGTAAAGGGAACAGTGTGTGCAAATTTGACAACTTAAAGAACTGTAATTAGTTCAGATGGTTAAAAACGTGTGTGTGTGGGGGGGATTGTGGGAGATGACACTGGGGGCCTAGGGTGAGTTGCAAAGCACTTATAAATTGCATTCAATGAAGAATGAATAGGGATTATGAAGAGGGAGTATGAGATGTGTTTCTGTCAAACAAAAGATTTGATACACACAGTGAAATCTTTTATCCATACCAACCAATATTTATTTTTATCTCCAGCTCTGCCTCATATAATATAAGATTGGTAACTCACTCAGAATGTTGCAATGATGATCTTGTTGTGGGAAGAGGAAGAACATAAAGAAAGGCATACAATATCCTCTATTTATCTTATTGCAGTCTTGGCTCTGAGAGTAGAACAGGAAGGAGGCCTACTTCAAGGAAGTGTTATGGTTTTATAAGAACTCTAATCTGTCAACGGAGTGGATTCTCCTACAAAAGCTTTTTAGATGGACTATGGAAGAAAACTAGGAACAATTTGTTGCTCCTACTCTTGAAATTTTTGCAACAGGAAAGAGATTGTTAAAGTTGTTCATTTAGAAAACAGAGTTCTTAGCGCTGTTCCATCAGTTATTGAGCACTCAGGCGTTCATTCATTCTTTATTCAGCAAATTTGAATGACCCTTTTGTGCATCACGTACGTCAGGTGCTGCAAGGGAGTAAAAGATAAGTACGAATAATGGTGTTGTTCTTCAGAAACTTGAACCTACAAATTTCTAATCAAGGATGTGCTCTATTTCAGCATCAAATATAAGAGAGGGGAGAGAGCGAGAGGTAGGGAGGAGAAAAAAGGGAAGACGGAGAAAAAGAGTTAGAAGGAGAAAAAGAGGGAGAGGGAGAGGGAAACAGAGAATAGTAGTTTAAAAAGTCTTGGAGTTCCAAGTCCAGATTCAAATCTTGGGCAACCACTCACGGGCTGTTTGACTTTTCATTGTTTTCAACTGTAAATGAGGATAATAACAGATATATCACAATTGCCAGAATTAAATGAGATGACTCATGTGAAAGCTTTGAGTAAACAGTACAGAACTTCGCAAACATTAGTGATCAATGATTGAAGGTAAATGTACTGGGACTTTAAAGCAGTGTTTGTCAAAGTGTTGAAACACTAATGCCCAAGAATGGTAACAAATATTTCTCAAGAAGAGAATTCCAAGAGTCAAATAAATTTGGGAAATGAAGGATTAAACAAAGATATGGTCCTTAGGCCTGTGTCTTGTGAATTGAAAGGAAAGCCAGTATTCATATATACTCTGTCTCTTCTCCAAATTAATGAGAAGAGACTCCCACTCCTACTCCAGCATCTCTAGGGCCTTGAGCTTGACAGAATTCACTATGGGAAAGACTGCTCTCCAGGAAGAAAAGTGTTAACTTTCCATTTACAATCCATCAGCATCTCAGAAGCTGAGCTATTCATTATAAGATAATCTAGAAATCCATTTAACAACTTTTCAAGTATAATGTGGAGATTTCTTTTTCTTTCTTTCTTTCTTTTTTTTTTTTTTGAGACAGAGTCTCACTATGTCGCCCTTGGTAAAGTGCTGTAGCATCACAGCTCACAGCAACTTCAAACTCTTGGGCTTAAGCGATTCTCTTGCCTCAGCCTCTCTAGCAGCTGGGACTACAGGTGCCCGCCACAACGCCGGGCTATTTTTTGGTTGTTATTGTTTGGCAGGCATGGACTGGGTTCGAACCCGCCAGCTCTGGTGTATGTGGCTGGCGCCCTATCCGCTGAGCTACAGCGCCGAGCCTTATGTAGGGATTTCTAAAGGGCCAGCCAACCCCTACGCGAGGGATAGAGGGGATTCCAGCATAGAACTGTGGATACGAGGTTTTGTAGTGGATACATCTAATACTTCTTCCAAGACACCTGTTGATTTGCAGTAGCAAATATAAAGAAACAAACATGAGGAGGCGCGGGCTGATTCTCAGACTTTATTATTACGCTTTTTATAAAAACTCTCCCCTTCTAAGAAAAGAGCGCAGAAACTGCCCAACTCAGAAAAGTTCATCAGGCCTGGAGCTTTCCCTCCATACCGTTTCTTCCGCTTGTCTCCCTTCTGCTTCTTCAACATATCCCGGGCTCTGCCTGGCTCCATTTTAGACTTTTCCAGAGGGAGCAACTGAAAGCAGACGTCTGGGACCCAAGGGCGGCGCGGCTCAGGTGCGCCGCCCGGGCACCTCCCGGGGGGCGGGCGGCCCTTGGGCGGGGAGCTAAGGCGCTGAAGGGAAGGAGAAGGGGGAAGTCTGCGTGTGGGGCGCTGGAAGCCGGAGCGGTAGTTCTGGGTAGGGCGGGGCGGCCCTGGGGGCGGGGCTGGAAGAGGCAGGTACCTGGAAGGGGAGAGGGCAGGGTGGGAGCGGCCCGGGGGGGCGGGGCCTGTGGGGCGGGGCCTCGGAGCCTCGAGGCGCGGCCGCGTGAGGTAATCTGACTTGTTCTCGGTGGCGGCGGGGGCGGACGGTCCACTGCCTCTGAGCAGGTACCCGGCAGCGCTCGCCTCAGCGCGCGGTGGGGCGGGGGTGCCCCGAGAGCCGCGCGCGGAGACCCACGGAGGGCGGCAGGAACCGGTGCAGCTCAGGTGCGCCTCTCGGGACGCGTCCCCGGGCGGGCGGCGTGCGGGCCTCCCGACGTGAGGGGAAACGAGGGGCAGCGGCCTCGCCTTAGCTGGGGGTCGCACGTCCCCAGCCTCGGGGGGCTGGCTGTTTTGTATGGCTTTCTGTCTTCTTTTCTTCAACTTTAATTAAAAAAACAACAACACATCGTGGCTGGGGGTCCGGGAGCTGTTCCCGGGCTGGAGGTTTAGGCCCCGCAACAGCTGCCATCGCGGTGGCCTGGGGCGCCGTGGGTTGCCCGGTGGGGCTGGAGTGCGCGGCCGGCCGAGGCCTGGCCAGTGTGCTGCCGGGTTGGGGGTCCCTTAGTGGGACCCGGGAGCGGAGAGAGAGCCTGCCGCGACCCATCCCAGGTGGGCTCCGGGCTCTAGGACAGAAACAAGCCAGTCTTCTTTCCCCGGCGAACAAGGTCTGATGAGAACAGGTTAGCAAACGGTTTTTATCGGTTTTTGAAACTTCGTGAAGCTGAGAAAGTGTTAAAATGTCACTTTCCTGTGATTTTTGCAAACCACAGTCTATCCAACAAGTTTTTAGATTTGACTTCTGCTTCTTACAGTTTTTTTTTTCTTTGCTGTGGTTTGTTTCAAATATAGAAAGGTACTCTGGATAAAATTGTAGGATATATTGCACACTCGGTCGATGTCCAGCTTTAGATGAGACAGCTGCCTACTCGAAAATTTGATTCCTTTAGAATATTTAAAATACAGCATATAAGAGAATTGCTTTTGTAATTAAAATGCCATTCTGATTCTCATTCCAGGTAGGCATTTAATGGAGTTATGTTTTTCCTGGTTAATATTGTAATAAATAGCCTAGATTATATTGAGAATTAGCAACAACTCCTCAGTCCTATTTACCAATGTAATATTTGGCATGTAACCTCATCATGGTTAAAAATTGCTTTTTCTGGAAGGAAGTGCTAATGGGGCTTGCCTTTGAGAGATGGGATTTGAGGAGACTTGCTTTTTATCATCGCTTGTATTTGGTAACTGTGAGAAAAGCCTGAATAGAAATTTTTTAACCCTTCAAGAAAAATTTAAGTTGTATTTTATTGGCTTTACTTGAATTTTAATTCAAGTATTTGAATTTCCGAGTCAAACTAATAAATTGAGAGAGTAATTCAGGTTGAGAGAATATGAATTTGAGATTTTTAAAATTTTAATGTGGTTCTTTTTATTTTTTGTATTTTTTGTTAATTTTTAATTTTAAAATCATATTAACAAAAATTGATTCTCACTGGATAAAAGGTGAATTTGAGATTCTTGTGGGACACCTGGCAGAGCTGTCTGGTTGGCAATTAGATATATTGGTGTCCAATTTTCTCTGAAGTTAGGCTCGTTGGAAGCAGCAGTGGATTTGTGATAGTTACTCCTGTAAGGGTACAAGAAGTCATTAAAGTAAGTATAGAGTAAGAAGAGAGCAACACCAAAAATCAGGAAGGCAAGTATTAAGTGATGGGTAGAGATAGTCAGAGAGACCAAGGGAAAGCATTCAGGAAAGGAGGAAAGCTAGGAGGCAGTGGTGCTGGAGAAGCCAGGAAAGGAGTTTTAATGAGAGAAGTCTCTTTGGTAGCCAAATGAGTCTGAAGGAGGGGAAGTACCAGAAACTGAGCGCAAGTAACTGAGTGTACTCAAAATGAAGTATTTTTTTATCACCCTCTCCCTCAACTCCTATCGGTGAGCACTGTTTTAGTGGTGTTTGGGTGTATTGAGTTCAAGTGTTGTTTTGTTTAAGACACAAGTATAAACTGTGTTGGATCATATTTCATTTGAGTTCTAGTACTGTGGTACTTCCAAGTTGCTAGTAAGTTATTTGATTCTTTCATGTATGTCTCAGTGATTCTTCTAAAGGTCTTATGTAGGAATCAAGCATTTGATCTAAATCAGAATCTGTAAGGTATACATCAGTTAGGGCCTTTGCTTCAGTTATTATCATAGACTCAAGGAAAAATGCTTTTAGATTAAAATTTTTGTATCATGAGTTTCACTTTAGTCTTCACTAAAAGTTTCATTTTGTTTTTTGTTTGTTTTGGAGTTCAGACATATGGTTTTGTGGATATTTTCCTTAGGAATGTGAATGGAATGGTTACAACTGAAAAGGCCAACAACCAAGTGTTGACAAGGATGTGGAATAACTAAAAATTTCATATTCTGTTGATAGAAGTGTAAATGGGTGTAATCATTTTGGAAAACTTTCTGGCAATGTGTACTAAAGTAGAACATATGCATAAACTATGCCCAAACATATACTCAATAAAATTCTAGAAAGTGCAAACTAAACTAGTGTGATAGAAGACTCATCAGTGGTAACTTGGGGGTAGGGATGAGAATAAGGAGGGATGATAAAAGGACATAAGGAAACTTTTGGGGATGATGGACATATTCATTTTCTGTGATAATGCTTTTACCAAAACATACATATGTCTGACTTGTTTAATTGTACATTTTAGATATGTGCAATGTATTATAGATAAATTATACCTAAATACAGTTTTAAAAAGAATTAAATAAAAATAAAGAATGGAAGGAAACATATCATTCATGTATATTTATCTCCTTCAAATACTATAGTTATTTAAGGGTAATGGGATTATGGATAACTTTTATTTTCTTCATATAGTTTTCTGTATTTTTATATTTTGTACTATAAATATGTATGTATTACATTTTTAAATGAAAAATTATTCCATATGTGCAAAATAGTGCTTTTGACACATCTACAGATTTAAAGAATACAAATAAAATAAATATTCCATACCCATATCGTGCTTAAGAAATAATACATGATCAATATATTTGAAGCCAACCTATGTATTCTGTGTGATTATATATTATATATTTCCATTCTCTTTAATTTTCTGTATGGTTTAACCACATATGTACACATTCTTAAACATTGTATGTTTAGTCTACTTTGCAATGCTGTATAAATGATATTATACTCTATGATTTCTGTGACCTATTTGGACATTATACTATTTGTAAGATTCCTTCTTGTTGATTTTTTATTGATGCACATCATTTCATTGTGTGACTTTATCACTATCCATCCATCATCCTTTTGATAGATATTAGGGTGTTTTCAGTCTTCTTTTTCCCCTTTTTTTTAAAATTTAATTTTTACTTTTTGCCTTTAAAAGCTGATTTTTTATGACTATTCTAATCCATATCTCTTTGTGTTCATGATTACAAACTTCCCAGACTTTTTAAAATCTGAGAGTAGAGTTGTGGATCATCAGTTTTGCTAGATAATACCAAATTGTTTTATGAAGTGGCTGTACCAGTTTATAAGTGTTCACTTTGTTCCCTTTCTCAACAACATTTAAAACATTTGTACATTTGCAATCATCTGAATTTTTCCTTTTTGATACTTTGGTGGTTGAGAAATGGTATTTTACTGGGGTTTCAATTTACTTTAATTACTGATGACGTTGAACAGGGGTCCTCAAACTTTTTAAACAGGGGGCCAGTTCACTGTCCCTCAGACCGTTGGAGGGCCGGACTGTAGTTTAAAAAACAAAAACTATGAACAAATTTCTATGCACATTACACATATTTTACGTTGAATTAAAAAAACAAAACGGGAACAAATACAATATATTTAAAATGAAGAACAACTAAAGTTAAATCAACAAACTTAGCGGTATTTCAATGGGAACTATGGGCCTGCTTTTGGCTAATGAGATGTTCAGTGTCTGGCTCCATATTTGTCACTGCTAGTTGTAACAAGTGATGCAAGTGTGCATCAGTTAGTCCCGAGACTGAGAGGAGTCGTCGAGAGACAGAGAGGAGGGAGTTGGGGAGTGCCGCACACATTCCACACATGCGCACTGTAGCAGGACGGGCAGCGTGGCAAAAACACCCAGAGGGTCCGGTCCTCGGAGGGCCTAGTTTGAGGACCCCCTGATGTTGAACCTTTCATAGTTACTCTTGTGTGGGTGTATCCTTATGTCTTTTGCATATTTTCTTTTTCTTCCTTTCTTTCTTTCTTTTTTTTTTTATTTTGGAGAGTCTCACTTACCTGCCTTAGGTAGAGTGCCCTGGCATCAGCCTCGCTCACAGCAACCCTCCTTAGTAGCTAGGACTATAGGCGCCTACCACAATGCCTGGCTAATTTTTTTGTCTGTTTTTAGTAAGGACGGGGGTCTCTTGTTCAGGCTGGTCTCGAACTCCTGAGCTCAGGCAACCCACCAGCCTCAGCTTCCCAGAGTGTTAGGATTACAGGCATGAGCCACTATACCTGACCTCTATTTTTTTTTTTTGTCTTTAAAAAATTAATTACTAGAATTTCTTTATACATATATTCCGAATACTTATTCCATGTCAATTATGTATATGGCATCTTGCTTTTTCCCAACAGGAGCAGCTTGCCTTTTACTTTTGTATGTCTTTTGATAAATACATTTTATCATTTAATGTAGTTGATTGTGTCAACCTTTTCCTTTTATGGAAAAGTTGATTGTGTCAACCTTTTCCTTTTATGGCCTGGTATTTTCTGCTAAAAGCAGGTATATGGGAAATCACTGTACCTTCTTACTTTTGCTGTGATTCTAAGCCTTCTCTAAGAAATAAAGTCTATTTTAAAAAGTTGCCTTTCATATTTGTCTTTTTAAAAAATTATTTATTTTTTCCCCACTCAGAAAGCTAAGAAACCTTTCATATTTGTGTTCTTAATCTGTATAGAACTGATTGTGTGTTGTAAAGTGGGGTTGTGAAATGGGGGCCTAGTTTCTTTTTATTTTTAGTTTTTCTCAGCATCATTTACTAAATATTGTTTTTCATTCTAGTGACCTACAGATTTAATATATGAAGTTTCTCTGTATGTGTGGATATTTTTCTAGGCTATTCTTTCTAAAACAGACAGATCTGTTTGTGTAATCTTATTTTTTAGCTGTATAAAGAACCTTGATACATGAGAAAACAAGTCACCCACTCACCCTTCTTTGAAAACTAGACTCCTCCTTAAATGTTTAATATTTTTCTTTTTTAAAAGTAAACTTTTAGGGTGGCGCCTGTGGTTCAAAGGAGTAGGGTGCCGGCCCCATATGCCAGAGGTGGCGGGTTCAAACCCAGCCCTGGCCAAAAACTGCAAAAAAAAGAACTAATGTAATGTGTTGATTCTTAAATATATACTGTAATCAATCACCCAAGCTCATAAATAACACTGAAATTACTTTAATGTAGATTACATCAGGTTGCAAATCCTTTACTAACTGTAACTAGAGTTAATTTTGACTTGAAAAGTAAATATAGGATTTTCATTATGAGCATATAGTAAGTTGAGATATTTGGAGCAACTTTATAATGAAAACAGCTAAGAATACTTTATTTTAAAAACAATTCAAAAGGATAGAAATTAATATGCCATAATCAAAGCAAAAGATGAAAATATGAAAGATTAAAAGGCCATTTATTTATTTGTTTGAGACGAGAGTTTTCCTTTGTCACCCTGATAGAACGCTGTGGCATTATAGCTCAGGGCAACCTTCAAGTCTTGGCTCAAGCGATTCTCTTGCTTCAGCCTCCCAAGTAGTTGGGACTATAGGTACCTGCCACAATGCCTGGCTATTTTTTAGGAAGGGGTCTTGCACTTGCTCAGGCTGGTCTCGAACCTGTGAGCTCAGGCAGTTCACCTGCCTCTGCCTCCCAAGTGCTAGGATTATAGGCGTGAGCCACTGCGCCTGGCCTCAAAAGACCCTACAAAGTCTTAAATTCTCTGATGATATTTGCTAAACTGGGGAAACATGATGAATTTGAATAGGAATTTGGTAGATTTGCAGGGCACTAGGGATAATTGGAAGTCAGCCCATGGTAAGCTAAGAGACCTTCTAGTCTCAATTCTGGGATACCAAATTTCATATCAGTTTGGTGGGTCTAAAAAATTTTCAAGATGTGAATTTTAAAAAAATCTTTTTCATTTGAGATCTTCACATACCACAAAATTCAGGTCTTTAAAGTATACAGTTCGATCACCTACCAAAGGAAACTTTGTACCCATTTAGTAGTCACTCTCCTTTCATCCTTTCTCAGTAGCCTCTGGCAACCACTTACATGCTACTTACATGGATTTGCCTATTCTGGATATTTTATATAAGTGAAATAATATGTGGCATTTTGTGTCTTCTTTTATAGCATGATATTTTTAAGGTCTATGCATGTTGTAGTATGACTCAGTATTTCATTCCTTTTATGGTTGAATGACATTCCATTGTATGGATATATACCATATTTTGTTTTTTCATTCATCAGTTGATGGATATTTAGGTTGTTTCTGTTTTTTGGCTATTATAATTAATGCTGCTATAAACATTTTGTAAAAGTTTCTCTGTGAAAATACGTTTCCTATTCCCACAGGGATATTTACCTAAGGAGTAGAATTCTTAAGTCATTATGATAACTCTGTATCAAGTTTTTGAAGAGTTACCAAAGTGTTTTCCAAAGTAGTAGTACCATTTTACATTTACATCAACAACATATGAGGATTCCAATCTTCACGTTCTCACCAATGCTTATTTTTTTGTGTCAAGCATGTTAAGTGGTATTTTATTGTGGTTTGATTTGCATTTCCCTAATCATTAATGATACCGAACACTTCTTAATGTGTTTATTGACCATTTGTATATGTTCTTTGGAGAAATATCTATTTAAATCGTTTTCTCATTTTAAAAATTGGATTATTTATCAAAGCATGAACTTAAGATGATCTAGTAAACAAATGCAAATAGAGTATACTTTTCATTTTGGCTTAAAAAAAGTCCTACCAGTAAAGTTTCATGATCTATGAATAATTTATTGTCAAAGATAACTAAATACATAAGGAAATAAAACATCCTGAGCAAGAATCAGCAGAAATAACAATTAGAAATAAACCTATATAAGCATGAATTGCCAGTCATAGATTATTAAAATAATTAGTGGTGCATATTTAAGTAAATAAAAGATAAATTAGAAGCTATATGCAGAGATCAGGAGTCTAAAAAGTGACAGAACTATAGAGCTGACTGAAAAAGAACTAAATGTAATTTATTTTATTTTTTAGAGACAGAGTCTAGCTCTGTCACCCAGAATGGAGTGCAGTGGCATGATTATAGCTCACTACAGCCTCAAACTCCTGGGCTCAAGCAATCCTTCCACCTCAGCCTCCTGAGTAGCTAGGACTACAGGCACATGCCACCATGACTGGCTAATTTTTCTATTTTTTATAGAGACAGAGTCTTGCTATGTCTTTCTGTGTTGCCCTGGGCTCAAGTGATCCTCTTGCTTCAACCTCCAAAGCACTGGGATTATATAAGCATAGGCCACTGTGCCTGGCCATAGTTTTTATTAATGAAAAATACAATAAGAAAACCTCAAAACTCATTTGTTGAGTTTAATCACAGGTTGGGCAGTTAAGTGTGTGTGAGAGAGAGAAAGAGAGAGAAAAGAAGGAGGAAGGAGAAAGAAGAATTGGAAGACAGATCAAAACAAATCATTCAGAATACAGCTTAAAGAGACATAAATATAAAAGAGTTGAAAAGGGGCAGAGCCTGTGGCTCAGTCGGTAAGGCGCCGGCCCCATATACCGAGGGTGGCAGGTTCAAACCCGGCCCCGGCCAAACTGCAACCAAAAAATAGCCCGGCATTGTGGTGGGTGCCTGTAGTCCCAGCTACTCGGGAGGCTGAGGCAAGAGAATCGCTTAAGCCCAGGAGTTGGAGGTTGCTGTGAGCTGTGTGAGGCCACGGCACTCTACCGAGGGCCATAAAGTGAGACTCTGTCTCTACAAAAAAAAAAAAAAAAAAAAAAGAGATGAAAAGATAGAAATTAGAATGATTAGAGTGAGAAGTCATGGTGAGAAAGTATAATAAATTGGAATTTCTGAAGATAAGAAATAGAGAATGGGCAAAAGCAATATTTAAAGAGATAATGAATGAGAATTTTTTAGTACTGAGGAAAGATACCACATCATATATTCAAGAATCTCAATAAATTTCAAGCAAGAAAGAAAGTGCACACTTAGAAATATCATAGTGATTCTACACCCATACCACCCTGAACGCGCCCGATCTTGTCTGATCTCGGAAGCTAAGCAGGGTTGGGCCTGGTTAGTACTTGATGGGAGAAATATAATGAAATGAAGAAAATCAAAGACAAAGAGAAAATCTTTAAAATAGTGTAATTCTAGGGCCTAGACAAAAATAGAGATTTTCTTCAAAAGAATAGTGATTATGCTGACAGTTGATTTTTTTTTTTTTTTTTTTTCTAGGCAGAGTCACACTCTGTTGCCCAGGCTAGAGTGCTCTGGTGTCATAGCCCACAGCAACCTCAAACTCCTGAGCTTAAGCAATCCTCCTACCTTGTTCTCCCTATTAGCTGGGACTACAGGCACCCACCACCATGCCCAGCTAGTTTTTCTATTTTTAGTAAAGAAAAGATCCCACTCTTGCTCACCCTGGGTCTCAACTCCTGAGCTCCAGTCATCCACTGGCCTGGCCTCAGCCTTCCAGAATGTTAGGATTATAGGTATGAGCAACCACACCCAGATGACAATTGACTTCTGTATAGCAGTGGTGGGACAGAAGATAATAGAACATGTGTTTTTATTTTTTTTTAATTTTGGGGTCTTAAAGAATATAGCTTGTCATTAGAATTCTGTGATCAAAGGAAATGTCTTTAAGAATGAAAGACATTTCATTCTTTGTTACCAATCATCAATGATTGGTAACATCATTTAAAAAACAAAGACATCTGGGCACTATACACTAACTACAACCTATGGAATAGTCTTGCCAAAAATCAAACCTAAAAATCTGAATACCATTAAGTTATAAATCTAACTATCACTTAAAGAAAAATATGTGCTGAATGACATCATGAGAATGTAGTCAGCAAAATCCAGTTTTATAAACTCTGTTGGATAAAAGACTTGGTTTCAGCATCAAAATATTCACAAGGAAATCTGTAGATTAAAACAGAAGAAATATTTAAACTTATTTCACTCTAAATGAATGAGCTATGAAAATTATAGGAAAATCAGGCGGTGCCTTTGGCCCAAGGAGTAGGGTGCCAGTCCCATATGCCAAAGGTGGCGGGTTCAAATCTAGCCCTGGCCAAAAACCAGAAAAAAAAAGAAAATTATAGGAAAATTGAGGAAATGTGTATACTGATAATATGAAAAGAATGTGGATTTTCTGGAAGTGTGATGATACTGTGGTTGCATTAAAGGGAGAACCTGTCTTTTAGATACTGAGATATTTACAAATAAAATATCTTGATTTTTTCCAAAATTATCTGAAAATGGGCAAATATCGTGGAAAAAAGTTTGACTAGGAATTGAGAAAAATTAAAGCTAAGTGATAATGTCCAAGTAAATTTTTTTATATTCTATCTATTTTTGTATGTATTTTTCATAAGAAAAGAATAAAATAAGGGACATTTATAGACCAGTAGTATTTAATTTAATATTAATACTGTTAACATATTTAATAAACTTAAATTTGTATGCATCTCATCGACTAGCCTCAAAATATTTAAATATGGTAGAACTAAAAGGATAAATAGATGTATCTACAATCATAGTTAGAGTTTTCTTTTTAGATAAATCTCTTTTAGCATCTTTTTTTTTTTTTTTTTAGACAGTGTCTCACTCTGTTGCCCAAGGTAGAGGGCAGTGGCATCATCATGCCCAGCTAATTTTTAAAAAACTTTTTGGAGGTGGGGACCTGGGGGGAGTCTAGCTGTGTTGCTCAGTTGGTCTCGAACTCTTGGCCTCAAGCAGTCTTCCTGTCTTGGCCCCTTCCAAAGTGCTAGGATTACAGGCATGAGCCACTGGGCCTGTCTCTTTTAGGATCTTATAAAATAAGCAGAGAAAAAAATAAATAGAGATATAAAAGATTTTAACTTGAACAATAGACTTGACCTAGATATATACATGGAATGACTGCAAAGTTGCAAATGTACATGGAACATTTATCCAAATTTGCTATATACTATGCCACAAAGCAAATTTCAAGAATTTTTAAGTATTGAAATCATACAGAATAAGTTCTCTGACTTCAATTGGAATTCAGCTACCAATCAATACCAGTAAGACAGCTAGAAAAGCTAAATGAAAGAAAAAAAAAAGCTAAATGTTAAATCAAAAGAATAAGACAGATGGGGAACTAAAATAGGGCTTTGTTATTAATAAAGATAAGACAAGAGGGTATGGCGTGTATCTGTAGGCAAGTAGGTTTCCTAATACAGAAATTTGGTAGGCTTACCTGTTGGGTCACAGACAATACTTTTTGATAACTGGAAGATAGCCTATGGGGCAAATCAGTTTCACTGCATTGTAGAGAGCAGAGTAAAATATGTGCTTCCTGTGAGTATCCAGATCCCAAAAAAGGAAATGGAGAGAAAGGAGCTGGGCTATGCATGTCCAATTCCTCTCCCAAACTCACAAACCAGTTAACTTCAGTGTCCTTGAGAAGGAGTAAGGATGAATCCTTCTCAAAGAAACCAGAGACAGGAGGAAGAAGCATCTCTGCCCTAACCTAGTTCAAAGACACGGAGGTAAAAGAGAAATGATTTGTTTATGGAACTGCAGATGGTTATATTTTGAAGCTTACTGTTTGCAGGAGATGGTGGAAGATGAGCAAAGCAAGGGGGGTCATATATTATATTTAGGGGAATAGATTTTATCCTGATACAGAGCCCTGAAATTGCTTAAAGCAGGTGAAGGACACTGGCAGCAGAGTTGGCGGATAAAAAGAGTTTGAAAAGGTTTGAAAAGGCTTAGCTTGCTTTTTGTCATTTGGGCATATGATGACACCTAAATCAAGATAGTCAGATTGAGGATGGAAAGGAAAGTGTAGAAATGCCAAGCATTAAGGAGCTCTACTCGAGAGAATTCTAGTCCTTGCCAAGTGTACTCTTCCTGTTGCTCAGTACCTTGCAAATAATGCAAAGTGGGTATAATTCAAGGCGTTTATACTTTCAGGAATGTTCTGCTCTCAAGAACGTCACTAGATTGTTACCTTCTCTGAGAAGGCTTTTCTGATTGTTAGTTCCTTTTGTATCCTGGTTAATTTTTTCATCAGATTGAATATTTCATGTGTTTGCTTAAGTTTTCTGTTTATCCCCCTGTAAGCTTTCTGAAAGTAGAGCTCTCATCTAGCTCGTTAACTATTGTATCTTCAGTGCTTAGTGTATTGCCTCATACATGTTACATGCTCAGTAAAATACTTACAAATACGTGAATGGATAACTTTGGTGTGTTGATTAGGGAGCTGAAGGACTCAAGGATGGCATAGCTGGATGGTGGCATTGTAGTAGAAAATACCAGAGGACTAGTAGGTTTGTGTGTGAGGGGGGAGGTCATTAGAATGTAGGGGCCTTCATTTGTAAGAATGCTAGAGGCAGGGCTGTTTCTAGACTATGTCAGGCTAAGGAGGCAAATAAGCTCTTTGGGAACCTCAGGCATAAGGTGATTTTTTTTTTTTTTTTTTTTTTTTTTAGGAGAAGTAGTCATCTTACTCTGAAGTCCAGGCTGGAGTGCAGTGTCACTACAGCCTCCAACTCTTGGGATTACTGGCATGAGCCGCTGTGCCTGGCTGATATTAAAAGTATGTTAACAAGCTGGGCATGATGGTTTATGCCTGTAACCCCAGCACTTTGGGAGGCCGAGGCAGAAGGATCACTTGAGGTCAAGAGTTTGAGACCAACCTGAACAGGAGTAAGACAAAAAATAGAAAAATTAGCCAAGCATGGTGGCACATGCCTGTAGATAGAGTGCCTCATGTGAATCAGATAGATTGTAAGTGGGATCTAATGATAATATTTATAGTCATTATGATGGCAGCAAATATTTACTATTCTCTTATAATGGGTCTGGCACTAGTTTAGTGCTTTATGGGCATTACCTTGGTTGATCATTACAGTATCCCTAAGAAGTGATTTTTTTTTTTTAACTGATGAAGAAATTCAGGGTTAGAGAGATTAAGTAACTTACCTAAGGTCATTTAGTTAATGAATAAAAGTTACAGGATTAGAACCCAAGCAGTATGCTTTTAACCATTTATATTTGCTTCCCTTTATTGCTAAAAAGAAAAAGAAAAAAAAGCAAACAAGTGCTGTACCCTAGCGATAGCCAGCATATGGTCTGTTAACCTGACTGGTTAGAAAAAGCTGTGAAACTTAGGTTTTAGTTCTGCACCTATCATTAACTAGTCCAACTGATTCTTTTCTTTTTTTTTTTTATTAAATCATAGCTGTGTACATTAATGCAAACATGGGGCACTATGCACTGGTTTTATATACAATTTGAAATATTTTCTTCAAACTGGTTGATTATTTTCTATTAATACAGAGGGTGCCAAAAAATGTATATATATTTTAAGAAAGGAAAAAAACTATATTAAAATTGTAATAGTCAATATATGTCAATAATAAAAGATGAATACATGTTATGTTGAGCACCTCTTGTTGCAGACGTCAGACGTAACTTGAGTATTTAATATAGTTTTTCCATTCTCAAAATGTGTACACATTTTTTTAGCATCCTCTGTATGTGCAAAATGAAGAACTGGCAAAATGATCTCTAAAGGCCTTCTCTGTTAATGTTTTTGAGACTTCTTTTTCTGTTAATGCTCTATAACTGTTATTTTGTTTCGGCTTTACAGAGATACAATTGATATATGAAAAATTACATACACTTGAAGTATACAATTTGATAAGTTTTCGTGTATGTATGCACTCATGAAAATATCATCACCATGATCAATATAATAAGTAGTATATCACTTATTATATAAGTTTCTTCTTGCTTCTTGTAGCTCTTCTTCCTGCCCATCTCTGTTCTCTGTCTCCTCACCCCTCACTGTCTGCAGGCAGCCTCTGATCGGCTTTTTATTACTACTGATTAATTTCCATCTTCTATAATTTTATATAAATTGAATCATACAGTGGAATTCAGCTACAAATCAGATAGCCAGAAAAACTAAAGAATAATGAAATAATAAAGCAGATAGAGAACCGAAACATTTGTTATTAATAAAGTTAATACAAGAGAATATGGCATGTTTCTGTATGGCATGTACTCTTTTTTTGGTGTTTTTTCACTTTGTATAATTATTTTGAGAGTGATCTATGTCAGTTATGTATAAATAGTTTACTTCTTTATTGCTGAGTAGTATTTCATTGAATGGATATAGTATAACTCGTTTATCTGAATAGATAAAATAGATGGATATTTGATGATTTCTACTTTTTGGCTCTTTCAAATAGAGCTGCTGTGAACACTAATGTACAAGTCTTTGTATAGACATATGATTGCTTTTGTCTTGAGTAAATATGTGGGAATGGAATTTTTGGATCTTATGGTATATATATGTTTAACTTAAGGAACTGTCAAACTATTTTCTAAAGTTGTACTATTTTACATTCCCACCAGTAGAATATGAGAATACTATGTGTTCCACATACTATCAAATGACTTGGAATGGTCATTCTTTGTAATTTTATACTTTCTAATAAATAGGTAGTGTGATCTCTCCATTTCCCTAATAAGTAATGGTGTTGAAGATGTTTTTATGTGTTTTTTGACCATTTGTGTATATGCATACATATATATGTATATTAATTAATTTTTGAGACAAAGTTTCACTCTGGCATCCTGGGTAGAGTGCTGTGGCATCTTAGCGCTCAACAACCTTAAGCTCTTGGGCTCAAGAGATCTAAGTTTTACAAAGATTTATTTCTGTGTTTTCTTCTAAGAGTTTTGAAGTTTTAGCTCTTACAATATAAGTCTGTGACCGATTTTGAGTTAGTTTTTGTGTGTGGTGTGAGGTAAGAATCTAATGTGGGGGGGGTTGTGGACAAGTGGATATCCCGTGTCCTAGCATGACTTGTTCAAAAGACTGTTCTTTTCCCTTTAAAGTTTCCTGGCATATTTGTTAAAACTCAACTGTAAATGTAAGGGTTTATGTACTCTCAATTTTATTCCATTTATCTATGTCTTCACTTACGCTAATAGTACCCTGTCTTGATTACTGTAGCTTTATAGTAAACTTTGCTCTTTTTTAAAAAAGATTGCTTCGGCTTTTCTGCATTCCTTGCATTTCCATTTTAATTTTAAGATCAGCTTGTCAATTTCTTTCTTTCTTTCTTTCTTTTTTTAATAGAGACAGAGTTTCACTTTATCACCCATGGTAGAGTGCCATGGCATCACACAGCTCACAGCAACCTCCAGCTCCTGGGCTTAGGCGATTCTCTTGCCTCAGCCTCCCGAGTAGCTGGGACTACAGGCGCCTGCCACAATGCCCGGCTATTTTATTGTTGCAGTTTTGGCTGGGGCTGGGTTTGAACCTACCACCCTCGGTATATGGGGCCGGTGCCCTGCTCACTGAGCCACAGGCGCCACCCAGCTTGTCAATTTCTATAAGGAAGCTGGAAGGGATTTTGGTAGGTAGGGTTTGTGTTGAATCTGGAGACCATTTCAAGGAGTCTTGCCATCTTAACAACATTACATTTAACAATCCATGAATATGGGATGTTCTTAGATTTATTGAAGTCTTTAATATCTTTTAATGTTTTTTAGTTTTCAGTGTACAAGTCTTAACATTTCTTTTGTTGAAGTATTCTAGGTATTTTAGTTTTTAAAAACGTTACCATGAATGGAATTGTTTTCTTAATTTTATTTCTGAGCTACATTTTTACATGAACATTTCAGTATTAGTGTATAGAAATACAATTGATTTTTTGGGTGGCGCCTGTGGCTCAGTAGGTAGGGCGCCGGCCCCATATACCGAGGGTGGTGGGTTCAAACCTGGCCCCAGCCAAACTGCAACAAAAAAATAGCCGGGCCTTGTGGTGGGCACCTGTAATCCCAGCTACTCAGGAGAGAATCGCGTAAGCCCAAGAGTTGGAGGTTGCTGTGAGTTGTGTGATGCCATGGCACACACAAAGAAAGGGTGATAAACAAAGAAAGAAATACAATTGATTTTTGTATATTGCTCTTACATCCTTCAATCTTAGTGAACTTGTGTATTGCTTCTAGTAGCTTGTTAGTGTATTCCTTAGGCTCTTTCTGTTTACAAGATAATGTTACCTGGGAATAAAGAAGGTTTTACTTCTTCATTTAAAATATGAATTCTTTCAATTTATTTTTTTAGCCTAATTACCCTGGCTAGAATCTCCAGTACAGTGTTAAATGAGTAGTGGAAATAGTAGATATCTTTGTTTTTCCTCTGGTCTTAGAAAGCATTCAGTCCTCCACCAGTTACAATGATGTTTACTGTAGATTTGTCTACAGATTTGTAGATACTGTCTCTTGGGGTCCAGAAGTCTCTCACTGACTCCCTGTATCCTCACAGGGGTGATGATAGGCAGATCCCACCAGCCAGAGATGCCTGGAGTCCTATCTCCCCAGACTCACGGTGCCCAGATGCAAGGAAGCTGTTACTCGGCCGCCATCTTGCTCCGCCTCTGCAGGATTTTTTTTTTTCTGTTTGTTTGTTTAGAGACAAGATTTTGGTCTGTCACCCTACCTGGAGTACAGTGGTGTGATCACATCTCACTGCAACCTTGAAATCCTAGGCTCAAGTGATCCTCTCACCTCAGCCTCTCTAGTAGCTGGGACTACAGGCACACACCATCATACCCAACTAATTAATTTTTATTTTTATTTCTTTTGTAGAGACAAGGTCTTGCTATGTTTCCCGGGCTAGTCTTGGACTCCTGGCCTCAAGCAATCTTCTCACCTCACTGGGAAATGCTGGGATTAGAGGGATGAACAACTAGCCCAACCTGGAATTTTTAATACGTGATGTTTGTGAAATTGGCATAGTCAATTGGGAAAAAATAGGTTTGAATCTATTCTCATACTGTATGACAGCATGTCAATATAGAAAGTAATACTATACTAACAACTAGAAGAAAACATGGGCAAATTATAACCTATTTATGGGAAAACCTTTATGATGAATCAATCCAGAAACAAAAAACATTGATAAGCATGATTACATATGTATGTGTGTGCATGTATATATGTTTATGTACATACCCTCACAATATATATGTATATACAGGATGACCATAAAGTCCATGTGCAATTTAAAATTGTGCATGAACTTTATGGCCACCCTGTGTATGTATATACATGCATACACACACACTCTTTTACGTAGCAGAAAACACCATAATCAAAAAGACAAATGAGAAACTAAGAATGTTTGCCATTTATATCATGGGCAGTCAATTAATCTGACAAATATATAGTGTTTCCAAAAGGAGAAGAGATAGACCAACAGTTTTATAAGAAGATGGCCAGGAGATAATAAACAGAGAATTCATAGAAACAGATATAGATTGGTCTTATGTGAAAAGAAGCCCAACCTTACTTATAAGAGAGATGCAAATTAAAACAGCATAACATATCATTTCTTTCCTATCACATTGGCAGAAGCTCAGCATTTGATAACATATTTTGTTGGTAAATAAAAAAACAACAACAACATATTTTGTTGGTGATAGAAACAGGTACTCTCATACATTGCTATTAGAAATGTGAAATGGTATACATTTAGAGATTAATTTAGCAATACAAGCAAAATTATGTATATGTACCTTTTGACCCCATTGTTCTATTTTTAGGAATCATATACTGATAAATATCTGAGAAATATGTGTGTACAAAGCTACTGTAACACTATTTCTGATAGCGAAAGATGAAACAATTCAAATCCCAGTTTTAATAAAACCATAAAAAAAATGAGACCATAGGGGAAATTTAAACACTGAGCAAGTAGTTGCAAATGTGTGCAATTGATGATGTTGATTATATATGATAATGTTATTATGGTTATGTTAAAAAAGAAGCACCTTTTAGGAATATTTGATAAGCTATAGTCCATTACCAATACTGTTTTTTTAATGCTTGAAGTTATCCATCTTTAACCAGTGAGAGCCCCTTGAAGTTAACTCCTGAATCCTTCTGCCATGTCTTTTAGAAATCATTACTTAAGCATTTATATATGAAATTATTTGATTAGAATTTATTTCAAAATAATCCAAAGGACAGGGAAGTGGGGAGGTAGAGATGAAATAAGATTTATCATGAGGTGATAATAGTTTAGTTGATTGGAATTTCCTTTTAAAATTTAAATTTTAAAATTTAAAGTTTATGGGGGCAAGACATGATTGCAAGAGGGTCTTTGCCTAACAATCGCAATCAATGTAACCTGGCTTATTGTACCCTCAATGAATCCCCAACAATAAAAAAAAAAAAAAAATTTTCCTGTAAAAAAATGTATGGAATTTAAGGCAGGCATAAATGAAGAGAGTGCATTTGGAACAAAGGTATAGAGATCAAGGAAGGCAGGTGATTCTTATGCAGCTTTGTGTTTATGGTAAATGTAAAACAGGCTGTCTTTGCACTGTATTTGTGTAATTCTAAGGATTAAAATAACTCATAAAGTATGCAGACTTTTGTTTATTGGTCCTATTATAGAGCCCTTTAGATTACCAAAATAATTGATTGGGAGGAAGTGAAATTTTTGTCAAACTTTTTGTGAGTGCCATCTTTTCTTTTAAATTTTGCTTGGAATGTGGAATGTAAATGTTTTAGCACAATAACTAAGAAAATGCTAGGAAGGCTATGTTAACCAATGTGATGAAAATGTGTCAAACCGTCTATGAAACCAGGGTATGGTGCCCCATGATCACATTAATGTACACAGCTATGATTTAATAAAAAAAAAAATTTTTTTTTTGCTTGGACATAGTTATAGGTATATCAGGTGAAAGAGAAAATTGAGAATGGAATTTTTCTTTTTTTAAAACATTCTTTTAAACTTTGGGATTGTTTAGTAATTTTTAAGTATGTTGTTTTAATAACTTATGAGGATACTAGGTTATACAAAATTCCATATGAGAATAAAAATTTATCTTCCACGTAAATATTTTTACTTCAGAGCTCTTATTATGTCTTAGCAAGAGATAACATGGTTTATTTAGTGATATCTGATGACATTAAGCATGATCATTTTGACTTCGTTTTCTATCAACAGGTTGATAGTAAACTTGGAAGTTTGTAAATTTTGTTGGATATTGGAAATTGAATGTAATGGCTACAGAATTTATAAAGAGTTGCTGCAGAGGATGTTTCTATGGTGAAACAGAAAAGCACAATTGTGAGTTTTGTTTTGTCTTCAGTAACATTTATTTAGTGCCTTCTTTGTTCGTGGCATTTTGTAATACCAAGATACATGAGGCATGTTTCCTTACTTCAAGGGGGAAGGCAGCAACATAAGTCACACTGGATAAGTATTCCAGAACTCCAAGTACCCTGGAGCATGGGTAGAAAGAGATAAATTTAACCCAGGTGACACCCTGAGACAGCTTTATGAAGGAACAGAAGGTGAAAAGTGGACTTGAGCATTACGGGAGGATGGAATAGTATAGGCAAAGGCAAGGAGAGAAAAATTTGTTTGGAGGACAACATACTGTGACAAATGTTTTCACTTAAATGAAGAGGATTTCCAATTTATGTTTGATCGGACTCAAGAATAGTTTGTGTATCAGGAATTTCTTCTAAAATGATTAAATAAGTACCACAGCATGTTAGGTTT
The DNA here is from genome assembly GCF_027406575.1 of Nycticebus coucang. NCBI lineage: Eukaryota > Metazoa > Chordata > Mammalia > Primates > Lorisidae > Nycticebus > Nycticebus coucang. The sequence continues at coordinate 92,424,904 of NC_069788.1, forward strand.
AGATTATTACAGGTAATAGATATGCATATTTGTGACTTTTTTCTTTTCTATTTCTCTTATTTGCAATTTCAGTGGAAAGAGACTTTAAAACAGCAGTCTCAAATAGTCAGAATACTGCCATCTGTGTACTTCCATTTACATCTGTTTCTGTAAAGCCTCAGGTTGGCTGTACTGAGGATTATTTGCTTTCCAAATTACCTTCTGATGGCAAAGAAGTGCCATTTGTGGTGCCCAAGTTTAAGTTATCTTATATTCAGCCCAGGACCCAAGCAACTCCTTCCAATTTGGAAGAACTTGAAGGTAAACAATAAAATGGCAGGATTTCAATGTCAATATCTATCACTTAAATGCTCTCATTACAGTTATCTTGCTTCTCTATATCTTTAATACAAAATTTATATAAAATTTTTATATTTTGCTTTTTATATGTTTTGCACTTTCTATTGCAGGACTTACTGTGTATAGTATTTTCCAAAGTTTCCATTTTGAAATCTGATCACAATGCAACACATTTGTGTGTGGGTTTGGGCTTTTTGAAGGGAATAATATGTAGTCAGCTCTTCATATGTATGGATTCTGCATTTATGATTTCTTTTTTTTTTGCATTTATGATTTCAACCAACTGCAGATCAAAAGTATTGAGGGGAAAATGGATGATTGCATCTGTTTCTAACATATACAGACTGTTTTTCTGGTCATTATTCCCCAAAGAATAGAGTGTAACTATTGACATAGCATTTACATTATGTTTGGTATTATAAATAATATAAAGATGATTTAAAATATATGGGGGGATGTGCATAGGTAATATGCAAATACTACATCATTTTATATAAGGGACTTGACATCTGTGGATTTTGGTATCTGTGGGGGTTCCTGGAACCAATCCCTCATGCATACCAAAGGATGACTGTAACAAGATAATTATTATCCTTTACATATCTAGAAAGAAAAAGTAAAGGAATTATTTTATATTTGGTCTGTAAACATAGAAAACATATCATTTCTTATTTACCATTTTCTCATATTTGTTACAATGAGAAATAAACAATCAAATAACCCTTCTTCACCAGGGTGTATTTCTTAGTCTAAATAGCTACTTCAATAAGGTAGATTCATTGGCTGAATTTGGTTAATGTAGAGGCTGATGAACTCATGAAGATAAAATTAAATACCATATAGTTCCTGCTTTTTTTTTTATTGTTAAATCATAGCTGTGTACATTAGTGCAATCTAGGGGTACAGTGTGCTGGTTTCATATACAATCTGAAATATTCTCATCAAACTGTTCAACATAGCCTTCATGGCGTTTTCTTAGTTATTGTATGTAGACATTTGTATTCTGCATTTAGTAGGTTTTGCCTGTACCCATTCTAAGATGCATCGTATGTGTGACCCCACCCATTGCCCTCTCTCCACCCTAACCTCCCCCCTCCCTGCCCCTCCTTTGGCCCTTTCCCCATATTCTTGTGCTATAGTTGGGTTATAGCCTTCATATGAAAGCTATAAATTGGCTTCATAGTAGGACTGAGTACATTGGATACTTTTTCTTTCATTCTTGAGATACTTTGCTAAGAAGAATATGTTCCAGCTCCATCCAAGGCAAGAGAATCGCGTAAGCCCAAGAGTTAGAGGTTGCTGTGAGCCGTGTGACGCCACGGCACTCTACCGAGGGCGGTACAGTGAGACTCTGTCTCTACAAAAAAAAAAACATGAAAGAGGTAAAGTCTCCATCTTTCTTTAAGGCTGCATAATATTCCATGGTATACATGTACCACAATTTGCTAGTCCATTCGTGGGTTGATGGGCACTTGGGCTTCTTCCATGACTTAGCAATTATGAATTGGGCTGCAATAAACATTCTGGTACAGATGTCTTTGTTGTATTGTGGTTTTTGGTCTTCTGGGTAAAGGAATTATAGGATAAAATGTCAGGTCTATTTTTGGATCTCTAAGTATTCTCCAAACATCCTTCCAAAAGGAACGTATTAGGGTGCCTTCCCACCAGCAGTGTAGAAGTGTGCCCTTTTCTCCACATCCACACCAACATCTCTGGTTTTGGGATTTTGTTATGTGGGCTACTCTTACTGGGGTTAGGTGAAATCTCAAAGTAATTTGATTTGCATTTCTCTGATGATTAAGGTTGATCAGCTTTTTTTCATGTGCCTGTAGATCGTGTGTCTGTCTTCTTTAGAGAAGTTTCTCTTCAAGTCCTTTGCCCACCCTGAGATGGGATCACGTATTCTTTTCTTGCTAATACGTTTGAGTTCTCTGTGGATTCTGGTTATTAAACCTTTATCAGAGGTATAACCTGCAAATATTTTCTCCCATTCTGAGGGCTGTCTGCTTGCTTTACTTACTATGATGTTCTTGGCTGTGCAGAAGCTTTTTTTTAATTTTTATTTTTTTTATTGTTGGGGATTCATTGAGGGTACAATAAGCCAGGTTACACTGATTGCAATTGTTAGGTAAAGTCCCTCTTGCAATCATGTCTTGCCCCCATAAAGTGTGACACACACCAAGGCCCCACCCCCCTCCCTCCATCCCTCTTTCTGCTCCCCCCCCCATAACCTTAATTGTCATTAATTGTCCTCATATCAAAATTGAGTACATAGGATTCATGCTTCTCCATTCTTGTGATGCTTTACTAAGAATAATGTCTTCCACTTCCATCCAGGTTAATACGAAGGATGTAAAGTCTCCATTTTTTTTAATAGCTGAATAGTATTCCATGGTATACATATACCACAGTTTGTTAATCCATTCCTGGGTTGGTGGGCATTTAGGCCGTTTCCACATTTTGGCGATTGTAAATTGAGCTGCAATAAACAGTCGAGTACAAGTGTCCTTATGATAAAAGGATTTTTTTCCTTCTGGGTAGATGCCCAGTAATGGGATTGCAGGATCAAATGGGAGGTCTAGGTTGAGTGCTTTGAGGTTTCTCCATACTTCCTTCCAGAAAGGTTGTACTAGTTTGCAGTCCCACCAGCAGTGTAAAAGTGTTCCCTTCTCTCCACATCCACGCCAGCATCTGCAGTTTTGAGATTTTGTGATGTGGGCCATTCTCACTGGGGTTAGATGATATCTCAGGGTTGTTTTTATTTGCATTTCTCTAATATATAGAGGTGATGAACATTTTTTCACGTGTTTGTTAGCCATTCGTCTGTCATCTTTAGAGAAAGTTCTATTCATGTCTCTTGCCCATTGATCTATGGGATTGTTGGCTTTTTTCATGTGGATTAATTTGATAGATCCTAGATCCTAGTTATCAAGTTTTGTCTGATTGAAAATATGCAAATATCCTTTCCCATTGTGTAGGTTGTCTCTTTGCTTTGGTTGTTGTCTCCTTAGCTGTACAGAAGCTTTTCAGTTTAATGAAGTCCCATTTGTTTATTTTTGTTGTTGTTGCAATTGCCATGGCAGTCTTCTTCATGAAGTCTTTCCCCAGGCCAATATCTTCCAGTGTTTTTCCGCTTTCTTTGAGGATTTTTATTGTTTCATGCCTTAAATTTAAGTCCTTTATCCATCTTGAATCAATTTTTGTGAGTGGGGAAAGGTGTGGGTCCAGTTACAGTCTTTTACATGTAGACATCCAGTTCTCCCAACACCATTTATTGAATAGGGAGTCTTTCCCCCAAGGTATGTTCTTGTTTGGTTTATCGAAGATTAGGTGGTTGTAAGATGTTAGTTTCATTTCTTGGTTTTCAATTCGATTCCAAGTGTCTATGTCTCTGTTTTTGTGTGCAGAAGCTTTTTAGTTTGATCGGGTCCCAGTAATGTATTTTTGATACTGCTTCAATTGCCTGGGAAGTCCTCCTCATAAAATATTCACCCAGGCCGATTTCTTCATGAGTTTTCCCTGCACCTTCTTCAAGTATTGTTATAGTTTCATGTCTTAAGTTTAAATCTTTTATCCAGTGAGAGTCTATCTTAGTTAATGGTGAAAGGTGTGGGTCCAGTTTCAGTCTTTTACAGATCGCCAGCCAGTTCACCCAGCATCATTTGTTAAATAAGGAATCTTTTCCCCATTGAATGTTTTTAGTTGACTTGTCAAAGATCAAATAACGGTAAGTAACTTGATTCATCTCTTGGTTCTCTATTCTGTTCCAGACATCTTCTCTGTTTTTGTGCCTGTACCATGCTGTTTTGATCACTATCGATTTATAGTACAGTCTCAGGTCTGGTAGCATGATTCCTCCTGCTTTGTTTTTATTTCTGAGTGATGTTTTGGCTATTCAAGGTTTTTTCTGATTGCATATAAAACGAAGTATTATTTTTTCAAGATCTTTAAAATATGACAATGGAGCTTTAATAGGAATTGCATTAAAATTATATATTGCTTTGGGTAGTATAGATATTTTAACAATGTTGATTCTTCCCAGCCATGAGCATGGTATGTTTTCCCATTCGTTAACATTTTCAGCTATTTCTTTTCTTAAAGTTTCATAGTTCTCTTTGTAGAGCTCTTTCACATCCTTTGTTAGGTATACTCCCAAATATTTCATCTTCTTTGGCACTACTGTAAAAGGAATAGGGTCCTTGACTGTTTTTTCAGCTTGGTTATTGTTGGTATATATAAAGGCTACAGATTTATGGGTGTTGATTTTGTACCTGAGACCTTGCTGTATTCCTTGATCGCTTCTAAAAGTTTTGTAGTAGAACTTCTAGTGTTTTCCAGATATACGATCATGTCATCTGCGAAGAGTGAAAGTTTGATCTCTTCTGACCCTATGTGGATACCCTTGATCGCCTTTTCTTCCCTAATTGCAATGGCTAAAACTTCCATTACAATGTTAAAGAGCAATGGAGACAATGGGCAACCTTGCCTGGTTCCTGATCTAAGTGGAGATAATTTCAATTTAACTGCATTAAATACAATATTGCTGTGGTTTGCTGTTAATGGCCTCTATGAGTTTAAGAAATGTCCCTTCTATACCAGTTTTCTTAAGTGTTCTGATCATGAAGCAATGCTGGATATTATCAAAAGCTTTTTCTGCATCAATTGAGAGAATCATACGGTCTTTATTTTTTAGTTTGTTAATGTGCTGAATTACATTTATAGATTTACGTATATTGAACCAGCCTTGAGAGCCTGGGATAAATCCCACTTGGTCGTGGTGTATAATTTTTTTGATGTGTTGTTGGATTCTGTTTGTTAGGATCTTATTGAGTATTTTTGCATCTATATTCATTAGTGATATTGGCCTATAATTTTCTTTTCTTGTTGAGTCTTTCCCTGGTTTGGGGGTCAAGGTGATGTTTGCTTCGTAGAATGTGTTGGGTAGTATTCCTTCTTTTTCTATATTTTGGAAGAGGTTTAGTAGTATAGGTACTAGTTCTTCTTTAAAGGTTTGGTAGAATTCTGACATAAATCCATCTGGTCCTGAGCTTTTCTTTTTAGGGAGATTTTGTATAGTTGATGCTATTTCAGAACTTGATAAAGGCCTGTTCAACATTTCCACTTCGTTCTGGCTAGGTCTTGGTAGGTGGCATACTTTCAAGTATAGGTCAATTTCCTTCAGATTTTCATATTTCTGAGAGTAAAGTTTCTTATAATATTTGTTAAGGATTTTTTGAATTTCTGAGGGGTCTGTTGTTATTTCATCGTTACCATTTCTGATCGATGAAATTAGAGATTTTACTCTTTTTTTCCTGGTTAGGTTGGCCAAAGGTTTATCTATTTTATTGAACTTTTCAAAAAACCAACTTTTGGATTTATTGATGTGTTTTATAATTCTTTTGTTTTCAATTTTATTTAATTCTGCTCTGATTTTGGTTATTTCTTTTCTTCTGCTGGGTTTGGGGTTGGGGTGTTCTTCCTTGTCCAGTTGCTTGAGATGTCCCATTAAGTTATTAACTTCCTCTCTTTTCGTTTTCTTGAGGAAGGCTTGCAGTGCTATAAATTTCCCTCTTAGGACTGCCTTGCACTATCCCAGAGGTTCTGATAATTCGTGTCTTCATTGTCGTTTCGTTCCAAAATTTGGTGATTTCCTTCTTAATCTCATCTATAACCCATCTATCCTTAATCTCGTCTATAATCCATCTATCCTATTATTTAGCTTCCATGTTTTTGTATGGGTATGCAGATTCCTGTTGTTATTGAGTTCAACTTTTATTCCATGATGGTCTGTGAAGATGTGAAGAATAATTTCTATTTTTGTAAATTTGCTGAGGTTAGCTTTGTGGCCTAGAATGTGGTCGATTTTGGAGTATGTTCCGTGGGCTAATGAGAAGAATGTGTATTCAGTTATAGTTCCTGTTTTTTAAAAAAAACAATTTGTGCTAGTCCACTGAAATGCTGTCAGTCTTTTAATGGCTTTTTTCTCTCATTTTTTTGCGAAAAATGTCAGACATATAGAAAAGAACATAACAGTGAATATCTGTGTGTCCACCGTATGAATTCTGCCTTTACTATTTTACTATACTTTTTTATCAACATATCTGTTCACCTACTCATTCTTCTGTTCATTATTAATCTCCTTTTTAGTGGGGGATGCATGTCAGAGTGAGTTAAAGACATAAATATACTTTTCTTAAATACTTAAACATATATATCATTTATTGGAATTCAATGTTTTGTGTATAGTTTTCTTCTTTTGAAGTAAAATTTTATACACAGTGAGCTGCCTGAGTGTATATTGTTGAATTTTGTGTGTATTTGTTAAATATTGGCGAATGTATATATCAGTATAATCCAAATCCCTGTCAAAATCTAGAACATTTGTCCAAATATGTTTTTCTGTCCTAATCCCCCTGTCTTCTTCTGGGATTTCAATTACGCCTATGTTGGACCTTTTGATATTGTTCTGTGGGTCACTGAGGCTATTCATATGTTCAATTTTTTTCTCTCTGTTCTTTAAATTTGATAATATTGATCTATTTTCAAGTTTCCTTTTTCCTCTGTTATCTTCATTCTACTATTAAGCCTATCTAGTGAATTTTTTATTTTAGACATTTCATTTTTCGGTTCTAGAATTTATTTTTGGTTCTTTTTAAATAGTTTTTCTTTCTCTGATGCAATTTTGTATTTTTATAGTTTTTTTTTTTTTTTTTTTTTGTAGAGACAGAGTCTCACTTTATGGCCCTCGGTAGAGTGCCATGGCATCACACAGCTCACAGCAACCTCCAACTCCTGGGCTTAAGCGATTCTCTTGCCTCAGCCTCCCAAGTAGCTGGGACTACAGGCACCCGCCACAACGCCCAGCTATTTTTTGGTTTGCAGTTCAGCCGGGGCCGGGTTTGAACCCGCCACCCTCGGTGTATGGGGCCGGCGCCCTACCGACTGAGCCACAGGCACCGCCCTGTATTTTTATAGTTTTGTAAACTTCTTTTCTTTTATGTCTTTTGAGCTTTGAAATCTTTGCTAATTTTAACATCTGTGTCATCTAGATTTGGATTCTGTGGATTACCTTTTTTGTTTAAAATGGGTCACATTTTCCTATTTCTTTGTACATGGAGTAATTTTGGATTGTATTCCAGACACTGAATGGTACGTTGTGGAGATTCTAGATTTGGTTTCCTTCCTCCCTCTCTCTTATCTTCTTTTCCTCTTTCTCCCTCCCTCCCTTCCTTGTAACTTGGTTGAACACATACTACAGCTTCTGTGTCTTGGGTGATGATGGCTCTTGAGTGGTAGTTCATAGATTAGCTAGACATTTGAGCAGACTTTATTCACAGAATTTGGGACACTTTCCTTTCTAGGATTCTCACCTTAATTTTCAGCATCTCTGGTTTCCCTGAAGTCTGCCCTCTGGTTCTTCAGGCCTGAAGTGCTATGAGTTTTCTGTTGGAGTTTTATGTACCCTATGTCATGCCAACTTTGACCTGCACTCAGAGTGAAAGTCATCAAAGATAGATAATCTACTTTGTGTCATTACCTTTTTTTCTAAAAGTCAATTTATGTATAGAATCTGCACCACTTCTCTTTACTCTTCAGAGACTTCAGGATTTTTACTTGTTTGTTTTGTTTTATTTTTGGCCTATAGTTTATTGTAATCTGCAAAAGACTTGGGTCTGGTAGGGATTTCTTTTCTCTCTCTTCTCGTTCTCTCTTTCTCTCCTTCTCTCTGTCTTTCTCTTTCTTTCTTTCTTCCTTTTTTTTTTTTTTTGAGACAGAGTCTCACTATGTCGCCCTTGATAGAGTGCTGTGGCATCACAACTCACAGCAACCTCGAACTGTTGGGTTCAAGTGATCCTCTTGCCTCATACTCCCAAGTAGCTGGTACTACAGGCTCCTGGCACATGCCTGGCTACCTTTTAGAAATGGAGTTCGTTTTTGCTTAGGCTGATTTTGCACTTGTGAGCTTTGGCAATCCACCCATCTTGGGTGTGTACTTAGGTTATACTACATTTATAAAAACAGTTTTTCTGCTGATTACAGTGGCTTATGCTTGTAATCCCAATAATTTGAGAAACTGAGGTGAGAGGATCACTTGAGGCCAGGAGTTCAAGACCAATTTGGATGACACAATGAGACCCTCATCTCTAAAAAAAAAAGAAATTAAATTGATTTGGCTTGGTGAGGCGTATCTGTAGTCCTTACTACTCGGGAGGGAGAATTGTGAGGATCACTTGCTCCCAGGACCTCAAGGTTGCCGTGAGCTGGTATCATAACCCTACATTTTAGCCTGTGCAACAGAGACCCTATCTCTAAAAGTAAATTTAAATTTATTTAAAAATAAATAAAAGTATTTTTATTTCTTCAATAATAAATTAATCTTAGCTTATTGTGACTTTTTTACTTTATAAACTTTTTAATATTTTTCAACTCTTTTATGATAATACTTCGTTTAAAACACAAACACTTTGAGCAGTTGTCCAAAAATTCTTTCTTTCCTTACATCCTTACTTTATAAGCTTTTTTCTACTTTAACAGTTTTTATTTTTTATGTCTATATAATATTCCTGATGTGATTATTAACTTTAAGGGACTAGCCCCAAACAGTTATTTTCTAACTCAGCTATTTTTAAATTATGTTAATTAGACTGATTTATTCTTAGTATTATTAATCTAAGTTATTTATGATCTTAACACAAATAGAGTATGGGACAGGGAGTACAGTCTAGGAGTAGAATGTCAAAGATCTCAATCAGACCATGTACATAAATTCTGGGAGTGGTGATTGAATCTCTTGGGAAGTTTTGTGTGTAGATGGGTTGACACTTTTGCCCATATTGAGATGACAGAAAAGGAGAGATTTTTTTCATTTATTTTTCTTGTGAGAGCTTTTTTCTCTCTTAATATCTTTAGTCAATTTATATATAGTATTCTTCTTTCTTTTTCTTATTGATTTATAGGGATTCCTCATGTATTCTGGATATGAGCCCTTTGTTAGTTATGTTTGTTTCACATATCTTCTCCCACTTTAAGGATTACCTTTGCATTATCTTAAATGGTCTTTTGACAAATATAAAATTTTAATTTTAATCTACTGCAGTTTATCACAATATTTCTATGATTAATGCTTTTTGTGTTCCATTTAAGAAGTGTTTCCCTCTCCTAAGTTCATGAAAAATTTCTTATAAGTTAACTTAAATATGGAACCTTTATTGATTTACCTTAACATTTAATTTAGAACTATAATCCCATGGAATTAATTTTTGTGAATATGTTTGGTTGTTTTAAGTGTTATTTTTTCCTATATCAATATGCAGTTTGTTTTATCACTGTTTAATGAAAAGGCCATTCTTTCTTCACTGCTGTACAGAACTACTTTAATTATAAATTTAGTATCTATAAAGTGGATATCTATTTCTGGTCTTTTCTTTTCCATTGATAATATTTTTGTACAATTGTGCCTTTGTTCTATTCTTAATACATTTTAGAACAAATCTCAGTCTTGCTTTTTGTTTTAAAAGGTTATATTTTTGGTTATTTTTGGTCCTTAGTGTTTTCATATAAATATTTTCTGTTCATCTTTTGCTATTTGATTTCCAACTTAATTGCATTGTGGTAAGAAGACATATTTTGTATGATTTCAAGCCTTCATTTTTGAGAGTTTCCCAGTGTATCTCAGTGCCAATTTTTATAAATGTTCTATGTCTTCTCGTAAATGACATATCTCAAAAAAATCAATCTTTTTATTTAAGAGATATTCTCCATGTAAGTAGAAAAATAAGAAGAAAGTTAGATCACAATATAAAATTGTCTATAGGTAAGAAAAATGCCCAAAATGTACCAGATTGTTTTGAGAGCAGGTTTCACAGTTAATCTTTGGCATAATAATTCATACACAACTCCATAAATGTGCCCTCATATTTTTAGATATAAAAGGCATGTGATGTAGTGTTACTTCAGACAAAATGTTTTTTTTTTTTTCTTTTGCCTTGTATGTACCATCCGTTGAGCAATAACTCTAGGAAAACGATGTTGTAAAACTTTAGAATCATTTGCTTTCAGGATCTGCCAGAGCATCTTTTGGAGATCGAAAAGTAGAACTTTCCAGTTCATTCCAGCATGGGCCCGGCTATGATGTATATAACCCATTCTATATTTATCAGCATATTTCACCTGATTTGAATCGGCGCTTTCCTCCTCGTTCAGAAGCAACAAGACTGTATGGATCAGGTATAAACTTTTTTTATGCTTTTCCTTTTTGTATTTCTCTTTAACAAATTTAGAAAGCAAATTAAATCTAAGACTATGGAAGAAATGGGATTCTTCTTATTAAAGCAATTTAAAAATACAAAGAAAGTAGGCTTCATAAGGTATTATGATAAATATCATGTTTCTTTTGTAGTATTTTGTAATGTAAAAATGGGAAAATGAATGAATTATGTCTGTTGGTAGTTCAGTTTTATTTTTCCTTTTTTGAAAGAAGTTTTGGTTCAAGAGATCTGTTGTACAGCATGGTGACTATAGTTAACTATGATATTTTGTATTCATGAAAAAGCCCAAGAAGGAATATTAAATGTTCTCGCCACTAAAAAATGATAACTGTGAGGTAATGCATTTGTTAATTAGCTAGCTTTAACCATTCCACAGTAAATGTTTACATTATTAAAACTACAGAGGTACCCGACCTGTAGTCTGTGGGCCACATGCTGATTTTGTAAGGACTTTTTTTTTGCTTATCTGTTGTGTCATATCTCATGAGAAGCATGAGTGGATCGTTTTTGTTTTTTTTTTTTTGCTAGTCAGCTTTCCTTAGTGTTTGTATATTTACTGTGTGGCTCAAGATAACTGTTATTTTTTCAGTGAACAGCAGAAAAGAAAAAAGTTTGGACATCCCTGCAAATTTAAAACATGTTGTACATGATACATATGATAAAAAAGGTTTTGTTTTCATGGTTATTTTGAATGCATTTTAAATATGCCATTTATCTATATATAAATTCTATAATAGGTAGTTATGATTTTTTTCTTTCCTGTTCTATATAATGAAAATCATGAATTTAAAAACCTACAATGTGATTAGAAATACAAGCAAAGAAAATAGAAAAGTTATAGAACTTAAGTTTCATATTTGAGACTGTATCAATTATAGTCTACCATGTACATGTCTGATTCATGAAATTCTCACTGTTTTCCTAGAAATAAAGAAGAAATATTTATTTAAGAGCCTGCTTTATGCTCACCACTGTCCTAGAATACACAATTCGCATACAAAGTTCCTTGCTTTAAGGATTTTATTGCTTAGGAGAGAAACCAAAAATAATAGACAGGGTACACAGGAGTATATGGAATTCAGTATTGATTTTTTAAAGTAATAGTACTTATTAAATCGTAGCTGAATTGGGTTTAGCACAGAGTACTTACACTTAGATTTTTTTTTTCTCCAGATCAAGGAGAGGGGAGTATCAGGAAGAAAATGAACATTCCCTGTTTGATATTTGATGTGGATGTGAAAATATGTTACTTTATGTTGATTTCCATTTCAAGTAAAAGTAAAATAATTGAATTTTTTTTAAATTTTCGCTAGAAAACTTCATTTCTTTTGCAGATTTGCATATAATATTCATGATATGTTCCTATAGAAATATGATTTATGATAATTAAGTAGAATTGCAGTGTTTCTTTTCTTTATTATAAAGTAAATACTTTTCTCATGTCCCTTTGTAGTTTGTGATTTAAGGGCCAGCAAACTTCCCAGTTCCCCTGGGCTAAGCAAATCTATGTTTGATCTGACAAGTTCATCTCAGCGATTCATCCAGGTAAACTAGTTATATAAATTTAATTATATGTAATAATTTATTTTTAAATTAAAAGTGTAGAAATGTATGTAGGAACAGTATGTTGTGTATGTTTTATAGGTTTATCTGTTCTCGTAATTGAAGAATAAATACTTGAAATTTTCTATGTTATTTTAGGAAGTTATCATTTGTAGTTTTCCTTTCTTTGTTTATTATGAATTTTATATCTCTTAGTTGGTACATGCTCAGGGGATCTTGAGGTAGTTGGTATTTAAAATAGTGTTATTAATATTGCTTATTAATTTAACTTTCTTTATTGAACATAACCAGCAAGTAAGTAAAGATTGGAATTTCTACTGAGGTAGGACTTTAATAAAACCTGTCTTCCTGTTTTTGAAATGGAGTTGAGAATTTTTCTTTACTATCTTAAAAAAATGTTTCTATTTTAGTTCAAGTAAACTGTGGTCATTTAAAATTAGAAAATAGAGATAAGCAAAGTAAAAAGAGAAATCACCTGTATTTTCTATAACTGAGAGTAAAAGCACTGTGAAAATATTGTAATATATACTTGACTTTTTTCCATTTGAATGTATATACATATGTTTTATAAAAGGAACATATTCTAAATAGTTCTTAATACTCACTTGAGTTAAATTTTTATAGAGAGTTCTTTATAGCAACAACTCTTTAATATGTTCAGAATTTTTTGGAGTTTATTAAAATACAAATTACCAGGCCTTACCCCAGAGTTTTTGATTCAGTATCCCTGTAATGGGGCCTAATTTTCTATTTCTACCAAGTTCCCAAGTAATGTTGATAAGGCTGGTCCAGAGGGACTATAGTTAGATAACTGCTGCTTTGCAGATTTTTAGATAATAGAGTAATTCAAAATATATTCTGATTATCATTAATGCTTTCATGTATGAGACTTAAGTAGTAACATCATTCTCTTTGTTACAAAACTAAACCCAAAACAACAGCTTTCCAATATATTAGCTTGTAAGATACTTAAAATTCTCCTAATAATACATGCAGAAAGCCCCCACACACACTTTACTACCTACAAGTGGGAAATTCTGATCAGTAACACTGTCAAAATGGTTAGCATGCAATTTAATGAAAGGATGGGTATTGAGGCATAACTATCAGACTCCTTTAAGTTTCATATGCAATTTCTAACTGAAGAAGAATTTTATTTGTAGAGACATGATTCATTGTCCAGTGTACCCAGTAGCTCTTCTTCAAGGAAAAATTCTCAGGGGAGTAACAGAAGCCTGGGTAAGGAATAAAGAAAGTATTCTTTTTTTATACTTTAAGAGAGTTGTTTCTACTTGATAGTAATTTGAGAATTTATATGATAAGGTAAAAAATAATTCCAGATGATTTTATCTACATTAGCAGTATTATCAGCATACTAATATGGATACCCTGATCAGATGGTCTATTTTTCATTGTTCTGGCATGAATGAATCTTTTAATAATGAAGTAGTTAAATATCTTTTGTTTGTTTTAAAGTATATAAGTGAAAGAACTTCCAGAAGCATCAGTATTGAGGCCATATAAATGTTATTTGAGCAGGTTTTTCTTAGTTTTAATTTAAATCCCTCACATTGCAATTGTGTTGAGTTTTTAAACCATGTGCTTTTTAAAGTATATCTTACTAGTACTTCAATAAAAACATTGAAGTGTGGTTTTTGTCTTATTAAATTGAGAGCTTTATAAAATATTTGTGCATTTTTCAATTGTGCTCTTAAAATTGGACTGTATCAGACCTTAATTCCTTTTAAAGGATTTCATGGTATTTCAAACATCTTTGTCCTTTTACAATTCAGATACAATTAATCTATCAGGAGATGAAAGAGATTTGGGGAGATTGAATGTGAAATTGTTTTATAATTCTTCAGTAGAGCAGATCTGGATCACAGTTTTACAGGTAAATTAGTGTAGTTGATACCAACTTTTATTATAAAATTGAATAATTAGATATTATAGACATTTATTGTTGCCCTTTTCTGGGGAATGGGCCAATATCATTTTTGGAATTTGGGATTCTGTAGTATTTCACAGAAAATAGTATTTTATAAAGCATTCAGAAAATAAATCTATCTTATGATGGAAGTATGTGTGTGTTTTTAACCTCAAGAAGGTAATTGATATGACCTGTAGAACATTAAACATCAAAATTTATTTATTTATTTATTTTTTCAAAATTTATTTAATATGGATGAAACATGAGATCTCAGTGGAGACTAAAGTTTATTTTTATAGTTTTTATTTTAAAGCACTAAATCAAGAAATAATCAAATATTTGTATTATCAGGGTCCTCTGTAAAATTCAAATTATATTTTTAATTTTCTTAGTGTAGAGATTTAAGTTGGCCCTCTGTTTATGGAGAAACTCCTACTATTTCTGTAAAAGGAATATTGACATTGCCCAAACCAGTACATTTCAAGTCTTCAGCCAAGGAAGGTTCCAATGTAAGTGCGGCTGTTTGTATTTTAATTTCTTCTCTATTTTTCTCATGTTTGTTACTTTCATTTATGTAAACAATCACAATAAGAAAGTGTTTTATTTTGGGAAACTATAAACTATGTGCCTTTGTTTTTTAAAGATAATTTTAAGTCTCAAAAATATTTGATATTTCATTGTCCAATATTAAGATGCATTTAAAAAGAAAATTGTTACTACTAAAATATGCAGAAGATGAACAATATTTAAGAAACCTATTTATTTCTCCTATATGAAAGGAAATAAATTTTGTCTTTTCTTTACCATATCCCATTTTAGCTTTGAAAAATAATTGCATGAGAACAATTAATTTCTTTTGAATACTTCCTATTGGCAACTGGGAGACTTATGATCCTGCATTTGGTTTTATAGATTTTACATTAATTTAAATATATGTTCATTTTTAACCCATTTGATATGGGTTAAAAGATTATTATTTTTATGCAAATGAAAAAGCATCTTCTAACAGATATATCATTCAAATGACTAATAAACATAAATGTTTACTCTCACCATTAATCATAAAAATATAAATTTAAATTATATATTGCTTTTACTTCATTCATCATTGAATGAAGGAAAAATTAGGAAAAATTCAATCATTCATTATTCAATTAGGAAAAATTTTATATGTACTCTAGAACATACAACTTTTTAGAAATTATTTTAACAATCCACAACAAAACTTTGAAGTATTTTCACACAGTAATCCTGTTTGGAAATGATTCCACAGAAATAATCTAAAATGTAAACAAAAAATATTTAAATTACTTTTGGCATTTTTTTCATAGTGGAAAATTAAAAATATTCCATTCCTCATATAGAGGAATGTTTGAGAAACCTATTAGTTTTCTAGGGTTGCCATAACAAAGTACTGTACCACAAACTAGGTGATTGAAATAACAGAAATTTACTTTTTATAGCTTTGGAGGAAGTCCACAAGTGCCAGCAATGCTGGCTTCTTTTCTCTCAGCTTCTGTGATGGCCAGCTGTCCTTGATATTTCTTGGCTTGTAGATCGCTGCAATCTTTGCTTAAATATTCACATGGCATTCTACTTGTACCTGTGTTTTCACATGGCCATCTTTTTACAAGGATTCCTTCTGGTCATACTGGATTAGGAGTTCACCTTACTCCAGTATTACCTCTTCTTAACTTCATTAATTACATCTATAGCAATCCTGTTTGTAAATGAGGTTACTTTCTGAGATAGTGGCAGTTAAGACTTCAGCATATCTATTTTGGGGGATACAATTCAACCTTTAACATTATGCGATAGAATATTAGGCAGCTATGAAAAGTAATGATTAGGAAGAATTTTTAAGGACATAAAAGATGTTCTTAATTAATGAAAAAGTAGTAAAATGGGCATATATATATATACATTAGGATCTCACATTATGAAAATATACATCATAGAAATTCTAGATGGAAATACATCTTAGCTCTGGTTATAATCCTGACACTTAAAGATGAATACTTTCTGAATTAAACAGTTTTACTTTTTGGTCTTCAAATAAAACTAAGTTAACTTAGGAAAAGTTAGGAGAAAATGTTATATTAAAACCTATATAGAATCTTAACATTTAAAAATGTTATGATTGCAGATAAAGTTGTTTGAGAAATCCCTATTGTGGCAAAATTAGGAAAATGTGAATTAAATTACCACACTTGCTTGATATGTAAGCTCATTAAACATTTTATGTGTAATACACACTGTATTATTGGTGCCATCTCATGGCTTGAGCCTAGTGGTTGAGAGACTCAGAAGTATAAGTCTGGCTGTACAGAAATAAGCTATTACACTAAGAGTAAAAATTTGGGCACAGTATAGGCATACCTTGGACTTACTACAGGTTCAGTTTTAGACCACCACAATAAAGCAAATATTGTAATAAAGCAAGTCACACAAATTTTTTTTGTTTCCTAGTGCATTTATATATTATATTTATACAAGGTGGACATAAAGTTTGCATGCAATTTAAAATAGCTTAAATTGCACATGAATTTGATGTCCACCCTGGACTATAGTCTATTAAGCAATAGCATTATGTTTAAAGAAACAATGTACGTATCTTAAATAAAAATATTTTATTGCATAAAATGCTGATAATTATCTGAGCCTTCACCAAACCATAATCTTTTTGCTGGTGGAGTCTTCCCTTAATGTTGATGACTGCTGACTGATCAAGGATAGTGGTTGCTAAAGCTTGAGGTAGCATGCCAATTTTTAAAAAGAAGATTACGATGAAGTTTGCAGCATTGATTGACTTTTCTTTTTATGAAAGATTTCTCTATTGCATGTAACACTGTTTGATAGCATTTTACCCATAGTAGAACTTCTTTCAAAATTCCCACTGCTTTATGAATTAAATTTATGTAATATTCTAAATCTTTTATTGTTATTTCAACAACATTCACAGCATCTTCACCAAGGGTAGATAGCATCTCAATAAACTACTTTCTTTGCTTGTTAAGAAGCGACTCATCTGTTCAAGTTTTGTCAAGATTGCAGCAATTCAGTAACATCTTCATGCTCTACTTTTAATTCTAGTTGTCTTGCTTTTCCATCACATCTGCATTTATACCCTGTATTGAAGTCTTAAACCCCTCAGAATCATCCATGAGCATTGGAATCAACTTCTTCCAAACTCCTGTTCATGTTAATATTTTGACCTCCTTTCATGTATCATGAATGTTCTTCATGACATCTAGAATGGTGAATCTTTTCTAGAAGGTTTTCAATTTACTCTGCTCAGATTCATCAGATGAATCACTGTTTATGGCAGCTATAGTCTTATGAAATATATATATTTTTCTGAGCAGAGTCTCATTGTATCACCCTGGGTAGAGTGCTGTAGCATCATAGCTCTCATAGCTCACAGCAGTCTCAAACTCCTGGTGTCGGGTGATCCTCTTGTCTCGGCTTCCCAAGTAGCTAGGACTATAGGTGCCTGCCACAACACCCAGCTAGATTTTTTTCTATTTATAGTAGAGACAGGGTCTTAATCTTGCTCAGGCTGGTCTTGAAATCCTGAGTTCAAGGGATACACCTCCCTCAGCCTCCCAAAATGCTAGGATTATAGGCGTGAGCCACTGCGCCCAGCTGGGAAATGTATTTCTTAAATATTAAGACTGAAAGTCAAAAGTATTATCTGATCCATTGGCTGCAGAATGGATGTTATGTTAGCATGCATGAAAACAACATTAATCTTCTTTTTTTTTTTTTCTGAGACAGTGTCTGTGTTGCCCTCGATAGAGTGCTGTGGCACACAGCTCACAGTAACTTCTAACTCTAGGGGTTAAACGATTCTCTTGCCTCAGCCTCCCAAGTAGCTGGGACTACAGGCACCCGCACAATGCTGGCTATTTTTTTGTTGTAGTTATTGTTGTTTGGCAGGCCTGAACTGGGTTCGAACCTGCCAGCCCTTGTGTATGTGGCCGGCACCCTAGCCGCTGAGCTACAGGTGCCAAGCCAACATTAATCTTCTTGTATATCTCTGTCAGAGCTTTTGAGTGACTAGGTGCATTGTCAGTGATCAGTAATAATTCTGAAGGAATTTTTTTTTTTTGAGCAGTTGGTCTCAACAGTGGGTCTAAACTATTTAGTAAACCATATTGTAAATAGGAGTGCCATCATCCTGGCTTTGTTGTTCTATTTACAGAGCCTAGGCAGAGTTGATTCAGCATCATTCTCTTAGGTACTAGGATTTTCAGAATGGTCAATGAACATTGGTCACCAGTGAACTTTAACTGAACATTAAAGTCACCAGCTGCATTAGCCTGTATAAGAAAGTCAGCCTGTCCTTTGAAGCTTTAAAGCCAGGCATTGACTTCTCCTCTGTAGCTATGAAAGTGCTAGATAGCCTCTTCTTCCAATAGAAGTCCGTTTGTTCTACATTGAAAAATCTGTTGGTTAGTGTAGCCACCTTCATCAATGATCTTAGCTCACTATTCTGCATAACTTGCTACAGGTTCAGCGTTTGCTTCTTCATCTTGCACTTTTATGTTATGGAGATAGTTTTGTTTCTTAAACCCTATGAACCACATTTTGCTAGATTCCAACTTTTCTTCTGCAGCTTCCTCACCTATCTCTGCCTTCATAGAATTGAAAGGAGTGAGGATCTTGCTCTAGATTGTGCTTTGGCTTAAGAAAATGTTGTGACTGGTTTGATCTATCCAGGCCACTAAAACTTTCTCCATGTGACCAGTTAGGCTGTTTTGCTTTTTTATCTGTGTCTATTGGAGTAGCACTTTTACTTTCTTTCAAGAACTTCTCCTTTGCTTTTACAATTTGGTTAAGTGTTTGGTGCAGGTCTTATCTTTTGGCTTATCTTAGCTTTTGACATGCCTTTTCTTTCTAAGTTTAATCATTCCTAGCTTTTGGTTTAAAGTGAGAGACATGCCACTCCTCTTTTCATTTGAACCCTTAGAGACCATAGTAAGTAACTAATTGGCCTAATTTCAACATGGTTGGGTCTCAAGAAATAGACCTGAGGAGAAGAAGAGAGCCACGGGAATGGCTGGTTGGTAGAGCAGTCAGAATGCACATAACATTAATTGATCAAATTCCCCATCGTATGTGGGTATGGTTTGTGGTACCCCAAGACAGTCACAAAGATCAGTGATTAAAGATCACCATAACAGATATGAAAATAATGAAAAAGGTTGAAATATTGGGAGAATCACGAGAAAGTAACACAGAGACACAATGTGAGCATGTACTATTGGAAACATGGTACCAATAGATGTACCCAACATAGGTACAAGTATCTTCGAAGTGCAATAAAGCACAATAAAGCAAGGTGTGCCTGTATTTAAAATATTTGTTAGTTGTTCAGATAGCTTGCCTTTCCAAAAGACAAAAAGAAAGAGCTCCTTTTTTTAAGGACTCACTTAAGATGAAAAGAAGGCATTTTCAGCAAAGAACAGTCTGAGATCAAGAAGATGTTAGCCCATGGTAAGCCAAGGGTTTAATAATATTAAAAGGATAAAAAATACCATTTAAAAACATTCTGAGCATGGAAAACACTGACTTGCTTCTTTAGATGGGTGCTCATGATGGAAGGTAGAGCTTTAAGCTCCTATTTTCCTTTGTTTTCTCTATTAAGGAATCTGATTTTCAGATTGGAAAGCGTGGAATTAGTGTCACCATAAGAGAAATTGAAGCCTAAGATAGATGGGAAGAAAATTAGATAAAATGTTGCTTCTTTAAAGAAATAATTCAAGTCTCTTCCTTGTAAGCAAATTGAATTTTGAGTACTGCGAGTGCTCCCACGTGAGATTCATGAAGCACTCTCATTAACTATTGAAGAATTGTGATGAATAGCAGGAAATATGCCCAGAACCAAAGATGAAAAAACAATCAAATTTTCAACTAAGGGAAAAAGCTATATTCTGGTGAGCGTTGTGTTGATATTGACCTGAATTCCTGAGTAATTAAAAGAATGATCTGTGAATTTAAGGAAGATAACATTCAGGATAATCTCTGGGAAAACAAATCTTGGCCTTTCTCATTTTCATTTACATTAAAATATATATATATTTAAAATTTTTGTTGTAAAAAGAATTAAATATACCTTTCCTAGAAATAAAATATTAGTTTGTATTGGCATATCAATCTTTTCTTTGTGTATTTTGTTTTCTTTTTTAAAGGCTATTGAATTTATGGAAACTTTTGTATTTGCTATTAAACTTCAAAGTCTACAAACTGTAAGACTTGTGTTTAAGATTCAAACGCAGACACCCAGGAAGAAAACCATTGGAGAATGCTCACTATCACTCAGAACTCTTAGCACTCAGGAAATGGATTACTCTTTGGATATAATACCACCTTCAAAAATTTCTGTAAGTGATAATAGAGTGTTAAAAGTATTTCATACTTTTGGAGTTATTTAGTGCTTGACTTTGTATACTTGTTTAATGGAGAATAACTTGACCTCTACAGAATATTAAATGACCTTGGATGCTCTCAGTAAGTAGTAATAATTCCATTTCATTCAAAAGTGGTAGTTGCCAGGATGCAGAGGCTCATGCCTATAATCCAAGCTAGTTGGTAAGGTGAAGGAAGAGGACTGCCTGAGGCTAGCTAGGAGTCAAGGCTGCATTGAGCTATGATCATGCCATTGCACTCTAGCCTGGGTGACAGAATGAAATCCCATCTCTTAAAAAATTAATCAAAAAAGAAAATTTGTAGAAATAATTGATAAAATGTTAATAGACTGTTTTTCTTTCTTCAATGGAAAATAACCTCAGGGTTCCTTTCTCCTAGGACATGTTTAATAATGTTTTATACTCTAGGAGAAATAACCATGAAGTACAAATAATTTAAATTATTAATTATTTTTAGTTTCGTTAGTAGTTGATAACTTGACAAACAAGAAAGAATCATAAATTGCAAACTCAACCACAGACTTCCATGAAATAGATTTAGGAAAGTTGTTTTAATCATGAATAAGCTGTGTATGTGCTTATAAATTGGTTAGAATGGAAGTTGTTTTTATTTATTTTTATTTTTTTAATTTATTTATTTTTATTGTTAAATCATAGCTGTGTACATTAGTGCAATCAAGGGGTACAATGTGTGGGTTTCATATACAATCTGAAATATTCTCATCAAACTGTTCAACGTAGCCTTCATGTCATTTTCTTAGTTACTGTATGCAGGCATTTATATTCTGCATTTAGTAAGTTTCGCCTGTACCCATTCTAAGATGCACCGTAGATGTGGCCCCACCCATTACCCTCCATCCACCAAAACCTCCCCCCTCCCTTTCCCCATAGTCTTGTGCTATAGTTGGGTTATAGCCTTCATATGAAAGCTATAATTTAGCTATATAGTAGAGCTTAGTACATTGGATACTTTTTCTTCCATTCCTGAGATACTTTGCTAAGAAGAATATGTTCCAGCTCCATCCATGTAAACATGAAAGAGGTAAAGTCTCCATCTTTCTTTAAGGCTGCATAATATTCCATGGTATACATGTACCACAATTTGCTAGTCCATTCGTGGGTCAATGGGCACTTGGGCTTCTTCCATGACTTAGCAATTATGAATTGGGCTATAATAAACATCCTGGTACAGATGTCTTTGTTATATTGTGATTTTTGGTCTTCTGGGTATAAACCTAGTAAAGGAATTACAGGATCAAATGGCAGGTCTAGCTTTAGGTCTCTAAGTATTCTCCAAACATCCTTCCAGAAGGAACATAATTAGTGTGCATTCCCATCAGCAGTGTAGAAGTGTGCCCTTTTCTCCACATCCATGCCAACATCTCTGGTTTTGGGATTTTGTTATGTGGGCTACTCTTACTGGGGTTAGGTGATATCTCAAAGTAGTTTTGATTTGCATTTCTCTGATGATTAAGGATGATGAGCTTTTATTCATGTGTTTGTAGATCGTGCATCTGTCTTCTTTAGAGAAGTTTCTCTTCAAATCCCTTGCCCACCCTCAGATGGGGTCACGTGTTCTTTTCTTGCTAATACGTTTGAGTTCTCTGTGGATTCTGGTTATTAGACCTTTATCGGAGGTATAACCTGCAAATATTTTCTCCCATTCTGAGGGCCGTCTGCTTGTTTTACTTACAGTGTTCTTGGCGGTGCAGAAGCTTTTTAGTTTGATCAGGTCCCAGTAGTGTATTTTTGATAGTGCTTCAATTGCCTGGGGAGTCCTCCTCATAAAATATTCACCCAGGCCGATTCCTTCAAGAGTTTTCCCTACACTTTCTTCAAGTATTTTTATAGTTTCATGTCTTAAATTTAAATCTTTTATCCAGTGAGAGTCTATCTTAGTTAATGGTGAAAGGTGTGGGTCCAGTTTCAATCTTCTACAGGTTCCCAGCCAGTTTACCCAGCACCATTTCTTAAATAGGGAATCTTTTCCCCACTGAATGTTTTTAATTGGCTTATCAAAGATCAGATAACGGTAAGTAGCTGAATTCATCTCTTGGTTCTCTATTCTGTTCCAGACATCTATTACTCTGTTTTTGTGCCAGTACCATGCTGTTTTGATCACTATCGATTTATAGTACAGTCTCAGGTCTGGTAGTGTGATTCCTCCTGCTTTTTTTTTACTGCTCAGTAATGTTTTGGCTGTTCAAGGTTTTTTCTGATTCTGTATAAAACGAAGTATTATTTTTTCAAGATCTTTAAAATATGACAGTGGAGCTTTAATAGGAATTGCATTAAAATTATATATTGCTTTGGGTAGTATGGACATTTTAACAATGTTGATTCTTCCCAGCCATGAGCATGGTATGTTTTTCCATTTGTTAACATCTTCAGCTATTTCTTTTCTTTTTTTTTTTTTTATTTTTTTTAGGGTGTTATTTTTTTTTAATACAAGAGGAAAATGAAATATGTGACAAAATAGACTTTGGAGAAAATAGTCTCTGGATCTACATAATTCAAAGTACATAATTTCACCAGATAATTCAAAAGTAATATAATTTCAAATGAGTCATATAACATACATTTGAAACATGAAAATCATGATAGAATGAAAATATAATATGTCCAGATTAAAAATAGTAAGAGATGTTTAACACATAATCTCTGGCTATTTCTTTTCTTAAAGTTTCATAGTTCTCTTTGTAGAGATCATTCACATCCTTTGTTAGGTATACTCCCAAATATTTCATCTTCTTTGGCACTACTGTGAAAGGAATAGAGTCCTTGACTGTTTTTTCAGCTTGGTTATTGTTGGTATATATAAAGGCTACAGATTTATGGGTGTTGATTTTGTAGCCTGAGACCTTGCTGTATTCCTTGATCACTTCTAAAAGTTTTGTAGTAGAATCCCTAGTGTTTTCCAGATATTCGTTCATATCATCTGCGAAGAGTGAAAGTTTGATCTCTTCTGACCCTATGTGGATGATCGGCTTTTCTTCCCTAATCGCAATGGCTAAAACTTCCATTACAATGTTAAAGAGCAATGGAGACAAGGGGCAACCTTGCCTGGTTCCTGATCTAAGTGGAAATGATTTCAATTTAACTCCATTCAGTACAATATTGGCTGTGAGTTTGTTGTAGATGGCCTCTATAAGTTTAAGAAATGTCCCTTCTATACCAATTTTCTTAAGTGTTCTGATCATGAAGTGATGCTGGATATTATCAAAAGCTTTTTCTGCATCAATTGACAGAATCATATGGTCCTTATTTTTTAGTTTGTTTATGTGATGAATTACATTTATAGATTTATGTATATTGAATTAGCCTTGAGAGCCTGGGATAAATCCCACTTGGTCGTGGTGTATAATTTTTTTGATGTGTTGTTGGATTCTGTTTGTTAGGATCTTATTGAGTATTTTTGCATCAATATTCATTAGTGATATTGGTCTATAATTTTTTTTACTTGTTGGGTCTTTCCCTGGTTTGGGAATCAAGGTGACGTTTCCTTCGTAGAATGTGTTGGGTAATTTTCCTTCTTTTTCTATGTTTTGGAAGTGGTTTAGTAGTATAGGTACTAGTTCTTCTTTAAAGGTTTGGTAGAATTCTGACGTAAAGCCATCAGGTCCTGGGCTTTTCTTTTTAGGGAGATTTTGTATAGTTGATGCTATTTCAGAACTTGATATAGGCCTGTTCAACATTTCCACTTCCTTCATTCTGGCTAAGTCTTGGTAGGTGGCGTACTTCCAGGTATTGGTCGATTTCTTTCAGATTTTCATATTTCTGAGAGTAGATTTTCTTGTAGTATTCGTTAAGGGTTTTTTGAATTTCTGCGGGGTCTGTTGTTATTTCATCATTACCATTTCTGATTGATGAAATTAGAGATTTTACTCTTTTTTTTCCTGGTTAGGTTAGCCAAAGGTTTATCTATTTTATTGAACTTTTCAAAAAACCAACTTTTGGATTTATTGATCTGTTGTATAATTCTTTTGTTTTCAATTTCATTTAGTTCTGCTCTGATTTTGGTTATTTCTTTTCTTCTGCTGGATTTGGGGTTGGAGTGTTCTTCCTTCTCCAGTTGCTTGAGATGTCCCATTAAGTTATTAACTTCCTCTCTTTCCGTTTTCTTGAGGAAGGCTTGCAGTGCTATAAATTTCCCTCTTAGGACTGCCTTTGCAGTATCCCAGAGGTTTTGATAATTCGTGTCTTGATGTTGTTTTGTTCCAAAAATTTGGTGATTTCCTTCTTAATCTCGTCTATAACCCATCTATCCTTCAGCGTAAGGTTGTTTAGTTTCCTTGTTTTTGTATCGGTATGCAGGTTCGTGTTGTTATTGAGTTAAACTTTTATTCCATGATAGTCTGAGAAGATGCAAGGAATAATTTCTATTTTGTTAAATTTGCTGAGGTTAGATTTGTGGCCCAGGATGTGGTCGATTTTGGAGTATGTTCCGTGAGCTGATGAGAAGAATGTGTATTCAGTTCTGTTGGGATGAAATGTTCTGTAGATGTCTGTTAAGTCCAGATGTTGAATGGTTGAGTTTAAATCTAAGATTTCTTTGCTTAGCTTCTTTTTGGAGGATCCATCCAGCACTTCTAAAGGGGTGTTAAAATCTCCAACTACTATGGAAGTGGAGGAAATTGCGTTGCTCATGTCTGTTAGGGTTTCTTGTATAAATTGAGGTGCGTTGTGGTTGGGTGCATAAATATTGATAATAGAGATCTCATCATATTGAGTATTACCTTTAACAAATATGAAGTGTCCATCCTTATCCTTAATTATTTTGGTTGGTTTAAAGCCTTTTGCGTCTGTGAACAGGATTGCAACGCCTGCTTTTTCTGCTTTCCATTTGCCTGGAATATAGATGACCATCCCTTCACCTTGAGTCTATATTTGTCTTTTAATGTAAGATGCGCTTCTTGCATGCAGCAGATATCTGGCTTGAGTTTTTGTATCCTTTCAGCCAACATGTGCCTCTTTAGAGGACAGTTTAAACCATTCACATTAATTGAGAATATTGATAAGCCTTTCGAGAGTCCAGTGGACATTTTTTTTTTTTTATTGTTGGGGATTCATTGAGGGTACAATAAGCCAGGTTACATTGATTGCAATTGTTAGCTAAAGTCCCTCTTGCAATCATGTCTTGTCCCCATAAAGTGTGACACACACCAAGGCCCCACCTCCCTCCCTCCGTCCCTCTTTCTGCTTTTCCTCCCCTCCCATAATCTTAATTGTCATTAATTGTCCTCATATCAAAATTGAGTACATAGGATTCATGCTTCTCCATTCTTGTGATGCTTTACTAAGAATAATGTCTTCCACTTCCATCCAGGTTAATACGAAGGATGTAAAGTCTCCATTTTTTTTTAATAGCTCAATAGTATTCCATGGTGTACATATACCACAGCTTGTTAATCCATTCCTGGGTTGGTGGGCATTTAGGCTGTTTCCACATTTTGGCGATTGTAAATTGAGCTGCAATAAACAGTCGAGTACAAGTGTCCTTATGATAAAAGGATTTCTTTCCTTCTGGGTAGATGCCCAGTAATGGGATTGCAGGATCAAATGGGAGGTCTAGGTTGAGTGCTTTGAGGTTTCTCCATACTTCCTTCCAGAAAGGTTGTACTAGTTTGCAGTCCCACCAGCAGTGTAAAAGTGTTCCCTTCTCCACATCCACGCCAGCATCTGCAGTTTTGAGATTTTGTGATATGGGCCATTCTCACTGGGGTTAGATGATATCTCAGGGTTGTTTTGATTTGCATTTCTCTAATATATAGAGATGATGAACATTTTTTCATGTGTTTGTTAGCCATTCATCTGTCATCTTTAGAGAAAGTTCTATTCATGTCTCTTGCCCATTGATATAAGGGATTGTTGGCTTTTTTCATGTGGATTAATTTGAGTTCTCTATAGATCCTAGTTATCAAGCTTTTGTCTGATTGAAAATATGCAAATATCCTTTCCCATTGTGTAGGTTGTCTCTTTGCTTTGGTTATTGTCTCCTTAGCTGTACAGAAGCTTTTCAGTTTAATGAAGTCCCATTTGTTTCTTTTTGTTGTTGTTGCAATTGCCATGGCAGTCTTCTTCATGAAGTCTTTCCCCAGGCCAATATCTTCCAGTGTTTTTCCTATGCTTTCTTGGAGGATTTTTATTGTTTCATGCCTTAAATTTAAGTCCTTTATCCATCTTGAATCAGTTTTTGTGAGTGGGGAAAGGTGTGGGTCCAGTTTCAGTGCCATAAGGCACTAAAGGTGGAACTCAACTCTAACAAAAACGCTCGACTCCACCCAAAGGCATGGAAATTAAACAATCTTCTGTTGAATAACAGATGGGTGTAAGAAGAAATAAAACAGGAAATCATTAACTTCCTTGAGCATAATAACAATGAAGACACAAGCTACCAAAACCTGTGGGATACTGCAAAAGCAGTTTTGAGAGGAAAATTCATCGCTTTAGATGCCTGCATTCGAAAAACAGAAAGAGAGCACATCAACAATCTCACAAGCCATCTTATGGAATTGGAAAAAAGACAATCTAAGCCTAAACTCAGTAGAAGAAAAGAAATGTCCAAAATCAAATCAGAGATCAATGAAATTGAAGACAAAAGAATCATTCAGAAAATTAATGAAACAAGGAGTTGGTTTTTTGAGAAAATAAATAAAATAGATAAACCATTGGCCAGACTAACGAGAAATAGAAAAGTAAAATCTCTAGTAACCTCAATCAGAAATGATAAAGGGGAAATAACAACTGATCCCACAGAGATACAAGAGATCATCTCTGAATACTACCAGAAACTCTATGCCCAGAAATTTGACAATGTGAAGGAAATGGGTCAATATTTGGAATCACACCCTCTCCCTAGACTTAGCCAGGAAGAAATAGAGCTCCTGAACAGACCAATTTCAAGCACTGAGATCAAAGAAACAATAAAAAATCTTCCAACCAAAAAATGGCCTGGTCCAGATGGCTTCACACCAGAATTCTATCAAACCTTCAAGGAAGAGCTTATTCTTGTACTGCAGAAATTATTCCAAAAAATTGAGGAAGAAGGAATCTTCCCCAACACATTCTGTGAAGCAAACATCACCCTGATACCAAAACCAGGAAGAGACCCAACAAAAAAAGAGAATTTCAGACCAATCTCACTCATGAATACAGATGCAAAAATTCTCAACAAAATCCTAGCCAATAGATTACAGCTTATCATCAAAAAAGTCATTCATCATGGTCAAGTAGGCTTCATCCCAGGGATGGAAGGCTGGTTTAACATACGCAAGTCCATAAACATTATCCACCATATTAACAGAGGCAAAAATAAAGATCACATGATCCTCTCAATAGATGCAGAAAAAGCATTTGATAAAATCCAGCATCCTTTTCTAATTAGAACACTGAAGAGTATAGGCATAGGTGGCACATTTCTAAAACTGATTGAAGCTATCTATGACAAAGCCACAGCTAATATTTTACTGAATGGATTAAAACTGAAAGCTTTTCCCCTTAGAACTGGAACCAGACAAGGTTGTCCTCTGTCACCTTTACTATTCAACGTAGTGCTGGAAGTTCTAGCCAATGCAATTAGGCAAGACAAGGAAATAAAGGGAATCCAAATGGGAGCAGAGGAGGTCAAACTCTCCCTCTTTGCTGAGAACATGATTTATACTTAGAGAACCCCAAAGACTCAACCACAAGACTCCTATAATTCATCAAAAAGTACAGTAATGTTTCAGGATATAAAATCAGTGTCCACAAGTCAGTAGCCTTGTGTACTCCAATAACAGTCAAGATGAGAAGTTAATTAAGGACACAACTCCCTTCACCATAGTTTCAAATACTTGAGAATACAGTGAAATACTTGAGAATATACCTAACGAAGGAGGTGAAGGACCTCCATAAAGAAAATTATGAAATCCTCAGAAAGGAAATAGGAGAGGATATTAACAAATGGAATAACATACCATGCTCATGGATGGGAAGAATCAACATTGTTAAAATGTCTATACTTCCCAAAGCAATCTACCTATTCAATGCCATTCCTATCAAAATACCAACATTGTACTTTCAAGATTTGGAAAAAATGATTCTGCATTTTGTATGGAACCGGAAAAAAACCCCGTATAGCTAAGGCAGTTCTTAGTAATAAAAATAAAGCTGGGGGCATCAGCATACCAGATTTTAGTCTGTACTACAAAGCCATAGTGGTCAAGACAGCATTGTACTGGCACAAAAACAGAGACACAGACACTTGCAATCGAATTGAAAACCAAGAAATGAAACTAACATCTTACAACCACCTAATCTTTGATAAACCAAACAAGAACATACCTTGGGGGAAAGACTTCCTATTCAATAAATGGTGTTGGGAGAACTGGATGTCTACATGTAACAGACTAAAACTGGACCCACACCTTTCCCCACTCACAAAAATTGATTCAAAATGGATAAAGGACTTAAATTTAAGGCGCGAAACAATAAAAATCCTCAAGGAAAGCATAGGAAAAACACTGGAAGATGTTGGCCTGGGGAAAGACTTCATGAAGAAGACTGCCTTGGCAATTGCAACAATAACAAAAATAAACAAAGGGATTTCATTAAACTCAAAAGCTTCTGTACAGCTAAGGAGACAATAACCAAAGCAAAGAGACAACTTACACAATGGGAAAGGATATTTGCATATTTTCAATCAGACAAAAGCTTGATAACTAGAATCTATAGAGAACTCAAATTAATCCACATGAAAAAAGCCAACAGTCCCATATATCAACAGGCAAGAGACATGAATAGAACCTTCTCTAAAGATGACAGACGAATGGCTAACACACACATGAAAAAATGTTCATCATCTCTATATATTAGAGAAATGCAAATCAAAACAACCCTGAGATATCATCTAACCACAGTGAGAATGGCCCACATCACAAAGTCTCAAAACTGCAGATGCTGGCATGGATGTGGAGAGAAGGGAACACTTTTACACTGCTGGTGGGACTGCAAACTAGTACAACCTTTCTGGAAGGAAGTATGGAGAAACCTCAAAGCACTCAAGCTAGACCTCCCATTTGATCCTGCAATCCCGTTACTGGGCATCTACCAGTAATCTACCAGTCTATCTATCTGTACGGACACTTGTACTCGACTGTTTATTGCAGCTCAATTTACAATCGCCAAAATGTGGAAACAGCCTAAATGCCCACCAACCCAGGAATGGATTAACAAGCTGTGGTATATGTACACCATGGAATACTATTGAGGTATTAAAAAAATGGAGACTTTACATCCTTGTATTAACCTGGATGGAAGTGGAAAACATTATTCTTAGTAAAGCATCACAAGAATGGAGAAGCATGAATCCTATATACTCAATTTTGATATGAGGACAATTAATGACAATTAAGGTTATGGGGGCGGGGGAGGAAAAGCAGAAAGAGGGACGGGGGGGGTGGGGCCTTGGTGTATGTCACACTTTATGGGGGCAAGACATGATTGCAAGAGGGACTTTGGCTAACAATTGCAATCAATGTAACCTGGCTTATTTGTGTCTCTCAATTAACCAGCTAATTGCCTTTAAATTGTTTATAGATTTCTAATAACTTACATAATTTCTATATTGGGATAACATAAATAAGATCAGTTACGAGCTTTTATAAGTTCAGGCCTACATGTGATGTTAAATTTATGTAAGATTTTAATTTTACCTGCTTCCAAAAATATTTAAGGTGACTTAAATAAGTGCTTCTTAACCTTGGCTGCACATTAGAATCATCTGGGAGCTTTAAAAAATTTCCCAAACCTAAACCAATAAAATTAAAATTTGGGGAGGGTATGGGATAGAGCAGTTAGTTTTTAAAAGCTCCCCAGGTGATTCTACTGTATAGTCTGGTCTGAGAACCATCAAATTGGAGGTAGGGAGTAAAAAATTAAAAAAAAGAAAGATTATTATAACTGATTGAAGAATTGAATTTTCTTGATTTCTTACCTTTTATTCCTTATCTCATCCCCCAATTTGTAGTCTTTATAGCATTTATTACAACTCATAATAATTTAAATTGTATTAAACAAAACAAAACTAGGCTCAAGCTTCCATCTGTTTTCTTCATATTTTACTGTTCTCTTAGTAAGGGTGTGACATATTATTGGCACCAAATATTTCTATGTATGTAGGTAGGTATGAAAGAATAAAGGATGAATAAAAACATGCCAAATAACGTTATTTTTTGTTAAAAGACAGCTATTTTGTTCTGTAACTATGACAGGAGTTTGTCAGTGTCATCTTTGACACTAGCTTAGTTGATAGTACTCTGCAACCAAGTTTCATAGCAAGCACAGATGTATTATTCAAATGAATAATTTATGTATTAAAAATATAAAGACAGTACATCAGAAGAGAACTTAATGACAGCTTAACAACAGTGTTTTGTGGGGAATTGAGACTTTACTATCTGCCTTGGAGCATCTGAATACATGATTATGGTTAAATTTCTATTAAATTATATTTCATTTATTAGAGGTCTTGTAAACATTTGTATATCAGCTGTATACGGAGTTCTAGGGATACAAATATTGATGCCCTGAAAGAGTTTGGGTTATGTTGGACAAATGAATTTATATTACTAGATGTGACTATTTCATAGTATTGGCTAAAGCAAGAAGAATATGCTTTGTTTCATGTGTTGAAAAGGAAAATAGATGTATTTTTTAAATCTTTGGAAAAACATTATTATGAAAACAATTTCAGAAAATTAGAACAAGTGACTGCTATGTCAGATGTGTAGACATCAACAGAAGGATACAGAAAATATGAAAAGGCAAGGAAATCTGATACTACCAAAGGACCACAATTGTCTAACAAGAGATCGTAACCAAAATAATTCCTCAAAATTCCACATGAAGAGTTTAAAATCTTAATTTTGAAGAAGTTAAATGAGAGTCAAGAAAAATCAGAAAACAAATATTAAGCTATAAATGAGAAATTTACCAAGGAGTCAGGGTACAGTGGCTCATGCCTATAATCCCAGTACTCTGGGAGGCTGAGGAAGGTAGATTGCTTGAGGTCAGGAGTTCGAGACCAGCCTGAGGAAGAGTGACACCCTATCTCTACTAAAAATTTTTGTAAAACTAGCTGGGTATCATGGTGGGCATCTGTAGTGCCAGCTACTCCGAAGGCTGAGGCAAGAGGCTCTCAACCCAAGAGACTGAGGTTACTGTGAGCTAGGATGCTACAGCACTCTACTCAGGGTGACAGAGTGAGACTGTCTCAAAAAAAAAAAAAAAAATTACCAAGGCAATAGATATCTAAAAAACACAAACAAACAAATTCTGGAAATAAAAAATTAAAGGAAATACACAATACATTTACAAAGATTCAATAGTAGACTAGACTAAGCAAAGGAAAGGATCTCAGAGCTTGAAAGCAGGTCTTTTGATATAATCCAATCAGGTGAAAAAATAACAAAAAAAGAATAAAAAAGAATGAACAAAGCTTTCAAGACATCTTGGACTTGAAGCAACCAAGCTTACAAATTATAAATATTCCTGAAGGGGGAGAGAAGTTAAAAAAAGTTTAGAAAATCTAGTTAAGAAAATAATTAATGAAAATATTCCAAATTTATTTATTTATTTAATTTTTTTCACCGTTAGTAGCTTACAATATATTCTTTCGGGCATTTATGTGTACAAATAGGTAACACATAAACAGACAATATATATACATATATGCCCATTTCTAAAAATGGAAAAAATACTGTATATCCTTCTTACCTTTTTATTTTTTAATTTACAAAATATCTTATAACTTTAACCTTTAGTTGACATTTTATAGACTTGTCAGAAGCAAATATTTAAATAAAACAATTTCAATTACTGAATAATGTTGCATTTTATGATGGTACTATAAATGTAATACATCTCTGAACTTACATGATACATCTTTTGGGGTATTTATTTTAGTTTACTTATTTTTTCTACTCTTTTGCTGTTATAGAAATGTTTTGCTGTGACAATTATTCTTTTAGGATTAGTTCTAAAATAAATTTACTTTACAATAATCTCAGTGTATTTTTAGTGGATAGCAAGTTAGAAAATTACAGTGACATAAGAAGTAGGAAATTAATACCACTATTAAATAAACCCAAGAGCTTATGAGAACATCAACAAATACACAAAATTCTAGTAATTGAGAATAAGAAAAACACATTCATTATTACATTCATTAATAGGAAGGACAAATGAGACATAATATAGAAAAGACAGAAATTATTTAAGTAGTAAAAAACTGTAACCCTAAAAGACAAACTGCAGATGAACAAAAAGATGACAGTAATCATACCGTCTAGAGATAAAGTAGCAGACTGGGAAGGAATTGAGAGACTTCCTCTGCTAAAACCAAAAGAATATACTAGAAGAGGGGAAAGATGAAACATATTAAGAATTCATTTAGCAGAGAACTCAGCTGGAGATTGCTATCTAAAACCCCAGGATCCTGAATAATAGGAGACCTGGGAGTACGTCACAGACAGCATCAAAAAAAAAATCCATTTTCCTAGACACCAGAAGGGTTTCCTTTGATGCCTACACCAGAGACCAGATGCATTCAGGATGCAATTTACATAGACCACGGCTATACAAAAATATAGTTCTAATATTCCCCAGATTGCAAAAGATACATGTTGATGATATTTGCTGCTAAGTTAACATCTTTTTACAACACTACATTAAGAAATGTGAATTTAGAGTACGGGGCTATTAATGGTGTATATTGCCTAGGTGAGATTTCATGCCCAATAGCTCACGATCACATCAACACCATCACCAGCTTTGTATGTTAACAAGGAGCCAGAGTAATTTCTAATAAAAGAGTTGAAATTATAATCACCACTATTTATTTATTTTTTACATATTATTCTTAAATTTTGTTTTATCAGTATGCATATACAACAACACAGAGGAGTTACATAACACTAAAGACCACCTCTTATTCTTTTTTTGTTTGTTTTTATTAAATCATAACTGTGTACATTGATTTATTTATGGGGTTCAGTGTACTGATTTGATATACAGTGTGAAATGCTTACATTGAACTAAGTAACACATTCATCACAATTATACTCTTTTTCTAACAGTTTTGAAATGTACCATTGCTGCACGTACATTAGGTGAGGTGCCCCCAAATAGCCTCCCTTCTCTCCCCCACTCCCCCTCCCTCCTCTTCCCGTCTACTTTCTGGACTATTGTTATGTTTTACCATCCATGTGAATGTGTAGGTGATTATATATTGATTTTATAGTAGTATTGAGTACATTGGATACTTCTTTTTTCCATTCATGAGATACTTTACTAAGAAGAATATGTTCCAGCTCCATCCAGGTAAACATAAAAGATGTGAACTCTCCATCTTTTTTACAGCTGCATAGTATTCCATGGAATACATATACCACAATTTGTTAATCCATTCATGGGTCAGTGGGCACTTGGGCTGTTTCCATGTCTTGGCAATTATGAATTGGGCTGCAATAAACATTCTGGTGCATATGTCTTTGTAGTAAAATAATTTTTGATCATTACAGGATTGAACTGTAGGTCTACTTTTAGTTCCTTGAGTGTTCTCCAAACTTCTTTCCAAAAAGGTCGTATTAGCTTGCATTCCCACCAGTATGTAGAAGTGTTCCCTTCTCTGTGCATCCACACCAATGTCTGTAGTTTGGGGATTTTGTGATGTGGGCTAATTTTATTCAAGTTACATGATATCTCAAGTGGTTTTGATTTGCATTTCTCTGATGATTAAGGATGATGCTTATTTTTTCATGTGTTTGTAGACCATGTGCTTGTCTTCATCAGAGAAGTTTCTGGTCAAGTCTCTTGCCCACATAGAAATGGGGTTATTTGTTCTTTTCTTGTTGATTACTTTGAGTTCTCTGTGGATTACAGTTGTCAGACCCTTGTCCGAGGCATAAACTGCAGAAATCTTCTCCCATTCTGAAGGTTGTCTGTTTGCTTTACTTACTGTGCTGTTGGCTGTGCAAAAGCCTTTTAGTTTGATCAGATCCCAGTAATGTATTTTTGGTGTTGCTTCAATTGCCTGGGGGGGTCCTCCTCATAAAATTTTCTCCCAGATTGATTTCTTCAAGTGTATCCCCTACACTCTTTTCTAGTATTTTTATAGTTTCATGTCTTAAGTTTAAATCTTTTATCCAGTGAGAATCAATTTTTGTTAATGGTGAAAGGTAGGGATCCAGTTTCAGTCTTCCACAGGTCACCAGCCAGTTCACCCAGCACCATTTTTGTTAAATAGGGAGTCTTTCCCCCACTGAATATTTTCGATAGGCTTGTCGAAGATCAAATGACGATAAGTAGCTGGGTTCATCTCTTGGTTCTCTATTCTGTTGCGTAAATATACCTCTGTTTTTTTTTGTCCCATGCTATTTTGTACCATGCTATTTTGATCATTAGTATAGCCTGAAGTCTGGTAACATGATACCTCCTGATTCGTTTTTATTTCTGAGTAATGTATTTGCTATTTGAGTTTTTTTCTGATTCCATATAAAATGAAGCACTATTTTTTCAAGCTCTTTAAGGTATGACAGTGGTGCTTTAATAGGGATTGCATTAAATCTGTAGATTGCTTTGGGTGGTAATGGACATTTTGACAATGTTGATTCTTCCCAGCCATGAGCATGGTATGTTTTTCCATTTGTCAATATCTTCAGCTATTTCTTTTTTTAGAGTTTCATAGTTCTCCTTATAGAGATCTTTCACATCCTTTATTAGGTAAATTCCCAGATATTTCATCTTCTTTGGCACTACTGTAAAAGGAATAGAGTCCTTGACTATATTTTCAGCTTGAGTATTGGTATATATAAAAGGTACTGATTTACAAGTATTGATTTTGTATCCTGAGACTCTGCTGTATTCCTTGATCACTTCTAAGAGTTTCGTACTTGAGTCCTGGGATTTCCCAGGTATAGGATCATATCATCAGCAAAGAGTGAGAGTTTGATGTCCTCTGACCATACTTGGATATCCTTGATGGCAGATACCCTTGATAGTCTTCTCTTGCCTGATTGCGATGGCTCAGGAAAATAGATATTCTTATTGTGACATTGAAAGAGCTAGACTTACCTATTTATCCACATTGACCACTGTTTTACCATGAACCTCACAACCTTCATGTAGAGCTAATTTTTTACTCAATAAAGAGTTCTTGACTTTGGCAAATAGTAATGTAAGATACTTTAGATCTCAAATTTTATGTTGACTAATGTGGAAGAGACAAGGTTTCCTGAAGAAACTGGCATTTATAGATTTATTTACCTTTTGGCTGACACAATGCTCAGTGATCTAATAATCACACTGCGCTTGCAATCCTTTGCTCTTTATCCCTATCTTGGTGTCCAGACACTGAAGCAATTGCCTGAGTTGATAGTAGTTGGGGAGTTAGGATTTGAGTGAAGGCATTCTGATTCCAGAGCCAGTTTTCTTAACTTTACCATGTATTGCCATCCTAAGACGATATTTTCAAACATCGCTACATCATGGCTTTCTCTAATTATAAGAGAAATAATTATTATTATTTCATTTTCAATTATTCCAGGAAGGCTAATAACGTTTTGTTTTCTTTGAAAGAAATAATACATTATTCAGGAGCAGAGTTCATGTCTTATGTCTTCCATAGTCTTATGATCATTGAATGCAGTCAATACATACCTACTGATTGACTAGAATTTTAACTTCTTAGTTATTATGAGATTGGAAACTAGTTTGAATCATTTCTCTTGATCTGAACTAATGTCCTAGAACATAAATTTGTGAAATAACCCTGGCAGATAGGAAATGGTAAACCCATTGCCAGATGATGCTTTGTTTTATGAAAGTAAACTCTACAATTGTGTAACAATAAGAGAAATTTCACTACCTTTAGGTGTTTTCATGTGTTACTACACTGTGGGTACAAAACTGTAATGAAGAATTGATTAAAAAAAAATTTTTTTTTTTCTTTTTGAGACAGAGTCTCACCATGTCGCCCTTAGTAGGGTGCCATGGTGTCATAGCTCACAGTAACCTCCAACTCTTGGGCCTAAGCAATTTTCCTGCCTTAGCTTCCCAAGTAGCCGGGACCACAGGTACCCACCATTTTTTTTGTTGTTGTTGTTGCAGTTGTCATTGCTGTTTAGCAGGCCCAGGCCAGTTTCAAACCTGCCACCCTCAGTGTACATGGCCGGTGCCGTAACCACTGTGCTACGGGCGCCAGTCTTGATTAAAAAATTTTAATCACAATTTTGTGTTTTATAAACAATAAGTGACTGTATCTTTTTTTTTTTTTTTTTGTGAAGCAAGGTCTCAATCTGTTGTCCTAACTAGAGGGCAATGGCATCATCACATCATAGGTTACTGCAGCCTCAAACTCCTTGTATCCTCCTGACTCAGCCTCCTAGTTGCTGGGACTATACAGGCTCATGTCATCACGCTTGACTAATTAATTCCTCCCCTTTTTAAAAGAGATGTGTTCTTACTATATTGGTTAGGACTCTGGCTTTTTTTTATTTTTTGTTTTTGAGCCAGTCTCACTCTATCACCCTGGGTAGAGTACTGTGGTATCATCAGAGCTAACAGCAACCTCAGTCTTTTGGGTGCAAGCAATCCTCTTGCCTCAGCCTCCCAAGTACCTGGGACTACAGACGCCTACCACAATATCTGTCTAGTTTTTTATTTTCTTTTAGTAGAGATGGGTTCTTGTTCTTGGTCGCAATCTCCTGAGATGAAGCAATCACCTGCTTTAGCCTCCCAGAGTGCTAGGATTATAGGCATGAGCCACCATGGCAGCCAGGACTCTATCTTTTAAAATGTATTTTTTAAATTGCCAAGGATAGTAATATTTCTTTTTAATTAGCAAAGGTTTTATTTTATATATGGCTACCAAATTAGTTCAAGAAAATTAGTTCATGTGAAAAGTTTTTAATACATTCTTATTTGATTAAAATCAAAAGCATTCGAAATCTGCATTGTTACCAATAACAAATTTTGTCTTCATTTTAGACTCTTTCAAGGGAGAATTAACCTCAATCATTGAGTTTATACTTGTTAAGCAATTAACTTTTCATTGTCCATCTCATCATTTCTTATGCATGACCAATTTTAAAACACAGAACCTTGGCTCAGTGCCTGTAGCTCAATGGTTAGAGTGCCTGCCACATACATCAGGGCTGGTGGGTTCGAACCCGGCCCAGGCCTCCTAAACAACAATGACAACTGCAACAACAACAAAAAGAAATAGGTGGGCATTGTTGCGGGTGCCTGTTGCCGGTGCCTGTAGTCCCAGCTACAGGGACTGAGGCAAGACGGCACTCTACCAAAGGCAACATAGTGATACTCTGTCTCAAAACGCCCCCCCCCCAAAAAAAAACAACACAGAACCCTGTTTTAAGAAAATGCTCAAACTTCAGTCAATATTATTTATTTGACAGGTGTTTGTCTTTTCTTTATTTTTCTCAATGAGCCATGAGGCATTTAGTGGGGAATACTGGGCAACTATGGTTGTTTAGTTCTGTAACTTTATTGGAATCAGTACTAGCAAAAACTTTGCATCTGTGCTGAGCCCTGGTAGGGTCTATAAACGTTTATGTTCTTTTTGCATTCTTAGTCTTTTCAACATGTGAACAGTAATGTTTTTGTGTTTGGGCAACTTTTATATTTCTCTTTTATGTTTCAATCCAAGGACCTTGGAATCTACGTAAGTAGTCTGGCTTGTGTTGTATTTCACAGACTGCTAAGTTTCTGCTGTTGGTCAGCAGTACTGCAGAGCACATTTTAATTTTCCCTTCTCTCTTAATCTCTCTCCTTTTAATATTTGCCTCAGGTTTTCTTTGACCTTTTCCTTATTTACTGTTTCATCACTTTGACTAGTTTCTTTTTTGCCAGCTTTCTCTGGCTTGCTTTCATTCAGCACAGTAATTCACTCCATAACCCACAACTCTGTTTATTGTAGTAATCCTTTGTCTTCTGATTTTGATAGCATCTACTCTCTCTGATTTCTTTCTTTTCTTTTCCCTCTTTTCCTTCCTTTCCTTCCTTCCTTTCCTCCCTTCCCTCCCTTCCCTCCTTTTCCTTTTTTTGGAGAAAGAATATTTCACTTTGTTGCCCCAGCTAGAGTACAGTGGCGTGATCATAGCTCACTGCAATCTCAAACTCCTAGGCTCAAGTGGTCCTCCTGTCTCAACCTCCCAAGTAGCTGGGACTACAGGCATGTACCACCATACCTATGTTTAGTAGAGATGGGATCTCACTCTTCCTCGGGCTGGTCTTGAACTCTTGAGCGCAAGCAGTCCTCCTACTTCAGTCTCCCAGAGTGCTAGGAGTATAGGTATAAGCCACCATATCAGTCTCTGATTTCTATAATTAGATAAAATAACGATTCTCATATATAATGTTTTTATAATATTTCATTGTTCTTAATAACTAAGTTGACTACATTTAATTCTTTTGATAGTGTGTTCTTTGTGTTAATTTCATTGTTTTTTTTTTCAGTAATACTGTTCATGAATTTAATCTGGTTTTAATTTGAATTTTCTTTTGGGGTGACTAATTTTGAAGGTCCAGTACATTGGCATAATGTGTATTTTCATAATCCATGGAAGTGAATACCTTATATTTAAAAAATACAATGCATCTTACAAGGGTGCATGTGAAACTTGGTAAATATAGAATATAAATGTCTTAACACAATAACTAAGAAAATGCCAGGAAGGCTATGTTAAATAGTGTGATGAAAATATGTCAAATGGTCTATAAAACCAGTGTGTGGTGCCCCATGATCGCATTAATGTACACAGCTATGATTTAATAAAAAAAAAATACTATGACATTTATCATCTCAACTTTCTCTTATAACTTAAGACTTTGAGTGTCATTAGAAAGCTTTCAAATTTTCTAACAGCTTTTTACTTTTGAATTTTTGAAATATTCCAAAATTACTTACCAAACAACACTTTTTTGGATATGCAGGTTTGCCATGCAGAACTTGAATTGGGGACTTGTTTTCAGGCAGTAAATAGCAGGATTCAGTTACAAATTCTTGAGGCTCAGTACCTTCCAATCTCTTCAACACCTCTGACTTTGAGTAAGTATATCAGTGGGTCAAAGTGAAATCTTCAGAAAATATTAGTAATAGAAAGTTTTTTCCTATATTTCTTGAAATGGAGATTAATATCTTAGTTACTTTTATCATTTAATGTAAATATTTACTTTTAAAATTATTTTATCAGATTCAAATGTTAGCCATTTTAGCTTAATCTATTGGTCTCTCAATTCTTCGCTAATTGTGACTTCTCTGAATTTGATACTGTTTTTTATTTAGCTCATCAGTTCATACAGGTTGAATGTCTAGAGGATTCTCATATTTTTTTTTTTTTTTGTAGACAGAGTTTCACTTTATGGCCCTCGGTAGAGTGCCATGGCATCACACATCTCACAGCAACCTCCAACTCCTGGGCTTAAGCAATTCTCTTGCCTCAGCCTCCCGAGTAGCTGGGACTACAGGCGCCCGCAACGCCCGGCTATTTTTTTTTGTTGCAGTTTGACCGGGGCCGGGTTTGAACCCGCCACCCTCGGCATATGGGGCCGGCACCTTACCTACTGAGCCACAGGTGCCGCCGGATTCTCATATGTTTTATCAGCCTAAATAATTTATCCTTTGTCTAGGCCTATGCCCTCAATTGTATGGTCTGCTAACTAGAAACTTAATTGTAAAAAACCCCAAATATCAAAAACAAACCTGGAAACACTTTTGTCTACCTGTATTTTTAAACATAACCAGCAGTTTGATTGTCTAGACCTGGCTCACTTGGCCAATCATAGAGCTGCAGGTTTGAGGTCAGTCCTACTTAAAGGGCTAAGAGTGAAGAAGAAATGCCCCTTTTTCATATTAAAAGAAAGAAACTATCTGGTAGCAGGCAAAAGCAATGGATTTTCACTGTAACTAGAAAGACTAAAGATGAAACAGTGTTCAATTCAAGAAGTTAGAAAAATAACAGCATAAGGAAAGTGGAATTAAGATAATAAAGCTGAAGTTGAAATTGATAAATACGGAAACAATAACAAAAGACAATAAAATCAAAAACTTTTTTTGAAAGAATTATTAAAATAGACAAATGGATAGCAGGTTAGATCAAGGAAAAAATAGAGAAAATATGAATGGTATTTTGAATAGGGAAGAGTATATAATCACAAATTCAGAAGAGATTCTATAATATATCAGATAGTACTTATATATAACTGTACCAGTTCATTTGAATGTCTATGTAAAATAAATAATTTTGTAAGAAATTCAAGAAGATGAAGAAATCTGAATAAAAGAATGATTATGACTTCTAATTAAAGTACTTCTAATTAGAACGTAATTAAAACGTAATTTTACTGGCAGATTCTACCAAACTTTCAAGGAATGTATAATTTGTATTCTATTTAAGCTATTCTAAAGCATAAAAGAAAACATGAAAAAAATAATTTTGTGAGGTTAGCATATTCTTGATATCAAAACAGAATGGATAGCACACAATAAAAGTGACTATAGACTAACATCACTTATGTAGAAAGATGGAAAAATCCTAAAATAGAAATAAGCAAATAAAATTCAACTTGGAATAAGTAACCAGGACTAGTTATAGTTAATTCTAGGTAACAAAGACAACAGTAGAAATCTACAGATGCAATTTATTGTATTAACAGGTGGCCCACCTCAA
This sequence comes from Nycticebus coucang, assembly GCF_027406575.1. Taxonomy (NCBI): domain Eukaryota; kingdom Metazoa; phylum Chordata; class Mammalia; order Primates; family Lorisidae; genus Nycticebus; species Nycticebus coucang. The sequence goes on from NC_069788.1 coordinate 92,466,161, forward strand.
TTAAAATAGTTTATCAGGATTACTGTGGTCTTCATTTCATAAGTCTAACGGCAAGGTTATAGCTCCTCACTTTGTGACACCCTAGTTTCTGGGAGTTCTCTTCTCACTTTCTTGTTGTCCTGGCAGCCCCAGCTCTGTCACCTCAGATTAGTCAAACTGCTCTTTCTGCTTGAGCTGTAGGCATTGTGTGTCAGTCAGATAGGGTACTTAGGTGAAAAGCTGTATCAACCTGAATTTTACTCAATGAAGTTCCCAGCTTTTTTTTTGAGATAGAGTCTCACTGGCATCTACGGTGGACTGGTGTGATCATAGCTCAGTGTAACACCCAACTCCTAGAGGTGATCTCCTGCTTCAGCGTCCTGTGTAGCTAGGACTACAAGTACATGTCACCACATTCAGCGAACTTACGTTTTGTAGAGATAGGGTCTATCTGTTTCCCAGGTTTGTCTTGAATTCCAGGCCTTTAGTGATCCACCTGTCTTGGTCTCCCAAAGTGCCAGGGTTATAGGCATGAACCACTGTGCCCGGCCGAAGTTTCTGTCTTTTAAGATTTGCCTCCCCTCCAGTTTCTTTGTTTGTGGCCAGTCTTTAGTGTGTTTTTAATATTTTTTTAAAGTTTATAATTATTATTATTTTTTAATTGTTAAATCATAGCTGTGTACATTAGTGTAATCAAGGGGTACAATGTGCTGGTTTCATATACAATCTGAAATATTCTCATCAAACTGTTCAACATAGCCTTCATGGCATTTTCTTAGTTATTGTAAAAGTTTATAATTATTATTTATGGAAAGAGTTCATACAAGCACTTCTACCATTACTGGGAGCTCTGCGTCTCAAATTTATTTAAAGAATCAGTTTTTTCTAGTGGGCAGTGGTTCTGGACCTTCCTAATGCCACAACCCTTTAATACAGTTCCTCATGTTGTGGTGACCCCCAACCATAAAATTAAGTAGCAATGAAAGTATTAGGAAGGTGGAGAACAGTGGAGAACCACTGTTCTAGAGTCTCAGGTAAAATTCTTTGCTTGAGACTTTTACCTGAGAATTTTATCTGTATAATATTGTGAAATAAATACTTCCAGCTGTCCAAAGAGCTGGTGCCTCTGTTTAGTGTAATTCTTCTTAATGTTTACTCCTTAACTGCTTATTATTATTTATGCCTACATTTAACGTTACTATAGTTATTTGTAAGGTTTGGTAAAAGTTATTGTCTACAGATATTTTCTGTATGACAATAGCTCATCAAACCTTTGAAAGTGACTTATTTGTATTTTTACCATAAACATAATATACAGATAATATACCTTTATGTCGTATCTTGAATATAATTTTGTAAATCAAATCTCTCATTTTTTTAGGTTTTTTTGTGAAGGTGGCAATGTTTAGCTCTGGAGAGTTGATTTATAAGAAGAAGACACGCTTGCTAAAGGCCTCCAATGGAAGAGTAAAGTGGGGAGAAACTATGATTTTTCCACTTATACAGAATGAAAAGGAAATTGTTTTCCTCATTAAGCTTTATAGTCGAAGCTCTGTAAGAAGAAAACACTTTGTGGGCCAGGTTAGTAGTTTTTATATTGACTTTCTTCCTTGTATTTTTCTATGCATTTAAACAATTGGTTGATAATGGGAATATAGAATAATTTTGAAGTTAAATAGAATAAAATTCTTTATCATCACAAAGCAAAATTCAGTGTTGCCACAGAAATCAAATCTTGTCAGACTTTTTGTTCTGCAAATAGTTGGAATTTTTGAGTAATCAGGTTTGTCTTTACATATGTCTTTTTTGAGCTTTTTGACATTTAAAACTGTAAGAAAGATCAGTTTCTCAGTACTACTGACTTGTTCCTTGTAGAATGTGGGAACATTAAGTATTTAAAGTCAAATTTCTAAAGTCTTTGGATATCATATTTACTTTCATCTTCAATTCAGTGTTTAATGGGGATACTTTTATATACTGTAAACTTAGTTACATTACATTTGAATTTCTAGAAAACATCAATTTTAGCAGTGGCTAAAAGATAGTCAATACTGGTGTCTGGATCATCTATTTAAAAAATCTTTGTACAGTTTGTATAAGACAACATAATTTGTTTCCTTTTGTGTTTTCTTTCCTTACTCTGAATGAATTAGTGGTAGCTGTCCATTATCTTTTATCTTAATTATATATATATTCTTAGTTTTCAAAGCTACCACCTGACAACAAAGATGTTAACAGTCTACATGAAATCTTCAAATTACATACAAATTTTCAGACTGTTATCAACCCCTTGACACACTACTCCATATATTTTACCTAAAATACCAATTTAAAATGTTGTAATTTTGTTATTTTTTTTTTCATTAGAGTTTGAACTCAGGAATATAACTCGCATAGTTTTGATAGCCATGAGGCCTATGAATTCAGTTCAGTTAAAGTTTTCCTATATTATTAAACCTCAACTATCATATATAAATAAAGTAGGAAATTTACGTGAGAGACCACTTTCAGGATAACTTTTATGGTAGTTGTATTTCTTGGTTGAGATTCCAGTTAGAATAGTAATTTTGGAAAGATTCTTGCTGGTCATCTATTCCTCATGGTTTATCTATGCACGTAGTAGCCTTAGTCACCATGATGGGATAACCAAATGTGGATTCACGTTCTCCTAACCCTGTATCAACCAATGCTCTAATGTCTCTTATATATCGGGGTTCTTTGTAAGATTTCATTTGAAGTGAAGGTGGTCAAACCAAGAAAGAAAAGGAAAAAGTTTAAAAATCAATGACCTTCTCCAATCTCTTTACTTAAAAGTATTAAAATATGAGTCTCTGAGAAGTTAACTCCAAGGTAACAGCATTTGTTAGTGCAAAAGCTGAGGTGAGAAGTCAGGTTTTTTGTTTTCTTGTCCTCCTTACCTTCATAATGTGTAACCTTATGATACCTTACATTAGCATTTTATATTACACACACACACAGTTTTCCCAAATTTATTCACATTTGGTATTACATAAGTGGTAGACACCCTGAAATTACTTACAGTTGATCAAGAGTGACTTTTTATTAGATTTGAATTAAGATTATAGTTTATGGCTCTGCGCCCATAGCCCAGGATTCGGGCACCAGCCACATATACTGGGGCTGGCGGGTTTGAACCTGACCCAGGTCTGCTAAACAACAATGATAACTATAACAAAAACCAAACCAAAACAAAAAATAGCCGGGCATTGTTGGGGGTGCCAGATGTCTCCCAGCTACTTGGGAGGCTGAGGCAAGTGAATCGCGTAAGCCCAAGAGTTTGAGGTTGCTGTGAGCTGTGATGCCATGGCACTCTGCCGAGGATGACATAGTACTAGACTCTGTGTCAAAAAACCCCCCAAAAGATTATGGTTTATTTAATGTAAAAGGTGCTTTAAAATGTATATTCCTTACTAATCTAAGGCATTATTAACTTCAGTCCGGTTAATCTTCACAAAGATGTTTTTGAGTGGTTGGGATCAGTTTTAAGTTGAGTTCTTTGTTTTGAGTAGGAAAGGATACTAATAACTCTTCCAGGGGAAATGATTTTATAATATCTTAGCCAGAATTTTTTAATTTAATTGGATCATATAAAATAATCTTAGAATGACTAAACAGGTTAAATGTTTTAACATTGAAGTGTGAAATAGAGAAACTAAACTTACTTGGAAAAAAGGAAAGATTTAATTGAAAATATGTAATTCAAACTTTCAGATGTCTTTTATCAATAGGAATAATTAACTGTTTGAATTCAATTATCATTATTGTATTAAGTTAAATGATTGTACTGTTCCTTTACAGATTTGGGTAAGTGAAGACAGTAATAGCATTGAAGCGTCGAACCAGTGGAAAGAGACAATTATAAATCCAGAAAAGGTTGTTATCAAGTGGCACAAATTAAATCCATCTTGAGACCTGCACACATGAATTTGATGAAGAACTTGACAGTCTTTTCGAAGACCTATGATTTCAATTTGTTACTAATGAGAAGAGAGAAATCAATGCATTTTAAAATTTTATTGGAGATCATAATTACAGTATATGGGTGGATCTGATAGAAAACTAAACTTGATGGAAAACATAATGAATTTTATCAGATACTCAAAATGAAGGAAATGTTTTGTTTTTTTTTTTGTAGAGACAGAGTCTCACTGTACCGCCCTGGGGTAGAGTGCCGTGGCGTCACACGGCTCACAGCAACCTCTAACTCTTAGGCTTACGTGATTCTCTTGCCTCAGCATCCCCAGCAGCTGGGACTACAGGCACCCGCCACAACGCCCAGCTATTTTTTTGTTGCAGTTTGCCTGGGGCTGGGTTTGAACCCGCCACCCTCGGCATATGGGCCGGCGCCCTGCTCACTGAGCCACAGGCACCGCCCATGAAGGAAATGTTTTAAACCTACCAAAACAGATAGTAAGAAGGTAATATTATTAGGGTAACTAAATAAATTACAAAGTCTATGTGAATATCAACCATAGATACTTCTTTCTTTGTTATGTTTTTGCTTTTGTTTTTTAAACTTTACCTAGATATTCAAAGCTCTATCAAATCTGTTAATGCTATTAGATATTTGAAAGACTTTACCACTACTTCAGTGCTAGACATTATTGATTAGATCTTGGTTCCTCTGTTTACCTCTTGCTATATATTTTTTTCTCTCAGCAAAACTGAATTGAACCATTTCAACTATTTTCTGTATTTGGGGAAAGTTTGGACCTTGTATTTATAATTTCTTATCCATAGGACCTCAATCACATTGCAACTTTATAAGCTATTTATCTCCAAGAAACTTAAGAAGTAGAAAACTACATTTGTCAGGAATAAATGAAAACACCAGAAAGTTGAAGGCTAATTAGAAACCCAGAACTTATGTATTTTGCTGTTTTGTTCCCTCAAATATTTTAGTTTTTGTTTTATTTGGAGTTGAAATAAAAGTATCATTCATATGGTCCATCCTAATTAGTAGAATTAAATGAGTTTAAATAGCAAATTCAATAATTTATGGTAATCACTTCCTTGTTTTTAGTTTTGTTAAATTATTGAACTATTTGTTCTATAATCCACAGTGTTTTAGTATTTTCCCACATAACCATACCTGAGAATACTGTGTAACAAATAAATACTTTCTATTGCAGCTTTTTGTTCAGGTACTTATTAGAACTCAGTATATGGAGACAATTTTCAGCTTAGTTGGCCCTAAGAGCTCTGGTTAGAAAGAACAGCTTTTTGGAGAAACAAATGGCGCTATCCCTGATCTTGGAAAATCTGACTTTATTTTTGCTAGTTAAGTAGAGAGAGTACTCTATGTTCTTGGTCTTTCATTTTTCTATTCTTTCTTACTTTGTCCCACACATGCTAAGAGATAGACAGTGATATTTTAGGACTGAAGTATATATTATACCTTGCTATAACATAAGCATTCTCTCTTCATTCCAGTTCCTATATTCAATGTATCTCATCAAAATTTTCCCAAATAAACAATACTCCTTTTCCTGAGTACCATTTCCTCAAGCTATGAAATGTACATGTAAATATTTTACATCTCCTTTGCTTCTATTGCCTAGATTTTATGATACCAGTGGAGTTGACAAGTATTTCTCCCACTGAACATTTTGAAATATTTTTGTTTTAGATTTGTTAAAATGGCATATTGCTCAGTACTCACATGGACTTTTAAGAGGAATCAGCTTATATGGTAATGTTTTGAACCTTCAAGACAAATACTTTTTTTTTTTTTTTGTAGAAACAATCTCATTTTATTGCCCTCAGTAGAGTCCTGTGGCATCACAGCTCACAGCAACCTCCATCTCCTGGGTTTAGGTGATTATCTTGCCTCAGCCTCCCGAGTAGCTGGGAATACAGGCGCCCACCACAACACCAGGCTATTTTTTTGTTGCAGTTCTGCCAGGGCCGGGTTTGAACCCGCCACCCTCAATATATGGGGCTAGCGCCCTGCTCACTGAGCCACAGGTGCCACCCACAAATACAATTTTTTAAAGTTGTTTTTTCTTTAAAAAAAAAAATCCAGATTTCATTTTTTTTTTCCAGATTTTATTTTATAGAGCAGTTTTAGGTTCACAGCAAAATTAAGAAGGTACAGAAATTTTCTATGTACCACCTTCCTCCCAACACATGAATAGCCTTCTACATTATCAGCATTTTGCAGCAGAGTGGTAAGACAGTGATAAATTATAAATCATTATCACCCAAAGTTCATAGTTTAGAGTTGCCTCTTAGTGTTATGCATTCTGTAGGTTTTGACAAATGTATGATGACATGTAACTCCCATTGTAATATATAGTAGCTTCACTGCCCTAAAAAATCCTCTGCAAATGCAACTGTTTTAATATAGGTACTAAATAAGTAAATATGTTTTTTGGCTTTTAGGTAATAAATAACAGGCTTTTCAAAAAATTTAGAATTTCAGAAGTTTTCTGTGTTCTGTTAATGTTTTCAGTTACTAAATTTAATATATGTAGTCATGTATTTAACTACATTTTTAATTATTTTATTTAATTTTCAATATTCTTACAATATGTGTATAATGTGTAATTTGATGAAAAGCTGCAACTTCTTGGTTTCTTAGAATCCTAGGTAAAAAAAAATAATAAAAAGAAAGTATTTTCATTAATTGTCCTCATATCAAAGTTGAATACATATGATTCATACTTCTCCATTCCTGTGATGCTTCACTAAGGATAATGTGTTGTACCTCCAGACAGGTTAGTACAAATGCTGCAAAATCTCCATTTTTTAAAATGGCTGAGTAATATTCCATGGTATCCATATACCACAGCTTGCTAATCCATTCCTGGGTTGAAAGGCATTTAGGCTGTTTCCACATTTTAGCGATTGTAAATAGGGCTGCAATAAACAGCCTAGCGTAAGTATTTTATAATAATTTTTTTTTTCCTTCTGGATAGATGACCAGTAATGGGATTGCAGGATCAAATGGGAGGTCTAGCTTGAGTGCTTTGAGGTTTCTCCATACTTCCTTCCAAAAAGGTTGTATTAGTTTGCAGTCCCACCAGCAGTGTAAGTGTTCCTTTCTCTCCACATCCACACCAGCATCTGCAGTTTTAAGATTTTGTGATACAGGCCATTCTCGCTGGGGTTAGATGATATCTCAGGGTGGTTTTAATTTGCATTTCTCTAATAATTAGGGATGTTGAGCATTTTTTCATGTGTTTACTAGCCATTTGTCTTCTTTAGAAAAGGTTCTATTCATCTCTCTTCCCCATTGATGTATGGGATTGTTGGTTTTTTTCTTGTGGATTTATTGAAGTTCTATATAGATCCTAGTTATTAAGATTTTGTCTGATTCAAAATATGCAAATATCCTTTCCCATCGGGTAGGTTGTCTATTTGCTTTGGTTGTTGGCTCATGCATATGAGGTCAGTCAGTGGGGCACCACTGACAGATGAGGGGAGGGAGGGTGTTGGAGGGCAGACTTATTTGGAGAGCTCTCTCCTGAGCACTTAAAAGTGTTTGTGGTTGTTACACTCCAGGGCACTGTGAGCGTCATTCATATTGGTCTATACTGTTAACATTCTTTGAGAAGTTTGTCTTTTGGGCTGATTACAGCTTAGCACTTCACTTACCACTTGGCAATTTAGGGAGATAAAAATACAACAAAGTGAATTTATGACCATCTTGTCACTGCAGGGACTTCTGACTACTTTCCAGATTGAAACAAATGGAAAGGAGAGGATCTGACACCATCAGAGTCCTCACATCTGACATAATAGACCATTTGAAGGCAATTTCAAAGGAGATGTTCAGATAATGTTTCAAGTGCTGGAACAGTGGGGATATGCAGAAGTTATTTTGAGAATATAACAATGCAATTGCTGATTATGAAATAAAATGCATTTAGTTCACCATTCTTTAAATGATTTGATCTTATTTTGGGCATATATATATGAATTTATGCATAATGTTCTACAACTTGCTGTTTTTCCTCAACAATATTCATATTCACTATATTCCTACCTCATTCCTTGATAGAGTGCATTATATCCCGTAAATGAGTACTCTGAACTGTATGTAACCATTCCTCTATTCATAGACATTAAGGATGCCTCAAATTGTGTATTATTATTAAAAAATGTTGCAACCAATAAAAAAAAGAAAAGAAATATTTTCATTTAAAAGACCATTTAGGTACAGAAGTATTGATACAACTAAGATCCTGAATGTTTTAATTAGTGTTTACTTAAGCCTATTTCAGGTAGTGTACATAGCTGATATGCTGGTCGTTTCCTTGAAGATTTATATGGAAATATAAATAAAAATATACCTTCTGTTATTAGGTACTCATATGGTGAGAAACACATTAGGAGCTGGTTATAAAAAATGAAATACTAGGCCAAGCATGGTGGCTCACACCTGTAATCCTTGCAAAATAGGATTTGAAAAAAAGCTGGGCGTTGTGGCAGACACCTGTATTCCCAGCTAACAGGGAGGCTGAGGCAAGAGATTCACTTTGAGCCCAGAAGTTTGAGGTTGCTGTGAGCTATGATGCCATTGGCACTCTACGAGGGGGACAAAGTGAGACCCTGTCTCAAAAATACATATATTTAAATACTATGCCAAAATAATTCCTCTCTACGTTTGCTTAGGCATTTCTTGACCTTTACCAACTTGTAACAAGGAGAATGGAGCAAAATGATACAGGGTGACCTGAGGAAACCATGGAAGAATTCGTATTAATAGCTGCTAGTTTGCACGTGCTAATGCCTAATAGCATATTTAATACACTTCAGATGAATACTATTAAATACCTGCAGCCTATGTCAAAATATAACACCATTATTTGGCTTTCATTTGATTTTGTGTGACTTTTTAAAGCAGAACTCCTAGAGAAATAACCAGCGAAATATATCAGTTCCAGCTCTTATCAGACTGTTAAGAAGGAACCAGTGGGATTTTGAACATCTGTTATGTAATTATGATCTGAAAATAACCTGTTCTGTTTGAATATAGTTGTGTGAATTTATCTGATACTAATGTACTCAACAGCTAGGTGGAAATTGTATTTCCCAGCAAAAAATTTCATTGTTTGTTTAATCAAGTATTTGCTTATTCATGAAGGATTTTTCAATAAATTTCAACTTTTCATATCATGGCAATAATAAATATTTCAAAAATTGATATTTCCTTTCCATGGATGGTTGGATATACTGGGGAAAGTATCAGATAAAATGTCTGTCTATGATAGTTATGAGGACAATTTCTTTTTTTTTTTTTTTTCTTTGTAGAGACAGAGTCTCACTTTATGGCCCTCGGTAGAGTGCCGTGGCCTCACACAGCTCACAGTAACCTCCAACTCATGGGCTTAAGCGATTCTCTTGCCTCAGCCTCCCAAGTAGCTGGGACTACAGGTGTCCGCCACAACGCCCGGCTATTTTCTGTTTTTTTTTGCATTTTGGCCGGGGCTGGGTTTGAACCCGCCACCCTCGGCATATGGGGCCGGCGCCTTACCGACTGAGCCACAGGCGCCGCCCCATGAGGACAATTTCTAATATTCTCTTGAAGAATAAGCTGTCATTTTTATTCAAAATTAAATTTCAGATGTTGGCAGTTTTGGCTGAAACATTGAGTTAAAAGAAAGTGAGCACATATGAAGTACCATGTCCATTTTGAAGTACAAATTTAGGATATAAAAAGATACTAACAGAATTAATACAACTTTTCCAAAATTGGATTTTATTTTGTGGGTAACAAATTGTCTGAAGATGAATGCTGCCTAAATTTTAGTGATTTCTAGGGTGAATTTTTTTTAAACTTGATTACTTATTGGTTTTTAAATTTCATCTGTACAAAATATCTTTGAAAGCAATGATTAAGCAATAACATTAAACCATAATCTGATAATGGCAATCAATTTCTGGAAAGAAAGTTCTGTGTTTTCAGATGGCTAATAGTTATCTGATTCCTGCTGAACTGAGTCACTGAGATGTGCCATTAAAATGATACTGATGTTTATTCAAGATTGATTTTCATATACTCATATTATGGGATTTGTTTCTGGGTCACCATTTTTAGTTTCTGAGGCGGGAGTATGATTAAAATAATTGCTCTTCATAATAGGATTAAATTTATTTTAGCAGAAATAAATTTGGTTGACCTTGTTCTAAATTGTCTTTTAGTTTAATTTCTATGTATTTTATCTTTCTTGATTAATGTGTAGATTCTTGATCTTAAGAGAACTCAATTTTTTAATTAGCAATTTTATATGATATTTTTAACAAACGTAAAAATATATAATACTTTATACAAGGAACTGTACTAGGTGCTTTTAGGGATACAAGGAAGACTAATCCATTATTGTTTACAGAAATACTACATTTTTATAGGGAAATAAAGCAATATAAAGCAGGATTATAGTAAAAACAGGATCTTTGGTATAGATACCTTGCTTTAGAGGCTCAAATAAAGAATTAAATTAATTATAAATATTATTTTATTTATCTATTATTATTAATATTATTAAAATTATAGAGCTGAAGAATTAGGAAAGGTTTGATAGATCCCTGACTTGAAACACACAAAACCAAGCAGATCATTAGCATGATTATCCATGATCATTGACTGCCTACGTAGCAATCACACTTCATTTGTTTTGTCAGCTTGACTCACTGAAAATGCTTCCTTGTGCTCTCTTCTAACATTTAATCCACCTGCTCCCTTCTTTACTCTTAGTAAATCTTATTCTTATGAATCACAAAGATAATATTAGGTGTTCTTCCACTTCCTACCACCATATCCATAAATGTGTTTTTAATCCATATCCATCTTCTCTGTCATGTTAAAGAGCCAGTCCTTCTTTAAGAATTCTAAATCCGGGGAGACAAGATGGCGGACTGAAGCCAGCTTTCAACAAAGGCTCCCGTCCAGAAGGAGAGTTAAGGGACAGGAATTTAGTAAGTATCCTGGTGGACTTGAGCCTCACCAAGAGAGAAGGCTGAAGAACGCACATCAACACCGCTGAGGCAAGTTGTGATCACAAGGACGCAAACAAAAGGTACAAAATCCACCACCAAGCGGACGGGAGTCCCCCTCCCCCATGAGACCGGCTCTGGAGCCCCACAATTGAACAAGCGGGCAGAAATTAAAGGCCCTCCCACTACACTCCACGGGAGAGACCTTCTAAAAACTGGACCTACCTCCCCTACTGGGGTGCCGTGGCGTTCTCCTGCCGGACATAGGGCTGAATAAAACTTTGGGAATCCTTTGCCGGCAACCCTGAATCCCCGGCGCTCCCCTCCCGCCCACTGAGGTCTGGAGGCCTGTCCCCCAGGACTTCGGATCCTTGGGTGATTTCTCAAGGGGAGTGGACAGTCCCCGAGTTGCGACTGGTCAGCATTGACTCTGAGGCGCGCCGAGTGAGGAGAGGGCACCGGGCTGAGGGGGAGTCACGCCTCGCGGCACTTCCCTGCGGTGCAGTGCACCAACCCTCCCCGGGCATACGGGGCCCAAGACTGAATAAGACTCTGGCCTCCCCGCTGAGAGCTGAGAACCCCTACTCTCACTCGGGGTCTGAGGGCCTATCCCCCAGGAGTTCGGCTCCTTGGGTGATTTCTCGAGGGGAGTGCACAGTGCCTGAGCTGCGTCAGGTCAGCGCTGACTCTGGGATACGTGAGCGAGGAGAGGGCACTCTGCTGAGGGAGAATCAAGCCTTGGCGGCACTTCCCTGCGGTGCAGTACAGCAACCCTCCCCGGGCATACGGGGCCCAAGACTGAATCAGACTCTGGCCTCCCCGCTGAGAGCTGAGAACCCCTACTCTCACTCGGGTCTGAGGGCCTATCCCTCCGGAGTTCGGCTCTTTGGGTGATTTCTCGAGGGGAGTGCACAGTGCCTGAGCTGCGTCAGGTCAGCGCTGACTCTGGGATACGTGAGCGAGGAGAGGGCACTCTGCTGAGGGAAAATCAAGCCTTGGCGGCACTTCCCTGCGGTGCAGTGCAGGAGCCCTCCCCGGACCGTAGTATTGCGTGAAACTGAATGAAACTCTAGCTTCCCCCCGCCCCACTCCCAATCCGGGTCTGGGGGCCCATCCCCCAAGAGTTCTGATTCTTGGGGGATCTCTTAAGGGGTGTGGACCCAGCACAAACTGCGGCCGCTCAGTGCTGACTCTGGGGCGCGGGACAGAGGAGAAAAGGGTCGCCTGAGTGCCCACACCAGAGCAGCAGTTCCCTGGAGGTAGATCAACAGCCGTTTTTTCTTTAACGGCAGAACGCTCACTTCTGGATATTCTGAGGCCACACCCCCTGTCTCCCTGGGCAACCAGAGGAGGCCACCGGTGTCACGGCTCACAAACCCAGAAGCCTCCAGGGCGGGGCCGACCCAGAGAGGTGTTCAGACGCAATTCTCCAGCAGCAAAGACGTTTGAACTCAAAACAGCCCGTCTCCTGTAGGCGACGACAGGAACAGAGACAGAACCTCACAAAGTTGTCTGTTCTGTTCTGTTCTGTTAGCAGCATCCATCAGGGATGGGGCTAAGCCTGAGTGAACACCTCCTTCCCATCACCTGCATCAAACACTCAAAGATGTCAGGCCCCATCTCCTCCTGCTAGATAGTGGCAGTCTGCGGGGGCCTGGCAGACTTCCTCGCGATTCAGGCAGGTGCAAACCCCTGGAGTGTCTGTTCACTGCAGGCAACTGGGTTAGCCATCTGCAGAGATACCAGTGCTGGGTCCGACGGAGGGGCAAAGTGGGGAAGGAGACGTCAACCTTCCCAGACTGCTCTGTTTGCGGGGTGGCTCCTCCTGACTCCACGCTGCACTGGGGTGAGCTGTCTCAGAGGAGTCACCAGGCCCCTGTGATCCAGTTCCCAGAGACCTCTTGAACCCTTCCACCTGAGACAAGTGCCGATTGAGACAGTTGATTCGGACCTTTTGAACTGGGCTAATAGACTGAGGACTTTTCAGGTGGTGCCCTGGGTGTGCGATTGTAGGAAGGTTTCATTCTCCTTTTCCAACTGGGGCCAGAGGTGGGCAGGCGGGGTGACTTAATTGCTGATTTTTTCACACAGCTGAGACTTCAAGCCAGAGTAGAAGTTGCAATAGGATCGAACAGAAACCAGCTGAAAACAAGACAGAACCACTTTGCTCCACCACACCAGACAGGGCCCCAGTTTCTCAGGCCACAACACTGTACGGGCCCTCGATAAAACCCCAGGGGAAAAACCAAAGGGAGTAAACCATGGGGCGGAATCAGCGGAAAAACTCTGGTAACATGAATAACCAGAATAGATCAACCCCCCCAAGAAAAGATACGGCAGATGTGATTGAAGATCCCATTCATAAACAACTGGCTGAGATGTCAGAAGTTGAATTCAGAATTTGGTTTGCAGACAAGATTAATAAAATGGAATTAGGAATTCGAGGAGAAATTCAAAAACTGTCTCAAGAATTTAACGAATTTAAAGACAAAACCACCAAAGACTTAGACACACTGAAACAAGAACTTACAGCCCTCAAAGATATGAAAAATACAGTAGAATCCCTCAGTAACAGAATGGAGCAAGCAGAAGAAAGGATTTCTGACATTGAAGATAAAGTCTTCGAACGCTCCCAATCTCTCAAAGAGGAAGAGAAATGGAGAGCAAAAACGGATCACTCACTCAGAGAGCTCTCAGATAATTCGAAAAAAAATAACATAAGGGTTATAGGAATTTCGGAGGCTGATGACGTGGCAGCCAAGGGCACAGAGGCCCTTCTACATGAAATTATGAAAGAAAATTTTCCAGACATGCCTAGAGAATCTGAAATTCAGATAGCAGACAGCTTCAGAACCCCAGCACGATTCAACCCCAAAAAGCCATCTCCCAGACATATCATAATTAGCTTCACTAAAGTTAACATGAAAGAGAAGATTCTCAAAGCAGCCCGGCGAAAGAAAACTATAACGTACAAAGGTAAGAATATTAGAATAACTGCAGATCTCTCTGCTGAAACTTTTCAAGCAAGAAGAGGCTGGTCATCAACTTTTAATCTCCTAAAGCAAAAAAACTTTCAACCCAGGATCTTGTATCCAGCTAAACTGAGTTTCATCTATGATGGAGAAATTAATTACTTCAATGACATTCATATGTTGAAAAAATTTGCCATAAGTAAACCAGCTCTTCAGGATGTTCTCAGACCTATCCTCCACAATGACCAACCCAATCCTATACCACAAAAGTAAACTCACTCAGAAACTTCGGATCAAACTCCAACTTCCACACTGGCGAAAGGATTAAAAATGTCCACTGGACCTTTGAAAAACTCGATACCCAAAACTCCACCAGACTTATCCTTACTCTCCATCAATGTGAATGGCTTAAACTGTCCTCTAAAGAGGCATAGGTTAGCTGACTGGATACAAAAACTTAAGCCAGATATTTGTTGCATACAAGAGTCACATCTCAACTTAAAAGACAAATACAGACTCAGGGTGAAAGGATGGTCATCCATATTTCAGGCAAATGGTAATCAGAAAAAAGCAGGTGTTGCAATTTTATTTGCAGATACAGTAGGCTTTAAACCATCAAAAGTAAGGAAGGACAAGAATGGTCACTTCATATTTGTTAAGGGTAATACTCAATATGACGAGATCTCAATTATTAATATCTATGCACCCAACCAGAATGCACCTCAATTTATAAGAGAAACTCTAACAGACATGAGTAACTTGATTTCCTCCAGCTCCATAATCGTTGGAGATTTCAACACTCCCTTGGCAGTGTTGGATCGATCCTCCAGAAAGAAGCTGAGCAAAGAAATCTTAGATTTAAACCTAACCATCCAGTATTTAGATTTAGCAGACATCTACAGAACATTTCATCCCAACAAAACTGAATACACATACTTCTCATCAGCCCACGGAACTTACTCCAAAATTGATCACATTTTAGGTCACAAGTCTAACCTCAGTAAATTTAAAGGAATAGAAATTATTCCATGCATCTTCTCGGACCATCATGGAATAAAACTTGAATTGAGTAACAACAGGAATCTGCATACCCATACAAAAACATGGAAGTTAAATAACCTTATGCTGAATGATAGCTGGGTCAGAGATGAGATTAAGAAAGAAATCACCAATTTTTTGGAACAAAATGACAATGAAGACACAAGCTATCAGAACCTCTGGGACACTGCAAAGGCAGTTCTAAGAGGGAAATTTATAGCACTGCAAGCCTCCCTCAAGAGAACGGAAAGAGAGGAAGTTAACAACTTAATGGGACATCTCACGCAACTGGAAAAGGAAGAACATTCCAACCCCAAACCCAGTAGAAGAAAAGAAATAACCAAAATTAGAGCAGAATTAAATGAAATTGAAAACAAAAGAATAATACAACAGATCAATAAATCAAAAAGCTGGTTTTTTGAAAAGGTCAATAAAATAGATAAACCTCTGGCCAACCTAATCAGGAAAAAAAGAGTAAAATCTCTAATATCATCAATCAGAAACAACAAAGACAAAATAACCACAGACTCATCAGAAATCCAAAAAATCCTTAATGAATATTACAAGAAACTTTATTCTCAGAAATATGAAAATCTGAAGGAAATAGACCGATACTTGGAAGCACGCCACCTTCCAAGACTTAACCAGAATCAAGTGGAAATGTTGAACAGACCCATATCAAGTTCAGAAATAGCATCAACTGTACAAAACCTCCCTAAAAAGAAAAGCCCGGGACCAGATGGTTTCACGTCAGAATTCTACCAAACCTTTAAAGAGGAATTAGTACCTATATTACTCAACCTGTTCCAAAATGTAGAAAAAGAAGGAAGACTACCCAACACGTTCTATGAAGCAAATATCACCCTGATCCCCAAACCAGGAAAAGACCCAACAAGAAAAGAAAATTATAGACCAATATCACTAATGAATATAGATGCAAAAATATTCAACAAGATCCTAACAAACAGAATCCAGCAACACATCAAACAAATTATACATCATGACCAAGTTGGTTTTATCCCAGGGTCTCAAGGCTGGTTCAATATACGTAAATCTATAAATGTAATTCAGCACATAAACAAATTAAAAAACAAAGACCATATGATTCTCTCAATTGATGCAGAAAAAGCTTTTGATAATATCCAGCATCCCTTCATGATCAGAACACTCAAGAAAATTGGTCTAGAAGGGACTTTTCTTAAACTGATAGAGGCTATCTACAGCAAACCCACAGCCAATATCATATTGAATGGAGTTAAATTGGAATCATTTCCACTCAGATCAGGAACCAGACAAGGCTGCCCATTGTCTCCATTGCTTTTCAACATTGTAATGGAAGTTTTAGCCACCGCAATTAGGGAAGAAAAGGCGATCAAGGGTATCCGTATAGGGTCAGAAGAGATCAAACTCTCGCTCTTCGCAGATGATATGATTGTGTATCTGGAAAACACTAGGGACTCTACTACAAAACTCCTAGAAGTGATCAAGGAATACAGCAGCGTCTCAGGTTACAAAATCAACATTCATAAATCGGTAGCCTTTATATACACCAACAACAGTCAAATTGAAAAAGCAGTTAAGGACTCTATCCCATTCACAGTAGTGCCAAAGAAGATGAAATATTTGGGAATTTACCTAACAAAAGACGTGAAAGATCTCTATAAAGAGAACTATGAAACTCTAAGAAAAGAAATAGCTGAAAATGTTAACAAATGGAAAAACATACCATGCTCATGGCTAGGAAGAATCAACATTATCAAAATGTCCATACTACCCAAAGCAATATATACTTTCAACGCACTCCCTATTAAAGCTCCACTGTCATATTTTAAAGATCTTGAAAAAACATTACTTCGTTTTATATGGAATCAGAAAAAACCTCGAATAGCCAAGACATTACTCAGAAATAAAAACAAAACAGGAGGAATCACACTACCAGACCTCAGACTTTACTACAAATCGATAGTGATCAAAACAGCATGGTATTGGCACAAAAACAGAGAAGTAGATATCTGGAATAGAATAGAGAACCAAGAGATGAATCCAGCTACTTACCGCTATTTGATTTTTGACAAGCCAATTAAAAACATTCAGTGGGGAAAAGATTCCCTATTTAACAAATGGTGCTGGGTGAACTGGCTGGCAACCTGCAGAAGACTGAAATTAGACCCACACCTTTCACCATTAACTAAGATAGACTCTCATTGGATTAAAGATTTAAACTTAAGACATGAAACTATAAAAATACTAGAGGAGAATGCAGGGAAAACCCTTGAAGAAATTGGTCTGGGTGAGTATTTCATGAGGAGAACCCCCCGGGCAATTGAAGCAGCTTCAAAAATACACTACTGGGACTTGATCAAACTAAAAAGCTTCTGCACAGCTAAGAACACAGTAAGCAGAGCAAGCAGACAGCCCTCAGAATGGGAGAAGATATTTGCAGGGTATAACTCTGACAAAGGTTTAATAACCAGAATCCACAGAGAACTCAAACTCATCAGCAAGAAAAAAACAAGGGATCCCATCGCAGGCTGGGCAAGGGATTTGAAGAGAAACTTCTCTGAAGAAGACAGGCGCACGGCCTTCAGACATATGAAAAAATGCTCATCATCTTTAATCATCAGAGAAATGCAAATCAAAACTACTTTGAGATATCATCTAACTCCAATGAGACTAGCCTATATCACAAAATCTCAAGACCAGAGATGTTGACGTGGATGCGGAGAAAAGGGAACACTTCTGCACTGCTGGTGGGAATGCAAATTAATACATTCCTTTTGGAGGGATATATGGAGAACACTCAGAGATCTAAAAATAGATCTGCCATTCAATCCTGTAATTCCTCTGCTGGGCATATACCCAGAAGACCAAAAATCACAACATAACAAAGATATTTGTACCAGAATGTTTATTGCAGCCCAATTCATAATAGCTAAGTCATGGAAAAAGCCGAAGTGCCCATCGATCCACGAATGGATTAATAAATTGTGGTATATGTATACCATGGAATACTATGCAGCCTTAAAGAAAGATGGAGACTTTACCTCTTTCATGTTTACATGGATGGAGCTGGAACATATTCTTCTTAGTAAAGTATCCCAAGAATGGAAGAAAAAATATCCAATGTACACAGTCCTACTATGAAACTAATTTGGGACTCTCACATGAAAGCTATAACCCAACTACAACTTAACAATAGGGGGAAGTGGGAAAGGGGGGGGTGGGCAGGGGGAGGGGAATCGGTGGGATCACACCTGTGGTGCATATTACAGGGGTATTTGCGAAACTTGGTAAATGTAGAATATAAATGTTTTGGCACAGTAACTGAGATAACGCCGGAAAGGCTATGTTAACCACTGGGATAAAAATGTGTCAAATGGTTTATGAAGTGAGTGTATGATGCCCCATAATCATATCATTGTATACACTTATGATTTAATAAAAAAATTAAAAAAAAAAAAAGAATTCTAAATCCATCCTTTCTACTTTTTTACATTTTTTCTAGAGACAGAATCTCATTCTGTTGCCTGGGCCAGAATGCAGTGGTGTGATCATAGTTCACTGCAACCTTAAACTCCTGTGCTCAAGCAATCCTTCTTCCTCAGCCTCCTCAGTAGCTGGGACTATAGGTGCACGCCACCACACCTGGCTAATTTTTCTATTTTTTTGTAGAGACAGGGTGTAACTCTTGTTCAGACTGGTCTCAAACTCCTGGCTTCAAGCAATCCACCCACCTGAGCCTCTCTTGAGTGCTAATGTGTCAGCCATCATGCCCAGTCCCTCTGTTTTTTATGGGATCTCATCCATTTGTTTTGTCCATTCTCTCCTATCTCTTGAGCTTCTCCTGTTCTACAGGATTCTTTGTTTCATCATTCCTAACCTCCTTGGGGTATGACTATTTCAAAATTGGTTAGTGATATGTTTGATGGAAAGAATTCTATAAACATAATTTTGAGAGTTAGGTTTTTATATTGATAAAGGAACCGATGGAAACTGTAATGGACTGGAGTTTATGTGCCCCTAAAATCTGTTGAAATCTTAATCTCCAAAGTGATGATATTAGAAGGTGGGGCCTCTGAGAGGTCATTAGGTCATTAAGGCTTTAGTCATTAGGGCAATTAGGACATTAGAGCATTAAGGGATTAGTTTCCTTACCAAAAATGATCCCAAAGAGATCCCTTGCCCCTTCCACCGGGTGAGGTTATAATTGAGACGATAGCTGTCTGTGAGGAAGTAGGTCCTCACCCCAAATCAAATCTGCTGGGACCTTGATTTTGGACTTCTCATCCTCCAGAACTATGAGGAGTAATAGTTCATGACATTTTGTTTTATCAGTGTAAACTAAAACAGAAACATTACTTAAAGCAGAAAACAATGCAGCATGTTCCCCTTAGAGGTGTGTTTTTCCAGGTTCCCAAATTTTCCCCATGTTACCATAGATGAGCCTGCATGTACCCAATGAAGATAACCCTTGGTCCAGAAGCTCTTTTTTTATTCTTATAGGTATTTTTATTCTTTCCTTACTTTCCTTCTTACATCTTCCCAAGCATAACCTTCATGTCTAGTTCTCACTGGATACCAACTGGGTTTCCTACAATTTAGCTCAGTTTTTACACTGTCTGTCTGGAATTAGCATAGACCCAGAGTTAAAGGCTGTTTCAGATTGCCCCCACTTCATATGCCATTCATATGTGGTGGGTCCCCAGGTTACCCACAACTTCCATCTGATTTGGCTACAAATAGGAGCTTCTCATGACCCCTCAGCTTCAATAATTTGCTAGAACTCAGGGAAACACGCTGTTTACATTTACTGGTTTATCATAAAGGATGAACCTTGTCCTATTTGGCAAATGTAAGACATGCACAGGGCAAGGTTTTGGGGTGGGGTGGGAACTTCCATGTCCCCTGAGGATGTGCCACCTTCCAGCTCCTTAAAGCTCTCTGAACCCTTTACAGTTTAGGGTTTTTATGAAGTCATAATTATATAGGTATAACATAATTGATTAAATCATTGACCATTGGTGATTGAGTTCAACCTCTATGCCCTCTCCCCTCCCCAGCAGTTGGGGAGTAGTCCCAAAAGTTTTGACTCTAGTCACATGGTTGGTTCCCCTGGGAACCAGCCTTCCATCCTTAGGAGCTTTCCAAAAGTCACCTCATTAGCATAAGTTCAGATGGGGTTGAAAGGTGCTTATTATAAATAACAGAAGATGCTACTTTTACCTTTATATATCCAGAGCTATTTTAGGAGCCAGGGACAAAAACCATTAGAAAAGATGCTGTTATTGCATAGGTAATTTCATGGCTTTTAGGAACTCTATGCCAGGAACCAGAGACAAAGACTAAATAAATATTTTAATTGTTTTTTAAGTTTTTTTTTTAGAGAGAGAGTCTCACTGTTGCAGAGGGTGAAGTACAATGGTGTGATTGTAGCTCACTGCCACCATGCCTGGCTAATTTTTTTTAGAGATGGGGTTTCTCTATGTTGCCTAGGCTGATCTCAAACTCTTGGCCTCATGTGATCCTCTCTCCTTAGCCTCCCAAAGTGCTAGGATTACAGGCACAAGCCACTGCACCCACTGTATATTTCTTATTAGATCAATATCATAGCTTGGAACACTTCTCTCTCATCTCCCATACTCAGTCACCCTACTCAGAAATGGGCACCCTAAATAGATGGAGATGTAGGTGTAGAGCTGCACTTACTTTATCTTGCTAAAAGCAGGGTATAAATTACCCTTTGTAGAGGTATTCTCCCTACCTACTTCTCCAACGTCTTTGTGACTTCTTTCTTCAAAGGCAGTCTCATTTCCCACCTGCAGTACTCTACTCATCCTGTAATTGGTCTTGCTGCCTCCTTGTCCTCTTCTAGTCCATTCTCTGCTTAGCAGCCAGAGTGACATTTTAAAATCTAATTGTCATACCTTAGTTCTCATTGCTCTTGGTATGAAGTTCAAAATTCTTAATACAATCTAAGAGGCCCTTGTTGGGGGAGGAAAAATATTTCCTCTTTTCCCTTACATCCAGTAAATGCGGGCCTGATGAATTAAAATAATAAATGATAGATTAACAGGAGAAAAGGCACAAAATTTTAATTAATATTTGCATGCAGGAAAGTTCACAGATAAGTGAAACTCAAAAATAATTAGACTCAGGGTTTTATTTACCTTTTTAGGAAAAGAAAGGAGGTTTGGGCTTCAAGGGATGATAAATTATGGGGAAGTAAGGAAAAATATGGAGGAACTAATGGAAAATACAGGTTATTTTAGTTAGGTCTGTTTATGTAAACCTATCTCTATATTGACTCTCCATCTTTGGTGGTAACATCACTCCTCTTTCTGGTCTGGGAGTTGGAAGGAACACCTCTACAAAGGGTAATTTATGCCCTGCTTTTAGCATAATAAAGAAAGTGCAGAAAGCTATTCCTACATCTATTGATTCTCAATTGCCTTCAGCTCAAGATAATTCTTATGTCAAAGTGGCATATTTTGAGGTGCTATATCCTGATCCCCATAAGCCTGCTGTTTGTGTTGTAAGGAATAATTAATATGTTACTTAAAAAATATTTTTTTTTGGATGATCACTCAGATGCAGACATGGAAAAATACCATGGAGAATCATGTGAAAGCTGTAATTAAGAAAGCTATAATTATAGCCCAAGAAGTAGGGGAAAGGGGAGAGGGAGGGGAGGGGAGGGGGAGGAGGGGTGGAGGGAGGGTAATTAGTGGGACCACACCTATGGTGCATCTTACAAGGGTACATGTGAAATTTACTAAGTGTAGAATATAAATGTCTTAACACAATAAATAAGAAAATGCTGCGAAGGCTATGTTAACCAGTTTGATGAAAATATTTCAAATTGTATATAAAACCAGCACATTGTACCCCATGATTGCATTAATGTACACAAATATGATTTAATTTAAAAAAAAGAAAATGAAAGGGATTTTTTACATTCACAGGTCCTAGAAGAGGGAGGCACAGCATGCTATGCAGGGGGCCTTGTGCCCAGGGAGTGGTCTCTACCAAGCAGATGAGCAGCAGTGGCAGAGAGGGTGAGGAGAGAACCGGTGGGCCTTTATTGGGATCAGAGTGGAGTACACAGATGAGAAGGGATTTCACTAGGTCACAACTGTATGGTAAAAAGGGGAACTTGTGGCAGGGACCGTCCTTTTCATACTGGTACACTTGGTTGCCTGGGCAGGTGGGAATGTTAAGGAATCAGTACATAAGAAGTTTAAAACATTTACAATACCCCTGTCATAATCTGAGCTCTGCCTTTTATTCCAGCCTTATTTTGAACTCTTCTCTTTAGACTCACTAACCAGTTTTCAGTTCTTAGAAGATAATATACACCCAGCTTCTTCAGGATTGTCACACCTGCTATTTCATCTATGTGGAATAGTTTCTCCCTCTTCACTCTTCCCTTTGCTAAATTTATTCTTTCCTTAGGTTCTAGCTTATATGTCTGTTTATCAGAAAAGTCTTTGACTTTTCATGCAATATTAGATGCTATTTTTATATACTTTATGGTTTTCCCTTATAGCTTTTATTTCACAATTACAGTTGAATAGTTCATTTGCATAATTTTTGTTCAATGTGCTCTTTCTACACTGCAATTTCCATTAAAGTGGAGTCTTTTATTATTACTACTTTCCTAAGTCTAGCCCAATATCTGGCCAGTAGGAAGTACCTAGTCAATATTTGTTCATTCATTCATTTACTGATAGGCAGTGTTTTGGGTGTTAGGGATATAACAGTAAACAAACAAACAAAAAAATGAATGAACACATTGAGTCAGGATTTATGGCCCAGTAAAGTGATAGTCAAAGGCCAACATTACTGAGAGAGATAATGCTATATTATACATTATTACTATATTTACTTTTAAAATCTAGTGATACGTTTGTTAAGCATAGAGAAGAGAAATATAGTAGACTCATATCTCTTTAACTCATACTATCAAGGTGTAGAAAAATAATTTTTGAAATTCTAAGCCATGTTTAGAATACATGATTCTAATACATGAATCATGATTCTAATACATGATTCTAAACATGGCTTAGAATTAAATGATTATTGCTAAGTTTAGTAGGTTGCTGAAGTAGTCATTAGACTTTACTTTATCATTACATGTTAGTAGCTTAATATTTGTATCTATCATTACCAAGCATAAAATTGCATTAATTTACTTAAAAAATTAATTTTTTTGCAGGGAATGAGTTAAATTTGATTCTTATATAAAGCAGGAAGGATATTTAGATTGTTCCAGCTTTGAAAATTTCTTATAAGATGTAAATAACTTTTAGAGTTTAAGAGACGTAAATAAACAGATACAGTAGTTATTATTTACTGGCCTAAATAGGATTCATAAGACTTCTGTATGAAAGAAGACTAGTAGAAGTGTGGCTAGGTGATACTTCTACTCCTGGTGGAATAGAACGAGAATTTTGGAGATCTTTCCTAATATAATTTAAGAAAGGGGTTCAGAGAAGGGGTTGTATGAGCAGCAGACCTAGACACATATATAGCTCATGTTAAAGATCAATTTCCTTTTCCTTTCCTTATCTAGGAGGGACAGATAAGGAAGGTGGAGAGGATTGCTGAGTAATGCTTTCTAAATGCATAAGGAAAAGGAACCATGGGAAGAACAGATTGAGAGCCAGAGAGGCCTTTAAAAGAAAGAAAAGTTTATGCAGAACAGTTAAGGGACGGAAAAATAAGGTAAGGGTGCAGTTGTACAGTGAACCTATAGGCTTCCTGGTACTAGATACTTTTTCTGTTTATATAAGACACCATATCATAATTCAGATTTCCTTCTGGGGGATGTACACAAAATACAAAATTCTTATTGTCCTTCCCTGTCCTTGACCCACTCCTTCCTGCCCTCCTTTTCTTTCACCCCTCTTCCTGCTGTTTGCTACACCACTCCTGTTCAATTTTTGCTTTTCTAATTGACATCTGAAAACTAGACGGGTCTGTGATAATGAAATCATTCACTCTTGTGCCCCGCAAAGACCTTAACTGTCCTGTAGTGGAAATGCCTCGCCAAAATAGGGATATTTATTTAATAAACATTTATTAGATAGCTACCTTGTGTCATTCATTACAGGTGCTGAGGATATAGCACTCAACAAAATAGATCTAATAAATCTGCCTTCATAGATCTTATATTTTAGTGAATATATAAAAATATGTTCTGTTGGGTTTCATGCAGTGAATAAGCAAATAGAACAGAAAATCTAAATTCCAAACAGACCAGGAATAGATTTGCTTATTTGCTTATTCTTTTTTTTTTTGCAGTTTTTGACCTGGGCTGGGTTTGTACCCATCACCTCCAGCATATGGGGCTGGTACCCTACTCCTGTGAGCCACAGGCACCACCCTATGGGCGCCACCCAATGTATATGATTGTTTAATGTGTTAATCCTTGTCATTTAATCTCCTACTTTACTTGAAATGCTTGTGTTAATAATGTATTAATGGACTATTTAGGTTTTTTCAATATAAGATACACTTAAGGAGATCATTTTCCTTGAATTATTTGATCAAAAATATGAAACACATATATTTATATATTCAGTCAGGTAATCATTAACCTAGGGATGTATTGTGATTGTTTTAAGAACAGCCCACTTGCAAATCAGTTTTTGTCTGGGTTACTTGTGTGTTTGGGTTTTTCTGACTTTAAAAGATGGTAGTGATAAGGTTGATGTTTTAAATATTATTTTTTTTTAATTAACAAAAAAAGGACAATGGAATCCACGTACTGTAGAAGATTATCTGGGAAGGCCAAAGAGAAAATATGTTCAATTTTCTGTATTGACATCCTTGTGTGTGTGTGTGTTCATATTTATACTACCCAATACAGTCACATATGTTAATTTTTTTCTGTCTTTTAAGGTGGAAGAGAAAAGAAGGAAAGGTGAAAGGGATCAGATACATTTTCTTAAAATGATAAAACTAGATTCTTGATCAAATACAGTTTCTTCTCATGTCTTTTCTGAAAACATGTTATTTTTTTTCTTTAAAGGCATCTTGATTTTTTGAAGCATGTGGGTAAGGTGAAAGGAAGGGCAAAAGGTAAACCAAGGAGATTTGTAGCATCTACTCTTCAAGATGTCTAAAGATAGACTTTTATAGGAAAATGATGGCATCAAAGGTCAGGAAAATTACAGCAGGTTGTAGAATTTATGTTTGTGTATACATGTGTGAATGTATGTCATGTGTGTTTGCGTGCATGTGGGTACAAAAACCTGGTTACACAGCATATGTGCCCTTTATCTTGTAGAATTTTAAAAATGACATCTGTTTTCTTGCAAGCCAGGGGAATAAATGATTAACAGGGTTGGAAGTGTGGTGGAAATATTATGACAGATTTGATCACAGTCAAGTTTGTTTCTTTTCCCAGTCCAGAAAAAACTAAGCTTGGGAAATAACAAAGGGGAAAATTTTTCCCTTTCCTAGTCCAGAAGAAAGTAAGTTTTAGAAACAACAAAACAATAAAATGTTTGAAATGATGCCACTGGTTTTTTGGCCTAGTTTATATATGGTTCTTCGGGACAAGATCTGCTCATTGTGTCGAGCATTCTACCTCTGCCCTGTAGGTAATAAATAATGAATGTTCTAGGGCTTTCTGTTCCTGCTTCCTTCTTGAAATCTGAGAAGATTTAAAGAATTTTTTAAAAACCTTGTGATTTTAGCCTGGGTATATAAAACAAAATAGTTCTTGACCTTTTTTTTCTCCAACATATCTGAAGGGTGGTTATACATTTCCATCAGTAATAGTTACAGTAGCAATAATGTGCACCTAGGTTGTGAATCTTAAAAAAAGTCCCCTGGATGACTTTGTTACATTCCTTGTAGAATTATTAGGTAGGGGGCGGCGCCTGTGGCTCAGTGAGTAGGGCGCCGGCCCCATATGCCGAGGGTGGCAGGTTCAAACCCAGCCCCAGCCAAACTGCAACAACAACAACAAAAAAATAGCCAGGCGTTGTGGCCGGCGCCTGTAGTCCCAGCTGTTTGGGAGACTGAGGCAAGAGAATCGCATAAGCCCAAGAGTTAGAGGTTGCTGTGAGCCGTGTGACGCCACGGCACTCTACCCGAGGGTGGTACAATGAGATTCTTGTCTCTACAAAAAAAAAAAAAAAAAGAATTATTAGGTAGGTAGGTAGACTATAGGGAAATTATACACATACCTAGGCTGAGTAGTTTTATCTTTAAGCAGTGCACACATTAAAATGTAATTTATTCTTTCGAATTTCTTGATCACCTTTTCCTTATTAATATTATTGCTTAGATATTTTCCAGGTCCCAGGAGTAAGGAAAATGAACTAGATATATTTATTTTATTCTTAAAGTCGGGATATTGGAAAATGTTAATCTTTTAATATCTGGGCCATAGTTGGAAAACATTGCTTTAAATCACTCAAACTGTTCCTTTCTAAAGCAGATTCTTTTCAGGACTCTGTGTGATAGTCTGCTTGCTGTGAAATAGTAAATAAGCTTGGTTGTTATTAGAGAAGAGAGGTGGAAATAACTTGGGGAGACCAACACTACTCAGGGATGGCTTCATCTGAGTGAAGTCGCAGAGTGCAGGACCTGGGCCTACAGTTTCTCCAAGCTTGAATTTTAATTTCATCGCGATGAAATTACAGGAATTGGTTCCTAATGAATTACAGGAATTGGTTCAGCTAACAAAACTTTCCAAAATCTGATGTGCTAACTACAATACCAATTTATTTCTAAAAGGGAGATAGTCCCTTCCAATGACAGAAATATTTATGTCTGCCTTCATGACACCTCTGTTGTGTGTCAGGGCATGCATGAAATTGAATTTTAGAAGCGAGATAATTGTTTGGGGAGCATGAAATCAAAGCAGAGGGAAGTGGATTGAAGACAGAAGCATTATCCAGGCTATGGTGTGGCTGGTGTAACATCCTGCCCCAAGCAGAAGTCTGCTGAAGATCCTTATCGTCAGATGCCCGAATTTACTGTCTTTCTCCTGCGAAGTACCAGATTCAGACTGTTTATTCTATCTTTTGCTGTATTTCATTTTAACCATCTCCACCTGTTTATAGAATCTTTCGCCAGACAAGTTATCCTAACTGATGAGATTTCAGCTTGCTAAATTATAATCCTATTTTATGATGTCACCCAGACATTATATACAGGTCATTGTAAGTGCAGCTTTAAGAATGCTCTGTACTCTTTGATAATAAATAAATGTATGACTGAAATCTCTAGGTTTATAATTTTTGATCTAGCAATAGCATTAAGTATTTGACACAGTTTATTATTCCTTCTCTAATGCTTTTTTTCCACTTCTGAGAGACATTTTTGGGGGCAGAGTGGTTTCTTTTATTACTATATTAGCTGGAATGGAAAATATGACATTATCATTCAAAGTAGGAAAGCTATACAGAGTTTTATATTGTGGTTGGTTGGTAAGTTTCATACTGTAAGGAAGATAAAAGTATTAATATAGAATCTCTCGCTGGGTTATTAAGGAATATCTCAGGTCATCATCATAATCATGTGAATCTGCATCCCAAGAATATGTCAGTTTGGAATTTGGATGACTGGAGTTGAGAGTTTCCAAATAGTGATCTGTTTTCTAGAGACACAGAGAAATTGTTATAAAATACCTGTCTTTGTGCATTCCACGCACACTCTAGTAAGTTTTCCATTTTTGTTGCAGAGTCACTTGAAAGTGTTGTAAGTATATTTTTTACACAATCTGACATCTTAATGTATTTATGTGAAGGTAACAATGTTTGATTATCTTTATGTCTTAGGAAGAAAATGATGATAAACAGAGTTTTCATTCCAAGTGTAGTTACAGCTGTTTTGAAAGAAATGTAGTTTTATATCAGTATTATGTTTTAAAGATTTACTGTACTATCTGTACTATCATAATATTTTCTGCAAGTTTCATGAGATTCATAATGTTACCTAAAATTTAAAGATTCTTTCACTATCTTTCCCCCTTTTGATGGTGCTAAAAAGTTCTAAAAGTAACTTATTATCTGTATTTTTAATCAAAGTGGCAAAATGATTGTCATCAATTTAACCTATTACATCAATGTTTCCTAGAGAAAGAAATTCCTAGGAACTCTAGCTAAAGGTGCTGAGGAATTTATTTAATCTGAGATTAACCTTTCTGTTTACTGTCTCCAGGATATGGTCACAATTACAGAAACCATTAAGAATGGGTTTTTAGGGCGGCGCCTGTGGCTCAGCGGGTAGGGCGCCGGTCCCATATGCCGGAGGTGGCGGGGTCAAACCCAGCCCCCGGCCAAAAAAAAAAAAAAGAATGGGTTTTTATGGGGGGATAGGAGAGGTAACCATTGTGTCTTATAAAAAAGAGCTGGATGTTTACATTTAAGATTCCAAATAATTCTGTCATAGAGGTGGAAGTAATAAGGAGGAAACCAATATAGACAAGTAAAGTTCAAGTTTACAGGAAAAAAATAAAGTAAAATGTCATTTCTTATCTCCAAGCCAATTGGTCATAAGTAAAATCATGTCCATTTAAAGAGGTTAATTTAATATTCATACTCAAAGAAAATAATAAACACATGAGAAGTGATAAATGACTTAAAATTAATCCAGGCTAGATGTACCTTCCCAATCAACCAGTGTATATTGGATATCTGTTATATGTGGAGTCCAGGGAAGATTGCATTTTTGTATTTTTTTGTTTTGTAGTTAACAATTCAGTTGATATCCATTATCGACCTTACTATCATATCAAATTGCACCAATCATTTAAAAGTTTTAGTTTTTCATTTATTCAACATGTATTTGTATATTGCCTCACATATATGTCTGTGAAAAAGGGGTGGGGAAAAGATCTTAGCTGATTTTTGGTGTAAGTGAATGACTGTTAGTGGTTGGGAATCTTCCAAATTGAATCTTACTCAAGTTAACTAGCCACAGTTAACGTTAACCGAGAGGGATTAATTACCTGCCAGAAGTCTCTTGAAATAATATATTCTAAGAAAAAGAGAAGTAATTTGATGATAGTAAATTCATGTTCTTTGGGAATTCTTAATTTTCCTTTTCTCAGGATGCAGAATAATACACAGACTGATAAAATCTAAGTGCTTAGTTTCATTAACTTGTGGGTGCTTCAGATGCAGTCTTGCCTTTTGGAGCTATGTTCATGTTGTTTCCATAGCCTAAAACACTTTCGTCAGTGCTTTCCACATCCTTTCTCTCTTCCTTCACATCACCTGCTTAATTTCTTTTTTTTTTTTTTTAAACAAAAGAGTGAATTTATTAGAATATGGAGTTTCTTACAGGGATTCCAACACCTATAATGGGTCGATATCTAGAACCACACCTTTCTGAAGGACAGAGCATGCTGTAATCACACACTTCTTTTTTTTTTTTTTTTTTTTGCATCACTACTATTCTTTTTTTTCTTTTTTATTGTTGGGGATTCATTGAGGGTACAATAAGCCAGTTACACTGATTGCAATTGTTAGGTAAAGTCCCTTTTGCAATCATGTCTTGCCCCCATAAAGTGTGACACACACTAAGGCCCCACCCTCCTCCCTCCATCCCTCTTTCTGCTTCCCCCCCCCATAAACTTAATTGTCATTAATTGTCCTCATATCAAGATTGAGCACATAGGATTCATGCTTCTCCATTTTTGTGATGCTTTACTAAGAATAATGTCTTCCACTTCCATCCAGGTTAATACGAAGGATGTAAAGTCTCCATTTTTTTTAATAGCTGAATAGTATTCCATGGTATACATATACCACAGCTTGTTAATCCATTCCTGGGTCGGTGGGCATTTAGGCTGTTTCCACATTTTGGCAATGGTAAATTGAGCTGCAATAAACAGTCTAGTACAAGTGTCCTTATGATAAAAGGATTTTTTTCCTTCTGGGTAGATGCCCAGTAATGGGATTGCAGGATCGAATGGGAGGTCTAGCTTGAGTGCTTTGAGGTTTCTCCATACTTCCTTCCAGAAAGGTTGTACTAGTTTGTAGTCCCACCAGCAGTGTAAAAGTGTTCCCTTCTGTCCACATCCACGCCAGCATCTGCAGTTTTGAGATTTTGTGATGTGGGCCATTCTCACTGGGGTTAGATGATATCTCAGGGTTGTTTTGATTTGCATTTCTCTAATATATAGAGATGATGAACATTTTTTCATGTGTTTGTTAGCCATTCGTCTGTCATCTTTAGAGAAAGTTCTATTCATGTCTCTTGCCCATTGATATAAGGGATTGTTGGCTTTTTTCATGTGGATTAATTTGAGTTCTCTATAGATACTGGTTATCAAGCTTTTGTCTGATTGAAAATATGCAAATATCCTTTCCCATTGTGTAGGTTGTCTCTTTGCTTTGGTTATTGTGTCCTTAGCTGTACAGAAGCTTTTCAGTTTAATGAAGTCCCATTTGTTTATTTTTGTTGTTGTTGCAATTGCCATGGCAGTCTTCTTCATGAAGTCTTCTCCCAGGCCAATATCTTCCAGTGTTTTTCCTATGCTTTCTTGGAGGATTTTTATTGTTTCATGCCTTAAATTTAAGTCCTTTATCCATCTTGAATCAATTTTTGTGAGTGGGGAAAGGTGTGGGTCCAGTTTCAGTCTTTTACATGTAGACATCCAGTTCTCCCAACACCATTTATTGAATAGGGAGTCTTTCCCCCAAGGTAAGTTCTTGTTTGGTTTATCGAAGATTAGGTGGTTGTAAGATGTTAGTTTCATTGCTTGGTTTTCAATTCGATTCCAAGTGTCTATGTCTCTGTTTTTGTGCCAGTACCATGCTGTCTTGAGCACTATGGCTTTGTAGTACAGACTAAAATCTGGTATGCTGATGCCCCCAGCTTTATTTTTGTTACTAAGAACTGCCTTAGCTATACGGGGTTTTTTTCCAGTTCCATACAAAACGCAGAATCATGTTTTCCAAATCTTGAAAGTACGATGTAGGTACTTTGATAGGAATGGCATTGAATAGGTAGATAGCTTTGGGAAGTATAGACATTTTAACAATGTTGATTCTTCCCATCCATGAGCATTGTATGTTCTTCCATTTGTTAATATCCTCTGCTATTTCCTTTCTGAGGATTTCATAGTTTTCTTTATAGAGGTCCTTCACCTCCTTCGTTAGGTATATTCCTAGGTATTTCATTTTCTTTGAAACTATGGTGAAGGGAGTTGTGTCCTTAATTAGCTTCTCATCTTGACTGTTATTGGTGTATACAAAGGCTACTGACTTGTGGACATTGATTTTATATCCTGAAACATTACTGTATTTTTTGATGACTTCTAGGAGTCTTGTGGTTGAGTCTTTGGGGTTCTCTAAGTATAAGATCATGTCGTCAGCAAAGAGGGAGAGTTTGACCTCCTCTGCTCCCATTTGGATTCCCTTTATTTCCTTGTCTTGCCTAATTGTATTGGCTAGAACTTCCAGCACTACGTTGAATAGTAAAGGTGACAGAGGACAACCTTGTCTGGTTCCAGTTCTAAGAGGAAAAGCTTTCAGTTTTACTCCATTCAGTAAAATATTGGCTGTGGGTTTGTCATAGATAGCTTCAATCAGTTTTAGAAATGTGCCACCTATGCCTATACTCTTCAGTGTTCTAATTAGAAAAGGATGCTGGATTTTATCAAATGCTTTTTCTGCATCTATTGAGAGGATCATATGATCTTTATTTTTGCCTCTGTTAATATGGTGGATAACGTTTATGGACTTGCATATGTTAAACCAGCCTTGCACCTAACCTCCACACTGATGCAAAAGATAAAACTAAGCAATGGACTCTCACCAAATAAGACGAATAGAATACTAGCACACTTATCAATTATCTCAGTAAATGTTAGTGGCTTGAATTCCCCACTGAAGAGACATAGATTGGCTGACTGGATTAAAAAACACAAGCCATCCATTTGCTGTCTGCAAGAAACACACCTGGCTTCAAAAGACAAATTAAAGCTCCAAGTCAAGGGTTGGAAGACAATTTTTCAGGCAAATGGAATTCAGAAGAAAAGAGGAGTTGCAATCTTATTTTCAGATACATGTGGATTTAAAGCAACTAAAGTCAAAAAAGACAAAGATGGTCACTTTATATTGGTCAAGGGAAAAATACAACAAGAAGACATTTCAATTCTAAATATTTATGCACCCAATTTAAATGCTCCCAGATTCTTGAAGCAGACCTTACTCAGTCTGAGCAATATGATATCTGATAATACCATCATAACAGGGGACTTTACCACACCTCTTACAGAGCTGGACAGATCCTCTAAACAGAAATTAAACAAAGATGTAAGAGATTTAAATGAGACCCTAGAACAACTATGCTTGATAGACGCATATAGAACACTCCACCCCAAAGATAAAGAATATACATTCTTCTCATCACCCCATGGAACATTCTCCAAAATTGATCATATCCTGGGACACAAAACAAATATCAACAGAATCAAAAGAATTGAAATTTTACCTTGTATCTTTTCAGACCATAAGGCACTAAAGGTGGAACTCAACTCTAACAAAAATGCTCGACCCCACCCAAAGGCATGGAAATTAAACAATCTTCTGTTGAATAACAGATGGGTGAAGGAAGAAATAAAACAGGAAATCATTAACTTCCTTGAGCATAACAACAATGAAGACACAAGCTACCAAAACCTGTGGGATACTGCAAAAGCAGTTTTGAGAGGAAAATTCATCGCTTTAGATGCCTACATTCGAAAAACAGAAAGAGAGCACATCAACAATCTCACAAGAGATCTTATGGAATTGGAAAAAGAAGAACAATCTAAGCCTAAACTCAGTAGAAGAAAAGAAATATCCAAAATCAAATCAGAGATCAATGAAATTGAAAACAAAAGAATCATTCAGAAAATTAATGAAACAAGGAGTTGGTTTTTTGAAAAAATAAATAAAATAGATAAACCATTGGCCAGACTAACTAGAAATAGAAAAGTAAAATCTCTAATAACCTCAATCAGAAACAATAAATGGGAAATAACAACTGATCCCACAGAGATACAAGAGATCATCTCTGAATACTACCAGAAACTCTATGCCCAGAAATTTGACAATGTGAAGGAAATGGATCAATATTTGGAATCACACCCTCTCCCTAGACTTAGCCAGGATGAAATAGAGCTCCTGAACAGACCAATTTCAAGCACTGAGATCAAAGAAACAATAAAAAATCTTCCAACCAAAAAATGCCCTGGTCCAGATGGCTTCACTCCAGAATTCTATCAAACCTTCAAGGAAGAGCTTATTCCTGTACTGCAGAAATTATTCCAAAAAACTGAGGAAGAAGGAATCTTCCCCAACACATTCTATGAAGCAAACATCACCCTGATACCAAAACCAGGAAAAGACCCAAACAAAAAGGAGAATTTCAGACCAATCTCACTTATGAATATAGATGGAAAAATTCTCAACAAAATCCTAGCCAATAGATTACAGCTTATCACCTGCTTAATTTCTACATATTGTAAGAGTCTCAGCTTGCATCACTTCCTCTAGGAACCTTCTGCTTTAGGGTTCTCTAGACAACAGAACCAAGAGGATATATATATATATATATATATATATATCTCCTATTGGTTTTTTTATTGTTAAAAAATGTTTTTTTATATGTTAAATCATAGCTAATCAAAACGACATATATATGTTTTTTTATTGTTAAATCATAGCTAATCAAAACATTAGTGCAATCAAGGGGTACAATGTGCTAGTTTCATATACAATCTGAAATATTCTTATCAAACTGTTCAACATAGCCTTCATGGCATTTTCTTAGTTACTGTATGTAGAGATTTGTATTCTGCATTTAGTAAGTTTCACCTATACCCATTCTAAGATGCACGGTAGGTGTGGCCCTACCCATTACCCTCCCTCCACCCTAACCTCCCCCATCCCTTCCTCTTCCTTGGCCCTTTCCTCATAGTCTTGTGCTATAGTTGGGTTATAGCCTTCATATGAAAGCTATAAATTGGCTTCATAGTAGGGCTGAGTACATTGGATACTTTTTCTTCCATTCTTGAGATACTTTGCTAAGAAGAATATGTTCCAGCTCCATCCATGTAAACATGAAAGAGGTAAAGTCTCCATCTTTCTTTAAGGCTGCATGATATTCCATGGTATACATGTCCCACAATTTGCTAGTCCATTCGTGGGTCGCTGGGCACTTGGGCTTCTTCCATGACTTAGCAATTATGAATTGGGTTGCAATAAACATTCTGGTACAGATGTCTTTGTTGTATTGTGATTTTTGGTCTTCTCGGTATATACCTAGTAAAGGAATTATAGGATCGAATGGCAGGTCTATTTTTAGATCTCTAATTATTCTCCAAACATCCTTCAAAAAGGAACGTATTAGTGTGCATTCTCACCAGCAGTGTAGAAGTGTGCCCTTTTCTCCACATCCATGCCAACATCTCTGGTTTTGGGATTTTGTTATGTGGGCTACTCTTACTAGGGTTAGGTGATATCTCAAAGTAGTTTTGATTTGCATTTCTCTGATGATTAAGGATGATGAGCTTTTTTTCACGTGTCTGTGAATCGTGCATCTGTCGTCTTTAGAGAAGTTTCTCTTCAAGTCCTTTGCTCACCCTGAGATGGGATCACTTGTTCTTTTATTGCTAATACATTTGAGTTCTCTGTGGATTCTTGCTATTAAACCTTTTTTGGAGGTAAAACCTGCAAATATTTTCTCCCATTCTGAGGGCTGTCTGCTTGTTTTACTTACTATGTTCGTGGCTGTGCAGAAGCTTTTTAGTTTAGATCAGGTCCCAGTAATGTAATTTTGATACTGCTTCAATTGCCTGGGGTGTCCCCCTTATAAAATATTCACCCAGGCCAATTCCTTCAAGAGTTTTCCCTGCACTTTCTTCAAGTATTTTTATAGTTTCATGTCTTAAGTTTAAATGTTTTATCCAGTGAGAGTCTATCTTAGTTAATGGTGAAAGGTGTGGGTCCAGTTTCAGTCTTTTACAGATCGCCAGCCAGTTCACCCACTACCATTTGTTAAATAGGGAATCTTTTCCCCACGGAATGTTTTTAATTGGCTTGTCAAAGATCAAATAACGATAAGTAGCTGGATTCATCTCTTGGTTCTCTATTCTGTTCCAGACATCTACTTCTCTGTTTTTGTGCCAGTACCATGCTGTTTTTGATCACTATCGATTTATAGTACAGTCTCAGGTCTTGTAGCATGATTCCTCCTGCTTTGTTTTGATTTCTTTTCTTCTTCTTCTTTTTTAATCAGGTGACTATTTTGTTCATAGCATTTTTTTAGTAATTTTTTTTATTAAGTCTTTTGTACATAGATCATAAATATTTGTTTTTATTTCTGAGTAATGTTTTGGCTATTCAAGTTTTTTTCTGATTTCATATAAAATGAAGTATTATTTTTTCAAGATCTTTATGACAATGGAGCTTTAATAGGAATTGCATTAAAATTATATATTGCTTTGGGTAGTATAGACATTTTAACAATGTTGATTCTTCCCAGCTATGAGCATGGTATGTTTTTCCATTTGTTAATATCTTCAGCTATTTCGTTTCTTAAAGTTTCATAGTTCTCTTTATAGAGATCTTTCATGTCCTTTGTTAGGTATACTCCCAAATATTTCATCTTCTTTGGCACTACTGTGAAAGGAATAGCGTCCTTGACTGTTTTTTCGGCTTGGCTATTGTTGGTATATATAAAGGCTACAGATTTATGGGTATTGATTTTGTAGCCTGAGACATTGCTGTATTCCTTGATCACTTCCAAAAGTTTTGTAGTAGAATCCCTAGTGTTTTCCAGATATACAGTCATATCATCTGCAAGGAGTGAAAGTTTGATCTCTTCTGACCTATGTGGATACCCTTGATCGCCTTTTCTTCCCTAATCGCAATGGCTAAAACTTCCATTAAAATGTTAAAGAGTAATGGAAACAATGGGCCACCTTGCCTTGTTCCTGATCTAAGTGGAAATAATTTCAGTTTAACTGCATTCAATATGATATTGGCTGTGGGTTTGCTGTAGATGACCTCTATGAGTTTAAGAAATGTCCCTTCTATACCAGTTTTCTTAAGTGTTCTGATCATGAAGCAGTGCTGGATATTATCAAAAGCTTTTTCTGCATCAATTGAGAGAATCATATGATCTTTATTTTTTAGTTTGTTTATGTGCTGAATTACATGTATAGATTTATGTATATTGAACCAGCCTTGGGAGCCTGGGATAAATCTCACTTGGTCATGGTGTATAATTTTTTTGATGTGTTGTTGGATTGGATTCTGTTTGTTAGGATCTTATTGAGTATTTTTGCATCAATATTCATTAGTGATATTGGTCTATAATTTTCTTTTCTTGGTGGGTCTTTCCCTGGTTTAGGGATCAAGGTGATGTTTGCTTTGTAGAATGTGTTGGGTAGTATTCCTTCTTTTTCTATATTTTGGAAGAGGTTTAGTAATGTAGGTACTAGTTCTTCTTTAAAGGTTTGATAGAATTCTGATGTAAAGTCATCTGGTCCTGGGCTTTTCTTTTTAGGAAGATTTTGTATAGTTGATGCTATTTCAGAACTTGATATAGGCCTGCTCAACATTTCCACTTCATTCTGGCTAAGTCTTGGTAGGTGGCGTACTTCCAAGTATTGGTTGATTTCCTTCAGATTTTCATATTTCTGGGAGTAAAGTTTCTTGTAATATTTGTTAAGGATTTTTTGAATTTCTGAGAGGTCTGTTGTTGTTTCATCTTTACCATTTCTGATTGATGAAATTAGAGATTTTACTCCTTTTTTCCTGGTTAGGTTGGCCAAAAGTTTATCTATTTTGTTGATCTTTTCAAAAAACCAACTTTTGGGGGAGGTGGAGCATGATGGCGGACAGGATGGATGTGTAGCCCACCTCTCCCAAGCCACCAGGTGAGAGGAAAGGCGGTCTGGACCTTCCCTGTGTGTGGATTATTGGAGTGGACAGACAGCTGGAGACGCCCAGCGAACTGGCAGTTTGCTATATATGAAGGGTGATTTAAAATCACAGACTCTGTTGTAGAGATTCTTCCCTGCTTTGCCGTGCTGGCCAGCAGGCCCCTCCCCTACGGAGGTCAGCAGCTTGTAAATGCTGACAAAATCCAATTGACAAATAATTAATCCTGAACTGAGGGAGGCTTCCGAAAGGAGAGCCACTCAAAACCACGAGGAGCTGGGCAAACTGTTGGACAATTGAAGGGAAGGGATCCTGCCCGGGAAACAGACATTTTGAACTACCCAAAAGGGTGGGCACCTTTCCCCCAGGCATTGGAGGGGGCTGGCGGTTCAGGCCGCATGGCAAACTGGCAGGCGCCCATCCAAAAGGGAAACTCTGATCCATAAAACTCAGAATAAGTCCCCCGAGCGCTCCAACCACGGGAACCGGCTTGAAGCCTAGGACCCGGCTCTGGCTTCTGGAGCCGCGAAGCTACTGAAGCCGTGGACCGGCTTTGGCTGCTGAAACCACGGGAACCAGCTACAGGAGATAGAGCCGGGAGCCCGCCAACGACCGCGCTAACTCAGCACTGTTCCCCTTATGGCCAATTGCAGTGGCCAGTTTGCAGGGGAACCTGGGAACAGAGTGGAGGGACTTAGGAAGCGTGGACACCTGCACTGAGTGGGAAAGTCGGTTGCAAGTGCTGTCTGGAAAAGAACAGCCGAGGTTGCACAATTCTTAGGCAACAATCTTTTACGGAAACTCCAAAATGGCAATCGGCCATGGAAGGTGATTACCATTGTAAGGGTATAAACTGTAAATCAGGTATAAGTCTCAGAAGCACTCACAGCGCCACCTGCTGTCCAGAAAGTATATCACAGTATGAATATATTCCTATGAAAGTTGATCCCTACAACAGACATATAGATATTTATAGGTATATTTCTACACACGAATATTTTTGTAGTTGGTGCCTTTTTTTTTTGTTTTGTTTTGTTTTGTTTTTGGTTTTCGTGGTTTTTTTTTTTTTTTAATTTGGCCGGGGCTGGGTTTGAACCCACCACCTCCGGCATATGGGACCGGCGCCCTACCCGCTGAGCCACAGGCGCCGCCCGGTTTTCGTGGTTTTTTTGTTTTGTTTTGTTTTTGTCTGTTTTTTCCTCACCATTTTCTTGAGGAGATTTCAATAATTTTTTCTTATTACTTTTTATATAGATATATCTTTTATTTCTATGTCTTCTAATTTTAATTTCTTCTTCTCATTTAACATTCCTTCCAACACCACTTTTTTCTCTCTTTTTTTTCCTTTCTTTCAATTATTTTATGATTATCACTATTTCTATTGCAGTTGTTCTTATATTGCTGTTGTCGTGGCTGTTGCCTGTATGTCTGTGTCTCCGTCTGTCTCTGTATCTATGGGCCCATGTGCCTGGTAACCTTTGTATCTGTTTATTTGTTCATTTAGTCTCAATGAGCTTGGTGTTACGACCTGCAACTCTGAGCTCCTAACACTCCCCTCCACTCTCACTCCGTGATCTGGAGACCTGCCCCCCCCAAGAGTCCAGATTCTTGGGTGAACTCTCGAGAGGTGTAGACAGGACCTGGAATGCAGCTGGCCAGTGCTGACTCTGTAGCAAAGGAGCGAGAAGATGACAGTCGGCTGAGGGGGAATTACACTGGAGCGGTGGTGCCCCGAGGTGCAGAGCAACAGCCGTCTTCAGCAATAACAAGGCCCACCCCCAGATATCCCATAGCCTCTCCTCCTGTCTTCCTGGGCAACCAGATGAGGCCAAGCATCTTCTCAGATGGCAACCACCATGGAACAGACCTGGGACTGAAGCACAGGCCCTGTGAGTAAAGGGTTTTACTGAGACGGTACCAACCTGGGTGGAACACGGGGACTAGAAAACACACCCGCAGAGCCGGGAAATTCCCCCCCAGAGGACCGATCTACTGAGCCTAAGACACACCTGGCCCTTAGGGGATCACCAGCCTATAGACAAAGGAGGCCAAGAGGCTACAGCCAACAACTGATTGTGCTGCAAATACAAACCTGCAGGACTAAAGACAGGGCCTGAGGCACAGGTTCTGGGAACTCAAATCAGCCTCTCCTCTGCAGAGGAATCTGGCAAGGTCAGAAACAAACTCCCACAGGGTTGTTCCCTTCACCCAGTAACATAAACTAAGGGTGGGGCTGGAACTGAGTGAACACCTCCAGCCTCCATCAAGTGCCCGAGGTTGACAGGCCACACCACCCCCTGCTGGATAAAGACAGAGAATAGCAGCCTAGTTGAGCAGACACAGACTACCCTGTGACTTAGGCAGGTGCAAACCCCTGGAGTATCTGCTTACTGCAGACAACTGACTGGGTCACAGCCCTGTGGGGCTAGCAGTGACTGGGTGTGACAGAGCTGCAAGGTGGGGAAGGAGGCATCAATCTTCCCAGACTGATCTATTTACAGGTGGCTCTTCCTGACTCCACGCTGCACTGGAGCAAGCCATTTTAGAGCAGTTACCAGACCCCTGTGATCTAGTTCCCAGGGACCTCTTGAACTCTCCCACCTGAGGCAGCTGCTGACTGAGACAATTGACTTGGACCTTTTGAACTGAGTCACTCACCTGGGGACTATCCAGGTGGTGCCCTGGGTGTGTGGTTGTAGGAAGGTTTGATTTTCCTTTTCCATTTGTTGCCTGTGGTGGGTGGGGTGACTTAATTGCTGGTATTTCTCCACAGCTGAGACTTCAACCGAGAGTAACTGTTTCACTAGGGTCACATAGAAACAAGCTGAAAACAAGACAGAACCACTTAGCCCCTCTACACAAAACAGGGCCCCAGTTTCTCAGGCCACAGCACTGTACAGGTCCTCAACAAAACACCAGAGGAAAATCAAAGGGAGTAAAACAATCATGGGGTGGAATCAGCGGGAAAACTCTGGTAACATGAATACCCAGAATAGATCAACCCCCCCAAGGAAAGATACGGCAGATGTAATTGAAGATCCCATTCACAAACAACTGGCTGAGATGTCAGAAATTGAATTCAGAATTTGGATGGCAAACAAGATTAACAAAATGGAATTAGGAATTCATGGAGAAATTCAAAAGCTGTCTCAAGAATTTAACGAATTTAAAGACAAAACCACCAAAGACTTAGACACACTGAAACAAGAATTTGCAGCCCTCAAAGATATGAAAAATACAGTAAAATCCCTTAGTAACAGAATGGACCAAGCAGAAGAAAGGATCTCCGACATTGAAGATAAAGCCTTTGAATGCTCCCAAACTCTCAAAGAGGAAGAGAAATGGAGAGCAAAAATGGATCACTCACTCAGAGAGCTCTGGGATAACTCGAAGAAGGCAAATATCTATCTCATAGGAATTCCTGAAACAGATGAAGTGGCCTCACTGGGTGCAGAGGCCCTTCTGCATGAAATTATCAAAGAGAATTTTCCAGACATGCCTAGAGAACCTGAAATTCAGATAGCAGATAGCTTCAGAACCCCAGCATGACTCAACCCCAATAAGACATCCCCCAGGCATATCATAATTAACTCCACTAAAGTTAATATGAAGGAGAAAACTCTCAAAGTGGCCAGGCGAAAGAAATCTATTACCTTCAAAGGGAAGACCATTAGAATGACTGCAGATCTCTCTGCTGAAACTTTTCAAGCCAGAAGAGGGTGCTCATCAACGTTTAATCTCCTCAAGCAAAATAACTTTCAACCCCGGATCTTGTACCCAGCCAAACTGAGTTTCATTTATGATGGAGAAATTAAATACTTTAATGACATACATATGCTAAAGAAATTTGCCATAACCAAACCAGCTATTCAGGATATTCTCAGACCTATCCTCCATAATAACCAACCCAATCCTCTACTAGAAAAGTAAACTCACTCAGAAACTTCTGATCAAACTCCAACTTCCACAATGGCAAAAGGATTAAAAATGCCCACTGGACTTTCGAAAAACTCAATACTCCACATTTCACCAAACTTATCAATACTCTCCATTAATGTGAATGGCTTAAACTGCCCTCTAAAGAGACATAGGTTAGCTGACTGGATACAAAAACTTAGGCCAGACATTTGTTGCATACAAGAGTCACATCTTAACTTAAAAGACAAATACAGACTCAGGGTGAAAGGATGGTCATCCATATTTCAGGCAAATGGTAACCAGAAAAAAGCAGGAGTTGTAATTTTATTTGCAGATACAATAGGCTTTAAACCAACAAAAGTAAGGAAGGACAAGAATGGTCACTTCATATTTGTTAAGGGTAAGACTCAATATGATGAGATTTCAATTATTAATATTTATGAACCCAACCAGAATGCACCTCAATTTATAAGAGAAACTCTAACAGACATGAGCAACTTGATTTCCTCCAACTCTATAATAGTCGGAGATTTTAACACTCCTTTGGCAGTGATGGATTGATCCTCCAACAAAAAGCTGAGTAAAGAAATTATAGATTTAAATCTAACCATCCAATATTTAGATTTAGCAGACATCTACAGAACATTTCATCCCAACAAAACTGAATACACATACTTCTCATCAGCCCACAGAACTTACTCCAGAATCGATCACATCTTAGGCCACAAGTCTAACCTCAGTAAATTTAAAGGAATAGAAATTATTCTATGCATCTTCACGGACCATCATGGAATAAAACTTGAGATGAGTAACAACAGGAATCTGCATACACATACAAAAACATGGAAGTTAAATAACGTAATGTTGAATGATAGCTGGGTCAGAGATGAGATCAAGAAGGAAATTGCCAAATTTCTGGAACAAAACGACAATGAAGACATGAACTATCACAACCTCTGGGACACTGCAAAGGCAGTTCTAAGAGGGAAATTTATAGCACTGTAAGCCTTCCTCAGGAGAACGGAAAGAGAGGAAGTAAGCAACTTAACGGGACATCTCAAGAGACTGGAAATGGAAGGACACTCCAATCCCAAATCCAGTAGAAGAAAAGAAATAACCAAAATCAGAGCAGAACTGAATGAAATTGAAAACAAAAGAATAATACAACAGATCAATAAATCGAAAAGCTGGTTTTTTGAAAAGGTCAACAAAATAGATAAACTTTTGGCCAACCTAATCAGGAAAAAAAGAGTAAAATCTCTAATCTCATCAATCAGAAATAACAAAGATGAAATAACAACAGACTCCTCAGAAATCCAAAAAATCCTTAATGAATATTACAAGAAACTTTACTCTCAGAAATACGAAAATCTGAAGGAAATTGACCGTTACTTGGAAGCACGTCACCTTGCAGGACTTAACCAAAATCAAGTGGAAATGTTGAACAGGCCCATATCAAGTTCAGAAATAACATCAACCATACAAAATATCCCCAAAAAGAAAAGCCCGGGACCAGATGGTTTTACGTCAGAATTCTACCAAACCTTTAAAGAGGAATTAGTACCTATATTACTCAACCTATTCCAAAAGGTAGAAAAAGAAGGAAGACTACCCAACACGTTCTATGAAGCAAACATCACCCTGATCCCCAAACCAGGAAAAGACCCAACAAGAAAAGAAAATTATAGACCAATATCACTAATGAATATAGATGCAAAAATATTCAACAAGATTCTAACAAACAGAATCCAGCAATGTATCAAACAAATCATACATCATGACCAAGTCGGTTTTATCCCAGGATCTCAAGGCTGGTTCAATATACGTAAATCTATAAATGTAATTCAGCACATAAACAAATTAAAAAACAAAGACCATATGATTCTCTCAATCAATGCAGAAAAAGCTTTTGATAACATCCAACATCCCTTCATGATCAGAACACTCGAGAAAATTGGTATAGAAGGGACATTTCTTAAACTGATAGAGACCATCTACAGCAAACCCACAGC
Source organism: Nycticebus coucang (assembly GCF_027406575.1). Taxonomy (NCBI): domain Eukaryota; kingdom Metazoa; phylum Chordata; class Mammalia; order Primates; family Lorisidae; genus Nycticebus; species Nycticebus coucang. The sequence goes on from NC_069788.1 coordinate 92,508,944, forward strand.
TAATATCATATTGAATGGAGTTAAATTGGAATCATTTCCACTTAGATCAGGAACCAGACAAGGCTGCCCATTGTCTCCATTGCTCTTTAACATTGTAATGGAAGTTTTAGCCACTGCAATTAGGGAAGAAAAGGTGATCAAGGGTATCCACATAGGGTCAGAAGAGATCAAACTTTTGCTCTTCACAGATGATATGATTGTATATCTGGAAAATAGTGGGGACTCTACTACAAAACTCTTAGAAGTTATCAAGGAATACAGCAGTGTCTCAGGTTACAAAATCAACATTCATAAATCGGTAGCCTTTATATATACCAAAAATAGTCAAATTGAAAAAACAATTAAGGACTCTATCCCATTCACAGTAGTGCCAAAGAAGATGAAATACTTGGGAGTTTATCTAACAAAGGACGTGAATGATCTATATAAAGAGAACTATGAAACTCTAAGAAAAGAGATAGCCGGGCGGCGCCTGTGGCTCAGTCGGTAGGGCGCCGGCCCCATATGCCGAGGGTGGTGGGTTCAAGCCCGGCCCCGGCCAAACTGCAACCAAAAAATGGCCGGGCGTTGTGGCAGGCGCCTGTAGTCCCAGCTACTTGGGAGGCTGAGGCAAGAGAATCGCTTGAGTCCAGGAGTTGGAGGTTGCTGTGAGCTGTGTGAGGCCACGGCACTCTACCGAGGGCCATGGAGTGAAACTCTGTCTCTACAAAAAAAAAAAAAAAGAAAAGAGATAGCTGAGAATGTTAACAAATGGAAAAATATACCATGCTCATGGTTGGGAAGAATCAACATTGTTAAAATGTCCATACTACCCAAAGCAATATATAATTTCAATGCAATCCCCATTAAAGCTCCACTGTCATACTTTAAAGATCTTGAAAAAACAATACTTCATTTTATATGGAATCAGAAAAAACCTTGAATAGCCAAGACATTACTCAAAAATAAAAACAAAGCAGGAGGAATCACGCTACCAGACCTCAGACTATACTACAAATCGATAGTGATCAAAACAGCATGGTATTGGCACAAAAACAGAGAAGTAGATATCTGGAACAGAATAGAGAACCAGGAGATGAATCCAGCTAATTACCATTATTTAATCTTTGACAAGTCAATTAAAAACATTCAGTGGGGAAAAGATTCCCTATTTAACAAATGGTGCTGGGTGAACTGGCTGGCGACCTGTAGAAGACTGAAATTGGACCCACACCTCTCACCATTAACTAAGATAGACTCTCACTGGATTAAAGATTTATTTATTTATTTATTTATTTTTATTAAATCATAACTGTATACATTGATATGATCATGGGGCATCATACACTCGCTTCATAAACCATTTGACACATTTTTATCCCAGTGGTTAACATAGCCTTTCCGGCGTTATCTCAGTTACTGTGCCAAAACATTTACATTCTACATTTACCAAGTTTCGCAAATACCCCTGTAATATGCACCACAGGTGTGATCCCACCGATCCCCCTCCCTCTACTCACACCCCCCTTTCCCACTTCCCCCTAATGTTAAGTTGTAGCTGGGTTATAGCTTTCATGTGAGAGTCCCAAATTAGTTTCATAGTAGGGCTGTGTACATTGGGTACTTTTTCTTCCATTCTTGGGATACTTAACTAAGAAGAATATGTTCCAGCTCCATCCATGTAAACATGAAAGAGGTAAAGTCTCCATCTTTCTTTAAGGCTGCATAGTATTCCATGGTATACATATACCACAATTTATTAATCCATTCGTGGATCGATGGGCACTTGGGCTTTTTCCATGACTTAGCTATTATGAATTGGGCTGCAATAAACATTCTGGTACAAATATCTTTGTTATGTTGTGATTTTTGGTCTTCTGGGTATATGCCCAGCAGAGGAATTACAGGATTGAATGGCAGATCTATTTTTAGATCTCTGAGTGTTCTCCATATATCTTTCCAAAAGGAATGTATTAATTTGCATTCCCACCAGCAATGCAGAAGTGTTCCCTTTTCTCCGCATCCACGTCAACATCTCTGGTCTTGAGATTTTGTGATATAGGCTAGTCTCATTGGAGTTAGATGATATCTCAAAGTAGTTTTGATTTGCATTTCTCTGATGATTAAAGATGATGAGCATTTTTTCATATGTCTGAAGGCCGTGCGCCTGTCTTCTTCAGAGAAGTTTCTCTTCAAATCCCTTGCCCAGCCTGCGATGGGATCCCTTGTTTTTTTCTTGCTGATGAGTTTGAGTTCTCTGTGGATTCTGGTTATTAAACCTTTGTCAGAGATATACCCTGCAAATATCTTCTCCCATTCTGAGGGCTGTCTGCTTGCTCTGCTTACTGTGTTCTTAGCTGTGCAGAAGCTTTTTAGTTTGATCAAGTCCCAGTAGTGTATTTTTGAAGCTGCTTCAATTGCCCGGGGGGTTCTCCTCATGAAATACTCACCCAGACCAATTTCTTCAAGGGTTTTCCCTGCATTCTCCTCTAGTATTTTTATAGTTTCATGTCTTAAGTTTAAATCTTTAATCCAATGAGAGTCTATCTTAGTTAATGGTGAAAGGTGTGGGTCCAATTTCAGTCTTCTGCAGGTTGCCAGCCAGTTCACCCAGCACCATTTGTTAAATAGGGAATCTTTTCCCCACTGAATGTTTTGAATTGGCTTGTCAAAAATCAAATAGTGGTAAGTAGCTGGATTCATCTCTTGGTTCTCTATTCTGTTCCAGATATCTACTTCTCTGTTTTTGTGCCAATACCATGCTGTTTTGATCACTATCGATTTGTAGTAAAGTCTGAGGTCTGGTAGTGTGATTCCTCCTGTTTTGTTTTTATTTCTGAGTAATGTCTTGGCTATTCGAGGTTTTTTCTGATTCCATATAAAACGAAGTAATGTTTTTTCAAGATCTTTAAAATATGACAGTGGAGCTTTAATAGGGAGTGCACTGAAATTATATATTGCTTTGGGTAGTATGGACATTTTGATAATGTTGATTCTTCCCAGCCATGAGCATGGTATGTTTTTCCATTTGTTAACATTTTCAGCTATTTCTTTTCTTAGAGTTTCATATTTCTCTTTATAGAGATCTTTCACGTCTTTTGTTAGGTAAATTCCCAAATATTTCATCTTCTTTGGCACTACTGTGAATGGGATAGAGTCCTTAACTGCTTTTTCAATTTGACTGTTGTTGGTGTATATAAAGGCTACCGATTTATGAATGTTGATTTTGTAACCTGAGACGCTGCTGTATTCCTTGATCACTTCTAGGAGTTTTGTAGTAGAGTCCCTAGTGTTTTCCAGATACACAATCATATCATCTGCGAAGAGCGAGAGTTTGATCTCTTCTGACCCTATACGGATACCCTTGATCGCCTTTTCTTCCCTAATTGCAGTGGCTAAAACTTCCATTACAATGTTGAAAAGCAATGGCGACAATGGGCAGCCTTGTCTGGTTCCTGATCTGAGTGGAAATGATTCCAATTTAACTCCATTCAATATGATATTGGCTGTGGGTTTGCTGTAGATAGCCTCTATCAGTCTAAGAAAAGTCCCTTCTAGACCAATTTTCTTGAGTATTCTGATCATGAAGGGATGCTGGATATTATCAAAAGCTTTTTCTGCATCAATTGAGAGAACCATATGGTCTTTGTTTTTTAATTTGTTTATGTGCTGAATTACATTTATAGATTTACGTATATTGAACCAGCCTTGAGACCCTGGGATAAAACCAACTTGGTCATGATGTATGATATTTTTGATGTGTTGCTAGATTCTTTTTGTTAGGATCTTGTTGAATATTTTTGCATCTATATTCATTAGTGATATTGGTCTATAATTTTCTTTTCTTGTTGGATCTTTTCCTGGTTTGGGGATCAGGGTGATGTTTGCTTCATAGAACGTGTTGGGTAGTCTTCCTTCTTTTTCTACATTTTGGAACAGGTTGAGTAATATAGGTACTAATTCCTCTTTAAAGGTTTGGTAGAATTCTGATGTGAAACCATCTGGTCCCGGGCTTTTCTTTTTAGGGAGGTTTTGTATAGTTGATGCTATTTCTGAACTTGATATGGGTCTGTTCAACATTTCCGCTTGATTCTGGTTAAGTCTTGGAAGGTGGCGTGCTTCCAAGTATCGGTCTATTTCCTTCAGATTTTCATATTTCTGAGAATAAAGTTTCTTGTAATATTCATTAAGGATTTTTTGGATTTCTGATGAGTCTGTGGTTATTTCGTCTTTGTTGTTTCTGATTGATGAGATTAGAGATTTTACTCTTTTTTTCCTGATTAGGTTGGCCAGAGGTTTATCTATTTTATTGACCTTTTCAAAAAACCAGCTTTTTGATTTATTGATCTGTTGTATTATTCTTTTGTTTTCAATTTCATTTAATTCTGCTCTAATTTTGGTTATTTCTTTTCTTCTACTGGGTTTGGGGTTGGAATGTTCTTCCTTTTCCAGTTGCGTGAGATGTCCCATTAAGTTGTTAACTTCCTCTCTTTCCGTTCTCTTGAGGAAGGCTTGCAGTGCTATAAATTTCCCTCTTAGAACTGCCTTTGCAGTGTCCCAGAGGTTCTGATAGTTTGTGTCTTCATTGTCGTTTTGTTCCAAAAAATTGGCGATTTCTTTCTTAATCTCATCTCTGACCCAGCTTTCATTCAGCATAAGGTTATTTAACTTCCATGTTTTTGTATGGGTATGCAGATTCCTGTTGTTACTCAATTCAAGTTTTATTCCATGATGGTCTGAGAAGATGCATGGAATAATTTCTATTCCTTTAAATTTACTGAGGTTAGCCTTGTGACCTAAAATGTGGTCAATTTTGGAGTAAGTTCCGAGGGCTGATGAGAATTATGTGTATTCAGTTTTGTTGGGATGAAATGTTCTGTAGATGTCTGCTAAATCTAAATATTGGATGGTTAGGTTTAAATCTAAGATTTCTTTGCTCAGCTTCTTTCTGGAGGATCGATCCAACACTGCCAAGGGAGTGTTGAAACCTCCGACGATTATGGAGCTGGAGGAAATCAAGTTACTCATGTCTGTTAGAGTTTCTCTTATAAATTGAGGTGCATTCTGGTTGGGTGCATAGATATTAATAATTGAGATCTCGTCATATTGAGTCTTACCCTTAACAAATATGAAGTGACCATTCTCGTCCCTCCTTACTTTTGATGGTTTAAAGCCTACTGTATCTGCAAATAAAATTGCAACACCTGCTTTTTTCTGATTACCATTTGCCTGAAATATGGATGACCATCCTTTCACCCTGAGTCTGTATTTGTCTTTTAAGTTGAGATGTGACTCTTGTATGCAACAAATATCTGGCTTGAGTTTTTGTATCCAGTCAGCTAACCTATGTCTCTTTAGAGGACAGTTTAAGCCATTTACATTGATGGAGAGTATTGATAAGTCTGGTGGAATTTTGGGTATCGAGTTTTTCAAAGGTCCAGTGGACATTTTTAATCCTTTCGCCAGTGTGGAAGTTGGAGTTTGATCCGAAGTTTCTGAGTGAGTTTACTTTTGTGGTATAGGATTGGGTTGGTCATTGTGGAGGATAGGTCTGAGAACATCCTGAAGAGCCGGTTTACTTATGGCAATTTTTTTCAACATATGAATGTCATTGAAGTATTTAATTTCTCCATATAGATGAAACTCAGTTTAGCTGGATACAAGATCCTGGGTTGAAAGTTTTTTGCTTTAGGAGATTAAAAGTTGATGACCAGCCTCTTCTTGCTTGAAAAGTTTCAGCAGAGAGATCTCCAGTTATTCTAATATTCTTACCTTTGTACGTTATAGTTTTCTTTCTCCAGGCTGCTTTGAGAATCTTCTCTTTCATGTTAACTTTAGTGAAGCTAATTATGATATGTCTGGGGGATGTCTTATTGGGGTTGAATCGTGCTGGGGTTCTGATGCTGTCTGCTATCTGAATTTCAGATTCTCTAGGCATGTCTGGAAAATTTTCTTTCATAATTTCATGCAGAAGGGCCTCTGTGCCCTCGGAGGCCACTTCATCGTTCTCAGAAATCCCTATAATTCTTATGTTGCTTTTTTTCGAATTATCTGAGAGTTCTCTGAGTGAGTGATCCGTTTTTGCTCTCCATTTCTCTTCCTCTTTGAGAGATTGGGAGCGTTCGAAGACTTTATCTTCAATGTCAGAAATCCTTTCTTCTGCTTGCTCCATTCTGTTTGAGGGATTCTACTGTACATTTCATATCTTTGAGGGCTGTAAGTTCTTGCTTCAGTGTGTCTAAGTCTTTGGTGGTTTTGTCTTTAAATCCGTCAAATTCTTGAGACAATTTTTGAATTTCTCCTTGAATTCCTAATTCCATTTTATTAATCTTGTCTGCAATCCAAATTCTGAATTCGATTTCTGACATCTCAGCCAGTTGTTTATGAATGGGATCTTCAATCACATCTGCCGTATCTTTTCTTGGGGGGGGGTTGATCTATTCTGGTTATTCATTTATTTTTTTTATTTTTTTTATTTTTTAGAGACAGAGTCTCACTTTATCACCCTCAGTAGAGTGCTATGGCATCACACAGCTCACAGCAACCTCCAGCTTCTGGGCTTAGGCGATTCTCTTGCCTCAGCCTCCCAAGCAGCTGGGACTACAGGCGCCCGCCACAACGCCCGGCTATATTCTGGTTATTCATGTTACCAGAGTTTTTCCGCTGATTCTGCCCCATGGTTATTTTACTCCCTTTGGTTTTTCCCCTGGGGTTTTATCGAGGGCCCGTACAGTGTTGTGGCCTGAGAAACTGGGGCCCTGTCTGGTGTGGTGGAGCAAAGTGGTTCTGTCTTGTTTTCAGCTGGTTTCTGTTTGATCCTATTGCAACTTCTAGTCTGGCTTGAAGTCTCAGCTGTGGAAAAATCAGCAATTAAGTCACCCCGCCAGCCCACCTCTGGCCCCAGTTGGAAAAGGAGAATCAAACCTTCCTACAATCGCACACCCAGGGCACCGCCTAAAAAGTCCTCAGTCTATTAGCCCAGTTCAAAATCAACTGTCTCAATCAGCACTTGTCTCGGGTGGGAGAGTTCTAGAGGTCTCTGGGAACTGGATCACAGGGGCCTGGTGACTCCTCTGACACGGCTCACCCCAGTGCAGCGTGGAGTCAGGAGGAGCCACCCAGCAAACAGAGCAGTCTAGGAAGGTTGACGTCTCCTTCCCCACTTTGCCCCTCCGTTGGACCCAGTCACTGGTATCTCTGCAGATGGCTAACCCAGTTGCCTGCAGTGAACAGACACTCCAGGGGTTTGCACCTGCCTGAATCGCAAGGAAGTCTGCCAGGCCCCCGCAGACTGCCACTATCTAGCAGGAGGAGATGGGGCCTGACATCTTTGAGTGTTTGATGCAGGTGATGGGAAGGAGGTGTTCACTCAGGGTTAGCCCCGTCCCTGATGGATGCTGCTAACAGAACAGAACAGACAACTTTGCGGGGTTCTGTCTCTGTTCCTGTCGAAATCACCTACAGAATGCGGGCTGTTTTGAGTTCAAACGTCTTTGCTGCTGGAGATTTGCGTCCGAACACCTCTCTGGGTCGGCCCCGCCCTGGAAGCTTCCCAGGTTTGTGAGCCATGTCAGGAAATCCCCCGCTCACCGGTGGCCTCCTCTGGTTGCCCAGGGAGACAGGGGGTGTGGCCTCAGAATATCCAGAAGTGAGCGTTCTGCCGTTAAATAAAAAATGGCTGTTGATCTACCTCCAGGGAACTGCTGCTCTGGTGTGGGCACTGAGGCAACCCTTTTCTCCTCTGTCCCACGCCCCAGAGTCAGCACTGAGTGGCCGCAGTTTGTGCTGGGTCCACACCCCTCAAGAGATCCCCCAAGAATCAGAACTCTTGGGGGATAGGCCCCCAGACCCCGATTGGGAGTGGGGGGTGGGAAGCTAGAGTTTCATTCAGTTTTACGCAACACTGCGGCCCGGGGAGGGCTCCTGCACTGCACTGCAGGGAAGTGCCGCCAAGGCTTGATTTCCCCTCAGCAGAGTGCCCTCTCCTCGCTCACGTGTCCCAGAGTCAGTGCTGACCTGATGCAGCTCAGGCACTGTGCACTCCCCTTGAGAAATCACCCAAGGATCCGAACTCCTGGGGGATAGGCCCTCAGACCCCGAGTGAGGGTAGGGGCTCTCAGCTCTCAGCGGGGAAGCTAGAGTCATATTCAGTCTTGTGCCCCGTAATGTTGCCCGGGGAGGGTTGCTGCACTGCACTGCAGGGAAGTGCCGCGAGGCGTGACTCCCCCTCAGCCCGGTGCCCTCTCCTCACTGGTGCGCCTCAGAGTCAATGCTGACCAGTCGCAACTCGGGGACTGTCCACTCCCCTTGAGAAATCACCCAAGGATCCAAACTCCTGGGGGACAGGCCACCAGACCTCAGTGGGCGGGAGGGGAGTGCCGGGAGGGTTGCCGGCGAAGGATTCCCAAAGTTTTATTCAGTTTTATGCCTGGCAGGAGAACGCCACGACACCCCAGTAGGGGAGGTAGGTCCAGTTTTTAGAAGGTCTCTCCCGTGGAGTGTAGTGGGAGGGCCTTTAATGTCTGCCCACTTGTTTAATTGTGGGGCTCTTGAGCCGGTCTCATGGGGGAGGGGAACTCCCGTCTGCTTGGTGGTGGATTTTGTACCTTTTGTTTGCGTCCTTGTGATCATAGCTTGCCTCAGCGGTGTTGATGTGCATTCTTCAACCTTCTCTCTTGGTGAGGCTCAAGTCCACCAGGATACTTACTAAATTCCTGTCCCTTAACTCCTTCTGGATGGGAGCCTCTGTTGAAAGCTGGCTTCAGTCTGCCATCTTGTCTCTCAGTCTGGATTAAAGATTTAAACCTAAGACATAAAACTATAAAAATACTAGAAGAGAGTGCAGGGAAAACCCTTGAAGAAATTGGGTTGGGTGAGTTTTTTATGAGAAGGACCCCCTGGGCAATTGAAGCTGCTTCAAAAATACACTATTGGGACTTGATCAAACTAAAAAGGTTCTGCACAGCCAAGAACACAGTAAGTAAAGCAAGCAAACAGCCCTCAGAATGGGAGAAGATATTTGCAGGTTATGTCTCTGACAAAGGTTTAATAACCAGAATCCACAGAGAACTCAAATGCATTGGCAAGAAAAGAACAAGAGATCCCATCGCAGGCTGGGCAAGGGACTTGAAGAGAAACTTCTCTGAAGAAGACAGGCACACGGCCTTCAGACATATGAAAAAATGCTCATCATCTTTAATCATCAGAGAAATGCAAATCAAAACTACTTTGAGATATCATCTAACTCCAGTGAGACTAGCCTATATCACAAAATCCCAAGACCAGAGATGTTGGCATGGATGTGGAGAAAAGGGAACACTTTTGCACTGCTGGTGGGAATGCAAATTAATACATTCCTTTTGGAAAGATATACGGAGAACACTTAGTGATCTAAAAATAGATCTGCCATTCAATCGTGTAATCCCTCTACTGGGCATATACCCAGAAGACCAAAAATCACACCATAACAAAGATATTTGTACCAGAATGTTTATTGCAGCCCAATTCATAATTGCTAAGTCATGGAAAAAGCCCAAGTGCCCATCGATCCACGAATGGATTAATAAATTGTGGTATATATACACCATGGAATATTATGCAGCCTTAAAAAAAGATGGAGACTTTACCTCTTTCATGTTTTCATGGATGGAGCTGGAACATATTCTTCTTAGTAAAGTGTCTCAAGAATGGAAGAAAAAGTACCTAATGTACTCACCCTTATTATGAAACTAATGTAGGACCTTCACATGAAAGCTATAACCCAGTTACAACCTAAGAATAGGGAGAAGGGGGAAAGGGAGGGGAGGGAGGGGGATTAATGGGATTACACCTGCGGTGCATCTTACAAGGGTATATGTGAATCCTAGTAAATGTGGAATATAAAGGTCTTAGCAAAATAACCAGGAAAATGCTATGAAAGCTATGTTAACTAGTGTGATGAAAATGTGTCAAACAATCTATGAACCAAGTGTATGGTGCCCCATGATCATATTAATGTACACAGCTATGATTTAATAAAAATAAAAAAATAAAAACAAAACCAACTTTTGGATTTATTGATGTGCTGTATAATTCTTTTGTTTTCAATTTCATTTAATTCTGCTCTGATTTTGGTTATTTCTTTTCTTCTGCTGGGTTTGGGATTGGAGTGTTCTTCCTTCTCCAGTTGCTTGAGATGTCCCATTAAGTTATTAACTTCCTCTCTTTCCGTTTTCTTGAGGAAGGCTTGCAGTGCTATAAATTTCCCTCTTAGGACTCCCTTTGCAGTATCCCAGAAGTTCTGATTATTTGTGCCTTCATTGTTGTTCTGTTTCAAGAATTTGGTGATTTCCTTCCTAATCTTGTCTATTACCCATCTATCCTTTAGCATAAGGTTATTAAGCTTCCATGTTTTTGTATGGGTATGCAGAGTCCTATTGTTATTGAGTTCAACTTTTATTCCATGATGGTCTGAGAAGATGCAAGAAATAATTTCCATTTTTTAAAATTTGCTGAGGTTAGATTTGTGGCCTAGGATGTGGTCGATTTTGGAGTATATCTGTGGGCTGACGAGAAGAATGTGTATTTAGTTTTGTTGGGATGAAATGTTCTGTAGATGTCTGTTAAATCCAGATGTTGAATTATTAAGTTTAAATCTAAAATTTCTTTGCTTAGCTTCTTTTTGGAGGATCTATCCAGCACTGCTGTTAAAATCTCCAACTACTGTGGAACTGGAGGAAATCAAGTTGCTCATGTATGTTAGAGTTTCTCTTATAAATTGAGGTACATTCTGGTTGGGCGCATAAATATTAATAATTAAAATCTCATCATATTGAGTATTACCTTTAACAAATATGAAGTGTCCATCCTTATCCTTCCTTATTTTGGTTGGTTTAAAGCCTATTGTATCTGCGAATAGGATTGCAATGCCTGCTTTTTCTGCTTTCCATTTGCCTGGAGTATAGATGACCAGCCCTTCACCTTGAGTCTCTATTTGTCTTTTAATATAAGACGCGATTCTTGTATGCAGCAGATATCTGGCTTCAGTTTTTCTATCCAGTCAGCCAACCTGTGCCTCTTTAGAGGACAATTTAAACCATTCACATTAATTGAGAATATTGATAAGCCTTTCAAGAGTCCGGTGGACATTTTTAATCTTTTTGCGACTGTGGAAGTTGGAATTTGATCAAAATTTTCTGGGTGGGTTTACTTTCGTGGTGGAGGATTACACTGGTCTTTATGGAGGATAGGTCTGAGAATATCCTGGAGAGCTGGTTTAGTTATGGCAAATTTCTTCAACATGTGAATGTCATTAAAGTATTTACTTTCTCCATCATAAATGAAACTCAGTTTAGCTAGGTACAGGATCCTGGGTTGAAAGTTATTTTGTTTTAGGAGATTAAAAGTCGATGACCATCTTCTTCTAGCTAGAAAGGATTCATCAGAGAGATCTACAGTTATTCTACTATTCTTCCCCTTGTAGGTTATGGTTTTCTTTCGTCCGGTTGCTTTCTGAATTTTCTCCTTCGTATTAACTTTAGTGAAATTGATTATGATGTGTCTGGGGGATGTCTTATTTGGGTTGAGTCGTGCTGGAGTTCTGAAACTGTCTGCTATCTGAATTTCAGAATCTCTTGTCATGTCTGGAAAGTTCTCCTTCATAATCTCATGGAGAAGAGACTCTGTGCCTTGTGAAGCCACTTCATCGCTTTTGGGGATCCCTATAAGACGAATATTGGGTTTCTTCAAATTATCCCAGAGCTGTCTGAGAGAGTGATCTGTTTTTGCCCTCCATTTCTCTTCCTCTTTGACAGTTTGGGAGCATTTGAAAGCTTTGTCTTCAATGTCAGAAATCCTTTCTTCTGCTTGCTCCGCTCTGTTACTGAGGGATTCTACTGTGTCAGATCTTTGAGGGCTGCAACTTCTTGTCTCAATGTGTCAAAATCTTTGGTCATTTGGTTTTTGAATTCGTTGAATTCTTGAGACATCTTTTGGGTTACTGCTTGGAATTCTAATTCCATCTTATTTGCTATCCAGATTCTGAATTCGATTTCTAACATCTCAGCTATTTGTTTGTGCCATGGGATCTTGTGCTGTGTCTGCCCCATTGTTCCTTGGGGGAGTTGATCTACTGTGATTATTGATATTGCCAGAGTTTTTCCATTGATTTTGTCTCATGATTGTTTTTCACCGTTACCTCTGGGCATCCTCAGATTTGGGGAGGTATCTCTCCAAGATTAGACCCCAGTGGGATCACTCTATTGTTGCTGGATCTTTGTAGGAAATGACCCAGTGTAGCTCCTCTGGGGCTTTCTCAGCCAGCGAGTTCTTGTTGTGGGAGCATCTCTGGAGTGTGGCATACCCAGATCCAGCAACAGGGCGGGGGTGGTGTACACAATTCTGCGAGTGCCGGGCACCTGGTGACTTTGGCACAGAGAGCCCAAGCCTCCAGCAGTCTCTGGCCAGGAGAAGGGCTCTGTGCTCCAGAGGGTGTGCGGCTACCACAGTCCCTGGCCAGATGAGTAGGCCGGTGTGGAGGCAGGGAGGGGAGGGGAGGGAGGACGCAGGGTTGCACGGCTCTGTGGAGTTCCAGGTCAGGGCATGAGGAGGCCCGGTGGGTGTGGGTCGCTGGTCGCTGGGTCATGGTGCTGCTGGTAAGGAAGTCTGGGCTGGAGCGGGTCGCCCCTTGTACGGAGGTCCTGGTGGGCATGGGGCGCTGGCCGTGCAGCTGCTGGTGGAGATCCTGGTGGGGGGGGAGCTCAGTGCAGCCCCCTGAGTCTCCCGCTTGGTCCGGAAGACAGGGAGTGCGGGCACTGCTCAAGAACCTCCTCCTTTGGTGCATGTTACAAGGGTATATGTGAAACTTAGTAAATGTAGAATGCAAATGTCTTAACACAATAACTTAGAAAATGCCAGGAAGGCTATGCTAACTAGTATGATGAAAATGTGTCAAACGGTCTATAAAACCAGTGTATAGTGCCCCATGATTGCATTAATGTACACAGCTATGATTTAATAAAAAAGAAAAAAAAAAAATCTCCTCCCTCAGTCTCAGCAGGGGTTAGGCTTCTGGTTCATTGGGTAAGGGGGGAAGGGTGTACTGGAAGTTCAGAATGGCAGGGAAGATCTTGGTTCGATATTTCTGCCTAGCAAGAGAGTGTTTAGAGTCACAGCAAGGTCCCTCTGAGGAAGTAGTCCCCACTTCCCACAGCACTCACCCATGGGGTGAGGTAAGAGGTCCACAGTTCACCGCTTGTCCATAGAAAACCTGCAGGAACAAACGAAGATAGAAAAGAAAGGAGACAGAAAAACAAAGAAAAACCACAGTTTTCTGGGGGGAGGGGACAGACACTCCTCCTTCCAGATGAATTTTGTACCTGAAGCTTGGTTTCTTGGAGTCGTAGCTTGCCTTAGCAGAGGTGACCTGCAGTTATCATCTCTCTCTCAGCTAGGCTCCCAGTCTTCAGCTTAACTGGGCTGTTTCTGGATGTTATCTTTTGTTTTGGACAGGTGCCTCCCTCGGAAGCTGCTCTCAGTCGGCCATCTTGCCCTTCCCTCCCATATATGTTTGTATGTATGTGTGTCTATTTATAATATATATTCAGCATGTATTTGCATTCTGCCTCAAATGCATGTCTATGATATGATAAAGTGGTGAGAAAAATGTATGCATGCATATTTCAACATATTTACATACTGCCTTGAATACATGTCTATGATAAAGTGGTAAGAAAAAACATATATATATATGTATATATATATACATTTGTTCTGTTTCTCTCAATTGTGGTATTTCTGATTTGCAGTTAATATTGAGTAGATGTGATCTGACCAGTTCATAGCACTTGCAACAAGCTATGATTGCCAAAAATATCTTCAAAGATTGCCAAATGTCCCTAATATCACTTAGGGGACAGAATTGCCCTTGTTTTAGAACCACTGCTCTAAGATTCATAGGATATTAGAAAAAAGACCATAGCTATTATTTAGTTTTTGTTTTCTAGTTTTCCATATGGCTGTGGTTTAGTTAAGATCACATGCCTAAAAAACAAACAAACAAAAACCCAAAACACAACAAACAAAAAACTCATACTTCTGTAGTCATAGAATTATAACTAGAATTCAGGTTTCTAATTTTTCAGTAGTTTTTTTTTTTTCCAATGCCACACCATGCTTTATTGGTTTGAATTTAATATACTCCGAATCCTTACTTATGGGTTTGTCCAGTTATCTGAGTTCTGTTAGTATAGGCAGTTACTTAGTCCATGTTATGTACATAAAGTCTGTAGTTCTCCTTAAGTATCCACTTGAATATATTGTTTTGGGTTATTTTCCCCAGAAGTAGCCTTGAGATGAAGATTTATATAAAAGGGGTTCATTAGGAAGCATTCTCAAGAACACTGTACCAAATCAGGTACAAGAGAAAAAACTGGTTTATTCATACTTCTATCCCCATCAGTCATTGTGTAAGGGTAAAGTTTCTTAACCTTGATACTACTGACCTTTTGGGTGTAGTTCTTTGATCTTTGTTATGGGTTGAAAAAGAGAAAGATTTATTATAAGGAATTGACACATGTGATTATGGGAACTAGAAAGTGCAAAAGTCTCCAAGTGTGGGCTCATAGGCCCAAGACCCAGGAGAGCTGATGGTACACTTCCCGTCTGAAGGAAATCTGCTGGAGAATTTCCTCTCGCTTCAAGGGGGTGGTTTTTTATTCTGTTCAGGTCTTCAACTGATTGAATGAAGTGCACCCACATTATGGGGGGTGATATGCTTTATCTCCTCAATTTAATGTTAATCTCATCCAAAAACACCCTCCAAGTTGACACATAGAATTAACCACACACATTTCCTTATCTCACCTAAGTTTGAGTTAAGGGCTCTGGATATCTGAATTAATATTGTCAGCGCTATGCCACTTTTGCTTTAGAGAAACATTGGAAATAACTTACTTTATTTTCATGTTTTTTAGAGACAGAGTCTCACTTTGTCACCCTTGGTAGTGTGCTATGGCATCACAGCTCACAACAACCTCTAGCTCTTGGGCTTAGGCAATTCTCTTGCCTCAGCCTCCCAAGTAGCTGGCACTATAGATGCCTAGCTATTTTTTGTTGCAGTTTGGCCAGGGCCTAGTTCAAACCCGCTGCCCTTGTTATATGGGGCCAGAGCTCCACTCACTGAGTCATAGGCACCGCCCAGAAATAACTTATTTTATAAAATTAGCAAACAGTGGTGTTTCTGGTTTGCCATTATGCTGAGTTTCTAGATGTGATCTAACCAGTTCATAGCACTTGCAATAAGATTTTTCTATACTAAAAAAAAGATTTTTCTCTTCTGTAGACTGGCTTCTATATTATATACCAGCCAGTAATATAATATGTTAACCAATATATAACCCAAGTTTTCTTCCATTTTACCCCTAGTCCTATCACTCTTTAACTTTACAATTTAACTATTAGGGCAGTGCCTGTGGCTCAAAGGAGTAGGGCGCCAGCCCCATATGCCAGAGGTGGCAGGTCAAACCCAGCCCTGGCCAGAAACTGAAAAAAAAAAAAAAAAAGACAATTTAACTACTAAGTCTTTTTCTCTGCAAGAACCAATTTTATTTCTCCTCTTCTAGTCCTGTTTTTCAGTATTTGATGCCATATAACTTTATAATGTATAAAGTATACATTTTTATATTCTAATTCCTATTTTAAAATATTATTATTTAGCCCATATGACTGATTTTAGAACCATAGAACCTTAAAACCTAAATATTTGGACATTTTATAATAAAAACCTGGGTCCAAAATAAATGACTTTCATAGATTTAATGACAGAGCTGAGTCAAGAATGCACGTTTCAGCCCAGCAAGTGAGGGTAGTGACCAGCACTGTGTGGCAAAAAATTCTGAACTGTGTAGCTCTAGGAAATGAAGCATTAGTTCAGAAGAAGACAGTAGACGCACTTATAAGGATATTTGGCTATTCACCATGAGGTTAAGAAAACCTAAAGGGAGTATTTCTCAGAGCCAAAGAAAAGCCTATGAGAATAAGTGCAATATAGGCCAACAGCAGCAGAAATAGGGAATGACTATACTCAAGCTTGCATAGGCTGAGAAGAAGCTTGCATGACAAATCCTATAAATGTATTGAATGTGAAAAGAGCTTCAGTCAGAGTTCAACATTTTTCAACACCAGAAGATCCATATTGGAAAGAAGTCCCATAAATGTGTTAATTGTGGGAAGTTTCTTTCAGAGTTCTAATCTCATTCAGTATTGCTGGATCCAGGCTGAGAGAAAGTCTTTTAAATGTGATGAGTGTGGAGAAAGATTTAAACAGAGCTCCAATCATATTCAGCACTGTAAGATTCATACTGGAGAAAAACCCTATCTGTGGCTGATGTTTCAGCCAGAGTTACCACCTTATCAACATCAGAGAACCCACACTGAGGAGAAACCTTGCCAGTGCAGGGAATGTGGCAAATGCTTCAGCCAGAGCTGTTATCTGAGGCAGCACATGAAGGTGTACAAAGAAGAGAAGCCCCATAAACCCTGGGTAAACATACCAGGATAAAAACTCACCCTTTGGAAAGCTGGTATAAGAAGGAAATTAGTGCCTTGTCTCTGCTAAGGGGCACTGCTTTAGCCCTGTTTTAAAAAATAGTAAAAAATAAAAGCAATCTATTTTAGAAATAGAGATGCTTTATAGTAGAGCACTTAAATACTGGATCCTTTCCTAGGCTGGGGACACTGGAGATTTAATGACATTGGGCTGAAAGAAAGTACACGAGTCCAGCTGCCCTCATTTCTTTTTATGGGCCACACAGCACAAAGAACTGAAAATATGGTTTGGGAGAGTGTAAGAAAATCCTTGACCTCATTTGAAATTGCTTCCTGTATCATTTTGACAAAAACTGTCATGTTTTAATGACACATTTGTGAAAGTGTAGGCATGCTGATGATTACTCAGTTTCAAGACATTCTTGAAAAGAAAGAATAATTAAATAAAAGGGTAAATTAATTCCATTAATTCTGAAGTTCTTCAACAAATGAGATTTTATGTTTGTAAGTTTTTTTTATTATTAAATCGTAGCTGTGTGCATTAATGTGATCATGGGGCACCATACACTGATTTTATAGACCATTTGACATATTTTCATCACACTGGTTAACATAGCCTTCCTGGCATTTTCTTAGTTATTGTGTTAAGACATTTATATTCTACATTTACAAGTTTCACATGTACCCTTGTAAGATGCACTGTAGGTGTAATCCCACCAATCACCCTCCCTCGGCCCATCCTTCTCCCTCCTTCTCCTCCCTCTCCCCCTTCCCCATATTCTTAGGTTATAACTGGGTCATAGCTTTCATATGAAAGCCATAAATTAGTTTTATAGTAGGGCTGAGTACATTGGATACTTTTTCTTCCATTCTTGAGATACTTTACTAAGAAGAATATGTTCCAGCTCCATCCTTGTAAACATGAAAGAGGTAAAGTCTCCATCTTTCTTTAAGGCTACATAATATTCCATGGTGTACATATACCACAATTTATTAATCCATTCATGGATCAATGGCCACTTGGGCTTTTTCCATGACTTATCAATTATGAATTGGGCTGCAATAAACATTCTGGTACAAATATCTTTCTTATAATGTGATTTTTGGTCTTCTGAGTATATACCTAGTAGAGGAATTATAGAATTAAATGGCAGATCTATTTTTAGATCTCTAAGTGTTCTCTAAACATCTTTCCAAAAAGAATGTGTTAATTTGCATTCCCACCAGCAGTGTAGAAGTGTTCCCTTTTCTCCACATCCACGCCAACATCTCTGGTCTTGGGATTTTGTGATATGGGCTAATCTTACTGGAGTTAGATGATATCTCAAAGTAGTTTTGATTTTCATTTCTCTGATGATTAAGGATGGTGAGCATTTTTTCATATGTCTGTAGGCCGTGCACCTGTCTTCTTCAGAGAAATTTCTCTTCAAGTCCCTTGCCCACCCTGCAAGGGGATCAATTGTTCTTTTCTTACTTATACGTTTGATTGTAAGGTTTTGTAGTATAATAACCATTGGTTTATAAGTATGATTCAAGATTCAACATATTAAAATGTATCCAAGTTCACAGATATTTACTCAACAAAGCTATATTAGCTTTCTTTTATTTCTTTCCTTCTGCCTATGGGTAGTTACTAATTAATGGCATAAGAAGTTTTATTTTGTATTTACCAACTTCTTAGTAAGAAATATTATGGAATCCAAAGTGAGAACTGAATTAGACCTCAAGTCAACTATTCCTCCTAATTCTGTTCTTTTAGTGCTGTGTTTTCCAGGAGTTAGAATGGATTTATGTTGATTCCTCTCCATGCCTTTGACCTCTTGGCATTCTCTTGTACTCTGACAAACTGAACCAGCCTTTTAGGTCCACATGAATAAATAAACCAAATTTACAAAAAAAAAAGACGACTCAGCTTGCTGCTTATTAATTAAAACCTAAAATTAACACATATCCCTGCTTTTAAGGCTGTGAACTTTAGATAACCCTGCTTATCTTAATAAAACTTTTGTCAGCAACAAAAGTCATTTCTTGTGTCAGTGCGTTGTAGGTGTTTTGAAATTTAACTTTTTCATTTCATGATTGTTTAAGAAGTCTAGTAAACTGCTTCTTTAACTTCCATCAGAATGGTGCCAGCTGTCAAACATTCAGCTCAGGTTTTCATTTCTCTTGAATGCTAACAGTCTTCTGATTTTTTAGTATCTTTTATAGTCATATCAGTTTGTGCTTTACATGTATTAATGACAAGTATTTATAAAAATAAAAAATATTTTGCATACTGCTATAAAAAAAGGACTGATTTTCCTGATGTCTAGTTTAGTGATCTTTGACTCAACGGGCATCAAGTACCTGTTCTATCTAGAGGTAATGTGTTAAATGCAATATTTTGGTTAAAATCATTTTAAAATGTATGACTTTATGTCAGTAACTATTTTAATTGGAGAAGAGGAAATATAGAAATATCAAATGTTACCCAGATAATAGGCCTATGCTTTTGTATAATTGAAAATTTAATTCTTTTCTTCTTTGCCCTAGTTATTAATAAAATTGTTAAAGCAGCCAATGTAAGAATGTTGCTCTACTGCCTGCTGTTAGTAGCTGTTCCTTTAATAAATATATTTTGTTATCATTTGTTTAACAATTTTTAACCAATTAAAAATCCACGGAGTTACATTCATTGCCTATCTGTTCTTTCTGGGTATTAAATCAGGTTATTTTGATATGAGTAGAAAAGATACATATCTTATGATAAAAATATGCAAACTTTTGTTGTCTTAACCAAATAAAGATTGACATATCAAATTGTGAAAAAAAAGTAAATCGTGTTGTTAGTCTTACTTTAAAAAAAAAAAAATAATATAGTGGCAATAAAATAGCCTTTATTTAAATTGGTATCTTCACTTGGCCCCCATCACTGATTTCAAGAGTAAATTCATTTTACTTAAATACATTGGAAAATTTGGGAGTAGAGTCTCAGTAAATATTAATTCCATTTCCTTTGATGATATACCAGCATCCCATGAGATGAAAAGGATGTTAATATAAGTAAAAATATCATTGTTATTTATTTTTTTTAATTTTGCTTTTGGTAACTGTAAGCAGTGTGAATCAGCTTAAAATGTATGCTTTGCTACTATCACAGCAGTAGCGATAGTATCAAGAGAAAATACTCAGCTTTGAGACCTTGGATCTGAAAGCAAAACTTGGTATTTCTTTTAAACATGTACTAGTTTGGCAGTTGACAGCAGGTGGTCAAATTACCTTGTCCTTTTAATGAAGGAGTCTACCAAAGATACCAGAGGAAGGAGAATGTGCCTTTCCTTGCCTGATTCCTGATGAGCAAGACTTGGTAAAGTGCAGGATACAGGCCTCTGCTCAGTTCATCCCTCTCAGGTAAGTTGTCCAGATGAAAACCTTAGGTTCTGAGCATAGGGGAACCTGGAGCAAGATGGCAGCCGAGTAACAGCTTCCTTGCATCTGGGCACCGTGAGTCTGGGGAGATAGGACTCCAGGCATCTCTGGCTGGTGGGAACTGCCTATCATCACTCCTATGAGGATACAGGGAGTCAGCGAGAGACTTCTGGACCCCAAGAGGAGGACTAAAACAGTGGAAAACCGGCAAGTGGTCGCGTGTGTTCAACCCGTCTAAACCCGCCCACAACTGTAAGTTCAGTAGCAGCGAGACTGCAAACCAGAAAGGCCTTACCTGTGAACTCTTTTGATGTCCTTGGACTTGGCACTGAGTTGAACTGCCTTGGGGAAGGCCTGAGTGGGAGTGCGGAGAACTTTGGCCGTTGTCTAGGGCCCCAGTCTGAGCCGCTGAGCCAGACGGAGCTAATAGTGTTTGGCTTTGGCGGTGGGTCACACGGATCCATTGTCAGTGATCTGCCCCGGCAACCTCCGCCCTCAGGGTAGCAGAGCTAGAAACGGGTGGGAGCTGGTAACCCAGCAACCAAGTAGCCTAAGGGTGGGGTCTGAGCCGCCTTGCAGCCCTAACCCTCAGGGGCAGAGTGAGACCGGTTTTGGCACACTGAGTAAGTGGATAGCCACTTCAGCAGTGATTCCAGCGAGAAAGCTGGGAAAGCTTCTGCTCAGCAAGTTTACAAGTTCAAAGTGCCTTTTAAGTGGGCTGAAGAGAGATTTAGGGTGTCTACCTGCTGGGGTTTGAGAAATCAGCAGCCTCCAGTCGTATCAGAACTGCGACTAACATCTCACACCCCAAAAGACCACGTGTTGCCCAGACAATATTCAACAACATATACAAACTGCTTTGTTTTTGGTTGTGTATTTTTTTTTCTTTTTTTTTTTTGTTTGGTTGGGTTTTTTTGTTTGTTTATTTTGACGTTGTTGATGTTCTTTTGTTTCTTAATTTCAATCTTTTCCATACAGATCCCTTTTTCTTTCTCAATTTTTCTAGTTTAATTATAATTTCCCATTGCTGCCTTTTTTAATAACTACAACTTCATTTTTGCTAGTGTTTCTACCGCTATCACTTGGTTTTTCACCCAATTTTATCGCCATAAAGTTTTCTGTTTGCTTGTTTTGGTTTGATTTATAGCATTTTTGTCTTTCCTCTCTACTTGGTGGAGGTGGGGTACTGTGTCTGACCAGGTTAGCAAAGAGCTGCTGACCTCAAGGGAACCACCCAACTGGGCACCCAACCCCCAGAAGGTGGGGTTTTTTAAGGTTGTGTCAAAGTACCCTACTGTACACCTATAGTGCCCTGTCTCCCTCTTTCTGTGCCTCTCTTCTTTTTGTCAATATTCCTTATCCCTACCCCCTCTCCTTTCTCTATCTTTCTTTTTTTTCTTATCACTCGGTCATCCTTTCTTTCATCCCTTTTTTGCTCTTCAACCTTCTCACCTTTCTGGTCCTGTAACCCTTAGTCCACAGGCACAAGAACTTAAAGAGCAAGAGGAAGTGAAAGGAAAATTAGGGCAAGGAAACAGATAAAAGAAATCACTCATGAGGAAGAATCAGCAGAAAACTCCAGGCAACATGAAGAACCAGTCCAGAACAACCCCGGAAAGGGACCATGAGGTAGCTACTGCAGAGGATTCCACCTATACAGAAATGTTAGGAATGACAGAAAGGGAATTTAGAATACACATGTTGAAAACAATGAAAGAAATGATGGAAACAATGAAGGAAACTGCTAATAAAGTGGAAAATAACCAAAAGGAAATCCAAAAACAGAATCAAATCAGAGATGAACGATATGAAGAATATAAAAAGGATATAGCAGAGCTGAAGGAAATGAAACAGTCAATCAGGGAACTTAAAGATGCAATGGAAAGTATCAGCAACAGGTTAGACCATGCAGAAGAAAGAATTTCAGAGGTAGAAGACAAAGTTTTTGAGATAACTCAGATAGTAAAAGAGGCAGAAAAGAAGAGAGAGAAAGCAGAACGTTCACTGTCAGAATTATGGGACTTTATGAAACGTTCCAACATACGAGTTATAGGAATTCCAGAAGGGGAAGAAGAATGCCCCAGAGGAATGGAAGCCATACTAGAGAATATTACAAAAGAAAATTTCCCAAACATCACCAAAGATTCTGACACACTGCTTTCAGAGGGCTATCGGACCCCAGGTCGCCTCAACTCTAACCGAGCTTCTCCAAGACACATTGTGATGAACCTGTCCAAAGTCAAGACAAAAGAAAAGATTCTGCAAGCTGCCAGGAGTAAGCACCAGTTGACCTACAGGGGCAAATCCATCAGAGTGACCTCAGACTTCTCTAATGAAACTTTCCAAGCAAGAAGACAATGGTCATCTACCTTTAATCTACTTAAACAGAACAATTTTCAGCCCAGAATTCTGTACCCTGCTAAGCTAAGCTTCAAAATTGATGGAGAAATCAAATCATTTACGGATATACAAACATTGAGGAAATTCACCACAACAAGACCAGCTCTACAGGGAATACTTCAACCTGTTCTGCACACTGACCACCACAATGGATCAGCAGCAAAGTAAGAACTCAGAAATCAAAGGACAGAACCTAACCTCCACACTGATGCAAAAGATAAAACTAAGCAATGGACTCTCACCAAATAAGACGAATAGAATACTACCACACTTATCAATTATCTCCATAAATGTTAATGGCTTGAATTCCCCACTGAAGAGACATAGATTGGCTGACTGGATTAAAAAACACAAGCCATCCATTTGCTGTCTGCAAGAAACACACCTGGCTTCAAAAGACAAATTAAAGCTCCGAGTCAAGGGTTGGAAGACAATTTTTCAGGCAAATGGAATTCAGAAGAAAAGAGGAGTTGCAATCTTATTTTCAGATACATGTGGATTTAAAGCAACTAAAGTCAAAAAAGACAAAGATGGTCACTTTATATTGGTCAAGGGAAAACTACAACAAGAAGACATTTCAATTCTAAATATCTATGCACCAAATTTAAATGCTCCCAGATTCTTGAAACAGACCTTACTCAGTCTGAGCAATATGATATCTGATAATACCATCATAACAGGGGACTTTAACACACCTCTTACAGAGCTGGACAGATCCTCTAATCAGAAATTAAACAAAGATATAAGAGATTTAAATGAGACCCTAGAACAATTATGCTTGATAGACGCATATAGAACACTCCACCCCAAAGATAAAGAATATACATTCTTCTCATCACCCCATGGAACATTCTCCAAAATTGATCATATCCTGGGACACAAAACAAATATCAACAGAATCAAAAGAATTGAAATTTTACCTTGTATCTTTTCAGACCATAAGGCACTAAAGGTGGAACTCAACTCTAACAAAAATGCTCGACCCCATCCAAAGGCATGGAAATTAAACAATCTTCTGTTGAATAACAGATGGGTGAAGGAAGAAATCAAACAGGAAATCACTAACTTCCTTAAGCATAACAACAATGAAGACACAAGCTACCAAAACCTGTGGGATACTGCAAAAGCAGTTTTGAGAGGAAAATTCATCGCTTTAGATGCCTACATTCGAAAAACAGACAGAGAGCACATCAACAATCTCACAAGAGACCTTATGGAATTGGAAAAAGAAGAACAATCTAAGCCTAAACTCAGTAGAAGAAAAGAAATCTCCAAAATCAAATCAGAGATCAATGAAATTGAAAACAAAAGAATCATTCAGAAAATTAATGAAACAAGGAGTTGGTTTTTTGAAAAAATAAATAAAATAGATAAACCATTGGCCAGACTAACTAGAAATAGAAAAGTAAAATCTCTAGTAACCTCAATCAGAAATGATAAAGGGGAAATAACAACTGATCCCACAGAGATACAAGAGATCATCTCTGAATACTACCAGAAACTGTATGCCCAGAAATTTGACAATGTGAAGGAAATGGATCAATATTTGGAATCACACCCTCTCCCTAGACTCGGCCAGGAAGAAATAGACCTCCTGAACAGACCAATTTCAAGCACTGAGATCAAAGAAACAATAAAAAAGCTTCCAACTAAAAAATGCCCTGGTCCAGATGGCTTCACTCCAGAATTCTATCAAACCTTCAAGGAAGAGCTTATTCCTGTACTGCAGAAATTATTCCAAAAAATTGAGGAAGAAGGAATCTTCCCCAACACATTCTATGAAGCAAACATCACCCTGATACCAAAACCAGGAAAAGACCCAAACAAAAAGGAGAATTTCAGACCAATCTCACTCATGAATATAGATGGAAAAATTCTCAACAAAATACTAGCCAATAGATTACAGCTTATCATCAAAAAAGTCATTCATCATGATCAAGCAGGCTTCATCCCAGGGATGCAAGGCTGGTTTAACATACGCAAGTCCATAAACGTTATCCACCATATTAACAGAGGCAAAAATAAAGATCACATGATCCTCACAATAGATGCAGAAAAAGCATTTGATAAAATCCAGCATCCTTTTCTAATTAGAACACTGAAGAGTATAGGCATAGGTGGCACATTTCTAAAACTGATTGAAGCTATCTATGACAAACCCACAGCCAATATTTTACTGAATGGAGTAAAACTGAAAGCTTTTCCTCTTAGAACTGGAACCAGACAAGGTTGTCCTCTGTCACCTTTACTATTCAACATAGTGCTGGAAGTTCTAGCCAATACAATTAGGCAAGACAAGGAAATAAAGGGAATCCAAATGGGAGCAGAGGAGGTCAAACTCTCCCTCTTTGCTGACGACATGATCTTATACTTAGAGAACCCCAAAGACTCAACCACAAGACTCCTAGAAGTCATCAAAAAATACAGTAATGTTTCAGGATATAAAATCAATGTCCACAAGTCAGTAGCCTTTGTATACACCAATAACAGTCAAGAGGAGAAGCTAATTAAGGACACAACTCCCTTCACCATAGTTTCAAAGAAAATGAAATACCTAGGAATATACCTAACGAAGGAGGTGAAGGACCTCTATAAAGAAAACTATGAACTCCTCAGAAAGGAAATAGCAGAGGATATTAACAAATGGAAGAACATACCATGCTCATGGATGGGAAGAATCAACATTGTTAAAATGTCTATACTTCCCAAAGCAATCTACCTATTCAATGCCATTCCTATCAAAGTACCTACATCGTATTTTCAAGATTTGGAAAAAATGATTCTGCGTTTTGTATGGAACCGGAAAAAACCCCGTATAGCTAAGGCAGTTCTTAGTAACAAAAATAAAGCTGGGGGCATCAGCATACCAGATTTTAGTCTGTACTACAAAGCCATAGTGCTCAAGACAGCTTGGTACTGGCACAAAAACAGAGACATAGACACTTGGAATCGAATTGAACACCAAGAAATGAAACTAACATCTTACAACCACCTAATCTTCGATAAACCAAACAAGAACTTACCTTGGGGGAAAGACTCCCTATTCAATAAATGGTGTTGGGAGAATTGGATGTCTGCGTGTAAAAGACTGAAACTGGACCCACACCTTTCCCCACTCACAAAAATTGATTCAAGATGGATAAAGGACTTAAATTTAAGGCACGAAACAATAAAAATCCTCAAAGAAAGCATAGGAAAAACACTGGAAGATATTGGCCTGGGGGAAGACTTCATGAAGAAGACTGCCATGGCAATTGCAACAACAACAAAAATAAACAAATGGGACTTCATTAAACTGAAAAGCTTCTGTACAGCTAAGGTGACGATAACCAAAGCAAAGAGACAACCCACACAATGGGAAAGGATATTTGCATATTTTCAATCAGACAAAAGCTTGATAACCAGGATCTATAGAGAACTCAAATTAATCCACATGAAAAAAGCCAACAATCCCTTATATCAATGGGCAAGAGACATGAATAGAACTTTCTCTAAAGACGACAGACGAATGGCTAACAAACACATGAAAAAATGTTCATCATCTCTATATATTAGAGAAATGCAAATCAAAACATCCCTGAGATATCATCTAACCCCAGAGAGAATGGCCCACATCACAAAATCTCAAAACTGCAGATGCTGGCGTGGATGTGGAGAGAAGGGAACACTTTTACACTGCTGGTGGGACTGCAAACTAGTACAACCTTTCTGGAAGGAAGTATGGAGAAACCTCAAAGCACTCAACCTAGACCTCCCATTCGATCCTGCAATCCCATTACTGGGCATCTACCCAGAAGGAAAAAAATCCTTTTATCATAAGGACACTTGTACTCGACTGTTTATTGCAGCTCAATTTACAATCGCCAAAATGTGGAAACAGCCTAAATGCCCACCAACCCAGGAATGGATTAACAAGCTGTGGTGTATGTATACCATGGAATACTATTCAGCCATTAAAAAAAATGGAGACTTTACATCCTTCGTATTAACCTGGATGGAAGTGGAAGACATTATTCTTAGTAAAGCATCACAAGAATGGAGAAGCATGAATCCTATGTACTCAATCTTGATATGAGGACAATTAATGACAATTAAGGTTATGGGGGGGGGAAGCAGAAAGAGAGAGGGAGGGAGTGGGGTGGGGCCTTAGTGTGTGTCACACTTTATGGGGGCAGGACATGATTGCAAGAGGGACTTTACCTAGCAATTGCAATCAGTGTAACTGGCTTATTGTACCCTCAATGAATCCCCAACAATAAAAAAAAAAAGAAAAAAAAATAGATAAGGAACCTCATCCTTGCTCAGATCTTGAGCTCCTATGCTTAAGAGATCCTCCTATCTCGGCCTCCCAGAGTGCTATGATTACATGCATGAGCTATCAAGCCTGGCAAATTTTCTTTTTTTTTGGCCGGGGCTGGGTTTGAACCCGCCACCTCCGGCATATGGGACCAGCGCCCTACTCCTTGAGCCACAGGTGCTGCCCATGCCTGGAAAATTTTCTAATTCTTGACTATTTATCAACTATCTTGATTCTTGACTATCAAGCCCGGTAAATTTTCTATTCTTGATTATTTAGGTAATAAGCCTTTATGCTTGTGTCCAACTCTTTTTTTCGTAGAATCAGATTCAAATGACTTGAACATCGTTAGTAATATCGACTCTTGGGTGTACTATGTTAAAATGGCTTCCCCCGTTGTTCTTTTAATTTTACTTATTTTAGGATGCAGCTTTTATATTTTTAGTAGCAAAATTCATATATTGATTCAAATATGGAACCAGCCTTGCATTCTGAAATTAAACTCGGTTGTGGTGTATTATTATTTGCATGTACACATTTGTGGATTTGCTTTGATAAAGAATCTATTATTCTTGTGTAATTTCAAAAAAAAAAAAAAAAAGAAGTCAGCATAGGCTAAAGGTAGTGAATTATTATCTCAACTCATTGTTCACAGTCAGTTACAAATCAAATTTCTTCCATTCTTTCCCTTCTTTTCACTACTGCATTTGACTAGTCACTTAAAGAAATTTTTTTTTATTTTTAAAAGGAAGTCAGCAGTATATACTGACTTAGCAATATATAATCATATATACTACCTGATCATAATAATTTGCTAAATGAACAAAAAAAAACTAGAAGAAAATGAGGAAAGTAGGGCTGGGCGTGGTGGCTCATGCCTGTAATCCCAGCACTCTAGGAAGCCAAGGAAGGTGGGTCTCTAAAAAGTTAGAGACCAGCCTGAGCCAGAGTAAGACCCTGTCTCTAAAAATAGCTGGGCTTTATAGCAGGCTCCTGTAGTCCCAGCTACTCGGGAGGCTGAGGCAAGAGAATCACTTGAGCCCAAGAGTTTGAAGTTGCTGTGAACTATGATACCACCACGGCACTCTACCCAGGGGGACAAAGTGAGACTCCATCTCAAAAAAAAAAAAAAAAGAGGAAAGTATAAGCAGGATGCTTAGACTACAGAAGATTTTTTTTTTCATATCTACTTTACCTTATATTCCTACTTTTTCCTAGCTGTATCAAATTTATTAAAAGGAAAACAGACGTCAAGGGGGAAAAAAAAGGCAATACCACTGGCAATCACTTTCTCTGCACTAATCAGTTTTATACTTAAACAAATAGGACTTTTCTCTAATTGGCAGGGATATACTACAAACTGACTCTTACCAGTAACATTCAAAAATTCAGGGTAGGCACAGAGGCCCACATTTATAATCCTGGCACTCAGGGAAGCTGAGGCAGGAGGATCGCTTGAGCTCAGCAATTTTGAGACCAGGATGAGCAAGAGTGAGATCTCATCTCTATAAGCAGAAAAAATTAACCACATATGGTGGCATGTGCCTATTAGTTCCAGCTACTTAGGAGGCTAAAGCAGAAGAATCACTTGAGCCCATGAGTTGGAGGTTTCAGTGAGCTATGATGAGGATGCCACTACATTCCAGCCAGGCATACAGAACAAGATTCTGTCTCAAAATAAATAAATAAATAAATAAATAAATGAATAAATAAAAAAAAAAAAAAAAAAAAAGAAAACCTTAGGTTCTGTCTTAGCTGTCACCCTACCTTTCAAGTGACAGCAGCTAGTCTTTCAAAGTTCTAAGTACCTTAAAAGATTTTCTGATGTACATTTCAAAATATTATCAAAGATGTAAGAGGATTCATCTTAATTATGAAGTCTGACAAGTTGTGTCAGAGCTGTTCTTAAATCACTTTCAGAGAAATACACAATCCAAAAATAAATCTTTTCATTTTAGTCCACCTGTTGTGGTATTAACGTAATAATGTACCTTTCTGATAATAAAACAGAAACTTTTTCATTCCTGAAGTTTCCTGTTGGGAGTATTGAGTTTTGTGAGAAATGTGTAACATTGGCTAGTAATGCAATATGTTGGGTTTTACTGCCAGCGTTTTGTTTAAGAAGGGTGTGAGAGGTTTTAACCAACAGGAATGTAAAGTCAAAGTTAAGTATGGCATCATCTTACCACCTGTCACATGAATAAACCCAGAATCATAAGCAAATATCTTGTACATTTGAATGTTTTTGTCAATTCAGATAAGCTAGCTATAAAATAGTTTTCTCTTACCTTTACCTGTATATAATTTAAGGAAACTTTATCTTTTTCCCTCCAGGATAATGTTGGAGTGGAAAAATGGTCCCCAAAGTTGTATGCAAAGGTTAATGGACATGCAAGGGAGGTTTCTTCAATAATTGCAGGGCAGAGGAATAGATCTGGATACACTCATAGTATATTTAAATCCCAGAACATGGATGAAAATAGATTCTGAGGAATTATGTCAAACTTGTGAAGATTCAAGCCTCTGCTCTTTCCTCTGTCTCTAGCTACCTGGACAGGTGTTTAGTTCTTCCGTTTCGTGATCTGCTTAGAATAAGACTTTTCAAATCTATAGGAAATCGTCTGTAGTCTGTGCTGTTTTCAAGGTTTTATTTAGAGACTATGTTATAGTTTCCTTCAATAACATATTGCCTATTTTTAATAATCTTAACCCTCAGTAATTTCTTAAGTTAATATCTAATCTACTTATCTCTATAAAACAGAGTGTCTCAACCCTGACTCTATGGACATTTGAGCAGGATAATTCTTTGTTGGCAGGGAGTGAGGGGACTTGCCTGTGCTTGGTGCAATGTTGAGCAGCATACCTGGCCTCTGCTCACCAGGTGCCAGGGGCATCCTTCTCCCATTTGTAATGTGTCCAAACATTGCTAAATGTTCCCTAGTGGGAATAATTGCCCTTGTTTGAGAACCACTGCTGTAAGACATTATAGGATGTTAGAGTTAGCAATTATCTCATTTTTATTTTCTCATTTTCCACATGGCTGTGATTTACTTAAGCTCTCATGGCTCGTTAGTCAGAGGTGAGCCTGGAACTCGGGTTTTCTTACTTTCCAGTTTTGTTTTTTTTCCTACCACATCATGCTTTCTTGGTATGAGTGTATGATACTCTGAGCCTTTACTTATGAGCTTGTCCAACTACATGAGTTCTGTTATATTATAGCCAATCATTTAGTAAACCTACTCCATACCATGTACATAAAGTCTGTGTTCTCATTAAGGATCCACTTATATACTGTTTTGGGTTATTTTCCCCAGAAGCAACCCTGAGATGAGGATTTATATAAAAGTGATTTATTAGACGTGTTCTCAGAGAAATTTGTTAAGAGAGTGAGGAAGTAGAGAAGATAATGACCAAATAAGTCTACAGTGTCAGGTAAACTTCCAAGCAAGTCATTTCAGCTCAGTCCCATAGGAGAGCTCTGGAGATTGTGTCTATCATATCCCAGAACTATCCAGATCATCTACAAGAGGGAAAAAATGGAGTATTTATACTTCTCTGCCCATGAATCATTGTTTGAGGTAGAGTTTCTCCACCTCTATGGTACTGACATTTTGCGGGTATTTCTTTATTCTTTGTTGCGAGGGTCTGCCTTGCACTGTGGGGTGCCTGGCAGCATGTCTGTCTTCTACCTGCTAAATGCCTGTAACATTCCAATCCCCCTTCCCTGCCCAGTCATGACCACCAAAAATGTCTCTAGACACTTTCAATCCAGAAGGTCAAAATCACCTCCTCACTTAGGACCATTGGTTCAAAGAGTTGCCCCTGGGGAGATGTAAATTCTCAGGAACTTTAGGCTATTCAGGCAAAGTGGTCTTTAAGAGCAATCTGCTGACAGAAGCAGGTTCTGACTGGGAGAGTGAAAGCACACCAGGAACCCGTGTGCATGAAAAGGTTAATAAATCCCAGTGGAAATGGGTAGAACACTGGCATCATCTGCTACCTATCCATAAACTTACTAAACTTCTCCTTTTCAACCATGTCAGCAGTAAAAGGCTATCTAATATAAAAGCATGTTTTTCCTTCAGGGGCTTTTACTGGACTGAGTCTATCAAGTGTCTCATGTTTTATAGTCAGTATCTCTGGAGCAGTATCTGAATCATCCTACTTTTGCCACTCTAATACACAAAATTCCTCTCCATTGGGCTAATTTCAATCTCTGTGGATTGTTTTGATCAGAAATCTGATTTGAAAAAGAACTTGAAAACTTGGAACCATTGTTGCAAGATTAGAATTCATGATTTTTTTTTGTTTGTTTCACTCTAATGACAGAACGATCACTGTATTTTGTCTGTGTTTTTCTAATCTTGAGCGTTTTTGTTGAACTGCGCCCCATCTACCATTCATTCATTCAGAAAGTGTTTATTGAGGGCCTACTATGTGCCCAGCACTTTGATAGATAATAAGAATACAGCAGGGGACAAAAAGATATTTTTTCGTTGTTTTGTTAATGAAGCTGCCAGTCTAGTAAGGAAGAATGATGAGAGATTAGTTGTAGTCCATGGAGCAGGATTGTCTGAATGGCCATTAGTTCTCTGGGTTTCCTGGACAATGAGAATTGGGAGGTCCTCTTTGCCCCTCTAGGAGGGACCGTGTCCAATTCTTAAGGAACTGATGGTTTTGTCTTCCCAGTAGAAGTGATTATAACTTTTCAGGGAAGGTGGCATTCTTAAACAGCACCGGTAAATAGCCTGCTTGTCTGCCAAAATCAGACCATAGCACCATGTATATTCCTCTAATGTTAAGACTGTACAAATAGGAAGAATAGTTGGAAGGGCCATTGTCTCTTTCCTAGAAGTAAATCTCAGTAGTCTGATGATTTCTGCAGGAGGAGGATGGGATAGCCATATCTTATGTGTCTCACTAGCCTTCATCTTTTACTTGTAAGTTTTCTCTTTAGCCAATGAAGTATATATTTAGCCTATGTTGTATAATGTGGAATTTGTCTTTAAACCTGCATAATCAATGCTGCAAAGAAAAATGCAGATTTAAAGGAGATGTGCTTTGGATTATTTGGGTGATCAAAAAGGCCTGTCTGAGAAAGTAACATTTGTGCTGAGATCTGAGCACTGAGGAATTTAGTCATGTAAAGTGAGAAGAGGCTTCTAGTCAGAGAAAGATTACAGAAAATCCTTAAGCTGGACGAGAACTTGATGTGTTCTGAAAGAAGAGTAGTTTAGGTGGCTGGAGCATAGAAATTAAGAGAGGGAAGAATGAAAGTGACATGAGATGAAGTTGGAGAAGTTCAAAATACAGTAGGGGCTAGATCATAATAAATGGCCTCACTGGCCATGGCAAGGAATTCTTATTTTCTCCTAAGTGTGATGGGAAGCCATTGAAGAAACCTTCAAGTTACTGGTTCTGATTTAGGGTTTTAAAAGATAATTGTCATTCCTCTGTTTAGAATGGGAGAAGAGAAATAAAAAAAAACTGGTGTGGTAGTCTGCTTTATAGGTGGTAATAGCTTTGGGTGGGGGTGGCAACATCATAAATGGAGACGTGAAGAGAGTTGGGACCAATTTTGGAAACACAGTCATACAAATTAATCAACAGAATAGAGAGATGAGAGAAAGAAAAATCAAGAGTGACTCCCAAGTTTTTGACTTACCCTACTGGGTAGGTATGAAATGAGGGAAATGCTGGGAAGAAATTTTTTTGTAGTGGAAGGACAAGAGGAAGATTTCCATTTTGATCATATTAAACTTGAAATGTGAGACATTCAAATAGATACAAGTGGGCAACTGTGTATATACCAATTAGAAGTTTAGAGTCCAGGTCTGAACCAGAAATGTAAATTTTGGAGTCATTGGTATAAACTTAATATTCAAAGCCTGGATGGACTTGTTTAAGGAATGAGTCTAGCTAGAGAGGAGTAGCAGGGACTGAGCCCTGAGGTTCTCCAATAAAAAGAGTTTAAAGAGATGAGGAGAAACCAGACAAGGGTATTCACATGATGGTTTGTCTCCTTTGCTTTTGGTTAATGTAACAAAAGTTAAAATTGAGCATTGTGAGAGAAAGGAATACTATGAATTATTCTTTATATTCAGGCTTGAAACTATAAAGAAAGTTAAAAAAACAAACAAACACAAAAGATCATGAACACATACATCGGCAATAGAATTGTATGACTGACCTGGCCTGCGGGTCAGTTGACAGGGATACCTGGAGGAGGGGGTGAGAATGGGAAGGGGCAAGGGGCATGAAGAATAGAGACAAGACAGGAGTCTGATCAAGTCTCGTTTATTGCAAAGTTCTTCCAGGGTATATAAGGGTAGGTGAAGGAGGAGGTTTACGTCACCAGGTAGCCAAGCAACCTGGCCTTGGTGGAGATAAGTTCCAAATGGCAAGCTTCCAAGTTTCGCTCACGTAATTTACAAGAAGAGGCCTGGCGTTTGCAGGGAAATAGAAACTTAGGTCTGTTAGTACCGGAAATAGCACTTGGCCTACAAAATAGATGCTGTGGTGTCAGCCTTCCACAGGTCCCCCTTTTTTATAATATTTTTAAATGTACATTTTACCTTTAAAGTTTTGCCAGCTCTCAACCGAGAGGGCAGGGTGACTGTGTCTGTCTTAGGTTGGGACTGCCTTACCATCTCAGTTGATCCTCCTTACCCGTCATGGGATACACGGTAGCTATCTGACTGGGCTCCTGTCTTAGGTTGGTAGGATAAGCAAAATCTGAGATGAGGGTCCTCATTACCCGTCCTTGACTAGCCAGTCCCCTAAGTAGTTATGGTTATGCGTTCATCTTCCATAGCAAGTCTGTGATAATAAACCTGGAGGGGCTGAATTTTAATAGCATCAATTTGTTGTTTTATAAAGGCCATGACTTTGTTAAAAAGAAAAGGTCCTAGTGACAGTAATATTAGTAAGCCAAGGAGGGGCCCTAAAAATGGAAGGAGATAAGGCAGAAAGCCATCTAGCCCACTCCAAAACGGGTTGTCCATAATTTTTCTTTTTCTTTCCTCTAGATTATCTTGTAATTTCTTTATTTTGTCTCAAACAATTCCTGACTTATTTGCATAAAAGCAGCATTTTTCCTGTAATGCTAAGCAGATGCCTCCTTGGTTAGCAGTTAGAAGATCTAAACCTCTTCTATTCTGTAGTACTACTTCAGCTAAGGAATCTAATTGATCTTGAAGATTTTTAACTGTGCCTGATAGGGCTTGTATATCTTCTGCCATAAGTTGGGATAGTTCAGTATATTTAAGTACAGCAATGCCCATACCGGTGGTACCAGTGGCCATGCCAGCAGTGATTCCCAGAGTGGCCAAGAGAGGGAGAAATTGGACAGCCAGATATATAGAATGGCCAGATATGTAACCAAAGGATGGTATAGGTAAAGATTCATTTCCATTGACTATATCTATATCGGGTAGCAAAATGGCGATAGTACATAATCCTGTCCACTTAGTGGGCAGAATGGTATATGCCAAGTTATTGCCACAAACAAATAGCGTATCATTGGGAGCACACGGGGAATAAGTAATATTGATGATGTCAGTGCAATTGGTCAAAGAGAGTATGCCAATATCAATAGCATAACTGTCGTCTCTATAAGGGGAGACAATACAGGGTGCTTCAGAAAAGATAGGTTGTACTGGTAAAGGCATGATGGGCATGCAGTTATTAGATGATAATTCAATGGAATTAACATTGATAGCCATAGGCATAGATAGTCCTAAATGAAGGCATAACCAGCAATTTTGAGCCAAAGAAGGGTTGGATTGATTAAGTAACCTATGTGTGATGTCTAGCATTTTCAGGGTTTGGGGGTCTAGATTCACATTCCTATAAAGCTATTGGATGGTAGTTAAATTTAGGAGACATGTGGTTTACAATGTTTTCCAGTTGCTTTTGGACTATATTCTGTCTTACCTGATCTTGGGGTCTACCTCCATCAGAGACATGCACAGGTGGAGTCTTATTCTAGCAAACTGTTTTTCCTACTGTATCAGGACAGCCAGATTGGGCATATTTATTTGAGGTCCCCCAGACCTGAGGGACTGTGTCCCACTCGCCTCCAAATGTCCCTGAAAAATGTCTGGTCAAGATTGCTGTAAAATAGGTATTATTATCTGTACCAGTGCATAGTTGAACCTGCTCATAACAGGTATTATGTACAGATGGATGGAATTCTATACAAGGGCATGGTCCAGGCTTGTTATTAAAGGTGGGGATAATTTTAGCCTTTTTGCTACAGAACCCATGCCCGTGTTCCACAAACACCTTGTCTCATTAGTAAGTATGCTGTTTTATCACCACAACCTACATTTAGGAGAGGGGTTGTTTTACAGTTCTAGGTGCCACCACGGCACTCATAAGGAGTACCAGTTAATTTTTGTAAGAGTGCCCGAGCCTCATGGGGATTACTGAAACCACCTTCATTTTTTTGTATCAGGAGAGAGATCCCCAGCAGTAGCCACATCCAGGTGCTCATAGTTACCTGCAAAGAAAAGGAAAGAAAGCCTTCTCAGGGGGTCTCTTGCTCCCTGGATTTAGAGGTGATGATGTTATCTACTTGTTTGACCAGTCGTTCAGGTAACCATCGTGCTGCTTCCATCTTCTGTGAATATATGCATACGGCACCTCTACCCCAAATTAAAACCGAATCAGGGCCGTGCCATTTATTATCTAATGGATCTTTCCCTAGGGCAGTGGCAAACTCCCGTTTAGTATCTGGGTGCCAGAAGCGGTCTGCTGCAGACCGGCCGTCTTGATCCAGTGTAAAAAAATTTCAAATGAGTAATGAATGGGATAAGAGATTTCTTGGGGACCCCTTAACAGGGTACCATTCCCCCTTCTTTATTTTTTCTTTATTTTTTTTTTTTTTTATTGTTGGGGATTCATTGAGGGTACAATAAGCCAGTTACACTGATTGCAATTGTTAGGTAAAGTCCCTTTTGCAATCATGTCTTGCCCCCATAAAGTGTGACACACACTAAGGCCCGACCTTCCTCCCTCCATCCCTCTTTCTGCTTCCCCCCCCATAACCTTAATTGTCATTAATTGTCCTCATATCAAGATTGAGTACATAGGATTCATGCTTCTCCATTTTTGTGATGCTTTACTAAGAATAATGTCTTCCACTTCCATCCAGGTTAATACGAAGGATGTAAAGTCTCCATTTTTTTTAATGGCTGAATAGTATTCCATGGTATACATATACCACAGCTTGTTAATCCATTCCTGGGTTGGTGGGCATTTAGGCTGTTTCCACATTTTGGCGATTGTAAATTGAGCTGCAATAAACAGTCGAGTACAAGTGTCCTTATGATAAAAGGATTTCTTTCCTTCTGGGTAGATGCCCAGTAATGGGATTGCAGGATCAAATGGGAGGTCTAGCTTGAGTGCTTTGAGGTTTCTCCATACTTCCTTCCAGAAAGGTTGTACTAGTTTGCAGTCCCACCAGCAGTGTAAAAGTGTTCCCTTCTGTCCACATCCACGCCAGCATCTGCAGTTTTGAGATTTTGTGATGTGGGCCATTCTCACTGGGGTTAGATGATATCTCAGGGTTGTTTTGATTTGCATTTCTCTAATATATAGAGATGATGAACATTTTTTCATGTGTTTGTTAGCCATTCGTCTGTCATCTTTAGAGAAAGTTCTATTCATGTCTCTTGCCCATTGATATAAGGGATTGTTGGCTTTTTTCATGTGGATTAATTTGAGTTCTCTATAGATCCTGGTTATCAAGCTTTTGTCTTATTGAAAATATGCAAATATCCTTTCCCATTGTGTGGGTTGTCTCTTTGCTTTGGTTATTGTCTCCTTAGCTGTACAGAAGCTTTTCAGTTTAATGAAGTCCCATTTGTTTATTTTTGTTGTTGTTGCAATTGCCATGGCAGTCTTCTTCATGAAGTCTTCCCCCAGGCCAATATCTTCCAGTGTTTTTCCTATGCTTTCTTGGAGGATTTTTATTGTTTCATGCCTTAAATTTAAGTCCTTTATCCATATTGAATCAATTTTTGTGAGTGGGGAAAGGTGTGGGTCCAGTTTCAGTCTTTTACATGTAGTCATCCAGTTCTCCCAACACCATTTATTGAATAGGGAGTCTTTCCCCCAAGGCAACTTCTTGTTTGGTTTATCAAAGATTAGGTGGTTGTAAGATGTTAGTTTCATTTCTTGGTGTTCAATACGATTCCAAGTGTCTATGTCTCTGTTTTTGTGCCAGTACCATGCTGTCTTGAGCACTATGGCTTTGTAGTACAGACTAAAATCTGGTATGCTGATGCCCCCAGCTTTATTTTTGTTACAGAGAACTGCCTTAGCTATATGGGTTTTTTTCCGGTTCCATACAAAACGCAGAATCATTTTTTCCAAATCTTGAAAGTACGATGTAGGTACTTTGATAGGAATGGCATTGAATAGGTAGATTGCTTTGGGAAGTATAGACATTTTAACAATGTTGATTATTCCCATCCATGAGCATGGTATGTTCTTCCATTTGTTAATATCCTCTGCTATTTCCTTTCTGAGGAGTTCATAGTTTTCTTTATAGAGGTCCTTCACCTCCTTCGTTAGGTATATTCCTAGGTATTTCATTTTCTTTGAGACTATGGTGAAGGGGGTTGTGTCCTTAATTAGCTTCTCATCTTGACTGTTATTGGTGTATACAAAGGCTACTGACTTGTGGACATTGATTTTATATCCTGAAACATTACTGTATTTTTTGATGACTTCTAGGAGTCTTGTGGTTGAGTCTTTGGGGTTCTCTAAGTATAAGATCATATCATCAGCAAAGAGGGAGAGTTTGACCTCCTCTGCTCCCATTTGGATTCCCTTTATTTCCTTGTCTTGCCTAATTGTATTGGCTAGCACTTCCAGCACTACGTTGAATAGTAAAGGTGACAGAGGACAACCTTGTCTGGTTCCAGTTCTAAGAGGAAAAGCTTTCAGATTTATTCCATTCAGTAAAATATTGGCTGTGGGTTTGTCATAGATAGCTTCAATCAGTTTTAGAAATGTGCCACCTATGCCTATACTCTTCAGTGTTCTAATTAGAAAAGGATGCTGGATTTTATCAAATGCTTTTTCTGCATCTATTGAGAGGATCATATGATCTTTATTTTT
The DNA here is from genome assembly GCF_027406575.1 of Nycticebus coucang. Classification (NCBI taxonomy): domain Eukaryota; kingdom Metazoa; phylum Chordata; class Mammalia; order Primates; family Lorisidae; genus Nycticebus; species Nycticebus coucang. Next base: position 92,546,682 of record NC_069788.1, read on the forward strand.
GCCTCTGTTAATATGGTGGATAACGTTTATGGACTTGCGTATGTTAAACCAGCCTTGCATCCCTGGGATGAAGCCTACTTGATCATGATGAATGACTGTTTTGATGATAAGCTGTAATCTATTGGCTAGGATTTTGTTGAGAATTTTTCCATCTATATTCATGAGTGAGATTGGTCTGAAATTCTCCTTTTTGTTTGGGTCTTTTCCTGGTTTTGGTATCAGGGTGATGTTTGCTTCATAGAATGTGTTGGGGAAGATTCCTTCTTCCTCAGTTTTTTGGAATAATTTCTGCAGTACAGGAATAAGCTCTTCCTTGAAGGTTTGATAGAATTCTGGAGTGAAGCCATCTGGACCAGGGCATTTTTTAGTTGGAAGCTTTTTTATTGTTTCTTTGATCTCAGTACTTGAAATTGGTCTGTTCAGGAGCTCTATTTCTTCCTGGCTGAGTCTAGGGAGAGGGTGTGATTCCAAATATTGATCCATTTCCTTCACATTGTCAAATTTCTGGGCATAGAGTTTCTGGTAGTATTCAGAGATGATCTCTTGTATCTCTGTGGGATCAGTTGATATTTCCCCTTTATCGTTTCTGATTGAGGTTACTAGAGATTTTACTTTTCTATTTCTAGTTAGTCTGGCCAAAGGTTTATCTATTTTATTTATTTTCTCAAAAAACCAACTCATTGTTTCATTAATTTTCTGAATGATTCTTTTGTTTTTGATTTCATTCATCTCTGATTTGATTTTGGATGTTTCTTTTCTTCTGCTGAGTTTAGGCTTAGATTGTTCTTCTTTTTCCAATTCCATAAGATCTCTTGTGAGATTGTTGATGTGCTCTCTTTCTGTTTTTCGAATGTAGGCATCTAAAGCGATGAATTTTCCTCTCAAAACTGCTTTTGCAGTATCCCACAGGTTTTGGTAGCTTGTGTCTTCATTGTTGTTATGCTCAAGGAAGTTAATGATTTCCTGTTTTATTTCTTCCTGCACCCATCTGTTATTCAACAGAAGATTGTTTAATTTCCATGCCTTTGGGTGGGGTCGAGCATTTTTGTTAGAGTTGAGTTCCACCTTTAGTGCCTTATGGTCTGAAAAGATACAAGGTAAAATTTCAATTCTTTTGATTCTGTTGATATTTGTTTTGTGTCCCAGGATATGATCAATTTTGGAGAATGTTCCATGGGGTGATGAGAAGAATGTATATTCTTTATCTTTGGGGTGGAGTGTTCTATATGCGTCTATCAAGCATAGTTGTTCTAGGGTCTCATTTAAATCTCTTACATCTTTGTTTAATTTCTGTTTAGAGGATCTGTCCAGCTCTGTAAGAGGTGTGTTAAAGTCCCATGTTATGATGGTATTATCAGATATCATATAGCTCAGACTGAGTAAGGTCTGCTTCAAGAATCTGGGAGCATTTAAATTGGGTGCATAAATATTTAGAATTGAAATGTCTTCTTGTTGTAGTTTTCCCTTGACCAATATAAAGTGACCATCTTTGTCTTTTTTTACTTTAGTTGCTTTAAATCCACATGTATCGGAAAATAAGATTGCAACTCCTCTTTTCTTCTGAATTCCATTTGCCTGAAAAATTGTCTTCCAACCCTTGACTCGGAGCTTTAATTTGTCTTTTGAGGCCAGGTGTGTTTCTTGCAGACAACAAATGGATGGCTTGTGTTTTTTAATCCAGTCAGCCAATCTATGTCTCTTCAGTGGGGAATTCAAGCCATTAACATTTATTGAGATAATTGATAAGTGTGGTAGTATTCTATTCGTCTTATTTGGTGAGAGTCCATTGCTTAGTTTTATCTTTTGCATCAGTGTGGTGGTTAGGTTCTGTCCTTTGATTTCTGAGTCCTTACTTTGCTGCTGATCCATTGTGGTGGTCAGTGTGCAGAACAGGTTGAAGTATTTCCTGTAGAGCTGGTCTTGTTGTGGCAAATTTCCTCAATGTTTGTATATCCGTAAATGATTTGATTTCTCTGTCAATTTTGAAGCTTAGCTTAGCAGGGTACAGAATTGTGGGCTGAAAATTGTTCTGTTTAAGTAGATTAAAGGTAGATGACCATTGTCTTCTTGCTTGGAAAGTTTCATTAGAGAAGTCTGCGGTCACTCTGATGGATTTGCCCCTGTAGGTCAACTGGCGCTTACTCCTGGCAGCTTGCAGAATCTTTTCCTTTGTCTTGACTTTGGACAGGTTCATCACAATGTGTCTTGGAGAAGCTCGGTTAGAGTTGAGGCGACCCGGGGTCCGATATTCCTCTGAAATCAGTGTGTCAGAATCTTTGGTGATGTTTGGGAAATTTTCTTTTACAATATTCTCTAGTATGGCTTCCATTCCTCTGGGGCATTCTTCTTCCCCTTCTGGAATTCCTATAACTCGTATGTTGGAACGCTTCATAAAGTCCCATAATTCTGACAGTGAACGTTCTGCTTTCTCTCTCTTCTTTTCTGCCCCTTTTACTGTCTGAGTTATCTCAAGAACTTTGTCTTCTACCTCTGAAATTCTTTCTTCTGCATGGTCTAACCTTTTGCTAATACTTTCCATTGCATCTTTAAGTTCCCTGATTGACTGTTTCAGTTCCTTCAGGTCTGCTATATCCTTTTTGTATTCTTCATATCGTTCATCTGTTATTTGATTCTGTTTTTGGATTTCCTTTTGGTTATTTTCCACTTTATTAGCAATTTCCTTCATTGTTTCCATCATTTCTTTCATTGTTTTCAACATGTGTATTCTAAATTCCCTTTCTGTCATTCCTAACATTTCTGTACTGGTGGAATCATCTGCAGTAGCTACCTCATGGTCCTTTGGTGGGGTTGTTCTAGACTGGTTCTTCATGTTGCCTAGAGTTTTCTGCTGATTCTTCCTCATGAGTGATTTCTTTTATCTGTTTCCTTGCCCTAATTTTCCTTTCACTTCCTCTTGCTCGTTAAGTTCTTGTGCCTGTGGACTAAGGGTTACAGGACCAGAAGGGTGAGACGGTTGAAGAGCAAAAAAAGCGGATGAAAGAAAGGAGGACCGAGTGATAAGAAAAAAAAGAAAGATAGAGAAAGGAGAGGGGGTGGGGATAAGGAATATTGACAAAAAGAAGAGAGGCACAGAAAGAGGGAGACAGGGCAATATAGATGTACAATAGGGTACTTTGACACAACCTTAAACAACCCCACCTTCTGGGGGTGCCCAGTTGCGTGGTTCCCTTGAGGTCAGCAGCTCTATGCTAACCTGATCAGACACAGTACCCCACCTCCACCAAGTAGAGAGGAAAGACAAAAATGGTATAAATCAAACCAAGAGAAGCAAACAGAAAACTTTACGGGGATAAAATTGGGTGAAAAACCAAATTATATCGGTAGAAACACTAGCAAAAATGAAGTTGAAGTTATTAAAAAAGGCAGCAATGGGAAATTATAATTAAACTATGAAAATTGAGAAAGAAAAAGGGATTTGTGTGGGAAAGATTGAAATTAAAAAAACAAAAGAACATCAACAACGTCAAAATAAACAAACAAAAAAAAACAACCAAACAAAAAAAAAAAAAAAAGAAAAAAATACACAACCAAAAACAAAGCAGTTTGTATATGTTATTGAATATTGTCTGGGCAACACGTGGTCTTCTGGGGTATGAGATGTTAGTCACAGTTCTGATACGATTGGAGGCTGCTGATTTCTCAAACCCCAGCAGGTAGACACCCTACATCTCTCTTCAGCCTACTTAAAAGGCACTTTGAACTTGTAAACTTGCTGAGCAGAAGCTTTCCCAGCTTTCTCGGCGGAATCACTGCTGAAGTGGCTATCCACTTACCCAGTGTGCCAAAACCAGTCTCACTCTGCCCCTGAGGGTTAGGGCTGCAAGGCGGCTCAGACCCCACCCTTAGGCTACTTGGTTGCTGGGTTACCAGCTCCCACCCGTTTCTAGCTCTGCGACCCTGAGGGCGGAGCTTGCCGGGGCAGATCACTGACAATGGTTCCGTGTGACCCACCGCCAAACACTATTAGCTCCGTCTGGCTCAGCGGCTCAGACTGGGGCCCTAGACAAAGGCCAAAGTTCTCCGCACTCCCGTTCAGGCCTTCCCCAAGGCAGTTCAACTCAGTGCCAAGTCCAAGGACATCAAAACAGTTCACAGGTAAGGCCTTTCTGGTTTGCAGTCTCACTGCTACTGAACTTACAGTTGTGGGCGGGTTTAGACGGATTGAACACATGTGACCACTTGCCGGTTTTCCACTGTTTTAGTCCTCCTCTTGGGGTCCAGAAGACTCTCGCTGACTCCCTGTATGTTCATAGGAGTGATGATAGGCAGTTCCCACCAGCCAGAGATGCGTGGAGTCCTATCTCCCCAGACTCACGGTGCCCAGATGCAAGGAAGCTGTTACTCGGCTGCAATCTTGCTCCACCCACTCCCCTTCTTTATTTTTTCTAGAGTGTTTTTAAGAGATAGGTGGGCACGTTCTACTATGCCCTGCCCTTGTGGGTTAAATGGTATACCAGTGATGTGTTTGATACCGAGGTGTTTACAAAAGGTGTTAAATGCATGTCCTGTGTATCCTGGACCATTATCAGTTTTAATTTGTTTAGGGGTGTCTAGTACAGCCATGGTGGCTAGTACATGGACAATGACATGTTTGCCAGCCTCCCCTGACTGGCCAGTGGCATAAATAAATCCACTGAAGGTATCTATGGTTACATGAACATACTTGAGTTTTCCAAATTCAGGTGAGTAACATCCATTTGCCAGATGGCATTGGGTATGAGACCTCGAGGATTTACTCCTAGATGGGGAGTAGGGAGTAGAATTACACAAGAAGGGCATTGCTTTATGATGTGGCGGGCTTGTTCCCGGGTAATTTGAAACATGAGTCTAAGGGTGTGAGCGTTTAGATGATGTAATTGGTGAGCAGTGGAGGCTAATGCGATCTGATCAGGCTTTGTGGTGGTTTGGGCAGTATAGACTAAGTGAGTGGCTCTGTCCACTCTGTGGTTACCTTCAGTTAGGGGGCCGGGTAAATTGGAATGAGCTCTAAGGTGTCCAATGAAAAAGGGGAGGGTCCTTTGGTGTATAAGATTTTGGAGTTGCGGAGGCGGAGCAAGATGGCAGCTGAGTAACAGCTTCCTTGCATCTGGGCACCGTGAGTCTGGGGAGATAGGACTCCAGGCATCTCTGGCTGGTGGGATCTGCCTATCATCACTCCTATGAGGATACAGGGAGTCAGCGAGAGACTTCTGGACCCCAAGAGGAGGACTAAAACAGTGGAAAACCGGCAAGCGGTGGCATGTGTTCAATCCGTCTAAACCCGCCCACAACTGTAAGTTCAGTAGCAGTGAGACTGCAAACCAGAAAGGCCTTACCTGTGAACTGTTTTGATGTCCTTGGACTTGGCACTGAGTTGAACTGCCCTGGCGAGGGCCTGAGCGGGAGTGCGGAGAACTTTGGCCTTTGTCTAGGGCCCCAGTCTGAGCCGCTGAGCCAGACGGAGCTAATAGTGTTTGGCGGTGAGTCACACGGAACCATTGTCAGTGATCTGCCCCGGCAAGCTCCGCCCTCAGGGTCGCAGAGCTAGAAACGGGTGGGAGCTGGTAACCCAGCAACCAAGTAGCCTAAGGGTGGGGTCTGAGCTGCCTTGCAGCCCTAACCCTCAGGTGCAGAGTGAGACCGGTTTTGGCGCACTGGGTAAGTGGATAGCCACTTCAGCAGTGATTCCGCCGAGAAAGCTGGGAAAGCTTCTGCTCAGCAAGTTTACAAGTTCAAAGTGCCTTTTAAGTAGGCTGAAGAGAGATGTAGGGTGTCTACCTGCTGGGGTTTGAGAAATCAGCAGCCTCCAGTCGTATCAGAACTGTGACTAACATCTCATACCCCAGAAGACCACGTGTTGCCCAGACAATATTCAATAACATACACAAACTGCTTTGTTTTTGGTTGTGTATTTTTTTCTATTTTTTTGTTTGGTTGTTTTTTTTTTTTTGCTTGTTTATTTTGACGTTGTTGATGTTCTTTTATTTTTTTATTTCAATCTTTTCCATACAGATCCCTTTTTCTTTCTCAATTTTTCTAGTTGAATTATAATTTCCCATTGCTGCCTTTTTTAATAACTACAACTTCACTTTTGCTAGTGTTTCTACTGCTATCATTTGGTTTTCCACCCAATTTTATCCCCGTAAAGTTTTGTGTTTGCTTGTTTTGGTTTGATTTATAGCATTTTTGTCTTTCCTCTCTACTTGGTGGAGGTGGGGTACTGTGTCTGATCAGGTTAGCAAAGAGCTGCTGACCTCAAGGGAACCACCCAACAGGGCACCCCCAGATGGTGGGTTTTTTTAAGGTTGTGTCTAAGTACCCTACTGTACACCTATATTGCCCTGTCTCCCTCTTTCTGTGCCTCTCTTCTTTTTGTCAATATTCCTTATCCCCACCCCCTCTCCTTTCTCTATTTTTCTTTTTTTTCTTATCACTCGGTCCTCCTTTCTTTCATCCCTTTTTTCCTCTTCAACCTTCTCACCCTTCTGGTCCTGTAACCCTTAGTCCACAGGCACAAGAACTTAAAGAGCAAGAGGAAGTGAAAGGAAAATTAGGGCAAGGAAACAGATAAAAGAAATCACTCATGAGGCAGAATCAGCAGAAAACTCCAGGCAACATGAAAAACCAGTCCAGAACAACCCTGCCAAGGGACCACGAGGTAGCTACTACAGAGGAGTCCACCTATACAGAAATGTTAGGAATGACAGAAAGGGAATTTAGAATACACATGTTGAAAACAATGAAAGAATGATGGAAACAATGAAGGAAACTGCTAATAAAGTGGAAAATAACCAAAAGGAAATCCAAAAACAGAATCAAATAAGAGATGAATGATATGAAGAATATAAAAAGGATATGGCAGAGCTGAAGGAACTGAAACAGTCAATCAGGGAACTTAAAGATGCAATGGAAAGTATTAGCAAAAGGTTAGACCATGCAGAAGAAAGAATTTCAGAGGTAGAAGACAAAGTTCTTGAGATAACTCAGACAGTAAAAGGGGCAGAAAAGAAGAGAGAGAAAGCAGAACGTTCACTGTCAGAATTATGGGACTTTATGAAGCGTTCCAACATACGAGTTATAGGAATTCCAGAAGGGGAAGAAGAATGCCCCAGAGGAATGGAAGCCATACTAGAGAATATTGTAAAAGAAAATTTCCCAAACATCACCAAAGATTCTGACACACTGCTTTCAGAGGAATATCGGACCCCGGGTCGCCTCAACTCTAACCGAGCTTCTCCAAGACACATTGTGATGAACCTGTCCAAAGTCAAGACAAAAGAAAAGATTCTGCAAGCTGCCAGGAGTAATCGCCAGTTGACCTACAGGGGCAAATCCATCAGAGTGACCGCAGACTTCTCTAATGAAACTTTCCAAGCAAGAAGACAATGGTCATCTACCTTTAATCTACTTAAACAGAACAATTTTCAGCCCACAATTCTGTACCCTGCTAAGCTAAGCTTCAAAATTGACAGAGAAATCAAATCATTTACGGATATACAAACATTGAGGAAATTTGCCACAACAAGACCAGCTCTACAGGAAATACTTCAACCTGTTCTGCACACTGACCACCACAATGGATCAGCAGCAAAGTAAGGACTCAGAAATCAAAGGACAGAACCTAACCACCACACTGATGCAAAAGATAAAACTAAGCAATGGACTCTCACCAAATAAGACGAATAGAATACTACCACACTTATCAATTATCTCAATAAATGTTAATGGCTTGAATTCCCCACTGAAGAGACATAGATTGGCTGACTGGATTAAAAAACACAAGCCATCCATTTGTTGTCTGCAAGAAACACACCTGGCCTCAAAAGACAAATTAAAGCTCCGAGTCAAGGGTTGGAAGACAATTTTTCAGGCAAATGGAATTCAGAAGAAAAGAGGAGTTGCAATCTTATTTTCCGATACATGTGGATTTAAAGCAACTAAAGTAAAAAAAGACAAAGATGGTCACTTTATATTGGTCAAGGGAAAACTACAACAAGAAGACATTTCAATTCTAAATATTTATGCACCCAATTTAAATGCTCCCAGATTCTTGAAGCAGACCTTACTCAGTCTGAGCTATATGATATCTGATAATACCATCATAACATGGGACTTTAACACACCTCTTACAGAGCTGGACAGATCCTCTAAACAGAAATTAAACAAAGATGTAAGAGATTTAAATGAGACCCTAGAACAACTATGCTTGATAGACGCATATAGAACACTCCACCCCAAAGATAAAGAATATACATTCTTCTCATCACCCCATGGAACATTCTCCAAAATTGATCATATCCTGGGACACAAAACAAATATCAACAGAATCAAAAGAATTGAAATTTTACCTTGTATCTTTTCAGACCATAAGGCACTAAAGGTGGAACTCAACTCTAACAAAAATGCTCGACCCCACCCAAAGGCATGGAAATTAAACAATCTTCTGTTGAATAACAGATGGGTGCAGGAAGAAATAAAACAGGAAATCATTAACTTCCTTGAGCATAACAACAATGAAGACACAAGCTACCAAAACCTGTGGGATACTGCAAAAGCAGTTTTGAGAGGAAAATTCATCGCTTTAGATGCCTACATTCGAAAAACAGAAAGAGAGCACATCAACAATCTCACAAGAGATCTTATGGAATTGGAAAAAGAAGAACAATCTAAGCCTAAACTCAGTAGAAGAAAAGAAATATCCAAAATCAAATCAGAGATGAACGAAATCAAAAACAAAAGAATCATTCAGAAAATTAATGAAACAATGAGTTGGTTTTTTGAAAAAATAAATAAAATAGATAAACCTTTGGCCAGACTAACTAGAAATAGAAAAGTAAAATCTCTAGTAACCTCAATCAGAAACGATAAAGGGGAAATATCAACTGATCCCACAGAGATATACAAGAGATCATCTCTGAATACTACCAGAAACTCTATGCCCAGAAATTTGACAATGTGAAGGAAATGGATCAATATTTGGAATCACACCCTCTCCCTAGACTCAGCCAGGAAGAAATAGAGCTCCTGAACAGACCAATTTCAAGTACTGAGATCAAAGAAACAATAAAAAAGCTTCCAACTAAAAAATGCCCTGGTCCAGATGGCTTCACTCCAGAATTCTATCAAACCTTCAAGGAAGAGCTTATTCCTGTACTGCAGAAATTATTCCAAAAAACTGAGGAAGAAGGAATCTTCCCCAACACATTCTATGAAGCAAACATCACCCTGATACCAAAACCAGGAAAAGACCCAAACAAAAAGGAGAATTTCAGACCAATCTCACTCATGAATATAGATGGAAAAATTCTCAACAAAATCCTAGCCAATAGATTACAGCTTATCATCAAAACAGTCATTCATCATGATCAAGTAGGCTTCATCCCAGGGATGCAAGGCTGGTTTAACATACGCAAGTCCATAAACGTTATCCACCATATTAACAGAGGCAAAAATAAAGATCATATGATCCTCTCAATAGATGCAGAAAAAGCATTTGATAAAATCCAGCATCCTTTTCTAATTAGAACACTGAAGAGTATAGGCATAGGTGGCACATTTCTAAAACTGATTGAAGCTATCTATGACAAACCCACAGCCAATATTTTACTGAATGGAATAAATCTGAAAGCTTTTCCTCTTAGAACTGGAACCAGACAAGGTTGTCCTCTGTCACCTTTACTATTCAACGTAATGCTGGAAGTGCTAGCCAATACAATTAGGCAAGACAAGGAAATAAAGGGAATCCAAATGGGAGCAGAGGAGGTCAAACTCTCCCTCTTTGCTGATGACATGATCTTATACTTAGAGAACCCCAAAGACTCAACCACAAGACTCCTAGAAGTCATCAAAAAATACAGTAATGTTTCAGGATATAAAATCAATGTCCACAAGTCAGTAGCCTTTGTATACACCAATAACAGTCAAGATGAGAAGCTAATTAAGGACACAACTCCCTTCACCATAGTTTCAAAGAAAATGAAATACCTAGGAATATACCTAACGAAGGAGGTGAAGGACCTCTATAAAGAAAACTATGAAATCCTCAGAAAGGAAATAGCAGAGGATATTAACAAATGGAAGAACATACCATGCTCATGGATGGGAAGAATCAACATTGTTAAAATGTCTATACTTCCCAAAGCAATCTACCTATTCAATGCCATTCCTATCAAAGTACCTACATCGTACTTTCAAGATTTGGAAAAAATGATTCTGCGTTTTGTATGGAACTGGAAAAAACCCCGTATAGCTAAGGCAGTTCTTAGTAACAAAAATAAAGCTGGGGGCATCAGCATACCAGATTTTAGTCTGTACTACAAAGCCATAGTGCTCAAGACAGCATGGTACTGGCACAAAAACAGAGACATAGACACTTGGAATCGAATTGAACACCAAGAAATGAAACTAACATCTTACAACCACCTAATCTTTGATAAACCAAACAAGAACTTACCTTGGGGGAAAGACTCCCTATTCAATAAATGGTGTTGGGAGAACTGGATGTCTACATGTAAAAGACTGAAACTGGACCCACACCTTTCCCCACTCACAAAAATTGATTCAAGATGGATAAAGGACTTAAATTTAAGGCATGAAACAATAAAAATCCTCAAAGAAAGCATAGGAAAAACACTGGAAGATATTGGCCTGGGGAAAGACTTCATCAAGAAGACTGCCATGGCAATTGCAACAACAACAAAAATAAACAAATGGGACTTCATTAAACTGAAAAGCTTCTGTACAGCTAAGGAGACAATAACCAAAGCAAAGAGACAACCCACACAATGGGAAAGGATATTTGCATATTTTCAATAAGACAAAAGCTTGATAACCAGGATCTATAGAGAACTCAAATTAATCCACATGAAAAAAGCCAACAATCCCATATATCAATGGGCAAGAAACATGAATAGAACTTTCTCTAAAGACGACAGACGAATGGCTAACAAACACATGAAAAAATGTTCATCATCTCTATATATTAGAGAAATGCAAATCAAAACATCCCTGAGATATCATCTAACCCCAGTGAGAATGGCCCACATCACAAAATCTCAAAACTGAAGATGCTGGCGTGGATGTGGAGAGAAGGGAACACTTTTACACTGCTGGTGGGACTGCAAACTAGTACAACCTTTCTGGAAGGAAGTATGGAGAAACCTCAAAGCACTCAAGCTAGACCTCGCATTTGATCCTGCAATCCCATTACTGGGCATCTACCCAGAAGGAAAGAAATCCTTTTATCATAAGGACACTTGTACTCGACTGTTTATTGCAGCTCAATTTACAATCGCCAAAATGTGGAAACAGCCTAAATGCCCACCAACCCAGGAATGGATTAACAAGCTGTGGTATATGTATACCATGGAATACTATTCAGCCATTAAAAAAAATGGAGTCTTTACATCCTTCGTATTAACCTGGATGGAAGTGGAAGACGTTATTCTTAGTAAAGCATCACAAGAATGGAGAAGCATGAATCCTATGTACTCAATATTGATATGAGGACAATTAATGACAATTAAGCTTATGGGGGGGAAGCAGAAAGAGGGATGGAGGGAGGGGGGTGGGGCCTTAGTGTGTGTCACACTTTATGGGGGCAAGAGATGATTGCAAGAGGGACTTTACCTAACAATTGCAATCAGTATAACTGGCTTATTGTACCCTCAATGAATCCCCAACAATAAAAAAATAAAAAAAAAGATTTTGGAGTTGCAAGAAAAAGGTAGCAGTTTCTGATACATGTTTGATTTGCGCTGCTGTCTCTAATAAGGGAACTGAATGAGCTAAATAAGCACTATCGGTAAAAATATTTAAAGCTCGATTGGGAAATGTGGAGAAAACTGCGATAACTGCTTGAAGTTCTACAATTTGTGCAGAATTTGATTTTACTTGAAATTGTACAATCTCTGTATTAAAGGTGTAAGCTGCATGACCAGTAGAGGAGCCATCTGTGAAAACTAATAAGGCATTGGGCAATGGGGAATTGGAGGTTCTTGTGGGAAATACAAAGTCATGTGTACTAATAAATTGTAATAATTTATTGGGTGGATAATGATGGTCAAGTTTACCTGAATAAGAAACACAAGCAATAGGCCAGTGTTCTGTAGTTTGAAATAACCAATTAATTTGTGCCTGAGAATAAGGCTGTATAATGATATCTGGTTCTTTATCAAAGTATTTTTTACTATTTTCCCTTCCCATAATGATGATATCCGCAACAGCCTGATAATAGGGATAAATAACTTTCATGGTAGAAGCAGGTAAGTGGATCCACATTATGGGGGCAGTTTGCCAAAATACTGCTGTGGGTGTAAGAGAAGTTTTACAAATGATGTAACTCAGGGGCTGAGTGTAATCTAAGGTTGTAACAAATTGTGAATGAATAGCTTGTTGTACTAATGCTAAAACCTGACGGCCTTCTTCTGTTAATGTTCTAGGAGAATTGGGTTTGCTATCACCTTGTAAAATAGCAAATAAAGGTTTTAAATCCCCTGTAGTTAGTTTTAAGTAAGGTCTAAGCCAGTTTATATCCCCTAAGAGCTTTTGAAAATCATTTAGTGTTTTTAATTTGTCCAATCTGAGGGCAGCTTGAGTATTAGTAATTCTGGGTCCAGTTAGGTGGAAACCAAGATAAAGGTAGGGATCTTTTAGCTGAACTTTTTCAGGGGCTATTTGAAGTCCCTGGTTTGTGAGGGAGGATGATAAATCACTGTAACATAGTAAAACTTGCTGAGCATTCTGTCCAGTAATAAGAATATCATCCATATAATGAATGATGTACATGGAGTTCCAGTGAAGCCTAGTTTCCTGAATAGCTGCGGCAACAAATTTTTGGCATAAGGTGGGGCTGTTGGACATGCCTTGTGGTAAAACTTTCCATTGGAATCTTTTCATAGGTTCCTTGAAGTTGATAGAGGGGAGACTGAATGCAAATCGTTTTTGATCTAATGGATGGAGTGGTATAGTGAAAAAACAGTCTTTAAGATCAATGATAATTTTATAGTAACCAAGAGGGATGGCCACAGGAGTGGGTAATCCTGGTTGCAATGCCCCCATGAGGACCATACTGGAGTTTACAGCTCTTAAATCTTGTAATAGTCTCCATCGCCCTGATTTCTTTTTTATGACAAAGATTGGAGTGTTCCATGGGGAGTTGCTTTCCTCTATATGCCCAGCTTTTAGTTGTTCCTGCACTAACTGCTGAGCGGCTTCTAATTTTTCTTTTGAGCTGGGCCATTGATCAACCCATACAGGCTCGTCACTTTTCCAAGTGATCCTGTCTGCATGGCGTGCAGGAATGTCAATAGCCCTTAAGATAAATTTCCTAGCCCTTTTTTGTCTGTTTTTCCGGTAATTTATAGAGGGCTGGGAATGCCTGATTTCTCTTTGTTTGATTCCTCATCACTCTCTAGTGAGATACGATCTTCTTGCTCATTAAGCTGACAGTTAGGAGGAGTGCCTCCAGCAGCCCTAAAATCCTGGGACGGATCTTGGGATTTAATATCCCTTTCTTTGTGGTGATGTAACAGTTCTTCTCCCTTTTTTTATGACATCCGCAACCGCGGGACAAACACTACGATAGCTAATAATATCATTAATGAGATTCCAGTATGAGAAAGCAGTGACTGGTATTTTTTCAGGTCCAAATATTTGATAAAAATCATTTAAAGCATCACCTACTCTTTTCCATCTTTTCTCATCTATGGTTCCTTCTTGAGGAAACCAAGGACAGACTTCTTAAGAAGTCAAAAAATTGAAATAGCTGTTTAATTTTGACCTTTACTCCTCGCGTCTTGAGTCCATCTCTTAACTGTTCCACGAATAACTCATGCTGACTGACTTCTTGCCCCATGATCGCTACTACTCACTGAGATCCTCGTTCCAGCACAGCAGGCTACTGCATGGCAGGTCCTGATGTTTCTCTGAGCTGGCCGGCTCCCTCCAGTAGCTTCTTCAACATTTTCCCTCGTATCTAGATCCCTGGTCAGGTGCCACGTGACCCAGCCCGCGGGTCAGTTGACAGGGGTACCTGGAGGAGGGGGTGAGAATGGGAAGGGGCAAGGGGCACGAAGAATGGAGACAAGACAGGAGTCTGATCAAGTCTCGTTTATTGCAAAGTTCTTCCAGGGTATATAAGGGTAGGTGAAGGAGGAGGTTTACGTCACCAGGTATCCAAGCAACCTGGCCTTGGTGGAGAGCAAGCTTCCAAGTTTCGCTCATGTGATTTATGAGAAGAGGCCTGGCGTTTGCAGGGAAATAGAAACTTAGGTCTGTTAGTACCGGAAATAGCACTTGGCCTACAAAATAGATGCTGTGGTATCAGCCTTCCACATATGACAGTCCTTAGTTATCCAGTTATCCAAATAATACAGAAAATGATTATATCTGTTCACACCTCTTGAGAAAATACCCCAGAATCTGGACTCCATGGGGGATAGGCTTCCAGACCTCTGGTGAGAGTGGAGGGGAGTTCTGGGAGTTCAGAATTGCAGGTAGAGAATATATATAGTTCTATACAGTTTTATGCCTGGCGGGAGAGTGCCATGGCACCCTAGTAGGGGAAGTAGGTCTGGTATTTAGAGGGTCTCTCCTGTGGGATAAACTGAGAGAATATTTGAACTCTGCTCATTTGTTTGTAGAAAGTGCTGTGAGCCATTCTCATGGGGGAGGGGACTCACATCCACTTGACGATAGATTTTATACCTTTTGTTTGTATCCTTGGGGTTTCTGCTTGCCTCAGGAGGGTTGATGTGCGTTCTTCAACCTTCTCTTTTGACTCAACTCCAATCCATCAGGTTAGTTGCTAAACTTCTGTCCTTTAACTCTCCTTCAGGATGGGAGCTTCTGTGGAAAGCTGGTTCCAGTCAGCCATCTTGCCTCTGCTCTCTGTTCTTAAAGATTTTTATAGAAATTAAAGCACAAAATTTAAACATTCTAGGAAGCTTTCCCTATTTATACAAACCGTTTATGCCTCTCCTAGGAACTCTTATTATACATATCCTTATCCTAATTACTAACTACCTTGAAATATTAAATCATTAGGAATTCATATACTGTTCCCTCTGTCCTCCACAATCTTTCTCTTCACTGCCACTGTTATGTATACAGCTCTTCACCTGAATGTATCTGTCTCCTCTTTTAGTTAAGAAGCATCTCAAAGAGGCATTGCCTCAATACTACATACCTCTTAGTGTCCAAAGGCACCCCCTCAGTTGTACATACGCCTTTACACCATTATTCTTAATCATAGGACAACACTATTCATGATCATTTTTCAATTTACTCAAATTTTTACTAATTTTTGTCTTCTTCCTTCACTGGACTGTAAATTCCATGAGTGCAAAGTTATGTCAATATTTTGTTCCAAGCACTGAATGAGGTATGCAAACATTTAATAGTTTTTAATGAATGAATAAATGAAGTGATTATGAAAAAACATTTCAATTAACATAAGCAGTGACATACAGAATTCTTTATTCCTTTCTTATATAAATGCCACTATCTTACCAACACAATTTCTTTTTATTACTTTTCTAGATATAAGGGTGTAAACAATACTTACTCCCACCTTCAATTTTTCTCAATTTCAGTTAAATTCTTAGGTGTTGTGCTATATCTGCCTACTCTTTACATTGCTGATATACTACTTTTTACTACCTATCATTCTGTGTCCCTCACCTCACCTTTTTAAACAAACTTGGCTAAATAAACAAAAATAAACAAACTTGGCCTTTAATAACCATATTCTTCCACTGTCTGTTTGCCTCTTTTTAACTTATTACTTTGTTTGAATTTCTGGTGCTTATGTGCTACCTATGTCTAGCCTGTGCACCTAACTCCACATTACTGTCTCCATACTGACTTAAAATACAGACACTATTTAGAGAATCCCCAGGCACTGTATTTATTTGAAGACCTCAGGGAGGGGGACTGAGTTAAGACAAGCAGTTGACTAGTGTTGGAATGATCAACTGTGATTTGGCTGATTGTACCAGTCCTATCCCACACAGACTTTGGATCTGGAGTTTGTGACAAAAGGAAGGGACAATGGACAATGTCAGCAACATCTGCCTTCCAGAGGCAGTATCCAGTGTTTGGTTCCAGTGAAGGTAATGTGGTAAGCTGTAGGTGGTCAGTGGTTTTAGTTGCTGCAACAATGTGCTGCTCAGGGTTGGTCTATACTGTGATATTTCGCTGTTGTCTTTGCTCATGTGTTTCAGCCCATTTTCTGAGCGTTTCCACAGTTCTTTGGGTCAAAGACATCTTCCAGCCAACTCCAATTTAGAAGTCAGGCAGAGTTAGTTACATCTAAAAACACTACCTTTGGCAGGGCACCTCTTTACCTAGGGCAACAGAATGAGATTCCATCTAAATAAATAATACACTACCTTTTTTTGTTGTTATTTATTTCCTCTTAATATCATCATTTCTTCTTATACTTCTTGCCGGGTCCTCCGGCAGTCGCAGTTGAGGGAAGATTGGGGCCAGCCCCATCTCCTCCCAGGGGCTAAGGGGGATGGCGAGTGTCCACGGCTCCAACAGGAACACACGGAGCCCGGAGTCTGTCGAAGCAGGAACTCAACTTTATTGCTGCAAGGAGCCGCTTATATAGGGCGTGGGGAAGGGGTGGGGAAAGGAGGCAGGGGATGAGGTATGTGAAATGGTGTGGGTGGTAAAACAGGGTTGGGCCAATGGCATGGTACCACATTGGCTGTATCTAGGTAGAGGCAGTTTCAGGCTGGGCCTTGCTGAGTCATTGCTACGCGGAAGTAGCTCGATGAATCTACTTCTAGTCAAGCTGGGGAAGTTGCACTAGGCCTCAGGCACATGGCAGGGCCCAAAAACTTCTGATAATCTTTCCAGGGACATTTTGTTTCTTGAAGTATACACTTTGAAAGTTCTTGTATTGTGGAACTTTTTGTGATGGCACACACTCTATTTTATCCATAATGGCTTTATTTCACTCTCATTCTTAAAAAATGGATTTACTGGGCACAAAATTCTAAGTTGACAGTTATTTTTCTCATAACTTTGAAGGAGTTTTTTTTCATTGTCTTCTGGCCATAATTATTGCTAAAGAAAAGTCAAGTGACATCCTCATTATTTCTTTGTAGGTGATTTGTCCTTTTTCTTTGGCTTCTTTAAATTCTTCATTTTCTTTATTTGTGTTTTTAAGATCAAAAATATCTAGAGGATCTAGAACTATATTGCCCAATAATTTTCCTAATAGCTGTCTTGTTTTGGGTTTGTCTTGGTTTGAATATCAACCCCAGAAGTCACAGAATCCTGTCCCACCTATAAAACTAATTAAATTGTTCTTTTACTGTGATTTCCTCGATCACTCCTTCACCCTAATATCTTCTTATATTCTGGTTCTAAAAGTGTGTAGCTATCTACATTTGTGGCCTTATCTAAGTAATCTTACCCTACCACCATCATCCATGTAGTATGAAACTCTCCCTCAAGCCCTTTTCCTATCTGAGAGTCTAGATTACAAAGTAATGCTTTAGATTAAAAGTTAATTTGTAATGGACTTATATGAACTGAACTTGTTCAAACTGCATGATTTTAACATAGCAGCAAATGTAGACTCAAACAAACATAAGCTGCAGAAAACTAATGGATGCATCATGCTTAATGGAGAAGCACAAGAAGAATACCCATCAAAGTCAGAAATGAGACAAGAATGGCTTTGTTTAAATTATCTTTGTTCTGGAGGTATTGACCATTGCAATTAAACTGAAGTAGAAATAGCAATAAAAAAATAAAAAAGAAAGCAATTAATATGATACCTCCAGCTTTGTTCTTTTTGCTCAAGATTGGTTTGGTTATTCAGGGTCTTTTGTAGTTCCACCTGAATATTAGGATTTTCTTTTCCTATTTCTGTGAAAAATGTTATTTAAACTTTCATAGAGATTTCATGAGTTTGTTTCTAACTTTGGGTAGTATGTATAATACATTTTAACAATGTTAATTCTTCCAGTCCATGAACATAGGATGTCTTTCCATTTATTTGTGTCTCCTTCAGTTTATTTCACCAATGTTTTATAATTGTCGTTGTAGAGCTCTTTTACCTCCTTGGTTAAATTTACTTCTAAGTATTTTTTATTTGTGTGGCTATTGTAAATGAAATACTTTCTTGATTTTTTGTTGTTGTTGTTGTTGGGGATTCATTGAAGGTACAAAGAACCAGGTTACATTGATTGCTTGTGTCAGATAAAGACCCTCCCATAATAGTGTTCTGCCCCTAAAAGATGTACCACCCCTGAAAACCCCCCTTCCTTTTCTTACTCTGCTCTCCCTATCCCCCACCTCCCACTGTGTTCTAGATCATTAATTGTTCTCATATCAGAATTGAATACATAGGATTCTTGTTTCTCCATTCTTGTGATGCCTTGCTAAGAATAATGTGTTCCACTTCCATCCAGGTTAATATAAAAGACGTAAAGTCTCCGTCTTTTTTAGTGGCTGAATAGTATCCATGGTATACATATACCACAGCTTGTTAATCCATTCCTGGGTTGGGGGGCATTTAGGCTGTTTCCACATTTTGGTAGTTGTAAATTGAACTGCAATAAACAGTCGAGTGCAAGTGTCCTTATAGTAAAAGGATTTTTTTTTCCTTCTGGGTAGATGTCCAGTAATGGGATTGCAGAATCAAATGAGAGGTCTAGTTTGAGTTCTTTGAGGGTTCTCCATTACTTCCTTCTAAAAAGGTTGTACTAGTTTGCAGTCCCACCAGCAGTGTAAAAGTGTTCCCTTCTCTCCACATCATGCCAGCATCTGCAGTTTTGAGACTTTGTGATGTGGGCCATTCTCACTGAGGTTAGATGGTAGGTATCTCAGGGTGGTTTTGATTTGATTTGCATTTCTCTAATAATTAGGGACAATGAGCATTTTTTCATGTTTGCTAGCCATTCGTGTGTCTTCTTTAGAAAAGGTTCTATTCATCTGTCTTTCCTAGTGGTATAAAGGATTGTTGTCTCTTTTTATGTGGCTTGATTTGAGTTCTCTATAGATCCTACTTATTAAGCTTTTGTCTGATTCAAAATATGCAAATATCTTGACATTAAAGATAAATTTTTAAATAAAATGATTGCAACCTGGAAAAGAGATGTGACTCAGGTTTTTGTTTGTTTGTTTGTTTGAGACAGAGTCAAGCTGTCGCCCTGGGTAGAGTGCCATGGTGTCACAGCTGACAGCAACCTCAAACTGTTAGGGTTAAGCGATTCTCTTGCCTCAGCCTCCCAAGTAGCTGGGACTTCAGGCACCTGCCACAACGCCTGGCTATTTTTTTGTTGCAGTTGTCATTCTTATTTTAGCTGGCCCTGGCTGGGCTTGAACCTGCCAGCCTTGGTGCATGTGGCCGGTGCCCTACTCACTGAGCTACGGGTGCCAAGCCGGGAAGTATAGACATTTTGACAATGTTGATTATTCCTAGCCATGAGCATGGTATGTTCTTCCATTTGTTAATATCTTCTGATATTTATTTTCTTAGGGGATCATAGTTTTCTTTATAGAGGTCCTTCACCTATTTGCGAGGTATTTCATTTTTTTTGACGCAACTGAGAAGGGCCATTGTGCCCTTGATTACCTTCTCATCTGGTTGTTATTGGCATATACAAAGGCTACTGATTTGTGGACATTGATTTTATATCCTGAGACATTACTGTAGTTTTGGTCACTTCCAGGACTCTGGTGGTTGAGTCTTTGGGGTTCTCTAAGTATAAGATCCATATCATTAGCAAAGAGGGAGAGTTTCACTTCCTCTGCCCCTATTTGGATGCCCTTTATTTCCTTCTTTTGCCTGATTGTATAGGCTAGAACTTCCAGCACTATGTTGAATAGCAGTGGTGATAGAGGACAACCTTATCTTGTTCCAGATCTGAGGGGAAAAGCTTTCAGTTTTACTCTATTCAGTATAATATTAGCTGTGGGTTTGTCATAGATGGCTTCAATCAGTTTAAGAAATGTGCTGCCAATGCCTATATTCTTCAGAGTTCTAATTAGAAAGGGATGTTGAATTTTATTGAATGCTTTTTCTGCATCTATTGAGAGGATCATATAGTCTTTGTTTTTACTTCTGTTGATATGGTGAATTATGTTTATGGATTTGCGTATGTTATACCAGCCTTGCGTTCCTGGGATGAAACCTACGTGATTGTGGTGTATGACTTTTTTAATGATAAGCTGTAATCTATTGGCTATGATTTTGTTGAGTATTTTTGCATCTGTATCCATTAGTGAAATTGGTCTGTAGTTCTCCTTTTTAGTTGGTTCTTTTCCTGGTTTTGGCATCAGGGTGATGTTTGGTTCATAGAACGTGTTAGGGAAGATTCTGTCCTCAATTTTTTGGAATAATTTCTGCAACATGGGAATAAACTTTTCTTTGAAGTTTTCATAGAATTCTGGAGTGAAGCCATCTGGACCAGGGCATTTTTTGGTTGGGAGTATTTTTTGTTTGTTTGTTTGATCTCAGTATTTGAAATTGGTCTGTTCAGAAGATTTATTTCTTCTTGATTAAGACTAGGGAGAGGGTGTAATCCAAGTATTGATCCACTTCCTCTACATTGTCAAATTTCTGGGCATAGAGTTTCTTGTAATATTCAGAGATAATCTCTCATATCTCTGTGGCATCAGTTGTTGTTATTTCCCCTTTATCATTCCTGATTGAGGTTACTAGAGCTTTTACTTTTCTGTTTCTAGCTAGTCTGGCCAAAGGTTTATCTATTTTATTTACTTTTTCAAAAAAACAAGATCATTAACTCCATGGTCGAAAACCTTTTTTCCTTACCAAAAAGCAACACCTTCACAAGAGAAATAGAAGAAAAGACTGAGATATATTTGCAGAAATTTATCCCCACTAGGAACAATTCATAATCCAAAAATCTTTCTGGATAGTACTTTTACTTCAGGGCTCTATTTTGGGGAGGAGGTTGTTTTTCATAAATGTTTGCTTAATACTAATAACCTCCCCTGCTCTGTCACCAAAGGGTAATAAATACTAGCCCACAGAGAACGAGCAGGCAATCCTCCAGGGAAGGAATCAAAGATATGGAGAAAATAGCTGGACAACCTCACTAAATAGGTTAGTCTGCAGACCTGGAAAGCTAAAATCTTTTCCTATTTCTTTGTTAAGTAGCAATTTGTCTATTAAGCTCAACAAGACCATATAAAAGATGAGTAACTAGTGGGCCTTTTTTTTTTTTTTTTTGAGACATAGTCTCATCATGTTGTCCTTGGTAGAGTGCTGTGGCATTACAGCTCACAAAAACCTCAAACTATTGGGCTTAAGCAATTATCTTGCCTTAGCCTCCCAAGTAGCTGGGATTACAGGTGCCCACCACAAAGCCTGACTATTTTTTGTTGCAGTTGTCCTTGTTGTTTGAGCTGGCCTGGGCTGGGCTGGAACCCACCAGACTCGGTGTATGTGGCTGGCACTGTGTTACAGGCGCCAAGTCAAACTAGTGGGTCTTAAATAGCTTTGAAGGACAGAGACTTTCTAGAAAGTAGAAAGATCACTGAGTAAACACTACCTCCAGGCACTCCCCCTCCCCCCCAAAAAAGGTGAGGTTGAACATAAAAGTGTAGAGAAGTCTTTTGAATATGTCCTCTAAGTTTTTTTTTTTTTGGCACTTCAGTCTGTAAGTAATCAAGGTGGAGAGAAATACTATCCCAAAGAGAAAAGTCTATGGGAACCAGAGTAGCAGAACTTGACCATCTGTGATGCCTTTATGCTTGTACAATACCATGGTATACAAGAACTCTCCCAAGTGAATCAGGCAGGCAAGCCAGTACCCAATGTGCAGGAGGGTGTGATGGTAGTCTACTAAGTACTGAGTGAAGGTGCTCAGGGGCCTGAGGTTCTGATACATCTTTTTCTCAGTGAAGTTGTCTTCTTCTTTCAGCATCTCATTGCCATGGCTCCTCTCATCCCTACATGGGCCTGCTGGACCCAAACAGATGCACTGTCCATCCCATGCCTCACTATGCAGTATCCCAATCCCAGCACTGTGACCAGCCAGGGGCTGTCAGGAAGTAGGTGGTAGCTGGTAACAGCCTTCAAAGACCTACCCAATGAGTCACATGAACCATCCCTGCCCCCGTATAAGAAAAGCCTGGTTAGCTGCTTTCTCAGCCCCTTTAGTTAGTCGCTTTTTGACAAAGTTACCAAGAACACACAATGGCAGTCTCTTCAATTAATGGCGCTGGGAAAACTGGATAGCCACATGCAGAGGAATGCAATTAGACCCTTATTTTGTATCACATACAAAAATCAACTCAAAATGGATTAAAGACTTAAATAAGACCTGAAACTATAAAACAACTAGAAGAAAACGTGAGAGGAAAGCTCCATGATATTGGGCTAGGCAATGATTTTTGGATATGATGCCAAAACACAGGCAACAAAAGCAAAATAGACAAATAGAATTGTATCAAACTAAAAAGGTTCTCATGACAAGGGAAACATTTGACAAGTGAAGAGACAACCTGTGGATTTGAAGAAAATGTTTGCAAAGCATACATCTGATAAGGGGTTAATACTCCAAATGTACTATAAGGAACTCAAATAACTCAATAGAAAGAAAGCAAATAACATATTAAAATATGTACAAAGGACCTGAATAGGTATTTTTCAAAAAAGACACACAAAAGACCAAGAGGTACAAGAAAAAAATCCTCAGCATCCCTAAGTAGGGAAATGGAAATTAAAAGCATAATAAGATACCACTTCATCCCTGTTAGAATGGCTATAATCAGAAAGATGAAAGAAAACAGTGTTGGAAGGATTTGGAAAAAAGCTGTTGGTGGGAATTTAAATTAGTATAGCCATTATGGAAAATAGGAGGTTCCTCAAAACACAAAAATTAGAGTTTCTATGTGATCCAGCCATCCCATATTTGGGTATATATCTAAAGGAAATGAAATCAGTATGTAGAAGATATAACTGTACTTCATGTTCATTATAGCATTATTCACAACCCAAACTAAAATATGGAATCACCCTAGGTATCCATCAGCAGATGAAGGGATAAAGAATATGTGGCATATATACACAATAGAATACTATCCATCTTTTAAAAAGAAGGAAATTCTGTCGTTTGTGACATTAATGAACCTGAAAGACATTGGGATAAGTGAAATAAACAAGGCACAGAAAGTCAAATACTGCATGATCTCACATGTGGAATTTTAAAAATTCAGACTCATAAAAGCAAAGAATGGTGGTTATCAGAGGCTGGGGTTTAGGAGGATTAGTGAAATGTTGGTCAAAGTGTACAAAATTTCAGCTAGAAGAAAGGAATAAGTTCAAGAGATCTGTTGTACATCATGATGATTATAGTTAATAATAATATAGTATTGTATGTGCTTGAAAATTTCTAAGACAGTAGATTTTAAGTGTTCTTACCAAAAAAAAACAAAAAACAAAAATAAGTGAGACAATGCCTATGTTAGTTTGATTTAGCCATTCTACAATGTATACATATACCAAAACATACTATTGTGTACCATAGTTACATACAATTTTGTCTATTAAAAATTTTAAAAATATATATGTTTATATAATAAAAAAGAAGTGTATTAAAATCCATACTTGTAGATCCCAGAAATCACCTGAAAGGCCAACTGCTAGGATAATTCAGTAAGGTCACTGAGATAAAAAGCACAGAAATAGAAACTTCATATAGTCAAACAACAACCAGTTAAAAGAAGTGATGGGAGAAATGGTCCCATTATATAACTTTAAAAAAGATTTTAAAAAGGGAATAAACAGCATGAAACATACAGAATTTATATAATGACATTTGTAAAACACCATGGAGAGAATAAAAAAGAGAACTTAAGGGAAGTAAAAGTATTTCCTGCCACATTTGAATAGGAAAATACAACATCATCATAATATCAATTGTCTTTAATTTAATTGTGAAGGTGTGGAAACACTTCCACATACTGACTCCATACAGCCATGAAGAGCAATTTGATATCAACATTTTAGAAGAATATTCCTTTTAACCCAGCAATTTCATTCCTAGAAGTTTATCTTATATTTGCATCTATATACATCTGTGAGGTGACATTTAGATGAGAATGATCTTTTATAATAGCAAATGGTTAAAATGACTGCAATGACTATCAATGTGTGGCTGGTTTTATAAATCATGATGTATCTGCACAATGGAATAAGAGCAGCTTCTAAAACAATGAGGCAGGTATCAGGAAAGATTGCCAGGGTGTATTGTTAGGTTCAAAAGTCTGATGTAAAACATAATCCGGTGTATAGTAAGCTACCATTTAAGTAAGGGAAAGGGAATGTGTACATATATGTGTGGGTCTGCACAAATGTGCATATGCTCATATATAATATGAGAGTAATAAAATTATTATCTCTATTTTTTTTAGATTAAGAAAATGAGGGTTAAAAGGGCTAATTAACTCTTTCAAGATAACACAGTTAATAAAGACCACAGGCATAAAAATCCAGAAAATGTAACTGCAAGATCTCTACCCTATATTGTTTCTAGTGGGGAGGAGAGTGTGTATATTTTAAAATCTGGTTTCTTTTATTTGGAGAAATACAAACACTTGAAACAAAATAATATAGAAAAAAATGATGAAAAGTAATAGTTTCAGGCTCCAATTAGTTCTTGCCTCAGTCTCACTCTGCAGAGGCATCCTCTTTTATCAGATTCTGTGTCCTTCTAATGATACCCCCATAACTCTGTAAAATATGTTGATTCCTTCTCTCTTTGTCATTAAGCTCTGTTTAAATGTTGAAAATCCATATTATATCATGTGGCACATGTCATATTATATATATGATTTTACTTCTCTGTTTGAACTCAGGTACAACTCAGGTACAGTCACAGTAATGCAAATTCTATTTATTATATTACATATAGTTATATAATTTAATGTATTTTATATTAAATATATCAATATATTAGAATATATATACATACATGCATGTACACACACATTCTCCAGCATGTTTGTTTATTAAAAGGAATTGGCTTATATAATTTGTGGTGGCTGGCTAAGCCTGAAGATCTACAGGGCAGGCAGTCAGAAAGGGAAGATTCAAAGGGGCCAAAATGAGGGAGGGCCTAGGCCTTCTTTTAAAAGACTTCCAACTGATTAAGTTAGGTCCATCCAGGATGATGTCTTTTTTTTTTTTGACAGAATTTCACTATGTCGCCCTTGGTAGAGTGCTGTGGCATCCCAGCTCACAGCAACCTCAAACTTCTGGGCTCAAGCGATTCTCTTGCCTCAGCCTCCCAAGTAGCTGGGACTACAGGTGCCCATCACAATGCCAACTATTTTGTTGTTGTTGTAGTTGTTGTTGCAGTTGTCGTTGTTTAGCTTGCCCAGGCTAGGTTCAAACCTGCCAGTCTTAGTGTATGTGGCTGGTGCCATAACCACTGTGCTACAGGCACCGAGCCAGGATAATCTCCTTTTTGATTTGTGTTTGCCAGAAGAATTTCTCAGGCCCCTCTGACTGTGTGCAGCCTTGCAGAAGGCTGCTTTGAAGACAAAACAGGATGGAGCACATGCCCTTCCCACCCCATGTCTCTTGCCTGAGTTACTATATTCCTTAAATGATAAATGACCTTCGTCCCCTTTTCCTACACATATGATGACATCTGATGGGGTTAGTGATTATGCCTTGTAATCTATAACTTGATACACTCTTAGTCCCAAACCTTGACGTAATTCTGCTTTAACTTCTAAACAAATTTGATGTGATTTTACACACAGTAAACCTCTACAACCCATATATAAACTGAGCTTAAAACACTGTTCAGGGCAGTTTTGTAGAACCTCTCTGAAAGAATTCTCCTGGGCTGTAGTCCTCAATAAAACTTACAAAAAAACTAACTTTAATCCTTTAAAAATTTATTTTTTTCTTTAGTTAACAAGACTGAGATATAAAATTGACCATTATTATCATGTGTTAGATGATAAAGGGGATGAGAGAGGGAAAACCACAAAAATGTTTGGTTAATACATATACAAACATAATCATATTAAAATAAGCAGGAAAGGCTCAGTGCCTGTAGCTCAGTACTTATGGTGCTGGCCACATGCACTAAGGCTGGGCCAGCTAAACAACAATGACAATTGCAATAAAAAATAGCTGAGTGTTGTGGTGGGCACCTGTAGACCCAGCTACTTGGGAGGCTAGACAAGAGAATCACTTAAGCCCAAGAATTTGAGGTTGTTGTGAGCTGTGATGCCAGAGCACTCTACCGAGGGTGACATAACTAGACTCTGTCTCAAAAAAAAAAAAAAAAAAAAAGGAGGAAATACTTAATAACTATTAAAGTCTTCATTTCTACAACTAATCATGTGATTATTGCTGGTATTTATAACCACTTCTACAACCCATTCCATATTTCCTTTATTTTCAGCATGTACCTCAGCTGGTTGTATTTTTTTTTAGTATAGTGGTATGACTCACACCTTCATTCTTGAAGGGTTTAGGCTAGTAGCAGTCCTCCCTGAATTGCATTGTTGTAATTTTGCATTGACTTTAATCATAGGACTAAAAGGTGCCCTGGGAGATTTTCCTGTATTCCATACACACTTTGACTACCTGCATTGCGTAGTACCAATCCAGTTGCCCCTTCATAGTAAAGATCTATCACTCTAGTCCATATAGTAACTCCCTTTTTTGCCTGCTGATTGAGAGATATATAAGAGACCAAAGTGGCCAGGTAGCTGTCTCAACTTGCAATTCAATAAAATCATTGTTGTGATCAATACTAGTTCTCTATTACTGCATAACAAATTAATGTACACTTAGTGACTTAAAACAACACAGATTTCTTATGACCCACAGTTTCCATGGGTTGAGAGTTCAGACACAAGTTAGCTGATTCTCTGCTCAGAGACTCACAAGGCTGCAGTCATGGTCTTTCCTGGCTATGCTGACTTTTCATCTGAAGGCTCAACTAGGGAAGAATTCAGATTGCTAGCAGAATTTATTTCCCTGTGGCTGTCTAATCGAGGGTCTCAGATTCTTACTAACTAAAGTCTACTGTCAGTTCCTAGAAGCTGCCTGCAGTTCCCTACGAGATGGTACTCTTCATAGGCAGTTCACGGCATTTCTTTTTGCTTCTTCAAAGCCAACAGAAGAATCTTTCCAGTTTGTTATGTTTTCTTATATAATGAAATATAATCACAGTAGTGACATTTTATCACTTTTGTCATATAAAATAACCTAATCAAGGGAGTGACATCATCATTACCATATCTTATTGCTTAGAAGCAAGTCATGGCCAGGTACGGTGGCTCATGTTTGTAATCCTAGCACTCTGGGAGGCCAAAGCAGTTGATAACTTGAGCTCAAGAGTTCAAAGACCAGCCTAAGCAAGAGTGAGACCCTGTCTCTACTAACAATAGAAACACTAGCCGGATGTTGTGGCAGGTGCCTGTAGTCACAGCTACTCTGAGATCAAGAGGATTGCTTGTATCTAGGAGTTTGAGGTTGCTATGAGTTATAATGATTCCATGGCACTCTACTCGGGGTGACATAGAGGAACTCTATCTTAAAAAAAGAAAAAAAGAAAAAGAAGCAAGCCCTACTCACACTAAAAAGAGGGGATGATACAAGGACATGAATCACTGCAGGTTGCCTTAAGCCTGCCACACTAATTGTGTAAATACTGTTCTTTTTCAGGCCAAATAGTGTTTCAGGATTGTATGTCTTCTGTGAATCCAAGGTCATGACCTCAAAGCCATCAAAAACAAAATATTCCTAGCAGTGAAATCAAATGGATTTCTTTTTATTACCCTTTTATTCTGTTTGTGCTGCTTTGACAAAATACATGAGACACAATAATTTTCAAAAAACTGGAAATTTATTTCTCACCATTCTGGAGACTTGGAAGTTCAAGATCAAATCTTGACAAAGTTGTCTGGTGAGTGTTGCTCTCCACTTCCAAAATGACACCTTGCTGCTACATCCTTCAGAGAGGAGGAACAATATATCCTCACAGGTGGAGGAAGGACAAAGGAGGAGAACACAAGCATGAAGACTTCTTTCTTATGTAAGGGCCTCCATCCCATTCTGAGGGAGAAGCTCTCATGGCCTAATCACCTTTTCAAGGCACCACCTCTTAATACTATCACATTGCCCATTAAGTTTCAGTTCCTGAAATTTGGAGGGGATACATTCAAGCCATACTACCCTCCATTGATTGTTTAAATTCATGGCACATTTAGGATTTCCATTTGTTGGTTTTGAAAATATGTATTTATTCTCATTCCTTCTAAACCAACACTAAAAGTTTTTAAGTGGCATAAGCCAGTAAGGAAGACAGAGAACTGGAGACCTGGCAGTAGAAACACAATTTAGAAAGCCGGAAAGCACATAGGTAAGTGATAATTAATTTACCAGACCTAGGAAAGCTGAAACCTAAAGTGGCATTTGGGAAAGATTAGAAGCAACGTGTTTTGTGCTGTAGAAACCCCAAAGGGCTTAGGCCTTGGCAGCACTAAATACCTCTTGAAGTGAAGATGAAAATGAAACTGCAAGTCAGATTGTCTGCTTGCTTTGTAAAGAGGTGTTTAGTTCCTCTTCCCAGTACTCGACAGCCTAGCTGCTGCCCTTCCCTCTCTCAGGCAGGGTTTGGAAGTTTTCATCTTGAGAAAGGTTAAAACAGGGGATCTCTGGATTAGGGATGTCAAACACGTTTGAGAAAGGGAGTACCACACTGATAGCCGAGGAACGGAAGGAATACTTAAATACTGACATCACAGAATGCTAGCAGCCAAACCTGTACTCTTTAGGAACGTTATGGAAGACACAGGAAATCTTTAGGAAGCTAAAGAGGGAAGACCTAAAATATTGAGATTGTTCCCGAATGAAACAACTTCTCCAGGATGTTCTATAATGGAACCCACAGTCAGTAAGCCTCTCTCAGAGCCAGAGGCTCAAATAAGCTTCTTGGTGCCTACATTTAAATCTTAGTAGACAACTAAGGATCATGAGAAATATTGAAAAAGTCTCAAAGTTGAAAGATTGAGTCCAGAAAAAGATATAAGAGGAAAAATTGACTAGGAGGACTCCAAACTATTCAAGGAGATTAAACAAAAACAGAATCAAAAATCTTGTCATTAATAGTCTCAGAAAAGTGAGAACATTATTACATAAAATAAAAATGGAACCTATAAAAAGGAGCTCTGAGAATAAAGGTTATTAAAAAACAGAAGCATTATAGAATGTTTTAAAACTTAATAGAGGGTTTGGCAGACAAACTTCAGAAAACTCTTAGAAAATTAAGCAAAAATGCAAAAGATGGAAAATAGGAGTGAAAAGAAATTTAAATGAACAGACCGAAAGATGGCTGGTTAATGAAGGAATGGAAATGTGTGTGGTGGGTGAAGGAAAAGGGAGCTAGATAGATATGGAAAGTCACCACATAATCCCTAAAACTAAAGAAAAATAGCAATAGAAATATTTTTAGAGATATGAATGTATATTTAACAGAAAACAGTGATAAGATTGAAAGTGATTATCTTGGAAAGTGAAGATAGGATGGAAGGGGAAGGGAAGATAGCTGCTGTTTGATTTTGTTTTTGTTTTTGGAACCAACCATACAGAATGATTTCATTCTTTGAATTTTATATGTAAATAAATAAATATATATACACACACATCTCTACCAATTTTGATAAAAGATAAAACAAAGGAATAAAGTACATTTGTTTCAAAAAGTCGTGCCATCTTTTATTCTGATTTGAAATAGGACTTTATTATATTTTGTTTTTCCTAGGGTTTTTTTTCCTCTTTTTATTTTGTTCTTGTTGTCAAAAGAATAATGTGTCTTTATGCCCTTTGATTAACATCTATCTTCTCTTTCCCTGTCCATCCCTTACCCCCTAGCCTCTGATAACCACAGTTCTACTCTGTACTTCTAGGAGTTTGATTGTTTTAGATTCCACATATGTGAAATCATATAGTATTTGTCTTTCTATGCCTGACTTAATTTATTTAGCATAGTGTCCTTTGGATTCATCCATGTTGTCACAAATGACAGAATTTCCTTCTTTTTTATAAGCTTAATGAATACACCACACTTTCTTTTTCCATTCATTTGTTGATGAACACTTAGGTTATTTTGATATCTTGGTTATTGTGAATAATGCTGCAGTGAACATGGGAGTACAAATATCTTTTCTACATACTGATTTCATTTCATTTGGACATATACCCAGGGGTGAATTGGATCATACAGTAATTCTATTTTTAGTTTTTAAAAGAATGACCAAATGGCTATACTAATTTAATAATTTTACTAATTCATGCCGACAATATCCAAAGTTTCCCTTTCTCCATGCCCTTGTTAACACTTCTTATCTTTGACCTTTTTGATAATAGCCATTCTAATAGCTCACTGTGGTTTTAATTTCCATATCCCTGATGATTAGTGATGCTGAGCATTTTTTCATGTACCTATTGGTTATTTGCATGTCTTCTTTTGAAAAATGTTTGTTCAGGCCCTTTGTCCATTTTAAAATCAGGTTGTTTTCTTGTTATTAAAATTTTGGGTTCCCTATATGTTTTAGAAATTAAACCCTTATCAGATGTATGATTTGAAAATTTTATCTCCCAACCTATGGGTTTTCTCTTCGCCCTGTTAATTGTTTTCTTTGCTGTGCAGAAGCTTTTTAGTTTTATGCAATTCCATTTGTCCATTTTTGCTCTTCTTGCCTGTGTTTTTGACATTATATCCAAAAATCATTGCCCACATCAATGTCATGGAGCTTTCCCTGTACATTTTTTTTCAGTAGCTTCACAGTTTCAGGTCTTATGTTTATGTTTTTAATCCATTTTAATTTGATGTTTTGTATATGGGATGAGATAAGGTCCAATTTTATTCTTTTGCATGTGAATATTCAGTATTCCCCATATCATTTATTGGAGACTCTGTCGTTTCCCCATTTGTTCTTGGCACCTCTGTTGAAAATAAATTAATAATGAATACATTATTATTTATTTCTAGGTTCTTTATCTTATTCCATTAGTCAATGTGTCTATTTTTATGCCATATCATACTGTTTGATTACTATAGCTTTATAATGTATTTGGAAATCAAGTAGTGTGATGCCTGTAACTTTGTTCTTTTTGCTCAAGATTGCTTTGTCTACTTGGGATCTTTTATAGTTCTGTACAAATTTTAGGACAACTTATCTTATTTATGTGAAAAATGTGATTGGAATTTTTACATGGATTGCATTGAATCTGCAGATCATTTTGGGTAGCATGGACATTTTGACAGTATTATTTTTTCCAATTTTTGAACATGGCGTATCTTTCCAATTATTTGTGTCTTCTTCAATTTCTTTCATCAATGTTTTATAGTTTCAGTGTACAAAACTTTTACTTCATTGGTTAAGTTACTCCAAAGTATTTTTTAAATGCTATTGCTTTCTGAATTTCTTTTTTTTTTGATATTTATTAGTGTATGACACTACCCATTTTTTGTATATTGATTTTGTATCCTGCAACTTTATTGAATTTGCTTATTAGTTCTAACAGTTTTTTTGTATAGTCTTTTGGGTTTTCAATATGTAAGATTGTGTTATCTGCAAACAGGGACATTTTAACTTCTTTTTTTTTCTGATTTGGATGCCTTTTATTTTTTTCTCTTGTTTAATTGCTCTAGATGGGACTTTCAGTACTATGTTGAATAAAAGTAATGAGAGTGGACATCTTTTTCTAATCTTAGAGAAAAAGCCATCATCTTTTCACCATTGTGTATGATGTTAGCTGTAACGTTGTCATGTATGGCTTTTATTGTATTGAGGAACATTTCTTCTATGCCTAATTTGTTGATAGTTTTTATCATGAAAGAATGTTGAATTTTGTCAAAATTATCTGCCTTTATATCTTTAAGATTTTCTGGTTTGTTTTTTTTTAATCATACCTTATACTGCATAGGTCTCCCTCCCTCCCTTTCTCTCTTCCCTCCCTCCCTTCCTTCTTTCCTTCCTCCCTCTCTCCCTCCCTCCCTCCCTCCTTCCTTTTCTTCTTGTTTCAGCAGGAGGTCTTTGACATCCTGTTTCGATTTAGGTCGGTTACTCTCTAGTTGTGCTGCCCTCTTGACATCCCAGGATTTACCTTTCACTATTCTCCTGGATTATCTCCAATTCACTCTGGGTCTCATGTCTTTTTTGTTGTGCTGGTGTACCACAGGTAACTTCCTAAGCATGATGCACTGGATATAAATTTCTAAGTCCTGGTACTATCAATTAGATACTACAGTAAGAGCAGACAATTTTTACAAAGGAATTTATTTGAAGGATAATGTTCACAGACTCAAAGAGATAACTGATTAACCAGACTTAGAAAAGATAAAGATCAGTCAGCTCCAGAGAGGGTTATAGCAAAAAGTGCTTATCAATCTTGTTTGGAAACTACCTTAAGAATTGACTTCCACTGTCATCAGTCTTTTAGTTGCTCTATTCAGGATATCCACTCCAGGAAAGGAGACCTTGCTTAACCTGGCTTGGTTCATAGGCTTGCCACTTGGCTATGAAAAAGCAAGGAACCTTGATCAGCAGTGCCATGAGATTATAAGAGGAATCAACTTCCCCCAAATAAAATACTTATTATCAAAGAGTGGCGAAATGGATGCTGAACAGCCAAAATACAACATCTGTTCATTATACTTTGCATGGGTAAAAATGCCTTTATTTTTCTCTCATGCTTACTTTCTTGCTTGCTTGATTCTAAAATTCTAGGCTGAGACTCTTTATTTTTCTTAGGTCCCTGAAGGCATTACTTCATTTTATTCCATCATTCACTATTGCTGATAGGACTCCTACCAGTCTGATTCTTATTCTTTTAGTTTTTTTTCTTGACAGATAATCAGTTATACAGTTTAATTTTATATGCCAAATCAAATATAAAATGACCTCTTCATTCAATTATCCCAAATTAGGGCATCATAAAATTCAAGAATTATTCTGAGTAAGTCAGGATGAAAAGTGAAAAATTTTGCACAGTGGAGTAAGATGATTTAACATATATTTAATTACTTACATTAATTCAACTGTTTTATTGCAATATTTAGTATCAGTTATTTTTAACATATATATGCTCAATAAATTCTTTGCCTCAAAAATAATCATATTTATTGTTTTTTCATCAAAAAGGCTTTTTTCTTTTTATATGATCAATATTTTTTTTAATTTCAGAATATTATAGGGGCGCATACATTTTGATTACATAATTTGCTTTTGTGCATTTTAAGTCAAAGTTATACGTGTGCCCTTCACCCAGAATATGCGCATTGCAGCAGTTAAGTGTGAATTTACTCCACTCCTCCTGCTCCCTCCCACCTATATGATTTCCATTGAGTTTTAGTTCCATATGTGCACATAAGTGTTGATTCACTAGTTCCAATTTAGAATTCAGCACATGTGGTGTTTGTTTTTCCATTCTTTTGATACTTCATATCTCTAGTTCCATCCAGGTCATTACAAAGGATACTAGATCATCATTTTTTAATGGCTGAGTAGTACTCCAGGTGTACATATACCACATTTTATTAATCCATTCATAAAAGTACTGATGGACACTTGAGTTTTCACATCTTTGTGATTGTAAATTGTGCTGCTGTAAACATTCAAGTACAAATGTCTTTTTGATAAAATACCTTTTTTTCTTTTGGGTAAATACCTAATAGTAGGATTGCTGGGTCAAATGGTGGGTCTACTTTTATTTCTTTAAGGAATTTCCATACTACTTTCAATAGAGGTTGTAATAGTTTGCAGTCCCACCAACATTGAATGAGTGTTGCTTTTCTCTCCATAGTTTTGAAGTGCAAAACCTTTTCCATGCCAGCCTCTGTTGCTTTGGAACTTTTTGATATGAGCCATTCTCACTGGTGTTAGGTGATATCTCATTGTGGTTTTTCTTTGTATTTTCTTGATGATTAGAGATATGGAACATTTTTTCATGTGTTTGTTGACCATTAGACTATCTTAATTTGAAAAGTTTCTATTCATATCTTTTGCCCACTTTTAAAGGAGGATGTTTGTTCTTTTCTTGAAAGTTTGCTTGAGTTCTTTGTAAATTCTGGTTATCAGCCTTTTATTGGATGTATAGCATGCAAATATTTTTTCCTGTTCTGCAGGTTCTCTGTTTGGGTTACTGCATGGATTTTCTCCTTGGGTGTGAAGAAACTTTTTAATTAGATCAGGTCCCATTTGTTTATTTTTGTTGTTGCTGGGATTGCTTTTGGGGTCTTCCTCATAAATTCTTTCCCTAGGCAGATATCTATAAGAGTTTTCCCAACATATTCCTCTTGAATTCTTTTAGTTTTATACCTTAGGTTTAAGTCTTTTATCCATGAAGAATTAATTATTCTGAGTGGTGAGAGATGCAGATCCTGCTTCAGTCTTTTATCTGTGGTTAGCTGGCCTTCCCAGCACTATTTATTGACTAGGGATTCTTTTCTACAGTATATGTTTTTGTTTGCTTTATCAAAGATCAGATGGGAATGTGAGGGTGTTTTCATTTCTGGGTTCTCTGTTCTGAGCCATAGGTCTATATCTCTGTTTTTGTGCCAGTACTATGCTGTTGTGGTTACTATAGCCTTGTAATATAGCTTGAAGTCTGGTAAATAGATGCTTCCAGATGTGTTCTTATTACATAAGGTTGTGTTGGCTATCTGGGGGCTTTTCTACTTCCATATGAAGTGCAAAACTGTTTTCTGTAGATCTGTGAAAATGACATTGGCATTTTAATGGGGATTCCATTTTGAATCTGTAAATCACTTTGAGTCCTATAATCATTTTAACAATATTAATTCTGCTAATCAATGAGCATGTTTTTCCATCTATTTACATCCTTTGCAGTTTCTTTCTTCAGTGTTTCATAGTTCTTCCTTTGGAGGTCTCTCACCTCCTTAGTTAAATATTTTTCTACCTATTTTATTTTCTTTGTTGCTACTCTGAAAGGTATTGTGTTTTTGATATTTGATTTTCAGTTTGACTGTTGTTAGCAATATGAAAGCTACAGGTTTTTATACGCTGATTTTATAACCTGAGACTTTGCTGAATTTAATTCTAGGAGAATTCAAGGAATCTCTTTGTTGAATCTTTGGGATTTTCTAGATAGAAGATTATATCATCAGCTATAGTTTGATTTCTTCTTTCCCATTTGGATCCCCTTGATTTCCTTCTCTTGCCTAATTGCTCTGGCAAGGACTTATAGCACTATGTTGAACAGAAGTGGGCAACTTTGGTTCCAGTTCTAAGCTAGAATGCTTTCAACTTTTCTCTGTTCAATATGATGTTGGCTAAAACTTTGTCTTATATAGTCTTTGTACTTTTGAGGTATGTCCCATCTATAAAAATTTTTTGACTGTTCTTATCATGAAAGGGTGCTGAATTTTGTCAAATGCTTTCTCTTAGAACTACATATTAAAATATATAAGATGTCTAGGATGTGTTAGGATGTCTTCAAAATAATCCTGGAGGAGGAAGATGAATAGATGGGAGTATGGCTGAAACAAGACGAGTTAGGTGATGGCTACAAAGGGAGCAATTATATTGTTCTACTTTTTTCCAATGTTTGAAACATCCCATAATAAAAAGTTTTAAAAAACTATAAGTAATGTTAATTTAGGATATTCAAAATATCCTTGTCATCTTATTTTTTGAATCAAAATTTTTTCACATAAAAAGATGGGGAAATGAATAAATAAATGACAAACTGGGTTAAATATTTACAGTAAATATTGCAAGGGGTTATTTTATCATATCACAACCAAATTTAAAACTTTAAATTTCAAGTAGAAAATGGTCAAGAATATATCCAGATAATGCATAGAAGGAAAAATGGCTAATATGCATATTTTTAAAAGCTTAATTGTAACAATATTCAAAAAGCAAAATAATAAGATACTTTTAAAAAATTTATTTATTGTTGGGGATTCATTGAGGATACAAGAAACCAGGTAAGATACTTTTTATATATCAAATTATTACAGAGTATATTTAATTTTTACTGCTAGAATTCTGGAAAGCAATTTGCTAACATATATCAAGAATGTTAAATATGTTCATAAGGAAATATTTTTAAACACAGGAAAAGATTTTTGTTCAAGATTATTGATTACTACATTATTCATGATAGGAAAACTCTGAAAACAGCAGAATATCTTATGTTATAATTATGTAACGGTTATTTTAAATAAATAACTATGAAAAAAAATTTTAAAGCACAAGTTACAAGAGAAACTGATCAGAATAACAATGACTGAAAGAAGGACATAAAGCTATTACAGAAAGATCCTGTATTTAATATATAAATGCAGAGGAAACAGACTCAAGAAATACACCAAAATGTTAACGGTTTTTATATCTAGTTGTTGATTTGTGGGTAATTAATTTCTCTATACTTGTTTATATTTTTTTCATGTTTTGCATCAAAACCACTTTTATAGTCTGGAAAAATTATAAAAATAGTCAAAGTCATCCTTTTTCCAATCAGCCCCTTCTCCTGCCCCCAGTCTCCTGTCTAGATGCCCAGTGCCTGATTTATTTTTCAGGGGAAAGAACATCTTTCATTCCACTGTTACAGATAAATCACCTACTGTGAGAGTACTCCTGGTACTTTACTGGCATCAAAGTGCAATTATCAGTAATTGTGGCTGAAAGCAGATCCTTTACTCTTACAGGGGAGGAAACATCATGTGGGGGCAATCGAGAAAAAGGAAACAAAAGAGTTTCTGAGGAAAAAAAGAAGGCAATGTCGCCTGCTTCATAATTTTCTTTAGAGCTATTAGTGTGTACCTTCATCTTGCTCAGACATTTTAATTATGATGCAATGTGGGGAAAAAACAGTTTATCACAGTATTGCCACAGTGACTTAAAACTGCAACTCGCTTCTGTACAAATCTTTATCACCTTCTCTAGGGGGAATTAGGCAACAAAAAAAGAGAGCCTAGGTTTCTAGGACCTGAGTTTCAGGAGAGATATTCTGTTGGGTTCTGCACATTATTTCAAATTGAGGAGAAACTTTCTTTTTTAAGTTAAGATCACTGGAAAAAGGGGAGAGAAAGGCATTTCTGATCCAAGTTTTCCCAGGAATAGATTAAACCCAGATCCTGGATATCTTTTCTGACATTAGTATAAAGCAGGTTTTACATGACCACACGAAGCGACTTCTGAAGGAGAACATGAAGTAAAACAGGTTTTATCATAATTGTTATCGTTATCAAAAAATATTTGTCAACCTCTAGTCAGGGCATGGGGTAAGTCAGAAAGGTTAAAGTCTCAGCTTACTAGTATTAAACCAAAGGCAGCCTGAGTGGGCACATAAAACCACACAACAACGAATATGGAGGATAAATTGGCATATCATTCAGTCTTACTGCTTTCCATGCATTCACAGCTCATTCCTATTTTTGTGATTTGTGCATTTACTTATCTTGTTTACCAGCCAATAATGTCATCTCTATTTTTAAAGTTCCACTCTTCCTTCAAGACTCAGTTATGAAGCTTTCTTTTATAGAGTGCCTTCTTTGTAATCTGATTGTATGGCGTTGGCGTGACCTTTTAGCATTTATGTTTTTTCTCAGGCACTCAATAATCACATGATGATTGAAGTATTTTGTAATTAGATAATTAGATGTAGGTGTCTGAATCTTCCTAGATGAATGATATATTAAAGGTGGTAGGTTTGGAGAAACTCCACCTGTCACAGATTTTGAAAGAAAATGACCTTTGGTTCCTGAAGAAGGCAGTTAGTGGGAAATTCCAACTGCCTGCCCTTTGGAGTTTCTAAACATGCTTCTTATATTTGGTAGCAGCTGATTGGCTGTTACCAGATGGACTGCCAAATAAGTCAGCTGTGAAAACTCAGCTCCTGATTTTGGGTCTTCTTAGTCTACATGGAAGAAAACTTCAGAAAAATATAAAATAAAAAGCACAACTTGTCAGACATCCCATTAAGAGGTAATTATCATAAAAAATATTAAAATAAGGGCCCTGCCAGGATATAAAGTTGCAATGTATTTGGTATTTCATTATCGTGGAGTAATTATAAATGAACCAGCTAGGGGAGGAGGCAGATTGCTTCTCTGGAGCAGTTTTCAATGTTTACTTGGTGTCAGAGAAAAGAAAATGCCCAGATATGTAACTTGTATCTGACAATTGTGTAAAACCCATAATAAGTAAATGGGAATGATAACAGGGGTACTTTAGCTGCTAAGCAGGTTAATAGGGGAGTGTGGATTAGTAGGGGAGTGTGATGAAAATAAAGAAATTGATGTAGTACATAAACATATGGATTTACAGCT
This sequence comes from Nycticebus coucang, assembly GCF_027406575.1. Lineage (NCBI taxonomy): Eukaryota > Metazoa > Chordata > Mammalia > Primates > Lorisidae > Nycticebus > Nycticebus coucang. Next base: position 92,585,006 of record NC_069788.1, read on the forward strand.
AATATTTATCAAGCGTTTATTCTGTGGAAAGTAACTGTTAGATGTTTTAGTATTTTTCATTTAATGAATTCTCACAATGACTGTAAAATGGCCTCATTTTATTGAATATATAATGTATTCAAAGAAGTTAAGTAACTTGCTAAAGATCAAACATTTTAATGGATAGGGCTTGCAGGCTAACATTTGTGCCTTTTCATTAACTATAAAATGACTTGAAAGAAGATAGTATCAAATTGAGAAATGTTGTAATATTGAAGGAAAGTGAGAAGAAGGAGACTAATGTATATGTAGAGCAGAAAGAAGGACAAATCTAGAAGATTAGGTCAAACCTAATACAAGTATATACAAAATACATATTAGTTTTTAAATTTTATTTTATAACATCTTTGCTTCCCTGTCCATAGGTCTTATCTATTTTTCTAAAGTCCCACTCTTACTTCAAGACTCATTTACAAAGTTCTCATTCACAGAATGCTTCTTTTAAACCTCATTGTATGAAGTTGGCATGATCTTTTAGTGTTTATGTTTTTCCTCAGGTACTCAATAATCTAGTACAGGGATCCTCAAACTTTTTTTTTTATTGTTAAATCATAGCTGTGTACATTAGTGCAATCAAGGGGTACAATGTGCAGGTTTCATATACAATCTGAAATATTCTCATCAAACTGTTCAATGTAGCCTTCATGGCATTTTCTTAGTTACTGTATGTAGGCATTTGTATTCTGCATTTAGTAAGTTTCACCTGTACCCATACTAAGATGCACCATAGAAACTTTTTAAACAGGGGGCCAGTTCACTGTCCCTCAGACCGTTGGAGGGCCAGACTATAGTTTAAAAAGAAAAAAAAAAACTATGAACAAATTCCTATGCACACTGCACATATCTTATTTTGAAGTAAAAAAACAAAATGAGAACAAATACAATATTTAAAATGAAAAACAAGTAAAGTTAAATCAACAAATTTACCAGTATTTCAATGGGAACTATGGGCCTGCTTTTAGCTGAGATGGTCAATGTCCGGTTCCATATTTGTCACTGCTAGTTGTAACAAGTGATGCAAGTGTGCATCAGTTAGTCTAGATCTAGTTGGAGATTTCAGATGTTTCATTCTGGAAAAAGTCTGTTCACAGGCATAAGTGCTGCCAAAGATGGTTGCCATTTTGATTGCGTGGTTCCTGAGATTAGGATATGTCTCAGAGGGGAGAGATGCATAGAAATTAAGAAGGCTGCTTGACTTGAATGCATCCTTCAGAAAGTCACAATTCTGCACTTCAGCCAGTTCCATTTGGTAAATTATATCCACATTTCAATGTCAATAGAAAATGGGTTACCGAAAAGCTGTATGACCTGTTCATGAAGATGAAGCTCTTTACATCTAAATTGGAATTCCTTTTGCAACTTTTCCAGTGAATCCACACATGTTTTGTTTGGGAATACAACCAATGGTTTTCCCTCTAACAGATTTTGAGTTGGGGGGAGATGGCAGATATTTTTCTCCTTGTTTGATGAGGAGGCCTAATTTTACTTCAAGTGCTTTCACATGTGATTGCATATCACAGATGAGCTTCCCCTTTCCTTGAAGTTGCACACTGAAACTGTTGAGTAGCTCTGTTCCATTATGCATCATTGAGCTCTGATGCTTCTTTGTTTTTTGAAAGCAGAAAAGCTGTAATCTGTGGAAGTAAGTCATAGAAATGTTTCCAAACTCTCCCTCAACTCAGCCAATGGACTTGTGTGTGGTACAGAACATTTTCATAGGCAACATTTAGCTCAGACAGAAATTCCTGAAATTGTCTGTGGTTTAGTGCGTTAGCTCTACTGAAGTTAACACAAGATACCACAGTTTTCATAACAGAGTCCCACTTCACTGATTTACTACACAGCGCTTATTGGTGGATGAGGCAGTATATGGCTATTGGATGAGAATGGTTATGTTTGTCCATCTCTTGGTTAATGCGAGCAATTACTCCTTTCTTAGACCCCACCATGCTAGGAGCACCATCAGTTGTCACACTGGCTAGTTTTGCCCAGCCCAGCTCCAAACCATTCACAGTTTGGCAAACCTTTTCATAGATTTCCTGTCCTATAGTTGTTCCTTTGATGCTTTACAGTGCAGCAAGCTCTTCTGTGACTTCGAAATATTCATTCATCCCATGAATAAAAATTAGAAGTTGTGCAGAATCACGAACATCATTACTTTCGTCTAGTGCCAAGGAAAAATAGGAAAGTTTTTTTGCGGAGTTTTGCAAATGCTGATGCAAATTATCTTCCATTTCTTCAATCTTTTGTGTAATTGTAGGTCCTGAAAGACTCACTGTACTAAATAAATAGGCCTTCTCTGGACACATCTCTTTGGCAACAGAAAGAAGGCATTCTTTAACAAATTCTTCCACGAATGGTCTGCCAGTGCATGCTATTAGCTTGGCAACTTGAAAAATTGCTCACAGTGATGAAATATTTAGCTGCTTCTGCTTCACAAAAGTATTTTGCTGAGTTGTCAATGTATTTTTCAGTTTTAATATTTTCTTTTCTCACTTCTCCGACCAAACAATCATATTTATCTTTATGTTGAGTTTGATAGTGTTGATGCAAATTGTATTCTTTGAACACAGACACTATATTCTGGCATATTAAACACACAGCTCTTTCCTTGTACTGCAGAAAAAGTAATCATAAGTCCACTGTTTTTTGAATATCCTACACTCTGACTCAGTTTTTCTCTTTCTTGATATCATTGTTTCCTAGGGATTCCAAATTGCTATTAGTAAAATACCAATATATATATACAGCATTCCAAAAACAATATAACAGCAATAACTTTGCCCACACAGAGACATATAGACTGCACTGCCCATCAATGCAGTCTGATCAGTGCCCATCAATGCAGTCTTGCCAGTCCACATTATTTCAGCTCACCAGTGCCCATATTGGTGGAACTCCGCTTTTACCTCAGGCTCACACTGGTGTGGTGCAAGAATCAGCACAATTACAGAGCCCGTTCCTCCACCACCTTTCCAGTTCACACTACCCTATGTGAGCCACACTGCAATCTGTGAACTTGCACAGGAATCTGATCGCATGGGTGAGAAGACCCATGCGATCAGATTCTACTGCAGGAAAAAAAAAAAAAAGGCACTATGCCTTTTTTCTTCTGAATCTAATGCAAGTTCAGCCATACAAGCATATGGCTGAACTTGCACTGCTCAGAGATCACAACAGTGTGAACCGGGGCTTACACAGCACACAACATACAACATCACACACAACTGAATAGCAATCAGAATATAAACGCAGGGGAGTGGAGAGTTCGGCTCACATTCCACACATGTGCACTGCAGGCCCAGAATGAGTCGGCTGCTAAGCAGGACTGGCAGCAGCGGCAAAAACAGTCTGTAGGCCGGATAAATGTCCTTGGCAGGCCGTAGTTTGAGGACCCCTCTAGTACATTGACAAAATCTTTTGAATCAGGGAATCTTGGTTCTAACTCCTACTCTTTCATTAGCAGGTGATAAACTTTGAGCATGTTATTTAATATCTCTTATTACAACCTATCCAATCAAATGAAATTAGAGATCTTATGTTCATATATAAAGTAAATCTTTTCTCTAAATTAAAAAATATATATGGAATGAATTACTAGAATAAGGAGACATGGAGCTAGTAGAAAAGCCATGGAGAGTGCAAAGATATCACTCCTTGGTGCTCTTTCCTTTGAATTAACAACGCAGGTTTCTTTTTACTTTTTTTTTATTGTTGGAGATTTATTGATTGCATTTGTTAGGTAAAGTCCCTCTTACAATTGTGTCTTGCCCCCAAAAGATGTGGCATACCCCACCCCTCCCTTCTTCCCCCTCTCTGCTTTTCCTTTCCTTCACCCCTCCCTCTTTTTTTCTCTCTCTGCTTTTCCTTTCCTTCACCCCTCCCTTCTTCTTTCTCTCTCTGCTCTCTCCTTCCCCCACCTCCACCACGTCATTAATTATCATTAATTGTCCTCATATCAAAATTAAGTACATAGGATTCATGCTTCTCCAAATTCCTGTGATGCTTTACTAAGAATAATGTGTTCCACTTCCATCCAGGTTAATACAAAGGCTGTAAAGTCTCCATTTTTTAAATGGCTGAATAGTATTCCATGGTGTACATATACCACAGCTTGTTAATCCATTCCTGGGTTGGTGGGCATTTAGGCTGTTTTCACATTTTGGTGATTTAAATTGAGCTGCAATAAACAGTCTAGTACAAGTGTCCTTATGATAAAAGGATTTTTTTTTCCTTCTGAGTAGATGCCCAGTAATGGCATTGCAGGATCAAATGGGAAGTCTAGCTTGAGTTCTTTGAGGTTTCTCCATACTTCCTTCCAAAAAGGTTGTATTAGTTTGTAGTCTCACCAGCAGTGTAAAAGTATTCACTTCTCTCCACATCCACGCCAGCATCTGCAGTTTTGAGATTTTGTGATGTGGGCCATTCTCACTGGGGTTAGATGCTATCTCATGGTGGTTTTGATTTACATTTCTCTAATAATTAGGGATCATGAGCATTTTTTCATATGTTTGTTAGCCATTCGTCTGTCTTCCTTAGAGAAGATTCTATTCATGTCACTTGCCCATTGACATATGGAATTGTTGGCTTTTTTCATGTGGATTAATTTGAGTTCTCTATAGAGCCTGTCTAATTCATGTGGATTAATTTGAGTTCTATATAGATCTAGTCTGATTCAAAATACGCAAATATCTTTTCCCATTGGGTAGGTTGTCTGTTTGCTTTGGTTGTTGTCTCCTTAGCTGTACAGAAGCTTTTCAGTTTGATTTAGTCTCATTTGTTTATTTTTGTTGCTATTGCAATTGCCATGGCAGTCTTCTTCATGAGGTCTTTCCCCAGTCTGATGTCTTCCAGTGTTTTTCCTATGCTTCCTTTGAAGATTTTTATTGTTTCATGACTTAAATTTAAGTCCTTTATCCATCTTGAATCAATTTTTGTGAGTGGAGAAAGGTGTGGGTCCAGTTTCAGTCTTTTACATGTGGATATCTAGTTCTCCCAGCCTGATTTATTGAATAGGGAGTCTTTCCCCCAGTGTGTGTTCTTATTTGGTTTACTGAAGATTAGATGGTTATAAGATGTTAGTTTCATTTCCTGGTTTTCTATTTGATTCCAAATCCCTGTGTCTCTATTTTTGTGCCAGTACCATGCTGTCTTGACCACTATGGCTTTGTAGTAAAGCCTAAAATCTGGTAGGCTGATGCTCCCGGCTTTGTTTTTATTACTAAGAGCTGCCTTAGCTATATGGTTTTTTTTCTGGTTCCATACAAAATGCAGAATCATTTTTTCCAAGTCTTGAAAGTACCATGTTGGTATTTTAATAGGAATGGCATGGAATTGGTAGATTGCTTTGGGAAGTATAGACATTTTAACAGTGTTGATTCTTCACAGCTATGAGCATGGTATGTTCTTCCATTTGTTAATATCCCCTTTCTTAGGATATTATTTCCTAAGTGTATTTCCTTTCTTAGGATTTCATAATTTTCTTTATAGGGGTCCTTCACTTCTTTTATTTTTTAATTTATTTATTTATTATTTTTTTTATTGTTAAATCGTAGCTGTGTACATTAGTGCAATCGCCTGTACCCATTCTAAGATGCACCATAGATGTCCTTCACTTCTTTTGTTAGATATATTCCTAGGTATTTCATTTTCTTTGAAGCTATGGTGAAGGGAATATGTCTTTAATTAGCCTCTTATCTTGACTGTTAATTGCCGTATACAAAGGCTACTGACTTGTGGACATTGATTTTTATATCCTGAGACATTACTATATTTTTTGATGACTTCCAGGAGTCTAGTTGTTAAGTCTTTGGGGTTCTTTAAGTATAACATCATATTGTCAGCAAAAAGGGAGAGTTTGACCTCCTCTTCCCCCATTTGGATGCTCTTTATTTCTTTGTCTTGCCTAATTGTGTTGGCTAGAACTTCCAGCCCTATGTTGAATAGTAAAGGTGGCAGAGGACAACCTTGTCTGGTTCCAGTTCTAAGGGGAAAAGCTTTCAGTTTTACTCCATTCAGTAAAATATTAGCTGTGTGTTTGTCATAGTTAGCTTTGATCAGTTTAAGAAATGTGCCACCCATGCCTATACTCTTTAGTGTTCTAATTAGAAAAGGATGCTGGATTTTATGAGTGCTTTTTCTGCATCTATTGAGAGGATCATATTGTCTTTGTTTTTGTTCTGTTAGTACAATGGATAATGTTTACAGACTCGCGTGTGTTAAACTAGCCTTGCATCCCTGGGATGAAACCTACTTGATCATGATGTATGACTTTTTTTGATGATAAGCTGTAATCTATTGGCTAGGATTTTGTTGAGAATTTTTGCATCTATATTCATTTTTGAAATGGCTCTTAAGTTTTCCATTAGTTGGGTCTTTTCCTGGTTTTGGTATCAGGGTGATATTTGCTTCATAGAACGTGTTGGGGAAGATTCTTTCCTCCTCAATTTTTTGGAATAATTTCTGCAGTATGGGAATAAGCACTTCATTGAAGGTTTGATAGAATTCTAGTGTGAAGCCATCCAGACCTGGGCCTTTTTTTGTTGGAAGATTTTTTTATTGTCTCTTTAATCTCAGTGCTTGAAATTGGTCTGTTCAGGAGCTCTATTTCTTCCTGGCTAAGTCTAGGGAGAGGGTGTGATTCCAAATATTGATCCATTTCCTTCACATTGTCAAATTTCTGGGCATAGAGTTTCTGGTAGTATTCAGAGATAATCTCTTGTATCTCTGTGGGATCAGTTGTTGTTTCCTCTTTATCATTTCTGATTGAGATTACTAGAAATTTTACTTTTCTATTTCTAGTTAGTCTGGCTAAAGGTTGATCTATTTTATTTACTTAAAAAAAACCCAACTCCTTGTTTCATTAATTTTCTGAATGATTCTTTTGTTTTCAATTTCATTGGTCTCTGATTTAATTTTGGATATTTCTTTTCTTCTGCTGTGTTTAGGCTTAGGTTGTTCTTCTTTTTCCAATTCCATAAGATGGCTTGTGAGTTTCTTGATGCTCTCTCTTTCTGTTTTTCAAATGTAGGCATCTAAAGTGATAAATTTTCCTCTCAGAACTGCTTTTTCAGTATCCCACAGGTTTTGGTAGCTGTGTCTTCATAGTTGTTATGCTCAAGGAAGTTAATGATTTCCCCCTTCATTTCTTCCTGCACTCAACTGTCATTCAACAGAAGGCTATTTAGTGTCCATGCCTTTGTGTGGGGTTAAAGGTTTTTGTTGGAATTGAGTTCCACCTTTAGTGCCTTATGGTCTGAGAAGATACAAGGTAAAATTTCAATTCTTTTGGTTCTGTTGAGGTTTGTTTTGTGTCCAAGGATATGATCAATTTTGGAGAATGTTCCATTGGGTGATGAAAAGAATGTATATTCTTTATCTTTGGAATGGAGTGTTCTATATGCATCTATCAAGCACAGTTGTTTTAGGGTGTCATTTAAGTCCCTTTTATCTTTATTTAATTTCTGTTTAGAGGATCTTTCCAGCTCTGTCAGAGGAGTGTTAAAGTCCCCTGTTATTATGGTGTTATAGGATATCACATTGCTCAGAATGAGTAAGGTCTGTTTCAAGAATCTGGGACCATTTATGTTGGGTGCATAAATATTTAGAATTGAAATGTCTTCTTGTATTTTTCCCTTGACCAATATAAAGTGATCATCTTTGTCTTTTTTGCCTTTAGTTACTTTGTGTCTTAAAATAAGATTGTAACTCCTCTTTTCTTCTGAATTCTGTTTGCCTGAAAATTTGTCTTCCAACCCTTAACTCAGAGTTTTAATTACTCTTTTGAAGCTAGGTGTGTTTCCTACAGACAGTAAATGGATGGCTTATGTTTTTTAATCCAGTCAGCCAATCTATGCCTCTTTGGTGGGGAATTCAAGCCATTAACGTTTATTGAGATAATTGATAAGTGTGGTAGTGTTCTTATTTTGTGAGAGTCCTTTGCTTAGTTTTATCTTTTGCATCATTGTGGAAGTTAGGTTCTGTCCTTTAATTTCTGAGTTCTTACTTTGCTATTGATCCATTGTGATGGTCAGTGTAGAACAGGTTGAAGTATTTCCTATGGAGCTGGTCTTGTTGTGGCAAATTTCCTCAATGTTTGTATATCAGTAAATGATTTTATTTCTCTGTCTATTTTAAAGCTTAGCTTAGCAGGATATAGAATTCTGGGCTAATTGTTCTGTTTAATTAGATTAAAGGTAGATTACAATTGTCTTCTTGCTTGAAAAGTTACATTAAAGAAGTCTGCAGACACCCTGATAGGTGCTTACTATCGGGTAAACTTGTGCTTACTTCTGGCAGCTTGAAGAATCTTTTCTTTTGTCTTGACTTTGGACAGGTTCATCACAATGTGTCTTGGAGAAGCTCAATTAGAGTTGAGGTGACCTGGGGTCTGATGTCCCTCTGAAAGGAGTGTGTCAGAATCTTTGGTGATGTTTGGGAAATTTTCATTTATAATATTCTCTAGTATGGCTTCCATTCCCCTGAGGCATTCTTCTTCCTCTTCTAGGATACCTATAACTTGTATGTTTGAACACTTCATAAAGTCCCATAATTCTGTCAGTGAATGTTCTTTCTCTCTCTTCTTTTCTGCCTCTTTAACTATCTGAGTTATCTCAAGAGCTTTGTCCTCTACCTCTGAGATTCTTTTTTCTGCATGGCTTAATCTGTTGTTGATACTTTCTACTGCATCTTTATGTTCCCTAATTGACTGCTTCAGTTCCTTCAGCTCTGCAATATCCTTTCTATATTCTTCATATCATTCATCTCTTATTTGATTCTGTTTTTTGGATTTTCTTTTGGTTATTATCCACTTTATCAGCAGTTTCCTTCATTGTTTCCATCATTTCCTTCATTGTTTTCATCATCTGTATTCTAAATTCCCTTTCTGTCATTTCTAACATTTCTTTATAGGTGGAATCCTCTGCAGTAGCTACTTCATGGTCCCTTGCGGGAGGGTTGCTCTGAACTTGTGCTTACTTCTGTTACTAGGATTTTTTTTTTTACTGTTACTAGGATTTTTCTGCTGATTCTTCCTCATGAGTGTTTTCTTTTATCTGTTTCCTTGCCCAATTTTTCGTGTTACTAGGATTTTTCTGCTGATTCTTCCTCATGAGTGTTTTCTTTTATCTGTTTCCTTGCCCAATTTTCCTTTCACTTCCTCTTTCTCTTCAAGTTACCATGCCTCTGGACTAGGGCTTTGATGAGTCAGCTACTGGTGGGATTAGACCAAATGAACACACACAACCACTTGCCTGTTATCTGCTACTTTTGCCCTCCTCATGGGGTCCAGAACTCTTTCACTGACTCCCTGTGTACCCAAAGGGATGTTTCTGAGCAGATCTCACCAGCCAGAGATGCCTGGAGCCTTCTCTGCCCAGTCTCCGAGTGTCCAGTTGCAAGGAAGCTGTTACTCGGCCACCATCTTGCTCCTCCTCAACAATTTAGGTTTCTTTTTTTTTTTTCTGACATAGAATTTATTTTTTTATTTTATTTATTTTTTCATTGTTAAATCATAGCTGTGTACATTAGTGCAATTCAAGGGGTAAAATTTGCTGGTTTCATATACAATCTGAAATATTCTCATCAAACTGTTCAATGTTGCCTTCATGGCATTTTCTTCGTTATTGTATGTAGACATTTGTATTCTGCCTTTAGTAAGTTTTGCCTGTACCCATTCTAAGATGCACCGTAGGTGTGGCCCCACCCATTACCCTACCTCCACCCTAGCCTCCCCACTCCCTTCCCCTTCCTCAGCCCTTTCCTCATAGTCTTGTGCTATAGTTGGGTTATAGCCTTCATGTGAAAGCTATAATTTAGCTTCATAGTAGGGCTGAGTACATTGGATACTTTTCCTTCCATTTCTGAGATACTTTGCTAAGAAGAATATGTTCCAGCTCCATCCATGTAAATGTGAAAGAGGTAAAGTCCCCATCTTTCTTTAAGGCTGCATAATATTCCATGGTATACATGTCCCACAATTTGCTAGTCCATTCGTGGGTCGCTGGGCACTTGGGCTTCTTCCATGACTTAGCAATTATGAATTGGGCTGCAATAAACATTCTGGTACAGATGTCTCTGTTGTATTGTGATTTTTGGTCTTCTGGGTATAAACCTAGTAAAGGAATTATAGGATCGAATGGCAGGTCTATTTTTAGATCTCTAAGTATTCTCCAAACATCCTTCCAGAAGGAACGTATTAGTGTGCATTCCCACCAGCAGTGTAGAAGTGTGCCCTTTTCTCCACATCCACGCCAACATCTCTGGTTTTGGGATTTTGTGATGTGGGCTACTCTTACTGGGGTTAGGTGATATCTCAAAGTAGTAAGTAAAGAAAGCAGACAGCCCTCAAAATGGGAGAAAATATTTGCAGGTTATACCTCCGAAAAAGGTCTAATAACCAGAATCCACAGAGAACTCAAATGTATTAGCAAGAAAAGAACACATGATCCCATCTCAGGGTGGACAAAGGACTTGAAGAGAAACTTCTCTAAAAAAGACAGACGCATGATCTACAAACACATGTTAAAAAGCTCATCATCTTTAATTATCAGAGAAATGCAAATCAACAATTTAGGTTTCTTAATGAAAGTATTTTAAATTGTTTCAAAGTCAGTTTTTCTTACTTTCTTTGGTCAAAGATAGATGCAACCAAATCCAATCAAAATAAAATTAGAAATCTCATATTTATTTGAGAGAACTGAATTGGAGCAACTTTGAGGATAACTTAATAATAGATCATCCAAGCCAGAGACCTTGGAGCATAATGCATTTCAGTCAAAGGGGTGAGAAAAGCTGATAGGTTCTGATAATATTTAGAAAAGTAATACAATATTTTTCTGATAAGGACACTACTTTGAAAGTTTTACTATGATAACATCTCCAGTTAATGTTAAATTCATTCTTGCACCAAAAATATAATTGAGCAAAGCATCATGCTGATATAGTTTTAATGTACTATTGGTTTTCTCTTACCTTATGAGAATAAGTTGTTTTTGAGATGACTAAAATATGAATAAAATTTTTTTAAAGACCAATTCTCCCCAATTATGTGATAACAATAATGAATTTAAAAAGCCAACAGAGGGTGAGACAAGATGGCGTACTGAAGCCAGCTTTCAACAAAGGCTCCCGTCCAGAAGGAGAGTTAAGGGACAGGAATTTAGTAAGTATCCTGGTGGACTTGAGCCTCACCAAGAGAGAAGGCTGAAGAACGCACATCAACACCGCTGAGGCAAGTTGTGATCACAAGGACGCAAACAAAAGGTACGAAATCCACCACCAAGCGGACGGGAGTCCCCCTCCCCCATGAGACCGGCTCAAGAGCCCCACAATTGAACAAGCGGGCAGAAATTAAAGGCCCTCCCACTACACTCCACGGGAGAGACCTTCTAAAAACTGGACCTACCTCCCCTACTGGGGTGCCGTGGCGTTCTCCTGCCGGACATAGGGCTGAATAAAACTTTGGGAATCCTTCGCCGGCAACCCTGAATCCCCGGGGCTCCCCTCCCGCCCACTGAGGTCTGGAGGCCTGTCCCCCAGGACTTCGGATCCTTGGGTGATTTCTCAAGGGGAGTGGACAGTCCCCGAGTTGCGACTGGTCAGCATTGACTCTGAGGCGCGCAAGTGAGGAGAGGGCACCGGGCTGAGGGGGAGTCACGCCTCGCAGCACTTCCCTGCGGTGCAGTGCACCAACCCTCCCCAGGCATACGGGGCCCAAGACTGAATAAGACTCTGGCCTCCCCGCTGAGAGCTGAGAACCCCTACTCTCACTCGGGGTCTGAGGGCCTATCCCCCAGGAGTTCGGCTCCTTGGGTGATTTCTCGAGGGGAGTGCACAGTGCCTGAGCTGCGTCAGGTCAGCGCTGACTCTGGGATACGTGAGCGAGGAGAGGGCACTCTGCTGAGGGGAAATCAAGCCTTGGCGGCACTTCCCTGCGGTGCAGTGCAGGAGCCCTCCCCGGACCGTAGTATTGCATAAAACTGAATGAAACTCTAGCTTCAGCCCCCCCCACTCCCAATCGGGGTCTGGGGGCCCATCCCCCAAGAGTTCTGATTCTTGGGGGATCTCTTAAGGGGTGTGGACCCAGCACAAACTGCGGCCACTCAGTGCTGACTCTGGGGCGCGGGACAGAGGAGAAAAGGGTCGCCTGAGTGCCCACACCAGAGCAGCAGTTCCCTGGAGGTAGATCAACAGCCGTTTTTTCTTTAACGGCAGAACGCTCACTTCTGGATATTCTGAGGCCACACCCCCTGTCTCCCTGGGCAACCAGAGGAGGCCACCGGTGACACGGCTCACAAACCCGGGAAGCTTCCAGGGCGGGGCCGACCCAGAGAGGTGTTCAGACGCAATTCTCCAGCAGCAAAGACGTTTGAACTCAAAACAGCCCGTCTTCTGTAGGCGACGACAGGAACAGAGACAGAATCTCACAAAGTTGTCTGTTCTGTTCTGTTCTGTTAGCAGCATCCATCAGGGACGGGGCTAAGCCTGCGTGAACACCTCCTTCCCATCACCTGCATCAAACACTCAAAGATGTCAGGCCCCATCTCCTCCTGCTAGATAGCGGCAGTCTGCGGGGGCCTGGCAGACTTCCTTGCGATTCAGGCAGGTGCAAACCCCTGGAGTGTCTGTTCACTGCAGGCAACTGGGTTAGCCATCTGCAGAGATACCAGTGACTGGGTCCGATGGAGGGGCAAAGTGGGGAAGGAGATGTCAACCTTCCCAGACTGCTCTGTTTGCTGGGTGGCTCCTCCTGACTCCACGCTGCACTGGGGTGAGCTGTGTCAGAGGAGTCACCAGGCCCCTGTGATCCAGTTCCCAGAGACCTCTTGAACCCTTCCACCCGAGACAAGTGCCGATTGAGACAGTTGATTCGGACCTTTTGAACTGGGCTAATAGACTGAGGACTTTTCAGGCGGTGCCCTGGGTGTGCGATTGTAGGAAGGGTAGATTCTCCTTTTCCAACTGGGGCCAGAGGTGGGCAGGTGGGGTGACTTAATTGCTGATTTTTCCACACAGCTGAGACTTCAAGCCAGAGTAGAACTTGCAATAGGATCGAACAGAAACCAGCTGAAAACAAGACAGAACCACTTTGCTCCACCACACCAGACAGGGCCCCAGTTTCTCAGGCCACAACACTGTACGGGCCCTCGATAAAACCCCAGGGGAAAAACCAAAGGGAGTAAACCATGGGGCGGAATCAGTGGAAAAACTCTGGTAACATGAATAACCAGAATAGATCAACCCCCCCAAGAAAAGATACGGCAGATGTGATTGAAGATCCCATTCATAAACAACTGGCTGAGATGTCAGAAGTCGAATTCAGAATTTGGTTTGCAGACAAGATTAATAAAATGGAATTAGGAATTCGAGGAGAAATTCAAAAATTGTCTCAAGAATTTAACGAATTTAAATACAAAACCACCAAAGACTTAGACACACTGAAACAAGAACTTACAGCCCTCAAAGATATGAAAAATACAGTAGAATCCCTCAGTAACAGAATGGAGCAAGCAGAAGAAAGGATTTCTGACATTGAAGATAAAGTCTTTGAACGCTCCCAATCTCTCAAAGAGGAAGAGAAATGGAGAGCAAAAACGGATCACTCACTCAGAGAACTCTCAGATAATTCGAAAAAAAACAACATAAGGGTTATAGGAATTTCGGAGAACGATGACGTGGCAGCCAAGGGCACAGAGGCCCTTCTACATGAAATTATGAAAGAAAATTTTCCAGACATGCCTAGAGAATCTGAAATTCAGATAGCAGACAGTTTCAGAACCCCAGCACAATTCAACCCCAATAAGCCATCTCCCAGACATATCATAATTAGCTTCACTAAAGTTAACATGAAAGAGAAGATTCTCAAAGCAGCCCGGCGAAAGAAAACTATAACGTACAAAGGTAAGAATATTAGAATAACTGCAGATCTCTCTGCTGAAACTTTTCAAGCAAGAAGAGGCTGGTCATCAACTTTTAATCTCCTAAAGCAAAAAAACTTTCAACCCAGGATCTTGTATCCAGCTAAACTGAGTTTCATCTATGATGGAGAAATTAAATACTTCAATGACATTCATATGTTGAAAAAATTTGCCATAAGTAAACCAGCTCTTCAGGATGTTCTCAGACCTATCCTCCACAATGACCAACCCAATCCTATACCACAAAAGTAAACTCACTCAGAAACTTCGGATCAAACTCCAACTTCCACACTGGCGAAAGGATTAAAAATGTCCACTGGACCTTTGAAAAACTCGATACCCAAAATTCCACCAGACTTATCAATACTCTCCATCAATGTGAATGGCTTAAACTGTCCTCTAAAGAGTCATAGGTTAGCTGACTGGATACAAAAACTCAAGCCAGATATTTGTTGCATACAAGAGTCACATCTCAACTTAAAGGACAAATACAGACTCAGGGTGAAAGGATGGTCATCCATATTTCAGGCAAATGGTAATCAGAAAAAAGCAGGTGTTGCAATTTTATTTGCAGATACAGTAGGCTTTAAACCATCAAAAGTAAGGAAGGACAAGAATGGTCACTTCATATTTGTTAAGGGTAATACTCAATATGACGAGATCTCAATTATTAATATCTATGCACCCAACCAGAATGCACCTCAATTTATAAGAGAAACTCTAACAGACATGAGTAACTTGATTTCCTCCAGCTCCATAATCGTTGGAGATTTCAACACTCCCTTGGCAGTGTTGGATCGATCCTCCAGAAAGAAGCTGAGCAAAGAAATCTTAGATTTAAACCTAACCATCCAATATTTAGATTTAGCAGACATCTACAGAACATTTCATCCCAACAAAACTGAATACACATACTTCTCATCAGCCCACGGAACTTACTCCAAAATTGATCACATTTTAGGTCACAAGTCTAACCTCAGTAAATTTAAAGGAATAGAAATTATTCCATGCATCTTCTCGGACCATCATGGAATAAAACTTGAATTGAGTAACAACAGGAATCTGCATACCCATACAAAAACATGGAAGTTAAATAACCTTATGCTGAATGAAAGCTGGGTCAGAGATGAGATTAAGAAAGAAATCACCAATTTTTTGGAACAAAACGACAATGAAGACACAAACTATCAGAACCTCTGGGACACTGCAAAGGCAGTTCTAAGAGGGAAATTTATAGCACTGCAAGCCTTCCTCAAGAGAACGGAAAGAGAGGAAGTTAACAACTTGATGGGACATCTCACGCAACTGGAAAAGGAAGAACATTCCAACCCCAAACCCAGTAGAAGAAAAGAAATAACCAAAATTAGAGCAGAATTAAATGAAATTGAAAACAAAAGAATAATACAACAGATCAATAAATCAAAAAGCTGGTTTTTTGAAAAGGTCAATAAAATAGATAAACCTCTGGCTAACCTAATCAGGAAAAAAAGAGTAAAATCTCTAATATCATCAATCAGAAACAACAAAGACGAAATAACCACAGACTCATCAGAAATCCAAAAAATCCTTAATGAATATTACAAGAAACTTTATTCTCAGAAATATGAAAATCTGAAGGAAATATACCGATACTTGGAAGCACGCCACCTTCCAAGACTTAACCAGAATCAAGTGGAAATGTTGAACAGACCCATATCAAGTTCAGAAATAGCATCAACTATACAAAACCTCCCTAAAAAGAAAAGCCCGGGACCAGATGGTTTCACGTCAGAATTCTACCAAACCTTTAAAGAGGAATTAGTACCTATATTACTCAACCTGTTCCAAAAGGTAGAAAAAGAAGGAAGACTACCCAACACGTTCTATGAAGCAAACATCACCCTGATCCCCAAACCAGGAAAAGACCCAACAAGAAAAGAAAATTATAGACCAATATCACTAATGAATATAGATGCAAAAATATTCAACAAGATCCTAACAAACAGAATCCAGCAACACATCAAACAAATTATACATCATGACCAAGTTGGTTTTATCCCAGGGTCTCAAGGCTGGTTCAATATACGTAAATCTATAAATGTAATTCAGCACATAAACAAATTAAAAAACAAAGACCATATGATTCTCTCAATTGATGCAGAAAAAGCTTTTGATAATATCCAGCATCCCTTCATGATCAGAACACTCAAGAAAATTGGTCTAGAAGGGACTTTTCTTAAACTGACAGAGGCTATCTACAGCAAACCCACAGCCAATATCATATTGAATGGAGTTAAATTGGAATCATTTCCACTCAGATCAGGAACCAGACAAGGCTGCCCATTGTCTCCATTGCTTTTCAACATTGTAATGGAAGTTTTAGCCACCGCAATTAGGGAAGAAAAGGCGATCAAGGGTATCCGTATAGGGTCAGAAGAGATCAAACTCTCGCTCTTCGCAGATGATATGATTGTGTATCTGGAAAACACTAGGGACTCTACTACAAAACTCCTAGAAGTGATCAAGGAATACAGCAGCATCTCAGGTTACAAAATCAATATTCATAAATCGGTAGCCTTTATATACACCAACAACAGTCAAATTGAAAAAGCAGTTAAGGACTCTATCCCATTCACAGTAGTGCCAAAGAAGATGAAATATTTGGGAATTTACCTAACAAAAGACGTGAAAGATCTCTATAAAGAGAACTATGAAACTCTAAGAAAAGAAATAGCTGAAAATGTTAACAAATGGAAAAACATACCATGCTCATGGCTAGGAAGAATCAACATTATCAAAATGTCCATACTACCCAAAGCAATATATAATTTCAATGCACTCCCTATTAAAACTCCACTGTCATATTTTAAAGATCTTGAAAAAACATTACTTCGTTTTATATGGAATCAGAAAAAACCTCGAATAGCCAAGACATTACTCAGAAATAAAAACAAACAGGAGGAATCACACTACCAGACCTCAGACTTTACTACAAATCGATAGTGATCAAAACAGCATGGTATTGGCACAAAAACAGAGAAGTAGATATCTGGAACAGAATAGAGAACCAAGAGATGAATCCAGCTACTTACCGCTATTTGATTTTTGACAAGCCAATTAAAAACATTCAGTGGGGAAAAGATTCCCTATTTAACAAATGGTGCTGGGTGAACTGGCTGGCAACCTGCAGAAGACTGAAATTGGACCCACACCTTTCACCATTAACTAAGATAGACTCTCATTGGATTAAAGATTTAAACTTAAGACATGAAACTATAAAAATACTAGAGGAGAATGCAGGGAAAACCCTTGAAGAAATTGGTATGGGTGAGTATTTCATGAGGAGAACCCCCCGGGCAATTGAAGCAGCTTCAAAAATACACTACTGGGACTTGATCAAACTAAAAAGCTTCTGCACAGCTAAGAACACAGTAAGCAGAGCAAGCAGACAGCCCTCAGAATGGGAGAAGATATTTGCAGGGTATATCTCTGACAAAGGTTTAATAACCAGAATCCACAGAGAACTCAAACTCATCAGCAAGAAAAAAACAAGGGATCCCATCGCAGGCTGGGCAAGGGATTTGAAGAGAAACTTCTCTGAAGAAGACAGGCGCACGGCCTTCAGACATATGAAAAAATGCTCATCATCTTTAATCATCAGAGAAATGCAAATCAAAACTACTTTGAGATATCATCTAACTCCAATGAGACTAGCCTATATCACAAAATCTCAAGACCAGAGATGTTGGCGTGGATGCGGAGAAAAGGGAACACTTCTGCATTGCTGGTGGGAATGCAAATTAATACATTCCTTTTGGAAAGATATATGGAGAACACTCAGAGATCTAAAAATAGATCTGCCATTCAATCCTGTAATTCCTCTGCTAGGCATATACCCAGAAGACCAAAAATCACAACATAACAAAGTTATTTGTACCAGAATGTTTATTGCAGCCCAATTCATAATAGCTAAGTCATGGAAAAAGCCCAAGTGCCCATCGATCCACGAATGGATTAATAAATTGTGGTATATGTATACCATGGAATACTATGCAGCCTTAAAGAAAGATGGAGACTTTACCTCTTTCATGTTTACATGGATGGAGCTGGAACATATTCTTCTTAGTAAAGTATCCCAAGAATGGAAGAAAAAATACCCAATGTACACAGCCCTACTATGAAACTAATTTGGGACTCTCACATGAAAGCTATAACCCAGCTACAACTTAACAATAGGGGGAAGTGGGAAAGGGGGGGGTGGGATCACACGTGTGGTGCATATTACAGGGGTATTTGCGAAACTTGGTAAATGTAGAATGTAAATGTTTTGGCTCAGTAACTGAGATAACGCCGGAAAGGCTATGTTAACCACTGTGATAAAAATGTGTCAAATGGTTTATGAAGTGAGTGTATGATGCCCCATAATCATATCATTGTATACAGTTATGATTTAATAAAAAAAAATAAATAAATAAAAAGCCAACAAACATTTGTGCTTTTTATTGTCATTTATGCATATTTAATAAACAAACCAATTTTAAGGGAGAAAAAAACATCAGTTAAATTTAATTTACTCAGCAGTTTCAAGGAACTACACAAAGATCTGAGATTTTACTCTGTGTACAGTTGGCAAGTTAGTCTGTTCCTGTTTTCTTGGATATTGGCAAAAAAGCATGAGACTCCTAGGTCAGAGACAAAGAACATTATTACTCACAGCAAAGCATTAGCCATGATGTCAGCATGTTGCTCACATCAGTTCCCCCTGCTCCTACAGGTTCCATAGAGGTAAAATCCATCATGGATGCCGTATTATTTTGTAAGGGCTTCCATAACAAAGTACTATGCATTAGGTAGCTTAAACAACAGAAATTTATTTTCTCACAGTTATGGAGGCTAGAATTCTGAAATCAAGGTATTGGTAGGATTGGTTCCTTCAAAGGGCAATGAGGGAAGAATCTGTTCCATGCTTTTCTCCTTGGTTTATAGATGGCCATCTTCTCCTATGTCTTCACTTTGTCTTCCCTCCAAATGTAGTTTCCATGTCCAAATTTCTTCTTATTATAAGTATACCAATCATATTGGATGAAGGCCTACCCTAATGATCTTGTTTTTCCTTCATCTCCTTTTTAAAGACCCTATCTTCAAATATGATCACACTCTGAGGTAAGTGGTATTAGAACTTCAGCATATGAATTCGGGGGATACAGATGCTTACACATATAGTGGGGTACACTACAGGAGAGGAACAGTGAGATTAAGAGATTCACCATGAAAACAAGCCTGCTATTGTCCTGGATGCCTTACCTGATTTTTCCAGGCTTGTGGTTGCAAACACACCTCTGAGAAAAGGCCTGGATAAAGAATGGCCAGGGCTGGGCAGTGCCTGTGGCTCAGTGAATAGGGCGCTAGCCCCATATACCAAGGTTGGTGGGTTTGAACCTAGCCCTGGCCAAACTGCAACAAAAAATAGCTGGGCATTGCGCCTGTGGTCCCAGCTAATTGGGAGGCTGAGGCAAGAGAATCGCCTAAGCCCAGGAGTTGGAGATTGTTGTGAGCTGTGATGCCACAGCACTCTACCAAGGGTGATAAAGTGAGACTCTGTCTCACAAAAAAAAAAAAAAAAAGAATGGCCAGGGCCTTGAGTCTTTGACATAATCAGCAAGCATGTATAAGGATGCTCAGGATCATATAGTTTATCTCCCCCAAAAGAAATTCACTCAAAATTCTAGATTGTTATAGCTGTATTATTCTTACAATCTTTATTAATTTGGGTTATGTTTTATGTAGCTGTATAATTAATCTCAACTCTCCAACAGTCATCTACATTGAAGAAAAACCTGAGCCACTGGCGGGGCCTGTAGCTCAGTGGGTAGGGCACTGACCATGTACACTGAAGCTGGAGGGTTTGAATCTGGCCCAGGCCAGCTAAAACAACAACGACAACTGCTACAACAACAAAAAAAATATAGCTGGGCATTGTGGCAGGCATTTGTAGTCCTAGCTACTTGGGAGGCTAAAGCAAAAGAATTGCTTCAGCCGGAGAGTCTAAGTTTGCTGTAAGCTGTGACGCCACAGCACTCTACCCAGGGCAACAGATTGAGACTCTGTCTCAAAAAAAAACAAAAAAAAAAACTTGAGTCACATCTCTTTTCCAGGTTGCAATCATTTTACTTAAAAATTTATCTTTAATGTGAGTTAGGGAGGAAATTTACAGTTTAGTTAACTGTCATGTTGTCTACTTTTGTTACATAATGCCAAATATGTTTAAGGTGAGATGATTTCTTTACTACTCTGTAGATATTTATAGCAAAGAAACTCAAAAATATGTTCAGAATAATTGAATGGAAATAATTTTTATTTTTTTCAACAGATGGAATCATTATTTATATATGTTATTTTACTTTTGAAGATATTTGGATTTTCGTCAGGAATAGTATATAATGAAGGTAAGTTTTAGACTCACATAGTCTATTTCCTCTCAGGAGTTCTCATTTATATCCTTCTTCATTTATAGTTAAAATGTTTTCCTTTTAGTATTTCTTCATTACATTACCTTCTAGTTGTGCCCCAGTATTATCTGTTATACTCTGGTCTTCTTATAATATCACTGTGAACCTTTTGTTATTAATTCGTATACATAGAGATTTTCTCTTGTTGAAGTATTTCGCCACTTAGAAATCTTAGAAGATTTAAAGTTTAATTTTACATTTTAAGACTTTGAATATTTGGACATTTAAAATTCTTTGCTCCATGAATAGTCATGGCTATTATAAACTATAAACTGAATTACAGTGCTAGTGGATTGAGTTTGGAGAGAATTTTCGGAAAGTAATACACAGACTGAATTAGTTCATAGGACTTTTATGGTGATAAGAAAGGTACAGGGAGGGCACCTTTACTGTGGGGGAATTTATGTCCTGCTTCAGGTAGAAAGGGTAGGGGAAATCCCTTCTTGCATTTGTTGTTTCTCAATTGCCTTTAGCTCAAAGTAATCATTGTGCCGAAGTGGTGTATTTGGAGCTGGTGTGTTTTGATCCCCTACAGCAATATAAAGTAAAATGGATTAGTGGAGAGCGAGATAGAAGGCATTCTTGCTGCTTCTGGCTTCAATTTCACTGCTGTACAGTAGTCACCCTCACCTGTAGGAGATATATTCCAAGATCCCCTATAGATAACTGAAACCACAGATATTACCAAACCCTGTTATTTTCCTTTACATGAATACCTATGGTAAGGTTTTATTTATAAATTAAGCACAATGAGAGATTAACAACAATAACTAATAATAAAATATAAAAAGTAAAATATACTATAATAAAAGTTATGTGAATGTGGTCTCTCTGTCTCAAAATACATTTTTCTTGTACTCACCTTTCTGTGATGATACGAGATGATACAATGCCTACAGGATGAGATGAAGTGACATAAATGATGTAGGCCTTGCCTGCCTTTCTGATACAAGCCTTTTTAATGGGCGTTAGATTTGTATTTCTCTGATGACTAATAATGTGGAACATTTTTTACATACCTGTTGACAATTTGTATGACTTCTTTTGAGAAATACTATTCAAATTTTTTGCTCATTTTGAGATTCGTTTATAATAACTATTATTGTTGCTATTGAACTGTTTGAGCTCCTTATGTACTCTGGTTACTAATCCCTTGTCAGATGGATAGTTTGCAAATATTTTCTCCAATTCTGTGAGTTGTCTCTTTACTTTGTTGATTGTTTCCCTTGCTATGCAGAAGCTTTTAAGCATGATGTAACCCTAATTTTCTATTTTTTGCTTTGATTGCCTGTGCTTTTGAGGTCTTACACTAAAAATCTTTGCCTAGACCAATGTCATAGAGCATTTCCCAATGTTTTCTTTTAGTAGTTTCATAATTTTAGGTCTTAGATGCAAGTCTTTAATCCATTTTGATTTGATTTTGTGTATGGTGAAAGATAGAGGTCCAGTTCATTCTTCTGCATTTAGTTATCCAATTTTCCCAGCATGATTTATTAAAAAGGCTGTCCCTTTTCCATTGTAAGTGCTTGGCAACTTTGTCCAAGATGAGTTAGTTGTAAAAGTGTGGATTTACATCTGTGTTCTCTATTCTTTTTTTTTTTTGAGACAGAGCCTCACTTTGTCGCCCCAGGTAGAGTGCTGTGTCATCACAGCTCACAGCAACCTCAAACTCTTGGGCTTAATTGATTCTCTTGCCTCAGCCTAGTAAGTAGCTAGGACTACAGGTGCCCTCCACAAAGTGTGGCTATTTTTAGAGACGAAGTCTCCCCCTGGCTTATCACCTAAGCTCATGATTTTGAACTCATGAGCTTAGATGATCCACTTGCCTGGGCCTCCCATAGAGCTAGGATTACAGGTGTGAGCCAGTGCCCCCAGCAAGCTGTGTCTCTATTCTGTTCCGTAGGTACATGTATCTGTTTTTAAGATAATACTATGTTGTTTTGGTTACTATAGCTTTGTAATAAATTTTGAATTCAGGTAGTGTCATGACTCCTTGTTCTCTTTGCTCAGGATTACTTTAGCTATTTGGGATCTTTTGTGGTTACATGTACATAGCATATCTATCACCTCAAATGCATAACATTTTTCTGTAGTAAAAACATTTGGAATTTGTTCTCATAGCAATTTTGAAATGTATAACACTCTATTGTTAACTATATTCTCCATGCTGTGCAATAAAACTCAAAAAGCAAACAAATATTCCTCTTATCTGTGATTTTGTACCTTGTGTTTCCTGGAGATGTCAGACACTTGGCTTGTATTTTTTAATCCATTCATTCAGCCCATGTCTCTCGAATGAGGAGTTCAAGCCATTTACATTTATCGAAAGAATTGGTAAGTGGTGTGGATATCTGTTCTTCCTGTTGAGTAGAACTTTATTGCTCTCTTTTACCTCTTAAGCTATTGTAGTATCTGGGCTCTGACCTTTAGCTTTTGGGTGATTTTACACTGGTGAGTGTCTATTATGCTGATCCATGTGTAATACTGATACAGGGTTCTCTCATTCAAGGCTGGATAGAGACTGTCTGTGTGTTCATTCTTCAAATCCCCAAGACAAGGACCTACTGAAGAAAGAAATTCCATAATAATACAGATCTCAATATTTCCTGCAGGGTAGGTCTGGTCTTGACAAATTCACTTAGTGTTTAGTTGTCTGAAAAAGTCTTTATTTCTACCTCATATAAGAAAATTAGTTTTGTAGGATATAAAATTCTAGGCTAGTCTTTATTTTGTTTTAGAAGACTGAGAATGGGACTCCAGTCCCTTCTGGCTTGTAAGGTCTCAGTTGAGAAGTCTGCAGTTAGTCTGGTTGGTTTTCCCTTGTAAGTTACCTCATATTTTTGCGTTCCTTCTCATAGGAGTGCCTCTTTTGTGTTTGCTTTGGCCAATCTAATGACTACTTGTCATGGCGATTGCTTCTTTATAATGAATCTCATTGGAGACCTTTGAGCTTGTTGTATCTATATATGCAGATCTCTAGCAAGAGCAGGGAAATTTTCCTTAATTATTCCTTCAAATGATTTTCCAACCCTAGTGTATTTTCTTCTTTGTCCTCCAGGGTGCAAATGATTCTTGTATTTGGCTTCTTTATATAATCCCACATTTCTAGTATGCTTTGTTCATTCCTTTTATTTCTCTGTTCTTTTTCTTTGACTGACTTGTTTAGCTCAGAGGTATTATCTTTAAACTCTGAGATTCTTTCTTCTTCCTGATCTAGCCTATTCTTAAGGCTTTTCATTATGTTTTGTAATTCCTTGAATGATTTTTTTCTTTTCCAGAAGTTCTGTTTGGTTTTTCTTTTAATAATTTGATTCCTTTAGAGAGTTTTTCATTTATTTCCTGTGTTGTTTTTGTGGCTTCTTAGTGTTGGGTTTCTATTTTCTCTTTTATTTCATTGGGCTTCTTTACAATTCATATTTACAATTCTTCATTTGTCATTTTAATCTTTTCATTTATGTTGGTTTCCATTAGGAAGGAGTTATTGTTTCTTTTGGGGGTATACACTGACTATGATTTTTTTATATTTCTGGAGTTCTTTCATTGTTCCTTCTCACCTGGTCACTTAATTGAGATCTGAGGTTACTAGAGCTGGCTTACAGGCTTATCTCTGAGTCCCTGAATATTGGTTCCTGACCATATCAGGAAGAGGAGTGCTGGTCCTGGGTTGCCTTTGGGGTGTTCTAGAAGGTTTGATGAACATCTTGGGTTACCTCTGACTTATTGTCTTCACCTCTTCCTAACAGAGTATAGTAAGTTAGGTCCCCCAGCTTAATCTCCGAGATGGTGGGTGGTACTTTTGAGTATGAATCTGACCTCCTTGTTTGCCTGAATTAGAAGAGGCTATGGTTAGCTATGGAGTTATTCTTCCTGAAATTGATTGTAGTTTACTTGAAAGAGGCAGCTGCCAACGTATTCTTTTGTGCCTGTGGTAAGCTCTGGTCCCATAGGTTAAGCACATGAATGCCCCAATCTTCAGGAAGTAGTCTGTAGCTCCCAGGTGGTTGCTTGATCTCTACTCACCCTCAAGTGGAGGGAGGAGGGACAGGACAGATTGTGGCTGAGTTGCTAGAGCCTGAAAGGCTTTTTTTAAGCCTCAGCAGGCTTCAGAGGTTGCTTATCCTGGCTGCTAGGGGGAGCCTGATATGCAGTTTGGGGCAATCTCTCCCCGCCAGGAGGGGTAGTTCTAAAAGGAGAAGCCTAATGTCATGATTGCTAAGGCCAGCCTCTTTCTTTCCCTGTCCACACCCTGTTTCTCTGTGGGGTTAGGTTGTGTGCCCTCCCTATTTGCTCCCTAGAACTCCACAATACTCTCCCCTCAGATCAGCTCATGTGTGCTGCCTTGCCACCCCAAACCAGCTCTCAAGCTACCCCATCCTTGTGTCTGACCCACTGGCATACATCTCTGCAGGATGCTGGGCAGTAGGGGGATCTCTAATTCTGCACACCTATTCCACCACTAGACCCCAAGGGGAGGGAGGTAGGCCTTTCTATCTGCAGGGTCCTTATCCAGGGGCACATCCCTGCTGAGAAAGAAGAGATGGCTCACAAGTTTCTTTGTTCAAGTTGCACTCTCTACTATAGTGAGTGGGGCGGCCCATTCAGCCACATAACCCAGACATTTGGTTGTCATGGGAACCAGAGGCTAAGCTAATTCAGACCCAGTACCACAGCTTATCCAGTTTGGTGGTTCTCCAGGGAATGGTTGATAGGATGTGCTCATAGACTCCCGCTCCTCAGTGCCCTTACACACCCTCCCATTGGATATGAAGTGAGGGCTTTCTCACCTTTGGAGTCCAGAACCACAACCTCTCCCCCATGTCTACCCTGCAATGCTCTCAGGTCTGGGTGTACCAGATTCAGCCCACCTGTCTGAGCCACCAGCAGGTGATCCTGCCAAATGCCAATGAGCAGGAAGATGCAGACTGCTTTCTATGGTGGGCTTGGGTGGGAACATGCCCCACCATGGAGAAACAGGCTCATTAGCACAGAGCACTCTCAAAGTTGCTATGAGGGGAGGAGTCCCAGTCTCCTTGCACCACTCTGGTGTACAGGGGGCACTAAGTCCTGTCTGCCTGTCCCATCCACCAGCAGGTAATCCTGCTAAATGCTGCTGCCAGGGTTCTGCTCTCAATGTTGGCCTCAGCTGGACATGCCCCCACTGAAGAGAAATAGGCTTTTCAGCTCTGAGCACTTTCCTGATTGCTATGGGGGGAATGGGCTGCACTTACAAGCTAACTTGAGCCAAAATTCCTTTCTGCGATGCTAGAAATGGAGGAGGTGCAGAGGAGAAGATGTGTCTAGGTACAAGAATGCCAGCTCTCTGGTCTTCATGGAACTCTCCTGAAAGGTGAAAGTTTTGTGTGCTGCTGCTAGCCAGAGACACCTAAGTAGGGCAGGGGAGCCCCCCTTACCCTTTCACTGGACTGTCTGCCTCTTTGGATTTGGTTCATGCTTCTATATTTTCTTCTCCATCTTCCTCTTTCTCAGCTTTGCAGCTTTCTTTGGATGGGTCCGGGATGACTCTGCTGTCTCTCCCTGTGTGACACTCTTTATTCTCCTCAGTCCAGCCTTCTACACTTCAGCTGGGACAGTCCAACAAGCTATGTCTCTAGTCAGCCATCTCAGCTTTCTCTCCCAGATAGACAGTTTTTGGGCTCACTGATCCTTTGTTCCACTTAGTTCATCCCACTGTTGAAAATCTCTAAGAGGTTTTCATTTCAGCAAATGTATTTCTTAGTTTCAAGATTTCTGGGTTTAGTTCTATTATTTAAATCTTATTGTTAAATTTCCAAATTTCTTTTCTGTGTTTTCTTGGGGATCACTGAATTTCCTTAAAATTGCTATTTTGAATTCTTGATCTGAGAGCTCATCAAGGTAAGTTGCTGAATTTTTGCTTCGCCCTTTTGGGGATGTTGTGGTTTCCTGTTTGCTGTTATTTCTTGTGGGTATACATCTATGTCTCTGCATTTAAGGATTAGTTATTCTAGTTTTCTCTGTCCAATTTGTTTGGGTTTTCAGTGAATGTATTTACTTAGTGAATCTTCACTGCTGGGTTGCTGCCTCCTTTTCAGCTCTAGGTGGTACCATAAGTCCAGGTTTGCCCTGGCTCTAGCACATGGTCAGAAAACTGCCTATCCTAAATGGGGAGTTCCCAAAGAGGTGATCCCATTAGTGTTCCAAGGATGGGTAGGGTTCAGAGGGAGCAAACAACCTATAGCCACTCTTATTTGGCATCTCCTTTGGCTGAGATACAGAGTAGAGTTTACAGGCTAGGCTGCTAGTCCCATCTCCTCTGTTTGTCTCTGCCTGTCCCCAGAGATATTTCTACCTTCACGCAGTCATTATGCTACACATGAGTTAAAGCAAGGACAGGATTCCTGCCAAGCAACCCAAGAAGGTAGGGAAGCTGGTTAATTATCTCAATTTCACTTTTACCAGTGCAGAAATCATGAGTTAATGGGAAGTTTTTCACATGATTGGTGCCTGGTGCAGAGTGGGTGGGGGTGCTTCACAGATATGGAAGCTGTATCTCCTACCATCTACTCAGAGCTTGTCCACTTCTCTGTGGGCCCAGGAACTGTATCATTCTCATATTTGGGCTCTGGTTGTTGCTGGTGAAGAACTTGGTGTGAATATTTGTTTTTGTTTTTTGATTTTGGAGTTTTGGTTTTGAGGGGTCAGGGGAGAGAAGCCAATTTACCTCTATGCTGCCATTTTGGAACAAGAAAATAAATTTATTTTCATCTCCCATTTAAATCCCACCCTTGACATTATTCTTCCTCTGTCCTGGTATGACTATTTGGGCTGACTGCAAGACTTATTTGGTTATAAGTCAGTGATTCAAATGGTTCTCAAAGCATTTCAAATTTCAGAACAGCTTTGCATTGTAATTATTGTACAACGTTCAAGCCCATATAGCAGTTAACATTTAATTTTTGTCTTATATTTGAAGCTTCCTCCCTTCATCCTATTGGGCTTCTGCTGGTAGGAAGCCTGTAGTTAAGATCAGCTTTTTCTTTCCTCCACCTATGTTTAGGTTCCTTTTCATTGTGTTGCTAACTTTAGGTATGACCTTTGCTGCTCCAGGGTTATAGCCAGGGAGAGAGAAGTAGTGGGTGTAGCATAGTTCTGACCTAACTGCTGCTGCCATCTGACACCTGCACTTTCTGATTTCAGCAGATATACAAAGCTGGCCTCATCTATCTCCAGGCACTTGAATGAATTCTTCACAGCCTCCTCCCCTTCATTTTATTACCAGGGATCTCTTATCTACGGTTTTTCTAACAAAGCCAAACTTCTCCATTCTCATTGGTAATTTATTCCTTTGTCAGCTCCTAAAACTCTGGCTCTGCCTTTAAATTCTTTCTGTTAAGATCCAGTTGCCACTTACAGACACTTCCTAGGACAGGCTCCTACATGATCCCAAGGTAGTTCTTTCTCATAAGTGGCCTACATCTGGCCACCAAAAGCATTCACGCATCTTTTGCCATAGCAAATTTTGATTGTGCAAAATTTCTTTCTCATCAAATCATCCCTTTTCTCTCTACTAAATTCTGTCTTGTTTTTTAGAAATTCTGAGCAGGAGCTGTCTGAGTTTGCACCCCAAATTGCAGGGATACATGTTACATTTTAAGTGTGCCCTTGATAGCCCTTTTCCTCAGACTCAAAGTAAGCAGAAGGAGCACTCCTTACAACATCTTCGTATCAGCAGCTATCTCTCAAAACATAAATTCTTTCTTTAGTCTTCAATCCTTAACTCTTCTCTGCCTTCATCAAAGGTTAAGAGTTGAAGCTTCAAGGCCTAGTATTTGTCTGACTCCAAAAATTTTGCATCCTGTTCTAGCATATAGTATCTTAATGCTTCAGCCACTCTTTCTTTTTAGTGTCCTGATACCACATCTTTAAACAGAAAAAAAAAAAATGGTGGAAGTTTTGAATTTTATCTAGAGTAAAGTAGATTTAAAATAGTTATAATTTCTATTTTTTTAGTCTTTTGTCAGTTTTAAAACTATGATGCTTTTCTTTTTTTTTTTATTTCAAATTAATATGAGGGTACAAACTTTTAGGTTACATTGTTCTCACTTTCAGAGTAAAGTTTCAGTTGTAAAAAGAGCCCCTCACTCAGAGGGTGTGTTATACACCCTCCCAATGTGCACATTAGGTGAAATCCCACCCCATGCCCTCCCTCCTTCTGATCATCCTCCCTCTTCTTCCTTCTGCTGATCATACTCCCTCCTTCCCCTCCCTCTTCCCTTGCCCTAGTCCCTTGTCGTAGACTATATTTGTGTTTTATTATTCATATGAGCATATAATTTTTTTATATATTGATTTATATTGGTATTGGGTACATTGGGTATTATTTTTCCATTCTTCGCAATACTTTACTAAGAATAGTGTATGTCAACTCCATCCAGGTAAATGTAAAAGATGTAAAGTTTCCATCTGTTTTTAATGGCTAAATAGTATTCCATGATATACATATGCCACAGTTTGTTGATCCATTCATGGGTTGATGGGCTCTTAGGTTGCTTCCATGACTTGGCAATTATGAATTAAGCCACAGTAAACATTCTGGTGCAAATGACTTCATGGTAAAATGATTTTTGTTCTTCTGGGTAGATACTTAGTAATGGGATTGCAGGATCAAATAGAAGTTCTACTTTTAGATCTTTGAGGATTCTCCCCACTTCCCTCCAAAAAGGCAATATTAGTTTGCAATCCCACCAGCAGTGTAGAAGTGTTCCCTTCCCTCTACATCTACGCCAGCATCTGGTGTTTGGGGACTTTGTGATGTGAGCTAAACTTGCTGGGGTTAGGTGATATCTTAGAGTGGTTTCGATTTGCATTTCTCTAATGATTCAAGACAATTAGCATTTTTTCATGTGTTTATTGACCATTCATCTGTCATCCTTGGAGATGTTTCTGTTCAAGAAACTTATAGAGGGGGTTGTCTGTACTTTCTTATTGTTTAAGTTCTCTGTAGGACTCACTTAAAGAGGGGGTTGTTTGCACTTTTCTTATTGTTTAATTTGAGTTCTCTGTAGATTTTAGTTATCAGCAGGCCTTTGTCAGATTCCTAACATTGAAAAATCTTCTTGTATTCCAAAGGCTGTCTGTTTGATTTGTTTGTGGTACCCCTAGCTGTGCAAAAGCTTTTTAGCTTGATCAAATCCCATAATTTATTTTTGGTGTTGCTGCAATTGCTGTGGGTGGGGGTCTTCCTCATAAAGTTTTTCCCATGCCAGTATCTTCAAGTGTTTTCCCCACACTCTCTTCTAGAATTTTTATTGTTTCGTGTCTTAAATTTAAATATTTTATCCAGCAAGAATCAATTTTTGTCAGTGGTGAGAGGAGTGCCAGTCTCAATCTTTTACATATGGATAATCAGTTTTACCAGCACCATTTGTTAAATAAGAATTCTTTTCCCCAGTGTGTGTTTTTGTTATGTTTATCAAAGATCAAATGACAATATGTGGCTGGGTTCATCTCTAGATTCTCTATCCTATTTCATAGATCTATATCTCTATTTTTGTGCCAGTACCATGCTTTCTTGATCACTATAGACTTGTAGTATAACCTGAAATCTGGCAACGTAATGCCTCTAGATTTGTTTTTACTTCTAAGAACTATATTTTCTATTCGAGGTTTTTTTCTGGTTCCCTACTATTTTTTCAAGTTCTTTAAATTATGACATTGATGCTTTGAAGGAGATCACATTAAATCTATATATTGCTTTGGGTAGTATGGATATTTTAACAATGTTGATTCTTCCCAGCCATGAACATGGTATGTTCTTTCATTTGTTGACATCTTCTGCTATTTCCTTTCTCAAAGTTTCATAATTCTCTTTATAGAGATCTTTCACGTCTTTTGTTAGATATATTCACAATCTTCTTTGGTGCTATTGTAAAAGGAAGAGAGTCTTTGATTTTATTCTCATCTTAACAATTGTTGGCATATATGAAGGCTACTGATTTGTGGGATTTTGTATCCCATGGTGCTGCTATATTTTTTGATCACTTCTAAGAGCTTTGTACTTGAGTCCCTGGGGTTTTCCAGGTATAAGATCATGTCATCTGCATAGAGAGAGTTTGACCTCCTCTGTCCCTATTTGAATTCCTTTGATCTCCTTCTCTTACCTAATTGCAATGGCTAGGACTTCCAACACTCTGTTAAATGGCAGTGGAGACAGTGGGCATCCTTGTCTGGTTCCAGATTTGAGTGGTAATATTTCCAGTTTTACTCCATTCAATATATTAGTTGTGGGTTTGCTGTGGATGGCCTCTATCAATTTAAGGAACGTTCCATCTAAGCCTATTTTCTTGAGTGTTTTTTTTTCCTCTTAATTTTTTTTATTAAACTGTGTACATTAATGCATTTATGGGGTATAATGTGCTGATTTTATATACAATTTGGAATGCTTACATCAAACTATGTTGAAACTATGTTAACATAGCTTTCACGTCACTTAATTATTGTGTTAAGACATTTATACTCTACTCTTAATAGATTTGACATATATACACAATAGGTGAGGTCTTACCAATTACCCTGCCTCCACCCAACCTCCCACATCCCTTCTGTTCCCCCACCTCTTCCCTCCTTTGTGCTGGATTATACTTGTGTTTTACCTTTCATATGAAAGTGTGGGTGATTATATATTGGTTTCAAAATAGTACCAAGTACATTGGATACTTTCCCCCCCATTCTTGAGATACTTTACTAAGAAGAATATGTTCCAGCTCCATCCATGTAAACATAAAAGAGGTAAAGTCTCCATCTTTTTAAAGGCTGCGTAATATTCTATGATATACATATTCATAATTTATAATACAGTCATGGGTTATTGGGCACTTGGGCTGCTTCCATGACTTAGCAATTATGAATTGAGCTGCAATAAACATTCTGGTGCAAATACCTTTGTTGCAAATTTATTTTTGGTCTTCTGGATATATACCTAGTAGAGGAAATATAGGATCAAATAGCAGGTCTAAAAATGCCAGGAAGGCTATGTTAACCAGTGTGATGAAAATAAGTCAAATGGTATATAAAACCAGTGTATGGTGCCCCATGATTGCATTAATGTACACAGCTATGATTTAATAATAATAAAAAAAGAATAGCAGGTCTACTTTTAGATTCCTAAATATTCTTCAAACTTCCTTCCAAAAGGAATGTATTAGCTTGCATTCTCACCAGCAGTGCAGAAGTGTCCCATTTTCTCCACATCCACGCCAACATCTGTAGTTTTGGGATTTTGTTATGTGGGCTACTCTTACTGGAGTTAGATGATATCTCAAAGTGGTTTTGACTTGCATTTCTCTGATAATTAAAGATGTTGAGCCTGTTTTTCATGTGTCTGTAGGCCATGCACCTGTCTTCTTCAGAGAATCTTCTGTTCAAGTCCCTTGCCCACAATGAAATGGGATTACTTGTTCTTTTCTTATTATATAAGTTTGAGTTCTCTGTGGATTCTGGTTATCAAATCTTTGTCAGAAACATAAATGGCAAATATCTTTTCCCACTCTGAGGCCTGTCTGGTTGCTTTATTCTCTGTGTTCTGTGCAGAAGCTTTTTAGTTTGATCAGATCCCAGTAACATATTTTTGGTGTTGCTTCAATTGCCCAGGGGGTCCTCCTTATAAAATCTTCTCCGGGGCCAATTTCTTCAAGTGTTTCCCCTATACTCTCTTCAAGTATCTTTATAGTTTCATGTCTTAAGTTTAAATCTTTTATCCAGTGACAATCAATTTTTGTTAATGGTGAAAGGTGTCCAGTTTCAGTCTTCTACAAGTCACTAGCCAATTCACCCAGCACCATTTGTTAAATAGGGAATCTTTCCCCCAATTAATTTTTTTGATAGGTTTATCAAAGATCAAATGATGGTAAGTGTCTAGTTCATCTCTTGGTTCTCTATTCTGTTCCATACATCTACCTCTCTGTTTTTGTGCCAATACCATGCTGTTTTGATTACTATCAATTTATAGTATAGCCTGAAGTCTGATAGCATGATTCCTCCTGATTTGTTTTTATTTCTGAATAATGTCTTAGCTATTCGAGGTTTTTTCTGATTCCATACAAAATGAAGTACTATTTTTTCAAGTTCTTTAAAGTATGACAGTGGTGCTTTAATAGGGATTGCATTAAATTTGTAAATTGCTTTGGGTATTATGGACATTTTAACAATGTTGATTCTTCCCACCCATGAGCATGGTATGTCTTTCCATTTGTTAACATCTTCAGCTAATTCTTTTCTCAGAGTTTCATAGTTCTCTTTATAGAGATCTTTCACATCCTTTGTTAGGTAAATTCCCAAATACTTCATCTTTTTTGGCACTATTATAAAAGGAATAGAGTCCTTGACTATATTTTCAGCTTGAATATTGTTGGTATATTTAAAAGCTACTGATTTGTGAAAGTTTATTTTGTATCCTGAGATGCTGCTGTATTCCTTGATTACTTCTAAGAGTTTTGAGGTTGACACCCTGGGATTTTCCAGGTATAGTATCATATCAACAGCGAAGAGTGAGAGTTTGATCTTCTCTGATCCTATTTGGATACCCTGATTGCTTCTCTTGCCTGATTGTGATGGCTAAAACTTGCATTGCTATGTTGAATATCAGTGGAGACAATGGCATCCTTGCCTAGTTCCTGAGTGGAAATGTTTTCTATTTTACACCAATATGATAATAGCTGTGATTTTGCTGTAGATGGCCTCTATCACTTTAAGAAACGACCCATGGAATCCTATTTTCATAAGTGTTCTGATCATGAAGGGATGCTGGATATTATCAAAAGCTTTTTCTGCATCTATTGAGAGAATCATGTGGTCTTTGTTTTTTATTTTGGTTATGTGATGAATTATATTTATAGATTTACATATGTTAAACCAACTTGAGACCCTGGGATAAGACCTTCTTGGTCATGGGACATAATTTGTTTGATGTTTTGCTGGATTCTGTTTGCTAGGATCTTAATTGAATATTTTTGCATCTATATTCATTAAAGATATTGGTCTATAATTTTCTTTCATTTGGGGGTCTTTTCCTGGTTTGGGGATCAGAATGATATTTTGCTTCATAGAATATGTTGGGAAGTTTTCCTTCTTTTTCTATGTTTTGGAATATGCTATGTAATATAGTACTAGTTTCTCTTTAAAGGTTTGATAGAATTCAGATGTGAAGCCACCTGGTCCTGGACTTTTCTTTTTTGGGAGATTTTGTATAGTTGATGCTATTTCAGTGATTGATATAGGTCTATTCAACATTTCCAACTCTTTCTGGCTGAGTCTAAGAAGATGGCATGCTTCCAAGTACTGGTCTATTTCCTTCAGATTTTCATATTTCTGAGAATAGAGTTTTTTATAGTATTCATTAAGGATTTTTTTAATTTCTGAGGTTTCTGTTGTTATTTCACCTTTATCATTTCTGATTGATGATATTGGGGATGTCACTTTTCTGTTTCTGGTTAGATTAGCCAAAGGTTTATCAATTTTGTTAAACTTTTAAAAAAAGCAACTTTTTGATTCATTGATCTTTTGAATGATTCTTTTGTTTTCAATTTCATTTAATTCTGCTCTATTTTTGGTTATTTATTTTCTTCTGCTGGGTTTGAGGTTGGAATGTTTTTTTTCCAGTTGCTTAAGATGTCTCCTTAAGTTGTTGACTTCCTCTCTTTCCATTCTCTTGAGGAAGGCTTGCAACACTATAAATTTCCCCCTTAGGACTGCCTTTGCAGTATCCCACAGGGTTTGATAATTCTTGTGTTTATTGTCATTTTGTTCCAAAAATGTGGTAATTTCCTTCTTAATTTCATCTGTGACCAAGCTATCATTCAGCATAAGGTTACTTAGCTTCCATGACTTAGAGTATGAAGATTCCTGTTGTTGTTGAGTTCAACTTTAATTCCATGATGGTCCAAGAAAATACAAGGAATAATTTCTGTTCTTTTAAATGTGCTGTGGTTAGACTTGTGACCTAAGATGTGATCAATTTTGGAGGATGTTCCATGAGCTGATGAGAAGAATGTGTATTCAGTTTTATTAGAATGAAATGTTCTGTAGATGTCTGTTAAGTCCATTTCTTATAGGGTCAAGTTTAAATCCAATATTTCTTTGTTTAGTTTATTCTTGGAGGATCTATCCAACACTGCCAAAGGGGTGTTAAAATCTCTGACTATTGTAGTGCAGGAAGATGTCAAATTGTTTATGTCTGTTAGGCTTTCCTTTATAAATTGAGGTGCATTCTGGTTGGGCGCATAAATGTTAATAATTGACATCTCATAATGTTGAGTGTTTCCCTTGACAAATATGAAGTGACCATCCTTATCTTTCCTTACCTTTGTTGGTTTAAAGCCTATTGTATCTGTGAATAAAATTACAACCCCTACTTTTTTTTTTATTTCTATTTGCCTGAATTATAGATGTCAATCCCTTCACCATGAGTCTATTTTTGTCCTTTAAGGTAAGATGAGATTCTTGTATGTAGCAGCTATCTGGTCTGAGTTTATGTGTCCAGTCAGCCAGCCTGTGCCTCTTTACAGGACAATTTAAACCATTCACATTAATTGAGAGAATTAATAAGCCTGGTAGTGTTTTGGGTGTCATGTTTTTTGAATGTCTAGTGGACATTTTTAATCCTTTCACCACTGTGGAAGTTGGGTTTTGTTCAAACATTTCTGAGTGAGTTTACTTTGGTGGTAGAGCGTTATGCTGGTCACTGTGGAGGATGTGTCTGAGAATATCCTGGAGAGCTGATTTAGTTATGGCAAATTTCTTCAATGTTTGTATGTCATTAAAGTATTTGATTTCTCCATTACAAATGAAACTCAGTTTAGCTGGATGCAGGATCCTGAGCTGAAAGTTGTTTTGTTTTAGGAGATTAAAGGTTGATAACTATCCTCTTCTGGCTTGAAAAGTTTCAATTGAGAGATCTGCAGTCATTCTGATATTTTTCCCCTTGTAGGTTATGATTTTCTAAGGTCTGGCTGCTTGCAGAATTTTCTCTTTCATATTAACTTTGGCAAAGTTAATTACGATGTGTTTAGGAGATGCTTTGTTTGGATTGAGTCATGCTGGGGTTCTGAGACTGCCTGCTATCTGAATTTCAGTATCTCTTGTCATGCTTGGGAAATTCTCTTCCATTATATCTTGGAGTAAAGCATCAGTGCCTTTAGGACCATCGTCTTCTCTTTCAGGATTTCCTATAAGGCAAATATTTGCTCTTTTGGAGTGGTCCCACAACTCTCTCAGGAAATGATCCATTTTTGCTCTCCACTTCTCTGCCTCTTTGAGCATTTGGGAGCATTCAAAAGCTTTGTCTTCAATGTCAGAGATCCTTTCTTCTGCCTGCTCCATTCTGTTACTGAGGGGTTCTACTGTATTTCTCAGTTTTTTGAGGACTGCAATTTCTTGCCTCATTGTGTCTACATCCTTGAAGATTTTGTCTTTGAGTTAATTGATTTCTTGAGACAACTTTTGAACTACTTGAATTTCTAATTCCAACTTCACTTCCATTCCATTAATCTTATTTGCCATCCATATTCTGAACTCTATTTCTGACATTTTGGCCATTTGTATATGAATGGCATCTTCTGTTGTCTCTCCTTTGTCATTCCTTGGGGACTTGATCTACTTTGATTATTCATGTTGCCAGAGTTTTTCCACTGATTCTGCCCCATGATTATTTTTCACCATTTGGCTAGAGAAGCTGGTAAGGTGAAATTGGACTGAGGGCTCCTGAAGTTGTAGTTAATCAGTCCTTTACAAAAGAGCTGGGACTGATGACTGTGACTTTTCCCCTACTGCTTTACAAAGGTCCCATTTAGTATTGCAGCCTGAGACTCTGGGGACCTGCTTGGTGTGATGGGGCTAGGTCGCTCTGTCTTGTATTTGGCTAGTCTCTATCTAATCCTAGTGAACCAGTGACTTTGTCTTAGCTGGGAAGAAATACAAGCAATGAAGACACCCCACCCTCCCATGGGCAACAACTGGAAGAGAAGAATAAGACCCTCCCACTACAACACAATCAGGGTCAAGACCCACAACCTTTGAGGGTCCTCAGGTGGCTGGCCCAGGTCATGAGTTCTAAATCAATTGTCCCTGTCAGCACAATTGTTGATCAAGTAGAAGATTTCAGAAGAACAGCACAGGTTCACTGGCAGCTCAAGTGTGACTTGTTCCAGTTTTCTGTGGAGTCAGATAGGCCTGCCCAGCAAAAGAGTTAGTCCAGGGGGGGCTGATGCCTCCTTCCCCATCTTGTACCTCTGTCATGCCCAGTCACTGGTAACCCTGCAGGGCTGTGGCCCAGCTCCCTCCAATGAGCAAATGTGCCAGGGATTTGCACTTGCAGAGTCAAAGGAGAGTCAACGCCTCTCTGAGCCAGGCTGCCACACTCTGCCACCAGCCATCAGGAGAAGCTAAAGCCTAACTCCCTCTGGTGCTCACTGGAAACTGGGGAGTGTTCTACCTGAGTTTGTTCCAAGTCAGGGGTTAACAACACAGCAAATGTTTTTCTCCCTCAGAGACTGCACCTCTGCCCCAGTTCTGCTCCTCTGGTACCCCTGCAGGGTGAGGTCTGGCTCCCTCTGGCAGTCCATAGAATTGGGGAGGTGTCTGTCTGAAATTTGACCCCAGCAAGATTGCTCTACTGTCACTGCTGCTGCATGGCAGGTGCCTCTGCATGGATTCCTGCACCTCCACCTGGGTTCCTGAGCCTCTGCCAAGGTTCCCGAGCTTCTGCTCATCACACAGCTTCCCACGCCTCCTCCTGCCACTGATATATACTATTGTGGTACCAGTCCAGTCACCCTCCCCCTGTGCCTCTCTCTACTTCTACTTAAGTCACAGTTTCAGTGCAGCTGCATTTCTATGGCTCATGCAATGCCCAATCCTAGCAAGGAACTGCAGACACTCCAGTCTCTGCAGGGGTGAGCTTCCAGACTGCCAGGCAAAGGGGGAAGAGTGGACTGGGAGTTCAGAATGGCATGGAAACATATTTGCTCAATTTTTATGCTGGACAAGAGAATGCCCAGGCTCACAGCAGGGTCTCTCTGGAGAAGGAGTTCCAGCCTCCAGTAACTGTCTCCCATGGGGTGAGACAAGAGGTTTTCTGTTCACTTCTCACTGATAGAAATCACAAAGCAAGCCTCTCTTTTAGGGGAGGGGAGAGACTCTCATCCTCTTTGGGATGGGTCTTGTACCTGAAATTTGCTTCCTTGGCATTGCAGCTTGCCTCAGCAGGGATGATGTGCAGTTATCAGTCTTCTCTCTCAGCTCAGCTCCCAACCTTCAGCTTTATTGGTTTCTTTCTGGCCATTATCTCTCCCTCTGGATGGGAACTTCTGTTGAAAGCTGGCTCCTGTCAGCCATCTTCCCCTGAACCATCTTCTTGAGTATTTTTATCATGAAAGGATGTTGGCAATTGAAAGAATCATATGGTGTTTGTTTTTGATTCTATTTATGTGGTGTATTATATTTATGGATTTAAATATGTTGAATCAATCTTGTGTCTCTGGGATAAAATCCACTTGATCATGGTGTGTAATCTTTTTTTTTTTTTTTTAACAACAGGTTTTTTGTTTTTTTTTTATTATTTCTCTGAGGTTTTTTTTTTTTTTTTTTTTGTGGTTTTTGGCCGGGGCTGGGTTTGAACCCGCCACCTCCGGCATATGGGACCGGCACCCTACTCCTTGAGCCACAGGTGCTGCCTGGTGTGTAATCTTTTTAATGTGTCTTTGTATTCCGCTTATAATATCTTGTTTAATATTTTTACATGAATATTCACTAAAGATATTGGTCTATAGTTTTCTTTTTTTGTTGGGTCCTTTCCTGGGTTGGGATCAGGATATGATTATTTTCTTCATGGAATGTACTAGGGAGAATTCCATCCTTCTCTATATTTTAAAATAGTTTTTGCATTAGTTCCTCTTTGAAGGTTTGATAGAATTCTGATGTAAAATCATCTGATCCAGGGCTTTTCTTTCTGGGGAGATTTTATATAATTGATGCTATTTCAGCACTTGATATTGATCTATTTAAGATTTCTAAATCTTTCGGGCTATGTTTTGGAAGGTATTGTGCTTCCAGATATTGTTCCTTCTCTTCTACATTTTCATATTTCTGGGAATAGAGATTTTTGTAGTAATCATTAAGAATCTTTTGTATTTCTGTGGCATCTGTTATTTCCCCTTTATCATTTCTTTTTTTTTTAATTAAATCATAAACACATAGATCATGTATACATTAATGCATTTATGGGGCACAATGTGCTGATTTCATATAGAACTATGAACACTTTCATCACACTGATTAAATATAACTCACCTCATTTACTTAATTATTGTGTTAAGACATTTATACTCTATACTAATAGATCCAAACACGTAACCTTGCATTATGCACCATAGGTGTGATCCCACCATTCACCCTCCTTCCATCTGACTTCCCCCATCCGCTTCCATCCCCTCTCCTCCCTCCTTCATCTTGGGCCATAGTTGTGATCTATTCATATGAAAGTATGAGTGATTATAAATTGGTTTCATAGTAGTACTGAGTACATTGGATATTTTTTCTTCCATTCTTGAGATACTTTCTAAGTAGGGTATGTTTCAGCTCCATCTATGTAAACATAAAAGAGGTATAGTCTCCATCTTTTTTTAAAGCTGCATAATATTCCATGGTGTACATATACCACAATTTACTAATCCATTCATGACTCTGTGGGCACCTGGGCTTCTTCCATGACTTGGCTATTATGAATTGAGCTGCAATGAATAATCTGGTGCAAATATCTTTGTTATAAAGTTATTTTCGGTCTTTTGGGTATACACAAAAGGAATTGTGTATAGAGGAATTGAAGGTCAAATGTATTCTCCATACATCTTTCCAAAAGGAACATATTAGCTTGCACTCCCACCAGCAGTGCAGAAGTGTTCCCTTTTCTCCACATCCACACCAACATCTAGTTTGGGATTTTGTTATGTGAGCCACTCTTACTGGAGTTAGATGATATCTCAAAGTGATTTTGATTTGCATTTCTCTGATGATTAAAGATGATTAGCATTTTTTCATGTGTCTGTAGGCCATGTACCTATCTTCAGAGAAGCTTCTGTTCAAGTCCCTTGCCCACAATGAAATGGGATTACTTGCTCTTTTCTTATTAATAAGTTTGAGTTCTCTGTGGATTCTGGTTATCAAACCTTTGTCAGAAGCACAACCTGCAAATATCCTCTCCCATTCTGAGGGCTGTCTGCTTGCTTTATTTACTGTGTTCTTGGCTGTGAAGAAGCTTTTTAGTTTGATCAGTTCCCAGTAATGTATTTTTGTTGTTGCTTCAATTGCCCTGGGG
Source organism: Nycticebus coucang (assembly GCF_027406575.1). Classification (NCBI taxonomy): domain Eukaryota; kingdom Metazoa; phylum Chordata; class Mammalia; order Primates; family Lorisidae; genus Nycticebus; species Nycticebus coucang. The sequence continues at coordinate 92,624,794 of NC_069788.1, forward strand.
GTCCTCATAAAATATTCTCCCAGGCCAATTTCTTCAAGTGTTTCTCCTGCACTCTCTCCAAGAATCTTTATAGTTTCATGTCTTAAGTTTAAATCTTTTATCCACTGACAGTCAATTTCTGTGAGTGGTGAAAGGTGTGGGTCCAGTTTCAGTCTTCTACAAGTCACCAGCCAATTCACCCAGCACCATTTGTTAAATAGGGAATCTTTCCCCCAATTTATATTTTTGATAGGCTTAGCAAAGATCAAATGATTTTGTGTCTAGTTCATCTCTTGGTTCTCTATTGTTCCATACGTCTACTTCTCTATTTTTGTGCCAATACCATGCTGTTTTGATCACCAAAGATTTATAGTATAGTGTGAAGTCTGGTAGCATGATTCCTCCTGATTTTTTTTTTTTATTTCTGAGTAATATCTTGGCTATTCAAGGTTTTTTTCTGGTTCCATATAAAACGAGTACTGTTTTTTCAAGATCTTTAAAGTGTGACAGTGGTGCTGTAATAGGGATTGCATTAAAATTTTAAATTGCTTTGGGTAATATGGACATTAAACGATGTTGATTCTTCCTAGCCATGAGCATGGTATGTTTCTGCATTTGTTAATATCTTCATCTATTTCTTTTCTCAGAGTTTCATAATTCTCTTTATAGAGATCTTTTGCATCCTTTGTTAGGTAAATTCCCAAATAGTTCATCTTCTTTGGCACAACTGTGAAGGGAATAGACTCCTTGAATGTTTTTAGGCTTGACTATTATTGGTATATATAAAAGCTCCTGATTTGTGAGAATTGATTTTGTATCCTGAGATGCTACTGTATTCCTTGGTCATTTCTAAGAGTTTTGTGGTTGAGTCCCTGGGGTTTTCCAGGTATAAAATCATATCATCTGCGAAGAGTGAAAGTTTGATCTCCTCTGACCCTCTTTGTATACTCTTGATCACCTTCTCTTTCCTGATAGCGATGGCTAAGACTTCCGTTACAATGTTAAAAAGCAGTGGAGACACTGGGCAACTTTCCCTGGTTCCTGATCTGAGTGGAAATGTTTTCAATTTTACTCCATTCAATATGATATTGGCTGTAGGTTTGCTGTAGATGGCCTCTATCAGTTTAAGAAATTTCCCTGATCATTAAAGGATGCTGGATATTGTCAAAAGCTTTTTCTGCATCTATTGACAGAATCATATGTCTTTGCTTTTTAGTTTGTTTATGTGATATGTTATATTTATAGATTTATGTATATTGAACCAACCTTGAGACCCCAGGATAAAACCCACTTGGTCATCATTTATAATTCGTTTGATGTGTTGCTGGATTCTGTTTGCTAGAATCTTATTGAATATTTTTACATCTATATTCATTAAAAATATTGGTCTAAGATGGTGCCTGTGGCTCAAGGAGTAGGGTGCTGGCCCCATAAACCAGAGGTGGCGGGTTCAAACCTGGCCATGGCCAAAACCTGGAGGGAAATAAAAGATATTAGTCTATACTTTTCTTTTCTTATTGGGTCTTTTCCTGGTTTGGGGATCAGTGTGATATTTGCTTCATAAATGTGTTGGGAAGTATTCTTTCTTTTTAGATGTTTTCAAAAAGGTTAAGTAATATAGGTACTAGTTCCTCTTTAAAGATTTGGTAGAATTCTGATGTGAAGCCATCTGGTCACGGACTCTTCTTTTTTAGAAGATTTTCTATAGTTGATTCTATTTCAGTAGTTGATATAGGTCTATTCAACATCTCTAGTTCTTTCTGATTAAGTCCAGGAAGTTGGCATGCTTCCAAGTATTTGTCAATTTCTTTCAGATTTTCAGATTTCTGAGAATAAAGTTTTTTGTAGTATTCATTAAGGATTTTTCTGAATTTCTGAGGTGTCTGTTGTTATTTTGCCTTTGTTATTTCTGATTGATGATACTTTGGACTTTTATTTTCTATTTCTGGTTAGGTTGGCCAAAGGTTTATCAATTTTGTTGAATTTTTCAAAAAAAAACCCAACTTTTTGATTCATTGATCTTATGAAAAAGTCTTTTGTTTTTTATTTCAACTAATTATGCTCTAATTTTAGTTATTTCTTTTCTTCTGCTGGGAGTGGGGTTGGAAAGTTCTTCCTTTTCCAGTTGTTTAAGATGTCCCATTAAGTTATTGACTTCCTCTCTTTCCATTCTCTTGAGGAAGACTTGCAATGCTATAAATTTACCTCTTAGGACTGCCTTTGTAGTATCCCTCAGGTTCTGATAATTCATGTCTTCATTATTGTTACAAAAAATTGGCAGTTTCCTTCTTAATCTCATCTATTACCCAGCTGTCATTCAGCATAAGGTTATTTAGTTTCCACATCTTTGTATGAGAATGCAGATATCTGTTATTGGTGAGTTCAACATTTATTGCATGATGATCCAAGAAAATACAAGGAATAATTTCTATACTTTTAAATTTGCTTAGGTTAGACTTGTGACCTAAGATGTGGTCAATTTTGGAGGACGTTCCATGGACTGATGAGAAGAATGTGTATTCAGTTTTGTTAGGATGAAATGTTCTGTAAATGTCTGTTAAATTCAATTGTTGTATGGTGAAGGTTAAGTCTAAAATTTTTTTGCTTAGTTTCTTATTGGAGGATCTATCCAACACTGCCAAAGGGGTGTTAAAATCTCCAACTATCATGGTGCTGGAAGATATTAAATTGTTCATGTCTGTTAGGGCCTTCCTTATAAATTGAGGAGCATTCTGGTTGGGCACATAAATGTTAATAATTGACATCTCATCATGTTGAGTGTTTCCCTTAACAAATATGAAGCGACCATCCTTGTCTTTCCTTACTTTTGTTGGTTTAAAGTCTAGTGTATCTGCAAATAAAATTGCTACCCCTGCTTTTTTCTTATTTCCATTTGCCTGGATTACAGATGACCATTCCTTCACCCTGAGTCTATATTCATCCTTTAAGGTTAAGTTGAGATTTTTGTATGCCACAGATATCTGGCCTGAGATTTTGTATCCAGTCAGCCAACCTGTGTGTCTTAAGAGGACAGTTTAATCCGTTCACATTAATTGAGAGTATTGATAAGCCTGGTAGTATTTTAGGGGTCATGTTTTTCAAAAGTCCAGTAGACATGTTGAATTTTTTCACCACTGTGGAAATTGAGTTTTGGTCAAGAATTTCAGAGTGGGTTTACTTTGGTGATAGAGCATTGTGCTGGTCATTATGGAGGATGGGTCTGAGGATATCCTGAAGAGCTGGCTTGGTTATGGCAAATTTCTTCAACATGTGTATGTCATTAAAGTATTTGACTTCTCTGTCATAAATGAAGCTCAGTTTAGCTGGATGCAGAAGCCTGGGATGAAAGTTGTTTTGTTTTAGGAGATCGAAGGTCAATGACCATCCTCTTCTGGATTGAAAAGTTTCAGCAGAAAGATCTGCAGTCATTCTAATATTCTTCCCCTTGTAGGTTACAATTTTCTTACCTCTGCCTGCTTGCAGGATTTTCTCCTTCATGTTAACTTTGGCAAAGTTAATTACAATGTATCTGGAAGATACTTTCTTTGGGTTGAGTCATGCTGGGGTTCTGAAACTGTCTGCTATTTGAATTTCAGTATCTCTTGCCATGCTTGGGAAGTTCTTCTCATTATCTCTTGGAGTAGAGTATTTGTGGCTTTCAGACAATCCTCTTCTCTTTCACTGATTTCTGTGAGGCAAATGTTTGCTCTTTTGGAGTGGTCCCACAATTCTCTCAGGGGATGATCCATTTTTGCTCTCTACTTGTCTTCCTCTTTGAGCATTTCAGAGCATTCAAAAGCTTTGTCTTCAGTGTCAGAGATCCTTTCTTCTGCCTGCTCCATTCTGTTACTGAGGGATTCTACTGTGTTTCTCAGATCTTTGAGGGCTGCAAGTTCTTGCCTCAATGTGTCAAAATCTTTGGTGATTTTGTCTGTGAATTCATTGAATTCTTGAGACAACTTTTGAATTTCTCCTTGAATTTCTAATTCCATCTTTACCTTTATCCTGTTAATCTTATTTGCAATCCAAATTCTGAATTCAATTTCTGACATCTCAGCCATTTCTTTATTAATGGGATCTTCTGTTTTGTCTCCTTTGTCATTCCTTGGGGAAGGTGATCCACTCTGATTATTCATGTTGCAAAATTTTTCCACTGATTCCGCTCCGTGATTATTTTTCACCATTTGGCTGGAGAAGCTGGCAAGGTGAAAGTGAATTGAGGGCTCCTGGAATTGTAATTAACCATCTCTTTTCCAAAGAACTGGGACTGGTGATTGCAGCTTTTTCCTTGGAGTTTTATAAAGGTCCCATTCAGAACTACTGCCTGAAACTCTGGGCACCTGTTTGCTGTGGTGGGGCTAGATTGTGCTGACTGGTATTCAGCTAGTCTCTGTCCAATCCTAGTGAATCCAACGGCTTTGGGCTGAAATGTCAGCTGTGGAGATATATAAGCAACTAAGACACCCTGCCCCCCACCACAGGCAACAACTGCAAGGGTAGAATCACACACTCCCACAACAACACAACCAGGGTACAACCTTGGTGGGTTCCTAGGTATTCAGCCCAGGTCAAGAGTTCCAAATCAATTTTCCTGGTCAACACAAACACCAATCAGGTGGGAGAGTTCAAAAGGTCTTCATCATTTAGGCAGCAGGGGTCCACTGGCAGCTTAATTTTACCCCAGGAGGAGGGACTGTGGAGCTGCCACCACTGTCAGGGGCAGCACTGCTACTGTCGAGGGTGGTGCCAACAGTTTGGGGTACTGCTATGTGCAGGATGCAGAAGCTGGCAGGGAGCTGGAGGGCATTGCCACAGGCCATAAGGGTCACAGGAGGTAGGCAGGGAAGCACAGTTAGAGCCGCTGAGCCCCAGTCTCGTGCTGAGGAGCCAGGCGGGAAGCTGGAGGGCAGAGTCACTGGCCTCTGGGGCCTTAGGGGTCTCAGGAGCCAGGCAGGAGTTGACGGCCTTGGGCCGCGGGTCTTGTAGGCTGTGGGTTGCAGGGGCTGGGCTGGATTCTCTGGCCATGAGCCTTGGTTTGAACAAGCTGGGGTGGGAGTTGCTGGCCACGTACTGCCGGTCACAGAGCCGGGCAGCGTTCCCTGGCTGCAGGCCGCAGGTTTCAGGGGCCAGGTGGGAGTTGCCATCGAGGGTCACAGGAGCCTGGTGGGGAGCTGAGCCGCTCACCATGGGCTGCCAAGCTGGGGAGCCAGTGGGCCATGGTCCCCAGTGGTCGGTAGTGTGGGACCCGAGCTGTGCTCTTTCCAACATGGGGCAAGTCTCTTTCCCCTTGTGACTCCCTGCCTCTATTAAAGTTATAGTTTCAGCCCCACAGTCTCACAGCTCATGAGGTGCCCTGCCCTAACAAAAATCTGTCAAACGCTCTGAATTTTGCAGGGGGTAGTCTTCCAGACTGCCAAGAGAGGTGGAGGAGAATGGGAATTCAGGAAGGTAGAGAGAATATTAGATCAACTTTTGGTCCAGGCAAGAGATTGCGTGAGCTTGCAGTGGTATCTCTCTGTGGAGGGAGTCCTTGCCCTCAATTGTTCTCTCCCCTTTGGTGAAACAAAAGGTTCTCTGTTCTCTACTCACCTGAAGCCACTCTCCTGGGGTCAGGGGAAGGATTCCCATTCTCTTCAGGATGGGTTTGTACCTAAAATTTGTTACCTTGGAGACCCAGCTTGTGGCAGCAGGGATGATACAAATCTATCAATCCTCTCTCTCAGCTCAGCTCCTGATCTTCCACATTATTGGGTGATTTCTGGCCCTTATTTCTCCCTCTGGACAGGAGCCTCTGCCAAAAGCTGGCTTCAGTTGGCCATCTTGCCTCCCTCCTCCCCCTTTATCATTTCTGATTGTAATTATTAGAGATCTTATTTTTTGGTTTCTGGTTAGTCTAGCTAAGGGTTTATCAGTTTCATTAATCTTTTCAGGAACCAACTTTTTGTTTCCCCTAATCTTCTGAATAATTCTTTTGTTTTCAATTTCATTTAATTCTTCTCTAATTTTGGTTATTTCTTTTCTTCTGCTGGGTTTGAGATTAGAATGTTCTTCCTTTTCCAGTTGCTTGAGATGGCCTTTTAGGTTGTTGATTTGCTCTCTTTCTGTTTTCTTAACGAAGGCGTCTAATGCTATAAATTTACCTCTAAGGACTGTCTTTGCAGTATCCCACAGTTTTTTGTTTTTGTTTTGTTGTTGTTATTGTTGTTGCAGTTTTTGGCCAGTGCTGGGCTTGAACCCACCACCTCTGGCATATGGGGCCAGCACCCTACTCCTTTGAGCTACAAGAGCCACCCTATACCACAGGTTTTGATAGTTTGTGACTTCATTATCGTTTTGTTCCAGAAATCTAATTATCTCCTTCTTGATCTCTTCTATGACCCAGTTATCTTTCAGCATAAGGTTTAGTTTCCATGGCTTTATTTGAGTGTGAAGATTTCTGTTGCTGTTGAGTTCAACTTTTATTCCATGATGGCTTGAGAAGATACAGAAGATAATTTCTTTTCTTTTCTTTCTCTCTCTCTCTCTTTTTTTTTGTTGTTGTTGCAGTTTTGCTGGGGCTGCGTTCAAACCCACCACCCTCAGTATATAGGGCCAGCACCCTACTCACTGAGCCACAGGTGCCACTGGGGATAATTTCTATTCTTTTGAATTTGTTGAGGTTAGCCTTGTGTCCTAAGATATGATCAATTTTGGAAGATGACCCATGGGCTGATGAGAAGAATGTGTATTCAGTTTTGTTAGAATAAAATGTTCTATACATGTCTGTTAAGTCCATTTGTTCCAGGGTCTTGTTTAAGTCCATTATTTCTTTATTTAGTTTCTGCTTGGAGGATCTGTCCAGTACTGCCAGTGGGGTGTTAAAATCTCTGGCTATTATAGTGCAGGAAAATATCATATTGCTCAGACCAGTTAGGGTTTGTTTTATATATTGAATGCATAAATGTTAATTATTGAAATCTCTTCATATTGTGTGCTTCCCTTGGCAAGAATGGAGTATCCATCTTTGTCTTTCCATAGTTTTGTTGGTTTGAATCCAATTGTATCTGCAAACAAGATTGTAATCCCAGCTTTTTTCTACTTTCTATTTGCCTGGAATACTGTCACCCATCCCTTCACCCTGTGTCTTGCTTTATCCTTTGAGGTAAGGTGAGTTTCTTATGGGCAACAGATATCTGCCCTGAGTTTTGTATCCAGTCAGCCAGCCTGTGCCTCTTTAAAGGAGAATTCAACCATTCACATTAATTGAGAGAATTGATAGACATGGTGGAGTTTTGGTCATCCTACTGTTCAGAGGTCCAGAGCTTATTTTTATCCCTTTAACCATTGTGGAAGCTCAGCTTTGTTCTTAAATTTCTGGATAGGTTTACTTTGGTAGTGTATAAACATATTGATTATTGATTATTATAAAGAATGGGTCTGAGATGGTCTAGTCATGGAAAATTTCCTCAGCATGTGGCTCTCAGTGAAGTATTTGATTTTTCCATCACAAATGAAACTCAGTTCAGTGGGATATAGGATCCTGAGCTGGAAATTGTTTTGTTTGAGAAGGTTGAAGGTCAATAACCATTCTCTTCTGGCTTAAAAAGTTTCAGCTGAAAGATCTACAGTCATCATGATACTTTTCTCTTTGTAAGTAATACTTTTCTTATGCCTGACTACTTGCAGAATTTTCTCTTTCAATTAATGTTGGCAAAAATAATTGCAATGTGTCTAGGAGATGCTTTGTTTGGATTGAGTCATACTGGGGATGCTTTGTTTGGATTGAGTCATGCTTGCAATACTTGGGAAATTCCCTGCCATAAAGTCTTGGAGCAGAGAATTTGTGGTTTGGGTCCATCCTCTTCTTTAGGAATTCCTAACATTCAGATGTTTGATTTGAATTTATCAGGGAATCTGCTCTTTTATTCTCCTTTTTCTGACTCTATGAATGCTTAGGATAGTTCAACAGTCTTGTCTTTTTTATGTCAGTTTATTATTATTAAATCACAGCTGTGTACATTAATGCAATCATGGGGTACCATACACTGGTATTACATCACATAATTTCGTCACACTTCTGGGCATTTTCTTAGTTATTGTGTTAAGACATTTATATTCTACATTTACTAAGTTTCCCATGTACCCTTGTAAGATGCACACCACAGGTGTAATCCCATCAGTCAACCTCCCTTCGCAAATCATCCCCCTTTCCTCATCTCCCTTTCCCCCTTCCCCATATCCTTAGGTTATAACTGGGTTACAGCTTTCATATGAAAGCCATAAATTAGTTTAATAGTAGAGCCGAGTACATTGGATACTTTTTCTTCTATTCTTGAGAGACTTTACTAAGAAGAATATGTTCCAGCTCCATCCACATAAACATGAAAGAGGTAAAGTCTCCATCTTTTTTTAAGGCTGCTTAATATTCCATGGTGTACATATACCACAATTTATTAATCCATTCATGGATCGATGGGCACTTGGGCTTTTTCCATGACTTAGCAATTATGAACTTGGCTGCAATAACATTCTGGTACAAATACCTTTGTTATAATGTGATTTTTGGTCTTCTGGGTATATACCTAGTAGAGGAATTATAGGATTGAATGGCAGATCTATTTTTAGATCTCTAAGTGTTCTCCAAACATCTTTCCAAAAGGAATGTATTAATTTGCATTCCCACCAGCAATGCAGAAGTGTTCCCTTTTCTCCACATCCAGGCCAACATCTCTGGTCTTGGGATTTTGTGATATGGGCTAATCTTACTGGAGTTAGATGATATCTCAAAGTAGTTTTGATTTGCATTTCTCTGATGATTAAAGATGATGAGCATTTTTTCATATGTCTGTAGGCCGTGTGCCTGTCTTCTTCAGAGAAGTTTCTCTTCAAGTCCCTTGCCCAGCCTGCGATGGGATCACTTGTTCTTTTCTTGCTTATACGTTTGAGTTCTCTGTGGATTCTGGTTATTAAACCTTTGTCGGAGACATAACCTGCAAATATCTTCTCCCATTCTGAGGGCTGTCTGCTTGCTTTACTTACTGTGTTCTTGGCTGTGCAGAAGCTTTTTAGTTTGATCAGGTCCCAGTAGTGTATTTTTGAAGCTGATTCAATTGCCCAGGGGGTCCTCTTCATAAAATACTCACCCAGGCTGATTTCTTCAAGAGATTTCCCTGTAGTCTCTTCCAGTATTTTTATAGTTTCATGTCTAAAGTTTAAATCTTTAATCCAGTGAGAGACTATCTTAGTTAATGGTGAAATGTGTGGGTCCAGTTTAAGTCTTCTACAGGTCTCCAGCCAGTTCACCCAGCACCGTTTGTTAAATAGGGAATCTTTTCCCCACTGAAAGTTTTTAATTACCTTGTCAAAGATCAAATAATGGTGAGTAGCTGGATTCATCTCTTGGTTCTCTATTCTGTTCCATACATCTACTTCACTGTTTTTGTGCCAGTACCATGCAGTTTTGATCACTATCGATTTGCAATATAGTCTGAGGTCCGGTAGCGTGATTCCTCCTGCTTTGTTTTTATTTCTAGTAATGTCTTGGCTATTCGAGTTTTTTTCTGATTCCATATAAAATGAAGTATTACTTTTTCAAGGTCTTTAAAGTATGACAGTGGAGCTTTAATAGGGATTGCATTAAAATTGTATATTGCTTTGGGTAATATAGACATTTTAACAATGTTGATTCTTGGGATGTGGAGCAAGTGGTGGCCGAGTAACAGCTTCCCTGCAACTGGGCATGGTGAGTCTGGGGAGATAAGACTCCAGGCATCTCTGGCTGGTGGGATCTGCCTAAAATCATCCCTTTGAGGATACAGGAAGTCAGCAAGGGACTTCTGGACCCCAAGATGGGGACCAAAAGAGTGGAAAACTGGCAAGTGGTTGCATGTGTTCGATCGACCTAATCCCACCGGCAGCCATAAGTACAAGCAGCAGTGAGACTGCAAACTGGAAAGGCCTTACCTGTGAACTGTTTCGGTGTTTTTGGACTTGGCATTCAGTTGAACTGCCTTGGGGAGGGCTTGAGCAGGAGTGCAGATACTTTGGGCATTGTCTAGGGCCCCAGACTGAGCCACTGAGCCTGATGGAACTAATAGTGTTCAGCTGTGGGTCACAGGGATACATTGTGAGAGAACTGTCCCGGCAAGCTCCACCCTCAGGATCATGGAGAAAGAATCAGGCAGGAACTAGTAGCCTAGTGACTGAGCAGCCTAACGGCGGGGACTGAGCTGCCTTACAGTCTTAACCCTCAGGGGCAGAGTGAGACTGGTTTTGGCACTCTAGAGCCTCGGGCTATTGCCCTGGGTAGAGTGCCGTGGCATCACACCTCATAGCAACCTCAAACTCCTGGGCGTGCACCGCTGGACCTCCATAAGAGCTGTACCGCGACCGCAGCCCTGCGACCCACACCTGCCGGGCCTCCACATGCCCTGACCAGGAACTGAGGGAGCCATGCAACCCTGCATCCTCCCTCCTGTACCCTCCCTGCCTCCACACCAGCCCGCTCATCTGGCCAGGATCTCTGATAGCCGTGGGCCCCCCAGAGCCTCCCTGCCTCTGTGTAGAGCCCTTCTCCTGGCCAGAGACTTCTGGAGCCTTGGGCTCTCTGTGCCAAAGTCACTGGGTGCCAGGCACTCCCAGAACCGTGCGCACCACCTCCTGCCCTGTTGCTTGATCCAGGTGTGTCACACTCCGGAGCTGCTTCCACAACAAGAATTCCCTGGCTAGGGCATCCCCAGAGGAACTACAAAGATCCAGCAACAAGAAAGTGATCCCACTGGGGTCAAATCTTGGAGTGACACCTTCCCAACTCTGAAGACAGCCAGAGGCAACAGTGAAAAACAATCATGACATGAAATCAACAGAAATTCTCTGGCAATATGAATAATAACAGTAAATCAACTCCCTCAAGGATCAATGGGGCAGACACAGCACAAAATCTCATGCACAAACAAATAGCTGAGATGTCAGAAATTGAATTCAGAATCTGGATAGCAAATAAGATCAAATGAGAATTCCAAGCAGTAACCCAAAAGATATGTTAAGAATTCAACGAATTCATAAATAAAAATATAATTAAAAAAAAAAAAAGAATTCAACGAATTCAAAGACCAGATGACCAAGGATTTGACACATTGAGACAAGAAGTTGCATCACTCAAAGATCTGAAAAACACAGTAGAATCCCTCATTAACAGAATGGAGCAAGCAGAAAAAAGGATTTCTGACATTGAAGATAAAGCTATCGAACACTGCCAAACTCTAAAAGAGGAAGAGAAATGGAGGGCAAAAACAGATCACTCTCGCAGAGAGGTCTGGGATAATTAGAAGAAAACCAATATTCATCTTATAGGGATCCCTGAGAGTGATGAAGTGGCTTCATAAGGCACAGAGTCTCTTCTCCATGAGGTTATGAAAGAGAACTTTCCAGACATGCCAAGAGAATCTGAAATTAAGATAGCAGACAATTTCAGAACTCCAGCACGTCTCAACCAAAATAAGACATTCCCCAGACACATAGTAATAAATTTCACTAAAGTTAAGATGAAGGAGAAAATTCTGAAAGCAGCCAGACAAAAGAAAGCCATCACCTACAAGAGGAAGAATATTAGAATAACTGCAGATCTCTGTGCTGAAACCTTTCAAGCTAGAAGAGGGTGGTCATTGATTTTTAATCTCCTAAAACAAAATAACTTTCCACCCAGGATCCTGTGCCCAGCTAAACTGAGTTTCATTTATGACGGAGAAATTAAATACTTCAAAGACATTCACATGTTGAAGAAATTTGCCATAAATAAACCAGCACTCCAGGATATTCTCAGACCTATCCTCCATAAAGACCAGCGTAATCCACCACAAAGGTAAACCCACCCAGAAAATTTTGATCAAATTCCAACTTCCACAGTTGCAAAAGGATTAAAAGTGTCCACTGGACTCTTGAAAGGCTTATCAATAATCTCAATTAATATGAATGGTTTAAATTGTCCTCTAAAAAGGCACAGGTTGGCTGACTGGTTACAAAAACTCAAGCCAGATATCTGCTGCATACAGGAATCGCATCTTACAATAAAAGACAAAAAAAGACTCAAGGTGAAGGGCTGGTCATCTATGCTCCAGGCAAATGGAAAGCAGAAAAAAGCAGGTGTTGCAATCCTATTCACAGACGCAATAGGCTTTAAACCAACCGAATAAGGAAGGATAAAAATGGACACTTCATATCTGTTAAAGGTAATACTCAATATGATGAGATTTCAATTATTAATATTTGTGCACCCAAGCAGAACGCACCTCAATTTATAAGAGAAACTCTAACAGACGTGAGCAACTTGATTTGCTCCAGTTACATAGTAGTTGGAGATTTTAACAGCCATTTAGGAGTGCTGGATAGATCCTCCAAAAAGAAGCTAAGCAAAGAAATTTTAGATTTAAACTTAGGCATTAAACATCTGCACTTAACAGACATACACAGAACATTTCATCCAAACAAAACTGAATACACATTCTTCCCATCAGCCCATGAAATATACTCCAAAATAGATCACATCCTAGGCCACAGATCTAACCTCAGCAAAATTTAAAAAGTAGAAATTATTCCTTGCATCTTCTCACATCATCATGGAATAAAAGTTGAACTCAATAACAACAGGAACCTGCATTCCCATACAAAAACATGGAAGCTCAACAACCTTATGCTGAAGGATAGATGGGTTATAGAGGAGATTAAGAACGAAATCACCAAATTTTTGGAACAAAACAACAATCAAGACATGAATTACCAGAACCTCTGGGATACTGCAAAGGCAGTCCTAAGAGGGAAATTTATAGCACTGCAAGCCTTCCTCAAGAAAACAGAAAGAGAGGAAGTTAATAACTTAATGGGGCATCACAAGCAGCTGGAGAAGGAAGAACGCTCCAACCCCAAACCCAGCAGAAGACAGTAAATAACTAAAATCAATGCAGAATTAAATGAAATTGAAAACAAAAGAATTATACAACCCATCAATAAATCCAAAAGTTGTTTTTTTGAAAAGATCAATAAAATAGATAAACTTTTGGCCAACCTAACCAGGAAAAAAAGAGTAAAATCTCTAATTTCATCAATCAGAAATGGTAATGATGAAATAACAACAGACCCCTCAGAATTTCAAAAAATCCTTTAACGAATACTACAAGAAACTCTACTCTTAGAAATATGAAAATCTGAAAGAAATTGACCAATACCTAGAAGTATGCCACCTACCAAAACTTAGCAAGAATGAAGTGGAAATGTTGAACAGGCCTATATCAAGTTCTGAAATAGCATCAACTATACAAAATCTCCCTAAAAAGAAAAGCCCAGGACCAGTAAGCTTACGTCAGAATTCTATCAAACCTTTAAAGAAGAACTAGTACCTACATTACTAAACCTCTTCCAAAATATAGAAAAAGAAGGAATACTGCCCTACGCATTCCACGAAGCAAACATCACCTTGATCCCCAAACCAGGGAAAGACCCAACAAGAAAAGAAAATTATAGACCAATATCACTAAAGAATATTGATGCAAAAATACTCAATAAGATCCTAACAAACAGAATCCAACTATACATCAAAAAAATTATACACCACGACCAAGTGGGATTTATCCCAGGGTCTCACGGCTGGTTCAATATATGTAAATCTATAAATATAATTGAGCACATAAACAAACTAAAAAATAAGTACCATATGACTCTTTCAATTGATGCAGAAAAAGCTTTTGATAATATCCTGCATCCCTTCACTTAAGAAAATTGGTATAGAAGGGATATTTCTTAAACTAATACAGGCCATCTACAGCACACCCACAGCCAATATCGTATTGAAAGGAGTTAAATTGAAATCATTCCCACTTAGATCAGGAACCAGACAAGGTTGCCCATTGTCTCTATTGCTCTTTAATATTGTAATGGAAGTTTGAGCCATTGCAATTTGGGAAGAAAAGGTGATTGAGGGTATTCACATAGGGTCAGAAGAGATCAAACTTTCACTCTTCGCAGATGATATGATTGTATATCTGGAAAACACCAGGGATTCTACTACAAAACTTTCAGAAGTGATCAAGGAATACAGCAGTGTCTCAGGCTACAAAATCAACACCCATAAATCTGTAGCCTTTATATATACCAACAATAACCAAGTGAAAAAAGCTGTCAAGGACACTATTCCTTTCATAGTAGTACCAAAGGAGATGAAATATTTGGGAGTATACCAAACAAAGGATGTGAAAGATCTCTACAAAGAGAACTATGAAACTTTAAAAAAAGAAATAGCTGAAGATGTGAACAAATGGAAAAACATACCATGCTCATGGCTGGTATGAATCAACATTGTTAAAATGTCTTTACTACCCCAAGCAATATATAATTTTAATGCAATTCCTATTAAAGCTCCATTGTCATACTTTAAAGATCTTGAAAAAATAATACTTCATTTTATATGGAATCAGAAATAACCTGAATAGCCAAAACATTACTCAGCAATAAAAACACAGCAGGAGGAATCATGCTACCAGACCTGAGACTGTACTATAAATCGATAGTGATCAAAACAGCATGGTATTGGCACAAAAACAGAGAAGTAGATGTCTGGAACAGAATAGAGAACCAAGAGATGAATCCAGCTACTTACCGTTATTTGATCTTTGACAAGCCAATTAAAAAAATTCAGTGGGAAAAATTTCCCTATTTAACAAATGGTGCTGGGTGAACTGGCTGGCAACCTATAGAAGATTGAAACAGGACCCACACCTTTCACCATTAACTAAGATAGACTCTCACTGGATAAAAGATTTAAACTTTAGACATGAAACTATAAAAATGCTTGAAGAAAGTGCAGGGAAAACTCTTGAAGGAATCGGCCTGGGTGAATATTTTATGAGGAAGACTCCCCAGGCCATTGAAGCAGTATTATAAATACACTACTATGACCTGATCAAACTAAAAAGCTTCTGCACAGCCAAGAACATAGTAAGTAAAACAAGCAGACAGCCCTCAGAATGGGAGAAAATATTTGCAGGTTATACCTCCGATAAAGGTCTAATAACCAGAATCCACAGAGAACTCAAACATATTAGCAAGAAAAGAATAAGTGATCCCATCTCAGGGTGAGCAAAGGACTTGAAGAGAAACTTCTCTAAAGAAGACAGACGCATGATTCACAAACACGTGAAAAAAGCTCATCATCCTTAATCATCAGAGAAATGCAAATCAAAACTACTTTGAGATATCACCTAACCCTAGTAAGAGTAGCCCACATAACAAAATCCCAAAACCAGAGATGTTGGCATGGATGTGGAGAAAAGGGCACACTTCTACACTGCTGGTGAGAATGCACACTAATACGTTCCTTTTTGAAGGATGTTTGGAGAATAATTAGAGATCTAAAAATAGACCTGCCATTCGATCCTATAATTCCTTTACTAGGTATATACCGAGAAGACCAAAAATCACAATACAACAAAGACATCTGTACCAGAATGTTTATTGCAACCCAATTCATAATTGCTAAGGTACGGAAGAAGCCCAAGTGCCCATCCACCCATAAATGGACTAGCAAATTGTGGTACATGTATACCATGGAATATTATGCAGCCTTAAAGAAAGATGGAGACTTTACCTCTTTCATGTTTACATGGATGGAGCTGGAACATATTCTTCTTAGCAAAGTATCTCAGGAATGGAAGGAAAAGTAGCCAATGTACTCAGCCCTACTATGAAGCTAAATTATAGCTTTCACATGGCTATAACCCAACTACACCACAAGACTATGAGGAAAGGGCCAAGGAAGGGGAAGGGAGGGCGGAGGTTAGGGTGGAGGTAGGGTAATGGGTGGGGCCACACCTACGGTGCATCTTAGAATGGGTACAGGCGAAACTTACCAAAGGCAGAATACAAATGTCTACCTAAAATAACTAAGAAAATGCCATTAAGGCAACATTGAACAGTTTGATGAGAATATTGAAGATTGTATATGAAACCAGCACATTGTACCCTTTGATTGCACTAATGTACACAGCTATGATTTAACAATTTAAAAAAAATCTTGATTCTTCCCAGCCATGAGCATGGTATGTTTTTCCATTTGTTAACATTTTCAGCTATTTCTTTTCTTAGAGTTTCATAGTTCTCTTTATAGAGATCATTCACGTCCTTTGTTTGATAAACTCCCAAATATTTCATCTTCTTTGGCACTACTGTGAATGGCATAGAGTTTTTAACTTTTTTTTCGGCTTGACTATTGTTGGTATATATATAAAGGCTACTGATTTATGAATGTTGATTTTGTAACCTGAGACGCTGCTGTATTCCTTGATCACTTCTAAGAGTTTTGTAGTAGAATTCCTGTTTTTTTCCAGATATACAGTCATATCATCTGGGAAGAGTGAAAGTTTGATCTCTTCTGACCCTATATGGATACCCTTGATCACCTTTTCTTCCCTAATTGCAATGGCTAAAACTTCCATTAAAATGATAAAGAGCTGTGGAGAAAATGGGCAACTTTGTCTGGTTCCTGATCTGAGTGGAAATGATTTCAATTTAACTCCGTTCAATAGGATATGGGCTGTGGGTTTGCTGTAGATGGCCTCTATCAATTTAAGAAATGTCCCTTCTATACCAATTTTCTTAACTGTTCTGATCATGAAGGATGCTGGATATTATCAAAAGCTTTTCCTACATCAATTGAGAAAATCGTATGGTCTTTGTTTTTTAATTTTTTATGTGCTGAATTATATTCATAGATATACATATATTGAACCAGCTGTGAGACCCTGGGATAAAACCCACTTGGTCATGATGTATAATTTGCTTTATGTGTTGCTGGATTCTGTTAGTTAGGATCTTGTTGAATATTTGTGCATCAATATTCATTAGTAATATTGGTCTATAATTTTCTTTTCTTTTTGGTTCTTTTCCTGGTTTGGGGATCAGGGTGATGTTTGCTTCATAGAACATGTTGGGTATTATTTCTTCTTTTTCTGTATTTTCTAACAGGTTGAGTAATATAGGTACTAGTTCCTGTTTAAAGATTTGGTAGAATTCTGATGTGATGCCATCTGGTCCCTGGATTTTCTATTTAGGGAGATTTTGTATAGTTGATGCTATTTCAGAACTTTATATAGGCCGGTTCAACATTTCCACTTGTTTCTAGCTATGTCTTGGAAGGTAACGTGCTTCCAA
Source organism: Nycticebus coucang (assembly GCF_027406575.1). Lineage (NCBI taxonomy): Eukaryota > Metazoa > Chordata > Mammalia > Primates > Lorisidae > Nycticebus > Nycticebus coucang. The sequence continues at coordinate 92,641,948 of NC_069788.1, forward strand.
GTATTGGTCAATTTCCTTCAGATTTTCATATTTCTGAGAATAAAGTTTCTTATGATATTCATTAAGGGTTTTTTTAATTTGTGAGGACTCTGTTGTTATTTCGTCTTTGTCATTTCTGATTGATAAAATTAGATATTTTAGCCTTTTTTTCCTAGTTAGATTAGCCAAAGATTTATCTATTTTATTGACCTTTTCAAAAAAACCAACTTTTAGATTTATTGATCTGTTGTATAATCCTTTTGTTTTCAGTTTCAATTAATTCTGCTCTAATTTTGGTTATTTCTTTTCTTCTACTGGGCTTGGGGTTGGAATGTTCTTCCTTTTCCACTTGCCTGAGATGTCCCATTAAGTTGTTAACTTCCTCTCTTTCTGTTCTCTTGAGGAAGGCTTGCTGTGCTATAAATTTCCCTCTTAGGACTGCCTTTGCGGTATCCCAGTCATTCTGATAATTCATGTCTTCATTGTTGTTTTGTTCTAAAAATTTGGTAATTTCCTTCTTAATCTCATCTGTGACCAGCTAGCATCCAACATAAGGTTATTTAACTTCCATGTTTTTGTATGAGTATGCACATTCCTGTTGTAACTGAGTACAACTTTTATTCCATGGTGGTCCGAGAGGATGCAAGGAATAATTTCTATTCCTTTAAATTTACTGAGGTTAGACTTGTGACCTTAGTTTTTAGCAATTGTGGAGTATGTTTCATGGGCTGATGAGAAGTATGTGTATTCAGTTGTGTGGGGATGAAATGTTCTGTAGATGTCTGCTAAGTCCAAATGTTGTATGGTTACGTTTAAATCCAAATTTTCTTTGTTCAGCTTCTTATTGGAGGATTTATCCAATACTGCCAAAAGAGTGTTAAAGTCTCCGACTATTATGGAGCTGAGGTAAATCAAGTTGCCCATGTGTTTTAGTGTTTCTCTTATAAATTGAGGTGCATTCTGGTTGGGTGCATACGTATTAATAATTGAAATTTCATCATATTGAATATTATCCTTAACAAATATGAAGTGACCATGACTATCCTTCCTTACTTTTGTTGGTTTGAAGCCTATTGGATCTGCAAACAGAATTGCAACACCTGCTTTTTTCTGATTACCATTTGCCTGAAATATGGACACCCACCCTTTCACCCTGAGTCTATGTTTATCTTTTAAGGTAAGATGTGATTCTTGTATGCAGCAAATATCTTGCCTGAGTTTTTGTATGCAGTCTGCCAACCTGTGCCTCTTTAGAGGGCAGTTTAAACTGTTCAGATTAATGGAGAATACAGATAAGTCTGGTAAAATTTTGGATATCGAGCTTTTCAAAAGTCCAGTGGATATTTTTGTTCTTTTGCCACTGTGGAAGTTGGAGTTTGATCAACAGTTTCTAAGTGAATTCACTTTTGTGGTAGGGGATTGGGCTGTTCATTATGGAGGATAGGTCTGAGAATATCCTGAAGAGCTGGTCTAGTTATGGCAAATTTCTTCAACATGTGAATGTCATTAAAGTATTTAATTTCTCCATCACAAATGAAACTCAGTTTAGCTGGATACAGGATCTGGGGTTGAAAGTTATTTTATTTTAGGAGATTAAAAGTCGATGACCCCCCTCTTCTGGCTTGAAAATTTTAGCAGAGAGATCTGCAGTCATTCTAATATTCTTCCCTTTGTAGGTAATGGTTTTCTTATGTCTGACTACTTTCAGAATTTTCTCCTTCATATGAACTTTAGTGAAGTTAATTATGATGTGCCGGGGGGATGTCTTATTCGGGTTGAGTCATGCTGGGGTTCTGAAATTCTGCTATCTGAATTTCAGAATCTCTTGGCATGTCTGGAATGTTCTCTTTCATAATATCATGTTGAAGGGCCTCTGTGCCTTGGAAAGCCACTTCATTGCTTTCAGGGATTCCAATGAGGCAGATATTAGCCTTCTTTGCATTATCCCAGAGCTCTCTGAGAGAATGATCCATTTTTGCTCTCCATTTCTCTTCCTCTTTGAGAGTTTGAGAACATTCAAAAGCTTTGTCTTCAATGTCAGAAATCTTTTCTTCTGCTTGCTCCACTCTGTTACTGAGGGTTTCTACTGTATTTTTCAGACATTTGAGGACTGCAAATTCTTGCTTCAACATGTCAAAATCTTTGGTGGTTTTGTCTTTAAATTCATTGAATTCTTGAGACAATTTTTAAATTTCTCCTCAAATTTCTAATTCCAAATTTTCTTCCATTCTATTAATCTTGTTTGCAATCCAAATTCTGAATTTGATTTCTGACATCTCGGCTATCTGTGTTTGAATGGGATCTTCAGTTATATCTTCCATATCTTTCCTTGTGGGGGAGGGGTTCATCTACTCTTGTTATTCATGTTACCAGAGTTTTTCCACTGATTCTGCCCCATGATTATTTTATGCCATTTGACTTTTCCCCTGGAACTTTGCCAAGGACCCGTACAGTGCTATGGCCTGAGAAACTGTTTGGTGTCGTGAGGCTAAGTGGCTCTGTCTTGTTTTTAGCTGGTCTCTGTCCGACCCTAGTGAAACAGTTACTCTGGGTTGAAGTGTCAGCTGTGGAGAAATACCAGCATTTAAATCACCTCACCCCCCACAGGCAACAATTGGAAAAAGAAAACCAAACCTTCCTACAACCACACACCCATGGAACCACTTGGATAGTACTCGGGTGATTGGCTCAGTTCAAAAGTTCCAAATCAGTTATCTCAATCAGCACCTGTCTCAGGTGGAAGAGTTTAAAAGGTCTCTGGCAACTAGATTGCAGGGGTCTGCTGACAACTCAAATATGAATTGATCTGGTGCTCTGTGAGGTCAGGAGGACCCACTCAGCAAATAGATTAGTGTGGGAAGATCACACCCAGTCACTGATAACCCCACAGGGCTGTGACCCAGTTGCCTCCAATGAGCAGATACTCCACGGGTTTGCACCTGCCTGAATCACAATTGATTTCCATCTATGTCTCCTCAGCCAGGCCTCTGCTCTATGCATCTATCCGGCAGGGGGAGGTGAAGTCTGGCAACCTTGGGGGCTTGATGGATGCTGGGCGGGGGGTGTTCACTCAGTTCAAGTCCCACCCCTGGTTGATGTTACTGACTGACCAGAACAACTTTGTGGAATTTGTTTCTGTCCCAGCTAAATTCCCCTGCGTAAGAGAAGCTGTTTGGAGTTCACAGAACCTGCGCCTCAGGCCCTTTCTTTGCTGCTGCAGGCTTGTATTGCAGCAGAGTTAGCTGTCAGTTCTAGCCTCCTGCCCTCCTTTGTCTAGGCTGATGATCCCCTGGGGACCGGGTGCGTCTTAGGCTCAGTAAAGTGGTCCTCTGGGTCAGCCCCACCCTGGGAGTCAGCCGGCACTGCACGTGCATTTTCTAGTCCCCATGCTCCACCCAAGCTGGTACCACCTCAGGCAAACCCTTTACCCACAGGGTCTGCGTTTCCGTCCCAGATCTGTTCTGCTGGTGGTTGTCACCTGAGAAGTTGCCTGGCTTCCTCTGGTTGCCCAGAGAGACAGGGGTTATGACTCCAGAATTCTTGGGATGAGCCCTATTGTTGCAAAAATGGCTGCTGTTCTGTGCCTCAGGGCACTGCCGCTCTGGTGTGGTTCCCTCTCAGCCGACCGTTCTCCCTCACTCCCGTGCTGCAGAATCAGCACTGACCAGCTGTAGTGCAGGCCCTTTCCACATCCCTTGAGAAATCACCCAAAAATCTGGACTCCTGGGGGACAGGCCTCCAGACCTCAGAGCGAGAGTGGAGGGGAGTGCTGGGAGCTCAGAATTGCAGGTAGAGAATATATACAATCTTACCCAGTTTTATGCCTTGCAGGAGAGTGCCATGGCACCCTAATAGGGAAAGTAGGTCCAGTTTTTAGAGGGTCTCTCCCATCAAGTATAATGGGAGGACTTTTGAACTCTGCTTGTTTATTTATGGGGTACTCTGAGCCATTCTCATGGGAGAGGGGACTCCCATCCACTCGGTGATGGATTTTGTACCTTTTATTTGTATTCTTGGGGTCGCAGCTCACCTCAGCAGGCTTGATGTACGTTCTTCAACCTTCTCTCTTGGCACAGCTCTAATCCACCAGGTTACTTGCTAAATTTCTGTCCTTTAACTCTTCTTCTGGATGGAAGCCTCTGTGGAAAGCCTGCTTCAGTCAGCCATCATGTCTCCTCCTTTGTGTGAGATTTTTTTCTTCACACTGTTCAACTCCATTTCTGAAGGACTCTACTGTATTTTGAAGCTCCTCAAATACCTTTTTCAATTCCTTAAGCTCTGTTATATCTTTCCTCATTATGTCCATATCCTTGGTGACTTTATCTTTGAATTAATTAATTTCTTGAGACAACTTTAAACTACTCTTTGGATTTCTATTACCATCTTTTCCTCCATTCTATTCATCTTATTGGCCATCCATATTCTGAATTATATTTCTGATGTTTCAGCAATTTCTCTGTGGATACAATTTTTCCATTGTATTTTCTGTGACATCCCCAGGGGGCATTGATCTACTCTGATTTTTTTTTTTTTTTTTTTTTGTAGAGACAGAGTCTCACTTTATGGCCCTTGGTAGAGTGCTGTGGCCTCACACAGCTCACAGCAACCTCCAGCTCCTGGGCTTAAGCAATTCTCTTGCCTCAGCCTCCCGAGTAGCTGGGACTACAGGCGCCCACCACAACGCCCGGCTATTTTTTGGTTGCAGTTTGGCCGGGGCCGGGTTTGAACCCACCACCCTCGGTATATGGGGCCGGTGCCTTACTGACTGAGCCACGGGCGCCGCCTGATCTACTCTGATTTTTCATGTTGCCAGAGATCTTCTGCTGATTCCTTCCCATGAGTAATTTTCACTTCTTCTTCTCTCTTTTTTTTTTTTTTACATGTGTTAATTGTAAATTTTTATTTGAATTGTTAGGTTGTCCCTGTTGAGTCCATCCCTCATTGTTACAGCATCACTGCCACTCTAACAAAGGCAGACTAATAATGAATCAGCAGCCCCTGACACTGTCTCCAAGGGGACAAGAATCAGTAAGCAGCATGGGTCCAGAGTTCCAGTCAAAATCATTCTACCAGTGCTGGCTCCATCCACCCAATCAAGCTCAGGGGTCCCCTGCCTGGTGGAGAGCACAGGTCTAAAGATCAGTCAAAAATTGTTGGGCACCACCCACTAATTGAGCTCAGAAATTTGCCTCTAGGTGGAGGGCACAGGTCCAAAGTTCAGTCAAAAGTCACTTAAGCACTGACTCTGCCCACCCACTCAAGCTCAGAGGTTGTCCTAGAGGGCAGAAAACAGAAATCTGTGGGATTTCTGAGAATTCCTGAAGAGCTAGAGAAGGGTCCTTCACCCTCTCCCCACCAAAGTTAAGATTGCAGCTATTCTTGTGCTGCAGCTCAGTGGCTGGCAGAATTCTGGGCTCCTCAGTGAACTCACCAAGCAACATGGCCTCTGCAGGTGTTGGTCCTTCCAGTAACTAGGATGGGGGATGGGTGGTATGCATGCTCGGGATTGCAGAAAAATATTTGGTCTTTTGTGCCAGGCAGGATGGGGCTTAGGCTCAGTGGTGGGACCTCAATGATGAAGGAGGACTAGGGCTTAGTGACTAGTTTTCCATGGGATAAGGTGAATGGACTTTTGATTCCTATTTGCTGGCAGGCTCTCACTTACTAAGGAGCTCTTGTTTGTGGGGAGGGGTTTTCCTTCCTCTTGGATCTGGGATCTTCCCTAATCTTTGCTGTTTTTTCTTTGTCTTTCTTATTTCTGGGATGGTGATGGGTACCTCACACACTTCTCTCTGTGTGCAACTCCTCACATTCTTTTTCTTGCAGTTTTTGGCCAGGGCTGGGTTTGACCCTACCACCTCTAGTATATGGGGCTGGTGCCCTACTCCTTTGAGCCATAGGCACCACCCAACTCCTCACATTTGACTTTCATCTTCAGTCCAGTATCTCTCCCTTTGGACATAGCCTCTAGCAAAAGCTGCTTCTAGTTGGCCATTTCCCACAATCCAAAAATAAGATACTTTTAATGGAAATTCTTCTATCTGTGACCTAATGTATATATATTTTTAATTATTTAGGTGATTCGGAGCAACGCTTTTCTTGTTCTAGCACAGGGTTTCCCAGAGACAATGAAGTAATCAAATTGTATCTTTCCTCAGGAAGTCTGGTAAGTTCCACTAATACCATGCATAATATTACAACCCTTCACATTCTTTTGAAGTCCATATGTAAAATCAATTGGGGAAGTTAAATTCTATATAAATATTTTCTACCTTGCTGTTCCATTCTACCTAATCTACCACTTGGATTAGTTAGAACATTCATTTAGCCATTGAGTACTGTGGGTGCCTTTTCTTTTCTTTTCTTTTCTTTCTTTCCTTTCTTCCTTCTTTCTTTCTTTGTTTAATGATGCCTCCTCCTTCTCTTTTTAAAAGATTGACTACAACTACCCTGTTTCCCTGAAAGTAAGACAGTGTCCTATTTTAAGGTGTGCTCCTAAAGATGCGCTAGGTCTTATTTTCAGGGGACGTCTTATCTTTCCTGCAAGTAGGTCTTATTTTCAGAGGATGTCTTATTTTTGGGAAAATGGGGTATTTTCATTTGTTATGGAGCTGATTTATCCTTTTGAAGTTTGACAGATATAAACTGTTATAGAAAGAAAGTTACCTTACATGACCTTGAGAAAGAATCCTTTCCTTGTACTACATATAACAAGTACCCCATTACAGTACTTATTTTGGGTAAGGGATGATGTGACTCTTTGATTAAAGTAATGGAATTAAAAAACAAAACAAAATAAAATAAAATGTATTATTAACATAGCCATGATAACTAACATGTAAGTTACTAAAAAATAAAGAGAGTGTCCCATGACAACAAATACATTTATCCCTAAGTCTCCTTTGACTCAGGGCAACTATTGTGAAGTCTTGAGTCAAAAATGCCTTGGTTATTTACAGTTATATATTATGGAAAAAGAATGGACTTTGGATAAAGATAGATTTACAGAGCTGGTATCAAATCTTGGTCCCGTCATTGATGGTCTGTGTGCCCTGGGGCAGGTTGCCTAAACTCTTTGAACTTCAATTTTTTCCTCTTAAAAAAAGAATTATAACCTATCAGGGGTCCTCAAACTACTGCCTGTGGGCCACATGAGGTGGTGTGATTGTATTTGTTCCCGTTTTGTTTTTTTACTTCAAAATATGATATGTGCAGTGTGCATAAGAATTTGATTATAGTTTTTTTTTTTTAAACTACAGTTTGGCCCTCCAATGGTCTGAGGGACAGTGAATTGGCCCCCTGTTTAAAAAGTCTGAGGACCCCTTTGGAGAGTTGTGATGCAATAGTTCTAGTAGTAGCATTATCGGAAATAATATCTAACATTTACAAAGTATGTGTATCAAGCATATTTCAGTGTTTTATATTTATTATGACACTTAATCTTCATATTTAATCTTCCATGAGGGAAGTACTGTTGACTTTTCTTTAAAAATTGTGTTCCCTCTTGGACGGAGGGAGGGGGGTGGGGCCTTGGTGTGTGTCACACTTTATGGGGGCAAGACATGATTGCAAGAGGGACTTTACCTAACAATTGCAATCAGTGTAACCTGGTTTATTGTACCCTCAATGAATCCCCAACAATAAAAAAAAAAAAATTGTGTTCCCTCTTGAACTCCTGTATTTTCAAACTGCCTTCCCTGCTTTATCATTATATTAGTAATTTATTCTACATTTATTTCACTTGTTCTGTTTTTTCCTTCGTCCATCTACTAATCCATCCACCAATCCATCCATCCTGTTTGTCTCCCTGCCAATCCCCATTTGAATGTAAATTTCATGAGGGCAGAGGTTTTTGACTGCTTTAGTCACTTCTTTATCAGTACCACCTATCATACTGCCCAATTCATAATAAGAGCCCAGTAGATATTTTGGAAATGAATGTGTTTGTCTGTTTTATAGATAGGGAAACTGACATTCAGAAAACTTATCCAATGTGACCTTTACTACTAGAAGAACTAATTGAAATAAAGCTTTTAATATCTGTTTCATGTTCCTTTCAATAAAATCCATCATTTGTAATAGCTGGTTTTTCACACACCTTCTCAAAATTAGGAAATAGTCAATAAAAAATCAGTAAGATGAGCTTTGCTTTACATGTTTGCTTCCTTTTTTATTTACACACAAAATAACATTTTAATGAACTTGGAATTTCTACATATGATAGCATGTGGCTTTGATTCTATATTTACTTCATATAATAACCATTACCATTTTTATGTTAGAAAAGATTATTATAAAGATGAAACCCTTATGACACTTGCATAATAGGCTGCCAAGTTCTGAAAATATACTTTTTAAATTAGATTTTTTCCCCCTTAGCTAGATATGGGAATTACTAAAGGTAGCGGTCTGTAGCAGCATCTACTTTTCACAGATGTCTCCTCACTTTTAAATTAATGTAATATGTGTCTATCAAATTGCTATTATATTTTTCCCTCTTTCTTAAAGAAAATCCATTGTTTTTTCCAAACTGAGAATGAGCTTGCGTCAAAAGGAATGCTGAGTGTGTTCACATCAGGAGGACTTGCTCCCAGCTTGGCTATCATGAACAGTACATATAATGGCATCTTCCACTTTAATTTATCTTTGGTAATTATATTTTATTTTATTCTGTGATATATTAGTAATGAGAATCATACCTTTCTTCCTTATAGGATTAAAAAAAGCAGGTGGTTTAGTGATATTGCATTTATGTATGTTTTAAACCTAGTAATATACAGTGTTATGCTATTTGCCTTACGCAGTCATATATTTTTAAAGAAATTAAAAGAAGAAAAAAAGCTGTTTTGTACCATTTACCTACATATTTAATATTTATATTCTTCTTCATTCTTTTCTATAGCTACAAGTTGCCATCTGGCATCATTTTCTTTCAACTTGAAAAAAACTTCTTTTAGCACAGATATGCTAGCAATGTGTTCTCTGGGCTTCCTCCCTCCACCCCCACCCCACAAAGTGTCTTTATTTCACTGTCATATTTTAAGTAACAACTTTATTAAGATATAATTCATATGCCATATAATTCACCTATTTAAAGTATAAAATTAAATGGTTTTAATATACTCATAAAATTGTGTAGTCATCACTACTAATTTCAGAACATTTTAATCACCCTGAAAAGATAGCTGGTAACTATTAACAGTCACTCTCTATTCCACCCTCTACTTCTCGGCCCCAAGCAACCACTAATCTTCTATCTCTGTCATTTTACTCAATCTGAAAATTTTATATAAATGTAATATAATACTGTATGTAGTGTCTGTGACTGGCTTCTTTCAGTTGGCACAAGGTGTTCAAAGTCCATCCATGCTGTGCTATGTATTGGTACTACACTCCTTTTTATGACCAAGTAATACCTTATTGTATAGGTAACACATTTGGTTTATTCAGTCATCAGTTGAACATTTGGGTTTGACTATTATAAGTAGGGTTGCTGTGAACATTTTTGTGAAACTTTTTGTGTGAAAATATGTTTTCATTTCTCTTAGATTCTCTAGGAATGGAATTGTGAAGTCATATGGCAACTCTGTCTTTAACTTTTTGAGGACCTGCCAGACTGCTTTTTAAAGTTGTGCTATTTTACATTCCCACCAGCAGCTTATTAGGGTTCTAGTTTCTCCACATCATCACCAATACTTTTTTTTTTTCTAAATAGCCATCCTAGTAGGTATAAAGTGCTATCTCATTATGGTTTCAATTTGTATTTTCCTAATGACTAAAGATGTTGAGTATCTTTTCATGTGCTTATTGGCCACTTGAATATCTTCTTTAGGGAACTATCTATTCAGATTCTTTGTCCATTTTAAATTGGGTTATTTGTCTTTTTATTATTGAGTTGTAAAAGTTCTTTATATATTCTAGATACAAGTCACTTATCAGACATGATCTGAAAACATTCTCCCCTATTCTGTGGGCTGCTTTTTCACTTTCTTGATAGTGTCCTTTGATGCATGATTTTTTTTTTTATAAAGTCTGTTGTAACTACTTTTAATTATGTTGCTTGTGCTCTTCAGTATATGTCATATGTAGAAAATCAATGCTTGATCCAAGGTCAGGAAATTTTACCTGTTTTCCTCTAGGAGGTTTATAATTTTATCTTTTACATTTAGGTCTTTGATCCATTTTCAGTTAATTTTTGTATGCGATGTGAGATAGAGGTGCATATTCCTTCTCTTGCATGTAGATAGTCATCTGTCCTAGCACCATTTATAGAGAAGGTTATTACTCTTTTTTTATTGAATCATTTTGGCACCTCTGTTCAAAATAAGTTGACCACAAACATGAGGGATTTATTTCTGGATTCTCAATTCTATTGCATTGTTCCACATTTCTATCCTATGCCCTTATCATGTTCACTTGATATTGTTGCTTTGTGCTAAGTTTTCAAATCAGGAAACAAGACTCTTCCAATTTTGTTGTTTTTTTTTTTCTATAATGGTTTTGCTAGTCTGGGTCCCGTGAGTTTCCATATGAATTTTAGGATAAGCTTGTTGATTTCTACAAGCCATCTGGGATTCTAGTAAGGATTGTGTTGAATCTGCAGATAAGTTTGGATAGTATTGCCATCTTAATAATATTAAGAATCCTAATGTATGAACATTTCTTTCCATTTTTTTTAGATCTTTAATTTCTTTCAGTAATATTTTGTGTTTTCAGAGTATAAATTTTATACTTCCTTTGTTAAATTTATTTCCTTTGTTAAATTTTATTCTTTTTGATGAGGTTATAAAGAGAATAGCTTTCTTAATCTCATTCCTGGATTGTTCACTGCATGTATAGAGCTACAATTGTTTTTTGTATATTGATTAATCTTATATCCTACAAACTTACTAATCTTTTTTATAAGTTTTATTAAATAATAGGTTTTTAGTCATCTCCAGAATGGTTGAAGCATAGTTTTGTTAGATATAATTTTCTTTTGACTTCAATTTCTTTCAACATTTTGTTGAAAGAATGTGTTGAAAGAATATTTTGAATGTGTTGTTCTAAAGTCACCTGTCACCTTTGTTTGTGAATGAGAAGTCAGCTGTTAATTTTATTATTTTTTTCTATGTGTAATGTGTCATTTTTCTCTGGATGCTGTTAAGATTTTCTCATTATATTTATTTACTCAGTTGAGGTTATCTGGGCTTCTTGAAGTATATACGTTTAGCAGATTTGGAAAGTTTAGGGCCATAATTCATCAATTTTTTTCTTTCCTGTTCTCTGTTTCTTTACCTGGAATTCCAATTACATATATTTTGGAACATATGACATTGTCCCACAGACCTCTAATACTGTCAATTTTCTTTAATAATTCCCTTTTTCATATCAGATAATTTCATTTGCTATATCACTAAGTTTACTTAATCATTATTTTGTCTTCTCTAGCCTGCTATTGAATCTGCTTAGTAAATATTTCACTCAGTTATACTCTTCAGTTATACTCTGAGCCTTATTATTGCCAATTGGTTTTATTATTATATTTTTCATCTCAGTGTTGAGATTCTCTACCCATTCCCACATTAGAACAATATTTTCCTTAAATCTATGTATAGATTTCTTTGAAGTTTTTGCTATCTGGGCTCACTTTTAGTCAGTTTACTGTCTACGTTTTTCCCTTAATATATTACACTTTCCCATCTCTTTTTTTTTTTATTAAGTCATTTGTACATAGATCATGAATACATCCATGTCATTATGGGATTCAATGTGTTGAATATTTATACAAATTGGAGTGCTTACATCCTACTAATTAACATAGCCTTCACCTCATTTACCCAATTACAGTATTAAGAAATTTATGTTCTACACCTGATAGATCCAATTTGTACTTGCAATATGCTCCATAGGTGTGCTCCCCCTATTAACACTTCCCCATTTCTTTTGATATCTTGGTTTTGGTTGAAAACTGACATTGAAGATAATAATCTGTAGCAACTGTGTGTTCTGTTATGTTATTCTGAGAAATTTCTGTTTTTATTGTTATTCTAAAAAGCAGATAATGTTCCTTGCAAAAACCGCAAACTGTCTGATTTTTGGCAGCTGATATCTCTGATCAGTTCTATAGTTTCCACTGCTGATTTTTAAAAACTGGTCTTCTAGGGAGTCCTCTGTACCTGCATTGCCCAAGAATATAGGCAAAGTTTATATTTAAATTTTAGAACTCTCCATTATTGAAGTTTCCTTACTCCGAGGATTTTCTTCATAACTTCTCAAATCATCTGCCTACCCCAAGCTCTGTCTCTGACACATCAGACCAGTAATACTTCAACCTTCTGCTACCTGAGCTTGAATGTATGGTATTCCATTATGTAACTATATTATTATAGATAACTGATGTTTTCATTATTTCCAATCTTCTGGAAATACAGGGCCCAGTGCAGTGGCTCATGCCTGTAATCCCAGCACTCTGTGCAGCCAAGGTGCGTGGATTGCTTGAGCCCAGGAGCTCAAGACCAGCCTGAGCAAGATTGAGACCCCATCTCTAAAAAAATAGCTGGGCATTGTGGTCTCAGGTATTTGGGAGGCTGAGGCAAGAGGATCTCTTGAGCCCAAAAGTTTGAGGTTGCTGTGAACTATGATGCCATGGCATTCAATTGAGAGCAAGAAACTGTCTCAAAAAAAGAAATAAAAACTATGAATACATTTTATTTCACACCTAGGTGAATATACCATAGGAAAAACTCCTGACAGTGAAATTTCTAGGTAAAGGGTATATGCATTTTGTTTATTTTTTTTTAAAGATGGAGTAGAATATGACAGTAGAAGTGTTTTTATTAACATTGTATAACATTGTTTTCTTATGTCTTCTTTATTCAAGTTCAGTGATCAGATTTACTGGGCAATTGAAATTCCTAGAGAAAACATCACACAAAACACAGGTAATTAATGCTTTTTGAATTAATGCTTTTACTCATGGGACTGAATTAACAAATTTATCAAATAAAAAACATTTATTAAAAATTATTTGTTATCCTATGTAAATCTTCCATCTAGTATTGGTGACATGCTTACCAAAAATTATTTGTAATTCAAATTTAATTTGGCATCTGGTATTTTATCTGACAACCTTATTATAGATAGATTATTCTGTCATAAATAACATTAATATTATCCTTTATTTAAAGTAAACTTTATTGTAGAATCTAGAAATTGTAGTTTGGAGAAGTTTAGGCACTAATTAATTTTACTGAAACAGAATCATTAACTTTAAAATGTTAAAGGCTATATATGTGTGTGTGTGTGTGTGTGTGTGTGTGTGTAGTATCATTTTCTCATGGAATCTACTATTATCCTTTCCAATCCATTTTTTCTGCTGCATATTCCCCAACTGTTATTTATTTTAGTAGATAAAGCTCTACAGTTATTGTACAGTTTTAAAAGAGAAAAACATAAATATGAACTCACCTGATGATTTTTTTTTGTAGAGACAGAGTTTCATTTTATCGCCCTCGGTAGAGTGCCATGGCATCACACTGCTCACAGCAACCTCCAACTCCTTGGCTTAGGCAATTCTCTTGCCTCAGCCTCCCAAGTAACCGGGACTACAGGCACCCACCACAATGCCCAGCTATTTTTTTGTTGCAGTTTGGCTGGGGCCGGGTTTGAACCCACCAACCTCAGTATATGGGGCCAGCGCCCTACCTACTGAGCCACAGGCACCACCTACCTGATGATTTTAATATCTATTTTAGATTACATAAAGTGATTAAAGTGTTTTGTTTATTTTTGTTTAAAATTTTATGAGTGTGATACTTTTTGAAACATTATCCAAGATGAAGTCAAGGGTTCCTCTTACATGTCTCATGGTAGAAAATGGTTTCTCTCCTTCTACCTTTCTCATTTCTTTGGCTACAAATCATGCAATTTTTTGTTGATTTTTTTTCATTTTGCACTATAAAATGCATCTTCTCATTTAGTCTTTCCTCAGTGTTAGAAGATGATGGTCATCCCCTCTCTTTTGAATTTCTCTTCCTCACATTGCTCACAAGCTGATTGATGAGATTTTTCCTGTGAAAAGGTATATCTGCACTTTTTTTCCACTCTCATTATCTAATGAGTAAAGGATGTAGCTGTGCACAACTGCAACTTCTATCAGCCAGAAGAATATTTTTTCCTACCATTTGTGAGACCTCCTTGTAAATCCATAATATCCACAGTACTGAGCAGTTCTGTCTACTCTTCCCATAAACTTTGTGTATCTAAAATAACAGTAAGTTTTTCAAATTGAACAGGCTGTTTCTTCCTATATAACCAGTGATCAACTGTGTTTGAGGGCCAAAGAATGTACTCAGCATTGTCACTGACCTCTTGTCATGGATTGAGAGGCACATAATTTTCATACCACATTGATAGGCACATAATTCAAATTCCTGAAGTTTCTTCTTTTTCAGTTCACTTGGAAAATCCTTCCTAGAAACCATAACTGTTCCTGTTATATATTTTTTAATTTTATGCACTTCCTGAGCAAGTTGAGAGCTTGTGTAGAACCTGTTAGTGTAAATATGATAGCCTGAACCACTCATATGTGCTTGCAAAACTTGTGTCAAATGAATTACTATTTGAACTGTAAATGGCAAATCAAGACACATGAGATTTTCTGCTGTTGTCTTGCCATAATAGGGAATGTGCGAGAACATGTAACCATTTTCTAAATCATATGGGCAAAAAATTTGTAGGCCCCACTTTGTAGGCTTCTTGAGATTATAGCACTTTTGAATCCCTTTTTCGAAACCTACTGTGCTCTCATCTGAAGCCACTTTTTCCTGGTACATAAAGTCCCTTACATTGTCAATATACTCACTAACATTCTTCACCTGGCACCCTTGGGTATACACCCTCTCTCAAGCTGTGACAGGAGGAACTAAATGCAGCATCCAAAATATTTGGTAAAAACGAAGATGAGAGAAAACACTTCCCATCCAAAATGGGGTTCTGTCTAGTCAACCTTTGGTAAAATAGTCAACTAAATTGCACCTTCAAATTCAAAGGTATAAGTATTGCACTAAAGAACACCTTCTGATGAAGCATACTTCCTTGTCACACTGAGTACTTTGTTAGTGGAGTCACCTTCCGTATTTTTTCTGCTGCATACATATTTGTCACTCACAAAATTTCATGAATAAGATCATCTGAGAAAAAGATCTAGAAATATTCAAGTTCAGTTTTTGGCTGAGCACTTTGAGGAAGGGTGAATCCCTATTGTGTGACAGAGTACAGGAACTTTATAGGATCACCATCACCATCATGATAAATAAACCTTACAGCTACTTGTTATAATTTGGATATTCTCATCACTTTCTTCATCACTAGCTTCAGATTCACTGGCACTAATATCATTGCATACAGGAAGAGTTTCTTTATGCTCACTTTCATCACTAATTCTCCTTCAACCTCACTGTCCTCAAAAATCCACATTGGAATATCATTGTGACTTACACACCTTCTCCCTGTCATTTTCCTACAAGCACAATGGCACAAATAGAATGCACAATCATCTGTTCAAGCAAAACACATGGCCTACCGAGAAACAGAAAGAATACAACCTATTCTATCTGTTGGCTAGAGTCTGTGAACAAATGCAACAGCAAAAAAACATGTGGGATGTCTTCTGACATTGGAGCAGAACAGAAAAATTATTATGTCTGATGAGGATAGGAAATAGTTTTAAGTAGACTTCTATATGGCAGTGTAGCATTATATGCTACTATATATACATAGATGAAAAGAGAAAAATCAAATTCTTTTTTTTTTTTTTTTTTTTTGTAGAGACAGAGTCTCACTTTATGGCCCTCCGTAGAGTGCCGTGGCCTCACCCAACTCACAGCAACCTCCAACTCCTGGGCCCAAGCGATTCTCTTGCCTCAGCCTCCCGAGTAGCTGGGACTACAGGCGCCCGCCACAACGCCCGGCTATTTTTTTTTTTTTTTTGGTTGCAGTTTGGCCGGGGCTGGGTTTGAACCCGCCACCTTCGGTATATGGGGCCAGCGCCCTACCGACTGAGCTACAGGCACCGCCCAGAAAAATCAAATTCTAAGATATCTGAGTATTGATCTAATAAACAGAGCTAGTAAATCTTCAGGCATAAGACAAATTCCTATAGGTTAAAAATGCTGGAAGGTTTGTTTTAATATGGTAAGTGTAGGAAACAAAAACCAACTTCACTTAAGGAAAAAGAAAAATGTTATTTTAATCATAGAATCCAAAGACAAATATTTGTCAGGTACATTATAGGAAGGAATTAGAAATAAGAAATGGGAGACCTTGGGTGAGTAATCAAGTGACTTTGAACAGTGCCCAGAGGCCAGAACTGAGCTGCCGGGGCAGAATGGAGGTTTCATATTTCAGCTACAGGCCATTCACAGCCATTGTGGGAAAGTTGCCTTGCAGACTCCGCCCTCAGGGTCCTAGAGCAACGCCTGTTTGGTGTATCTGACAAGCTAGCAGCCACTTCCAGAGAGATCTAAGCAACCCACCTTTTCCTGGGAGGGCCCCTGCTTAGCCAAGGGACATGGTTTGGAAAGGTCGGGGTGTGTATATTAAGTGGACTGAGGAGAGATCGAGGCTTCCAACCAAGCAGGGTTTGAGGGCAGGGAAGTCAGAAGAGGCTTCCAGTCTCCATCTTATAAAGCTGTATTGTGATTAACATCTCATATCCTGGAAGATCACCTGTTGCCCAGGCAGTATTCAGCAAGATATATATACATAGTTTTTTTTTTCTTATTTTTTCATTTCTTTTTGCTGTTTTTGTTGAAGTTGTTATTGTTAGTTTGTCTGTTTTTCTTTTCAAAAAAGAAAATTGTTTTCCTTCCTTTTTTCTTTTTCAAAAATTTCCCCCCAGATTTTTCTTTTTCTTTTTTCTTCATGTTTCTCATGTAAATATATTTTTTTAATGTTGCCTTCTTTAATAATAAGGACTGAACTTTTGCTAGTTTTTCTGCCCCTGATATTTGCTTTTTCCCTCAATTTAATCTCTTAAAGTTTTTTCTTTGTTTTGGTTTGATTTATACTATTTTTATTTTTCTTCTCTATTTGGTGGAGGTGGAGTCCTGTGTCTGCTCAGCCTGGCAAAGAGCTGCAGACATCAAGGGACCCACCCAACCCAGACCCCGCCCTGAGGGTGGGATTTGTGGATGTGGGTCAGAGTACCCTAGCACTCTGGGAGGCCGAGGCAAGTGGACAGCCTGAGCTCACAGGTTTGAGACCAGCCTGAGCCAGAGAAACACCTTGTCTCTAAAATAATTGGGCATTGTGGGGGGATCCTGTAGTCCCAGCTACTTGGGAGGCTGAGGCAAGAGATTCACTTGAGCCCAAGAGTTTGAGGTTGCTGTGAGCTATGGTTCCATGGCACTCTACCAAGGGTGACAAAGTGAAACTCTGTCTCAAACAAATAAATTAATTAAATTAAATTAAATTGATACCTTTTCAAAATGAGACACCATTATCTTTGTTATGTAATGGATAAATCTTTTTTATCCAAAGTAGCAAGGGTTTCAACAGCCAAATATCTCTTCTTTCTGTCTTCATGTAGTGCTACTATTGTTCTCACTGAATTCTTGAATACCATGTAAAACAGATGTCTAGGCACATAAACTATCTGAATAGGTTTTTCTGGAGCTTTGTCATTAAACTCTTCTGTTTCCATCTCTGGAGCTATCAGTTATTACCATTCACACAGTCTCTTGTGCGTTCTATATACATGTACATCTTTCACAATATCTGCAATATTACACGTGAGATCAATGGTTCTTGTATATTTAGGATGAGCACAGATAGTGTCACCACCAAACAAAAATGTGTGCTGATTAATAAACATGAGAGAAGAAATACAGCTGGTATAAACCAATCCAGAAAATATGGATGTTATCATTAATAAAAGGATCAAACACATATTTTTCTTTGTATTTAATCATTCCATGTACCACTGTGGGGATCACATCATTGCTTTATTTATGACTTTAAACAGGACTTATGAAAAGTTATTCAAGATCTGTGGATCATCACAGCTCTTATGTTCATATTCTAAAAGTTCAAGAAATTTGTGTATATACCTGTTTTGGAATAATCCACAACTAAAGGCCAGTTAAGCAAATTATCCAGCAGAAAAACAGACCATCCTCACATTGTTAGCCAGTAGCACAGAAATCTCCTTTTGTAGAATCATATCTGATGCTCTCTTACACCATTATCTCTCCCAAATTCCAGGAACTGCTTAATAGAAACCAGTGACAAGAGGCACAAATAGCACCTGGTCTACTTGGATGCCAGCTGCTTCAGTAGCCATCAGTATGGCCATAGCCTTACCAAGACAATGCACAGAGCCACCTACATGCCTGGATGGACATGAGGACATGTGCAATCAAAACATGTTTTTTATAAGTACATTCTAGTTTCAGTTTCAGCCTCAACCTTGCCCTTAGTTACAGCCACTTCAGCAGTTCCCAGGCTAAAGCTGCTATGCTGCTGTTGGCTTCCCCAGGCCCCACACATCCTTTACTTTTAATCCATTTATGTTTTTATACTTAAAATGAGTTTCTTACAAATAGCATATAGTTCAGTCTTGTTTTTTACATTTAGTCTAAAAATCTGTCTCATTAGTTGGTATTTTTAGGCCATTGACATTTAGTGTAATTATTTATATAAATGGTTGTTATGAAATCTACCACTTTGCAGATTGTTTTTCTCTTCTCTTTTACTTTTTCTCTCTTTTTTGTCTTCATTCATACCAATTATTTTTATGCTTCCATTTTGTCTCCACTATTAGCTTATTATTTATACTGTAAACATTTTTTTTAGTGTTCACCATAGGGTTTACACTATATATTTTAATTAATCATGGTCTACTTTTAAATAATATTATACCACTTCCTAAGAAGTGTCAGAATGTGATTTTTTCCCCTGCCACAACAATTCTAGGAGAAAAATTATGATGTAAAATATCAGCAGTCATTTCTGTGATGGTGAGATAATCTCATAATTCCTTTTCAGAAAGCCTGACATATAAATGCAGTCAAAATGGTTAGGAAAGAAAAGATTACTATTGTTGGTAATGTTTATATATACTTAAATTTCATTAACATAACATGTGAAAAAAATAGTTGATTATTTGTCTTTTGTTTACAAACAGATATTGCAGCTGTAGAAGAATGGTTAGTAAGGATCACTTTACATCATGGATTAAATATTTATGCTACCGAAGGAACCCTATTGGATAGAGTTCGAGGTAAATGCCAACAGACAAAAAGTAAAATGAAATTCATATATTCCTTTAAAAAACTTTGACATCTATTATACACCAGACTCTGTACTAAGTCCTAGAGATAAAAAATAAATAAGAGATAATCATGACCCTTCATGGGTTAGAAAAAGTACTAAATAAATGTGGGTGATTGTTAATAGAAGTCTGCAAAAAATGCCATGAACATATGGCAATATATCTTTTACTGTGGCCATATTTGGGATCATTAACAATGACTTTATATAATTTTTGTATTCTTAGATACATCTTAGATGGATATTGTTCATGGCATCATAGTCTTCTTTATGAGGACCACCAATAAAAATTCTTCCCTATGAAAGCTATTAATTAGTTTCATAGTAGGTCTGAGTACATTGGATACTTTTTTTCATTCTTGAGTTACTTTGCTAAGAAGAATATGTTCCAGCTGCATCCATGTAAACATGAAAGAGGTAAAGTCTCCATCTTTCTTTAAGGCCACATAATATTCCATAATATTCCAGCTCTCATATGAAATCTATAACCCAATTATAGCCCAAGAATATGGCAAAAGGGGAAAGGGAGGGGAAGGGAGGGAAGAGGGGAGGATGGGTGGAGGGAGGGTAATCGGTGGGACCACACCTATGGTGCATCTTACAAGGGTACATGTGAAACTTACTAAATTTAGAATATAAATGTCTTAACACAATAACTAAGAAAATTCCAGGAAGGTTATGTTAACCAGTTTGATGAAAATATTTCAAATTGTATATAAAACCAGCACATTGTACCCCATGACTGCATTAATGTACACAGCTATGATTTAATAATAATAAAAAAAGGTAATAAAGTTAATTTCCAACCATCAAAAAAAAAATTCTTACCTAGTCTTGGTAAGATCTTACAGTTGGGTTGTTCTGATTATTAAAAATTAGTTGTTTTAAGTTTATAAACACAGAGTAGTATACTGATTAGGCTTCTCTTTTTCAGTTGTCTGAGAGGAGACATATAACCCAATTTTTAAATCACATATAGCACTCTGGAATTTTTTTTTTTTTTTTGAGACAGAGTCTCAAGTTGTCACCCTGGGTACAATGCAGTGGCATCATAGCTTACAGCCACCTCAAACTCTTGGGCCTATGTGATTCTCTTGCTCCAGTCTCCCAAGTAGCTCGAGCTACTGGTGCCTGCCACAACACTTGGATATTTTTGTTGTTGTTGCAGTTGTCAATGTTGTTTTACCTGGCCCAGGCTGGGTTCAAAACCACCAGCCTTGGTGTATGTGGCTGGCGGCCTACCCACTGAGCTATGGGCACCGCCTTAGAGTAATTTTTTTTTCTTTCTTTTTAAATTTAGTTTAGTTTTTTTTTTTTTTTTTTTTTTTTTTTAATAGAGACGGGGTCTCACTCTGGTTCTGGCTTAGGCTGCTCTTGAACCTCTGAGCTCAGGGCAATCCACCTGCCTCAGCCTCCGAGAGTGCTAGGATTACAGGCGTGAGTCACCACCCTTGGCCTTTTGGCTAAGATCAAGTGTAGTATCTGTTCTTATTAGAATAATTTTTTTAAAATCCTCAGTCGTGAGTCTTGTATTTGTCTTCACTTTCTTCAGTCTCTCTTTGCTTATATTGTTTTAGTCTGCTATATAAAATGCAGAGTAAAAATAAATAAATATTGCATTTTATGGGAAGAATAACCTGGAAAGCTTTTTAAAAAGTAAGTATGTTGGCTCGGCGCCTGAGGCTCAAGAGGCTAAGGTGCCAGCCACATACACCTGAGCTGGCAGGTTCAAATTCAGCCCGGGCCGGCCAAACAGCAATGACAGCTGCAACAAAAAATAGCTGGGCGTTGTAGCAGGCCCCTTTGGTCCCACTACTTGGGAGGTGGAGGCAGGAGAATCGCTTGAGCCCAGGAGTTGGAGGTTGCTGTGGGCTGTGATGCCACAGCACTCTACCCAGGGTGACAGCTTGAGGCTCTGAGTCAAAAAAAAAAAAAAAAGTAAGCATGTTTCAACTCACTTTAGTATGTCAATTAAAATCTGATCTCTGTAAGTAGGGCCAGGCATCCATAGTTTTAGAAAAATTTTTCAAGAGATTCTGATGTACAGTGAAGATTGAGAATTGCTCTAAAGGAATATGACTGCATATGTGCCCAAAAGACATGTACAAGCCTCTTAAATGCAGCGTTGTTTGTAATAAGAAATAACTGAAAACAAATGTCTTTAAATAGGGGTAAAGAAAAATATATGTTGATATATTGTGTTTTTTTCTCCCAAAGAAAAAGATATTTTATTGTGTAACTCTAGTATCCTAACCAAGATCAAGTCATTTAGCATTGAAATAATACTATAACCTAACATACAGTTCATGTTTAAAGTTAGACAATAGTCCTAACAATGACTTCTATATTTATAACTTCCTTCTCCAGAATCCAGAAACAAAATGCATAATTTTCATGTCTCTTTAGACTTCTTAAATATTCCAGAGCTCCTCAGCCTTTTTTGTGCTTTGTTTATAGTGAAATTTTTGAACAACATAAACCATTTATTATATAGAATTTCTGTTATTGGAGTTTCTTTTTTTAGCTCTATTTAGCTATCTAGTTATCTAGCTATCTAGCTATCTTTATCTATCTATATAATAATTTTAATAGACTTACAAGGTACAAATGAGTTTTTTTGTTATATGGAGTGGTGAAGTCAGGGCTTTTTTTTTTTTTTTTTTGTGGTTTTTGGCTGGGGCTGGGTTTGAACCCGCCACCTCCGGCATATGGGACCGGCGCCCTACTCCTTGCGCCACAGGCGCCACCCGAAATCAGGGCTTTTAGTGTATTCATCATCCAAATAGTGTGCATTATACTTAACAGATGATTTTTTATCTTTTACTGTCTTCTCACCCTTCTCTTTCTGAGTGTCCAGTGTCCATTATAACACTCTATATGATTATATATATCCATCCTTTGGCTCCCACTTACAGTGAGAACATGAAGTATTTGTTTTTCCATTCCTGAGATACTTCACTTAGGATAATGGCTGCCAATTCCATCCAAGGTAATGCAAAATACATTATTTCATTCTTTTTTATGGCAGAGTAATATTCCATGGTGTGTGTGTGTGTATCACATTTTCTTTATCCACTTTTCAGTTGATGGGCACTTAGATTTATTCCATATCTTTGAATTGTGCTGTAATAAACATATGAATGCATGTGTCTTTTTGATAAATTGACTTCTTTTTCCTTTGGGTAGATACCCAGTAGTAGAATTGCTGGATCTATGGTAGGTCTAATTTTAGTTTTTTGAAGACTCTCCATACTGTTTTCCATAGAGGTTGTACTAATTTAAATACCCACTAACAATGTATAAACATTCCCTTTTCACTGAGTCCTTACCAACATCTGTTTGTTTGTTTGTTTGTTTAGTTCTTTTTCATAATGGCCATTCTGACAGGGGTGAGGTGGTATCTCATTATGGTTTTAATTTACATTTCCCTGATGATTAAAGATGTGAGCAATGTTTCTTGGCCATTTGTATATCATCTTTATAAAAAAGTCTGTTCATGTCTTTTGCACACTTTTTAATGGGGTTATTTGGGAGGAGGGTTGC
The DNA here is from genome assembly GCF_027406575.1 of Nycticebus coucang. NCBI lineage: Eukaryota > Metazoa > Chordata > Mammalia > Primates > Lorisidae > Nycticebus > Nycticebus coucang. Next base: position 92,664,784 of record NC_069788.1, read on the forward strand.
TCATTTGTTTGAGATCCCCATAGCTTCTAGATATTAGTTGTATGACATATAAATTGCAAATATTTTCTCCCGTTCTGTAGGTTCTCAATTTACTCTTTTGACTACTATTTTTGCTGTGCAAACCCTTTTTTAATTTAATTAAGTCAAATACATATATTTGTTTTTGTTGTATTTGCTTTTGGGGTCTTAGTCATAAATTATTGCCTAGGCCAATGACTGGAAGAATTTTTCCTACATTTTTTCCCAGAAGTTTTATGATTTCAGATCTTACATTTAAGTCTTTAATTCATCTCGAGTTAATTTTTGTTTATGGTGAAAGATAGAGATCCAGTTTTAGTCTTTGTGGCTTTCCAATTTTCCCTGGAAGATTTATGAAATAAGGAATTATTTCCCAGTGTATATATATATATATATATATTTTTATTGTTGGGGATTCATTGAGGGTACAATAAGCCAGTTACACTGATTGCAATTGTTAGGTAAAGTCCCTCTTGCAATCATGTCTTGCCCCCATAAAGTGTGACACACACTAAGGCCCCACCCTCCTCCCTCCATCCCTCTTTCTGCTTCCCCCTCCATAAACTTAATTGTCATTAATTGTCCTCATATCAAGATTGAGTACATAGGATTCATGCTTCTCCATTTTTGTGATGCTTTACTAAGAATGTCTTCCACTTCCATCCAGGTTAATACGAAGGATGTAAAGTCTCCATTTTTTTTAATGGCTGAATAGTATTCCATGGTATACATATACCACAGCTTGTTAATCCATTCCTGGGTTGGTGGGCATTTAGGCTGTTTCCACATTTTGGCAATGGTAAATTGAGCTGCCATAAACAGTCTAGTACAAGTGTCCTTATGATAAAAGGATTTTTTTCCTTCTGGGTAGATGCCCAGTAATGGGATTGCAGGATCGAATGGGACGTCTAGGTTGAGTGCTTTGAGGTTTCTCCATACTTCCTTCCAGAAAGGTTGTACTAGTTTGCAGTCCCACCAGCAGTGTAAAAGTGTTCCCTTCTCTCCACATCCACGCCAGCATCTGCAGTTTTGAGATTTTGTGATGTGGGCCATTCTCACTGGGGTTAGATGATATCTCAGGGTTGTTTTGATTTGCATTTCTCTAATATATAGAGATGATGAACATTTTTTCATATGTTTGTTAGCCATTCTTCTGTCATCTTTAGAGAAAGTTCTATTCATGTCTCTTGCCCATTGATATAAGGGATTGTTGGCTTTTTTCATGTGGATTAATTTGAGTTCTCTATAGATCCTGGTTATCAAGCTTCTGGCTGATTGAAAATATGCAAATATCCTTTCCCATTGTGTAGGTTGTCTCTTTGCTTTGGTTATTGTCTCCTTAGCTGTACAGAAGCTTTTCAGTTTAATGAAGTCCCATTTGTTTATTTTTGATGTTGTTGCAATTGCCATGGCAGTCTTCTTCATGAAGTCTTCCCCCCGGCCAATATCTTCCAGTGTTTTTCCTATGCTTTCTTGGAGGATTTTTATTGTTTCATGCCTTAAATTTAAGTCCTTTATCCATCTTGAATCAATTTTTGTGAGTGGGGAAAGGTGTGGGTCCAGTTTCAGTCTTTTACATGTAGACATCCAGTTCTCCCAACACCATTTATTGAATAGGGAGTCTTTCCCCCAAGGTAAGTTCTTGTTTGGTTTATCAAAGATTAGGTGGTTGTAAGATGTTAGTTTCATTTCTTGGTGTTCAATTCGATTCCAAGTGTCTATGTCTCTGTTTTTGTGCCAGTACCATGCTGTCTTGAGCACTATGGCTTTGTAGTACAGACTAAAATCTGGTATGCTGATGCCCCCAGCTTTATTTTTGTTACTAAGAACTGCCTTAGCTATACGGGGTTTTTTCCGGTTCCATACAAAACGCAGAATCATTTTTTCCAAATCTTGAAAGTACGATGTAGGTACTTTGATAGGAATGGCATTGAATAGGTAGATAGCTTTGGGAAGTATAGACATTTTAACAATGTTGATTCTTCCCATCCATGAGCATGGTATGTTCTTCCATTTGTTAATATCCTCTGCTATTTCCTTTCTGAGGAGTTCATAGTTTTCTTTATAGAGGTCCTTCACCTCCTTTGTTAGGTATATTCCTAGGTATTTCATTTTCTTTGAGACTATGGTGAAGGGAGTTGTGTCCTTAATTAGCTTCTCATCTTGACTGTTATTGGTGTATACAAAGGCTACTGACTTGTGGACATTGATTTTATATCCTGAAACATTACTGTATTTTTTGATGACTTCTAGGAGTCTTGTGGTTGAGTCTTTGGGGTTCTCTAAGTATAAGATCATGTCGTCAGCAAAGAGGGAGAGTTTGACCTCCTCTGCTCCCATTTGGATTCCCTTTATTTCCTTGTCTTGCCTAATTGTATTGGCTAGAACTTCCAGCACTACGTTGAATAGTAAAGGTGACAGAGGACAACCTTGTCTGGTTCCAGTTCTAAGAGGAAAAGCTTTCAGTTTTACTCTATTCAGTAAAATATTGGCTGTGGGTTTGTCATAGATAGCTTCAATCAGTTTTAGAAATGTGCCACCTATGCCTATACTCTTCAGTGTTCTAATTAGAAAAGGATGCTGGATTTTATCAAATGCTTTTTCTGCATCTATTGAGAGGATCATGTGATCTTTATTTTTGCCTCTGTTAATATGGTGGATAACGTTTATAGACTTGCGTATGTTAAACCAGCCTTGCATCCCTGGGATGAAGCCTACTTGATCATGATGAATGACTTTTTTGATGATAAGCTGTAATCTATTGGCTAGGATTTTGTTGAGAATTTTTGCGTCTATGTTCATGAGTGAGATTGGTCTGAAATTCTCCTTTTTGTTTGGGTCTTTTCCTGGTTTTGGTATCAGGGTGATGTTTGCTTCATAAAATGTGTTGGGGAAGATTCCTTCTTCCTCAGTTTTTTGGAATAATTTCTGCAGTACAGGAATAAGCTCTTCCTTGAAGGTTTGATAGAATTCTGGAGTGAAGCCATCTGGACCAGGGCATTTTTTAGTTGGAAGCTTTTTTATTGTTTCTTTGATCTCAGTGCTTGAAATTGGTCTGTTCAGGAGGTCTATTTCTTCCTGGCTAAGTCTAGGGAGAGGGTGTGATTCCAAATATTGATCCATTTCCTTCACATTGTCAAATTTCTGGGCATAGAGTTTCTGGTAGTATTCAGAGATGATCTCTTGTATCTCTGTGGGATCAGTTGTTATTTCCCCTTTATCATTTCTGATTGAGGTTATTAGAGATTTTACTTTTCTATTTCTAGTTAGTCTGGCTAATGGTTTATCTATTTTATTTATTTTTTCAAAAAACCAACTCCTGGTTTCATTAATTTTCTGAATGATTCTTTTGTTTTCAATTTCATTGATCTCTGATTTGATTTTGGATATTTCTTTTCTTCTACTGAGTTTAGGCTTAGATTGTTCTTCTTTTTCCAATTCCATAAGATCTCTTGTGAGATTGTTGATGTGCTCTCTTTCTGTTTTTCGAATGTAGGCATCTAAAGCGATGAATTTTCCTCTCAAAACTGCTTTTGCAGTATCCCACAGGTTTTGGTAGCTTGTGTCTTCATTGTTGTTATGCTCAAGGAAGTTAATGATTTCCTGTTTTATTTCTTCCTTCACCCATCTGTTATTCAACAGAAGATTGTTTAATTTCCATGCCTTTGGGTGGGGTCGAGCATTTTTTTTAGAGTTGAGTTCCACCTTTAGTGCCTTATGGTCTGAAAAGATACAAGGTAAAATTTCAATTCTTTTGATTCTGTTGATATTTGTTTTGTGTCCCAGGATATGATCAATTTTGGAGAATGTTCCATGGGGTGATGAGAAGAATGTATATTCTTTATCTTTGGGGTGGAGTATTCTATATGCATCTATCAAGCATAGTTGTTCTAGGGTCTCATTTAAAACTCTTACATCTTTGTTTAATTTCTGTTTAGAGGATCTGTCCAGCTCTGTAAGAGGTGTGTTAAAGTCCCCTGTTATGATGGTATTATCAGATATCATATTGCTCAGACTGAGTAAGGTCTGCTTCAAGAATCTGGGAGCATTTAAATTGGGTGCATAAATATTTAGAATGGAAATGTCTTCTTGCTGTAGTTTTCCCTTGACCAATATAAAGTGACCATCTTTGTCTTTTTTGACTTTAGTTGCTTTAAATCCACATGTATCTGAAAATAAGATTGCAACTCCTCTTTTCTTCTGAATTCCGTTTGCCTGAAAAATTGTCTTCCAACCCTTGACTCGGAGCTTTAATTTGTCTTTTGAGGCCAGGTGTGTTTCTTGCAGACAGCAAATGGATGGCTTGTGTTTTTTAATCCAGTCAACCAATCTATGTCTCTTCAGTGGGGAATTCAAGCCATTAACATTCATTGAGATAATTGATAAGTGTGGTAGTATTCTATTCATCTTATTTGGTGAGAGTCCATTGCTTAGTTTTATCTTTTGCATCAGTGTGGAGGTTAGGATTTGTCCTTTGATTTCTGAGTTCTTACTTTGCTGCTGATCCATTGTGGTGGTCAGTGTGCAGAACAGGTTGAAGTATTTCCTGTAGAGCTGGTCTTGTGGCGAATTTCCTCAATGTTTGTATATCCGTAAATGATTTGATTTCTCCGTCAATTCTGAAGCTTAGCTTAGCAGGGTACAGAATTCTGGGCTGAAAATTGTTCTGTTTAAGTAGGTTAAAGGTAGATGACCATTGTCTTCTTGCTTGGAAAGTTTCATTAGAGAAGTCTGCGGTAACTGATGGATTTGCCCCTGTAGGTCAACTGGCGCTTACTCCTGGCAGCTTGCAGAATCTTTTCTTTTGTCTTGACTTTGAACAGGTTCATCACAATGTGTCTTGGAGAAGCTCGGTTAGAGTTGAGGCGACCCGGGGTCCGATATCCCTCTGAAAGCAGTGTGTCAGACTCTTTGGTGATGTTTGGGAAATTTTCTTTTATAATATTCTCTAGTATGGCTTCCATTCCTCTGGGGCATTCTTCTTCCCCTTCTGGAATTCCTATAACTCGTGTGTTGGAACGCTTCATAAAGTCCCATAATTCTGACAGTGAACGTTCTGCTTTCTCTCTCTTCTTTTCTGCCTCTTTTACTGTCTGAGTTATGTCAAGAACTTTGTCTTCTACCTCTGAAATTCTTTCTTCTGCATGGTCTAACCTGTTGCTGATACTTTCCATTGTATCTTTAAGTTCCCTAATTGACTGTTTCAGTTCCTTCAGGTCTGCTATATCCTTTTTATATTCTTCATATCGTTCATCTCTTATTTGATTCTGTTTTTGGATTTCCTTTTGGTTATTTTCCACTTTATTAGCAATTTCCTTCATTGTTTCCATCATTTCTTTCATTGTTTTCAACATGTGTATTCTAAATTCCCTTTCTGTCATTCCTAACATTTCTATACTGGTGGAATCATCTGCAGTAGCTACCTCATGGTCCCTTGGTGGGGTTGTTCTAGACTGGTTCTTCATGTTGCCTGGAGTTTTCTGCTGATTCTTCCTCATGAGTGATTTCTTTTATCTGTTTCCTTGCCCTAATTTTCCTTTCACTTCCTCTTGCTCTTTAAGTTCTTGTGCCTGTGGACTAAGGGTTACAGGACCAGAAGGGTGAGAAGGTTGAAGAGCAAAAAAAGGGGATGAAAGAAAGGAGGACCGAGTGATAAGAAAAAAAGAAAGATAGAGAAAGGAGAGGGGGTGGGTATAAGGAATATTGCCAAAAAGAAGAGAGGCACAGAAAGAGGGAGACAGGGCAATATAGGTGTACAGTAGGGTACTTTGACACAACCTTAAAAAACCCCACCTTCTGGGGGTGCCCAGTTGCGTGGTTCCCTTGAGGTCAGCAGCTCTTTGCTAACCTGATCAGACACAGTACCCCACCTCCACCAAGTAGAGAGGAAAGACAAAAATGCTATAAATCAAACCAAAAGAAGCAAACAGAAAACTTTACGGGGATAAAATTGGGTGAAAAACCAAATTATATTGGTAGAAACACTAGCAAAAATGAAGTTGAAGTTATTAAAAAAGGCAGCAATGGGAAATTATAATTAAACTAGGAAAATTGAGAAAGAAAAAGGGATCTGTGTGGAAAAGATTGAAATTAAAAAAACAAAAGAACATCAGCAACGTCAAAATAAACAAACAAAAAAAACAACCAAACCAAAAAAAAAAAGAAGAAAAAAATACACAACCAAAAACAAAGCAGTTTGTATATGTTATTGAATATTGTCTGGGCAACACGTGGTCTTCTGGGGTATGAGATGTTAGTCACAGTTCTGATACGACTGGAGGCTGCTGATTTCTCAAACCCCAGCAGGTAGACACCCTAAATCTCTCTTCAGCCTACTTAAAAGGCACTTTGAACTTGTAAACTTGCTGAGCAGAAGCTTTCCCAGCTTTCTCACTGGAATCGCTGCTGAAGTGGCTATCCACTTACCCAGTGTGCCAAAACTGGTCTCACTCTGCCCCTGAGGGTTAGGGCTGCAAGGCGGCTCAGACCCCACCCTTAGGCTACTTGGTTGCTGGGTTACCAGCTCCCACCCGTTTGTAGCTCTGCAACCCTGAGGGCGGAGCTTGCCGGGGCAGATCACTGACAATGGATCTGTGTGACCCACCGCCAAACACTATTAGCTCCGTCTGGCTCAGCGGCTCAGACTGGGGCCCTAGACAATGGCCAAAGTTCTCCGCACTCCCGCTCAGGCCTTCCCCAAGGCAGTTCAACTCAGTGCCAAGTCCAAGGACATCAAAACAGTTCACAGGTAAGGCCTTTCTGGTTTGCAGTCTCGCTGCTACTGAACTTACAGTTGTGGGCGGGTTTAGACGGATTGAACACACGCGACCACTTGCCGGTTTTCCACTGTTTTAGTCCTCCTCTTGGGGTCCAGAAGTCTCTCGCTGACTCCTTGTATCTTCATAGGAGTGATGATAGGCAGTTCCCACCAGCCAGAGATGCCTGGAGTCCTATCTCCCCAGACTCACGGTGCCCAGATGCAAGGAAGCTGTTACTTGGCTGCCATCTTGCTCTGCCTCCTCCCCAGTGTATATTTTTATCTGCTTTGCCAAAGATCAGTTTATTGTAGGCATGTGGTTTTTATTTCTGGGTTCTCTATTCTCTTTCTTCTTTTATTTATGTGTCTACTTTTGTAGTATTACCATGTTGTTTGGTTATTATAGCTTTGTAGTATAACTTGTAGTCAAGTAATATGATACCTCCAAATTTCCTTTTTGCTTTGGGTTGTTTGCCTGTTTGGGCTTTTTTTTTTTTATTTCATATGAAATTTAGGATCTTTTTTCTAATTCTGTGGAAAAAAAATTGGTATTTTGATGGGAATTGCATTGAATCTATAAGTCACATGGGTAGTATGGACATTTTAACAATATCAGTTCTTCCAATCCATAAACATAAGATTTTTATATTTGTTTGTGTCATCTGCAATTTCTTTCATCAATGTTTTGTACTTCTCCTTGTAGAGATTTTTTACCTTCTTGGTTGAAGACATTCTTAGGCATTTTTTTACTATTATTATTTTCCACTATTGTGAATAGTAATGAGTTCTTTGATTCTCAAGTTGGCCTTTAGTGTATGGAGAGACCACTGATTTGTACACATTATTTTTTTAACCTGAGACTTTAGTGAATGTATCAATTGGATGCCCTTTCCTTCTTTTCTTGCTTGATTGCTCTGCCTCAGATTTTAAGTGCTATGTTGAGCAGAAGTGATGGAAATGGTCATCCTTGTCTTGTTCCAGTTCTTAGGAGAAATGCTTTCAACTTTTCCCCATCTAGTACTATGTTGGCTGTGGATTGATCATATATAACTTTATTAGTTTGAGCTATATTTCTTCTATGTCTATTTTGTTAAGGGTTTTATTTTTATCATAAAGGTGTGTTGGATTATATCAAATGTGTTTTCTGCATCTATTGAGATGATCTTATGGGTTTGTTTTTAATTCTGTTTATGTGGCAAATCACATTTATTGATTTGTATACATAAAACCATCCTTGCATCCCTGAGAAGAAGCCCATTTGACTATGATGAATTACTGATGAACTTTTAGATTCAATTTGCTAGTATTTTGTTGTGGATTTTTGCATGTATGTTCATCCAGGATATTTGTCTGTAGTTTGTGTGTGTGTGTGTTTCCTTCTGGCTTTGGTGTCAAGGTAATACTGGCTTTGTAGAATGAGTTAGAATTCTCTCCTTCTCAATATTATGGAATAGTTTCAGTAGGAAATGTATGTATTCTTCTTTAGAGGTCTAGGAGAATTTGGTTATGAATCCATCTGGTCCTGTCCTTTTGGTTTTCCTGGTTGGGGAGAGAGGTTATTTATTACTGCTTCAGTCTTGCTGCTTGTTATTGGTTTATTCAGGATTTCTATTTCTTCCTGATTCAAGTTTGGGAGGTTGTATATTTCTAAGAACGTATCCATTTCCTCTATATTTTCTAGTTTATATGCATAAAGTATTCATAGTAGTATGAGATGATTTTTTTTAATTCTGTGGTATCAGTTATAATGTCTCCTTTTCATTTCTGATTGAGCTTCTTTGAATCTGCTCTCATCTTGGCTAATCTAGCTAGTGGTCTATTTATTTTGTTTATCTTGTCAAAGAAACAACTTTTTCTTTCATTGACCCTTTATATTTTTGTTTCAATTTCATTTAGTTCTTCTCTGATCTTTGTTATTTCTTCTGTTCTGCTAGCTATGGGTTTGGTTTGTTTCTGTTTTTCTAGTTTCTTGAGGTGTGACACTAGGTGATTAGTTTGTGATCCTTCTGTCTTTTTTATGTAGGTATTTAGTGCCATAAACTTTTCTCTTAACACTGCTTTTTCTGTATCCCAGATATTTTGCTAGCTTATGTTACCATTGATTAAATTCAAAATTTTTTTTTATTTCTTTCTTTTTTTTATTTCATATACATGTGTTTATTAGGTTTCCATTTTTTTGGATGTTACTTTCCTTGCATTAATATTTCAATGTAGCAACTCTCTGATTCCTTTTCTGAATGTATTTATGGTCGTTCGTTCTTTATGAGGTTTTTGTTTCCAGTCTTTATCTTAAACATTGCTGTTGCTATCAAATTATAATTTTGTGAAGGTAAAAACATGCAATTTTTTTTATTTCTATCTTTGTTGACTCAAAGATCTTCAGTATCAGGTTGTTTGATTTTCATGTATTTGAATAATTTTGAGAATTCTTCTTGAAATTATTTCTAGTTTTATTCCACTTTGGTCTGAGAATACATAAGATTTCAATTTTTTAAAAATTTGCTGAGACTTATTTTATAGTTTAATATATGGTCTATCTTGGAAAATGTTCCATGTGTTGATGTGAAGAATGTACATACTGCAGTTCGGGGGTAGAATGTTCTGTAAATTTCTGTTAAGTCCATTTGTTCTGGAGTCCCCTTTAAGTCCAGTGGTTTGTTGTCAATATTCTGCCTTGATAATCTGTCTAGTTCTGTCAGTGGAGTGTTAAAGTGAAGCACCTATTATGTGGTGCTATTTCTTTTTTACATTTAGTAGTAGTTGTTTAATGAATCTTGCAGGTCCACTCTTAGGTCCATATATATTTAGGATGTTATAATATTCTTGTTTAATTGCTTACATTATCATTATACCTATAACTATCTTTACCTATTTACCTATTGTTGATTTAAGATCTGTTGTATCCAATATATGAATAGTTAATTCTGCTCACTTTTGGTTTCCATTTGTGTGGAATATTTTTTTCCCACCCCTTAACCTTGAGTCTAGAAGAATCTTTACATGTTAAATGATTTTCTTGGGGACAGTAGATATTTGAGTCACATATTAATTTATCCATTCCACCAAGTTGTATGTTTTACTGGGCACTTAGACCATTTACATTCAATCTTAATATTAATATAGGAGACACTGTTCCAGTTATCCTGTTAATTATTAATTGGTTGCTTTGTATTCTCCCTTGCATTACTGTTTTATAAGAGCTGTGAGTTTTCACTTTTAAATGAAAGCATTTTATACATATGAGTATTGAATATTCTTTTCAATGTTTAGAGCACGTTTGAGCATTTTGTAGAGCAGGTTTAGTGGTTACAAATTCCATTAAAGTTTGCTTGTCTGAGAAAAACTTTCTCTTTCATTTATAAAATTTGGTTTTGTAGGATATAAAATTCTTGGTTGACAAGTTTTGTTTTTTTTCAAATATGATCCCAATCCCTTCTGGCTTGTAAGGGTTCTGCCAAGAAGTCTTTGCTGTCAGTCTGATGGATTTTCCTTTATAGTTTCCTGATGTTGTCATCTTAAGGCTCACAAGACTTTCTCTTTCATGTTGACTTTGATTAGTCTGATGACTATGTGCTTTAGTGATGTCTTTTTACAATGAGTCTCCTAAACATTTACTAAGTTTCTTCTATCTGGATGTCTATATGTGTAGACCAGAGAAGTTTTCCTCAGTTATTCCCTTAAGTAGTTTTTCCAGGCTTTTTCCTTTTCCTTCTTCTTCTCAGGGATACCTATGATTTTTATATTTGGGTATTTTACATAGTCCCATATTTCTTAAAGCCTTTGTTCATTTCTCCTGATTCTTTTTTCTTTATTTTTGACTACCTCAGTTAATTTGAAAGACTTATATTCAAACTCTGAAATTAGTTTTTCTGCTTGATCTAATCTACTCTTAAAACTTTCTACTGTGTTTTTATATTTCCCTGAATGAATTTTTCATTTCTATAAGTTCTTACTGGTTTTATAAAAATAAATCTATTTAGTAAATTTCTCATTCATTTCCTGAATTATATTTTGATTTTTTTTAGTTGATTTTCTATTTTCTCTTAGACCTTCTTACAATCTGTATTTGAATTTTTTATCTGTCATTTCAGTATTATCATTCTGGCTGGGATCCATTGATTACTAGAAAGAGGATGTGATCCTTTGGGATGGGAGGTTGTTATGTTCTGGTTTTTTTTCATACTTTCAGTGTTCTCACACTGGTTTCTTCTCATCTGGAGAGATTCTCACTTCTTTCAAATTTTCTTTTGTTTAGGTGGGACATTTTCCCCCTTTTCCTTAAGGATGTGATTGTAGTATATGTTGGTTATGGTCCTTTGGCTTTGTTTATGGGTACTTCCGTGGGTGGGAAGTAGTAGATTCTGAATGGGTACTTTGGTTACACATAGCCTTAGTGTGGTCATTTTCTCACTTGCTAGTATTTGTAGGTTGTAGCAGTGGTGTACTACATGTGTGGGAAGATTCCTGATCTCCTCTTGAGAAAGGGAAATAGAGGTCTCTGAAATTCTTAACTTCTTCTACAGCACTGTAGACTTCTAACAGTATGAATTATATTGGCATGTTTAATATCCAGGTCAGTAGGTGGAACTTGCAGGTGAGAGGCAGCCACACCCCTTTCCCTGGGTTCAGCTCTGGGGCCATTCAAGGCTCCCAGTGACCCCGTGCTAGAATTCCAACCTCTTCCTTCACCTTGGGTGTCTCCCTGTAATCTGTCTGTTATCTTCAAGCATTTTACTCTAATGATCTATTTGAAATATGAGTATTTGTCGAATATTCTGAATGCTCTCTGAAGAAAACATCAACACTAGCTGCCTCTAGTTAGCCATCTTGAAAATTCATATAGCCTATTAAAATAAAGAGAATAGACCCATATATCAATATATTATCAAAAAACACAACTTTAAAAACATGAAGTGAAAAACCAAGTTGCATTCAGATTCAAGCACCTAAGACAGAAAAAACAAGAAGAAAAATCAAGTTCCAGAGCAGAGTGTTTATCTAAAACTCAGAAAGTATACAAAACAATGCTATACATGCACATATATATACTATAGAAAAATGTAAAAACATGGACTAAAAATATACATAGCAATTTTATTTGTGGAGAACTTGATTTGGGACCAGGGAGGGGAACAGAGAAGTCTTCGACTGTATCCATATTGTCTTATTTTATTAACCAAAATTAAAATATATGAAAAAAATGACAAAATGAACTTGCTGATGTTTTTCAGTTTCAAAAAAATTTTTAGCCAACGCATGACAGTTTGAGTACTGCCTGCTGGGTCTGAGTACTACTTCCACTGGCAACAAGCCCAGGGACTCCCACACTTCATGGGAACTGTTGATGGGTGAAAGTGTGAGACCTGCCTCTGAAGAATTTTAGAGAGCTATGGGAACCCAGATTGATGGGGTCTGAGTACTGAGGGGATAATCAGGTGATCACCAGGAAAAATTAAGCTGGAAACAGTCCTCCTTCTATCCTGTTCTTCAGTTTTTTTCTGTTATTCCTTGTTCCCCCACCTCACCCCACCCCCACCTTTTTCTTTTTCTTTTCTCTTACTTTTTCCTTCTTTTTTCCTCTTTTCTCCCCCCTTTCTTCTTGCTTCTCCTTGCTTGCTCTAACCCTTCTCCACCTTCTGGCCCCATACCAAAAGGCTTCTTCATTACCTAAACTCTGAAACAAGGTAACTTAAAGCAAAGGAGGAAGTGAGAAGGAAAGAGAAGCACAAGGATGTGAAGAAGAAGAAAGCACACATGAGGAGGAACCAAAAGAAAAATTCAGGCACCATGAAGAGCCAAAATAGAGCAACTCCTTCAAGGGACCATGACACAGTTTTTACAGAATACTCTTCCTATAAAGAATTAATAGATTTGACAGAAAGAAATTTAAAATATGGATGATTAAGACAATAAAGGTAATGGATGAGTAAATGGAAAAACAGAACAAAAAGTCACACAAGATATATATAGAATACGGAAAGGATATGGCAGAGCTTAAGGAAACGAAGGAGACAATCAAGGATTGTAAAGGTGCAGTAGAAAGTATAAAAAATAGATTAGACCATGGAGAAGAAAGAACATCAGAGTTAAAGGATAAAGTTTTTGAGTTAACCCGGGTAGTTACAGACGCAGAAAAAAAGAGAGAGAGAAAGCAGAACAGACACTTAGAGAACTATAAGACTCCATGAAGTGATCAAACTTATGAACAATGGGAATCCTTGAAAGGGAAGAAGATGGTCCCAAAGGTATGGAAGCCCTACTGCAGACTATCATAGATGAAAACTACCCAAGTTTTACTAAAGATCCTGACACACTCCTTTCAGACAGACTTCGAACCCTGGGTTGGTCAACTCTAACAAAGCATCTCCAAGACACATTGTAATGAACCTGTCCAAAGTCAAGACAAAGGAGAAAATTCTGCAAGCAGGTAGGAGTAAATGCCATCTGACCAACAAGGGCAGAGCCACTAGGATAACAACAGACTTCTCAACTGAAACTTTCCGAGCCAGAAGAGCATGGTCATCCACCTTCAATGCTCTTAAATAAAACAATTTTTAGCCTAGAATTCTGTATCCTGCTAAACTAAGCACCAAAATGGATGGAGAAATAACAACTTTTGCAGATACACAAGCACTGAGAAAATTCGCCACAACAAGACCAGCTCTACAGGAAATACTTAGACCTATTCTCAATACTGATCACCACAATGAATCACCACCAAAGCAAACACCAAGCAGCTAAAGGCCAAAACTTATGTTCTGCAATGGTGCAAAGAATGAAACTACACAACACATTTTCTCATAACAAGATGAATAAAATTCTACCACACTTATCAATTATCTCAATTAATGTTAATGGATTGAATTCCCCCCTGAAGAGGGATAGGCTGGCTGGTTGGATTAAAAAAAAAATCACAAACCATCCATATGCTGTCTATAGGAGACACACCTCCCTTGAAGGGCAAATCAAGATTCAAGGTCAAGGGATAGAAAACAGTATTTCAAGCAAATGGAAATCAGAAGAAAGGAGGGGTTGTAATCTTATTCTCAGATATAAGTGAATTTAAAGCAACTAAAGTTAAGAAAGATGAAGATGGGTACTTCATCTTGGTCAAAGGAGCCATAAAAGAAGAAGACATTGCAATCTTAAATGTTTATGCACCTAACTTAAATGCTCCCAGATTTATGAAACAGACCCATTTATTGATGGGTCTGAGGAATATGTGAACCTATAACACCATAAAATCCAGGGACTTTAACACCCCTCTGACAGAACTGGACAGATCCTCTAAACAGAAACTAACCAAAGATACAAAGGACTTAAATGCAACCCTAGAACAAATGGGATTAATAGACATTTACAGAACATACCATTCCAAAGCAAAAGAATATACATTTTTTCCTCATCAGCCCATGGCACATACTCCAAAATAGATCACATTCTAGGATTCAAATCAAACCTCAGCAAAATTAAAGGAATAGAAATTATACCTTATCTCTTCTTAGACCACAAAGCTATAAAAGAGGAACTCAACTCTAACAAAAATGTTCATCCCCATACAAAGGCATGGAAATTAACCTTATGCTAAATGATAGTTGGATTCAGGAAGAGATAAAAGAGGAAATCATTAAATTCTTCAAACATAACAACAACAAAGACACAAGTTACCAAAACTTGTGGGATACAGCTAAAGCAGCTCTGAGAGGAAAATTTATTGCATTAGATGGCTACATTCAAAAAACAGAGAGAGAGCACATCAATAATCTCATGAATCATCTATGGAATTGGAAAAAGAAGAACAATCTAATCCTAAACACAGCAGAAGAAATGTCCAAAATTAAATCAGAGATTAATGAAATTGAAAACAAAAAACCATTCAGAAATATAATGAAACAAAAAGTTGGTTCTTTGAAAAAATAAAATACATAAACCTTTGGCCAGACTAACTAGAAAAAAGAAAGTAAAATACTAGTAACATTAATCAGAAATAATAAAGGGGAAATAACTACAGATGCCAAAGAGATACAAGAGGTCATCTCTGAATACTACAAGAAACTCTATGCCCCAAAATTTGACAATATGGAGGAAATGGATCAATACTTGGAATCACATCCTCTCCCTAGACTTAACCATGAAGAAATAGATCTCTGAACAGACCAATTTCAAGCACTAAGATCAAACAAACTATAAAAAAACTCCAACAAAAAAATACCCTGGTCCAGATAGCTTCACACCATCTAGCTTCAAACCTTCAAAAAAGAGCTTATACCCATACTAAAGAAATTATTCCAAAAAACTGAGAAGGAAGGAATCTTCCCCAGTACATTCTATGAAGCAAACATCACGTGATACCAAAACCAGGAAAAGACCCACTTAAAAGGAGAACTTCAGATCAATTGCACTAATGAATATAGAGGAAAATTTCTCAACAAAATCCTAGCCAACAGACTACAGCTTCTCATTTAAAAAGTCATACATTATGATCAAGTAGGTTTCATCCCAGGGATGCAAGACTGGTTTAACATAGGCAAGTCCATAAATGTAATTCACCATATCAACAGAAGTAAAAACAAGGACCATATGATCCTCCCAATAGATGCAGAAAAAGCATTTGATAAAATTCAACTTCCTTTTCTAATTAGAATTCTGAAGAATATAGGCATAGGCAGCACATTTATTAAACTGATTGAAGCCATCTACAACAAACCCACAGCTAATATTATACTGAATGGAGTAAAACTGAAAATTTTTCCACTTAGAACTCGAAGCAGACAAGGTTGTCTCCTCCATCCAGAACATAGCGCTGGATGTTCTATCCAATACAATCAGACAAGAGAAGGCAATGAAGGGCATCCAAATGGGGACAGAGAAAGTTAAACTCTCCCTCTTTGCCAACGATATGACCTTATACTTAGAGAACCCCAAAGACTCAACTACAAGATTCCTGGAAGTGATCAAAAAATACGGTAATGTCTCAGGATATAAAATCAATGTCCACAAATCAGTAGCTTTTGGATAAGCCATTAAGGAGAACCTAATGAAGCTTGGCTAATACACCAAGATGAGATGCTAATCAAGGGCACAATACCTTCTCAAATTCCTAGGTATTTCTTCGTTTCAAAGAAAACAAAATACTTAGGAATATACCTTACAAAGAGTTGAAGGACCTCTATAAAGAAAATGACAAAACCCTAAGGCAAGAAATAGCAGAAGATACTAACAAATGGAAGAACATACCATGCTCATGGCTGGGAAGAATCAACATTGTTAAAATGTCTATACTTACCAAAGCAATCTACAGATTCAATGCAATCTTACATCTGCCTAATCTTTGATAACCGCCCCCCACCCCCATACACTGGGAGAAGAATCCCTATTCAGAAAATGGTGCTGGGAGAACTGGATAACCAGATGTAAAAGACTGAAACTGGACCCGCACTTTTCACCACTCACTAAAATCAATTCAAGATAGATAAAAGATCTAAATCTAAGACACGAACAATAAAAATCCTTTTAAAAAGTTGGGGGGGAGGACACTTGAAGATATCAGCCTGGGAAAAGACTTTATGAAGAAGACTTGGCAATTGTAACAGCATCAAAAATAAATAAATGGGACTTAATTAAACTGAATACCTTCTGTACAGTTAAGGAAACAACAACCAAAGCAAACAGTCATCAGAATGGTAAAAGATATTTGTGTATTATGAATCAGATAAAAAATTGATAACTAGGATCTATAGAGAACTCAAATTAAGCAACATAAAAAGAGCCAACAATCCCTTATATCAATGGGCACGAGAGATGAATAGAAGCTTCTCTAAAGACAGATGAATGGCTAGCAAACATATGAAAAAATGCTCATCCCTAATTATCAGAGAATTGCAAATCAAAACCACCCTAAGATATCACCTAATCCCAGGGAGAAAGGCCCACGTCACAAAGTCTCAAAGCTGCAGATGCTGGCATGGTTGTGAAGAGAAAGGAATACTTTTACATCGCTGGTGGGACTGCAAACTAATACAATGGAGAATGTATACAATGGAGAATGTATGGAGGAAGGAAGTATGGAGAATCCTCAAAGGACTCAAGCTAGACCTCCCATTTGATCCTGCAATTCCATTTCTCCTGGGCGAGAAGAAAAAAAAATCATTTTATCATAAGGACATTTGCACTAGACAGCCACTAAAAAAGATGGAGGTTATACATCTTTTGTACTAACTAGGATGATGGTGGGACACATTCTTGTTGGTAAAGTATCACAAGAATGGAGAAGCAAGAATCCAATGTACTCAATTTTGATACGAGGATAATTGATGACCTAGTACATGGTGGGAGTGGGGGTGGGGAAATAGGGAGTGGAGAAAGGGAAGAAGGAAGGGAGGTGGGGGGGTCACAGTGTTTAGCACACCTCTTGTAGGAGGAACACATTTATAAGAGGGAATTTGCCTGATAAATGCAATTAGTGTAACCTGGATCTTTCTACCCTCAATGAATCCCCAACAATAAAAAAAAATTTAAGAAACAGAAAATATATCATTTAAGTATTAAAATATCATATATAATTTGATTACATTTTTCCTAAAACTAAGGTTTACGTATGTATATATCTCTGTGATCTGTTCTTCTCTCTTAACAGGCATTTGGCTATGTCTGCAATGATGTTTATTTGGTGTTGGAGGTTCTGATAAGTTCTGATTACTTAAAATGAATGTTTCCATAAACCTTTCAGTATTATTGAAGTTTTTATAAAAGACATATCATCTCAACAAAATAATAAAATCTCAATAATGAAAAACTAAAAAAAATTTTTTTAAGTCAGCCAATTATGCAATACAAATTGCCATCCTGGCTGTGGAACTTGATTTTTGACACCCTATGCTACTTCTAAGTACTAAAACAACAATATAACATTACTATTTCAATTTTTCAGGAAATTTGACATCTAAATCATTTACATATTGAAATATTTCCAGAATGTTAGATACTGCATTAAAACTTTAAATTATATTTGTTTAGAAAGCACAGAAGTACAATGGCAGCAAAGAGCTTCACAAATCAGTGCATCTTTGAAAGTTCCAGATGCAGAAATGAGACTGATCTGTTTGAGAAACTGAAAGGAGACCAGTGTTCCTGGAGCATAGTCAATGACAAAGTGGTGCATAATGAGTTAGGATAGGCTGACAGGGATCCCGGTAAAAAGTGATTGTCATTATAATTTATTGTCATTATAATTTAAAGCCATTAGGATATTTTAAACAGAAGAGGAATAAATTATGACTTATCCTCTATAAAAAAGTCACTTTGGCTGCAGTTTAGAGAATTGACTCTTTTTTTTTTTTTTTATTAAATCATAGCTGTGTACATTGATATGATCATGGGGCATCATTCACTAGCTTCACAGACTGTTTGACACACTTTCATCACACTGGTTAACATAGCCTTCCTGGCATAGAGAATTGACTCTTAAGGAAGGTTTGCACGAAGGAGATTAGTAACAGCTACTGCAGTGTCCACTCAGGAGATGACCTGGAGGATTTGGACTGTAGTATTAGCAGAAGAGATGGTAAGAGGTAGAAACTTCAGAATACATTTTGGAAGTGGAGCTGCTATGGCTTCCTGGTGGATGGGGAGCAGGGGTTGGGGAGGGAGGAAAACAGCAGTAGCAAGACAAGGAGAGGATAATATCATTCACTGAAAAGCTGTAGATGAGGAGCAAGCATTGGGATGTGGGAATCCAGGATTAAGGCTACAAAAAAATCTTTTTTTTTTTTTTTTTTTTTTTGTAGAGACAGAGTCCCACTTTATGGCCCTCGGTAGAGTGCCGTGGCCTCACGCAGCTCACAGCAATCTCCAACTCCTGGGCTTAAGCGATTCTCTTGCCTCAGCCTCCGGAGCAGCTGGGACTACAGGCGCCCGCCACAACGCCCGGCTATTTTTTGGTTGCAGTTTGGCCGGGGCCGGGTTTGAACCCGCCACCCTCGGTATATGGGGCCGGCGCCTTACCGACTGAGCCACAGGCGCCGCCCGCAAAAAAATCTTTATTCACTGTTATACTCAAAAGAGATGCTTGAAAACTTTGTCCATGTATCTTTACCACCCAATCCTCATCCCAGACCACTCATCAGTTTATGTCTCTTCCTCTCCACTCAAGCTACCTTTCTTCACAGTCACAGTGAAGTCAGTGACTTTCATATTGGTCACTTTTCTGTGTCCTTTTTAGCTTCTCATTAGCAGTCAAGACTTAATCACTCCCCTGTTATTAAAACAGGTAAAAACATAGTCTCTGGCTTTGAGGGGCTTATACAGAAGTAAAGGGACATTGTCAATTCAGTGTAATCATGTCCCAGACGCAAGCTAAAATTTCACTGTTCTTTAGGATCTGGGTGTGAGTGCCTGCAAACATGTACTACACCCTGAAGAGTCAGCTGCTGTGCTCCAAATTTCTTTGCATTCCTGAGTGACTTAGGAATTAGTTTAGTTATAAATCATGTCTCTTTCCCTTTTGGGTGTCCCTGCACCACATTATGTCAACCCAGATGTAAATTTAACTCCTTTTCTTGCTTTACACAAAGTGAAAAAAATTACATAAAGTCTGCATTTGAAGAAGATTTTTTTTTTTTTTTTGGTCGCCCTGGGTAGAGTGCCATGGTGTCATAGCTCACAGCAACCTCAAACTTTGCATCAGCCTCCCAAGTAGCTAGGACTACAAGCTCCTACCACAATGCATGGCTATTTTTTAGAGACAATGTCTTGCTTTGGCTCAGGCTCATCTTGAACCTGTGAATTCAGGCAATCTACCTGCCTTGGTCTCCCAGAGTGCTAGGCTTACAGGCATGAGCCACTGTGCCTAGCCTGTAGAAGATTTTATTGAAAGTTTAGGGAGACAGATAAGATACATTGTAGAATGTAAATAGCTAAATAACAGATTATTAAATATCTGTTCTTAAAAGTCTTTTATTTTTGAAATTCAGATGGTGTATTCTTTCAAATTGCCCTCACTTTTGTACTATCTTTTTTCACTTTTTTCAGGAGAAAAAAATCCTCCCCCATTTTATGCATGAAAATTTGACTCTAGCTCTAATCCATGCAATATTCACCAACAGTATTTCATGTTTTAAAATTTGCGAACATTTGTCTGGTTAAATTCTTTCAAAAGGACTATATCTACCCCAGGAAGAGTGTAGTTTTAGTCTTCTAGTTACAAGTGCAGAGTATTGGAGCACCTGGGGGGAAGACCTCACTCATTCTAACATTTCATAAATGCTTCCCAGAGGGGGTGACATCCAAATAGAAGAATAAAAAAAAAAAATAAGCTGGGAGTAAAAAGATATTCAGAGGCCCTGGAGGTACATCCTAGAATGGGAAGGCACGTCTGGCAAAATTCAAGCTGAGGAATGAAAAGTATATAAGATCCTGGAAAGCCTGATTTGCCATGTAAAAGACTTTGTTTGCCATTTGTGCTGCTCTTCTGCCTGTGCTAGGTTGGATATGCCTCACCTCTGATTGGATTTTCTATTAGTCTCATTTCCAATTTCTATCTTCCAGAAATTCCTCTAAGTCTCTTAGCTACTAATGATAACTTTTCCTGTTCTCCACTGCTACTCTTGATTTATTCTCTTTTTATAAATCCACTGCTATTTTGATGACATTGGGGAGGAGAACACAAAGTACATATGTGGGCTCTTGATGCTCTAAATTGTAAATGTGCCCATTCTGTGATCCAGAAATTGCATGTCTAATGATAGATCCTGGGGCATTTTCTATATATGACATTTTCCATATATGACCAAAGCAAGTATCTCCCATCCTATATGCTCTTTTGCAATGTGCCTTGTGGCCCCCATCAAGGGAAATTAGGCTTTATTCCTTCAACCCTTGAAAATAAGAACCAATCTATTTTAACCAATGAAGAGTAAGGTCATAGCACCCTTTTTTGAACTACAGAATGGTTTCCTTACACAGTTCTTTAAAAGCCTTTAAAGGAAAGTAACAATGCTCCATTTGCAAGAGTGCTGCCACAACTTAAACACTTAAATTCAATTTCCGCAGAACCTATTCTTCAGTGGCCTCTTGGGACTGTGATTCCAAACAGAGATGTCAGTCAATTATATCCACATACTGTGGATCTCAAAGTGACAAAATGCCCCTGTGCCAATGATGTAGCACTATTAGGCTTCGTTTTGAATACAACATTTGAAGGTAAGTTTGCAGCTTTATTAAATGTTGGAAGTGGCATTTTGTATTGAGTAATAATGATGTTTAACTGACAGTATAAGGTAAATGCATAGACATAGTCTGATATAGTAAGTATATTTTTTGCTGTGACTTTTGCCATCTTAATAGTGACTTCAGTGCCCCTCCTAATTTCTCTGTCCTCCATTAACATGTTACTACTCCAGAGATTATTCACTGTGTTTCTAATTCATCTGCTATTCCTTCTATAGGTAGATTTATTTTCTGAAATAGTAGATTTTATTTTCTGAAGGGGCATCACCTTGTTTTATTTATTATGTATGCATTTTCCATTACTCCTATAATATCTATTGTCATCTCGCAACTTGATGGGAACAGATGCCCACATGTTTTTCTCTACATTCTCATTCACAACACTTCTGACACCAAATGTATGGATTCCACACCTAGTAATTCTCCAGTTCTCTGTGGATACCAAGTATTCTATACTTTAATTCCAAACAACCTACCTGGAGTTAGTACATCCCACTTCACACACAAAAATTAAAGACTCGGTCTCACAAGACTGTCCCTCAATTCAGATCAACTAGCCATAAATCAGGGATTCCCACAACCCCCTCCTTGGGTTGGTAATTTGCTAGGATAGAACTCAGGGAAACATTTACTTGCATTTACCAGCTTATTATACAGGACATTACAAAGGACAAATAGCCAGATAAGATTCACAGGGTAAGGTCCGGAGGGGTTCTAAACACGTGGGCATATGTTCCCATTGAGTTGCAATATGCCATGCTCCTGGCACATGATTGTGTTTACTTTACCAACCTGAAAGTTCTTCAAAGCCTGTACTTTTGGGATTTTATGGAGGTTTATTTACTCAATCTCTAGGTCCTCTCTCCTTCCTGGAAGATGGGACATGGGACTGAAAGTTCTAAGCTTCTAATCATGACTTGCTTTATCTAGTGACCAGCCCCCATTTTAATGCTATCCTGAAGCCCATTAAGATTTACTTCATTAGAAGAAAAGACTATTCAGAACACTGGGAAATTATAAGAGATTTAGGATCTCTGTATTAGGACAGAAGTCAAAGACCAAATGCTAGAACAAAAAGATGTTCTAAGCATTTTCACGTAGGGAATTACTAGGGCTTTACAAACTCTGTGTCAGGAAGGGACAAAGACTAAATATATGTTTTTTATTATACTGCACTATCATAGCATCACTATACATTCCTACTACTAATAGTATTATTCTAGCTAATTGTTTTTCCTAGCTAATTGATAACCTCCTG
Source organism: Nycticebus coucang (assembly GCF_027406575.1). Lineage (NCBI taxonomy): Eukaryota > Metazoa > Chordata > Mammalia > Primates > Lorisidae > Nycticebus > Nycticebus coucang. Next base: position 92,687,043 of record NC_069788.1, read on the forward strand.
GTCTTCAAATCCAATGAATATAAAGAAGGAAAAAATAACTAAAAATATTAAAGAATGAGAAAGAATGTGCACAATATGAGGGTGTTCACCATGCCCTCTGGGTGAAGGGCTTAACTACAATTTGAACTTTACTTTAGAATTGAAAACAATGTAACCTAAACATTTGTGCCCAAGTAACAATGATAAAATACAATAAAATGCACAAGCAAAAATAAATAAATGAGAAAAATCTATTACTCAGAGATAATACGTATGTCTCTGAAAATCCAAAAGACTTACAGAAAAACTATCAGAACAAACATGGAAGTACTACAAAATTGTGGGATATAATAATAATATATAAAAACCACCCTACTGGGCGGCACCTATGACTCAAAGAAGTAGGATGCCGGCTCCATATACTGGAGGTGGCGAGTTCAAACCCAGCCCCAGCCAAGAAGAAAAAAAACTGCAAAACAAACAAAAATAAGTAAATAAACCACCCTACCAAAAACTAGTTCAAGATTATAATTTTTAAAATCCTACTCATAAAGTAATAAATCCCAAAGGTACCTAGGAATAATTTGTATAAGGAGTTACAAGGCCTGTGCGTAGAAATTATAAAATTCTAGTGAAGGCCATTAAAAAACCAAAATAATAACAGTTTTCATGTTTATAAAAATAAACTTCTTGTACTGTAAAAATTTTAATTCTCTCCAAATTTATCAGTTCAATAAATTCCAAGAAAAATTATAGCAGCATTTTAGTCTTAATGAGGTTTTCTTTTTTTAAGTGTGGAAATGATAAGGCAATCCCAAAATTTATATGGAAGAGTGAGAAACCATAAATAGCAAACATAATTTTAGAGGAAAAAAAAGAACAAAAACTTGCCCCACCATGATTTCTTATAAAGTAATAAGTTAAAACAGTACGCACTGGTATAGAAATGTACAAATAGCCTTGCCCCAAATTTCTTTGACTTCCAAATGGCTTACAGTTTGCTTCTGATGAATTTAGTTATAAATTGTGTCTGCTGTCCTAATACTACATTATGTTAACCCAGGTGGAAACAGTTTCCTTTTTTTACTTTGTTCCACAGGTAGGACGACCAATCTAGGACTTTCTCCTCCTTCTCTCTGTCCAAACCAATACCAGCCTTACTTCTGTGAGCTATAGGAGAGAAGCCCCTCTCAATTCCTCATGCTTGATACTGTCATACAACTAAAAGTCACAGGAGAGAAGGGGCAGCCTTAACTCCTTAGGATCACATGCACCAGACCGCCTCTACATCTCAAGAAAAGAAACCACTACGGCAACCAGTTTTGTAGATGAAACCACCTTTTCCCCAAATGACCACTGCCATACTGAAGCAAAAAAGAAGTTTGCATAGTATCAAGCTTCCACTGACCAAACTAGCAGTTCCTCTGTGAGGCTTTGTTCTCCTCCCACCTCTCCACCCAGCTTTTATACCACTTGGAGTTAATAGTGGGAACAGTTATCCAGGAGCCCCATGCACCCCAGTTTGGATTTATCACCCACCTTCTTCCTCTGAGATACCTTTAAGATATCCTATCAGGGTGGTGCCTGTGGCTCAAAGGAGTATGGCGTCGGCCCCATATGCCAGAGGTGGCAGGTTCAAACCTAGCCCTGGCCAAAAACTGGAAAAAAAAACCCCAAAAGATATCCTATCAGACCTCCTACCAGTCACCACTAGAAACCTGAGCCTCCCAAATTGTGTGTGGTTACTCTCTCCCGCAGACTATTCTGAACTTCTTTTAATTTGATCCAACTTCCATTCCTCTCTGTCCACCCTCATCCTTCACAGCAATTCAAAATCTGTGGGTCGCTACCCCTTTGTAACATATCAGATACATCCTGCATATCAGATATTTACATTATGATTTACATTATGATTCATAACAGTAGCAAAATTATAGTTATGAAGTAGCAACAAAAATAGTTTTATGGTTGGGGGTCACCACAACGTGAGGAACTATATTATAGGGTTGCAGCATTAGGAGGCACTAGGAAGGTTGAGACCACTGCATTAGAATCTGTAGTCTGTCATCAACAAGCTCCCTATACCACTAATTATTTCTCTGAATGATTCCTTAACGTTCTTGCCATAAAGAGTAGCCTAGTCATCCCCAGATAACATTCTTTCCCCTTGGTGCTCTTACATGTCATACATATGTCTCAAAGCCTACAGGAAAGATTGGTCCTTAGTGCTACCACTGAATAATTAATCCCGTCCTTTCATTTGAAACTCTCGCTCTTTTGAACTCAGACTTTGCCTCCCACTAAGTCAACTTCATTGCCAGTTTATGGTAACCTCCTCATCACCCATACTCATTCATTGATAAGTTTAGCCCTGGGTCCCTGCCTTGCTCTCCACCTTGATTTTATGTCCCTATTTTTAGGGACAAAACTTCACCATCCATACGGATGATCCATGCAATACCCAATTTTAAGGCCTCCTTTCCTTCCATGACCTTTCCCCCATCTTATTCCTGTGGTCATATTCATTACCTCATCATCACTAATAATATCATCATCTCCAAAATCTCCACCATAGCATCTCACCCTCTTCAATATATTCTAGTACTCACATTCCAACATTTCTTTGATCTCACTGAAACTTTGATGTACTGTCCCTATCATTTTTTTCACCCAACATCCTAATTTTCTTCTTTTCTTGCATTAATTGTTCATAGTTCTTCCTTTTTCAATACTTCTATAACTTCCTTGCCCTTCTCTTTCTTCCTTGCCTACCCAACCCCCAGTATAGTTAAAACCATCTCTGTCTTATACTAGAAGAACAGAATATTGCAAGGAAAACAATTACATACTAGTGTCACTTTAAAATTCCACTGACTATTCTCATTCTAAATTCATGATCACAGATCTCAAGATTACTCTTATTACTCTTCCCTAGTACATTTATTTTCCCACTGTTATCAACAAACTCCCTACACTACTAATTATTTCTCTGAATGATTAATAAACTTATCATACCTCTTCCTACTCCAACATTGCATTCTTTCCCCTATCATTCTCATTTGTGCCTTTGTCTAATACTTCACAGTGAAAATGAAGATTGACTACGAGGAATTCTACTGATGTACCTGCATATCTGTTATGCTTTGCCTTTTTGCCTGTGCACTATAAGAAAATGTCTCTGCTGCGTTTAAAGGTCACCCTCAGCCCTTATGTTCTGGATTGCATATGAGGAACCTTGCTCCTGCATCTTTCCTATAATTTTCACCTTTCTCTCTTATTACTCTTCCCTAGTACATTTATTTTCCCAGTTATCAACAAACTCCCTACACTACTAATTATTTCTCTGAATGATTAATAAACTTATCATACCTCTTCCTACTCCAACATTGCATTCATGCTTTTTTGCATCATGCTTTTTTTCTTGCTGGATTATATCCATGAGCATACAAACATACCCCTAGGATCCCCCATCTTAAACAAAACCTTCTTTTATCTCACTTTATTCCCATCTCCCATTTCTCTGTTCTCCTTCAAAGCAAAATTTATAGAAAGAATTCATTGTAGATGGTGCTCCTTTTTCACCTGTCATTTTATCTTCCTTCCACTATAAATGAGACTTTTGTTTCCAGCACTCTACTAAAACAATTTCTCTCAAGACCACCGCAATCTCCATATTGCCAATTTCAGGAGCCAGTCCTCTATGCTCCCAGTGACATTTCACACAGTTGACTGGTCTCTCCTCAAAACACTCTTTACTTTTTTGACCTTTGAGTATTTTTATCTTCTTTTCTGATTGGTTACTCATTGCTGGATTTTCCTTCCTCCCTCCCTCCCTTCTTGATTTCTTTCCTTCCTTCCCTTCTTTTGATCACAGCTCACTGCAGCCTCAAACTCCTGGGCTCCTTAATAGCCAGAACTATAGGTGGACACCACCACCACGCCTGACCAATTTTTTAATTTTTTGTACAGACAAGGTCATGATGTGTTACACAGATCTCAAACTTCTGGCCTCAAGTAATCCTACCTTAGCCTCCCAAAGTGCTGGGATTATAGGCATGAGCCACCACACCTGGCCTCACTCCTTAGTTTTTTAGGGGAGTTCCTTTTTGGTGTGACTCCTAAAGGTAGATGAACCTAGGGCTTTGTTCTTGTCTCTCATTCCTTAAGAATCCAAATTCTCTCTCCGGAAGACTTGATTCAATCTGATGGTAGTAATGCTACATATCTTCTGGTTGTTGATTCCCAAATCTATATTTTTGGTGCTGACTATTCCTTTAAGACCAAACCACTACTTTGTTCAAAAGTCTGTTTTTCCTTTTGATGTCTAATGAGTATCTTAAATATAATAGGTTTAATCTAGAACTCTTGATTCATCTTCCCCTAAACTCTGTTCCTTTCCTGTATTTCCTGTCCCAATTAGTATCAAATTAGTCAAAACTGAAATCTGGGCTACATTCTAGACCATTCTCTCTCTCTGTCACATAATATTCCAGAATGGTGCTATCTCCATGGTCTATCCCCAATGTGACCACTTTTCTCCTGTGCTAAAATCTTGTGACAAGTTAATATTAGTTTTTCTATTAGATTAATTCATAGCCTCTTACGTGGTCTCCCTGTTTTTATTCATGCCCCAATACAACCCACCCTCCGTACGACCACCAAAGTGATTTTCTTGAGTACAAACCAGATTCCATTATTTCCCTGCTTCAGACATTCCAGTAATATCACATAAACACATTAATGTATGCAGCTATGATTTAATTTAAAAAATTAGAAAAAAAAAGAATAAAAGCCAAACTCTTCATAATTTCTACATCAGTTTCTATAACCCTAGGAGACAATTGTGGACAGTTTGTCATACAGAGTGGCCTATAATTTAATTTGTCTAAAAATATTAAATGATACCAAGTGTTTATTTTGTTTCTAATTTCTCCATTAAATATCCCTAAAATTTTCAGGAGTCTGCTCATATGTTATTATGCTGGACACCTATAATAATTCCCACTTAGTAGCCGGGCGTTGTGGCGGGCGCCTGTAGTCCCAGCTAGTCGGGAGGCTGAGGCAAGAGAATCACGTAAGCCCAGGAGTTGGAGGTTGCTGTGAGCTGTGTGACGCCACGGCTCTCTACCGAGGGCGGTACAGTGAGACTCTGTCTCTACAAAAAAAATAAAAATAATTCCCACTTAGGCTATCCCACTATTAAATGTAAAACTGGACTTAATGCTTAGAAAGGCAAAGTTGATCTTTAGTTTTCCTTTTCCTAGAAAAAAATAGATGTTAACAAAACTTCCTTCTATGTCTTTCCCTACTCAGAAGAGATCTGGAAATTACAACACACACTTCATAGTATTACTGGCCCTACTTTTCTTCTTTAGGAAACAGAGTATATGCATTAGATTGTTCAGTGTCTTTAGATTCCCAACCCTGCTAGTTAAATCTGTTGACAAAACTTCAGAAAAGGCACACAATTTTTGTTAATATTTATGCGCATGGCAATTCACTGAAAAGAAATGAAACTTAAGTGTTAAAATCAGGAACAATTTAAATACCATTTTAACAAAGAAAAGGGGCTTAAGCTTCAAGGAGCAATAAGTTGCAAGGAAGTTGTGACTAGGAAATATAGAGGGGAACTAATGGAAGGTAAGGGTAAGGAAGGAACTAACGGAAGTAAGCTATGTTTATGCAAACTTGTCTTGGTGTCTACTTCCCATCTCCAGTGACAAAAGTGCTCTTCTTTTCCTGGTACAAGGGGAAATTTATGCCCTGCTTTTGGGCACATAAAGGGAGGCTGGAGCCTGGATCTGTTGATTCTCAATTGCCTTTAGCTCAAATTAATCCTTAAGCCAAAATGGCATATTTGGGGATGGCGTATCTTATTTCCTTCAATATAAAACAAAATACAGTACACCTTGGAAAATAATAGGATAAACCAAGACATTTAATAGGATTTTATTTTAAGGGCATATCATTACCAGAGGGAATTATTCTAGGAATCAATCAGGTGGTTAGCGAAAATTCTGTGGTGTAACCTAAAGTTACTTCATCTTTCCAATGCTTAGGGAAATGAGAATCAAACCTAGGGGAGGGAAGGTGGAGTGGGAGAGGAGAATGAATTGGAAGAGAGAACAGATTCAGGCTCTTGGTTGGGAAAATTTAACACAATAGAATTAAGTAACTACCTTTTGTAAAGTTATCTAGCCTTAATTTTCCTTTTCTTTCACAATAGGTGTTTACATAGGCCTAACCTTTTCTGGATTTTGGAATTACATTGATACTACATGGTATAACATGACAGATATTATCTATAATCACCTTCAAGAAGGTAACTCTTCTAATAGTGCCTTCATCTTCAGCATTTCACTTATATCAACACTTCATCTATATTTATAAAATGTCTTTGCTTTGCTAAAGAGCTCACTTTTATCTTACTTTTTAACCAATGGTATGATTTTTCCCTTTAGAATATTCATACCTTTCACTGGTGGATATCGTTTTAACAAATCATTTTTTAGTTATCCTCACATCTTTGGGTCTTTTTGTAACTGAAGATCTTCGTTATCCATCAGCCCAACCCTTAACGGTATGTAAATTGCTTTGGAACTTAAGTATTTTCCATGACAGAAAAAGAAATATTTGATATCTGAGTTATGTGTGATACATCTTAGAACTGAAATGCTCTTTCCTTTTAAAAATGTAAAAGCAGGCTCGGCACCCTTACAGTGGGTAGGGTGCAAGCCACTTACACCAAGGCAGGTGGGTTCGAACACTGCCCGGGCCTGATAAACAGCAATGACAACTGCAACAAAAAAATAGCTAGGTGTTGTGGCAGGTACCTGTAGTCCCAGCTACTTGGGAGGCTGAGGCAAGAGAATTGCTTAAGCCCAAGAGTTTGATGTTGCTGTGAGCTGTGACACCACAGCACTCTACCAAGGGTGACATGAGACTCTGTCTCAAAAAAAAAAACAAAAATGTAAAAGCATAATACAGCAAATTATTCCTTAGCTAATAGTATTAAATACATAATTTGGAAATAATGCTAGTTTTATTGCTTTAAAAATGTATAATGAATTTTAAATACACATATGTAGAAAAGATTTATCTATCTATTGATTGATAAATATATTTACAGCTATCTATGATCCCAAAATACTTTCAGGTAATTTATAAAGCTAAATATAGTATTTAAAAGTAACATAAATTAAACATAACATTTGTGATTGAGAGAAAGGAAATATATGTTTAAGTGAGGATATGTAATGTACATACCATGAAATTATTAAACATATTACTAAATATCTCTCAGGGAAAGTAAAGAAGTGGCACTTGTATTGGTTAAGAAGTAGAGATTTCTTATACATGGTAATTATTACCTGTCTTTTGGGTATATTAATACTCACAGTTTTCCCTTCTTCCTTACTCTCTCTGAGAAAGTACCATATGTTGCTCAGATAACTAATAGGTCTGGTCTTTTATGTGTTTATCATATTATTGCTAAAACAGAGAGTTGAAGAAGCCAGGAGGGCTGCAGTGGCTTAAATTTAAAGTACAGATAAACAGACATAGACTGTACTTCTTAAGTCCTGATCCCTGGCCTGCAGAGGGCTGATCAGAAGAAACAGAGCAGCAAAAGAGAAAATAATAAGTTAAGGGCGTGTCTTCCTAAATCCAAGTGGTGGGAGACTTAGTGTCTTCCTGCACATTTCTTAACTCCTCCATTTAAATCATTAAAAGGCATGATTGTAATCTCAAATCCCTTCTGTAATTACATGAAAGTGTAAATAGATGAACAAAATGGTGGAATTAAGCAAAGACTGAAGGAGAAATCTCCAAGATACTGTGTGAGCTACAGCAGAGGCTGAGCATTTTAGTGTTAGTGTTAATCATCCTAACTGCTGGCACAGAAGAAAACATCATTTCATTTGGTATACTTTAAATGCTATGTTTTGTTATCCTTTTTGATATGCAAGCAGAAATTAAACTTTCTTTTTCTCTTCTAGCTTTCAAGGGCAGACTTTTGTGGTTTTGAAAGGGTAAGAAGTTTTAAATTTCCCAGAGTTGGTTAGAAGATATATGTTTACTTGGTGACTTAAGAAATGAGATTCAAGGCAATAAGTCACAAAACAGAATATTCCTATTGCTCTAATGTTATTTACAGTTTGAACTAAAGAATTATTTCTAAGCAATGATCTAGGAAGAAATGCTCCTCCTTGTTTCAAAGGAAGAAATGCTCCTCCTTGTTTCAGGGGGTACCCCTTACTCCTTCTCATATTCTCTATCCAGGCTTGCTATGGTTGTTCAGGTCCTATACTGCACAAGCGCACTTTACTGAAGACAGAGGCTGGAATCGACTAATGCTTTACTGTCCAATTTATCTATCCTGGTGTGGGTCTGTGCCTACCTGGAGAAAGTGGTGCTTTTTCTAATTTGCACCAAAATTCCATATAATCTAGCCACAGCTCTGTTTTTATCCTTTTAGAGGATTTTGTTCCATCAGGTATCTCCCCTCTCCATAGCAAAATTAGGTGTTGTGATTCAACTATATCATTCCCATCAACTTACAAGCATGCTTTGATTTGAAAACCACCAATGAAATTATGAGTATTTCTCGCTTTTTTGCTGTGTTCACTCCACATTCTTTCCTCATCAAGGCCTGTGTGCACATATGTGCACATGCACATATAACCACATTCACACTGTCTATCAGAAAAGAGTACTTACTTCTCAGGGAGCAAATAGAAAATACTGATTATTTTATTAATATTTATTTTATTATTTTATTAATTAATAGTTATTAATTAATTAATTATTATTTATTTGATTGGTTTATTATAAAATTAATTAGTTATTAATTCTTGATAAAGAATTAATAAATTTATTTATTAATAAATTCATTGTTTTAAATTATATTAATTAATTAAATTATATTAATTTAAAAATTATTTAACTAATAAATTAACAAATAATAATTAATTAAAGTATATTAAAATATAATAATTTATATTTTATAATTATAGAATAATTATATATATTTATATATAAATATTAAATATATTAATATATTTATAATATATATGAATATATTATATTTCTTTATAAATATATTTATATTTATATATTATATAATACATATAATATATTTAATATATTATTATATATAATAATATATGTTAAAATATAATTATTTAATTAATAAATCAATAAATAATAATTAATTAAATTATATTAATTTAAAAATATTTAATTAAGAAATTTATTTATTTATTATAAAATTAATTAATTAATTTATTATTTATTTATTAATATTAAAATATTAATCAGAGGCAACGTAAAGCAGAGATGTGGGAAAGCTAAATAGGTAGTATCGATTTACATTAGAAAGAGCAGAGGGAAATAATTGTCAAAAGAGGATTTATACCCAGCTAAACTATATCATTCCAGAATCAGGGGTAAAAAAGGAAAATTTTCACAGATAATGACATTGGGAGAGTTTACCACCCAGAGACTGCCATAAGGGAGCTCTCACTCTTAGAAGCAATATGAACTAAAATGTAAGTTTTGAGCTCTACAGAGCAGGGACTTTATCTGTGCTATTCACAACAGGATCCTAGTGTCTGACACAAGGTAGATACTTAGTAAATATTTGTCCAAAGAAAGGAATTGGTGTAAAAAATAACCATTATATGTTTTAAGTTTAAAAATGGGATATAGGGCGGCGCCTGTGGCTCAGTGAGTAGGGCGCCGGCCCCATATGCCGGCTGGTTCAAACCCAGCCCCGGCCAAACTGCAACAAAAAAAAAAAAAAAAAAAAAATGGGGTAGTACCAAAATTTACAATATGACAAGGAGGAATGATTATGGTTTTCAGTGGCTAATGAGGTGTTTTAAGATACTTGTTTGGGAGGAGAATCAACATGAGAAATCAATTCAGAATTTTTTTAAAAAAATGTATTGTTCAACATGTATTTTAAGAATTTAAAAATAATTACCAAAAAAAGGTTTAAAAGGGAAAAAAGGAATATAACCTAAAGCTTCCAGACCACTAGAGGAAAGAAAATTAAAGAATAAACTCTCAGTTCCACAAACAGCAAGAAAGGAGAACATGATCCCAAATGCCATTACTAAGTATCTAACCAGAAGAAAAAAAATCATTTTACCATAAGGACATATGCACTAGAATGTTATCACAGTTCAGTTCACAATTGGCAAGATGTGCGATCAACCTAAGTGCCCATCAACACATGAATGGATTAATAAACTGTGGTATATGTACATCCTGCAGTACTTGCAATACTATTCAGCCTTAAAAAAGATTGAGACTTTACATCTTTTGCATTAACTTGGATGGAGTTGAAGAACATTCTTCTTAGTAAAGTATTATAGGAATAGGAAAACAAATATGTAGTGTACTCAATTCTAATATGAAACCAACAGAAGAACAAATATACACCCACACAAAAGAAAAACATGATTAAATCCAACGTAGTGGGGAGGGGGAAGGAAGGAGAGGGCGAAGGGAAGGGGGAGGGGTATTAGGGTATTCTCCTCTAACAGGCACAATGTAAGGGTATATGGCACACCTCCCAGGTGAGGGACGCAACTACAACTTGGACTCTAACTAACAAAAGCAAACAATGTTGCCTAATCATCTGTACCCTCATATTCATCTGTTATTTAAAAAAGGAGAACAGATATAAAGATAAAAGAATGAAAGATAAACTAGAAAGTTAGATAGTAGAAATAAATTCTAATTTATCAGCAATTACAATAAAAGGAAATGAATATTATAGAAAACAAAAGAAAATCTAGTTATATGCTAATTACAAAAGCTACACCTAAAACAAAATCACACAGAAAGTAAAACAAAGGGATAGAGGAGGTCATGACCTGAGCTTTGCTCCATACCCTTCAACTCCCATTAACCTCTATTCCACTTTACCTGCCCATTAAGACAAAAGGCTGCTGGGGCTATTGGACATATTGCCTAAATTATATTTTTATTTATTTATATAGGTTGACTATATCAAAGGAAAATTGTGGTATAATGAAAGATGTTTTGCTAACAGAGAACACTTTGAAGGTAAACTTTAGTCAAAGATATACCATATTAAAAGGCTACTATCAATATAGTTAACATATGAAGATTTAATAAAATGACACAAAATAAAAATAAAATAAATGTAAGGTATGTTTGTTTTTTATAAGTTAATGTTCTAATACTGAGAAAAAAATCTAATTAAATCTGAGACAGTGGGCACACCTACTATGAGAAAGTTATATTTGAGTATACATTAATTGGTGATACATAGATTTTCTTATTTTTTATGAAGGCTATTTTATTAAAACTAACCCTTGCTGTTTTAGAAATACAGGTGCTGCTCATAATTTATATACCTTTATGTTTTTCAGTTGATTATGTTACTGTCACCTTTGACAGAAACAAGACCCTAAGTGAGGTATGATATTGAATATTTTATATGGTAAGAAATTCTGTTGTGCATAATTTCATGGATTGTTATTAATCTAAAATATGACATACCTACAAACTGAAAGTCTTAACAATTATTCTTTGCTCCCAGAGGTTCCTTACTTGGGTTTAATGATAGTTACCTAATTATATTAGGCAACACCTACAATGATTCTGGAAAAACAATCCATACCAGAAAAGAGATGCTTTGCAGTGTTTTCTGGACTCATATCATGCAGAAGAGAGACACAGAAATTAAAGATTTTTTAAAAAGATTTGTGGTCAGTCAGGACAACACAACGGTTAATTAGCTTATTTTCCTATGAGAATTAATTAGCACTTATATTTCCAAAACAGGTTTTTTCTTCTCCTTTCTCTTTTAACTTTTCCATCCTCTTTTTGTAGGCAAACTCTTGTTTTTATGGTAAAGAACCATTTCATGAATGGAAGCCATGTTTACCTTATGTTATAAGAGAAGGTAAAAATACTCCTTCAAGTGTGGTAACATTTCTTATTGACCAAGAGCATAGTACTGGAATTTACCTCTCATACAACCAGGTAGGCCTCATATCCCAGAAGTGATTGCTCTTGACACTACAATAATCAAAATATACCTTAGCAAAGTTTTTTTTAGCATTTCTTGTTATCTTTGGCAATAGAACCTGACTATTACAACAAAATTATCTAAGCTTAATAATACAGTTTGACTCTTTACAGATTTCTCACCTCTAATTGTCATTCAGTTTGATACAAATGTAAAATGTGATGCTGTTTCCATGATTCTCCTTTGCTTATTTTCCAGAAGAATATAAACTGTGTTTTTTCTATGTAAACTTAAAGTTCCATAAAATGGTTAAATTGAACGAAAAATGGAACTATTTTCCACAGATTGATTTTCTATTCCAAAGGTTCCTAACCCTAGCTGTGAATTAGAATTATTCTGAGACAAAGATATGTGTATCCCCTAATATGCTATAATTTTTTAAAAAGAATTATTCTTAGAGCCACTAAAAAAATACATAAGTTCAGCTAGTCACAGTGGCTCATACCTGTAGTCCCAGCACTTGGGAGGCCAAGGCAACTGGATTGCCTGAGCTCACAGGTTCGAGACCAGCCTGACCCAGAGCAAGACCTCATCTCTAAAAATAGCCAGGCATTGTGGCAGGGGCCTGTAGTCCCAGCTACTTGGGAGGCTAAGGCAAGAGAATTGCTTAAGCCCAGGAATTTGAGATTGCTGTGAGCTATGATGCCATGCATTCTACCAAGGGTGACAAAGTGAGAGACTCTGTCTCAAAAAAAAAAAAGAAAAGAAAAGAAAACTACATTATTTTTAAAAAAATACATAAATATAGCTTCTACCCTTGAGGGAAAAAAATTTGTGTTCAATCACTGGAGCCTGCAAATTGAGCTGAAAGAAAGATAGGTTAATGGGAGAAAAGAAAATAGCTTATGTGTGCAGTGTGCATATACATGAGAAAAAGTCAGTTCTGAGTAAAACTCAGAGGAAAGGTTAGAATTTGGGGGTTATATACCATCTTAATAGGTGAAGGGGAGGGTGAGAAAGGCATTAAAGAAAAACAAATGACATTTTTAAAAAAGATGTCTTTTCAGAAGAACAAATAGAAGATAATGTTTTTTGATACTGATTATCTGTACAACTGTGAGTGGCCTTTTCCCCTTCAGGATCATAAATCTCCTTTGGAAAACAAATTTTGGGGTAGTTTTTATTTGCATTCTTTTTTCTGAGAGTAGATGTGCGCTGAAGAGGAATTTCTGGCACTCTCATTTCCCAGAAGTTGCTGCTTTTAATTGTGTTAACAGGAGAAAATGACAAGGTTCATAAATTTAGAAAGGAGAAAAGGAGAGCTTTATTTTTCATAAAGGGTTGCAGCCTGTGGGTGGCCATTCTGACAGGCTAGAAAGCAGAGCCCCTGCCAGATGCCAGGAATATCCACTCTGAGGGACAGAGAGTGGAAACAGAAATTTATGCTGAGTGGGGTGGCCCAATATACACATTTAATAAGGTATAGGAGGAGCCATGAATAGTGACAAAAGGAGAAACGTGTACCTGGACAAACATGTTTATGCTCCTTTATGGGGTCCATAAGCAGAAAATGGCAGCCCTCTGATGTCAAAAGGTGAAGCAAGGATATGGCAAACCCTCTCTCTGCATGCTCTGTAGACTGGTTAAACCACTCCATGGTTGTCTCTTATCAGAGAAGAATGCAGGTTTGGGTCACAAGATTGGTTTCTATTTAGCCCTTAGAAAATAAACCTAATGGCCACTGACAATGGAGGGAATATAAAGAGGTGTGTTTGACCTCTCATCCCATCATGGCTGGAAACTCAGTTTGAAGGTCCTGTTGGCCAAGAGGGAATCCATTCAGTCAGTAGAGGATCTAGGATTTTATTTTAGTTCACAGTCAGAGGAGGGAAGCTCCTAAAAGTTTTTAATTCTTCTCCCTCTACATCTGTTGGATCTCAAAAGCCTTCAGTGGCTTGGTGCTGTGGCTAAGGTGCCAAACCACATATACCTGAGCTGGCAGGTTCGAATCCAGCCTGGGCCCGCCAAATAATGATGGCTGCAACCAAAAAAAAAAAGCTTTCAGCTTAAAATTATCTTTATTCCAGTTCAGCGCTCATAGCTCAGTGGTTAGAGTGCTGGCCACAAACACTGGGGCTGGTGGGTAAAAACCCAACCCAGGCCTGCTAAACAACAATGACAACATGTGCCTGTAGTTCCAGCTACATGGGAGGCTGAGGCAAGAGAATCACTTAAGCCCAAGAATTTGAGGTTGCTGTGAGCTGTGATGCCATAACACTCTACCGAGGGTGACATAGTAAGATTCTGTCTCAAAAAAAAAATTATCTTTATTCAAAAATGGCTTATTTGAGGTGTCATGTTCTGATCCCCTTTGAGATCGTGATTTAGTTGAATTGCAGTGGAGCTCAGACATCTACTCTTGGCATATTGGTAATAAGCATGGGCATTGGAATCTGTCTGCCAAGTTCAGTAATACCTCTATAATGAAAGTCTCTTCACTGTTAATGATAGAACTTGGGACACATTATTTAATCTCCTAAACTTCATTTTCAATATGTATAATATGGGTGCGTGGCAAGGGTGGGGTAGTGGAGTGAGGAGATAGCAGTGATTTCTAATCCTTCTAGTTGTGTGTTATGTTAATGGATGTGTGCCTCTCAATATAACAGCAAAGACTAAAACTTGTAACATGGACTAATAGTAGTGACAAAAGTCTTATGCTTGTTCATGCTTTGTTTATTTAGATCCAGAGAATTGCCATGGCCTCTGTGAACATCCTAAAGAATAACAAACCAAATATACAACCAAAATTTCCACCTTTCCAATTTCCTTCATCATTCTCTTCTCCTGTTGGAATGGTGTTTCATCCCCGAAGCCACTTTCTATATGCTTATGGCAATCAGGTGTGTACACATGAAATTTCACACTCTGGGTTAGAGGTAAATCATGCGCTTACTTCACACTGAGGGGTTGTATCTTAAGAACAGAGCTTCTCTGATTACCTCAGGGTGGATGCAGGACGGAAGACAATAAATGTTCATTGATTATTTTTGGTATACTAAGATTAATGCATATTATCAGTTTTTACCTTTCAGTTAGTTCATTGACTGATAAAAATGAGGCATGGGTACACTAAAGTTATCTTGAATTTTTCCAATTAAGATAAATTTCCAGCTCTGAATGACTTAGATTTTTTTTATTTGACTTTGAGCTAGACTTTTTGGTTCTTTTATTCTTTGATCTCTTTCTAGCAGCATTTTCCACCCTCTGGTCTCTCCTTTACTCAGTTCTGTATCAATAGCCTGAAAGTTTTGTAAAGGAATAGTATACCATCTGTGGGGCATCAGGCAGGTTAAAAGCAAGGACCACAAAATATGTAAATTATAGAGCTAAGAAAACACTACAGTGACTTCCCATGAAAGAGACTAATTCGGTTTCTCAAACATCCATATTCTGTACAAAATTTAGAGAATTATGAAGGTGATAACCCTGTTTCTAGGTGTTCTCGAAACTCCCTTTCAAGTATAAGTTTTCACACTAAATAATCAAAACCTCTAAGTTCAGGGGCTGGTGGAGGGGGCAAGAGGATAAGATGGTGAGCTGGAAACAGAACTTGCTGCTCTCAAGGAGGGGATCAGAGGTTGCTAGTAGAGGTTCACCCAAAGATGGACCATCTCGGAGCATTGTAAATTATCAAAGAAGTGACTGGAAACACCCAGAGTGGGAGGAGAGGAAGCTGCTTGGCAATATTGGAAGGTACAAGGGAAGTATTCACATGTGGGGAAAGGTTAGGAGAGGCATCCCCCGGGGGTCTGCACACCCTTAGTGGACACTACAACCCAATCCATGAGGGGCTCCTCCACCACAGCACACCTTCACACTGATCAAAGAGTTGCTTGGAGAGAGTGTAGCAGCCTTGCACTGGAGAGGGGCACAATGGGGTCACGCCAGTTTCTGGTCTAGGGTGCTGCAACAGATGTCATTCTGCACTCTCAGCCCCAGAAAGCCTGGTCTGCAGGGGGTTGGCTCCACATCAGCTGCCTTCTAATTACTCTTGCCGGGCCAGGAAGGGAGCAGGAAGTGTGGGTACTCTCAACGCACTGTGACTGGGTGCATTACAACCCCTTGCAATGCTTCCCAGGGATTTGAGTAAAGCAGGTACCCACTGACCCTCAGGATCTGCCTGCTGCCACCTGACTAGCACCATAGGAGCTGCCACAGTCAAACCTGGGTGGAGGGAGAGCCCCAGCCACTGAAACTCCCGAGCAGGCACCATGTAGCTCCCTGGCCCTGCCAGTCAAAAGTGGCCCAGCTGCTGTGTACTGATGAGCCACCTCACTTTGAGCCACCATCCTATGACCCACCCAGAACTGGCCATGACCCCCTGACCTGTCTAGATATTCACAAAGGTCCCAGATCCCAGATAGGCACCTGCTAAGGTCCCATGATGCATCCTGCTGCTGGCTGTAGTCTTGTGACATACCCAGGTACCCATGAAGTTCTCACAACCTGTCTAGTCACCTGCTGCAGTCCTGCTATACTCCCAGCACCCACCAAGGGCTCACTGTGCACACAGGCTCCCCCCAAGGTCTTATGACCTGCCCTGCTACTGGCTGTGGTCCCACAACCTGCCCAGGCACTGACCAAGGTGACCCAAACCATCTGGGTGCCCTCCAAAGTCCCATGATGTGCCCAGGCATCTGCCTAGGTCCCATTACCCTCCTAGGCACTAGCCAAAGTCTCCTGACATGCCCAGGCACCCACCAAAATCCAGTGACCTGTTTGCCACTGGCTGCAGTTCCTTGTTAGGCCTAGGCACCCACCAAGGTCATACCATCCACCTCCATGGAAAAGGATTCCTCACCCTAAGCCCAGTGGTTCTCAACCTTCCTAATGCCACAGCCCTTTAATACAATTCCTACAGATCGCGACCCACAGGTTGAGAACCACTGCCCAAGCCCAACCTTCCAACAGCAGCCTAGGGAACAACTCACCAACCATCCTCCAGCACCAGCTTGGACTCTGACAACCCACAGAAATGGGACATTCCTGCATTACAGGTTTCCAGTGCACCTGCTTCTCTCCTATCAGAGAGAGGAGTAGGATGCAAAAGTACTACTTTCCTCTAGAGTAGGATTCAAAAGTACTACTTTCCTCCTTCTCACTAAGTATGAGAGTTCCCAGGAAAGTAGTACAGGTGCACTGCAAAAACCTATCAGTTCTTAGTTGACATAAGAGGTTTCAAATAAGAAGAAACCAACAAAATAATTCTGGCAACATGGAAAAAACAAGCTAGTTTAACAACCCCGAAGGATAACAATAGGCCCACAACCATGGACCCCCGCCAAAAGGAAATAGTCAAAATGTCAGAAATGGATTTCAGAATATGGATGGCAAACAAGATTAATGGGATTGAAGAGAAAGTTGAAAACCAACACAAAGAAACCAAAATAATATTTCAGGATATGAATGTTGAAAAATATGAAATAGTTGGGCAGCGCCTGTGGCTCAAGGAGTAGGGCGCCGGTTCCATATGCTGGAGGTGGTGGGTTCAAACCCAGCCCCAGCCAAAAAAAAAAAAAAAGAAAAATATGAAATAGTTGCTAAAGAGCCAGATAATATAAGAAAGGATATAATAGAACTTAAAGAAATGAAGGAATCATTTAGAGAATTTCAAAATACAGTGGAAATCAAGCTCTAACATATCTATACCATGGAATACTATACAACCACTAAAAAGGATGGTGACTTTACATCTTTTGTATTAATTTGGATGGAGTTGAAATACATTGTTCTTAGTAAAGCATCACAAGAATGGAGAAGGAAAAATCCAATGTACTCAATTCTGATATGAGGACAATTGATGCTAGTACATGGTGGGGGGATGAGGGAACAGGAGAGAGGGAAGGTGGGAGGGGGATGTGGGGCTACAGTGTGTGACACATCTCTTGGGGGCAGGGCACTATTAATAGAGGGGCTTCACCCAGCAAATGCAGGCAGTATAACCTGGCTCATTGTACCCTCAATGATTCTCCAACAATAATAAAAATAAATAAAGTGGAAAGATTCAACAATAGGCTAGACTAAGCAGAAGAAAGACTCTTAGAGCTTGAAGACAAGGCTTTTGAACTAACCCAATCAGTCCAAGATGCAGAAAAAAAGAAAGAAGAACAGAGAAATATGAGAGAATGTGCAATGAGCCAATTCACAAATTATAGGTAAACTACAGGGAGAAAAAGAGAAAGCAAAAAGCACAGAAAACCTATCTGAGGAAGTTATTGATGAGAACTTCCCTGGTATCATCAGAGATTGAGATAACTGGATGCAAGATGGTCACTGAACACCAAGAAAAAAAAAGAAATTATTGCTTGCATCCCCTTAGACCATGATGAAATAAAGGTTGAATTCAATAACAACAGGAATCTGCATACTCATACAAAAACACAGAAACATAAATAACCTTATGGTGAATAATAGCTGGGTCATAGATGAGATTAAGAAGGAAATTACCAAAAAAAAAAAAAAAAGAAGGAAATTACCCAACTTTTGGAACAAATCAATAATAAAGACATGAATTATCAGAACCTCTGGGAAAGTGCAAAGGCTGTCCTAAGAGAAACTTATGGCACTGCAAGCCTTCCTCAAGAGAATGCAAAGAGAGGAAGTTAACAATTTAAGGGGACATCTCAAGCAACTGGAAAAGGAAGAACATTCCAAACCCAAACCCAGCAGAAGAAAAGAAATAACCAAAGTTAGAGCAGAATTAAATAAAATTGAAAACAAAAGGATTATATGACAGATCAATAAATCTAAAAGTTTGTTTTTTGAAAAGGTCAATAAAATAGATAAACCTTTGGCTAACCTAACCAGGAAAAAAGCAGTAAAATCTCTAATTTCATTAATCAGAAATGGTAAAGACAAAATAACAACAGACATCTCAGAAATTCAAAAAATCCTTAATGAATATTACAAGAAACTCTATTCTCAGAAATAAAAATATCTGAAGGAAAAAGACCAATACTTGGAAGCACATCACATTCCTAGACTTAGCCAGAATGAAGTGGAAATGTTGAACAGGCCTATATCAAGTTCTGAAATAGCATCAACTATACAAAATTTCCCTAAAGGGAAAAGCTCAGGACCAGATGTCTTCACATCAGAATTCTACCAAACCTTTAAAGAGGAACTAGTACTGATATTACTCAAACTTTTCCAAAATAAAGAAAAAGAAGGAATACTACCCAGCACATTCTATGACACAAACATCACCTTGATCCCCAAACCAGGAAAAGACCCAACAAGAAAAGAAAATTATAGACCAATATCACTAATGAATATAGATGCAAAAATATTCAAAGATCCTAGCAAACAGAATCCAGCAACATGTCAAACAAATTATACACCATGACCAAGTGGGTTTTATCCCAGGTCTCAAGCCTGCTTCAATATACATAAATCTATAAATATAATTCAGCAGATAAACAAATTAAAGAACAAAGACCATATGATTTTCTCAATTGATTCCAGAAAAAGCTTTTGACAATATCCAGCATCCTTTCATGATCAGAACACTTAAGAAAATCGGCTGGAAGTCATCAAAAAATACAGTAATGTTTCAGGATATAAAATGAATGTCCACAAGTCAGTAGCCTTTGTATACGCCAATAACAGTCAAGATGAGAAGCTAATTAAAGACACAACTCCCTTCACCATAGTTTCAAAAAAGATGAAATACCTAGGAATATACCTAACAAAGGAGGTAAAGGACCTCTATAAAGAAAATTATGAAATCCTCAGAAAGGAAATAGCAGAAGATATTAACAAATGGAAGCAAGTAGCCAGGTTCGAACCCGGCCCAGGCCAGCTGGACAACAACAGAAAAAAAAAACAAATGGAAGAACATACCATGCTCATGGATGGGAAGAATCAACATTGTTCAAATGTCTATACTTCCCAAAGCAATCTACCTATTCAATGCCATTCCTATTAAAATACCAACATCATACTTTCAAGACTTGGAAAAAATGATTCTGTGTTTTGTATGGAACCAGAAAAAAACCTGTATAGCTAAGACAGTTCTTAGTAATAAAAATAAAGCTGGGGGCATCACTATATGAGATTTTAGGTTGTACTATAAAGCCATAGTGGTCAAGATAGCATGGTACAGGCACAAAAATAGAGACATAGACGCTTGGAATCAAATACAAAACCAGGAAATGAAACTAACATCTTACAACCACCTAATCTTTGATAAACCAAATAAGAACATACCTTGGGGGAAGGACTCCCTGTTTAATAAATGGTGTTGGGAGAACAGGATATCCACATGTAAAAGACTGAAACTGGACCCACACCTTTCCCCACTCACAAAAATTGATTCAAAATGGATAAAGGACTTAAATTTAAGGCATGAAACAATAAAAATCTTCAAAGAAAGCATAGGAAAAACACTGGAAGATATTGGCCGGGGGAAAGGCTTCATGAAGAAGACTGCCATGGCAATTGCAACAACAACAAAAATAAACAAATGGGACTTCCTTAAACTGAAAAGCTTCTGTACAGCTAAGGGGACAACAACCAAAGCAAATAGACAACCTACACAATGGGAAAGGATATTTGCATATTTTGAATCAGACAAAAGCTTGATAACTAGGATCTATAGAGAACTCAAATAATCTACATGAAAAAGGCCAACAATCCCATATATCAATGGGCAAGAGACATGAATAGAACCTTCTCTAAAGAAGACAGATGAATGGCTAATAAACATATGAAAAAATGTTCATCATCCCTATCTATTAGAGAAATGCAAATCAAAACCACCCTGAGATATCATCTAACCCCAGTGAAAATGGCCCACATCACAAAATCTCAAAACTGCAGATGCTGGCGTGGATGTGCACTGCTGGTGGGACTGCAAACTAGTACAACCTTTCTGGAAGGAAGTATGGAGAAACCTCAAAGCACTCAAGCTAGACCTCCCATTTGATCCTGCAATCCCATGACTGGGCATCTACCCAGAAGGAAAAAAATCCTTTTATCATAAGGACACTTGTACTAGACTATTTATTGCAGCTCAATTTACAATCGCCAAAATGTGCAAACAGCCTAAATGCCCCCCAACTCAGGAATGGATTAACAAGCTGTGGTATATGTATACCATGGACTACTATTCAGCTATTTAAAAAAATGGAGACTTTACATCCTTCGTATTAACCTGGATGGAAGTGGAAGACATTATTCTTAGTAAAGTATCACAAGAATGGAGAAGCATGAATCCTATGTACTCAATTTTGATATGAGGACAATCACGCTACTGGATTAAGCATGAATCCTATGTACTCAATTTTGATATGAGGAGGAATCACGCTACCAGATTAAGTGGGGTAGCGGACATGGTGGGGGTGGGGGAAGGGGAGAGCAGAGAAAGAAAGAAGGAGGGAGGGATGGGGAAAAGAAGAGCAGAGAGTGGGAAGGAGGGAGGGGGTAGGGCCTTGGTGTGTGCCACACCTTCTGGGGGCCAGACACGATTGCAAGAGGGACTTTACCTAAAAAATGCAATCATTGTAACCTGGCTTATTTTACCCTCAATAAATCCCCAACAATAAAAAAAAAGAAAGAAAGAAAGAAAATTGGTATACAAGGGACATTTCTTAAACTAATAGAGGCCATCTATGGCAAACCCACAGCCAATATCATATTGAATGGAATTAAATTAAAATCATTTCCACTCAGATCAGGAACTAGGCAAGGTTGCCCATTGTCTCCACTGCTTTTTAACATTGTAGTGGAAGTCTTAGCCCTCACAATTACAGAAGAAAAGGAGATCAAGGGTATCCATATAGGGTAAGAAGAGATCAAACTTTCACTCTGTGATATGATTGTATATCTGGAAAACACCAGGAATTCTACTACAAAACTCTTAGACGTGATCAAGGAATACATCAGCGTCTTAGGTTACCAAAATCAACACTCATAAATCTATAGCCTTTTTATATACCAATAATAGTCAAGCTGAAAAAACAGTCAAGGAGTCTATTCTGTTCACAGTACTGCCAAAGAAGATGAACTATTTGGGAGTTATCTAACAAAGGATGTGAAAGATCTCTATAAAGAGAACTATGAAACTCTAAGAAAAGAAATAGCTGAAAATGTTAACTAATGGGAAAACATACCATGGCTGGGAAGAATCAACATTGTTTAAATGTCCATATTACCCAAAGCAATATACAATTTTAATGCAATCCCTATTAAATCTCCTCTGTCATACTTTAAAGATCTCAAAAAAAAAAATACTTTATTTTATATGGAATCAGAAAAAAACTCAAACAGCCAAGACATTAGTCAGAAATAAAATTTAAAAAAAAAACAGAAGGAATCACGCTACCGGACCTCAGACTATATTATAAATCGATAGTGATCAAAACAGCATGGTACTGGCACAAAAACAGAGAGGTAGATGTATGGAACAGAATAGAGAACCAAGAGACGAACCCAGCTACTTACCGTTATTTGATCTTTGTCAAGCCAATTAAAAACATTCAGTGGCGAAAAGGTTCCCTAACAAATGCTGATGGGTAAACTGGCTGGCAACCTGTAGAAGACTGAAATTGGACACATGCCTTTCACCATTAACTAAGATAGACTCTCACTGGATTAAAGATTTAAACTTAAGACTTGAAACTATAAAAATACTAGAAGAAAGTGCATGGAAAACTCTTGAAGAAATTGGCCTGGGTGAATATTTTATGAGGAGGAGCCCCTGGGCAATTGAAGCAGCATCAAAAAAACACTACTGGGACCTGATCAAACTAAAAAGCTTCTGCACAACCAAGAACACAGTAAGTAAAGCAAGCAGACAGCCCTCAGAATTGGAGAAGATATTTGCAGGTTATGTCTCCAACAAAGGTTTAATAACCAGAATCCACGGAGAACTCAAATGTATAAGCAAGAAAAGAACAACACTCTCACTCTGAGGTCTGGAAGCCTGTCCCCCAGGAGTCCAGATTCTTGGATATTTTCTCAAGAGGTGTGAACAGGGCATGGACTGCTGCTGGTCAGTGCTCATTCTGCAGCACAGGAGTAAGGAGAGGAGGGTCAGCTGAGAGGGAACCATACAAGAATGGCAGTGCCCCAAGGCACAGAGCACCAGCTGCTTTAGCAACAATAGGTCTCACCCCTGCATATTCCAGAGTCACACCCCCGTCTTTCTAGGCAACCAGAGGAGGCTGGCAGAACAGATCTGGAATGGAAACCATGAGTAAAGGGTTTGCCTCAGGTGGTACTGGCCTGGGCAGAGCGTGGGGACTAGAATACACATGCACAGAGTTGGCAGATTCCCAGGGTGGGGCTGACCCAGAGGATGCCTTTACTGAGCCTAAGATGCACCTGGCCCTCAGGGGGTCATTAGCCAAGACAAAGGAGGGCAGGCAGAGGCTGGAACTGACAGCTAACTGTGCCACTGGAATACAAACAGCAGCTGAGACTGTGCAGCTGCACGGACAGGGCCTGAGGTGCTGGTGAACTCTAAAAGTGTCTCTTCTGCAGGGGGAATATAGCCAGGACAGAAACAAATTCCACAAAGTTGTTCTGTTCTGTCAGTACCATCACTCAGGGGCAGGGCTAGAACTGAGTGAACAGCCCCAGCCTCCATTAAGCACCCGAGGTTGTCAGGTCTCACCTCCCCCTGCCAGATAGTGGCAGAGAGCAACAGCCTAGCTGACGAGAAATAGATCTCCCTGTGATTCAGGCAGGTGCAAACCCCTGGAGTTTCTGCTCGTTGGAGGCAACTGGATCACAGCCTTGTGGGGTTATTAGTGACTGGGTGTGACAGAGGTACAGGGTGAGGAAGGAGGCATCAACCTTCCCAGACTATCTATTTGCTGGGTGGGTCCTCCTGACCTCACAGAGCACCAGAGCAAGTCATATTTGAGTTGCCAGCAGACCTCTGCGATCTACTTACCAGAGACCTTTTGACCTCTCCCACCTGAGACAGGTGCTGACTGAGACAATTTATTTGGACCTCTTGAACTGGGCCAATTATCCAAGGAATATCCAGGTGGTACCATGAATGTGTGGTTGTGGGAAGGTTTAATTTTCCTTTTCCAATGGTTGCCTGTGGAGGGCGGGGCAACTTAATTGCTGGTATTTCTCCACATCTGAGACTTCAACCCAAACTAACTGATTCAGCAGAAAACAAGACAGAGCCACTTAGCCTCACCACAACAAGCATGTCCCCAGTTTCTCAGGCCATAGCACTACATGGGTCCTTTGCAAAGCTCTGGGAGAAAAGGTCCAGACACCAGTCCCAACTTTGGGGCAAAGAGATGGTTAATCAGTATTTCTGGAGCCCCCAACCCAACTTCTCTTTATCCACTCATCTAGTCAACCGATGTAAAATAATCATGGGGCAGAATCAGCATGAAAGCTCTTGTAAGAGGAGGCCGGCAACCAACACGAACAGATCTGGGACGGAAACGCAGGCCCCCTGAGACTTCAACCCAGAGTAACTGTTTCACTAGGGTCGAACAGAAACCAGCCAAAAACAAGACAGAAACACTTAGCCCCAGCACACCAAACAGGGCCCCAGTACATAGCACTGTACGGGTCCTCAACAAAGCTCCAGGGGAAAAATCAAAGGGACAGCTCCACTGTCCTCTAAAAAGGCATAGGTTAGCTGACTGGATACAAAAACTCAGGCCAGATATTTGTTGCATACAAGAGTCACATCTTAACTTAAAAGACAAATATAGACTCAGGGTGAAATAATCATGGGGCGGAATCAGTGGAAAAACTCTGGGAACATGAATAACCAGAACAGAGCAACCCCCCCAAGGAAAGATATGGCAGATGTAACTGAAGATCCCATTCATAAACCACTGGCCGAGATGTCAGAAATTGAATTCAGAATTTGGATTGCAAACAAGATTAATAAAGTGGAGGAAAATTTGGAATTCTAAATTCGAGGAGCAATTCAAAAGTCGGAATTAGGAACTTGAGGACAAATTCAAAAGTTGTCTCAAGAATTTAACGAATTTAAAGACAAAACCACCAAAGATTTAGACACACTGAAGCAAGAATTTGCAGCCCTCAAAGATCTGAAAAATACTGTAGAAACCCTCAGTAACAGAGTGGAGCAAGCAGAAGAAAGGATTTCTGACATTGAAGACAAAGCCTTTGAATGCTCCCAAACTCTCCAAGATGAAGAGAAATGGAGAGCAAAAATGGATCATTCTCTCAGAGAACTCTGGGATAATTCGAAGAAGGTTAATATCTGCCTCATTGGAATCCCTGAATCCGATGAAGTGGCCTCGTTGGACAGAGGCCCTTCTCAATGAAATTATGAAACAGAATTTTCCAGACAGGCCTAGAGATTCTGAAATTCAGATAGCAGACAGTTTCAGAACCCCAGCACGACTCAATCCGAATAAGACATCCCCCAGGCATATCATAATTAACTTCACTAAAGTGAACATGAAGGAGAAAATTCTGAAAGCAGCCAAATGTAAGAAAGCAATTACCTACAAAGGGAAGAATATTAGAATGACTGCAGATCTCTCTGCTGAAACTTCTCAAGCCAGAAGAGGGTGGTCATCGACTTTTAATCTCCTAAACGAAAATAACTTTCAACCCCAGATCCTGTATCCAGCTAAACTGAATTTCATTTATGATGGAGAAATTAAATACTTTAATGACATTCATATGTTGAAGAAATTTGCCATAACCAAACCAGCTCTTCAGGATATTCTCAGACCAATCTTCCATAACAACCAACCCAATCCTATACCACAAAAGTAAACTCACTCAGAAACTTTAGATCAAACTCCAACTTCCACACTGGTGAAAGGATTAAAAATGTCCACTGGACTTTCGAAAAACTCAATACCCAAAATTTTACCAGACTTATAAATATTCTCCATTAATGTGAACGCCTTAAACTGTCCTCTAAAAAGGCATAGGTTAGCTGACTGGATACAAAAACTCAGGCCAGATATTTGTTGCATACAAGAGTCACATCTTAACTTAAAAGACAAATATAGACTCAGGGTGAAAGGATGGTCACCCATATTTCAGGCAAATGGTAATCAGAAAAAAGCAGGTGTTGCAATTTTATTTGCAGATACAATAGGCTTTAAACCAACAAAAGTAAGAAAGGATAAGAATGGTCACTTCATATTTGTTAAGGGTAATACTGAATATGATGAGATTTCAATTATTAATATCTATGCACCCAACCAGAATGCACCTCAATTTATAAGAGAAAGTCTAACACACATGAGCAACTTGATTTCCTCCAGCTCCATAATAGTCTAAGATTTCAACACTCCTTTGGCAGTGTTGGATCAATCCTCCAATAAGAAGCTGAGCAAAGAAATTTTAGATTTGGGCGGCGCCTGTGGCTCAAGGAGTAGGGCGCCAGTCCCATATGCCAGAGGTGGTGGGTTCAAACCTAGCCGTGGCCAAAAACCAAAAAAAAAAAAAAAGAAGAAGAAAGAAATTTTAGATTTAAACCTAACCATTGAACATTTGGATTTAGCAGACATCTACAGAACATTTCATCCCAACAACACTGAATACACATACTTCTCATCAGCCCATGCAACTTACTCCAAAATCGATCACATCAGAACATTTAAGAAAATTGGTATAGAAGGGACAATTCTTAAACTGACAGAGGCCATCTACAGTAAACCTACAGCCAATATCATATTGTATGGAGTTAAATTGAAATCATTTTCACCCAGATCAGGAACCAGACAAGGCTGCCCATTGTCTCCATTGCTCTTTAACATTGTAATGGAAGTTTTAGCCACCGCAATTAGGGAAGAAAAGGCAATCAAGGGTATCCATATAGGGTCAGAAGAGATCAAACATTCACTCTTCGCAGATGATATGATTGTATATCTGGAAAACACCAGGGATTCTACTACATATCTCTTAGAAGTGATCAAGGAATACATCAGCGTCTCAGGTTACAAAATCAACAGTCATGAATCGGTAGCCTTTATATATATCAACAATAGCCAAGTTGAAAAAACAGTTAAGGACTCTGTCATAGTAGTGCCAAAGAAGATGAAATATTTGGGAGTTTATCTAACGAAGGACATGAAAGAACTCTATAAAGAGAACTATGAAACTCTAAGAAAAGAAATAGTGAAAATGTTAACAAATGGAAAAACTACCATGCTCATGGCTGGGAAGAATCGACATTGTTAAAATGTTCATACTACCCAAAGCAATATATAATTTTAACACAATCCCTATTAAAGTTCCACTGTAATACTTTAAAGATCTTGAAAAAACAATAATTTGTTTTATATGGAATCAAAAAAAACCTCGAATAGCCAAGACATTACTCAGAAATAAAAACAAAACAGGAGGAATTACGCTACCAGACCTCAGACTATACTACAAATCAATAGTGATCAAAACAGCATGGTACTGGCACAAAAACAGAGAAGTAGATGTCTGGAACAGAATAGAGAACCAAGAGATGAATCCGTTATTTAATCTTTGACAAGCCAATTAAAAACATTCAGTGGCGAAAAGATTCCCTATTTAACAAGTCGTGCTGGGTGAACTGGCTGGCAACCTACAGAAGACTGAAACAGGGCCCACACCTTTCACCATTAACTAAGATAGACTCTCACTGGATTAGAGATTTAAACTTAAGACACGAAACTATAAAAATACTAGAAGAGAGTGTAGGGAAAACCCTTGAAGAAATCGATCTGGGTGAGTATTTTATGAGGAGGACCCCCTGGGCAATTGAAGCAGCCTCAAAAATACATTACTGGGACCTGATCAAACTAAAAAGCTTCTGCACAGCCAAGAACATAGTAAGTAAAGCAAGCAAACAGCCCCCAGAATGGGAGAAGATATTTGCAGGTTATGTCTCCGACAAAGATTTAATAACCAGAATCCATAGAAAACTCAAATGTATAAGCAAGAAAAGAACAAGTGATCTCATTGCAGGCTGGGCAAGGGACTTGAAGAGAAACTTCTCTGAAGAAGACAGGTGTGCGGCCTACAGACGTATGAAAAAATGCTCATCATCTTTAATCATCAGAGAAATGCAAATCAAAACTACTTTGAGATATCATCTAACTCCAGTAAGATTAGCCCATATCACAAAATCCCAAGATCAGAGATGTTGGCGTGGATGTGGAGAAAAGGGAACACTTCTACCCTGCTGGTGGGAATGCAAATTAATACATTCCTTTTGGAAAGATGTTTGGAGAACACTTAGAGATATGAAAATAGATCTGCCATTCAATCCTATAATTCCTCTACTAGGCATATACCCAGAAGACCAAAAAGCACATCATAACAAAGATATTTGTACCAGAATGTTTATTGCAGCCCAATTCATGGAAAAGCCCAAGTGCTCATTGATCCATGAATGGATTAATAAATTGTGGTATATGTACACCATGGAACACTATACAGCCTTAAAGAAAGGTGGAGACTTTACCTCTTTCATGTTTACATGGATGGAGCTGGAACATGTTCTTCTTAGTAAAGTATCTCAGGAATGGAAGAAAAAGTATCCAATGTACTCAGCCCTACTATGAAACTAATTTGTGGCTTTCACATGAAAGCTATAACCCAGTTACAACCTAAGAATAGGGGGTAGGGGAACAGGGAGAGGAGGGAGGGGGCAAATGGGCAGAGGAAGGGAGATTGCTGGGATTACACCTGCGGTGCATCTTACAAGGGTATATGTGAAACTTAGTAAATGTGGAATATAACTTAGTAAATGTCTTAGCACAATAACTAAGAAAATGCCAGGAAGGCTATGTTAACCAGTATGATGAAAATGTGTCAAACAATCTATGAAAGCAAGGTATGATGTCCCGTGATCACATTAAGGTACACAGCTATGATTTAATTAAAAAAAAAAAAAAAGAAAGAAAGAAAGAAAAGGAAACTCTTGTAACATGAATAACCAGAATAGATGACCCCCGCCCCCCACCCGGAAAGATATGGCAGACGCAACTGAAGATCCCATTCATAAACAGATGGCTGAGATGCCAGAAATCGCACTCAGAATTTGGATTGCAAACAAGATTAATAGAATGGAATTACAAATTCCACAAGCAATTCAAAAGTTGTCTCAAGAATTCAATGAATTTAAAGACAAAATCACCATAGATTTTGACACATTGAGGCAAGAATTTGCACCCCTCAAAGTTCTGAAAACTACAGCAGAATTCCTCAGTAACAGAGTGGAGCAAGCAGAAGAAAGGGTTTCTAACATTGAAGAAAAAGTTTTGAATGCTCCAAAACTCTCAAAGACGAAGAGAAATGGAGAGCAAAAATGGATCATTCTCTCAGAGAGCTCTGGGATAATTAAAAGAAGGCTAATATTTGCCTCATAGGAATCCCTGAAAGTGATGAAGTGGCTTCACAAGGCACAGAGGCACTTCTCTATGAAATTATAAAAGAGAATTTTCCAGACATGCCAAGAGATTCTGAAATGCAGATAGCAGACAGTTTCAGAACCCCAGCACAACTCAACCCAAATAAGACATCTCCCAGGCACATCATAATCAACTTCACTAAAGTTAATATGAAGAAGAAAATTCTGAAAGCAGCCAGACATAAGAAAATCTTAACCTACAAAGGGAAGAATATTAGAATGACAGCAGATCACTCTACTGAATCCTTTCAAGCCAGAAGAGGGTGGTCATTGACTTTTAATCTCCTAAAACAAGTAACTTTCAACCCAGGATCCTGTATCCAGCTAAAATGAATTTCATTTATGATAGAGAAATTATATACTTTAATGACATTCACTGTTGAAGAGATTTGCCATAACTAAACCAGCTCTCCAGGATATTCTCAGACCTATCCTCCATAATGACCAGCACAATCCTCTACCACAAAAGTAAACTCACTCAGAAACTTTTGGTCAAACTCCAACTTGCACAGTGGCAAAAGGATTAAAAATGTCCTCTGGACTTTCAAAAACTCAACACCAATATTTACCAGGCTTATCAATATTCTCCATTAATGTGAATGGCTTAAACTGTCCTCTAAAGAGGCACAGGTTGGCTAACTGGATACAAAAACTCAAGCCAGATATCTTCTGCATACAAGAATCCAATCTTACCTTAAAACATAAATACAGACTCAGGGTTAAAGGATGATCGTCCATATTTCAGGCAAATGCTAGCCAGAAAAAAAGCAGGCATTGCAATTCTATTTGCAGATACAATAGGCTTTAAACCAACAAAAGTAAGGAAGGATAAGAATGGTTACTTCATATTTCTTAAGGGTAAAACTCAATATGATGAGATTGCAATTATTAATATTTATGCACTAAACAGAATGTGCCTCAATTTATAAGAAAAACTCTAACAGACATGAGCAACTTGATTTCTTCCAGCACCATAATAGTTGGAGATTTTAACACTCCTTTGGCAGTGTTGGATAAATCCTCCAATAAGAAGCTGAGCAAAATAAATTAAAAAAAAAAAAAAAAGGAAGCTGAGCAAAGAAATTTTAGATTTAAACCTAACCATCCAATATTTGGATTTAACAAACATCTGCAGAACATTTCATCCCAACAAAACTGAATACACATTCTTCCCTTCAGCCCACAGAACATACTCCAAAATTGATCACATCTTAGGTCACGAGTCTAACCTCAGTAAATTTAATGGTGTAGAAATTATTCTTTGCATCTTCTCGGACCACCATAGAATAAAATTGAACTCAGTAACAACAGGAATCTGCATACTCATACAAAAACAAGGAAGTTAAATAACCTTATGCTGAATGATAGCTGGGTCATAGATGAGATTAAGAAGGAAATCACCAAATTTTGGAAGAAAATGATAACAAAGACATGAATTACCAGAACCTCTGGGATACCACAAATGCAGTCCTAAGAGTGAAACTTACGGCACTGCAAGCCTTCCTCAAGAGAACAGAAAAAGAGTAAGTTAACAACTTAATGGGATATCTCAAGTAACTGGAAAAGGAAGAACATTCCAACCCCAAACCTAGGAGAAGAAAAAAAATAACCAAAATTAGAGCAGAATTAAATGAAATTGAAAACAAAAGGATTATACAACAGATCAATAAATCTAAAAGTTTGTTTTTGAAAAGGTCAATAAAATAGATAAACCTTTGGCTAACCTAACCAGGAAAAAAAGAGTAAAATCTCTAATTTCATCAATCAGAAATGACAAAGATGTAATAACAACAGACATCTCAGAAATTCAAAAAATCCTTAATGAATATTACAAGAAACTGTATCCTCAGAAGTACAAAAACTTGAAGGAAATAGACCAATATTTGCAAGCACACCACCTTCCTAGACTTAGCCAGAATGAAGTGGAAATGTTGAACAGGTCTATATCAAGTTCTGAAATAGCATCAACAATACAAAATCCTCCTAAAAAGAAAAGCCCAGGACCAGATGACTTCACATCAGAATTCTACCAAAACTTTAAAGAGGAACTACCCTGTTCCCCTGAAAATAAGATATCCTCTGAAAATAAGAACTGCTTACAGGAAAGAAAAGATGTCCCCTGAAAATAACACCTAGCGCATCTTTGGGAGCACACCTTAAAATAAGGCACTGTCTTATTTTCGGGGAAAGGGGGTATTACCTATATTATTCAACCTGTTCCAAAATATAGAAAAAGAAGAAATACTACCCAACACGTTCTATCAAGCAAATATCACCCTGATCCCCAAACCAGCAAAAGACCCAACAAGAAAGAAAATTATAGACCAATATCACTAATGAATATTGATGCAAAAATATTCAACAAGATCCTAACAAACAGAATCCAGCAACACATCAAACAAATTATACACCATGACCAAGTGGGTTTTATCCCAGGGTCTCAACCATGCCTCAATATACGTAAATCTATAAATATAATTCAGCACATAAACAAATTAAAAAACAAAGACCATATGGTCCTCTCATAGATGCAGAAAAATCTTTTGATAATATCCAGCATCCCTTCATAATCAGAACACTTAAGAAAATTGGTATACAAGGGACATTTCTTAAACTGATAGAGCCCATCTACAGCAAACCCACAGCCAATATCATATTGAATGGAGTTAAATTGAAATCATTTCCACTCAGATAAGGAACTAGGCAAGGTTGCCCATTTCTCCACTGCTTTTAAACATTGTAATGGAAATTTTAGCCATCACAATTAGGGAAGAAAAGGAGATCAAGGGTATCCATATAGGGTCAGAAGAGATTGAACTTTCACTCTTCACAGATGATATGATTGTCTATCTGGAAAACACCAAGGATTCTACTACAAAACTCTTAGAAGTGATCAAGGAATATCAGCATCTCAGATTACAAAATCAATATTCATAAATCAGTAGCCTTTATACATACCAACAATAGTCAAGCTGAAAAAACAGTCAAGGACTCTATTCTGTTCACAGTAGTGTTAAAGAAGATGAAATATTTGGGAGTTATCTAACAAAGGACGTGAAAGATCTCTATAAAGAGAATTATGAAACTCTAAGAAAAGAAATAGCTGAAAATGTTAACTAATAGAAAAACATACCATGCTCATGGCTGGGAAGAATCAACATTGTTAAAATGTCCATACTACCCAAAGCAATATACAATTTTAATGCAATCCCTATTAAAGCTCCACTGTCATACTTTAAAGATCTTGAAAAAATAATACTTCATTTTATATGGAATCAGAAAAAACCTTGAATAGTCAAGACATCACTCAGAAATAAAGACAAAGCAGGAGGAATCATGCTACCAGACCTCAGACTATACTATAAATCGATAGTGATCAAAACAGCATGGTACTGGCACAAAAACAGAGAGGTAGATGTATAGAACAGAATAGAGAACCAAGAGATGAACCCAGCTACTTACCATCATTTGATCTTTGACAAGCCCATTAAAAGCATTCAGTGGGGAAAAGATTCCCTATTTAACAAGTGGTGCTGGGTGAACTGGCTGGCGACCTGTAGAAGACTGAAACTGGACCCACACCTTTCACCATTAACTAAGATAGACTCTCACTGGATTAAAGATTTAAACTTAAGACATGAAACTATAAAAATACTAGAAGAGAGTGCAGGGAAAACTCTTGAAAAATCGGTCTGGGCAAATATTTTATGAGGAGGACCCCCCCAGGCAATTGAAGCAGCTTCAAAAATAAACTACTGGAACCTGATCAAACTAAAAAGCTTCTGCACAACCAAGAACACAGTAAGTAAAGCAAGCAGACAGCCCTCAGAATTGAAGAAGATATTTGCAGGTTATGTCTCCGACAAAGGTTTAATAACCAGAATCCACAGAGAACTCAAACATATAAGCAAGAAAAGAACAAGTGATCCCATCGCGGGCTGGGCAAGAGATTTGAAGAGAAACTTCTCTGAAGAAGACAGGCACATGGCCTACAGATGAAAAAATGCTCATCATCCTTAATCATCATAGAAATGCAAATAAAAACTACTTTGAGATATCATCTAACTCCAGTAAGAGTAGCCCACATCACAAAATCCCAAGACCAGAGTTGTTGGCATGGATGTGGAGAAAAGGGAACACTTCTACACTGCTGGTGGGAATGCAAACTAATATGTTCCTTTTGGAAAGATCTCTGGAGTACACTTAGAGATCTAAAAATAGACCTGCTATTCGATCCTACAATTCCTCTGCTAGGTATATACCCAGAAGACCAAAAATCACATCATAACAAAGATATTTGTACCAGAATGTTTATTGCAGCTCAATTCATAATTGCTAAATCATGGAAAAAGCCCAAGTGCCCATGGATCCATGAATGGATTAATAAATTGTGGTATATGTACACCATGGAATATTATGCTACCTTAAAAAAGATTGAGACTTTACCTCTTTCATGTTTACATGGATGGAGCTGGAACATATTCTTCTTAGTAAAGTATCTCAAGAATGGAAGAAAAAATATCCAATGTACTCAGCCGTGCTATGAAACTAATTTATGGCTTTCATATGAAAGCTATAACCCAATTATAACCTAAGAATATGGGGAAGGGGAAGAGGGAGGTGAGGGAGGGGGGAGGATGAGTGGAGGGAGGGTGGGGTTACGCCTGTGGTGCATCTTACAAGAGTACATATGAAACTTACTAAATGTAAAATATAAATGTCTTAATGCAATAACTAAGAAAATGCCAGGAAAGTTAGGTTAACCAGTGTGATGAAAATGTGTCAAACTGTTTATAAAACCAGTGTATGGTGCCCCATGATCGCATTAATTTACACAGCTATGATTTAATAATTAAATAAAAAACTGGAAAAAATATATATCCAATGTACTCAGCCCTACTATGAAACTAATTTATGGCTTTCACATGAAAGATATAACCCAGTTATAACCTAAGAATATGGGGAAGGGGGAGAGGGAGGGAAGAGGATGGGAGGGGGTAGGATGGGTGGAGGGAGGGTGATTGGTGGAATCACACCTACAGTGCATCTTACAAGGGTACATGTGAAACTTAGTAAATGTAGAATATAAATGTCTTAACACAATAACCAAGAAAATGCCAGGAAGCCTATGCTAACCAGTGTGATGAAAATCTGTCAAATGGTATATAAACCAGTGTATGGTGAAAGAAAATTTAAAAATAAAATAAAAATCCTCAAATAAAACACAGGACGATATTAGCATGGGGAAAAACTTTAAGGCATGAATCGATAAAAATCTTCAAAGAAAAACATTGGAAGATATTGGCATGGGGAAAGACTTTATGAAGAAGACTGCCATGGCAATTACAACAACAAAAAAAAAATAAACAAATGAAACTTAATTAAACTGAAAAGCTTCTGTACAGCTAAGGAGACAACAACCAAAGCAAATAGATAACCTACACAATGGGAAAGGGTATTGGCATATTTTGAATCAGACAAAAGCTTGATAACTAGGATCTAAAAAGAACTCAAATTAATCCACATGAAAAAAGCCAACAATCCCATATATCAATGGGCAAGAGACATGAATAGAACCTTCTCGAAAGAAGACAGATGAATGGCTAACAAACATATGAAAAAATGCTCATTGTCCCTAATTATTAGAGAAATGCAAATCAAAACAACCCTGAGATATCATCTAACCACAGTGAGAATGGCCCACATTACAAAATCTCAAAACTGCAAATGCTGGCATGGATGTGGAGAGAAGGGAACACAATTACAATGCTGATGGGACTGCAAACTAATACAACCTTTTTGGAAGGAAGTATAGAGAACCCTCAAAAAACTCAAGCTAGACCTCCCATTTGATCCTGCAATCCCATTACTGGGCATCTACCCAGAAGGAAAAAAATCCTTTTATCATAAGGACACTAGACTGTTTATTGTAGCTCAATTTACAATCGCCAAAATGTGGAAACAGTCTAAATGCCCCCCAAACAGGAATGGATTAACAAGCTGTGGTATATGTATACCATAGAATACTATTCAGCCATTTAAAAAATGGAGACTTTACAGCCTTTGTATTAACCTGGATGGAAATGGAACACAGTAATCTTAGTAAAGCATCACAAGAATGGAGAAGTATAAATCCTATGTATTCAATTTTGATATGAGGACAATTAATGACAATTAAGGACATGGTGGGGGGTGGGGGAAGGGGAGAGCACAGAGAGAGAGAAGGCAGGAGGGAGTGGGGGAAAAGAA
The DNA here is from genome assembly GCF_027406575.1 of Nycticebus coucang. Taxonomy (NCBI): domain Eukaryota; kingdom Metazoa; phylum Chordata; class Mammalia; order Primates; family Lorisidae; genus Nycticebus; species Nycticebus coucang. The sequence goes on from NC_069788.1 coordinate 92,722,700, forward strand.
GAGCAGAGAGAGCGATGGAGGGAGGGGGTGGGATCTTGGTGTGTGATACATCTCTTGGGGGGAAAGACACAATTGTAAAAGGGACTTTACCTAACCTATGCAATCAGCGTTACCTGGTTTCTTGTACCCTCACTGAATCCCCAACAATTAAAAAAAATTTTCAAATATCACAAACCCTCACTTGAATGACAGGCTATTAAAAGAGGTAACAGGTAGGATTAATCATATATATAATTGATCTGTTTTATCCTCAAACAACACTTATCCCCCAAAACAAGAAAATAGAGAGATTTATATGCTATATTGAGATTCGTAGTTTGAAGATTTACAGAGTTCCCAGGACACACCCCTTGCCAATGACAAGGGACTCTTTCATGCAAAAAATGTTTGCTTGTATACTTGCCAAATGTCTAGAACATGAAGTTTTATGTCAATATGGGATAAGACCCCATATCCAATGCATCCAGCATTCCATCCTTTTATGAACAGGGGAATTCTACTTGGGAGATGGCAGAATAACTTTGTTCTTCTATAAATTCACTGTGCGTATTGTGCAGACCTGACACTCTGTCATAAACACTGTCATACAGACTCTAGGATCAAAATAGATGGTAGACCAAGTAGGTAAGGAGTGAGAGAGAGAGAGAGAGAGAGAGAAAGAGATGGATGTGAGCATATGGGAAAAGACCATCTCACATGACTTTCCTTGTGTAAGAGGATTATGCTGATAGGTAATTGCTGATTATTAATTAAATAGTAACTCTTTAGTGAGTTAGTAATATCTCTTTATTCCTTTAGATATGGCTTTCAGTTGATGGCGGCAACACCTTTGAATTATTAGCTGACTTTCATGATGATATCATAGAGAGGACTTTTCATAGCTTTTATTCTTCAGACATCACTTTTGTTGCCAAAAGTGGGAAGGTTTACTTGACAAAGGCAGGTAAGGAATTTGCTTTTATTGGTGTAAATACTACATGTGTGCTAGTGATCAGAAGATATATGAAAAATCTCCTTCATTAATCAACTAATCCAAAGGTCTCGAAACTATTAGGAGTGATGGATTTGTTGGATCTGCAGAAGTAGGATTCTATTAATATCTCTAAAGACAGGACCACAGATCACCATGCTATGTTCTTATCTACAATTTTAGTGATATTTTGCTTTCCCAAAAGCCAAATAATGGTAGCTGCCACTTATCACGCTACAATTGTGCTCAGCATGTTACAAATGTTGTCTCATTAAATATTCACAGCATCCTTGCCAAAGTAGTAATGTTAGCTTACTTTTACTGATTAAATTGATGCAGCTGAGACCACACAACCAGTAAGAAGTGTATTTGTGTGAAGATATAATGCTCTCTGTCTCCTGGATTTGGTAATCTTGTGATTTCCTTGGTCAAGCCTATATAGCTTCTTTGAGTTTTTTGCACAGTGAAACATATAGTTAATATCGATTGACCTTGCCAACAGGTGCCCTCTCCTTTCCAACTCAGTCGAATTTTGCTAATGAGATTAGAATGACAAAAGGACAATGATTCTCAATTTATTTCTGTATCTCTGTGACCTGAATTTTCATTTTATTTTGTCGTTCTATTACTGAGTCTTTGAGATTAATTGCTTTTTTTAATTTATTAACGTCTTTTTATGCAAAATATGAAGAAAAATTGCCTCCTGTCTTGGGATATGTTATGTCTCAAGTGGATTCTTTGTATCTTTTATAGGCTGTTAGTCCCTTCCTTCCCTTCCTTTCCCCTCCTATCCTCTATTCCCTTATCTCTTTTGTTAGCCTTTTTTCCTCACCTCTCCTCCTTCTATTCTTCCTTCTCCTCCTTTCATCAAGTTCATCATTAAAGTATGCAGCTCTGGTCAGATCTACTTACTCTAGCAAACAGAGCAAGTAGTAGGTGAATCAGAGCAAGTAGTCAGTGAGACCCACTGACTTCACCTCATTTAAATAGGATTGGACTCATTTTCTCAACTCAGTACAATGCCTTTGGAAGACAGTAAACCTGGCTAGACACAAGAGGACTTGATTTTTCCCTTGTCTTTTCCTTTAAATACCTTCTCATCCACTGTCACCTTCTTACTTGTTAGGAGCATGTTACAGAGAGTCTTGAAGATTTCATTGACTTACAATGTTGCCTTAATAGGCTGGATATAAAATACTGTGACCCATTTTATCAGAATTTGCTCTTTCTTTCCTTACGTCTTACTCTTCTACATTTTGACATAAAATTGTTCTCTTTACTTTTTTGATTATTACTGATATTTCTGGGTTTGTTATTTGTTAATTCATTTTTTGGTAAGTTTGAATTTTCATTTGTGGTAAAATATACATAACATAAAATTAAGCATTTTAACCATTTTTAAGTATACCATTCTGGGACATTGAGTATATTCAAATTTTTGTGCAGCCATCACCACTATCCATCACCAGAACTTATTTCATCTTCACACAAACTAAACTCTGTACCCATAGCAACCCAAGAACCAAGCTGCAACCCAGTGGACTGGGGGTTCCTCCTTAAGCGGAAACCTTGCCTGACTGTCCAGGGTCTGGCAGACAAAGGGAGCGGAAGGCTCAGAAATTTACACACACACACACACACACACACACACACACACAGTGTTCTGACCTGTGAGAGAGGACACCATGCCAGGCCCTGGCCAGGCTAACCGGTACTATCTGGAGCCCAATGTTCAAGGCTACTTATTTAGAAAATTGGGGGCAAAAAGTGAAAAAGTAACAGCTTCGTGCTTCAATTAAACAGGCAATTCTTTGTTCAGGGAAGAAAGTTATCAGGTTGAAGGACAGGAGAGTACATAGCTACAAATCAAAGAGTACTTTTGGGGGAAATTTAATGAAGGAAAGTTATAGCTTTCAGGTCAAGGTGCCTGCAACTGCAGGGTATCTGCAGGGCAACTATAAATTACTTTCTAGTTTTATTTTATATTTTTGTATTTAAGCTGTTGATGTTTAACTAGACATCTCCCAGACTATTTTTTTATCTACTCTGCTGGAAATTCCAATCCCCCGTCGCCACCATAGACGTGCATTTCTGTGGGGAAGCTGAAGCTTGGGGCCATAACCCACTGGAGATTTAAGGGGGAAATGCACCCTATTCTAGCTTTCACTCACATGTAGCCATTAAACAATAACTCCATTCTTCCCTCCCCCCCAGCACATGGCAGCTACTTTCCATCTCTATGAATTTGACTAGGATAGTTGCCTCATGAAAGTAGAATCATACAATATTTTTCCTTTTACAACTATCTTATATCACTTAGCATGTCTTCAGAAATCATCCATGATGTAACATGTATCATTATTTTATTCCTTCTTATGGCTGAATAATATTCCATTGTATGCATATGCCACATTTTGTCTGTCTGTTTATCAGGATATCGATGAATATTTGATGTTTTCTCACTTTTTGGCTTTTAAGACTAATGCTGCTATCACCAATTACATACAAGTTTTGTGTAGAAATGTGCTTTCACTGCTCTTGGGTACATACCTAGAAGAGAATCTGTCAAACTGGAGCTGTACCACTTTACATTCTAATCAACAATGTATGAAGTATTTCTCCATATTCTTACTAACACGCATTACTGTCTGTCTTCTTTTCATTATCCTAGTGAGTAAGACATGGTATCTCATTGTGGTTTTGATTTGCATTACCCTAATGACTAATGATGTCCAGCATCTTTCCCTGTGTTTTGTTAGCAATTTGTGTATTTCTTTGGAAAAATATTCCAATTCTTTGCCCATTTTAAATTGGCTTTTCTCTTTTGCTGTTCAGCTCTAAGAGTACATTATATGTTCTAGATATAAATTCCTTATCAGATATATGATTTGCAAATATTTTATCTTATTCTCTGGTTATCTTTTCACTTTTTTAATGGTGCTCTTTTAATTAAACATTAAATATGTTTAATTTTGATGAAGTCCAATTTTTTTATTAAGTCAAATACACAAAGATCATGAATATATTTATACGTATGTGGGGTACAATGTGTTGATTTCTTTTTTTATACAATCTGATGTGGTTAGATCAAACCAATCAACATAGCTTTCACCTCATTTACATGAATATTATGCTAAGACATTTATGTTCTACACTTAACAGATTTGACTTGTACCCTTGTCATATGCTCCATGGGTGTGGTCCCGCCTTTTACCTTCCCTCTATCAAACCTCCCCCCTCCCCAACGAAGTCCAATTTATTTTTACTTTTGTTGCTTATGATTTTGGTTTCACATCTAAGAAACCATTGACTCATCCAAGATCATGAAAATTTACTCCTTTGTTTCCTTCAGAGAGTTTTATTGTTTTCATATATATTTCATTGTGTTTTTGTTGGTTCATTTCATCACATGTTTATAAGATGATGAAGCTACCAGCTGGGCGTGGTGGCTCATGCCTATAATCCTAGAATTCTGGGAGGCCAAGGTAGATAAATTGCTCAAGCTCAGGGGTTTGAGACTCTCTACTAAAAATAGAAAAACTAGTCAGGCATTGTGATGGGAGCCTGCAGTCCTAGCTACCTGGTAAGCAGAGGCAAGAGGATCGCTTGAGCTCAAGATTTTAATTTTGAGGTTACTGTGAGCTATGATAACTGTCTCAAAATAATAATAATAATAATAATACAACCAATTGTGTAAATAAAATAAAGCTGAAAATCAATAACTTAACAGGCAAGGGAGATTTACCTTCAGAAATAGCATTCCAGAATAATATCCAAGAAGGACTTTTTTTTTTTTTTTTTTTTGCGACAGAGCCTCAAACTGTCGCCCTGGGTAGAGTGCCATGGCATCACAGCTCACTGCAACCTCCAACTCCTGGGCTCAGGTGATTCTCCTGCCTCCGCCTCCCAAGTAGCTGGGACTATAGGCGTCTGCAACAACGCCCGGCTATTTTTTGGTTGCAGCCATCATTGTTTGGCGGGCCCGGGCTGGATTCGAACCTGCCAGCTCAGGTGTATGTGGCTGGCGCCTTAGCCGCTTGAGCCACAGGTGTTGAGCCTCCAAGTAGGACTTTTATAGATTATTGGTTAAATTTGGAGATTGCATTAAATTTGGAGATTGAGGTAAACTTGTAGATATCTGATTAGGTAAACAAGAATGGAGGAAATGCTGACTGTCTCCAAGATACAAGCAAGCCTGGGGATTTGGGGTTTGTTTTTAACATTTAGCATTTTGACTGTCTAGCTTAAAACCAATTTCTTCTGGTGTTCAGAGTCTCTGACATGATTTTAAACAACAAACTTTCTATAAGTTTCTGATATAAGTTCAAATGGTATGGTTTTGATTGCCTTAGTTGTGTCCTTGATGCGCTCCAGGTGAAGCAGTTTTACAGTCTTTCAATCTCTGCTATTGGTCCTTCCTTATTCAAGGATGAGGAGAAACCACAAAATTTAGTCTCTATAATATCATTAAAACTTTTGTTCAATTTATGTTGGTATCAAGGTTAATTCTTGTGGTTTATTTATCTGAATCATGTGTTGAGACAGTAGCTGTGCAGACTTTGATGGGCACCATATGATTGTGAAATAAACAAAAGTGACTGAGTATTATTAGGCAGGATTGGAAGGTAGAGTAAGACATGAAGCATTTCTACTACTCCAGAAAGCTCTCTCATGCAACGTTATTGTTTGTGCACCTCTAAGAATAGCCATTATTTTGAATTCTATCTATATTAGTTTGACCTAGTTTTGAACTATGTATTCTTTTGTGTCTGATGTTTTCGGTCAGCATTATGACTACAAGATTTCTCCATAATGTGGTATGTATTAGTAATTTATTCTTTTCCAAACTCCATGTAATCTTCTGATGTATGAATATTCTATATTATTTACATTTGGGGCTTATTAAAAATAAGGCAGCAATGACCACTTTTGTATAAGTCTTTTTCTGGACATCATCTTTCTTTTCTGTTATATATACACCTAAGGATGGAATTGTTGCATCATAAAGTGTATGTTTATTAAGGTCTTTGTGGAAAAAATATGTTAAGTACTGCATTATTCCAAAGTAATTGTATTAATTTGTTATTTCACCAGCAATGTAAGGGAGTTCCTTCTTATCCCCACTCTCGCCACCACTTAGTATTATTATTCTTTTAAATGTAATACTTTATAGTGAATGTGCAATGGTATGTCATTGAAGATTTGTTTGAATAAGTAAACATGTTGAGCACATTTTCATATGTTCACTTTATATCTTTTTTGTAATTGTCTTTTAAGTCTTTTATCAAGTTTTGATTAGATTGACTTTTGAAATTAATTTCTATGAGCTTTTCTTTCCTTTTCTCTCTCTCTCTCTTTTTAAGACACAGTCTCAATTTGTTGCCCCAGGCTGGAATGTCGTGGCATCAGCCTAGTTCACAGCATCTTCAAACTCCGGGGTTTAAATGGTCCTCCTGCCTCAGCCTCAGAGTAACTGGGACTACAAGTGTTAGCCACAATGCAGAGCTTATTTTTCTGTATCTAGTAGAGACAGGGTTTTGCTCTTGCTCAGGCTGGTCTTGAACTCCTGAGCCCAAGTGATCCTCCTGCCTCAGGCTCTGAGAGACCTAGGGTTACAGGCATGAACCACCATGGCTGGCCAAATTCTGTGAGTTTTTAATGTACTATGGATGAGTTGTTGGTTAGAAATAAGACTTAAAAGTATCTTCTCTTAGTTAGTGGCTTATTGTTTTTACTCTCTTCATTGTGTTTTTGATCAAAAATGCTTAATTTTAATTTTTCAAAGTTTAACTTGTTAACCTTTTCTTTTATGGTTAGTACTTTTTGCTCTTTGTATTCTGTTGAGAATTTTTGCCTGTTACAAAGTTAAAAAGATATTCTCCTGTTTTCTTCTAGTAGACGGATTATTTTAGATTTCATATATAGGTCAATGTAAAATCTCTAATTTTGTATATATTATGAAGTGAGGTTTATTTTTCCCTCATGTAGCTACCAGCAACTCTCTTCTGGCCTCTTTCCTCAGTCTCCCACATACCTGGGACTGCAGGTGCCCACCACAACACCTAACTGGTTTTAGAGATGGGGGTCTCACTCTTCCTCAGGCTGGTCTCAAACTCCCAAGCTCAAGCAATCCACTCACCTTGCCTCCCAGAGTACTAGGATTCAGGTGTGAGCCACTGCATCCAGCCTGAAAGAGAAGAATTAAGAATGACACTTTTTGAACTAACCAACAGGAATAATGCTATTGCCATTAACAAAGGTCAGGAAGGCTTAGGATGGGGTGGTTGTGTGAAGACTAGGAACTCAGTTTAGGATGAATTTAGTTTGAGATGCTTAACCGATGTTGATCTGAACCTGGTAGGAGGCAGTTAGATATATAAGTTGAGGCTTCAAGAAGGAGAACCAAATGAGAGATTTTAATTTGGCAATCATCTAAATAAAGATGGACTTAAAATCCTAAAACTGGACAAGATCTTCAAAGATAGTGAGAGAAGAAATCTAAAAACTGAGTCCTAGAGCATTCCACATTTAAGGGTCAGGGACAGGAGAATGAACCAGAAGAACCCAAGATAACTGAATGGGATTGAATGGGAGTGTGGGTGAGGGAAGGGTGGTGTGCAGAAATCAGCCCCTCACCCTGAGCCAGGAGCTTTCACTGAAGCTCCATTCAGGGGTGGGGACTCTCTCTTTCTCGGGATCAGCATCTGTTTGGCTAAGTGAATGCTGGTATACTACTAGATTACTGGCAGTCCCTGTCAATGAGGAGCCCTAAGACATGAGGGAACCATAAGACATCCAGCTTGGTTTATAATTAATGACTCAGCAGCCTCTACTGATAATTGTCCTTGCCAACCCTGGTGTCATTTTCTCACTGCCTCCAACCTATCCAGTAACCTGACTTGCCAGTATTAGAAAGAGAAATCACCACCAGAGGGAACTAATCTCTTTCCCTCTAGATCTTGTAATCTAACAACCTCTCCTGGAAACAGGTTCTCTCTTCAGGGAACAGGTTCTATAGTGATGTGGGGTCCGGAAAAGACTTTCTGGGGATCTATGTATTTTCTAATTCAGGAGTCTCACAGCCTGACTTTCACCCTTTATATCAAATAAAGAAGTTTTTTATAAGGAATGATATTAAAAGTTCTTTAATAGTAGTGTATCATAATCAAAAGACTTCTGTTTATTTCCTAATAGGATTAGGAAGATACACTATAACTGGAAGTGTTACTGATGATGTTTTCACGTTATACTATGATCAATTGGGATTTGTACATAAACTGACTCCAGATAACTTTGAAGGTGGTGGATCACCTACAGCCTCTGAAAATTCTAGAAATATTTTTGGTCAGGTCAGTGATATGACGCATTAAAACAGTTTTCCTTATTTTAGAATAACGGGGAAATAGAAAACCATTTTCCTTGAGACAAACTCTTATTAATGCACTTTTCTCTATTTAACTAAAGAATAAACCTCTCAAACCAAGGAACATCTCCAAAATCTTCTAACAAATCCCACTCAGGGTTAAATAGCTTTGACTCCACCTAGGATATCTTTAGGCATACACTGAGGCTGGCGGGTTTGGACCAACCCGGGCTAGCTAAACAATAATAACAGGTGCAACAAAAAATAACCAGGCATTGTGGTGGGCACCTGTAGTTCCAGCTACTTGGGAGGCTGAGGCAAGAGAATCACTTCAGCCCAAGGTTTGAAGTTGCTGTGAGCTGTGATGCCACAGCACTCTACTGAGGGTAACAATAGTGAGAACTCTCAAAAAAAAAAAAAAGAGAGAGAGAGAGAGACGATGGTATTTAAACTTCCCCTGTCTGAGATATGTGCAGAGAGTAAGGGTGGGAACTTCCACAGGAGAGTAATATGCCACCATGTGACTCTCTGTGTTATTTGTCTGAGTCTGGGATATGGATTCTTGATATATACAAAGTCAATGATGTGAGCAGGAGGATGAAACTAACCACAAAAAATAGTTAGTTTAATTTTTCACTAACTTCACAATGTATTGAAAATATCTTAGTTCCCTTATGTGATAGTTTATACCAATGCTTTGGGAACGTAAAAAAAAAAAAAAAGTTTATACCCAGGGCAAGTTTGAGGAACTCACACTCAATAGTATCATCTCTCTCTCCACAAACTGCATGTATCATTGCTGGATAAAAATAATCACTATCTCTTACTTTGTGCCAGACACTGTAATGAGCTCTGAATCTTTATAATAACTCTTTATCCCAATTTTGCCTATGAGAAAAGTGAATCTGTGAATACTACAATAATCTCAATGTACATAAACTAGAAAATATAGAGGAAATGAACTAATTCCTGAAAACACATAACCTCCCAAGACTCAATCAGGAAGAAATAGAACTCCTGAACAGACCGATAATGACCAGTGGGTTCAAAGCAGTAAAAAAAAAAAAAATAAACTTCCAACAAAAAACAGCCCCAGACCAGGTGGATTCACAGCAAAGTTCTATCAGAACTGCAAAGAAGAGGTAGTACCCATACTGGAGAAACTATTCCATAACATTGAGAAAGAGGGAATCAACTTATTCTACAAACCCAATATCACCTGATACCAAAGCCAGGAAAGGACACAACAAAAAAAGTAAACTATAGACCAATATCCCTTCATGAATACAGATGCAATAATCTTCCATGAAATACTAACAAACTGAATTCAAAAACAATCAAAAAATAATCCACCATGACCAAGTAAGGTTCATCCCAGGGATAGAAGGGTGGTTCTACACACATAAATCAAAAAACAGAATTCATCACATAAATAGAAGTAAAAACAAAGAACATATGATCATCTCAATAGGTGCAGAAAAAGCATTTGACAAAATCCAGCATGCTTTCATGATAAAAAAAAAAAACCCTCAACAAATAGGCATATAAGGAACAGATCTCAAAATTATAGAAGTCATGAATGACAAACTGATAGCCAATATCATACTGAATGGGGAAAAGTTGAAAGCATTCCCCCTAAGAACTGAAACAAGACAAGGGTGCCCACTGTTGCCACTTCTATTCAACATAGTAGTGAAAGTCATAGCCAGAGTAATCAGTCAAGAGAAAAAAATAAAGGGTATCTAAATGGGGGGAAAGGAAGTTACATTATTGTTTTTTAAAAATAAAGGGTATCTAAATGGGGGGAAAGGAGGTTACACTATTGTTTTTAAAAAAATAAAGGGTATCTAAATGGGGGGAAGGAGGTTACACTATTGTTTTTTGCTGTTAATATGATCTTATATATAAAAAAAAATTATACAGACGCCATCAAGTGACTCTTGGTATTGATAAATAAGTTCAGCAAAATCTCAGGTTTTATGGTTTTACTACAAATCAGTAGTAATCCTATATACCAATAACAGTCAAGCTAAGATTCAAATGGAAGACTCAATACCATTCACAATAGCTACAAAGAAAATAAAATAGGAATATATTTAATCAGGGAGGTGAAAGATCTCTACCAGGAGAACTACAAGACACTGAGGAAAAAAATCGCAGATGGCACAAACTAATGGAAAAACACACCATGTTCATGGCTCAGTAGCATCAACAATTTTAAAATGTCCATTCTGCTCATTTGGAACCAGAAAGGAGCCCAAATAGCCAAAGCAATCTTAAGCAAAAAGAACAAATCTGGAGGTATGACAATACCTAACTTCAAACTATACTACAAAGCTGTAGTAACCCAAACAGCATGGTATTGGTACAAAAATAGACACAGACCAAGGGAACAGAACAGAGAGCCCACATACGAAACTACCTACAGCCAAATGATCTTCGACAAAGCAGACAATAACATACACTGAGGAAATGAAGTTCTATTTAATAAATGTTGCTGAGAAAATTGGATAACCATATCCAGAAGAAGGAAATAAGACCCTTACCTGTCAGCACTTACAAAAATTAATTCAAGATGGATAAAAGACTTAAATGTAAGGCATGAAGCCATAAAAACTCTGGAAGAAAATATTGAACAAAAATCTTCTAGACATTGGTATAGGCAAATAACTTAGGACTAACACCCCAAAGGCAATTATAGAGAGAACAAAAATGAATAAATAGGACTTGATTAAATTAGAAAGCTTCTGTACAGCAAGGGAATTAATCAACAGAGCGAATAGACAACCTATAGAATGGGATAAAATATTTGCAAACTATACGTCTGATACAGAGCTAATATCCAGAATCTACAAAGAACTCAAATTAACCAGTAAGATAAAAAAAAAAAAATCAAAAAGTGGGAAAAGGATAAAACATGAACAGAAGCTTTTCAAAAGAAGATAGACAAATGGACAATAAATATAAGGAAAATGCTCAGCATCAGTTATCAGAAATGCAAATCAAAACCACAATGAGATATATCACCTTATCCCTATTAGAATGGCTTTTATTAAAAAGTACAAAAATAATAGATGCTACCATGGATTCAGATGCCAGTGTCACTGTTGGTGACACTCAAATTAATACAACCTCTATGGAAAATAGTATGAAGATTCCTCAAAGGACTGAAGGTACACCTACCATTCAATTCAGCAATCCCACTGCTGGGTATCTACCCAGAGGAAAAAGTCATTTTGTCAAAAAGACACTCAAATGTTTATTGTAGCAAAGATGTTGGAATCAGCCTAAGTGCACATCAATTCATGAATGGATTAACAAAATGTGGTGTGTATGTGTGTGTGTTTGTGTGTGTGTGTATATACATATAAATGTATGTGTATATATATACATATACATATATATATACCATACAGTACTACTCAGCCATAAAAAAGAAATGAATCAATGTCTTTTGCAGCAATTTGGATGCAACTAGAGAGCATTATCCTAAGCAAAGTATCTTTAGAATGGAAAGACAAACTTCACATTTACTCTCTCATAATTTGGAACTAATCAATGGGCACACATGGGCACAGAGAGAAGTGAAAGTTATTAGAAATCAAGAAAGAAGGAGGGGGAAAGAATAGAGGGATAAAAACCTACCCAATAGGTACAATGAACACTATTCAGATGATGGGCATGCTAATAGTCCTGACTTAAGGATTATAAAAATATCCATGTAACAAAAACATTTGTACCCTCTTCATATTTTGAAATAAGAGAAAGAAAGAAAAGAAGCCAGACAAGTTGGATTCACAGTCAGGCTCCACTATTGACCAGCCACTTGATCTTGAGGAAATTTCTTGACTTTGCCAGGTCTCAATGTTCTCATCTATAAAGTTGAGATATTTATGGTAGCATCCTCATAAGACTGTGATGGAGGGGTTAAACAATGCCTAGCATCATGTCAGGCACACTGTACTTGCTCAATAAATGGAGGCTGTCATTACACCTTCCTACCTGACAGTCATCATTGCCAGATAATAGAAAAAGGTGTCCATCAGAGCCCTGGAGTGTATGGCCCTTGTGGCGAGAGCCAGATGCCAAGCAGAGTAACAGCCACAATCACACTCTATGTGAAGAACCTTTCCCCACCCCCTGCCCTCTTCACTGAGTCTTCCCAGAACCTCACAGAATCAATAACCCCAGCTCAGACATGTAGCCAGTTGGACAAGTTCTAAATCCTGGTCAAGTTCTAATCCTGGCCCTTAAGCAAAATTTGAGGGCTCTTTGTGTCCAAGTTTCCTCCACTTTAACAACAGTTGCTATTCACATTCAGCTCACAAGGACTGATTAATGTGACATAGTGATGTATGTGAGAGTGGCCTGTAAAATGAGCATGGGATGATGTTATTACAGTTTTGTTTTATACAGTGGGCCCATTTTTTGTTAGGATTTTTGTTGGACCTGTACTAGGAGGAAAAGGGAAAGTTCTTGTGTTTTTTCTAATTCTCACTTAGGGACCTTTGAAATCTGTCAGATTTCTCTTAATCACGTGCATTAGAGTTTTAACAGCCAATTCATTCAACATACGTCAATTGGGGCCTCCAAATGCCAGGTGTTCTGAATGCTGGAACTATATCAATAAAAAAGGAAAAAGGAAAGAAAAGAAATGTGTTACTTGAATTTTGTCATAACTGAAGTATAAAATAGTTTAAATACAAATTTTCCTTTTTCTGATTCTAGCCTCCTGATATGAGCTTTGGGACTGCACTTGCTCCACAGTATATCTCCTTACATGAAATGATCTTTTTTGCATATGTACCTGAAGGTGAACCTCAGGACACCTTACACACCAAGAAATTCAACAATATGCACAAAGGAAAAGTGATACACTCCAAGTAGGTGGTGATTTGCCGCACAGTTGTTTAGATTACATATTGGTTTTTAGATTCTAAATTTTTTACTATTTTTGGAGTAATTTCTTGGTCAAATAGAATCACTCTTTGTATGACTCCCTGCAAGGCCAAGTTTTCTTGCATGATGTCTCAATTTTAGAAACACAGAACCATTTAAAACAGCACTATCAGGACAAGCTATAGAAATGTGTGTTCCTTATTCTGAGTATCAAAAATGTCCTGGGCTGCACTGCAAACTGCTTGTACACAGAGTTCACTCACATGACAATTCTCATTATGTTCTAGAGACCAATATGACTAATGTAGTAAAGGCTGTCTTTCATGACAGGGTATACATAATTCTCAGAAATGCTTACTTCTAATATATCAGTAAGAACCCATGACTCTTAAAGCTATCTTTAAAGCCTAAAACCTCCTCTGTGAAATCAATGTGTTCTATATCCCCCAGATCAGAAAGAAACAATTTCAGATTACCAGAAACCCACTGGTAATCTGAAATGGTCTGTTAACGGTCTGAATGTTTGTGTCTCCCCAAAATTCATTTGAAATCCTAACCCCCCAGGTATAAAGAGGTTGAAGTTTTGGGAAGTAATTAGGTCATGAAGGTTTGCCCTTATGGGTGCGATTAATGCCCTTATAAAAGAGACCCCAGAGAGCTACGTAGGCCCTTTCACCATGGAAGGACACACATTGAAGACACCATCTATGAACCAGAAAATGGGCCCTTACCAGACACCAAATTTGCTCTTGCCTTGATCTTGGACTTCCCAACCTCCGGAACTGTGAGAAATACATTTCTGTTGTTTATAGACTACCCAAATTATGGGTATTTTTTATAGCAACCCACATTATCTAAGACACTCACCTCTCTCCAAGTGACGGACCCTATTCTTCCACCAGGTTAAAGTCTTTATAGTATATGTGGATTGGACTGTCAATATATTCCTTACCCCATAGCCAACAATACCATGAACTATAAGGCAACTCATTCAGAGGTGGGGATGAAAATGGGAATCAGACATAATGTAACAAATATTATCAATATTTTTTATGGGGATTATAGGACTTTTTATTCTAAGAAATTATCAGTCATCTCTAGAATTATTTTTTGTTTTACATGGATTTTGTATGTGTGATATTCTGTATCAATTTGTGTTCATATGTGGTATAGGTAGAAAACTTACAGGATCACTTTTTTAAAGTTTAGCATATAATTAATACCATCTCAATGTTAACACTGATTTCTTATATTCTAATTATTTTTTAAAGCACACAATAATTCTCCTAAAGATCAGAATATTTAAAACTCCAACAAGGCCAGGCGTGGTGGCTCATGCCTGTAATCCTAGCACTCTGGTAGGCCAAGGCAGGTGGATTGCTTGAGCTTAGGAGTTCAAGACCAGCCTGAGCAAGAGCAAGACCCCATCTCAAAAAAAAGAGCTGGGCATTGTGGTGGGTACCTATACTCCCAGCTACTTGGGAGGCTGAGGCAAGAGGATTGCTTGAGCCCAAGAGTTTGAGGTTGTTGTGAGCTGTGACACCAGGGCATTCTACCATGAGTGACAAAGTGAGACTCTGTCAAAAAAAAAAAAAAAAAGAAGAAAGAAAGAAAAAGAAAAAATAACCCAAACAGTACAATCTGTAATAAGATTCAATAACTTTGCTCTGTTTGCATGAAAACTAGCGAATTAATAGCTCCAAGGCAAGAAATACAAAGAGCCAAGATCAGTGACCTGGAAAGCAAATTAAACTTCAACTGGGCAGATCAAAGATTTGAGAGCCCAACATTATGAGATCAACGATAGGCCAAAGGCAGCTATCTAAGTAATCCAGGGGTGAAGCAGGGTAAGCCGTTTATTCAGTTACTCCACAAACAGTGACCTACAAGCAAGGCACTGTGGTACGTGCTGCGATAGGGTGGTAAACAAGATATCCCTCCTTGAGCTTATATTCTAGTCCAAGAAGCAAATATGTGATTACAGTTGATATAGGTGTATAAGAGAGGGACATACAGAATTGGCAGTATTTTCCTGATGATTGAGCCCTTGTTTGGAGAATCTTGGAAGCAACCCACCTAACCTTAGTTCTCCGATGAAAGATTTCTTTTGGAAGGACATCCAAGTTCCTTACTGGGACTAAAAGTCCCTAAGTGACCTGGCTTCTCTCTTGAATGGCTTCTCTTCTTCATTCACTTTACTCTGGTTTTCTTTTGGTTTCTCTAACACATCATGTTCCTTTTGTTCTGGGGGCCTTTTAACATGCTATTCTCTCAGCCTGGAACTTTCCCCCAGCACCACTCTGTTCTGTCATCCTCATTGTTCTGATCTTTTCTTAAGCATCAGAGTTTAGGTGAAAGAACAGAGGTGAGACCAAGGGACAAGAGGTCCTTCTGATGGAGCCCTCTAGAGTCTTTTGCCATGGGTAATGCCGTTCTTGCAGACAGTGACAACTATGCCCATCACCTCTGGGCTTCTGGAGTTCTTCTACAACTTTATCGAGGTACCTTCATCCTCCAGCAGTCCTTCTAGGCAGCATTTCTTTTCTTTCTGCTTTTCCTTGACTCCCACTATTACCCAAAGAAATAAGCATTGTCTTGAATTTTGTATTAACATTTTTTAAAGTTTTGCTTTATAACTTTAACACATATATGTGTATCAAAATATATTAGTTTTGTGAAATGTAATAATTAACTATGTGTATATTCTGTGGCTTGCCTGTCTTTGTCTTTTTTTTTTATTGTTGGGGATTCATTGAGGGTACAATAAGCCAGTTACACTGATTGCAATTGTTAGGTAAAGTCCCTCTTGCAATCATGTCTTGCCCCCATAAAGTGTGACACACACCAAGGCCCCACCCCCCTCCCTCCATCCCTCTTTCTGCTTCCCCCCCCATAACCTTAATTGTCATTAATTGTCCTCATATCAAGATTGAGTACATAGGATTCATGCTTCTCCATTCTTGTGATGCTTTACTAAGAATAATGTCTTCCACTTCCATCCAGGTTAAGCCTGTCTTTTTCATATATTATGCTTTCTACATTACTCCATATATTTTTGTTTTTATTATTTTTATGCTCATAATTTTTATTTTTATTTATTTATTTTTTTAATTTAATTTTTTATTAGGTCTTTTGTACATAGATCATGAAACCAATTTATAATAACTTACACTTGCATATAAAAAACATCACTCCATATATTTTTAAATTATTCCATATCAAGATATGTGTATGTAATTCACACACGGATATTTCTCTATTTAGCTGTTCTCCTAGATTGTCTTGTAATAGCTTTAAACTTTTGCTTTTAGTTAGTTTGTTTGTTTCTTTCTTTCTTTAGATGGAGTCTCATTTTGTCACCCTCGGTAGAGTGCCATGGCGTCAAGCTCACAACAACCTCAAACTCGTGGGTTTAAGTGATTCTCTTGCCTCAGCCTCCCAAGTAGCTGGGACTACAGGTGCCCACCAAAGCACCCGTCTATCTTTTAGATATGAGGTCTTACTCTGGCTTGGGCTGGTCTTAAACTCCTGAGCTCAGGCAATCCACCTTGCTTGGTCTCCCAGAGTGCTAGGATTACAGGCATGAGCCACCGCGCCTGGCCTGCTTTTAGTTTTTAGGATTTTCATCTATCTAGAATTGATATTGTGTGTCGTGTGAAGTGAGAATTCAATTTCTTTCCTTTTTTTAATATGAATAGTCAACTGTTCATACAAGTACCTATTTTCCCCTCCGCCCCACTCCCCTGCAGATCTGCAGCACCATCCCAGTGATAATGTCACTGCTCATATGTGCATCAATCTGTTTCTATTCTCTCTTCTACTTCACTGGTGTGTTTGCCTTCTGTGTAGTACATCAACTGTCTGACACATATGAATGACCCTTTCCCCCTGGTTTGTTCGTGGCTTTTGTTCTTCTATTAAAATATTAGACTCAGCTTGTCGAGTTCCATTATTAAAGACAAAAACTTGTTATTAGCAATTTCATCTTGTCGCCAAATTCTGCCTTATATATCTGCAGTTAGATAAATCTTGGGTGGGAATTTCTGGCTGTCCCCCTAACAGTGAGGTAATTTTACTTAATTCCCTTGGAATTTTACAACTAAGGCAGCTTCCTGAGCTGGGCCAGGTGGCTGACGCCTGTAATCCTAGCACTCTGGGAAGCTGAGGTGGGCGGATCCCTTCAGCTCAGGAGTTGGAGACTAGCCTGAGCAAGAGTGAGACTATGTCTCATTCCTGGACCGGAAGAACAACAACCACCACCACCACCACCACCACCACAACAACAACAACAACAACAAAAAAAAAAAAACAGAAAAATTAGCCAGTGTTGTGGCAGGCACCTCTAGTCCCAGCTACTCAGGAAGTTGAGGCAGAAGGATTGCTTGAGCCCAGGAATTTGAGGTTGCTGTGAGCCAGGACATTAAAAAAAAAAAAGCTTCCTGACTCCCCTAAAGGAATAAAGAGTAATTCTGTTATTACATTATCCCTCCTTACTCCACGTCTTCGTTTGTTCCCTGAGGATGAGTGGCACTATTAAACCACAAGGGGGGGGTTTGAGTGTGAGGGGATGTCTCCTTGCTGACTACACAGAAAGCTAATTGAAACAATGAGAATTGTCACGGAAAAAAGGATTTTCTGCAAGAGATGCATCTGCTGGAAGGGGAAAGCACAAACTACCTCAAATCCACCTCCTCAACCAACAGGATCGGGGGTGTTTTATGGAGGTGATGTGAATAAGGCATGAGGGGAGTGGGCATCATGACATGCTTGGGGTGGAGTGCAGGGCACGCGAGTGCAGTGAGAACTCATGCTAGTACATACATCCCATGAACAAAAAATAGTAGGTAAGTCCCTCGGGGTGGGGATTTTAGTATTATAATGAGCTAGGGGTTAATATTGGTCATTCTTTCAGCCTTGTGCACAGACTCTGTGGGTCCAATCTGTGCTGGTGTATCTCTTATTTTGCCTTTTCTGGACAAATAAGTAGTGTAAGGCTCTGTAGTTATCTCATGGTTGCAAGGAGGTTCCCCAGTTCCTGGGAAAGAAACTCAAAAGGGAACGCATCAGTGCACAGAAAGTTCTGGTCAGCCAATCTGACTGGCCTGGAAACTTGAAACATATAAGAACTAAAAAAAAAAAAAAAATTTTAGGACCTTTGCTTCTTCTCTAGCAGTAGCTAAAAGTATTTGTTTTACAAAGGAGAAGGGCAAGGGAGGGAGGAAGGCAGGGCTTCTGTGCCAACACCTTCCTTATGCCTCCTCCCCCCAGCCCCTGGTCAGCTTTTAAAAAAAATTTTTTTTTTTTTTTTCAGTTTTTGGCTGGGGGTGGGTTTGAACCCACCACCTCAGGTATATGGGGCCGGCACCCTACTCCTTTGAGCCACAGGTATTGCCCCCCTGGTCAGCTTTTTTGAAGCCTGTGGGCAAAAGCATCTAATGCCTGACCTCTTGTGATTCAATGTAAGGCTTTTACTTCCTATGAAAGAAGGTTCAGAGAAGTAGGTGAGGCTTCAGGCCTTTTCCATTCTCCCTATAAGCTGTCTGTACCATCAGTGAGGCTATCTCATTTACTGCCCTGCCCCAATCTTTTGTCATCAGCCTTCGGGCAAAGCCCATGGAGTTTGCAGGTGAGTACAGTCATTTTTCAGGTGTGCCAGCATTTCCAGACTCACTTTCTAGCATGAACTTGGCCTGTGGTACATTTTTACAACTTTAGCTCATTCCTATTTGTTTGTATCGTGACCAGCATTGTGTTTCTTCTTCCCAGGCTCTTCCATAGGTGAGACTGTCCTAATGTTCAGTCTTTCCTTGGTTGGCTAATTACTCTGGATTTGAGGTTAGTTGGTTATTCTGTGACCTTAGTTCTCTGATGGGCTAAGGAAAAATGATGATTTTAGCTATTTTGGTTTTTTTTATATTACTAATATATTTTAATATATCCATGCTATCTTTTATACTTTTTGTTTGTTCCATATTTTCTTTTTTTTAACATTGTTTAATTTTATTAAACTAGTACTTTGTATTCTTTTTTTTTTTTTTTTGTAGAGACAGAGTCTCACTTTATGGCCCTCTGTAGAGTGCCATGGCCTCGCACAGCTCACAGCAACCTCCAACTCCTGGGCTTAAGCGATTCTCTTGCCTCAGCCTCCCAAGTAGCTGGGACTACAGGCGCCTGCCACAATGCCCGGCTATTTTTTGGTTGCAGTTTGGCCGGGGCCGGGTTTGAACCCACCACCCTTGGTATATGGGGCTGGCGCCTTACCGACTGAGCCACAGGCGCCGCCCTGTTCCATATTTTCTATGTTTTATTTTTGTTCTCTCTTCTTGCTTACCATATTTAAGATTATTTTCTCTTCTCATTCCATTTTTCCTTTCTTCTACTGGATTGGTACCATTACACTCTGTATTTTTTGTGTGTTACCCAAGATTTGTACATGTGTGTTAGCTTAAAGTTTAGAGTTAATTAATAGCTTTATTTCTTTCCTACTGCATACATAACCGTTAAACTCTAAGTGTCTAATCAGTATCTACCCTTTATACTTCTCAAGAATGAATCCAATTCTGCCCCCTCTGCCCCTCAAACCTATGAAGACATATTGCCACTTCTAAACTGGTCTCCTTGGGCCAGGTGCGGTGGCTTATACCTGTAATCCCAGCACTCTGGGAGCCAAGGCAGGTGGATTGCTTGAGCTCAGGAGTTCAAGACCAGCCTGAGCCAAAGCGAGACCCTCGTTTCTAAAAAATATAAATAAATAACAAGGCATTGTGGCAGGTGCCTATAATCCCAGCTACTTGGGAGGCTGAGACAAGAGAATCACTTGAGCCCAAGAGGTTGCTGTGAGCTATGACGTCATGGCACTCAACCTCTGGAAGACTGAGTGAGACTTTGTCTCAAAAAGATAAAATAAAATTATCCCACTTGGTGCTCGTAGCACAGGGGTTACATGCTGGCCACATACACTGAAGCTGGTGGGATTGAACTCAGCCCAGCCCAGCTAAGCAATAATGACAACTGCAACAGAAAAATATCTGGGCATTGTGGCACGTGCCTGTAGTCCTAGCTACTTGAGAGGGTGTGGCAAGAGAATCCCTTAAGCCCAACAGTTTGAGGTTGCTGTGAGCTGTGATGCCATAGCACTCTACCAAGGGCAACAGTGAGACTCTGTCTCAAAAAAAAATTAATTAATTTAATTAAATGGTCCCCTTGAAGTGATTTTTGGTTTATCACAAGAGAGAAGCACTTCTTCTCCAGGCACCATAAGATGGCATGGAGATGAGAGGTAGAACGCATAGCACACTTCCTTCTTTAAACTCCAATTTCCCATTACCTTAAATGATCTGGTTTCTTTTAGAATGCCACTCTGACTGTGATGTGGAGAATGAATAGGAGGTAACAATTACAGACGCACTGAAAACAGTTGGAAGGCTTCTGTAGTAGTCTAGGCCAAAAGTTTTGGTGTTTTAGTTTAAGATGTTGATGGGAATAGATGGATTTGAGAGATATTTGGGAGATAAACTCACCAGGCAAATGGAACCACAGCAATGTCCATTGCTTTGCTCCATTGTCTGTTCTTTGCCTTGTAATACATCTGTGCTTGTCTTCTATGTGCTGCATCCAGCTATAGGCAGTCTTACTTTTGTGACCTGTCATATTGTACTCAGGACAGGTAGACAGACTTTGGATCAGGCAGTATGGAAATGGCAAATGGTAGGCTTGGAATTCAAAAGAGAGTTTGAGGATTAAGAGTCAGGAATTAATATTAGATGGTAGAAAAGAATGGATTCAGAACATTATTAAGGAATCTGGATCATGCTGGCCAAAAGTCTTGCATAATCTCAACAGATGTATAGGTTACCATCTACAAAGAGATGTTAAGTACCGAATCAAAATCCTTTCCACAATAGGAATTGATTAAACATCTATAGATGAAATACTATATCTGGTTGATAACAGATAAAATATAGTCATTATATCAATGATGAAGTATTTGAAGTATTGGAGAAAGACCTCATCTCATAACAAGGTCAGTTGTTCTGAAGAATTTTCAAAATATCTTAAAACTGATAACTTAATGCCCATGTTCCTACTAAATTGCTCAGAAGGAAAAAAAGCATCATCAACACACAAAGTGTTTAGTAAAGTTATTCATTAATTCAATGACTATTAAGTGTCTATTATATATCAAGTCTTAGGCTAGGTCGGCACTGGTAATATAATGGTGAACAAGATAGATGAGGTCCTTACCCCTGTGGGGATGACATAATAATAAACAGACACAAGTGATAAACAGGTAAACAAAGAGAAATCAAAACAATTTTATATCTAATATATAGTATGGAGAAAGTAAATACAGTGACAAGGGGAATGAGAAGTGGCCAAACTATATCATTTTGCATTTCTGTGAGCAGTGAGTGAGAGTTCCTCTTACTCCACATACTAACCAACATTAGATATTGTCACTGTTTTGATTTTTTGCCATTCTAATAGGTGTGTAGTAGTATTTTGTTGTTAATTTCCCTGGTGACATATGATGTCGAACACTTTCATATGCTTATTTACTATCTGTATGCAGATCTTCTTTGGTGAAGTATCCATTAAGGTCTTTGACCCATCTTTAATCAGGTTGTTTGTTTTCGCGTTGCTGCATTGTAAGAATGCTTTGAATTGTAGGGAGATCAAAATATGCCATCCATCTCAAAATATGGCACCTTGGCACGGGATTATTCTGAGCTAAAGACTATTGAGAAGAAGCAAACACGAGAAAAATCTTTTTGCCCTTCTACCAGAAAGGACAGGATGATCTTTAATCACTTGACACAACCCTAGACTCTTTTATTATTATTATTAAATCATAGTTGTGTACATTAATGCAATCATTGGGCACCATACACTTGTTTTATGTACCATTTGATATATTTTCATTACACTGGTTAACATAGCCTTCCTGGCATTTTCTTAGTTATTGTGTTAAGATATTTGTATTCTACATTTAGTAAGTTTCACATGTACACTTGTAAGATGCACCGTAGGTATGATCCCACCAATCACCCTCCCTCTGCCCATCCTCACCCCTTCTCTCCCCTCCGTCTCCCCCTTCCCTATATTCTTAGGTTATAATTGGGTTATAGCTTTCATATCAAAGGCATAACTCAATTTCACAGTAAGGCTGAGTACATTGGATACATTCTCTTCCATTCTTGAGATACTTTACTAACAAGAATATGTTCCATCCATGTAAACATGAAAGGGTAAAGTCTCCATCTTTCTTTAAGGCTGCATAATATTCCATGGTGTACATATACCACAATTTATTAATCCATTCATGTATTGATGGGCACTTGGGCTTTTTCCATGACTTAGCAATTATGAATTGAGCTGCAATAAACATTCTGGTACAAATATCTTTGCTATAATGTGATTTTTGGTCTTCTGGATATATAACTAGTAGAGGAATTGTAGGATTGAATGGCAGGTCTATTTTTAGATCTCTAAGTGTTCTCCAAACATCTTTCGAAAAGGAACGCATTAGTTTGCATTCCCACCAGCAGTGTAGAAGTGTTCACTTTTCTCCGCATCCACACCAACATCTCTGGTCTTGGGATTTTGTGATATGGGCTACTCTTACTGGGGTTAGATGATATCTCAAAGTAGTTTTGATTTGCATTTCTCTGATGATTAAGGATGATGATTTTTCATATGTCTGTAGGCCATGCACCTATCTTCTTCAGAAAAGTTTCTCTTCAAGTCCCTTGCCCAGCCTGAGATGGGATCACTTGTTCTTTTCTTGCTAATACGTTTGAGTTCTCTGTGGATTCTGGTTATTAAATCTTTGTGGGAGACATAACCTGCAAATATCTTCTCCTACTCTGAGGGCTGTCTGCTTGCTTTACTTACTGTGTTCTTGGCTGTGCAGAAGCTTTTTAGTTTGATCAGGTCCCAGTAGTCTATTTTTGAAGCTGCTTCAATTGCCCAGGCGGGGGCGGGGGGGGGATCCTCCTCATAAAATATTTGCCCAGACAGATTTCTTCGAGAATTTTTTATCTCTGCACTTTATTCTAGTTTTTTTTTTTTTTTATAGTTTCATGTCTTAAGTTTAAACCTTTAATCCAGTGAGAGTCTATCTTAGTTAATGGTGAAAGGTATGGGTCCAGTTTCGGTCTTCTACAGGTCGCCAGCCAGGTCACCCAACACCCTTTGTTAAATAGGGAATCTTTTCCCCACTGAATGTCTTAATTGGCTTGTCAGAGATCAAATAATGGTAAGTAGCTGGGTTAATCTCTTGATTCTCTATTCTGTTCCATACATCTACCTCTCTGTTTTTGTGCCAGTACCATGCTGTTTTGATCACTATCAATTTATAGTATAGTCTGAGGTCTGGTAGCGTGATTCCTCCTTCTTTGTTTTTATTTCTGAGTAATGTTTGGCTATTTAAGGGTTTTTCTTATTCCATGTAAAACGAAGTATTATTTTTTCAAGATCTTTAAAGTATGACAGTGGAGCTTTAATAGGGACTGCATTAAAATTGTATATTGCTCTGGGTAGTATGGACATTTTAACAATGTTGATTCTTCCCAGCCATGAACATGGTATGTTTTTACATTTGTTAACATTTTCAGCTATTTCTTTTCTTAGAGTTTCATAGTTCTCTTTGTAGAGGTCTTTCACATGCTTTGTTAGATAAACTCCCAAATATTTCATCTTCTTTGGCACTACTGTGACCGAAATAGAGTCCTTGACTGTTTTTTCAGCATGACTATTGTTGGTATATATATAAAGGCTACCGATTTATGAATGTTGATTTTGTAACCTGAGATACTGCTGTATTCTTGTGATCACTTCTAAGAGTTTGTAGTAGAATCCCTGGTGTTTTCCAGATATACAATCATATCATCTGCGAAGAGTGAAAGTTTGATCTCTTCTGACCCTATATGGATACGCTTGATTGCCTTTTCTTCCCTAATTGCAATGGCTAAAATTTCCATTACAATATTAAAGAGCAGTGGAGACAATGGGCAACCTTGCCTGCTTCCTGATCTGAGAGGAAATGATTTCAACTTAACTCCATTCAATAGGCTATTGGCTGTGGGTTTGCTGTAGATGGGCTCTATCAGTTTTAAGAAATGTCCCTTCTATACCAATTTTCTTAAGTGTTGTGATCATGAAGGGATGCTGGATATTATCAAAAGCTTTTACTGGGTGGCGCCTGTGGCTCAAGGAGTAGGGCACCTGTCCCATATGCTGGAAGTGGCGGGTTCAAACCCAGCCCCGGCCAAAAACCACAAAAAAAAAAAAAAAAAAAAAAAAAGCTTTTTCTGCATCAATTAAGAGAATCATATGGTCTTTGTTTTTTAGTTTGTTTATGTGCTGAATTATATTTATAGATTTATGTATATTGAACCAGCCTTGAGACCCTAGGATAAAACCCACTTGGTCATGATGTATAATTTGTTTTATGTGTTGCTGGATTCTGTTTGTTAGGATCTTGTTGATTATTTTTGCATCAATATTCATTAGTGATATTGGTCTATAATTTTCTTTTCTTGTTGGGTCTTTTCCTGGTTTGGGGATCAAGGTGATGTTTGCTTCATAGAACGTGTTAGATAGTATTTCTTCTTTGAGTAATGTAGGTACTAGTTTCTCTTTAAAGATTTGGTAGAATTCTGACGTGAAGACATCTGGTCCCGGGCTTTTCTTTTTAGGGAGATTTTGTATGGTTGATGCTATTTCAGAACTTGATATATGCCGGTTCAGCATTTCCACTTGATTCTAGCTAAGTCTTGGAAGGTGATGTGCTTCCAAATATTGGTCAATTTCCTTCAGATTTTCATATTTCTGAGAATAAAGTTTCTTGTAATATTCATTAAGGATTTTTTGAATTTCTGAGGAGTCTGTTGTTATTTCATCTTTGTCATTTCTGATTGATAAAATTAGAGATTTTACTCTTTTTTTCCTGGTTAGGTTAGCCAAAGGTTTATCTATTTTATTGACCTTTTCAAAAAACCAACTTTTAGATTTATTGATCTGTTGTATAATCCTTTTGTTTTCAATTTCATTTAATTCTGCTCTAATTTTGGTTATTTCTTTTCTTCTACTGGGTTTGGGGTTGGAATGTTCTTCCTTTTCCAGTTGCTTGAGATGTCCCATTAGGTTGTTAACTCTCTTTCCATTCTCTTGAGGAAGGCTTGCAGTGCTATAAATTTCCCTCTTAGGACTGCCTTTACAGTATCACAGACATTCTGATAACTCGTGTCTTCATTGTTGTTTTGTTCCAAAAATTTGGTAATTTCCTTCTTAATCCCATCTATGACCCAGCTATCATTAAGCATAAGGTTATTTAACTTCCTTGTTTTTGTATGAGTATGCAGATTCCTGTTGTTACTGAGTTCAACTTTTATTCCATGGTGGTTCAAGAAGATGCAAGGAATAATGTCTTTTCCTTTAAATTTACTGAGGTTAGACTTGTGACCTAAGATGTGATCAATTTTGGAGTATGTTCCATGGGCTGATGAGAAGTATGTGTATTCAGTTTTGTAGGAATGAAATGTTCTGTATGTCTGTTAAATCCAAATGTTGGATGGTTAGGTTTAAATCTAAAATTTCTTTGCTCAGCTTCTTATTGAAGGATCTATCCAACACTGCCAAAGGAGTGTTAAAGTCTCCAACTATTATGGAGCTGGAGGAAATCAAGTTGCTCATGTCTGTTAGAGTTTCTCTTATAAATTGAGGGGCATTTTGGTTGGATGCATAAATATTAATAATTGAAATCTCATCATGTTAAATATTACCTTTAACAAATATGAAGTGACCATTCTTATCCTTCCTTACTTTTGTTGGTTTAAAGCCTATTGTATCTGCAAATAGAATTGCAACACCTGCTTTTCTCTGATTTTCGTTTGCCTGAAATATACCCTGTTTCCCCAAAAAAAAGACAGTGTCTTATTTTAAGGTGTGCTCCCAAAGATGCGCTAGGTCTTATTTTCAGGGGACGTCTTATCTTTCCTGTAAGTAGGTCTTATTTTCGGAGGATGTCTTATTTTCGGGGAAATGGGGTAGATGACCATCCCTTTACCCTGAGTCTATATTTATGTTTTATGGTAAGATGAGATTCTTGTATGCAGAAGATATCTGGCCTGAGTTTTTGTATCCAGTCAGCCAACCTGTGCCTCTTTAGAGGACAGTTCAAGCCATTCACATTAATGGAGAATATTGATAAGCCTGGTAAAATTTTGGGTATCGAGTTTTTTGAAAGTCCAGTGGACATTTTTAATCCCTTTGCCACAGTGGAAAAAGTTGGAGTTTGATCAAACATTTCCGAGTGAGTTTACTTTTGTGGTAGAGGATTGTGCTGGTCATTATGGAGGATAGGTCTGAGAATATCCTGGAGAGCTGGTTTAGTTATGGCAAATTTCTTCAACATGTGAATGTCATTAAAGTATTTAATTTCTCCATCATAAATGAAACTCAGTTTAGCTGGATACAGAATCCTGGGCTGAAAGTTATTTTGTTTTAGGAGATTAAAAGTCGATGACCCTCTTCTGTCTTGAAAGGTTTCAGCAGAGAGATCTGCAGTCATTCTAATATTCTTCTCTTTGTAGGTTATGGATTTCTTACATCTGGCTGCTTTCAGAATTTTCTCCTTCATATTAACTTTAGTGAATTGAATTATGATGTGCCTGGGGGATGTCTTATTTGGGTTGAGTCATGCTGGGGTTCTGAAACTGTTTGCTATCTGAATTTCAGAATCTCTTGGCGTGTCTGGAAATTTCTCTTTCATAATTTTATGGAGAAGAGCCTCTATGCCTTGTGAAGCCACTTCATCACTTTCAGGGATTCCAATGAGGTGAATATTAGCCTTCTTTGCATTATCCCAGAGCTCTCTGAGAGAATGATCTGTTTTTGCTCTCCATTTCTCTTTCTGTTTGAGAGTTTGGGAGTGTTCAAAAGCTTTGTCTTCAATGTCAGAAATCCTTTCTTCTGCTTGCTCCACTCTAATACTGAGGGATTCTACTGTATTTTTCAGATCTTTGAGGGCTGCAAATTCTTGCCTCAATGTGTCAAAATCTTTGGTGATTTTGTCTTTAAATTTGTTGAATTCTTGAGACAACTTTTGAATTGCTTGTGGAACTTCTGATTCCAACTCTTCCTCCCTTCTATTCATCTTGTTTACAATCCAAATTCTGAATTCGATTTCTGACATCTCAGCCATCTGTTTATGAAAGGGATCTTCAGTTGCTTCTGCCATATCTTTCCTTGGGGGGGTTGATCTACTCTGGTTATTCATGTTACCAGAGTTTTTCTGCTGATTCCGCCCCATGATTGTTTTACACCATCCGACTAGATGAGCAGATAAAGAGAAGTTGGGTTGGGAGCTCCAGAAGTAGTGATTAACCAGCCCTTTGCCCCAAAGCTGGGACTAGTGTCTGTACCTTTCCCCTGGAGCTTTGCCAAGGACCTGTACAGTGCTACGGCCTGAGAAACTGGGGACATGTGATGGGGCTAAGTGGTTCTGTCTTGTTTTCAGCTGGTCTCTGTCCTACCCTAGTGTATCAGTTACTGTGATTTGAAATCTCAGCTATGGAGAAATACTAGCAATTAAGTCACCCTGCCCCCCATAGGCAACAATTGAAAAAGGAAAATCAAATCTTCCCCCAACCACACACCCAGGTACCACTTGGATTGTCCTTGGGTTATTGGTCCAGTTCAAGAGGTCCAAATCAATTGTCTCAGTCAGGACCTGCCTCAAGTGGAAGAGTTTAAAAGGTCTCTGGCAACTAGATCACAAGCATCTGCTGACAACTCAAATATGACTTGCTCTGGTGTTCCATGAGGTCAGGAGGACCCACCCAGCAAATAGATTAGTCTGGAAAGGTTGACACCTCCTTCCCCACCTTGCACCTCTGTCACACCCAGTCACCTATAACCGCACAGGGCTGTGACCCAGTTGCCTCCAATGAGCAGATACTCCAGGGATTTGCACCTGCCTGGATCACATGGAGATCTATGTCTCCTCAGCCAGGCCACTGTTCTCTGCCACTATCTGGCAGGTGGAGGTGAGGCCTGACAACCTCAGATGCTTAATGGAATCTGGGGCTGTTCACTCAGTTCCAGCCCTGCTCCTGATTGATGTTACTGACAGAACAGAACAACTTCACAGAATTTGTTTCTGTCCCAGCTATATTGCCTTGCAGAAGAGAAGCTGTTAGCGTTCACAGAACCTGAGCCTCAGGCCCTGTCTGTGCCGGTGCCCAGTCTTGGCTACTGTTTTTATTTGCTGCACAGTTAGCTGTCAGTTCCAGCCTCTGCCTACCCTCCTTTGTCTCAGCTAATGATCCCCTGAGGGCCGGGTACATTCAGGCTCAGTAAAGCGGTCCTCTGGGTCAGCCCCACCCTAGGAATCTGCCAGCTCTGTGCGTGCATATTCTAGTCCCCATGCTCCACCCAGGTCGGTACAGCCTCAGGCAAACCCTTTACTCATGGGGCCTGTGTTTCCATCCCAGATCTGTTCCACCAGTGGCTACCACCAAAGAAGATGCCTGGCCTCCTCTGGTTGCCCAGAGAGACAGGGGATGTGACTCTGGAATATCCAGGGGTGAGCCCTATTGTTGCCAAAAACGGCTGCTGCTCTGTGCTTTGGGGCACCACCACTCCTACATGGTTCCCTCTCCACTGACCATCCTCTCCTTACTCCTGTGCTGAAGAATCAGCACTGACCAGCAGCAGTCCATGCCCTGTCCACACCTCTCGAGAAAATATCCAAGAATCTGGACTCCTGGGGGACAGGCTTCCAGACCTCAGAGTGAGAGTGGAGGGGAGTGCTGGGAGCTCAGAATTGCAGGTAGAGAATATGTACAGTTTTATACAATTTCATGCCTGGCGGGAGAACACCATGGCACCCTAGTAGTGGAAGTAGGTCCAGTTTTTAGAGGGTCTCTCCTGTGGGATATAATGGAAGGACTTTTGAACTCTGCTCATTTGTTTATGGAGTACTCCGAGCTGTTCTCATGGGAGAGGGGACTCCCATCCGCTTGGCAATGGATTTTGTACCTTTTGTTTGTACCTTTTTTGTACCTTTTGTGCGATCCTTGGGGTCGCACCTCGCCTCAGCAGGGTTGATGTGCGTTCTTCAACCTTCTTTCTTGGCGCCGCTCTAATCCACCAGGTTACTTGCTATATTTCTGTCCTTTAACTCTTCTTCTGGGTGGGAGCCTCTGTGGAAAGCTGGCTTCAGTCAGCCGTCTCGCCATCTTGCCTCTGCCCCCAACCCTAGACTCTTAATCAGCCCAGAGACTCAGAGAGGAATCCATGTAACAACCCTTACCAAAGCAATCCTTATTTTCCATTAGTTTCCCCCATTCATTTACCTTCCCACAGTTTGCTGGCTGGAAAAACCTAAAGTAATTTTCCTTTGCCTTTTCACTTCTCTAAAAATGTATTGTTCTTTCTTAGGATGCTCTATAAGTCTAAGGTTCTAACCACCCCTTTTAGTAACTCATCACTGACATTTCTCACACATGTAAGTGCAATGCACACAAGGCACATGTTAGCAAACTCTGCCCATTTGTCTCTTGTTAATTTTCCTTTTGTAATAGAATTTTCAGGGTCCCAGTTACAGAACCTAGGAATATAGAAGAAAAATAGGAATATAGAGGAAAAAAGAATTCCCCCCCCCCATAGTTTATTTCGACAGCAGTTCTTTATAAAATATATCTTTTGTCAATATTTTCTCTTAGTTTGTGGTTTGTCTTCTCATTCTCTTGATAGGGTCATTCACAGAGAAATTTTTTAATTTCAATAATGTACAGTTTATCAATTTTCTATTTTATGGATTGTCTTTGGTATGATACTAAAAAGGCATTGCATTAAGGTGGCAAATTTTGTTATGTATATTGTGTTAGTCTGTTTTGTGCTGCTATAAGACAATATCAGACTGGGTGGTAATTTATAAAGAAAATACCCTGTGCACTGGGGCAAGCAAGTTCAAACCCAGCCTGGACCTGCTAAACAAAGCAAAAAAAAAATATTTTTTACCATTCAAGAGGCTGAAAGTCCCAGATTAAGGGACCCACATCTGATGAGTGCCTTCTTGCTGTGTCATCCCATGGCAGAGGGTAGAAATACAAGTCCAGTAGGGTTGAGAGGAAGGGGCCTAACTTATCCTTTCGTCAGGAACACACTCCTGCAATAACCAACCCATTCTTGGCAATAATTGAATTAAACCATTCATAAGGACAGAGCCCTTATGACCTAATCACCTCTTACTGTTGTTGCATTGGAATACTAGTAGATGTACCACATATTCAAACCAGAGTAGGGCGTTGGTCCAATATGCCAGAGGTGGCAGGTTCAAACCCAGCCCTGGCCAAAAACCAAAAAAAAAAAAAAACGAAAAAAGAAAACACATATTCAAACCACAGCCCAAAATTATTTTGACCAAAAATTTTTTTAATTCGAGAAAAAAGTAATTGCCATACCCAAAGTCACCTAGATTTTTTCCTATGTCATCGTATAGTAGTTTTACAGTTTTATAATTTTTAGTTTTTGTTTTATAATTTTATATTTAAGCCTTTGATTCATTTCAAGTTAATTTTTGTGAGTTGTGAGTTCTGTGTCTAAATTCATTTTTTGCATGTGGATATCCAAAGCAAACATTTTTTAAAAATAGACTATAAGGTTAATATTTGCTCATTATAGAAATTTTCTAAAAGGCAAACAAATACTATAAAGAAGAAAATTGAAATTACAACCATTAACACTTTGATGTATTACCAATTAGTCCTTTATACATGCATTTTAACATTTTTATCTTGCTTCTTTAATTTAAACATCATAATACCTGTATGACCATATTCCTTATGTAATTAAAAGTTCTTTGTAAACTCCATTTTAATAGTTGGATATACTTTGAGCATACCATATATTATCATTTATTTAGTTTTCCTATTGTTGGAAATTCTTATTTCTAACTTTTACCATAATACCGTGATGAATACCTTTGTGTAAAAAGATTTCTCCCTTGTGTTTTGAATTATTTCCTTACAATCAAGCCATATTAAGAGAATTACAGAATCATGCATAAGGGGAAATAATGTTTGAGCTCTTACTGCATAAGGTCCAGTTGCTTTCTACGAAGCTTATACTAATTTGTAATTCTATCACTAGCAGATAAGTACCTGTCTCCACTCAGTTCTCACTACTACTGAACAGTCATTTAGAAATCTTTACTAATTTTAAAGGTAAAAATTGTACCCCATTGTTGTAATTGCTATTTCGTTGACTACTAGTGAGGTTGAACAAATATTCATTAGTTAGCTATTTGGGTTATAAATTACTTATTCATAAATTGTCTCATTTAAGTTACTGTTTTTTCCAAATTGTTTAACAGTTATTGGTTTGTTTTTAGAAAAACTGGGAAAGCTTACATAAATGAGGTATTGCAACATGACACTCCTAAAGGATTTTTGACGTCAGTTATTGCAGAAATGATACAGCCTTTTGGAATAGAGGAGGTGACAGAGAGTTCTTGTTTGTCTAGTTCTCTTTCCATTACTTACACTGGAAATTCCGTCTATAAACTTACTCTTGATTCACAAGGTAAGTGTAATAATATAAAACATCTCTGATGACTAGAAAAAAATATTTTTTTAAAAATGTTCTTACCTATTTAACTTTTTATTTCAGATTAATACAAGGATACATACAATTAGGTTACGTTGTTTGTGTTTGTTAGGTAAAGTCTATGTTGCATTTGAGCCCTTCACCTAGGAGATGTTCCTCCTACATTGTACCCAACAGGTGAGAGGGTAACATACCCCCTCTCCTATTGAGGTACCCGCTCTCCCTGTCCTCTCCCCCCTTCCTGAATTCGAATGTGTTTTTCTCTCACGTGAACATGTAGTTGTTCATTTACTAGTTTCATATTAATATTGAGTATGTTTGATGCTTGTTTTTCCATTCTTGTGATACTTTACTTAGGAGGATGTTCCCCAAATCCTTCCAGGTAAACACAAGAGATGTGAAGTCTCCATGTTTCTTTATGGCTGAACAGTATTCCATGGTAGACATGTACCACAATTTATTTATCCATTCATGGGTTGATGGCACTAGGGTTGTTTCTACATCTTTGCAATTGTGAGCTGAACTGCTATAAGCATTCAAGTGCAAATGTCCTTATGGTAAAATGATTTTTTTCCTTCAGAATAGGTACAAATGGCATTGCAGGATCAAATGGAAGGTGTATTTTTAGCTCTTTGATGTTTCTTATATATTTTTTAAGGAATCTCCATACTTCTTTCCAAAAAGGTTGTATTAGTTTCCATCCCACCAACAGTGTATAGGTATTTCCTTCTCTCTGCACCCGTTCCAGCATGTGCCGCTTTGGGGTTTTGTGATGTGGGCTATTCTTGCTGGGGTTAGGTGATATCTCAGGGTGGTTTTGATTTGCATTTCTCTGATGATTAGGGATGATACACATTCTTTCATATGTTTATTGGCCATTCATCTGTTTTTTGGGGAGAAGGTTCTATTCATGTCTCTTGCCCAGTGATCAATGGGCTGTTTGCTCTTTTCTTCTTGAGTAGTTTGACTTCTCTGTAAATTCTAGTTACCAGCCCTTTGTCAGATTCATAACATGCAAATATCTTCTCCCTTTCTGAAGTAGTCTATTTGCTTTAGTTGTTATTCCCTTTATTGTACAGAAGCTTTTTAGTTTGATCAGGTCCCATTTATTTTTTTGTGTTGCTGCAATTGCCAATGAGGTATTTTTGTTTGTTTATTTTTGAGACAGAGTCTCATTATGTTGCCCTTGGTAGAGTGCCATGGTGTCACAGCAACCTCAAAATCTTGGGCTGAAGTGATTCTCTTGCCCCAGCCTCCCAAATAACTGGGACTACAGGCACTTGCCACAATGCCTGGCTATTTTTTTTGTTGCAGTTATCTTTGTTGTTTAGCTGGCGTGGGCTGGGTTAAAACCTGCCACCTTCAGTGTATGTGGTTGGTGCCATAACCACTCTGCTACAGGAGCTGAGGCCAATGAGGTGTTTTTCATAAAATCTTTTCCTGGGCCAATATCATCAAGAGTTTTTGGTGGTGCCCATAGCTCAGCGGGTAGGGGGCTGGCCACATACACTGAGGCTGATAGGTTCAAACCTGAGCCAACTAAAACAACAATGACAATTGCAACAAAAAATAGCCAGATGTTGTGGCAGGTACCTGTAGTCCCAGCTACTTGGAAGGCTGAGGCAAGAGAACTGCTTAAGCCCAAGAGGTTGAGGTTGCTGTGAGCTGTGAAGCCATGGAACTCTACCCAGAGTGACAGCTTGAGACTCTGTCTCAAAGAGACGATGAATTAACAAGCTGTGGTATATATATACCATGGAATACTATTCAGCCATTTAAAAAAAAATAGAGACTTTACAGACTTTGAATTAACCTGGGTGGAAGTGTAACAGATTATTCTTAGTAAAGCATTACAAGAATGGAGAAGCCTGAATCCTATGTATTTAATTTTGATATATGGACAATTAATCACAATTAATGACAAGGTGGGGGTGGGGGAAGGGGAGAGCAGAGAGAGAGAAAAAGGGAGGGGTGGAGTATTGGTGTGTGACACACCTTTGGGGGGCAAGGCACAATTGTAAGAGGGACTTTACCTAACAAATGCAATCAGTGTAACCTGGTTTCTTGTACCCTCAATGAATCCCCAACAATAAAAAAAAAAAAGAAGTAATAGTGAAATAGAAAAAAAAATAATTTTTATCATATTGTGTCTTAAATTTAAGTCTTTTATCCAGTGTGAGTCAATTTTTGTAAGTGGTGAAGGCTATAGGTTCAGTTTCAGTCTTTTACACGTGGCTAACCAGTTCTCCCTGCACCATTTATTAAATAAGTATACTTTTCCCCACTATATGCTTTTGTCTGTTTATCAAAGATCATATGGTGATATGTGGCTGTTTTTATCTCTAGCTTCTCTATTCTGTTCCATAGATCTATATCTCTATTTTTGTGCCAGTACCATGCTTTTTTTTTTTATCACTATAGACTTGTAATATAGCATAAAGTTTGGTAATGTGATATCTCTAGATTTGTTCTTATTTCTTAGAATTGTGTTTGCTATTTGAGGTTTTTTTCTGGTTCCATATGAAATGAAGTACTATTTTTTTCAAGTTTTTCAAAGTATGAGTTAGTGCTTTAATGGAGATTGCATTAAACCTATAGATCACTTTGGCTAGTATGGACATTTTAACAATATTGATTCCTCCCAGCCATGAACATGGCATATTCTTTCATTTGTTAACGTTTTCTGCTATTTCTTTTCTTGGGGTTTCATAGTTCTCTCTGTAGAGATCTTTCACGTCCTTTGCTAGGTATATCCCCAGGTATTTTATTTTCTTTGAAGTTACTGTGAAGGGAATTGTGTTTTTGATTTGCTTCTCAGCCTGACTTTTGTTGGCATATATGAAGGCTACTGATTTCTGGATATTTATTTTATATCCTGAGACATTACTGTATTTCTTGATCACTTCCAGGAGTCTTGTGGTTGAATCCCTGGGGTTTTCTAAGTATATGATTATATCATTAGAAAGAGCAAAAGTTTGACCTCCTTTGTCCCTATTTAGATACCCTTGATATCCTTCTCTTGCCTTATTGCATTGGCTAGGACTTCTAGAATTATGTTGAATAGTAGTGGTGATAGGGGACATCCTTGTCTGGTTCTAGTTCTAACTGGAAATACTTTCAGTCTTACTCCAATAAGTATGATGTTGACTGTGGGTTTGTCATAGATGGCTTTCTATCAGTTTCAGAAATGTTCCATCTATACCTATTTTCTTAAGTGTTCTTATCAGAAAAAGATGCTGAATGTTGTTGAATGTTTTTTCTGCATGTGTTGAGAGGACCATATGTCTTTGTTTTTGCTTCTATTTATATGGTGAATTATGTTTATGAATTTGCATATGTTGAACCAGCCTTGCATCTCTGGGATAAAGCTCCCTTAATCATGATGTATAATTTTGTTAAAATGTAGCTATATTATATTTGCTAGGCTTTTGTTGCATTAATATTCATTAATGATATTGATCTGTAGTTTCCTTTTTGTTGGATCCTTTTCTGGTTTTGATATCAAAGTGGTATTTACTTTGTAGAAGGTGTTGGGGAGGGTTTCTTCCTTCTCCATTTGGAATAAGTTCTGCAATATAGGTACCAGCTCTTATTTGAAGGTTTGGCAGAATTCTATTGTGAAGCTGTCTGGTCTAGGACTTTTTTTATTGTTGGAAGCTTTTTTATTGTTGCAATTTTGGTGCTTGATAACTGGTCTGTTCGAGAGT
This sequence comes from Nycticebus coucang, assembly GCF_027406575.1. NCBI lineage: Eukaryota > Metazoa > Chordata > Mammalia > Primates > Lorisidae > Nycticebus > Nycticebus coucang. Next base: position 92,758,254 of record NC_069788.1, read on the forward strand.
TCTAATTGTTTCTGATTAACTTTGGGGAAGTAGTGTGATCCCAAATATTGGTCTATTTCCTTCCCATTTTCAAATTTCTGGGCGTAGACTTTTTTGTAATAGTCGGTGATGATCTTTTGTATCTCTATGGTATCTGCTACTATTTCCCATTTTCTTTTTCATTTCTGATTGAGGTTATTTGAAATCTTATATTTCTGTTTCTAGTTAATCTGGCCAAGGGTTTATTGATTTTATTAATTTTTTCTAAGAACCAACTTTTTGCTTTGCTAATCTTCCAAAAGTTTCTTTTGTTCTCAATTTCATTTAATTCTGATCTAATTTTGGTTGTTTCTTTTCTTCTGCTAGGTTTGAGATTGTATTGCTCTTCCTTTTTTTTTTATTTTTTATTTTTTATTGTTGGGGATTCATTGAGGGTACAATAAGCCAGGTTACACTGATTGCAATTGTTAGGTAAAGTCCCTCTTGCAATCATGTCTTGCCCCCATAAAGTGCGACACACACCAAGGCCCCACCCACCTCCCTCCTTCCCTCTTTCTGTTTCCCCCACCATAACCATAATTGTCACTAATTGTCCTCATATCAAAATTGAGTACATAGGATTCATGCTTCTCCATTCTTGTGATGCTTTACTAAGAATAATGTCTTCCACGTCCATCCAGGTTAATACGAAGGATTAAAGTCTCCATTTTTTTTAATGGCTGAATAGTATTCCATGGTATACATATACCACAGCTTGCTAATCCATTCCTGGGTTGGTGGGCATTTAGGCTGTTTCCACATTTTGGCGATTGTAAATTGAGCTGCAATAAACAGTCTAGTAAAAGTGTCCTTATGATAAAAGGATTTCTTTCCTTCTGGGTAGATGCCCAGTCATGGGATTGCAGGATCAAATGGGAGGTCTAGCTTGAGTGCTTTGAGGTTTCTCCATACTTCCTTCCAGAAAGGTTGTACTAGTTTGCAGTCCCACCAGCAGTGTAAAAGTGTTCCCTTCTCTCCACATCCACGCCAGCATCTGCAGTTTTGAGATTTTGTGATGTGGGCCATTCTCACTGCGGTTAGATAATACCTCAGGATTGTTTTGATTTGCATTTCTCTAATATATAGAGATGATGAACATTTTTTCATGTGTTTGTTAGCCATTCGTCCGTCATCTTTAGAGAAAGTTCTATTCATGTCTCTTGCCCATTGATATATGGGATTGTTGGCTTTCTTCATGTGGATTAATTTGAGTTCTCTATAGATCCTAGTTATCAAGCTTTTGTCTGATTGAAAATATGCAAATATCCTTTCCCATTGTGTAGGTTGTCTCTTTGCTTTGGTTATTGTCTCCTTAGCTGTACAGAAGCTTTTCAGTTTAATGAAGTCCCATTTGTTTCTTTTTGTTGTTGTTGCAATTGCCATGGCAGTCTTCTTCATGAAGTCTTTCCCCAGGCCAATATCTTCCAGTGTTTTTCCTATGCTTTCTTGGAGGATTTTTATTGTTTCATGCCTTAAGTTTAAGTCCTTTATCCATCTTGAATCAATTTTTGTGAGTGGGGAAAGGTGTGGGTCCAGTTTCAGTCTTTTACATGTAGACATCCAGTTCTCCCAACACCATTTATTGAATAGGGAGTCTTTCCCCCAAGGTATGTTCTTGTTTGGTTTATCAAAGATTAGGTGGTTGTAAAATGTTAGTTTCATTTCTTGGTTTTCAATTCGATTCCAAGTGTCTATGTCTCTGTTTTTGTGCCAGTACCATGCTGTCTTGACCACTGTGGCTTTGTAGTACAGACTAAAATCTGGTATGCTGATGCCCCCAGCTTTATTTTTGTTACAGAGAACTGCCTTAGCTATACTGGGTTTTTTTCGGTTCCATACAAAACGCAGAATCATTTTTTCCAAATCTTGAAAGTACGATGTTGGTATTTTGATAGGAATGGCACTGAATAGGTAGATTGCTTTGGGAAGTATAGACATTTTAACAATGTTGATTCTTCCCATCCATGAGCATGGTATGTTCTTCCATTTGTTAATATCCTCTGCTATTTCCTTTCTGAGGATTTCATAGTTTTCTTTATAGAGGTCCTTCACCTCCTCGTTAGGTATACTCCTAGGTATTTCATTTTCTTTGAGACTATGGTGAAGGGAGTTGTGTCCTTAATTAGCTTCTCATCTTGACTGTTATTGGTGTACACAAAGGCTACTGACTTGTGGACATTGATTTTATATCCTGAAACATTACTGTATTTTTTGATGACTTCTAGGAGTCTTGTGGTTGAGTCTTTGGGGTTCTCTAAGTATAAGATCATGTTGTCAGCAAAGAGGGAGAGTTTGACCTCCGCTGTTCCCATTTGGATTCCCTTTATTTCCTTGTCTTGCCTAATTGTATTGGCTAGAACTTCCAGCACTACATTGAATAGTAAAGGTGACAGAGGACAACCTTGTCTGGTTCCAGTTCTAAGAGGAAAAGCTTTCAGTTTTACTCCATTCAGTAAAATATTGGCTGTGGATTTGTCATAGATAGCTTCAATCAGTTTTAGAAATGTGCCACCTATGCCTATACTCTTCAGTGTTCTAATTAGAAAAGGATGCTGGATTTTATCAAATGCTTTTTCTGCATCTATTGAGAGGATCATGTGATCTTTATTTTTGCCTCTGTTAATATGGTGGATAACGTTTATAGACTTGCGTATGTTAAACCAGCCTTGCATCCCTGGGATGAAGCCTACTTGATCGTGATGAATGACTTTTTTTATGATAAGCTGTAATCTATTGGCTAGGATTTTGTTGAGAATTTTTGCGTCTATGTTCATGAGTGAGATTGGTCTGAAATTCTCCTTTTTGTTTGGGTCTTTTCCTGGTTTTGGTATCAGGGTGATGTTTGCTTCATAGAATGTGTTGGGGAAGTTTCCTTCTTCCTTAATTTTTTGGAATAATTTCTGCAGTACAGGAATAAGCTCTTCCTTGAAGTTTTGATAGAATTCTGTAGTGAAGCCATCTGGACCAGGGCATTTTTTGGTTGGAAGATTTTTTATTGTTTCTTTGATCTCAGTGCTTGAAATTGGTCTGTTCAGGACCTCTATTTCTTCCTGGCTGAGTCTAGGGAGAGGGTGTGACTCCAAATATTTATCCATTTCTTTCACGTTGTCAAATTTCTGGGCATAGAGTTTCTGGTAGTATTCAGAGATGATCTCTTGTATCTCTGTGGGATCAGTTGTTATTTCCCCTTTATCATTTCTGATTGAGGTTACTAGAGATTTTACTTTTCTATTCCTCGTTAGTCTGGCCAATGGTTTATCTATTTTATTTATTTTTTCAAAAAGCCAACTCCTTGTTTCGTTAATTTTCTGAATGATTCTTTTGTTTTCAATTTCATTGATCTCTGATTTGATTTTGGATATTTCTTTTGTTCTACTGAGTTTAGGCTTAGATTGTTCTTCTTTTTCCAATTCCATAAGATCTCTTGTGAGATTGTTGATGTGCTCTCTTTCTGTTTTTCGAATGTAGGCATCTAAAGCGATGAATTTTCCTCTTAAAACTGCTTTTGCAGTATCCCACAGGTTTTGGTTCTTGTGTCTTCATTGTTGTTATGCTCAAGGAAGTTAATGATTTCCTGTTTTATTTCTTCCTTCACCCATCTGTTATTCAACAGAAGATTGTTTAGTTTCCATGCCTTTGGGTGGGGTCGAGCATTTTTGTTAGAGTTGAGTTCCACCTTTAGTGCCTTATGGTCTGAGAAGATACCAGGTAAAATTTCAATTCTTTTGATTCTGTTGATATTTGTTTTGTGTCCCAGGATATGATCAATTTTGGAGAATGTTCCATGGGGTGATAAGAAGAATGCATATTCTTTATCTTTGGGATGGAGTGTTCTATATGCGTCTATCAAGCACAGTTGTTCTAGGGTCTCATTTAAGTCTCTTATATCCTTGTTTAATTTCTGTTTAGAGGATCTGTCCAGCTCTGTAAGAGGAGTGTTAAGGTCCCCTGTTATTATGGTATTATCAGATATCATATTGCTCAGACTGAGTAAGGTCTGTTTCAAGAATCTGGGAGCATTTAAATTGGGTGCATAGATATTTAGAATTGAAATGTCTTCTTGTTGTATTTTTCCCTTGACCAATATAAGGTGACCATCTTTGTCTTTTTTGACTTTAGTTGCTTTAAATCCACATGTATTTGAAAATAAGATTGCAGGGCGGCGCCTGTGGCTCAAGGAGTAAGGCGCCGGTCCCATATTCCAGAGGTGGTGGGTTCAAACCTAGCCCTGGCCAAAAAAACAAAAAACAAACGAAAATAAGATTGCAACTCCTCTTTTCTTCTGAATTCCATTTGCCTGAAAAATTGTCTTCCAACCCTTGACTCGGAGCTTTAATTTGTCTTTTGAAGCCAGGTGTGTTTCTTGCAGACAGCAAATGGATGGCTTGTGTTTTTTAATCCAGTCAACCAATCTATGTCTCTTCAGTGGGGAATTCAATCCATTAACATTTATTGAGATAATTGATAAGTGTGGTAGTATTCTATTCGTCTTATTTGGTGAGAGTCCATTGCTTAGTTTTATCTTTTGCATCAGTGTGGAGGTTAGGTTCTGTCCTTTAATTTCTGAGTTCTTACTTTGCTGCTGATCCATTGTGGTGGTCGGTGTGCAGAACAGGTTGAAGTATTTCCTGTAGAGCTGGTCTTGTTGTGGCGAATTTCCTCAATGTTTGTATATCCGTAAATGATTTGATTTCTCCATCAATTTTGAAGCTTAGCTTAGCAGGGTACAGAATTCTGGGCTGGAAATTGTTCTGATTAAGTAGATTAAAGGTAGATGACCATTGTCTTCTTGCTTGAAAAGTTTCATTAGAGAAGTCTGAGGTCAATCTGATGGATTTGCCCCTGTAGGTCAACTGGCGCTTACTCCTGGCAGCTTGCAGAATCTTTTCTTTTGTCTTGACTTTGGACAGGTTCATCACAATGTGTCTTGGAGAAGCTCGGTTAGAGTTGAGGCGACCTGGGGTCCGATAGCCCTCTGAAAGCAGTGTGTCAGAATCTTTGGTGATATTTGGGAAATTTTCTGTTATAATATTCTCTAGTATGGCTTCCATTCCTCTGGGGCATTCTTCTTCCCCTTCTGGATTCCTATAACTCGTATGTTGGAACGCTTCATAAAGTCCCATAATTCTGACAGTGAACGTTCTGCTTTCTCTCTCTTCTTTTCTGCCTCTTTTACTATCTGAGTTATCTCAAGAACTTTGTCTTCTACCTCTGAAATTCTTTCTTCTGCATGGTCTAACCTGTTGCTGATACTTTCCATTGCATCTTTAAGTTCCCTGATTGACTGTTTCATTTCCTTCAGCTCTGCTATATCCTTTTTATATTCTTCATATCGTTCATCTCTGATTTGATTCTCTTTTTGGATTTCCTTTTGGTTATTTTCCACTTTATTAGCAGTTTCCTTCATTGTTTCCATCATTTCTTTCATTGTTTTCAACATGTGTATTCTAAATTCCCTTTCTGTCATTCCTAACATTTCTGTATAGGTGGAATCCTCTGCAGTAGCTACCTCATGGTCCCTTGGCGGGGTTGTTCTGGACTGGTTCTTCATGTTGCCTGGAGTTTTCTGCTGATTCTTCCTCATGGGTGATTTCTTTTATCTGTTTCCTTGCCCTAATTTTCCTTTCACTTCCTCTTGCTCTTTAAGTTCTCGTGCCTGTGGAAGTTGCGGGCGGGTTTAGACGGATTGAACACACGCGACCACTTGCCGGTTTTCCACTGTTTTAGTCCTCCTCTTGGGGTCCAGAAGTCTCTCGCTGACTCCCTGTATCCTCTCAGGGGTGATGATAGGCAGATCCCACCAGCCAGAGATGCCTGGAGTCCTATATCCCCAGACTCACGGTGCCCAGATGCAAGGAAGCTGTTACTCGGCTGCCATCTTCGTATTGCTCTTCCTTTTCCAGTTCCCTGAGATGGTTCATTAGGTTGTTAATTTACAGTCTTACTGTTTTTTGGATGTGGGCATTTAATGTAATAAATGTCTCTCTTAGGACTACCTTTGCTGTGTATCCTACTGGTTGTAGTAGCTTATGTCTTCATTATCATTTTGTTCAAGGAATATAATGATCTCCTTCTTTATCTTCTCCTTGATCTAGTTGTCATTAAGCATAAGATTGTTTAGTTTCTATGACTTTGTGTGGGGATGAAGGGGTTTTTGGAGTTGAGTTGTACCTTTATTCCCTTACATTCTGAAAAGATACATGGTATAAAATTTCTTTCTTTCTTTCTTTCTTTCTTTCTTTCTTTTTTTTTTTTTGAGACAGAGTCTCACTTTGTCACCCTTGGTAGAGTGTCATGGCATCACATCTCACAGCAACCTCCAACTCTTGGGCTTAAGTGATTCTCTTGCCTCAGCCGCCTGAGTAGCTGGAACTATAGGCACATGCCACAACACCCGACTGCTTTTTGTTGCAATTCTCATTGCTATTTTAGCTGGCCAAGCTGGGTTCAAACCCACCACCCCCAGTATATGGGGCCGGTGCCCTACCCACTAAGCCACAGGCACTGCCCCTAAAATTTCTATTCTTTTAAATTTGTTGAGATTTTATTTGTGCCCTAAAATATAATCAATTTTGGAGAATGGTCCATGAGCTGATGAGAAGAACCTACACTCAGTATTATTGGGGTGGAATGTTCTGTATATGTTTTAAAGTCATGTGTAAGTCCATTGCTGCTTTGTTTAGTTTCTGCTTGAAGGATCTGTCCAGTTTTGTCAGTGGAGTGTTAAAGTCCCCCAGTTATTATGGTATCAGATAATTCAGACCAGTAAGCATTTGTTTTATATATCTGGGATCATTTAAGTTGGGCACATAAATATTTAGAATTGAAATGTCTTCTTATTATATTATTCCCTTGACCAGTACATAGTGTCCATCTTTGTCTTTCTTTATTTTTGTTGGTTGGTTTGAAGCCCAGTGTATCTGAAAATAAGATAGATATTCTTGCTTTTTTCTGATTTCCATTTCCCTGAAATATTGTTTTCCAACCCTTCACCCTGAGTCTTGTTTTATCCTTTGAGGTTAGATGTATTTCCTGAAGACATCATATACTTGGCTTGTGCCAGTTAGCAGTCTGTGCCTCTTCCAGGAGAAATAGAGCCATTCACATTTATTGAGGGAATTGATAAGTATGATGGAGCTTTCTTTGTCTTGTCTTATCTTGTCTTGTGGAGGTCTGTTGTTTAGTTTTATCACTTGGACCATTATGGAAGCTAGCATTTGCCCTTTAGTTTCTGGTTGTCTCTATTTTGCTGGTGGTCCATTGTGATGGTCAGTGTATAAAACATCTGGGAGTACTTCCTGCAGAGCTAGTCTTGCAGTGGCCAATTTCCTCAATGTTTCCTTGTCAGCAAAAGATTTGATTTCTACATCAAATGTGAAACTTAATTTTGCAGGATATAGAATCCTGGGCTGAAAGTTGCTTTGCTTAAGATGGTCAAAGATAGGTGACCACTCTCTTCTGTCTTATAAAGTTTACACTGAAAAGTCTTCTGTAACCTTAATGTTTTTCCCCTTGTAGCTAAGAAGTTACTTACCCCTGGCTGCTTGCAGAATTTTCTCACATTTTAACATTGGCCAAATTAATTACGATGTGTCTAGGAGATGCTTTGTTTGAACTGAGTTGTCCTGAAGTTCTGTAACTATCTAGTATCTGTATTTCTAGCTCTCTCAAAATGCTTGGAAAATTCTCCACCATGATGTCTTGAAGTAGAGCTTCCATGCTTTTAGTATTTCCCTCCTTCAGGGATCCCTAAGATTCATATGTTTGTGTGCTTTCTGTAGTCTCCTATCTCTCTAAGAGATTGCTGTGATTTTGCTCTCTTCTGCCTCTTTGAATGATTATCATTCAGTTTGACAGTCTTGTCTTTGAGTTCTGAGATTCTTTCTTCTCCATGTTCTGCTCTGTTGCTACAACTTTACTATGTTTTGAAACTCCTTGAATGCCTCTTTTAATTCCTTAAGCTCTGCTATATCCTTTCTAATTATGTCCAGATCCTTGGTGACTTTGTCTTTAATTTCATTTATTTCTTGAGATAGTTTTTGGACTTCTTTTTCCATCTTCTCTTCAATTCCATTCATCTTATTTGCCACCCACATTCTGAATTCTATTATTGTCAGCTTGACAATTTCTTTATGAATGGTATTATCAGTTGTATCTACCTTATAATCTCTTGGGGGAGTTGGTCTCCTCTGACTTTTCATGTTGCCAGTGTTCTTCTACTTATTTCTCCCCATGTGGGTTTTATATATATATATATATATATTTTTTTTTTTTTTTTAAAGCTCAAAAGGTAGGGTGTCCCTAAATTCTTGTTGAGAGATATTCTAGTTGGGTTCCCTTAGGCAGTTCCCAGGAGGTAGTTGGGACCTAGAAGGCAGAGCCTGGGCTAACTAGTGACTCACCTATCTACTGGCAATAGTGCCATTCAACTGACTCTGGGGTCTTTTGGATGTCAAGTCAGGTAGGTTGGTGACAGTAACAGCTGCCCCAAAATGCAGAGATTTCCACACCCTTTCTAAGATTTGCCAGTGCCAAGTGGTAGCTTCTTGTTCCACCAGCTGCTTATTGGGTATTAGGGCCATGTGACTCCCTAAAATCTGGTGGGCTATTATCAGTTTCATAGGCCCTGAGGGCAGGGCTCTCCACTTCTATTCCAGGCTTGCTGACATGAAGTGGCTGCTTGTTGTTCTGTCAACCACTCCATAGATTATAGGACCATATGGATGCCTATTCTGAGGGGCTGATATCAATCTCACCCCATCCCTTCCAGGATCCACCAGAGCAAAACAGTTGCTTGTTGCACAGTTAGCCTGCTCCACAGGGATTTGGGGCCATTTGGATATTAAGACAGGCAGGCTGATATCAGTTTCAAGGGCCCCCGAGGTGTGGAGTTCACCATGCCCCTTCCAGGGCTTGTCAAAGTGATGCAGCAGCTTATTGTTATGCTGACCCACTCAACAGGATTTTAAGACAGTCTAGAAACTAAAACTGGTAAGCTGGAATCAGATCCAGAGGCCCAAAGATGTGGAGCTCACCACTCCCATTCACCACTAGCAGTTTAAATGAGCCACTGCTTTTTCCTGTGCCCTTCCTGCGTATAGCCTCCTATAGCTCCCTTCCAGGGTGTACAATGTGGGGGTCCCTGAGAACCAGTCTTGTTTTGTCTAAGCTGGGGGTGGGATGGGGCTGGGGAGCAGGACCTCTAGGTGATACTCCTAGGCCAGGGGAAGCTCACAGATAAATAGTATGCCAAATTATCTCAGCTAAAGTGTCAGCACCACCAGCAACAGATTCAAAAGGCCATGGTTTTTACATGTGGTTGGGAGAGGGGAATCCACAGCTTGCAGTATGCCTCCCAGGATTTCCCAGAGTGGAGTCACCCAAGGCTAGTCCATTTCTCCCCAAACCTATAGGGGTAGAGTTGGGGGCAGAACCTCCAGATGGTGCCCCCAGGCTGGGGGCAGTGCACAGATGGTGGTCCTAGCTACCACACAGAGTGGGGAATAAATCTCATCTAGCAGGAGGCAGGCTAGTGAAGCCACCGTTTTCTCCTATGGTCAGGTAGGGGGGATGAGAGGAGCTTCCAGTTCACTGGGCCACACAGTACAGAGGCCCTCCTGAGTATCTATCAAAAATGGTGGGGAGGCAGGGCCCATCTCCCTTCACTTTTCTTGCTATTAATTCTCATCAGATGCTGGTGGGAGAACAACCAACCTCTGCAGCACTTGTTTCCACAGTTGCTATAGTGGCTGGGTAAGATCCAAAGTCCCTTTGCCTCTCTGGTGCCTGGGGGTGAAGCAGCCCTTCTAGGCTGTCTGTGGGAAGTCAGACAGTGGGTATTCTGTCCAGTAACCAAAGAAAAGGGGGAGACAAGCTGTGGCCACAAGCTGGCTGGAGCAAAAATTGCTCACTATTCTGCCAGGCAGGAGGGGGACCCAGAGGAGGATACACCTAAGTGCAGGAAAGCTGGGTCTTTAGCCCCTTGTGGCACTCTCCCATGGGGTGAGATTTCCTGTGGTTCATTGCTCACAGAGAGCCCCTGGGTGGGAACAGGGGTCCCTGTTAACTTTCTATTTAGCTCCTCTGAGCTACTCTGTAACTGTCCTCTGCTCTCTCCCTTCCTCTTTCTTGGCTTCATCCTCATGGTTTGTCTCAGTAGATTGCTGAATTCCTTAATTTCTTCTTCCTGTTATCTACCCTCCAATTTCAACTCTGCCGAATTCACTTCAGTCCAATTTTCCTCCTTCTGGCCAGGATCATCTGACAAAAGTCCCCTGTAGTTGGCCATCTTGCCCCTCCCTCCTCCAAAAAAAATTCCTTTTGAGATTTTTCATCCGTTTTTGCAGAGCAATAGATTCCACATTTTAGTCCAAAATTTGTAACTTACCTAAGTTTACATATACTTAGGTTCCCTTTTTTCCAATATAATAAAATCTAGCTATAACTTTATTGCTGTCTCATCAATATTAGTGCCTATCATTTATTCCTATTAGATTATCTCGTCTTAATAATAGTGCTAAGAAGAAGAATGAGAATATAGAAAGTACATACAGACTTTGCCCCATATAATAAAATAATTTTGACACACTGTTATATAGTATATTTCTATATCTAAGGATTATCTGATAGATACATAGCAAAAGTTAGTATGGTTTATTCTAAAGATTTGGGTTTTACTCTGAGTAAATATGAAGCTATTGGAGGCTTTTGAGCAGAAAGTGACATGATCTTATCTGACTTATGATTTAACAAGATCACTTTGGCTGCTGTATAGAGAATACACTGGGCAGGTGATGGAGAGAAAGCAAGGAGGAAACCAAAGAATAAACAATCAATTATTCGATTATATAAGATAGGAGGCTGTTGCAATAAGCAGGCGAGACATCAGATTAAACTTAAGATGCCTATTGTTCATCCAATCAGAAAAATTAGATGGGCATTTAGAAATACACGTCTGGAGTTCAGTGAAGTGGTCTGGACTGGAGATATAAATTTAAGAGTCAACAATATAAGTTGATAGTCAGTGCTATAAAACCAAACAAGAACACCTGGAAAATAAGTATAGATATAGAAAGGAAGAGGTTTGAGGTCTAATACCAAGCATACCAACCTTTAGTGCCCAGGAACATGGGGGAGAATCTGTAAAGGAGATTGAATGGTTTGGTCAGAGATAAACTAAGAAGAACATGCTTAGAAAGCAAATGAGGGGTACTTCTGTGTTATGTGCCACCAATAGGTCAGATAAGATGAAGAACAAAAACTAGACACTGAATCTGTGTGAGAGTTACGGTAACCATGGCTAAAGCTATTGGCTGGAGTAGTGGACTAGTTAGTTAGCTGGACAAAAGTCAAAAAGAGTTCAAAATGCTGTGAGAAGAGACAAATTGAAGACAGTGAATAAAGGTAACTTTCAGGGAGTTTTACTATAATGGAGGGATAATTGCAGTTGGAGGGATTGTTGGAAAGGATTTTTCTTGGTTTCTTTAAATTAGGAGAAATTAGAACATGTATGCAAAATTAAGGGAATTATAAAATTCGCTTCTATTTTTATTTACTTTAGAGTGAAGAGAGTATTATCACTGTGTTTCATGACCCATCAAAAATATTTTGATAGCAATGATCTCCCTCTCCTTGAAACAGCCTTCCTTTGGCATGTTCACCGATACCTTCTCCAATGGATTTTCTCCAGTTCTTTGTCTCTTTGAGGGGATCTTTTCCCTTCTCATTCCTTTAATGATGGTGTTTGTGAAGGTCCTGACCTAAAAACCTCTTTTCTTCTCAATCTTCAAGTTCTCCTTGAATCAATTATTCAACAAATATTTACTGAGCACCTTCCATGTAAGAGGCACAACTTCAGGCACTGAGAAACACTGGCTACGTTATCCTTCTCTTGTAGAATCCCAATAAATATACCATATTATGTGAATTAATTTGTTTGCAGTTCCATAGTAAAGAAATCAGCTTTCTTTGCTTAGCCCTACATGATTTTTTTTCTGATGAGAATTTTATAGAATAGTTTCACAGTAAATATTGAAGTACAGGTGCATGACACATTCATGATAAACTTTCTATAATATAATTTGAATTATAACATGAAATTTGGCAAATGTGTTGTCTGGTTAAGATAATAGTATAAAAACTCATGTATTTTGTATACATGTATACACCACTAGCTTGATGAACATTGGCTATTTTCTTTTATTTTATTTTTGCAGTTTTTGGCCGGGGCTGGGTTTGAACCCACTACCTCCGGCATGTGGGGCTGGCACCCTACTCCTTTGAGCCACAGGCACCGCCCCGTTGGCTATTTTATTTTATACTAAATATTTTCTGTTTTATCTCCAGTTGCTGATGCCTTATTTGAAGATACAGATATAGAGAAGACTGTGGTGATTCCTGATCATAGCAGCTTCCTAATCACAGCCATTTTAGATAATAAGAATGCATCAGCTATTGCTACAATGCCTGAAAGAGCCCCGGTCAACCATACCTTTCAAAAAAACACCTGGTTTTTATACAACTTTGGGCAAAGGAATGGACCAACTTGGACTGTGTATTCAAAACCATGCAATTTTTGGTTTCAACAAGATGATTCACTAGCCCTCAACATTGTGAAATACATTGATCTGGGAAACTCTCAGACTTTAAAAGTTAAAGTCATACCTAATTCAGAAAGTAAGTTTGTTTTTACTGGGAAATACCAAAAGGATGTGTTATTTCTTTTCTTTAATGTGAAATATCATCTTTTCTATTTTCTTTATCTTTGGTTTCCATAATTGTTGGCATTCTGCTAATAACAATTATTAGTTTCTAATTATTGAGTACTTACTATGTGCTAGGCTCTGTATTATTTTTATCAGCTTTGCATAGTGGCACTATGATAGCCAAGGAGGTTTATCCAAGGCATGATTATTGCTAATTAAATTATTTTTAGACCTCATGTTATTTAATGTTTATAATGACCCTAAAGATATAGATTATACTTCTTTTTTTTTTTTTTCTGTAGAGACAGAGTCTCACTTTATCGCCCTCAATAGAGTGCCGTGGTGTTATAGCTCACCGCAACCTCCAATTCCTGGGCTTAGACAATTCTCTTGTCTCAGCCTCCCAAGTAGGTGGGACTACAGGTGCCTGCCACAACACCAGCTATTTCTTTGTTGCCGTTTAGCCAGGGTTGGGTATGAACCTGCCACCCTCAGTATATGGGGCCCACACCCTACCCACTGAGCCACAGGCGCCGGCCTAGATTATACTTCTTATTATACAAATGAAGTTAAGGTACCAGCCCAAGAATCTCCTGTAAACTAATAGAATTTTAGTTTAGACTTTTGTTGTCCTCTGAATGAAAACCTTTTAATTACTTTGGAATTGTTATATTTATTTCACATACAGTTGACCCTTGAACAACACTGGTTTAAATTGCATGGGTCCACTTGTACATGGATGTTTTCAACCAGTGGATGGGAAATATAGTATTTGTGGAATGCCAAATCCACACATACAGGGAGGCTGGATTGAACTTGAGTATGCTGGATTTTGGTATACACAGGGGTCGTGGAACCAATCTCCTGTGTATACCCAGAGACAAATATATTCATTTTATGTTAAAAAAAAATGGCTTGTAAATAAATTTTATACTCTTCTGTATTGCTCCAGGTACTTATTTATTTCAAAAGTAATATAAAACTTATTAAAGATGCTGGAGAAATGGCATACCAAAAAAAATTTTTTTAAATAGTAAATAACTGAACTAGAAAGAGAGGAAGGAAAGATGGACAGAAAGCAATAGGAAAAGGGAGGGAAAGAGAAGAAAATCTTGTCACCAGAAATGAGGCGGGAACTCAAAGCCAAAGAAATTAGTATGGCTGCCTAAAAGATTGATGCTATTCAGATATAGACCATGTAGGCAGTGGGATGGGTTGTAATGACCAAGTATAGATAGAAAGTTTGATTTAGTGTCTTCTTACTTTGTGGTAGGAAGTTGAAACTGAGACTGTTAAAGAAAGCTGGGACCATCAGATCATGAAGGGGGGCTTAGGAAAATTCTACCCATTAACCCAAAGAAGCAGTAAGGGGGATTATCATTTCCGTGGGGCTCAGACTGGGGAAAAAAGAATCTCCTATAAAAAACCTTAATTCCAAGACTGTGCCAAACTAGACTATCAGATGCAGGGAAATAAACCTGAGAAATAAACATAACACAGGGGCCCTAGCCTAAGCATACACAAAACCCTCTATGGGAATACTTTCATAACTCAGATAGTATAAACTTCTACGGAAAAATCAATCTCCATTGGATATGAATTAACGAAAAGAATTTTAAGACTATATAAGGAAATGACCCAACATAAGAGAGAATCAACAGGCACAAGAAACAGAAAAATTAAACTCCAAGAACTTGAGATAATAGAAAAATAAGAAAGATACTATAAAATAAGTATGTGTAAAACTCTTAAAAAAAGGAGATACAAGAACCATAATGAAAGGACAAAATGCAATGTTTTACTCAATACTATCATGAAACCAATATATAATCACCTACACATTCTATGAACGATAAAACACAACTATAGTCCAGAAAGAAAGAGGGAAGACGAGGGAGAAGAGGAAGGTTGAGAGGAGGGAAGATATTTGGTGGGACCTCACCTACTGTGCACAATGCAAGGGTACATTTCAAAACTATTAAGAGTAGAGTATAAATGTCTTAACACAACAAATAAGTGAGGTGAAGGTTATGTTAACTACTTTGATGTATGCATTCCAAATTGTATATTAAATCAGCACATTGTACCCCATAAATGCATTAATGTACATAGCTTTGATTTAATAAAAAAGTGCAATGTTTAAAAAAAAAAAGGCTAATTTGGAAAACAGAACCAAGTACAACTTATATAAATGAAAATTATAAGCTTTGAAAAAAATTGAGAACACCTATTTCCATTAATATTGTGGGCTAAATATCATGAAAAACTTCCTTCTGTTTGGAACACTTATAAATCCTTTTTTATGGTTTATATGACTAATTGTCCATATTCCCTTCAAATAATTTCAGTTTCAATTTTATGGCTTTAATTTTCTATTTAATTCTTTAAGCTATCTGAATTTTGTTTTGGTATATTGTAGATGGTTAGCTATTATTCCAACATTAGTCCTTTTTCTTTACTGATTTCAAAATGTAACTTTATCTTAATATACAACTTATCTGTTATTTTGACCTTTCTGAGTTTTTTTTAATCTGTTCTATTGTAATCTCTTTATACTCTGGGACTGATGACCACAATTTCTAATTATTTTGGCTTTAAAATATACCAAATTAATTGTTAAAGGGCTCAGCCAGCTATACTTGTTCCATTTGATGCAAGCAAATAATAATCAGCAAATCAACTTAATTGCCATCCGCCTCCAGGGTGATCCTTGGACCCACTCTAGCATCACCAGGGCATTTGTTAGAAATGTAGGCCTGCACACCACACCTGCTCAATCCCCATTTTAACAAAATCGCCAATTAAGGCTTAGGAAGCCCTGAACAGATCATTTTGGTTTAAGGGAAAACAGCTACAGAAGAGACCTCAAGTAAGGCATTTATTACTTCTCGCCTTTGGTGTATTGATCACTAAGGATGGCAATTAGACTACATGGCATTTCAAGTTTCATTTTCCTTTAAAGTTCTCAGCATGGCAGGTTGCAAACTGATGGCCTGCAGGCAGAAATTGGCCTGCTGACATATTGTGTTTAAAATGGCCAGAAGTTTTCTCTTGGTGAGTAATTGACTGGCAGCCCTTTAAATTGAGCATGTACTCTTCATTTTTCTCTACTAAATCAACCAACTCCATGTAACCAACATTATCCAAGAGACCTTGATATTCATTCGAGAACCTATCTGAGGAATGAGGGATACAAGGGAGCAATATTTTTTGAGAATATGTTTGTAAAGTTAAATTTGTGAAAAACTGATTGAGTTGTTTCTATGTAAATTTCTAACTGAATATACAACCATTATACAGCCTTCATAATAGATTCTGTAGATGTTCTAAAATCCTGATTAGCCAATCATTATTAAATTGATTACAATTTTCATTATATAATATTAACTGTTGACCTTATTTCCATAGGTCTTAGAACTCCTGAAGTACCACTACTCAAAGTGTTAACTGGAAACCCAACTTTGTTGGAAGTTAAGGCTGAAGGCACTTTCGATGATACTAATAGTTATCTAATAAAAATTTCTGCAGCTAGCAAAATTTTACGTCAAGTAAGTTTTTTTAATTATAAAAATGTATTAATCAGCTCGGTGCCCATAACTCAGTGGTTAGGGCACTGGCCACATACACCGGGGCTGGTGGGTTTGAACCTGGCCCAGGCCTGCTAAACAACAACAATGATAACTACAACAAAAAATAGACAGGTGTTGTGGCAGGCGCCTATATAATCCAAGACTACCTGGGAGGCTGAGGCAAGAGGATCGGTTAAGCCTCAGAGTTTGAAGTTGCTGTGAGCTGTGACACCATGGCACTCTACTGAGGGTGACATAGTGAGACTCTGTCTCAAAAAAAAAAGTATTAATTATAGAAAAAATTTTACAACTATTATTGGCATTTAATAAGCATCATTTTAAATATCTATTTATAAGTACACATGTAAGAATATATAGTTAAAGAGATTAATAGATTGAAAGGAAAATGGTCATAATTTTATAAAAATAGGTTTATGCTCTGCATATTTTTAAATGTTTCATATATATGTACTTATATATATTTACCCAACTTAGCAAAAGAAAAATTGAAATGAAACGAAAGGAAATTATACCTTTCAGATAAAATACTTTTTCACCATAAAAATATTAAGTTAAGCTACATTAAATCACCTTCCTATAGACCAAAAACAGTAAGATATTGGTTTTATATGGTTAATATATAATTTTTGCAAATAATCTTTTAAAAAGTTGTGCTATAGAATGTTCAACATTTCATTCCAGATTTTTCTGTCTGCTTTCTTTTTTTTTTTTTTTTTGAGACAGAGTCTCACTGTGTCACCCTTGGTAAAGTGCGATGGCATCACAGCTCACAGCAACCTCAAACTCTTGGGCTTAAGCAATTCTCTTGCCTCAGCCTCCCAAGTAGCTGGGACTACAGTGCCCGCCACAACGCCTGGCTATTTTTTTTTATTGTAGTTGTCGTTGTTTAGCAGGCCCGGGCCAGGCTTGAACCCACCATCCCCAGTGTATGTGGCTGGCACTATAATCACTGAGCTATGGGCACTGAGCCCTATCTGCTTCCTTGTATCTTTAGCCCCCTGTATTTCCTTTAATAGTAAAATTCTGCTTAGATTTAGGGCCTATATGTTTGGCAAAAGAACATTAAAAATACATTTGTAATGGCTGTAGAATACAGGACCTGGGCAGGACTACCACCGCCAGGACCTACTTCAGTTATTAACATTTATACATTTTTCAAGTTCCAAAATTACCTAAAAATTTCAAATAATGTATTAAATGTTATTGAATGTTTAATATTGTTCAAGGATGAAATATATTTTCTGTGCATAAATCCTACCAAAGCCCTGTCTTTATGAAATACGGTGATTGCTAAGTAAATAAATTTTTCAAAATGTATACCAACCAAAGTTATATATATCATCAAAGCAAATATTTAGGCACTCATCAGTGAATGAGAGAAGCCTTACAGATGAAAGTAGGATGTAATGGTATTTATTTAATAAGTCCTTCCTTCTAAAACTATTTTTGAATGTATTTTATTACATTCATTTAAGATATACAGCATGATTTTATAAGGTACATCTATGTAGTACAATGATTACTAAGGCTGAACAAATATTGCACATAGGTCCTTAGGCATCATCTCACATAGATACTCATTTTTTCCTGCTGTGACAAGAGCAACACTTAAAATCTACTCATTTAGCAAAATCACTGAATATAATACACTATAATTATTAATTACATTCCTCATGTTCTTGATCCTTGCTTATTTTCAAAAGTTTCCTGAAACCAATTAGATTGGAATATGTTTCTTCTTGGAAAACAGTGTTTTCTGTTATGACTTGAGCTGATGTTTATGGTCGAACTTTTTCTATTTTCAGTCTGTTTCTTTTTTTTTTTTCTGTATTCTTTATTGGTTACTATATTCATATGCTAAGGCTGCCACAACAAAATGCCACAGACACAGAGATTTAAAAAGCAAAATTTATTTTCTCACAGTTCTAGAGGTTACCAGATATTGGCAGGGTTGGTTTTTTCTGAGGTTCCTCTTGGCTTGTTGACGGCCATCTTCTTGCTGTGTCCTCATGATCACTGCTCCGTCTTTGTGTTATCCATTTCCTAATCTCCTCTTTGTATAAGAAGAGAAAACATTTGTCCTTCTGAAAAAGACCCCAGTAGTATTGGATTATGGCCCACCTGAATGGCCTCCCTTTACCTTTAAAGGCCCAATCTACAAATACAATCACATTCTGAGGTCCTGAGCATCAGAACTTCAACATATGAATTTTGGGTGGACACAGTTTAGTACATAACAGCTACTTTAAATAACCTTCATTTATTTGAATATTTCCAGGGTTCAACTTCACTAGCATTTATTGTCTGGGGAGCATCTTCTGACTGCTTTGTGACAACAATGGTGCCAACACTGAAAAGCAGCTGTAGTTATCTCAAATCTATGCATCACATTCCTAGCCATTTTATCCCACTTGAAGACTGGAATCGTGGAGTTCACCAAGACAGTCAGGGTTTTAACCTAATCAAAACTTTGCCGGTAAAAGATCTAAGTATATTGGTTAAAGAATATCAATGCGATATGACTCTTCTATAATTGCCTGGCCATTAGTTTTAGCATTTCTTTCCTGAGATGTTCAAAACACCTCACCGTTATTTTCTGATCTTCATGTTATTTCGAGGATGTGATGATTATTTCTACAATGTAAAAACTTTCTGAAATAATGACTTTTCTTAGTCTCATCATTGTTAATATCATTTTATACTGTATTATGGGATATCATCTTGAGCTTCTGTGATGTATTCAGCTATTTGCCTTTACATTAACTTGTCCTAAACTGATACAATTGACCCTTGAACAATGTGGGTTTGAATTGTGTGGGATATAATTGGATTTTTTTTTCAATAAATATCCTGAAAAATTTAGGGGGGTGGGTTTATGACAATTTGAAAAAATTTGCAGACAAACCTCACAGCTTAGAGATATTTTAAAAAATTAAGAAAACGGTCATGAATGCATAAAATGTAGGTAGATTCTAGTCTATTTCATCATTTACTACCATAAACTATACACAAATATATTGTAAAATGTTAAAATTTATCAAACCTTACATAAACATTTATAAACTACTCCCAGCACCATTTGCATCAAAAGGAATGTAAGCAAATGCAAAGATGCAGTATTTGATCATAACTGCATTAAATTATCTACATGGTACTACTATAATAATTTCATTTCCCACCTCCTCTTGCTATTGCAGTGAGCTCAGGTGTCTCCAGTATACACTTAAAGTGCTGTGTTATGCTAATCATCTCTGCATGAGCACTTGTCTCGCCAATAAATTGCATATCACAGTAAATAGTGAGCTCTGGAGATTGTGTTTAGTGCAATACCATAATGCTTGAATAGCACCATAGGACTCATACAAAGTGCCACAAGTGAGGAAGTACTCCAAAGAAGCAGAGAAAAGTCATGACATTAAAAGAAAAAGTTAGATTGCTTGATGTGGGCTAGAGATTGAGGTCTGCAGTAGTGGTAGCCTGCCATTTCAGACAAATGGCTCATCTTGTAAACAGATGGCATAAACTTATGATATCAATAAATAGAGTTCAGTACTATAAATGTATTTTCTCTTCCTTATGAATTTCTTAGTAATATTTTATTTTCTCTGGCTTACTTTATTGTAAGAATACGATACATAATACATACACATAAAACATGCAAAATATGTCTTAATCGACTGTTTTTGTTACTGATAAGGCTTCCAGTCAGCAGGAAGCTATTGGTGGCTAAGTTTTGGAGAAATCAAAAGTTATATGCGGATTTATTACTGTGCAGGGGTACTTCTGCATTGTTCAAGTGCCAACTGTATATCTTACTGGACCCATTTCATTGTAATAATTTTAATTGTTGCCTTGTTGGAGTCTGCAACTCTTTTTTGAATTTAAGTTATTACATTTTATCAACTAATTTATTACTTATAATTTTCTTTGTGACAAAAAGCAAATAATCAAACTTGAAGAATTATTTACTAACTATGTCACTAAGGCTTTTTTATAAAATGTTCAAACTTCATTGCACTAACTTTATGGCAACTGTTTTAAGTACTAAAAGTATTTTTCACTTATTTCCAAGATCCAAGTTACAGTACCATGGGTTGAGGCTATTGAAATTCCAGAAAATAAGGGGCAGGAATATTGAGGAGGGGTAGAAATTTACTTTAATACATGGAACTAAAAATGGAAATTTTGCATTGACTGGTTTTCTGAAAAGTCTGAAAAAGTTTTGAAGACTTAGTAAATAATAATAAATTATACATTTTATTTGTTTAATCACTTGCAGATAAACTACAGGCCTCCTTCTAATATGGGGATTGCTATTCCACTCACAGATAATTTTTATCATGCAGATCCTAGCCAACCCATACCAAGAAATCTATTTTACAAGTCAAAGGTAAATAATGTTTTCTACAAATAAACTAGCATTCATTTGAATTCCAGAAGTCATTTGGTAAAATTACATATGGACCTAGCTGTGGGAATTAAATGATACAGTGCAGCTGTAGTAGTAGTAGTAGTAGTAGTAGTATTTTCCTCTTCCTTCTCCTACTGCTTAGTCCCCTCCTTGTACATCTCCTCCTGGATATGGTTTTAGAGTGAAGAAATCTAAATGGGTTCCATCCCTTTGACTCTCCCAGCTCCCATTTAGATTTCATAGGTGAGGCACAAACATCTCTCAAATGAAAGGAGCCCCTGATCCATTTCACGTCTTGGGTCTCACACAAGGAATGGTGTCCAAGATGAAAGAAGACATTCACTCTGATCTAGGCACATGTAAACTCCTGCTAAGACTTTGCATAGAAAACAACCAAACCCAGCAGCACCTTCTCTCCCTAGAGGTGGAATGAGTGAAGCAGAGAGAACAGAGAAGAGCCATTAGTTCAGAGGAAAAATACACCTTGGGTAGCTTCCCCAGGAAACTTCATAGACGCCTGTGAAATCTCTCTCCAGACAAATGCCCCTACCTACCTACATAGTTACACAGTCATATCCACTCAGACACACATGCACACAAACATATAAAATGGTGTTTCTCATCTTCAGAACTCTCCACTGTCTTCCCATCTCATTCATAGTAAAAACTTTTCTTATCATGGTTACAGGTGTGTCCAAATGTTTTTCTTCTTGGCCACATATTGGAAGAATGAGTTGTCTTGGGCCACACATTAAATAACAAACACTAGAAAGAAAAAGAAGAAAAGGTCTGTGTGTACTTTTTGTCATATACAACACCAAAAGTCCTCACAAAATCAGCATACTGCCCACAGGCCACAGATTGGATGCACCTGGTTCATAAGGTCCTACCTGATTTGGCCTTGGCATTACATCTGACTGGATTCTCCAGTCTACTGTGCTATAGCCATACTGGCCTCTTCACTGTTTCTCAAATATACCAGACATATTTCCATCTCAGGAACTGTGTAGGGGTAACCCAAAATCCTCTGCCTGGAATTTTCCTCTACCACATATCTCACATGGCTCACTCTGTCACCTTCTTCGGGTGTTTGCTTAAAGGTAACCATCATGGCCAGCCCCTCCATGACCACTCTTTAGAATCATAATCTCATCTTCACTGTCCCCCCATTCTCTATCCCCTTTCTCTGCACTATTTTTTCTATATTATTCATTACCCTTTTGCATATTTTATTTATTGTCTTATAGACAAGGGAGTTTGACCTATTTTCTGAACTCTATGGGATACCCCAGTCTCAGAACAGTTCCAGACATAAGGAGTGCTTCAAAATTGTTGAATGAACTATTAATAATATGCATTTATGCACATTACACACACAGGTGGTAGGTAGTTAACAGACTTCTTGTTAAATCTTAGATTTCAGGTTAAGAAGATCCTTAGTAAATAAGGATGCTGAGTTCTTCAATTCCAAATTTTACCAAAGATAAACCCTCCTGTATCGCTAGAAGCACTGCTTCTATTGAATTGTGACTTTACTATATTTACGTGGAAATCTCTAGTTTTGGGGGGGGGGTTCACCCAAGATTTTCTTGAAAATTAAATAGACAATGTCTCTAATTTATACCTAATTTAAAAAGAGAGTTTTTAATGCACCTTTTATATACCCAACAATTGTTAATCTCAGCATTTCTGGTACTATCAGGCACTATACAGCAATGAACAAGATAAACATGGTATCTTCATGGACTCTAGTCGGGAAGAAGAGGGCCTTAAAGACAAAGTTATACAAATTAAATAGTGTCATATAGTGCAGTGCTTCTAAACAGCATGGCCCTGTATAACCTGAAAATACGTTAACAATGCAGCTTTCTCACTCTCATAGCTACTAAGTCATAAACTATGGGGTACAGTTCTGAAATTAGCATTTAAAAAAATCTCTGCAGTTGATTCTATTTACCCTAAAGTTTAAGATAGACCAATAGTAGAATTAGACACAAAACAAGCGATATGACTGTGTATCAAGAAGTCAGGAAAAACATCCCTAAAAAGGAAGTGCTTCTGAATGGAGACTGACATGACTAGGAGTTAACCCATCAAAAGAAGGGCGAATGGAAACGTAGAGTGGAGTACAGGAACCAGAAAGCATTCCAGTCTGAGGGAACACCACCACAAAGGGTTGACTTGGGGAAAGGCTCAATGTCTTTGAAGAGCTCAAAGACCATTCATCCTGGAACATAATGAGTGAGAGAGAGTTTGAAGACAGCAGGTCCTAATGCTAATGCCTACATGTTATTGTCATTCCTGCTGACACAACATCCATTCTGTAGCCCATAGGTCAAGGATTAATTCTGACTTTCAAGTTTTATCATTTAAGAAATAACATTTTAAAACATAGTTGCCACCACAGATAGTGATTCCTCTAATAGATCTGTGCAAGATCAATTGAAAACCTTCTGGTAAGGATTCACCATTCTAGATGCCATTAAGAACATTCATGATATGTTTATAGCAGCACAACTCACAATCAGCAAGAGGTGGAAACAACCCAAGGGCCCTTCAACACATGAATGGATTAATAAATTGTGGTATATGTATATCATGGAATACTATTAAGCCATAAAAGAGATGGAGATTTTGTATCTTTTGTAACAATCTGGGCATGTTTGGAGAACATACTCCTAAGCATCACAAGAATGGAAAAACAAGCATCACATAAAGTATGGAGAACCTTCAAAGCACTCAAGCTAGACCTCCCATTTGATTCTGCAATCCCATTACTGGGCATCTACCCAGAAGAAAAAAAAAATCCTTTTACCATAAGGACACTTGTACTAGACTGTTTATTGCAGCTCAATTTACAATTGCCAAAATGTGGAAACAGCCTAAATGCCCACCAACCCAGGAATGGATTAACAAGCTGTGGTATATGTATACCATGGAATACTATTTAGCCACTAAAAGGATGGCAACTTTACATCTTTTGTATTAACCTGGATGGACGTGGAACACATTATTCTTAGTAAAGCATCACAAAAATGGAGAAGCAAGAATCTCATATACTCAATTCTGATACGAGGACAATTAATGACCTAGTACATGGTGGGGGGTGAGGGAAGGGGAGACCAGAAAGGGGGAAGGAAGGAGGGAGTGGTGGGGGTCACGGTGTGTGACACCTTTTGGAGGCGGGACACAGTTATAAGAGGACTTTACCTAACAAATGCAATCAATGTAACCTGGTTCTTTGTACCCTCAATGAATCCCCAACAATAAAAACAAAGAAAAAGAAAACAAAATCAAGCATCACATATACTCAGTACTAAATTGAAACTAGCAGATTAAAAATTACATGCTTACATGAGAGAGAAACTCAATTAAATTCAAGTAGAAGGATTGCAAACTAATACAGCCTTTTTGGAGAGAAGTATGGAGAATCCTCAAAAATCTAAAAGTAGACCTTCCGTTTAACCCTGCAATCTCACTACTAGGTATCTACCTAGAAGAACAAAAATCAATTTACCATAAAGACATTTGTACTAGAATGTTTTTGCAGCTCAATTCATAATTGCTAAGTTGCAGAAGCAACCTAAGTGCCCATCAACCCATGAATGGATCAACAAACTGTGGTATATGTACACTGTGGAATATTATTCAGCCATTAAAAAAGATGGAGACATTACTTCTTTTACATCTACCTGGATGGAGTTGAAATACATTATTTTTGGTAAAGTATCACAAGAATAAAAAAACAAATATCCATTGTACTCCATACTAATATAAAATCAATATATAAACAATTACATCTTCCTAAGAATAATAAAACACTACTATAGTCCAAGTTGGGGATAGATGGAAGTGGGAGGGAGGGAGGGGAGGACGTATAGCAGGAGGAGGGAGGGCATGAGATGGGATCTCATCAAACGTGCACATTGTGAAGGTGTATAACATGACTCCTGGGTGAAGGGCTCTTCTACAAATGGAACTTTACCCTGGAAGTGAGAACAATGTAACCTAAATATTGTAGTCTCATATTAATTTGAATAAAGTTATTTTTTAAAGAAAGAAAATGTGACTGAATTGCTGCAATCTCATGATCAAACTTGAATGAATGAGGAGTTGCTTCTTATGAATGAAAAAAAGTAATTTCTTCAGATGGAAATTACAACTAATGAAGATGCTGTGAACATTGTTAAAATGACTTCAAAGGATTCTGAATATTATATAAACTTAGTTGATAAAGCAGTGGCAAATTTTGAGAAGATTGACTCCGATTTTGAAAGAAATCCCATCTGTGGGTAAGATGCTATCAAATAGCATTGCATGTTACAGAGAAATCTTTTATAAAAGAAAAGGTCAATCAACATGGTAAATCTCATTGTTGTCTTATATTAAGAAATTGCTGCCAGGCACAGTGGCTCATGCCTTTAATCCCAGCACTTGGGAGGCCAAGGCAGGTGTATTTCCTGAGCTCACTGGTTCGAGACCATCCTGAGACAGAGCAAGACCCTGCCTCTAAAAAAAAAAAAAATTCAGGCATTGTGGCAGGTGCCTGTAATCCCAGCTCCTTGGGAGGCTGAGGCCAGAGGATCATTTTAGCCCAAGAGTTTGAGGTTGCTATGAGCTAAGATGCCACAACACTCTACCAAGGGTGACCAAAGTGAGTCTCTGTCTCAAAAAGAAAGAAAAGAAGAAAGGAAGGAAGGAAGTTTGAAAGAGGAAATTGCTACAGCCACCCCAGCCTTCAGCACCATCCTGATTAGTCATCATCTATCAATACTGAGGTATCAAAACAGTTATGACTCTGAGGGCTGAGATGACCATTTTAATTTTTAGCAATAAGGTATTTTTAATAAAGATGTACAACATTTTATTAGATATAATGATATTGCATGCTTAGTAGACTACAGAATAGTATAAGCATAGGTTTTATGTGCACTGGGAAAACAAAGTTTTTTTACTTTAGTGCAATATAGGTATTTGCTTTATTGCAATGGTCTGGAACTGAACTCACAATATCTCCAAGGCATGCTTGTACTATAAACAATTGTATGCCAACAAATTAAATGACCTAGATGAAATAGAGAAATTTATGGAAACGTAGCTGACTCAAGATGAAACAGAAAATTTCAACAGCCCTAAGATAGGTAAAGAAATTGAATCAATAATCAAAAACCTACAAACAAGGAAAAGTCCAGAAGTGAATGGCTTCACTACTGAATTCTTCCAAAAACAGAGTATGAAGGATTACTTCTTAACTCATTCCATTAAGGTCTGATGCTAAAGCCAGATGAAGACATTATAAGAAAAGAAAATTAGATACCAATATCCCTTATGAATATAGATGCAAAATTCCACGATAAAATACCAGCAGTACTCATGAACTAAGAAAAAAAAAGAAACTTTCTCACCCTGATGAAGGCCATCTACAAATGCTAAAGCCTAAATGTTGTTTTCATTAACCCAACATTTTAATATTGTTAATATTTGATAGTGAAAAACTGAAAGCTTTCCCCATAACATGAGGAACAAAATAAGGCCCTTGCCTCAAGAATGGAAAAGCAAGCAACCCATGTACTCAATACTAATTTGAAACTAGTTGATGAACAACTACAGGCCCACACAAGAGAAAAACATATTTAAACAAGAAGGAGCGAGAGGGGAAGAGGAGGAAGGAGTTCAGTAAGCACTCACCTAACACGTACAATGTAAGGAATATGGCATACCTCCTGGGTGAAGGACTTAACTACAACTCAGACTTTACCTACCAAATGCACACAATGTAACCTAATTTATGTACCCTTATATTAATCTGAAAAAAATGCGGGAAAAAATATATAAGGCTCTTGCCACTTCTTCTAAGTATCTTACTGGAAGTTCCAGCCATGGCAAGAAAAAGAAACAAAAGCCATCCAGGTTTGAAAGAAAAAAGTAAAACTATCTTTGCTCTCTCTCTCTCTCTCTCTATATATATATATATATAATAGATATATATAATTATAAATATAATTATAAATTATAATATAATTTAATATTTTAATATATAATAATTTAATATAATTATTTATAATTATATTATAATAATTATAATATGATTTAATATTATAATTTAATATAATTATAAAATATAATATAATTATAATATATAATTATAGATAATTATGTATTAATTATATATAGAGAGAGAGATTATATATATATAATCCTAAAACACACATATGCACACACAAAAAAACAAATGGAACTAATAAATGAATTCCATAATATAGTCAGTTGTATTTCTGTACAGTAAGTAAAGCATGATCTGGTAAGGAGCTCATGTCCAGACTATACAAACTATTCTTACAACTCAACAACAAAGACAAACAGCCCATTTAGAAATGGACAACAGTCTTGAATAGATATTTCTCCAAATCTTCTCCAAAGGAAGCTAGCAGGGAAATAATAACCCCAAAGAAAGTTGAAGGAAGAATATTATTTTTTAAGGCAAAATTGAAAGACAGTTTTTACAAATGGCCAGCAAGCCCAGGAAAAGATGTTCAATATTATTAGTCATTAGAAAAATACAAATCAAATTCACAATGAGATACTACTCTAAGGCTGTTAGGATAGCTATGATAATATTGAAGTTACAGTAACATTGAGAAATAATGAGAAAATAGTGTTCCAAGAAATTGGAGCCCTCATACCTTGTTGGTAGGAATGTAAAATAGTGCAGCTGCTGTGCATAACAGTTTGACAGTTCTTCAAAAACTTAAACATAGAATTACCATATGACCCAACCAGTAAGCTATCAAATATATCTAAGAGAATTGAAAACATATGTTTAAATGAAACATTAGTGCAGCATTATTCATAGTAGCTAAAAGCAGAACAGTCTGATGTTCATTAACTAATGAATAGATAAACAAAATATGCTATATCCATTCAATGGAATATTACTCAGCCATAAAAATAAAAATGTACAGAGGTATGCTACAACATGGATGAACCTCAAAAATAATGTGTAAGTGGAGGAAGCCAGACAGGAAAGGCCATATATTGAATACCTTGATTTATGTGAAATATCCAGAATAGGCAAATCAAATTCACAGAAATAGAAAATAAATTGGTGGTTGCCATGAGGTAGGGGGAAAGGGAAATGGATAGTGACTGCTAACAGATACTTCCTTGTGGGAGTAATAAAGATGATCTGGAATCAGATAGTGGTAATTGTTCGAAAACTTTGTGAATGCACTAAAATCCACGGAATCGTACACCTTAAATGGTTAAAAAAGTGAATTGTATCTCAAAAACAAAAAAGAAGCTAGCAGGTAAATAGTAATCCCAAAGAAAGTTGAAGGAAGAACATAATTTGGAGGGCGGCGCCTGTGACTCAGTGAGTAGGGCGCTGGCCCCACATACCAAGGGTAGTGGGTTCAAACCCAGCCCCTGCCAAAGTGCAACTAAAAAGTAGCTGGGCATTGTGGCAGGCGTCTGGAGTCCCAGCTACTTGGGAGGCTGAGGCAAGAGAATTGCCTAAGCCCAAGAGCTGGAGGTTGCTGTGAGCTGTGACGCCACAGCACTGTACTGAGGGCGACAACATGAGACTCTGTCTCTTAAAAAAAAAGAAGAGGAAGAAGAATATAATTTTTAAGGAAAAATTGAAAGCCAATTTTTAAAAATAATAATGATTAAATATACCAATGTCTGGCAAGAATGATCAAGAAAAAGCAAATGACAGATAGTGGAGATTTTGTCTCTTTTTAAAGAATGCCATGAAAAAAGACAAGCATGAAATAGTATGTTTGGGGAATGTGCTGTAGTTTTAGCCTGGGACCATCAAATCTGTTCCTTGTAGTCAGTTCGTATGCCTGCAATGGGAGGGGCCAGCAGCAGTTAGTTTGGTGTCCTGATGTGCAGAATTCAGAATGACTTACACTTTCCAGGTCCCATGCGACCACATTGAGGTGAACTGGCAAGTTGCTAAACAAAACCAGGGTTCAAATTACGAATATTCAGAAATATTATACTTGTTCTCTTTATTAATGGATTTTCTCCCTTTTAACTTCTTGGGAATTTTATTTATTCAGGAAACAAATATATATTGAACATTTACTCAGTTTACAGAAAAAGAAAGTCAACCTGTGTTACTTGTATTTGCAGGAAGCTGGTAAATTCAAGCAATGCGCTAATGCTTCTAATCGGGAGGAGTGTAATTGCACAAATTATCAGAAGTTTTCATATGCTGTTGCTTTCTCAGATTGCAGAGAAAAAGTAAGATAATTTTAAAATTCATATTAACAAGCTTTTGAAATGTGCCTTTCAGTTAAACATGAAACTAAGACAGAAATATTGTCTTATATTGTGTCATGACAGAACTAAATATTATACAGAGCTAAAAAGATCTGGATTTAAATTTACCAGGCAAGTTAATGAACATCATCTTTAAAATAAAATTATACCTGCACTGCACTGTCCATTTCACAGGATTATTATAAAGATACACACACACACACACACACACACACACACCTCTATATATATATGAAAGCAATTTGTAAACTATAAAACACTACACTGTCAATAGATTATGGTAAATATTGATTCAGTCAAACAAATGTTGAGTATCTAATATGTATCAGGTTTTGGAAATATAGATGTCAAAGTCCTTGTAATCAAGGAGCTCAGTCTGGTGGTAGCAACAAGTAAAAGACATTATAATAAGCTGGTTAAAAGAACGGGTTCTGTGACAAACAATATTTTATTCTATTAGTATCAGAACTGTCAAAGGTTTATCATGTTAATGTTGGTGCTTACATTGGGACTTATATAATATATAATATAACTTTCAAGCATAGACTACATGTAAGAAATAGAAACTATATACTCAAGTTGGGCATGGAGTCAGCATTCAGTGTATTATGAGAGTTGTTCTTATATACTCCCTTGCTCAACTAAAATAATATTTCTTGAGCATTTATTATCCATAAATCCTGCTCTAAACCTTCTCCATAATTTATCTCATTTAATTTGAATCACAGAGAAGTCAGGCAATTTGCCAAAGACCTCACTGTCAACATGCATTGGAGCTGGATTTGAACTCCAGAGGCTGTGTTTGCAAATTATGCCTACAAGACCATTACTGGCTAGAAGAGTAATGAAAGGGCTATGGGTCACACCCAATTCATGGAGGGCTTCACAGGGTATGGTTCAAACAAAAAAAAAAAAGTTTGGGAATGTGGAGAAAGATGGCAGCCCAGAAGGATCAATTCAGCTGAGCTCTCCTAGAATGATTGGGGGAAAAGAGAGAACCCAGCCCATATCTAGTGCAGGGACTTTACCCAGAGTCATAGCTCAAGGAGCACAGCAAGGAGATGGTGAGCTGGATACAGTTTATGATCCAGAGTGGTGCAAATCTGATGAATTAGGCAAGCAACTGTGACTGGCTGAGATAGACTGCCCCCCCCCCCACACACACACACACACAATAGAGATCTGGGAAGGGAGGAAGCCTTTCTGGAGTTTTCAGTTGTTTGGGGAAGCTGCACATTGAGTGGCAAGTTTAGAAGAGTGGGCAGATGCTAATAGTATACAGCAACCAGATTTGAATTGGTGAGACAGCCATACTGAGAAAGTCTCAGAGGCCAGGGTGCTACCATTGTGGGAAAGCCATGAGAAAGTCCTAGCAGGGGCCAAAAGCATGGCCATTTTAATTCTGACTGCTGGCATCAGAGCTTCACTCTAGAGACAGGCTGAGGGACTCCCATACCCACAGGAACTGGACTCAACAGTACTGCGAGACCTGCCCCTGAAGGATTCTCAAGAGTTTTAAGATCCCAACCTGGCAGGGTCTGAGTGCTGAGGAAACAACCAGGCAGTCACTGAAGGCAATTAAATTTGGAATAAGGACTATAAAGATCGCTGGCTATGCCATCTCCTAAAAAAAACACAGCACCACGTGGTGTCCTGGCAACACATTGCAACATACTGTCATCAAGAACAAGGACTTCCAGGCCAGGCACAGTGGCTCACAGCTGTAATCCCAGCACTCTGGGAGGCCAAGGTGGGTGGATTGCCTGAGCTCACAGGTTCAAGACCAGCCTGAGCAACTACAAGACCCTGACTCTAAAACATAGCTGGGCATTTAGCAAGTGCCTGTAGTCCCAGCTACTTAGAAGGCTGAGACAAGAGGATCACTTGAGCCCAAGAGTTTGAGGTTTCTGTGAGCTATGATGCCATGGCACTCTACCAAGGGTGACAAAGTGAGACTCTGTCTCAAAGGAAAAAAGAAAGAACAATGACTTCTGGCCAGGTGCAGTGGCTCACACCTGTAATCCAGCACTCTGGGAGGCCAAGGCAGGTGGATTGCCTGAGATCACTGGTTTGAGACCAGCCTGAGCCAAAGCGAGACCTCATCTCTAAAAACATCCAGGCATTCTGGCAGACACCTGTAGTTCCAGCTACTTGGTAGGCTGAAGCAAGAGAATTTCTTAAGCCCAACAGTTTGAAGTTGCTGTGAGCTGTGATGTCACAGCACTCTACTTAGGTAACAAAATAAGATTCTATTTTGAAAAAAAGAAAAGAAAAAAAACAAACAAACAAGGACTTCTGTTTAAAAAAAAAAAAAAAGGAGACAGTGAGAAGTACAAATGAGGACAAAGAGGTGAACAAGAAGAAAGAACACATGAGGAGGAACCAACAGAAAAATTCAGGCAACATGAAAAACCAAAACAGAAGAACTCCCCAAGGGACAATGAGGCAGCTACTGCAGATGACTCCACCTATAAAGAATTAATTGACTTGACAGAAAGGGAATTTAAAATATGGATAATAAAGACAATAGAAGGAATGGATGAGAAAATGGAAAGACAGAACCAAAAATCAGATGAGAGATATGTAGAATATAGAAAGGATATGGCAGAGCTTAAGGAAATGAAAGAGACAATCAGGGAATGTAAAGAGGCAGTATAAAGTGTCAAAAATAGGTTAAACCATGAAAAAGAAAGAACCTCAGAGCTAGAGGATAAAGTATTTTGGCTTTTTTTCTTTTTTTTTTTTTTTGAGAGAGAGAGAATCTCACTATGTTGCTCTCGGTTACTCTCAAACTCTTGGGCTTAAGTGATTCTCTTGCCTCAGCCTCCTAATTAGCTGGGACTATAGGCACCCACCACAATGCCCAGCTATTTTTTGGCTGTAGTTGTCAATTGTTGTTTGGCAGGCCCGGGCTGGGATTGAACCTGCCAGCTCCGGTGTATGTGGCTGGCACCCTAGACATGGAGCTACAGGTACGAGTGGAAGATAAAGTTTTAGAGTTAACCCAGGTAGTTAAAGAGGCAGGAAAGAAGAGAAAGAAGAACAGACACTTAGAGGACTACGAGACTCCATGAAGTATTCAAACATATGAATAATAGGAATTTCTGAAGGGGAAGAAGATGTCCCAAAGGAATGGAAGCCCTACTAGAGATCATCAAAAATGAAAACTTCCCAAGTTCTGCTAAAGACCTGACACACTCCCTTCAGATGACTATCAAACGCCAGGTCATCTCAACTCAAACAGAGCCTCTCCAAGACACACTATAATGAACCTTTCCAAAGTCAAGATGAAAGAAAAAATTCTGCAAGCAGCCAATAGTAAGCGCCAACTACCTACAGAGGCAGAGCCATTAGGAAGACAATAGACTTTTCAACTGAAACCTTCCAAGCCAGAAGAGCACAGTCATACACCTTCAACATTCTTAAAACAATTTTCAACCCAGAATTCTGCATCCTACTAAATTAAGTTGCAAAACTGATGGAGAAATCAAAATTTTTGTGGCTATACTAGCACTGAAAAAATTCGCTCAACAAGACCAGCTCTACAGGAAATACTTAGACATATTCCCAACACCGACCACCACAATGGGCCACCAGCAAAGTAAACACCCAGAAGCTAAAGGTCAAAACTTAGCTTACATAATGGCCCGATGAATAATACTACACAACAGACTTTTACAAAATAAGATGAATAGAGCTCCACCACACTTATCAATTCTCTCATAAATATCAATGGACTGAACTCACCACTGCAGAGCACAGGCTGGCTGATTGGATAAAAACGTACAAGCCATCCATATGCAGTCTCCAGGAGAAACACCTAGCCTTGAAGGACAAATCAAGACTCAGGGTTAAGGGATGGAAAACAGAATTTCAAGCAAATGGAAAACAGAAGAAAGGAGGGGTTGCAATCCTAGTTTCAGATACAAGTGGATTTAAAGCAACTAAAGTTAGGAAAGACAAAGATGGACACTTTATACTGGTCAAAGGAACAATTCAACAAAAGACGTTTCAGTTTTAAATATTTATGTACCCAACTTAAATCCTCCCAGATTAATGAAACAGATTTTGATGGGTCTGAGCAATATGATATCCTATAACACCATAGTAGTCACGGACTTTAACACACTTCTGACAGACCTGGACAGATCCTCTAAACAGAAACTAAACAAAGATGCAAAGGACTTAAATGTGATCCTAGAACAAATTGGATTACTAGACATATACAGAACACACTATCCCAAAACTAAGGAATATACATTTTTCTCATCAGCCCATTGTACATACTCCATAATCAACCACATAGTAGGATACAAATCAGACCTCAGTAAAATTTAAAGAACAGAAATTACAACTTGTATCTTCTCAGACCACAAGATAATAAGATGGAACTTAACTCCAACAAAAATGTTCATCCCACACAAAAATTTGGAAATGAAACAACCTTTTGGTGAATAACAATTGGGTTCAGAAAGAGATAAAAGAGGAAATAATTAAATTACTCAAAAATAACAACAATGAAGACACACATTACCAAAACCTGTGTGATATAGCAAAAGTAGTCTTAAGAGGGAAATTTATCACATTAGATGCCTACATTCAAAAAACAGAAAGAGAGCACATCGACAAACTCATGAACCATCTTATGGAATTGGAAAAAAAAGAACAATCTAATCTCAAACTCAAAAGATGAAAAGAGATAACCAAAATTAAATCAGAGATTAATGGAATTGAAAACAAAAGAATCGTTCAGAAAATCAACAAAACAAGAAGTTGGCTTTTGGAAAAAATAAATAAAATCAATAAACCTTTGGCCAGATTAATGAAAAACCGAAAAGTGAAATCTCTAATAACCTCAATCAGAAACAATAAAGGGGGCTTGGTGCCCATAGCACAGTGGTTACGTGCCAGCTACTGAGGCTGGAGGGTTCGAACCAGGCCTGTAACACTGATTACAGTGCCATACTCTGAGGCTGGAGGGTTCGAACTAGGCCTGGGATAGCTAAACAACAATGACAACTGCAACAGAAAAATAGCTGGGCATTGTGGTGGGTGCATGTAGTCCCAGCTACTTGGGAGGTTGTGGCAAGAGAATGGCTTAAGCCCAAGAGTTCGAGGTTGCTGTAAGCTGTAACACCACAGCACTCTACCAAGGGTGACATAGTAAGACTCTCTCTCTCTCAAAAAAAGGAAATGATAAAGGGAAAATAACAACAGATGCCATAGAGATACAAGAGATCATCTCTGAGCACTACAAGAAACTTTATGCCCCAAAATTTGACAATGTGGAGGAAATGGATCAATACCTAGAATCACACCCTCTCCTTAGACTTAATCAAGAAGAAATAGATCTCTTGAACAGACCAATTTCAAGAACAGAGATCAAAGAAACAACAAAAAATCTCCCCGGGCGGCACCTATGGCTCAGTGAGTAGGGCACCGGCCCCATATACTGAGGGTGGCAGGTTTGAACCTGGCCCTGGCCAAACTGCAACAAAAAAGTCAGGCATTGTGGCAGGCACCTATAATCCCAGCTACTTGGGAGGCTGAGGCAAGAGAATTGCCTAAACCCCAGAGCTGGGGGTTGCTGTGAGTTGTGACACCACAGCACTCTACCGAGGAGGGTGACAGAGTGAGACTCTGTCTAAAAAAAAAAATCCCAACCAAAAATAAAAGCCCTGGTCCACATGGCTTCACATCAGAATTCTATCAAACCTTCAAAGAAGAGCTTATACTCATACCGAAGAAATTATTCTTTAAAAATTGAGAAGGAAGGAACATTCTCCAACATGTTCTAGAAGCAAACATCATCCGGATACCAAAACCAGGAAAAGACCCAACTAAAATGGAGAATTTCAAGCCGCCATCTTGGTTCCCTGCACAACATACCTGGCGAAGCCACGGAAACCACCCCTGCTACAGAGCAGGAGTTGCCACAGCCTCAGGCTGAAACAGAGTCTGGAACAGAATCTGACAGTGATGAATCAGTACCAGAGCTAGAGAACAAGATTCCACACAGGCAACCACACAGCAAGCACAGCTGGCAGCAGCAGCTGAAATGGATGAAGAACCAGTCAGTAAAGCAAAACAGAGTCGGAGTGAAAAGAAGGCACAGAAAGCTATGTCCAAACTGGGTCTTCAACAAGTTACAGGGGTTACTAGAGTCACTATCCAGAAATCTAAGAATATCCTCTTTGTCATCACAAAACCAGATGTCTACAAGAGCCCAGCTTCAGATACCTACAAAAGTTTTTGGTGAAACCAAGATCAAGGATTTATCAGCAGGCACAGCTAGCAGCTGCTGAGAAATTCAAAGTTCAAGGTGAAGCTGTTTCAAACATTCAAGAAAACACACAGACTCCAACTGTACAAGAAGAGAGTGAGGAGGAAAAGGTTGATGAAACAGGTATGGAAGTTAAGGACGTAGAATTGGTCATGTCAAAAGCAAATGTGTAGAGAGCAAAGGCAGTCTGAGCTCTGAAGAACAACAGTAATGGTATTGTAAATGCTATTATGGAACTAACAATGTAACCATCAAAAAAAACGAGGACTTCTTTGATGTTTCAAAAGAGTAACTGCAGCTTGGTTTGAAATTGGTACTGTTTCTATCATTAATAAAGTTATGGCCTCTTGTTAGATAAAAAAATAAAATGGAGAATTTCAGATCAATTTCAGTAATTAATATAAATACAAAAATTCTCAATAAAATCCTAGCCAAGAGATTACAGCTACACATTTAAAAAAAAACATTCATCAAAAAGAAGTAGATTTTATTCCAGGGATGCAAGGCTGGTTTAACATATGCAAGCCCGTAAAACTAATTCACCATATCAACAGAAGCAAAGCCAAAGACCATATGCTCCTCTCAATAGAGGCAGAAAAGTATTCAATAAAATTCAGCATCCTTTTCTAATTACAACTCTGAAGGAAATAGAATAGACAACACATTTCTTAAACTGATTGAAGCTATCTACAACAAACCCACATACTGAATGGAGTAAAACTGGAAGATTATATGAGTGGGGTAAAACCGAAAGATTTTCAACTTAGAACTGGAACCAGACA
Source organism: Nycticebus coucang (assembly GCF_027406575.1). NCBI lineage: Eukaryota > Metazoa > Chordata > Mammalia > Primates > Lorisidae > Nycticebus > Nycticebus coucang. The sequence continues at coordinate 92,794,331 of NC_069788.1, forward strand.
GAGCTGTCTTCTATCACCAATACTATTCAACATAGTGCTGGAAGTTCTAGTTAATACAATCGGGCAAGAGAAGGAAATAAAAGTCATGTAGAGAAGGAACTAAGGGGCAGAGGAGGTCATATTCTCTCTTTGCTAATGACATAATATTATACTTAGATAACTCCAAAGACTTAACCACAAGACTCCTGGCAGTGATCAAAAAATACAGTAATGTTTCAGGATATAAAACGAATGTCCACAAATCAGAAGCCTTTTTATATGCCAATAATAACCAAGGTAAGAAGCTAATCAAGGACACAATTCCCTTCATTGTGGCATTCAAAGAAAATGAAATACCTAGGAATATATCTAACAAAAGAGGTGAAGGACTTCTATAAAGAAAATTACGAAACCCTAAGAAAAGAAATAGCAGAAGATATTAACAAATGAAAGAACATACCATGCTCATGGCTGGGAAGAATCGACATTGTTAAAATGTCTATACTTCCCAAAGCAATCTACAGATTCAATGCAATCCCCCTTAAAATACCAACATCATAATTTCAAGATTTAGACAAAGTAATTCTTCATTTTGTATGTAATCAGGAAAAAACCCACATAGCCAAGGCAATTCTTAGTAATAAAAACAAAGCCAGGTGCATCAGCCTACCAGACTTTAGGCTATACTACAAGGCCATAGTGATCAAAACAGTATGGCGTTGGCACAAAAATAGAGACATAGACACCTGGAACCGAATAGAAAAACCATGAAATGAAAAGAACATCTTACAGCCACCTAATCTTTGATAAACCAAACAAGAACATTCACTGGGTATGATATTTCCTTATATCAATGGGCAAGAGAGATGAATAGAACCTTCGCTAAAGAATACAGATGAATGGTAAACAAACATGAAAAAATGCTCATTGTCCCTAGTTATCAAAGAAATGCAAATCAAAACCACCCTAAGATAACACCTAACCCCAGCAAGAATGGCCCACATCACAAAATCTCAAACTGCAGATGCTGGCATGGTTGTGGAGAGAAGGGAACACTTTTACACTGCTGGTAGGACTGCAAGCTAATACAACCCTTTGGGGGGTTTTTGATTTGTTTTTTTTTTTTTTAGAGACAGAATCTCACTTTATCACCCTCGGTAGAGTGCTCTGGCATCACAGCTCACAGCAACCTCCAACTCTTGGGCTTAGGAGATTCTTTTGCCTCAGCCTCCTGAGTAGCTGGAACTACAGGCACCCACCACAACACCCAGCTATTTTTGTTGCAGTTTGGCCGGGGCTGGGTTCTAACCTGCCGCCTTTGGTGTAAGAGGCTGGCGCCCTACCCACTGAGTCACAGGCACTGCCCCAATACAACCCTTTTGGAAGGAAGCATAGAGAATCCTCAAAGAACTCAAACTAGACTTCCCATATTGATCCTGCAATCTCATTACTGGGCATCTACCCAGAAGAAAAAATATGATTTTACCATAAGGAAATTTGCACTAGACTGTTTATTACAGCTCAATTTACAATTGCCAAACTGTGAGAATAACCTTAATGCCCACCAATCCAGGAATGGATTAACAAGCTGTGGTATATGTATACCATGGAATACTATTCAGCCACTAAAAAAGATGGAGACTTTACATCTTTTGTATAAACCTGGATGGAACTGAAACACATTCTTCTTAGTAAAGCATCATAAGAATTGAGAAGCAAGAATTCAATGTACTCAGTTCTGATATGAGGACAATTGCCTAGTACATGGTGGGAGGTGGGGGAAGAGGTGAGTGGAGAGAGGAAAGGAGGGAGTGGGGAGGGGGGTCACGGTGTGTGACACACCGCTCGGAGGCAGGACACAATTATAAGAAGGACTTTACCTAACAAATGAAATCAGTGTAACCTGGTTCTCTGCACCCTCAACGAATCCTCAACAATAAAAAAAAATAAGAAAAGTTTGAGTGACATCATAATAATATCCTGTGAAAAAGGCCGATAGAAGTTACGAGCTTTATTACCACGGTGCTCACTGCCTTTGAAGTTCACATTGATTCTACTGTAAGACATGAGTTTTTCATGCCTGAAAAGGCAGAAAATCTAAGAAGTACATTTCATTAAAAGGCCAAACTACAAGACATGATTGCAAGAGGGACTTTACCTAACAATTGCAATCAGTGTAACCTGGCTTATTGTACCCTCAATGAATCCCCTACAATAAATAAATAAATAAATAAATAAATAAAAAAGGCCAAAGTAATGAACATATATGTATTCATCCTTTACCAGGAAATGAAGTCTCTATTCAATTTTTCAAATTTACATTAATTGAATTTGTATTTTAGGTTCCTCGTTTTAAGTTTCCAGTTTTACAATATCCAATTTCTTTGGAAATTTATAATGAAGATGGACGTGTCCCAGTAAAACCTCCATATCTGGTTACTATGACTGAAGTGAATATGAGGAAAAACTGGAACCTAAGTAAGATTTGCTTCCTTGTATAATTATTTTATTTTATAAGTAATGTTATTACTGGTTTATAAAGGTCAGTGGTTTACAAAGCCTTTCTACACAAGAGATAGCCAGGAGTTCTTTGGAAAATGTTCAAATCAGTTGGCACATTGGTGTTTACTTCTATTGTTTCGTCATCACTTCTGGTGACCTGGATTCTATGGCATAAAAGCATCTTTAAAGAACTTAAACTGCAAGAAGTTTGAAAACCACTTTGTAGATTAGTAGCAACAATGATTCACTGAATTTGTCCTGCATGCTGGTCTAGTGTCTCCTTTCACTGTAATACTGAGTACTGATACTATTCAGTATTACACAGGAGGTTAGGAAAGGTGTTGCCAGATAATCTTTAGGATGTATCTTCTAATTATACGAGTAAAATTTCTTCAAGATTTTATGGTAAATAATTGAAAAGATGAACAATGTTTTTCTTTTTTGAGACAGAGTCTCAGTCTGTTGCCCCAGGCTAGAGTACCATGGCATCATAGCTCAGAGCAACTTCAAACTCCTGGGCTCAAGCAATCCTCTTGCCTCAGCCTCCTGAGTAGCTGGGACTACCGGCGTGTGTTGTCTCACCCAGCTAATTTTTCTATTTTTGGTAGAGATGTGGTCTTGCTCTTGCTCTGGCTGGTCTCAAACTCCTGAGTTCAAGCAACCCTCCCACCTCAGCCTCCCAGAATGCTAAGATTACAGGTGTGAGCCACCACACCTGACCCAGAAATATTTTTCAATAAATATTTAAATCAATTCAATTTTACCTTAAATATATAACTTTTTGTTTCCCGTTATGTCTTTGTTCATGTTTTGAGGAAAGAGAGAGAATTAACTAAACGAAAATTTTAATCAGTCATTAATATGTTACTGAATATCCAGACATCTAGTATTCATGAGTTTTTGTGTAACATATATGCATTTTGGGGATGAAAAATCTAGCAAAATAAAACTACTAAAATATTTTGTTTTAACTAACATCCCAGTTTTCTGTGGTGTACTACAAGCTACTCTTACCAGACTTGGAGTACTGATTGGCAAAGACTGAAGCATTTCACAAGCTGGTTGTTACAGCGTTGAAATCAGCCATGGTAAGAGTATTTTCACCATGGAAATTGGCAAATGCTACAATCAGAGCTTTTCTTTTTCCTTTAGATCCTGTGTACCATTACACCAATGCTATTTCTAACCCTTATACTACCTATCTGGTTTTAGAGAGGATGACAAGAAAGAAAGGAGCAACTGGTCACTTCTTTTGGAAAAGATTTAAGTGATACTATTGTAAAACTTTGCTGATATAATGAAAAAATACCACTAAGGAGGTCCTGAGAGGATCTTATTGCCAAAAATATAAGGAATGTGCATCTCAGGACTGGTCATGAGCATGGCGCTAGGAGGAAAAGATTAGCTTAAAGGTAGTCAAAGTCTTATCCTTTCTGAGGATACCCTCAAAGGCAACGGGAGATACTGAGCCTAATTTCCCTTAAATATATCTTTTAAAAAGTCAAGCAGAACTAAAAGTATAGGATAACTTAGTCATTTTATAGAGTGCATCTTTCATTGTCCCTTAATTCATGTAATAAGATTTTATGTAAAATGAGAAAATGACACGTGTTTAAAATATATTTCGTCTATTTTTAGAACATTCTGTACCAGAAAATGTTCAAAAAATGAAAAATTATTTAGAATCTGTTCTTCAAGCTCCAGTGTATAATCCTTCGGGTCTCAATTTAAGTATAAAGGTAAGTTGATAGCATTTTTGTTTTTAAAAGTGTGGAATTTGGATAAGACATATCTCTAAACTAAGACTGGTTTTAGTTTTAAGGTAGAGGTATCCATGAATGGTGGGAATAACAACTGTTAGGATATGGAGAGGGTTTATTTCTCCTCAAATTCCTTTGGTGTTATTAATTCTAAAGGTGTCTGAAAGTTGAGTTTAACATTAATTTAACTATTTTTTAAGCTGATAATCAAGACAGATTATCTACTGAAGCAAAAATAGAAAGGATGTTTGCAAAAGTTATAGGGGAAAATGTGCTCAGTATTTTACCTGGATATACCCAGGCATATGTCTTCTTGTTTCTCCTGCCCATACGAGGAAGTAGACCAAGTATGCTGGCTCATGCCTATAATCCTAGCACTCTGGAAGGCGGAGGAGGGTGGATTGCCTGAGCTCAGCCTGAGCAAGAAGGAGACCCCCGTCTCTACCAAAAATAGAAAAATTAGCTGATGTTGTGGTGGGTGCGTATAGTCCCAGCTATTCAGGAGGCTGAGGCAAGACGGTTTGCTCAAGTAGCCAGGCACGGTGGCTCACGCCTATAATCCCAGCACTCTCAGAAGCCAAAGCAGGTGGATTGCCTGAGCTCACAGGTTCAAGACCAGCCTGAGCCAGAGCAAGACCTCGTCTCTAAAAATAGCCAAGCGTTGTGGCAGATGCCTGTAGTCCCAGCTACTGGGGAGGCTGAGGCAAGAGAATCACTTGAGCCCAAGAGTTTGAGGTTGCTGTAAGCTATGACGCCATGGCACTCTACCAAGGGCAACATAATGAAACTCTGTCTCAAAAAAATAAAAAGCATTGCTCAAGCCCAAGAGTTTGAGGTTGCTGTAAGCTATGGCACCACAGCACTCTACCCAGGGTACAGAGTGAGACTCTTTCTCAAAAACACACATAAATGAAGTTGTTGATATAATCCAAGTAATTGTGAAAACCAAAATATCAAAACCACAAATAGGAGGATTAGCCCAAAGTGCCCACGGAGGCACACAAAAATAACAAAACAAAAATAAATTATGTTTTTATTTCTTTATTCTAAAGACGTAGATATATGTGATATATATGTAATATATATTGAATCCCTCTGTTTCAATGTCTCTTTTTATTTTCACATGTAATAAGTCTGTCCAAGAGCCTTAAGAAATGAATGAGAATTTCTTATGCAATTTCTGTAGGGAAAGTGCTCCTGGGGTATATTTTTACTTAAAGAATATACGCATCAATTCTGCTAATGACTGGTTGTGTTTTCTTCCACAGGGCTCCGAGCTTTTTCATTTTCGAGTAACTGTCATTCCAGGGGTCACATTTTGTAACTTAGTTGAAGAATTTCAGGTATAGTGAATCTACAAGACCTCAAATGGAGTAATAGTTTGGGAAACAACATGATGAGCATTAATCCAAGAGACTGAAGAGAAGAAAACATTGGCAGAATTTGTGTGATGGACAAGGTTTAGAGACAGGGGATCCTGGAGAGTGGCAGTGACATTGTCAGTAGAGGTAAAGCTAGGGTGCGTGGCTCGGTGCCCTTAGTACAGTGGTTATGGCAGTGGGTTCGAACTCGGCCCAGGCCAGCTAAACAACTGCAACAAAAAAATAGCTGGGCACTGTGGCAGGCGCCTCCCAGCTACTTGGGAGGCTGAGGCAAAAGAATCGCTTAAGCCCAAGAGTTTGAGGTTGCTGTGAGCCATGATGCTACAGCACTCTACTGAGGGCAACATACTGAGACTCTGTCTCAACAAAAAGCTAGGATGCATGACAGGTGCCAGGACCAAATGATGCTAAGAGACTGTTAATAAGCACCCATATTTGGGTTTGTTCCCTTGCCACCTTCCATGCCTAGCTTGGCTTTCTGACTTTTAATACTCTTCCTCTCACCCTTACCTCTGCACAGGACATATGTCTATAACATTTTAGTTTCCAGTATCATTGCTCTTTTGGCTATTTGAATTGTAATGATAGAGTCTTAAATATTCCAAAGGCTTTCGAGATCCAAAAAGAGTAGGAACCAAACTCAGTCACCTTAAATCATCCCACAAAATCAACAATTCATTTTTTCCTATTTATATAATGACATCTGCTACCTGTGAGGCACAGGAAGGAATGAGGATTTGATAAAAAATGATTAATGAAGGCTGGGCTGGATGGCTCACACCTGTAATCCCAGCACTCTAGGAGGCCCAGGCAGGAGGATTGTCTGAGCTCAGTAGTTCGAGACCAGCCTGAGCAAGAGCAAGACTCCATCTCTAAAAATAGCTGGGCCTAGTGGCAGGTGCCTGTAGTCCCAGCTGATCAGGAAGCTGAAGCAGGAAAATTGCTTGAGCCCAAGAGCCTGAGGTTGCTGTAAGCTATGACATCACAGCACTTTACCAGGAGCGACAAAGCAAGACTTTGTCTCAAAAAACAAAACAAAACAAAAAAAAGATTAATGACTCATTCATTGTCAAACACTGATGCCACAGTAACATTCTCTCCCCACCCCTCACCCCAAGCCCAGCCCCAATAATGACACTGCACTGCTATGTGGTGGGTGGCCATGGCAGCAGTGCAGACATCCAAAACCCTGAGAGAGTATCCATCCCACTAGATCAGTGGTTCTCAACTTCCTAATGCCGTGACCCTTTAATACAGTTCCTCATGTTGTGGTGACCCCCAACCACAAAATTATTTTTGTTGCTACTTTATAACTGTAATTTTGCTACTGTTATGAATTGTAAAGTAAATATCCGATATGCAGGATAGTCTTAGGGGACCCCTGTGAAAGGGTCATTCAACCCCCAAAGGGGTCGTGACCCACAGGTTGAGAACCGCTGCACTAGATAGAGGAATTAAGAAAAGATGTACCTATCCCATGTTGAATGTGAGGAGAAATCCCTTTCCTTTTTCTCCCTTTTCTTGCCTCTTTACCCAAAGGCAGCCCCAGTTGTGGGAACAGCACAATAGTACAGGAATCCAAAATTCTTTCTGTGAAAAGGGCCTCTCAGAGTAGAAAGTATGAGAAAAATCTCTAGAAGAAGAGAGCTGAATCGGGGGATTCCTAATTCTATATATTTACCAGCACAAATACCAAGCAGAACACACCTAAAGAAGCATAGCAAAGGCTTTGAAATACAAACACCACTGAGTTCTGGAACAACTTCTGAGTGGCACATGTACCAGGAAGACACAGATAGCATAACAACAGCTTGAGAAACTGAACTGACATTGGAAATACCATCCACAGAAGGTGAGGAAAATTTGTGATCTGAACTTACCCAGTGCAATAGACAGCCAAAACAAATAAGCCATCAACCTTTCCCAGAGAATTTTTTTTTTTTTTTTTTTGTAGAGACAGAGTCTCACTTTATGGCCCTCGGTAGAGTGCCGTGGCCTCACACAGCTCACAGCAACCTCCAGCTCCTGGGCTTAGGCGATTCTCTTGCCTCAGCCTCCTCCCAGAGAATTTTTTTTTTTTTTTTTGTAGAGACAGAGTCTCACTTTATGGCCCTCGGTAGAGTGCCGTGGCCTCACACAGCTCACAGTAACCTCCAACTCATGGGCTTAAGCGATTCTCTTGCCTCAGCCTCCCAAGTAGCTGGGACTACAGGCGCCCGCCACAACGCCCGGCTATTTTCTGGTTGTTTTGCATTTTGGCCGGGGCCGGGTTTGAACCCGCCACCCTCGGTATATGGGGCCGGCACCTTACCGACTGAGCCACAGGCGCTGCCCATCTCCCAGAGAATTTTTAACAAGAATCAGAGTCTTGCAACATAATGTCCAAAATTTCCAGGATATGATCTAAAATTACTCATTATATCAAAAACTAAGAAAACATAATCAACTCTGAAGAAAAAAATGATCAACAAATGACAACAAATGCAATCATCACACAAAGATTTTTAAACCTGAGGTAAAGGTCAATACTTTTAAAATGAATAGAAACAAATTCTCACTGAAGAACTAGAAGCTATTTTTTTTTTTTTTTTTTTTTGAGATAGTGTCTCACTTTGTTGCCCTCAGTAGAGTGCCAGAATCGCCTCATAACTCAAGCGATTCTCTTGAAGTGAACACAAGTGATTCTCTTGCCTCAGCCTCCCTGGTAGCTGGGACTATAGGTGCTCACCACAATGCCCACCTATTTTTAGAGATGGAGTCTTGCTCTTGCTCAGGCTGGTCTCTAATTCCTGAGCTCAGGCAATCCACCTGTCTCAGCCTCCCAGAGTGGTAGGATTATAGGCATGAGTCAGTCACTGTGTCCAGCCTAGAAGTTATTTTAAAAATAAAAATTTTAGAATTAAAAAATACAAATAAAATTTAAAACTACTAGATGGACTCAGTAGAAGAATGGATATGGAAGAGAAAATGAATCAGTGAATTTGAAAATTAATCAGTAGAAATCCAACTTGAAGAAAAAATACTTTTAAAAAAAGAAGGGCTGGCTCGGTGCCCATGGCTCAATGGTTATGGTGTCAGGCACATACACTGAGGCTGGTAGGTTTGAGCCTGGCTGGGGTCTGCTAAACAACAATGACAGCTACCACAAAAAAAAAAAAGAAAGAAAGAAAGAAATAGCCAGGCATTGTGGTGGGGCATCTATAGTCCCTGCTACTTGGGAAGCTGAGGCAAGAGAATCGCTTAAGCCCAAGAGTTTGAGATTGCTGTGAGCTGTGATGCCACAGCACTCTACCAAGGGGGACAAAGTGAGACTCTGTCTCAAGAAAAAAAAGAAGAGCCTCAGGGATCTCTAACATTTATGTCTTCAGTAGCAGAGAAAGACATTGGTGCAAAAAAAACATCTAAAGAAATAAAGACTTTTTTTTTTTTTTTGAGACAGAGTCTCACTATATCACTGGTACATGTGGCCAGCACCCTAGCTGCTGACCTACAGGCACCAAGCCTATAAAGGCTTTTTTTTTTAGAGACAGAGTCTCACTCTGTCACCCTCAGTAGAGTGCTATGGCGTCACAGCTCACAGCAACCTCCAACTCTTGGGCTTAGGTGATTCTCCTGCCTCAGCTTCCTGAGTAGCTGGGACTATAGGTGCCTGCCACAAAACTCAGCTGTTTTTTTATTGCAGTTTGGCCGGGGCTGGGTTCAAACCCGCCACCCACAGTATACGGGGCCAGCGCCCTACTCACTGAGCCACAGGCACCACTAAAGGCTATTTTTTTGTTAATTTTCTCTATACATATACATATACATTTATTTGGTTTCCACTTTTGGCCTTCACAAAATTAAAAAGGCTTAAAATTTAATAATAATAACAATGCCTAAAGAGTATTAAAAAAGAAAAAAAAGAAAGAAAGAAAGGCTATAAAAGTGCATTCCAAGTAGGTCTTCCCTCTTCTTGCTGAGGTTCCCATAGCTATTTGCCCGTTCTGCATGACTAAATACAAAATGTTGTCCTGCTGTGTAAGTGTCCTATCTGCCATTAAAGACAAGAGTAAAGCACAGGATAATTGAGGGAATCCTTACTTGAAGGTAAGATTCCCTTTGGTCAGAGGAATGAAGAGGCTTGACACAGAGTCTGTGTGAGGGGACTGAGAAGCTGTCAGGGAGTAGTCCTTCTGAGTAAACCTGAAATCTGTGTTAATTATCACAAAGTAGAAAAAAACAGTTAAAAATTACTTATCAAGCGTCATCAGTAAAAGAGGGATAGAGGGAAATAGCAGACAGAGTGTCTCCTGGTTAATCTTGTAAAATCGTAAACTTTTAGCAAGAACTCTGCCTCCAGCATCAAGAGACCATCAGAATCTACAGTATCATTACCATAACCTTTTGCCTTGCTATTGCCACATACCACACACACATTTTTTTCCTGGGCAGGGGGCAGTTTTCCAGCCTCCCACACATACACCGCTCATATCTTTATCTCATGATTCCTTAGGTCTCCTGAGCAGGAAACAGGACTGTGCTAAAGATCAGGGTAAAATTCTCCCTGCACTTCTTCACTAGGTATTGTTAAAAGACTGTTTCTAAGCTTTGCAGATGCAGAGCATCTGTATAACTCTAGGCAGAATTTTGCTAAGTGATTAATTGTGGGAATCATATAATGCTCGGTATTTTGTATTACTTGATTCAGAAAGCTTAAAGATTTTGCTTTTTCTGTTGCAGATTTATGTTGATGAAGCACCATTGCCATTTCCAGGACATACTCTTATTGCTGTGGCAACGGCGGTAGTCCTTGGGGGGTTAATTTTTACATCATTTATGCTTCAACTGCGTGACATCCACCCATGGAGGGCATTACAAAATTGGATTAATAGAAAAAAAGCGACATTATCAAATATTTCTTTCAGTGAAATGGTTATGAGACAAAAGTTTTAATACTAACAAAATGATTATCATAATTTCTCTTTATTTTCTACTTTCATTAAACGATTCCTAGCACAATATGTTTAAATGTTAACTATGCAAACCAAAAATAAAATAAACATGCAAACTAGAGACAAATACTACAAAATTACCAATATCATTCAAATTGCTATTTTTCAATGTGTTTTCCATTGCATTTTCTTATTTCTAATATGTAGAAAATTCCTGTGCCAACTCTTATGTAGAAAATTTTCCTTAAAGCTTTTAAAAACATAGAAGATGTTAGCTGGGCATTGTGAAGAGTGCCTATAACCCCAGCTACTTGGAAGGCTGAAGCAAGAGAATCACTTAAGCCCAAGAGTTTGAGGTTGCTGTAGCTGTGATGCCACGGCACTCTACCAAGAGTGACAAAATGATAACTGTGTGTAATGAGTTTTTTGTTTTTCAGCTCTTACTGACTGGAGCCTATTCTCAGGGGTCACAAGCCCTAAGCATTACTCTTTCCAGATAGGAGTAAGGTTATAGTGCAGTTATGCCAGGGTGAAGTGGCATGTAACAAGATAGAACTGCCTGAAAAGGGGTAAAACTGTTTTCTGTCTCTTTAAATATCCCCTTCACCCTTTTTGAGAGCTAACACCTACATCCCTATCACAGGCCATTTCTCAGGAGGGGCAGGGAAGTGTCCTTTGTTCTTTGCCATGGAGGAGATGGTGCAAGGGAATTGTACTGGCTAGGTCCAGGAGAAAACCCTCCCTTTAAAGCTCTATATTTCTGCTCATAACTAGAACAATAGCACTTTAAGATGGGAGTCTGACATTCTCCTCATTTTTCAGCAAATTAATAAACTCCTCTTTCTTCTTCTTCAGCCACTTTTCTTTGTTCTGATGCAGCCTCAGGGACAAGTGCCAAGCCTTTGGTAACAGGCAGTGAGGCAGCTGATAAGCATCTGTGCTTTCAGAGCCTTGTGGGAATGAAAGAACACTATTTGGTTCTCTTGAGGCAACTTCAAAACCAGATTGTAGTACTAAAAGAGAGGGAAATGTGGCCCCATTTTGTGAGTATTGGAAGAACATGGTGTCTAGGTGAGGTATTGGTTTACAAACCTACATCCAGCATGTAGAACTCTGAAAGACCTATCTTTGTGTGCTCTTGGAGTACCTGTTCCCAAGTAGTCAGAATATGACCAAAACATTCAGATACCAGAGAGTTATACTCCCCTGAAAAAGCTCAGGAGGAGGAGCCAATCATTTTGACAACATAAAGGAGACAAGGGCAGCCAGTCTAGAAGTTCAGAAAGCCATACACAGTAGCCATGCCTGTATATCATTAAAATTCTTTACAGAGGGCAGTACGCCGAGAGGTTAAGAAAACCAGGCTGCCAGATGTCCTAGGTTTGCCACTTACTAGGTATGTTACCTTGGGCAAGTTAATCAGCTTTTTTTTTATATATATAGCATTTCACTTTGTCACCCTTGGTAGAGTGCCATGGCATCATAGCTTACAGCAACCTCAAACTCCTGGGCTAAAGTGATCCTCTTGCCTCAGCCTCCAGAGTATCTGGAACTATAGGCACCCGCCACAACACCTAGCTATTTTTAGAGACAGGATTTTGCTCTGGCTCAAGCTGGTCTTGAACCCTTGAGTTCAGGCAATCCACTTGCCTCGACCTCCCACAGTGCTGGGATTGCAGGCATGAGCCACCATGCCTGCAGATCAACTTCTTTGAGCCTGACTATCTTCAAGGAATGATACATATATTAACATCTACATGATAAGGTTACTGAGAGAATCAAATGAATCAATACATGTAAAGTATTTAGAATAGTGACCACTTTACAGTGAGTACTTTAAGTGTTAGCTGTTGTTTTTGTTGTTAGGTTGCAAGTAATAGAAAGAAATTCTGTCTAAGTACAGAAAAGGGAGAAATTCATAGGAAGAAGAAAACAGAAAGTCAAATAATCAAAGCAAAATCTAAACATTTGGTTCTTGACATGGATTGGAATGAGAATCATTCTGGGGACCTAGGAAACAAAAATTTGTCAACTCTTCAGAGATTTTCTTGACCCAGGGGTCTAGAGATATAATATAGCACAGCATTCTAAGTATAGGCTCCAGAATCTAAAAGCCTCGCTTTTTTTTTTTTTCTTTTAACAGGAGTTTCTAAAAATGTTAGAATAGTTTTGGATTTACAGAAAATTTGTAAAGATAGTACAGAGTTCCCATATAACCCATACTCGTTGTCTGTTGATCTTACAGCGAAAGTTTTATCGAGCCACATCACTTAACTGTCTGTATGACCTTGGGAAAGTTATTCAGCCTTTGTAGGAGGCTGACTACATGTTGAGTACATGTTGAAACCATGAATGAGGACTTCTTCTCAGTCTCCTTATTATCTCACAAAGCTGTGGCTCTCTCCTTCACCAGACTAGATTTATTTCCCTTGCCATTCTTTATGGCTTAATTCAGGCCTGACCATCTCCATAAAATTTCCAAGAACTACTCTGAATGTGTATGACATCACTTCTCAGCCTTTGGCTAAGACCTGTGTATGGCATGGACTGTGTACAAAATAATTTAGTGTGTAATGATATGCTGTTACATGTCACAAAGCTATGACTAGAAGTATTCTTCTATCCATGCCTGACATAAATGCTGCACTTCTCTATCTGGCCAAGGAAACCAGTATGTGTAAATTAGTTAAGTGTTGTTCTAGTTTAAGGTCTCGTAGAAGACCAAGTAAACACAATCTAAAACCATGACTAATAACATTCCCACATTGGCACTTCGGACTATTGTACTTTCTAAACATTACAATTTTGTCATCAGTCATTAAATCAAGCAGTCAAAAAATCATGACCGAGGCCAGGCACGGTGGCTCACACCTATAATCCCAGCACTTGGAGTCCAAGGCAGGTAGATCACCTGAACTCACAAGTTCGAGACCAGTCTGAGTCAGAGCGAGACCTCGTCTCTAAAAATAGCTGGGCGTTGTGGTGGGCACTTGTCATCACAGCTACCTGAGAGGATGAGGCAAGAGAATTGCTTGAGCCCAAGAGCTGGTGGTTGCTGTGAGCTGTGATACCATGGCACTCTACCCAGGGCAACAAAGTGAGACTCTGTCTCAAAAAAAAAAAAGAAAAAAACCATTACCTGAGATTTTGTTTATATTTATCTTAGGTCATGATCACACACAATTTTAAAATTTGAGTATATCTCTTCTGTTTTAATCCTTCTAATAAATCAGTAAAAGTACCATTACCATCATACATATACAGTTGTTCTGCAGTTTTATTTGTTTCTGAAGAGTTGTTTAAAGACAATTACTCTGACTTAGGTAGTAAAGAATTCAAAAGTTTAATTTTCTATTTCTTGTCATAATTCACTTTTTTTTTTTTTTTTGTAGAGACAGAGTCTCACTGTACCGCCCTCGGGTAGAGTGCCGTGGCGTCACACGGCTCACAGCAACCTCTAACTCTTGGGCTTATGTGATTCTCTTGCCTCAGCCTCCCGAGTAGCTGGGACTACAGGCGCCCGGCTATTTTTTGTTGCAGTTTGGCCGGGGCTGGGTTTGAACCCGCCACCCTCGGCATATAGGGCCGGCGCCCTACTCACTGAGCCACAGGCGCTGCAAAGCATTTGACCTTATAGGTTGTCTATAAAATATGAGAAGTATTAAATATTCTTTATTTGACAATACACATAAACCACACTAAAATGCCTTCCAATAAATAAAAGGCAGCATTTTAGTAGACACAGGGAAATTAGATCAGCATAGCAAAGACCAAAAATGCAAAGTAAACATTGCTACTTATCTCCAGCCTTCACCTTTAACAGGCTAATGAATGACAATTAAAGAACCAGTGAGGAAAAAAAAAAAAGAAAAAGAACCAGTGAGTCTTGCTTTGCTCTGAGACAGTAAAGGGATTTTCCTAGTATTTAAATATATTCACATAACCAGTTTCATGAATTTTTTAATTAAATCATAGCTATGTATATTAATGCAATCATGGGGTACAATGTGCTGGTTTTATATACCATTTGAAATATTTTCATCAAACTGGTTAACATAGCCTTCACCACATTCTCTTAGTGACTGTGTTAAACATTTCAGTTACATGAATTATAATGTAAAACTAACCTTTAAGGGGTTTTGAGATGGCAATTTACTATCTTTGTCAAAGGTTTAACATCACAAATTAAACCAATTCGTATCTTTATAAGGAGAAAACAGTGATAGCACCTACTGAATTGGAATCACTATCAAAATAAAAAAAATCATATTCATTTAGCCACAAGCTAGTCTCAGTTAAATCAGGACTGTCCAACAAAAACATTCTGTCACTCATTCATGATCTGAATTGTGGTATATGAGATCAGTCAAATTATGGTACAAATATAAAAAGCTGTGAGATATTTCTTTTTTGTAATAAATAAAGCAATGGCAAACTATTACTCTTTAGTAGCTTTTTTGAGATAAGATATGAAATCTGCCCTTTATCGCTTCTTCTTAATACCCACGAAGATCATTTTTGTTCCAGGGATGTAATTCTTGGGCTTCTCCAAATACTCCATCAGTGTATCCTCTCCCCAGCTGATGCCTCTGTTCATATACATACATATATTATACATATATATATATTTTTTTTTTTTTTTGAGATGGAGTCTCACTTTGTCAGTCACCCTGACAAAGAGTGCTGTGGCATCACAGCTCACAGCAACCTCCAGGTGCCTGCCAGAACACCCAGCTATTTTTGGAGATGAGGTCTCACTCTGGCTCAGGCTGGTCTCAAACTCCTGAGCTCAGGCAATCCATCTGCCTCGGCCTCCCAGAGGCATCTGTGTAAGGAAAGCCAATAGCCTGACCTGTCTTCTGCTCAAAGAGACGATGGCAATTTGACCCAGTCTTGTGCTTGCCTCTCTTTTCCATGGTGTGACACTGGGCACACTCCTGAACAAAAATCTTCTTGCCTCTCTCAGATCACACATATTTAATTCGCTCTTTAGTTGCTGATGGTACAAAGGTTCTTGGTTGGAAGCAGGACAACCTGCTCTCTAAGTCCATTGTTTCTTGCTAAGATCCATTGTCTGTCCTTTTGCCTGTTTTCCTAATATAGCAGGAACCAAAAATGACTATATGACAATCTTGGTTTCCAGTTCAGTGGAATAATTTTTGTGTTTAATGAAGAAGCATTCTATGTTGGTTAAATAGGCTACATGATTATCAGAGACCAAAGTTTAGAGCACAAAAAGCTAAACTTTAGGTAATGGTTTGTTAAGTGAAATCTTTTTGTGTTTGTTTTTGAGACAGAGTCTCACTTTGTCACCCTTGGTAAAGTGCCATGGCATCATCACTCACAGCAACCTCAAGCTCTTTGGCTCAGGTGATTCTCTTGCCTCAGCCTCCCAAATAACTAGGACTACGGGCACCTTCCACAATGCCTGGCTATTTTTAGAAGTGAGGTGTCGCTCTAGCTTAGGCTGGTCTCGAACCTATGAGCTCAGACAATCTATCTGCCTGGGCCTTTCAGAGACCTAGGATTACAGGCGTGAGCTGCCATGCCCAGCCTCTGTTAAGTGAAATCTTAAAAACGAACTATTCACTCTCCACCCCTTCTTTTTTAAATTAATGTGTTCTAGCTGTAGAAAACATCCATATACTGGAATTACTGGTATAGAACATACACAGTCATATGTTGCTTAATGACAGAAATAAACGTTCAGAGAAATGTGTCCCTAGGCACATTTCATCATTGTACAGGCACCATCCTGTGTATTTACACAGTCCTAGAGAGTACAGCCTACTATACGTGGCAAGGCCTATTGCTCCTAGGCTGTAAACATGGGCAGCACGTTACTGTGGTGAGTATTGTAGGCAATTATACCACAATGGTAAGCATTCACCCCAGTAAGTAGTTAGCTAGGTTGTTTATCTAAACCTATCTAAATATAGAAAAGTTGCAGTAAAAATAAAGGATAAAAAACGATATACCTAAATAGGGCACGTACCATGCATTGAGCTTGCAGGATTGGAAGTTCCTCTGGGTGAGTCTTCAAGTGGCAGGACTGGAGGCACAGTGGTTCATTTATACCAGCGTCACCACGAGTGCGTGATGAATGTGTTACAACAGCTATGTCATTAGCCACTAGGAATTTTTCTACTCCGTTATAATCTTACGCAGTCCAGTGTTGACCAAAACGTTGTCATGTGGCACATAAATGTATTTCATTCATCCGGAGAAATCTCCAGGGGCCACTGTGCGTGAACTTTCAGCAGGCCTTATTTCATAAGACCTTCTCCTTATTTCATTAAGATCACCACCAGTTTCTGGAAGATAGAATACACAAAAAATTAAATGAATCCCAAAGACAGCAGCCTATCACCTTGTTTCTTTCTGTGAAGTGAGTGAAGACTGAGTCAGAGACAAATTATGAGGGATTAAGGTTTTTAGAGTCCCAAAGCACTGAAAAAATGTGGTGTCTCCCCACATGTAATTAAAATAAAAACTTTTGAAAACACAAACTTTAAATATATGTGGAAATTAGAATAACTTCTTTCTGGATTTTTCTGCTTGAAAACTTCTGAATACCCTGAGAGGCCAAGGCGAGTGGATTTCTTGATCTTGGGGGTTGGAGACCAGCCTGAACTAAAGCGAGACCGGTGTCTACTAAAAATAGAAAAACTGAGGCAAAAGATCTCTTGAGCCCAAGAGTTTGCGGTTGTTGTGAGCTCTGATGCCATGACACTCTATCTAGGGTGACAGAATGAGACTCTGTCCCCAAGAGGGGGGAAAAAAGAAAAAAAAACTACTGAATAAATTCTTCAGAGCTTTACTATTCTCATTTTCCTTGGTTAACGTCTTCCTTCTGATGGTACTTACAGTGGCAGAGATAGGAGAATATCAGGTATGCCAGGCCTTCATAGACGATGGCAGTCATGCCTCCTGTGTAACATAGATAAAGTCCCTCTCTAGAGCACAGGTGGCATGCTTACAGCTCACTGTAAACATCTGCATCCTTGAGTTCAGGGTTCCTTTCTGGTAGCACAACCTACTATATGTGAGGTATCACTGCACCTCCTCATGTTGCCACAGACCTCAGGGAACTGGTACTTTGTCTACTGCTAAAAGTAATAAGCTCTTTTGTTTTGTCCCAGGAATCTTGTGTCCTCAACTGGTATCCACTGAACTGTGGTAAACTATCTTGCTAGTTTGCAAGTAGGGTAAAATCTCAGACTCTTCACAATTCTTGACATATCCGAGAGTTAAATTTGTTCACAGGTCTGCTGGGTCATGAGAGAAAAGTAACAAAACTTGTACTTGAACGGGGCTAGATCCCACTCAAAGATGTCAGCTTTTTGAACTAAATGCCTCGGAGTAGAATATTCTAAATGGTATGGTATGTGCTGACTCAAATTCCCAAAATAACCTTCCAGGCATTGTTTTTTTTTTTCTTAGTAGCAAGGACTGTAAGGAGCTGTGGTCTACCCCATCACCCATGTCTCTCTTGCCTCTCCGTCCTCTTCAGGTCCTTGCAACATAATGTTGTACAGCACGGTGAAGTTGGCAGCAACCTCCCCAGTGAAAGCACACTGCTGCCCTGTCAGGTAAAGGCCTGTGCTTGAAATGAAGCAGTACGCCAAGTCCCAGGGTCTCCGTTATTGTGCCCACTCTGCTATCATTATGATGACCCCACTGGACATGGTCATCCCAGGCTCTTGTCATTTCCATCAATAACAAACATCCAGTTTTGACTGTGGTACCTCCCACCCTCATCCAGCCTACTACATAGGGTAGCGGTCAAGAGCTTGGTCTCTGGCGTAGGAATATCTGGTTATGAATGCTGTCTTTGCCACTTTCTAGCTGTGTAATCTTGGGAGAGTCTTATTTCTGTTGTCGATATAAAGATTGACAACAGAAGACTATAAAGATTGACAACTCTATTAAGTTAATATATGTAAAGTACTTAGAACAGAGCCTGGCACACAAAAAGTGCTGTGTAAGCATTAGTTATTGCCATGATCTGAATGTTTCATATATAAAAACCATATATTGAAATTCTCTCAAGGTGTGATTTAGGAAGTGAGGCCTTGTGGGAAGTGATAGGTCATGAGTAGAAGCAGAATCGTCCTGAGTAGGATTAGTGTCCTTAGATAAGAGACCCGTGCCCCTTTCTCTGAGGGACACAACAAGAAGATACTGTCTATGTGAAGTTCACCAAACACTGATCTGCCAAAGCCGTAATCTAGGACTTCCCGGCCTCCACCGTGAGAAATAGATTTCTGTTGTTTATAAATCACCCAGTTTATGGTGTTTTATGACAGTGTTCTGAACAGACTAACAGCTACGTGCAGGGGATCAGGGAGCTCTCTTTTAAAGATTCAGGTGCTTCCCTTATCAGTTTGCTCCTGATGATGAGAAAGGGAAGAGAGACTTCTGGATGTTACCAGTCTTTGAATTCTTCTCTCTGCACTGGGTCGGGAGCTTTCTAGCCTTTCAGCATCACCCAGCATGGTGCAATTAATGGACCAAATTTGCATTAGTCAACCCAATCCTTTAGAATCCGGCCAGCAGCCTCAGCTAGCACATTTAATACTGTATCGCTACAACAGGGATTTGAGTATAATTATATATTATGTTCTTCACTCTTTGGTCAAGCATTCTCAAAATTCCTAACTTATAAAAATTGCCCTGTACTTTTAACAGCAAAATGAACACATTTTTATAATTCATAATTTTATAGTATAACTCTTTTGTTTTCTATTCTTATTGTTAACACCTTTTACACCTATTTACTCACACTTCTCTTTTGAGTTAAAATCTACCATTTGACAGATAATGGAACGAAGGAGGGATGTGGAGGTTTAGCCTGCAAGGGAAGCACATCAGAAATGACAATGCCTGTAATCCCAGTACTTGGGGAGTCCAAGGCAGGTAGAACACTTGAGCTCACAAGTTCGAGAGCAGCCTGAGCAAGTGCAAGACCCCCATCTCTAAAAAGTAACTTGGGAGACTGAGGCAAGAGGATCACTTGAGCCCAAGAGTTTGAGGTTGCTGTGAGCTATGATACCATAGCACTCTATCGGGGGCAAGAAAGTGAAATTCTGTCTCAAAAAAAAAAAATCTATTAGTACCCTTATAAAAGAGGGAAGCCTGAGGAAGCTTGTTTGCTTGCACCTGCCAAATGAGGTTACAATGAAAAGATGTAAGAAAGGAAGCAGGCCCTCACTAGACACTCATTCTGCTGGCACCTCAAGCTTGAACTTGTCAGCCTTCAGAACTGTGAAAAATAAATCTCTGTTGTTTATAAGCTACGCACTTGGGCCAGCCGTGGTAATCCTAGCACTGTAATCCTAGTACCTGTAATCCTAGCACTCTGGGAAGCCGAAGCAGGTGAATTGCCTGAGTTCACTGGTTTGAGACCAGCCTGAGCAAGAGCAAGATCTCATCTCTAAAAATAGCAGGTATTGTGGAGGGCACCTGTAGTCCCAGCTACTCAGGAGGCTAAGGCAAGATGATAGCTTGAACCCAAGAGTTTGAGGTTGCTGTGAGCTATGACTCAGGGGCACTCTACAAGGGTGACAAAGTGAGACTCTGTCTCAAAAAAGAAAAAGAAAGAAAGAAAATGTTATAAGCTACCCAACCTATTTTATCTATTATGAGCACATTGAACAGACTGACAGTTATGATTGATATATTTAACATAGTTCTCTCTTTCCTTCTCAGGAATTCTTATATATTTCTTTTCCATATGGCCTTTTCTTTCAGCAAATAATTCCCTACTTACTGTAATATTACTAAGTATTTATAGATATCCAAAATCTATTTATCTCTAGCAGAGTCAACCAAGGAAAGACAGGATTTAATGCCAAAATTTAACAATGTTACAACACAATGTAACCTATTTTATATGCCCTCATATTAATCTCAATTTTTTTTTAAACAGTCTCACCATGTTGCCCTTGGTAGAGTGCCATGGCATCACAGCTCACAGCAACCTCAAACTCCTGGGCTTAAGCAATTCTCTTGCCTCAGCCTCCCATGTAGCTGGGACTACAGGCGCCCGCACAACACCCGACTATTTTTTGGTTGCAGTTTTCATTGTTTAGCTGGCCCATGCCAGGTTTGAACCGGCCAGCCTCAGTGCATGTGGCTGGTGCCGTAACCACTGTGCTTGGGCACCAAGCCTTAATCTTACATTTTTAAGTGAAAAAAAGTAGCCTAGCCCTACATATGATGAAGTCCCTGATGCTGTACATGAATAGGAATAATTTAAACAAATTATTTAAGAAAAAAAAATTCAACCATGAGATCATAAATGCTAAGTTGGTGATTCTATGTAATAGCAAATATTGTGGGGGTAAAAAAGAAAGACAGAAACAAACTAAGGCTGAACTTTTTTTAGTAAATTCCTGTAAGAGAAAATATTTTCTCTAGACCATTGTAAAAAGAAATGAGTGGTTTCATGGTAATGACTTAGGAAGAACACCGAATGTAGAAAAAAAGTTATTAACATAATTAAAATAATTAGTTATATCTCATTGAAGTTTCTTAGCAAGGTGATAACTTCTGATAGGTCTTGAATCATATAGCCTACAATTAGGGAAAGATCTATGCAGTTGTGCACTCTTCTTTGTGCTAAAAACCCTGAAGTTCTGGGGCCCAAGGATTAATTTTTTTTTTTTTTTTTTGAGACAGACTCTCACTTTATCACCCTCAGTAGAGTGCTGTGGCATCACAGCTCACAGCCACCCCAAACTCTGGGGCTCAAATGATTCTCTTGCTTCAGCCTCCCAAGTATCTGGGCCTACAGGAGTCCACCACAATGCCCAGCTATTTTTAGAGATGGGGTCTCCCTCTTACTCAGGCTGGTCTCAAACCTGGGAGCTCAGGCAATCCACCCGTCTCAGCCTCCCAGAGTGCTAGAGTGGCATGAGCTACCTCACCAGGCCTTCCAAGGATTAATTTTGATCATCACACATGCCATTCTAGGTAAAAGATTTTAGCATCATAGGAACACCTTTGCAACCATGGGGAACATAAACATATATCTAGTACTTAGAGACATTTGCATTTTTAGCATAATAAAAAAACTTTAGGATAGTAACAGTAATGATATAAAGGGCTTTTGTTTTGATGATGGCTAACATTATTCAGTTTGTAACAACATTATTCAGTTTGGAAGGCAAAATGTTTTGCTCTCTTCAATTCAAGATCTATTATACGGAATACACCAGCACATTCAGGAAGATCAGTGCAGCAGGTGGTAACCTATGAGGTGGGATTCCTGTGCTGCACTTGTGCTTCGGGGTCTGTGATGAGGCAGCTTTTCTCCAACCTGGAGAGGTTACTAGTTGATTATGCCAACTGTAGACAGTCAGGCATGCTGAAGTGAAGGTTCATCTAAGGCAGCGGTTCTCAACCTGTGGGTTGTGACCCTTTGTAACAATGAAAATACATCTGCATATCAGATATTTACATTACGATTCATAACAGTACCAAAATTACAGTTATGAAGTAGCAACGAAAATAATTTTATGGTTGGGAGTCACCACAACATGAGGAACTGTATTAAAGAGTCACAGCATTAGGAAGCATCAGGAAGGTTGAGAACCACTGATCAAAGGGAAAATTTCTAGAAAGTAAAGGAAAAGCCATAACCAAGGCATTTCGCCTTCTAGAGTTGGAATTTGACCTTAATAAAACAATCTCCCATTTCTAGAATAAACTCTACTTGATCAATAAGTAAATAAATAAATAGAAAGAAAGAAAATATGTCCCTGCTCCACCCACTTTATTCTTTAAAATTATTAACTTACCATTTTAATGACATATTTATGTAGAAACTAATTTTTAAAAAGTTGTTTACAAGTCTAGTGATGTGATAATGGAATAAGAGAGGGTGGTGAAAGTTTCAGCACCTGCATAATCCTTTTGTAAACTCTTAAAAAGATTAAACTAATATGTAAATTAAACACAGTTTAAATACTGAGGTTATCCTGATCACTGCATTCACTTCCTCCCCCCTTTAATCCACTTAGAGGAATTTTAAATGGCCCATCTGTCATACTGAAATAACCACACTGTCAATTTTGAGTCTATTTTCACTCACATATATGATCAATGTATTAATTATAAGCGTCAATTACAGTTCAAGAAAGCATAAGCAGAACAACCTTAGAACTTAATAATTACAGAAATTGCAACTTGTTTTGCATTCCTAGTCTGAAGCCAGAAACTCTACTTTGCTCCAAGCTTCTGCTATTTGTTCATTCAATATACAACCCAAATAAAAAATTTTAAAAAGGAAAAACTCTAGTTTTGAACAACCTGGAAGAATTTCTGCTTACGATGAAAACGTCATCAATTTTAAGAATCTAAAAGAATCATCATGATCATGCAGAATGGTGCAGACTGTACTTCTAAGTAGATTTGCTTTTGTAACTTATACGTGTGCACACTCTGAATACTGAATATTATATAAAACAAAACAGGAGTGATTAGAACTTGATAATTTACTTTTTAAGATTTTCTTTAAACAGGTGCCATTAAGATTGTAAAACTTTTTATGATGTCTTCTTTGTTAAAGAAAACTGATAATGTTAACTGGCTGATTAATATTCCTGTATTACCGATATCACTGGTAATATAGGTAAAAGTTATTTGTGTTACTTCCCTACAAATAGTTTATAGTTTAAATGTTAGCAATACATGTGGGCGGCGCCTGTGGCTCAGCCGGTAGGGCGCCGGCCCCATATGCCAAGGGTGGCGGGTTCAAACCCAGCCCCGGCCAAACTGCAACAAAAAAATAGCCGGGCATTGTGGCGGGCGCCTGTAGTCCCAGATACTTGGGAGATTGAGTCCAGGAGAATCACCTGAGCCCAAGGATTTGGAGTTGCTGTGAGCTGTGTGACACCACGGCACTCTACCGAGGGCGATAAGGTGAGACTCTGTCTCTACAAAAAAAAAAAATGTTAACAATACATGTATAGAGACCCGCTTTTTCAATTAAACTATTTGAATTGAATTTTAAATAATCCAATTATTATTGCTGAAAGGTCAATAATACTAGGTCAATAATCTATTTAAACACACATGGAACATGTACAAAGATGTACCATGTTCTAGACCATAAAATAAACCATGACAAATCAATCCAGAAACGTTGATATGTACCTAAAGCATTGCTTAAAGGTAAATTTATGACATTAAATAATTATATTGGAAAAGAATAAAAATCTCAAATCAATTATCTAAATGTTTATCTTAATTAACTAGAAAAAATAAAATTAAATCCAAAGCAAGCAGAAAAAAGGAAATGAAGAGCAGAAATCAATGAAAATGAAAATAAAAATATTGGCGAAAAATGAAAGCAAAAACTGTTTCACTGAAAAGATCAGTAAATTTGAGCTACACTGATAAGGAAAAAAGAGAAAAGATGCAAATTATAGCATCAGGAACGGAAAAGAGTATATCACTACATTCCGTATAGCCACTAAAAGGATATTAGAAAATACTATCAACAGTTTCGTGCCCATAAATGTGACAATTTAGATAAAAATGGACAAGTTCAGGGCGGCGCCTGTGGCTCAGTCGGTAAGGCGCCGGCCCCATATACCGAGGGTGGCGGGTTCAAACCCGGCCCCGGCCGAACTGCAACCAAAAAATAGCCGGGCGTTGTGGCGGGCGCCTGTAGTCCCAGCTACTTGGGAGGCTGAGGCAAGAGAATCGCTTAAGCCCAGGAGTTGGAGGTTGCTGTGAGCTGTGTGAGGCCACGGCACTCTACCGAGGGCCATAAAGTGAGACTCTGTCTCTACAAAAAAAAAAAAAAAATTAAAAAAAAAAAAAAAAAAAAAAAAAAAAATGGACAAGTTCATTGAAAAATGTGAACTATCAAAACTCACTCAAAAATAAATAAAACTCCTTTTAGAAAGATGTTTGGAGAACACTTAGACATCTAAAAATACACCTGCCATTCGATCCTACAATTCCTCTACTAGGTATATACCCAGAAGACCAAAAATCACATTATAGCAAAGATATTTGTACCAAAATGTTTATTGCAGCCCAATTCATAATTGCTAAGTCATGGAAAAAGCCCAAGTGCCCATTGATCCATGAATGGATTAATAAATTGTGGTATATGTACACCATGGAATATTATGCAGCCTTAAAGAAAGATGGAGACTTTACCTCTTTCATGTTTACATGGATGGAGCTGGAACATATTCTTCTTAGCAAAGTATCTCAAGAATGGAAGAAAAAGTATCCAATGTACTCAGCCCTACTATGAAACCAATTTATAGCTTTCTTATGAAAGCTATAAGCCAATTATGGCCCAAGAAGAAGGGGAAAAGGGAGTGGGAGGGGAGGGGAGAGGGGAGGGTGGGCAGAGGGAGGGTAATTGGTGGGACCACATCTATGGTGCATCTTACAAGGGTATAAGTGAAACTTACTAAATGTAGAATATAAATGTCTTAACACAATAACTACCCTGTTTCCCCAAAAATAAGACAGTGTCTTATTTTAAGGTGTGCTCCCAAAGATGCGCTAGGTCTTATTTTCAGGGGACATCTTATCTTTCCTGTAAGTAGGTCTTATTTTTGGAGGATGTCTTATTCAGGAAGGCTATATTAACCAGTGTGATGAAAATATGTCAAATGGTATATAAAACCAGTGTATGGTGAAAAATAAGAAATAAATAAAAAAAGATTTAAAAAAAAAAGAATGAATAAAACTGAACAGTAATCTATCTATTTAAGAAATTAAATACCAGCAAACATTTAAGGAAAACAATACCATTTATATACAAACTTTTATAGGAAATACTAGGTAGACGAGAAGGGAAATACTTCTCAACTCATTTTTATGAAGCCAACATCATCCTGATATCAACCCACATGAGGTCCTAAGAAAACTACAGACCAATATTCTTCATGAACATAGATGCAAAATCCTTCCGCAACAAAATATTAACAAATTGAATCCAACAATACATAAAAAAGGGACTTTATCATGGAATAACCTGTTTAACCAAATAACCTGGGATAAACCAAATGGGATTTATCCTGGAAATTCAAATGTAAATCAATATAGTTTTCCATATCAACAGGCTAGAAAGTAAAAGGGTTATGATATTTCAATGGAAGCAAGAAAAACATTTGACTAAATTCAACATCCATGTATGATTTTTAAAAAACTCTTAGCAAACTAGGAATAAAACAGAACTTCCTTAATTTTATGAAAGAAATCTACAAATACCCTACAGACGACATCATACTAAACGGTGGAAGACTAAGTACCTCACTATAAGACAGGGAATCAGGAAAGAATGTCTACCTACCATGACCACTTTTATTCAGTATTGTACT
Source organism: Nycticebus coucang (assembly GCF_027406575.1). NCBI lineage: Eukaryota > Metazoa > Chordata > Mammalia > Primates > Lorisidae > Nycticebus > Nycticebus coucang. The sequence continues at coordinate 92,820,241 of NC_069788.1, forward strand.
GGAAGTCCTGGTCAGTATAATAAGTAAGAAAAAGAAATAAAATGCACATATATTGGGAAGAAAGAAATAAAGCTGTCTCTATTTGTGAATAACATGACTATTTACACAGAAAATCTCAAATTTTAAGTAATAAATCTAGTAGAACTAATTAGTGAATTTAGTGAAGTCACAAAATACTACCTCAGTATACACAATTCAATATATATTTCTATTTACTAGCAATGAACAACTTGAAACTGAAATTAGAACTTCAATGTGAGAACCAGACTTCTACTTCCAAATAGAATGCAGTAGTTTCCGGCAGATCAGTGCCTAAAGGGGGCAGGTGCTGTGGCTCAAGCCTGTAATCTTAGCACTCTGGGAGGCCGAGGCAGGTGGATTGACCTGAGCTCACAGTTTTCAGTCCAGCCTGAGCAAGAGTGAGACCGACCCTGTCCCTAAAAATAGCCAGGCGTTGTGCCAGGCACCTATAGTCCCAGCTACTCGGGAGGCTGAGGCAAAAGAATTGCTTGAGCCCAAGAATTGGAGGCTGCTGTGAGCTATGACGCCATAGCACTCTACTGAGGGTGACAAAATAAAACTCTGACTTAAAAAAATAAAGAAAGAAAGAAATAACAGAAAAGCCAAGCAAAATATAAAAATATCTCTTTGAAGGCATCAAAGAGCTGTAGAAGCAATAAAAACCAAAACGATTAAGTGTCCAAAGAGAGGAAAACCACAGTAAGATAAGATGACCATCTATAGCCTGTATTTGTGAAATATTTGTTCTTACTTGATTGGAATGACAAAACTGGAGATTTGAGGGGCTTCTAATTATGACAACAATGAAGATTTGAAGGCAGATCTCCCCTTCAAGACCAACAAATTGAAGCTGTGTGAGGATTCTAGGTAAAGAGCTAGGCTGAGTGCAGCAGCTCACAGCTATAATCTCAGAAGTTTGAGAAGCTGAGGTGGGAGGATCACTTGAGGCCAGGAGTTGAAGACCAGGTGAGCAATATAGTGAACCCTGTTTCTATAAAAAATTAAAAGATTAGCCAAGTGTGGTGATGCATGCCTGTAATCCTAGCTACTCAGGATGCTGAGGTGGGAACATCGCTTGAACCCAGGAGGTTGATGTTACAGTGAATTATGATCATACTATACACTTCAGCCCAGGTGTACTTTTTACACTCTAGAAAATAAAGTAAAATATAGAGCTAGTGTGAAAACCTCTGACAAAGTAGAAGAATCTATCATCTCTTGCTAAGGAGGCAAAATTTTTAAATCCATCAAGAAGAGGACTCCAAAAACAACATTAATAATTGGTTTTATTCACTTTGCAATGTCAAACTAAAGTAAAGTAAATAAATAAGACAACATTTTCATGAGAGTATATCAGCTAAGAAAGTTTTATAGGGGACTTTTGGTTCCAAAATGGTGGTGTGGAACCAAGCTTGCTTCCCCCCCACCACAAAATAAAAGAAAAAGAAATATGCAGCATGAGATCTTCACCAGCAACAACCCAGAGGCAGGTCCTTGGGCCATGGAGAAGTACAAAAACTCTGAGCAGACAGTAAGAGAATGAACTTCCACATCCACAATGACCCTCCCTTCACAGTCTGCTAGGCATCGACTGCATAGGAGTAAAAGTAAAATTAAGGTTGACAACCACCTTTTCCACCTGCTTGGATTTTCTAGTAGGAGACCTATAACCTTGCCTTAACCCTCAGTAGCACTGTGACTACCTAAAGGTATGCCCCTGAGGATACGCGGAGACAGACGTGGGAGATAGGACTACCATCCCCAACCCTGAAAGTCTGCTTTGTATCTTGGCTAAAGAGGATGCCAAGTACAAGAGGCTGTAGGAATTATGTTCCCCAGGTCCCCTGAGCACAAACTGGTAGCCAGCCTTCCCTTAGAGAAAAATTCCTTAGAGACCTCCTAGATTTGGGACAGGCAATAATCAGACCATTTTGCTAGTGCCCAAGAGAACATGGGCATAAGGCGCCACCTAGAGCCAAAAGGAGGCAGCAGCTCAACAGTGAAGATTCACTAACACTGTATATTCAAGGAAAACCAAAACAAGCTGGACACAGAATATTGGAATAAATTACTAGTCTTTCAATGAAAATACAAAGACATATGCCCACAAGAAACAACAGCAAACAGGAGCCATGCCAAAATGCAAAATTCAGTAACCGACTCCAATGAGATGGTGGTTTGTGAGCTGTAGGGCCAAGAATTCAAAATTGCAGTTTTATGCAAACTTAGTGATCTCCAAGATCAACTTATCAGAGGCCAGTGCAGTAGCTCATTCCTGTAATTCTAGCACTCTGGGAAGTTGAGGTGGGTGGATCACCTGAGCTCAGGAGTTCAAGACCAGCCTGAGGAAGAAGTGTGAGACTTCTCTGCTAAAAATAGAAAAACTAGTCAGACATGGTGGTGGGTGCCTGTAGTCCCAGCTACACAGGAGGCTGAGGCAGGACGATAGCTTGACCCTTGGAGTTTGAGGTTGCTGTGAGCTATGACGCCACAGCACTCTAGCCTGGATGACAGAGTGAGACTCTGTTTCAAAAAAGAAAAAAGAAGAAATTTATCAGAGAAATTTAACAAAGAGATTGGAATGCTAAAAAATCAAACATAGGTGGTGCCTGTGGCTCAAGGGAGTAGGGCACCAGCCCCATATGCCGGAGGTGGCAGGTTCAAACCCCACCCCGGCCAAAAGCTGCAAAAAAACAAAAAAAATCAAACACAAATCTTGGAACTTAAAATGATATTTCCTGAACTTAATAATTCTTTACAGGCTCTCAACAGAAGAATGAACCAAATAAGAAAGGAAAGAATATTGAACTTGAAGAATGGCTATTTGAAAACACACACTCAGAGGACGAAAAGAAGAAAAAGGAACAAAGATCACCTGCAAGGTTTAGAAATTATCTCAAAACACAAAATCTAAAAGTTATTGCTATTTCAGAAGAAGCTGAGCAAGAGCAAGTAGAAAGCTTATTCAGGATCAGGGCCTATAGCTCAGTGGTTGGGGCGCTGGCCACATACACCAAGGCAGGCTGGCGGATTCCAGCCCGTCCCATCCCTGCTAAACAACAGTGACAACTGCAACAACAATAACAAAAAAAAAAATTGCTGGGCATTGTGGTAGATGCCTGTAGTCCCAGCTATTAGGAGGCTGAGGCAAGAAAATCGCATAAGCTCAAGAGTTTGAGGTTGCTGTGAACTATGACCCTACAGCACTCTACTGAGGGCAACATAATGAGGCTGTGTCTCAAAAAAAAAAAAAAAAGCTTGTTCAAAACATAATACCAGAAAATGTTCCAAAACTTGAGAAAGAGATAAATATCAGGTACAGGAAGGAATTAGAACATCAGATTTCATCCAGGTAAGACTACCCTAAGGCATTTTAATAATCAAACTTTCAGAGGTCAAGGACAAAGAGAAGATCCAAAAAGCCAGAAGAGATGAGGAACAAATAACATACAAGAGCTAACATGGTGTGGCCAGAAACTTCTCAGCTAAAACCCTACAGGCCACGAGGTGATAGAATGACATTTTCAAAGGGCTCAGAGGAAAAAACTTCAACCCAAGACTACTGTATCCTAAAATTGTCAAAGTTGAAGAAGCTATAAAGTCTTTCACAGACAAACAAAAGCTGGGAGAATCCACTACCATTAGACCATCTTCCAAGAAATGCTAAAGGAAATTTTTCTATGTGAAAGAAAAAACACTAATGTGTAAAAGAAAAACTTTTCAAGGTAAAAAATCCCATGGTCAAATTATGTACATAGACAAACTCAGAATACTCTTTGATTGTATTGTGGTATGTGGTATCTGCCCATAACTCTAGTATAAAGCTCAAAAAACAAATCTATCAAAAAAAGAGCTACAGCAAGCACGGCACCTGTAGCTCAGCGGCTATGGTGCCAGGCACATACACCAGAGCTGGCAGTTTCAAACTCAGCCTGGGCCTGCCAAACAACAATGACAACTACAATCAAAAAATAGCTGGGCGTTGCGGCAGGTGCCTGTAGTCCCAGCTACATGGGAAGCTGAGGCAGGAGAATCACTTGGGCCCAGGAGTTTGAGGTTGCTGTGAGCTGTGATGCCAGGCTCTCTACTGAGGGCAACATAGTGAGACTGCCTCAAAAAAAAAAAAAAATAGCTACAGCAATCTATTAAGAGACAGGTAATTTAAAAATGTATAAATTGAGACAACTAAGAGTCAAATGTGTAAGAGATAAAGTTAAATTATAGGATTTTTTTAGTATGTTTTGCCTTTGCTTTTATCATTTTACTTGTGTTCTAAGGTAAGTCATCATCTCTTTAAAATAATTTGCTATGGCCAAGCATGGTGGCTCACACCTGTAATCCTAGCACTCTGGGAGGCCAAGGCAAGAGGATCCCTTGAGCGCCAGAGTTCAAGATCAGTGTGAACAAGAGCAAGACCCTGTCTCTACTAAAAGTAGAAAAGAACTAACCAGGTATGATGGTACACACCTGTAGTCCCAGCTACTTGGGAGGCTAAGGCAAGAGGATTGCTCAAACCCAAGAATTTGAGGTTGCTGTAAGCTACGTTGCCATGGAACTCTCTATCCAGGTTGACAGAGTAAAGACTTATCTCAAAATTTTTTTAGAAATCAACCATATGCGGCATTCAAGAAAACCCACTTCATCTATAAAGAAACACATAGACAGAAAATGAACGAGTAGAAAAAGATATTCCAGGCAGCACCTTGGCTCAAAGAGTAGGGCATTGGCCCCATATACCGGAGGTGGCAGGTTCAAACCTGGCCCCGGCCAAAAAACTGCAAAAAAAAAAGAAAAAAAGGAAAAGAAAAAGATATTCCCTGCAACCAGAAACCATAAAAGGGTAGGAGTTAGCTATACCCATATCAAATAAAATAGACTACAAATCAAAGACTATAAAATAAGACAAGGAGGGTTGTTAACATAATGATAAAGGAGTCAATTCAGCAAGAGGATAGAACAATTATAAATATCTATGCACCCAATTCCAGAGCTCCCAAATATATAAAGCAAACATTAATAGACCTAAAGGTAGAGAGACACTGCAATACAGTAAGAGTAGAGAACTTTAACACCCCACTCAGTAATGGACAGATCATCCAAACAGAAGAAAGAAACAATAGAGCTAAACCACACCTTAGATCTAAGAGGCCCGACATCTGCAAAACATTTTATTGCTGCTGCAGAATACACATACTTTTCCTCCGCACATAGAACACTTGCCAGAATAGACCATTAGGTCTCAAAATAAGTCTATGCAAATTCAATAGATAGAAATCCTATCAAGAATCTTCTTCAACAATAGTGAAATAAAACTAGAAGTCAATGTCTCTACAAAAAAAAAAAAAAAACTAGAAGTCAATAGCAAGCGGAACCTTGGGAAATACACAGACACGTGGAAGTTAAAAACATGCTCCTGAATGACCAATGGGTCAATGAAGGGAAACAAAGAAGATAATATAGGGGCCGCGCCTGTGGCTCAGAGAGTAGGGCGCCGGCCCCATATGCCGAGGGTGGCGGGTTCAAACCCAGCCCCGGCCAAACTGCAACAAAAAAAATAGCCGGGCGTTGTGGTGGGCGCCTGTAGTCCCAGCTGCGCAGGAGGCTGAGGCAAGAGAATCACGTAAGTCCAAGAGTTAGAGGTTGCTGTGAGCCGTGTGACACCACGCACACTACCCGAGGGCGGTACAGTGAGACTCTGTCTCTACAAAAATAAATAAATAAATAAAGGAGCTGAACTTAAAAAAAAAAAAAGAAGAAGATAATATAAAAACTTCTTGAAACAAACAAAAATGGAAATACAACATGCCAAAATCTACGGAATACAAGAAAAGCAATACTAAGAAACATGTCATATTAACAACCTGACACTGCACCTCAGGGAACTAGAAAAGCAAGAAACCAAACCAAAAATTACTACAAGAAAATAAATGATAAAGATCAGAACAGAAATAAATGGAACCAGGCCGGGTGCAGTGGCTCATGCCTGTAATCCTAGCATCTGGGAAGCCGAGGCAGGTGGATTGTTTGAGCTTTCATTTTTGGGGGGTGCTATTATGAATGTACTGCTGTTTTAATTTCTCCTCATCACCAAAATCAGAAATACATATGAATAGAATAAATCTAAACAAAAATATATGCAGGGTCTATATTGCTGATAACTATAAAACATTGATGAAAGAAGCCAAAGAAAATCTAAATGAATGAAGAGATATACCATATAGATGAATTAAAGAGTTGATATTATTAACATGTCAATTTCTCCATTTTGGTATATGGATTCAACACAATTCCAAGATCTCACAAAAACTTTTTTGTGGGTATAGACAAGCTGATCCTAAAATTTATACAGAAAGGCAAAAGAACTAGATAGGCTAAGATAATTAAAAAAAAAAACAAAAAAAACTGGGCGGTGCTTGTGGCTCAAGGAGTAGGGTTCTGGCCCCATATACTGGAGGTGGCGGGTTCAAACCCGGCCCCGGCCAAAACTGTGAAAAAAAAAAAAAAACTAATATGGATGGCTCACACTGCCCACTATCAAGACTAACTATAATGCTACAATAATCAAGAGAACATGGTATTGAAGAAGTCAGTGGAACCAAACAGAAAGCCTAGAAATAGATTCACAGAAATACAGTCAACTGAGTTTTTAAAGACTGCATTTCTTAGGCCAGGTATGGTGGCTCACACCTGAATTCCTAGCATTGTGGGAGGCCAAGACAGGTGGGTTGCTTGAGCTCAGGAGTTAAAGACCAGCCTTAACAGGAGCAAGACACTGTCTCGAAAATAAAAAATAAATAAAAATAAAATAAAAAACTACATTTTCTTTTTAGAGCAATTTTAGGTTTGTGACAAAATTAAGAGGAAGTTACAGAGTTTTCCATGGATTTTCTGCCCCCATATACACACACAGCCCCCCCATTATCCACATTCCTCCTCCAGAATGGTACATTTGTTACAATTGATGGACTTATGTTGAAACATCATTATCACTCAACGTCTATAGTTTATTTTTTTCTTTCTTTTTTTATTTTGAGTCAGAGTCTCACTTTGTAGCCCCCCGTAGAGTGTGCTGGCATCATAGCTCACAGCAATTTCTAACTCTTGAGCTCAAGAAATTCTCTTGCCTCAGCCTCCTGAGTAGCTAGGGATTACAGGCACCCTTTACAATGCCCAGATAGTTTTTAGAGATGGGGGTCTCGCTGTAGCTCAGGCTAGTCTTGAACTTGTGAGCTCAGGTGATCCACCCAGCTCAGCCTCCCAAATTGCTGGGATTACAGGCATGAGCTACCAAAGTCTATGGTTTACATTAGGGCTTACAGGGCCAGGCATGTTAGCCCATGCCTGTAATCCCAACCCTCTGGGAGGCAGGAGCGGGTGGACAGCTTGAGCTCACGAGTTTGAGACCAGCCTGAACAAGAGACCGCCATCTCTAAAAAATAGCCGAGTGTTGTGGCAGGCACCTGTAGTCCTAGCTACTTGGAAGGCTGAGGCAAAAGGATCTCTTGAGCCCAAGAGTTTGAGGTTGCTGTGAGCTGTGACACCACCACACCCTACCAGGTGCAAGAAAGTGAGACTGTGTCGCAAAACAAAACAAAACAGGGCCATATTAATTTTGTAAAAACTGTCAAACTGTCTTCCAAAGTACTGTACCATTTTGCATTCCCACCACCAAAGAATAAGCGTTCCTGTTACTCCACATGTTCATCAGCATTTGGTGTTGTCAGTGTTCCACAGTTTTGGCATCCTAATGTGTAGTAGTATCTGAATGTTGTTTTAATTTGCATTCCCCTAATGACATATCATGTGGACCACATTTTTATATGATTATTTTCCACCTTTATTCTTTGATGAGGTATCTGTTAAGGTATTTGGTCCATTTTTAAACCAAATTGTTTTCTTATTGTTGAAGAGAGTTCTCTGCATGTTTTTTATAACAGTCCTTTATCAGATATATCTTTTGCAAAATTTTCTCCCATTCTGTGGCTTTATTGGCAAATTTTTTGCTCTATGAAGGATAGTGTCAAGAGACTCATACAATATCCTTCACAGAGCAAAAAAAATTAATTTTAATGAAGCCCAACTTATCTGTTATTTCTTTCTTGACTAATACTTTTGGTATCGTATCTGAAAAGTCATTACCATATCCAAGGTCATCTAGGTTTTCTCCCACGTTATTTTCTAGGAATTGTATGGTTTTGAATTTGTTATTAAGTGTATGATCCATTTTGAGTAAATGTGGGGGAAGCATGTACAGTATGTGTCTATATTCTTTCCTTTTTTGCCCATGGATTTCTAGTTATTTCAGTGCCATTTTTTGAAGAGACTCTTTGCCTTTTGTATTGCTTATAATCCTTTATCAAAGATCAGTTGACTTTTTTTTTTTTTTTTTAGAGACAGAGTGTTATTTTGTCGCCCTCGGTAGAGTGCCGTGGCCTCACTATTTGTTCTTTCTCAAATACCGCATTTTTTTTTTTTTTTTGAGACAAAGTCTCACTTTTTCACCCTCAGTAGAGCACTTTGGCATGACAGCTCACAGCAACCTCAAACTCTTGGGCTTAAGCAATACTTTTGCCTCAGCCTCCCAAGTAGTGGACTACAGGTGCCTGCCACAATGCCTGACTATTTTTTAGACACAGGGTCTCGCTTTTGCTCTGGCTGGTTTCAAACCTGAGAGCTCAGGCAGTCCACCTCCTCAGCCTCCCAGAGTGCTGGGATTACAGGTATGAGCCACCGCACCCGGCCTTCCCACACTGTCTTGATCACTTAGCTTTATTGTATGTCTTGAAGTCAGGTAGTGTCAGTTTTTCAATCATGTTCCTCTTCAACATTGTGTTGGCTATTGTGGATCTTTTGCCTCTCCAAATAAACTTCAGCACCAAGTCGTTGATACCCATAAAACAACTTTCTGGGGTTTGGATTAAGAATGGCACTGATTCTGTAGAACAAGTTGAGAAGAACTGACATTGTGACAATATAGAGTCTTACTATCCACGAATGTGAAATCTCTCTCTCCATTTATTGAGTCCTTCTTTGATTTTGTTTACAAAAGTATTGTAGATTTTCTCTCATAGATCTTCTACATATTTTGTTAGAGTTATACTGAAGTATTTCATTCGGGGGGATGCTAATGTAACTGGAATTGCATTTTATTTCTTTTTTTATTGTTTCAGGTTAATTTGAGGATACAAAGAATAGGTTACATGTTTGCATTTGTTAGGTAGAGACCCTCTTATAGTAGTGTCCCACACCCAGCAGGTGTGCCATACACCCTAACACTGTGCCCGTTAAGTGAAAACACACCCCTGCTCCCCTATTCCAACTCTCTCATTACCCTTCCCCCTTCATTTTATTTTCTGAGATAGGATCCCACTGCACCACCTAGCCTGGTCTTGATTTCTTGGACCACAAGCCCTCTTCCTGCCTCTCAGCCTTCCGAGTAGCTGAGATACAGGAATGAACCACTGCACCCAGATTGGTGTTATAGTTTTAATTTTAAATTCACTTGTTCATTGCTGGCATATAGGAAAGCATTGACTTTTGTATATTAACCTTGTATCAGTCAACCTTGCTGTAATTGCTTATTATAGTCAACTGATTTTTGACAGAAGTATAAAAAGGATAGCCTTCTCAATAAATGGTGCTGGGATAACTAAGTGTCCACATGCCAAAAAAAAAAAAAAATCAGCACATACTTGTACAAAAGTTAACACAAATATATCACAGAAAAGGTGAAAATATAAGCTTCTGGGGGAAAAAAAAAAAGACTATTCGCCTGACATTGAGTTTGGCAATGAGTTTTTAGATATGACATAAAAGCACAATTCTTTTTTTTTGTAGAGACAGAATCTCACTTTACCGCCTTCGGTAGAGTGCCATGATGTCACAGGACTCACAGCAACCTCTAGCTCTTGGGCTTACGCGATTCTCCTGCCTCAGCCTCCCGAGCAGCTGGGACTACAGGCGCCGGCCACAACGCCCGGCTATTTTTTGGTTGCAGTTCAGCCGGGGCTGGGTTTGAACCCGCCACCCTCGGAATATGCGGCTGGCGCCCTACTCAATGAGCCACAGGTGCCACCCAAAGCACAATTTTTATAGCAAAAAAATCTCCGTAGTGCTACATTTTTCGTATTTTGTGCTTTGGGAAAGTGATTTTGCTATTTAAAATGGCCATTATCCCCATTTGAGTCTTGTCAAGAACTAAATAAACACCCCTGGGCAGAATGCCAAAGTGCTGTTTAGTGTTCCTAGTGCAAAAAGGCTATAATGTGCCTTATAGAGAAAACACATGTTCTAGATAAGCTTTGTTCAGGCATAAGTTATAGCGCTGTTGGCCAATACTGAAGTATTGGAATAGTTAATGGATTAACAATACATACTTTAAAAGATTTTTTTTTCTTTGAGACACAGTCTCACTTTGTTGCCTCAGGCTAGAGTGCTGTAGCATCACAGCTCACAGCAACTTCAAACTCCTGGGCTCAAGCAATTCTCTTGCCTCAGCCTCCCAAGTAGCTGGGACTACAGACACTCACCACAATGTCCAGCTAATTTTTTTTCTCTTTGTAGTAGAGACAAGGTCTGGTTCTTGTGCTCAATCTCCCAAGTTCAAGCAATTCACTTGCCTTGGCCTCTCGGAGTATTGGGATGATAGGCGTGAGCCACAATGCCAGGCCTAAAAGATATTTTTAAACAGAAGCACACATAAAACAAGTTCATGGGCTAGGCCCAGTAGCTCACACTTGTAATCCTAGCACTCTAGGAGACTGAGGTTGGAGGATCCCTTGAGCTCAGGAGTTCAAGACCAGCCTGAGCAAGAGTGAGACCCCATTTCTTCTTAAAAAAAAAAAAAAAAATAGGGCAGCGCCTGTGACTCAGTGAGTAGGGCGCCGGCCCCATATGCTGAGGGTGGAGGGTTCAAACTCAGCCCCGGCCAAACTGCAATAAAAAAATAGCCGGGTGTTGTGGCGGGCGCCTGTAGTCCCAGCTTCTCTGGAGGCTGAGGCAAGAGAATCGCGTAAGCCCAAGAGTTAGAGGTTGCTGTGAGCCGTGTGACGCCAGGCACTCTACCCGAGGGCAGTACAGTGAGACTCTGTCTCTACAAAAAAAAAAATAGAAAAATTGGGTGGTGCCTATAGCTCAAGAGGCTAAGGCTCCAGCCACATACACCAGAGCTGGCAGCTTTGAATCCTATCCAGGCCTGCCAAACAGTGACAACTACAACCAAAAAATAGCTGGGCGTTGTGGCAGGCACCTGTAGTCCCAGCTACTCGGGAGGCTGAGGCAAGAGAATTGCTTGAGCCCAGGAGTTTGAGGTTGCTGTTAGGTATGACGCCACGGCACTCTATCCAGGGCAATAGCTTGAGGCTCTGTCTCAAAAAAAAAAAAAAATTAGCCAGGTGTTGTGGCAGGCACCTATAATCTCAACTACGCGACAAGGAGGCAGGAAGATTATTTGAACCCAGGAGTTTTAGGTTGCTCTGAGCTAGGCTGACACCAGGGCACTCTAGCCTGGGAAAGAGAATGAGGCTCTGTGTCAAATCAAACAAACAAACAAAAACAAACAAGTGTTAGGTAACTATCAGTTTACAAAAATATTATAGCCAGAAGAATCCTAACCCTAGGAACAATGATTCAGTATTTGCTAATTCATTCAGTGTTTCCAGGAACCTTATAAAAAAATAACTACCACCCACACTGAGAACTGCTATTGTTAGTACACTTGTTTTAAAAGATAAGGTGAGAGAGAAATTATCTTACTATGTTTTCCAAACCAAAATACTTGAGCATTACTAACAGCTATGTATTTATCTTCATACTATGTTCACAATAATCTTAAGTCTTCTTTTCATTTTTTACAGCTTTATTGAGTTATAATTGACAATTAAAATGGTTGAAGTTTAAGGTATAAAACGTGATGATTTGATATGCATATACATGACTACCACCATCGAGTTAGTAACATACATATCACTTCACCTAGTTACCAGGTTTTTTTAGTTTTTGTGGTGAGAACATTTAGCTGCTAAAATTTTCCCATTAATTTCAGTAGTTTACTGATTTCTTTGGATTTATTCTCATACAATGATGTCACATTTTAGTCTCATCATTTCCAACAGCTCTTTTCATATTTTTTGTGCCTTAATTTATTAGTCAAGACTTTCAAAACCATAGGGGAAAAGGGTTAAAATGTGCCTCCTTTCAATATTTTCTAAATGAAAAAAGAATACCTCAGGAGCACAAGTCACAAACTCAAAAGCCTATGGGACCATTTGAGTTACTTAGCCCGATGAAGTATTCTGGAAGCGCCCCCTTGTGGAAACTTTATATCCAGGCATTGCAATTTTCAGTGTTATGTTAGGATACCGTGTGGGAGCCAGATACAGAATTAATAGCAGGGCTGGCGGTTTATGGCCTTTAGAATTTTGCCACTGAACTTAACGTTGACTTTTCTTTATTTTTTCCTTTTTTCCCAGGCAAGTACTATGAAGGAAGGCTTCTACATTTTTAGCATAGTTTTTTCTTTCATTATTTTACCAGGTTAATGTTAATAGCTGTTTCTGGTCCCACAGCAGCTGCTGGTGTGTAGCATGTATCACTTACTTGTTCAAGGGTCAATTAGAAATCCAAATGTGCTTGAAACAAAAGTCAAAAATTATTTTGCTGATACTGACAGCTACACAGTGGAAACAACAGCTACTGGTAAATTCTACCATGAGGAAACATGCCTGCCTGGTTCATAGCTCAATATAAAAAGGAAAATATAGGGTGGTGCCTGTGGCTCAAAGGCATAGGGCGCCAGCCCCATATACCGGAGGTGGTGGGTTTAAACCAGCCCTGGCCAAAAACTGTAAAAAGGAAAATATATATTATTAATTATTTTAGAAGGAAAAAAATGGCCTGGATAAAGATTCTTTGTTTTAGTTAGATTCTCTAATGTTCTTATAAAGAAAAACTAATAAATCAAATAAATACATTCATAGATGGTTTAGGTAATAGAAGGATTATGGAATTTAAAAAGTGATATAGATCATATGATCTAAAGAAATTTTCATCCTTTTTAAGTCTGCTGAATTCTTTTTTTCTTTTCTTCTTTTTTTGGAGACAGACTCTCACTTTGTTGCCCTTGGTAGAGTGCCGTGGTGTCATAGCTCACAGCAACCTCAAACTCTTGAGCTCAAGCAATTCTCTTGCCTCAGCCTTTCAAGTAGCTGGGACTACAGGTGCCCGCCACAACCCCCAGCTATTTTTAGAGTCTCACTCTGGCTCAGGCTGGTCTAGAACCTGTGAGCTCAGCCAATCAACCCACCTCGGCCAATCAACCTGCCTCAGCCTCCCAAGCGCTAGGATTATAGACGTGAGCCACTGCACCTGGCCAAGTCTGCTGAATTCTTAGAATCCAATTTTCTTGCAGATATAGAGAAACTTTAAAAACAAAACAAAACAAAAAGCTGTTCTGATGGCTAATCTAGCATGCCTGTCTTAGCAGCCAGGCACTTTTCAATAGAATTGGTAGATTCTTCTAAGAATGGTCAAAATCATTTTATTGAGGGCCAGCATCAATAAAAAAGCAGAACAAGTGAAACATGACAGGCAAGGTAGATACCACAGCAAAGAGGAGCAAGCATGCCCTCTCCAAAGCTAGTTTCCACTGCCTATTAATACATTGGCATCCCAGAAGAAAAGTCAGAATACCAGATTTTTATGTAAAATTTCTCAAAATTTAAACTATACAGGCAAACGTAATAGGTCAGTGCACTTGATTTGACCCTTAGATTGATAGTTTTCAAACTCTAATAAGAGGACAAAAAAGTTTTCCTAGTAAAAGACCTAAGCAGTTAAGCAAATAGAAATCAGAAGTATGCTGATTTTATCAAAATTTCAACTGTTAACAGTATCTAATGGTGTGCCGGAATATAAACTTTGTTATTTGCTTCTTCTCACTTAGAAACTTAAAGATATCCTTGATTTCAAATGTCTTTTGTTAAGGGGGGGAAACCCCAAAATCTGTAAAATAGTTTAAAGAGTTTTATTCTGAGCTGAATGTGTGTGACCAGCCTAGAGAAAATGTGCCTGCCATAGTTGGGTTACAGTTTGGTTTTATACGTTCATGGAGACAGGAATTGCCTGTAAGACCCTAAAGGGCCTAAATCATTACATAGAGGAAGTACATTGGCTTGGCTGGGAAAAGCAGACCATGGGGGATGGGGGCGCTTATAGGTTAGGTGGGTTTAGGATAAAGAGACTTGAATTTGTAATTCGCTAAAAAAAATAAAGCTTTGTCTAAACGCTTGGATATTTTCACTTGATAAGAATGTAGGTTAATCAGGGACAAGTCGCAGTCATTTACCAAAACACAAATGATCTGTTAAGTAAATTGATGGGCTGCAAGTGTGGTTTAAGCTTTAGGCCTGTTAATGATTTAGCAGCTTATTGCTGCAAAGCCTGTCTCCAAGAAGGGAGGAGGACAGGGCAAGGCAGGTCTGACCTCCCCTGTCACACCCAGCGTGAACTCAGCCATGAGGTATGTAGCACTTTTTCTAGGATGAATTCACGAACCTAATTGTCTGCCCTTGTGTGATCAAGGTTATACTATTTCAAATAATGTAGGAGGGGATAGGGAGGAGTGGAAAAAAATGATGTAGGTTAAGTTCACTAAAAGTAAGATTAGATTTCTGCATTGGACTATATATCAAATGCATTCCATATGGATTAAAGCAGTACATGTAAAAGCAAAAACACACATAAATTTGTATTTAATCTCAGGTAGAGAAAAGCTTTCGAAACCTACTAATAAAAGATGGTGTATAGCAGCGGTTTTCAACCTGTGGGTCACAACCCCTTTGGGGTTCTCCTGCACATCAGATATTTACATTACGATTCATAACAGTAGCAAAATTACAGTTATGAAGTAGCAACGAAAATAATTTTATGACTTGGGGGTCACCACAACATGAGGAACTGTATTAAAGGGTCACGGCATTAGAGTAGGGCGCCAGCCCCATATGCCGAGGGTGGCGGGTTCAAACCCAAACCCGGCCAAACTGCAACCAAAAAATAGCCGGGCGTTGTGGCGGGCGCCTGTAGTCCCAGCTGCTCGGGAGGCTGAGGCAAGAGAATCGCGTAAGCCCAAGAGTTAAGAGGTTGCTGTGAGCCGTGTGATGCCACGGCACTCTACCCGAGGACGGTACAGTGAGACTCTGTCTCTACAAAAAAAAAAAAAAAAAAAAAGAAAGGTTGAGAATCACTGTTGTATAGCGTCTTATCATGGAAGGCTAATTTATACATTGAAAACAACTAAAATTGGAGCATAAAACATTTTTATAAATCTAAATAGCATTGGCCAGGTGCAATGACTCATGCCTGTTATCCTAGCACTCTGGGAGGCCAATGTGGGTAGATTCCTTGAGCTCCGGAGTTTGAGATCAGCCTGAACAAGAGTGAGACCAGTCTCTACTAAAAATGGAGAAACGAGAAAAACTGAGTATCCCAGCTACTGGGGAGGCTAAGGCAGGAGCATTGCTTGAACCCAAGAGTTTGAGGTTGCTATGAGCTAGGTTGATGCCATGGCAATCTACCCACAACAAGAGTGAGACTCCATCTCAAAAAAAAAAAAGAAATCTAGGGCGGCGCTCATAGCTCAGTGTGTAGGGCACCAGCCACATATACCAAGGCTGGCGAGCTTGAACCTGGCCCAGGCCAGTTAAGCAACAATGACAACTGCAACAAAAAAATAGCCAGGCATTGTGGTGGGTGCCTGAAGTCCCAGTTACTTAGGAGGCTGACATAAGAGAATTGCTTAAGTCCATGAGTTTGAGGTTGCTGTGAACTATGACGCTACGGCACTCTACCGAAGATGACATAGTGAGACTGTCTCAAAAAAAAAATCTAAATAACACTAAAAAAGACAAGATAGTAAGAAATTATAAGGCCAAACATAAAGGAAAACAAATTATCCAAGAGAGAAGGGCAGAATAAATTCCAGGGCATTAGAAGAGAATTTAATTGGATATGGAGAACCTTTGAGGGCACAAGGCAGTGATTGTCACCGGCTTATGGAAGTATAACCAGTTTTCAAATCACATGGGTTGACAAGGGTATCGGAAGGGTTTCTTTAAAGTGGTTCTGAACTGGTGGTAACCCAGGAATTTGGCAGAACCAAATATGAATCTTCTGTGAAATCAAGTGTCTCCATTAATTGCCTCAAATTATAGCTACAAATAATTTTTCCACTATAATACCCAAATTGCAGCCAAATAATACCAAGAAACACCCCATCAAAAAAAAAAAATTAGTCTTAATGATCAAGAAACAGAAACAGCAAACAGAAACAAAAAGTCTCCAGGCATTGGAATTATCAAACATATTATAAAATAGCTGTGCTAATAACTGTGTTATTTATCTAACTTAGCTGCACTAACTTTAAATAAGAAACAAGTTTAAAGATATCTCCAAGACACAATAAAGAAAGTTTTATTAACTTCATCATAGATTGTTATAACTAAGCAATCCAGTTAAATAACAAAGAAGGTTGGACTAAGATGGTCCTTGACTTAGGATGGTTCAACTTATGATTTTTCAACTTTATGATGTTCTGAAAGCAATCTGCAACCACAATGTTTCAGATTTTAAGCATAAGTGATCCTTTGACCAAAGACTCTCTGGGCTGCATTTTTTATTTCCAATATTTTCCACTTACAATGAGTTTACTGAGACATAACCCCCTCAAAGTCAGTAGTATTATATATAAAATACAGAAGATAAGGTAAAAGACTCAGAAGAGGCAGTAAGTCTGAAATACAATCAAATGGGGTTCTCAGAGGAGAGGAAAAGTGGGCAGAGAGTAATACTTGAAGAAATGACAGGAGAGAACGTTGTACAGACGATGAAAAGCAGCAATTTTGACTTAAGAAGCTCAAAAAAATCTCAAACAATATAAATACAAAGAGAAACAGTGAAACTAAGAAAACCAAAAAGAAATAAAAACAGTTTAAAAGCACCCAGACTAGGCCTGGAGCAGTGGCTCATGCCTGTCATCCTAGCACTCTGGGAGCCCGAGGCAGGTGGATTGCCTGAACTCACAGATTTGAGACCAGCCTGAGCAAGAGGCAGACCCAGTCTCTAAAAAAAAACAGCCAGGTGTTGTGGCAGTCGCCTGTGGTCCCAGCTACTCAGGAGGCTGAGGCAAGAGGATTGCTTGAGCCCAGGAGTTTGAGGTTGCTGTGAGCTATGATGCCACAGCGTTCTACCCAGGGTGACAAAGTGAGACTCTGCCTCAAAAAAAAAAGCACCCAGATTAAATGAAACGTACCATCTTCAAAGTAGCAACCATTATACTTACCTCTGATTTTTTTTCAGTAGAACAATGGAAGTCAGAAGACAATTGAGGATGTCATTGCTGTATCTAAAAGAAAATAACCACTGACCTGGAATTTTATACCAACAAAAGAATCTATGAAGAGTGAAAAAAAACAAAAACATTTTTAGACAAAAACTAAGAGAGTTTTTTTTCAGGAGCACACTCTTACTATAGGAATTTTTTTTTTTTTTTTTTTTGAGACAGTCTCACTGTGTTGCCCCAGGCTAGAAATGCTATGGCTCACAGCAACCTCAAACTCCTGGGCTCAACCCATCTCTTGCCTCAGTCCCCAGTCCCCGGTAGCTGGGACAACAGGCATGTGCCACCATGCCTATCTAGTTTTTCTATTTTTAGTAGACGCAGGGTCTCATTCTTGTCCTGGCTGGTCTCAAACTCAGGAGCTCAAGCAATCCACCCCCCTTGGAGAGTGCTAGGATTACAGGAATGAGCCACTGCACTTCGCTCATTGTAGGAAATTTTAAAAAGATGCATTTCAGGCAGAAGGAAAATGATCCCAGAGGGAAGGTCTGAGTTGGGCAAAAAAATAAAAAGTTAAAAGGGTAATAAGTAGGTGGATAACTCTAAATGTATTAAGAAAAAGAATGTGTTGTAGGATTTTAAATACATAAATAGTACTAAACAGGTTTGTTTGTTTGTTGGGGGTTTTTTTTGAGACAGAGTCTCACTCTGTCGCCCTTAGTAAAGAGAGCTATGGTGTCACAGCTCACAGTAACCTCAAACTCTTTGGCTTAAGCAATTCTCTTGCCTCAGCTTCCTGAGTAGCTGGGACCACAGGCGCCTGCCACAACACCCAGCTATTTTTGTTGTTGCTATTGTTGTCGTTGTTTAGCAGCTCTGTGCTGGTGTAGAACCCACCAGCCCTGGTGCATGTGGCTGGCTCCCTAATCACTGAGCTACGGGCGCCAAGCCAAATACTAAGCAAGTATTAACAATAAAATACTTAGTTTGGCCACATTAATATTGGA
Source organism: Nycticebus coucang (assembly GCF_027406575.1). Classification (NCBI taxonomy): domain Eukaryota; kingdom Metazoa; phylum Chordata; class Mammalia; order Primates; family Lorisidae; genus Nycticebus; species Nycticebus coucang. The sequence continues at coordinate 92,838,601 of NC_069788.1, forward strand.
TGAAATTGACTTTAAAAAAAAATACTAGAAATGATAATAGTCACTTTATGGGCGGTGCCTGTGGCTCAGTGGGTGGGTAGGGTGGCGGGTTCGAACCAGGCCCCTGCCAAACTGCAACAACAAAAAAAATAGCCGGGTGGTGTGGCAGGCTCATGTAGTCCCAGCTACTCGGGAGGCTGAGGCAAGACAATTGCCTAAGCCTAGGAGCTGGAGGTTGCTGTGAGCTGCGATGCTACAGCACTCTACCGAGAGTGATAAAGTAAGACTCTGTCTCTAAGGAAAAAAAATGATAAAAATTAAAAAAAAATAGTCACTTTATAATAATAAAAGGTCAATTAACCAAGAAGATATAACCATTTAAAATTTGTACTTTTTTTTTTGAGACAAAGTCTCACTCTGTCACTCTGGATAGAGTGGCAAGGCATCATAGTTCACAGCAACCTCAAATTCTTTTTTTTTTTTTCTAACCTCTGATTCTTCTTTTCCTTTCTTTTTTTTTTTTTTTTTTGATTATTGTTGTTGTTGATTCATTGAGGGTACAGAGAACCAGATCACACTGATTCAATTTGTTAGGTAAAGTCTCTTTTATAATTGTGTCCTGCCTCCAAGAGGTATGTCACACACTGTGACCCTCCACCCCCTTCCTCCTTTCCTCTCTCCACACCCTCATTCCCCCACACCCCACAATGTCCTCATATCAGAATTGAGTACATTGAATTCTTGCTTCTTCAGTCTTGTGATGTTTTACCAAGAAGACTGTGTTTCAACTCCGTCCAGGATAATACAAAAGTCTCCATATTTTTTAGTGGCTGAATAGTATTCCTTGGTATATATGTACCACAGCTTGTTAATCCATTCCTGGGTTGGTGGGCATTTAGGTTGTTTTCACAGTTTGGCAATTGTAAATTAAGCAGCAATAAACAGTCTAGAGCAAATGTCCTTATAATAAAATGATTTTTTTCTTCTGGGTAGATGCCCCAGAAGAAATGGCATTTGCAGGATCAAATGGGAGGTCTAGTTTGAGGTCTTTGAGGAGTCTCCATACTTTCTTCCAAAAAGGTTGTATTAGTTTGCAATCCTACCAGCAGTGTTCCCTTCTCTCCGCATGCACGCCAGCATCTGCAGCTTGGAGATTTTATGATGTGGACCACTCTCACTGGAGTTAGGTAATATCTTAGGGTGGTTTTGGTTTGCATTTCTCTGATAATTAGGATGATAAGCATTTTTTCATATGTTTGTTAGCCATTCATCTGTCTTCTTTAGAGAAGTTTCTATTCATCTCTCTTGCCCATTGATATAAGGGATTGTTGGCTTTTTTTAATATTGATTAATTTGAGTTATCTGTAGATCCTAGTTATCAAGCTTTTGTCCAATTCATAATATGCAAATATCTTGTCCCATTCTAATGGTTGTCTATTTGGGTTTGGTTGTTGTCTCCTTAGCTGTACAGAAGGCAACCTCAAATTCTTGGGCTCCAGTGATCCTCTTGCCTCAGCCTCCCAAGTAGCTGGGACTACAGGCACCCACGCCAGTGCCCAGCTATTTTTAGTAGAGATGGGGTCTCACTCTTGCTCAGACTGGTCTCAAACTCCTGAGTTCAGGCAATCCATCCACCTCAGCCTTCCAGAGTGCTAGGATTACAGGTATGAGCTATCATGCCCAGCTTAAGTTTGAATATACTTAATAATTTATGATCTCAAAATATACAAAGCAGATGTTAAGAAATAGAGAAATCCACTAGCAAAATGGTAGATTTTTAACAAACAGGCAGACAAAAATCTGAATGGGTATGTATATAAAAGATTTTAACAGCAAAATGAGAAAACTTGACTTAATTTTCACATATTAGAACACTGTATACATCTGCTAAGTTTGGCGCAAAAGTAATTGTGATTTTGGATCATGAATTTTAAATCATTATAACTAGGCTCAAACACATCTTTATTGATCAAAATAAAAACCATTATAATCAACACATTGCTGCCAATAAGAAATAAGCGTGGGGGCTGCGCCTGTGGCTCAAAGGAGTAGGGCGCCAGCTCCATATGCCAGAGGTGGCGGGTTCAAACCCAGCCCTGGCCAAAAAAAAAAAAAAGAAAGAAGTATGTTTCTTCCTACAGCATAAAAATCCATGCTTCGGGATTTGACTAACTCTTGGAAAGCATTTTCTGCCTCCTGCTGGTGGTGGAAACATTTTCCCTGCAAAAAGTTGTCAAGATGCTTAAAGAACCGGTGGTCTGTTGGTGAGAGGTCAGGTAGAATATGGCAGATGAGGCAAAAGTTTGGAACCCAATTCGTTCAACTTTTGAAGCATTGGTTGTGCAACCTGCAGTTGGACATTATCTTGGAAAAGAATTAGACCCTTTCTGTTGATGCGGCTGTAGGCATTGTAGTTTTCGGTGCATCTCATCTGTTTGCTGAGCATACTTCTCAGATGTGATGGTTTCACTGAGTTTCAGAAAGCTGTAGTGGATCAGACTAGCAGCAGACCACCAAACAGTGACCATGACCTTTTTTGGTGCAAGTTTGGCTTTGGGAAGTCCTTTGGAGGGTCCTCTCAGTACAACCACTGAGCTGGTCATTGCCGGTTGTCATATAAAATCCACTTTTGCCTGTCACAGTTCAATCAAGAAATGATTCATCATTGTTGTGTGGAATAAGAGAAGATGACACTTGAAAATGATGATTGCTCTGATTTTCACTCAACTCAGGAGGCACCCACTTATTGAACTTTTTCATCTGTCCAATTTGCTTCAAATACCAAACAACCATAGAATGGGCTATGTTGAATTCTTGTTTACTTGTAAGAGGATCCGCTTCAATGATTGCTGTCAGTTGGTCATTGTCAATTTCCAATGTCCAGCCTCTACACTCCTCATCTTCAAGGCTCTCCTCTCCTTTGCAAAACTTGAACCACCACGTCTATAATCCTAGCACACTGGGAGGCCGAGGCAGGAGGATTGTCTGAGCTCACAGGCTCCAGACCAGCTTCAGCAAGAGCCAGACCCCTTCTCTAAAGATAGCCCAGCATTGTGGCGGGCACCTATAGACCCAGCTACTGGGGAGTCTGAGGCAAGGGAATCGATTGAGCCCAAGAATTGAGGTTGCTGTGAGCTATGACGCAACAGCACTCTACTGAGGGCAACAAAGTGAGACTATGTCTCAAAAAGAAAAAAATTTGAACCACCACTGCACTGTACATTCCTTAGCAGTTCCTGGGCCAAATATATTGTTAATGTTGTCAATTGTCTCAGCTGCTTTACAACCCATTTTGAACTTGAATAAGAAAATGGTTTGAATGTACACAGCTATGATTTAACAATAAAAATAAATAAATCAAAAAAAAAGAAAATGGTTTGAGTTTGCTTTTTGTCTAATATCATTTCCATAGTACAAAATAAATATAAAATAAATAGCAAGTAATAAGTCATTAGCAAAAAACATAAAGCAAGAATGTGCATTAAAATGATGTGTAACGTAACCACTTTTTTTCTTCTTTTTTTAACAGACAGAGTCTCACTTTATTGCTCTTGGTACACTACCATGGCGTCACAGCTCATAGCAACCTCCAACTCCTAGGCTTAGGCGATTCTCTTGCCTCAGCCTCCCAAGTAGCCAGGACTACAGGCGCCTGACACAACACCTGGCTATTTTTTTGTTGCAGTTTGGCCGGGGCCGGGTTCAAATCTGCCATCCACGGTATATGGGGCCAGCGCCCTACTCACTAAGCCACAGGCGCCGCCCCATAGCCACATTTCTTTAAGAATACATTCCAGTATCAAACAGCAAATTTCAACAATGCAAAAACCACAATTACTTTTGTACTAACCTACAATATTAGAGATACTTGTAAACTACTTACAGAAAATTTCTAAAAATTGGCCATTTATTGACTATAAAATGATCTCAGCACATTTCAAAAGACTGTCATTATTCAGACTATGTTCCCTCCCACACTGAAGTTAAACTAGAAATCAACAACAAAACAATAACGAAGAAGCTAATCTCTGTGTGAGAGTGAAAAATAAAATCATAGCTCACAGCTCTAATCCTAGCACTCTGGGAGGCCAAGGCAGGTAGATCACCTGAGCTCAGGAGTTTGAGACCAGCCTAAGCAAGAGTGAAACCCCTTCTCTAAAAAAAAAACATAGCCAGGCATTGTGAAGTGGGCAGGCAAGTAGTCCCAGCTACTTGGGAGCCTGAGGCAAGAGGATCATTTGAGCCCAGGAGTTTGGGGTTGTTGTGAGCTATGACGCCTCCGCAATCTATCAGGGTGACAAAGTGAGACTCTGTCTCAAAAATAAATAAATAAAATAAAATAGGCTTGGCGCCTGTAGCTCAGCGGCTAGGGCGCCAGCCATATACACCAGAGCTGGCAGGTTCGAATCCAGCCCAGGCCTGCCAAACAACAATGACAACTACAACCAAAAAATAGCTGGGTGTTGTGGCGGGCACCTATAGTCTCAGCTACTTGGGAGGCTGAGGCAAGAGAATCGCTTAAACCCAAGAGTTTGAGATTGCTGTGAGCCATGACGCCACAAGCACTCTACTGAGGGCAACATAGACTCTGTCTCAAAATTAATTAATTAATTAAATAAATAAAACAAAATAAAATCATAATGATCTTATAAAACATTATTAAAAGAATGACAAGGAAAAATACCTCATATTAAACCTAGTAGGGATGGAACTAAGGCAATAGTTAGAGGGAGCTATTTCCTCTAAATACTTGAGTTGGGCATGGCGGCATGCCTGCCAGCTACTTGGGAGGCTAAGGCAGGAGGATTACTTGAGCCCAGAAGTTCAAGTCCAGTCTGAACAACACAGCAAGATCTCATCTCTAAAAAAAGTGTATACTGGTATTTGAAGAGAACAAAGATTATAAATCAATGAAACAGACATACACTTCGTGAAGTCAGAAGGGGAATACAAGTGAACAAACTCAAAGTAAAAGGAATGAAATCAAGTAAAATTTAAATGAAATGAAATAAGCACACAATAAATAGGAGGAAAAAAACAAGCGAAACCCAACTATTTTGCTGAAAGATGCTAACTTAAGCAGTAAACCTATGAACGAAAGCAAGAACGTTATTACCATAGAAAGTCAGACTAGAGGTTACTATTAAGGGAAGAAAGTAATTTTGAATGCGAAGAGGGGCTGGTCAAGTTCTTTTTGCCTTAACTTGGGAGGTATTACATGGTCGTTTGATTTATAATAATATTTGTATTGGCTAGGCTGGTGGTTCACGCCTATAATCTTAGCACTCCAGGAGGCCAGAGCAGGTGGATTGCTTGGAGCTCAGAAGTTCAGACACCAACCTGAACAAAAGTAAGACCCTGTCGCTACTAAAAATAGAAAAGAACTAGCTGGGTATTGTGGCAGGCACCTATAGTCCCAGCTACTTGGGAGCTGAGGCAAGAGGATCTCTTGAGCCCAAGAATCTGAGGTGGCTGTGAGCTATGATGACACCGTGGCACTCTACCCAGGGTGACAGAGTGAGACTCTGTCTCAATAACAAAAGGCTGGGTGCGGTGGTTCATGCCTGTAATTTTAGCACTCTGGGAGGCCAAGGCAGGTGGATTGCCTGAGCTCACTGGTTGGAGACCAGCCTGAGCAACAGCAAGACCTCCCTCTAAAAATAGCCAGGTGCTGTGGCAGGCACCTGTAGTCCCAGCTACTCTGGAGGCTGACACAGAGAATTGCTTGAGCCCAAGAGTTTGAGATTGCTGTGAGCCATGATGCCATAGTACTCTACCAAGGGTGACTAAGTGACACTCTGTCGCAAAAAATAATAATAATAATAATGTTTTTATTAAAATGTTTGCTTTTAGATAATTATAGATCTACATCCAGAGGGTTTCCATGTATTTTTTACCTAGTTTCCTAAACAAAGAAACAGCTTGTAAAACTCTATATAGTACAGGCTCAGTGCCCGTAGCACAGTGGTTAGGGCGCCTGTCACATACACCAAAGCTGGTTGGTTTGAGCCCAGCTGGGCCTGCTAAAACAACAATGACAACTGCAACCAAAAAATAGCCAAATGTTGTGGCAGGCACCTGTAGTCCTAGCTACTCAGGAGGTTGAGGCAAGAGAATCGCTTAAGCCCAAGTGTTTGAGGTTGCTGTGAACTGTGACACCACAGCACTCTACAACAGCTTGAGACTCTGTGTCAAAAAAAAAAACTAAAAACTAAAAATGAAAACCATTTCTCCTCAAAATTGCCTCATGGTGCCCTAGTTTGTAGTGTTGCCATTTTGCCATTGAAAAGTCTAATGCTGGGGTGGTGCCTGTGGCTCAGTGAGTAGGGCGCCGGCCCCGTATAACAGAGGTGGCGGGTTCAAACCTGGCCCTAGCCAAAAACCAAAAACTGCAAAAAAAAAAAAAAAAGAAAGAAAGAAAGAAAAGTCTAATGCTATTATTTTTATTTTCCTGATCCTTTTGTAAGGAATGTTTTTCTTTTTTTTTCCTGAGACAGAGTCTCACTTTGTCACCCTGGGTGGAGTTCCGTGGCATCATAGCTCCCACCAACCTCAAACTCTTGGACTCAAGCCATCCTCTTGCTTCAACTTCCCCAGTAACTGGGACTACAGGTACCCACCAGGCACCCAGCTTTTTTTTTTTTTTTTTTTTGCAGTTTTTGGCCGGGGCCGGGTTTGAACCTGCCACCTCTGGCATATGGGGCTGGCACCCTACTCCTTTGAGCCACATGTGCCACCCTCGCCCAGCTATTTTTTAGAGACGGGAGTCTTGCTTTGGCTCAGGCTGGTCTTGAACCGATGAACGCAGGCAATCCACCCACCTCAGTCTCCCAAGTGCTGGGATTACAGGTGTACAAATGTGAGCCACCACACCCAGCCCTTTCTTTTTCTTTTTCTTTTTTTTCTTTTTTTTGTTTGTTTTAAGGTTCTATGTGACCTTTGCTTCCTGTCTCCCATTCTTTCTTTCTTTTTTTTTTTTATTGTTGGGGATTCATTGAGGGTACTATAAACCAGATTACACTGATTGCATTTCTTTTTTTTTTTCCATTTTTATTTTTTTATCATTGGGTATTCGTTGAGGGTACAATAAGCCAGGTTACACGGATTGCAATTGTTAGGTAAAGTTATTCTTGCAATCATGTCTTGCCCCCAGAAGGTGTGGCACACACCAAGGCCCCACCCCCTCCCTCCTTCCCTCTCTCTGCTTTTCCTCCCCCCCATAACCTTAATTGTCATTAATTTTCCTCATATCAAAATTGAGTACATAGGATTCATGCTTCTCCATTCTTGTGATGCTTTACTAAGAATAATGTCTTCCACGTCCATCCAGGTTAATACAAAGGATGTAAAGCCTCCATTTTTTTTAATAGCTGAATAGTATTCCATGGTGTACATATACCACAGCTTGTTAATCCATTCCTGGGTTTGCAACGGACCGCCCTGTCGCTGGCCTTCAGTCCGAGGGAGTGCAGGGAGAAGGAACGAGGAAAGTTGAGAGGTCGGCGCAGGAAAAATGACAGACTGCCACATAGTATGTGATGAAGGAAGCAGCTGTAAATTTATTGGGTATACATGTTGGTATTTATACATTTTTACAGAGCTTACATAATGCAATCTTTTTGCTTACGTGTGCGGGTTATCTTTGCGTTTACAAGTGTGATTTATCATGCATTGTTATGTTTTAACGTTCCGCTTCCGGAGGGTGGCGGTTATTAGTCAACTTTGCCCGCTTCCTCCTATCTCAGTTTCTTATTATTTTTTTAGAACAGCTTGACATCTTCTTTATGTTAATGCTTGACTAATTCTACATTTACTATTTGATCTTATTGTTATTGATAATTATAATTTTGATTTAGAGTAAATTCTTTGACAAGTATTATTTTTCCTATTGATTTTTATTATGCGTGACAATTGGTGAAACAAGATGTTCTGAACAGGACTTTATGGTGGGTGGATGTGTTTCAGTGACTTTGTAACTTATGTAGATAATTTGTATTTCATGTCCTTGGGCTTATCGTCTTAGCTCACTGGTGGGAAAACATCTTTATGTGCTCATTGTTGGTGCCACTGAGTTTAGCAGCTCACAAGGCTGTGCTCTATCTGGATTAGTAGTGCATTGTGCTCATTCTTAGGAAAGTACATATTGACAATTTATCAGAACAAACAGACTTCTGGTACAGGATGACAAACACATGAGTAGACGCCACAATCTTTAAACTTAAGCGGGTAACTGAGCATGCTAGGCAACATTTCTGATGCTGTGCATACTGGGGGCGCTGGGGGCAAAGCTCCGGGGAGCACGAACCACCTTCCCGTCGTTCTGTAACGCGGACAGCACTGCCTCACTACGGCTATATGCCGTGGGCGCGGCATGGGTTGGTGGGCATTTAGGCTGTTTCCACATTTTGGCGATTGTAAATTGAGCTCTAATAAACAGTCTAGTGCAAGTGTCCTTATGATAAAAGGATTTTTTTCCTTCTGGGTAGATGCCTGTAATGGGATTGCAGGATCAAATGGGAGGTCTAGCTTGAGTGCTTTGAAGTTTCTCCATACTTCCTTCCAGAAAGGTAGTACTAGCTTGCAGTCCCACCAGCAGTCTAAAAGTGTTCCCTTCTCTCCACATCCACGCCACCATATGCAGTTTTGAGATTTTGTGATGTGGGTCATTCTCGCTGGGGTTAGATGGTATCTCAGGGTGTTTTTTTTTTTTTTTTTGCAGTTTTTGGCCGGGGCTGAGTTTGAACTCACCACCTTCAGCATATGGGGTTGGCGCCCTACTCCTTTGAGCCACAGGCGCCACCCAAGAGTAAGTTCCTTCCTTATTGTTCCTTATGTTTTCTTTTTGTTTGGTTGCAGTTCAGCTGGGGCCGGGTTTGAACCCGCCACCCTCGGTATATGGGGCTGGCGCCTTACCGACTGAGCCACAGGCGCCACCCTCAGGGTGGTTTTGATTTGCATTTTTCTAATATATAGGGATGATGAACATTTTTTCATATGTTTGTTAGGCATTCGTCTGTCTTCTTTTTTTGTAGAGACAGAGTCTCACTTTATGGCCCTCAGTAGAGTGCCATGGCATCACACAGCTCACAGCAACCTCCAACTCCTGGGCTTAAGTGATTCTCTTGCCTCAGCCTCCCAAGTAGCTGGGACTACAGGCGCCCGCCACAATGCCCGGCTATTTTTTGGTTGCAGTTCAGCCGGAGCCGGGTTTGAACCCACCACCCTCGGTATATGGGGCCTGCGCCTTACCGACTGAGCCACAGGCACCGTCCTCGTCTGTCTTCTTTAGAGAAGGTTCTATTCATGTCTCTTGCCCATTGATATATGGGATTGTTGGCTTTTTTCATGTGGATTAATTTGAGTTCTCTATAGATCCTAGTTATCAAGCTTTTGTCGGATTGAAAATATGCAAATATCCTTTCCCATTGTGTAGGTTGTCTCTTTGCTTTGGTTGTTGTCTCCTTGGCTGTACAGAAGCTTTTCAGTTTAATGAAGTCCCATTTGTTTATTTTTGTTGTTGTTGCAATTGCCATGGCAGTCTTCTTCATGAAGTCTTTCCCCAGGCCAATATCTTCCAGTGTTTTTCCTATGCTTTGAGAATTTTATTGTTTCATGCCTTAAATTTAAGTCCTTTATCCATCTTGAATCAATTTTTTTGAGTGGGAAAAGGTGTGGGTCCAGTTTCAGTCTTTTACATGTGGATATCCAGTTCTCCCAACACCATTTATTGAATAGGGAGTCTTTCCCCCAAGGTATGTTCTTGTTTGGTTTATCGAAGATTAGGTGGTTGTAAGATGTTAGTTTCATTTCTTGGTTTTCTATTCGATTCCAAGTGTCTATGTCTCTATTTTTGTGCCAGTACCATGCTGTCTTGACCACTATGGCTTTGTAGTACAGACTAAGATCTGGTATGCTGATGCCCCCAGCTTTATTTTTATTACTAAGAACTGCTTTAGCTATACAGGGTTTTTTCAGGTTCCATACAAAACGCAGAATCATTTTTTCCAAATCTTGAAAGTATGATGTTGGTATTTTGATAGGAATGGCATTGAATAGGTAGATTGCTTTGGGAAGTATAGACATTTTAACAATGTTGATTCTGCCCATCCATGAGCATGGTGTGTTCTTCCATTTGTTAAAATCCTCTGCTATTTCCTTTCTGAGGATTTCATAATTTTCTTTATAGAGGTCCTTCACCTCCTTCGTTAGGTATATTCCTAGGTATTTCATTTTCTTTGAAACTATGGTGAAGGGAGTTGTGTCCTTAATTAGCTTCTCACCTTCACTGTTATTGGCGTATACAAAGGCTACTGACTTGTGGACATTGATTTTATATCCTGAAACATTACCGTATTTTTTGATGACTTCTAGGAGTCTTGTGGTTGAGTCTTTGGGATTCTCTAAGTATAAGATCATGTCATCAGCAAAGAGGGAGAGTTTGACCTCCTCTGTTCCCATTTGGATTCCCTTTATTTCCTTGTCTTGCCTAATTGTATTGGCTAGAACTTCCAGCACTATGTTGAATAGTAAAGGTGATAGAGGACAACCTTGTCTGGTTCTAGTTCTAAGAGGAAAAGCTTTCAGTTTTACTCCATTTAGTAAAATATTAGCTGTGGGTTTGTCATAGATAGCTTCAATCAATTTTAGAAATGTGCCACCTGTGTCTATACTCTTCAGTGTTCTAATTAGAAAAGGATGCTGGATTTTATCAAATGCTTTTTCTGCATCTATTGAGAGGTTCATAAGATCTTTATTTTTGCCTCTGTTAATATGGTGGATAACGTTTATGGACTTGCGTATGTTAAACCAGCCTTGCATCCCTGGGATGAAACCTACTTGATCATGATGTATGACTTTTTTGATGATAAGCTATAATCTATTTTGGCTAGGATTTTGTTGAGAATTTTTGCATCTATATTCATGAGTGAGATTGGTCTGAAATTCTCCTTTTTTGTTAGGTCTCTTCCTGGTTTTGGTATCAGGGTGATGTTTGCTTCATAGAATGTGTTGGGGAAGATTCCTTCTTCCTCAGTTTTTTGGAATAATTTCTGCAGTAGAGGAATAAGCTCTTCCTTGAAGGTTTGATAGAATTCTAGTGTGAAGCCATCTGGATCAGGGCATTTTTTGGTTGGAAGATTTTTTATTGTTTCTTTAATTTCAGTGCTTGAAATTGGTCTGTTCAGAAGCTCTATTTCTTCCTGGCTAAGTCTAGGGAGAGGGTGTGATTCCAAATATTGATCCATTTCCTTCACTTTGTCAAATTTCTGGGCATAGAGTTTCTGATAGTATTCAGAGATGATCTCTGTATCTCTGTGGGATCAGTTGTTATTTCCCCTTTATCATTTCTGATTGAGGTTACTAGAGATTTTACTTGTCTATTTCTTGTTAGTCTGGCCAATGGTTTATCTATTTTATTTATTTTTTCAAAAAACCAACTCCTTGTTTCATTAATTTTCTGAATGATTCTTTTGTTTTCAATTTCATTGATCTCTGATTTGATTTTGGAGATTTCTTTTCTTCTACTGACATTAGGCTTAGATTGTTCTTCTTTTTCCAACTCCATAAGATGGCTTGCGAGTTTGTTGATGCACTCTCTTTTCGAATGTAGGCATCTAAAGCGATAAATTTTCCTCTCAAAACTGCTTTTGCAGTATCCCACAGGTTTTGGTAGCTTGTGTCTTCATTGTTGTTATGCTCAAGGAAGTTAATGATTTCCTGTTTCATTTCTTCCTGCACCCATCTGTTATTCAACAGAAGATTGTTTAATTTCCATGTCTTTGTGTGGGGTCGAATGTTTTTGTTAGATTTGAGTTCCACCCTTAGTGCCTTATGGTCTGAGAAGATACAAGGTAAAATTTCAATTCTTTTGATTCTGTTGATATTTGTTTTGTGTTCCAGGATATGATCAATTTTAGAGAATGTTCCATGGGGTGATGAGAAGAATGTGTATTCTTTATCTTTGGGATGGAGTGTTCTATATTCGTCTATCAAGCACAGGTGTTCTAGGGTCTCATTTAAATCTCTTACATCTTTGTTTAATCTCTGTTTAGAGGATCTGTCCAGCTCTGTAAGAAGAGTGTTAGGGGTGGTGCCTGTGGCTCAGCGGGTAGGGCGCCGGTCCCATATGCCAGAGGTGGCGGGTTCAAACCCAGCCCCGGCCAAATTAAAAAAAAAAAAAAAGAAGAGTGTTAAAGTCCCCTGTTATGATGGTATTATGGGACATCATATTGCTCAGACTGAGTAAGGTCTGTTTCAAGAATCTGGAAGCATTTAAATTGGGTGCATAAATATTTAGAATTGAAACGTCTTCTTATTGTATTTTTCCCTTGACCAATATAAAGTGACCATCTTTGTCTTTTTTGACTTTAGTTGCTTTAAATCCACATGTATCTGAAAATAAGATCGCAACTCCTCTTTTCTTCTGAATTCCATTTGCCTGAAAAATTGTCTTCCAACCCTTGACTCGGAGCTTTAATTTGTCTTTTAAAGCCAGGTGTGTTTCTTGCAGACAGCAAATGGATGGCTTGTGTTTTTTAATCCAGTCAGCCAATCTATAATCTATGTCTCTTCAGTGAGGAATTCAAGCCATTAACATTTATTGAGATAATTGATAAGTGTGGTAGTATTCTATTCATCTTATTTTGTAAGAATCCATTGCTTAGTTTTATCTTTTGCATCAGTGTGGAGGTTAGGTTCTGTCCTTTAATTTCTGAGTTCTTACTTTGCTGCTGATCCATTGTGATGGTCAGTGTGTAGAACAGGTTGAAGTATTTCCTGTAGAGCTGGTCTTGTTGTAGCGAATTTCCTCAATATTTGTACATCCGTAAATGATTTGATTTCTCTGTCAATTTTAAAACTTAGCTTAGTAAGGTACCAAATTCTGGGCTGGAAATTGTTCTGTTTAAGTAGATTAAAGGTAGATAACCATTGTCTTCTGCTTGGAAAGTTTCATTAGAGAAGTCTGCGGTCACTCTGATGGATTTGCCCCTGTAGGTCAACTGGCGCTTACTTCTGGCAGCTTGCAGAATCTTTTCTTTTGTCTTGACTTTGGACAGGTTCATCACAAAGTGTCTTGGAGAAGCTCGGTTAGAGTTGAGGCGACCTGGGGTCCGATATCCCTCTGAAAGCAGTGTGTCAGAATCTTTGGTGATATTTGGGAAATTTTCTTTTATAATATTCTCTAGTATGGCTTCCATTCCTCTGGGGCATTCTTCTTCCCCTTCTGGGATTCCTATAACTCGTATGTTGGAACGCTTCATAAAATCCTATAATTCTGACAGTGAATGTTCTGCTTTCTCTCTCTTCTTTTCTGCCTCTTTTACTATCTGAGTTATCTCAAGGACTTTGTCTTCTACCACTGAAATTCTTTCTTCTGCATGGTCTAACCTGTTGCTGATACTTTCCATTGCATCTTTAAGTTCCCTAATTGACTGTTTCAGTTCCTTCAGCTGTGCTATGTCCTTTCTATATTCTTCATATTGTTCATCTCTTATTTGATTCTGTTTTTGGATATCCTTTTGGTTATTTTCCACTTTATTAGCAGTTTCCTTCATTGTTTCCATCATTTCCTTCATTGTTTTCATCATGTGTATTCTAAATTCCCTTTCTGTCATTCCTAACATTTCTTTATTGGTGGAATCCTCTGCAGTAGCTACCTCATGGTCCCTTGGAGGGGTTGTTCTGGACTGGTTCTTCATGTTGCCTGGAGTTTTCTGCTGATTCTTCCTCATGAGTGATTTCTTTTATCTGTTTCCTTTCCCTAATTTTCCTTTCACTTCTTCTTGCTCTTTAAGTTCCCATGCCAGTTTTCCACTGTTTTTGTCCTCCTCTTGGGGTCCAGAAGTCTCTCGCTGACTCCCCGTATCCTCAAAGGGATGATTATAGGCAGATCCCACCAGCCAGAGATGTCTGGCGTCTTATCTCCCCAGACTCACAGTGCCCAGATGCAAGGAAGCTGTTACTCGGCTGCCATCTTGCTCTCCACTCAAGTACACAGCTGACCATGTGGTGCCACTTCCTCTCTAGTTTGTAAGCACCCTACACTGATTGCATTTCTTAGGCAAAATTCCTCTTGCAATTATGTCTTGCCCCCAAAAGGTGTGGCACACACCAAGGCCCCACCCCCTCCCTCCTTCCCTCTCTCTCTCTGCTCTCTCCTTCCCCCACCCTCACCATGTACTAGGTCATTAATTGTCCTCATATGAGAATTGAGTACATAGGATTCATGCTTCTCCATTCTTGTGGATGCTTTACTAAGAATAATGTGTTCTACTTCCATCCAGGTTAATACAAAGGCTGTATGTAAAGTCTCCATTTTTTAATGGCTGAATAGTATTCCATGGTATACATATACCTCAGCTTGTTAATCCATTCCTGGGTTGGTGGGCATTTAGGCTGTTTCCACATTTTGGCGATTGTAAAATTGAGCTGCAATAAACAGTCTAGTACAAGTGTCCTAATGATAAAAGGATTTTTTTCCTTCTGGGTAGATGCCCAGTAATGGGATTGCAGGATCAAATGGGAAATCTAGCTTGAGTGCTTTGAAGTTTCTCCATACTTCCTTCCAAAAAGGTTGTACTAGTTTGCAGTCCCACCAGCAGTGTAAAAGTGTTCCCTTCTGTTCACATCCATGCCAGCATCTGCAGTATTGAGATTTTGTAATGTGGGCCATTCTCGCTGGGGTTAGATGATATCTCAGGGTGGTTTTGATTTGCATTTCTCTAATAGATAGGGATGATGAACATTTTTTCATATGTTTGTTAGCCATTTGTCTGTCTTCTTTAGAGAAGGTTCTATTCATGTCTCTTGCCTATTGATATATGAGACTGTTGGCTTTTTTCATGTGGACTAATTTGAGTTCTCTATAGATCTTAGTTATCAAGCTTTTGTCTGATTCAAAATATGCAAATATCCTTTCCCATTGTCTAGGTTGCTATTTGCTTTGGTTGTTTTCTTTTTCTTTCTTTCTTTCTTTCTTTTTTTTTGTTTGGTAAGGAAAGATTTAAATATCCTCTGTTGTTCCTAGTGTTCTGACATTTCATCATGAATTGCCTTGTTTTTTTTTTCTCTACATCTATGCCATTGGCTGGGCACTGTGGTTGGCCTTTCAGTCTGGAAACTCATGTCCTTTAATTCTGAGAACTTTTTGAGTCATGTGATTAATGAGTTCTTCCATTATGTTTTTTTTCTTTCAGTAACTCCTATATCTGACTTTGTTCGGCCATGAAGCTCCTCTGATTTTCTTATAATTTTCCTATATACATCATTTTACTCTATTATCTATTAAAGTTAAAATCTTAACTTTTATTTCCTACCATCTGAGTAATTTTTCGTTGTTGTTATACTTTTAATTTCTAAGACATTTCATTCTCTAAATATTCCTTTCTTAAAGCATACCATTTTCGTTTCATGAGTGCTACATCTTCTATCTCTTGGGATATTGACAGGTTTTTAGAAATTTTCTTTTCTAAGAACAGTCTTTGTTTCTTCCAACTTACTTTTTCCTTTCTGTTAGTTGCCTTGGCATCTGTTTGTTGCTTTGGCATCTGTCTTCTGTCTATGGGCTTTTCTCAAGTGACTGGAGATTCTTGGCTGTCTAGTTCCCTTAAACAATGAGGCACTGAACTGCCATTTGAAACTTTTGAATGGGTTAGATTTTTCAACTGTGGATACATTGTAGAATGATCTGGCTGCACCATTTTTGTTGAGAAACCCAATGATTTAGCATCTTTAAAGCTTTTTCCCTTTATGATCAGGTTTTTCAGAAAAGAATCTGCCACCTGTCTGCTTAGAAGAGGCCTTGAATCAGGGGTCCAAGATTCAATCAGTACTTAGCCCAAGCTCAGCCCTGCTAGATGCTCCAAAAGGGAAAACTCTTTGTTTCCCAGGACTCACTCATAGCTTTGCACATTGAATTCCCTAGAAGTGGCACATATTAACTCTCAAGAAAGCTGAATCCAGAAAGTTACCTACACTATGACTGTCTACATGTGCTCAGGCTGCTTTCACAAAATACTATATACTAAGTAATGTAAGCAACATTGACTGTCATAGTTCTGGAATCTGGAAAGTCTAAGACCAAAGTGCTGGTAAGGACTTACTTTCTTTTTTTTTTTTAAATATATCAAAATTTATTGTCTAGTTTACTTAGAAGCTCCACCCAAAGCTGCAGCCCTCTTCACAGTGAGAGATGTCAAGATGCTCACAAATGCAATTTTTTTTTGGCTTGTCACGTTAGTTGCTGCTGTTGTTGTTTAATCTATCTATGCCCCTCTTCATATGTGTATTTCTTGTGAAGACCTCTTGTTTGTTAAATAACTAATAGTTACTAAATGTGACCCTACAAGATGTGATCACCTGCATATTCTGGCCTTTGCTGTTGGAGGTTGTAAAGGGAAGGAGGGTGGTGAGTGTTGGAATAGAATATTTGAGCCTGCTGTGGCATTCTGCTTGCTACAGATCCTCAGACCCTCGCTTGGCAAGTGAAAGAAAGGGGTAGAAAATGAAGTGGAATTGGAGGTTTGGTCAGACAGGCTACAGTCTTCTAGGCTATTGATTTGAAGATCTGAGTTCCCCAGGTACTTTACAGGTTTGGGGGTTCAGTTTCATTTTAGTTGCTGAAGTTAATTGAACTTCTAATGAAACAGTCACATTTTAAGGGATTTTAAATAAGAGTATATCACCTCTGTTGCTAATGGCTATGAGATGTGCATACTGAATACTGTAAGTGCATTAACAGGTTTTTTCTTTTTTTTTTTAAGTGAGGTAGGACTTGCTCGATTGTAACTTACTCTAGTCCAGGGTTGAGGAACCTGAGGCCTTTAAGCCACATGTGGCCTTCTAGAGCCACAACTATGGCCTTTTGAATAAATTCAAATTTTACAGAACAAATCCTTTTATTAATATGTTTTTGTTCACTATTTTCATTTTTTAAATGAATGCATTTAAAATACCAAAGAATAAAATAAATTTCAATGAAATAATCTTCCAGATTGACTGGTACAATTAGAACATTAGTAAGCCACAGGGCTAAGCTGACCACTGCTGTCATCCTGATTTAGGTCTAACTTCCCCTGCTTGACTGGCGCCACTGCTGCAGGAGGCTGGTTGGAGAGAGTTTGTGGGAGTCAAGTACGCTAGTCTGTTATCAGCTTTTAACAGTGGTATACTATATTTTTGTTTAAAGTGGAATTTGTGAATAACTTCAAAGCTTGGCAGTAGTTTTTTTTTTTTAAATGTTAACCTTTCTTTCTTTTTTTTTTTTTTATTGTTGGGGATTCATTGAGGGTACAATAAGCCAGGTTACACTGATTGCAATTGTTAGGCAAAGTCCCTGTAGGACTTACTTTCAATTTTGTTTTTAGCCTTATTTTTAGTGCAAATTTTCTCTTTTATATGAAGGGCTCACTATATTTTTCAGGCTGGTCTCAAACTACTTGGCTCTAGCAATCTTCCTACCTAAGCCTCCTGAATAGCTGGTACTACAGACACATGCACCATCATGCCCCACTGACCATCTTCTCATTGTCTTCTAATGTGGATAAGAAGACAGAGGACGCAAGCTCTCTCATCTCTTCTTATGTAGTACATATAAGGCCACTAATCCTACCATGAGGGCTCCACCCTCATGACCTAATTACCTCCCAAGTCCCTATCTCCAAATACTATCAGATTAGAGATTAGTATGTCAACATAAGAAATTTGAGAGAGACATTCAGTCCATAACAATGATTAATGACATTCAGTCCATAACAATGATTTTTTTTGAGACAGAGTCTCACTTTGTCGGCCTCAGAAGAGTGCCATGGAGTCATATTTCACAGCAACCTCTAACTTTTGGGCTCAAGCGATTCTCTTGCCATAGCCTCTGGGATAGCTAGGACTACAGGCACCCACCACAATGCCCAGCTATTTTTAAAGACAAATTCTGGCTCTAGCTCAGGCTGGTCTTGAGCTCCTGAACTCAGGCAATCCACCCACCTCGGCCTCCCAGATTAAGTGTTTTTCTAATAGTGGCACTAGTCTTTTGTGTTTGTTATTCAATTTTTCAAATCTAAATAGTATACTGTTTAGAAATTCATACATTGGCTCCCACAGTATTATATGGCACACCTTTTGCCTACAGGACATAACTGTAACAGGGGGTCTAACAGATTCAAACATTGTAATTTGGTTGTTTGTACCTTCACATTAACCTGAAATAAAAAAAAAAAAAAGGAAATTCATACATTGAAGGTAACACTAAAAAGAAAAGCAAAAATGAGCTCAGTAGCTTATAATCCTAGCACTTGGGAGGCTGAGGCACTTTGCCTGAGCCAGAGTGAGACCTTTTCTCTAAAAATAGCCGGGTGTTGTGGCGGGCGCCTGTAGTCCCAGCTACTCGAGAGGCTGAAGCAAGAGAATCGCTTGAGCCCAAGAGTTTGAGGTTGCTGTGAGCTATGATGTCACAGTACTCTACCTAAGGGTGGCAAAGTGAGACTCTGTCTCAAAAAAAAGAAAAAAAAAAAAAGAAAAGTAAAAGTAAAAGCACAAGTGATTCTCCTGAGGGAAGATGGTGGGGTAAGATGACACAGGGGACTTCTAAGATAGAAGTAAAGATCTATTTTAGATAATTCAGAGTTATTTACTGTGTTCTTATTCAAGAAACTATATATTTATATATTTTTGTGTATGTATGATACATTTCATAACTGAAAATAGACTCACCTGATAGGCTTATCACTTGTATCTTGGGTTTCAAGAAATTTAGGATTAAAAAGAACAAAATGTGAGAAAGAAAAAAAAAAACAAAATGTGGCCTGGTACAGTGGCTCACCCTTGTCATCCTAGTACTTTAGAAGCCCAATGCAGGAGGATTACCTAAGACCAGGAGTTTAAGACCAGCCTAGGCAACTTAGCAAGAGCCTGTCTCTTAAAAAAACAATTAAAAATTAGCCAGTTGTGGTGGCACCTGCCTATAGTCTTAGCTGCTTGGAGTTACATGTGAGCCTGAGGAAGAGGATTGTTTGAGCCCAAGAGTTGGGGTTCCAGTGAGTTATGATGGCACCACTACAACAGAACAAGATGCTCTTTCTAAAAAAAAGAAAGAAAGAAAGAAAAAAGAACACAGCAGGGCGGCGCCTGTGGCTCTGTGAGTAGGGCGCCGGCCCCATGTGCCAAGGGTGGCGGGTTCAGGCCCAGCCCCAGCCAAACTGCAACAACAACAACAAAAAATAGCCAGGCGTTGTGGTGGGCGCCTGTAGTCCCAGCTACTCAGGAGGCTGAGGCAAGGGAATTGCTTAAGCCCAGGAGCTGGATGTTGCTGTGAGCTGTGTGATGCCACGGCACTCTACTGAGGGCCATAAAGTGAGACTCTGTCTCTACAAAAAAAAAAAAGAAAAAAGAACACAGCAAAACACAATCTAAAATCTGAACCTAGAACTTTGCTCTTAGCCTGACTAATGAACTTTGGCACTACAAATAATCCAGAAGCCAAGGGGTTGACTGCACTTCCCCGAGATGAAGAGGCAAATGGTTGCTTCACATTCCTTTAATTAACACTGATTTCATTTTTTTTAATTTTGTACATTATGTAATTCCTACCAAATTTTCTCCTATGATCGTTTCCCCATATTCTGGCATGTGACTAGAAACCTTAGTTATGCATGACTCCTTACCTCACCAGCTCTTCTTGGTTGTACATCTAAATTAGATCTTGCCGCCACCCCTCTCTTTCCAAAATTCTGCTGCAGGGCCAGTGCAGGCCCTCCTGAGAATCTCTAGCTGACTAGTCTATGATCTCCACCTAGGTCTCTCCAGACTCCAATCTGTCTTTAATGCTGCCACAAGAATTCAGCTTCTCAAGTGTAGTGTTTTTTATTGTGGTAAAATACATGTAACATAAGTTTACCATTTTAATCATTTTTGCATACATAGTGCACTTTATTATTATTTTTTTTTTTTATAAAAAGTCACCCTGTCACCCAGGCTGGAGTGCAGTAAAAGAATCAGGCATGTAAATAAACAATGACTGTTTAGGAGATAGTAGAAGTACTGAAAGGGCATGGATGTGTCATAAAAGAGGGAATGACTCAGGCTATCTGGGATAGGAGCTGGCAGGGAAATGGTGGCAAAGTAGGTAATGCCTAAGCAATATTATTATTATTGGTTTTTTAGGTTTTTTTGAGACAAGAGTCTCACTCAGTTGCCTTGGAGTTGAATACAAGTGTCACAGCTCACAGCAACCTCAAGCTCTTGGGCTCGAGTGATTCTTTTGACTCAGCCTCCCAAGTAGTTGAGAATATAGACACCAACCGCAACACCTGGCTATTTTTAGAGATGGGGTCTTGCTCTTGCTCAGGCTGGTCTTGAACTCCTGAGCTCAAGCAATCCACCTGCGTTGGCCTCCTAGAGTGCTGGGATTATAGGCATGAGCCACCTCACCAGCCTCTCCTATGCAAGATTTTAAGGAAAATAAAGTGGGCCAAGCACAGTGGTGCACACCTCTAATCCCAGCTTCTGGGAAGTCTGAGGTGGGAGGATCATTTGAGCCCCAGAGTTGAGGACCAGCCTGGGTAACATTGTGAGACCTTTTCTCAAAAAAAATTTTGTAATAAAAAGAAGCAAAACAAAATGGAAAGAACTTTCTAGACAAAGCTGCAAAGATCAGAAACACAAAATACTGTTTGGGGGACTCCTGCTTCCTACAAGGCAACATGTCCGGTATATAAAATTCAAGATTGTGAAGGGAGGTGCTAAGTATTTTGGCCAGTATCCTCTAAGTAAAATGGGAATCTGTAGAACAGTTCCTAGCATATATTGCATGTCCCCGTACACAAAGATATATATTCCAAAAATACATAATTCTGGCAACAGGGCATCTCTGGATTTAATGGGAAGCACTTAAATAAATAATTACCCAAATATTTAAGCCACTTACTCACTCCTTTTAATATATGCCATTAGTAAAATAATGAGTTCTATTTATCTTACCTATGCAGTATTATTAATAATATTTACTGAAGCATACATAAAAATGACTGTTTTTTCGAGATAGAGTCTTGCTCTATTGTCTGGGCTAGAGTGCAGTAGCATGCTCAAGCTCACTGCAATCTCTAATTCTCAGGTTAAAGTGATCCTCCTGCCTCAGCCTTCTGAGTAGCTAGGACTATAGGTACACAACAGCTAATTTTTTTTTTTTTTGAGACAGAGTCTCACTATGTCACCCTCAGTAAAGTGCTGTGGCATAACAGCTCACAGCAACTCAAACTCTTGGGTTCAAGCGATTCTCTTGCTTCAGCTTCCAGAGTAGCTGGGACCACAGGCGCCCACCACAATGCCCAGCCATTTTTTTCTTTTGGTTGCAGTTGTCATTGTTGTTTAGCAGGCCTGGCCTGGGCTGGAACCCACTACCTTCAGTGTATGTGGCTGGCACCCTACTCACTGAGCTACAGGCACTGAGCCCATCCCAGCTAATTTTAAAATTTTCTGTAGAGATGGAATCTCACTACATTGCCCATGCTGGTCTTGAAGTCCTGGCCTCAAGTGATGCTCCCACATTGGCCTCCCAAAATTCTGGGATGATAAGTATGAGCCACCGTGCCCAGCCACAAATGACTGTTTCTAAGATTAGACTGCCATATTATTATAACAGTTGAACATGAACATAGCTCTTGATTAATTAATGAAAATTAAACATCACAGATTTTTGCTACAGATCTATGTCAATGAAATACCAGCTGGGCTGGGCATGGAGGCTCACGCCTGTTATCCTAGCACTCTGGGAGGCCGAGGCAGGTGGATTGCTTGAACTCAAGAGTTTGAGACCAGCCTGAGAAAAAGCAAGACCCTGTCTCTACTAAAAATAGAAAAACTGATGCAAGAAAATCACTTGAGTTCAAGAGTTGGAGGTTGCTGTGAGCTATGACACCACAGCACTCTATCCAGGGTGACAGCTTGAGACTCCATCTCAAAAAAAAAGAAGTACCAGTTGGGTTTCCAATGCTTAACACTACAATATCACAGCTATACTTTTGGGAGGGCTGGCCTCTGTCACATTTTTCATGCAAATGAGTAATAAACACATAAGTAATCAATGCAGAAAGCTATCAAAAGTAAATACAAACTACCTTCCTCAAGTTTTTATTTTTTTTAAATAGAAAACTCCACAGTGAAGATAATTGAGAACAGATCATAAACTGGGCTCTGGCTCACGCTTGTAAAGCTAGCACTCTGAGAGACCAAGGAGGGTGATTACCTGAGCACAGGAGTCTGAAATCAGCCTGAGCAAGAGAAAGACCCCATCTCTAAAAAAGTAGCTGGATGGCCACACCTGTGGCTCAGTGGGTAGGGCACCAGGCCCATATACTGAGGGTGGCCGGTTCAAACCTGGCCCTGGCCAAACTGCAACAAAAAAAAATAGCTGGGCGTTTTGGCGGGCTCCTGTAGTCCCAGCTACTCGGGAGGCTGAGGCAGGAGAATCACCTAAGTCCAGGAGTTGAAGGTTGCTGTGAGCTGTGACACAACAGCACTCTATTGAGGGCAATCAAGTGAAACTCTGTCTCTAAAAAAAAAAAAAAAAAATAGCTGAGTATTGTAGTGGGCACCTGTAGTCCCAGCCCCTAGGGAGGCTGAGGCAAGAGGATCACTTGAGGTCGCTGTGAGCATGATGCCATGGCATCTATCCAGGGCAACAGAGTGAGACCCCGTCTCAAAAGAGAGAGACAGAGAGAACAGATCATAATAATTCTTTCTTTCTTTTTTTTTGAGTCAGAGTCTCAAGCTATAGTGCTGGATAGAGTGCTGTGGCATCACTGCTCACAGCAACCTCCAACTCTTGGGCTCAAGTGTTTCTCTTGCCTCAGCCTCCCGAATACCTGGGACTACAAGGTGCCCACCACAACCAGCCTGGCTATTTTTTAGAGATGGGGGTCTCACTCTTGCTTAGGCTGATCTCAAACTCCTGAGCTCAATTCTCCCACCTCAGCCTCCCAGAGTGCTGGGATTACAGGCATGAGTCACTGCACCCAGCCTATTTCTTTTCAATTTAATTTGTTCTTTATAAATATACTTGCCATTGTTTTGCTTATTATTAACACAAGAAGAGTTGCTTGTCAGCATTTTGTGAGGTAGTCTTTACATCTGAAGAAATGAATTGTGGGTGGTAGTGAGTTCTAAGCTGCATAGTTTGTTGCTGCTCTAGGTTTCATCTAAAATGACCTTCATTTTCTGATTTGTTCATGACAGCATTATGCTATGGGAAGGATAAGAGAAACTAACATTTGACAAAAACTCTCCTTTGACTAAAACTTTAGTCAGGCTTCTCTGAGTCTTTGCTTGACTAGCCATCACCTTGGCCTTCCTTCTCTGTCCTTAGTGAATCCAGTCAGGAAGAATCCTGTTAAATCAGTTTAGTGCAACATCTTCCACCCTCGATCTCTGACCATCCTCCACATCTTATCACCCTGATCTGCCTTTATCTATCAAGTCAGAAACCTCTTATCCTTGGTGCCTCCTCAGTAATTTTCCATCCACCCATCCTCACCTAGTTCCTTTGTTATAAATCCTCGCTTATCCTTGTTGGACTCAGAGCTGAGCCCAATTTCTCTCCCCTGCTTCAAGAACCTGTTGCAGTGACCCCGTACCTATCTCCATGGCTCCCTTTCAATAAAATCTGCTTTCCCATCTTTAACAGTGCCATGAATAATTTTTTCTTTATTAATTTTATTACAAATATTGCAAAGCAAATTAAATGTTTATGTAACTTACAAAAGTAGTTTAGAACCGAATTGGATAATTGTTGGAATATTTTTTCCACTGAGTATTTTTTCTGTCAATCAGTTTTACATATATATATATCTCGAATGGTGCTTTGTATAACACTAAAATGTTCATGAGCTCATGTACAGACATATTGGCATCTGCTCTTATGGGGATAATTTTATTATTATTATTTTTTGAGACAGGGTCTCACCCTGTTGCCCTGTCTAGAGTTCAGTGGCATCATCATAGCTTACTACAGCACCAAACCCCTAGTCTTAACCAATCTTCCCACCTCAGCTTCTCAAAATTATAGAATTTCGGGAGGTGAGAATGATTGGACATGGCCACGGGCAGAATTTAATGGTTTCTTCAGTTCTTGCCATCATCACTGTACACTTATGGACTGTGAAGTCTAGAAATATCCTTAACAATCAACTTACCAGAAAAATAGCAGATGCTGGCAGAGATGCAGAAAAAAGAGAACTCTTCTACACTGCTCATGGGAATGTAAATTAGTACAGTCATTATGGATAATGGTATGGAGATTTCTCAAAAAAACAAAAATAGAATGACCCTATGATCCAGCAATCCCACCACTGGGTATTTATCTAAAGGAAAGGAAATCACTAAATCAAAGGGATACACACACCCCCATGTTTATCGTAGCACTATTCACAATAAGAAAAATATGAAATCAACCTAAATGCTCATCAATGGATGAATGGATAAAGAAAATGTGTTATATTTACACAATGGAATACTATTTTGTCATAAAAAAGAATGAAATCATGTCATTTGCAGCAACATGTATGGAATTCGAGATCATTATATGAAATGAAATAAGCCGGACACAGAACAACAAACATTGAATGCACTCACTCACTCAAATGTGATCACACGGAGGTTGGAGGTAGAGAGTGGAATGATAGTTGCCAAAGGATAGGAAGGAAGAAGTGAATAAGGGAAGGGAGGTGAAGAGAGGTTGGTTAATGAGTATAAACATTTAGTTAGGTAGAAGGAAAAGGTTCTATTTTTTTTTTTTTAATCTTTTAGAGATGAGGTCTATGCTGCCCGGACTGGTCTTGAACTCCTGGCATCCAGCAATCCTCTCACCTTAGCCTCCCAAACTGCTGGGATTAAAGGCGGGACCTCCGTTCCCAGCCAATGTCTAACATTTGATGGTAGAGAAGGATGACTATAGTCAACAACCATGTATTGTATAATTCAAAATAGCTAGAACTAGTTGAGGATTTGAAATGTTCTCAACACATAGCTATGATAAATGTTTGTGGTGACAGAAATTCTAAACACCTGGAGTTGATCATTACACATTCTATGCACGTAACAAAATATCACATGTGCCTCATAATACATACATATATTATGTATTAACAAAAATAAATAGGGGGGCTCGGCGCCCATAGCTCAATGAGTAGGGTGCTGGTCACATACACACAGCTGGCAGTTTGAACCCAGCCTGGGCCTGCTAAACAACAATGACAAAAAAAAAAAAAAAATAGCCAGGCGTCATGGTGGGCACCTGTAGTCCCAGCTACTTGGGAGGCTGAGGCAAGAGAATTGCTTGAGCCCAAGAGTTGGAAGTTGCTGTGAGCTGTGATGCCACAGCATTCTACTGAGGGTGACATAGTGAGACTCTGTCTCAAAAAAAATTAATTTATTAATTAATTAAAATAAATAAACAGGGGCTGACGCAAGTAGACTGCCTCAGCTCAGGAGTTCAAGACCAGCCTGAGCAAGAGTGAGACCCCGTCTCTACAAAAGTAGCCAGGCCTTGTGGTGGGCTCCTGTGATCCCAGCTACTCGGAAGGCTGAGGCAAGAGGGTTGCTTGTGCCCAAGAGTTTAAGGTTGCTGTGAGCTATAATGCTGCAGCACTCTACTAAGGAAGACAAAGTGAGACTGTCTCAAAAAAAATTTAATTAATTGGAAACATTTAACATACACAAATTAAATCATCTTCTAAAAGGGTTCAGTGTATTATCTTAGACCACCAACTTACTGGCTGAACCAAAATAAGGACTCAGCAGGGTGGCACCTGTGGCTCAAAGGAGTAGGGTGCTGGCCCCATATGCTAGAGGTGGTGGGTTCAAACCCAGCCCCGGCCAGAAACTGCAAACAAAAAAAAAAAAGAAAAAGATAAGGACTCACCTAACATCTGGGGGCATGGCCTTCTCATTATACAAACACTGTTACCTTCACTGGCAAACACAGAGGTCACTTAGCGGATGGTACCTTCTGGGGCTGGGCAGCGACAAGCCTTGTCTCTATCCTTTTCAGGATTTTTAGTTTCAGGCAGACAACACTATAAAATGATGAATGCAACATGGATGGATCAAGGTGAATAACAAAGGAGATAGAAACACTGCATAATGAACAGGCTCCAGCACATACCGTATAGATTTGTGTTATGCATGTAGGGGAAGGCAGTGGGAAAGCTTTATTTAGAGCACAGGAGGAATCGGTACTTTATTTACTCCTTTAACAGCCCTAGAAGTTGTTATTATTATCTTACAGACAAGGAAACTGAGGCACAGAGAGGCAAAGAAACTTGGAAATGTCATGCAGCCACTAAAAGCACTCATGAACCTGCCACACCGTTTACTACGATAGGTATCTCAACCTGTGATTTACACCCCCCCTTGGTGAATTTCATTAGGATTTTTACTAATCATATCACCATTTGTGTGTGGTGTATGATTTTTTTTTTTTTTTGAGACAGTCTCAAGCTGTCGCCCTGGGTAGAGTGCAGTGGCATCACAGCTCACAGCAACCTCCAACTCCTGGGCTCAAGTGATTCTCCTGCCTCTGCCTCCCAAGTAGCTGGGACTACAGACGCCTGCCACAACGCCCGGCTATTTTTTGGTTGCAGCCATCATGGTTGTTTGGCGGGCCCGGGCTGGATGCCAATCCGCCAACTCAGGTGTATGTGGCTGGCGCCTTAGCCGCTTGAGCCACGGGCACCAAGCCTGTGTGTGGTGTATGATTAAGTTATTATAAATTAAAGCATTTTATTTACTATTGTGATAGTTGTGTGTCAATTTGGCTATGCCACAATACCCAATTATCCAAACACTAATCCAGGTATGGCTTGGGAATATCTATAGGTATGATTAAACATCTACAACCATTTGAATTTAGGTAAAGGAAATTATCCTTTGTAACTTGGTGGGTCTCATTAAATTAGTTAAAAGCCACAGAAGAATTTTCATCTGTGGACTGCAGTGTCTGCTGCCAACGCAAGACACTGACCTACCCTTAGTAGACTTGTCTAGTCAGACTGCATTATTATGTAAAAAAAAAAACAATTTTTTTTGGAGACAGAGTTGCAAGCTGTCGCCCTGGGTAGAGTTCGTGGCATCACAGCTTACAGCAACCTCCAACTCTTGGGCTTAAATGACTCTCCTGCCTTAGCCTCCCAAGCAGCCAGGACCACAGACACCCTCCATGTTGCCTGGATGTTTTTTTTGTTGCAGTTGTCATTGTTGTTCTAGCAGGCCAGGGCCGGGTTCGAACCTGTGAGCCTGGGTGTATGTGGCCAGCACCCTATACCCTGAGCTATGGGCACCGCTTAAAATTTTGTGTGTGTTTGTATAGATGTATCCTACTGGTTTCCTCTAGTAGAAACCTATTATTTAAGGTTGTATTAAAAGCCAGTGTAGTGGCTCATGCCTGTAATCCCAGCACTCTGGGAGGCCAAGGCGGTGGATGGCTTGAACTCAGGAGTTCAAGACCAGCCTGAGCAAGAGCAAGACCCTGGCTCTAAAACACTAGCTGGGCATTGTGGCAGGCACCTGTAGTCCCAGCTATTTGGGAAGCTGAGGCAAGAGGATTGCTTGAGACCACAAGTTTGAGGTTGTTGTGAGCGATGATTTTACAGCACTCTATGGGCAACAAAGTGAGACTGTCTCATAAAAAAAAAAAAAAAAGATTAAAAAGTTCATTTAAATCTAATCTTTAATATTACATGTAACATGTATACATATATTTTCTAGAGATTGAGTTTTGATATGTTGCCCAGCCTGGCCTAGAATTTCTGGGCTCAAGCAATCCTCCCCTACCCTTCTTCCCAAATAACTGGAATTACAGGGGCCCACCACCACACCTGGCTATAACAAATAATTTTTTTTTACATAGAGTCTCACTATGTTGCCCCAAGCTAGAGCGCGGTGGGATCATTCTAGCTCACAACAATCTCAAACTCCTGGGTTCAAGCAATCCTCCTGCCTCAGCTTCTCAAGAAGCTCACACTACAGACACCTACCACAATGTACATCTAATTTTTCTGGGGTTTTATTGACAGAGTCTCACTATGTCACCCTCAGTAGGGTGCTGTAGATTCACAGCGCACAGCAACCTCAAACTCTTGGGTTTAAGCAATTCTCTTGCTTAAGAGAATGGAGGTTATTTTTTTGTTGCAGTTGTCATTGTTGCTTTAGCTGGCTTCGGCCGGGTTCGAACCCACCACCAGTATGTGGCTGGCGACCTACTCACTGAGCTACAGGCACTACCTAATTTTTCTATTTTAAGTAGAGATGGTTTTACTCTTGCTCAGGCTGCTCTCGAACTCTCAAGGTCAAGCCATCCTTCCACCTCCATCTCTTGAAAGTCCTAGAATGACAGGCATGAGCCACTGCACCGGGCGATATAATTTTCATTTAACCATTTAACCAATAATCCCTGCTGTTCATCTTATAACTTTTCTACAAATTATTTCATGTTTGAGGATCAAATCAGTTTATCATGAATACATTTATTTTATTTTATTTTATTTTTTATTTTTTGGCCGGGGCTGGGTTTGAACCCACCACCTCCGGCATATGGGACTGGCGCCCTACTCCTTGAGCCACAGGCGCCGCCCCATTTATTTTATTTTACTTTATTTCAGGTTAATGTGAGGGTACAAACAACCAGGTCAAAATATTTGAATTTGTTAGGTACAGTCCCTCTTTTAGTTATTTGCATAAATTTAATGCTGCCTTATTGCATCAAAAATTGATGAAATTGGTTTCAGACTGATGTTTGCAAGCACTTCTTTTTATATTTGAAGTTCTGGGAGACGAAGGTCTCAACTTTGATTTAAAATTGAAAGGCCCATCGCTCGGTGCCTGTTGCACAGTGGTTACAGTGCTGGCCACATGCACCGAGGCTGGCAGCTTCCAACCCCACACAGGCCAGCTAAACAACAATGACAACTACAACAAAAAAAAAATAGCCGGGGGCGGCGCCTGTGGCTCAAGGAGTAGGGCGCTGGTCCCATATGCTGGAGGTGGCAGGTTCAAACCTAGCTCCGGCCAAAAACCACACACAAAAAAAAAATAGCCGGGTGTTGTGGCGGACACCTGTAGTCCCACCTACTTAGAAGGCTGAGGCAAGAGAATCGCTTGAGTCCACAGTTTGAGGTTGCTATGAGCTGTGACGCCACGGCACTCTACCGAGGGTGACATAGTAAAACTCTGTCTCAAAAAAATAATAATAAAATAAAATAAAATTGAAAGTCCCACATTGCAAGAAAGCCGGCAGCCTTAGTCATGCTATTAGCTTCTTTGGGTGTAACACAAACTATTAAATACATTGCAAGTTTGATACAATGAATTCAAATACAGATCAGATACTGCCATGGAAATTTAGCTTCCTATAGAGAATTGCTCTAGGGGGTAAAGGAAACATCATAAATTGAAGACTGGTACAGAAAACAAGGAATACAAAATACCTCATTAATGATTTTATAATCACAATTCAAGTATTTTGAAAATACTGTGATAGTTATTAAAATAAATTTTATTAATTCCTTCATACTTCTTAAAAAGTGGCAACTACGAAATTTAAAATTACCTATGTGGCTCACATTGTATTTCTAGTGGACAAGATTGACCTAGACAGTCTGGGCAATAGCAAAAGTCCCCAAAATGGTGGCTATCATTTGCATGATAGGAATCAAAATGTTATTCCTTTGTGGAAATTAACAGTGCTTAACATTAAGCAGAGGTTCGAAACTCATTATTAGCTACTCGTCCTCAGTATACAGTGTCTTCTTTACTTTTATAAATTCCTCGAATTCTTTTTGCAACAAAGAGGACTAGAAAATAACACTCCTGATAACGGATGAAAAATGGAGCACTTGGAACTCAGCTGAATTGTACCGTGAAGTTTTAGAATTGTCGCTTGGGACTCAGTCCCATGTCCAAAAGACGAAAACTGTCCCAAGCTTCTACACTCGCCACACCAGTGGGTAAGTGGGCAGGCAGCTCTCTCTGCCCAAACCTGAGCTCCTTCCCGGAAGCCTTTCAATTACATCCCAAAGGACAACCGCCTTAAGTCCGCAAGGGTCCGGATAGTCTGGGTGGGTCCCAGGAGCCCAGACCAACCCCCAAAGCGGCCCCAGAGGCCACTCTCGGAGGCGGACGCACAGCGGGCAGAGCCCCAGGCCCAACACGGCCGGTGACCCCAAGACACGCGTAGCAGCGGAGCCGCAGCTAGCGGACTCCACGCCCCTTTCGCCACCTGGAGCGGGGCTGATGACGAACACAGGGCGCGACCGACGCACACGCCGCCCCGCGCTCGCACGACGGTGCGTGCAGGGAAGCGCGAGGGGGCCCCGGGCTGTCACGGCGCGACCAGCGTCCCGCCTCCTCCGCTCCCTGCGCTCCAGCCACCTCGGCAACTCGGTACCCGCCTCCCGCCTCCGTCCGAGGCCTCCACCGCAGTGAGGCTCCCGGCCTCACTCATGTCTCTTTAAATGGTGGGGCCAACCGGCCGCCCCTGCAGCTGCTGCCTGGGTGGCCCCGCGCGCCGCTTTTGAGGGGCGAACCAAGATGGCGGCGGCTTTGGCTTCGTGAGGAAGACGGAAGAGGCGGCGGTGGCGGGAGAGGGGAAAGCGACTTCCAATAGCCTGGGGCGCTCGGGCGGCCGAAGGCCTTCAAAGTCTTCCGGGAAGTGGTAGCAGTTGCAGCAGGAGCAGGCGCTCGTGAGCTTTGGACATTTGAAGCAGGGGGAGCGGAGTGGAGCCCGCGGTGGCAGGGCCAGGTACAAGGAAGGAAAACATGGCGGCGGCGGCGGCCTGAGGAGGCGGTAGAGACGCGGGAAGCGGTTTCGCGGAGATCATGGTGGAGGCGGGAGCAGCTCAGTGACCGAAACCTTGAGTTCCTAGCGCGGCGGGGCAGGAGGCTACGAGGCACTGCGCGCCCCCCTTGGGGCTGCTGGGCGGCTGGCCCCGCCGGGCCTGGACAATAGCGCCGAGGAGTCGGAGGCAAGGAAAGGCGGCGGCCCGGAGCTCCGGCCGGGAGCGGACCATGCAGGCGGCGGCGCGGCCCCGAGGAGGCCAGCGGCGGCAGTGAGGTCGGGGAGCCCTCCGCTTGCGGGCGCCTTCCCGCCTCGGCTTCCGCCTCTCTTGGACCCCTTTTTGGGCGTCTCCGGCGGTGCCCCTGCCCCGGACACCGCGCGGCACGATGACCGACACCCGGCGGCGAGTGAAGGTTTACACGCTCAACGAGGACCGACAGTGGGACGACCGGGGCACCGGGCATGTATCGTCCGGCTACGTGGAGCGGCTGAAGGGCATGTCCCTGCTTGTCAGGGCCGAGAGCGACGGTAAGTAGAATCGCTTCGCGGTGGAACCTCTGCAGCCCCCGCGGCCCTGGGCCACTTCCCTGGTTCTTGGGGGACAGTGGTTCTTGCTCCCCGAGAACGGGTGGGGCAGCTGGGGCAGCAGCCGCCTCCGAGAAAGGCGGCCACAGGTACTGTAGTCCTTCGGGAGCTACACCCAGAGAGTTCCAAATGTTTCCTTTCTTGGAGTGCCTGGTGGCATTTTGGGTACGAATAGGGCCGAGCACGTTTGAGTTTTGCGGCCAGGAAGTGTGGAGAAGTCGGGGGACCTGAGATCGGGAGTCCGGAGCGTGCTGTTCTTTTGCACTAGAGTGACCTTGAGAAAGGCACTGATTAATCTGATCTTCTAACTTAATTCACTCATCTGTAAAGCAGGCATGAAACTTTGCTTGGAGCTAAGAAAGTTCATAGTTGTTTGACACTTTTAAGAACATACTGTTGTGCGTTTTTTCCTTTTTTTAAATGTTTTTGCTACATATTTCGGGTCCTGTTTCCGGTTGGCAACACTGGTTCATGGATCTGACAACTCTACATTGGGTAGAGAAAATGCTTTTCCTTGCAAAGATAGATTTTTGTTTACCAGTTTTGTTGTCTTTCTCGTGGTAACGCAGAATGTTGTTTGTATTTTCACTGTATAAACGTCTTGTAAATTTGGGATCGATTTATCTGAGTTCTTTTGATTTGCGTAAATGGATGTTCATAATTTGGCTTAGTTAACAGGTGGGGAGAAGTTGACACATGTTTTTAAAACCTTTGAATCTGCCCTAATGCCTGTGTTGCACTTCTTTTGAAACAGCTATCAAGGTTCAAAGACCAAGTTGTTTGATAGTGTTTCACATTTTAAAAAGACTTATTCTCTGTAGGGATTTCCACTTTTCTCAGAGACGTTCTGTAAATTTCACTTGAAAATGTTCCTAGTAGTGTAAAATTACTTTCAAATTGTTTCTTCCGGATATGAAAATACTGTAATTATTTTCCATCTATCTTGTTATATTAGTCTATAATTTTACAGTAGCTAACTCTGTCAGTTTATTAGGATTTTAGTGGTTCTTTGTCTGAATTATTGCAAACTAATTTCAAGGAATTTTCTTCGATTGGACTCTACTCAGAACACCAGTTCCTTGAAAAACAAGACTCAAATTTCTATAATTGAAGACTAGGAATATTGATGTTCAATTTGAATTGAAAAATGGCAATTTAGAGTATATTGCTCATGGATTACCTTTACAAGGCTACTGAAAATACCTTAGGACTAGAGAAAAAGTTTCCTTTTGGGGAGTGTTTTAGAAGTTTTTAATATAAGGGGTTTATTTTTGTGAAACTGAATTATTTGCCTTTTAAATACAAGTAGAATGTCAAGTGTTAGCACACCTTTTTGTTCTACTATCACATAATAACTTACTCTACCTCTACATCTTTTGCACATTTGGAAAACTTTACATGGTGATTTGGAAAGTATGGACTTTTAGGTTAAGTTAGCCTCTTTGAAATGAAAGCATGTATAGATTTGTGATAAGTTCTTTGAAATATGTGTTTAAAAATACATGTATTAAATAATACTTGTAACCTTCATATCATGTATTTAATTCATTATAAAAATTATTTGCATAAAATATTTTAGGATAATGGCTTAATGCCATGGTATCACAAGAATCATATTCTGACATAGCAATGTAAAATCTCTTATATAATTTTACCACTGTGGGAATAGCCCCTAACCTTCCTTCCTCCATTTGGAAGATCTGGGGCTGTACAATAAAGCAGGTTGAATGACTAAAACAAAATGACTTTAAATTTTATCCAGCAGGGAAGGACAGCTGCACCGAATTACTGACCTGCCCTTGTAGATTTAAGTTGTAAGGAAAACTGAATCTAAAAAATGGGCTTAGGAAAATTACAGGATATTTGTGAAATATTGTAAATAATCTTAGTTCAATGATTAACATTTTTTCTAACAGGAACTCCAAATAGGAATAATAACAGTCAAAATATATTGAGTGCCTGCTTTGTACCAGAAATTCTCTAAGCAATTTACTTGTGCTGATTGAGTTACATAATTCTCACTACAGTCATCTGATGTAGTTAGTGTCATTGGCCATATTTTACAGATAGGGAAACTGAGGCTTCGATATATAAGTTTCTTTTTTTTTTTTTTTTTGGGCCGGGACTGAGTTTGAACCTGCCACCTCCAGCCCTACCCCTTTGACCTACAGGTGCCGCCCAATATATAAGTTTCTTAAGATCACACAGATTAAAAAAAGCAGTGTTAAAGTTGGGGTGGTGGTCTGAGTTTGGAGTGAGAAATTTAGTCTGTGGCTTGAAACGGATATCATTAACTGTCTACATTTTCAATGCCCATATTGTTGTCTACTTCTATCTGCTGCTTTATTCTTAGCCTGAGGGTTTATTTCAAAGAAAATGAAAATAATTTTTAGCCTGCAGGTATTCAGTAGTGTAGTTTATCTCCAAGTCTCAAGCTGGTGCCCTATAGAGTGCTGTGGCATCACAGCTCACAGCAACCTCAAACTCTTGGGCTTAAGCAATTCTCTTGCCTTAGCCTCCCAAGTAGCTGGGACTACAGGTGTGAGCCGCTGCACCCCGCCTGAGTTTTTCTGTAGTTGGGCTAGACCTAGTCATTGTAGTTAAAGGTTTCTTATTTTTCCTAAAGCCTTCCAATTCAAAAGGGATTGACTATATAAATGTTAACTTATTCATGCTTTCTCCCCAAGTTTCTTTAAATTTTTCAGCTTCTTTAAAACAAAGTAAATATTTTGAAATATTTTATTTTGTAGGATTAATAAGCTTTTGTGATGTCTTAATTATCCACTTTAGATATAGGCTGTTAGTTCCCAGTTCAGCTAACTTGGTAAGAAGTTGCCCAGTTCTAGATAGCGTGATAGCTTTTGCATACCTGTGAAGTAGGTGGTGGTATCATTTTCTTCCTTTCTTTTTTTTTTTTTTTTTTAGACAGAGTCTCACTTTGTCATCCTCAGTAGAGTGCTGTGGCTTCATAGTTCATAGCAACCTCAAACTCTGGGCTCAAGTGATTCTCTTGCCTCAGCCTCCCACCACAACTCCCGGCTATTTTTTTTTTTTTTTTTTTTTAAGAGACAGGGGTCTTGCTCGGTCAGGCTGGTGTCCAACCTGTGAGCTCAGGGCAATCACACCCGCCTCAGCCTCCCAGAGTGCTAGGATTATTGGCGTGAGTCATCCCACCTGGCCTATATTCTTTCTTTTTTTTTTTTTTTTTCATAGGTGCTTTAAGAAAGATTGACTAACTTGTCCAAAGCCATTCATCTGTTGAGATAGTATGAAGTGGGATTCAAATTCAGGCCCTTTAGGCTGGTATGGTGGCTCATGCCCATAATCCTAGCACTCTAGGAGGCCAAGGTGGGTGGATCCCTTAAGCTCAGGAGTTCAAGACCAGCCTGAGCAAGAGTGAGACCCTGTCTCTAAAAATAAGAAATAGCTGGGCATTGTGGCGTGCGCCTGTAGTCCCAGCTACTGGGGAGGCTGAGGCAAGAGGATCACTTGAGCCCAAGAGTTGGATGTTACTGTTAGCTATGACACCATAGAACTCAATTGAGGGTGACAAAGTAAGACTCTGTATCCAAAACAAACAAATGTAGACCCTTCTTTCAATCTAAGAACATACTCAACTGTATAATACTGCTTAGTAATTACAAATTATTTGAGAATAAAAAATGTTTATAGTTTCAGCACAGGTATAGAAAGGCTAGGTTTAAAATTTTCTCATTAGATCTGTGAAGAAGGGAGGCTGTCAAGTATAGACTCTTTTTTTGGAGACAGTCACCCTCAGTAGAGTGCTGTCGTGTCACAGCTCACAGCAACCTCAAACTCTTGGGCTCAAGCAATTCTCTTTGTTTTTGTTTTTAGAGACAGAGTCTCACTTTGTCACCCTCAGTAGAGTGCTGTAGCAAGCGTTACAGCTCACAGCAATCTCCAGCTCTTGGGCTTAGGCGATTCTCTTGCCTCAGCTTCGCGAGTAGCTGGGACTATAGGCGCCCTACTCACTGAGCCACAGGCACTGCCCTCAAGTGATTGCCTTGCCTCAGCCTTCCAAGCAGCTGGGACTGCAGGCACCCACCACAACACTCGGCTATTTTTAGAGACAGGGTCTCAGTCTTGCTTAGGCTGGTCTTCAATTCATGAGCTCAGGCAATCCACCCTCCTTGGCCTCCCAGAGTGCTAGAATTACAGATTTTTCTCAGGTTTTATGTTAGCCAGGTAGTTGGAAAGTTCTGTCTTCCAATATAGATTATTTAGTATTGTTTTCCTTTTTTCAGTTTTCGCTATACCTGTTAACTTTTGAAGTAAGCATAAGTTGCTTTGTGTTCAAGTTATTCTACTTTCTTTTATTTTTTTGAGACAGAGCTGTGGCATCACAGCTCACAGCAACCTCCACCTCCTGGGCTCAAGCGATTCTCTTGCTTCAGCCGCCCAAGTAGCTCAGACTAAGGCACCCACCACAGTGCCCAGCTATTTTTTGGTTGTAGTTGTCATTGTTGTTTGGCAGGCCCCGGCTGGATATGAACCTGCCAGCTCTGGCGTATATGGCTGGTGCCTTAGCCGCTTGAGCTACAGGCACTGAGCCAAGTTATTTTACTTTCTTTCTTGATTATGTTTTTACCATTTCTACCAACCAGTTTTAGAATTGATAAAGAAATGTAAAGAAGTGGGAATTTCTGCACATACTGTATCTTGGGACATAGAATCGTATCCATGTTATTTATTCTGGATTACTTGCCAAGCATCAAGATCAGTATACTAACGTTTGGTTTTTACCTTAAAATTTTTATTTTTATTTTATTTTATTTTATTTTTTGAGACAGAGCCTCAAGCTGTTGCCCTGGGTAGAGTGCCATGGCATCACAGCTCACAGCAACCTCCAACTCCCGGGCTCAGAGGCAATTCTCCTGCCTCTGCCTCCCAAATAGCTGGGACTACAGGCACCCGCCACAACGCCTGGCTATTTTTTGGTTGCAGCCGTCATTGTTGTTTGGCGGGCCCAGGCTGGATTCGAACCCACCCGCTCAGAGTGTATGTGGCTGGTGCCTTAGCCACTTGAGCCACAGGCGCTGAGCCTTTACCTTAAATTTTAAAAGAAAATAGGGTTACATTCGATATAGTTTTATCTCTTATCTGACTTGCCTGTTTCAGAGTGAAGCAGGCTTAATTCTCATTGTTTAATGAGGCATGGAGAAATGTTTTAAGGTAGCACTGCGAGCTAATGGTAAAACTGGAATTCTGTGCTTCTGCCCCTTGATAGAACCCAGTAGAACTGTTTGTTGTAGGTGGATCTGCCTCTGTCCCTTCTGTAATTAGAAAAGGAGGTCAAAACACTTTGGGT
Organism: Nycticebus coucang; assembly: GCF_027406575.1. NCBI lineage: Eukaryota > Metazoa > Chordata > Mammalia > Primates > Lorisidae > Nycticebus > Nycticebus coucang. The sequence continues at coordinate 92,875,311 of NC_069788.1, forward strand.
GAAAAGACTTTTTGGAAGTGTAGGAATGGCTGCTGTGGTAAGAGAAGTGAACAGATAGCATCAGTATTTTTTTTTTTTTTTTTTAACAGAGTCTCACTATGTCGCCCTGGGTGGAGTGTTGCGGCATCACAACTCACAGCAACCTCCAACTCTTGGGCTTAAGCGATTCTCTTGTCTCCGCCTCCCAAGTAGCTGGGACTACAGATGCCCACCACAACGCCTGGCTATTTTTTTGTTGTAGTTGTCATTGTTTGGCATGCCCAGCCAGGTTCAAACCCACCAACTTCAGTGTATGTGGCTAGAGCCCTACCCGCTGAGCACAGGAGCCGAGCCAAGCATCAATATTTTTTTCATAGTTATTCTTATAAGTCAGTAAATACTACAGAATCTTAAATATGGTAAGCATTCTAGATGTGTGTATTTAGCTACCAAAGAGCTGTGTGTCAGTACAAAGGGAAATATTTCATTTTGAAAAAATTTAAGCATAGGTTTTTTTGTGTGTGTGTGCACATCAGGTTTGTAGAAAATTAATAGGCCAAACTCTTACCTGTTGCATGTGACAACTTCCAAAAGTTATAGGGCTATCAGCTACACTGTACTAACTGATGGGGTTTGAATGTAGTAGAGTATTGGCCCAGGTATGCTCCCTTTTAGTATAAGGCATTATTTTTCCCTGAGCCCTTTATTTTAGTTTTTAAATACCATTGTATGGGCAACCTGTTCTGGGTCACTTCCATTGCATTGGTAGCTTTTTTTTTTTTAATTGTTGGGGATTCATTCAGGGTACAATAAACCAGATTACACTGATTACATTTGTTAGGCAAAGTCCCTCTTGCAATCTGTGTTTTGCCCGCAAAAGGTGTGGCACACGCCAAGGTCCCACCCACCCACCCTCCCTCCTTCCCTCTCTCTGCTCTTCCTTTCTCCACCCCTCCCTCCTTCTTTCTGTCTGCTCGCATTGGTAGCTTTCTTAACCATCTTTTTCCTATCTGTGTTCCATAAACTATCGCTTTCGCTTAAAAATAAATAAATAACCATTATGTAATCAGACATTTATAAAGTGTTCTAGAAGTTCAGGAAGGAAAGACTTGGGAGTGCAGACCTGCTATAGGTTTGTGTGGTTTTTTTTTTTTGGTGGGGGGGGGAGACAGAGTCTCACTTTGTCACCCTTGGTAGAGTGCCATGGTGTCATGGCTCACAACAACCTCAAACTCTTGGGCTCAAGCGATTCTTTTGCCTCAGACTCCCAACTAGCTGGGACTGCAGGCGCCTGCCATAATGCCAGCTATTTTTAAAGATGGGGTCTCACTCTTGATCAGGCTGATCTGGAACCTGTGACCTCAGGCAGTCCACCCACCTCAGCCTCCCAGAGTGCTAGGATTACAGGCATGAGCCACGATGCCCAGCCAAAAATTCAGTAATTTTCATGAAACGTTTACTAAACACATACTAGAATGTTTTTCCTAAATAGTATAATGAACCTGTGTTGGTTAACCTTTCACTTCTACTGTGTTTATGGATCGTCATTATCAATACTTATTTCCCTACTTACAAAGTACAGGGATACCATTGAAATGGTACTATGTTGATGCCCTAAAGAAACAACTGTTGAGTGCTGATTATGCACTGGATACTGGGATAGATCCTTTAATAAAATTTTTTAGTTAATATTCTTGGCATGGCAATCCAGAGGTATTGTTTTTCCTACTTGGTGTATTGATTCTTTGAATAGTTTAGTGGGTCTTTTTTCCTGTACCCAGCAAGGAATCTAGACATTTTTATGTGAAATCTTTCCATTTTAAAATATTTGCTGTGGCGCTAGTTTTGAGTTCTCTAATTTAGATTTTTTTAAAATGATACTCTGCACTACCAGATACATTCACTCTCATCCCCAATCCCTAGGGGTGTTTTGGTTTGGTTTGGTGAGGATTAGCAACAAGATACAAGAAAAGCCTTCACATTCATTTTATCATGCATGGTGCAGCTAGGGAACATTTTTAATGACCTAATTGTTTATGATGTCTGACAATTAAGTTTTCAAACTTGCCACTATATGCTTTACCTTGGCAGCACTGGAGAAACAGCTCAGTAAGGTTTTATAACCTTAGTATATCAGTGCCTCACCGCTGTGTTCATGTCGATGTGTGGTGGCATCTGGCTGAGTAGAATTCATTATTGTGTGTTTTTATGTGCTGTTGTGAGAATGTCAGACTTTGAATTAGCACAATGAACAAATGTTAAATTTTTTTTTTTTAGACAGAGCCTCAAGCTGTTGCCCTGGGTAGAGTGCCGTGGATCATAGCTCACAGCAACCTCAAACTCCTGGGCTCAAGCAAGTCTCTTGCCTCAGCCTCCCAAGTAGCTGGGACTACAGGCACCCAGCTGTTTTTTTGTTTTTAGCAAGCCTGGGTTCAAACCCACCAGCCCTGATGCATGTGGCCGGCACCCTACCCACTGAGCTACAGGCACCACCATAGGATTAAATGTTTTTTTTTTTTTTTTTGAGGGAACAGAAAACATCACTGATGCTGAAAGAAAGGTCCGGATGGCCAGTAATGGGCAAAACCGATGAAAACATTGCAAAAATTTGTAGAAATTGTTGGCTGACTGTGAGAAGTATAGCAGACCAACTAAACCTCAATAGAGAAAGAATTAGGAAATTTTTTTTGTTTGTTTGTTTGAGATAGAGTCTCGCGCTGTTGCTGGTTGCTGGCTGTTTTTAGAGATGGGGTTTCACTCTAGCTCAGGCTGGTCTCTCCTGAGCTCAGTCAATCTACCTGCTTTGGCCTCCCACAGTGCTAGGATAACAGGCATGAGCTACTGTGCCCAGCTGTCAAGTAGAAAAATCTTAACTGAAATCACTCTTAGCAATGAAAAAGGTGTGTGCAAAAATAGTGCTGGAATTGCTCACTGATGAACGAAAGCAAAGGAGTTTGAAGTTTGCCAAGACCTTTTGGAGAGGCAAAATGATGTTTGGGGCCGTGTTATCACTGGTGATGTAACACAGGTGTACTAATATCCTGAAACAAAGCATCAAAGTGCACAACGGAAGTCAGTCAGTACTCCACAACCAAAAAAGTTCCCTCAGTCCAAGTCAAGCTGATATTGCTAACCTTTTTTGATATCAGAAGGATTATTCATTATGAACTTGTACCAACTGAATAGTTAATCAAGTTTATTACTATTTGGAAGTCCTGAAAAGTCTGTGTGAAACAGACAAAAATGACTTGAACTTTTGGCCAACAATTCACAGCTCTTCATCACCCCAGTGCACTAGCTCACTCTGCACTGTGAGGGAGTTTTTAGCCAGTAAACAAATAACTGTATTGGAACACCTTCCCTACTCTCCTGCTCTGGCTCCCAGTGACTTTCTTCTTTACCCAAAGATAAAGGAAATACTGAAAGTAAGAAAAGACATTTTGATGATATTCAGGACATCAAGGATAATATGACAGGCCGGGCGCAGTGGCTCACTCCTATAATCTTAGCACCAAATCTTATCCACCAGAGCTGGTGGATAGCTTGAACTCATAGTTTGAGACGAGCCTGAGCAAAAGCAAGATCCCATCTCTACTAAAAATAGGAAAACTGAGGCAAGAAGATCGCTTGAGCCCGAGTTGGAGGTTGCTATGAGCTATGATGCCATGGCACTCTCCCCAGGGCGACAGCTTGAGACTGTCTCAAAAAAAAAAAAAAAAAAGGATAATATGGCAATAGCTCTGATGGCATTTCAGAAAAAGAGTTCCAAAATTACATTGAAGGGTAGACTTGGTGCTGGTGTTGGTGTCTAGGTTCCCAAGGGGAGTACTGCGAAGGTGACTGTAGAGATATTCAGCAATGAGGTAGGTAGCACTTTTTCTGGGATGCATTCACAAATCTGATATGCTCATAGCTGTATAATTTGTTTTAGTGTTACTTTTTCTTCCTATTTGGTATATACAGCTTCTACCTGCAGTTGGTGATGGTCTGAGTGGTATTTCCCCTTCTATTCCTGAGTATACGGACCTCTTATTATAATTTAGGGCCTCTGTGCATTGGGGGGGGGGAGGGGTACACAGATCTATCTCATGTAAAAGTAGCTTAGTATTCCACTCCCTTATTTAATCCCAGTAACCACCAGTTGGTGACAGAGTAGCATTTCTCAGACTTTTTCTCCGGCTACTTTTATACTCTTAAACTGAGGATCCCCAAATGCTTCTCATTTGGGTTGTATCTTACTATTCCCTACACTAGAAATTAAAACTGAGACTTTAAAAAACATGTATCATTTCACTTTAAAATATTTTAACTTTACATGTTAATAGAACAACATTTTTAAGAAAAATAACTTTCTAAAACTAAAAAATTTAATGAGTCTAAGAGTGCTGCTGTTACACTTTGTATGAATTTTTTTAACTTAAGGCTTAATTTTTAAAAACCAAGAAAATGTTCATCTGCTTATGCATTCAGTCTTTGCAATATCAGTGTAATCTCTGAGAAAATTAATGGTGCAAAAGGCAAATAACCTCTTAGAATCATTATGAAAATAGTTTTGGCTTTCCAGACTCATTGGTGTCTCTGAGCGCACTTTGAGGGCAGCTGGTGTAGATAGTTTTAAAAGACTTTGCTATTACAAACAGTACTAATGAAATCTTTATTCATACACCCTAGCCCTGTGTAAAAGATGTAAGCAATTGTCTAGAAGAATTGTTGGATCAAAGGGTAGTATGTGTTTAAAACTTGGGTAGGTAAGGATAAATGGCCCTATCAAGGTTGTAGTAATTTTCAGTCTTGGTAGTAGTAAATGCCCCTTTTATTGTTTTGTGGGTTTTTTTGTTTGTTTGTTTTTTGAGGAAATACATGTGCAAATATCAATTAGTAGACTTATTGGAACTTCTTTGGAATATGGACTCTTGACAGGCATTTGCTATGCAGAAGTACTCTTTATCTTTGCGGAGGATTTTTGGGTTTTTGTAGGTGGTCTGAAATAGTTGCTTTCACAATAACAAATTTAATTATTTGCACTGATGCATTCCTCTTAGCTTGATTACTTACTTTCTCTTGATTTTTCTTCCTTTGTATTATTTCCTTCCTAATATTTCTGGTTGAAAGTTGAGAGTACTTTTTCAAGTCTTGATTTTAGATTTTTCTGTATAGGGTTATTGTTCTCTGATCTGTGTGACAGTGTCTTTCTCAGATATGTGGGAGGTGTCGTGGGTGTATGTGTGTGGATTGCTCTTGATGGATAAAGGTATCTATTTTATTGGAGAAGATAATGTGTTTCTCAAATGAGTTGAAGTGGGGAGAAGGGCAGTCTTGAATATGTGCTTCAGATAATTCAGTTAATACTGGATGTGGTCGTAATCTGAACCATGTATAAACCATGCACACACTTAGGGAGAACCTTCTCTGTCTCTCTTTTACTTTTGCTGCTATCTCCTATGAAGGATCATCATTTTCTCCCATCGTCTCTGCTATCATGGTAAATGCCTCTCACCTAAAGTTGAACTCTATAATATCCTTGTCCATAGCTATATACATCAGTGGTTCTCAACCTTCCTAATGCTGCGACCCTTTAATACAGTTCCTCATGTTGTGGTGACCCCCAACCATAAAATTATTTTCGTTGCTACTTCATAACTGTAATTTTGCTACTGTTGTGAATTGTAAATATCTGATATGCAGGATTTATTTTCATTGTTACAAAGAGGTCTCAACCCACAGGTTGAGAACCACTGCTATACATTAATAGGCTAGAGAGAATTAATAGGCAGGAGAATTGTGTTAATTCACATTAACAATCAACTGGATCTTTTTCAGTTGACTGGTGAAGTGTTCATTACTTGGCTGGATAAAAACTAGTAGATAGTGGGGGAGTAAGCTAATAATAGATTGACTAGGAGTACAACTAAGTAATGTATCTTTTTTTTTTTTTTTTTTTGAGACAGACTCTCAAGCTGTTGCCCTGAGTAAAGTGTCATAGCTAACAGCAGCCTCCAAATCTTGGGCTTGGGCTCAAGCAATCCTCTTGCCTCAGTTTTCCTATTTTTAGTAAAGATGGGGTCTTGCTTTTGCTCAGGCTGGTCTCAAACTCGTGAGCTCAAGCAATCCACCTGCCTCAGCCTTCCAGAGTGCTAGGATTTCAGGCATGAGCCACTGCGACCGGCCGTCTTTTAGTTATTTAATATCTTACTTGCGACCGGCCGTCTTTTAGTTATTTAATATCTTACTTAACCTGCAAATTGAAAGGCTGTTTCCCATGTTCCAGGCTGTGTAACCTACTTATCTCTTGGAGAATATCATATTGGGAACTAGAGCTGGCTTTTCTAAAATGATATCTTAGCCCAAATCCATAGGGCATGGTTGAAATGGGTTTCAGGAGAGATACTTCCATAATATCCTGAATGACCCAGAGAAAAAGGAATTTGCCAACACCAGAAGCAAATTGTGTGTATTGGTAGGGAACACTCTAAACTTTAAACTTGTAGTTTCTTTTTTTCTTCTCTTTCTTATCCTGACCCTGGAAACTCTACTGAGAGTTATAAAGAAAATGCGAAAAGGACAGGTACTTTAAAAATTATTGCTAATGGGGATTAGGTAATGTAAAATGTCATACTAGGGAACTGCCAATTTTTTTGTTTGTTTGTTTTTAGTAGCTGCCAAGGCAAGTGTTTCTTGAAAGCACAACTCTGTGATAAATTCGACCCCTGCGCCCAGGTGTTTTGAGTTCTTAATTTGCGTTTTTAATTTAAAAAAAATTTTTTTTTTTTTTTTGAGATAGAGTTTCAAGCTGTCATCCTGGTAGAGTGCTGTGGCATCACAGCTCACAGAAACCTCAAATTCTTGGGCTTAAGTGATTCTCTTGCCTCAGCCTCCCAGGTAGCTGGACTATAGGCGCCCACCACAACACCCAACTATTTTTTTTTTTTTTTTGACTGCATTTGTCATTGTTGCTTAGTAGGCCCTGGCCGGGTTTGAACCTGCCACCTTAGGTGTATATGGCTGTCGCCCTTGACGATTAAGCTACAGGCACCACCCCAATTTTAAATTTTAAAAAAAGTTTGAATTGCAGTATAGTACATCAAAGAAGTAAGCAAATCTTAAGTATTCAGCTTAATGAATTTTCACAAAATAGCCAGCACACAGATGAAGAAACAGAACTTGAGATGCCCACTTTATGTTCTCCTAGTTACTGTCCCCCAAGAATAACTGCTAGTCAAACCATTGATTAATTTTGCCACTTTGTGAACTTCGTATAGATGGAATTACATCATATATACCTTTGTCTCAGGAGTCTTTCATTCATATTTGTAAGATTCATATCTGTTGTGTCCATACTTAGTTTGGGTTATTCATTAATGATTGTTATATAATATTCCATCCTATGAATATTTACACTTCAACTTTTTAAAATTGCTTTTGGATACTATATAATTCACCTATTCAAGGCGTATAATTGGTTTTTAATATATTAACAAGTTTGTGTAACTGTCAACACAATCTTATTTTAGAACATTTTGTCCCCTCCAAAAGAAGTCATGTGCCTATAAGCAGTCACTACCCATTCACTTTAACTTCCCCTCATCTCTGAACAACTACTGATCTATTTTCTCTGTCTCTGAATTGACCTATTCTGGACATTTCATATAAATGCAGTCATACAATATATGGTATTTTGTGACTTGCTTCTTTCACTTAGCATGTTTTTAAGGTTCTTCCGTGTTGTAGCATGTATCAGAATTTCATTACTTTGTATAGCTGAATAGTATTTCATTGATGGATATATCACATTTTTTCATCAGCTGATTGTTTGGATTTGCATTTTTGCTGTTGTAAATATTTTTACTATAAACATACATGTACATGTTTTTGTGTGGGCATGTTGTTATTTCTCTTGGTATATTACTTTGGAGGTAAATTGCTGGGTTATTCTGCTTTTCCAAAGAGGATGCCTCATTTCTCGTTTCCATAAGCAGTATGTGAGGACTCCAATTTCTCCAGTGTTGCCAGCAGTTGTTACTGTCTATCTCTGATCATAGACATCCTAGTGAGTATGAAATGGTATCTCCTTTGTGGTTTTGATTTGCATTTCCCTAATGACACGATGAGCATTTTTTCATGTTTATTGGCTGTTTATCCTTTTTTGAGAACTGTCCAAGTTCGTTGCCTATTTTTAAACTGTGTTATCTTTTTAGAGTTGTAGGAATTATTTATATTTTCTGGATATGAGTCCTTTATCAGATACATGATTTCCAAATATTCTATCCCATTCTCTGGGTGTTCTTTTCACTTGATGGTATTGATTGCAGTACAAATAACTAAAAATTTTTCATTTTTAATAATATCCATTATTTTCTTTTGGGTAGGTTGTACTTTTGTGCAGTTTAGCTTTTAAACAGGTATTACTTAATTTGGTTCTATGGCACCAGGCCTCTTGTATTCTCTGAAATTTAATTTTATGAAGTAACCTGGTTCTTTCATTAATTCTATCCTATTTAATTTTCTAGAGATGGGTTGTTTCTAAGGACATGAGTTGTATTTCAAAGTAAATTTGTTGGAATGTATTTTCTCATAGAAACTTAGCAACCTCCAAGTGGGAGATTTTTTCCAAGTTCTTGGTGATTGGCAAGAAACAGCTTTTTTTTTTTTTTTTTTAATTGAGACAGAATCTCAGTTGGTCACCTTCCGTTTGTCTCAGCCTCCCAAGTAGCTGGGACTACAAGCACCTGCCACACACAACGCTGGCTATTTTTAAGAGACAGGGTCTTGCTCTTGGTTAGGCTGGTCTCGAACCTGTGAGCTCAGGCAATCCACCCACCTCAGCCTCCCATGTGCTGGGATTACAGGTGTGAGCCACTGTGTCCAGCCTTTTTTTCTCTCTTTATTGAAAGCAAAGGTACACTCAGAGGGGAGAGTGGGCAGGCTCAAAGAAAAGGAGGAAGTGGTGGTGATGTTTGTTTGTTTGTTTTTTATTGAGACAGCCTCAAGCTATCACCCTGGGTAGAGTGCTGTGGTGTCACAGTTCACAGCAACCTCTGACTCTTAGGCTTAAGAGATTCTTTTGTCTCAGCCTCCTGAGTAGCTGGGCCTACAGGTGCCCACCACAACGTTTGGCTATTTTTTTGGGTGTAGTTGTCATTGTTTGGCAGGCCCAGGCCAGATTCGAAACCTCCAGCTCTGGTGTATGTGGCTGGTGCCTTAGCTGCTTGAGCTACAAGCGCTGAGCCATTTTTGGTCTTTTGAAGTCTTACTAATTGAGGGGAAAAATATTTAAGGTTAAGAGTTGGCTTTTACTCAGAATTCACATAGTAATTCCTGGAATTGGGTTCCTTGATGTTTTAAAATTTATGCTGTTGTCTCAGAACTGTCCTGGTGATTTCAAGCTTAGAGAAATTTTGAAATCACAATGTAAATGATATTGTAATTAGCTAAAGATAGAGTAGCTGACAAGGTTTTTGAAGCCTGTTGAGGCTATCAACCCCTTTAAATTAGCTTCTCCTTGAGGGTTGTTTACTTAACACCTATACCCAGTCTTCAGGCCCCTGCATCTGTCTCATCTGTCCTATCTGTCCTAGTCTCCTTACTCTAACAAAACCATCGTTTAAGTATAATTATATGACTTGACTAGTCTTTAAAAAGTAAATTTGATCTATAATGTACCTGATCACTTTGATTTCAGTAGAAAATAATAAAACACAATTTTTGTCCTAATAATAAAAACAGTAGAAAACTACAAATATAGAGACTTTTATACTTTTAAGTTCACTCTGTTAATTCACTTGCTGCTTTTTCTTGTGTGACTATATCACTAGTGCAGCTCTTAATAATCACCAAAATAACCCCCCAGTAATTGTGTAAAGAAAATGAAAGGGGGTGCGGCGCCTGTGGCTCAGTCAGTAAGGCACCGGCCCCATATACCGAGGGTGGCGGGTTCAAACCCGGCCCCGGCCGAACTGCAACCAAAAAAATATCCAGGCGTTGTGGCAGGCGCCTGTAGTCCCAGCTACTCGGGAGGCTGAGGCAAGAGAATCACTTAAGCCCAGGAGTTAGAGGTTGCTGTGAGCTGTGTGATGCCATGGCACTCTACCGAGGGCCATAAAGTGAAACTCTGTCTCTACAAAAAAAAAAAAAAAGAAAGAAAGAAAATGAAAGGGGAACTGGAAAATTTGTTTGATTAATCTGCCAGTATTCCAAAAAGTTGGAAAAAGAGGAAGATAGTAGAAACAAAATTTTCTCTAAAATGTGAGGCTGCTTATCTGAACCTCAATAAACCAAAACCAGTTTTTGTTTAAAAAGAGGAGGAAAAGGTTGAAGAAAATGGGGCCAGAGGGTACAGGTGGAAACAATTTTGAAGAATACTCAAGTACTTAACAGAAAGGATAAGAAACAGATTTTGAGTTAATCAGTTCACCTGTGGTAGACAGAGTACAAAGAATTTGTGGAACGCTGTTCTTGTGCATGGGATGTTCACAAATTGCATAATTACAACTTGGTAAAGGCTAATCTTTTACTATATTCAGTATTACTTACCACTGTGTATAGTGAATGTTCAGTAAATCACTAATATTGGACAGCATTATAAAATTAATTTTAACAGAATTAAGTTACATTTGGAAATGTTAAGAGCACTGTTCACAAACATCTAGTTGTTGGTTGGAATGGGTAAAGCAACTGTTAAGTGTAATATGCGAAGGTATAAAAGCTCTGTATGTAAGACAGCTACAGAGAAAATTGCTTCTTCTCGATATTTAGGGTCAGAATTTATCTTTAGATACTGCTTCCAGGTATAAACTGGAATTGGCTGATGAGGGCCTGCGAGGGGCATAATTTTATTCTTAAAATTTGTTCTTCCTCACAAAGCAGTAATTATTTTCTAGGATACTGCCAGGGAAAAGGCAAATGTGCAAATTAGCTTACTATGGGGAATAAATTATTTGAAGATAGAGAAGCATGATAATTCCTGTATTAAGGAATAGAATTACGGCTTGGCGCCCATAGCTCAGTGGTTAGGGTGCCAGCCACATACGTTTAAGCCCAAGAGTTAGAGGTTGTTGTGAGCTGTGATGCCACCACTCTACCAAGGGCGACATAAGGAGACTCTGTCTCAAAAAAATAAATTAATTAATAAATAGAATTATGAGACTTTCTGAAAGTGAGGCAGAATTGAGGATGTACTCGAATAGTGGCTTATACTTTATGTTGTTCTCTAAGTCACACAAAGATTTAAACCAGATCATCTGGCTTCACACTGTGCTGTTCCTTGTGCTGTCCATGAATTGTTAGATTTGTATTACTGTCCAGTCTTACCTCTGTTTTGTTAAAAGTAAGCATGTATAAAATAGTATTTCTTAGTTTATAAGTTACTGTATTTAAACTTGTTTTAAAAATTATTTTTCCTTAACTAAAGTTGTATGTGCATTAGATGTTAAAAAAGAAACACATATGATGTAAGGGAATATAATTTTGTTGATTTGCAGTAACATAAATGGAATGTCTTCTTTTTCTGTTTCCTAGGTTCTCTACTTTTAGAGTCCAAAATAAATCCTAACACTGCATACCAGAAACAACAGGTAAAATAGTGAAGATGTGTTTTATCTTGGATATAATCCTTTTGTTTAATTAAATGGACATTGCCATCTGATTCCTTAACAATGAAAAAATCAGAGCAGGTTACTCTTCTAACTTTAAAATAGGATTTCTGCCAATTTTTATAGTGTTTAATGCAGTATTCTTTTTTATTTTTTGAGACAGTCTCACTTTGTCACCCTTGGTAGAGTGCTGTGGTGTAATAGCTCACAACAACCTCAAACTCTTGGGCTCAAGTGATTCTTTTGCCTCAGCCTCCTGAGTTGCAGGGACCATACGTGCCCGCCACAACACCTGGCTTTTTTTTTAAATTTTTTTGAGATAGTTTCACTGTGTCACCCTTGGTAGACTACTGTGGCGTCACAGCTCACAGCAACCTCCAAACTCTTGGGCTTAAGCGATTCTCTTGCCTCAGCCTCCCAAGTAGCTGGGACTACAGGTGCCTGCTACAATGCCCAGCTATTTTTTTGGTTGCAGTTGTCATTGTTGTTTAGCAGGCCTGGGCCAGGCTCGAATCCCCCAACTTCGGTGTATGTGGCCAGTGTCCTACCTACTGAGCTACGAGCGCCAAGCCTTTTTTGTTGTTGTTATTTTTTAAATTGTAGTTGTCGTTGTTTAGCAGGTCCATGTCAGGCTCAAACTCACCAGCCCTGGTATATGTGGCTGGCGCACTAACCACTGAACTATGGGTACCAAGCTATCACCCAACTGTTTTTTTTTTTTTGTTTGTTTGTTTTTTTGATTAAATCATAGCTGTGTACATAAATGCAATCAGCTCGACTATTTTTAGAGGCGAGGTCTCTCTCTGGCTCAGGCTGGTCTCGAACCTGTCTCAGGGCAGTCCATCCACCTCGGCCTCCCAGAGTGCTACACTGGAGCTGGCGAGTTTGAGCCTGGTGTGAGCCACTGCGCTGAGCCGCTGCACTGGGCCCTAATGCAGTAATTTTTTCTGTTTTTTTGGACAGAGTCTCACTATGTCTGCCCTCCATAGAGTGCTATGGCCTCACAGCTCACAGCAACCTCATAAAGTCTTGGGCTTAAGCGATTCTCTTGCCTTAGCTTCCCAAGTAGCTGGGACTATAGGCTCCCACCACACTGCCCAGCTATTTTTTTTTTGTTGCAGTTGTCATTGTTTGGTAGGCCCAGGCCAGGTTCAAACCCACCAGCCCCAGTGTATGTGGCTGGTGCCCTAGGCGCTGAACTATAGGCCCAGAGCCAGTAGTTTTCATTTTCTAAAAAAAGATTACCTCCTCAAGTTAACCTGAGTTTGTGTTCCAGGTATTCTAGCAACTGAGCCCTAAAGTTTCCTTATAAACTACAGAAAAAAAGCGACCATTGATGTGCTGATTAGTACTGATTCACATTATCATCAAATGGTTTTATTCAGTACACACAAGGTATATTGAGTTTTCTGCACAGCCAATGAAATTAATACTAGTTCTCTTATTACCTTGAAAATGCAGATACAAGATATTAACAATGTTTTCATAAATAAAGTACTTTGCTTCATCAATTTCTGTTAAAATACACTAGGAAGAAATTAGTATTGGTTTTATTTTGCCCATTAGATGATACCTAAAGATTGTGATTTGACAGCACATAGGTCGTAGATAGGCAAGCTGGTATTCTTAAATTTAATTAGTGGTGATTTGTCTACCAACATTCATACAATATAAAATATTTTCAACTAGGTGCAGTGGCTCACACCTGTAATCCTAGCACTTTGGGAAGCCAAAGCCGGAGGGATCACTTGAGGCCAGGTGTTTGAGACTACCCTAGGCTACATAGTGAGATCTTATGTCTACAAAATAAATTTTTTTTATTCTTTTTTTTTTTTTTTTTTGGCAGTTCTTGACCAGGGCTGGGTTTGAACCCACCACCTCCGGCATATGGGACCGGCTCCTTATACCCCTTTGAGCCACAGGCGCCGCCCTACAAAATAAATTTTTTTTTTTTTTTTTTTTTTGTAGAGACAGAGTCTCACTTTATGGCCCTTGGTAGAGTGCCATGGCCTCACACAGCTCACAGCAACCTCCAACTCCTGGGCTTAGGCGAATTCTCTTGCCTCAGCCTCCTGAGTAGCTGGGACTACAGGCGCCAGCCACAAGGCCCGGCTATTTTTTGGTTGCAGTTTGGCCGGGGCTGGGTTTGAACCCGCCACCCTCGGTATATGGGGCTGGCGCCTTACCGACTGAGCCACAGGCGCTGTCCTACAAAATAAATTTTTAAAAATAGCCAGGTATAGGTTGGCGCCTGTGGCTCAGTGGGTAGGGTGCTGGCCCCATATATTGAGGGTGGCAGGTTCAAACCCGGCCTCAGGGAAACTGCAACAAAAAATAGCCAGGCATTGTGGCAGGTGCCTGTAGTCCCAGCTACTCAGGAGGCTGAGGCAAGAGAATCGCCTAAGCCCCGGAGATGGAGGTTGCTGTGAGCTGTGAAGCTACAGCACTCTACCGAGAGCGATAAAAGTCTGTCTCTAGGGCGGCGCCTGTGGCTCAAGGAGTAGGGCGCTGGTCCCATATGCCGGAGGTGGCGGGTTCAAACCCAGCCCTGGCCAAAAACTACAAAAAAAAAAAAAAAAAGTCTGTCTCTAAAAAAAGAAAATAGCCAGCTATAATGCACATGCTTTTGGGGGGTTGAAGGCAGGAAGAATGCTTTGAGCCCATGAGTTCAAGGCTGCAGTGAGCTATAATGTCACCACTGCCCTGCAGCCTAGGGTGACAGTGACACCTTACCTTAAAATCTTTTTTTTTCCTTGATAGTTTTATCATCTGTTAAGCACTTTAAGGCATTTGGTGTTGTTAAGAAAACTTTCAGGTTTGACTAAATAGCTAGAGACTAGAATATTTGACCTTGATCTTCCATACTTAACTGTATTTCATTCATATTTTGACGTTTTTGTCAGCTGAAGAGTAAAAACACATCCTAAGAAAAAAGAAAAGTAGAGCCTATTTTGAGTGCGAATGAACGAATTCCTATGTCTCCACCTATAGGTTGCAGGATGATAAACAAGATGATTTGGTGAAAATTAGGCTCTTCATGCCCAGCATGGTGGCTCACGCCTATAATCCTAGTACTCAGGGAGGCTGAGGCAGGTGGATTTCCTGAGCCCACAGGTTCCAAATCAGCCTGAGCAAGAGTAAGACCCCATCTCAAAAAATAGCTGGTGGGCTTTGTGCCAGCCACATTATCACCACGATTGGCGGGTTCAAACCTAGCCCGGGCCTGTCAAATAACAATGACAATAATAACAACAACAAAACAGCCGGGTGTTGTGGATGGCGCTGTAGGCACAGCTACTTGGGAGGCTGAGGCAAGAGAATCACTTAAGCCCAAGAGGTGAGGTTGCCGTGAGCTGTGATGCCATGGCACTCTACTGAGGGTGACATAGTGAAACTGTCCCCCCCCCCCCAAAAAAAAAAAAACACAAAAAAACAGTATCTAGGTGTTGTGGTGGGTGCCTGTAGTCCCTGCTGCTTGTGAGGCTGAGGCAGGAGAATCCCTTGAGCCCTAGAGTTTAAGGTTGCTGTGAGCAATGATGCCATGGCATTCTACTCAGGGCAGCAAAGTGAGACTCTGTCTCAAAGAAAAAAAAAGAAAGAAAAGAAAAGAAAATTAGACCCTTAAAGGGAGACGAGCAATTTCTTTTTCTTTTTCTTTTTCTTTTTTTTTTTTTTTTTAATGAAACACATTTTTTTTTTATTTTTTAGCAGTTTCTAAGATTTTTCAAACTTGTAAATTTGTCAAATGAGTAATTAAGATTATATATCTGACTTCATCCTGATTTAAGTATTAGCACCCAAATGATCTGGATATTCATTGTAGGTCAGCAATTGCTTATAATTGTGTTAAATTTATTACTAATGTAAGAAAGGCTTTAGACTTACTCTCATGGTCTTTATTTCACTTATATTTGTAAATATCAGAATTTTAGGAGCCTTTTAATTTGGGCAAATTGTCCCCCTTTTTCCTGAGACTTTCCTTTAACCTTAGTCCTATCACCAACAAATGGTACTTAGATTATCATTAATTTTCATAACTGTATGTATCATTCCCATTGTAAAGGTGATGAAACTGAGGCCTCGCTCTGTTGCCCCGGAGTGCCATGCCATCATTATAGCTCACAGTAGCAACCTCAAACTCTTGGGAGCAATTCTTTGGCCTCAGCCTCCCCAGGTACCTGGGACTACAGGCTCTCTCTATAACTCCTGGCTAGTTTTTTCTATTTTTAGCAGAGATGAGTTCTCACTCTTGCTCAGACTGGTCTTGAATTCCTGAGCTCAAAGGATCTCCTGTGTTGGCCTCCCAGAGTGCTGAGATTACAGGCATCAGCCTCCATGCCTAGCCTAAATTTGTAATTTTAATTTATTTTAAGAGGAAGAGTCTTGCTATGTTGCCCTGGCTAGAGTGCAGTGATTATTTACAGGCACAATCACAGCACACTATAGCCTCAAACTCTTGGCCTCAACCCATCCTCCTGCCTCAGCCTCCTGACTAGCTAACACTATAGGTCTACAAAATGGTGCCAAGCTTAGACAAATTTTTAAATATGGGATCCATTTGTTCACTGCAAGAATTGTCCTAGCTAGTGAAAAGGATTAGAAACTACTACAGTAGGTTAGGCTCCTTTTGCTCAGTGGTTAAAATGCAGCCCTATGTACCAGAGATGGTGGGTTCGAACTCAGCCTGGGCCTCCTTAACCAACCAACCAATAAATAAATAAATGAAAAAAAAAATACTATAATAAAATGATAGATCCTTTAAGGTACCTTAAAGATAGTCTAATCATATTTTCATATTGTTTTTAATTTTATTTATTTATTTATTTAGAGACAGAGTCTCGCTTTATTGCCCTTAGTAGAATGCCGTGGCATCACAGCTCACAGCAACCTCCAGCTCCTGGGCTTAGGCGATTCTCTTGCCTCAGCCTCCCAAGTAACTGGGCCTACAGGCACCTGCCACAGCGCCCAGCTATTTTTTTGTTGCAGTTTGGCTGGGGTCGGGTTCGAACCTGCCACCCTCGGTATATGGGGCTGGCGCCCTACTCACTGAGCCATAGGTGTCACCCATATATATATTTTTTAAATACAGGAACCTTTTATCATTCTAGGGGATACCCAGCCAGCCTTTGCATGGCTCCTTTTTGTTACTTATTAGACAAATTGAATTTTTTTTCTTTATATTGTGATGAGAAATCCATCTCAGTTCTATTCTCCTAATGTCTTCCCTTTGGTCCAGCTTGAAAAAAATATTGACAGCCCTTTAGATTTTGAAGATAGCTGTTAAAAACTTTCCCTAAGGGTGGCACCTGTGGCCCAAAGGAGTGGGGTGCCGGCCCCATATACCGGAGGTGGTGGGTTCAAACCCGGCCCCTGCAAAAAACTGCAAAAAAAAAAAAAAAAACTTTCCCTAATACCATTCAACATTTGTCGTATGAAGCGATCCATATACCCTTGTCAGTAAGCGGGCCCTTTTGGTTGATTGCTATGAAACAGTGTATATGTTTAATTATAGGCAGATCGTTTTAAAGTGCATTTTGGACCCTATAAATCAGTGGTTCTCAACCTTCTTAATGCCGTGATCCTTTAATACAGTTCCTCATGTTGTGGTGACCCCCAACCATAAAATTACTTTCCTTGCTACTTCATAACTGTAATTTTGTTACTGTTATGAATCGTAATGTAAACATCTCATATGCAGGATGATCTTAGGCGACCCCTGTGAAAGCTGTGAAAGGGTTGTTCGACTCCCAAAGGGGTTGCGACCCACAGGTTGAGAACCACTGCTATAAATATTTTTAATATACCATGCATCTGGGAATAAGGTAGTCTCAGTATTGTATGTAATGTCCTGCTAAAATTACATCTTAATTAAAACTATTGAACTGTTTATTAAACCTATTATCATTTGAAAAAGAAAGTTCTGCCTGAATAGAAGTGAAAGGTAGGTGTTAGGAGTTTGCTGCTGCTTCAACCATAGTATGTTAGTGAAAATTAAAAACAAAAACCTTGGTCCAGACAAGTTTATCCAATATACTGCAAATTCATCCAATAATTTCAAGAGCTTCATGGACTTCAGAAGCGCCAGGAAAAGAACATATGCTAACAGTAGAAGGAAGAGAGAAAGAGTTAAATTAATCCTATCCATCAAACATGCCCTTAGTTACTAATAGACTTCCTCTTTCACAGTTTTAAAGAGAGCATAAATGTTTCATTTGTTACTTTTAGTAGGTAAGAATTGTGTACTTACTTTGTAATGCTTTATCTATATTGGTTAAACTTAACTTTAAGGAAAACACTGTTTTCATTTTGTAGATTGGGCAAAATATAGTATAAAAAGGCATTGATTTAAAGGGAGGGGCACTGGTAATATCAGTACGTAATTCAAAAAAAAAAAAAAGAGTGCTGTTCTCAGTTCCTGTTGCTTCGTTCATTTGATTTATACTTTGAAGTAATTTGTGATAACGTATGTTAATCATTCAGACTCCTTTTTTGTCTCCAAAGGACACTCTGATTGTGTGGTCTGAAGCAGAAAATTATGACTTGGCCCTTAGCTTTCAAGAAAAAGCTGGATGTGATGAAATTTGGGAGAAAATATGTCAGGTAATTTTAACCTTTTCTTATTTTTTTTTTGGGGGGGCGGTTTGGCCGGGGCTAGGTTTGAACCCGCCACCTCCGGCATATGGGACCAGCGCCCTACTCCTTGAGCCACAGGCGCCACCCATGTCAGGTAATTTTAAATACAGAAAATAAACATGTTCTCTTTAAGTATTATGGATTTTGCTGTGATTTTTCAGCCAATGTTCAATAATTAAAAAAAATTTCATATAGATTTTAAAAGATCTATAAAAAGCTGTGTCTATGAAAAGCTTGATTTAAAGGAAGTTATAATTTATCGTCACCATACTATCTAGCCCAGACCTTTGCTGAACGCTCAATGTTCTATATTAAGCATTCTCTCTTTTTAATGTTGCTCCTTTGTTCCTTCATTTTATTTATTTTTTCATTTTTTTCCTCGTGGTATCTTTTCTGAGAACAACTGTCTTCTTGAGAATTCCTTTGTCTGCTAGCATTTCAAACTTAATAGTTGAAAACCTAGTATAATCATCTCACCTAGATGTATTCATTCTCTAATCTCCCCTCATCTCCAAGAATGTTTAATCATATTTATCATTTCCTCATCTCTTATATCCATTCATTCCCTCAATAATAAAGCTTATTGTTGAACCTAAATTAATGGATCTAAAGCTTAGATCCATTCACTTATCTTCATTTTCACCATTATCAGAGTTTTTTTAAGCTACCATTAGTTCTTGCCTGGTTTATTGGTTTCATCTCTACTGTTCTTCCCAAGTTAATATTACTCTTTGTTCAAAAGGGTCTTCTTGTGGCTCTTGAAATGAAAGCTACCCTGACACTAGTCTTGAGCAATAGGCTCTTGACTATCCCACCTCACCTATAAACTTGCATGTTTTTTATTCTGAAGCTTCTGTATTGACTCTAGTACCTTATTCTAGTGACATACTCTCCACAGTCTTTGCTAAATGTGCATTTTTTTTTTCCGTATGAGACAGAGTCTCACTTTGTCACCCTCAATAGAGTACAGTGGCATCACAGCTCACAGCATCCTCAAACTCTTGGGCTTAAGCAGTTCTCTTGCCTCAGCCTCCTAAGTAGCTGGGACTACAGGCACCTGCCACAGTGCCTGGATATTTTTGTGGAGATGAGGTCTTGCTCTGGCTCAGGCTGGTCTTGAACCTGTGAGCTCAGCCAATCCACCCGCCTCCCAGAGTGCTATGATTACAGCATGAGCCACCATGCCCAGCCTAATTATGTGCTTTTTTTTTTTTTTTTTTTTTTTGAGACAGAGTCTCATTTTGCTACCCTCGGTAGAGTGCTGTGGCGTCACAACTCACAGCAACCTCCAACTCCTGGGCTTAAGTGATTCTCTTGCTGGGACGACAGGTGCCCACCACAACTCCCGGCTATTTTTTGTTGCAATTGCCACTGCTGTTTTTTAGCTGGCTGGGGCTGGGTTCAAACCCGCCACCCTCAGTATATGGGGCTGGCACCCTACCCACTGAGCCACAGGTGTTGCCCTAATGTGCATTTTTTTATGCACGCCATATACTTAATTTAGGTCAACTTTTCTAGGGAAGTTTCCTGCATGTGCATATTTATTTTAGATGAAGAATAATTTTCAGATTTCTTTCTTTCTTTTTTTTTTTTTTTTTTTGAGACAGTCTCACTATGTCACCCTCTCATAGGAACCTCAAACTCTTGGACTTAAGTGATCCTCTTGCCTCAGCCTCTCAAGTAGCTGGGACTACGGGTGCCTGCCACAACACCCGGCTATGTTTTGTTGTAGTTGTCATTGTTTGGCAGGCCCAGGCTGGGTTCGAACCTACCAGCTCCAGTGTATGTAGCTGGCACCCTGGCCACTGAGCTACAGGCGCGGAGCCCAGAATTCTTAGTTTATTGGTCCTTAAACCAACAGCATGAGCATGACCTGTAAACTGACAGATATGCAAATTCTGAGACACCCCACCCTCCACCCTGTACCCCAGATTTATTGGATCAAAAATTCTTTTTTTTTTTTTTGGAGACAGAGTCTCACTTTTGTTGCCCTCAGTAGAGTACTGTGGCATCACAGCTCACAGCAACATCAAACTCTTGGGCTTAAGCAATTGATTCTCTTGCCTCAGCCTCCCAAGTAGCTGAGACTACAGGTGCCCACCACAACACCCAGCTATTAGAATTTTTTTTTTTTTTTTTGGCAGTTTTTGGCTGGGGCTGTGTTTGAACTCGCCACCTCTGGCATATGGGGCCGGTGCCCTACTCCTTTGAGCCACAGGCGCCACCCAACACCCAGCTATTTTTTGGTTGTTGTTGTCATTGTTTGGCAGGCCCAGGCTGGGTTCAAACCCACCAGCTCTGGTGTATGTGCTGATACCCTAGCCACTGAGCTACAGGTCCCGAGCCTGAATCAGAAATTCTTAGTAGGGTCTAGTAATTATGTTTTCATGAGCTTTCTAGGTCAAACTTTCTGTGCGAAGGCCAAGATAGTAAGCATTTAAGGATTTGTGGGCTATACCGTCTCAGAGCTATGCACCTCTGCTGTTGTGGTTTGAAAGTAGCCATACATAGTACATGCATGAATGGGTGTGAGTGTCTTCTAGTAAAACTTACTAACAAAGACAGGTGGCGGGGGGACAAATTTGGCTTTAGTTTGTCAGCCTCTGCTTTTGATGATGCATGATAAAGTTTGAGAACGTAACTGCAGCTTTTTTTTTTTGAGACAGTGTCAGTTTGTTCCCCTTGGCTCAAGTGATTCTCTTGCCTCAACCTCCCAAGTACGTGGGACTATAAGCGCCCAACACAGTGCCCAGCTATTTTTAGAGATGAGGTCTCAGTCTGGCTTATGCTGGTCTCAAACTCCTGAGCTCAGGCAATCTACCTGCCTTGGCCTCCCAGAGTGCTGGGATTACAGATGTGAGCCACTCATGCCTGGCCTAGCTGCAACCTTAAGAGAAGCTACCGTTTACTTGAAGCAGCAGTTTTTCCTTAATTTACAGAATTTATTTCTTCCTGTATCCTACTAAACTGTGTTTTTCATAAATTAAGCCTGTTAAGCTATCCCTTTCCTTCTCTTAAAACATGAAAGACTTAATGTTTATTACTCAGTGCCATCTTTCTTTTTACTTTTTCTTTGCTTTCTGTCCTATGATTTTTGGGGAGGAAAGGGGGTATATTTTTCTAGATTTTGTCATGTAGAGTTCTCCCACAGAGATAAAACATTAATATATTCAGGTACTGCTAAAAGCATCTGTTATTCAAACAAATCTTGTTGTCCTTCATCTTTCTGAAACAGTCTTCTCAGAACAATATTTAATCCTAACCTAGACTCAGTCTGTGTCATACGTGTCTCTCCTTTAATATTTATTGTCTGTTCTTTATCTTTCCTTGGTCTTTAGTGCCGTAAAATTTTCAGTCATTTTCACATGAGGCATGGGGTAATAGTATTTGTATGCTTTTTCATACCTAGGAATCACTGGTGGTTTTATGTTGTTCTTTCCTGTTAACTCCCCTTCAACTTTTACGTAGTTTATATTTGAGGTGTCATTTCTCAGTTACTCTTTTTGTGGTTCTGTGTTTCTCAGTTCTATTCCAGGGAAGTTATTACATTTTGCTCTCTGAGCTCTTATACATAACGTCTCTGTTTCTTGAATCCTATTGTGATCTGACAGCTAAAGGTCTTCTCCCTTACCTTTCTAGTATCCTCCTTGATAACATTGTGTTTGAATTCAAGAAGATGTCATTCTTGTTACAATAAAGGCTCTTGGGGCTGGGCGTCCATAGCACCATGGTTATGGCGCCCTCCACATGCACCAAGGGTGGCGGGTTCGAACTCAGCCGAGGCCAGCTAAACAATAACTGCAACAACAACAACAACAAAAATAATAGCTGGGCGTTGAGGCAGTTGCCTGTAATCCCAGTTACTTGGGAGGCTGAGGCAAGAGAATCACTTAACCCCAAGAGTTTGAGGTTGCTGTGATGCCAGGGCACTCTTACTGAGGGCAACATAGTGAGACTGTCTCAAAAAAAGGTGGGGGGGGGGCTCTCAGACCTTTCTTTTGATTTATGAATCAAAATCTACCATTTGAGGGGAGAGTAAAGTCATAGCTTAGATATATAAGGAGGACTTGTATAATTAACAAATCTAGAACCAACTTGAGGCCATGCCAGGTAGAAGCTGTAAATGGGCTTTGCCTACTGTTAATGGTGCTGCTCACTGAGTTGAAGTCAAGACCATATCAACTTGCAGCATATTTCAAGACAAATATTTCAGGTCATCTTTCCTTTTAGTATCCATCAACAGTATCTATAGTGCTTTTGTCATTAGCAGTTTAAGTTTTTTTGTTTTGTTTTGTTTGAGACAGAGTCTCACTTGTTGCCCTCTGTAGAGTGCTCTGGCGTCACAGATACAGCAACCTCAAACTCTTGGGCTCAAGCGATTCTCTTGTCTCAGCCTCCCAAGTAGCTGGGACTTACAGGCGCCTGCCACAGCACCCAGCTATTTTTAAAGATGAGGTCTCACTCTTGCTCAGGCTGGTGTGGAACTTGTGAGCTCAGGCAATCCACCCACCTCGGCTTCCCAGAGTGCTAGGATTATAGGCATGAGCCACAATTAGCAGTTTTAGTTTCTTGGCTATTTGTATATGGCCTAATTTTTCCATTCCTTCCCCAGTGTATTTGGCCTGTAGGACTGCTTTAGTAGTCACTGTCCCAAATTCTAGGGCCAAGGTAGCAAAAGTTGTTTCATTTCAAAATCTATCTTGATCTTTTTTAAAAAATGTATTTACTTTAAAATATATTTAATAAAAAGTTAAGTTTTTTATAATTAGAGCCCCTACAGTGATGTAGAGTTAGGCTCAATGACAGATTTTAGGACTTATGGGAGATCATGAAGACTAGAGTGTAGAAAGATTTTCTATGCTTCATTCTCTTAACGTTGAGAAGATATTCCTGGGGGGAATAGCCCTATTACATATAGGTTGCACTATGTATACGACTTCATTTTTACATAGGTGCACTTGTATTCTACTTAGTTTTTCTAAATCATGTTTTTGGGCTGCCAGTGCTTTGGTCCAAAGCTGGTGTGTTCATGTTCTTGGGCCATTGTCTCTAGAATCAGTTGTCATTAAATACCTTTATTGTTGTTTACAATAATACATATTTTCTATGACCACAGTGTTAGGATATTTGATATTTATTTGAACTTAAAGTTAATATTGAAGAGCTTGGTGGTGGCCAACCTGTAGCACAGTCCTAAGAATGTTTCTGAGGCTTGCTCCGCCCTGGACTATTGGAAAAGACAGCCAAGGAGAGATGTGAATGGATGTTTTAGCATCAGGCTTCTCTTGTTATAGGTCTGCAAGGGACTGTTTTATCAGAGTGTCAGTTTAGCCTGTTCTAGAAAATTGCTTTTGCTAGAAAACCTTATATTATGAGGAAGCTTATTCCATCTTTGAACTACCTCAACATTGGGAGCATACGTTATTTGGAGAAATGTAACTTTAAAAAGTAGGCAGTTTTTGTCAAGTATGAAAAAAAATTCTTCAACTTGGAAATTATTGTAGTTTTCTCATAACATCTCTTCTTCTATTCATCCTAGAATATGAGGTAGGTTTGCTGGTTTACATTTTGTCAGCGATTACAAATTCTTTTCCATAGGTTCAAGGGAAAGACCCTTCAGTGGACATCACTCAGGACCTTGTGGATGAATCTGAAGAAGAACGTTTCGATGATATGTCATCGCCAGGTTTAGAATTGCCATCTTGTGAATTAAGTCGTCTCGAGGAAATTGCGGAACTTGTGGCATCATCTTTACCATCCCCCCTTCGTCGTGAAAAACTTGCACTGGCACTGGAAAATGAGGGTTATATTAAAAAGCTCTTAGAGCTTTTTCATGTGTGTGAGGATTTGGAAAATATCGAAGGACTGCACCACTTGTATGAAATTATCAAAGGCATCTTCCTCTTGAATCGAACTGCTCTCTTTGAAGTTATGTTCTCTGAGGAATGTATTATGGACGTCATTGGCTGTTTAGAATATGATCCTGCTTTATCTCAGCCACGAAAACACAGGGAATTTCTAACGAAAACAGCCAAATTTAAAGAAGTGATTCCCATATCAGATCCTGAGCTAAAACAAAAAATTCATCAGACATATAGAGTTCAGTATATACAAGATATGGTTCTGCCTACCCCTTCGGTTTTTGAAGAAAACATGTTATCAACACTTCATTCCTTTATATTTTTTAATAAGGTAGAAATTGTTGGTATGTTACAGGTAAGTTAGATTCTTTTTCTTTACTTCAAAAGATACCCTACCCTACTTGATTGAGATCATTTAAAGAACTAATTGCCATTAGCAAAAATAATTTTCTCTTCTTTGTAAATACCTAAATTGAGTTTTAATTTTGTTAAAGTATAAAATTATTTTGGTGACACAGTAAGAGATTATATAATAAATATTATAAGACTAAAAGGTTGGTGGGTTTGGGGTTTTGGTGGGCAAGTTAAATCTGATAATGAAATTTAGCTTGAAGAAATTATAAGGGAGTGATTTTAATGAAATGATTAAATGTTAAATTACAGGGTTATTAATCTGAATTATCCATACAATAGAATAAATTGGAAGGCAGAGGAGAAAAAAGAGAATCCAAGAGAAATGTCTGTATTAAATAGGTTCTGGTTCTAATTGCTATTAAGTATAGAACATAAATTCTATAGAATTGATAAAAATCCCTGGTAGTGGTATAATAGAGGCCCATTTTTAGGGTCAAAAGAGGAGCAAATTCTAACTGCATGTGTCTCCACCAAAAGGCATGTTTTTTTGTAATGGGCAGGGGGGCTAAAGTAAGCTTGAGTTTCCGCTCCACTTGTCATTTAATAACTCTCAATAACTGTATGATTTGGGCAATCTTCCTAACCTCTGAAAGCTTCAGTTTCTCCATCTGAGAAATGGTGATGTTACTGCCTACCCTATAAAGTTATCTGAAGATTAAGTGGAATCATACATGTAAAGTGTTTAACGGCAATGTAGGACTTATGAGCAGTTTTTAAGTACCTATTGATGATTGCTTATTAAAAAAAATTTTATAGTATGCTTAGTCTCTTGGGTCTGTATTTTAGGATGCTTGCATCACAGTCAACCAGGGTGCAATATCATGGGTTCTGCACAAAATAGAAAATCAGTCTCTGAGAGCTGGCCAATAATTTGATTTGTAACACCTCTCAAGTTAAAGCCTCTGACTGTATCTTCCCACCGTGTGTGAACCAATCTATTCTAACTAAAATACACGTTTACAAAAGATTTGTTGTTTTCATACTCCTCATGATTTATTTCTTTGATGCCCATAATGTTATAAGAGTAACAGATAACTGTGATATGACATGGAAGATATTATAAGACTCTACCTCAGGTATACAAGTCAAATACTTATTTGAAACCTGTATTTTGTTAAATAGAGAAAGGAGGCCAATAAATGTAAGTACTGCTTGGTAGCACATGTTACAAATCAGTGTATTTCATCTTTGTATCTGTTCCTTTGTAGAAAATTTCTGTTTTCTCAGAGTCCTTTTCTTCTGTCACCTTTTAATTTAAGTAGAAAAATCAATTTTACTATAACTGCTTTCCTAGAGGTAATAATTCCAGAACATACTAATTTGACACATTTTCCATTTAAGCCAGATATGTAAATAAATAAGATAGGCAATACACTCTGGAAAGTACAGTAATAATGCTCTGTATAGTACACTGTAACTGATTATTGAGGAAGGAGGAAGCTTCTGATACCAATTTCTATTTGTTCTTTGACAGGGAACTAATTTTTTGCTAGCTAGTGGAACCTTTGTTCTGGTCCAGTTTTGATTCCTGGTTTTTTTTGATAGTCCGGAGTTCTGATCCTTTTCTTTAGCTCCATATAGTTCTGTTCTTGTTACATAAAGACTGTTTTCTTAATCTTTATACATGTAAAATGCTAGCTTCACTCATGAAGTATGAATAATTTCAAGTTGTTAAATGTTTCCTTCCCTACAATATGCTCTATAAAATGCTGGCTGCCAGTACTGTAGTTTTGTCTTTTTCTCTTGATGGTTGGCACTTCTAAAGAACTGCTGTGAAGGCAGGAGCACTTTACAAAGGTTTTGTCAAGAAGTGACTGAGGGGCGGCGCCTGTGGCTCAGTGAGTAGGGCGCTGGCCCATATACCGAGGGTGGCGGGTTCAAACCTGGCCCTGGCCAAACTGCAACAAAAAAATAGCCGGGCGTTGTGGCGGGCGCCTTTAGTCCCAGCTACATGGGAGGCTGAGGCAAGAGAATCACCTAAGCCCAAAGTGAGACTCTGTCTCTAAAAAAAAAAGAAGTGACTGAGATACAATTTAAAGCAGGTTCCTACCCACTTTGTGTAGATAGAGAAATACACACACAATATCACAACATCCCCTTACCATTAACTGCTTCCTCTATAATACTATTAATATTCCTAGTCCCTCTACTTCTGTATCCCTAACTACAGCAGTTTAGAGAATCTCTTTTTTAACCATTTGATTTCTAGTTGGTGGAATATATTGTATCTGGGATGTATCATAAAATTGGATGCCATTTGGTAAGAAACATATGGTCAAAATCATATGTAATGAGGTATGGGTGTGACCTGTTTGTACATTTTAGAAAAAATAAAAGTTAGAAATAACCACACAAATTTAGTATCACACAGAAAGTATTTCTTGTGCACACACAGTCATGTATATGAAGGTGTGTGTGTGTATGTACTTAACGCTTGTCTGGGGCTGGAGTTGTGTTACATCTATTTCTAGTTGAGGTAGTATGAAATTATTGTAAAACAATCTTAATGAAGAATTAGTGATGAGAAAAATTGAATAGGCAACCAGGAAGGCTCTACCACCTTCAGGTGAATGGGCTTGAATACATTTTTAATCTGAGTCTCAATTATGAAATAGGGATATAAGAGATTAACATCTATAGTTGTTTTTTGCTTTTTGTTTGTTTGTTTTTTGAGACAGTCTCACTTTTGTTACCCTCAGTAGAGTGCTGCAATGTCATAGCTCACAGCAACCTTAAACTCTCTTGGGCTCAAGCGATTCTCTTGCCTCAGTCTCCCAAGTAGCTGGGACTACAGGTGCCCACCCCAACACCCAGCTATTTTTAGGTCTCGCTCTGGCTCAGGCTGGTCTCGAACCTATGAGCTTAGGCAATTCACCTGCCTTGTGCTCCCAGAGTGCTAGGATTACAGGCGTGGCCATCTCACCCAGCCTGAGGTTTTTTCAATTGCTGTACTTCTCTGAGTTACTTACCTAGATAAGTATACAATGAGGGTATCCTTTGAATCCTTTTAAAAATAATGTATAGTAGATTATCGTCTGTGTATATATGGATATTTTCAAATAAAAGATTTTTTAAAAATTCTTTATTTCAATAGATTTAGGGGTTCAAGTTGAATTCTGTTATATGTATATAGTATGGGGGTGAAGTGGGCTTTTGGTGTACCCCTCAACCGAATAGTGTACACTGTATCGCATGGGTAATTTTTCATCCCTCACCTGTCCTGCCCTTCCCCCTTGTGAATCTCCAAGGTCCTTTATACCACTCTGTATGCCCTTGTATAACCAGAATTTAGCTCCCACTTAAAAGTGAGAAAATGCAGTACTTTTCTGTGCCTGAGTTATTTCAGTTAGGATAATGGCCTCTAGTTCCATCCAGTTTCTGCAAGACATTATTTCATTCTCTCTTACTGTTGAGTAGTATTCCATGGTGCGTATGTGTGTGTGTGTGTGTATATATATATGCACACACACCATACTTTTTTCAATCCACTCATCAATTTGATGGGTACTTTGGTTGATTCCATATCTTCGTAATTATGAATTATGCCATAATAAACATGAGTAGGTATAGGTATCTTTTTGATATAATGATTTATTTTCCTCTGGGTACACAGCCAGCAGTGGTATTGCACGATTGAATGGTAAATCTCTTTTTAGTTCTTTGAGAAATCCTCCATACTGAGCTCCATAGAGATTGTATTAATTTATATTTCCACCAACAGTGTCAGTGTAAGTATTTCCTTTTCTTTTTTTTTTTTTTTTTGTTTGTTGTGGTTTTTTGGCCGGGGCTGGGTTTGAACCCGCCACCTCTGGCATATGGGACTGGCGTCCTACTCCTTGAGCCACAGGCGCCGCCCAGTATTTCCTTTTCATAGCATTCCTGCCAACATGTATTGGTTTTGACTGTCCAATAAAGGCCATTATAATTAGAGTAAGATGGTATCTCATTGTGATGTTTTAATTTGTGTTGCCCAGATGATTAATGATGTTCAGCATACTTTCATGTTTGTTGGCCATTAAATATCTTCTTTTGAAAAATGCCTGTTCGTATGCATTTATTTGCCCACGTAATAACGTTGTTTAGCTTTTTTCTTGCAGAGTTGAGTTCCTTGTAGATTCTGGATATTAGTCCTTTGCTGGACATAGTTTAGGGATATTTTCTCCCATTTTGTAGGTTATCTAGTGTTTTATTTCTTTTGCTATGCAGAAGTTTTTAGTTTAAGTCTCATTTGTCAGAAATTTTTCATGAATTTGTTTTGGGGATCTTAGTCATGAATTCTTTACTTAAGCCAGTGTTCAAAAGCTTTCCTAGGTTTTCTTCTAGGATTTTTGTTTTAAGTCTTACATTTAAGACATTAATCCAACATGAGTTAATTTTTGTATAGTGTGAGAGATGGAGAGCATCATTTTTTGAGAAGAATGTCCTTTCCTCAGTGTCAATTTTGTCAAAGATCAGTTGGCTTTAAATATATGGCTTTATTCCTGGGTTCTCTATTCTGTTCCATGGATCTGTGTGTCTATTTTTATACCAGTACCATGCTGTTTTGGGTTACTATAGCCTTGTAGTAATTTAAGTCAGGCCATCTGATGCAGCCAGTTTTACTTAGGAATGCTGTGGCTACTCATGCTCTTTTTGTTTTGTTTGTTTGTTTTTGTTTTTTTAAATAGTATCACTTTGTCGCCCTTGGTAGCGTGCTATGGTGTCATGGCTCACAGCAACCTCAAACTTCTGGGTTCAAGTGATCCTCCTACTTTAGCCTCCTGAGTAGCTGGGATTACAGGCACCTACAACACCACCCAGCTTTTTTTTTTTCTATTTTTAGTAGAGATGGGGTCTTCCTCTTACTCAGACTGGTCTTCAACTCCTGAGCTCAAGGGATTCTCCTGCCTTGGCCTCCCAGAGTGCTAGGATTATAAGTGTAAGCCACATGCTTGGCCTCAAAAGGTATTTTTTAAAGTTAAGGCTTGGCACCTGTTGCTCAGTGGTTAGGGCGCCTGGCACATACACCAGGGCCAGTGGGTTCGAGCCCAGCCGAATGACAATTACAACAACAACAAAAAATATCTGGGCGTTGTGGCGGTTGCCTGTAGTCCCAGCTACTTGGGAGGCTGAGGCAAGAGAATTGCTTGAGCCCAAGAGTTTGAGATTGCTGTCAGCTGTGATCCCACGCCACTCTACCGAGAGTGATGTAGTGAAACTCTGTCTCAAAAAAAAAAAAAAATAAAGGAAACAAAAGTTAAGGTTAGTTGTGTAAATTTCCTCACCCCTGTAATCCTAAACACTTTGAGAGGCTGAGGTGGGAGGATCACTTGAGGCCAGCAGTGAGACCAGCTGAGGAGAATAGCAAAACCCCAGGGTTGCAGTAAACTATGAGTGCCACTGCCCTCTAGCCCAGGCATCAGAGCAAGACCCTGTTTCGAAAAATAAAGTTAAGATTATAAAAATGAGAGGTTGGCAAACTGGCCATGCCAGTTTTTATAAATAGTTTTATTGGACCATAGCCATACTTAATTCATTTATATAGTGTCTTCAGCTGATTTCATACTGTTAAAGCAGAGTGAAGGCTGACCATATGGACCCAAAAAGCCTAAAATGTTTACTGTCTGGCCCTTAAATAGGCTTAGGAAATATGGGGCAATATGATAAGACTACCATCTCTGCAACCAAATGGGAAAACAAAAAAAATCAACCAGGTGTAGCAGTGCATGCCTATTGTCCTAGCTTTGTGGGAGGCTGAGACAGGAGGTTTGCTTAAGCCCAGAGATTATAGTGAGCTATGAGTACTGTACCCTGAGCAACAGTGAGACCCCTTCTCAAAAAAGAAATAGGCTTAGGAAATAGAACCTTGCCAAAATTATATCCTTTAATAGTTTGATTTTTCCTTATCTTTTAAAGAATAGCACTTCTAATATCATCTTTCCTTTTTGTAGTTATTATTTATGTTAAAACATCCTGAAATTATACTTGAATACACACATACATTAACATAATTAAAATTGTTCTTTATTTTATAGGAAGATGAAAAATTTCTGACAGATTTGTTTGCACAACTAACAGATGAAGCAACAGACGAAGAAAAGAGACAGGAATTGGTAAGAAGTTAGATATAAGGAAAGGCATAAAAATTAAATGACGGACTGTATTTCACTTTTTCTTTTTCCTAATTTCAGGTTAACTTTTTAAAAGAATTTTGTGCATTTTCCCAAACGCTACAACCTCAAAACAGAGATGCGTTTTTCAAGACTTTATCAAACATGGGCATATTACCAGCTTTAGAAGTCATCCTCGTAAGTTTTTTTCTCCTCATTTTTAATTACTTTTTTTATCACAAAAATTATATTTTAGGTAACAGACAGATAATAGGTTACAGCTAATATTTAATATAAGTTATGTATTACATTAAGTTTAAAAAAGCTATGAAATTCCAGGTTTAGAGAGTTTTCACATAGTATTGAAAGGATTTATTTTATTTTTTTTTTTTTTTTTGAGGCATAGTCTCAAGCTTTTGCCCTGGGTAGTGTGCTGTGGTGTCATAGCTCACAGCAACCTCCAACTTGAGCTGAAGCAATCCTCTTGCTTCAGTTTTTTTCTATTTTTAGTAGAGACAGGGTCTCACTTTTATTCAGACTAGTCTCGAATTCATGAGCTTAAGCAATCCACCCGCCTTGGCCTCCCAGAGTGCTAGGATTACAGGTGTGAGCCACCACACCCAGCAGTATTGAAAGGATTGGTTAGAGGAATTTTCTGTATTTTTAATAAATTCTTTGTAGTGTTTTTGATGAAATATTAAAATAGAAAGGCTGGGTACAGTTGCTCACACCTATTTTGTATCCTGACACTTTGGGTGGCCAAGGAAACTGAAGACCAGGAGTTTGAGACCAGCCCAGGCAACATAACAAGACCGTCTCTACAAAAAAGAAAAAACTTTTGGGCGGCGCCTGTGGCTCAGTGAGTAGGGCACCGGCCCCATATGCCGAGGGTGGCGGGTTCAGACCCAGCCCTGGCCAAACTGCAACAGAAAAATAGCCGGGCATTGTGGCGTGCGCCTGTAGTCCCAGCTACTCGAGAGGCTGAGGCAAGAGAATTGCGTAAGCCCAAGAGTTAGAGGTTGCTGTGAGCCGTGTGACGCCACGGCACTCTACCTGAGGGCTGTACAGTGAGACTCTGTCTCTACAAAAAAAAAAAAAAAAAATTTCTTTTTTTTTTTTTTTTTTTTTTGAAACAGCATTGCACTGTTGTCGCCCTCAGTAGAGTGCCACGGCATCACATCTCACAGCTACCTCAAACTCTTGCTTAAGCAATTCTCTTGCCTCAGCCTCCCAAGTGGCTGGGACTACAGGCACCCACCACAATGCCAGCTATTTTTTAGATGCAGTTATCATTGTTGTTTAGCTTGCCCAGACTGGGTTCGAACCTTTCAGCCTCGGTGTATGTGGCTGGCGCCGAAACCACTGTGCTACAGGCGCCAAGTCATAAAAAACTTTCTTTACAAAAAATTTTTTTTCTTTTTACATGTGTTTATTAGGTTTCCATTTTTTTGCCTTTACAAAATTAAAAAGGCTTAAAATTTAATAACAATAACAATGTGTAAGATAAGGACTAGAAACAAAAACCTCAAAGAACGAACGAACATAAATACATTCAGAAAAGGAATCAGACAATTGCTACTTTGAAATATGCAAAGAAAGTAACATTCACATTATCAAATAAGAGTATGTTCTATTATAGAATGCTTCGACTCTGAGATTCAGTATGGAGTCATCAGTTAACTTCTTATTGTTTTTTTTTTAAGTCTCAAAAAAAAGTAAAAGATAATTTTGAAAAACAGATCATGCCAAATCTTATAGACAATAGAAAAAGAAAAAATACTTCAAAATCATTCTAGTTGATCTGAGTACACCTGATACTAAAATTGGAGAAAATATATTATTATAAAGGGGAAATTACAAACATATGTCACTTATAAATGAGGGTGCAATATCCTAATAAACAACTTTTTTTTTTTTTTTTTGTTAGTATTTGATGATGCAAGTTTTCTTTTTTTCTTTTTCTTTTTTTTTTTGGTTTTTGGCCAGGGCTGGGTTTGAACCTGCCACCTCCGGCATATGGGACCGGCGTCCTACTCCTTGAGCCACAGGCGCCACCCTAAACAACATATTTTTAAAACAAAAAAAATTTAAAAACATTAGCTGGGCATGGTAGCACGTGCCATACTTTGAGCTACTCCAGTTGAAGCAGCTGGATTGCTTGGGTGTAGGACCTATGATTACACCACCACTGCATTCCATTCTGGACAATAGAGCAAGACCCTGTCTCAAAAAAATTTTGTTTAAAGGCTAACAGGAATAAAAGATTTAGAAAATACAAATTCAGCTCAGTTCCCGTAGCACAATGGTTACAGCAGCAGCCACGTACACTGAGGCTGTTGGGTTTGAACCTAGCTAAACAACAATGACAACTGCAACAAAAAATAGCCAGGCGTTATTGTGAGCGCCTGTAGTCTAGCTACTTGGGAGTCTGAGGCAAGAGAATCGCTTAAGCCCAAGAGTTTGAGGTTGCTGTGAGCTGTGATGCTACATCACTCTACTGAGGTCAACAAAGTGAAACTCTGTCTCAGAAAAAAAAAAGATGAAGAAAAGAAAATATAAATTCATCTGTTAAATAAGAGTTTTACGTGCAACAGAATTTCTTTGACCTTTAGTTTATAATACAGCATTTTCTTACAGTTTGTTAGGTTTGGATATTTACATAGCTATAGGTTCCATATTTTTATAATTATAGGAGAAATAAGGGCTTTATATTCACAGGGCATGGATGATACACAGGTGCGAAGTGCTGCTACTGATATATTCTCATACTTGGTTGAATATAATCCATCCATGGTACGAGAGTTTGTCATGCAGGAGGCACAACAGAATGATGATGTAAGTAAGAAGTTAACAGAGCAAAAAATAACAAACAAGGTAAATATTATTTGTACTAATAGTAAGTATTTATACATAGGAAGTTATAACTGTTTTTATTCATTTTTAAGACTTAAATTGTTGGGATTTGAAAAAAATATAGCCATGATATCAAATGGCTATTGATACTCTAAATTGGCCTCATCTATTTATAAATGTACTGTCTTACAGCAACTATTTGTTAATGTTCGATTTAAATTTCCTTTAAAATTTTTGATATCGATGGTTCAGTGCCCATTGCTCGGTGGTTAGGGTGCCAGCCACATACACCAGGGTTGATGGGTTCAAACCCGGCCTGGGCCTTGCTAAACAACAACGACAACAACAACAACAAATAGCCGAGTGTTGTGGCGGGCGCCTTTAGTTCCAGCTACTTGGGAGGCTGAGGCAAGAGAATTGCTTAAGCCCAAGAGTTTGAGGTTGCTGTGAGCTGTGACGCCATGGCACCCTACCGAGGGCAACATAGTAAGACTCTGTCATCATGCTTCTAATTCTGAAGTTAATTTGCTGTGTTGTCTTACTTAAATCACTTAATCAATTGTTCTTCTCTCTGTGGAATTATTAGTAACTTCCCTAGGAAAACATGGAGTTTACTAGGAGTAAATTCTTAAAATCATCAAAAATGAAGAAATGAAGCATAGTCCCTTGAAAAGGGTTTAGGGTTTTATTTCTTTACTACCTGACCATAGAAGACAAGCTGTTGTCTTGTTTGCACACACTTTCTCACACTCTAGTATCTATGAGAAATGATAATGAATTTATCAGTTATAAAGTAAATGAGAAAATATATCCTAGTAATGTGAAGGGCACTTCTAGATCATATGGTACATAACATACTGGGATCCCTAAATGTGTGTGTTCTTCTGCTTTATCTTAAGAGTAGTCAATGATTCTGATTTTTTGTTACTCTCCTATAAAATTTCAGAAGTAACTTTTCACTAAGAATAGACTAAGATTTTGCCCTCAGCTCCTTAGGGAGAAGAGAAAAAAGATACTCCTTTAGGAAAAAAAAATTTGCTGGGCATTATGGATCATGATGGATAGGCAAGGGGAGATTATTGCCTGAGCTAAGGAGTTGGAGACCAGCCTGAACAAGAGCCGAGATCCCATCTCTACTAAAAATAGAAAAATTAGCTGCACATTTTGTCAGGCACCTGTAGTCCTAACTATTTAGGAAGCCAGGGCAAGAGGATCACTAGAGCCCACAAATTTGAGGCTGCTGTGAGCTAGACTGACACCATGGCACTCTAGCCTGGGCCATAGAGAGAGATTCTTATCTCCAAAAAGAAAAAAAAACCTTACGTGGAATTCCAGCCTACGCTATTTTTACAAAATGAGAAAATAGACTTCGTTACTTTTTGAAAAGATCCTAGTTAATGTTTTTTAATGAAGTGGCATGCCTAATAATTTCTGTATTTAAGGTTTTCTTTTTGAATTACAGTACCAGGGTAGGTGCCAAAAAAGGACTAGTTTGAACTGTTGAATGTTATGTCACATTCTTCTTTTATAAAATCACCCTATCTTGAAAATAAAAATATTCATATTATTGAAAATAAACAATGCTATTCTTGTTGACCCTGGTAACCCACTAGTTGAACGTGCCTTTATGTACCTCAGAATACTTGACACGCGTGCACTAGGGCTCTTGATTCCCACTCTGGATCATCATTTCCATATATTGTCTGCATTCTCTCTGTCCTTGTCTGTCCTACCATTGCATGTATATAAACAGGAGCAGGAAGTTTCTCACTGAACCCCTCTCAGTTTTCATTTACTCCTTGAACCAGAAGCACCAGTCATAAAAGGGCCTCAGGAAAACTGGCAATCTGTTTTCTTTGACATTTGGATCTGTTTAATCCATTTGTTCTGTGCACTCTCTAAATACAATAGTTTTATTTTCCCAGTTTCAGACATTCAGGCATGGACTGATTTTTTTTTTTTTTCCTGAATTTATTTTGAGAGGAAACTATCATTTTTGCATGTGGAAAACAAGAATTCATTTGCCATAAGTAGAAGGAATCTGTAAAAATGC
Source organism: Nycticebus coucang (assembly GCF_027406575.1). Classification (NCBI taxonomy): domain Eukaryota; kingdom Metazoa; phylum Chordata; class Mammalia; order Primates; family Lorisidae; genus Nycticebus; species Nycticebus coucang. The sequence goes on from NC_069788.1 coordinate 92,910,781, forward strand.
AGTGAAAGTAAAACAGTGTTATACATTATAGCTAAATATTCTTACTGTTGAAGGGTAACCTAAAGCCCAATAGCTTCGGAAAAAGAAAGAGAGGTTGAAAGAATATTAGCACCACACTGAAACTTTGTTTTTTTTCTTTAATCAGAGGAATTTAAAGATAATAGAAAAGAAATTTCTTATCTTTTCAGTACTATTTGGTGTAATATCCCTGTACCACAGTTTAGGGAAAGAAACACTGTTACATGACATATTAAAGAAGTGAGTTAATCACTTCATTTTGTTTGCAGTTAACAAGATAGCTAGATCTGTGTATAATGCTATAGTATATGTCTAACTTAGTTTGTGCTTTTTCCATTCTTTCTAGTAGTAAGTGGTCCTTATTATGTCTATTTTTCTCACCAGGATATTTTACTCATCAACCTCATTATAGAACATATGATTTGTGATACAGATCCTGAACTTGGAGGAGCAGTCCAACTTATGGGACTGCTTCGAACTTTAGTTGACCCAGAGAACATGTTAGCCACTGCCAATGTAAGCAAAGGGTGTTTTTTTTTTTTTTTCTTTTTTATAGCTAGTATATTGTTTATTGCTGGTAGAAACCAGTGCAGTTAAAGTTCATGGAGGTGTTTTTGATTCCTTAGAAAACAGAAAAGACTGAATTTCTGGGTTTCTTCTACAAGCACTGTATGCATGTTCTCACTGCTCCCTTACTAGCAAATACAACAGAAGACAAACCTAGTAAAGGTAAGATAATACAGGTTGGTAGTTAAGAGTTCCCTTGTTGAATTCTGAAACTCAAAGGTGGTGTTAAGTAACAGTCTTTATAGGAAGCCATAGGAGACCCAAAGGCTGGGAGGGGTAGGAGTGGGGTGGCAGGCTGTGCCCTAAAAAAAAAATAATAATAATAATAGTTTTTAAAACTTTGAACTATTAGGTTAACATAGATGCCTAATAATGTATTTTGAAAAGAGATGCTTGTGGTAAAAGTTCTTGAAGTGCTATAATCAGAGATAACAAAAAAATGTAAAAGAAAAAATAATTACTGCTTTCAGAATTTTGAAACAATTTTTTGTGGAACAGTATTTGTAGTCTGCATCTGTACAAGTGAAATACATGGAAGTAGCTATAAAAAATTCATTTTACTAGCCGGGCGTTGTGGCGGGCGCCTGTAGTCCCAGCTACTTGGGAGGCTGAGGCAGGAGAATCGCCTAGGCCCAGGAGTTGGAGGTTGCTGTGAGCTGTGTGACGCCACGGCACTCTACCGAGGGCGATAAAATGAAACTCTGTCTCTACAAAAAAAAAAAAAAAAATTCATTTTACATTACTTATACTCTAGATGGATAGACAGAACTAAGCTTTTTGCTCACTATTAAGCTATTATTTGCATTAAGGTTATGTTAGGATTGTTTAACAAACAATTTTATGTTTTCATTTCTCAGGGCTTTTAGGTTGTGTATATTTAAGCAATAGTTTCAGGGTCTTCATTGGGCAATTTCTTATTGAATTTTAAGCTCTAATAATAAATACATTATTTTGCCATATGAATTTTCAGTGTACTATGTTTAACTTACAGCACACCACTTATAGAAAACATGTTAAATTTACTATTTTGTGTGACTCTAGAATCAGGTCTGTGAAATGTGCATATTCATTTTTCTCTATTACTTTCTTTATATTGGGTAAAGCTTGACGCTTCTTTCCAAACCCACATATTCAATTCATTCAGCATTTATTGAAAACTGATTGTGTGGAAGGACTGTGTTATATAATCTATAAAGGCTTAAGTTGTGAGGGAGGCATGAGAAAAATGAGCTTTCAGAGGTCTGCTGCCTGGTGAGGAATAAAGATAAGCTGATAATTATAATTTGGTGTGGATTCATTTTGTCATAAAGGCGGCATTGTAGCACTTCACACCTTGTAATCCCAGTGCTTTGGGAAGCCAAAGCAGGAGGATTACTTGAGGCCTGGAGTTTGAGACCAGCCAGGACAACACAGACCTCTTCTCTATAAAAAAACTTTCAAAAAATTAGCCAGGACTGGTGGTGCCAGTATTCTTAGCACCGTAAGAGGCTGAGACAGGAGGATCATTTGAGGCTGTTGTAAGCTTTGGCCTTGCCACTGTAAACACCATCTCTAAAAATTACATACACATATAAACACACACACATATATTAAAAGCACAAAATACCCTAGAATGAAGGGAACAAAGAGAGAGTTACTCCCCATAAGATTACATAGTATCTGGCAGAACCTCCTATGGTGTACATACATTTATTAGAGGGCATGTTAGGACACTTGATAGAGGGTTCTTAAACTTTGGGATAAAGCAGATTTTCTACATTTCTATCCTTACTTTGCCTTAATAACTTTTCTGATTTGGGTCCAATTAGCTAATAGTAGACTTGTACTGTTGTGAAGCTAATTCCTCATAGGGTTGTTTAGGTTAATTAAGAGGCCTGGCGTGGTAGTTTATGCCTGTAATCCTAGCAATTTGGAAGGCCAAGGCAAGAGGATCAGTTTAGACCAGTTCAAGACCAGCTTGGGCAACATAGCAAGACCCCCTGGCTCTCCACAAAAACAGACTAGGCCTGGCAGCCTGTGCCTGTAGTACCAGCTACTTGGGAAGCTGAGGCAGGAAGATCACTTAAACCCAGGAGTTTCAAATTGCAGTGAGCTATGATGACACCGCTGTACTCTAACACAGGCAACAGAGGAAGACCCTGTCTAAATCAAACAGTATTGTAAAGCACAGTTTCTGGTACATGGTAGGCATTCAATAAATGTTAATCGAAGAAGGGATTTTACTTGACTAGAATTTGAATTCTTAAATTTGAGAAGGAAAAGAATGTTAGACCATGAATATAATTGTGTTTTATTTCTTTTAGATGATTTTCAAACTGCTCAGCTATTGGCACTTGTATTGGAATTGTTAACATTTTGTGTAGAGCATCACACCTACCACATAAAGAACTACATTATTAACAAGGATATTCTCCGGAGAGTGCTAGTTCTTATGGCCTCAAAGCATGCTTTCTTGGCGTTATGTAAGTGTTGCTTCTGATAGAACTATTCATTGTCTTCATGTTACTGGTATCTTTGGATCTTATTGCCCGAGAAAAGGTCACACTGATCATAGAGAGACCTTACTTCTAATACTTGCTCTATTACCAATTATATAGTTTTGCCACATTAAGTGGGTAATTTTTTTGACTCTCATCTTTGTCAAACATATAGCTAAGGGGTCAGAGTGTATCTACAGTGTTAAATTCCATTTTTAAAATAGTGGTTTTGACCATTTTTCTTTAGTTATTTTAAACTAGGGGTGGCAGACTACCCTCATGGCCAAATCCCAGCCCGTGGCTTATTTTTGTACAACTTGTAAGCCAAAAATTTTTTTGTTTTTAAAAGATGGCTTTATAATATGTACTCCATGGACCTTTAGGGAAATTGTTTGCAAATACTTTTTAGAACAACAGAAAGCGTTTTTAACAAGATTGTTCTTGTTAATCCATAATGGTCTTGACATGCAGTAGCCAGACTTCTTAAGTAATGAGTTCCCATATTTAAACTATCTTTATTGGTGAGTTGGCAGACCAAAGTGTAAGAGTAGGAGGCTCAGTAAGAGATGTCTGCTGGTAATTGACTTTTGCCTTTTGGTTTTTAAAGGTAAGTTTGGATGTTTATTGTTTTTTGAAAGTATCATAGTCACTCACTAATTAGAGGTCTGAGCATCTCCATTTTGGCTATCTTTAATTTACTTCATTTTAAATGGTTTTGCTTGATTGTTTTAAATTTCCTTTAATTATAAATTAAAATTTTATAATTTTAAAATGTTTTTATAAGTCTTTTAAAGATGTTTCTTTTGTTTTACTCTATCAACATTTTATCTTTAAAATAGTACTGGAAACAAGTTTCCTTCAGTTCATTAAACATTCTGTCAGGGTGACATATATTCATTTTTCTTATATACCCATCACAGGAAAAGTAGGCGTACCAACACCCAAGTTTAGAGAGTGTTCATAATTCTTTGAATTTCTTTCATGTCAAGTTAGTGGCTTTCCTCAAGTATAGGAAAGGGACTTTGTGAGAAGATGGAACAGAATGCAAAATCTGAATAAAGGAATAAATTTAAACAGTTTTATTTTAAGAAATACATTAAGCACCCACCACTGTATTATACTAATTCTAAAATGTGCAGTTTTACACATTTATTATCTCTGAAATCAAGGTGAGTCTTAAAATTTATAGCATGTTGTAATTGGTAGTTCATACTTTGTTTCCTTAGTAATAGAAAAGAAGTTGCAATCACTGGTACCTTAGATTTGATTAAGTATGATATATAACTGGTGTGCTAGCAAAATGAATATGATTTTAGGCCTGGACTCAACTTTCAAGGGAATCAGAATTCATTAGGAGGAAAAAATCATGTGAAAATCAAAATACAGCATAATCACTATATTGAGGTATGTTTGGAAACAGGGAAAACAATCTATTCCAATTTAAAGAAGCATGGGCGGCGCCTGTGGCTCTGTCGGTAAGGCGCTGGCCCCATATACCGAGAGTGGCGGGTTCAAACCCAGCCCCGGCTGAATTGCAACCAAAAAAATAGCCAGGCGTTGTGGCGGGCGAGTCCCAGCTACTCGGGAGACTGAGGCAAGAGAATCGCTTAAGCCCAGGAGTTGGAGGTTGCCGTGAGCTCTGTGATGCCACGGCACTCTACCCAGGGCCATAAAGTGAGACTCTGTCTCTAAAAAAAAAAAACAATTTAAAGAAGCAAATCAGGAAAGTTTCACAATGGAGGTAATTTGAGTTGTGTCTTCATCGTTGGCATTCTTGGTTGACTACAGTTAAGATGTTAAGTAGTGTGAGTTTGCTACAGGTTAAGACCTGTATGTCCAGTGAAAAGTGGCAGGATATACAGCTAACGGTGAAGGCCTTTTCTTTTCTTTTTTTTGTTTTTGTTTTGAGAAAATCTTACTATGTTGCCCTCGGTAGAGTACTGTGGCGTCACAGCTCACAGCAACCTCAAACTCTTGAACTTAAATGTTTCTCTTGCCTCAGCCTCCCAAGTAGCTGGGACCAGAGCACCCACCACAATGCCCGGCTATTTTTTTGTTGCAGTTGGCAGTTGCCAATGTTGTTTAGCAGGCTCCAGACTGGGTTCGAACCTGCCTGCCTTGGTGTATGGCCGGTGCCCTAACCACTGAGTTACGGGCACTGAGCCAAGTTTCTTTAGTTTGGTTCCTCAGTTTATTATTCTGCTTGCAGTATTATAATAAAAATTCTCATCAGGTAATGAGAACTAGAGTGAATCATTACAAGTAAATAAAAGTTTGGGTTTGTTTGTTTTGCTATTTTGGCTGGGGCTGGGCTTGAACCTGCCACCTTCGGCATATGGGGCTGGCACCCTACTCCTTTGAGCCACAGGCACCGCCCAACAAGTTTGTTATTGTTAGAAACTAAGTACACTAGCAAAATCTTCATTATGTTTTCCTCTGTTGGTATTTTCCTGAGTCAGGATATTATTAAACCTCTTTTTTTGGGGGGGGAGGGGGGAGACAGAGTCTTACTAGAGTGCTGTGGCGTCACAGCTCACAGCAACCTCATACTCTTGGGCTTAAACGATTCTCTTGCCTCAGCCTCCCCAGTAGCTGGACTACAGGTGCCCGCCACAATGGCTGGGCACCTGTAGTCACAGTTGTCATTGTTGTTTATCTGGCCCTGGCCAGGTTTGAACCCGCCAGCCTTGGTGCATGTGGCTGGCGCCGTAACCACTGTGCTATGAGGAGCCAAGCCTTAAACCTAACTCTTTATGATTTCTCAGTGTGCTTCTTTTCCCAGAGTTGTGAATAAGAGTATATTTTTAGCCCGGCATAGTGGCTCATGCCTGTAATCATACCACTGTGGGAGGTTGAGGTGGGTGGATTGCCTGAGCTCATGAGTTTGAGACCAGCCTGAGCCACCGAGAGAACTTGTCTCTAAAATAGCTGGGCGTTACGATGGGTGCGTGTTGTCCCAGCCACTTGGGAGACCAATGCAAGAGAATCTCTTGGGCCCAAGAGTTTGAGGTTGCTGTGAGCTATAACACCATCGCACTATATGGAGGGTGACAAAGTGAGACTCTCAAAAAAAAAAAAAAAAAAATCTTTTTAAAGAAGATGCCAGTCATTAGGAACAAGTTATTTAGGGCTACCTCTATAGTAATACAGTAGGGGTTTTTATAAAGGATTTCTAAGAACGAAATGTAGATTTGGGGAAATTTAAGATGCTGTGGTTCTGAGAAAAGTATACATTGAAATAAAATATTAGGTATAGTATTCTTTAAGGAAAGGTTTTATAAATATTTAAGTTTAGATACACGTGTAAGTACAAACGATAGTGAGCCATTAAATGTAAATAGTTTGGGAATTTAGGAAACTTCTTATTTTTCATATCTGCTGCTGCTTAATTAGTATAGTTTGTCATATTTAAAGACAATTAAGTTAATGTGGGTGAGGCCAGCAATCCTTTTCTAAATTCAGTCTGATGGATGTCAGTTACATTAGTCTGTTTCCTTGGGCTTTTCAGGATTCTTGGATCTTACCTTGTAAGTAACTTATGTTGTTGGGGGTGGGGGTGGGGTTGTTAAAAACATGGAAGTTTTTAAAAGGAATGAAATAAAAGCTTTATTGTAGAGGCTTTTCTTCAGTCTTCAGTAGTGACATGGAAGGCAAAAAGTCTCAAACTTATTACATGAGATTTCATATGGTGTGGGGTAAAGATGAATTATTTTTTAAAGAGATATTTGAAACTTAAGTACAGGAGGTTCCTGGCATGTTAAAGAAGATTAGAGATGTTAATGGAAGCAGAGCATACTGTATATTGAAAATCCAGTGGTTATGCCAACTTGGTCTGTTCCAAAAGAATTCTTTCCTTTGACTGACTTCACTTCACAGAACTCACTGGTAACTTTTTATTCACCACGAAATAGTGGTTGGATGTTTTTGATGCAGCTTTCTTTTCAGGGATGGGTTTGAGTGGAAATAACACAGAATTCTTAATATAAAATAAGTGAGGGCAAATGGAAATGAGGACCAAACAAAAAAGACCTTCTAGAACTTAGAACTGCCTCTGTCTGCATCAGCAATTTCTGGATAGAAGTGAGCTTAACTTGTAATGGTGTCATCATCATACCCTGGACTGAGTGAATTCCAGGGAGTTTTCATTTACCTCAGAAATGCATTCAGACCAGAGGGGTCAGTGGGTGTGTGTTATGGTAGGACACAAGTCTTCACAAAGCCTTAGTACACCAAAGTTGGAGTACTAATTCTTAAAGTAATACTACTCTTGCCTTAATGACAAAAAGCTTAAAATTTGGCCTATTAGCATAAGCGCTAAAGTATTGAATTTTATTCCTAAGTTCCCTTGTCAGTTAACGTTTTTAAAAACCAGACAATATTGTTTTGGGAAAATTAACCCTTATTAGGCTTTGACTCACCACACACAAAGATACCTCTTATTGTTTAAGATGTCTAATTTCACCATGCTTTTTTTTTTTAAAAAATATTCAGTAATAATTTAAAAGTAAAATGCAATTATTATTCCATAAACTATTTCAAAACTCCCTGCCCAGAGTGTTTCTTTAGAAAGATACACTCTTAAATAAGTTGCATTGTTAAAGCAGTTTATAATCAACTGTACCTAATTGGGCATACACTTGTGGACCTCTTTTCTGCCAACTAAAGAAAAATTGAGCTGCTTTACTCCTCTGCCTTCCCACCCAGAAACCGTGTCAGCATGGTTGCCTGGCTACCTGCTCATGAAGGACTTGATTAATAACAAATTGGCAGTTTAACGAGCCACTTCTATGATCTCCAAAGAAACCAAAATACAAACACAATATTTAATCTTGCCAACCGAAGACGATGTGACTGCATGAAGTGAGTATGCTTTTTTGAACTGTTTACAATAACTGGGGCATTAACTTACTGATAATTCTACTTAGGTAAAGAGGGCTTTGTTGAAGTCTAGCATTCTGAGTATATTTGGATCTTGACGAATGGTGACTTAAGTAACTCCCCATACCTCAAGATGTAAATATACCTTTTGATCTGTAAGTTAAAGCCTAATTAATTGTAAAAAGAACAACTAGGAAAAAAATTAAAAAGCATACTCGCTCTAAATTTATTTCTAAACTTTGGGAAGGCAAATTTTGGGTCATACAGATTTTTGTGGGTTTATAACATTTCTGTAAGCATATCCACAAATAAATAAATGTAAACCTGTGAACTCTGATGCAGATAATAAAGAGTGTCCATAAATATTAAAGACCAAATTGTACAGTGGATTGCCCTAATAAACCAATAGTTTTTTAAAATTGTTTTTAAGATATATATAAAAGGATATGTTTAATTTTTTCATCTTAAGTAGCATAAGTTAATTCATTTGCCAATAACTCTTCTGATATAAATTACATTTTGGCTATTAGTAACTGGTTTATTTCTGGAATTTTTCTGGCTTTCTAAGACTTGTATTCTATGATGACACCTGCTACTTACAGAGTACACTTCTCTGATAACACTTTCATAATCCTTATCTTCAGGTTCACATTTCTGGAAGTGCTAACATACCACTGCACGAAGACTTACTCGATTGCTATGTCTTAAGCAGGTTTTTTTTTTTTTGGTTTTTGGGGGTTTTTTTGTTTGTTTTTTATGGTATTATTCGTAAATCTAAATATAGAAGTGCTATATGTGATTTAAAGAACAATGCCTCTGTGTTTCAGGTGCCCTTCGTTTTAAGAGAAAGATTATTGGATTAAAAGATGAGTTTTACAACCGCTACATAATGAAAAGTTTTTTGTTTGAGCCAGTAGTCAAAGCATTTCTCAACAATGGATCCCGCTACAATCTGATGAACTCTGCCATAATAGAGATGTTTGAATTTATTAGAGTGGTAGGTTCTATATTTTTTAGTTAGAATTTTGGTTTTAATTGTTTGAGAAAATTGAATATGCATTACTGACATTTTGGCTTACTTGAGAATACTCGGAGAGATTTTTTAAATTTATTTATTTTTACTTCAGATTAATATATGGGTAAAACAATTACATTGTTTGCATTTGTTATGTAAAGTTTAGCTTGTAATTGAGCCCTTTATCCAGAAAGTATGCCATATACTCCTACATTGTACCTGTTAGGTGAAAGCTTACTAGACTCCTTCCTTCTTCAGAGAGAATTTTAAAAAGAAAAACCAGTGTACCAAAAGATTGGGAGAAATTTTATTCAAGTTAAATTTAAAATAATCTTTTCAACAGCTATGCATTATTTATAGAATGGATTGGAAGCTGATTTAACACTATCATGGTAATCATTTTTAAAAAGTAAAAGTACAGTTGACAGAGAAGTATTTGAATGTGTTTCTTGGCTTTCATATGTTTCTGAAGAATAATTTCATAATAGACTCTTCGATTGTTAATTATGTAATAAGTAATTCTCAAACATTGGTGCTATGTAAAATTATGGTATGATTTAATTGTAAAATATATATAACATAACACTTGCCATTTTAATTAAAGTGTGTAAGTGGAATTAAGTACATTCATATTGTTTTTCAACCATTACTATCTCCAGAACTTGTATGTGGCATACTTTTTTAAATTATTATTATTTTTTTATTAAATCGTAACTATGTACATTGATGCATTTATGGGGTTCAGTGTACTGATTTGATATACAATGTATGTGTATACTTTTATTTATTTAAAGACAGAGTCTCACTGTCTTGCCCCAGGCTAGAGTGCCCTGGTTCATAGTTCACAGCAACCTTTAAACTCCTGGGCTCAAGTAATCCTTATGCCTAAGCCTGCCAATTAGCTGGGATTACAGGCCTGACTAGTTTTTCTATTTTTAGGAGAGACAGGGTCTTGCTCTTGCTGGTCTTAAAACTCCTGAGTTCAGGCAGTCCTCTCTCCTTGCCCACCAGAGTGCTAGGATTACAGTTGTTTACCCACTGTGCCTGGCTGTGGCATACTTTTTTGTTTGTTTAAGAGAGTTTCAGTATGTTGCCCTTGGTAGAGTGCCATGGTGTCACAGCTCACAGCAACCTCCAACTCTTGGGCTTAAGCAATTCTTATGCCTCAGCCTCCTAAGCAGCTGGGACTATAGGTGCCTACCACAACACCTGGCAATTTTCTGTTGTTGTCATTGTTGTTTAGCAGGCCCAGGCCAGGTTCCAATCCGCCAGCCCCAGTGTATGTATGTGGCTGGTGCCCTAACTGCTAAGCTATAGGTGCCAAGCCCTCCCTGCCCCCCCATATATATTTTTATATATATTAAAATATTATTTTAATATAAAATATTATATATTTAAAATATATATAAATATATATGTTTGAGACAGAGTTTTATTCTGTTGCTCTCAGTAGAGTGGTGTGGCATGACAGCTCACAGCAACCTCAAACTCTTGGTCTTAAGCAATTCTCTTGCCTCAGCCTCCTCAGTAGCAGGGACTACAGGCGCCTGCCACAACGCCCAGCTATTTTTAGGTTGGAGTCGTCATTGTTTAGCAGGCCCAGACTGGGCTCAAACCCACCAGTCTTGGTATATGTGGCTTGTGCCCTACTCACTGAGCTACAGATACTGAGCCTGTGGCATACTTTTAAAATACACCTACCCAGATCCCATCCCAGACCTCTGGAGTCAAAATCACCTAGGGTGGGACTTGCGCCCATAGGTAAGTCTAGGACTACTGTAGTAGTCATTGTGTGTTATTCCCATTTTCATAGTTTAACTATCTCTTAACACTGTGTCAGAATTTTATGAAATGAAAGTACTTTTGGTGAATTTATGAATTTACTAAATTAAGCTTCATCTAGCTGAAATGTTTTTACTGTCATTTTTTATAATTCTTTTCTGTAGGAAGATATAAAATCATTAACTGCTCATGTAATCGAAAATTACTGGAAAGCACTGGAAGATGTAGATTATGTACAGACATTTAAAGGATTAAAACTGAGATTTGAACAACAAAGAGAAAGGCAAGATAATCCTAAACTTGACAGGTAAGTTACCATATATTTGAACCTATTCATTCAGCATTGAATTGTGCTGTGGTGGCTTTTTTAATTTGATATTAGGGCAGGGAAGTAGGCAGCTAGTGAACCAAAATTGTAGTTTCCTATAAAGGCCAACATAAATGTTTTCCAGAAGGTCTAGGTGGATGTTAGTATGATCTGCGGACCCTTAGGTACATAATCAAGCTAGATATTGAAAAACAAACAACTTATGTGGTAGTGAGGCTTCAGGTGTTCAAAGTAAAATATCCTATGTCTTCTGAATTTATAAACTATTAAGGTTACACATCTTAAAAAATCTTATACATTTTTCTGGGTGGCGCCTGTGGCTCAAAGTAGGGCGCCAGCCCCAAATACCAGAGGTGGCAGGTTCAAACCCAGCCCTGGCCAAAAATTGCAAAAAAAAACCTTACACATTTTTCTAAATACCTGAATTCACATTTCTAGTGCATCTCAAATCTGATAATTATTATTTGTTAATTTCTAATGTTAACAGTTGAATAAAGGATCTGTAACAGTACAGTTTTTATAATAAGTTTGATTTCACTAATACTAGACATGGTTGAGTGTGGTTTTTTTTTGTTTGTTTTTTGACATAGAGTCTCACTATGTCACCCTCAGTAGAGTGCTGTGAAGTCACATCTCACAGCAACCTCAAACTCTTGGACTTAAATGATTCTCTTGCCTCAGCCTCCCAAGTAGCTGGGACCACAGGCACCCGCCACAATGCCCAGTCTTTTTTGTTGCAGTTGTGATTGTTTTAGCTGGCCCAGGCTGGGTTTGAACCTGCCTGCCTTGGTGTATGTGGCCAGTGCCCTACCCACTAAGCTGCGGGCACTGCCCTAATTTTAGAGCAATACTTGAAGACTAAGTAAAGTCTCCTTATTAGTATATTTACTCTTTGTTCTCTTTATGTATAGTATGCGTTCCATTTTGAGGAATCATAGATACCGAAGAGATGCCAGAACACTAGAAGATGAAGAAGAGATGTGGTTTAATACAGATGAAGATGACATGGAAGATGGAGAAGCTGTAGTATCTCCATCTGACAAAAATAAAAATGATGATGATATTATGGATCCAATAAGTAAATTCATGGAAAGGAAGAAATGTATGTTGAAAAAATGGGCAAGAAAAATGAAGGCGTTCTCACTCTAGATTTATTCTCCTATCCAAATATTAATCAAGCCCCACCCTTCTTAGTTTCCAAGATCAGATGAGATCGGGCACATTCAGATAGACTCTAGGTTTTTTCTCTATTTCTTGACAAAATGATTAGTATCTATTTGGAATATGTGGTTACATATACTTTAAACTAAGACTCCATTGCTTTATGATAGGTGACTGTTGTAAAGGTACATACTAAGTTTACTTTTTGAGTTGAGTAAGTAGGAATATAGTATTTCAAGGCGAGTAGGAATACTGAATATGATACTAAAGGTTTCATTGCTTCTCTGGAGTAAAATCCAATAGATATAATCAAGTTTAGTATTTTTGTAAGCTTTGTTCATAAATTAAAAGTGTCTCTCCCCAGCAAAGGATTATGCTGGCTAAATGGGTTTTAGTGTCAAAGTCTTTGGAAGGAATTTTAAAAAGAATGAGTAGTGTGGGTGAGCAACTATTGACAATATTCTCACTTTTAGTAAAAGAAAGTGAAGAAAAGGAGGTGCTTCTGAAAACAAATCTTTCTGGACGGCAGAGCCCAAGTTTCAAGCTTTCCTTATCCAGTGGAACAAAGACTAACCTCACCAGCCAGTCATCTGCAACAAATCTGCCTGGTTCTCCAGGATCACCTGGATCCCCAGGATCTCCAGGCTCTCCTGGATCCGTCCCTAAAAATACATCTCAGACGGCAGCTATTACTACAAAGGTACATTTTTTACTTCCAGGATATTTTGCCCCCTTTTCTCTCTACATTTAAGCTTTCTCAACAGTAACTTGTGTGTGACTGAGACTCCTTTGAATATTGCCTTCTAGAACTGGTTTTTAACATTTGTGAATTAGATAATATGAATGAGTCCCTCCCCAGTAGATCAGAACTTATCAAGAAGTCAAGAAATTTCTCAGTTTTTTAATAAACAGTGAAGAAGTCTGAATGTATTCTTATTTTAGTATTTTGCATTTTACAAGTTCCGATTTTTATGTCAAGATATTTATAGACATTTTTAATTTTCAATTATTCTTTAATCAACTTTCCCAATTAATAGATAAAGACTTGGCAGGGGAAAGATAACCTAAAATACATAGAAGGAACATAATTTTAATAACAAAATTGTAGAAAAAACAATCTCAGAAATAAAAAATGTATTTTGGTTGCCTTATGCTGCCCTTTTTATCCTTTTGAGGCATAAAATATGTTAATTATTGGGCTATCAGTTAAAAGACTGGCATTTGGGAATCACCAATCTAAATTAGCAATTTAATACCCCTTCATAGTCTCTTTTACTCTCCTGTGAGCAGCAGGCTCCTAAGGACAAGAAGGAAGGGCAGACTGAAGGCAAAGCACTGTCAATTTTTCATGGCCAGCTAAATTACATGAGCTTCAGCAGTTTCTGGTGAAAGAGTAGGGCTAAAAGGAAGCACAGATGCAGTAATGAGGAAGAGGTAGTGTAGAATAGCTTTCCCACCTCTAATAGCCTGTCTGCCCTCTTTTCTAGTGGTCTGTTTATCTTCTGCAGTGTTGTTTCATTTTGTTTTGAGATAGTCTTGTTCTGTTTTCATGGGCTAACTCACAGCAACCTCAAACTCCTGGGCTTAAGCAATCCTCTTGCCTCAGCCTTCTGAGTAGCTGGGACTACAGGTGCATACCACCATGTTTGGCTAATTTTTTTTTTTTTAGTAGAGACAGGGATCTTACAAAGGCCCAGGCTAATCTTAAACTCCCAACCTCAAGCAATCCTCCTGCCTTGGCCTCCCAGAGTGATAGGATTGCAGTTTTTATCTTGATAGTATTTTAGATTTTCATGGTTTTAAAAGATGTTAATGTACTGTTAAGTCTCTCCTTTTTTTTTTTTTTTGAGACAGAGTCTCAGTTTGTCACCCTGTAAAATGCCTTGGCGTAATAGCTCAAGGCAACCTCAAACTCTTGGGCTCAAGCAATTCTCTTGCCTCAGCCTCCCAAGTAGCTGGGACTTCAGGTGCCTGTCACAATGCCTAGCTGTTTTGACAGACCGGGTCTCACTCTGGCTCAGGTTGGTCTCGAACCTGGAGTTCCAGAGTGCTAGGACACTGTTAAGTCTTGAAACATTTTAATTCAGTATTGTTTCGGTCTCTTGAGCGATTTGTTAGGATTTATAAAGATTTTTGTTTTAATTTTAGATAACTTGAAAGTTTTTGCTTAAAACACTGGTACTTTAAAATGTTAATATGTTACTTTATATTCTTTTAAATAATCCTTATTTCTGAACAGGGAGGCCTCGTGGGTCTGGTAGATTATCCTGATGATGATGATGATGATGATGAGGATGAAGACAAGGAAGATGCGCTACCATTGTCAAAGAAAGCAAAATTTGATTCATAATAATAGCAACTGCCTGTGATCAGTACCTGTTGAAAAAAACTGGTTCTCTACTCCTCCCCCTTACAAAATCCACAACAAAGTGCAGTGGTCTCTTGTGAATGACTGACACAAATCAGCCTTGCACACTTGACTTCTGCTCATCAAGTGCCAATTGAATGGAGCAGGAGGAGGGGATATCATACATTTAGGGGAAAGACTTAAGCCTTTGAGCTCTCCAGCTTGGACCACACATTGCCCTTTTCTCAGGGAAGGAAATGGAAACAAAAAGCCAACAGGGCAGGGGTTTTGTAAGTGGAACTCTGGATTGACTGGTCAGTTGCTACAATCAGAATATGCTTTCTTGGACCATGTTCGAGACTCAGAAGAACGGGCCTTTCTGCCATAACTCTTCACTAGTTAAGAATGCCAGCAGTTTCTTTGTATAAAGAGACCTGCCTTTAAAATCGTACATTCTGAACATTTTAGTCAGACTACAACAGGTTTGGGAAAACCTCTGTGGGGAGGGGCGAATATAAAGTTTCCTCTTTTTTATCTGTTCCCTTTGCCCTTCAAACTGCAGTTTTTGTTTTTTTTTTTAAGTGGGGATTTGTCCCTGCTTGATTAAAGATTGAGTGGAATTCTAGATGTGGTCAATTGTGTCATAATTTTTTTTTTGTTTCATTTTGTTTTTAATTTTTTTTTCCTCCCCTGAGTGTATGCTTAGTTGCTGAGTATATATATTTGGGACCATTAAAACTTTTTTTGATGTAACTATAACCTAACGTCGTGCTGGTACCTGTTTGACCATGTGTAATTTTTGTTCTGCATCACAGTTCTTAATTTGTTTAGAGTTTTATGAAAGATGGTATAGTTTTTATTGACAAAAGCAAAGTAATCTTACAACTATGTGCATACAAAAGCAATACTATTTTGTGACTAAATATTTTATATTAAAATTTACATCAGCAACTGTCTTGAGAATTCAGGGAAATAGAGTGGAATTTAAAACTTCAACAGTTTTGTTAAACCTAGAAACATGAAATTAGTATTCCAAAGAGATTCTGAAATTTCTTATCTTGGGAAAATGACGGTACATTAAATCAAAATTGAAGATGGATGATTTAAAAATTAACACTTTTGAATAATAAAAAGAAAAGTGAAGAGTAAGAGAAATTGTATTAGTTGTATGTTTTCTTGTGTTTTTTTTTTTTTTTTTAAACCACTCCCTTTGGAATACCAGTTTGAGTTGTAAGTGGTGGTTCCTAAATAACCGGGCCAGAGGACCATCAGAAATCTTACAGATAGTATTTTTTCCTTTAGTCACCTGAGAATTTAAAGAAAATATTATTTTTAAATAGGTTGTTTTTGTTATCTTTAGGTGTGATCAAATTTTTTAAGGAAATGAAAAATAATTCCACATACCCTCACTTCTTTAGTGACGAGTTTAGAACTTAATGAATGTATTCGCAAATGTGATTCAAACTTCAAGAAAGGATACTATTGTAGATCCTTTATCTACTTTGAGTATGTAGCAAGCGCTATGTGCTTCTATCTTAGCTGTTTCTCTTTTATTGTTCAGTAAATTCTAATGATGTTACCCAAAACAAGGCTATATTGAATACTTAAATAGAA
This sequence comes from Nycticebus coucang, assembly GCF_027406575.1. Taxonomy (NCBI): domain Eukaryota; kingdom Metazoa; phylum Chordata; class Mammalia; order Primates; family Lorisidae; genus Nycticebus; species Nycticebus coucang. The sequence goes on from NC_069788.1 coordinate 92,926,968, forward strand.
CCTGAGAAAGTGACAACTTGCTACAGTTAGAAAAGTTTTATTATTGCCTGATCAATTTTTTTAACTATGGAAACTCTGGGTACACAATTAACCATAAAAGATTAAGTATATTTCATTGGCGTATAGCTCTAAGTCACAAGTTTTGCCTATTAATTAAATTAATGACGTCAATCAACTTATCTTGCAAATAAAGAGAAGAACAACTTAAGGCCAGTTGGGTGGCTCACACCTGTAATCCCAGCACTCTGGGAGGCCAAGGCAAGTGGATCCCCTGAGCTCACGTGTTTGAGAACAGTCTGAGCTAGAGTGAGACCCCGCCTCTAAAACTAGCCAGGATTGTGGCAGGCGCCTGTTAATCACAGCTATTCGGGAGGCTGAGGTAAGAGAATCACCTGAGTCCAAGAGTCTGAGATTGCTGTGAGCTATGACGTCACAGTCACTCTATTGAGGGTGACAAAGTGAAACACTGTCTCAAAAAAAAAAAAGAAAAATTTAATAGGACCTAAGTCAATTAAATTATATCTTCTTTTGTTACCTAGAAAGTCCCATGTCAAGTAACAATTGTGCTTTAACTTGTCATTTAAATTGACCTTTCTGACTCATGGCTGAAATACTTCTTTTTCTCAGTATTCTAAAGATTCTTAGAGGTAAAAAACATCACTTGCTTTCATAAATTTTGGTCTGGTGTAGGTATTAACTATTAGTCTTCCCCAGTTGAGATGCCTTTTCTTTCTTTCTTTATTTATTATTATTATTTTATTTATTTATTTTTTTTATTTTATGTAGAGACAGAGTCTCACTTTATGGCCCTCGGTAGAGTGCCATGGCCTCACACAGCTCACAGCAACCTCCAACTCCTGGGCTTAAGGAATTCTCTTGCCTCAGCCTCCCGAGTAGCTGGGACTACAGGCGCCCGCCACAACGCCCAGCTATTTTTCTGATTGCAGTTCAGCCGGGGCCGGGTTTGAACCCACCACCCTCGGTATATGGGGCCGGCACCTTACCGACTGAGCCACAGGCGCCGCCCGAGATGCCTTTTCATTGTGGACCATTGCATTCTCTTAGCTATTAGTGATTATGGTTACTAGAACAGAAACTTGACACATGAAAACAGGACAAATAAGATCTAAAATAGCTTGTCTCCTCAGAGGGATATTGTTACCAGAAACTCCTGAAAATACAACACTTGAATTGACACAGTTCAGTTTGATTCCAAAGTCTGTGCTCTTAATCATAGATACTATTCTGGTAACTGATGGGAATATTATAATACCAATTGGTTCTTTTGCTCATTTTGCCATGTTTAAGTGAAAAACAAAGGTTTTAGCTCCCAGAGTGATTATTCAACAATTTCTGAAAAGATTTATAATAACTGCAGGAAAAACCTTGACGTCCTATCTTGTCCAGAAATGCTAACCTGGCGTTTTTCAATAGAATTATGTCTGGCGGTTTCTCCTTGTTCAGCTGTACTTAATCTTTCATAAAATTTTTGAATACACAAGTCAATTTTTACAAATTGGAAATGAGTCATGGATGGGGGAAATTCCAACTATACTGTTAATTTAAGCAGTGGACTTTGTAAAGATTGCAAGATTAGAAAAGCAATGAGTTTACGCTGTGATATTTTAAGTGGAAAACTTATCAGGTCAACAGATTTCTAGTATTTATTGTGACTATAAATGTTAAAACACCATTGTCACAAATTCCCTTTGAAGGAAAATAGAAGACTTGAAATTCTTAGATACAGGTTATATTAACTTTTATTGCCATATATTATCTATTTCAGGTAAGAAAACCATAGAAACTTTTATGAGATGGACTTTTTACCATTGATTACACTGGGACAAAATACAAGGAAAAGGGGTAGTCATCAGTATATTGTTCCCAATATTAAGTCAGCTTTATTTTTCTCTTTGGCCTTAATGCCTCATAATGGCTCTTTAGAATGATAAATCTGAAAGAAAATGTAGAAAGCCTCTTCAGATTGATGTCTTTACTAATGGAATAGTCTTGTTTTTTAAAATAGTTCTAGGGGAAGACAAAACTTTGCTTCACCTTTTTGGTCTTCCAGTAAAATTTCTTCCTTGGACTCTTAGGAAAATGGGATCAGTTAAACATGATGCTACATGGGTTTCTGTGTAACTTCCTTCTATTCCCCACCATTTCAAAGAAGCTTCTCTGGTATAGTCCATCTTACCTTCAGATTCAATCGACTCATTTCTAATTTGACATTAGTTGACACTTCAGTGCCTTTGGCTACCAACCAGTCTTTTTTCTTGTAAGTTACGAATACTGTCTTCTTGATGCCTTTTTATTGCCTTTAATGCTAGCATGAGCTTTATTTAACGTGTCTGATGTCTCTTTTTTTTTTTTTCTTTTTTTGAGACAGAGTTTCACTATGTAGCCCTCGGTAGAGTGCGATGGTCTCACGGCTCACAGCAACCTCAAACTTCTGGCTCAGGCTGGTCTCGAACATGTGAGCTCAGGCAGTCCACCCACCTTGGCCTCCCAAGTACTGGGATTACAGGCATGAGCCGCCTCACCCAGCTGATGTCTTTTTTTTTTTTTTTTTTTAAAGCAAGGTCTAACTCTGTCACCTGGGCTAGAGTGCAGTGACAGTCATCAGAACTCAAACTCCAAACTGAAGCAGTCCTCCCACCTCACCCTCTTGAGAAGCTGGGACTATAAACATGTGCTGCCACTGACCCACCTAATTTTTCTATTTTTTTTTTTTTTTGTAGACACGGTGTCTCACTGTTGCTCAGGCTGGTCTAGAACTCATGACTTCAAGTGATCCTCCCATAGGTATGAGCCATGGTGCCTGGCCTAATCTTGAATGGTTCGCTTTCTTACCTCCCAAGTGCCAAGACCCAATTTAGGGTTCCATGTTGAGCACTCTTCATCTTCCCAAGCTGCAGCCAGGCCACATTTTTTACATGGCCCTAACATAATCATAATCATGGTGTGCCCTAAAGGACTATCCCTTACCCTATACTGTGCCCCTTTTCTTGAATGTTCTCCCTGCCTTATCTACTGATGAACTCAGATATTCATCCTTCAACATTGAGAAGTGATCCCCTGACACTCCCTTTTCAACTTTGTGTTCCTAGTACCTAGTATGATACTAACCCACAGGTTATGTACCAGAAAATGTTTACCAGGTAAGTGAAAGACTGGTAATGTGTACACATACAGACTGGGGAGATCTTAGCTGCTGCTCTTTAACAGTAAGAGTTTAACTTATTTTTGAACATAAAATTCCCTTTTTTATGAATTTAATGGGAAGACTTAAGACCTGTCCTAATTATGTTGAACCCTGAATTCTCTCAGCTTAAAATATTGGTTTAATCAACGTATCTTGAATCATTTCAACAAGTCTCAAAATCCTACTTTATGCTTTTCTGGTCTGTTCATCCCTGACCCTAGCTCTTCAAATTCTATACTGCAGTGTGGTCTTTTGGTCATAGGTCTTTGCACCTACATGGGGACCCATCACTTTTCTTGACAGACTTATTCATGAGCTATAGATTTCACAGACCACTCATCTATTGGTATGAGGTTTATTAAAACTCAGGTTCTTGGCCAGGTGTGATGGTGCACGCCTGTAATCCTAACCACTCTGGGAGGCCAAGACGGGGCTCTTAAGACTTAAAATTTCAGGCGGCGCCTGTGGCTCAGTCAGTAAAGCAACCGGCCCCATATACCAAGGGTGGCGGGTTCAAACCGGGCCCCGGCTGAATTGCAACCAAAAAAATAGCCGGGTGTTGTGGCAGGCGCCTGTAGTCCCAGCTACTCAGGAGACTGAGGCAAGAGAATCAAATTAAGCCCAGGAAAAAGTACCCAATGTACTCAGCCCTACTATGAAACTAATTTGGGGCTCTCACATGAAAGCTATAACCCAGTTACAACTTAACGATAGGGGGAAGTGGGAAAGGGGGGGGTGGGTAGAGGGAGGGGGATCGGTGGGATCACACCTGTGGTGCATCTTACAGGGGTATTTGCGAAACTTGGTAGATGTAGAATGTAAAGGTTTTGGCACAGTAACTGAGATAACACCGGAAAGGCTATGTTAACCACTGTGATAAAAATGTGTCAAATGGTCTATGAAGCGAGTGTATGATGCCCCATGGTCATATCAATGTATACAGTTATGATTTAATAAAAAAAAAAAATTAAGCCCAGGAGTTGGAGGCTGCTGTGAGCTGTCTGATGCCAGGGCACTCTACCCAGGGCCATAAAGTGAGACTCTGTCTCTATAAAAAAAAAAAAAAAAGACTTAAAATTTCCCTGGTATTCTACTCTGGAGGCCAAGACAGGAGGCTCTCGAGCTCAGGAGCAGCCTGAGCAACAGCAAGACCCCATCTCTACCAAAAACAGAAAAAATTAGCTGCGTGCTGTGGCAGATGCCTATAGCTCCAACTGCTTAGGAGGCTGAGGCAAAAGGATGGCTTGAATCCAGGAGTTTGTGGTTGCTATGAGCTAGGCTGACACCAAGGCACTCTGGCCTAGGTGACACAGTGAAATTGTTTTAAAAAACAAACAACCCCTCAGGTTCTCAAAACTTGTATTTTGAGCTGGGCGCAGTGGCTCACACCTGTAATCCCAGCACTTGGGAGGCCAAGGCAAGTGGATTGCCTGAGCTCACAGATGGAAGACCAGCCTGAGCCAGAGTGAGACCTCGTCTTTAAAAATAGCCAGGCCTGGGCGGCGCCTGTGGCTCAGCGGGTAGGGCGCCGGTCCCACATGCCGGAGGTGGCGGGTTCAAACCCAGCCCTGGCCAAATTAAAAAAAAAAAAAAAAATAGCCAGGCCTTGTGGTGGGCGCCTGTAGTCCCAGCTACTTAGGAGGCTGAGGCAAGAAAATGGCTTAAGCCCAGGAGTTTGAGGTTGCTGTGAGCTATGACACCCTGGCACTCTACCGAAGGTGACAAAAGTGAGACTCTTGTCTCAAGAAAAAAACAACACTTTTATATCTTGGTATATTTACTGGAATATAAGCTCCTAAAACAGTGTTTTTCAACTTTTCTTATTTCACAGCACACTTGGTTAAATGTGCGCAGCACACTTAAATTATGTTGATCAAAAACAGCAAAAACTGGGCGCCACCTGTGGCTCAGTGAGCAGGGCGCCGGCCCCATATACCGAGGGTGGCGGGTTCAAACCTGGCCCTGGCCAAACTGCAACAAAAAAATAGCCGGGCGTTGTGGCAGGCGCCTGTAGTCCCAGCTACTCGAGAGGCTGAGGCAGGAGAATCGCCTGAGCCCAGGAGTTGGAGGTTGCTGTGAGCTGTGTGAGGCCACGGCACTCTACCGAGGGCCATAAAGTGAGACTCTGTCTCTACAATAAAAAAAAAAAAACAAAAACAAAAACTATACTTACTGTGCTTTGAACTTCTTTTGAAAATAATGATCTTTAAAAATGTTTGCAGCACACCTAAAGTCCTCTCACAGTACATAAGTGTGCCATGGCACATTGAAAATTACTGTCATAGAAGGTGGGCTCAGATTTCTGTGATTGTTTTTGTACAGCTATTAGGAAAACAACACAGATGGTGGTGAGGTATGTACGAAGTCTGACAATTAAGTTCACAAACTTATCCTAGAAGAAGTGCGACATACCTCATTAATGACTATCATTATGGTCACCTACAAAGTACTCCCCTTGGGAAGCTATGGACTGACGCCAGTACCTAGTTCACCCTTCAAAGTAATTTTGGAACTCTCTGAAATGGCCATCAGAGCTATTGATGTCCTGAATGTCATCAAAATGTCTTCTTTTCGATATTTCCTTTATCTTTGGGTAAAGAAAAGAGTTATGGGACACCAGATTAGGTAAAGTAGAAAGGATGTTCCAATAGTTATTTGTTTACTGGCTAAACTCCCTCACTGATGACAGTGCTATGTGAGCTGGTGCACTGTCATGATGCAAGAGCCATGGGTAGTTGGCAAAAAGTTCAGGTTTTCGCCTTTTTCACATAGATTTTAGAGTACTTTTTTTTTTTTTTTTGAGAGACAGTCTCACTATATTTCCCTCGGTAGAGTGCCATGGCGTCACAGCTCACAGCAACCTCAAACAGGAGGCTCAAGCGATTCTCATGCCTCAGCCTCCTGAGTAGCTGGGACTACAGGCACCCGCCACAACACCTGGCTATTTTTGCAGTTGTCGTTGTTTAGCAGACCTGGGCTGGGCTCAAACTCATCAGCCTCAGTGTATGTGGCTGGCGCCCTACACACTGAGCTACAGGCGCTGAGCCATTTTTGGCACTTCTAAATAGTAAATTTGGTTAAGTATTTAGTTGGTACAAATTCATAATGAATAATCCCTCTGATATCAAAAAAAGGTTAGCAACACCGTTTTGACTCTTGATTTGGACTAAGGGAAACTTTTTGGCCATGGAGAATTAGCTGGCTTCCATTGTGCGCTTTGATGCTTTGTTTCAGGGTCATATTGATGCAGCTGTGTTTTATCACCAGTGATAACACGGCCCAAAACATCATCTTGTCTCTCCAAAAGGTCTTGGCAAACTGCAACTCTCCTTTGCTTTTGTTCATCAGGAAGCTCCTTTGGGACCATTTTGCACAACTTCCTACTGCCAAGTGTTTCAGTTAAGATTTTCCTGTGTCTGATAATGTTTACTGTGCTTCTCACATCAATGGTTCTGACGCACAATTTGATGAATCGATTTTTGCAACGTTTTCGCCAGTTCTGTTCATTACTAGCCACCCTGACCTCTTCTCTATCAGTGAGGTCTTCTCTCCCTCAGAAAAACATTTAATCCATTTGTACACTGCCATTTTCTTCATGGCCTTATCCCCATAAACTTGGACTAACATGTCCCTGATTTCTTTTCCACTCTTATCAAGTTTAAGAAGAAATTTAATATTCGTTGCTCTAATTCAAGCTTTGACATTCTTGTGACACACAGAATCGTGAAACAACAATAATGAACACCACTCAGCAAGACACCACCACCACATGTCACGAACAGAGCTGTGAGATACTATACCAAGGTCTGATCTTACTGGGCTGTTTGTACAGAGCTGCCAACATAAGCACACAGTGGCAAGTTCACAAACTTGTTGCCAAACTTCATAGGCATATCAGCATATGGTCTGGTCTAGATCCCAACACTTTTTCACAGACATGATAGACAATTTTTCTTCATTTTTGAAAGGAGAACTCATAAACAGTTTGAAGACCAATGTGACCAACAGAAAAGTTATAGTACTTCTAGCACTAAATCCCTTTATACAGGAGTGTGCTTCTTAAATATTGAGATACAGAAAAAGGCACATCAACAGAACCTTAATGTCACTGTAATCCATGAAGAAAATGCTACTTTACATTTTTCACATTCTCACTTCTAAATCACTACTCTAGAGGGAAGTGTGGAAATAATACTGTCCTAACCAACCTCTAAGATTATGCTGACTGGCTTACACTGTGAGAGGTAAGAATCTGTCCAAAACTCAGAAATATTTGGCCTTCAGAATTCTTGGAATGGCTTTCAAGAAGTGTTGAGAATGTGAGGAATTGTTATTAGTGAAAATCTTTCATCCAAAGCCCCCATCCAAGCCTACTTTGAGGGCCTACTTTGGAAAACTGGATGGGACAGGAGTTGAGGGGAGACAAGTAAGAGGCTAAATGAGCACTCAGGAAACCTAATAACACAGGGTGTCCATAAAGTTCGTGTGCAATTTTAAAACAGTTGTGTATTTTATTTATTATTGGTGTTGTTTTTTTTTTTTTTTTTTGAGACAGAGTCTCACTTTGTTGCCCTCAGTAGAGTGCCGTAGCATCACAACTCACAGCAACCTCTAACTCTTGGGCTTAAGCGATTCTCTTGCCTCACCCTCCCAAGTAGTTGCATATTTTAAATTGCACACGAACTTTATGGACACCCTGTATATGTTCCATGCTTGAATGTTAATTAATCCACTCTAAGAAATTTCCCTGGTATGAAAATGGTGAGAAGTTGTTGACAAAGCATGATAGCAAAAGCATAAAAAAGTCCTGAGTTTAAATTCTTACTCTGAAAAAAAAAAAAGAAATTTTACTCTGCTTCTAAGACCTAGGCAAGTTCCCTGAACTTTGTCTCCCTCATCTGTAATAAGAATAATGTCTACACAACAACTGTGAGGGCTGGCTCAGTGCCCGTAGCACAGTGGTTACGGCACCAGCCACGTACACCAGAGTTGGTGGGTTCCATATGGGCCCGGGCCAGCTAACCAACAATGACAACTGCAACAAAAAGTAGCCAGGCGTTATGGCAGGCGCCTATAGTCCCAGCTATTTGGGAGAATGAGGCAAGATAATCACTTGAGCCCAAGAGTTTGAAGTTGCTGTGAGCTCTGATGCCACAGCACTCTACCAAGGGTGACATACTGAGACTCTGTTTCCAAAGTAAAAAAAAACTGTGAAGGCTATAGAATAGATGTGAATATGAAAGAGCCACTACAATGGTAGGTACTCTATAGATAATTACTGTTTAATGTTATATTAATATAGTCCAAACCCGGAAGGAGAAGGCTCTGATACTTTCTTTAAAAAAACCTAAAATTATCTGCTTTTCGGAGTCATTCATAATCTATGCAGTTCAGGAGTCAATATATTGGTTAAAATTAAACATCCAGAAATCGTAGAAAGAGAAACTAAGCAAATCCTCCCCTCAAAAAGGAATGATAAAAAGTGAGCAAAATTGCCAAAACTAACCATTTTAGGATTTCTAGAAATCAACTAAAGGCATATAACAAATTAAGTCTATTCAAGAATCTCAGGTAAAAACAGAGGGAGTCTGGTACTTTGGTCTGGGGCTCTACCCATCCCCTCCAGTCACCTTCCTCCCCACTCCCAGACCCTCAGCCTATGTAGCTAGGTCTTCTACTAAGGCAGGACAACCTTGAAATTAAGCAGTGTCACTGCTCTAAGGGGTTGCTGTGCTTTCTGGTGAAGGAAAGAATAATATCCTCGGTGGTTCACAGAAACATTAGCTTCACCAAGAATAAAAAGAATGTCTCAGATTACTAAAATCAGAAATAGTTGGGACATTACTATCAACCTTACAGGAATAAGAACGATTATTTACATGGGAGGCTGAGGCAAGAGAATCACTTAAGCCCAAGAGTTTAAGGTTGCTGTGAGCTGTGATGCCATAGCACTCTACCCAGGGTGACATAGTGAGACTCTGTCTCAAAAAAAAAAAAAAAAGGATTATTAAGGAATACTACAAAAGATTATATGCTAATAAAAAAGACAAATTCCTAGAACCACTACTGAACTAAAGAAGAAAGACAATCTAGGGCGGCGCCTGTGTCTCAAGGAATGGGGTGCTGACCTCATGTACCGGAGGTGGCGAGTTCAAACCCAGCCCCGGCCAGAAACTGCAAAAAAAAAGAAAGACAATCTAAAGAGATCCATACCAACCAAGTGAAGAGATCTATTGAATTAGTAATCAAAAACCTACCCACAGGGGCAGCGCCTGTGGCTCAGTCGGTAGGGCGCCGGCCCCATATACCGAGGGTGATGGGTTCAAGCCCGGCCCCGGCCAAACTGCAACCAAAAAATAGCCGGGCGTTGTGGTGGGCGCCTGTAGTCCCAGCTACTCGGGAGGCTGAGGCAAGAGAATCGCTTAAGCCCAGGAGTTGGAGGTTGCTGTGAGCTGTGTGAGGCCACAGCACTCTACCGAGGGCCATAAAGTAAGACTCTGTCTCTACAAAAAAAAAAAAAAAAAACCTACCCACAGAAAAGCCCAGGCCCAGATGGCTTCACTGATGAATTTCACCAATTCTTCACAAACAGAAGAGGAGGAATCATTTCCCAATGCATTCCATGAGGTCAGTAGTACCACTATACTGGTACCAAATCCAGACAAAAATATTACAAGAGAAAACTACAAAACAACATCTCTGTGCCTATACTTCCAAAAAGTCTCAAGAAAATATTAGGAACTGAATCCAGCAACAAATAAAAAGAATTATACATCATAATCAAATGGGATTTATCCTAGGGATTTATGGTTGGTTTAATATATGGAAATCAATGAATAAACCGTGTCAAACAAATACAAAAACCACATGATCATCTCAAAAGATGCAAAAAATCATTTAACAAAATTTAGCACCCTTTCATAAAAAAGTATTCCATAAACGACCTGATAAAGGGTATCTAAGAAATATCTGCAGCTAGCATGATACTTAATGGTGAAAGCCTGGGATGTTTTCCACCTAACATGAGAAAAAAGAAAGGCAACCAGGGCGGTGCCTGTGGCTCAACGGAGAAGGGCGCCAGCCCCATATGCTGGAGGTGGCAGGTTCAAACCCAGCCCCAGCCAGAAAAAAAAAAAAAAGAAAGGGGCGGCGCCTGTGGCTCAGCGGGTAGGGCGCCGGTCCCATATGCCGGAGGTGGTGGGTTCAAACCCAGCCCCGGCCAAATTAAAAAAAAAAAAAAAAAGAAAGGCAACCAGATTAGAAAAGAAGATTTCTAATCTGGAGAGGTAACCACATTAGAAAGGAAGAAGTAAAACTATTAATAAATGACATTATCTTGCATGTAAAGTCTGAAAGAATCGTCTTGGCGCCTGTAGCTCAGCTACATACACCAGAGCTGGTGGGTTCAAACCCAGCCCGGGCCTGCCGAACAACAATGACAACTCCAACCAAAGAATAGCCAGGTGTTGTGGCAGGTGCCTGTAGTCCCAGCTGCTTGGAAGGCTGAGGCAAGAGAACTGCTTGAGCCCTAGAGTTTGAGGTTGCTGTGAGCTGAGACACCACAGTACTCTACAGAAGGCAACGTAGTGAGACTCTGTCTCAAAAAAAAAAAAAGTCCGAAAGAATCCATACAAAACCATTAGAACTAATAAAGAGTTTCAGCAAAGTTACAGGATACAAGTCAACATATAAAAATCAATTGTATTTTTTTTACACCTGCAATCAATGATTCAAAAATGAAATTAAGAAAACAATTCTGGCTGGGCTCAGTGGCTCACACCTATAAAGCTAGTATTCTGGGAGGCCAAGGTGGGAGGACTGCTTGAGGTCAGAAGTTCCAGATCAGCCTGAGCAAGAGGGAGACCCCCATCTCTACAAAAAAAAAAAAACAGAAAAATTAGCCAGGTGTCTTGGTGAGGGCCTGTAGTCCCAGATACCCAGGAGGCTAAGGCAGGAAGATCACTTGAGCCCAGGAGTTTGAGGTTGCTTTGAGCTATGATTGTACCACTGCACTCTATCTTGGGCAATAGAGCAAGAACCTATCTCTCTCTGTCTCTCACACACACACACACAAAAAAAAAGGGAAGAAAAAACAATTCCATTCACAACAGCGTGAAGTATAAAATAAAAATTTAACAAAAGATGTGTTAAGTTTCTATCATAAAAAACACAAAGCATTGTTGAAACAGATTTAAATAGATGAGAAAACACCCCGTAGACTGGGTGTGATGGCTCACTCCTGTAATCCTAGCACTATGGGAGACAGAGGCAGGTGATTGCCTACATTCACAGGTTCGAGATCAGCCTGAGCCAGAGCGAGACCTCATCTCTAAAAATAGCTGGGTGTTGTGGCGGGCGCCTGTAGTCCCAGCTACTTGGGAAGCTGAGGCAAGAAAATTGCTTAAGCCCAAGAGTTTGAGGTGAACTATGACGCCATGTCACTCTACCAAGGGTGACAAAGTGAGACTCTATCTCAAAAAAAAAAAAAAAAAAAAAAAAAATATATATATATATATATAGCTAAAGCCTCACTTTTCCTACATTGGCATGCAAGAGGTAGCAGGATCAGTGCCTGCATCCTCCACCAAAAAAAAAAAAAAAAAAACTTACTACAAAGCAACAGTAATCAAGGCAGTGGTACTAGCATATAGGTTAATTTAACTAAAATTTAGAGTCCAGAAATAAACCATGTGTCTATAGTCAACTGCTTTTTAGCAAAGATGCTGTCACAGGCTGAACTGTGTCCCCCCAGAATTCCTGTCTTGAAGTCCTATCCCCTAGTACTGCAAAATATCACTGTATTTAAAGACAGGGCTTTAAAGAGATAATTAAATTAAAAGGAGTTATTAGTGTGGGCCCTAACCCAATATGACTGGTATCCTTGTTAGATGAGGAAATGGAGACCCAGACAAAAGGAAGATCGTGTGAAAATCCAGGGAGGAGAAGGTGGCCATCTATAAACCAAGAACAGTCTCAGAAGAAACTAACCCTGCTGAAACCTTAATCTTGGACTTTTAGCCTCCAAAATTTGTGAAAAAATAAATTTCTGTTGTTTAAGCTACCCAATCTATGATTTTTTGTTATGGTAGCTCTAGAAAAGAACTACACATTTTGGTACTATGAGTGGTTCCAGAGAATCTTTTTTTTTTTTCTGAGACAGAGTCTATGTTGCCCTCAGTAGAGTGCTGTGGCGTCAGAGCTCACAGCAACCTCAAACTCTTCAACTTAAGCCATTCCCTTGCCCCAGCCTCCCAAGTACTTGAATTACAGGTGCCCACTACAACACCCAGCTATTTTTTGTTTTTTGTGGTTTTTGGCCGGGGCTAGGTTTGAACCTGCCACCTGTGGCATATGGGACTGGCGCCCTACTCCTTGAGTCACAGGCACCGCCCTTTTTTTTTTTTTTAACCCGGCTATTTTTTGGTCATCGTAGTTGCTGTTGTTTGGCAGGCCCGGGCTGGGTTTGAACCCGCCCACTCCAGTGTATGTGGCTGGCAAGCTACTGGCGTAGAGCCAGAGAATAGAATCTTAAGAATTAATTTTCTGAATTGGTTCTGGGATTTCTGGAATTAGTTTTCTGGTTTGATTAAAGGCACCAAATACTTCAAATTATTTTAATGATTTTTTTGCTGTTTTTATCTATTCCTTTTTTATTTTAATGATTTAATTTTAATAGTTTTACCTAGTAGGGCGGCGCCTGTGGCTCAGTGAGTAGGGCGCCGGCCCCATATACCAAGAGTGGCGGGTTCAAACCCAGCCCCGGCCAAACTGCAACAACAACAAAAAAAATAGCCGGGCCTTGTGGTGGGCGCCTATAGTTCCAGCTGCTCGGGAGACTGAGGCAAGAGAATCACGGAAGCCCAGGAGTTAGAGGTTGCTGTGAGCCGTGTGACGCCACGGCACTCTACCCGAGGCGGTACAGTGAGACTCTGTCTCTACAAAAAAAAAAAAAAAAAAGAACAAAAATCATATGATCACTTCAACAGATGGTGAAAAAGCATTTGATAAAATTCAACATCCTTTTATGATACAAACACTCAACAAAAGGTAGCACCTGTGGCTCAAAGGAGTAGGGCGCCAGCCCCATATGCAGGAGGTGGCGGGTTCAAGCCCGCCCCGGTCAAAAACCGCAAAAAAAAAAAAAAAAACACTCAACAAACTCCCTATAGAGGGAGCATACCTCAAAGGCCATATGTGACAAACCCATAGCTAACATCATAGTAAGTGGGAAAAAATTAAAATCCTCTCCTCTAAGACCTGGAACTAGACTAGATGTCCACTTTTTTTTTTTTTTTTTTTTGTGGTTTTTTGGCTGGGGCTGGGTTTGAACCCGCCACCTCCGGCATATGGGACTAGCGCCCTACTCCTTGAGCCACAGGCGCCACCCTACTTTCACCACTTTTATTCAACATAATATTGGAAGTCCTAGCCAAAGCAATCAGACAAGAGAACTAAATAAATGGCATCCATCCGTCAGTATCTATGCTAAACATAATCCTATCCAAATTGGAAAAGAAGTCAAATTAGCCTTGTTAGCATATGACTTGATCTTATACCTAGAAAAACCTAAAGACTTCATCAAAAAAAAACTGTTAAAGGCTGGGCATGGTGGCTAGTAATCCTAGCAGTCTGGGAGGCCGGGGTGGGTGGATTGCCTGAGCACAAGAGTTTGAGAACAACCTAAGCAAGAGCGAGACCCCATCTCTGCTAAAAATAGAAAAACTAGCTGGGCGTTGTGGCAGGCACCTGCAGTTCCAGTTACTCAGGAGGATGAGGCAAGAGGATCGCTAGAACCTGGGAGTTTGAGGTTGCTATGAGCTATGACGCCACAACACTCTACCCAGGGTGACATAGTGAGACTCTTGTCTCAAACGAAAGAAAGAAAGAGGCTCGGGCGGCACTTGTGGTTCAGTCCGTAAGGCGCCGGCCCCATATACCAAGGGTGGCGGGTTCAAACCCGGCCCCGGCCAAACTGCAACCAAAAAATAGCCGGGCGTTGTGGCGGGCGCCTGTAGTCCCAGCTGCTCAGGAGGCTGAGGCAAGAGAATCGCTTAAGCCCAGGAGTTGGAGGTTGCTGTGAGCTGTGTGAGGCCACAGCACTCTACCGAGGGCCATAAAGTGAGACTCTGTCTCTACAAAAAAAAAAAAAAAAGAAATAAAGAGGCTCAGCACCTGTGGCTCTAGCAGCTAAGGCGCCAGCCACATACACCTGAGCTGGCGGTGATACCGGAATTTCAGGTTCTTTATCTTGGCGATTTGAAGAATAAATCTACGGACCAGTGATAAGTCAGGATTTATTTACAGAAACCAAAAATTACAACAACTACAAAAACCAAACCTCCTGGCAGAGAGAACCCAGGAGGGGAACAAGCTCTCCTGCTCCCTCTTCCAGGTCTGTCTTTGGGCTCTCTGCTCAGGGGTTTATATAGTGGCAGGGGGTTTGTTCTGCTAGGGTGTAAGTCCTATCAGTTACAGCCAGGTGTCCAATGAACTCTCAGGCCTTGGAAACTGACAGGAAATTTACCAGTCAGAAGCTCTGTGGAGGAGACAGCAAGGCTGCCATCCATGAAACTGACCAGTCAGAAGTCCACTGGAGTAGACAGCAAGGTGCCATCCGCTCAGAAGTCCACATGGAGGAGACAGCACTGCGCCAGCATCTCCCCAGCGGTGTCCGGTCCTTGCAGCAAACTGGTTCCTCCATCCGCAGGAGCATCAACACCTCCAGGGCTAAGGCAGCAGGTCATGCATCAGCGGGTTCCAATCCAGCCTGGGCCGCCAAACAACAACGACGGCTGCAACTAAAAAATAGCTGGGCGTTGTGGCGGGTGCCTGTAGTCCCAGCTACTTGGGAGGCAGAGGTAGGAGAATCGCTTGAGCCCAGGAGTTGGAGGTTGCTGTGAGCTGTGATACCACTGCACTTTACCCAGGGCAAAAGCTTGAGGCTCTGTCTCAAAAAAAAAAAAAAGAAAGAAAGAAAACTAAACACAGAACTACTATATGATCCAGCAATCCCTCTCCTGGATGTATATCCAAAATAAAGGAAGTCAATATATTGAAGAGATAACTACATTCCTATGTTTATTGCAGTACTATTCACAGTAGCTAAAATATGAAATCAACCTAAGTGCCCGACAATGGATGAATGTATAAAGAAAATGTGGCACATACACAATTTAATATTAATGTGCCATAAAAAGGAATGCAATTCTGCCATTTATGGCAACATAAATAGAGCTGGAGGTCACTATGTTAAGTGAAATAAGGCAAGTACAGAATGATAAATATTGCATGTTCTCACTCATGAATGGGAGCTAAGACAGTAAATGACTGGTGGTTACAGAAGCCAAAAAGGGGAAGAGAGAAAGGAGGATGAAGAGAGGTTGATTAATTGGCACAAAAATATAATTAGATATACAAAATAACACTACCATTCAGTAAATCAGTAGAATGCCTATGTAAATAATAATCTATTCTATATTTCATAACAGCTCGTAGAGAACAATTTAAATATTCCCAGCATAAAGATAAATATTTACATATGTTGATTTGATAATCACACATTATATGAATGTATGCCATACATCATTAGCTATCAGGGAAACGCAAACCAAAACTACAATGAGATGATACTTCACACTTACTAAGCTGGCTAGAATACAAAAGTTGGGCAATAAGTATTAGCAAGGATGTCGAGAAATTGGAAACCCCATACATAAGGGATAGGAATGTAAAATGATGCAGCTACTTCGGCAAACAGGTCGGCAGCTCTTAAAATGATACAAGATAGAGTTAAGCATATGGTCCAGCAATTCCACTCCTAGGTATACACCTAAGAGAAATGAAAACATGTGTGTACACAAAACCTTGTACATGAATGTTTATAGCAGTATTCATAAGAGAAAAAAGGTGGAAATGACCCAAATTTCCATCAATTGATGAACGGGTAAACCAAATGTGGTAGGCACCCAAAATGGAACATTCAACCACAATAAAGAATGAAGTGCTAGGGCGGCACCTGTGGCTCAGCGGAGTAAGGTGCCAGCCCCATATGCTGGAGGTGGTGGGTTCAAACCCAGCCCCGGCCAAAAACTGCAAAGTAAAAAGAATGAAGTGCTAATACATGCCACCATGGAGAGGAACTTTAAAGACAGGGTAAGTGAAAGAAGCCAGTCACAGGGCAGCACCTGTGGCTCAAAGGAGTAGGGCGCCGGCCCCATATGCTGGAGGTGGCGGGTTCAAAGCCAGCCCTGGCCAAAACCCTGGTGTGGGGGTGGGGAAGCAGCCAGTCACAGAGGACTACGATCTAACACAACCACAATCATATTACATGATTCCATTTATATGTAACGTCCAGCGTAGGTGAAACTATACAGACAGAAAGTAGATGTGTGGTTGCTTGCAGCTGAGCAGAATGGCAGAATAAGGAGGAAATAGCTAAAGGATATAACATTTCTTTCTGAGATAATACAAATGTTCTAAAATTGATGATTGTCGTATACATTTTCAAATACATTAAGTTGTACATTTTAAATGAATGAATTGTGGGCGGCGCCTGTGGCTCAGTGAGTAGGGCGCCAGCCCCATATGCCAAGGGTGGCGGGTTCAAACCCAGCCCCAGCCAAACTGCAACAAAAAAATAGCCGGGTGTTGTGGTGGGTGCCTGTAGTCCCAGCTGCTCGGGAGGCTGAGGCAAGAGAATCGGGTAAGTCCAAGAGTTAGAGGTTGCTGTGAGCCGTGTGATGCCACGGCACTCTACCCGAGGGTGGTACAGTGAGACTCTGTCTCTACAAAAAAAAATGAATGAATTGTATGATATGTGAGTTATATTTTAATAAAGCTGCTTTTGAAAATTTTTTTTAATTTTTTTGTAGAGACAGAGTCTCACTGTACTGCCCTCGGGTAGAGTGCCGTGGCGTCACACGGCTCACAGCAACCTCTAACTCTTGGGCTTACGCGATTCTCTTGCCTCAGCCTCCTGAGCAGCTGGGACTACAGGCCACACCACAACGCCCGGCTATTTTTTTTTTGTTGTTGCAGTTTGGCCGGGGCTGGGTTTGAACCCGCCAATTTTTTTTTTTTTTTTTTTGTAGAGACAGAGTCTCACTTTATGGCCCCTGGTAGAGTGCCGTGGCCTCACACAGCTCACAGCAACCTCCAACTCCTGGGCTTAAGCAATTCTCTTGCCTCAGCCTCCCGAATAGCTGGGACTACAGGCGCCCGCCACAACACCCAGCTTGAACCCGCCAATTTTTAAAAAATTTTTTTCAGACCACATCTCACTCTGTCACCCTGGGTAGAGTGGTGTGGCATCATCGTAGCTCACAGCAACCTCAAACTCCTGGGTTCAAGAGATCCTCTTGCCTCAGCCTCGTGAGTAGCTGGGACTACAGGCGTGTGCCACCATGCCAGGCTAGTTTTTTCTATCGTTAGTAGAGACAGGGTCTTGCTTTTGTTTAGGCTGGTCTCTTAACTCCTGAGCTCAAGCTCCTTAGGCCTCCCAGCGGGCTAGGATTACAGATGTGAGCCACTGTGCCTCGCCAAAGCTTCATTTTTTTAAGTGTATGTTTTTAGACACAGGTCTCACTCTGTTACCAAGGATGCAGTGGCATGACCACAGCTCACTGCAACCTGAACTCCTGGGCTCAAGTGATCCTGTTTCCTCAGCCTCTTGAGTAGATGGGACTATAGGTCTATTGCTACACTCAGCTAATTTTTAAATTTTTTGTAGAGAGGGGATCTTGCTATGCTGCCCAAGCTGGTCTCAAACTCCTGGCTTAAGGCAATCCTGTCTTGACTTCCTACAGTTCCGAGATTACAGGTAAGGGCCTCTGCTCCCAGCCTAAAGCTATTTTTATGAAAAAGGAAAGAAAGGTTTCAAAACAATAATTTAAGCTTCCACTTTAAGGAACTAGAAAAAGAGGAGGAAATTAAACCCTCAAGCCGAAAGAAGAAAATAAAGAGCAGAAATCAGTTAAGAATAAAAATGTAACAGAACTTTTTTCTTTGGAAAAAAATCCATAAAGTTGATACACATCTCACCAGACTGACCAAGGGGGAAAAGAGACATCACTAATTACAAATAAAAATAAAAGAGGAAAGGAGCATCAATACAGGTACTGAAGACATTAAAAAGATATTAAGGAGGGCGGCGCCTGTGGCTCAGTGAGTAGGGCGCCGGCCCCATATGCCGAGGGTAGTGGGTTCAAACCCAGCCCCGGCCAAACCGCAACAAAAAAATAGCCGGGTGCTGTGGCGGGCGCCTGTAGTCCCAGCTGCTCGGGAGGCTGAGGCAAGAGAATCGCTTAAGCCCAGGAGCTGGAGGTTGCTGTGAGCTGTGTGATGCCACGGCACTCTACCAAGGGCCATAAAGTCACACTCTATCTCTATAAAAAAAAAAAAAAGATATTAAGGAAATAATACGAACAATTCTATACTCTAAAATTGGACAATTTAGATAAAAATACAACCTGGGTAGAGTGCTGTGGCATCTACCAAAGCTTAATCAAGGATAGGCTCGGCACCCGTAGCTGGCCACATACACTGGGGCTGGTGGATTCGAACCCAGCACTGGCCTGCTAAACAATGATGACAACTACAACAACAACAACAACAAAATAGCTGGGCATTGTGGCGGGCCCCTGTATTCCCAGCTATTGGGAGGCTGAGGCAAGAGAATCACTTAAGCCCAAGAGTTTGAGGTTGCTGTGAGCTGTGACACCACAGCAACATAGACAGACTCTGTCTGGAAAAAAAAAAAAAATAGATAACCTGATTAGTTTGTACCTATTCTAAAAATTAAATTTGATCTGGTAACGGTGGCTCATACCTGTAATCCCAGCACTTTAGGAGACCAGGGCAGGAGGATCACTGGAAGCCAGGAATTCAAGGGCAGCCTAAGCAACACAGCAAGACTCTGTCTCTACAAACAAAGTAGAAAAAAGAAAGAAATCGAAGTTGTACTTTAAAACTTCCCAGTAATAAAAACTGTAGGCCCAGATATCTTCACTGGCAAATTCTGCCAACTATTTAGGGGGAAATAAATCAACTCCATATAAATTCTTCTAGAATTTTCTAGAATATAAAGAGACTACTTCCCAATTCATTTTATGTGGTCAGCATTATCTGACACAAAACTAAGGGTAGTACAGAAAAACTACACACCAATATCCCTCACGAACACAGATGTGAAAATCTCAAAATTTACTAGCAAACTGAATCTAATAATATGTAAAAAGAATAAATCATCATGGGCAACTAAGGTTTATCCCAGAAGTGCTAGGCTAGTTCAGCATTTGAAAGTCAATCCATGTAATCCACTATATTGATAAGACTATAATTATACATACTTTTTTTGTAGCAAAACACCAAGGGCAGCGCCTGTGGCTCAGTGGGTAGGGCGCAGGCCCCATATACAGAGGGTGACGAGTTCAAACCCGATCCCTGACAAACTGCAACAAAAAAATAACTGGGCGTTGTGGCAGGCGCCTGTAGTCCCAGCTACTCTAAGCCCAGGAGTTGGACGTTGCTGTGAGCTGTGTGATGCCACGGCACTCTACTGAGGGCAACAAAGTAACACTCTGTCTCTACAAAAAAAAAAAAAAAATAATAATAATAATAATAAAAAAAAAATACCAGGGCAGCACCTGTGGCTCAAAGGAGTAGGGAGCCGGCCCCATATGCCAGAGGTGGCGGGTTCAAACCCAGCCCTAGCCAAAAATTGCAAAAATAAATAAATAAATACCAAAAGCAAAGTCAAAAGGTAAATGATAAACTGGCAGAAAATATGTGCAACATATATCTCAAAGAGGCAAAAATCCTAATTTATATGAAATACTCTTAAAAATGTTTAGATGCCAAAAAATCCTATAGAAAAATGGACAAAAAATATTTGAAAAGTTCACAAATGAAGATGAGTAAAGGGTGTACATACCACAAACATGATGTTCAAGTTCACTCATAATTACAGAAAAGCAAGCTGAAGCAATACTGAGCCCTCGTTTTTCTTTTTTTTTTTGAGAGAGTCTCACTTTATCGCCTTCAGTAGAGTACTGTAGCGTCACCGCTCACAGCAACCTCTAACTCCTGGGCTTAGGTGATTCTCTTGCCTCAGCCTCCTGAGTAGCTGGGACGACAGGCGCCCACCTAGCTGTATTTTTTCTTGTTGCAGTTTGGCCAGGGCCGGGTTTGAACCCGCCACCCTCGGTATACGGGGCCGGCACCCTATCCACTGAGCCATAGGTGCCGCTCTGAGCCCTCATTTTTCATCGATCAGACGGCAAAGATTCAAAATCTTGATAATACCCTCTGTTGGTGAAGTGGTGGGGACACAGGCACTTTCATTTATTGTGGGGTTCACTTAGGTCCTTTCACCTAATCATGAAAAGGTACTTTGAGAATCCAAGTTAAGACCTCAGTTCAGAGCCTGCATTAGGTCCTAAAAATGCATTGTCCTGGGCGGTGCTCGTAGCTCGGTGGGTAGGGTGCCAGCCACATACACCAATGCTGGCAGGTTCGAAACCAGCTCTGGCCAGCTAAAACAATGACAATTGCAACAACAACAACAAATAGCCCAGCATTGTGTAATGTAGGAATGCCATTAGCTAACAGTACTGAGTCAGTATTTTTGGGGTGGCGGGGAAAGAAAATTCCTTTATCAGAATAAAGAACACAATTAAAATACTGCTTCTGTCCAGGAAACAATGTATAAAGGAATATATAAATTTATACCCAGAGATGAACAAGAAAAATTAAAAAAAAAAAAAAAAAAGACAGAGAGAGTGAGTTTAGGCTTAGATGGAGTGAAAGCCACGGGGTGTTCCAGAAGGATGGAAGGTGGATGAGGGGAATTCTACTTAGGGTTAAGTGGATGGTCTGGCTGGATAAAGATGTAGGGAAGTAATTATTATTATTATTATTATTATTTGTGGTTTTTGGCCGGGGTTGGGTTTGAACCCACCACCACTGGCATATGGGACCGGCGCCCTACTCCTTGAGCCAGAGGCGCCGCCCTTAGGGAAGTAATTATTAAAGCAGTGATAGAAGAATGGGGCGGAAGATGAAGAAGAGACAACGGTTTTCTATCTTTATAAAGTTTTATGGTTTCCATAACCTTTTTTATTTTTTAAGAGACAGAGTTTCACTTTGTCACCCTTGGTAGAGTGCTGTAGCATCACAGCACACAGCAACCTTCAACTCCTGGGCTTAAGCGATTCTCTTGCCTCAGCCTCCCGAGTAGCTGGGACTACAGGTGCTCACCACAACGCCCGACTATTTTTTGTTTGCAGTTTGGCTGGGGCTGGGTTCAAATCTGCCACCCTCGGTGTATGGGGCCAGCACCCTACCCACTGAGCCACAGGTGCTGCCCTCCACAATCCTTTTACATGCATCATCTTTAACTTCAAAATTATCTTTGTAAGCGTGCCGTCCATAGCTCAGTGGTTAGGGCACCAGCCACATACACTGGAGCTGGCTGGTTTGAACCCGGTCAGGGCCTGCCAAACAATGACAACTACAACAAAAAAATAGCCTGGCATTGTGGTGGGCACCTGTAGTCCCAGCTACTGGGGAGGCTGAGGCAAGAGAATTGCTTAAGCCCAAGACTTTAAGGTTGCTGTGAGCTGTGACACCACAGCGCTCTACCAACGGTGACATACTGAGACTCTCTCTCAAAAAAAAACTCTTTTCAAGTCATATATAAGAAAACATTTTTCCTCGTATTTTACAGATTAAGAGACTTACAGTTAGTAACATGTCCAGGCCACCCAGTCCTTTGAAGCCTTCTGACCCTGTACCCTGGGCGTTCTCCAGTTTACCTGCTGGGTCTCTTAAGGGAGCTGAGATAGAGCCTTTCAATCCCCCTGGTCTAGCCACAGAATGATGGCAGATACATCAGTGACCACGAGCCAACGCAGAAGCTAACTGATCCCAGAACAGAAATTCCTGATGTGGCTGGGGCCCAGGGACTGTCAATAACCCCAGGGGAAAATTCTCTTATCACAAAGGGAAAAGTCTCACAACTGTCAGAAAGCATTTATCCTATGTTTTTTGTTTTTTTTTTGAGACAGAGTCTCACTATGTCGCCCTCAGTAGAGTGCTGTAGCGTTACAGCTCACAGCAATCTCAAACTCTTGGGCTTAAGTGATTCTCTTGCCTCGGCCTCCCCAGTAGCTGGTACTACAGGCGCCTGCCACAACGCCCAGCTATTTTGTTGTTGTCGTCATTGTTGTTTAGTAGGCCTGGGCTGGGTTAGAACCGCCAGCCCTGGTGCATGTAAGCTGGTGCCCCAACCACTTAGCTACAGGCGCCGAGCCTCCAATTTATTTCTTAGTGTGAGATAGTAAGCTCATTAAATAAATTAAAGATCCCTTGTTGTCTTTCCAAAAGAAATTGGGTGTGAAAAAAGCTCTGGCCACACGAGCATCCCTTAATTTTTCAGAGCAGGGGCCTTCCGAGTGAAGATGGAACTGAACACAATCATATCCCTTTTTGAACTGCAAGGAAGGGAGTCTTCTAATGAATTTCTGCTGCAAAAGAAAACCATGTATTCTCAGGATTTTAGTTCCTCCGCAGGAACTGTCTTTTGCACCACCCTGACTTCCATCCTTCCCTCCAGGGACCCCTAACACTTCCAGGGTCCTGAGGTCACTGGCACCCTCGCTGCCTCACTACGGCCGCCAGAACTGGACTGTAATATCACATGTCACCAGCAGATGTCGCAACCCCAACACTTGACAAAGCCAACTTTCAGAATTACTAACAAGCCAGCCAACCGGCAGCTACTCAGTGCCTGCTGTATACTTGCCGGGTGCTACCCTAAGCGCTACAGGTCTACCCTGTAGCAGTTGGCTCATCCAGGAAATGGTCACTGTTCGGATTAAATTAATTACATCGTATTGAGCACTTTAACGACGACCGGATCGTGGCCTGAAGTTATCACCCGGCCGGGGTCAGGTGGCAAAGACCCGCCTAGGCATCGTCGGGTACACGACTGTCTCGGCTAAGAAGTGTGGTCCCAGGGCTGGCTTTACCGCTCCTTGCCCTTTTTCCTGTTGCCTGCCACCAAGCCGTTGCTATGTACCCTTGGCTGAAACCTAAAGTTTGGCTCCCCTCCGGCGAGTTCCCCTTCCCGGGGGACTCAGCAAGTGGCTCCTGGACGGCGTCCTGAAGACCGGAGGCTTTCTAGGTGGTTTGAGTGTAGGCCCAGGTCGTTGCAGGCCCCATCACCGGCTTCCCGCAGGAACTTTTAGAAAGTAGGTAGCCCAGAAGGTGGTATGAGAGGGGCGCAAAGGTCGCTTTACTACGGCCTAAACTCGGTAGAAAATTTCCTCCTTTGCCCTCCGGGCCGAGCCCGGCATTCTCGCGCCAAGGAACGTTTCCCGCGCCGGGTACAACGAAAAGGGTGTAGTGTGGATTGGGCTCTCCCGCCACGAGCCCGGGCGGGGCCTCTTGGCCGCACCTGGGAGAATGTGGCAGCGCGCGGCCGGCCGGGTGCACCTGCCTGAGGCCCGCAAAGTAGCAGGGTTGAGCTCTCGGAGTCTTGCGGGCAACCTCGGAAAGCAGGACGTCCCACTTATTGGAGCTCTCTAGTCCGCACGTGGCGCTCGGGTCCCGCCGCGGGCGCACACGCGCAGGAAGGCGCCACGTGCTGGGGCCCCACGCGTGGTGTGGCAGAGCTCGGCGTGGGCGCGCGGCGGAGGCCCCACGTGCAGGTTCCGGGGCCCGCGAGCCGGGCGGCTTCCCTTGCCCGCAGGCCCGCCACTCCCCGGCACCCCGCGCTGCTGCCCCGTGCTCCCGGGCTCCCGGGCTGGCACCGCGAGGCGGCGCGCGGGTCGCCCAGGGCCGCCGAGGGGCGGGGCTGCCCGCATTGTTCCTCCCCGAGCGGCGGGCCCTCCCCTTTCCCCAGCCCCGGGCGGGGCGCGGGGCCGCCGAAGCCGCGGAACGTGGGCTCGCGCGCCCCGCCTTTGTCTCCGGGCGCGAGCCGCCGCAGCCCCGCGCCCGCCGCTCGCTGCCGGAGCCGCTTTGTGCCGCGGCGCGGGGAACCCGGACGCGGGGTGCGGAGCCGCGGGCGCAGCGTCAGCATGGACGTGACCGTCTCGGAGCTTCTGGAGCTCTTCCTGCAAAGCCCGCTGGTGACCTGGGTGAGTGCGCTCTGTTCTCCCGCCCCTTTGTTGGTGCGCTAGCTCTTCTCCCGCCGGGCTGGGGGCGCGGGGGCCCGACCCTGCGGGGTCCGCGGAAAGCTAGGGACTCAGCAAGTGGCTCCTGGCCGGCGTTTGGGGCGGCGTCTTGGAGACCGGAGGCTTTCCAATTTTGGAGCCGGCTCAGGACCCCGCCGCGCTTTTGGCCGGGCCGGAAGCCGAGCGGGTACACCTGTTCCCATTCGGACGCAGCGGGAGGCCCCGTAGCTGACAGGGTCTGAGTGGTCACCCCAGCCCCCAGGGCTTAACCATTCCGGAGAAGGACCCTACTCCCCTAGGATATCCTCGTGTGGTTTTTGAATCCCTGTGACCAGCCAGTGGATGGCGGTGACGGGTGGGAAATGGGGGGTGCCGAGTGGGAACGTGAACAGACTGGGGTGGGCGCACTGATTTACAATGAATTTGAGACGTGAGTTATTTATTGAAAAGTCCCTTTTATTTTTTTCTGCTCTGGGACGCAGGAAAGAAGTGGCGAGGAAGTTTGCATCCTCCTGTTTGTTGCCTGGCTTGGGGAGAGGAGGGAGGCCCTGGGAGAAGGATGGTCTTGGTGCCTGCCGAAGGGTAGCGTGGGCATGGGTGACCCCCTTTTGCTCACACGGGCCGGCCCTCCTTTGCCCAGGAGAACTTTAGACCATTTGTGTGCGTGGGGTGACTTCCTGCCTTAATGTCCTCATCTGCCTCCCCCAGGTGAAAACTTTTGGCCCATTCGGAAGTGGCAGCCAGGACAATCTGACTATGTACATGGATTTAGCGGACGGCATCTTTTTGAACCAAATCATGTTGCAAATGTAAGTTACCATCTTCAGAGGGGGAAGGGAAGAATGATGCTTTAGAAAGTTTAAGAGTGTGGCAATGGAGTGTAAGGTTGCAAGGGAGAGGTTCTCCCTTTTGGACGTTGGTCGTTGTATTCAGAGCTCTTAAAACAGTAAGTTCGCAGTCTGTTTGATGAAGGGAATTTGGAATTGAATAACTGTCATAGTGTAGATAATGCAGTTGACTTCAAACTCAAGGACTTAATTGTGGTTTGAGCAGTGAGATGAAAAAGCCCCCTTTCTTTTTGGGGCACAGAACCATAACGGAGAGTGTCTGGTTACAGGAAGTGTCTGGTGGGCTGGGGCATCTGAGAGTGACTGTGAAGATGGGGTTAGAAGGCCTGTATTTCTGAACTCGCCTACATTTCGTCTTCCTTTTACAGTTGCCCCAGAGCAATTGATTAAGTCCCAGTACATGAACTGGATTTCAAGTCACTGTGTTAGGAGACACTCAGGGAGTCAGATGCTGTGGCACTGTTGTTTGTTTGGAAGCATGTGGCTTGAACGGGGTCTTGCTGGAAATTCACTTGCCAACAAGTATCTCTGACCACATCCTTTCCTGTTGCTGAGTTCTGCAGAGACAGTCTGCTGTCTGATTGACAGCTTGCCACTATGTAGGTGTTGGCTCCTACCGCTGCATTCTGTTTTTAACTCACAAACTACAGAGAACATGTTGGAACTGAGTATCAGTATGATTCACAGGCCTTTGAAGCAAAATTAAACATCCTAATATTCTCTGGTTCAGCCCCTTACACTGACCTACTCCCTGAGGATTGAGCAAGTTGTCATACTTGAGCATAAATCCATTAGCTAATGAGACTCAGCTTTGTCTGTGGCCCACAAAGGAGGAGGAGCAGTTTGTTTTGGCAAATCCAACAAGTGGCTTAAATAGATTCTACCTAAAAGGTCTGTATTTTAAAAAATTTCCTAAGAACATCGCTCCTTTTGTTTTATTTTATTTTTTTAGAGACAGCGTCTCACTTTATTGCTCCTTTTGTTTTAATCAGTTATTTGGTATCATGCTGTAGGAGAGACTTTGCAGTCTTAATGCTTAAGAAAAAAAGTACTAGTCTTAGCAATTTCAGTGTTTGATTAGGTTCTAAAAAACAAATCTGTTGTCAGCCTTGGCAGCACTTCTCGGAGAACACGGATGAGAATGAGTTTTCTGGAGGCCGTCTTGAGGCATATTTGAGCTCTGGCAACTCTCCCTCCCAATTCTGTTAGACCTCAAAAATTACTGGATTCCATAAGTGCAATGACCAGTGAAACTTCGACCTGTCCTTACCCAAGCCCAGGACTGTTTAATTAAAAAAAAAACAGCAGTAAACCCAGCCTTTTCATTCAGCTTTTACACCCATGCTGAAGGGAGAACAAAAGCCCTGGGATTGTTTCTCTTTCTTTCCTGACCTTTGGAATTCCTGAAGCGTTTACCACTTGGTTGTAAATCAGGAAAGCCCGTTGGGCCATTCCTTTGAGAAATGCCAGCTCATCAGTAGTTCACATTTGCCCCGTGGCTATTCAGTGGAAGGGTTTCTTCCCTTCCCTAGGAGATTTTAAATGTCTTTTCCTTTGGGATATGCCAACATAATCATTCTGGAAGTGGGAACCAGTAAATTTGCAGCCTCAAGCAGTGCTTTTGGGTCGCTCTGACCAGGTAGGGCACAGAGACAGGAACCCTGGGAGTAGCCAAGTGGGTGGCTTTCCTGAATGAGAAAAAGAGGACAGAGTGGGCTGGGCAGAGTACCACCACCTACACATAGTCTGCCACTTGAGAATAACCCTGCTCCAGGTGGTGGAAGTAGGGGAGATTGACCAGAAAGGAGGACCTTTGGGGTGCTTGGAATGTGCCATGTATTGACTGGAGTAGGTTTCATTTCCCAAAACTC